>NC_087537.1:4094961-6627961 GCF_963921805.1 Phalacrocorax carbo
GATTAAACCATCTGTGAAAGCCTTAGACAATAGGCAATCATACATCTAGGAACTTCAAAAAAAACGTGGCCAGGAAATGCTCTTTAGCTAGAGGAAGTATCTGGCAGGCCTAGTGGTCAAGAATGCAGTTCAAAGGGACCCATGCAATCACTGTGAGTACACAGTATTCCTGCAGCAACACTGTAGGTACAGAACTGATCATGACAAATGAGCTCCCCAGTCAGAGCAACAATCATCTGCAGGTGGGTAATTCACACGTAACTTTACCAAAGACGTTTTCTCAGATGTGGGAAGAGAAAGAATTTCTCTATGACGGCACCAAAATGAAGCAAATTCTAGAGAACTCATTGTAGTTGTGCAGTAAGGGAAAAATGCAACAAACAGCACAGGAACAATAAACTATAAAAGATGTCCACCAGCCAACTACTGATGGAACAGCTGCTGCTTAGGCATAACGGATGGAGGAGGGATCCCTTTATAATAGTGACTTCCAGGGAAGGAAGGCTACGCTGTTCTAAGTAGGCCAGTCTCAGGGAACTAAACAGAACTGTTTGGATTAAATTGAATTAAAGTACCATTTAAGATAAGAATTCTGCCCTCAAGATGTGTTTTAGGTCATGAAACAGCTACGTGAAAAAGCTCTCACTAATTAAAATTAGACCACACTAAAAGATCTTCAGGGCTCTTTGGAAACCTTTCTTCAGCTTACTGGTACTGGAGCAAACTAAACCATCTTTCTCAACAGCATTGCATGCTTTCAAACCTGTAATTTGTAAGAAAGGGAAGTGTGTGGGGGAATTTGGTGTCTGCCTCCTGATGATTTTTCCAAAAGGATCAGACCCTGGCCATTTGTGTCCATTTTTAAGGGGTCTAAGGAAAGGTATTTAAAGTGATCTTAGTGTTTGAATTTCAGAGAGAACCTAGAGGAGTTCAACATCTAGTGCTTTTCATTTCCTTTGAAAGCAGTGAACCTATCACTTACATAAACCACTTTTTAAAGCAACTCACATAAACTGTCCTAAGAGATGAATAAGAAAGCGAATCCAAGTTTGGTGCTTTAGTGTTCCAGTTCTGTGATGCAGTGTTATAAATAATGATTACAGATTTTGATTTAATACATCTCTGAATTTATGTTTCAAAGTGATTTGGAAAGGATTTTGTAATACTCCATCTACGGATTTGTCCAGCACATTCAAGGAAATCCCATAACCCAGCTGAACAAGTAGATTATGCGCAGACAAAGCATAAGAAAGAGACAGACACGACTTTAAAGCCTGCTCCAAAAAGCTTAAGCCTGTAATAAGGATATAACTGAAAAGAGTTATTTTACTGATATAGGCAACTTCTCCTGGTAACATCAGTCTAACTGTAAGTAACTTGATTTAATTTTTTAAGACAGTCATGGACAAAGAATTCTTGACTGAAATTGTTGCCTTGCATTCAAGTATTTTGTACAAATGATACGCAGCATAGACGCACAGAGCGCTATTATTCCATACTCTCTTTCTACCAGAAAGTCAATGCAATACTTTTCTGTACAAAAAAAAGTCTCTAGCAGTGTAAAATGAACCTAGAGATGTGTTAAAGTATTAACCCTGCCTCTTACTACCTTGGGAGAAGTATTTCTTTTGGAAAATGGACTTCACATCTCCATACCCAAATAAGGTTAGTTTCACTCCCTTCTTCATGTGCCATACAACTGGGTAACTGCAGACAATCCTCCCTGGTAAGGACATCACCTCGATTCAGACACCTGTAAATAGCTGTCTCCTTTTTCACTGGAGCAAGGTTTATTACAGCTTCACTAAAGCCAGTCCTTCCAGGCAATCCCCTTCACTGTTCTTGGATCAACTGCAGTTTGACTACCTTTTATTGAGATCTGCATCCTGTACTCACATGCAGTCTGAATCGCGTGAAGGTGAGACCAGCATTTGTTCATTATCCAACAGACTGCTTTATGCAGCGTTAAACTGCAGTGGCCTTGCTATGCATCGGAGTTGGAAATACTTGTTTCCTTTTCACCATTATGCTTCTCAGTTCCCTGCTTCCCTTTGAATTTAAGTATTATTTCCATTACAATGAAAAGTACATCATACTGCTATGTCATGACAGAGTCAGTAAAGAAAAGCTTTCCTGGCCTCCCTCACCTGCTTAAATGAATTCTGTAAAGGTCACTGCACACAACTTTAAAACATGCTCCTAATTGATAATTGCTAGTATCGAATAGGAAGCCAGTTTTCTTACCGGAATTTTTTTTTCTTCCACTGCAGAGGCACACTGGTTTGTTATTGCAGGACTGCCCAAGAGGGGTGGACTGCTGGCATTGTGTTTTTTCTTCAAAAATAATAAAGTCATTAAAAAAATGGGAATATAACTGTGAAACAAAAAACACCCACTTGGTAAACTCTTTAGCTAATCTACACAGACCAAACCCCTCCAGAAGCACATGTGGAAGAATACTAAGATGTTGCAAATTATCAAAACTGCACCCTCCCTAGACCATAAAGGTAAGTAAATAAAAAAGCGACCACGTTGGCAGCCCGAGCAAGAACAGGGAGCTGATCCACCTGTGAAGCTTCAGCAGTCAGAAGCACAAGACACAACCCAGGCAGCAGACCCGCTGTCAGCCTGCTCTGTCTGTCCCTTCTGCCCCCAGGGAACGATTCCAAGTACTCACTACACAGCCTATTACCTGTTTGTTGGAGTGAGCAGAATCTTTACTCTTCATGGTGTCATATCCAGTCAGTCTGTGGCGTCGGCTCATCTGGAGTGCTACCAGGTCCTTCATGATGGATTTCAAGGCCTCTTGCTCATCTGTAGCGCACAAGAATTTTACCAGTAAGTTGCCTGGGTGAGTGTCGACCGTAACACTTTTGCACTTGTTTTCTGCTGGCTCATAGAAAGACAATCATTTTTAGGATCTTTGTAAATACACTGCAATTTCATTTAGTCATAAAAAGCCCAAACTTAATGTAATATCATGAAGTAGTAAACAGACAGATAAATTTTAAGTTACTTGTCCAATGTCACAAAAGGATCTGGAAATAGTAAGGTTCTGAATAAACACCCCCAGCCCTTAGCTCTGTTAAAACGGCTTCACAACAAACAGTACAACTTGGACAGATTTGCTAGATCATCACAGGTCATTTAGGAAGGGCAAACTGATGTGCTTCTGCCAAGGAAAACCTGCTATGAATCTGTTCTTTCCAATTTTATATCCTGTTAACTTAAAATTCTTGCTTGCTAGCGGAACAAACCATGGCCAGCAGAGAGAAAAATGAAAATCTGGACAAAGAGTCATCTTAGAATGTCTCTGAACATGAATCCACTTGCACTGATTTCCCCAACGCATTCCTCTCTTCACCCAAAACAAGCTGATGTGACAAAGTTCAAACCATTTTATGAGACTTCAAGATCCACTGAACAGCTTCAAATCTCACAGCGTTAAGAACGCTGTCTGCTGGCAGAGTATAATGCAGCAGGTTCAATTCCAGGCTTCTTGCAAATGCAGGAGAATAAAAAACACACAATGAAACTTTTCTTATACATACTACTGACTGAAAATTACTTTCTGAAGCTAAGATTCCTGATGTAACCAATTTAAAGTGTTCTTCCATTGCTTGTTAGTTTTGAAGAGAGAAGTGATATTTAGCAGAATTTTGGATGAAGTCTAGAGAAAAAAAAAAAGATGTAAAAGGAGAAAAATATATAGTAGCTGGGCTGCAATGGATGCTAGCATAAAGTACGGTGTCTAAAAGCGACTGAAAAGAATCCTTCGCTTTTCCAAGCATAACAATCCTAAATTCCTCGACACTGCAAAAGGGAGAAAGAGTTGACACGTGAAATTTGGTTCAAAACGGGACTGCACTAGCCGCTTTTGCTCCTAGGTGCCCTGCCACCAAGATAACAAAGCAGCATCAGATGCTATTGTTCAGAGGATCTGCTATTGGCATGCTCATGCCTACTGAATTGCTGGGCTGTTGTTTCACCTATCAAGACTCAAGAGTTTTTAGGGATAAAGCATTGTTTTGTTGACAAAAAATCCATCCAGTTAAATCCTTCCTGATATTGAGGCATAATTTAGGCATGAGATTTGAAGCAGTGATTAGATCAACTCTGAACATGCCCAGAAAAAGAAGCGGCCCTTTCTAACCCCTTTCGAAAGAGTCTGGTTGGACTTGACCACCAGTTTTGGCTGTAAAGCTTTTGACAACTGGACCTGCACAGATGAGGTTATCACAACCCTACTCATACAACAGCATATCAGGTGTGCAGTGCTTGATATGCTAGATTCCTCCTTTCTTCCCAAAGTCCACAAACATGTCACTTCGGCATGTTTGAAATGAAATGAGCATTTTTGAAGCTGATTTGTAAATAACAGTTAACTGCTTAACTAACCTGATCTTCTATGACAAGATGACCCACTTAGTAGATATGGGAAAGCCTGTGGATGTTGTCTACCTGGACTTTAGCTAAGTCTTTGACACTCTCTCCCACAGCATCCTCCTTGAAAAGCTGGCGGCTCATGGCTTAGACAGGCCATGAGTTGTTGGGTAAAACACTGGCTGGATGGCCGAGCCCAGAGGGTTGTGGTGAACAGAGCTAAATCCAGCTGGTGGCTGGTCACGAGCCGGGCTCCCCAGGGCTCAGTGTTGCAGCCGGTTCTGTTAAATGACTTTATCAATGGTCTGGATGAGGGGACCGAGTGCACCCTCAGTCAGTTTGCAGGTGACACCAAGTTGTGTGTGTGGGTTGATGCATTTGAGGGCTTGAGGGCTCTGCAGATGGATCTGGACAGGCTGGATCGATGGGCCAAGGTCAACTGTATGAGGTTTAACAAGGTGAGTGTCAGGTGTCAGGTCCTGCCCTTGGGTCACACCAACCCCAGGCAGCGCCCCAGGCCCGGGGCAGAGGGGCTGGGAAGTGCCCGGCGGAGAAGGCCCTGGGGGTGCTGGCTGACAGCCGGCTGGGCATGAGCCAGCAGTGCCCGGGTGGCCAAGGAGGCCACCAGCCCCCGGGCTTGTGTCAGCGCTGGTGTGGCCAGCAGGAGCCGGGCAGGGATGGGGCCCCTGTGCTCGGCACTGGGGAGGCCCCACCTCGAGTGCTGGGCTCAGGTTTGGGCCCCTCGGGACAAGGAGGGCCTTGAGGGGCTGGAGCGTGTCCAGAGAAGGGCAGCGGGGCTGGGGCAGGGTCTGGAGCACAAGTGTGCTGGGGGGCGGCTGAGGGGGCTGGGGGGGTTTAGCCTGGAGAAGAGGGGGCTGAGGGGAGCCCTTCTCGCTCTCTGCAGCTGCCTGAGAGGGGCTGCAGTGAGGGGGGGGCTGGTCTCTGCTCCCAAGTCACCAGTGACAGGACGAGGGAAACAGCTTCAAGTGGCATCAGGAGAGGTTTAGACTTAATATTAGGAAATATTACTTCACCAAAAGGGTTGTCAGGGATTGGAACAGGCTACCCAGAGAGGTGGTGGAGTCACCATCCCTGGTATTTAAAGCACATTTGGATGTGGTACTTAGGGACATGGTTTAGTAGTGCATTGGCAGTGTCAGGTTTATGGTTGCACTCAGTCTTAAAGGTCTTTTCCAACCTACACGATTCCATATCTGTGTATAACTGAAACTTGATTTTAAAAATCCAGCACAGCTACACACTCATTCTCAATTCATGGCACTGGTTTGAATGGGTAATGGCTTAAGTTTGGAAGTATTGTCCTGGGAACAGCTGCTGTACATTAAATGACAGACTGTCGTGCATCTGTATTTCTCTGTAAAAGGGACTCATTGGGACTATTTGTTTCTTCAATTTCATGTTATGCATTTGTTCATGAGTGTCTCTCGAAGAAGCTAGCTTATGTTTTATGCAGAAGACCGGGTTCATAATTAATCAACATCTGAACAACAAACTAGATTTTCGCAATGCTTAAAGACAACAGATGTGGGACACATACAGCTAAAGCATGCAGGGAGTGAATGCTACCAAAATTTAGAAGCAAGAAGGGGGCAACATCTAAAAAAAAGTCCCAGTCAGAACAGAAGTCATGCTAACATTATCTTTAGTACGACCAATAGTTTCTGCCCAGAAGGTCTGCTTTAGTTTTCTGAGAGTCCTAAAAACTAGAGCAGAGGTACTTCCACTATGGACTTCAGTATGGACTACCAGAAAAACAGAAACATCAAGCCTAGACCAGACTGTAGAGTGGAATGGAGGAAAATCCCTCATGCATTAGAAGGTGTTAATTAGAGTAAAACTCTTAAAAAGAGAAAGCAGAGCAGAGAAAATAAAGTTATTTAAACCAAAATCAAAACCCACCAAATCTCTGCTGTCCAAGACAAGCCAAATGAGACAAAAACTGCATTGTGGTAGAGGAGAAGGGAGAGTACTCGACATTCCAACTGCATGCAAAAGAAGCGAGGGGTGTAAGTAACACAACCAAAGCAAGAGGTTGCTTTTTGAAAAGCACATCAGCCAAAGGAAATAACTGCTAGGATCTCTCTCAGCACTAAGTAACCCCTTGTGGGAGGAAAACGTGAAAAAGTTGTGAATGAAGTTAAAGTTCCAGGTAGGTAACAGCACAACTTTTTTTTTTTTTCCAATTGTTTCCAACTTTACATTTGAAAGTTTAACCTTTTACCTTACTGGAGCGTCTCCCATTTACTCTTATTCTTTAATCTTGTTTGATAGCGAGCACAGCCTTTGAGTCCCCAGCAGACAAAGACTGTAACTTTGCACAACAAAATATTACAAATTACGGACTGGCATATCCCCGGAGTGCCTACCACCCAAAACACGCTGCGCAGAGCTGGGATACAAGTTTTCCACTACAGTGCAGTCTGGGTTTGGCCAGATACCAGGAGGATGAAGAAGAGCTTGTCTTGGCAGAGCTCCTTTGGGCAAGAAGCAAAACAGCTATGAAAGCAGTTTATAACTAAGCACTCATGACAAGAAATCAAGTCAATCAAAGAATATGTCTGTGAATTAGAATTCACGTCTAAACAGTGTGGCACATCACTTAAACAAGAATCCACAGTTACCATGTAATCACAGGCTACAGGTGCTCGATCCCAAAGCCCAGGCTGCTGGTTTAGAGCGTCTCATTTGTGTGAGGAAGTGGGCACAGACGACGTGCGTCTAACCAATTCTGTGTCTCTTCATAAAGAGATCTCATCTACATAGGGAATTTATTTGTTAGCTAAGGCAACTTGTGAATTTATGATATGCTAAGACTTCAACTCTTAAGGGCAGCATCTGGGAAGCACCTAAACCCCAGCCAGCGCACTGTGAAGTCTGTATCTCACTCCCTGTAAACTCAAGTTTCCTCTGTAGACAAGTGCGAATGCTGAAATCTTTCTTGCATCCATCCAAAAAGGACACTTCATGTAGTATCAAAGGCTGATGGAACAACTTCAGGTGAATTTGAATCTTACACATTATACATTTTTAGTAGTCTTACACTAAGCTGTTGGCTCCCTAGTACTAAAACATTCCATAATTCACCCCTATGTTGGTGAGGGAAGAAACGAAGGAGCATTTATCTTTTTAAAACACAAAATGAATGCCAAATATTGACCTGAACTCACGTATGGAAGAAAATGTTTCCGTTTCGGATAGCGCTGTGATGGATTTGATGTCGAGAAGCATGAATACTTCTTTATTTCCCTCAAAATAGAGGATTTCCATAGACTGACTTTAAAGAAGCATGTGCAGCAGCAGCATCACATTAATCACACAATGCAAAAGTTATTACAAATGAAAAGTAGGCAATTTTTGAAGCGTACTGAGAGACCCTGTTTTGCTAGGTCTCCAGTAGGTCTGGGAAACACAGTTCTGCTTTGTGCGGGAAAGATGTTGTCCAGGAAATGCTTTTCATGTTTTAAAAACTACACTCAAGGATTTTTATAACATCGATAACAGGGAACTGCTACTCACAGAGAAAGCTATTCCTCTGCATAAAGCATTTATTTCAACTAATAGGTGGTTTATTACGCAGGTCGGAGCAAGTCGGTGTATTTGCTGTGGCAGAAATGGAAACGGTTTTGAAAAAAAATCATGAAGTTCAGAGTAAAACTATCTGCACGTTGGTAAAAACAGGAAGTCTGTAAACCCCTATAAACCAGGACGCTCTTTTATACAGCGTGATAAGAGAAGATACGATGCCACATTTGCTTAAAAAAGAAAAGAGTGAACAAATAAGCGTGTGCATGCTATCCACCACCACAACAGCGAAGCTGATCGCTTGTGCCAGCGATCAGCAGATCCAGGAGCAATGAGTAGATTTCACAAGGTAGGAAGACAAACTGAGTCTATGTTAAAGCTCTGAAAAAAGTTTTTGAAAAAGTTTAACTTTGAGGCCTTCACTGTAGATAGGCTTAGCGGTAAGAAAATGCTGTTCTGTGCAGTTTTTAGGAAATCGCAAGTAACCCGGTTTGTAGACTTAAAAGAAAAATCAGAGCTTCTCTACAAACCTGATCCGTGTGGTATATATTTGGGGTACCTCATCTCTCCCACAAATTAAAAAGAAAATTAAAAAAATCAAAGTTTGGGATTTAAGCTGGTCCTAACCTGTAGGCTGAGCCCTGCTCCCCTCCCCCACAGCGCACCGGGGGTGTCACTGCCGCCGAAGCCAGGAGCTCCGAGTTCGGCTGAGCTCGGCTATGGGTGCGCATGTGAGCCAAGGGAAGGAAGTGACACAGGCAGGAAAAAAGAGCAGATCGAGGGAAAGACTCAAGTGCAGCTGGGCCTGCAGTGAGCATTTCGTCTAGGCCTGCCACACACCATCCAGCCCAAACACCACTCTCCCTTCTGTTCCCCAGATACCTACACATTTCTCGTCATTAGAAGCAAGTATCTGTATTTTAAATGCTGCTGAGGAGCCCTCTGTAGGGAAATAAACCCTGGTCGTATCCCCTTCGGTAAGGGCCAGAGAATCATCCTCACCAAGCTCCAGCCGTCCCAATGGAGCTATGACAAATGGCGATACCAAGCTCCTACTGCCAACCGCCCCACGTGTCTTGGAGGCTGGTTTATTAAAAACAAGACGGAAGAAAAGCAGGGTGTGATATTGCTTGTCATCCATTATCCTTTAGATGATTTGATCACAACTGTCTAATGAATTTAGGTAAGACCTTTCCTATCAGGAGCGATCTGCTGGCGGCTGTACCCTGATTACTGCAGCACAAGCGGAGGACACCGTGGTGGAGCAGGCCATGAAGCTGCACTTTTTCATTCTGCACTCACATGTTTACAAACAGGCATCCAACTGCCTTTGGAAAACACTTCTGTGGAAATCCAACATCTTCCTTCTCAACTATTTTAAACCTATGTACCATCTGGCTGGTTCCTTCGGAGAAGATACAGGCCGGCTAATACTACGCCTGTCTTTCCAAGAGAGAAGTCTACTGATGGATCTGCACATATTTGTTGTACTTACAAAAGCAAAGCAGAGTACAAAGGAAATGAAGTCGCTTTACTTTTGCTTTGAGCAACATTTGCAATGCTTCATGAATTTACAATATAAATAAGAACTAATTAGGTATACAGACTAAAGGACAGTCTTAGAAAACTACACTTGGTTGGAGGGAAGAACCATTAAAGCGGTAGCCCACAGAGCAATGCAATTCCGCACTTACGACAACAGTAGTAATTCCCTTGCCAATATGCAAATGAGTAAGTTCTGGTTTAGAGAAATTATATTTTTAATTCTAGTATATGAGATCCTCTCTTTCAACTGAAAAGAGAACTAGGTAACACCAAAAAAAACCCACCCCAAACCCACAAGCAGTTATTTGTACAGGACGTACAGTCCAAAGGAATTAACCATTCAGATTCAGCCGCAGCAACTTGGCGATAGCAACATCTGACCCTTGAAAGAGCTCCTTTGCTTGTTTTTATGCGTAACTGTCTGGGTTAATTATAGCAAATAAGAATTCAGTGGAAGCTTCATAGAGAGAAAAAAGCTATTTTGATAGGCTCCCAAGCTGCAATTAATACCACAGCACAAATTTTCCTAATTCGGTTTTAAGCACATAAATCTCTGTCTCAAAGAGCAGCAACCTGAGTCTTACAGGCTGCAAAAACTCCCTCGGCTCCCAAGCCTGACCTAGTGATCCTCAGTCACTGTGTCTGGCCAATTTTAGTAAAAGCCTGAAGGCTGGTGCGTGCCCGCCTGCGGCTCGGGCGGGCGGCGTTACCGGGAGGCCGGCGCTCGCCGCGCTTTCCGGCACTAAACGTTTTGAGCTTTTCTTTTTTTTTTTTGAACTAATTAGAAGGAATCCCTCGCAAACGCACTGCTTGTGCACGGCAGGCGGCTTCCCAGCGCTGCCACGGCCCGGCTACCGCCGGCTGTCGCCGCCCCGGGGGGTGCAGCCCCGGCCGCAGCGGGACCCCCCGCCCCGGCGGCCGCAGACCGGGCCGGCCCGAGGGGCGGCGGCGGCGGCCGCACCGCCAAGGCCGCCCCCCGCCTCCCAGCCCGGCGGGGTCCGGCCCCGCAGCCGCTCGCACTCCAGCTCCGTCCGCCCGCGGCCCCCAGCGCCCCGGCCCCCCCCGCCGCCCCCTCCCCGCCGCGGCCCGCCCCCTCCGCCGCAGGCCCGTGAGGCGGCCCCGGGCCCCGCCGCGGCAGCGAGGCGCCCCCGCCCGTCCGGCCCCCGCCGCGGCTCTCACCCATCTCGGCGGGCGTCGGACCCGCGCCCGGCGGGCGGCGGCGCGCTGAGGTACGGGGCTGTCACCGCCGGGGCTCCATGGCGGCCGGGCCGAGGGGGAGGGCTCACAGCCGCCGCCGCCACATTCCCCGGCCCGCGCCGCCGCCGCCTCCTTCCGGCGGCCGCCGCTCCGGGCCCCGCCGCGGCGGCGGGGGTGGGAGGGGGCACGGGCGCTCCCGGTCGCTCCCCGCCGCCGCCACAGGGCGCCCGGGCCGCGAGCAAAACAAACCGCTCGGCGGCCGCCGCGCACCCGCCGCCGCCGCCGCCTGCCAATCACAGGGGCCGACCCGCCGCCGCCCGCCAATCCGCGCCGCCGAACCACCCACCCGACGGCGCCGCTCGCCAATCGCTGTGCGAACAGCCGCTCCCCGCCCCGCCCGCCGCTGCCAATCACGGAGGCCCGTAGCGCTCGCGGGTTAACCCCGCCCCTTCTTCCGCCACCAGGCGGGGGCAGCTGAGGCCCAGCCCACAGCGCGCTGACAATCAGAGTGACGGGCGGCCCCGCCCCATCGGCTGGGTCCTAGAGCCCGCGCGGGGCTGCGCCAAGCACGTCCCCGCCTGCTGGCGGCCCGGAGCCGGCCTCGCCCCCGCCCCCGCCCCGCCCCAGGCCCTCTCCCACCGCCGCGACCCTCCGCTCCCGGTCCCGAGCACCCGCCTCCCGCGGGCTCCAAATCCAGGTGTCCCCTTAGCCACTATTCTGGGTCGACATGACAGTGTCCTGTCTGCGCACATCCACCCTGCTGGTTTGCTCTCCACATAAGCACAGCTCGGCAGTGGGCTTCATTGTTGCTTTAAAAGCACCTTTTTAAGAGGGGAAAAAAAACCACAACCCAAGACGCGTTCAAGAGTGTTAAAAAGCCCAAAAGAAACTGAAGAAATTGGAATGCTTTTGGTTTCAAAAGAAGAATGTGAGGCAATTACCCCGAGCATCACCCAGGCCACCTGTGGCAAGAGACATTATCTTCTAGTAGCTGTTCTAATAAAAGATGCTGTTACCACCCCAGGTCGTCACAAGTCCCTCCCAGATTGCAATAAGTGACCGATGTCAAAGTACCAGGATAAACAGCTCTTCTGCTTTTTAAGCCTTCAAAACCACTATTTCATTTTCTCCACAATCACGATGTTTCCAAGCGCTGCCATCGCATACTGTATCTTTTAAAGTTACTCAGCATGAAAGTAAATTTCTGGATCCAACCTGCAGGAGGGAACTCCAGCCTAGTGTATTTAAAGTTCAGCGTTTCCTCCCCTTTCATTTAGGAGTGTATCTTAATGAGAAAGTGTTCTTATTGTTAGAAGTGGAACTGCTGACGTTCACTCACTTGATAAGACACGATGACAATTTTTTTTCAGCTTTAGCATTTCCGTTTGTCAAACCAACCTGAACACGCAGACCGTAAGCAGAATACAGTCTTGCTGAAAAGCTCACTGGTGACCCTAAATGCAAACAACTTTGAGGGGAAAAGCCTCAAAACAAAACAAACATACCACAGACGGGTTTTCATAGATTTTTAGGGCAAAGAAGGACTGCTATGATCGTCCAGTCTAACCCAGGAGTTCTACTCAAAGTTAATAAACTGAGTTGAAATCAAATCATACCTTTTAAAGTAATGTCCAGGCTTCAGCTGCTCTTTCCCAGCTTCTGCTTCCATTCCACCTGCGGAATGATATTTTTATAGTGTCTTTTCCACAAAAGGGACAGCAGAGGGGTTTGTTTTTTCTTTTAAAAAGAAGTACCGCCCTCCTTCCCTGGTGTGGCAATGGCCACCCTGCTGCTGGGAAACCCACCTCGAGCAGATGTTTTAGCAGCTGCTTTTCAATCTGGCAAACATCTAGCAGCAAGTGTATTGTTTTTTAAGTGGTTTTGCTCACAAGCAACACAGCAGCAATGTCAAAGAGGTTGTATCAAGTGGATAAGCCACACAAAGAAGAAAACTAGATTGGAGAGGGCAATTACTCAAAAGGGTGGGCAAGTGCAGGAATCTATCTCTCTCAAACCAGAAGGAATTTAGGACTTTGCCAAAGCATGACGACAATATCTGTGATATCAATTTTTTTTTAAACTGTCTAGAGGATAATAAAAAAAAATCTCACCACGTCATACTAGGTAGACAGGCAAATCTGTAAAGGAATGCGTAGATCAACAGATCCGGCCTCTCTCGAGCAAGAGGCTGTGGACAAAGCCAATAACCTAACTTTGAAGCTGGCCTGCTTTGAGCAGGAGGTTGAGCTAGATGACTACCACGGATACCACCTTGAAGCTCCCATCCTAAAACTAGGCTGATGCTGTTAGTGTTTAGGCTTCTCTTTTTTTCAGTCCCCCCGTCTTATGGCTCCAATGCTAGGAAAGTGCTTCTAGCTTTCTTGTCTATTCGATCCCATTTTCATGCCCAGCTTATCACCGTTTGTTTTCATGTCAAGATTATCCTTTTACTTAAATAATCCTTTCCTCTTTCCTGGTATTTTCTGTCTAAATACATCAAGAAGATAATCACATCGCCTTTCAGGCTTCACTGTAATGGACAAGTAAGCTACTCTCTCTCCCTTCGAAATACAAGCTTTGTATTTGTGCTATCTTCCTGGTAGTCTTTTTGCCCTGTTCCAGTGTGAATTCCTCTCTCGTGTCTGACAGCGTCATTATTGCTCTTGGACCAGCGTTTATATGTGCTTTTTCACAGCTTCATGGTGGCTCATCGCTACCCTTCATCAACTAGTAAATTAAGCTTCCTTTCCTCACTAATTTCCAAGAGTTATGAACTCTTCACATGCTTCACAAACTTCTCCTCACCCCCAAATTCACAGCCTTGCACTTTCTGCTGCTGCATTTCATCTCATCTCTATTTCTCACTCTTCAAATTCTCTAAGATATTCTAGCTCCCTTGTATTATTGAAGCCTCCCACTTCTGTTCATCACCAAATTTAATTACATAAGCTTGCTTTTTGTGCCAAGGTCATTATAAAAAGGCTTTAGTGAGATTACTCTTGGGACCAGAACTGGAGAAATTCAGTATTAATTCCCCACTGCACTGGCCCTGATGTCGAAACACTCCATCGTCACCTTACCCTTTGGTATTTTTGTCTGTCTTCCAGTTCTTACATGTTTGCACATAAAATTCTCAGCTGAAGTTCTGTTAAACGAGACCTATTGCATGTCCTTTGTGTAGAAAGTTGGTTTACTTAAATCCAAAGGATACTAGACTAGCTAGACACGGCTTGTGACAGCGAGCCAGGAGTTCCCGGCACACGGTAGGAGACAGCCACCCTGGTAAAATTCGTTCCTTCCATCTCTAACTGCCCAGGACATCTGGATTTCACTGAAGCTTTTTTCTTCCCCATTTGTCAAATTGAAAATATGATTGAAAAATGTCCTTAACAGTTCATTACTTCACCCACCTAGCAAGCCTCATGCCTAAAGCAGCAATTTTTATCTGTCGATCTATTCTCATTTTAGACTTTGTCACAACACTATATGCAAGTGCCAATAGGCCTTTTTTTCAGATGACCGTAGACCCCCTAGCAAGCTGGCGCACCCCTCCTGCACTGGAATCAAAGTTTCCACCAAAAGAGGTGCCCCTATTTTGTATAACTTGAGGAAAAAAAAGAGTAATTCCTTTTTCACCTTTACTGTCTCCTTAACGCTATACTAGTTTTGTGCATAAGAATCAGGTATTTGTTTTACCAATAACTGATACGGTACAACCTGTGGTTTTCCACCCAGATTGCCCACATCCTTTCAAAGCTGCAGCTTTCCAGAAAAGAAGCTTCATTCCTGTAAACTGCAACTACAAAACATACTTAATTCAGGGTAAAGCTATGCAGGTTGTTTGAGGCCACTGAATGTAAAATCATCAGTAAAGATACTCACCGAGGCTCTCCAGGAGCTACTATGTTTATAGTTAGCCCATTTGTTTTAAAGGAACTTTATAGAGGCCTAATTGTTGAACGCCGTCATGAAGCATGAAGCAAGAAAAGGAAGTGTAATCCCTATTTTAGGAATTAAAGAGTATGGCACAGAGAGCCAGTGACTTGTTAAAAGTTACACAGGAAGCCTGGAGTAGACCTTTGGGATTTAACTCCTGGCATCTCTTCCCGGTCTCTTAATCACTATGCCATCATCTTATTTTCTATTTTGGTAGTATTTCCATTTTCTGAAGCATACCTGTCTGACTCAAAGAGCCTCTTCTCCTTGCTATCAGACGTACTATTTCTTCTTCCCTTCCTGTTTCCCTTCTTGTTTAGGTAGACACATCCTTCCTGGGGAGCTGAGCAGTCTCCAGGCTGAGCCTCGTCCCATGCCAAAACTTCCTTATTCTACATCTCAGACTCCACAGCCAGAGACGCTGAAAGGAGCAGTGAGAAGAAATTAAAATTGAAGGGGCGCCGGTGAAAAAGCCTGTAAAGCTTCAGAGGATGCACAAAAGTGTTTTGCACTGTCTTCTGCAGATCCGAGAGGAGAGCAATCTCACCGATTCCAGGCAGCTCCGATTCTGCTAACGCTTTCTTGTTGTGTTCCCAGCTTTGAAAACAATGGAAAACTAACATCATTATCCAACTTCAGGACAGTGGGGCAGAATACATATTGGCCAAACCTTACCTCACCTTCAGCAGAATACATCAACCACGTGAAACTTCCTAAATGCATGCCTGGAGCTCCCTTTTTCCCAGCCCCAGAAGGGCAGTGGTGTACCTGCCATACTCTGCTGCTCAGCCTGTGCCTGTCCTGCTGCTGACAGCGCTCCAGTAGAGGGGGCTCTGAGGCTGTCTGGTTGAAAAATAGGAACCATTCTGCTTGTGGAGCGGGCAAAACTGAAGAGAAGGAAGGATGGTAAAAATATTATATGCTTTCAGATCATTACTTGCTTCTGAGCTGGCAGTCTGGACTGTTTATTGAGCAGTACTGATGAAAAAGCACAAGATTAAATGTTTGTTACGGTGTCAGGGCTTCAAATCATCTGAGATGACTTTTTCTGTACACCTGTGGGCAGTATATTCTGTTACCGTGGAAGATTTATTTCATTTTCAAGCCACTTACTGATCAGTGATTAATTATATGCTTTTCACTTACAACTGGTATCAGAGAAGACGCGACTTTCCCAGGGTCACAAAGCAAGCCAGCCAGCCCTGCCAGATGTCAGCTCTTCCTCAATATTTACAAAAAGCAGAGAACCTCTCCTTGTCTCTTTTTTTACCCATATTCCTCTACAGGACTTTATGGCACTTGTTTTGCCACACTGACAGGCAATCCTTTCTCATTACCATCTACCAGTTCCTGACTTCTTGCACTAGCAGCTTCATTTTGCAGAAGTTGCTTTCTTCTACCACAGTGGAAGCTGAGAAAGTTTCTTTGGAGAATTCCAAAGCACAGTTACAAGGAAAAAAAAAATCCAGGAGGATGTAAATAATTTCTAGGGTAAAAGATAAACAATTCTTAGAAGGAAAGCATCTTTTCCAAATACAGATTACTAGAACAAAGTCCATATATAGCTTAAAAACACTGTAGCATCTTTACAGGCAGCTCTTTCCACTGTGGTCATGAAGCTTATTAAGCTTTTATTTCAAAGTCAGTACACAAAGAATTAGAGAGTAATCCAGTGTTGTCAGACAACAGTTTAGCTGAACTAGAATTAATCTAAATACTGAAGTCATCAGTCCTGCTCACCAAGGTCTAAGGTAGAAACAAATTTCCAAGTTGTGCCACCCTATTCCCCTCTAGGTCCTAGCTCTAGCTACGACACCAGTGACTGAGCCACTAAAGAAAACGCCCTTTAACAGAGGTCAACCATACACAGAAGAGGCTTAGAAGCTAAATAGTGCCTAACTGCTTTGTCTTCAATTTGCCTGCATTCAAAAAGCCTTAGAGACCAATTATTTGAATTAAAAAAAATATATAATCAGACTCTCAGAATGGTGGGGGTTGGAAGGGCCCTCTAGAGCTCACGCCGTCCCACGCCTGCTCAAGCAGGCGCCCCCAGAGCAGGGGCACAGGGCCGCGTCCAGGCGGGGGGTGAATGTCTCCAGGGAAGGGACCCCACAGCCTCTCTGGGCAGCCTGTGCCCCTGCTCTGGCACCCGCACAGGGAAGGGGTTTGTCCTCATGTCCAGGGGGAACTTCCCGTGTCCCAGCTTGTGCCCGTGGCCCCTTGGCCTGGCGTTGGGCACCGCTGAAAAGAGCCCGGCCCCATCCCCCTGACACCCGCCCTTCAGATATTTATAGGTATTGATGAGATCCCCCCTCATTCCTCTCTTCTCCAGGCTGAACAGACCCAGGTCTCTCAGCCTTTCCTCACAAGGGAGATGCTCCAGTCCCCTGAGCATCTTCCCCTCATCTTAAAAACCAAACCCATGCAGGCAGATAATCACCATTTGTTGTGTAGGGCACAAGCACTGTGCAAAGAAGTCGGAAACAAGCACTAACACCACTAGTGTACAGGGACCACACAGTAGCTTTGTTTTAAGAAAGTAAATGCAGGTGTACTTTAAATATTAACCAAGTTCTGTTGTGACTGGGTTTCTAAAAATATAATTATTCAGGGTAACTTGCAACTTAGAGTTGCTAGAATTAAAGTTTGTTTGGGTATCACTAGGGTGAGAGACAAATACATGTCACCAGTGTATTGGTGAGGCAAGACAATGCAATCACCCTCCCTTTTACAGCAATAAACTTCATACAGGATACATGAAGCCTACTTGAAAGAGTTCCCCGCTCACCTACATGTACCAGTTTTTAACTCACCACACAGTGAACTGCAGTCAATCTACAAATGTTCCATTTTTATTACAAAGTATGAAAGGCAGAAAATACTGTACCTAATACACAGGAGGCTGAAACTTAGAAAGAAGGTTAAAAAATCTGAATAAAACTACATAGGAAGCAGGAAATAGCATAAAAGGATGCAACATTCCACTTTCAAGCGATTTCAGAAAATTGCCTTAAAATTTACAGAGTTTCAACAATATGGTTTCATGACTCAGGTGTTAAAATCCATTGTAACAAAACCTTTTGTATTTTCTCCATAAAAATAAAGGAATATAGGGACACTGCAGTTATCCATGTCAACAACATATGTCTGCTGAATAGCAGGATACTAGGATTCCTCTAGGACAGTATAGTAGCGAAGTTGCAAATCTCAATGCGGAAGGTGGAGAAAAGGAGGACAGAGGTAAAACTACTATTGCTTTAACATATTTTAGTAAGAACAAGAAGTCAGGAATCTCATATGGATGTTTGTACAATCATGCTACAAAGATTACACCTTCAGGAAATTACCACAATGGGACCGTGAATGGGAAGAGCAGAAGGGAAAACACACATTAAAAGTAAACATCTCCTACTTGACTATTGGTAACAAAAAAATGCTTCGGCGCAACAGATTTAAATTACATTTTACACTGCTAGCAACCCAAGTTTAAAAAAAAAGGGTTCCTTTTAAATAGTAGATTTCATAATTCATATTTACCAGGTTGTCAGAAAAAGCAACGCATCGCTTCTCAGCTGTACTAGGACTCTTTAGTTCACTGGTTCTTGCATTTCTGCCTTTGTTCAGATTTGACAGACTGATCCTCATCTCTAACAGAGGAGACTTGAGCCTCACACGTCTTGCAAACAGGAAAGCAAACTCCAAGGGATCGGAGCTGGACACAGGCTTACAGCTACTCATGGCCACAGTATTTTTTTCAGGGAATAGCTTATTTCTTCATTTGTTAGATTTTCTGAAAAGAAATAAACACTTGATGGAAGCTACACTTTTTTTTTTTTATTTTTACGATTCTGGAAATTCTAAGCTTGACGCTGAGCATCAGAGGTTGCACAAGAGGCCACAGAGATACCTGGCAGACAAAGTTATCATCTGAAATCAGGCAGCAGCAAGCAAGCCTCACAAGCGCCTTTGAGACTGGAGTCTGCCATGAATTGCTAGATGAGCATTCAGTGATGCATTCAGTTGCATTTTTAATTACTGTTTTTTAGTGCTGGGGAAAGGTGCTGATCGGAAGTTCTGGAGATCTCTTCCAAAAAATAAAAAGAGTCAGGAGTATGCTAAACTCCTCTCAAAACCCTTGAGAATGAGACACTTCTGATTCTTCTCGGGTAAGCAGGGGGAAATGCAGTTGCATCTCTAAGTATGAGAAAGTGCTCTTTAAGTGCCACGTACAATTAACTCCCTGGATTCTCTGCAAAGATCGAGAAACAGGGACATTGCTGACAGTACCTTGCACATTCCGGGGCTGATTTTGGACACCTCCTTTTAAATGTCCGCTCTACAATACATACAGGCCTGCTCTGCAATATTGGTCTGACAGTAGAAAGCAGGAAACGTGCATGAGAACACTTCTGTTAACTGGCAGGATAACACAGCGTGGGTTTGAGGTGGCAGGACCATTTGCTAAGCAGCAGCGGGAAGACTGAACCCTTCAGTACTTCGATGGAACTGTAACTGTGCAGTCTGTTGACCCAAGAGCTTACCCTTGCTGCCCTTCACCCTTTTCAGCATGTCCTGAAAGAGTTAAAACAGCACCGACATAAGGACAAGTTCAAGAATTTAGGCTGTGTGAATTCAGAGACAGCAGCTGCTTTTTTTTTCTACCGTAAAAATAAGTTATCCAAAGAATCCAGCTGCATCTTTACACAACCAACCTGCCACTACTGCCATGATGTTCAGACGGTAGAAAAGAGGATTCCCAAACACTGCAAAGGGACGCTCTGGGTGACGAGCAGCACTACATTGCTTGGGTTGGCCTTGCAAGATTGTGTCAGTCTCAGAATACAGAGCTTCAGTTTAACAGTACTGTCAAGTGCTCACGTTTTTGGTGTTCAGTAGAAACAGATGAGGGTGCACTAGATACTGACAACCATAGCCAGCTTAGGATTTCCATGACTGTTGTATTTAACATTTTATACAAAACACAGACAAATGCCTACCATAAAAGGGCTGAGGAAAAGATGACTCTCCCCCTAATCTTACCAAAAATATACTCGTTAAAGTGCCATCTGCAAGAGAACAAAACAGACACACTCAGCTTTCTTCATTTATATTTAAAACAAGCACAAGAGCATCTGTGAATTCCAATATACTGGACTCCTCCCCTCACCTAGTCTCTGGCAGGCAGTGATCTACAGTCAAGCCTGATGCAGCTTTCTCATTGCAACACCAGGCAAAAATAGATCTTTTTACTATTATCCAGAACATTCAGAGAGTAATTACAGCTAAGTTTTGAAAGGATCATTAACTTTGACTTATGAGAGGCAATGCCTCCCCCGTTAAGTACATTTCAAGGTTCCATAAGGAACAACCTGTATTATTGGTCCCCTTTCATATCGTTCTTTGAAACCACTGTTTTCTTTCTAAATAGATTGTCAAAGCACTCAAATCCTTGCCTTTTAAATCCCTGCGCACAGAAGTACAATTCCCATGGATGCAACCTACCACAGCCCATTTCATTTAGACAATTAACAGAGTTGGCATATTACACACTAATTTGACATCCAACTTGTTTTCTGTACGTTTTCACCTCACTAATGAGTTTTACATGATCCTGGTTGAGTGCCAATATACTGGCAACAGGTTGTCCACAAGGAGGAAAGAATCTATGGAAAGCTTGGTTTAAACAGAACATAACCAAACAATAGTTTAGTATCTTGAACTAATTAACTGGAGAAGTGATACAGAACTATTTAAGTCAGAGCAAAGTATTTCTGTCCCAGAATCAGTCTTGCCTGTACCAAGAATAACGTGAATTTCTGCTTTGCTAACCTCACTGATGCTCAGCCTTTTCCCTTAGTGTTACTTTATACTCAAGGGATATGAGGCATTTGAAAGCAGTTGCTCTCATCTCTTCTTGTGCAGTAACACAAAATAATTGAGATCAAATGTCGAAGTATTTATTTTCACAAACTCTGGAGAAAATAATGCTTCTGGGGGCTTTACACCCAACATAATTGAATGTTAAGCAGGTGAAATATGATAATCTATATCTTCTGATTCACAGGCTACAGTGACAAGTCTCTCAGGGTTTTATTTTATCTTGCAAATAAACCTGAACCAGCAAGTAGACAGTTCCCTGCCACTGTGTCAGCAGGTGCTGGCAAAAGGGCACCAAAGTCTCTCCCTTCCTTCTCTATATGGAAGTGCCATTTACACTACAGAACATCTCACCCATGAGAATTTTCATCTCTCTTCAGTCATTAACCTTTCAAGTGGCTGCTTTGAAAATAAGCTATTTTAAGTAGCATTTCCCTGTTCCAAAACAGCCTCTAGTGATTTCAAATGTAATTTCATATGAAGAATGACAATGGATTATGCCCAAAGCAATATGCTGTAGATCCAGAAGGTACCCCAACTGCCTAAACAAACAGGATATAGGCTTTATTTAGAGTCCACTGGAGCCTACAAGATTGCTTCACTTGCCTTTGACAAGTTTGGAACGAGTACCCAATTCCACAAATGAACTTCAAGCAATTTTATGGATGGAAGGACTGACACTGTATTCTCTTCATCTTCCTAACAGGATTGTTTTCCGACAGGAGCAAAAGCTACCTGGCTATTCAGACCATTAGCCCCTTTACACGTACTCTCTTCTATTCATCTTAGTGTAACAGATTGTATTCCTCTAGGAATAAACCACATTTGCCATTTAGTATAGCCTACTGAGTCTTTTAGTGACTTCGCTTTCAACTAAACCATCTTATGTCTTTTTTTTAAAGCACAATTCTACAGTTGCAAAAGATGCATGTTTAAGCTAAGCAACAGATGCATTCATCTTTTACTCATGCCATCTATACAAGAATGAGACTTTGAAGCATAAGGGGGACTACAGAAAGTACTAATATTACAGGGAGTTCCCTTTTAGTAACATAGCATATTATGCCTACCGTTTATAATTAAACAGTATATGACAAGCCTGTGTACATGTTTTTATATGAGCATCGAAAGCTGTGAATGCCATTATATGCTTCTGCTAAGAAAATCCTAATTTTCACTTCATTCTGCAGAAGTATTTTCCAGTTTAAGATGCAGTGGTATTGTAAAAAGTGATAACCTAATTGTTTGGCTAATGCTGTCCTGACATCTAGATCAAACCTGCCTGTGGAACACACTACCCTCAGCACAGCTGCCAAGAAAAACTGACCTTCAAGTCAAATCAAGCTTTCTGTCAAAAATCCCACAACTAAACACTGAATGTCATTCACAAAACATGAGCTTGAACTGTGTTGGGAGTCTCGTGGTTCTCCAGTATTAAAAGGGGTGATGGAATAAAGCTGTCCCTGATGAATTCCTATCAAATTCACAAGGCAGTGCTTTTCTGAGCTCTGTGTTGAGAAGCAGCCTGTAGAAGAACATTTCTGTATGTCCAGAATGACAAAACTTTTCAAATTCTGTTCTGTATTTGACAGCACTTTCAGTGTCAGCTTCACTGTTTCACAGCAATCGCTTTTCCCGACTTGCCTTTCCTGCATAAACTGACAAGACTCGAGTTTGCCAGGGTCCTACTATTTATAATGCTGCCTCCAGTTGCAGGTGAACGCTCATTAGGCAGAAAGACAATTTTGATAGTTTCTGACATTTACATGAAAACTCAGCTGGTATACCCTTACAGACCAGCTACGGTTGTCATGTCTTCATTGGGAGAGTACTGCGGAGCATTCATCCGAGCAGCTAGGTTATCAGCAAAGATTTTTATCTTGCCTAATCCATTCAGCTTTGACTGAAAAGTACTACTGTAGCGCAATCCACTATTCAAAACAGAAACGGAAGCCCCTGGGCACATCCCCAAAAGGTATGAGGATGATAAGTGCCAAACCTTAGCCTCGATGGCACAGTTTCTTTCCTTTTAAATCCGTCTTTGAGCATTACATTAGGGAATAATTTCTTTCAGAGAAACAGGTTTCATTTGGATAGCGGATCAGCTTTTCCAACTCATCTCACTCATTCAACAAGACCTGACAGTACAAAGCAAATATACTTCAGAAAAAAAGATTGCTTTGCACTCCTTTCAAGAACTCCCAGGAACACAGGCCAAACGCAAAGAAGCTCCAAGGTACAGGCTAACCACAAAATCTTGCTCATATTATTTGCCAATCAAGCAAGCTACAAAGTGTGAAACCATTTTATTTTGATTTAGATAGCAAGTCTTCCGAGGGGAAATAATTTGATTGGAAGCATCAGTCCCAAGTCCACTACAAATCACATTTTTTCAGGAGTTGTTTACCTCCTGCGAGATTAAGTCATGCACGTATCTTCTTTCCAAAACCTATTACCGTTCTGTTAGCTAACACAACTGCAGGATACACACAAATTCAGTTATAATTTAAAAATAAGGCCTACCATAGTAACAACTGCCACTAGCATCAGAAAAATGTAAAGAAATTGTGCAACAAGTATTTGTACTTCACAGCACCAGAAAATTCTGCCCAGGTAACCAGGTATAGAGAGCCAAGGCAACAGTTAATTCTGGCAGGCCTTTACTGCCAGGGAGCCTGCAGTGTTACTGTGATTTGTATCAACGAACAGATCCTGCTTTGGGCATATGGAAGTGGATCACATATCAAAAGTAAGAATTAGGGAGAAAAACCTTACTCAATAGAAAGGTAGCCCAATATATAAAAAACATACAAATGTTTAAACAATTTAGAGGCAGCAACAACAGGAATGATAAAGATTCCTGCCAAGGTGGCTGGTAACATCAGTGTCTTTTTCCCCACCTTGTTTTGCACTTGCATCTATTAAGCTAGTTGAATGTGCTGCCTCAGCTGGCTGACAAACACATGGACAGATGCAGCAACTTAAAAGCCTGCAAGCTTATTAATACAGTCAACAAACAAATATACAGAACTTTAACTGAGAGGAAAGCAAAAAAAAAAAAAGAAAACCAGAACCCAGAAGGTCCAAGAGGCTCAGCACGTCTCTGCATTTTAGAGTCTTGGAGAGACAGGAGACACCTGCCATGGATTCTTGTAAAAATTTCTTCTAACAGTAGATGCAAAGCAACAACAGATACTGGCCACTTGACTTGTGTCGTTCTTACTTTAGAGGGGAGGGGAAATTATACAGCCCTGCCTCAATCTGGCATGAAGCAGTAATGTTACACTCTCAAAATCTCCAGGCAGTTGTTGTAGCAGATAGCTATCCAGTCTGGCTGAGTTGATGCCCACTGTACATTGTTGATTTCTCCCTCTGCTGTATAGGCCAAGATAGGGTCCTCAATGGCACGAGGCATTTGCTGGATATCCCAGATGAGAGCCTGATGGTCATCCGCTGCAAGAGCAAGAGGAAAGCCTAAGTAGAATCAAGGTATAACGAAACCTCTGTACATGACTACCAGCAAGCGTATAGTCCAAGAAGCCATATGGGATATGGCTGTTGCAGTCCTGAAAAGTATTCAAGCCAAAAGAAAATAATACCACTATGCTCTAAAAAAGTAAGCTTGAATCATTATACATTATTAAGGACAGAGTTGAAAAAGAAATGATCAGTGGAACTTCTATCAACTGGAAACATTTAAGAACTAGATTGCAAAAAAACGATAAGGAGCATTAAAATAATATAGCCTAGCCAAAGCAGATGCACAGTTTGGGCACCAGGCTTGCTACTTCCACACGATAAGCTCCAGTATGTGTCTATTTCCATTAAAATTTTAGGAGAGTCATTAATAAAGGGGTTCTAAACTGCAGGTATTCTTTAGCCTTTTGGCAGGCAGAGTATGAGATATCAGAGACATCATTTATATACATAAACTTTTGGGGAGAGAGGATTTTGCAAATGCAGTGAAAGACTCAGAGATCCACCACAGCAGGATAGGGATGGCTCACACTTACCTGCTGTACAAATGTGGCAGGAAGAATGAGGTGCCCAAGCAATTCCATTTACACATGCCCTGTGGTTGTTCAACCTGGCAACAGGAGTGCAGGGAACTCTGACATCTAGAATCACAACCTTCAGAAACAAACAAAAAAAACAACTAAATTAATAACTTGCATATTTTCTTTATTGATTCCTCAGAAAAAACAAGTCTTGAGTCAAGGCTATAAATACAGCCCTTTCCTAAAGGATGCGGTTGGTAAGCAAATACTGTTCTCAAAGAATAGCTTCTAGCTGGTTAGTGTGTCTCAAAAAGAGTCAGACCTCACAGGGAGGGCTTGCGAGTTATGCAACAAGGGCAAACAAATTATGCTTCCCTGAAGCAGCAGAAGGGACAAACCAAGATACACCACCTCGTGCACGCAACCAAGAAAGAATAAGGTGACTAAAACACTTGCAGTTAAGATTTCATGTGAAAACTGTTGTCTGACAGGCTCACAGACCCCTCTTAAAACACAGCTGAATTATATACAAGTCATAGAGATCTTCAAGTTTATAATGCCAAGTTACTTTTTTTGCTCCTACTGAAGTTAGTGCACTAAGAATTGGTCCTTAATCATACTCCAGCACAGGTGCTGATACTTCCCACTTACTTTAAAGAACCAAGTACTAATTACTACTGAGCCACACTGGCACCCCCAGAAGATGAGCTGCCGCCTTACCTCCATGCCATCCATGGCCATTGTAGCAAGATAGTTGGGATCCTGCTTATTCCAGCAGAGACGCAGCAATGGATGGTGCTGTGGGTCCTCATAAATTATGGTGCTGTGTTCCAGATGACGGAGATCAAACATCCTCACCGAGCCATCTGCACCAACTGAAGCGAACATATCTCTCCCACCACCTGCACGGCTAAATGCTATGTCATACACCTGCTCAGTAACAGGACAGAGAAAAACATAACCTTAGTTTTAGTGAGCACACTGCCTCCTAATTTGCTCTAAAATGGATCTTACATATAGATAGCAGATCTAGCTGCAACATATTCTGTCCAATACTTGATGTTCCTAGCAAGTTTTTAGTTATTACACTTGCCAAAACGAGGGGAAAAAAACCCTAAGAGGGTTACATTGTTATAAGACCATTCATTGAAACATATCCATTTCCCAGACTCAGATTTTTTTAATATTAATTGCTGAAAAGTAGTGTTATGTTAAAATGAAAGAATCTTGCAAGTTGTTTATTGCCTTTGATATGCAGTTGATTTCAATTCCAGTTTGATGTTTACCTCATTTTTCTAAAGTATTGTGGGGCATAATCGAGTAAAACAAGCATATTCTCAAATCCAGATTCTACGATGAGTAAACAGAGTAGCTTTGATAGCCAATGCTGTAGTTTTAGTTTGGAACTCAAAACCATATATCTTAATCTCAGATAACTTATCTTTTTGGATTATTAGATTTTTCAGGAAAAAGGTGGGGAACAGAAAAGTTCTGTTCCTTTTCTACTGCCTAAAAAATATGCAATGTAAACAATCAAAAAAAGCTGTCACCTCTTTGTCATGTGCAATAAGCTGGGTCTTCACGTGGCCAGAGACCAGATTTACCCTTCCCAGAACCTGTCCTGTCTCCAGACCCCAAATAGTGCAGGTTGTGTCAATACTAGAGGTACCTGAAACAAAAACATTTCTGTTAGCAAAATTAATATTCTCACAGATGATTTAATCACTTAATGGATTAATGTAATATCCTCTGACATCTACAGATCAAAATAGCTAGAAGAACAGCATACAATTAAAGTCAAGAATGTCAAACAGCTAACAGTCCACCATGCATTTAAATGACCCAAACCTTTTAGCTGAAGAAATAGTCTTCCACACAGGAATAAAGTGCAAATAGCTCATGTCTACTTCAATCTATTCAGAAGCCTGATGCAATGCTGAGATGAACTCTCCTATCCTGTAAGCCTCATGTGCATGTCAAAACCAAAATTCAATCGTAGTGTTGCGACAGCATATTATTCTTAATTGATTGCTTCTGTGGACTGAAGGTGGGGCTAGCAGTAAAGCTCTTAAGAGATGAGAGATGCAACACAAAAAATAAATCATGTAGTAAATAATTACTAAGACACATTATCACTGTTAATCTGTGGGCAAATCCCCCTGACATAAATGGCTGTACTCTTCTGGGAAACCTCTGCTGGATCAGTCATCTCGGATTCACAATTTGTCCCACAGGCTATAATTAAACCTTAAGCATTCAGCCCCCTCCTCCAACTGAATTACGGGCTCCTGGCTTTACTCCTGCTGCTGAAATGGCTTCACAAAAGATAAAACTTGGTATATAGTTTTCTGTCCACTCCAGAACACACTGAAATAAGCGGAGTTCATTTACATCATTACTTAGCACTACAACAATCGCTCACCAGCTCTGAAGACTGAGACTCCCCATCTGCAAATAAGGAACACCCCTAATCCAACCCAAGCGACCCATTCTGTCCCGGACAGCGCTCCTTTCCGTGCAAAAAAGTCTCCAGGAGCTGCTCTTTTTTTAATTTTTTATTTTATTTTTAACCTAAGACATGGCAGTTTCTAGAACGTAGAAGTTTGACCACTATTTAGTTATCAAATTAACCAGTGACGTGCAATGACACAGCAGCCAGTCAGAGCCCAGGCTTCACCAGACTAAGTTCAAAAGCATTATTTTTTTCTATGCTGAAAATGTAATGTTTTGTCAGTCTCACCTAGAAGGTAAGGATCCACTTCGTTCCAGTCAAATGATGTTAGTGGAGCACAGAAATCAGAGTTCTTGTTATTGTTCAGCAAACACTCCAGCCGGGTCTCTGTTTCACCCACCTTTAGAAAAAGTGAAACACCTGACTTAAATAGCAACATCACATGACTTGTTCCACTTGCACTTCCAACACATAAGGTGTTAATCCCAGGTTTCTTTCCTCTCAGCTTTACATCCTAAAGCTCTGGACAATCACCACCTCTGTCTTCAATAAGGTGATTTAAACAGCAACTAGCATCATAATTCTGCTTCTTCTACAGTCTTCATATTTAGTCACATTATTGCAGTTAAGAAAACAAATTATCAAGTGCTCTGACTTGATTTTATGCCTTAGCCTCCACAATGTAGCAAGGGCAAGACACCTGGCAAGGACAGTAACTCACTTTAAAAAAAAATTCATAAAAAAAGAAGAGATCAATAAGCAACACAATTAATATCATGGTTTATCTTTTTCTAAGGAGGATTTACTCACTCTCCACACTCGCAGATAGTCACCACTGGTTGCCAACAGGTCTGGATATACTCCCTTGGTGTCTGGGATCCACATAAGCTTTGTGGTAGGGTAGGGGTGATCAAAGGTATTCCTGCAAATGAATTCTGAGCTCTCTTCATCCAAACCAACAAGCTGCACCTGTAGGAAGCCATATTTAAAAGAAAGCATTTTATCAAAATACTTGTTTATAATTACAACATTAAGATCGAGTGTATTACAGAAGGACACCTTCTGTAACCTCAAGGACAATATAAAAAGACCATCATGTCAATGGAATGACAAATCGTTAAAGCTTTGCTTCCTAGCTGAGGCATGTAAGCAGTGAAGTACACATAATCACCACAGTGCTTTACTTTGAAAAGATGATCTCGAATTGGAATCCAATCCTAAAGGATTACAGACCACCCTTCTCTATTCCACATCGCAAAGCCTAGTTTAAATCACAGACTTAAACTGCACAAACATTATTCCAAGTCATCTTTAACTGAACCGATGCTGACAATGTCATCTTCAGAGAGCAGGGTGAGCTGTAGTTTGCATGATAACCACCCACAATTAAAGCCCTTATCATGGGGCTCTTGGCCATAACCCTGCAGACTGTGACAGATCACATCAGCAAGCTATCACGCTGTTTTCAGCAGCACATTAACCAAACCGTTCTGTCACAAGTGCACAAAATTAAGATACAGATTCACATCAGAGTCAGAAAGTAGAACAGAATTCAAACCTTAAACAACTGGGAAGCTAAAATATTTAAATAATTATTCAAGTGTTTTGTGTGAAAAGATCATGAAAGCAGGTCTGTTGGAAGATTCTAGGTAACTGTATTCCAAATTAGGATTTTTGCACAGTAACGTGGCCCTGGGAAGGGCTAACTTGCCCAGTTGTGAGAGTGATGCAAGACAGAGCAGACAAGAAACTATCTCCACATAACTTGGTCATGACAACACCTGAAGTCCCAGACATTATGTTATTAGAAAAATATTGACGTGTCAGAAAGTGTTCATAGAACAATATGGTGCTGGGAGTGTATGTTTAACCTAGCAGTGACTACAAGACCTAAACAGGATGAAAGCCCCACTGTGTTAAAAGCTGTTCAAACACAAATATTATGGGGAGCAACTCACTACCATTAGTTTGTAAGCTCCTCGTGGCAGGAACTTCCTAGTACTTTCCACACAGCAGCTTCATCCTGGAAACAGTGGCTTAATGGACTTTTCCTACAATGTTTATCTGTAAAAACCCTAATATTCTGAGATAAGCAATTTAGTTAATAAACTACAGATTTAAACTAGATCAGAAACTAAACTAAACTAAACCAAACCAGAAATCTACCGTATTTTTTCCACATAACAAAAATCAACAAATGCTTCAGTGGATCTTGAACTATAACATTAGCAGTTATGAGTCCATTTAGAGACCCTCTTAACAAATGCAAACCTCACCACAGTGAGAAAATCCATCCTTTTCACCCCATAACAAACCCTAAAAGGCATATCCAAGTATGCTTCTAAAAACTGTATATTTGTCCTCCTTGCACTCTTTTTTACAGCTACTCCTTATTCTACTACATACACTCCAGTATGAATCAAGAATCTCCCAGTCTTCTGAAGTGATTGACAAATAGCTTTCTAACTCCTTTAGGGATCAGAAATACTAAGCGGATTTTACAAAGGACGCAAATTGTCCTTGGTGATAGAAGATCTTGTGGCAAGGTCAGGATCAGAAGACAAACGACCTCTAATCATTTCTTCTGCTTTGCTTATGCTGTTTTCAGCTCAGTATGAGCGTATTGAGCCTACAAAAAGCAATCAACATACTCATAACCAGAAGCAAACCTCAAACAGCAAAGGACCCACTTTCATTAGTGTGGATTTATATGTTCCTGCACTGCATTTTTGTGTTAACCCCTCCTCAGATCTGAAGAAAAAGCAATGACTGCGTAGCAACCCAGTACCTTTGTGATCTTTGACATCTTTAGGCACAGGGCAGGCTGGAGAACAAAAATGGCATTAGCAACACCAGAGCTCCTGGCAACTGCTGAAGATCAGGTCTGACACCGATTGTCAGACCCGGCAGCAGCCTGTGATAACTCTGAGCAGGAGGCACTGTCTGCCTGGAGACAGGAGAAGCAGAAATACTGCTTGAGAAGCTCTATTCTTCCCTAGCGCCGCATATTCAAAGGTGTGACTCTTCTCTTTGGACTTGATCACATACAACGATCACAGAATCCCTCTATTCATCCTCTTGTGCAGGCTGAACACCAGGAAAAGGATCGCTGGAATTATTTTCAGGATGCTGATTGTATTAGAGCCCTGTCTCTCCCTCCTGCAAGTGAGGCAAGGTTTGCTGCTGCCAGCTACTGCACAAAGGAGCACCTGAAGTCCAGCCAGATAACACTGAAGCGATGCTAACAAGAAAGTGACTGTCAGTCTGGATTCAATCTGAACATCTACCCGTAACTTATTCCAGTGGGAAAATGAGAACCAGTGTGTTTGATCTCCATAGCAATTCATGCTATGACAGTAGCTAGGGAAGCTAAATAATTATTTGTTTCTCCAATACATCAAGATATGCTAAAATTGGATGTGGATTTTCCTATCATAATTCAAGCCTTTATCAATATAAGGCTTAAATGCAACAGTGCATCTGAGTAAAGAAGTACCTTTAATCAGCATTCCATAACTTCCTTAAATTCCTTAAATTGTAGTAAAATTACGTCTCTTCTCCACATGATGCCAAAGAATCATACACAGTTTTAAACAACGCAGACTTTGGTAACAGCTTACTTCTTTTTCTTGCATGGTTTGAGCAACAGTGAAGTAAGTTTATAGCACTTTTTTTCTTTTAAAAACACTACACCCCTTTAATCTAATTAGTAAATACCAAGACAGACATTTCACTATTATTTTAGGGTCATGTACAATCAGGAAGATCTCACTGCACCAGTTAATCTTCAAAATGCAATCAGTTTCTCTTTGCAACTCCTAAACCTTACAGAAAAAAATGACCCTCTGGTAAAACAACCACCCTGAACGCTCTCTGATTCGAGGCACTGCTCGGGAGAAGGTGGCAGCCTGGGAAGCATGTGGCCATAACCTGCCAGTCTGCTCCAGCAACGGGAGCAAGCAGTGTACAGCACCACCCTCTACTGTTTTCTAAACTGACTCCAGTTTCGTCTTGCAGAGAGATCCCAAAATCAGCCTTTCCTGATGTATTCCACAGATCATTCCTGATCCATGAAGCCATAGTCATGAGCCTGTGGTACAGTGTTAACCATGAGATTCATGACCACCTCCATTCCCTCCCATTATGCCAGTGATCCATGAGACGTTACAAAGGCTGACAGCAGTTTCCTAATCCAAGGAGTTCAGGAAACACTACCCCAAATAATTTTAGCTCTTCCAACCGCAGCAAGTCATCTCTCTGCTTGTACCAGTGATTTGATCAGCAAAGGTGTACAAGCTGAAACAAAACTCCTTTGGGGTTCAAAGAGTTCTGGGCAACTAGCTTTCTGGTATGCTATACAGCTTGTTAGCGCGGGGGTTGACAGAGGTTGGAAGAGTCTGGGAATTGGGCGCAGCAGTAAATTAGGGTTTGGCAGTCAATAGGTTTGAGTTCCCTGTAAAAGAGAGGTGTAAACAGCCATTTTATATATGTAACCCATAAGTACTTCAAGCTCTGGTAATTACTACAGAAACAGAAAATCACAGAGAGAAATGAGACAAGAATCTCTCCTCCTTCTTTCACTATAATTCCCTCACAGTGAGCACTTCTGCTGCAACGAACAGTGCATTAAGTCTTTTTAAAAGCACCTTTTTAAAAGAAACCCTAAACCAGAAGAGTAATAAGGAAAAGGTATATTCACCTATTTGGTTAGATTTTAAGCAAGCTAGAATTGTTATTCCAGACTTTTTTTTTTAATATATATATTAAGGGTAAGGAAGAAAGCCAGTTATTTGAAACAATCCGTTGCAACATCAGGAGCAGAAATGTTGTTTGAAGCTTGTCAGAAACCTCTAAAGATTATGAGTGCAAAGAGAAAGCTGAAATGAAAATGAGTTTTCATTATCCTTTTAATTAGTGCCAACTGTACCTATAAGTGTATTTTGATGTCAGAACCTGGCAACGTAAAACATCTCAACTGTGAAGGGCAAATTACATAGAAGGACAAAGCTTTCACACATGCCCTGTAAAAATCTTAAATTTCTGCTTACCCCAGGAGTCAGGCTATAAAACCAACTGCTCCAGACCCTTCGCAGCACAATGGTATGGACTACTTAAACAGGGTAACTTCAGTTCTTTCCCTTTGTTCCTTCAGTTATTCCACTTACAAGGACAGAAGCTGGAGCCGAAAGAGTTTACAACTAGTGCACACCTAGCACAACCATACAGTATCTGTCCCAGAGTTCCCAGTCTGGAGCATGAGCCTATTCCCTGAATGTTTCGGTATCCCCTAAAAAAAGCTGTAAGAGTCATAGTAAGACACCATAAAGACAGTGCAGATGAAACACCACTCCCAAGCTTGTTCAGGTCCCCAAAGTAAAAAGGACATCATCAATACTCTAAGCAATAACAAAACTCGCAATTACCCAAGACAGCTCTCTTCCTACTGTCTTCCTACAGTGGAAGGCTGTACTGAAAGCACCACAAAAAAGCTTCAAACAAGAAAACCACAGCCCCACCCCACACTTTGAAACATGAGACACACAACAAAACCTCTCAGCAAAGTGAAGGTTATGTTTCACTGCATTTATTGCACAAGCCTAATTTTTAATCATACATTATCTATGTTTCTACAGCAGCAGCATCCAGAGTGGCATCTCATTCTCATACCATTAGTTTCCAGCTCTTTACACCACATAGGCCTCATAGCATGTGGTGCTTATATGGACTGAAGTCAACAGGATAGTTATCCCTGAAGCTCAGAGGTCAAGAGAAGCCCTAGGAAATATTTACAGACAGCAGTAATTTACATATTCTTCCACAATTTCTGTCTGCTACAACTGTGGAGTAAAGGGTAGAAGAGAGAAGGGCTGACTCAACTGCGTTAGTCTTGAAGCCTGAACTGAAACGCAGACCTGATCATGCTGTAATGGAGAGCAACCCCAGGGAAGGGCCCAAACTTAAGGGGGTAAAAGCAACAAACATATATGCACTTATTAACCAATTCTAGCGCCTGTAAACAGAAAACTGTTTGAAAGTTTGTGACTTGCTTCTCAGAGTACAGACTACAAAAACATTTTCAAGCTGGTCTTTAAACAAATTAAAACTTTTCATGCTCAGGGACCTGCCTTTCCCCAGCAGTACTCCCAGAACTGCACTAGTGCTCACCAGCACAAGGAGACAACTCATATGCAGCCGCTCATACTGCTTGAACTACAAAGCGCTCAGTAGAAGTATCATGTCTAAGACTGCAGCAAGCACAGTAATTTAAGCACCATAAGAGATGTCACCCCTGCCTTACCATCGCTCCCTCTTACTACGTCCTCACATAAAGCCCAAATCTGCAACGCTAACTTTCTGACAATATCTTCTACAACACCCATTAAAGAACTTGACAAAGCTACAAAGCACACACGCTATAAACACACGAAGCTGTATTTGCAAAATCTTAGTTTCACACAAGGTTCAGGATGCTCTGTAGCTACCCCCATTTCCTCATCCCTCTTCCATTTTTATGAATTCATTGTATCAAACGAGCACATTAAAGCCTGTTCAGAAATGACTGCACGAGTGTTTGGAGAGGTGAACACGTAGTCTCTATTACCAATATAAGGTTCTCTGCTTGTATGTGGCAGGGAAACGCTGAAGATACAATCGCATGCCTCATTACACCCTTGTTCTCAAAGAAAAGTAAAGGTACTGAGGAATCAGTGAAAGTGGCTTATATACTTACAAAAAAAGTTATCACACTGAAGTCCTCCTTAGCAAGAAAATATAAAACCAGCACATTTCCAACACAGTCTCGGACACCCTGACTATGTGCAAACTTTAGTCCTGGCCATAAACTTTCTCTCATACTGAGAAAAAACCAGGTGTGCTCAAGCCGGGGGACCGACCCGGCCGGCAGCAGCACCCAGGGCTTTTCCCACCCTCCGTCTCCCAAGAGCTGGGGACCCGGAGGAAGGAAGCCAGAATGGATCTACGCCAGTACCCACTTCGGGGGGTACTGAAGTCTCTGCACAGCACCCGGTGCCAGGAGGGCACCGAGGTACCTGCTCCCCCCAGCGAGGACAGCCACACGGGCCCTGCCCAGGAGTGGGGAGCCGCTCGAACCGCCGGGATGAAGAGGCCGCCCCCCTCCTCCCCCTCCACCCGCCCCAGCCCACCGCCCGATGCCGGTGCAGCCGGGCCCGGCCGCCGCCGCCCCCCACCTTGTTGTTATACTCCTCCACGAAGCTGCCCAGCGCCAGACGGAACCGCTTGTCCGGCCGGACGCTCCAGTTCATGGCGTACACGGTCCAGGGCGCTTCATATTTGTAGATCTCCTTCCGCTTCCCGTGCAACGACATGGCTGGGCCGAGGGCAGCGGCGGGGCCGCGGGGGGACAGCGGGCTCGGCGCGGGGGGGGACCGAGGTGGGCCCGGAGGGGAGCGGCGGGCCCGGCTGAGGAGACGGGGTGGCGGAGCGGGCCGGGATTGGGGAGGAGCGCGGCCGCCCGGCCGGGGCGCAGCGAGGCCGCAGGGGTGCGGGGAGCGGGGGAGGCCGCGGCACGGCCCCCAGGCCCGGCCCCGGAGCCCGGCGGCAGCGGGAGCAGCGCGGAGGCCGTTCGGGATCCGGCCCCTCACACAACGGGAACGGAAGCCACGCGGGGAGCCCCGCCCACGAGGTGCGGGTTGGCTGTACTGCCTGTCACTTAGAACCTCGGGCAACTATTGGGTAATTGTCCCGTCCGTTTGGCCGTCTTCTGTTCTCTATTGGTCGTTTTGCCCTTCATTCCAAACAGACGCTCACCCTCTGGCTGGGATAACCTACCATTGCGTTTGGCTCCGCCCCGGAGGGAGGCCACGCTCGTACTCGACATCTTACTGGCTACCAGGGGTCGCAGTGGCGCGAGGCGGGATCTTGAGCCCTTATTGACAACCGATTGGCTGGCAGCGGCGTCAGTCACGTCAGCCCGTGGCGGGCGGGGGACACTTCAGGCACACGGAGGGGACGCGCGTTCGAGTCCCACCTCTGCTGAGTGGCGGTTGGGGACGGGCTTGTCTCTAATTAACTGCAGCTTAATTACGGGGTTTTATTTTTGGCAGCACGCAGCAGCAGTTGGCGTGTGCCTGGCGTCTCACTGGGGGAAGGGGTGCAGGTGGGCATCGGCTTTCCAGGGCGCTCCTGCCTGGAGCAGGGCCGGCGGAGGCGCGGCGCCTGGCCGGAGCCCCCGCGGTAGCCCGGCTCCCTCAGCAGGGCCGGCTGGGTGCCCCCGGCGCTGGCACCGGCCGCAGGTGCTCCGCGGGTGCAGCGCACGGGGAGGAGGCCTCCTGACCCCTGCCTGCCCAAACCTGATCTGGCCCGGGGTTTAAATAACCCCTTTGTGGGACTGGGCCTGCCTGGGCCTGGGCAGGGGCCCCTGGCTGGCTTTAGCCCCCTTGCTGCCCCTGAGAGGCAGGTTCAACCCTGTGCTGAGGGCAAGGGGTCTGTCCTCACCTCTTGGGCCCTACAGGATCCCTTACAGGCAATACTGGGTCTAGCACTCCTGAAGGAGCAGTCCTGCTTGGGCAGGAGCTGTGTCCCCGTCAGCAAGGCGTGTAGGCTGGGCTCTAGGTACAGCTGTGCTCATCAGAAGTCCTGCTTGCTGCAAGACTTTGATGTAATCTTTGCCAGAGGTGTGTTTGTGATGTTTCTCATATGCAGGTGAACAGCAGCAGACCGGTATTGTAGAATAGCTTTTGCAAATGGCTATTGAGCCTGAACTGCATCCTATTGGGAAGGAATTGCTCAGCAAAGCCCCCGCTTAGGCCCCATCCTTGACCTGTAAGACCTGCATAAGGGCTCCCTGGGTGAAGCAACTATGGTTTGACCACAGCCTTTCAGGGGTCTTTGCAGATTAGCATCTCTACTTTGTACTGTCAGGGATGAATTCATGGATGCTCCCAACAAACACAGCTGTAATCCACATTAGGTGCCAAAAACATCTTTATTAGCAAAGTGTACACTAAAACTCCAGAGAAAGAGATGCTCACAGTTTTACTACTCTCAAAGGGAGCTCAATACATTACTTGAGCAGGCGGCCTAGGACTGTCACAGCATCTAACCGAATGGCAAGGCGGCAGTGCTAAGTGGTCTTCTCCTACGGGGGATGCTGCAGGAGTCTGCTGGGGAAAGGGCTGGGGTGGAGGAAGCATCTATCAAACCTTTATGAAAAGAGAGAAGCTGGGAGGAAGGGCTGGCAATGAGGTGTCTGGGGTTTTTTGGCTTTCTGGGATTGTGCTTCTGAGTTTTGTGCTTTATGCCCAGGCTGGTGACCAGTTTGGTGTGTCTGGGAAATTGTGGGGTACGTGTTAGGGTTTGCAAGGCGTGATCGGCCTTGCTGGAGAAGTCAGTGCCCTAGGACTCGTGCTGAAGCATGCTGAAGTGGCAGGGGCTGTCGGCTCTTAGTTTTTCATCTTGTCAAGTAGGACAAGGATAGCTGTTGTCCTCTGTCCTTGTCCTGGGCTTCCCACCTGCAGCTCCCCCCAGTACCACACTGTGGAGATCTCCTCCTCCTCCTCCTCCTCTGGTGACTACCCTTTCTGTAATGCCCACAGGCTCTGCTGGGCTAAGCCCAGTACCAGCGCAATGGTTGCTGCTCCAAAGAGCTGACAGCGAAGTGACCTTGCAGCTAAGAGCTGTGGATTTGCTCTCCTCCAGTCACTGTGGCTCGTTTGGCTTGCACCGTTCTCGAGAGGAAGCCTTGGCAAGGAAGAGGCGGTGGGTACCGTTTGGCCTAGCCAGCTTGTGGGTGGCCATAAGAAAGAACTGCTCTGGGTCCACTATAATGTGCAAATGAGATCTACTCTATGGGAACTGCTGGAAAACGTTGACCTTGGAAGCCAGCCACTCTACGCTTCCTTTGACAGTGGCAGAAGACAGCTACAAATTATACCCCTGAGCCAATGGCATTGTCCTCCATCTTACCCTTGCAGTCAAAATCAACATCAACTGACCGAGCTTGCAGTTGAGGTTCTTCTTGACTTGCTTCGTAGCCCTGACATCTCTAACTTCCAGGAAGCACTGGGTCGGAGAGGTGTCTCTGAATGTCCTGGTGCTCGGAAGATGCCTCCAAGTGCTCAGGGAGGGAAGGGAAACGAGAGCCCCAGAAGAGTCCCTGGGTAGTTGGTGCCCTTTGGTGGGGAGGCTCTGCGTTCAGGAGAGGCGGGGAATGGTGATTCTGCTCGGAGTAGACCGTCATGGTTTCGTCAGATGCCACAGCAAGGTGCATCCCGCTTGACAAGGAGTCCCTGGATTTCAGTTGGAACTTTTCTACCTCTGTGTAGCTTGGGCTCTGGTGGGAAAGGAAGAACCAGGTGGGTTATGGCAAAAGCAAAACAAAGTAGCCATGCTCTTTCCTCACCCCATCAGGCCCTAATCCCCAAAATGTTATTTATTCCTGAGGATGCCTCAGAGCAGAGAATCCCACTCCCCTCCCTACTGATGGGGCAACATGGTAGTGCCGGAGATGGCAGGCTGTGCTCCAAAATCAGCGATGCACTCAGCAGAAGCGTCTCTAGGCAGAACTACTCCCATTTCAAGACCCCCAGGCTTTGCCTGGACCCACGAGTGCTTGGCTGTGCTTTGCTCCAGCCTTTGGAGGCTGGAGGGAACCTCTGGCCCTCTGGGACCCATCTGCTCGGGGCAGAAGGAAGCTCGGCCGGTGCTGAGCCAGGAGGGGTGGCCTTACCTGCTCTGGGGTCGTCGTTGCCGCGTCCTCCAGGGGTGCGCAGGGGGTGAGTGGCTCCAGGCTCCGCGGGAGGATGCCGTACAGGGCCAGGTTCTGGGAGGATGGCGAGATGGGGCTGTATGCGGGTGGCACTTGGGACAGCTGGCGCTGCAGGAGCTGGAGGATTATATTAATGTCTGACGACATCCTGGACTCCAGCCTGGGGACAGAGCAGCCCAGCATTAGCGCAGTGCATCCCGCTGCATCCCATGAGAGCCAGACCTGTGCTGGCCAGGGGAGGCACTGGGGAGGAGGTGCCAATTCAGCTGCCCAAGGGTGATGATGCTTTGCCTGGTGCCGCTTGGTGAGGTTTTTAGAGAACTTCAAACCAGCACTGCTACAGATAGATCAATCCTGCCATCTCTCTTCTGCCACACTCAGTCATCCCCTGCCCAACTTTTTGTGGAGCCAAACTGGGCTCTGGAGCAGGGAACTGAACAAAGCTGAAACTACCCCGGAGGGGGAAAAAATTGCAATGGTTAGTTTTAATCTGGATCAATTCTCCAGGCCAGCTGCCTGTGCTAACAGATGGGAGCAAGGCAGGTTGGTGCCAACCATTTTTAACTGAGGAACAGAAGGAAATGGAAAAGTAGAGTAAGTCCTTTCCTTTTGCCTTGTCCTTGACTGAAACGAGCAGCTCTGGCAGGAGTGGGCACAGCCCCCCTTGCAGGCATCGGTCCTGGCAGTGCTTACAGAGTGGGTAGGAGATCTGCCCACTGCTGCCGGGGATGGCACGTTGGCGAGACACTGAAATACGTGTGCGGGCACTGTGGTGAAGCGAGCTTAATGTGAGCAGCAGCTGTGGGCGGGGGAGCCAGCCACTCGTGGGTAGTGCCTGGGGCATTTAAACCCGCGTCTCTGGTGTGGGCTCTTCCTTTTCATTCAAAAGTTGTTTTTTTTTTTCTTATTTAGAGGACAACGATGTGCACAAGGCTCATTTTCTTGAGCAAGAAGATGTTTGCAGCTCTTTGCAACAGGAAAAGGAGGCCTGCAAAGGGCTCAGGTTGTGAGCCTGTGGGTGGTTTCATGTCTGCGATTGCATTGAGTTTGGAGGCAGCAGCAAAGTGGCAGGTGGTGGGACAGAAGCAGATGAGGTGCTGGGCTGCAGCTAGGGCCAGGACTTGCAGTTTGAGAAGCTGCTGCATTTGGAAAGCATTCCCACCACCTCCCCAAAGAATGCAGGGTCTCAAGGGGTCAGGAGGATGCCTCTGCTGTGCACAAGAGCCCACTGCAGCTACCCTGGAGAGCAGGAGAAGATGATGGCCCAGAGCCCCCTGAGTATTCTCTAACCCTGTGCCCCAGGGATCTGCTCACCTGCTGAGCTGGGCCTGCAGGAGCTCCAGCCTGGTCTCGATCTGCCCCAGTCTGTAGTCGCTGTGCAGGGGGATGTCCCGTGAGCTGTGTACCAAGGAGATGTGTTGCAAAGGCTCCTGGTGGTGGTTCGGCCTTCGGTCCTCCCAGAAGGTAAACATATTGGGGATGTCCAGGGGGGTGGCTGGAAGGAGAGGAGACATCTCAGCACTTCTCTCTTGCATCCCCCCAGCCCCACTCACATGGAGGTGCTCCAGGGTCCATCACCCTGACATACATGGTGCTCAAGGAAGGGTCCATCACGCTAGGACCTGAGGTACTTATGAGGATCCATTGCCCCGGCTCCCAAGGTGCTCATGGACAGTCCATAGTACTGGCACGCAACATGCCTATGGTAGGCATGTAGCATTTGGCCCCTTGGAGCAGCCCCAAAGGTGTCTCTGGGTGCTAGGAGAAACTGCAGGGCATGGGAGGGACAGAGCAGGTTCTACTGGGGACAAAAGGCAGCAAAGACCCTTGGGCACAAGTGTGGCTCCCCTCAAATCTGCATGGCTTGTTTGGCTCTGCCCCAAGATAAGGCCACCATGCCTGAGCATCTCTTACCACCCTCCTGCCAGCTTTGGTTGCAGCTGTGGGTACCTGCGTAGGACTGGCTGCTCTCTGCCGCCTGCTTGCTGACCTCTGTGCCGCTGGTGGTGACGAGGCTGAGCGTGGGCAGAGCAAAGTCATCTTTTTTGGATGTGGGGAAGGGCTCAGCTTTCATAGGGCTGCTAGTCTTGACCTCATCATCGCTGGTCTGGGAGCAGGGAGTGGTGCTGCTGCCCAGGTCGTCCCACTGGTCCTTACTCAGTGGGTCCTGCGGGTTGGTGAGCTCGGAGTAGGTGTGATACTGCTCTGCATCAGAGATGCCCGTGTCTGGGTCTGTGGGGCAGCACAACAGATTAATTTGGGGAGCACCACACATGGCAAAATCAGCCCCCATCCCCTCTAGGGTGCCTGTAGGGCTGGGGCATCCTATGGAGAGGGAGGGAAGGCAGCATGGGTGCCCCCAGAGTGGGGACATACAGCTGGTCTGCAGAGACGGAGGCATGGACAGCCACCTCTGCTTTAGGGCAGTAATTAAATGATGATCCCACTCCCCAGCCCTGCAAGCCAGGCTCTGCCGACGCTGTGGGACTCACCAGGCTTGTTGGGCTGGCAAAGGGAATGCTTGCGTCGGCGCACCCGCCGGTAGGTGCAGTCATACTCCTCGCTGAGTGGTGAGCGGGGAACGCTGTCTGCCTGAGGGATGAGAGGGGCTGGTCACCAGGGCAAGGGTGCTGTGTCACATCCATGGGAACCAAGGCCCATCCATGGATGCCATGTCCCTTCCATGGGTGCCAAGGGGGCTACAGCTCATTCAGCATCCTCCTAGGGCTGGTCTCCAGCTCTGGCTCTCCATCACTCCCCTGTCCCACCCAGTGAGTCCCGCCCTGGTGGCATAACTCAGGGGATCCTAGAGGCTGGCCTCAGTGCTCTGAGACTGAGTTGAGGGTGTCAGGGCCATGGGGAGGGAAGAAGAACCCTGAGGTGAGGCAGGACATCCTGGGGTGGGACAGGACACAGAGGAAATTTGACTTTCTTTTCTGTCTTACCAGTCAAGTGTTTCTGAAAAAAAATATCAGGAAAGGATGAAGTCCAGTCATAAAGTTTGAGTCAAACAGCAATGACAAAAATGCTCCAAGCCTTTCAGGGATTGCAAACCTGATTATTGTAAAAGGAATTTTCAGAGGAAGCTGGTACCCAATTCAATGAAGACTGAGAATATTTCTCAGTTCAGCAGCCTCAAAACATGTGTCTGACCCACTTGCCCAGGCTGCAGCAGTCCTGGAGATGATTTACAGGTGCTGCAGAGCAGGGTACTACTGACATGGCTTGTTGGGCCAACTTTTCCGAAGAGCTCAGGAATGTGAAGTATGCATGTTTCTGCTGGGCTATGGAGGAAACTGTAACCCTTGGGAAATGTGGCTGTTGGCCAGTCCAGCACCAAACTGAGTGAGGAGCGCAGGTTGACATCCTCACTTCAACCTTCCCACTCGCCAGATTTAAAGCATTGACCACATCCCTCCTTGTGACAGCCCTGGCACTCACATCTCGCAGGTTGAAGGTGATCTCTAAGTTGCTCCAGAAGTTGTCAGAGAAGGCTGGGTACATGTCCAAGACTTCCAGCAGGTCCTCCCGCTGGATCCTGTGCAAGTCGCAGTAGGTCAGGGCCCTCACATCAGCATTGGACTTCCCTGGGCGTGCGTAGAGGCTGATGGGCTCCCCAAAGATGTCATTCTTCCCTGTGCCAACAAACAGCTTGTTAGGGGGAGGTGGGCACCCCCCGCCAAGTTCCAGATGTACTGGACCAGCAGACCTCACTTTGGACAAGGGGATGCCCAGCAGCTCCAACCCTGATTGTGGATGCTGGGGATTACAACATGACAGCCATCACTGATGGGGAGACTGAGCCAGGGCAGTGGGTCGTTAGTGATGGCTGCAGACTGCTGAGCCATTCGCTGCTCTTCTTGCTCCTTTGTGGCCTTTCCCTGGCATTTATAGGGGATCCTCCATCCCCTGTCTACTGGTGTGGTCACCAACCAGATCCTGAGGAACAGCTTCCCCTTCTCCAGGACATGGAGAAGTCCTCCACCCCTCACCCTCATCACCCTCCGCCCCTCACCTGCACTGCTCATCACCCATCATCCTTCACCTGTCACCCTTTTGCCATTGCCCATCACCCTTCGCCCCTTGCCCATCGCCCCTCGCCCTCCCAGAAGGAACGACTTTTCCACCTAAGATGGCCACCACAATGTCTTCCCGGAGGATCTCAATGGAGCCCCGGGAGATGAAGTAGAGTGTGGTGAGGACATCTCCATAGTGCACCAGGGTGTCTCCGGGTGGCGCATGAGTCGTCTTGAACTTCATGGCCAGGGCGCGCAGGCAGCCTTTGCTGGCTCCTCGGAAAGCCTTGCAGTTCTGGAGCAGCGTGCGGTTGAGGTGGAGGCAGATGTCTGCCTGCAGGCAGTCGGGGAAACCCTTCAGCACCTGTGGAGAGCGAGGGGGAAATGCCACGGTCTCTGGGAAGGACCACCATCGTAGACCAGGCAGGCTGGGCGACAGGCAGAGTGACACAGCGGGGCCAAATGGGGAGCCCCCGAGCCCAGAAAGCCAAAGCCTGGGACATCTGATCTTCCCTTGGTGGACATCTGCCTGCCTGTCCCTGGCTTGTGCTGCCTGCAGCTGGGGATGAGAGCACCCCCCAGCAATAAATAATAATAATAACCGGATCAATCTATTTATACCCACTGGTGGCATATCCCCCTTTTCATCTTTCTGCCCACTAATCTTGGCTGAACGAGAGCACAAACTGGTAACGAGGTGCTGTCCTAATTAAGCAGCACCTGCCTGAATGCCAAGAAGCAGCACGAGCCAGTTGTGTGCAGCAACAGCTAAATATACCTGTGGCAAATACCTCATGTTGAACAAAAACTAAATCTGAAGGTGAAATCAAGGTAAAACTCCAACACGGAGAAAGCTGCTGCCACCGATGGCTCATGGTGTTGGGGCAAAATCCAGCTGGGTTTGAGTTTTTGTGGAGAGCAGTGTATGGCCGTGGGGCCCCTTTGCTCTCTTCTCACATCCCACTGGTGGCCAAATCTGGGACAACCAGGCTGGGGCCGGTGAGCACGGCTCCTTCCTGGCTCTGTCATGATCTCACAGGTTGCCGGCAGTGCCTTAGTTTCCCTATTGGGAAATCAGGGGTGGATGAATTGATCGGGCTGTGGGATGATTGATTAGATCGCATTGCGTCTGAGCAGCATCCAGCAGGAATTGGTGTGAGCGGCAGCACATCCAAGCTGCAAGCTCAGCTTGTCATAGGGAATTTGTGACCTGGGTTTGCACTAAGCCAGGAGAACCTGTGCTTGGTAGGGTGCCATGGCTTTGCTTCTAGTTATTGCCACCAATATCCAGCCCAGGGAGAGGTTTTAACCCAAAGCTCTCTGGGCAGCAAACGCCCAAATGCTGCCCAGTTGTTTAACGAGGCAGCAGCAGCTGAAGATGGAGAGGCTGAATTCATGCAAATCCACAATCCCATAGTGTCTAAAGACAGGGGAGGATCAAGTCTTATGAAAAAAGGGAGCATGAGCTGGGAATGAGTAGGCTGATGGCCTGCTCAGGGCAGAGAGGGGGGGAGTACCAGGTCCCGTCTCTCTCCTTGCCTTGTCCTTTCTCATTCCTCTCTCTGCCTTGTAGCGGGTGAGCCAGCACATTTGTGCACTGGACCCTGCGGCTGTGAGCCAAGTCCTGGGACTCCCTGGCTGAGCCCCCTCCTCACCCCCACAGTGCCCTGGTGCCATTAGCGCAAGCCTCCCCGCCAGGCTCGGAGACGCGGCGCCTCTCCAGCACGGCTCCACCATTGATCCCCGCTTTGCTAACAAACAGCCGCCTCTCTGGGCTCTAATTAAAATGGATCGAGGTTTATTTAAATGCCCTCCTTTCCCTGCTGCTGAGAGCGGGATGCACTTTGCTTAGCAACCGGCAGTGTGGAGAGGAGCTGGATCGATACCGGCTCCGCAGCTCTGTGACACCAACAGACACGAGCCTGAAAGTGCTCGGCGCCGATGGGGGCTCTGAGCTCCTCACCAGCGTGCTGGCACCAAACCCACTCCCTGGCCAAGAAATGCCATCATGGCCCTGGAAAACCTCTGGGTAGATGTGGCGGGATGAACAGGCAGAGGGGGAGAAGGAGAAAGGGGGATGCAGGAGGCAGATGGGCAGGCAGTCTCCAGCTTCCCACATCTTCTCCTGCCTCCTCTCCACCCTGGTCAAAAGGATGGAAATGTTTGGGTGGACCCAGAGCTGGACTTTGGGCCATTCAGGACAAGATGCCATGAGGATGTGGGGCCTCCCCGCCCCGTACTCACCGCATTCATGTCAATGCCGTTGGTGTAGGACCAGGCATGCTGGAAATACTCCTCCAGGCGCTGACGCAGGGGGTTGGGGATCTGGTGGAAGCGGATGAACTCCTTAACCCGCAGCATCTGGGTGTGGTAGCGGGCCGTGCCTGAGTACAGGCGCTGGATGATGGCAGAGACATTGCCAAAGATGCTGGCGTACATCAGAGCTGCAATGAGAGGGCAGGACTCAGCAGGACGTGGGGAGATGTGTGTCCAACTACCTCAGACCTCGAACCAGCAGGTTTCCTAAGGCTGTATCTACCATGGACCTGAAACCAGTGGGTTTCTAAAAATCCATATTTCTATCTATCTCCCCATCCATTCGTCTGTGCAGAGGAGGCAGAGGGAGATGCTCTCTTAAAACCCCACAAGCTACAGCCTGGTGGGTCTCTCCCTGTTTCTCCCCAGAGCAGCCCCTCCAACCTCCAAGGCAGGGATGGGGACAGCGGGACACAGGCAGGCACTCACAGCCAATAAGCATGACACAGATGGAGAAGATCTTCTCGGAGTTGGTGTTGGGTGAGACGTTGCCGAACCCCACGCTGGTGAGGCTGCTGAAGGTGAAGTAGAGGGCAGTGACGTATTTATCCTTGATGGATGGGCCAGAGGAGAGGTCGCTGTCATTGTAGCGCTTGCCGATCTGGTCACCCAGGTTGTCCAGCCAGCCAATCTTGTGCTCCATGTAGGGCCGCTCCACGTTGCCGATGGCGTACCAGATGCAGGCCAGCCAGTGGGCGATGAGGGCGAAGGTACACATGAGCAGGAAGAGCACGGCTGCTCCATACTCAGAGTAGCGGTCCAGCTTGCGGGCCACACGGACCAGGCGCAGCAGTCGGGCGGTCTTCAGGAGGCCAATGAGTGTGGTGGTCTGCAGGGGAGAGGTGAGAAACCTCAGGGACAAGCAGGAGAGAAATTGGGCCAAAGACATGTCTCCAGCCTAGCTGTGCTTCCTTTGAAGGTTAAAAATGCACTTCTAGGACGTGAATCACCTTGTCCTGGAGGTGATAGCTGAAATAGCTGAGGTGAATCATGCCACAGAAAGGGCAGATTCCCTCAGCTGACCGTAAAGGGAACAAGCCCTGGGATCACAGCTGAGCAAGTGAGAGAAGACAAGAAACCCCATGTTTCCTGATGGGTCCTCAGCTTGCTAACCGTTGCTCCCAAAACAGCTGCCTTTCACCCCATCCCACGGGCTCTCAGCTGAGGTGGGGCTTCCAGGTAGTGCAGTAACCACAGAGGACATCCCATTGCCAACAGTTTGAGTCTGGCTGGCAATGTGACACCAAATTCGGCCTCGCTGGCATGTGGGCCCAGTCCATAAACTGAGCTTCCAGCCTGCTCTGCTGGGTCAGCCCCAGCAAGGGGCATGGGTCCAGTTTAGACAGTCTTAGCACTTACAGTAGGGTGTGTGGCTGTCTGACCCTGCTAAATAAAATCCCAGGTCCTAGCTGCTTAATAAAAACTGGTACTGACATCCTTGCCCATCCCTCTGCCTAACCACCCTTCTCCTTGCAGATCTAGCCATCCACTGCTTATATCAAGCCATCCATATCCCTCTCTTTCTCCCCCATACATCACTCCTCATCCATCCATGAGTCCCCTCCTGTCCTGACGGACCTCCAGGCCCTTCCTGTACCTCATCAGAGCCAGAGCGGAAGATGAGCAGGTCAAAGGGGATGGCAGCGACCATGTCAATGAGGAACCATCCCTTGAAGTAGTGGATGGCGATCTTGCCGGGGTGGCTGACCACCTCGTCATTGATGTTGACATAGGTGGTACGGAAGTTGATGACAATGTCAACGATGAACATGATGTCCACGATGAGGTCAATGATGTTGAGCGGGTCACAGGAGTAGCTGCAGTCCCAGTGCTTCTCCTCCACCTGCTCCTCATTGAGCAGGAAGGCAGCTGAGTAGGGGGTGAAGACAGCTGTGTAGATGACCAGCAGAAGGATGAGCCAGTCCCACACAGCCTTGAAGGGACTGTAGTGCAGGATGGTCCATCGGTGGATGCGTGGTGCCTGCAGCTTGTACTCGGGAAGGACGTCAGCGCCCAGGGACAGCACCTGCCAGGAGATAGGTGTGAGAAGGACAGGAGACCAGGGGAGAAGTTGGATAAGGACAGGAGTCAGACAAGGGACTCCCATGTGCTGGTAGGGCAGTGAGGAGCATGCAGTGGGTTTCCTACACCCTTTCCACCTTTGTCACCTTCATTTGCATTTGAGCAGGAGGCCACAAGGTGAATTGCCCCCTATGGCTGACACCAAGGTCTGCCCGGCTCCTTGTCCATCTCTAATGGCCAGAGCATCCTTCGGACAAGTGTTTACCCGCTTTATCCCTTTCAGAGCCTACCGTGCTGGCAGGGAGCAAAGTGCCTCCTTCCATGCCTCCTTGTGCCCTCAGCTCTGTGCCACCAGCCCAGGAGCTGCTGGGTGTCCCTGGCACAGGTCTCTGGGGACAGCAAGCCTGGAGATGCAGTCCCACGGCTGTGGCATGGCCTGGCCCCAAGGCTGATGGCACGTTAGGCATCCTGCAAGTTTTGCACAGTGCCCTTCTCAGCCCCAGTTGGGAGCTTCCCCTTGAAGTCCTTCTGGCACAGCTGCCCTCCAAGCAGAGGAGACAGCTTGGGCCACCCACAGCAAAGCCTGGCCTCAGGCAATGCCCACTTCCCATCTGAGCATCCCCACCTGCGGCTACCAACATGCAAACACCATCTCAGGCATGCGGGCACCCTCCCATATTGTCATCTGTCCCTAGGTGTCTGCTCTCCTGGGGACACACATCCCAGCTCCCCCCTCCAGGACCAACACCAGCTTCTGGTGGGCTCTGAAGCCACCCTGGGGACACAATGCAGGGTGCTGGGGACTGGAAGGGCTGGGGCTGTCTTGCTTTGGATGCTGAGAGGCGATGGCATGAAAGAACTTATTTGGACCTGGGGGCAGCTGGAGCCTCCCTGCCTGCCCCAGCCACTCTGTTGTCCCCTGGGTGTCCCTGTGTGCTGGCCATCAGTGCCACCTGTGGAGGAGGATACGGGGGACCTCAGTGGCCTCTGCCCACGCCAAGCCCCCACATAAAAGGGTGCTTTTTGATGGGCTGCAAAGGAGAGGAGAGCAGAGGCTCCACACACCCTGAGGCCACAGTGATGGCCATCACCATGATTCTGGCAACAGATCTGGAAAAGGGGCCTGATCCTTCCTGCACTGACACCTGTCTTGTTCAAGGGTTCAAGGGCTTCCCAATGGCTCCTGGTGCTGCAGCCCAGAGCAGATCCAGCCCCACAGCCCTGTCCCACCGTAAGCCGCCACTCCCACGTCCCACAGCCCCGGGACATGGGTGGGTCCCATGCCCTGGGGGTGCCCCTGGCTCCTACCTGCCTGCAGCTTGCCCGGCGCCCCAGGTGGCAGCTGACCCTCGAAGTCCGGGTGTCCACCATGGGGGCCCCCAACCCCGCGTGCCCAGGCAGCGTCCGGCACAGTGGGCGCAGCACCGGGGCTGCAGCATTGCCCATGCAGGCACGCATGCACTTGGCCAGGCGGGTGGGAGATGTGTGGCTGGAAAGGGCGTTCGGGAGCCCAGTGTGGATTAATCAAACCCAATCGATGCTGGGGGCCCCGTGGGGACGAGAGCGCCAATGGGGCAGCGGGAACTGCCGACGTCGCTGGCAGACGGAGAGGGGAGGGACTGGAAAAAGTGACCCAAACACAATCATTGCAGTGGGGAATGAGGCACCGGCTGCGCTTGGGGACTTGCTTCCGCAGGGATGGCAGGGAAAGGGACAAGGTGACGCCGGTAAAACACTTGGTCCCAAAGCTAAGATGTGCCCAGCAGACCCAAGACGGGCTCCTATGCCTTGTATCTGGGAAAACCAGCAATGCCCACCCTCAGCAGCTGGATCCCCCTGTCCTGCCTGGCCAGAGGCAGCTCTGTGGGGCCTTGAATTCAGGCCCCCAAATGCTGCTCCCCATGCTGGGTCACCTGCCCTGCCCTCGTCCCTGCTCCTGGCACCCAGTCTTTGCAGCAGAAGCAAGAGCACATTAACCCTGTTGTTTCCCAGGCAGGAATTAATACAAAACTGCAATCCCAAAGATTTGAGGTAGAAAAGGAAAAAGAAACAACCCCCAAAAGAGCATCCAAACCAACACAAAGCCAGGGAGCAGCTGCGGCCTTGTCCCTTTCTGCCCCTCGGGGATGGGGAGGGCTGCAAGTGGCACCCTTGGGTGGCCTCTGTAGCCGTGGGAGTCTCTGTGGGTGGCAGTGCTGGGTGCCCCGTGTGGCGATCACACTGGGTGCCCCTTCCCTCTTCCCATTCCCCCTGCACTTACTGGCTTCAGCTGCAGCCGCAGGCTCATGGTGCAGGGTGCTGGGTGCTGGGCAGTGAGCGAGGGAGCGAGGCAGCCACGGGAGGGAGGAGGAGGAGGTAGGGAGGAGGGAGCAGGGTGCGTGAGGACTATGGGTGACGGACGGGGGTGGCTCCCATGGCCCTGGTTAGCCCAGGCTGTTGCCCGTGCCCCACAGGGCCCTGCAGCCGTGCACCTTCCTCCTCCCTTGTCCCGTGTTGGGGATGGAGAGGGGGACACCGAGCTGGGGAGGGGGGCCATGCCAAAGTCATCAGGAGACCCTCAAGCACAAGGGACTGGGCAGGATCAGGCCCACGGTGCTGGCTGCTTGCAGGCACTGACTCAGTGTCCCTCCCAGCACGTATCTTGACACAACTCAGTCCCCCCCGCCCTGTCCCCCGCACCCTCCTGCCCAGCTCCAGCATCACAGGGCAGTTTGGAAGGACTGTGAGAGTCACCATCTGCAAGACAGAACCCTAGCCTGGTGGCATAGACCCCACGGCATCCCCATGTGCCTCCAGTCGTGCCCCAGAGCTGCAGCCCTGGCAGGCTGAGCCCAGCACATTCATTGCACTTGTGACCTGCCCTCCCTGCCTGCTCGCTGCAGGGCCAGATCACCCCGACCAGCCTATGTCTGCCTCTCCCTGCCCGCCAGCTGGTATTTTTAGATGCCGTTAGCAGTGTCTCGCCACTGTCTCTGCCTCAGCCATGAATTATTTAGCCGCCAGAAGCGGGGAGCTGTGGCTTGGTGGAAGGTGTGGGGGTCATCGGGGTGAGGACAGGCAGGATGTCTGGGTCCCCAAGACCATGGGGAGATGCAGTGGGGAGGAGAGGTCTATCCCATCCCATCCCGTCCCATCCCGTCCCACCCGATCTGGAGATTTAAGGCGAATGGAGGATCGACCTTTTTCGGTGCTGCATGGCTCCACTGTGGGACCCTGCAGCCACCACCCGTCTGTTCCGATCCCGTCACCCTGCAACCAGCTAATGACTCCGCATCGAGCAGCTGGTGCCACAGTGCCAACGTCACCCCAGTGCGCAGTAGTGTTCCCCAGTGTCTGGGTGTCCCTTGTGATGGGGACAGGGGCGTGGGGGCTGCTTGCCATTCCGCTGGGTTGTTCGGGGGCTGATCCTGGGTGGTTGTGGTCACCCCCAGATCAGAAGGGCTAAGCAGACTTTGGGATGAAGGGGACAAGCCTGGGGGAAAACAAGCCGAAAAACTGCCCTGCGCTGTGGGGAGCGGGGAGCCCATCCACCGTGCACAGAGGCTGTGCGGGTAAAGGTTTGCCGGTACTGAGACAGGAGGAAAATCCCACAGAGTGCCCCGCTCTGATGGAGCAAACTGTCAAGCCTGGAGGCTCTTCTGGGGTCAGATAGCTGCATTCTCATTAAATTGGCGGCTGCTGGCAATGATGGCAGGTGCCCTTAGATGTATTTTGTACATCGTGGCTCTCCCGTGCCTCAGTTTACCCACTGGTAAGAGCTCCCTACTTGGGACTGCAGGATACAGCAGCACCTTTCACACACACTGATGCCTGTGTGTCCCCCACGGTGACAGTACAGCCATGTGCATCCCTTTTGGTGACAGTGCACAGCCACGAGTGTGCCCTACAGTGACAGGGCAGTGCCACCTGCTGTCTCCCAGGGCATCCTGTGGCCCTCGGCGTGGACACCTCTGCTCCTGGCATGGGGTCCCCAGCCGAGCGCCTCGGGGCCAGCGGTGCCTTGTGGGCTTCATCCCTGGCATCGGGGGGTTGGGAAACGGTGGCCAGAGCCTCCCCCACAAATGAAGCCGCATGCACACACAAACATGTGCACGTGTGTGTACCCTTCAAGGCCACCATCACACCGTGAGCAGTTCATGCTGGTGTTCCCCTGGCCACAAATTACCATAAATTACTTATTTAGGGGGAAAAAAAGAGCATTTCAGCCATCCAAAGGAAGACATAAAAATCAAACACTGGGATACTGGCATTTCCTAGGATGGAAACTCCAGGTATCACTGCCCTCTCTGCTCATTTCCTCCAAAAACCACAGGAATGGTTGTGACCGTACCCTGGCAGCAGCACCATCACCCCACCACTGCCTTGGTGGCATCTCAGCGCCCACGTACCTGTGTGACCTTCTCGGTGACATTCTGGGTGCGCTCCATCACCTTGTGGGGAGCAATTATCTCAATCTCCGTGGTGGAGCCCGAGCGGTGCTTCTCTAGGTTGAACTCCACAAAATTGAGCGTGAACTGGGGGATCTGGCTGATGGTCCGGTATTTCATGAGGTCTGAGTCCGAGGTGGAGTTTGGGGGGTTGGGTTTGACGTGGGAAGCCTCTGAAAAAGGACAGAGAGGAGCATTGAGAAGAGCACTGTAAGCAGGAGCCAGTCTGCAGAGCCCTGACCTCAGTTTAGGACATCCAGGAGCTGGGGGCCACCACAAGGTGCCACCAGAAGGTACCAATGTCTGCCTGGCCATAAAGGCTTGGCTTTTTCAGGGTGTCTGAATCCTGGGATGCCCAACCTGAGGCACCTGAGAGGGGGCTGCTTTTCAGACACATCACCCATCTTTTCATCATTAAACCTCCTTCAGGGGGCTCAGACCAGCTGCCAAAATACAGAGGCACCCAATATCTTTGCTACCCCTGAAGACTGTGGCGGGTTGGGGCCAAGCCCCAGTGAGACCCACTAGGGAGGGATGCCAAAACTGGCATGAGAACAGATGAAGGAGGAGGTGGGTCTCCTCCACCTTTGCATGCTTCAGCTTGAGTAACATAGCTCCTGAGCTGCTGACTTGGTTTTTGGCCACCAGACTGAGCCAGGAGCCTGGGTGGTGTCCCCACTCAGATGTATCCTCCACCCCCAGGCTTCAGATAGGGAGGTCAGAGCTTTCTCTTGAAGAAGAGCTGTAGTGGGGCTGGATCCTGGCAGTTTTCCCTAAGGACCTGGGGACCTGCCTCTCTGGGTCGCCCCAGTGGAGGACCAGGGAGGAAGCCCCAGAGGTGGTTGGCTCATGGTCAGGCTTGTGGCAATGCGTAGTCATGGAAAGGAGTGTGTACCTACACGCAGGGCTTCAGGAACATCTCCAAGCAGTGTAACCAGGGTGTCCCAACCTCTCTATCTCCTACAGGCAGGGCAGGGTTATATTTTCAGTTTTCTACCCCTTCTGTCCCTTGCACTCTGACATTGACCCAAGAGGGGTCATGGGCAGGAGGTGTCTGAAGACATTGTGAAGGTGTCCAGTTAGCACAGCCATTCTGCTGCCACCCTCCTCCCTGCTCAGTCCGCTTCCCCCCCTCTACACTGTGTCCCCTCCTGAGGGTCTGTAACCTGTGACTGTTTGAGGATCATGAACCCCCACCCCATTTTCTCAAGCCAGACATGGCAGACTGATCTCTCTCCACCCCAATTACAGAGGCTTCTGTTGCTTGAGCATCTTATTTGCCATCATTTCTCCTATGAGAACAAGAGCTCTGGATGTGAACACCATGGTAGAGGTACGTTTCCTCCACCCCTACAGAGTGGCCTGGCTGGTGTCTTGTCCACCTCCAACACATGGACACAGCTCACATTGCATGTGCCTGCAGACCCTTTCCCTCCCTCCCGGGGAGGTGGGACAGCATTGGGATGCCCCTCGTGTGGGGCAGCCAAACGCAACCTCACGCGGTCTCACATCTCATGCGAAACACCACGGATGGCTCTACCCAAAGAGCTGGACCTGCCTGCACAGGGAATCACATGGAGAGCAGTGCGTTTTGCGGAGAAGACCCCAGCTTATCTCCACTTTGCAGAGGGAAAAGCAGTGCAGGGTAAGAGACCTCCCCCCCCAAGACGTGCCGGGGCAATTGCCTGGGACTGTGGCTCCCGCAGTAGGACCGCAACTCCGGGATTTTTCCCCTACCTGAGTTTGCCCTCCTTTCCCTGAATTTTCTCTGGAACTCAGACCTCGCAGCCTCAAAGTTGTCCAAGGAGGAGACCCTGCGGAGGCTGTGGAAGCTGCCCCCAGGGCGAGACCGAAAGAAACCCCACGCAGAGTACGACCCTCGTGGGCCCAGCAAGGGAGGCTCTTGTTTCGGGGACGAGTGTTGTAGGGTGGGGTCGGCCTCCAGGCTCGGCCTCCGCTCCTTTTCCAGGAGGGATTCGGTCTCTGACTGCACACAGTTCTCCTTGGGCGATGTCTTCAAGTCCCTCAAAATCAGGGAGTCACCACCAGGCTTTAAGACAGCCGGGAGAAAGCGTTTTATTAGAAGGAGTCCTCGCATGCTGGGGGGGAAAGAGAGGGAGCCAGGGGAGGTAAGAGGAGGGGCAGAGGGCTGGGAAGCGCTGCGGTTCCTGACATCACCTCCAACCGGGACCACGACCTGTGTTGTGGTGGGGCGACCAAGTCCTCGGGAACTTGGCAGCTCCTACCAGCTCCTACCAGAGGCTGGGCGGCCGCAGGGCTGTTTGCAAGGCGATGCTGTGCAGCTGGGAAGCAGGCCAGAGCAAGAAGAAAAGAGGAGACCTTAGGGATAGGCTTGCCTGGAGTACCTGCCTTGCCGTGCACTTTTCCGAGGTGTCCCTGCGTCCCGCCACTGGACCTAACCTTCCCTCACCCGCTGGAGGAGCTCAGGCCACCACTGAGGGTTGGTGCCCAGGGTTCTGTGCTGGCATCTATGGGAGATGATGTCCTCTGCACCAGGAAGCACTGGAGGAGCTGCTGGCCTTGCAAATTGGGCCATATTTGGTCCTCCCTCTCCTACAGCACCCCTTGGCCGTTACTAAACCTTTTTCCCTGGAGACCTAAAGAGTTTCCAGTCTTTAATGACTTCTGCAATGGGCTGCACAAAGCAACCACCTTCTGGGGCAGAAACCTAAGGGTCTATGCCCATACCAGTCATACCTATGGGAGGGACTGGGATTTTGCATGCGTGCCCAAGGCACACTGTGGCACTTCTGACCACCCCTAAAGGATGTTACTGCAGGTTTTAGGATGGGGTGCCTGGAGGGGCTGGCTGCCAGCTGTGCCTGGATCTTCTGGGCTGACTTGGACCAGGCTCCACCAAAGTGGTGGGTCATCAGGTTTTCCTCCATGCACATCTTCCATGTGTGTACACCTGAAACATTGCAGTTTCAGAGCCTTTAGCAGCGCTGGTGTCTGTAGGAGTGACAAACCCAGAGCACCTCGTAACTCTACAGATGTCTTCAACTTGCCATAAGCACAACCTCCGAGAAGACAAGCACCTTTCACCTCATCATATTTGTAATTTTGGGAAGCAGCTTTATCCAGGCTGTCTGGATACACCCAGCACAGCAAGAACCTGCCGCCTGGGGATGCGTTAGCAGAGCAAAAGCCTCCTGCCCACAGCCCTGTGCCTCAAGCCACAGCATTTCAGAAAACAACAAGTCTTTGGCCAGAGGTACCCTGAGCACTTTTGAGAGTCAAGAGCCACCAACAACGGCAATCTCTAAAGCAGTCCCACCAACATTTTTGTAATCTCATCATGTCAGCAATGACAGCATCACCCTCCATCATGGAAAGCACAGTCTTTGCTGAAGGACTAAGCCAGAGCTGCCTGTACTGCCTGCCCCGTGCCAGGATAACGTGGGGAAATGTGCCCTTTCAAGGTTTGCCTGCAAGTCCCTGCCAGTCCCTGCTCCGACCAAACATGCCAGTCTCCAGCAGTCACCAGCATGTCCCCTCCTCGGGGTGGGGACAGCTCCCTGGAGTTCCACAATCCCAGACAACTTGCACTACAGAGCCAGACCTTCCTCCCAGCTTCAGCAGCGGTACCCACTGGCTTGGCACATCTCCTGCTCCCCCGGCGAGCCAAGGCATGTGCCGCGCTGGGCTGACCCTGCAGAGCAGCATCGTCTAACTCTGTCCCATGCTACCAAAGCACCACCGCTCACCGCCAGCCCTCACCGGGGCCAGTCCTCGGCACTGACCCAGCACCGGGGTCCCTACCACCAGATACAGCCCGAGCCACAGCAGCCAAGGGGGAGCGGGATGGGGAGAGCAGAGGAAGAGTGCTGGGACCTGGCCTGAGGCACGGGCTTATATCAGACAAAGGCTACGGTTACCTTTCCATAGTCAATGGCTACTCCATCAAACTCACTGGTGGGCAGAGATTTTCGCTGGATTTTGAGTCGCCGCAGGGACGGGAGACTAAACTTCAACCTCCTACCTTGACCTTGTTAAAAAGAAAAACAAAACACAAGAGAGACAGATGTAACCTAGCTGCACGTGACGGCTGGAGCAAGATGGGTCGGGGCGGTGGTAGGGGAAGAGGCGATGGAGAATTTTGGGTGGCTCTGGGGGACGTATGTGCCATGTGGCCCTTCCTCCTCCAACACATTCGCTATTCCTGCACTTTTGCATCTCTGTATGCTCAAGGCAAACCCTGACCTGGCAGAAAGCACCACTGGGCTGGAGGAGAGTCCCCTACAACTGTGGAGGCAAGACAGGAAAGGTGCAGAGCATCCCTAAGCTGGTTAAGGAGGTTAAATCCACTTAAGGGATTTGGACCTGGAGGAAATAGAGCCTCAAAATCTCCTTGGTGGGACTTGGGGGAAAAAAAAACCACACGAAAGAGATGGTAAGTTAGCAAGGCACTAAAAAAAGTAGGTCTAGCAATTTTCTTCCTGGAGTTGTTCTGGATTTTAGGGGAGGGATGCTGGACCGAAGAGGGGGTTCCCTTGCTGCCATCATGGGGAAACAAGAGGCTATCTCGCTGGAGCCTGGGACTGAGGTGAGGGCAGCCAGGGCTGCAAGGAGCTGTGAAAGAGGTTCAGGAGGGAAAGGGGCCAGATGTGGAGAGGAGCCAGCAGTGCCCACAGCAGGACTCAATGCCCTTGGTCGTGACACCCAGTACAAAGTTGCTTGTCCTCTTCTAGTGCTGGTCTGCGGAGGAGACCGTGGCCACCTGCTACTGCATGAGCAGCCAGACTTGTGCCCTACTGCCTTGGGGCCCGGGTCAGCCCTGGGGTTCATCTGACCCCCAGTAGCACCAGTCATACTCACTAACTGGACCCAAAGTGGCCCAAATCCTGGGGCGCGAGGGATGCAACACGAGCTCTGCAAAGGCATTGTCCTCTGGTAAAAAGCAGCATGTTGAGGAGCTCTCTGGTTTTGGCATGATTTGCCTCCCTCACTGAGCCCCGACACACTGCTGAGCTGCTTGGGCAGGCTCCCAACTTGCCCAGCTCCCCAAAAATGCCCCCACCGATGGGAGCACCCATGTGGGCTCCCTCTGCTCACCCCACCCTCATTGCCCAGAGCAGCTTTTCAGCTGGAACAAGCAAAGCAGCCGACTTTCCCTGCGCATGAGTGAGCCAGGGACTAGCAACACAGCTGCCTGCGGCCGTGTAATTAAAGACTGAGTCAGAAAACTCGTGCACGAGAGACTGATCTGGGCTGGCGCCAGCAGCTCTGGCCTTTCCACACTCCCTGGCACTGGAGTGGGAAACCCGTGCAACGCTCCTCGGGATGCGCAGCGCAATCTCCAACGCGCAGGAAAGCAATATTTTTATTTGAGTGCCTTCTGCAGTCAAAGGTACATCTCAGGGTGGGATGAGGTACCGATGCATCATATGTCAAGATGTACTGAGAGCTGAGGCTGCAAAGCAGCACCGGTGCTGGAATTTAGGATTTCCTCAGCAGTTGTGCGTAGCTGCTAACTGGTACTACAGCAATACACCAAAAATGTAAATCTCATCGCTTCATAGACATAGGAACACATGCACAGAATAGATATCCATTCACACGCATATGTCCATAAGTCCCGTGTCCATACATGACCTGACGATATATAAAACCTGTCACCACACACAGCACCTCTGCTGGTACCCGCTGCCACGCACACAAACACCTTGATGACTCTGGGATGTATCTATGCACTGAGCGTGAATGCATTAAAACTCACATCACCATACCGATACAACGGGCAGCGTGAAGGGTCCCCGACACGGCCCTGGCCCTGGCTCCCATCCCAGTCCTGCTGTGCCACCCCACATGCCATGGGGGGACAGGCCTCGGCTGCTCCCACAGCTTTACTTTGAGCTCTGCCCAAAGCTTCCCTATAGCGACTCACACCCCCAGGGAGTGTTCGCATGAAGATATATGTGAGATTATTTCCCTGCTTAAAATATAGGTGACTGGTACTGAGGAGCATATAGCAGGAGGATATTTAGAAGCCACAACTCTCCTTTCTGAGGTCAGGTTTAACATCTGCATCCCTGGGTATCCACATCCCCTTGAGAGCCTCACTACAGCTCTCCCTTTGATCCAACCTTCCCAAAAAAGGGAATTTGAATTTTCCACTGCCTCAAAAAGCCCCACAAAACCCCAGGATGATCCTGGGACAGCAGGGAGCAGCCAAAAGCTGGGGCAGGCTCAGAGCCATCCCAGCACAACCACCCTTGTGCCATTTGCCTGCGGTGATGTCCCCACAGCACAGCCCCGCCGTCGGTGACACCAAATATCTCCTGGCCCTCCCGCTGACCCTGCACGTGGGTCCTGTCCCACACCAGCACCTCCTGCCCCGGCCAATGCAGTGCTGCACGTACGCAGGAGGGGCCCGAGGCATCGCTGGAAAAACCTCCCAGAGTTAAATATGAAAAGGATGCAGCAAGGCAGGGGGTGCGTGGAGGGGCTCCACGGCTCCTCGTGCAGTGAGACACCCTAGCCTTAAAAATGCACCATCCTATGTGGGGGAGTCGGTCCCCACCCCTGTTCCCAGGTCCCCAGGGGTTCGGGAGGGGTGTGTGGGCTGGTGTGCACGCAAGGGGCTGCGAGGGGAGCACAGCCGGTCCCTTTTTCACCCAGTTATTGTTTGGCTGGCTCAGTCCCCGAGCCGGAGGAGCTGCGTCTGTGCAGAAACACAAACCTCTGCTCCTGGGCACACCATGGAGCTCAGTGCAGGATCCTGCATCCTTCAGCCTCCATGAGCTCCCAAGAAAACCATGGGATGGGGACAGCCCCGAGGGTGCTGCCTTGCCCCCCCGCCGTCCCCACCGTCCCTGGTGACACCCACCTCCGCGCAAGCTCTGCGACAGGCGCTGGTGCAGGCTCCGGCTGGCGCTCTTGGCGATGAGCTGTGCCAAGTCCTCGAAGTTGAGGATGAACATGATGACGACGCCGTCCTCGTTCTTCACCGGCACCACGTCCACCAGGCAGCGGAAACACGAGGCTGCCGAGCAGAGACAGGCTCAGGGGGGGTCCGCGCGGGGGGCTCTGCCCACCCCACCCCTCCCGGCACAAAACACTTTTGGCAGATAAGTATTTTTTTAAGCACTTCGATGGGTGCAGTCCCTGCCAGTGGGGACTGGAGGATTTATAAGCTGATCTGAGCCCTGGGAAAGGGCCGTATCTCTGCACCATTCCAGCTCACACAGATCACATCTTGCCTTTTTTTTTTTCCCAGACAGTCATTTATATTAATGTACTTTAGAGCAGCAATTAAAGAGTAGGTAATTAAGAACTCAGAAATCCCAGGTAGTTGTTTAACCTCATTAAGCATGCTGCTTGTAATCACACCGTAGCTAATTGCCTTGCAATCGCCAGGCATTTTTTGCGGACTTATTTCAGCCGTCTCCTGTCCTGGATGTGGGCAACGGGAGTGAGTCCAACCGCGTGCCCCGTTCTGACCCTGGGCAGCAGGCGGTGGTGAGATCAGTGTGATGGTCCCCAAGGACATCCCCTAAAGGCACTGGCAGGGAGTGGTGAGGCACAGATTCATCTCACTCCTGCCATGGGGAAACTGAGGCACAGGGGGCACAAGGTCTGGCTCAGTCCCCTGGGAGTGAGGGAGGATGTGGGGAGAACCTGAACATGGCCACAGGGCACGAGGCCATATGGATTTGCCTGTTGGATGCCAGCTCAGCCCATGGCTCTGTTTGTGCTGGCAGCCAGATGCCAGTTTGCAACTAGGGGCACCCAAAAATACCTGCAGGCCTTTCCCAAAGCAGCAAATGGAGGATTAAGGGGGGTCTCACCCCTCTTGCCAGCTTCATTCCTCCCAAATCCTTCAAAAACCCTACCCAAAGGTATAATCACTGTGGGTTCCTTCCTTGAGCTGTCTCCTGTTGCTTTGGCACTGGTGGGAGCGGGAGCTGCAGCCGCTGCCACAGCCCCTCTGGCAAAACCCCCAGAGCCCTCCTGGGCCTCTACCCCAAACCTCCTAGGAATGATGGACAACGAGGTACCGCTGCCCAGCTGGTACAGAGCAAAGCGACCTCCTTCCGCGGCAGTTTTTGCCGGGTGCGGATCCCTGATCTCGCCTTTCCCCTGCGCTCTGATTACCAGGGATTAGCGGATCCAGCAGGGATGTGCTGCTGGCCCGATCCGGCGCTCTCCCGCTCTCACCATGGCCGGGCTCCGGCCAGGAGGGGGATGTTGGCCTTTCTGTGTATAATTTTAAGGAGCTCAGGGCCTCCCATAATCAGGAGCAGATGGCCGGCATCGGGCAACTTCAAAATCTGCCGTGACGTCAGGGATGTGCACATACACAGACACACATACACACATGCACAAGAACGGGAAAGAAATGGATACAGTGAAATCCGTTTAAAGGGCCCGGCAGCTGGGATTATTTCTTTCTTTATTTATTTCATTGTTGTTCACCGCAGGAAGAGGAAATCCACTTAAACGTGTGAGCTGGGGAGAAGGCGGGGGGGGGGGGATTTTCAGCAGATAAAACTGTTTTGAAGGGACGCACGGGCACGCTTGGGACTATGCGTGTGCAGAACCAGTGGGGACAGGAAGAAGTGAGCCCTTTCCCCTCCCTTTGTCAGGATTTGTAGGGATCTAAAAGGCGAGCAGTGTCCTTTAGGTGATGCCGAGTGAGCGAGGTGTCCTGCCTGATGCTAAGCTGGCACGTGCCCAGCGGGATGATCCGGTGCTGTCCCTGGGATGCTGCGGCTCTGCTGTGCCAATGTTGGTGTGCGCAGGGGGTGTGCATGTGTGTGCCCACTCGCCTGCACGTGTGATGCCTGGTGGCACTGGATGCTTTCTCCTTTGGTGTGTTATAAAATGAGAGTTTTTTCTCCCACAGATGATTTTGAAGCATCACCAATTTCCCTAGGGCCTGCAGCCCAGTGGGGTTCATGGGCCTGGGCAGCCATCAGCTCTCCATCCTTCCCTTCTAGACTGGGAATCCCGATCCAGGTGGCCTGATCCTGGCTCACGTGCTCTGCCCTGCTGCATCCCTTTCACTGCTTCACTTTTCCTTCCTAAGCCCCTCCGGAGTGGTGGGAGGGGATGGCCTCTGAGCTGTTCTCATGGGGGCCAGGCCCTGGCAGGGCCCTATGTGGCATGGAAAGGGTTAATCCTAAGCCGATGCTGAACAGCTGAAAACTGGGCCCAGTTACATCCAGTTGGAGGGATATAAGGAGCAGCTGGGAGGAGGCTGGTGTTGGGTTTGGGAGGCAGCTGGTGTCTGGTTTGATCCCGCAAATCTGGGAGGTGCTGAGCCTGAGCAGCCTTGGCCAGGGTTGCTGTGAGCCCCTGGGCTCATCCCGGGGGAATCACCCCAAAAGTGGCACAGCCCTGGTGCCAGGAGCTCAGCGCCCAGCTCAGACCTGTGCCCCACAGCATGGATGGCATCAAGGGGATAATGGTGCATCAGGGATGGAGGGGATGGAGCCGGGGTGGGAGCAGTGAGCTCCCTTAAGTCTGGCCCAAAGGCAGAGCAGTCCCCAGGATTTGGGGTCTCCGGGCAGCTGTGATTTAGGGTACCCCCAGCTCTGTGGAGAGGCTGCAGCTGGGAGACCCCTGGCACCCTGTGCCCTTACTCTGTTTCCTTGCAGTGAGCAGCCTGGGGTCTGCAAATCCTTCCCCCATCTTTTCCCCCCAAAAACCAGGCACCCCAGACCTGCTGTGGCACTGGTGGGCTGAGCCAGCCTCGGGAGGGACCCCAGCCCTGCACTCCCATCCTCGTTCCTCGATCGACTGTCCCCATCCATCTGCCCATCTTTTCCCTTCAGCTGTTCAGCTAATCTGTCTCCATCCATCTAATTTTACCCAGCCGCCAAATGATCTCTTGGAGGAGTCCTGGGGGCATTTGCAACCTGCCTGCGCTCCGTGGCTGCCGCTGTGGGGCTGCCTGCATGCCCGTCCAGGGCGAAACCCAGCCTGGGGGCTGTGGAAAAGACTTGGCAGGAGGGATGTGACATGGATGCTGTTTTGGAGGGTCCCATGCCCAATGCGATGGGTTTGCATGGGCTGGGACAAACAGCTCATTCCCTATAACCCTGGGCTGGGTTTGATCTTTCCCAGCACCCAGCCCATCTCCCCCAAGCCGAGAGCTCAGAGGTTTGCGCTTTCTGACCCATCTTGTCTTCTGACCTTGATAAAAGCGAGCACTTAATAACATTAAAAATGTCATCATCGGGGGCCCTCCCTTCCCGGCCCTCTTATCCTCCACAGCCTCCAGTGGTTAATGCATTTGTTGGTATCATCAGTATTAAACTAATCAACAGGATACGGGGGTTTCCAAGAGCCGGACACAAACCAGTATTGTTATGAATATTAAAAAAGCAAGCTGTTAATCTCCCCTCAGAGCTCTTACCGAGTCCTTCCCTCCCCCCGGCCGGGAGATTTAATCTGCAGGGTCTCATGGCAGAGTGGCTAAATCTATAGTGGTATTATATAATGGAGCAGAGGAGAGGGGCTGGGAAGGGCATGGAGGGGACGGGGAGAGCGATGGGGATGGAGCCATGCTCCAGGGCTGGCTGGCACGCCTGGGGAGACGCTCGGGAGGGCCGAGCCTTGCTCCTGTCTGGGGATAAATCAGTGTCAGGGTGGGGTAGAAACTTCAAAGGGAAGCGCAGATTGCTGGGAGGCCCTAAAGCAAATCCTCGAGGCAGGATGGAAAATGATGGAGGTGGGAGCTGAGCTGGTGGGAGATGGGTCTCCCTTGGGGTCTGGGGTGAGCAATGGGTGCTGGGGAACCCCTGCATATGGGTCTGCATCCCCCTGCACCAGGAGGCGATGCTGCTGGTGGGGCCTGCTCTGGCCCCTCTCCCCACACCCAAGCAAGGCATCGGGAGAGTGAAACCCGCTGTGACACCAGACCGACAAAAATGCTCCTTGCAGCAATCCCTGAACTCTAAAATGACCTTATTAAGTAACGGCGGCAGGATGGAGGTTACCCCTGTGCGGTGACGAACAGCAGGGATTTCTCCACTTAGCTGGGAGCTCGCCAGTCGGAAGGAGCAGTGGAGGGGAAAAACCAGGAGGGTCAGGAGAATACAGGCACCCACAGGCAATGTGGCCACGAGAAGGGTGCCTTCAAGCCCAGTGGGATGTTTTGGGGTGCAGGTGGGAGGATGCTCCCATCCCCAGGAGCCAGAAGGAGTCCTGGATCAATACAGGGGGTTGGCAAAATGCAGCTTAACCTCCGCTGCAAGCGAAGCAAGCGGACGCATCCAGGCGCATGGTCCTTCCCTTGCTAAATCCCCACTGGCCGCAGGAATTAGTCCAGCTTAGCGCAGGGCTGTGAGGCCAAAGCTGCAAGCGCTGACAGTGTTTCCCAGGGCTGTCTGGCCATCCTGAGGGCCCTGACCCCATGGCACATGGGGCCACCTCCCACTGGGGATGCAGCAGCCAGTGAGGATGGGGATGGAGGGTTTAGGGTGGGAACTGGGGGCTCTGCAGGGCAGGAATTTCAGGAAAAGCCTCCTGGGGGTGCTGGGGATGCTCTGGGACTATCCCTCCATTCATGGCACATGTGGTCCAAGCACAAAGCATCCAAGGAGCTGCAGAAGATGGAAAATGTGTCTCTTCCAGTTTTGTGCCCTGATTGTGCCATCCCCAGGGCAGAGCCGGGCCATGGGGGTGGCTGGAGCTGCGGCACAGCCATGCCGAGGATGGTAGAATTGGCCCCGCAGCGCAGGATCTCCGGGACAGAAGCATTTGCCATTGCAAAGCGGGATGTTTATAAGTCCCTGTCTGGAGTCTGGCCATGGTGTCTGTCCCTTTCCCGAGGTCACGGCCCAGCTCTGTCGAGCCTGATCCTTAAAGGAACACAAAGCAAACAGCCCCAGCTTGGCTTAAACCCCACATTTTTGTACAAGCAAAGAGCTCAAGTTGGGTTGGGATTTTGTCAGCTGGCTGTGCCTCTCTGCTCCTCCGCCACCTGGGAGGTCCCCTCCGCCCTGCCTTGTCCACCCCACTGGGCAGCAGCAGAGGCTCCCTGGAACCGCCAGCACTGGCCCCCAGCCCCAACAGAGCCAGGATCTGGCAGTTGCCAGCAGGATTTGCCCTCTGCCTCCAGCAAGCCTGTTGGCATGCTGCGTGTTGCTGTTTATAAAGCTGTACAGAGAAACCTTGGCTGGATCCATCCCCACCTGCCTTAGCCAGGGCTTCCTGGCAGCAGCTGCTGAAGGATTGCCGTGCCACGGCTGTGCCCTGGGCTGGGGAGAGAGGGGACATGTCATTTAGTCCCCCTGTCCCCCCCAGGTGCAGTGACACACCACAACCTGTGCCTGCCTGGCTGCCAGCCCCACAGGCAGCTGCCTGCTCTGGCACCCCATGGGAAGCTGCGGGGGGACATCCTGGGTCACACCAAGTGCCCCAATCGCTTTGCAGCCTTCCTCCTCCTCCTGGAGCCCTCCAGGGAAATCCCAGTTCACACCACCAGTGTAATGAGTTTGCCAGGCTGAGCCGGTCCCAGGGGACCAGCACAAACTGCTCCTGCTGGAGGGGACCAGCCGTGGGCTCTGCCTGGGGAGGGGACGGGGGTGGAGGGGCTGGGGCTGCAGGCGGCGGCTGCCCCACCAGCTGCTCCAGCCGTCTCAGCCCCGCGTCTCCCCTTTCATATTCATAAGCATCACATTCATGCAGATTAACAGCGAAGCGCTCTGCAGGCACTGCCAGCTGCTGCCGCTTGGGCCATGCCAGCGCCACGGTCCTCAGCACCTGTGGCCACTGGCCCCATGCCGGGGACCCCAGGGGCTCTCGCCAGTGGCTTCACTGCAAAGCACGTCATCTCGGGGCAAAAAAAACCCCAACCCTGGATGCAGCTCATCCCCGCCAGCCCCTCGGTGCTGTCCCCAGGGGATGCTGGAGGGGGCTCAGCTCAGCCCTGGACACTGTGGGGAGCATGTCCCTGGGGCTGGTGGCCTTGGCTGCTCCCTGTCCCGGCGGGAGCTGATCCCGTAATGACCCCTCTGGCTGGGGCAGCCCCAGCTGTGCAGCATCTTGTAAGGAAATTAACTTTTCACTGATCTCCTGGCTTTGAGTGGGGGATTAGAGCCCACACGCACCATGGCCAGGCTCTCCCTTCTTTCTGAGGCCTTTTTGGGGCTGCCGTGGCAGGGAAGGACAACTGCCCTTGCTGGGTCTGTCCCGTCTTCCCCCAACTGGACTTGGTTCTTGGCTCCATTTTGGCCACCCAGAGCTGGGCTCATCATCAGCACCCATGGCTTCTTTTATACTTAGCTAATGACAGCACGGGCATCTGGGTGTGGACCGAGCAGCAAGGCTCTCCCCAGGGACATGCATCACCCCATCATACAGCACCCTGCCTGTGCACAGACCCACCTGCCCGGGCACCCATGGGTGCCCCCCTTCCCACACCTATCCATCCCACCCTGGCCCTACTGGGGGAGGCTCTGACAGGCAGATTTGGGGTATAATATTGTGTCTGGCAACCAGAAAAGCGAGGAAACAACCCCGCGAGCTGCAGAGCCGGGAGTACCGCAGTAATAAACAGCAGGTCGAGGCTGGAGATTGGTGCTGCCGGTATGAAAGGAGGACAGGCGGGTTCGGAGCCTCCGCTGGCTAATTAAGCAGCAGCTCCCTATAAAGCGAAGGCTTTTTCTTTGCCGATAAGACCCATTTATAATGGGCTGAGCGGTCGCAGGCTGAGTGCTGGGGGGAAACAATTGGAAAGCATATTGCTGGTGGGACTGGGTTTTAAAAATAGACATGAAGGGCTTGCTTCTGGGCTTTTTTTTTCCCCCTTTTTTTTTTTTTTTAATAAAAAAGAGAAGAAAGCAGCTCAGAGCTGTGCTGAGAGTTTCCCGTGGCCTAGGGGAAGAGCAGGGCTCTGAGGAGAGCACCGAGCATCCTGCAAGCCTGGAGGGAACACTTCAAAGCAGGAAGGTTGGCATTGGAGCGGGTTCCAGCTGAGCAGTCCCCAGGGATGGATGGGGAAATAATCCCAAGGGAGGGGAACAGAGCCGCACACTCTGTCCTTGCCACGGCCACGCGTTGGCGTTGGGATGGGAGCAGGGGGACAGCATGTGCCTGCTTCTCCCCGTGCCTCCCAGGCTGTGCTGGGCTCCAGCCAGCCCCCTGCAACCCACCGCTGCCGAGGGGGAACTCGCAGCCCAGCCCTAGCGCTGCTACCCGGCCCCCCTTCGCCCAGGGCCGGCCCCGCAGAGAAGAGCCTCAGCCGGGTCCCTCGGTGAGGACAGGAGGAAAATCATATCGGAAACGCAGCTGGTGAGCAGCCTGATCCTGCCACCACGCAGGGTCCAGCCCCGCCGGGGTAGCTGTGCGGGTTAACACGTGGCGGTGCTGCCAGCGGATAATTCCTGGGACGATATGCTGGCACCTGGATGCCAGCCCGGGAGATAGGGTCTGGGAGGGAGGCCAGGACAGCCGGGTCCCAGCCCCGGAGATAGGGTGCCAGGCTGGGAGCCAGGGCTCCTGCCTTCTTGCTCCCTTTGCTTCCAGTTATTTCTCCTCCACCCTGCTGCCCCGGCAGCTGCCAGTAACAGGGTGCAGCCCCTTGCTCAGGCCAAGCCCCCACTGATACAATCTAAAGCAATGGGAAAGCTCCACAGGTTGAAAAAAGGAAATACTTAATATTTTTAGCCCCTAGCGAGCACCCGATCTGCATTTCCACTGCCCCTGGGAGCCCTGGCCACTTCTGGTTTGCAGCACTAAGCACTAAATATTTATTTAACTACCTGCAGTATTAGAACTAATCACTAGTGTTTTCCATCAAAGCTTCATTTTCATCTTAACGTAATTCCATCTGTGCACGCACAGCCGCAGCCTGCTCGCTGGAAAGGCAGCTCCGAGGCTGTTGGCTGTACCCCTTTTGGCAGAGACATGGGGGGTCTGTCTCATCTCGTCTCGGAGCACAGACCCAGAGACCCGTGTCCCAGCCTGGCTCCTCCGTGGGCTTCCCACGGGATCCTCGTTCATGATGCAGGGATCCCATGAGCGATGCCATTGCTTGCCCTGGGATCCCTGAGCCATCACCAAGGGCTTGCAAACGACCTGATTCCCAAATAATCCATCACTTGAGGTTGCAATGCCCCCAGTGCCCCATCACAGCAGAGGCAGCGCCATCCCACCAGGAGCCACCATGGACTTGCCCTCAGCAAAGCCCCAGCTCTGGGTGCAATCCCGATCCCCTGGTAGCACCAGACCCCCTTCGCCTCCCACCACCAGCCTCTGACAACCCAAATCCCAGGCAGATGACACCTCCCTCCGCCGGATCACCCCAAAAAGCAACTCTTACTGTCTTTGCGGTAGTAGAGGATCTCGAGCTTGCACTCCTCGGAGCCGAGCAGGGCCTGGGTGAGCTGCGCGACAGAGCTCTTGGTGGTGTCGGGGCCGGTGAGGAAGTCGCAGGTGCAGGGTCGCTGCATCACCTCCACGCGGGAGTAGCCGAACATCTCGCAGAAGCCATCGTTGCAGTAGATGATGGTGCAGTTCTCCATCTGGGCGTTGGCGATGAGGAACTTGCGGTCTGAAGGGAGGCAGGAGAGCACAAGGCTTAGTGGGGTGGTGGGGACCCGTGGGAATGGGAGACAGCCTGGGTGGATAGGGGGTGCTTGGGCTTTTTGATGCCACCTGCCATGGGGCTTGTGCAGGGACAGGCTCCCCGGGGACATCGGTGACAGGTCTTGGGGGAGGATGGCTGGTGCCAGCCCATGCTGCCCTGCCCTTCAGAGAGAGAAAATTCCCCCAATTTCATGTGAATCAGTGACCATGGGGACAGGGGGACCCAAAGGAGGGTCCCCAGTAAAGACATTTTTTGCTGGGGTGGGACAACATGCGCTGCTTCAACATCTCACTGCTCGCATGTGGGGACTCACTGCTGTCTAATACATGGGCAATTTGTCCCCAGCCGGCACTGCAGGCAGACAGAAGAGCTGCAGCATCTGTCACTCCGCAGGAGCTTATCAGGGACCTGAGTTATCTTGGAGACTTCCCACCCTTGCTCAGATTTGACTGAAGTCAGGCAAGGGGCGAGAGGAGGAGTGAGCGTGAGACTTGGCTTTGTGGGAAGCCGGGTAAAAACCATCACACTAATGATTCTTTTGATGTTTTATAGGATAATTGTGCCTTTGGGCTGAAGCTCAAATGCTGACCCAGCTGGGCTGCGTGACCTCTGTGCTCAAGAAGAAAAGGGCTCAGGTGGAGGAAAGGGGAAACTGAGGCAGGGAGTGGTGTTTCCCCACTGCCACCTGGTACTGCAGCCCCCCAGGCTGGGCTGGGGCCAGGCTCACTGTCGTGCTGGGGTGTGTGGCACTGCTGCCCAGCCCACGTTGTCCAGCCCAGATGGAGCTGCTTCCATCCTTATCCTGGGGGAGACCCTAGAGCTTTGATTTGTTTTGATTTTTTTTTTATTTTTTCCAGGGATGTCAGGGGCTGCTGGACTGGGGAGAACCCTTTCTGGGACAGGTTTGCTGGGGTGTGACAGGGGGCTGTGGATGCTGATGCGACGGATGCCGTGCCCCCCCCCGCCCCCAGCCGCATCTCCCTCAGCATTTGGCATCGGCTGGAGCTAGAGGCAGGTCAGAACAGAGGGTCCCTTTGGAGGCTGCATCCCAGCCCAGACCCCAATTAATCTCCTGGATTACCCAGGAATGGCATCTGCAGCCTGTGTGCTCCAGAGCCCTGCTGTGCTCCAGCCTCGTGGGGAATTTCACCCAAACGCAGGAGAAACCTCCACATGGCTGTGGCAGCCCACGCCGGGACCTTGTGGGGTGGGGTGACACCTCCCCGGTACATCAGGGATCTCCTGTTGTCACCTGCGGAGTCCCAGCTCTGGAGGATGCCGCTCAATATAACCAGTGCCCCAGGGACGCTGCACCGAGGTCTCCAGCTTCATCCCACCCTGTGGCAGCCCTTGGTGGCCCTTTGTGGGGGGCTCCCACCCTGGCACTTTTCCCTCTCTCACACAGGGATGATGCTGATGCCAGTGCTGCAAACAGCACAAACCACCACGGCCAAATGTTTCCCAGTTCCCTCTTCCCGATCCTTCTCTATCCAAAGCACTCTACCAGCTGGAAGGCGGCACAAGGAGGGGACCTTCTCCGAAAGCCCCACTCCCGGGGTGTGCTCCCCATCTGTGATGAACATTTCCCCATCCAGCACCAGCCTCATGGGCTGGATCCAGGCTGGATCCAGGCTGGGCTGGTGCAGGACAGGATTTATGGGGCTGGCAGGGTGCCGGAGCAAGCTGTGCTGAGCGCAGGGGATGTGACCAAGGCTGGGATGGGAAGGAGCTGCAGAGCCAGGTCTCCTTGGGGGTATTTTCACCCCAGATTTGCTTTCTGCCCTGCCCTCACCTGCAGATTTGCCCTTGCCCCCACAGTACCAAGTCTCTGCAGCAGCCCTGGCAGGGAATCGTTGGGCCTTTCCGGCTCCGGTGGGGACTCGCCAGGTATAGCTGCAGCCATGGGAGCTGCAGGGTGGGGATGAAGGCACCCATGAGCAGGGGAGGATGCGCTGCCAGCGACAGCGATGTGGTGGTGGGGCTAGTTTGGTGTCTCCCAACACCTGTCAGACCACGAAGCTGCCACGGGGGAGCACAGGGCGATGTTTCGGCAGAGCCCAGCTGGTGCCCAACATGGCTGGCAGAGCGCAGGCAGGGAGCGGGCAGGGACGAGGGGGCCTGGCTGCTTCCCCGCTGGCACGCTTGGCTGCATGCCCCCGCTGCTCCCCAGCCGCCGCTTCGCAGTGGGGACTGATAGGAACCAGGGACAGTTTTTCTCGCTTTCTGTCCCCAGGGTCATGTCACTCACTGCCAGGGCAGGCAGCGCAGATCCGGCAGGGATGGCAGCACCGGGGACGTTTGCCCACCCAGCAAACTCGGGCACTGGAAAAAAACCACAGCGAGCCAGGGCGGAGGGGGGTGTGCAGCCCCAGCAACCCGTGGCAGACCCCCGAGCACACCTTTTGGGGACACCCCTACCCCCTGCTCCCCTCCCCTCGTCCCTGGTTGCGTAGAGGGGGACCCAGCCCCATCAGGGTGCCCAGGCAGTGGAGCCCCTGCTGCCTCCTCCCCGCAACCCCCACCCAGTCGCACGCAAACCCCAGCACTCCCCGATGCGCACGAACTCTTCGCTATATTTGACACGAAAACCAGCCCAAAAAATTCATATAAAGGGATTACTCCGAGCAACAGCAAATGGCAACGTTTCACCAGGGACGGCTGCCTCCGAGCAGCGCGGAGTTGAAGGCAAACAGGCAGCGAGCCCGTCTGCGCTGGCGTACACCCCTCGCCCCAGCCCTGCCAGCCGGACCCCCTCCTCGCCACCCCGGGGACCCCCTCCCAGCCCGCGGACTGCGGGGGGCTGCGGGGTCTCCAGCCCCCCCCGGGGGACCACCGGTCTGGGACCGCTCGTCCCCCATGTGTCGCCCTGTCTATAAATACCCGCGGGGACACTGCCTGGCTGTCGCCCACCCCTCTCCCCCCGCCCCGGGAGGTCACAGGGGCGCCTTCATTTCCCCGGGGACACCGTGCGGGTGGCCCCGCTCTGCCCTCCCGCCTGTCCCCCCCACCCCCACCCCGCTCCCCGCTGTGCCCCGAAGTTGGGGGGGGCGCCCGGGGAGAGCGGGAGCGGGGCCGGGGGTTGCGGTACTCACTTTGCCCTTCAAATTTGCGGATGATCGTGTCCAGGTAGGTGTTTTGGGGGGCCACATGGCCCCGGCGTACCGGCATCGCTCCGCCGCCCTGCGCGCCCCGGGAGCCGCGGAACTTACCGCGGGGGCGGCGGGGAGCGCGGCCCGGCCCCGGAGCGCCTGGGTCCGGCCCGGCACGGCGCGGCCCCGCTCCGCCTCACCCCGGGGCTGGCCGAGCTCTGGAGCCCAGCCGGCCCGGGGCTCCCGTGCTCCCGGTGGCCGGAAGGGGGAACCCCTCCGCCCGCCCTGCCGCGCCCGGCTCCGGGCGGGGGCGGCCGGGGAGGATGGGGATGGGGGGGGAAGGGGGGGGAGGACGCGCTTCAAAGGGGGAGAAAATAATAGAATAAAATAATAAGAGTAGAAATCCCCAAAGTGCTTAGTCACCGCTGCCCCGGCCCGCCGGAGGACCTGTCAGCAGCAACAGCTGCCGGCCGGGGAGCTGGTACCCCCCGGCTCCCCCCGGCACCCCCCCGGCTCCCCCCGGCAGCCCCCGGGCTCCCCTTGGCTCCCCCCGGCATCCCGCGGCACAGGCACCCGCACCGCACCGCCTGGCACCGGCCCCGCAGACTCGGGGTGCTCTGGGGCGGAGCATGGGGGCGAGGGAGCAGAGGGGTTCTGGGGGGTGCTGGAGGTGGGGTCCTTGGGGGGCTGGAACAGGGAGTGATGGGGGGTGGAGGTGAGGTCCTTGGGGGGCTGGGGTAGGGGGTGATGGGGGTGCTGGAGGTGGGGTCCTTGGGGGGCTGGAACGGGGAGTGATGGGGGTCCTGGAGGTGGGGTCCCTGGGGGGCTGGGACAGGGGGTGCTGGAGGATTGGGTGTTTGGACAAGAGGATGTGGTGGGAGTGCAGGTGAAGGGTGCCTGGGGGCGCTGGAGAAGGGGATGGTTAAAGAAGGGGTCCTGGAGAGGGGTGCTGGAGGTGCTGGGAGCTGGAGGATGGGGATGGTGAAGGAGGGTGGTGGTGGGGTGCAGGGGTGGTGGAGGAGGGGGTGATGGAGGGCGCTGGAGTGTCGGAGGTGGCAGAGGAGGGGAGGCCGGGGTGCAGGGGGCGGTGGGTGGAAGGGGGCGTGCAGGTGGTGCTAAGGTGCAGGGGTGGTGCGGGGGGGTGCAGGGGCGGCGGGGGAGGTGCAGAGGCAGAGAAGGGGGTGCCAGTGCGTGCAGGTGTTGGAGGGGGGGATGCCCGGGTGCGAGGGTGCAGGAGCAGAGGAGAGGGTGCTGAGGGGTGCAGGGTGCAGAGTAGGGGGTGCCGGGGGAGGAAGATGGGGTGCAGGGGGACGGAAGAGTGGATCCAGGGCCGGGGTGCCGGGGGTACCGCGAGGGGGTCCGAGCATTCCCGGGGGGTGCCGGGGATGGGGTCCAGCTGCTGCCGGGCGGTGCCGAGGAGGGGGTTCGGGCATTCCCGGGGGTGGTGCCGGGGAGGGGGTCCTGGTGTTGCCGAGGGGTGCTGGGGGGGGGTGTCCGGGTGCTGCCGGGGGGGTGCCGGGGGTGTGTGTGTCTGGGTGCCCCCGGCGGGTGCCGGGGATTGCCGGTGGGGGGGGTGCCGGGTGTTGCCGGGGGGTGCTGGGGGGCCGCGTGGCGCGGGCCGGGCGGGGCCCCGCGCCCGTCGCTGTCCGTTCGCGGCGGTGCTGAAGGGCCGGGCGGGGCGGGGGGGGGCGGCTGCCTGTAGGGGGGGGCTTGGCATGGGGGGGGCCCGGCCTGGCACAGGGCTCTGCAGGCACGGATGGTCCCTGGGGGACACGAGGGTCCAGGGGGTCCTGGGGTTCTGGGGCCACAGAAGGTCCCATGGGCTCTGTAGGGTCCTGGTGGGCACCCAGGCCTCTGTGGGACATGGGGGTCTCATGGCGATGCTGCCCTGCTAGAGCAGATGTTCAGACCTAGCCCCAAGTTCAGGTCTCCTGCCCACCTCTCCGTGCCCCTCAGGGGTGAAGGCCAAGGGGACCAGCTCCCTTTCCTTCCTGAGGAATCCCTGCTGGCCGGCCCTCTTCTCCCGGGCCCACTGCTAAAGGCAGTGTCCACTGAGGGGCTTTCTACTATTATTTTGTTATGCACGATTTTTCAGGCATGAAATTGGTCTGAGAGGATTATGGTCCATTATCATCAACAGGAGCGTTTTGCTGGGATTTTCAATTAATACTCCAGTGCACCTCAGCAATACACCCAAGGACCAGGCCATGCCCATGGGGCACTCGACCTACAGCATTGCCTGCTGGAGTTGTCTCCTGTCCCTGGGCCAGCAATACAAGAGGGTGAGCAAAGGCAGGTGCCCTTTCAAGCCCATTTCTGAGTCCTGGTGCTGCTTTTATCTCTGTCTCTCATAGAAGTCAGCCTTCCCCAGCGGAGAAAAACTTGTTCTATTGTTGAAGACGGTGAAAAACCCATTATCTCCCCCCATCCACTCTGCACACTGCCTCTGCCGTGATTTACTGCGAGTTGTGGAGGATGTTTTGCTCTATATTACACAGATGCAGCTTAATAGCATGGGGGAGGGAGAGGGACAAGGAGTCCAGGTTTCTGCCTCCTCTGTCTTCTTGTTGATATACTGGGTGACTCGAGGGAGGCAGTGCTGCAATTTCCTCACTAGAAAATAGGGACACTTGTCACTCGGCCTTGTGAAACCGCTCTGAGATTCCTGGATGACCAGTTCTGCAAGGGAAAGCAAACTATTATTACTACAGCTAATATCACCATAATTATGATTATTAATCACCAGGCAGTCAGGATTTAAGGTTGGCCTCCTGCCCTCCTCTCATCCCATAAATCAGTCCGGGATGTTCATGGACACATCACGTGGACACGGACGTGTCTGATGATGAGGGCACGTGCCAGCTTGCAGCCCTCCCCGGCGGGGAGCAGGTCTGCAGCGAGGAGTGCAGGGGCACCAGTGGGGCTTTGAGCATGAGGTAGGGCACAGCCCCGGCACCCCCAGCCCCTCTGCCAGAGCTGGGTCTATGGATTGACTCCAGGAAGGCTTGTCCTGCTCTGGGCATGGCAGTGGGGCCACTTGGATCCCCCTTTCTGTGGCCAGGGAGTCTCATCCCATCATGTGGCTGATGGAAGATCCTCTCTTACCGACTCTCTTCCCCATAGAGCCCTCACAGATGGAGTTGAGTCATGTCATTGCTTTTCAGGTTGTTACTGACTATGCTTCAGGAGCCTCCCAGTGCCCCCATGGATCTTCCAATCCTCCCATCACCCTCCCAGTCCCCTCAGTGCATCCCTGCAGAGCCGGGTCATCCGTGAGGCTGCCGGTCCATGCCCTGCCTCCCTGCCCTCCTTGGAGCACTTTATGCCCAGTCTTCTTTCGACTCCCTGGGTCTTAAGCATATGCTTGCAGTTAATCCTGTGCTTACATTTTATCCCAAATAGGAAGAATTGGGGTCTCTGCGCAAATTCTCCTGCTGTTCAAGGCAGCTGAAGGGCTCCCTCTAATTCAACCAAACAGTAATCCTCTCTCCCTGCCCTGCCCTCCTCCTTTCTCGCTCAGTTCTTTCCTCTCCTCCTCCTCCACCTCAAGTGTTTTTGAGGTTTTCCTCCTTTCCGCTTCTTTCCTTCCTTCCCGCACCCCAGAAAATCAGTGGGAAGCCACCGGATTTCCAGGCCAAAGGAGACCTGGGTGCTTTCCAAGGGTGTCCTCCACCTCCCCACTTCTGCAGCACAAGTGCATAAGGAGCCACCCGGGAGTGCAGGGAACTATAATCTGTGCAGGAAAATATCACCCACCTGGCAAGGGGCTGCCCTGGGCAGGTGCAGGCACATCGGGCAAGGGGGTACAGCTGTGGAATGGGGTGTGGATTTGGGGTGGGAGATGTGGGATGGAGGGGCCGGGCACCCTCTAGAATCCCAGCACGGCAGCTGCTGGCTGATGCTTGCCGGGAGAAATGTTTGCCAACGGAGAGACGGCATTTCTCCACATTTCTGTAATTAGAGCTGCACTGCAAACACAGCCAGCAAGGGAGCGACGGGGCTCTCGCGGTCCCCAAAGCTGTTTGCAGCCACCAGGGCTGTCCCCAGGCAGGCTCGGGTGTCGTGGCTGCCTGGCATGGTTCATGCCCCTGCTTTGCCCTTCACTTTTGGAAGATGCTCCAGGGAAGTGACGGGGAAGGGAGTAATTGGGGCTGCAAATGGATTTTGCAGGGGGAAGGATGCTGCTTGTCCTGGCTTCCTCCTCTGCCCCACCACTCCAAATCCTGACGTATTTTTCCAGGCTTTCTCCACCGCACAGTTTGTTTGCTAATTATAAAAAAATCCCAAACACCGAAACCAAACAATGGTTAAATGTGCAGCCGGAATTAACCCTCATCAGCCTGGGCTTTCCTCCACACTATCCCAGGGGAGGCCTGATGGGAGGCTGCAAACCTGGGAAGGACTCAGTGACATTAAACCAAGCCACGGACGTTGTTTCTCGACAGGGGCCACTTCCCACTCAGAAGTGGCAGGAAAAGCCGTGGGGACTTGGCTCCGGGATGTGGCACACTCAGTTCACAGCAGCCACGCCAGCATCCTGCCCGTCCTTGCTGCACGGCGAGGGAAACTGAGGCACGGGGCAGGCTCGTGACTCACCCGCAGTCCTTGGGGCCAGGAAGATGGATGGGGTGAGCAGGCGGCTGCAATAATAACTCATGGTGGTGCTGCAGGGAAGGCTGGGGAAAGGCAGGATGCGGCCACGGGAGGGGGGTGCTGGCAGAGGCTGCAGTGGGCCTGTTTGGCTGGAAACCTTCCTGGGCATGGGGGGAGCAGAGCTGAGTGCCAGGGGCTTGGCCACACGCCCCCCCATCCTTCGGGGATGCGGCACTTTCAGTCTGCAGCAATTCTCTCCCCGCCACCTGTGAGGCCTCGGCAGGGATGGTGTCAGCTCGAGGGGGAGCCCTGAGGGGTGGGGACGGTCCCCACCAGCACGGCGACATGGCCAGAGCCTGCTTTGGGGTCCTGCTGTCGAGGCACCCCAAGGAAGCAGGGTGGGGGGATGCTGCCCCTGCGGGGTGGGGGCTCTGCGGGGCTGGGGAAGGGGTCGGCCCAGCTTGCAGCCCTGGCTGCATCCCCTGGCGAGGGTGGGACCCAGCTGGGAGCCTGGTGCAATGTGTCCAGGCAAGGATGGTGCCACCCGGGTGCCTGGTGCTTGATGGAGGATGGAGGGGCATCAGGGGGGTGGGGGTGTCATTTGGGCTGGACCTGGCCACTGTCCTCCTTGGTAGGGAATTGTAGCTAAGCCACGGGACTGGGGAGTCTGAGCTTGCTTGGGTGGGGACTTTGGGGTCTCCCACTTGTCCCTTACCCCCAAATTCACCTTTAACCCCGTCAGCCCTACTCAAGCAGCAGGGGGGGAAGGAGAGCACCAGCCAGGGCTCACAGGGACCGAAGCTACGGGCAGGGAGCTGGCAGGGATGGGGAGTCCCCTGTCCCTACCATAGCTCATGACATCCCTGCAACAGTTCTGCTGTCCTCTGGGAGACCCCCGCGCTGCCTCCCCCCACCTCCCCCGCGGGGGGTGGCCCCTGCTCGATGGCCCCTGGCTGCTGCCAAGCTGTGGCTGCATATTTCCAGGCGCTCCTTGTCCCCGGGGAAGGGGAATGCGAGGAACGCGGCCCCGTGCACCCTGCCTGCTCCTGCCCAGCCGTCCGCCAGCTAAGAATAGACCTGGCTTGGCAGGGCCCCCACCAGCGCTGAGGGGCCACAGGGTGTGGGAACCCCCAGCCACCTTCCCGCAGCAGATAATGAACATTAAAAAAAAGGGAAAACAGGTTTCTGTGGTGCCCAAAGAGTCCCCGAGCCGGCAAAGGGAACGCAGGGTGTTTCCTCCTTTAAATTTCTGTGATTTTAAAGCAAATCTCTCCAGGAGCTTCATGCACAGGCAGGTTGGTGCAGGGCAGCCCCCTGCCAGCCTGGGGGCTGCTCACCTTTGAGGAGTTACATGAATTGAGGGGGAATCTCCTCTTTTTTCTGCTCCTTTGCCTTTTTTTTTCCTCCTTAGGGAGTAATTTCACAAAGCCTCCTAATTTCAGCATGATGCAGGAGCCAGAAGGCAGCAAAATCTCTCCAGATGTTATCGCAACAGGGAAGGGAAATCATCCTCATTTTCAAGGCATCCTGTAAAACATTGCTGCTGCCTTGGCAGAGCCCTCAGGGCACCAGCAGGTTTTCATTGCCCTGAAAATCTTCACCTGGGGCTCATTTAAGCCCAAGGTGGGACCTTCAGCCTCTCCCTGAGCTGGGCTGGCAGAACCTTGTGTCCAGCCCCATCTCCTGGGTGGAACCTTGGCCCTGTGCTGAAGGTAATGTGATGGCCAGCCCTGTCTTGTGTCTGGCTTGTGGGCTTGGGTTGGCCATCTACCTCTGAGCAGGAGGCCACAGCTCAGAGCATCCATCACTCATCCTTGTAGCAGTGTCTGTTCCAGGACAGTCAGCTCCTATGTGGAGTCTCTGATGTCTAATTAGGGCTAAGCATGTGTTGCAGCCCCTGAGTGAGTGTTCAGTGTGGCTCTTTTTTTTTTGTCTTTTTCCCCCTCCAGAAAGGAATTTTCATGAAACTTGTAGGGTCTTGATGATCTTTGAGACCTCTTTTCCTCCACTAATGGGGTGGAAAGGAGGCAGGGGGCTCAAAATTACTGGTGCGAAGCTGAGCTGGATGGAACACACCTGCACCAGCCTGCTTTCCCAGGCTGAAAATACACTTGGCTTCAAACCCAGCTCTCACCGTGCCAGGTCTCTGCTCCATGAGCATTGCGTTGCTGGGAAGGGGGGAGAGAAGGGTGCCTGGTGTGCCAGGATATAAAGCAGACACATCAGGATACGGCCATGGGAAGAACATGGGGTGAGCGCAGGCGTCTGCAGTGGCTGCTCTCTGGGTCTGGGGATCACTGCTGAAAGGTGAGTGGTTGGGGTTTCACCTTCCTGTGGGCATGCTGTGCTCAGAGGAGGACTGAAAGCAAACAAAAACCCCAGTGTGGGCAGGCAGACACCTGCCTTCTGCTCCTTTCCTGGGTGCAATGAACCTCTCGCAGGCCTCAGTTTCCCCATGTAAGACATGACTGAAGGCAGAGACCATCAGATGGGAGGGGGAAGGGTGGATCATCCCAGATCCCCTCATTTCCCCTGCTGCTCTGGGCTGCAGCAGATCGCAGCTTTTTAAGGCTGCAATAATCCCCAGCTTGGGATTAGTTTTGCACCTAATCACTGCAGAAAAAAGACAAAGTTTTATTTACAGAAGCAAAAGAAAGTCGGGTGTGTGTGTGTGTGTGTGTGAAAGCCTCAAGCATGGCTGATCCCAAGATAATGAGGAGCTGGAGGATGGCAGGCGATTGCTGACCTTGGAGCCCCCCCCGGCTCTTACATAAATGCATGTCATTCCCATGCTGGAACCACAGCAGCGGTGAGCCCCAGCCTTGTCCCAGCTTGGGCTGGGTGACCCCCAAACCTTTGAACAATTCAGGCCTGGACTTTGGGGATTTCTGGCTCCAGTTCAGCCCCTTTCCTAGGCGCATGCCCCATGGTGAACCCACAAGGTGTCAGCTGCGATGGGAGCCACAGTTTAGGGGAGGATGGGGATGCTGCAAGTGGATGCCAAGCTTTCATGATGGTGATGGGGGAGGCTCGGTGCTGCAGGTGTGTTTTTCCAAAGCCAGGCTGGTTCCCAGGGGTTTGTAGTTGCACTGGCTTGGGATGGCAGCTCTCCTGCTCAAGGGTCCTGTCCTATTGGAATCTGGGCCCACCCACAAGAAGGAGCCGAGCTGCTGCACTGGGGTGACAAGACATGGGTTTATTTTTCATCCATGCAAGCGAACAGCCCAGCAGTGGGCAAACCAGGTGTGGGAACGTGCTCTGTCCCTCCCTGAAATGCACTCTGTCACTTGGAGTCCCTGTGGCTTTGTCCACAGATTGGAGATGGCTGGTGGGTGCCCAGGCTGGACCAGCTCCCAGCCCTGGGTGCAGACAGCCTATGATGGCCCCGTGCCTGCGGTGCCTGAATTTCTCTTCCCCTGATGCAGACGTTGACAAATAAATACCTCTTTTCTGCTTTGGCTCTTGCATAGTGTAAAGAAAAGATGTCTGACCTGATTGGAGAGAGGAGTCCTAGGCTCTGGAAACCCATGGCTTTTTTGGCAGATGTGCCCATGGTGTGGCTGCCAGCCTGCCCAAATGCCCATGCTTGCACCCTGTCCATGCTCCCCTGCTGATGGCTGCCTTATTTCAGTTCCATTTCTGAGCTGGATTTGAAGGCCTTCCTCCTGGTTAAAAAGAACTTGACGCCCAAGAAGATGGTGGTGATCAGGAAGACAAGTGCCAGGGCAAGCAGGACCCAGCTGCCTGCTGTGACTTGATTGCTGGCCAGGGACAAGCCCAGGAAATCAGTTCGATCAGAGATGGTTGGGCTTGGAGTGGCTGGAAAAAGAAGAAATAAGGGTCATGGTTGGTACTGGTGGCTTTGGACTGGGGTATGTTGGGTCACCAGCTTTCCCTTTGCTGGTCTTTTGGATGCTGTGTCCCATTTAGACTCAGCTCCATGGGAAATCAAGGAGAAGTACCCAAACACCCTGTAGATTTTTGGGGTGGTCAAGGGGTGTCAAGACACCTCCATCTTTCCCACATGCCCATCCTGGCCCTGAGGCTGAGCTCTGCTCCCTCATGGACCTGCTGTGCTTGGCTGAGCCCGGCATACCTGTGTAAGGAGTCCAGCTGTACTCGGGCCAGCCCAGGACCTCTCCATTCTTCTTGTTCTCCTTCACCAGCCATGTCATGAGCGGCTCAAAGTAGCTCATCAGGGCATGTGCTGACATGTTGGGCTGCCCCGTGATGAGCTTCATGGCTTCGGGCCATGGCTTGCTGAAACCCAGCTTCAGGGCATCCCTGTGGTAGGAGAAATCAGCTCCAGTGGGTTCCCCATCGCTCTCTGGGTCACTGACCCTTCCCTTTTCCCCAGGACTTGGGGATCCTGGGATCAGCAACCCTGGGTACAGTCTGTGCCCCCAGCCAGCCCAGAGCACAGGGAAGGCAGTTTTGTCTGGGGGGAAGGGGGGATTTACATGGATTAAAGCCCTCCAGTGACTCCAGCCTGATGCAGAGCACTTCCTGGGTGAAAGGGTTAATTTTGCACGTGCTCTTCTTGAAAGAAGGGGGTTGTTTTCCCTAAGGAACAGGGGGCTGCGGAGGAGGAGGAGGGAGGGAGGGAGGGAGGGAGGCTTCCACCTGCCAGGGTCCCAGCTACCATCTAGTGGCTGCTTTTGCAATCACAGGCCCAGCACCCAGCCCAAGGTGCCCCGGCTCGGGGTCCCCCCTGCCCGCACCCCAGGGCCAGGGACCAGAGCATCCCGTGCTGAGGCAGGGAGGGGATGGATGACCAGGGATTGTGTTGCCTCCTGTCTTGCTTGGCAGGCTTTAAGGTATTTGGAGATGTAAATGTCCTGGCTCTGCCCTGCCCACAGACCTACCCCAAGATCCTCCCAGCGTCCTTGGACTGGTAGATGTCACATGTGTGCAGAGGACCCTTGTGCTTGGCTGCTGCACAGAGTGCTTCGTGGAACTGGAACTGGATCACAAAGCTGACAAAGTACCTGGGGGGGTGGGGTGGGTGGAGAGGGGTGAGAACATGGGAATGGACCCTACTAGTAGCTGTGCAAGAGAGGATGTGGTCCCACTCATCCCCTAGTTGCACCCTCCCTGTCTGGAGGAACTTCGGTGGCTTTGGAGCTACACCTGCATCAACTCAGTCCAATCTGTTGATGCCATTTCTCCTTTAACATGTGTTTTATGGCTGCCTGGGTGGAGGAACCCATCCTCCTTGGATAGCGAGTTCCCCCAAATCCAGCCTTCCTCTCCAAGGCTCTTTCAGCCCATGGAGCTGCCCAGCACCCTCAGGATGGTACCACCAAGTATCCCACCAGTGATGAAACAAGGTGCCATCACTGGCATCTAGACTGGCGATACTGCTTCTGTGTCCAAGTGGTGTCCCTCCTGCCCCAGCCCTGCTCACTCACCTGATGTAAGGGACATTGGCAGGGATGTGAAACTTTGCCCCAGGGTCGAAGTCATCTTCAGACCTTGGCACTGGTGGGCACAAGCCCTGGTACTTCATCCTGGGCCAGAGAAGGAGAGTTAGCCCAGCACGGGGAGGAGAAGGGGGGGTAAGCTGGGAGGGTACGCAGTAGGGTGTGAGGACAGGGTGAGGGGGTATGCATCCCATTGTGTCCCATTGCAGCCAACTGGACCACGAAGAGAACACACCCGGTGGGATGATGGCCAAAGCCGTCTGAATTCAAGCACACCTGAGATTCCACCACTGCTGGTTGTACTCATTCTCCTTGATCCGCCCATCAAACACCTTCCAGCGCCACTGATCCATGAGGTACCCAAAGGGCAGGAAGGCGATTTTGTCCAAGGCCATGTTCATCAGGTAGTTAATGTCACTTTCTGTCCAGGACGTGAAGGTGTGAGCAAGGCAGTACTGTACCCACCTCTCCACCCTCTATGGGTCAGTCTGCCCCAAAGCAGGATGTCCCCACCAGGTCCTGCCCCCTCTGTGCATGTAAAACCACTGTGCATGTCCTTGACCCCTTCCACCCTGCCCAGCCCATCCTGACCCTCTGCATTTCCAGCTGTCCCCAGCAGCACCCCCATCTCTGCTGTGTGGTGCTCCCCTGCCAGTTCACCTATGTTTTCTGTGACTTGGTCCAGCAGTTTGATGCTGTGCAGGTGTTTGGGGGTAGAGACGGACAAGGCCATGACATCCCCAATGGCCTCGTGGAAGCCAGGGTTGGCCCCATCGCGGAAAGAGATGGGCTGGTTCATGTACTGCAGGAAGTACTGGACGTGGCCCATCTCGTGGTGCACCGTGATTAGGTCGTCCATGTTCACCACGGTGCACTGCTTGATCCTGGAACAGAACATGTGGGTTGGGGGGAGAAGGGAAGGCAGCACTAGGCTGAAAATCTCCAGGAATGATCACACCCACTTGAGCTATTTTTTCTTTTGATTTCCCTTTCCACATGACCCCACCCTACATCTGATGCCAGGCCAGGCTAGTCCTACTCCATTGGGTTGGTCTCTCTCTTTTCTCCTGCATCTCCTGCTGATCCTGTCCTTGTTCACTGGCTTTTCCATTCTCCATGTCAGGGCAGAGAAGGCACCATGGGGGGTCCTTCCAGCAATGTCCACATCTTGGGTACCAGTGGCAATGCCAGAGTGGGGCTGCCACAGCCATAGGACAACAGACACTGCGGTGGCATCAGGCCACATGCCCTTATTCTACCAAGACATCACTATCTGCCCCAGCACCACATCAGCTGAGGCCACCACTTGCTTCCCATGGGCACCTGAAGTCCTTGCGGTTGTAGAAGTCCCAGGCTGAGGCGTGACACACCACCTCCCGCCCATCTGTTGGCTTCTCTATCATGGACTTGGCCCAGAACTCCTGCGGCATGGGGATGAGGCCCAGAGAAGTAAAGAAATGGTCCGACTCTTCAAACATCCTCCTGGGTGTCCAGCCCTGGGAAGAGAGCAGACAGAGGACCTGGCGAGGGGCAATGGGGATGCTAGGGGTGCTGGGGGGCTGGGAAGGATGGGAGGCCAGGTATAGCCTTGTTCTTCTGGGCAGGGGAGGTCTTTTGGGGGAAGCTAGAGCTGGATCCAGCCCTTGGTTTACCCAGGTGGCAAGAGAATATGGATGAGCCATGGAGATTTTTGGTAGCACCAGAGCATTTGGCAACATGGGTGGTGGCGATGGCCAAAGGGTGCTGGGTCCCAATGGGCTTCCCCAGAGCAGCCTGGAAAAGCACTGACCTGTTGTTTCATGGCTGGGGTAGCATCCACCTTGGTGGCATCCGGGAAAGGTATCACCAGGTCAAAAATGCTGGACCATGACTGGGCCCACATGTTGCCTGGGAAGCACAGGAGGACAATGCATGGCAAGAGGGAGACAGGGAGAGAAGAGCAAAGGCAACCAGTTACTCCTGACTCCTGCACAGAGTGGATCACTCTGCCTGGTCCCTGCCCTGCCTGCCCAAGGTTGATGCAAGCAGGAGCCCATCTATGCAGGAGAGGTGAAGTCATGCTGAGTGTGTTGCCCTTCCCTGGGGCAGACTGGCTTCTGCAGATCCATCTCATGGGGCCTTGGGCCTTGGGCCAGAGCTGAGCAGACCAGCCTCTGCTCTTGGCATGACTTGAAGCAAACTATGCCTGATAGGAGACATGGTTCTGCTTGAGGGCCTAACAAAGCTCTTACCTAGCAGGTGAGCAGGGATGGGACCCTTCAGGTTTATGTGGTCTGCCCCATACTTTTTGTACAGGGCTCGGCGTACGTAGGCATGCAGGTTGAGGTACAGGGGCTGCAGCTGCAGGTACAACCTCTCCACATCTTCCTGGAAGGTGGGTGTCTCATACAGGGATCTCCAGAAGGCCCCATTGTCTGGGTAGCCTGTGATGGGAAAAGAGTAGAAGGTGTTAGACCTGTCTTTCTTGGGCAAGGTCCTCCCATAGGGTCCAGTGGATCTCATGGGAGCTGGTGGGCCCTCCACACCCTCAAGATTTTGGCCCTGAGTTGGATGATCAGCCCAATTGTCTGCTTACATGGTGTGAAGACCATGGTGGGACTCTAAGGGAGTGGGACACTGACCATTGAGCATGGCTGCCTTGTTGCTCAGTTCCACATATCGCTTGTACTGGTTCTTGATCTTCTTCCCAGAAGCATCCCGCCAGCCCTTCCAGGCAAAGAGGAGCTCGTCATAGTCCCGTGAGGTGGCCATGATGTCTGTGAGGTCTGAAGAGAGAGCAATGAACCCAAAGTGATGCTGTTGGATGGGCTGGACTGACTCATGGTGCTAGACTCAATGTGCTGTTCAGGGGCCATCACAGAGACAGTGGGAAGGCCCCTTCATGACCTTTCTCCAAGTCCCTATTAAAAATCCCTCCTTTCTGGGCCTGTTGCAGATGACTCACTGGACACCCTGCCAGATCTTACCAGGATCCAGAGGGTGACAGGTTTTGTTCTCTCTGCAGACCTTGGCTACACTGTACGTGGTCTCCATATCTGACAGGAGGGTGTTGTACTGCAAAGAAAATCAGATCATGCGAGCTGGTTATCCCTGCTTCTGCTCTTGGGGAATGTCACAGCCCATTGAGATGTCCCCAGGTGATTTCCTCTGGTCCCTTCCAAGGCCAAGTGTGACCCAAATGGAGGAGAAATGGAGTCAGTACAGGAGGGACTAGGGCCACCAAGCAATGTGCTATTGCCACCCAAGCAGCCAGACCCTGCTGCAGCCTGAGACAGGCAACCTTTGGGTGGGAAAACCTGGAGACAAGGATCATTGCTTTGTGTAGAAGGTACCAAACTATCACCTTGGTCACGGGCAAGGGGTGGCTGCCCAGTGGCAGTGCCTAGAAGTTTGGAGAAGCCTGTGTCTGCACACAAGGTAGCAGCAAGGGACACCCCGTCCTGCTCTGTCCCCTTGCAGCTCACCTCCTTCAGCTCATTCTCAGGCAGGGCTGCCCTCTCAATGACACTCAGCTTCTTGAGGATGCGCGTGACACTTTGGTCCTGGAAGTCGGAGGGGTCAAACTGCCTGGCCCTCATGCCATACTCAAGGGTGTGCTTGGACATGGCCAAGTTCTTCTCCAGCTGCAAGGGCAGGAGGGGACAGAAGAGGAGTTACTTCCAGGAGATCCCTGAGACACAGGCCATCACTAGAGACACCATCTGGCATGCCATGACTGACAAGCTCCCCATGGCTGCTTTTGAAGGTACCTCATCGCATGATGAGGGTTTTAATGGAAAAGGGACTTCCTGGGTGAGAACATTGCCCCTTGGCTAGAGGCAGAGGCTGCCCAGGTTTTCAGAGCTCATCTGAAACACGCCCGGGGTACCAGGTGCCTGCCTTGGCTGTTGTCTCTCCCTGCATAGCCCCAAGGTCATTCCCATACCATGATCTCCTTGTTGTGGTCGGTGATGTTGGTGTTGTAGGTCCAGGATGCCTCAGTGTAGGCATTCCACACTACCTCAGCTGTGCTGTTGTACTCGGACAAGAACTGTTTAGCTTGTGCTTCATCTGCTATTTTGTCTAGAGGAGGAGATAAATAGGGAAAGAAAAGGGCAGTCAGAGGCCTCTGCAAGAGCACCACCCCATGGAGAAATCATGGTTGAGAATTTCCCACAACTGCAGGTCCACTGAAGGATGCCATGACTTGGGAGCAGGTTGAGCCAAGAAATGCAGGTGGAGGGGTCTTGCTGGGGGTGTTCCACTGGACAGGGGAGGGGATAACAGGACATGCTGCACGCCTGGGACCCTCCCACTCGGGCAGAAAGGATGCAGCTGAAAACAGATGACGTCACCACCATGACTGATGGCATTACTACAGCAGCAGGGCCACAGCTTCAGACAACGATATGTCAGGAGGTTGTCTAATGGCATCTGCTCTTTGGGAAGCAACACCCTGTGGGACTCCCTGTGGAGACGGTTATTTCTCTTTCCTGGTATGAAGACCACCCTCACCCACAGCAGAGACCTCCCTCAGCACTGTCCTCCCTTGGGAGACCTCTTCCTGCCCCTCCATAGAGCCAGGATGGAGCTGCAGCCTTACCAATGCCTTCAGGGTAGCCTTCAGGGATAGGGGGACGCCAGTCAAACTCAGGCCAGCCCAGCACCTCATTGGTCTTGTTGTTCTGCTCCTGCAGCCACTTGGTGACGGGGCTGAAGTACTCCAGGAGGGCCCCAGCGTCCATCTTACCCGTGCCAGTGAGGTTGAACAGGATTTCCTGCCACGACTTGGAAGACCCAGCTTTCAACACTTCCCTGCAGAGAAGCGGGACAGCAAGAGCCAGCATGAGGCCATTGGATGGACGGGAGAAAAGCGGTGGTGGTATGTGAGCATTGCAAGGGTTGAAGATGCTACTCCTGAGTGGGACATGAACCTGGGAACTGCATCTGAAGCCCCCATCTGTCCTGCATATGGGAATAAGGACTCCACATCACATACTCATGCATTTGTTAACACCCAGGGAGTCAATAGGAACCAAATGTGCTTTAGTGACCTCTTGTCTGGGTGGGAGCTCATGACAGGGACGATAGCAGTGCTCTGGTGAGGACCGCTCACCCCACCCCAGTGCTTCCTTGTATTTCCACCCATCCATCTGCAAAGCTATTTCTCCAGCCACTTTTTCCTTCCTTTCTTTGCACGCCATCAGCTTCCACACATTTACCTGTGGCGATTGTCCCAACCCTCCTCTGTCCCCACCTGAGTTTGGCTCCAGCTTCTTTGGACATGTAGATGTCACAGGTGTGCAGGGGACCGGTGTGGTTGGCTGCCTGGCACAGTGCCTTGTGGAACTGGAACTGGAGGACGAAGCTCACAAAGTACCTGCCAAGGAAGCCCATGAAGGTGAGGGCTGGGGACAAAGGGAAGCAGACAAGCCCTAGGGTGTGGGGGAAGGCACCTGGCCACATGCCAGCTCCCAAGCATTGGATAGTCTCTGTGTCTTAGGCAGGATCACTGCATCCCAGTCCCTGCCCACAGAGCTAAGCCCCCACTTCCCCTGCTCCCCCGCTCCCCAAGCCTCTGTCCCCTCGTCAGCACCTCCTTACCTGATGTAAGGGGTGTTTGCAGGGATGTGGTACTTTGCTCCAGGGTCAAAGTTGCTTTCATCCCTCGAAATCGGCGCACAGATACCCTGGTATTTGGTTCTGTAGGCAACAGAGAACAAGAGCATGAACTGGAAAGAAGGATGCAAATGAACCAAGGCAGGGAATGGGAAGGGAGGGCTTAAGAAATCTGCACAATTAGGATGTGCTTCCATGTATTTCTATCCATCCATCCATCCACCTGCCCACCCACACATCTACCCATCCATCCCTCCCACCCACCTATCCGTCATTCTCCAGCCATCTCCATGGCTACTTTTCCCTTTTTTTCCTTCCTTTCTTCTGTCTTCCTTCCTTGGACATCCCCAGCTTCCACACCCCAATCCACCCCTGGTGACTGTCCTCTACCTCAGATACCACCAGTCGTAGTTGTAACGGTTCGGGGGGGTGCGGCCACTGAACACGTTCCAGCGCCACTGGTCAATGAGGTAGCCGAAGGGCAGGAAGGCGACCTTCTCCAAGGCTGTCTTCAGCAGAAAGTTGATGTTGCTCTCTGCATGAAACAGAGCTTGAACCAGGTTGGGAAGGGGTCTGGCTAGACAGCACTATGGCCACTGGACTTTTTGTGGGCAAGAGGGTGAGCAGATCTGGATGAGAAATGGGAACAGCATTTCAACATATAATTTTGCTCCCTAGAGGAGGCTATGTAAGGCACAGGAGGTTTCTCTAGATACAGGTCCCACCTGGGGCAACATGTGCTGTTTTACTGAGTAGAAACAATGGGAGTGACAAGCACGGTGTCCCCTTACCTTCAGCCTGGCTCTCCGAGTGAGGTGGTCTTTGATGAGTGTAACTCTAATGGTTCCCTCCTCACACATTCACCCTGGGGCTCCAGGGTGAAGGGGAGGGGTTGATCTGCAGGGCTGTCACACCACTGCAAAGGCTCTCATGGTTTAGATCCAGAACCAGAGTCAATTCTAGGACAGTCACCACCATATAATGGGGAGCACGGGGGGGTGGTGACATCTGCTTTCCCCATTGCCTTGAGGAAACCCAAGGAAGGAGGGTTGGAGAAGGACCTGCTGGAGACCCAGCTGAAGCTGTGGGGTAAGAGAGGGATTGGCAGCACTGCCCTGAGGGGGTATTGGCTGCCATCACTGTGGTGGCATGGCTGCTAAGGGCCAGTTAGTCAGGCATCGATGCCTTGAGGCAGGGACCATCTGCTCCGTGGTGCTTATGCAGTGTTGGCCCTATGCTCTTGGCTGCTGCGATGGCTTCCCCATCATGAAACGTATTTAATGACAAGGTAGGAGGATCCCGGGTCTGTCCCTCCTCCACAAAGCAGCTGCCTGCGGCAGGAATCTGCTAACGCTTGGTTTCCTCTGCCACTGTCTGCTTTGACGTGTCAGCTGAGAGACATTGGGTGGGGGAGAGACGCTTGCCAAGCCGGACAGTGCCCTGCGGCGACAAGTCCTCCTCTGCTGCGCCAGCTGGCAGGCAGAAACGTCACCTGCTGACTGCCCTCATGACTGTGCACATCAGTGCTCAGTGCCACCTCCACAGAGCTCACCGGCGGCTCCTCGGGTGGACGTTTCTTGGTGAGGGAAGGTAGAACATTGGAAAGGTCAAAGCAGATCATGCACAAAGATGCTGCTTTCAGGTTTGGGGCTCTAATGAAGAAGGGAAGGGAACAGACAAGCTCTGAAGAGCATCCCTCCTGCCCTTGGGGGTGAAGAGGACGGAGCTATGAAGGGTCCTACATGGACCCACGGAGACAAGAAGGGGTTGTGTATGAAACCAAGCGTGGGTGAAAAGCACATATCGGCCATGGGGCCTTGCCTGCTCTGGGTTGCGTTGCCAGATTGCAGACCACTGTGGCATGTCCCAAACCCTTCCTGGTGCCACAGGCAATGCCTGAGTCCTCCAGGCCACCGAGCTCCCCAGGGCGGCTGCTGTACCTGCGTCCTCAGTGGCACTGCTGAGGAGACCGATTTTCTTGAGGTGGCTCGGGGTAGAGACAGACAGGGCCAAGACATCGCCGATGGCCTCGTGGAAGCCAGGGTTGGCCCCTCTGCGGAATGAGACGGGCTGGTCCTTGTACTGCAGGTAGTACTGGACGTGGCCCATCTCATGGTGCACTGTGAACAGCTGCTCCATGGTCACCGTCGTGCACTGCTTGATCCTGCCAGGAGAAAACAGAGCACTGCCTGAGCTGAGTGAGAGATCCTAGCTGCCTGTGCACCCCCTTGATGGGAAGGACCCTCCATAGTCCCTGAGAGGGTGGAAGCACCCCATGGGGTGAAAGACCTAGTGGAGGGGAAGGCAAGGCAGTGTGGTGCCCCACGACCTTACTCCAGAAGGTGACAGATTGGGTTGCATGGCCAGGCTGAGGGTACCCAAAATTGTGACCACCAAGGGGGATGGAGGAGGGTTTTAGCCTGTAGGCCTGGGCCCCTGCATGTCCCCACACACCTGAAGTCCTTGCGGTTGTAGAAGTCCCAGGCCGAGGCATGACACACCACCTCCCGCCCGTCCGTTGGCTTCTCCAGCATGGACTTACTCCAAAATTCAGGGGGCATCTCCAGCAGCCCCAGGGAGGTGAAGAATTCCTCTGAGACCCGGAACATGTGGGTGGCATTCCAGCCCTGGTGGGCAGCAGGCAGTGGGTTACCGCTGAGGAAGGGCCTGCCCATGCCCTGGGCATTGCCTCTGATCCTCTCCCGGCATGGTGAGGATGAGGTGGGTCCCTCCAAGGAACCGGAGTCCTGCCCCTCTTACCCTGATGGGGAGCCCTGACCCCAAAATTGGTGTGAGCATCCCTAAGAAGCACCAAGCAATGGTGCTGGTGCCCAGCATGGACAGGAGAAAGGAGCAGGGCTGATATCCAAGGAGCGCTTGGAGCTGTGTGATGGTGGGGACACAGCCCCCAACTCAGGGACTGGCACCAGTCCCTCTGCACTGGCCTTCCTCTTTGCCTACCCGCTGCTTCTTTGGTCATTGCCAGCGAGGGAGTGGGGTAATTTTTTGGCCTTTCCCTTCCCGACATGGCTGTTCTGCTGTCCTCTATGCAGGTATGAGAAACCACTCCCATGGGATCAATGCTATGGGCAAGTCTTGGCCAATATCCCCTGTTTTTGTCCCCCTGGTGCCACCAGCACATCTCTCAGTCCATCACCTGCTGCACCATGGTGCTTGTGACATCGAGGTTGGGCTTGTTGGGGTAGGGGACCATCAGATCATAGATGTTGTTCCACTGTTGGGCCCACATGTTGCCTGAGAAGAGAAAACAGCTGGAGCAAAGCTGGTGGTAAGTTGGGAGGAAGAGAGACACGGTGATAACTGGGACCTCCCTGTCCCACTATGGCCCTGCATGTGTCCCTCTGGCCCCACCAGCACGCCTAGGCACAGGGTGAGGGTGGTCCATTCTCTTACCCAGGAGGTGAGCAGGGATGGGACCCTTCAGGTTGATGTATTTGGGGCCATAGCGGTCGTACAGCTTCCTCCGGACAAAGGCATGCAGGTTGAGGTAGAGTGGCTCCAGCTGTTTGTAGAGATTCTCCAGATCATCCTCAAAGGAGGGTGAGTCATACCAGGAGCGCCAGTAGTCGCCTGTGTCTTTGAATCCTGCCAAGGAGGCAGTGATGATAACCTCTGGCTCCAGCTCCCGGGGGCTGCCCCCCGCCCCCAGCCCCAAGAGCTGGGACCAAGGAACAGCAGTAGGATTTTTGCCCCTTCCTGAAAGTGTTGGTACTGGGGAAATGGAAGTTGGATGCCTGGATGCATGTGGGATGGGGAAAGCAGCAGGGCACCCCATTGCCCCGGCGCTGGTTCCCACCCTGATACCTGACCAACCCCTGCATTCCCCCATCCTGCTCATACCATCCATCTGATAGGCCTCGTTGCTCAGCTTCACGAACTCCTCATACTTGCTGCGCAGTGGGTTGCCCGCGGCGTTGTGCCACCCCTCCCAGGCGTAGAGCAGCTTCTTGTAGCTGCGGGAGGTGGACATGATGTCCGAGATGTCTGGGACAGAGGGAGCAAGTAGGACATGAGAGAAGGGCAGGAGGGGGGGACACCTGCAGAGGTGCCACTACCATCACGCCAGGCCCAAATACCCATCCTCGCCCTGGGACAACCCTGAGAAACATGGGTGGGACCTCCATGTCCCAACCCACTGGGGATGTGGGGACCAGGACTAACTTATGGCCATGGGGTGCTCAGCACCCTGCAAGGGCAGAGGGACAAGGACCATACCTGGCTCCAGATCCCAGCAGGTACCATTGGCCAGGCACACTTTGGCCGTGGAGTAGATTTTGTCCATGGTGCTCAGGATGGTGTTGTACTGCAGGGAACAAAAAGATGTTGGGGTTGGAAGGGGATGGGAATGGCTCTACAGAAGAGATCTACAGGCTTCCCAGTTCCAGAGCACGTGTGTGTGTGGCTGGAGGGATGCAGAGGAGGATTGGTGTGTTTACACAGCATGTTTTTGGTGAGATAAGCATGTTATCACCCAGAGTTTTACACCCTTCACATGGTGGGAGCAGGGAGGCTCTTTGGGACAGACAAACCATGCACAGCCGCTCGCTGAACCCCCCCCCTCCTTGAATGTGGTGCGAGTGCTCACGGTGTCCTGGAGTGGGGCTATTTATAAAGCTTTTTGTCAGCTGGGCTGTGGCACGGCATGTTTATCTAAGCGGGTTAAAAAAAAATAAGAAAAGCAGGAGGAGGAGGGGGGTTTATTTCTGTGAAGTTCAACAACAGCAAACAATAGCAACAGGAGATTTCCTGGAACATGCTCGGGGAGCCCATTCCCAGGGAAGGAAATTCCTCTGCTCCATCCCTCTCTCTGCTCCCATCCTTCTGCTCCGGCGGGGTGGAGGGGATGGAGACAGCGGACAGTAGTAGGGTGTGGGATGGAGTTGCCTGGGGACAGGCAAAATGTGGCCAATGTACAGGGAGGAGACGTGATGCTGTCTGTTATGTGGGAGAGAGCAGGGATGGGTTTCCTGGAAGGAACTGGATCCGACGCTTCTCCAGAAAGGATTGTATCACTGGGCCAAAACCAGCCGAGGCGGGTTTTGGTGGATAGGGCTGTCAGGGAGCCACGGGCCAGGCTGGAGGGGACAGCAATGCCAGTATCCCTGTGCTCGCGCAGACAGGCAAGTAGCTGCCAGCCTCAGCCTGGGCAATAATTTCATGCACGGAATTTGAAATCACATGGCATTTTGTAAATGACCCTGAAAGCTCAGGACTGTGGTGGGGAAGGCTCAGCTGTCTTGATGTCCCTGGTGTGGAGCTATGTCACCAAGGCACAGCATTTCTGGGCCCACGGGGAGGGGTCAGGAGCCAGGTGACTGCAGCAGCCCTCCTTTTCAGGTCTGCATCCCTGAGGAGCACTGGGGGGTGATGGCGCTGAGTTAGCTGGCCCCTGGCCATGGGCACAGCCTGGCTGGTCTCCAGGTGACGCACAAGGTCACTCTGTGTAAGCAGGAAATCTCTGGTTCCTACTGGGATAGTCCCAAGATGAAGTTAGGGCTGGATAATGGGAGCAGCAGGCACCTCACATCCCCTGGAGATAGCACCCCATCTCCCCCCTCCATCACTGTCTTCCCTTTGCAGAGGCCAGGGAAACCCTACATATGCAATGGAGGGGCAATGGGCCACCGACAGAGTTTGGAGGCTTGGGAAAAAATCCCATTAAGGGGTTTCGCAGCATCCCATCAATGACCATGGCTTCACCAGCACCTCACCTACCTGTTCTCTCTTGTCCAGGGGCAGGTTGGAGGGTCCCAGGGTCTGGAGGGAGCTGATGATTTTCTTCAGCTGTGGGTCACCGAAGTTGCTCCAGATGTTGCCATAGAGCTCCTTGGCTTTCTTCCCCCAGATCTCTGTGAAGTTTTGCTCCTCCAGCGACATCTTAACCTGCACGGCGAGAGGGCACATGGGGACTTAGGACCAGCCCTGGGATATGCCACCACCCAGATGATGGCATGAGGACCACGTTTAGAGCCATGAGGGTTTGTAGGAGCTGGAGGGGACGGGACATGAGGTGGCAGGCAGGGCTGTCCCCAGTCTGTGACATTCATAGATAGAGACATCACCTTCCAGCTGATGTGGTAATGTCTGCAGTCTAGCCTGCGGCGCTCCCGGCGAGCACCTGCCAAGGTGGCCTTTGAGGACGTTTTGGAGGTGGCTCTGGGGTGTCATGGCCTGGATGGGGTGGGGGTGCTGGGTGGGAGTGTCTGGGTGCTCTTGGGCTGGCTCTGGCAGCTGCCAGACCCCAGTTTCAGAAAGAGCTCTGAGGTCTGGCTTAATTTTATTCCTATTCCTGCTGTTTTCTCACCTTTGCAGAAGCCCAGGGGAAAAACTACAAAAATGCCACATTCACTTTCCTCCTTCCTATACCTCCTTGCTAGATCTGCACATTTCTCCTTTAGCTATCTGCAGCCCATGCCCTGTACCTGTCATATCTGGGTTTCACCTTGCAGAGGGGCACCCATTTGCACCGAGCCCCCATTTTTGGGTCTCTCGCTGTTGCCCATCTCCTGCCAGCCCCAACCTCCCTTCCCAGGGCCGTGGGACGGCAGGCAGCTGTCTGCACCATGGGGGTTTATTTAGGCAGCTGGAGCCACAGCCAATGGCCATGATTTTTGGGACGGGGTGCATTATAGGCGATCGCATCCCAGCCCAGCCAGTGTCAGCTGTATTTCTGGGAAACACTGATCTTTCGAGAGTGTCCCGGCCAGGGCAATGTGCAGGATGGAGTGAGAAGGTGCCTGTTTACTGTCCATGCGCCGTCCCAGCTTGATTTATGGAGCTCATTAGATGTTATTTGTGGCATTTTTAGCCTGGCTCCAACAAGCCTGGTTTGTTTTATTTTAATCTTCGCATTCCCTCAGCTAGCAGAGGGGAGGGAAGGGAGTTACAGTGTGGCAGGGCTGGAGGCTGCCCAGGGCTGGAGGCTGATATAGGGGTGGGGATGCCAAAAGTGCTGGATGCCCCTGGCTGCCCACCGCTGGGCACCCACTGCCTCCCTTGGACATCCCAGCACCCACAGCATCAGTCTGGGTACCAACCAGCCCTGATTCCCCGACATGCTGGGACGTGCCAGCCCCACAGACACCCTGCACTGGAGCATGATGCTGTTGCAGCACCCCACTAAATGGGGGCTATCTTTACCCCTGCTGAGATCCCACTGCAGAGCTGGGGGAGCTGTAGGAAACAGAGTCCAGCTGTGTTTCAGCTTGTCCTTGAACAGGCGCCTGTGTTTGGTCAGGCAAATTGTTCCCTAAACTCTCCTGACGGCTCTGGTGGAGCGAGCTGAGGGGCCAGTGGCACTGGCTGAGACCCCTTCACCATGGCCGTGCCCACCAGCCCTGGCCCTTCACCCCTGCAGCTGGGAGCTCTCTCTGTGGGGGTGCCCCTTTGGGGTCTCAAAGTCCCTTGGACAGCCACAGCTCCCAGGTCTCCCTACCAAACCCCCCCAACCCCAGTCCCTCCCTGCTCCTGGTTGTACAGTGAAGGTTCAGCAGTGCAGGATGTGGCCCTGGGCGCTGGGGCTGCTCTGCCCTGGGCTCCTGGAGAAGTCTTGCACCAAGGAGCTACCTCTGAATCCCAAACACCATCACCAGCCTCTCGCCCAGAGCCCCAGCTTGCATAAGATGGTACATCTCCCTCTCCCACAGCCAAGCTCCCTGTCTGTCATTCCAGCAAACCTCTTTTTGTCCCTGCATGGCCGGGGGCTGCTGCCCTGCCTTCAGCCTCCTTCCCTCTGTGTCGTTTTGTCCCAGGGCCACCTTTCGTGGCAGGTCCTGGACACCGTGGTGGCCTGGCTCAGGTGTTGCAGATGTGTGTGGGTTTCCCTGGCCCAAGGGTTCCCCAGATCCCCCAAATTCATCCTTTTGGGTTGTGCTGAACACCTGTTAATCGTTTAGTACTCAGTGCCTCTCCATCCCACCACAAACCTCTCTGCTGGCCTGTCGGTGGGCTGATCTCAGGGGCCAGATCCCCTCCTCTTTCTGGGCTGGCTTGGGAGCCTTGACACGGCAGAGAGCACTTGGCCATGATCCTCAGGCACTTATTAACACAGGAAAGGTGGCGCTGGCCTGGAAATGCCTCTTGAGAAAGCCCATGCAAGGTGCCTTCCTGGCCCTCATCTTGGACTTGGCATGGCCAGGATGCGCCTGCTCTGCCCCAAGGTCCCCAGCTGCGCCGCAACATCTGCAGCAGCTGCTGGGTGCCTGCCCAGACATCATGTCAGCTCACCGAAAAGAAGGCTGAAGGAGCACTTGGGCGCTCTCAGATGTCCTGCCAAGTTGGCAGCGGCTGCACCTGGTGGCGATCTTCCCCCCCATGCAGGAAGATGTGTTTCCTTCCTGCCACAGGGCACACTGTGTCCTCCCACCCCCTGTCCCTGTGCGATCCGGAGGGGTTCGGGGCTGTATGGCGGCCCCTGGTACACGGGGGGCGGATGGGGGGGTGACGCTGGGGTTCCTGAACACACGAGGGCTGCACCAACCCCCATGCACCGCTAGCTCATGGGGCGGCAGGTACATCTCTGAGCTGCAGGCAGTGCCGTGGCTGTGCCCCCCGCGCCAGGGCAGCCAGCAGCTCCCTGGGCACAGCAAGAGCCGGGGAAACCTCTGCACCCTGCCCAGGCACCGCGACTCCCCAGCCCGTGCCGGGCAGGTGCCGCGCTGCAGCTCGCCCACGGAGAGCCGTCCCCGGGCTGCTCAAACTCCCTGCCCTGATAAATCCAGCCTAAAGACATGCAAACCCCCCGCCAAACATGCACATGCCTGCGGGATGCACACAGCATCGCTCCCCACTGGAGCTCTGCCTGCACGTAGCTGGGCTGATGGTAAATACCCCATAGCCTGGAGTGCTTCCCCGAACCACCTCTAAAAATAACCCAGACTCTGCTCCAGGACCAGGGCTGTCACTCCGGGGCAGAGCCTCTCTGAGGGCCAATTTGGGGTAAACCCTTGTGGTCCCTGAACTGCAAGTCCCAGCCCTGGTTTCCCATGCTGGGGTACCAAGACAGTAGCCTGTGGGGATAAAGGGGACCACACCAAGTGTCCCCACCATGTCCCAGCCCCTCCCAGTCCCCGGTGCTGGGGACACCCCCGCGGTGGCATCGCCCCCGTCCCGCCACCCACCTGCAGAGCAGCGTTTTCGGCTGTCAGGTTGGTGTTGTAATCCCAGCTGGCCGAGACGCTCTGGAAGAGGATGATCTCGGCCGTGCTGTTGTAGGCGCTGGCAAAAAGGGCGGCCCCTTCCTCGGTGGCATTATACTCGGGGGGCTCGAGGCCGGGCTGAAGGGCACCCGCTAGGCTCAGCCCCAGCAGCAGCCCCAGCACCCGGGGCATCGTGGCAGGAGCGGTGCACGGAGGCGGGGGCCCCGTTCAGTGCCTTGTGAGAGAGCTTTGCCTCCGCTGCCGGCTTCTTATAAGCCAGCAGCCTTCGCGCAAACCCTGCCCACCGAGCCTGCCTCCCCTCGCCGATAAGACCGGAGCATTTTGCTCTCCCTGTGGTGGCTCCTGGGCTTGTGGGAAGGAGCAGGGAGCGAGCACGACCTTAGGGTGCAAAGTCCCTTTGGTGCCTGGGTGAGCCTGGAGGGGATGGGAAGGGGCTGGGACAGCAGAGAGGGGAGGAGATGGAGGAGAAAAAAGAGAAAGGCAGAGAAGAGAGAAAGGAGGGGAAAAGCTGGGGTGGACGGGGTGGGTGGGAGGCAGCTCCATCCCTGCTGGGTCCTGGTCCCCTCCTGGCTTGGCGCAGGGGGATCCAGCTCAACCGGACCATGGTGCTTGGCAGGAGAAGCCAAGCCTCCCCAAGCCGGCATCACGTGGTGAACACCCCTGGGCAGTGCCCCAGACACCCACCACAGGGCACGAGGGCGAGCACAGCGCGGAAGGCACGCACTTGGGGGGCAGCCAAGGTCCATCTTCCACTGCCTCTTGCCAAAGTGACCCCCTTCCTGGCATAACCTCATTTTTTTGAGAAACGGAGTATTTCTGCTGGCTCTGAAGGAAATCATATCACATCACACAGAGTGTTTTAGCCTTGGAGGAATTAGGCTGGTGAGAAATGAATAACAAAAAGTTCCTTCAAAATGAAAACCAGACCTGTGTTGGTGGGCTTGATAGTTCCTTTTTTTTTTTTTTTTTTTTTTTTTTTCCTTTTTAATTAACTAAATCCCTTTCCCCCAGGGCCTGGCCCCAGCCCTGGGAGCTGCGCCCAGACTGAGCTTAGGTCCTGGGTTGGCTGAACCCATCAACCCCATCAGGGCCACCACCCCACGGGGACACAGCAGACACCTGCCACGGAGGAGAGCTTTTTTGGGGGACACCAAGGGAAACCCCTTGACTTGTTGGCCCCGCTGGGCACTGCAGAGCAGCTGGGCACCACCACAGCCCCTTGGCATGAGCCCATGGGGTGACCCCATGGGGATAGCATGGCCCCTCGGCAAGGGATGAGCCCTCCTGCCAGGGCTGGGGACCCTATGGGGTTTGGAGAACCAGTTCCAAAATAAAATACAAAGGGATTTGGGAGCCTGTGCCCCTCTGAGGTCTATTAAATCTCCTTCTAAAAATCACAGCTTCCCACCCTACCCTACCATCCACCACCTGACGTGGGCACCCAAACAACCTTCATCCCCCCAACCCCAAGCCTGTATGTGTGCAACAGCACCAGCACTGCCTACGAGCCCAGCCCTCACAGAGCCGGGGCGAAGCCAGCGTCCACCTGCAGCCCCCTTGCTGACTCCATTCCTCACTGGCCACAGGTCTCTGGAAATTCCAGTTTACTGGGAAGTTGGAAAAAATGTTGGTTTGGCTCCAATCTGGCTGGTGACCAAGCGCTGATGAATGGAGATTTCCTGCGCCCCGCCAGCCTCTGTTCCCAGCTGCACTGGGGAGGGGTTTTCCCGGCTCTGGGGCGTTGCGGTGCAGCTTCCAGTGCTGGCAGGGGTCTTGGGAGAGCGGCGCTGCCGAAACGGGCTCTGCAATCTCAGTGTAGTGCTGGTGTCTGGAAATCCTAGTGAGGGAGGCTTTTCCAATGTGTTTCCAATGGATGGCCCCACGTGGGAAGCGCAGCTCCCCATCATTTTGCATGTGATGATGAGGCTGGTGCAAGCGGGGCTGCTGCTGCAGGACTTTGTGCTGGGCAAGAGGTCCTCTCAACAGCTGCAACTCCAAGGATGCCCACGGCTCTGTGGCATCTCGTCCTATAAAGCTCCAGCAGGAAGCAGGCAGAAGAACAGCCTACGTGTGGGAGAGTGGCTGTTGGCCCAGGAAGGCAGGTGAGACACCTACAATCTTGAAGATGACTGTTGGTGCCTCTGTGCTGCCCTGAATCCATGCCGTGCCCCAGCACCCACCAAGGATGAGCTCAAAGACTCGCAGGGGATGCCCTGCCAGAGCAGGGGGATGGGTGCCCGCTCTCCCCACCCCTCTCAGGGATGCCAAGGTGGGTGATGGATGCCTGTCTGCTCCCAGCGTACAGGGTACCCAGGGCTGCTGGTGCCACGGACCAGAGGGACAGGAGGTATTGAAGGATGTGAAGAATGTGTTGCCACGGAGACAGATGCTGAACTGCTCGCAGGGACACAGGCTCAGGGGACACTGGGTGAGATGTGGTGTCCCCAGCACTGCCCTGGGCTGGGAAGATGCTTCCCATCGGCTTGCATCGTCATCACCAGCTGCATGGAGATGTTGTCCTCCCCTTCCCTGGAGCACAGCGCATGTGCATGGACACGTGTGTGATGGCCAGACTGCCACTGCCGCGCGTTGGGAGGGTGCGACCTTGGTGGTGCCTTGCTTGCAAAGGAGCACGACTTGCTCTCAGCATTCTGGAGAAGCTTCTTGGCTCACCAGACCTGCAGAATCTCCCTGTCCGCTGCTGGCAGTGCTGGCAGGGGCACCCACTGGTGCAGCCTCTGGCCCCAGAGTCCCCAAAGTAAGGAAATAAGGAGTTTGACAGCAAATATTTCTTAGGGGCGCTGTAAGGTATCAGCTGTGATAGCAGTGAGATGGGAGAGGGTGAACAGGGGTGGCTGTGCGAAGAAGCAGATATTTGGGGATGGCCCCAGTGTTGGCTGGGAAGATATGGTGATTTTTCTGGGTATATCCCAGCCCTGTGGTCTCTGGCTGGGAATGGGCTCAAGCCCATTTCCCCCTTCTTTTATTACAGACAACATTTTTGGCTTCCCCATCCCATTTCTCCAAGCATTCAAGGGTGCTTCAAAACTCCTGTCTGATCCATCTCTCTGAGCAGCCAAGGAGCTTCTGGAGGGGAAAGAAAGGATTCCCTCCTGATTTCAACCTCAGAAAATGAGCTTTTTTTTTTAATTGGGTGTGCAGCCTCTGTATTACTTTTCCTGACGGCTGTGGTTTTGTGGGCACGATGGCTGCTGCGCTGGTTGGTACAAATCACTGCCTGAAGAATTTTTTTCCTCTCTCTCCAGACCCTTAGTTTAAAGGCTCCTGTTTTATTTACTGATGAATTCAATTAATTATTATAGCATATAATACTCTAAGCTGCTTTCCCAGATAGGGTGACGCTGCCTTGAGGGAGGGGGGGAAAAAGCCTCTCCAAGAGTGGAGGGAGGGAGAGGAGCTCTTTCCAGATTTTCCTTGTTTATATAAAAGGCATATTTAAAGCCTGGCGTGTCCCCTCTGTGTGGGGATGGGGTGCAATGGGCCATAGGGAGCTCACCCCTGGACTCAGAGCAGCAGTCGCTGCTTTATCACCAGAAGTGCACACTCAGCTCTTGCCAGAGGCTGAACGCAGCAGAAACGCTCCTTATCGTCACAGTTTCCACCTCACCCCGCAAAAATATGTCCCAGCATGTGCTTGCCCTAGGGCAAGGGTTTATGGCCCAGGAGGCTGGTCCTGGTGCAGGTGTGAAGGGGGACACATAAGCCAGGCTGGCTGCATGGGGCAGCCCGAGTGGGGCTATGTATTTCCCCCAGCCTCAGTGCTGGGTGGTTTGGTGGGGCTGGAGGCAGGTGGGAAGGGGATGGAGACGTGGTTTCCACCATGAGGTTGCCACCTGAAGATCTCCTCAGGCTTCATCCCTTGGGATGGGACAAATGCCAGCAGCCCAAGGATGCGCTATGACATTGCAAGGCCCTGAAAATGCAGTGTGCTGAAGGCAGCCATCGGCTCAGCGCCCCTAAATGATGCCCGCATTTTGGGAGGGTCATAAATAAATGCAACACCCTGACAGTCAGCCCCGGGGAGCCACTGGCCACAACGCAGGAGATATGCCCAGTGCCAGGCACGTGGTTGGGAGCATCATGGGGCAAGAAGTAAAAGCCCAGCCAGAAATCATGCCTCCTTCTTCATCTCTCATCCTTCATCCTTCATTCCTCCAACCCCACTTCCTCACCAGCTGTACAGAGCTGGGCACTGGTACGGGGTGAGTGAAGAGGCCAATGTGTTCTCTCCGCACCCATTAGCCCAATAAAACATGGCAAAGTCCATTATTTCCCCTTTTTTTCCTCTTCTTTAATAACTGAAAACAATCCCAGCCCTGAGGCGAGCGAGCGTGACTGCACTGGGAGCATTAATCATCTGCTGCGAGCCTGGTGCGAGTTATCGTGGCTGTTTATCCAAGCTGCTATTAAAAAATTGCCATAAAAGCGCCTTCAGCCTCTTCTGAAAGAGATTAAGTGTTTGCACTGGCTGCACTGATCGTATCGCCCGTCCAGCTCAGCAAAGTTGTGTTCCTGGTGAAGAGGAGGACAGGGCACCTTAATTGCTGCCAGCAGGAGAACCAAGGTCTTTTCCAGCTGGGCTGCTCCGATCACTGGCCTGGGAAGAAGCCGGGTTCCTGGGGAAGCTTCGTCCCAGCTGGGAATCACATATTTTTCAGCCTTCACAGGACCCCAGGGAATTGGGGACCAACCCCAGTGGGACAATTTTTTCATACCCCTGAGCTACCCCGCAGCCACTCCCTTGGCAGCCACCGAGGCTTCCAACAGGACTTTTATTTAGTGAAAAACTGTTAATTTTGCCCCAGGTTTGGGATTTTGTGTGGAGCCACAGTGGCTGGGGTTGTTCCAGGCAGCAGCTCAGACCCTGTGAGGCAGCTGGGCTCTTGAATTGCAATCCTCCAGGGAGGCATCTTGCAAATTAGCATTTCTTAGTGATAAAAACTTGATTTAAGAAGGAAAAAAAACCAAAACAAAAACCAAACTGAAAGAGGTTAGATCAGCAAAATGGTAATTTGATAATCTCTGGTGGAGGGAGGGGAAGCTGCCTGCATCAGGGCAGGGGTGAGCAGGCGGGGAAGGGCAGAAACTGCTGGTTTTACCATGAATTACCAGTTGATGATGCTCCCATTGATCTGCAGGTGCTCAGTAGCCTGGGACAAACCCGGAGCGGGTGCCAGGCTTGGCCGATAGCCAGGGAGCTGGCGCAGCATCCGCTGAGCTACTTCGACTCACTGATCTGCAGGAAGCTGTGGCAGCCCTAAGCATCCCTGAGCAGCCTCGAACATCCCCGAGGCCCGCGGGTCCATGCCAGGACCGCCAGCGCCGGCTCTGCTACCCAACTGGTGTGTTTCCATCCCGGCAGTGCAGGGATGATTTCATTATTGTCAGCTCAGGGAAAGCTCAAGCAGATTTAATAAAGCTTCTATGCTCCTGGCAACGTCTTTAATCAAAGAGCTGGTTTCAAAGGGCTTGCTGTTCCCCAGTAAGAGGAGGGTGCTGCTCAGCATTGGAGGTGCTCGTTTGTCCCCAGATCGGCTGCCACTGGGTCCCCTTGCATGTGGCAGCGGATGCAGGGACCCCTCGGCAATATGCTACCCGTCGGTTTGTCCCTGCTGTGTGGAAGGGACAAGAAACCGTGCCCCTTTAACCAGGTAGGGTTGAGGGCTGCTATGCCTTTTTGGCTGCTGAAAGTTGAGATAGTTCAGCTGGGTGTGGTTACAAACGTTTATAAAGCTGTTTTGTAGTGCGTTACGAAGGTGGTTTTCTCACCACAGAGCAAAGATTTTATCTTGGCAAGTATCCTAAAGGATGAACCCCCAAATCTCATCCCCTTTGTGGCTTTTCCAAGGGTCTCAGCTGGACCATGGTGGGGCAAAGCCTCCCTCCCTCTGCCCAAGCAGCTGGCCAGCACTTTCCATCTGGGGCACAGCCCACTTGGCTCAAGGTTTGCAGTTTATGGTGGCTTTTATGGCTTAGCTGATTATGGTAAACCATTTCCCAACAAGCACCTCAGTGATAAAGCCCGACCACATGCGGGAGGTGGCAGCGGCTCCTATGACAGTGCCGTAGGCATCCCCCCACTGCAGCAGCGTTGTTCCCCGTGGGTGAGGGACCAGGGCGGGGGCCCCGGGACTCTGCCCCGGGCTGCAGCACAGCCCGGACTTTGCTTTTGGTGTGACAGGTCTCCATCAGGCCCCAGGGCTGCGCTGGGAATTCAGCTCTGCTGAATCACGCTGTGGTAGTGGAAGGGGTCGTTCAGCTCCTGGAGCTTGGGCTCCATGGCACAAGTCCCTGATGTGGGGGAGAAGGTGATGGGGATGTTGGGGGGGAAACCTCAGTAGGGTCTTTGGGGTGCCTTTGCTCAGGAGGGTCTGAGCAGGTGAGGGCAGCCCCAAGGGGAAGGGCTGGGGGAACAACCCTGCGCCCAGGTTACACCTGGTCGGCACCAGGGGAGCACCAGCCCTCACCAGCCACTCCAGGTCCCAGGCTGCTCCGGCTCCCATGGGTGCTCCAGGGCCGAGGGTGCCCCAGACCCCACCAACTGCTCCAGGTGCGAGGGTGCGCTGAGTCCCGCGGGTCGGGGGGTGCTGCGGGTCCCTTTGGGGATCCAGTCCCGAGGCAGGGGGCTCTGGATCCCACGGGTGATCCAGGGTGCCCCAGATCCTCCCGGCCGGCCGGTCCCGCCCCCGGGGCGCTGCGCACCGCGGGCTCCTGGTGACACCTAGTGGCACCGTGTGACACCCCCCCACCAGACACACAGACACCCGGACACACGGTCTGCGGCATCCCTCGGGGGACGCTGCCCGTAGCCGGGCCGGGAGGAACCGGGATGGGGGGGACCCCCCCATCTCCCCCCCTTCTGCCCCCATCTCATCTCCCCTCTCCCGCCTCCTATCGCTCGGGGCCAGCCCATGGGGGGGCGCAGGATGCGGCCGGTGGTGCCTGAGGGGCTCTGGGGGAGGTGGGGGGGGGGTGTCCCCGGGGACATGGCACCCCACTGCCACCCCCTGACCCACAAGCGTGGCCAAGGGCCCTGCGGGGGTGCTGGCTCCCGGGACATCACCCCGATGTTGGGACGGGGTGCAGGCGATGAGCGGGGAGCCAATTAAGCCAGAGCCACGCAAGGCCCTCGTTAGAGTTGCCCAAATAAATACAAATTAAACAGTGACAGAGCCAGTGTGCCCCGTACACGGGACAGGGCCCGGGGGCTCACCCAGCGAGGTTGGGGGGGGTCCTTGGCCTGCTTTGGGACTGGGGTGTCACAGGGCGCGGGCAGGGCCTGGTACAGCTGGGGGGGGGGGGCACAGATGCTGCCAGAACCTTGGGGACCGTCCCCACAACACACAGACCCCCTGTTCCGTGGTGATGTTACCCCCCCCCCCAGGGTTGCAGCCCCCTTTCCCGCTCCCCAGCATGCAATGGCACCCGCCCTCCGCAGCGATGCTGGGGGGGTGCAGCCCCCCCGCCCCGCTTTGCCATCGCTCCGTTGCCTTGCCAACGCGGTGGCCCTGTGCCTCGCTCAGACACTGTCACCGCTGGGCCTGGCACAGGCGGCTCCACCCGGCACCCACAGGTAGGGTTGGGGGGCACGGGGGGGGGGGGCTGCATGGGGGGGGGGGCTGCCTCCAACCCGCCCCCATAACATCACTCAGGCTGCCCCAGCTCTGAGCTGGAGTGAGCCCCCTCCCCTCCATGAGCCTGTGCCCCCACTGAGAGCAGGGACAGCCCCTGAGTCCCCCCTCCCCGAGATTCCGGGGTGTCCCAGCCAGATGCCATGGTGAGGGGCTGCGAGGGGCTGCAAGGTGCTCACACCACCCCCCCCACCCCCTTCCCCAGGCCACATGGGGAGGGTTTAACTGGAGACCAGCCCCTCCCCAAAGGTGGGGAGCACAGTCTTTGCCCTGGGAGAGGGGGCCTGGGGCTGCACATGGGGGCTACTGCGTGTGAAGGGGGGCAGAGACGTGTGGGGGGCGGTTGTCCCCACCGCAGGGCGGCTTTGCGAAGGGGCCTGGCTGTCTCGGGCTCTCCCACCGCTCGGCAGTGGGTGGGAGCAGCTGAGGGGATGGTTTTAGGGCTAATGGGCAACTTGCAGAGCCCGTTTCCAAGAGGCACCTCCCCGTGCCCCGCTCCCGGGGGTGGTGGGGTGGCGGTGTCATTCCCTGTCCCTCCATCCCCAGCGCAGCTGGGGACCAGGTTGGCCCCTCCTGCCAGTGCCAGCTGTTCACATCTGGTGGGATGACGCTGGGGCGGGATGGGGCCACATGGATGCGCAGTTGGGCTCCATGGGCCCCCTGGAGCCAGCAGCCCACGGCAGTGGTGAGGGTTTTGGGGGGGCTGTTGTGATGCAGGGAGGAGCCGGTGCCTCTCGCTGCCCCCCCGCCCCGGCCTGGTCCCGGTGCCAGTCCCGGCAGAGCGCCCCATGGCCCCGGGCAGTGAGGCCGGGTGCGGGCAGGCGGCCTTTGCAGTGCAGCCTAATGGGATAAACCAATTCCCTTAACCCACTTATCCAGCTGATCCAATAAAGGTGGCTGGGAATAAAGTGTGTGTGTGGTCTTAATGCATTGCCCACCCCCCCCGCCATGCCCACCCCCCCCAGTCCTGACAATACCGTGGGTCTGTCTGCGGCAGCTGGCCCGGTGCTCCTCCCCAGAGGCAGCCGCAGCAGGGCTGGGACAGAGGTGGGACATTGGCCCCTGGGGCTGGGACTCGCTGGCCCTGGCTGACGGGGAAGCAGGAGAAGTGGCCGTGCCCGTGGCCATCGGGGAGCATCGGGGGATAACCCAGTACGAAGCAGCACGCGGGCGCAGGTGGGTTGTGGGGGCTGTGGGGCAGCTCTCCGGTGTGGCTGCAGCGCGGCTGGGTGACATGGTGTGGCCGTTCCCCACCCCAGCATGGGGTTTTGTCCAGCCCTGCACCCGCAAGGGCCGTCGCTTTTGTCATGGGGCGGGGGGGGTCCCGAGCAACCTTGCTTGTCCCTGCGCTGCCTTCCTCTAGCGGGGGGGGGGGGGTTTGCTGTGGGGCTCTGGGGGTGCATGAGGTGGGGAGGGGGCAAGGGTGGGACACAGGATGGGGATGGAGGGACAGGGATGGAGTGGGAAGGGTGGGGATGGAGGGACAGGGATGGAGGGACAGGGATGGGGATAGAGGAGTGGGGACGGAGGGATGGCGTGGTTGGAGGGCTGGGGTAGGAGGGCTGGGGCAGGCAGGGGGAATGTGGGCAGAAGTGGGCAGGTGGAAGCAGGAGGGCAAGCGACAGGAGCGCAGGGCCGGGCGTGCCGTGGCGGCCGGGAGCCACCTCCGGGTGTGGGTGACGCAGCGGCCCCGGCAGCACCAGGAAGCGTCCAGCTCCGTGGCAGGTGAGGGCGGAGCGGCGGCGCTGGACGCCGCCCGCAGCGGGACCCCACGCCGGGGCCAGCCGGGACCCCCACTGCCACGCGGGGCCACCCGTGGCTTCGCTTCCCCCTCCTCTCTGTCCCCGCAGGCCAGCATGGACGGGCCTCCGCCACCTGCCAGCCCCGCCGGGCTCTCGGCGTACGTGGCCGTGTCGCAGCTGCTGGGCCTGACGCTGCTGGCCACCACGGGTGCCTGGCTGGGCCGCTACCGGGGCGGCGTGGCCTGGGACAGCCCTCTCCAGTTCAACGTCCACCCGCTCTGCATGGTGCTGGGCATGGTTTTCCTCCAAGGTGACGGTGAGCGGGGCCGTGGGACCAGTGCCCTGTCCCGGCTGCAGCCTTCAGAGCTCCCGGAGCTGCAGCCGGGCAGGGAGCGAAGGGGACAAAATGGTGACAAATGAGACCAGGAAGACGCTGCAGGATCCCCCCCACCCTAATTCTGTGCAGCACCCCTGGAAGATGCAGGGTGCTGGGGAGGTGGGGGACCCCATGGATGCTCATCTGGCCTCTCTCCGGCAGCTCTCCTGGTCTACCGGGTCTTCAGACATGAAGCCAAGCGCTCTACCAAGGCGCTGCACGCGCTGCTCCATGGCCTGGCGTTGGTCATCGCCCTCGTCGGTGGGTGCCGGGGCTGGGAGGGGTGGGTGGGGCTGGGGCTGGCCCCGGTGGTAACGGGCTCCTCTCCGCAGGCATAATCGCCGTCTTCGAGTCCCACCGAACCAAGAGCATCCCCAACATGTACAGCCTGCACAGCTGGTGCGGGATGGCTGCCTTCGTGCTCTACCTCCTGCAGGTGAGGGCTGGGGAGCCCCCAGGCCCCCTGGGGTGGGGAGGAGACACCCTGCAGCACCCCATAACATCACTGTGCCCTTGCAGTGGCTCCTGGGCTGCGGTTTCTTCCTCCTCCCCAGTACCTCCTTCTCGCTGCGCAGCCGGTACAAACCCCAGCACATCTTCTTTGGCATCGCCCTCTTTGCCCTCTCCATCGCTGCCTGCTTGCTGGGCATCACCGAGATGCTCCTCTTCAACATCAGGTGGGTGACTGAGCTGGGGGGTGGTAGCCCCCAGGACCCACTGACCCCCCCCCAGCAAAGGGCTGTTCCAGCTCTGTGGGTCAGAGTCTGGCCCCGGCTCAGGCTATGGCTCTGTGGCTATTAAATCTCCCCCGGGAGGCTTTTAGTTCTGCTGCTGCTGAGTCACTTCCCAGATGATGTTTAACAAGGGCTGGATCCTGCGACAGCTTTCTTTGGGGATGGGGCTAAAATATCCACCGTCGCCTCTCTGCAGCCAGATGTTTTCAGAACACCCCGAGACACTCATGTCCCCGAGGCCTCTCCCCTCGCAGCGATTGCCCATGGCCCCAGCTGCACATCGGGGTCCCCCCAGCCCCAGCACGGTGGGGAACACGGCTACGGGGCACCCCAGGAGCTGCCTGCCTCTGGCCTGGGGAGCACATCTGGCAGGGGAGGCGCTGGGCTCCCTGCAGCCCTGCTATAGGACTGTGCCCTGTTTTCTCTGCTGTCGCCAAGAGTGTCCCTCCCTAAAGTAAGCAGCACCCAGGCAGGCACCTCTTGCCCTGATCTGAGGGAAAGGAACCTTTCCAGGGGTGTGTGCCTGGAGGATAAGGCTGAGGAGTGTGGGGGTCCCAGCCAGAGTAGGGACAGGCCACCCACACCCTGAGGCTTGAGCATCCCCCTCCGCCCCACACAGGGACTCCTACAGCCACTTTGCACCCGAGGGTGTCCTGGCCAACACCCTGGGGGTGCTGCTGGTGGCCTTTGGGCTAGTGGTGGGCTACGTGCTGACACGGGATGACTGGAAGCGCCCGCCGCTGGCCGAGGAGCTGGCCCTCTCCATGGACTTCAAGACCCTGACGGAGCATGAGAGCCCCAGTGGCAGCAGCCAGTAACAGCCCCAGCGCCCTGGTCCCCAGCATGGGCACCTCGTGGTGTCTGCGGGGTGTCCCTGTGTACCCCATCCCTGGTGTCCTGGGGCTCTGCCCAGCTCAGGGTGACGAGGACAGCTGGGCAAGGACATGCTTGTTGGTGTAACGCTGCCCATTGGGTTCAGCCTTGCTTGGCCTTACTCCTCCTCAGCTCTGCCCCATGCATCGCCCGGTGACCCCCCGAGCCTGCCCCAGCCCCGCCGGGACAGCGGTGCCACAGGCAGGGGCAGGGACTGGCGGCAGCACCGGGATGTGAAGGATGGGGGTCCCCAGGCTCTGCCCTGCTCTGGGGACCGGGGAGCGGGAGCCCGTGTTTCCCCATTGCGAGCATCCGATGCCCAAAGCCCGTTTTCGGTGCTGATGGGCAAAGGGGATGTTTGCTATCACCCGAGTTTCCCACTTGCTGGCAGCTCATCGCCCTCCGGCACGGCCGTGCGTGGTGGCTGCTCCCCTCGAAGGGCTCCCGGGGGCTCGGAGCGACCCGGCGTCTGTGCCTGTTGCGTCTTCACGTCTGAAATGTTTTCCCCTCTTGTGTGATGTGCTGTCTGCTCAGTGGATGCTCCCGACCTAATAAATGTTTGCAGCTAACCCTGTCTTCCAGCTCATGGTTTTGGGGTACCCTTGAGCTCTCACACGCCGTGGGCAGCCGGGAGAGGAGCTGCCCGAGGGGCTGGGGAGGGCGGGGTGGTTGTGTGGGATGGATTGTCCCGGCCGGGCCCCGGCGCTGCAGAGCCCAGCGGTGGCTGCGTGCGGGACCCCCCGGGGACACCTCCAGGGCCTCATCTCCTCTCCTGAGAGCATCCCCTCTCCCTTCTGGGTTTCAGCAGAGGCAGCTGTACGGGTGAAGGTGCTGGAAACCTGAAGCTCCCGATCCCAGCGCTGCAAAGCCCAGCCCGGGGGTTTTTGCTCACCACAGCCCCGATGCGCTGTGTCCTGCCAGCGCTGCGCATCCAGCCCGGCCCAGTGGCTGGAGGCAGGGATGCTCGCAGCCCTGAGGGCTGTTCAGCTGTGAAACCGAGCCCTGGGTTCGGGCAGGGATGAAGCCAGCAGACACTGTGGTTCTTGGGAGCGGCAGGGCTCCAGTGTCCACTGTGCCGAGCTGTGCTTTCCACAATTTAATCCAGAAAACACTCTGATGCAGTTCCCTCCCCTATTTCACCCCTTTGCTAACGGCAGCAGCAGCGCTGCCTTCGTCCCTTCCCCATCCCCGGGCAGCAACAGCCAGAGCCGACCCGTGCACCATCCTGACATCCCCGGGTTATTTCCGCGCCGAGAAGCCACAGTGCGTTCCTTCGCCCACCGCAGCGTGGGAAAAACACCAGGCCAGACGCTGTTTCCAAGTGTTAACCATTTATAAATAAGTACATTTTTTCATACATACAGTTTTCATTGTACAGATTACAATCTGTATACATTGGGGGGGGGGAATGCATTCTTTTGAACTTTTCACATCTATCTCACAGCTCACATGTACAGACAAGAAAACTCTGCTCAAGCAAATACAGCAAAGGAAAAAATATGTTTTCTTCTTTCCTTATACATGAGAGGCGAAGGCCTCCGCTGTCGGCAGGGGTAGCTCTTCCCACTGCACAATATCACAACTGTGTGGTGTTCAATATATCAGTAGAGAGAACAGAACATGCAGTGAATAATATACTGTACAGAGAGAAAGTCCTTTACATCAGAATTATAGAAAAGCTAAAGGAAAATTTAAGTGTCTTAAAGATCTTCCCAGCAAGTGTCTCGAAGGATGGCAACCAGGGAACTGTACAAAGCACGAGGTGTGTGTACTGCACGTGCTTGTACCGACCTCGGATCCTCTCGGATGTGAAGACAGAAGGGAGACGAAACGCTGAATGCAACACTATGGGAAAGAAAAGGCTGGACAGGGATGACACCGGCAGTACTGGCAGAGTCCACACGAGTCTCTGGGTTATCGGTGTAGCAACAGAATGGACTTTACGTAGCACACAGTGCTGCTCTCAGTGTCTGGCTTATCAGCGCGCAGCGAGGCAGCCCCACGGTGACGTGACCCAATTCCCTGGGCGCGAGGTTCTCCCGCCCACCCAGCACAGCCCCGACCGCCGGCGGAGACGACCCGCCGCCCCACCGCCGCCCCCGGACAGCGTCACCCAGGAGGGACAAAGTCTTTTGGCAAAGCAGCCCTGCGTTTTCGCGACTCTACGATGCGATCCCGTCGGACGGGACCCGGCTGCTGACTCCCCAGTACCGTGACAGCTAGAAAATGAGCAGGAGGAAAGGATACGGCGGATGGGTTTGGGGTCCGTTGGCTTTCCCGGTGACGGTCACGCTAGCTGTGTTTTCTCTCGGGTAGGTCTGTAACAGTTGCGGTGAGATCCAGCTGTATAGTCAGGAGTTGGACACGAACGCATCTTGCTAAAGAATTGAGCCCTTAGTGGTTTATATTAGAAAAAAGAGTTTGATTGAATGAAAATCCAGCAATTATTCACACAAATCTGAAAAAAACGCAGATTAACTTTCAACCATTGTGCTTTGTGTGCAACACGCACCCCACCAGACTTCGCGTAGAGCGACCAGCACGGGGTGAAGGCATTTATCCGCAGAGGTCCCAGCGGGTACAACAGCTCTTCCCTTAAGCCCTTGGTTAAACACCGTTAATCCTGGTAGAAGAGTTATCTTGAATTCCCAAGACTAAAGCAAAGTACAACCACCAAAGAGCTCGCGACAGCTCACCGCGGACCCCCCTTTGCAAGGAAGGCGGAGGACGAGCAGGCACGCCGGCTTGCTTTTCTCTAGGTAAGGCGGAGCTGGCACTTCGGTTTTAACTAGACTTCTTCTGGGTAACCCTGAATATACAGCAACCTTTGTACGAGGGGACTGAATCGCTCCAAATTTAGCAGCCACCCTGGTTCCGGACCTAATCCAAGTATGGCTTAGGCATTTGTCATACGCACACACCAATGTTCACACTAGCCAAGCAGTTTTCTTTACAGCCAGGTTAGAGGAAAAAAAACCCCAAAGTTCTGTGCTCGGATGGACCCACCTGCGGGCACCGGTGCCGGGCAGCAGACAGACAGACAGACGGGTAAACGCACGCCTTGGTTTGTTGGGAGCCTGCACCCTCCCAGGCGGCGACACAGAGAAGGCTGCTCGGGCTGCGCGGCGCCTTCGCCTTTGGAGAGGGATCCCACGGGATCTCTCTGTGAAGCCCTCCCTTTCCTAAGCACGTCGGGTGCCCGCTAAAGGCTATTTCCAAAGCCCTCCAAGGCCATTCCCAGCCTGGCTGGTGGGGACCCCTGCAAAGCCCCCCCACCAGGCGGGCATCCCCTCCCCTGGGACCAGAGCATCCTCCCAGCCTGGGAGACAATGCAAGAGCCGGTGAATCCCCGCCGAGGGCCGGGGCAGACGCCCACACCTGAAACCGGGAGATTTCAGCGGAGTGGCAGCACACCCAGCCCTCGGAGCGGCTGCGGGCAGACGACGAGAGACACCTGGTGGGAAGGATGGCTAAGCACAGGCGTCGGCTTCAGCATCGCCTACCCAACGCGCCCCAAGAACCAAACCCGGTGGTTTCAATGTCATCAAGAACCAGGTTTACTCGGTGCACCTAAGAATCCTACCTGCTCGCAAGACGGGGGCTCACCAGCAGTGCCGCTGCAGCCGGGGAGGGGGTGGAGGCGCCGGCTGGCAGCAGCGCCCCACATCTCCATTACTCAAGGAGTCATGAAGTACGTAGCAGGGACGAACAACACAACTCCGTGCCTGCACCTCTGTGCACGCTCCCGCAACACGGCCCGGGCTTGTCAGATCTAGAGCTAAGGTGGCGGGGTGAAGGGACGCCAGGGGAGACCCGAGCCTCGTGCCCCACCGAGCCGCGCGTACGGCAGCGCGCTTCACCACAGGACCGCGCACGACAGCACGATACAAAACAACCTCTGCTTTTCGTCCATGCCAAGTGCGAATCGGGGGACTGTGTAAAGAACAGCTTTTCCAGGGAGAGGTGTGCTCCTTACCCACCCGGGGACTACGGCAGCCATCCTGTCTCAGCTGTCCCTAAGAGAATTGCTGGGGAAGCACTTTAAAACCACTGCAAATAATTTTGTATTTAAAAATTACTCAATCTGTTGATGCTTATATACAAGAGTCAGTTCTTGTGCTATAAATGTTATGATTCATTGCTTCGTTTCTTTTCTTTTTTCTTTTTTTTTTAAAAATACACTAAGAGACAAGAGCTGTTTTGCTATTTTCTAATGAAGACACTACTCACGCTTAAATATCCAGTATTTATCATAGTAACAAATTCAAACAGTAAAGTGCACCCATTTACAGAGAGAACAGATGGAAAACCATTAGTGCAAGAATCCTGTGAAAAATGTAACACGTGGTATCGTGAAAAAACCTGCACGCCGCAGTAGTTAAGCCTCCTTTCAGCTTGGCGTTTGTGTTAAAAGTGTGAGCTGTTTTTCCCTTAAAACATCTTCATAAACCCAAAAGTTATACACAGAAGTGCTGTGAGGGGAGGTTTCGGGAGGACAGTGCTGGGAGCACGGGGCAGTGAATAGCAAAGCGAAGCACGGGCAGCTCTCACATTGCTGCTCTTGGACCGTCCCGTTTGCAGCTCAGCGGAGAGAACCGGCTCGCGGCCGCAGCGCCTCTCGCTCGGCCGTATAAAATAGGGACGGGGCTGAATTTGGTTACTTTTTTTTCCTTTCAAAGAAGCAACTAAAGGCAGGAAGCCACTCACTCGATCAGAAAGCTGGAGGATGGGAGGCGTTGAGCAAAGCGACTGGTGCTACTCCAGACCCACAGATACGCATGTCCTAGATACAGGTGCGCTGTATGCGGAGAAGAAATTGGTTACTCCTTACAAAGCAGAACACGCTGCTTCAAAAAAAGAGAGGAAGAAAAAAAATCATCACACCCCCTTTGCAAGGAGAGAAATAGTGCATGGAGCTGAGTGTCCCCGCGGCCGCGGGGAGCCTGCCCTACCGAGGGGTCTCCCAGGCTACCCCCCGCTTTACTGAGCCCTGTAATAAAGCAAAGAGTCAGCACTGGGCTGCACCTCGAGAAAGAAAACACCAACCTCCGTCCAAATCCTGGCTTGGACAAACACCGAATAGCCCAAAAGAGCACAAGGATCTCCAAACCCCATGGAGGAATCCCCCGCCAAACACTCTCAACGTGTCTATGAGACACAAGCCTCCATCGTCCCAAGGTGTGCACGTCCCAGTTTGCTCCGAGCAAATTAGGCAACGAAATAGCAACGAGATGCGCTGATCCACGCACAGGAGAAAAAAAAGCCCCATCAAAGCCAGGGTTTGCTAAAGAGTTTCGGGCCAAGTCCTTAGCTGGTGAAAATGGATGTAGCTGCACTGATGTCGCGCTGGGGATATGCTCATTTACACCAGCGGAGGTCGGACCCCATGATTTGGTTCAAGAAGTCTTGCCATCTATTCGCATAGCCCTTTGGAAACACCGAAAGGTATCGCTCCTCCTGCTCAGCACTGAAATCGCTCTCGAGAGTTGATATGAGTGAGGTTCAGCATGGGCAACAGGCACTATTCTGCTTTAAAACAAGCGACTGGGTCATCGCTCTCCCCCCCGATCACACCGAAAAGGCCGATTACAAACCCACCAGTAACAAATGAAACTGTAAAGAAAGTCCCTCCACCCCCCCAAAAAAAAATATTCAGAGGATAAATGAAAAATCATTGAAAACCCTATAAAAATGGGTTTTGGACCCGTCCCCTGCATTTCACACTGTCTTGATGTGATTTGCATTTGATTTAAAAAAAGAAAAACAACCCAAACCAAAAAAGTCCTGAAATAGCTCGCATAAATAAATTATAAATATCTCTCTTTTAACTACAGGTCCGTAAAGAGCACAACACGGTCTCTGCCATTTGCAGGTACGGAACACGGCCATCGCTTTCCAACACCTTGGGAACAGACCTTAGAGGAGCGCAGCCCCGGCCAGGGCGCCGGCTGCCCGGGCGGGAGCGGGCCGGAGGGGAGGGATGCTGCAGGGCTGCGCTTGCCGAAGGAGCCCTCCCGTCTCGGGAACCGTCGTGCCACATTACGCATCCTCATCGTGAAAAAAACTAAAACCAAACCAAAATCAAAAATTGCAATTTTCCGCCTTGAATACCATTTTCTAAGTCAGATTTTTTTTTTTCCTTGCAAGTGAAAAACCCCACCAAATGAAAGCCCCAACGTTAAACTGTCCTGGTGAAAGCACGGTGCTGCGTGTGAGGTGCGGTCGTCCGCTAATGGTGTGAAGAAGTTGTAACCCCAGTTCACGCGCAAAAGGTTTCCGGCCAATTCCCTTGGCTGATTTAAACGCATACAGAGGGCCAACTTGAATCTCTCAAGGCTTGTAAAACGCCCCAGAGCAAATCAGTGTCGGGACCCCCGCAGGCAGCTTGCAGAGCAGCCAAGCACCGTGCGATCCCCACCCCTTCTGGCCGATGGCATGATTAAATAACGAAGGAATCCAACTCGGATTAAAACGCTATAAACCAGATGAAGCGGGATGGTCATTGTGCATAGCTGCTGGGTGTTAAAACACGTCGTACCCTTGCTTGCTGCAGGTGATTTGCTCTTTGGGGGCGAAGAGCCAAACGGCCTGGCCAGCTCGGGGGGGACCTGTGGATGCAGCCTTGGGAAAGGCTCCTGTGATCCCTGCTCCGCTCCTGCTAGGAATTCCCATCAGAACTGAGTAAGAGCTCAGCGAGACAAAAGAAACCAATGTAAATCGAACGCGATTGACTCTTGAAAAAGAGCTGGTTACCTCCCGCTGCGTAGGGGATATATCTGGACCACCCTGCACCATGTACTAAGATAGCCTCGTGAGGAACTTAGCTGGAATTGGGCAAACGATACTGGCTCGGCTGATGTTGGCTTCACGGTCAGCTGGGGAACGAAAGGGCTGGAGCACGTGCATGGCTGTCTGACCACCACACTAAGTACCGGAGAAACTTGGTCATGTAGCTACCAAAGAGAAATAAAAATAATAATAATATGCATGGAAATCAAGCTTGGAAGTGTGTGCTGAAAACACGAGGGTCTTACTCCAACAAGCGTCTTTTACACATTAGACTCCACAAATGGTCTCTTTGGTTTGATTGGGGATGTCTGCCCTTGCCTGGAGTCCCTGGAGAGCTGCCTGTACAGGTTGTCCTGGTAGGCCTGGGCCACAGGCAGTGTCCTTGCCACCTTGACGTCGGGATACGAGGAGGCTTGGGTGACTCTCTCCAGGAGGTCTCCCCGGGACCCATTGGCCAGCATCCCATGGGGGCTGTAATAGTCTTCCTCTAGCAAATGGCCATTCTGTGCATTGTTGGTTTTGTTATAAAAGGCAATGTTGCTGATTGAAGAAGGCGGGCTAAATGATTCTGGCTGGGGGAGGTTGCCAGGAGATGTAGGACTAATGACAGTGTCCACTGACGACACAGCCCAGGTCCGGTTCTGCTGATGGAGGTGGGGGTACTGCTGAGTCCGAGCGGTTTTATCTATGATTCCCATGAACGGCGTGGTCCGGGAACGGGCTGGCTCGCTGGGGTAACCCCCCTGCGTGGGAGAGACCGGAGAGAGTTCATCGCACGATCTGTCGTAAGCTGGCTTGAGAGGGATCTCCATTTGCTGAATCGACGCAGAAGGGCGGAAATTGGGAGTCAGGTTGGAGGTGGAAGAGATGCTATTGCTGGAAGGAGAGAAACGGAGGCCAACGCTCTGAGAGTGGAGCAGGGGCCTTGGAGTCGGCGGGTGAGGCTTTATTTCGCTGGGATTAACTGTGATGGGCCTTCTTATGAGATGAGACACATCTGGAGAGCCCAGCTGGCTGGCGGGGAGGGAAGAACGTTCCAGGTCGAGCTTCGAGTGACACACCGGATAGTAGGAAGCGGACTGGCTTCGCCCGATCTGAGGCGTCTGGCTGTATCTCATACCTCCCCTGTATGCTGAGGACGGTCTCTGCGGAAGGTCTTCTTTAGCCAGCCCTCCATGCTGACAGATCGCTCCCGCGCTGAGGCTTGCCTGAACGTGCTGCATTGGTCTGCTGTCACCTACAATTCCACCGATGGAGCCCTGGTAGACCAGCCTGCTCTGGCTAACCCCCATTTCCCCTGACGCCGACTGGTACTTGCTGGCCATCGAGTGGGCAACCTGGCTGTAAGCACCGGTTGGGATTACAGTACTCGAATGGACGGCTGAGCTGGGCTGGTTGCTCCTCACGATCTGTGCCTTGGCTGGCTGCAGCCTGAGCCCCTGCTGCGGCACGGCCACGGGGAGCTGGGGCATCTGGAAAGACCTCTGCGTCATCTTGGATAACGGAGACTTTGGTCTACCGGGGAGCTGGCTGACTCCACTAGGCTCCTGCTGATAACGAACCGGGGAACCCGACTGTGACCTATAAACACTCATGCTTTCTGCTGGGGGGCTGGCACGATACTGAGGACCTCTACGAAGAGGAGAAGGTGGTGGGCTTTGATATTCCTTCCCCTGACTTCCGACAGGAGGTGGGCTGAAGCGGTAAGAGGAGCCCTGGTGAGCAGGGGACGTGTGCGGAGGACTGGGTCTGTAATGTGAGTTTTGGTGCGTCGGAGACAGAGCAGGAGATGTGGACTGGTAGCCCTGCCTGGTCGGTGAACCCACGGAGCTACTGGACCTGAAATCAAAGACCTGATGAGAGCCAAGAGGTGAGCCAGAAATATAGGCTGAGTCCCTGTGAGCTGGGGACGGGGGTGGGCTCTGGATGATGGGCAGCCCTTGGTTTGGCCTGGACTCTGTCTGCAAGCCAATGGAAACATTTTCTACATCCTGTTCAAGGTATTCCTCCTCAAAGATATCTTGCACAGAATACAGCTCTTCATGCTGGGCTTCAGGTTCAGGCTCCACAGGGAGCGGTGGCTGCTGCTGCTGCTGCTGCTGCTGCTGCTGCTGCTGCTGCTGCACCTGCCTGCACTCCTCCTCCACCCGCATCAGCAGCCGCTGGATCTCACGGTTGTTGGGACACAGCTTGATGGCCTCGTTCAGGTCCTCCAGGGCTGCTGAAAACTGCCTGCTTGACAAAGGGACAGAAACAAGAACTGAAATTACTCTGGATTTGAATGGAGCCGTTCGCAGAGGCTCCTGAGGGTTAAATGGCTTGTCCGTGTTACCGAGGGAGATGTCTGTGATTGCTACCGCTCACTGTCTCTCTCAAACTCTGCCTTACGTGCCTCCCTCGGATTTATTTTATCCAAACTGAAGGAGAACATTGCCAGCCATTCCGGAGAAGAGGGGAACCCAGTCCCGAGGTGGCAAAACCCAGAGCAGCAGAAACGCCCGTCCTCTGCAGTGTGCGGTAGAGGCACCACCACGAGCTTTGCCCCTGCGTTAGCAAAGGGGAAACCAAAGCATCAATAGCCAAGAGCCAAGCTCACCACTGCTGTAAACAAGTGCAGCTTTGATGGAGTTGCGACTGCTTATGCCAGTGAAAATTTAACTTCTGCCTGATGCCAAGACCACACAGCGTCAGGGCTGGCTCCAGAACTCAGGGACTCCCATGGGTGAGCGCTTTAGGCAAGGCTTGTCGCTCCGATTTTGCAATGGCTTTGGCTAACTTCTTCAGAATGAACAGAGCAACGTTAGGGAGCCCGTGAGCCCCCTGGGAAGCCTCTGCAAGGGAAAGGCCAGGCTGCGAGGAGTAAAAGGGAGGTGGGGGTTTGGGGAAGGGGGTTGTCATTTACAGGGACACTGTTCACTTTTGAGCAAAACGATCTGTTTGAACATGATTGTCATCTTGGGGGATGATCACGGAGGAAAACTCCCCGGCACCTCCCACCACCAGCCTGAGCTTTTGCATAAGCCATTCAAAAGCAGGTGGAGGGAGGAAAAGCCTCCTGTTCCCCAGCCCACACTGACCTCAGGGGTGCTGCTGGGCACAAACTGGGAAATGGAGAAGAAAAGTCAAAGTGGTGACAGTTTCTGCTAGAGAGGCCTGGGGAGAAAATGCTGCTTGTCTGTGGGGAGGCTGCTATCATCTGGAAAGGGACCTGGTTCTTACGCTTCCTTGCAAGTATTTCGGAAACAATGGAGAGAAAAACCATTAAAGGGAAGGCATTAGGTCAGTGTGGCTCAGCTAGCAGGGCTTGTCTACGGAACAGGCAGCCACGGCTTCACCTCCCACATCAAGACCCGGTGGACCAGGCAGCACAGCGTCAGCTGGGCCAGGAGCCCGGTTCCACACATCGCCTCCAGCATGGAAGGTCAAATGGTGGCGGCGTCTGCTGAGTACGATGTTTGCACAAGAGGACTCAACACACCTCCGGCTACTGGTGATTCTCTACACTGCCATGCAAGGCATTTTGGCTGCTGTTTAAAACCGAGATGACAGCGCACCCAGCCCTGGAGCGTGTGACTCAAAAGCAAGCCCTCCTGCTCATTTAGGAATGGCATTGATCGGTTTTGAAGTGAATCTAATCTCGCATCTTTTAGCCTTCAGAGAGGTTAACAAGGAAATCCTCTGGGCTCCATCTGAGATGCAGAGAGATCCCAGTGCTGTAGCTCTCTAGAAGCTGGTTGCAGTGCTCTGAGCACAAGCTATGGCTGAAAGCTCACCGGCTGGCGCTTGCCTGCAGTCACCGCACAGCTAGTCAGCAGCTCCTGCCTTGCAAAAAGTGCTGTAGGACAGAGAGATTCATAAATTTTAAGGCCAGAGGAGATCACCGCGATGAGTGAGTCTGCCCTCTTGCATAACACAGGCCACAGGGCTTCCATGAGTCATATTTTGTTTCGAGTCCAAGTTGCGGTTGAACTAAAGTGGACTTTTAAAAAGAATACCCAACTGTGGTGTAAAGGTTTCCAGTGTAATAAGTTCAACTGAAATGAACCTCTCAAAACGTTTGTGTTCAGCTGTCTCCAGGAGTTACCAAATGAGAGAGGGTGTTACTCTGGAGTTTGGGAAGTTTGTAATATCATTAATGAACATTCCTTTGCCATTGCTTCCCATGGGGACACCGGTAGGGTTTGCACAGCGGACACCTGCATCGGTGTGGCCAGGCTTGTAGAGACCAGCCCCTCGCGCTTTTCTCTCTCGCTCCTCACCTGCTGCTGCGTTTGGCTCTTGCTCTTGCATAGTAAGCTTCATAAGATTTCGGTTTCAGCTCCAGTGCTTTAGTAGCAAATTCCTCCGCCATTCCAAAATCCTGTCATCACAATAGGTGTGCAGGTAAGTAATTGAATAGATATAGAAAAAAATATATATACAGTTTGGGAAGAAAACAAACGTAATATGGACATTTCTTTTGCATGTACCATGGAAAACTTGATGGTACTGGAATATTTCACATGGATTCAACATCATTTAAAGCCAGAGAGCTACGATGGCACATCCGAATGCTCAAAGCCCCCTCGTAACACCGGATGCTGTCAGCACCCAGAGGCCAGCGTGCTACTGGCTCCGTTGTCATTGATTGTGTCCCCGACAAGTGCATGCAATCCCTCTCCAACAACCTACAATCTTGAGGAAACAGCTGGTCTCACAGAGGCTGGAATGTCATCTCATGAAGGATTTTCCCGCCCCTTCCCATGCCCTCTGCTTCCCACTCTGCAACACACTGACATACTTCGAAGGGGCCGAATAAAACTGCACATGAAGGAAGGGACAATATCTCAGTAGCTACAAACGGGACTTGCCTGGGAAAGGTCTCCTACCAGTGCCACCCGTTTCGCTGTTCCTTGCCTCTCCCCTACACCTCACCTGGGAGACTAGTCTGGGAGTGGGGAGGGAGAGGGTGACAGCATGGCATGGAGACTGCTCTGGGTGCTTTCCAGTGGCAGTGCCACGAGATCAGACCATCAGCAACGGGTTCAGACCCTGCCAGCCATCCTCCCTTGCCTTGTCCTGAATGCTTCATGCACCACTAAGCTCAGCTGAAGCTCAGCACTTGTGAAGGAGACTCTTCCCAGTGGAGGGACTTTCATTTCACAGCCAAACATCGCTTTGGATTGCTGACTTGGACTTTGACCCTGAGCAGTTCTGGGAGAAAGGACTGAAGAGCACTCCTGACATGCTCAAAAACTCACCAAGCAAACTCTTGCAGCATGCCCTGCCTGAGGAAGCTCATACTGTTGTTTGTACCATCAGCATCAGTTACTGAAGAGATATTGCCTAACAGACTAAACTGGGAATGTAGTCAAGAGGTAGAGATACCTTTATGGTCTCATCTACAGGTGCAAAGACGCCAGGAGCAATTACAACCGCCTGAAATTTTCTATCACAAAACCTGGGATTCCCCCGTTAACAATAAACCAAAAATCTTGTCCTTAAAGCGCAGGCTTAACTGCAAGTTGGCTTGTTTAAAGAGAAGGTTCACACTTTTTTCTACAGACTGTGTTGTTTATTCACTAGCGTTAAGATTTTACTTCCATTGCTTTTCATCTTTCTCCCTCACAGCTTAAAGAAATGGAGGTGTCACAAAAACTCCTTCCCCTCCAGTGTAATCTTCGCTGGCTCACGGCCTCGGCGGAGATTTCACTTTTCAAGCCTACGGAGACTTTCAGTTGAGAGGTGAAAGCCTCTGCACACAGAGCAAGGGGGAGGTGGCACTTGCCTGCTGGAAGAACAGACATTCTGCAGGAGCTGGTCGCTAGATGCTGCTAGATTGGAGCGGGGAGAGTGACAGTGATCTGGCAGTTCTGGGAGGACAGGGAGTATGTGGGGGTGTTTCTGGATGAGTCACTGCCCTGGGGAAGTGCTAGCCCCCTAAGCATATGCTCCTTCATTTTAAATTAATTAGTATTCAGAGGAGCACATCTCCTGGCTCCTCCCTCACCGCTGCCCTAGAAATCTGGAAAATGCCTCCACCCCCAATTCACATCATCATCAAAAGGGAGTAATAAAAAATTCAAAAAGCTATAAACATAGCAATGAATTTTTAATCATCAGAAATGCATATTAAATCATGACTTCTTTTGAATTCTAAAATGTCAGTGCTCTGTGAAGGACAACCAGGTTACCCAGAGGAGAAATCTCAGAGGTCAAAGCCCGTCACAGGATGGACATGTCTCTGTGCACAGGCCGAAAGGTGGCAGCTTGCGCTTAAGGCCATGAAGAGTGGGGAGACTTACGTTCATTTTCCTTCGACATCGGGAGAGGTTGAGAAGAAGCGACACCTTCAGCTCACGGAAGGTTTTCAGGTCTTCGCCAAACCCTTCCCTGGGGAATTTTTTCAGAGCGTACTGGTAGCGCTGGGCAGCCTCTTTCACTTTACCTTTCTAATAAGAGGAAAACATGTCAAAACACATCCTTGGCTGGAGTTTACTTCACTGCAGAGAAATCACTCACCAGCACCATGAACGTTTCGGGTGGTGAAGGTAACATGACTTCACTGTTTAGCTGTTTTCTAGAAAGGAAAGCCAGAACATTTGATCAAGGGAACATCTGATTTGGAAATGCAGATGCCTTGTGCAAGTTGAGTTCTCCCACTTCGTACAGAGCTGTCATGCTACAGTGGGAAACACAGCAGAAATCGTGTTATGGTAACTTGATACAACTCCATCTGGTTTCTGGATGGATGGTCTTTCGAGCTGGGTTATCAGTAACCCATCTCTGGAGAACACCCTACACCCAAAGGTTAATAAGCAGCAGGGAGGGTAAAGAATACGAAGTGTGGGACTTTGGGTGGAGTTCCTGGGGCTCAGAGACACCTCTGCAATAGCAAAGATAAATGTTGTGGCACCAATGTGGCTCTAAAGTTGGCCAAACGGGTTGAGATTCATCTCCCTGGACTTTAGATGTCTAAAAATTAGGTGTCTACATCTAAGCCTGTCAACTGGGCTCCTTTTATAGTTATTGGAACGCAACGGTCACCTTCAAAGGCTGACTCATCTTTGCTATTTTGAGCACCTATTTCTGGATTGGGATGAGCTGTGCCCTGGAGGGGGGCAGCCATGGCAGCTAGGGTGGAGGAAAGAGGCAAAATGGGATCTAGGACACATGCAATTCATGATGACCCAGACATAGATTTTGCAGCTACGCATAGTAAGCTTTAAAACTTTGTAGACTCAGGTTCCTCAGCTGTATCGTGTATCTCTGGCAGATAACTCCAGTTACAACGCCAGCTTTGCATATTTCCTGCTTCGCCCTTAGAGCCTAACAGTGAATCATTGTTGTACTTCCACATTTCGTGTGTGTGTGCAAATCTCCAGGTTTTAAAGACCGGCTTAAAATAAACAGAGCAAAAAAGACTCTCTAACTGTAATGGTGGAACGTCACCCATGGGCTAAAGGACACGACGAAGCCATCTGTGTCCTGACAATCTGTTTTCATTGCGAAAAGTTTCTTCCATGGTTTTTTCTGGGATATAGTATCTTGTTGCCTTGTTCCACAGCAGTGAGCCTGCTAGGTAACGGCAACGTTGCCAGATCTGACGCAATGACATCAGCACCCCGAATCGCTGTAAAACACTCAGGTTCTGGTGTTTTCAAAGAGGAAATGAAGCCCTGGCTCAAATCCAGGATGCAAAGAGGCTTGGCTTTGCTTCAGCTTCGTTAGGGATTTGGGCAATCGATCCCCCCGCCCCAACCCCACTAGCAAAACCCAAACAGTTCTGCAGCACACAGAACGCTGCGAGCAGTAGCTTTGACTTGCCACGGGTTAGGGCAGCAGCACTGCTCAGCTAAAAACTCATACAACGTTATGCTGCAAGCTGCATCTGTTCAATATTTCCAGAAATGCTCTTCTCACCTTATAAAACATGTCTCCCTCCTCCATCAGCTTGCTCAACAGGATGATCATGATGTCTGGTTTGGAGGTTGCCATCGCCCATGTTGCTGGACCTGTAGTGTACAGGATGCATGATGGGTAAAAAACTCATACAATGCAAGGGTGGTAGGAAGCTGGGTGGAAAAAATATCCTGGGGAGGGAATTTCTGCTGGAGAGAACAACTTGGCATGGTCAAAGGGCAGAGCGCTCCAAATGACTGAGCTGACAATTCCTCTCGCACTTAAATTAACGCCATCCACATTGCAAGGGTTTTCCTTTGCAGCCATTAAGGCTAATCCCAGTCACCACCACCACGATGGTCTGGGAGAGGATGGGAGCCATTTCCACAAGAGGGCAGTGCTGATTGTGGAACCAGCTGGGGTGGGGGAAACAAAACATACTTAAAAGGAGAAATCAGAGAGGTTACGTAAGAGCATTTCTAAATTAAAATCTCTGGAAGTGTACTAGGAAATCTGCAGTTCGACTGTCGATAGGCGTTTTGTGTTTAAGTGGATTGTGATTTCCAACTTCACAAGATGTGAAATACTACAGTAGAGAAGCCATTAAGGTGGAAAATACAATAAAGGAAAGGTTGTGTCTAAGCGGTGCTGGTGCCGAAGCCGTCCGTTGGGCTGGGGACACGCTGGCCCGGCGCAGGGGGCCGCCCGTGCAGAGCCAGTCATTATCTCAGGGTCTCATACCGGGAGGGAAGGGGTGGCAAAAATCTGGGGACAACTCATTAGTGTGGGTGAAGAATAAGTCAACAATATTCTATAAGTAGATTCAGTACATTTTGGGGGAAGGAGGTTAGTTTTTGAGTTCAAGTTATTCTCTGCAACAGTCATTAAAAAAATTACTTGAAGGTGAGGTAAATTAAAAGATTAGAGGTGTTGGGGACGCATGCAGGCTAAATCAAACAGGAGAAAGCAAGGCTGACAAAGCTATCAGATCGAAGCTGATGCTGACAGCAATGAGATATACCTCGTGGGCGACTCGGTAACGTCTGACAACCTTCAAAGAAAGGAGAAAACAAAAAGTTGTAGGAGAGAGGGGAAAAAAAAAATGGATGAAGGTGGAAAAAATAAAAAAAGAAAGGAAAAAAGCAGCTGTGAGAGGCAGGCAGCAAAGAAGCCAATGCACCAGCAAAATCCCCTTTCACAGGAAAACGTAACGTGAGCAGCTGTGTGGCGCAGTGCAGGTAACACTAAGATCTGAAAGCATACACAGAGCAAGTGAATGCAGCGGCTCACAGCAATGCATGGACACAGTACGTTTGTCGACTCAGACTAGTAAAGATAGAAAAAGCATTACCAGAGGAAAGACCTTGCCAAAGAAACAGTTGTTTATTGATTAACTTTGCTAGGGAATACCACAGCAAAAAAAAAAAAAAAAAATTCCCCATTTTAATAAAGAGAACGAGGCAGTCATGACTCGCTGGCTGCTTTTGGAGCACGAAGCAGCAGCTGGGGCTGAGGCTGCCTCAGTGTTACGCTTATATTTCCTAGAAAGCCAGCCCCGCTGCTCGGAGTCCTGCCTGAGCACAGAGCCGGCGGTGGATTGTCCCCTTGTCCCTACCTATCTTTGCTCCTTTCTTCAGGAGAGTGACGACGACCGAGGTGTTGCGGCACCCCACTGCCCTGTCGAGGGGGCGCATCCCGCTGTAGTCAACGTGCTCAATCATGGCCCCGTGGTCCACCAGAAACTGAACCTGCAACGAGAAGCCGAACAGTCGGTTCTGCTCCTGGGCAAGACCTTTGCGTGCTGCTGGTGACGTACAACCAGCAGAAGCTTGCTCTGCTCCACTGCTCGGGCTCAAACCACCTCTCTAGGGTCTGAGGGTTCATCAGGCTCATGCGTTGTCCTCTGCAGAAGTGCTTGCACGGATGGAGGGCCAGAACACTACATGCTTACTGCTACGGCAAGCTGAGCTGCGCTATTTTGAAGGTTTCATACTAACCGTCCTTTTTGTTCTGCATCCATTATCAGACACTTACCACCTCTGCGTCGCCGTAAAAGGCTGCCAGGTCCAGCGGAGTGCGTCCGTTTTTGTCCGCATGGTCGGTGGCAGCCCCGTTCTCCACCAGGGAACGCACCACGGAGAGATGTCCCTTCAGACAAGCCCAGCTGAGGGCTGTCAAGCCCTCCTTGTCCATTAGAGAAATGGAGGCCCCTGAAAGAACAAGCATCAGTTCGCTTAAGAGCTCTCTGTTGTTGAGCACTATGATCCAACAAACCATCGCTTAGTGATGACAGCTTATTTTTAGAGAGCTATGTACACAATTATTAATTAATTTATTAACATTTCTCCCACCGCGAATCCCACCCTCCACGGCAACTTCAAATGCACCGACAGGAACTGTGGCAAATGGGTTTATTCACACCAAGCTGCAAACGTTTTCGCACCTAGCTCTGTAGGCTTTTCTGGCAAACATCTTCTGAGCAGCAGGGTGGATTTGACATCCCTCATCTGAGACATCAATCTTTCTTTTTATTTTATTTTTTTTTTAAATCAAAACCCATTCCAGCTTGCGTGAGACAGAGATGAAGACCATTTTGCTGTTTCAGCAGGTCATGGCATACCAAGGGGAACTAAGTCAATTCAGCCCTGTTCTCCTAAAAATGCACATATTTTCCCCTCTTCACTCCCCTCCCCTTTACCCAAATTGACACAATTTCCAGCAGTATTTCTCCCTGAACTTTACCCAATATAAATACAATGTTGTGGGATAAACTACTGCCAACTGCAAGCCAAGGAGAGAGCGACTTGACATTTTCTTGGATGAAGAAATCCTGCTGCCATACAGATGGGTCAGTATTGCTTCATACGGCATATGGATACACATGAGATCTGAACAGCAGCATTAAGTGAACACTCCTCTTCGTGGCATGAAGACAGCTCCTGTTGCCATGGCACAGGCAGGGCTCTGGCTCTCGAGCGTGCAGAAGAGATCTGTATCAGCCCCGCTCCTCCGAGGGGCTGTGGCTACCTGCGGGATGCTCCTGCCAGCAGGCTGGGATGAATTGCTGCTGCAGTATTTTTCTCCTGTAGGTAAACTCTAAACCGCCCAGCATGAGACCTTCACCGGCTCCAGAAAGCTCAGCGAGCGGGGGAGTAAGGCGAATGTCCCGAACCTTCCGGTTCATCCCAGCTGACATACCCCCGGTCAGCACACATCACCCAGATGACAGCAAACTGGTAAGTCTTCCGGCCTGCACGGCTTTCGCTTTGCGGAGGAGCGCAACACACGAACATTTGCTCGGGCTACGCTCAGAAACCTCCGCCCAGAGCAGCATCCTGCTCGTTCGTGCCTCCGCGTGCCAGCGAGGGAGGTGGCAAACGGCGTCTGGGGCAATCTGGTGTGCCAAGGAGGGGCTCAACCGTGCAAACTAAGGGATGACAACATAAACTCCCAACATCTTGCCAGCCTTTCCTCACGTTGCCGCACTGCTCCCAGGAACCCTTCTGAAGCTCTGTGAAAGCCCTCCGGATGATCCTCAGCTGACCCAAGGCCAACTTCCATTCAGCGAAGCTGGGTAAAGCCTCATTTCATTCCTTCTTATTTGTACCAGCTATTTTCTTGCCATCAAACCGTCCAAGTCTTCTCTTGTGTTTTCCCTCTGGCTTCTGGAGCAGGTGAGAAAGCTCCTGCAGTAAGAGGGAAGGCTGGAAAGCCACATCATCATTCAACCTTCCCACTCTTTTCCCAGTCCAGCGGAAGAGACACACCATAGGCAGGGTGGCACGCACGGACTTCGGGGTATCACTGCCGCGACGCAAGCTGAAGGCCCAAGTGAGCGGACAACGCACACCGCTTCGGGAACGCCAAGATGCTGCTCCGAGGCAGGCTGGGCACGACCTCCGCAGAGGCGCCGAGGCGTCCCAGCAGGACCCCTGCCTCACTCCGAAGGCATGTTATGCTCCTTCGGGGTTCTCTGAATGACTTAGCATTAAGGCAGTCAGACATGAAACAAACTGGCGGTTTCGAGGGCAAGTGGCTCAAGGTGACCTCATGGGGCCGATCCCTGTTACAGTGGGAAAGGTTTTGCCTGGGTAAACCCAGCGTGCTTCTGAGAAGGGCTGGGCTGCTCCCTCCCTACAAAAATTAACTGATAAGTGCAAGAGTTTATGATTTAGTATGTTATCCAGCAGGCACACAACAACGAGCCAGCTAGCGAAAAAAAAAAAAGAACTATTGACACTGTTGGAGCATCAGAAAGAAGCAGGGAGTGGCCAGGATGGTCAGATCCTTTCTGCACAGAGGAGGCATCTGAAGACGTCGTGCAGGGTTATCCCCGCAGGGACGAGGCTCGGCACTGTGTCAGAGGTACAGGACGCACAGCGAGGAGCAGCACCCACGCGTGCCGCGTACCCCAAGGTAGCAAAAACATCGAGGTATTGGTTTTTGCAGGCAAATGAGATTCAGAATCAAGCTCTCTCCATACGGAATGACCCATATAAATATCAGCTTTCGCAGAGCTGCTACCGGGGAAGTTTAATCCACCGTTCACATGTCCGTTACTTCTGGGTGTTAAGCGAAAGCAGTAGGTAACTCTAAAAATTTGGATTTAAAATTGATTGATGACTGCGACTCTGTTAATAAAAAGTGTTTACAAACGCTGACTGTGTTAATCAAGTACAGTCAAATGAGATTTACTTTGCAACACACTAATTAATGCTCATGGCTTATGATTCACACACTTTAATTTTAATGAAACACTGAACAGGACTGTCAAAGCCACTTTAATTAAAATACACCATATATCACTGTACTCTGCCCAGGCTTGGGCTAACTTTTCAGGACCATGTGTTATAGCATATTTAGTGGAGTTTATTAAGCTATTTAGAAGAACAGATCTTTTAAGGTAAAAAAAGATTTTCTCATTTTTGACTTCTTGGGCTCTCAGTGTCCAAGGAGCCAAGGAAACATTTTGCTCATCTGCTGGCGATCCCTCAGCCAGCATCAGATTATCTGGTATTTTCAGCATCCACTGAACCAGCCTTAAGCAACAGGCACAGTTCTCAAGCCTGGCAAAAAAAGAATCACTTATTTTAAGCCCTTTACACAGATACAATCAAGCTGCAAAAGGGGCCACAGTACAACTCAAGCACGTGGAGAGTATTCATTTGAAATTTTTAAGAAAAGAGAACATCAGAAAAGAATCAATTTAATTAATTAATAAGAAACTCATGCCTCAGACTGATCTCTGCCACATCCCTATGCAGGTCACAGCACTGAACTGCAAGGATCCCACTGGCCTGTGGCTCAGGACAGACAGACAGGCAATGAGAAACTGGTTCTTGGAAGCCTGGCAGTTTTATGGTGAAAAAATGTTCTTACAACTACTATGTAAAATGTTCAGGTATCTCACGTTTTGGCTAAGAGGTCAGACACAGTCACTTATGATATGAAGAAAATATCCCTTCCCAAAGAGGGATCTTACCTGAAATAAAAATATCGAATAACAATACAAGAATTAAATGCTATTTCTAGCCAAAATATAATGGAAAATCTCCTAAACAAACCAAACATTGGCTATTTATAGAAAAAAAAAGAATTCTCTAAGGAACTACAGAAATAAGCAATAATCGTGTTCACACAGGTTGCAGGCAGCGTGCTGTTCTGACTCACCTCAAACACGTACAGCAGAAATAAGTGAAACGGAAACATGTTGACTGAGTAACTCCTAGTGAAGGAGAGTTATTAGACACTGAAAATGCCAAGCAAAGTGAATCTGTGAGTGCCAGGCTGAAAAGCAGACTGTCTTCAAAATAATTCTGTTTTATTTTCAACAAATGCACCAAATGCTTGCCTGCGTCGGGGCCTTACCCTCCTGCCGATGTTGGTGTCAAAAACGTGGGCAACAATACTAGCGCTGAAACTGGAAGTGTTAAAATGTGTCCAAACTCGGGTCCTGTGGCTGAGCCTTGCCTGCCTGTCCCTTGGCGATGTTGACGGTTCATCACATCACCTGTTGATTTTTTCGTCTAAGGGGAAAGCTCCAAGCACGGTTCAAGGGCATATTCTTAGCTCAATGCTCATTATGCACAAGCAATGCACTAATACCTGTGATAGGTTATTTCGTTTTCTAACTCAAATGGGTGGTTTTGAGGCTGTGAGCACCAAACACAGACAACAAAACGGATAGCCAAGATTAACGCTACGACTGCTCTAGTCTTGCTCCCCAACAACCTGGATATGGTGCCGACAACCTCTCCCACCACCCGATCCAGGACTGGGTTTACAATCCCCACCCTGACGTCGCAAACTCCAGTGTGCAGGAGACAGCGTGGCGGGGCTCGCCGTGGCCGACCTCCAGCACACTTCCAAAGCACGCGCTCTAACCTTGTGCAAGCAGAAACTCCACCGTGCCCAGATGCCCCTCAGATGCAGCCATCATCAGCGGCGTCCGCCCCTGCTTGTCTGCCATGTTCACATCAGCGCCGTGCGTGAGTAAGAGATCCACGATCTGCAACACACGATGTGAGAACACACGTTGCACGTAGAGACCCAGCCGGGAAGAAATGAGAGCCACGGAAGAGCAGAGCGGTCCCCATGTCTTGAAACCCCCCAAGGCATGGTGCCCTCTGGGATTACTGCTGCAAGATTAGGGCATAGGAGAAGCAATGGAGGTAGAAGGACAGGAAAAATGACCTTCTAAGTGAAGAGCATCCCATTTGCTTCCCAAAAGGTGAGATAACATAGTACTTAAGCAAAAGCTGTCTGTTGCCAGCCAGAGCTTGGGGTGTTTGAAGCATCAGTATCGCTTCTCACACCGATCATTCCCCAAAGAGCTGGGGTTTTTCTTCTCCACCCATATTTCAGCAAGATGGAAGGGATGGCCCGACCCGGCCTTTCAGACCATCCGGTGGCACAAGGAACCCGCTCACCTGCCAGTGGCCCTGTCTCACGGCGCTGAAGAGTGGAACGACCCCGCGGCGGTTGGGCTGCGCCACCGCGGCGCCCTGCTCCAGAAGCAGCCGGCAGACCTCCAGCTTCCCGCGCCCGGCCGCCGCCGTCAGAGCTGGGGGAGAGAGAAAAGCAGTGAAGGGAAAGAGCCACACGCTCTGTGGAGCTTCCTCCTCCCCGCAGATAGGCCTTTCTGTTGGATACCGAAGCGATGGTGCCTGAAATGCCAAACGTATCTCACAACAGCAAAACTAACACAGAAAATGGGTTGAAATAGTACAGTTCTAGGTAGCACTTGTCATTTTAGTTTACTTCAAAGGTCAACTCTTCCATGAAAAGATCTCGTAATGTTATGGAAAGAGGACAATCAGCTTTTATTATTATTGTTATTTATTATTTTCCACAAGTCACAGTGGAATGGGATGAGCACCGCAATAAGCATAAAATAATCTACAGGCACGTGTGACTGAGGTTCAAGGTGTTGCTGCAAAGACACGTACAGCCTTGTCGCATGAAACCTTCCCCACTTCCCCCTGTGCCTCCTGCAGGTTTCCCTATGGCAAAAGCCACAGGCTGCAAGCCTGAGAATACAGGTCTTTAGGTACGTGCTGTCTTGACAAGACCTTCTGCAACCTGTCCTTGACTCGTTCCACCATGACTACAACAGAGCAAGTGAGGGATCGGGCTGGAGGCACTGACAGGTCACTGCCAGCCTCTGGATACCAGTCGGATTTGAGGCTTTTCTCTGTCTGAACAAGCACAGGGCAGCATAATTCAGTCAAAGTACTTTTATTTTTAATATCCCACTTTAGCTGGTAGATCTTTGAAACCAGGGAAACAAATGGAAAGCAAAAATAGTATGAATATGTTCACCTGTTCTCCAAGAAAAGCACCAATTCTGGGCTTTGTTTCAGGCCAGGACTGATCCTACCACCAAGGGTCTTTGTGCAAAACCAAAACTTTGGGCCCCTCGGGACAAGAAGGGCCTGGAGGGGCTGGAGCGTGTCCAGAGAAGGGCAGCGGGGCTGGGGCAGGGTCTGGAGCACAAGTGTGCTGGGGGGCAGCTGAGGGGGCTGGGGGGGTTTAGCCTGGAGGAGGCTGAGGGGAGCCCTTCTCGCTCTCTGCAGCTGCCTGAGAGGGGCTGCAGTGAGGGGGGGGCTGGTCTCTGCTCCCAAGTCACCAGGGATGGGACGAGGGAAACAGCCCCAATCTGGGCCAGGGCAGGTTTAGGTTGGAGATGAGGGAAATGCCTCATTCCCTGCCAGAGCGGTCAGGCCCTGGCACAGGCTGCCCAGAGAGGTGGGGGAGTCACCGTCCCTGGGGGGGTTCAGAAAAGATGTAGACGTGGCCCCTGGGGACATGGTTTAGGAGGCCTGGGGGTGCTGGGTTGACCGTTGGACTTGATAATCTTAGAGGTCTTTTCCAACCTTAGTGATTCTATGAAAATTATCTCTCATTTCCAGTATTACAGATGCTCGCAATATTACAGGTGGGTAGAAGTAACACCTGACAGCTCTTTCCCTGACAAAATGTGCTCTGTTAACTCAAGAAAGCGTGGTTGGGTTAGAAAAGACACATTCAAGTTGAAAATAGTTCCAAGTGCAGGACCTGCCTTTGACTCGTCTTTGGTATTAATTTTAGACTTTTCGGTTCCGCCCTCCTCTCCCTAACTTTCTGTGCACTTCAGCACAGCTCCTGTGGCTCGACGCTCTGCTGCTTCTAGAAGGAGTTTGAGCAGAAGGTGGGAGTCTATTTCTAACTGACGTAGCTTGTTTTTTCTTTGAAGTACATTTCTGTGGGATGGCTGATTACGAGGCGTTGATGGGTTTCCAACTGCAACACTGTTAATGCTGGGAGATTTAATTAATTCTCTATTCTGTTCCACATTATGGTTAAGTTTTATTCTCTTGGGATTGAGAGACATCAAGAGTTAAAAGAAAAATCATCTCGCTGCCACAAGAAGAACATACTGCAAAATCTATAATCAGATCCATGTGGGTTTTAAACGTAAGCTACAAATATAGGAGGACTGTGTAATGTGCATGGCAGAGGGATCGGTATGCAGGGCTTCTGAGTTCTATTTCTAAACCTGCCTGCACTTGAAATGTTGCAGGTTAATTTGTGGTATTTCGTGTCAAAATGACTTACGTTTGCAACAATGAAAGTACTGTAAATCACCTAAGTGTTTGGGGCTCACCATGAAATGTTCTTTAGAAAAGACTTTACTGAAAGAGGATGGTTTGATCCATGGCCATGCCCTTCTCCACTCTGCCTTGCAATCCACTCTACCTAGACTGACCTGCCTTTTTGCTGCTCTGTTCCTCACGGTCAAAGCAACTGGTGCGGGTATGTAGCTCCAGCCTGTCCTTTGCAGCTCCAACTCAAGGGAAGCTCACACGCTGCTGTGCTATGGAGCAGTCAGACCTTGCTGCTTCAGGAAGGTTCCACGCTGATGATGTGCATTTGCTGCCTGCTGCTGGGAGAAACCTGTCCAAGCTTGTCTTGTATAATTCACAGATGTCTAAGCATCCATCCTCAGAAAAGGAGGAACTCTCTGAGGGGCGAAAGGAGCTCAGTCCAGCTGGACCCTAGGAGAGCGACTCACTAAGCTACACCCAGACTTCACCAGTGCCTGTGCTTTAACCAGAAGGTTGGAGAAGACAACCCCCTGCGGTCCCTCCCACTGCAGCGAGCCGGACCGCCTGCTGCTCCTCGGCATACAGGTGCCTCACCCCTGTACCTCCAGCCTTCTAACCAAACTGGCTTTTGACATCCCCAAGCTCTGGCCCCACTGCTGGTCACCTCAAGCCCAGAGCACTATCCTGTGCTTAGTGCCCAACTGCCCAAGTCCAAAAGCTCAATTAAACTACTTCAGGAGAAATTCTAGAAGTACCTGCTCATCTAAGCCTGTTAGCGCTCCTTAGATGGACCCACCAACCTGCTTCTGACATCACCCGTGGGCCTTACAACAGCCATTAGTTTCCAAAAAACCCACAACACAAGGTAAGGCTGTGCCTTTGTGTTGAAAGGACATTGGAAAAGCCAAGGAAAGGTGATGAGAGGAAATGAGAGAAATGAAAATGGTTTTCTTTGAAGTTTTACTGCCTGCCAGAGAGCTCCTGTGGCCCAGCGTGAACAAGGCGAGTCCACCAAGCCCAGCCAAGGAGCAGCGACCAGGATCCTGTGCTGGAAAACAGGAACGTTCATTTTGCAGCTTTTCCACGAGGATGTAGTGCCAGGAGAAAAACTCACTGCGCAATAACAAGGTCTTGGCACAAACGCCATAAAACAGCTCAAACGAAACCCGAGACAAGTCCCAGGTGTGGATGTGCCCCGCTCCGTCCGTGAGCAACGTCAGACAAGCCACAGCCTCTAACATCAGGGATCTGCAACGGCACATCTGCCTCTGCTCTTGTGCAGAGCAGGTCTGTTTTCTTAGAGAAAAAACAACTTTATCTGGAGAAGGAATCATTAAATTGCTCCTACACCACGTGTATCTGTTTCACAGCCTGGCACAAGACAAATGCAGTTTGATGGAGTCGTTCTTTGCACCTCCAACTCTGATGGAGTTATTACAAGTGACTCAGATACTTTTGTGCTGGTTTTTGATATTAGTCTTGTCCTAGGGGGAAATATTCCATCTGGAGTTGGCTATAGTGTGCTGTCAGCAATTCCTGAACTTATGATGTAACTTGGCACTGCCATTTGGATGATATCAGGCTGATATCACTAAGCCAGGCAGTCAGCTCTGCTCTGCAGAAGATTAGACACACTAGCAACAAGTATCAAAAAACAGACAAGGCACGATTCAGATTTTTAGAGCAGATTGCTATTTTTAAGTGGAAACCAGCATTTCTCTTCAAATTTATCTAAACTCGCTATTTACTTTTGGGAAAATAATAATAATAAAACAATGTGAGAAAGGGAGTCCTGAGATCCACATAAACTTGTCCTGCCTGTGACAGGACAAAAGGCTGCTGAATTTGGTGGTTGGCTCGGTTTTCCTCATTTTCCCATCTTACCCACCACCGATTTTAATGGGATATATGGGTATTCCTTTGAGATGGCTCCTCAGTTTGGGTGCAATTTGCGAATCACAAATCCACGTTCCCAACTATGCAAGTTACTCAGAAACCCCTCTCAGATACGGAAACTCCCAGATGTGTCCGTGAGTCCAGCTGTTGGCATTGACAGGGGAAGAGGTATGGGAAGGGGGACAACAGGGATGGAAAAGGCTTCTGCTGAGGAGTCCTCGAGGCAACGGGCAGGCTGGGAATGGCAGAGCTGCCCAGGACACAAGGGAAGAGGAAAGAGAAGAGCTGGGCATTGTCAGGGAGCAGAGCGCAGTGCTCAGCTTTCAGAGTGGGCAGCACAGCTGAGCAGGGGAGAGCAGGATGGTGTGACCTGCAAAGGCAGAGCTCCAGGGACGGGCAGGGGTATGCACGAGTTCAGAAAACACCTATGGCTTTATACTGGGCTTTGCCAGATTCATCCAGACAACCCAGGACTATCTTATCTCCAGTAGCTTATCTGTAGTGTCTGTCGCTGCCCATGAGGTTACTTGGTAGGGAGACATCTTAGTGGCTTTCGATCAAACTCTGAAGGCACCTGGATCATTCTGTTTACAAGATAGTCCTCAGGACCCAAACAGCAGAGAACATTTTGGATGAGCTGTCTCTGGCCTGACCACCAAGCCGCTGTCCTACTACCAACTCTCAGTCATTTCGTTTGACTAATTCTATATCCAGTTTCGGTTTTCTCCCATGACACCCTGGGGGCACTTTTAAATTGCTTATTTGTATATGTTGTCCTTATTTCCGCTAATAATGGCACAATGCCCTTGCTACTCGGATATGGCCTGTGGGTGCAGGAGCTGGCTCCTTCCCTAACGCCCCGCGAGTGGCCCAGAGCAGCCCGGCCACCCACCAGGCTCCTTGCTGGGACAACTCATCCCTCCATCTTTGGCCTTTAAAGCTCAAGGGCGATACTTTCTCATAAACTGCATTCATTACCAGGCTCTAATAAGGCTACATTTTCAAATGTACAGCATACGAAACAGCTCAAAATATAACCCTGCTTCCCTCCTTGCCTTCTAACCAGAAACAACCTGACCAAACACCGAGCCACAAGCCAGCCGCCGTCTGCACCCTTGGATCGTGTCATTTTTAAACAAAGCTGACAGAATTAAAATCAGTGCTCCGTTACCCAGACAGGAACATTACCTTGGTGTATTAACTTGACAGGAACATTACCAGTGATGCAAGTAGATTAGTGAGTTGAGTACAAAAGACAGTGGATAATATTTATGAGGTCATTGGAGTTAGAAGCCAACAACTCCGAATTTGAGTATCTCAGGAAATGGAGATGACAGTGCATTTCCTACCTGTGAAGTGGAAGGGGTGAATGGCTGCTTTTGTTTTGGTCGAAGTCCGGAAAGCAGGGCTTCTGTATTATACCCATCAATACAAAAATACAGTATTGCCCAAAAGGATGATTGTTTAATTATCAGGTGCTAAATACTGAGAAGTTTTAAGAGGATCAATGGATAATTTAATAGTCATGGTTCTGCACGTAATGGGGAAGGGGAGGGAGAAACAGGGAGATGCTTTGGGTAAATATGCCCAATATCAAGAAAGAACAGAATTTTGTGTCCATCTCACTTTTTTTTTCACGCTCCTGAGAAGTGCCAGGGGCTGCAGAAGCTCAGGGTTTTCAAAAGCCAAACTCCTCTGTTTTACTTAAGCCCAGTGCAAGCTCCACCCTGGCACCTCTAAATCACCTGAAACCAAATCAGAGGAACTGATCCTTCTCCCTTCATCAAAAGGAAGGCTGGGATCAAGGATGCGTCAGGTGACAGGGAGCCCATAAATACAACCACAAACATGCAAGAAGAAGCTACAGCATCTACAGAAATCACCTGTCTCTCCCCAAAGGCTGTCAAAGCTGTTGATTTGTGCTCGCTCCACCTCCTCTTCGTCTTTTTCTGGAAGATCGAGCAGGTAGGAGACAATCTAAAACAAAATGACATGTCAGCTCACAAACTTGGATGCGTTATATATAAACTGCTGACATCCTAACAGGAGCTGCTCTGAGTACACAGAGGGAAAGGAACAGCCTCTGCCTGACACCCTGAGCTCAAGTTAATGCTCTTCCAGAGATCAATCACTGAACCTGCTGCCCAGTACAAGCAGAAAAACCCACCCGAGCGTTTTGATATGACCGCACACGATGAGCCTTTGGAGTGTCAGCTCCTTATAGCTGTGTCTGTCCTGCTACAGCTGACCCGGTATGTGCGTTGGATGCACCTTCGTCTGCTGTTACAGCTGCCGCAACCAGTGAGGAAACAGCGGCGTGTCCGTCTGTATCAACTCCACCTGGTGGGGTGCAATGACTACGATCGTCCCCTTTTACTGCTGGGAAACTGAGTCACGGACCAGTGATGTAATGGTGCGGTTATAATCGTTAGCCTCTCCGTTAGCTTAAGCTCCAGCCAAGATGAAGTTACTTCCAGAAACTATTACCTCCTTTCTAGCAAATACCGTTTTTAAGCAGACTGTTAAAAAGACTTCCACTATGTTTTTCCTCCAGCTGTGGATGCTTGAAACCCCAGAGAAGCAAAATGACTTCTTTAAAGGGTAAATTAAAGGATTTAATTGACTGCAAACTGGCAGAAAATTTCAGTGTCTGGATCCTATGATGCGAGAAAGCAAGAGGCTGAGAAGCAAATGGAGATTTTACTTTAGTGACTGAAGGACAAAACCATTTTTCTCATTCTAGGAGAAACACTTTTCTGCTGGGGTCCAGGCTGCGAGTCTTTTCTGAGTACCTGGGAGGACGCTGTGCCTGCCCCGCTGCCCGCAGCTGCCTGTGGACACAGACTGAGAGGTACCAGCACAGGGGAGCGGGGGTTTCAGTGACAAGTGCTGTTTTCCCGTGTCCAGCCAGTGACGCTCTAGTGCTAAGCGGGGCATCGGGAATGACAGCAGCACGAGGGGAGCAGGAAACCCAGGAGAGTGCCTACAGGAAAGATGCTGTTAAAGTGATGCCCACGTGGGCATCTACACAGTAGATGCCTTGTGTATATGATGCTGCCTTGACGGGAGAGTGTGAGCTTGGTGTAACAAACCCCCGTGCACTCGGCTGACCTCCCAGCCGGGTTCTGTACTGCTGAGTGGACCTCGTGTCGCCTGACTAAAGCATAAAGCTAAGTCTGGTATGGTTATGCTAGGGTATAATCACAGCAAGGACTCCAGTGTGGCTCCATCAGTGATTAAGACCACTTTATAAACATGCTAAATATTTGTTTTATCACCAAAGTCGGAGAAAAACAGCGAAGTAATCATCAGCTTGCATCTCCTATGACTGCAAGCACCTCAAAAGAGGGACTTGGGAGTATTTTCTGTAAGCAGCCATGTACCTTTTACGGTACAACAGAAATACTAAACAATTCCAAAACTCCTTTCCACGCATTATAAAGGTGACCAGTATAATCTGGGGGGAAATTCCCATTTAAAAAGTTCTGTGCCCTGTTACAAATTACGTCCTCAGCATGCAGATCTTCAGGGTTTTGAAGTCACATCTGCTTCTGATCGGTTGAACTCACAGTCACTTAGCTAATAAGAATTTCCCAGCTTTCTTTAATTAGCTCCTCTGATCTGAGCACATTACCTATGTTTTCAAGGATTATGCTCAAGAAAAGCAAAATCACAACTCCAGTAAACGAGCTCAATTTAGCAAAGAAATCAACCAATGCAAAAATCCCCAAAGACTGCTTCTCGGTAAGAAAACATACATCATTTACCACATCACAAATCTTTATCAGTGTGATAGGAGCAAGGTCTTCAGCTCTTCCCTCCCCCAACACACAGCCCAAACCAGCGTGGTCTCACACTCCCCTAACAGCACTGGGGGAGCGGCCTAAGTAACACACTGTTTATCCAGCCTTGCTTAAAGGTTTATTCCAACAACTTAAAGGCTTGTTATGCTTCCTCTCTTGGACGCCTGCCCAGACCACAGGGTTTGCCAAGGGATCTGTGAACCCCGCTGCCGGGGATGAGAAGGGGAGGAAGAGTAGGACAGAGGCACTGACTCCACCTCCAAGACCCTCTTTGGTCAATGTTTTGGCTAGGAAACGTAATAAGCCCTTGGTTTCCCACCCAGTGGAGGCAGCGATGGGCTGGTAGGTCTTACCTCGGTGTAACCCATGCTGGCCGCAGCGATCAGTGCCTGCTGGATGGCGTGGCTCTTCTTGAACACTCCCTGCTGCTGCCCAGCCATGGTCCAGTCGCATTGGATCAAGAACTTCACCACCTCCAAGTGTCCTCTGAGAGCAGCGTGAACCAGAGCGCACTGACCGTTTTTGTCCAAATGATCCACCTTGAAAAGAGATGACAAAATAAAATTAAGTCAAATCACAGGCAAAACATTTTCGTTTCTCCAGAGTTTCCAGCCCTGGTTTCAAAATAATGCCACATGTGCAAAATGTGCATTTTTCTGGAAAACTATCCCTTCCACGACCAGAAAAAAACCAGTCCCGAGGCAACTCTGCCCCAGGCTTAGGCGTCCTCTTGGCCACAAGTGTTTGCTTTGGGTAAGTTACCATTCTTTTTAGCTTTCTTCACTTTTCTTCAGACTCAAAGGCTGCAAAAGCATTTTCCCCTTTGCGTCCTTAAGCACAGCAACCGTGTTTTCTTGCGGATTGAAATCATACCCACTGGTATCATCTCCTTTATCCAAATCCACAAAAGGAAAACCAGCTTGTTTTCCAGAAACCATTTCTTTCGAGAGAGACAGAAGTGCCCGAGCCTGCAGTCGAACGCACAGCGCGAACCCAACGCAGGCAGAAGTCAGTAGGAAACAGAGGTCGTGCTTGGCAGCCTTGCAGGAACTTAATTTGCTTGGCTTTTCAGGACAGGGCACGGTTTTCACTTGATGCCTGAATACATCAGCTGGGATTTCCAGGTCCTGTCCCAACACCAGTAGCTTGGAGAAAACAGGACAGGCAAAGCAACCACCGTCCGCCTGCCAGTTAACCCCTTCAGTGCTCTGCAACATATTATTTCTCATTTATTGTATTATATATATGAGAAATAAGTATTATATTAATATAACAATAGCAATTATAGTAATATAACACATACGAAAATATTAATATACTAATAAAATTAACACATTATAATATGGGAACTATTCCTCCTATCTCTCATTTCTCAACTTTCCACGCCAGAATCAAACACCACAGCCTTCAAACTAAACCCAGCTGGTTTTGGGGTGTTTCCTCAATAGGGTTAGGGATACTCAAGCTGTGAGTGGCAGGACCTGTGCATTGCATTTTGTAGACCAAATATTTCTGTTCTCAGAGAGGGAATGCTGTTTCTTACCAACTAGTGCAAGGGAGTCACCCGACTCTCAAAATATCCCAACAAAAGCAGAATTCTTTTTTTTCCTTCGTACTGTCCTCGCATTATTACAGACAACATGGCAAGATCTAAGCGGGACCCCAGCCATCCTGACCTTCATACCAAAACTATACAAACCCATATTTTGCTTTTTGAACTGAAGCTAAACATACAGAGAAACCACAAATTGTTTCCAGGAGGCTCCACTTCAAAAATCAGCACAATTTTCTTCGTCAACAAAATGTTTAAACCTGACTCATTATATACAATTAAAACTCCAAACACTCACCACAAAGCTAAACAAAGGGTATTTTTCTAGGACAAGTCTGATTGATAGAAGTTTTTGGAAAATGTGTCTCAAGGAGATATTTAAAGAACGCTCTGGGCTGCAAAAGCAACATTGCCATTTTAACCTCGTGAGGTTCAAGGACTTCTCCAGAACACCCTTCTGCAGACCATCGGTGCAGCGTGATTAGGCAGTTCCCACCTCAGGCCCAAGTTCCAGAATATCCTCAGGAGTTTCTTAGCTTTGGTGCCAATGCGAGGTTTTCAAAGCCACTACGCTTCAGCAGAACAGGGAACCCTCCACAGCACCATCCTGGCTTCGTCTGCTGGAGGATATTCTTTAGCAGGGGTTACATATCCTGCCTGCAGCTTGTGCCCGGCCTCGCATAAACGTGGAATAGTTTAAATCAGCTTTTAGAGGAACGTGGTCACCTTACCTTGGCCCGTTTCTTGCACAGCAGCACAACGATACTTAGAAATCCAGCAGCAGCCGCGTAGCCGAGCGGGGTCAGGCCGCTCTCCGAAGCGGCATCGACATTGGCCCCGAACTCCAAAAGCAAAGCCACCATCTCCGTGTAACCCAGGTGAGATTGGACACACAAAATGGGGGCATTGTTCAGAACTTCGGTCCGATAATTCACGTTTGCGCCTCCTAAAATCAGCAACCGACTGACCTGCACAGGGAAAGAAGAGCTCCTGTTAGCTGAATCTTATGGAGAGATATTAGTTTATTTTCAGGGCAACAAAAGAATGTAAACCAGGGCCTCCCGCAGGTTTCCAAGCAAACAGTGAAGGACATAAAATGCCCAGTAAAAACACTTGCCAAATATACAGTCCCATTTTAGGCAGTTTTGCCCATATGGGAAGGAGCTGGGGCAAACGACCTTCCAGACGAAAGGCAATTTGAAATCTGTATCACTGTCTGAAATCCTCTTTGCTGTAGGGATGAAGTCACTCAAGCTAACACGTTCATCCTTACCAATGAAAAGAGGCAAGTAGTGCCTGGACTAGCATGTGCCGTCGCGTTTGGCATTGCCTCCGAGTCAGTGCCTGTCTAAGCCAGAGCCCTTTGCAGGGCTGTCAACTCTCAACACCAGTTGTCGCATCCCACATCTCTGGGGAGGAAAAAGGCAAGTGAACCCATTTGGCCCAGGCGCAAATTCGCTGTTCACTCACTGCAATTAAAAGGAGATCCCTGGTCAAAGCAGAAGAGTTGAGGGATCATCCCAGACGGTAACAAGATCCCAACTGAACTGATGGCCTCTCCCCAGCTCGAGACGAAGGCCCAGCAAGCTGCTCAGCACTGCCTGGGCAGGACCCCTGCCACGGGCAGGCAGCTACGGCAAACACTCTATGCACGGTCACTGCGCGTTGCTGGGAGCTTCTCACGTGAGCTCTGAACCGCCCCAGCTCTCCTCCTCCAGTACCTTTATGTTCGGGGTGTAGAGATTTCTCAGAGACGCCAAAGCCATTGAAAGACCTTCGGTACTGTAGGAGATCCAAAGCCCTTGCAGGATAGAGGAAGATACCCCAACTTTTTTACTCAGCCCCTAAAAAAGAAAAGATGATTTAGATGCAAGCTTACAAATATGCTCAGTTACACTGGGCGGATCCTCCCGGGTCTCTGGACTTCAAAGCGTTTCAAGACACTAACAGCTACACGCAAGATAATGTGACAATTTGCTACCTCCAGCCTTTGCAGTGAATTAATAAGCGTGTAGGAGATAACTTGCAAAGGTACTGTAGCCGTCTCCAAGGTCGAGGAAAGGCAGGATTAAACTGTGAGCAACCTGAATCCATTCGACACCCTCAGAAAATGCCATACGAAGGAGCACAGCACGCTCATTTTTTTATTTTTTAATGAAGTACACATTATTTTGGCAGAACTGATTCACAAAGTTTCCTTATTATTCCCACGGTTAAACTAGACGACAGTATCTGCCCGCAATAAGGTAAACGAAGGAAGTCTCACCCACAGCCTAGAACAGCATTCCCGTATCTCGTACCAGACTGTTTCCAACCTTTCTGGCCGATGCCCCTGACCAGCCTATACGTAATACATACAAGGTCTGACATCTTTTTCCAGCAACACCAACTGGCAGAGCACAGAACTGTTAAGCAAGTTTCCTCCCTCCGATCAAAGGAACAAGAACTGCTCTGTAGCCAACAGATGGGAGCAAATGCCTTGATCGAAGAGGAGAGGAACGGGTTTGCAGCTCCAGCAATGAGCTCCGCTGCGTGTTGTGCTCCGTTGTGATGCGGGTACACCCTATATGTTGCTGTTCTGCTATCGATTTACCATTAAAGCCTGCTGTTTCCATGGAAACTGTACGGAGTTCTTTAATTCTGTTTTGATATGCAAACTCCGATTTCTACTTCCTTGCACACCGTGTGGTCACTTCTACCTGCGCAAAGCAGCAGGATCGCATTTCAGTTGGTAAGTCTTTTGTACGACAGACCGACACGGAGGGTGTAGGGTGGCAGGGAGAAAACCGGCAGCCAAAGGTGGGATTTGTCTCCTCTAAAGGAAGATGTGCAGGAATCATCACCTGAGCCTGCTGCTGGACTCAGCTGCAGGCCTCTAATACCTACGTGTGAAAGATGTTCCGAAGCATCGCACCAGCCATTAACAGATTTGTCACTTGAAACGGTTTTACCATAAAAAGAAGCAAAAGATTAGGCAGGCTCTTATAAATAACAACTCCGTGTGCTTGTTTCCTTCAGAATTCAGGGAGCTAAACAGAGAAAAATATCTGCTTGTGTTAGGAGGCAGAAAAAGAGCTCAGGAATTTTGGCCGCCATTAAATGCTGCTTTTGAAATAACACAATGCAGGATATTAGAGGTCAATATTAAATTTCAGTGAAGTCAGTAGGGTATAATTGGACAAATGGAAAACAATTTTATAATAAACGGTTAAAATAATTTAAAAATAGTTATACTACTACCAAACCCATAAATAAGCTGCTTGAGTCACCATCAGGACCAAGGGAAAGAGCGTGCATTTTCAGAATAGCCATCTGAAGATCATCACACATGCTATAAAAACCTTAGCCATTGTATTAGAATGCACTCAGACATTAGCGCAAGACATACAAGCTGACATTTATCCTTTAAAGAATAAATGCATTCAACCCCGTTATCACTCAGTTGCTGAAACAAAACTTCACCACTTCTCATTTTACAGATCATATCTTCCTTTTCTATTTCCTTTTCTGCCCAGAACCGTGCAGCAGGTTGAATCCTTCGGCAAAAGCAAACCCCAGCTGGGCACAACGTCAAACCGAACCACCACGAGGGGTTTCCACCACCCGACACAGGCCCAAGGCACGGCCTGACCACGCGCGCTTCATTCGAGCAGCTTTGCCAACCCCACACAGCCCCGGATTTCAAACAGCCTTGCTGGTTTTGCCCCCCGCTCCTGCGCGCAGCTGTCAGCACCCTCCATTTCTAACTTGTCGCTTCCTCTGCTGTTTGGCCATTGGCACCTTCAACGCAAGATCTTTGTAAGGCTGGTTTTCAAGGAGTATCAGACACCTTTACACACCCATAGCTATCGAAGTGAGTGTTTCTGCCTGTAATTGTCCTTACATTCTCAGTCTGGGGACAAGAGAGACCCATTTCTGGATTACTGACATTTTAGCTAACTAATTTAAGATGCAATTAAAGACTTCTCTTTGGTTGATTTGCAAAACATACGTCAGCCTGAAGTTTGGGTCTTCTTGTATCATTACTGTACATTTCTCTTCTTGCCCTTTCATTCCATGCCAGGCTTTCCAAGCTGGGTTGCCATATGCTTCTGTTAAAACTGGTAATTGCTTTAAAAGACTAAAACATTTGTACTTCCCCCCCTCCCCCCACACTGTTTGAGAATGTTTGCGTTTAAAAAAGAAAACCAGCAGATCTCAGTGTCAAGTGGAGCAGGGAGCGTGAAAGCTTCGTTACACCTACGTGTCAGGTCACTGCCTGTGCCTGGGCGTCGCTGATTTTTTACACCTGGAAATTCCAAGTGTCCCATCATTACCTTGCACAAGGTACGGGTGGATTCGAAGCTTTAGGGATTGGGGAGGACAAGTAAGTTTTCTGCACTGTTAAATCAAAGTTGGTCTTTACTCCTAACCCTCGGTGCTCCCTGGCTGGACAAAATGCTTTAGCCCTGTTCCAATCCTCTCCTGGCTTCGTGATGGGTAAATAAAATGGAATTACAGTGGCATCAGGCCTCCATAAATACCTTCAAAATTAGGATCATTGTGCCTGTGCAAAGCTGCTGCTAGAACATGATACTTCAGGAAAAACTCACTGAATTGATGACCTGACACGCTCCCTACTTGGCAGGAAACCCATGCCGTACTGGTAACGGCTTCAGCAAAAGATCAGACAGAACGAAAAGCCTGAATGGAAAAAAAAAATGCTTGTTTAGAAACAAATACAGCCCGTAACAACAGGAAAAGGAGCCTGTGTATGTACTCTTGGAAATATTATCTTAAAAGCATGCTCAAGATCCTAAACATGGTCTGCAACATTCCACGTCAATGCCTCCTTCAAAAAGTAATGCAGCTATTGTTTCACTTAGTAAACACTCACAGATCCTCAGTAAACACTTGTTTAAAAAAGGAATAAAAATAAAGCTATTCAAGGAAAAGCAAAAGACTAAGTCTTACAGTGTTTCTAATCCAGCTAATCCAAACCTCTTCAAAACGTTATAGTTCTTCTCAGCAACATACTGTTACGCTTATCTGTCACCGAGACACACTATTCTTACTGCAGTGTTGCAAAATCAAGGATTTTGCCGAGTGATTAGAAACAGAAGGCTGCACTGACATTTTTCATATGCCGACTGGCATCTTCTACTGTTGTAAATATTGCTCAATTAAATCTGGAATCTACAGGCAACTTGTCCACTTAATGAAAATTGTCATTTGTTTCGAGCCTGAAACCCTGTTATTTGTTTCTACCGTGGAAGTGTGAAACGAAGAAGATTTGGAATCAGATTTAGATGTAAATGGCAGCTGAACAGTAAACTCACTGCCGAATCTGGCCTCGGGAATGTAACTCAAAACTTGAAAATTGCTCGGGTAATGCGCCGACCTGGGGTTCTTCCCTTTGGCTCCGGCTGCCGCCTTCCCAAGCGAGGAGCCGTTGCTCCTGCACCTGACGGTGAATTCAGCACAGGCAGCTCAACAAATAAATCCGGCAGGGCTGACACAAGACACAAACTCTGTTTGCTCTAGAAATACAGGGGTGCTAAAGTTCTTAAGTCTATAAAATCACACACAGATCAGATGAAAATACAGCCTCATTTTTACCAGTGTTAAGCACCCACAGATGCTAATACTTTTAATAAATTCTGTATTTCCTGTGACCTTACAAATCCATGCTCTCATTTCCATCTCCTGGTCTGTGGGTCAGCAGGCAAAAGAATGATACTTAATTTACGGGTCATATTGATGCTCACATCCGCATTTGCCTTTCAATTACCCAGCTCTCAAATGTCTGTGTGAAGAGTAAAATGGACCCGCTGTCAGATTTTAAGGACCATCAGATCTTCCCTTCGCAACCTGAATTTTGTGTTGGATTCTTCAAAACCACTCCCTTTAAATGATTTGCTTTTCCTAGATGTTGTTACAAGGAACTCGTCTTACACAGGAACAAGCCTCTTACGGTAGAAGAGCAATTTCAGGTAAGGAGGCTCTCTGCTGGATTTACAGTCTGAAGGACAGTTTCATTTCAAGGATTCCTCTACACCAGTGCCAATTTTCTAAAGCTCACTTCTACAGGTTTCAGCAGCCTGCAGCAATCACACTTGTTAGAACAACCCTAAAACAAGAGACTGAACGCTGCCAGTGCTAGCGCGGGGACGAGGTTGGCGTAAGTCTTCATTTTAACTTTTGTTACCTTAAAAATATGTGCTTTGAGGATGTGATGTCCCAGTTCAATAGTTTGCTGTCGATTTAGTTTTCCCTCTTGACGGGAAAACCAGAAGGCAAGTAATGTATGGCCACTCCTAAAATCAGAAGAAAGAGTATGTTAGTATTTGCTCGTCACATTGACAAAAGAACTTCTGACAACAATTTCTGGTCCTGCTAAGCCTTCAGCCTCGTCCAGCTTTGGGAAACAGAGCTGGGCTAATTCTCACTTGTAAACCACCAACTAATTGCATCCTTTATTACTGGTGATCACCGATAGCTCAAAAAGCCCCAAACATTGGAAGACAGCAAAAATAAAGCATTGTATTTTCTATGAGCAGATGTGAATTTGGGAACACTAGAGGTACAAACACTGAAGTGCTACTTTTATAGTCATTTTGCAGAGAACTGTACTTTGAAAGCATGCCACCAATCCTGAAGTCGTTAGAGAACGACATATTTAAAATATCCACTTTGAAAAAACATCCTTTAAATGACAACTATGTTCTCCACCCTGTGATACATCCTGCAGAGTGAAGCAACTTTATTTCCATGTAAAACTCCTTCTAAACACATTCTCCAGCTTCTCCAGTAATAAAGATGCTTCTGGCAGCAACCTACCAGGTTGACAAGCAAAGCAAATTAACTGAGCTACTCACAGAGCCCTGTTTAAAGCAAAACGGATTAAAAGAGACACTGACTTCCATCGCAGATGGTCATCTATACTGACATTTTTAAACGTACAAATTTCCAGCTTGTAACACTGAAAGGTCAGCGTGCCCGGGTCTCCTCAAACATGCGAAAAGCTGATTCTCCGCACACGCACAGAACAGAGGCAGTGCAGAAACGCGAAGTATCGCAACCCATCTGAGGATGAGATCGGCAAATACCTGCCCCTGCGGGCAGGTGGGGATGCAACAGCAGGAGACGCAGCGGGCAGGGGAGGAGGCCGCCGAGGCTCCACGCCTGGACCTCCATGGTCCGGGGAGCTGAAATTTTCTTGGTTTCACCAACAAATTCATATCCTTCTTTAAGCTTCATGGTACTTGCAAGGGAGTCCTTTTTAACCCACGTCATTTCTAGAACTACATCAAAATGTGACTACGCATAAAAGCAATTAAACCCCTTCCAGCCAAAGAAAAGAAAATATGATATCAACTGTGGCTTTAAAAGGGCTTTTAAGGACAGGGAATGTTATTAGCTCATCACGATTTGGTAAAGCAGAAGAGTGTTTTGCGTGGCCAAATGACAAGTACGTATTATGGAAGACACGAAGCTTTCACAACGGTGGGGCTTTACCAGCGCCGTCTCCGTCCAGGCAGAATAGTTACCCCTGTCTCAAAATAAACTCAGAACAAAAGTGAAACGCTTGCAGTGTCGCAGCCAGGTGTTTGGCAAGGGCCCCCCTCGGCCCTGCCAGCGGGCCTCCTTTTGGACTGATAACATACGGATTCATTTTAGCGGAGCCCGACGCTGGTCTGCCAGACCTCGTGGTACTGGTAGGAGGTGGACGTGTGCCCGCTGGAGGAGCGGGATGGAAAACAAAATGTCTCTTTTTTACAAGGCAGGACTTCATCCCCAGGTCTTGATAGGTGAAAGAGCCCCGCATCCCACTTACATGTAACAAAAGAAACTCCTTCGCTGGTGATAAATTCTATTGTGCCTCTCTCCAAAATGCAATCACATTTACAGAGGCACCATCAACTCAAACAATAAACTGTTGTCTGAAATGTTTTCTTTGACTGATGGTACCCTTCACACGTAGGGTGACTTGAGCTGAAAAAGAAACTGAAGAAAACCTCTTTTTCTGCATGCTTTCCCTGTCGCGCTCCTCTCCACGCCCTGGCCTGGCACGCGGCGAGACGCCCAGTGGGGATCCCGTAGCTCCCCGCTCCCCGTCACCGGAGAAGGAGAAGCTCTGCCAGGCGGTGACACTCAGCCCATCAAGGTGTAGCTCAGCTGAGAGCTCATAACCAGGCAGGGCGCCTTGTGCACAGGGCAGCGCCACCGCTTCCCACGCGCGGGCGGCGCTGTGAGAGCTCTCCGCATCGCGCCAACAGAAGGGGCAAAGCATAAGAAGCTGGGAAAACAGAAGGGCCTTGGAAGTGGTTGTAGCACCTTAAGTTATCTACAGCCTGTTGCCTTGCCTTCCTTTCCCCTCTTTGTCCCCCATCCTTGGAGTGGGAGGCGAACATCAGGTCACATCCTTTTAAAGGAGACGGACAAATACGTTTGCTCATTACGCTGATTAACCTCCGGGAATGCCCATGGAAAGGAGAACCGAAGCAGAAGGGAACAAGTGGCTATGAGGCACAGCTTGAGTGTTGCTAGATACAGCTGCAAGTCAAGGAGCGCAGCAATTGCTAGATTTTATCCGTCCCCGTTCAGCCAGATTATGAAAACCTATAATCACTCTAATACACTCAATGCATCTCAATAGCTCATCAGATTCACAATGCTGCGCTTACGGTTTGGAGAAGAGCCAATGCATTTACCTCCGCTCAGAGGCTGGTAGTGCAACTTCATTCAGAGCCGTCAGCTCATTACCTTTCTGGGGAGAAAGCGGCTTTCTGCTCCGGGTCCGCGGGCGGCTGCGCACAGGGGCCCGCAGCCACCCCTCTCTACCTCTGTTTTTCACGTCACAGAAGAGGAAATAACGCCACCTGTTCGCTTGTTGAGCCGGGCTGATGGAAACCTCTTCGAAACGCTCGGGAAGGCTCTGAACGGAGCCGTAACTGCATTAATCCTAAGCATGAGCTGAGGGTCCAGAAACTTCTGATGTGCCTTTTCTTGGCCGCGAGAGATGAAGTGCAGCTCCTGTCTGCCACACGGGCCCACGTTCCACAGTTAGCTCCTAAATTGCTTTTCAGCTGCGGCTGGTAGGGTATTTACCTAAATTTCATTATATGCAGGACTTTGGCGGTTATGAATACGGCATGTATGAACTATTCCAGAATAAAGAACAGTATTCAGGAGTAATCCATTACCTCCGCAATGTTTCCCAGACCTCGGCTTTCGGCTTGCTGATAAATACTTGCAGTCACTTGTTCTGTCAACGTTAATTGCATGCTAAACCAGATTCCGACAGCACAGGCTCTTTTTCTTCTTTCTTTTTTTTTTTTTAAATACAGCAGAGGATGGCAGTAATGATTTCTACATCAAGGAGCTCAGTGAAATGATTTGCTTTGAATTTCACCACTGCGGAGTTTATCATCAGAGATTTTTCTATTTTTAATGTAAGATTTCTTTTTGTGAAAAATTAATAGCGCTGCCAGCTGAGCTCCGGCAGCCTTTGTCTGCTCTCGCAGGCTGCCTGGGTCAGCGCCGGCTCCCGCGGCGGCCGGGGCTGCCTGCGTGGATGCGCGCATACCTGCTTACATCCAGACACAAAGGCGAGTCTTCACCCTTCAAGCCCCTGCATAGCACGAACTGGTGCACACACGCAGCAGCAACGAGGAGGGCTAATGTAAGTGAAGGCTACGCACGGGCACAAGCGGAGGGGCTGGATTCACCAGAGCGGTCCCTACACGTCCGCTCCCGGTCACCTGAAGCCGAGGCGCGCACAGCCGCGGGCGCAGAGCGAGGCGACGCAGGGAGGCGGTACCTCCAGCACATCCCTCATCGCGCCCCGGTCCCTCGTGCCACAGATGAAGGGGACAAGGTGCCGTTAATAAAATACCAGCGTGATCAAAGAGCTGTGATGGAGCATGGGGAAAGGCAAAAGAAAATATTGAAAGCTTCTGGATCTGTGCTTCATCTATGCTACTCTATCCCTCAGGCAAAGAAAGAGATTTAAAAGGGTGTGAAATTACTCTAGTGTTAAGGCACTGCACTACTGGAGGAAAAGACAGGCAAAAAATAAGTGAGAATCAGTCCCGTTTACTTCTGAACCTACCGAAGTCCAAATTCCCTGATTTACACCCACCTCTCCCTTCTCCCAGCTAATCCCATGAAACCATTCCAACATCCAGAGATTTGACATTGTGCCCAGTGAATCTGGTCTTCCAAGAGATGCGTATTCATATTTTATTCAGCTCTGCAGAGTGCAGTTTTGTAACTTCGGCACAGAGAATAATGTCTGCTCTGACAAAGCCTGGAGCCTCCCTCGCTCTCAGAAGGATGTCTGTCCAGGCTGCAGAAAGGCCAAGCTCAGCTCACTCAGCTCCTCTTGAAGGATCACTCGATCACCAAAACTGATTTATTGATTTTTGGACGCAGTTCCCCTCCGATGTTGTAACTGCAAATTAACTTGGAAGGAATTAACCCTATACAAGAAAACTCGAACAAAATAGGGAACGCTCTTAAATGTGCGATATTCTTTCCTACAGAATTAAACACTGGTTTAATTTGCTGAGCTAACTGGGACAGCCAAGTTCAAAGCCAAGAAAAATCTTCCCATCCCTCGGGTCAGATCTCATTGCAGCGAGACAAGCTATGGAGTACCTGATCAAAAACCATCACCCTGCCTAGAAACAACCGAGGACACAGCAGTGGTGCGCTACCGATTCTAGCTGCTTTAGGAAACTGCAGACACACTTCCTGACGAGCAGGACAAGAAACCTGTGCCAGCACAGTTGCTACTTGCTTTCTTCACCCAACAGCTGCCTTATTTGCACTGACCCACTCCTACTGTAATCACGACTGTTCATTACACAGAGGAACACTTAACGGCCTCCACTGGAAACTAGAAACCCATCACTCTGGGTATTAAACATGAGATTTCCAGGCTAGAAGGGGCCATACGTGAATATCTAAGCTTACTTTTTTTTATAGTACAGATGATAAGGCTCAATCCATACATCAACAGATGCATGGGTTAGGCTTGCAAACCAAGTCCAGTCCAGGTAAGGCTCAACCCATGCATCAATAGATGCCCTAGAGCTGCATACCAAGTCCAGCACCCCGGTTCCACTGAAGCAGGTCTCTTAGAAAGACATCCGAAAATAAATTAATATTTCAACCATGATGCTGCCAAGCAGAAGTGCTAGACCGACTCTTTCTGGTTTACAGGAGACAAGGCATTGCACAAAAAATCCACACGCAGTCATCATCCTAACCCTTAGCACTTTGTTACCATTCCCCACGGCCTCATGTAGTCTAAGCAGTAAAAGCAGCAAAACCGAGGTTTGTGTAAAGGAGAGCTAGAGAACTGCACAAACCACTCTGTGAAAAGCAGAAATGGAATCACTTAACGGCATCTGGCCTATTCTTAAGAGTAATTTTAATTTAAGTAACAGCATCTTGGCGATGGAAGACTTAAGTTTCTGACATCTCATAAAATCAATAGGCTCACTGGATGTTTCTTCATTGCCAGGGTGTGACTGAACACCAGTAAAACCAATACCATCTGCACGGCTACAATCCTGTTTGCATCTAGAGGGACGTGCTCAGGAAGCACAAGCTCCAAATGCAGCCAGCGCTGCCTTGCCCCACGTCCTCGGCCCCAGGCAGGCAGGGGAGGCCGATGGAGCGCGCGCGAGACGCGGCCGGGAGAGGAACGAACAGCAGTTAACAAGATCTGCAGCATTAAGAGGTGCTTTAGAGCATTTGTGCTTAATGACTTTTAATTTTGAATGAGCTGGAAAGCTCCTTACCCCTCTGATGTGGTATTAACAGCATCCACAGGCATATCATTCAGGTAGGAAGTTTATTCAAGTAACTGTCAGAGATGTAACAGCAACGACCTCACTGATGCAGCTCAGCTGAAACTGAGACTGCTGCTGACCTGCTCACAATCCCGGCGTCAGCTTTATTTCTCAAGGCTGTCTATTAAAAATTCCCTAAGTACTAACCATGCTGCACCCCTATTTTATCAAGGATGGGGAGTGCCTGCCTCAGATTATGTTGCACACTTGGCTATCACAGAGACAGAGTTTGTCCGTAGTTTATCTGGGATAACGGAGCTGCATCCACGTCAGGAGCCGACCCTGGAGAACCTCTACACTGCACGAAACAACGGCAGTCGGCCGTCGGGAGCTGCCAGGAGAAGCAGCAACGAGGAAAACCAGACCACTCTGATGGCATCCTTCAGATTTAAGGTAACAAAAGATACCTACAATGATTTAAAAATACAGAACAAAAAAGGAAGGATAAAGGAAAGAATAAAGCATTTCCAAATGCTTACAGGCCCTGACTTAATGAGATTTAAAAAACCATATCCACAGAGTAAAGATGCAATTCCCTTGTCTCCGTTCGGTTCATAAGGCTTTTCAGAAAATCTGCTGGTTGCCAAGAACAGATTGCTTTATATTCAGAGAAAAGAAGCGTTGTCCAAGAGCAGTGTGAAAGACTGCTGGCATACTTAATAAATACGTTGGATGGGTAAAATGAATATCGACATCTTTTAGTAAGCTTTCTAGTGACTACACAGTTAACAGACTGAGAACATCTCAAAAGACCAACGGTGATACACTCAACCTGATGTAATCCAGGTTCTCATTCAACTTGACGTAATTTAAAATATATGGGGTTACAGAAGAATGTGGACTGGGATTTGGAAGTGCTTTACTGCCGCTTTGACCAGGAGTAAGTGACCATGTAAGAAGCAAGATGGAACAAAGTCAGGGCTGCTCGCTAGTGAACTGCTGGAAGATGGCTTTGCTCCATAAGAGGGTCTTAAGATTTGAGGAATGAAATGTTTCTGCTGATTGCAGGGGGGCTGGACTACGTGACCTTTAAAGGTCCCTCCCAACCCAAACTGCTCTATGAAATAACAGGAATAAATTAAGCAACATTTCTTTCTTCAGTCAGCATTGATATTGCCTCTGATTAACTCCATTTCTCTCTTCTTGGTGGCTCCATGCCACGGAACGGATTGCTCCGTGAATATTTTCTTCCATTTGAATGTGAAAATGGTACAGCATACAGCAGCTTACAGCCCAGAAAAAAAGAAAAAGATTTTATGAGGACAGTAACTCAAGACACTAAATATATTCAATATATCCGAATGCTTAGGTTGCATGTCTAATGAGCCAGTTAAAACAAGCTGCTCTACTGATGTCCTTTATGGTGGCAGCGATCACATCTGCTCTCCATCTCATCTGTCATGATTTATAATGTCTCCCGTTTCTCCTCTTCTCTTCCAACTGAGGCTGCAGCTGCAGCCCTGCCCAAGTTTCAGAGGAAAAACCTGCAGCTAAGCCACTTTGCTGCTTCCCTAGACACAGAGCCACCACCACAGGCGTGAGTTCTGGTTTCCTTCTCTTCTGTCCTGAACCCCGTGTTACACAAGCATTGGCTTCTGATGCTCAGAGAAGTCCCTGTTTCAGCTGCCCAGCTTACTACCAAGGGCTTTAATAACTTATTTTTTTCATCTCCGTATTTCTGCATGAGATTAGAGGCAACATCTAGAGACGCTGGCGACACGGATACTTGCATAAAATGAGCTTCCTACACTCATTTTGTTGAGCTGTTGCCTGCTCTTTCTGTATTTCAAAATGTACTAGGTTACAAGTCAATGAATCAGGAAAACTTGACTCTGGAAGTCATATGGGAGGCCTAGAAGTTGTATTCTCAGAGTCAGCACTCCATCAGGTCCCTACTGCTCGGTGAACAGATTGCGTTTGCCCCTCCAGTTAACTGGAGGACATTATGATGGATTCGTCCTTGTGATCCAAAAATACGGCACTCACTACGGTCTGCTTGAGGAGTAAATCAGAAGAACAAGAAACATTGTACTGGTGTTCTTATGCTACGGGTATAGACAAAGCCCTGTCCCAAATCACAGCTAAGCCACTGCTTCCACCACGCTCCACACTTCTGCCAAAATGGGAGCTGTAGATGCGATCTTAAAACACCAGATCCTGTGGTGATGCGGTAACTGTATTAACTCAGCACAGGCCTTGCACAAGTGCAGATGACCGGAGAGCAGGCTGGGCAAGGAAAAAAAAACCTGACCTCATGTATTTCGGTGACATGTGGCGCCCAGCCCGCGGCTGGAACCAGCAAAACAACCAATTACAACATACCCCTCCTGGTTCTGCTGATGCGCCGAGTGCTGGCAGGTACCTGTACCTGGGGGCACTCAGAAAAGCCCAGTGTGAGCTACAATACACGCTCAGCTAAAAGACTGGCACTCTGGAGCCATGAAAAACACATTAAGAGAGGTAATTCCAACGGTAAAGCAATGCTAAATAATAATGGAAGCAGCAGCGCTCAGCTCCCTGCCACACCTCGAGCGCTGGGGTTGCTGCTGACTGCCGACCGCTTGCGAAAATCTGATTATTTCATCTCCATCCTCACAAGGTGCCAGCGGGAGCCGCAGTATTTTTAATTTGATCCATAAGTACCTAAGGGACTAAAAGAAATCCTACACCCGTTATTTTGCCTCACCTTGAATTCAAACAGCACCTTTCCTTCACTAAGTCCATCCCACGTGAACACAGAGAAAACACTTAAGACATAGCCTGAGTTTTGGGGAGCACTTGAGCATTTCAGCTCACAACAAAGCAGAGTATATTTTAAGAGCTTTTCAGAATCTTATAAAACAGGAAGAAAGTCAAATAATCCATGCACCATGATGACAAAGTGAGCTACGTATGGAGGAGCCAACTGGGGGTAATTTTTAAGAAGCTAAAACCATGACATGTACGAACCCAGCCCCCATTTAAAGCTGTTTGTTGTATCCCTGAATTTCTATAAATACCATTTTCACCGACTTCTTTTCCTCCAAACTTTCTAAATGAATTCTCTTTTGACCGGGGATGGTTATTTGTCAATCAGATTAAGCATTCCATCAAAATGAAAGAAAAAAACCCAAACAAACCCTGTATTTTTTTCTAATGTACACACTCTATAATTTTGCTGGGTAATATATTAAAACATTAATTTTGTGTAGGAAAAGTCTCCACTTGCAGCATGCCTCCTGAGAGGGAAAGGAAAACGCAAAATACCTGCACTATTGTATCAAAAGGCAGCTCTGCTGGAAACCATGGCAACTCAGCGTGGGTTCGCGACGCATACTTCTGGATCGCTGCTGCCTGCTAAACCCCGCAGGGTGCCTTTCGCTGGGGTTCCAGGGACAGGGGCAGATTTGGTTTGTGGATGTGAAGAGGAGGGAAGAGATGAGGACATGCCCTCAACCTCACTGATGGAGCCACCAGTACTTCTGCCTGATTATTTTTTTTGTGATATCCCTGATTATTATAGATCTTCTAAGCAAGTCAATGAGCAGGAGCTGCCTGATCAAGTCTTGGTGCACTGAAGAGAACATCTGTTGCAGATTATCGATTCCTCATGCAGTGTTTCCAAGCTTCCACGTTTCAGAACAGCCCAGCCCAGCGGTGCCATCCCTGAAGAAGGCACCAACGCCCTGATTTTGAGCGATGCCAAATGCCTGCCGGGTCTCTCTCCATACCTGAGCACTCAGCTTTTTGGAAACCCGGCCACAGATGTTCGGGGTTCCAGGCTAACACCGCATCGGTAGCATCCATGGGAACAGTTCTGCATCTCTGCGCCGTGAGAACATCCCGTGCGCAGCAGGATATTCCTCCAAAGTTCTCTACCAGGAGACTCTCCCCCATCATCACGCTGGTGACTGCTGTTCTCGCTGCTCTTGCTCTTCTTATGGAAGGAAAAAAAAGCTTCTGGCCCCATCATATGGTAAACCACAGAGTTATGTGCCGTAACCAAACATCTGTGCAACGGCAAGGAGCCAGAAGCAGGATAGAGCCTTCGTCGTGTTAAGGAACATCTTAATTTCTGCAGACAAAAAGCGTTCTTCGTTACGCTTACTTGCAGACTGGCCTTAAAGGCCAGCGCAGCAGAGCTGCTGCTCTGCCTACCCGACACCGCAGCCCCGGTGGGAGAGACACCTTGGGCTGCACCTCCAGAGCTCGGCAAACGGGGGCGAGCCTACGCCGAAGGCACCACCCCTGCAGCCTCCCGTCTCCCCCGAGTTCCAGCCCGGTGCAGGTCAGGTCACCTCCCTGGGAGCAGCACGTCGGGGAGCCAGCCGCCCTGGACTGCCCTCCAGGCAGCGGAGGGGATCGGTGATGGGATTCAGCTCACCCAAGGCAACGGCTGAAACAGGCCAGACAAATCGCTTCAAGTACTAAAGGAGACCAGAGCGACTGCCTGCAAGCACCTAGAATTGGGTGAGATGAACCCAAGCCACAGGTGAAGTGCTTGAGGAGAAGATCTAAATGCTTCATTTTGCTGAGGACTCGTGGCTGCGGGGAAGTTCCCGGGGCAGTGCAGCCAAACAGCCTGTTTCTACCCCGCTCCAGAGTGAGTGGTGATGGAAGGGGACACACCACCAGCACACACAGCGTTGGCTGGTCCGCTGCCACCCTGAGAAGCAAAAGCCCAAATTGAGACAGTCATATGTGCGCGACAGCGCAGAGCGTATCTTTTGCCTTCCTTAGTTTTCCTGTGCAAGAAAAGAAGATCTGTGAATCTACCTCAAAACCCTGTGCCTTGGTTAGAGGAGCAGCCTGGACAGATTAATCTCATCCAGTTTTGCCAACACCGGGGACATCTCCTGGTGAGCCCATCACCCCGAGCTCCATCCACAGATCAACAGGAGCAGGCGCTTCCCAGGCACTCTTCATCTGACCTATTTTAGCCTTTTAGCTTGTGAGGAAATGAATCATTCTTATTCCTCTCCTCTGACTATAAAGCAAGTCTAGACAAGGAACTCAGATGTTGATACTTAAATCTGGATAGAGTAATTTCACTTCTGGGGTCCGTATCTGACTACAGCTCTTTTACCGCCTTGCCAGGGCAAATCACTTCACTTCTGCCTCTCTCACAGTCCTTTCAGCAGCAGCACAGGGATAAAACATTTTATTAGCATTGTAAAAGCACGGAAAATAATGGCATGGAAGTTTCTGGTTAAGTCTAGGCAGAAAACAGCACAGCATTATAGCAGAATTTAGGTTAATAACTGTAAGAGCGAACGTACATTAACAACCGCTTCCTCTGTGCACCAGTCACAAAAGATTGGGCCTTCCCCTAAAATGTTTTATGTTATTTGTCAACTAAGACGCTTGGTTAATAGTGCTGCGCTGACAGGCTGGGGAAGTCGTTACCACAATGCTGGTTAGACGCTCTGACAAACACTTTTTTGGTGTCCTGTTATTAAACAACGGTGGACGATGAGGGAGTTCCCCTGCGGGAGAGCCCGCAGCGACAGCGCTCCCCTTCGATGCCAATTAGCCTTGGCTTTGGACAGCAAACGCACGGTGAGCGTTCAAAGAAGAGGGTTAGCACCTCAACAGGCTAACACAGAAAGCCGAGGATGGAGATCCGCTGTTTATCTTAAAAGCGTAGAAAAAGGTGACTTTGTGGACATTGTGTTCTTCCTCTCCCCTCTTTTCCGTGCTTCCGAGAACAGAGGAACTCGTTCTCGTTAATGAAACAAGGAAGATTGCCCCCGCTGCAGTGCCGTGGCCGCGAGGCCCATTATCCCGATTTCCTTCATAATGCCCTCACACCTGGACACTCTGTCAGCGTAAGTCAATTAAAAGCGCCTTCACAAAAACACATTTCACTTCAAAGCTCTTCTCCTGGGATAAAAATCGGCCTCAGCAACGTGACCCTTTATGTACCGACACGGCAAGGTCAAGAAGCTTCACGTGAACGGCGCATTTCTGCAACGCCGGCTGCTGAACTTCGGGAGCCGCCCATACAGTTGCCACGTCTTCTCAATTCCCAAGTGAGCAGAAAGACATCAGGCTGGCTGTGAACAAACCAGACGCAGGCAAATTCTCACAGGCTACTCCTATGAGCTCCATCGATGGCAAGCTGTGCTTCTTTTAGAAGAAATAAAATGAAAAAGCATTACTTATCTTAATCGTCGCTAAGGGTTTACCATGCTCTGAGCTCAACAGCTCAATATTAGCTCTTCCCTGAGAGCTGGACAGGAGGATTTTGAGGAGCACAATAGCTGAATCTCAGGGGGTCCAGTCTATTAATCACCGAAATGTATCCTGTTTCATTATCTACCATCAGAGTGTAATGCAATTAGTGCACATTATGCATTAGAGATATTTATTAGTCCTCCAGAACGTATGGACTCACACTCAAGGCAGTGGGAGCCCGTTACACGCATTTCAACATTCTTGCCAGCGGCGAGGAGCTCGGTCGGGTTAGCTCTGCAGGGCTTCCCTACTTGCGAAGAGCACGAGCGTTTCCCGTACACTTTAAAGTCACCATTAATTTATCACGTGAAATGGCACGTACAGGATGAAAAGTGATGCCTGGAAGTCTCCTGAATGGTTCGTGATGTTCATGAAGGCAGCACCAAACCCAAACCCTGAGCAGAGGTCTCTCACATCGCTGGTGACTTGTCGAGCGAATAGGGGCTGATTTGTGCCTCCACGCTAAAACCACACGTGGCTGCATGCCTGGTTTCAGTGCGAAACCACCTAAAATGCAGCAAGTTTGAGTTTCATTCTGAATTTGGTATTCGGAGAACGCCCTTACCCATCGCTGCGAGATGCAGACGAGTATTTCTGGACGCAGAGGACCACAGTTCCCACTGCAACCTAGCCGTACGCATTGCTTCCAGCACCCAACAGACACGGGTGTCTTACCCACCAGGTCAGCATCCTGCACCTTAATTTTCTTTCCGTGGTAACAAAGGAAAGCAGTGATTTTTCCGAGTTGCTCTCGCTATGGGTCGTTACGGCAAGTGCTGTGCGATCAGTGATAACTGCCAGGCGTGCTGGCTGCCGGACCCTCGCCCAGCTGACGACTAGCTCTTATAGCCAGGCCAGCCACAACCACAGGGGCCAGCCAAAACCAGCAGCAGCGGCTGGGAGTGACTGGGAGGGAGGAAGCTCTCAGCTCCATAGGCGTAAGCGCCGCACAGGCATTGCAAACAGGGTGGAAAAGCATGACGCAGTGACAAGCACTTAATGACTCCGAGGAAGGATTTAAGTAACTAACATTGATGGATATAAAGGCACCTGCTGCTGTGAGATGCTTTACAAAGGGTTCGCTCGATAGGACTGTTATGTAGAACCTATTAAAACAGAGAAGATGCCCATTGGGAGGAGCTATATAGTATTTTTCTACTGCAGCCTGTTTACCACAAAATTTAAAGTGGTAAATTACTCTGACGCCGCTAACAGCTACAGCTGCTTTAACCGGCCAGGTGGCTGTTTGGTTCCAGCAGACGCCATCCTAGTTCCTTCCCCCTGACCACAGGGTCTGGGGGATGCACTGACACGGCCTTGAATCCCAGTGTCTCCCTGATATTTATAATCGTATTTTAAGAAATGGGCAGGCCAAATGGAGCGAAGCTTACAGGGACAAACTGCTAGAACGACAGTCAGGAGTGTCTGTTTCCACTCTTCAGTAGAAACAAAAATAACGTTGTTAATAGTGATCATTGTGTTTAGCGAATATAAATCTAACCGTGATTAAATTCTTTTCCCTGTGAGCTAAGCCAGGAACTCAGCTGCTGTCAGGACTGAGATTATGGATGCATTTACAGTCCAAAATTGCTAGAGCCTCATCCTGTTCCTTATCTTGCTTTCAAAAAGACATTCAGTAGGACTACGAGGAACACAACTTCAAAAAGAAGCCGACTGCCAAAGACGTATCCATGCTGTTCATCCTTCATCTCCTCACCCTCTACTTCACATGGTTTTGGTACCTTTGGAGAAAGGGAGGATGATTCCCCTTCTCCACTCAGAGCTGGCAGGAGCAATCTCCCGAAATGCAGACACCCCTGGTGATGCCTGTATGGGAGCTGGTCAGCTGGGGGCCTTCTGAGGAACAGCTGATCTCATTCTGAAGATGACTATTAGCTTTGTCGGATCAGTTGCGTGCCCAGGGGGTCCTTATTTTTCACCATGATCAATATAAAGATTTAGATCTTTATACGCGTACAGACGTAGAGATCTACAGTGCGCACAGACCAAAGTCAGGTGAGACGCATCCGTGCCCAACCTCGTAAAACGAAACGACTCAGATAACAGTATGAGCTGAACACATTTGTAAATTCTGATTTCTCAGAGCGTTTGCTTACCTAGGATCACAAAGAAACTTGGTCTTTTCACCTTCTTCTCTCCAAATAAGCCATTCTCGGAAAGAGGGATGAACAAACATTCGTGTCATATCTCTACGTTTGATAAGAAACATAGAAAGGTTCTCCATCCTCTGCTGAAAGTCATCCCACTCCAAAGTGCCCTCAATGTTACCTGCATTAATGGCCTGAAAAATATGTTCATCTGTTAATGGATGCAGAGATGCCACTGCCACATTCAAGAGAGGCATAACCCGATCAAAGGAAGACTGCGTTGGGAACTTCATATTGCACTGCAACAGGTAAACTTCTGACAGAGACACTGGGACTACTTTGTAGCTGGAGCTTTTTAGTACTAGGTATCCTTTCTCTATGAGATCAAAAGTGAGTTTTAGGTACAGGTAGGACCCTTGGCTCAAGGTCTTGAGGTGAGAACTGAGCTTGCCAAACGTAGTGTTGTCCATTTTGCCGTTAAGCGAGATGTTGTTCTGGATCTCTGAGCTGCTGTGTATCCGATGAAGGATATATGCCTGCAGGTCCTGGTCTATGGCTTCATTCTCTTCCAGTCTATCCAAAAATATTCTGTGGAAGGGCAACAGCTTAATTATTTCCTACAAAGAAAGAAAAAAAAAAGGATACTCATGCTGGCAGTGTTTATTATTCATTAAGTAAACTTAATTCATATTACAATAGCACCTCTGAGACTCCTTTAAGACCTCTTCCATCAGGGCAAGCACACAAGATGGCAGTTTGTGCCCTCAGGACCTCACAAGCTCATCTATAATCAAGTGGGTCGTGTGTGAAACATGACTGAAATAGAAATGAAGGACACTGTTCCTAATACTGCATCCACGGAAAGGGCTGGAAAATTCATACAGAGCATTGCCCTTGTTATTCCTACCCCACCCCAGTCAGGTATCGACATGCCGCCCCTTCTGCTGGCGTGTCAGGGGGAATGGACAGCCAGACGACAGAAGAAAAAGGCCAGAAGAAATTTTGCTGAAGCCGAGCTAAGTACCTCCCCGGGAGCGCGCTCCCACATCACACAGCTGCAATTAACAGGGAAACGCAGGGAAACATCAGGACAGGTAATAGCGTGTATTTTCCAGTGCAAAATAAACACATCTATCTGCTGCAGGGTAGCGCGGCCAGGGATCCTCTCATCTGCTGAGCTCACTGGTGATGTGTACGCAACGTAAGCCAAAGCTCATCCAAGGCCTTTCCAAAGGAATTCTTGTGTCGTGGGCTCTCAGTCACTGTGAAGCAGGGGGAAATGATGCAACGGAGCTGGACAAGGCAGTTGCAGGAGAAGCCATCGGCCCTCCAAAAAAATAAAGAGGGAGAGCACAGTGCAAAACTAAAGCTTGCAGTGAAAACCGTAGGGCTGCAAAAGCCTTAATTAAATGAGGAATTCAAGTCATAGGGATGCAATTTACCTACAATTACAAAAAGATTTCTTCCAAATGATGTTTCATCTACTCCATTAGTAAGCAAAAAAAGAAGCGCAGCACAAACCAGCAGATAGCCTGTGCTCTCCCGGTGTCTTGGGGAGCAGCGGCCGTTCCCAGCTACGAAGGTGGCGTGGAGCAGCTGGCTGCCTTGATGGAGCAGGAACCAGCTCTCAGCTCCCTGCCAGGAGGACCACAGTAAATCAACCTGTGGATCTCAGTAAATACTGGCAAATCTCAGTAAAACTTTTAAATGGAGCACCATAAAAATGAACTGTGCAGCCCTGCGCTAACGAAAAAACGGCTAGTAATGAACGAGTGAGAAATGCAGAGCTGCAGACGCCTTTCTGCCCAGAGCAGCTGGTCCGGCTGAAGAGCGGCTCTGAGCTGGCTCCCAAACGCGTGTCTCGTCCCTCTGACGTCTGTCTCCTTCGGGCTCGTGGCTCCAATGATCAGCGTGAATGTTCCCACAAGTGATGCTGCAAATCAACCAGCTCTACTGTGAAACGGTTGAAAGAGCAGATCTGCCCTAACTGGGTCATTGTGTTCGCTTCCCAGCTTGCGCCCTTCAGACAAGCAGTTGAGCCAACAAACTAAGGTCAGCTTAGTCCTTACGCCAAGAGAGCGGTGAGGAGTCGCTAAGGTCAGGCGGAAGGTAAAAACCCGCCCAGCTGCAAGCTAAAATAAAAATACTTAAGAATAACTCAAACAACATTCAGCTTAGAGCTTCAGCACCTGCTCAAGATATTCTTTGTTGAGCTGAATAATGTCTTGGCCCGACGTTGACTCCTGCAGACTGAAACAATCACGCCGCTCTGGATCATGCAGAAGGGCATGAAGATATGCACCACTTTGCCCTTCCACACGGAGGAGAGGATATTCCTGAGCAGCACAGGCTGACAGACATCAGGCCTCACCCTCCTAATAAGCTCGGCCAGCAAGTCACACGCCGGCGCGCGAGCTGTCTCACTCGAACAACTATTTGCTGATAAACATTTATTGACATGCGTAAGTGATGCTGGATTAGATCCCTGCAATGCTGTGGAGTGAGTCTGGGGACATGAATGTAAATCCAAGTACAAAAAAGCCAAAAGGACAACCTGAAATAAACGGTCTTAAGCAAATCCAGATACCCACTAAGATCATCTGTATCAAAGCCCGTTGTGACAACGACAGTTTATCACAATTCCTGCTCTCAGCATACCTGTAGACTTGTCCTGACTGTCACCACCAGCTTCAGCCAGGAAGGGAATTTTCCAATCATTTTGCTCAGGAATGATACTATAGTGTCTCCATAATCCGGTTTGTGAAATTCAGCTTCATTTAAACCATCAATTAATATAATGAAATCTTCATCAGGGATCTTCCTCTCTGAGAGAAAAAGCAAAAGCATTTATTTGAAAGGCTAGACATGGGACTGTAACACCCTGCAAAGTCACTACAGTGTTTTAAAGCATCATCGGGTGTTGCTAAAGAAGAAAAAAGACACAGTAGCAGCACCTTGCTTACGCTACATTAATTGCATATACATTAATTGCATATACACAGAGGCAGGCCTCCTCATACAATACACATTTTGGTTACGACATACGCAACCGTGATATCCCACGGAGAACACAGCTAAGTCCTCTTTTTAAAAACCACCTCTTCCACAAAGTCCAGTGTTATGTGATGTGAATCAGTATCCTTCTGATAAGTTTTAATAACCACGTTATTAGCGGTGCTCTGTAGTTCTGGTGTTAAACGCTCACCCTGGCGTCAGCCTGTCTTCACTTCTGCAACTGCTAAATGAAGCTTCCCCAAGAAATTCACCTCCCCAGCACCTCTAGATCCTTCCAATCTGGCACTTTGGGCACTGGCTTCCTGATCAACTGAGGTCTGGGCAAGTGTTCTGAAAGAGAAGCAAAGCTGACGCACGGGCAGAACGCTCATCTGAGGCGAGGAGACCATCAGCCGGCATGCGTGGGGCTGGTCATGCAACCTTTTGGAGGGCACAACCTCTGCTCAGCAGAGACTGTTCAAAATGACTCTGAAATTCCAGTATTGTAAAGGAGTTTGATCACAAGTCTGTAGCCAAACCTCTTTTATAAATGAGTGGGGAGCAATGAAAAAGATCCTACAAAAAGCAAATCATGGACTTTTTAAACAGGATGTTTTTGCTGCTGGTGAATACAGTGACCAGACCGATGTAGACATTGAATGCTTCTATGTTAGACGCTGAGAGCGGAGCATAGCTTTATAACTAATGATACAGATGCTTTTAGACTTGCATCTTCAGCTCAAGCGGTATCTTCTCAAAGGTAATCTTGCCTCATAAACTGAAAAACGGGGGGGAAACAAGAGCCTATTGCTGGCATATGCTATCAACAGGTACCACAGATTCTGGTCTGTATAAAGTTTGTTCTGATTCATGAAGTACTATGGATAAATCCTGCTATCAAAAAGCTCAGTATTCCGAATGGCAGGTTAGCTTTTCCCTTTGACTTTAAATTGCATGAGGAAATTTTCTATAAAAACCCAGCACAAAACGCTCATCGATGACATGAGCAGTCTCTGTGCTGTTCCAGGGAGAACCGAAATTCATTAACACCTTGCGTTCAGTACTGCTGAGCATCGAAGTCCCATCTTGTCCTTGCCTTACGTTACCAAGTTGCACTTAATTCCTAACATACTGTTAAGATCCATACGGAAAACACGTATTTTGCACTAAAATTACCATAGATCCTTTTTCAGTTAACTCCTCAGTAAGATTATTGGGTACACTAGAAAACACGCTTTATGACTCTCTGAAATCTTGGGAGTGAATAGTGCCGGAGTTTTATACCCACATCTCATGTTTCTCATAAAGCCCAAGGGAGAGAGGGGAAAGCAGGGAACAGGGGAAGAATCAGAACTTTGTTCTCTTATATATAATTTAGACTCCTTGAGATTGAAAAAAATATATATTTGAGAAACATGAATCTAACTTTCTCAGTGACGTTCACCATTAACGGCTGCGCAACAATTTTGTCCCAGTAGCATTAAAGCTTCAGCAGCACCTTGTAAAAGACCTGCTGATATATTTACAGAGTCTTAAATGTTATATATATTAAAACCAATTTCCAGACACTGTTCATTTTGTTACAAAACACTTGGTGCAAATTAGCTTGCCAGCACTCTCGATCAGCAAGGTTGAAAGATGGGAGTCCTGATCGTTGGCTCCATTGGAGCTGAGTTGAGTGCAGAGCCCAAGAGAGAAAAAAAAGCTTTTATATAAAATTTTTCCACCCCCCAGAACTTAGGTCCAGATGAGGGTCAACCTGCTTGGCAAGAAAAATAAGCACCCTCCGAAATGCTCTGAATCCAATAGCTGGAATACCTCCCAAGGAGTTGCTGTAATAACCACAAATTATTTTCCTTTAGAGCAGCAGCTCCTAAATGCATCTCTTTTTTTTTTTGGCTCAGAGTGTTGGTAGGAAAGGGTAGCCGTGCTACTCCTACGGTGACATTTCTCCATGCCAGGAAAATCAACCGCTGCCGAGCTGCGCTGGCTGTACATGTGCTCGGTGCCTGGTGGAACCACGCACGTTGGACCCAGATGCTGCTGCTCCGAGTTTGGACGCTGTTTTTTGAAGAGCTGATTTGAACAACAGGGCTTTGAATTTGGTAGAAGATGCATCTATTTCATGTTGGCTCCTACACTGTCATACGTAGGGTGGTAACAGAAAATTATCTGAACGCTTTTTGCAGCCAAGTTGCAGCACGCCATTTTAATAAACATCGTTTTGCAGGACAACAGAGTCCTGAACTCTGCAACGCTCTGATAGTTTTCATGGCAACGAGCGAAGATCTTAAATTTAGCGATTGTCACAACGAATTAGTTATATCTTGCAGAGGAAAGAAAGAAAAAGAGATCAAACCAGCGCTGCGTTAGAAAAAGCTCTGAAATCTGTAATCAGCATAAGGCTTGTTACCCGTTGCCCTAGCAGCTTTACACAGGGTATCTATCGAATTTTATGGTATCAGCTCTTCCGGTGAAAGCTTTGAATTCTCAAAAGCCCACTAAATAATGACAGGGAAAGGGAAAAACGTTCACCCCCTAAACAAATAAATCGGAACATGTTGCCATAAGCAGAGCCATGCCTGGAAACTCTTGCTGGTTTTCACCTTCGGGACCGCGAGGCTGCATTTGGGATGTGGAAGCAAGCAAGGAAAGAGAAAGCCAAACGCACGCTGTCATTGGCGTTTCATCTACGGCCCTGAAACGCACACCAGGAGAAGGGTGGTTAACCCCTCCCTTCCAAGCAAGCACGACGGCATATTCTCAGCCTCTCCAGATCCCACCTCTTCCCCGCAGGTCTTGAGATGCGGCGCAGAAGGATTAATCTATGGCTTTGTTCAAACGCCCAGATGCAAGTAAGCAGCATTTTAAAAACAGTAAGAAAAAAGGTGCGTGGGAGGGTCATTACGATACCTTTGTGCAGGTTTTCCAAGGGCTCCAGGACTCCCCTCCGGAAGGAGGCCATGGGGTCTTGCACGCAGGACCTCAGGCTCAGCATGCTCTGCAGGTGGGGCTCTCGCAGGAGCTGCTCCCTGTAGGCAACGAACTGCGGCGAGCGGCAGAGCAGCGCGGCCACGTTGTGCACAAACTCTGGCACCAGGCAGGTGTAGGCATTATCCGCTTGGCAGTAGTGATAAGCGACAACCTAGCGAAGAGAAAAGGAACAAACAAATGCATCTGCCTCAGAGATGAGTTGGGCAAGTTGTTAAAAGCAGCGTTTTTTTGTTTGGCGAGTTTGATGTATTCTGGCGGGTGAAGTCTTGAAGAGTACCAAGAATTAACTGCCTGTGACAAGAATCCAGACGAATCAGTTGGTAAAAACAGGCACTGATCCTGAAAAATGACTGGACCTGCCACTTGGGGAATAAATGAAGTTAAGCTGTAGCTGCTCACAGAGACGGAGAGTGACAGTAACTGACATATCGGAAGCACCGTGCTGAGCAGGGAGCGATAGGATTGCGCTCCAAGCTCAGTTTAAGGACCTGGCGTCGGTAATAACTTGTGGTTGTTTTCTTGAACTTATTTTTTATTTGCTGTTTTCAAATGCCGAGCTCTGTAGAAGCAGGCCGGGAGCACTAGCACCTTACAGCAAGGTAGCAGCTGCAAACGACAGATTCCCGTGAACGGGGAGGGAATGTCAGGCTTACTCTACATTACTCATCCACTGTGATCCCGCTCTTCATTCACAAAATCAATTCAAGTAAAAATAATTAAAAAGAAAGAAACTTTCCTCTTTTCCCAGGTCACCTGATTTTCCCAGCTCTTCAGACTCTGCTAGAACCCACTAAATTCTGCCCACTTATTAAAATAAGCGGAAGAGCAGTGATATCTTCTCAGTTGAGTCTGCCAACTTTCCTGCTTTCTTTCACAATATTAAAAAAAGGCCCCAAACCCCTCTCTTTGCTTGTAAAGCACTCGCCAGGCTGCTCCAGTACCGCTCCATCCACCAGTTCCTCCTGCTGCCTTGCTGGCACCAGCCTCCTCCTCCTCGCACCGCCTGGCCAGGTGGTGTGAGCCTCTGCCAGGTCAAAGAGCTTTTCTCCGGCTCCCATTCACTGGGTTTTCTTTTCAAATGTCACTCATAGTACCCAAAAATATCCTGGCAAGACAGGTGGGATCAGTTTCGTACCAAACCCACTGCCGCCCTGGAGCGCTGTAGCACACAGTACAAATATTGCAAAATAAACCCCATCTCGGAACTGGGAGAGGACAAGGGGGGATGGACACAAGTTGCTCTTGGGGAGATTCCGACTGGACACGAGAGGGAAATTTTTCTCAGTGAGGACAGTCACCACTGGAATAATCTCCCCAGGGAAGAGGGTGACTCGGCCACGTTGGGCACCTTCAAGAGTCGGCTGGACAGGGTGCTGGGCCATCTTGTCTAGGCTGGGCTCTTCCTAGAAAGGTTGGACTGGATGATCCCTGAGGTCCCTCCCAACCTGGGATTCTGGGATTCTGTAATATAACCGAGGACACCGCGCACAGGAGATTTCTGGGGCCTCTCTGGGTGCCCTGTGAGCTCGGACGAAACGCGGCCTGCGGCTGCTGGCTGATCAAGGCTTGCAGGCTTTCCACCTCCAATAACGAGCCCTCGGCTCGCCGCAGGCTCCGAGGCGGACGGGGTGGCGTATCCAGCCTCTGAGCTCTGCCACTGCGAAGGACGGTACCGAGAAGTGAAAACATCAGGCTGTGGGGTCCTCGCACCGTGCTGCATCAGCGCTGGCTTTTCATTTTAAATAGAAATACATGAAATTACCGACGGGGTATAATGCAATAATTTCCTTTCACAGTCAAAATGAGGTGTGATGATAAAAAAATGCGTGAGGAGTGATGATAGAGCTAGGCTGTTATTTCAAGCATCGAGCCCTAATACATGTGCTTAAGCTTTAATGGATACCTCCAAATCCCTAACAGAATTTTTCCTACCAGCCAGTTAAAATATAATGTACTCCCTTACAGAACAGCACTGGGTAAAGTAATAATAAAGGTAGCGATTTCTTTCCAACAATCCTATTTATTTGGGGATTGTAACTTGTGGATTCCACAGTATAAAGTTCTTAAGCGGGTGCCCCTTGATATCAGGTTCCCAGTAACAGAAACCAAATCGCTGTACGCAGAGCTCTTATTTCCTACACAATAGGTGTGCAGACGCAAAAATAAAGGCTCCTTTTTACGAGAGGCACGTTAACTTCTTCCAGGAGTCTGAAGAACCGCGTCATGGAAAAGGGGACACACTCAGTACCCACGAGGGGAACGGTCACTGCCAGATATCGGGACACGCAGACAGTTACAGCTCAACTAACTTAAGCCCCCTCAGGTACATTCTGGATCCTTGTGCTGGATTTACTGGGATATTGACGAAGCCTTAACGGCAGGATAAATGCAATGCAATGCTTAATAGGTGGATCTGAAGCTAAACCAGTAAGCAATGAAGATTTTGGGAAGGCAACCAAAGGAAAGGCATTACAATGTTCTCAGAAATGCAACTGCGCCAAAATTTCATCTTGATGTTATTTATTCTCTGTGACATTTTCTCTGTCTCCAAATCAGAGGCTGCCAAAAGCCAGTGCTGCAGGCTGAGCCTCGCGCTAGGATCAGGCTCCTCACTTACACAACCAGAGTTGGGTGGGCAATAGTTTGCTCATCCTGTAGAACTTTTCAAGGTTTCAAAGCATTTCCCTGTTCCACCCTTGGGAATGAGACCGAGGTTAATGCGAAAAGTGGATGAAAGAGGCTTCAGTAGAACCAACGGGTTGGTGTGGATGGGGCTCATCCCCAAAGGGATTCAAACGCGGTTCTTTCTCCCCTGTATCAGGTGAATGCCTTTAATACCTGACCACTGATGCTCTGGGAAGGGTCTCTTTCCAATTATTTCACTTTATAAACCTCACTAATTACTCAAGGATCCAGCCAGAGAGAATGATTTCCACCTTCACTGCCTAGGATTCTCTTCCAAGATACAGGAGACTGTTCCACACCTTGCTCTGCATCTGAAATGACCGCTCCATAGGCCACTTGTCATTCTGGAGTGTTGTTAGTCTCTCCCCCTTTTGCTTGCTGGACAAGCCAAGAATTACATCCAAGAAATAAAAATAAGAACTTGTATAGCCTATAAACTTTTCATTGAAAAAGGTGTGCTCTCAATAGAAGCTTCATTTTCCGTAAATCAAACTACTTAAAAAAAACTGCTTCAAAAAGGGCCAACCATCTCTGATCATAAACAAAACCCTTGAATTAAACATTTAATTTTATCTAGACGCTGTGTTACAATAAATGAAGCCACCAGGGAACAGCATGCTCTTCCAAAGGCACGGGCATGCCTGGATGTTGTCGCCAGTAAACATTTATTTTTGTCCGATACAATTTAAGGCATAATTTTTCCAATCATGGTTTGAATTTGAACTTTCTCATCATACAGCACAAAACACTATAAACACTAAATTGGACTTCCAAAAGTTCTAAACTTTTATTTCAGCTATCAGGTTTGTTCAATGATGTTTCCAAAGTTGGAAGCTGAAAAATCCCTTAGTCTGAAGTTTGATTAAATTTAAATCACTGGATTGCAAACATTAAGTATACAGCGCCTATAAGCAACCCCAACGCAAGAGAAGTGGATTATAATGAAGGACAGGAAAAGTAACACCTAGATCAAGAGAACTGTTCAAAATATCTGTTTATGTAATTTTTTCAAGGGCTGAGAACGCAGTTTCGACAAGTTGAGTGGCTCCATGCTGAGAAGCCAAGGCATTTTGTTGTTTATGTTAAATACCAAATGCCAGAAGTTACACACTTGCATGATTTCCTTTCTTGCTTGAAAGGGAGCTTCACAATAATTCACACTTGTATGATGCATATTTTACTTCCAATGATTACCTACTCTCCGAAAATGATTTGGAGAGTCTAGCTGGCTACACACCAAAGCAGTGCATTTATCATGAGCTTTCTGGTAGCCCATTTTTTTAAACATTAATTATGTTGTAAGGCTTGAGAAACACCAGACGCGGCGGAGGCAGAGCACTGCCTCTAACAGACCATGGCTGACGTTTAACACGACCCCGCTCTCTCCTGAAGTGGGGTCAAGGAGCACCAAAACTCTCATTTACCCAGAAAAGACACAAACTTCATCCTCCTAACTAGCAGTTAGCAGAATTATGAAAGGTATTATTCATATTCTCTTTAGGTGTTAAATCCAACAGGTCTTCCAGGAGTCTCCCAACATTTCCAACATCAGCCATCCTACTCTCTCCTTTCTGCCCCCAACCCCTTCCATTTCTCCCTCCACCCAGCCTCACGCAACCTTCACCTTCCCATCACCCTTTTTGCTGTCCTTCCATTCGGGTTCACTCTCTTCACCCACCCGCTTCTCGGATGCAGGACTCAGCAAGTGTCCCATCCTGACATGCAGACGCTGTACATCTTTCCTGCAGTTCTCCTCCCCACGCCAAAATGCTTTTCTAAATCATGGCCTTGCAAACTGCACCCCAGATCTCCATGGCCAAGCCACCAACTTCATCTGGCTTGTACTACACTGTCTTTCGTATTTGCCCAACCTGAAAGGGATGTTGGCTCAGCTGAGCAGGTATGGAAGAATTCCATGAAGTGAGAAAAAGAAGATTTCCTCATACAGGTCAGGACCTGTGAAACAGCTGCTGGAAGAAAAAGGCAGGCACATGTGCATTAGAAGCAAAACAGCTATTCCAAGGATAACAGAAAGTGCCAGTGCACGAGGACAGAGACAGCCGCATGAAAGCAGCAGGAGGAAGAGGCTGGAGAGGGCAGAGAAGCAGAAAAAAGAGGCAAAAAAAGAGACCAGGTATCACCTATAAAGTACAGAGGGAGAGAAGAGACTGAACTGTGAAGGGGGGAAAGAGAAAGAGAGAAGGGGGAGATGATGATATGTCAGGAGAGGCAGGAGATAACAGTAATATGAGAACGACTGGAAGGACAGCGTGAACATCAAAGGAGAAAGAAGGGCTGAAGACGGCTCAAGGGAAATAAGTTATTTTTACTTAATAGGACAGGCCAATTTTAAGCAGTTCTCCAGCACTATTTGTGAAAAAGAATATCCTCCGTTTAAGAAGCAGTCCTTTGACATCACGACTCTGGTGTGATTTGTCTCGGCTTCCTTCTGTAAGCGTGTCATGGAAGGAGGCCAGTCTGCCTACCCCCCCTAAAAGCACCAACCTTGCTTACCCCTGAGCTCACGGCAACACCCCAGTTCCTCCAGTGCTCTTAAAGGGCTTCAACGTTGTATTTTAACTGTATTTCTGCAACTAGTAAGATTTATCTCTTTTTGATCCGTACAAAGTAGCTCTAAATGAATTTAGTGTGATGCTTTTACCTGCCAGAACGCCATTTGCCAGGCCTAACGCTGGCTGCAATAATGTAAACGGAAATCAGCGCTGCTGCATTTTATCTATCGCACATGACTGTGCATGTATGTGGTGACCCAGTTTATTGGGAACATTCATTACTTTTACACAGCCGAGTAGGCCAGTAAATGCCCTCTGAAACTCATTAGTGTCGCAGGGCATCAAGGCTCAGAAGTAATGAATCCCTCCACCTCTGCATAAGGTAGGAGTACTCCCTTTTTATACGCCTGCAGCAATGATAACAACACTTTGGCTTATGGCTGGGAGGATGGAGGGGGGAAAAGCCTCTGAAGCCACCAGCCGTGCTCATCATCAGCCGAGTGCACTAATGCAATGGATGGGCAGCTCCTCCACCAGCTGCTCTACGCAGCGTACGACCCATTAGCCCAGCAGAGCTGGCTTTCAGGTCCATTTGTTTAAGTGCTGCTACCACAAGCAACCACACAGCCTCCAGAAACCCAAAGAATATAGCTGTTCAATGGGTTATTTAAAACTGCGTAGCCAATCCATTAAAAATCCTCTGCGAGTAAAGGATAAAACCTTCAGGGAAAATGAGGAACGTGACCCTAACCAGAGGGGACGCATTTCAGGCTTCTTCTTTTGAGCTGAGTTGCTCTCACCTTGGGCTGTCGTACCGCCGATTGGCGCTGGTGCCCCGTGCTGGATGGCGAAGGTCACCCAGGACACGCGTTTGTGGGTCAGTATTCTTCAGCACAGGCTCGGATTGGTGGGAAAGCCTCTCACTTCATTTCTCTGAGGTGAAAGACCAGCTCTGGACAAGCAAGGCCACGTTCCAGGCGAGGCGTGTGAGCCCAAGTTACACATTGCCCGGCATCGCTTGGAGACAGAAAGGCGGCACTGCAAGGACAGCCTCGCGGTGACTTGGCGATGGTCACCCGCCTCCCCTGGCCAGGGCAAGTAAAGTCAAGAAGTGTTTTAACAGATGAAAGATTAAACAGAGAAAAGGCAGAAAAAACAGAGTGCAACACGGGAGAGCCGTGGAATGCTGCCTTTTTATGGGATCTTAAGTTTAAACACCTTGCTGTTCGTATTCACAACTTTTTTTCCAGTTTCACCTGACAGTCGTTCCCTGATAGCAGGCAATATGTTTACAAGCACCGAACAGCAGTAGATGGGTTTAACAGTCACACGAAGCTACGCACTTGCTGTACGTGGCTAGCTCACCAGGAAAGCTGGTATGCATCTATCGCAGCGAAGGAGCCAAGTCAAGCTAGAGTCGTTGGCATTGCAGAAAAACTGGCAGCCTGCTCGTTGTCGGAGGGCAGACTCGAAATAAATTCAGGAATCCTGCAAACTTATTTCCATAATACGTGCATATATATTAAAACAAAAGACCAACCAAGCAGTTTTGCCAAAAATGCTTATGTTTTATTTGCAAGTGTCAAGACGGGCGTTGCAATGTGAGTAGTTTTATTCATGCCTTTGAGAGTTTGCCAGATCTGGAATGACAACCTCTCTGCCCTCCTTCCCTGCAAGTCTCTCTATTCCACGCTACAGGACAAACCCCTGCCGAGACAAGGGGTGGAGGAAAAGCTGCACAGAAACTTCCTCAGCAAGGACAGCTGCGACCTCCACTGCTGAGAGCTGGGGTCTGACACACGTCCCCATGCTCCTCACCTCGACCCGTGGGAAGTCTGTCAGCAGCCGCTGCCTCGGCTCCTCCTCTGAGGCAGGAGAAGCCCATGAGTGAAAGGGGAAAAAGGGGCTTGTGCCAGCTCAGTTCCCAGCAAGAGGATTAACGTTACCTTTAAAAGAGGGAAGCGATTCACAGAAATCCATGCTAAGAAGCTATTAACACTGCCGTATACTTCCTACTTGCCTTGCAGGGAAGTGGAAGGGAAGGCATTTACTGCTTGGTGCCTCAAGTTTCCTGGCACGCTTCTTTATGCCCACGAGAGCAAGAGCCCTCAACACAATGTCAGCCACAAGCCCGAACGTGACCCTGGTGTGACAGCAAGACTTTGAACTTCCCCTTTTAAAAATATTCTCCCTCGACACATCCAGAATGATCACTAGGAGCTGGAACAGGACAGTCAGAGCAGACTTGGGTGATGCTCCAGGAAAGTTATACACAGGCATTGCTGTACTTCCAGTATTTTCCCTGCTTTGGCTGACAGCCGGCTGGGCATGAGCCAGCAGTGCCCGGGTGGCCAAGGAGGCCACCAGCCCCCGGGCTTGTGTCAGCACTGGTGTGGCCAGCAGGAGCCGGGCAGGGATGGGGCCCCTGTGCTCGGCCCTGGGGAGGCCCCACCTCGAATGCTGGGCTCAGGTTTGGGCCCCTCGGGACAAGAAGGGCCTGGAGGGGCTGGAGCGTGTCCAGAGAAGGGCAGCGGGGCTGGGGCAGGGTCTGGAGCACAAGTGTGCTGGGGGGCGGCTGGGGGAGCTGGGGGGGTTTAGCCTGGAGAAGAGGGGGCTGAGGGGAGCCCTTCTCGCTCTCTGCAGCTGCCTGAGAGGAGGTTGTAGCGAGGGGGGGGTCGGTCTCTGCTCCCTAGTAACAAGCGATAGGATGAGAGGAACCGGCCTCAAGCTGCGCCAGGGGAGGTTTAGGTTGGATATTAGGAAAAATTTCTTCACCGAAAGGGTTGTCAGGCCCTGGCACAGGCTGCCCAGGGAGGTGGTGGAGTCTCCATCCCTGAAGGTATTTAAAAGAAGGGTAGACGTGGTGCTTGAGGATATGGTTTAGTGGTGGATCTGGCAGTGCTGGGTTAGAGGTTGGACTCGATGATCTTAAGGGTCTTTTCCAATGTTAACGATTCTATGATTCCATGATTCTATAACCTCTCAAGGCAGAATCACCCTGCTTCCACTTCTAAAATCTGAGTAAGATGGGCCGTTGGAAGAGAAATGACAAAATGAACAGAGCAATCTCAATTTCAAGCTCCTTCTTCTCTCTCCTTCTTTCAGGAGAAACTACTGCAAACCCTGAAACGCGTCCAGCCCTTCTACCATGACCGGTACTCGTACGGCTGAAGACACCGCTTCTGACCAAAGAGAGGGGCTGTGACCTGAGAAACCTCACCGGTTGCCCACCAGGGTCTGGGAGGGAGGGAATTTTACCCTGTTTTTGATGTTTTTCCCCTCCTAGGACCCCCGGTGAGGATAACTTCAAGTAACTCCTAAACCAGTCGGATACAATTTTCCTGGCACAGGTTTTGAGGACAAATATCACACCTGATACCGGTTTTCTAAACTGCCTCATTTCTAAGCATTTTTCTTCTCCATTAGTTTGCCAATGAACACTGAACTAGGAATCATGGACGACTTCAAACTGCTCCCCTTAAGAATACAACAAAATAATGCTCTTTTCCAGCATGGCAAGACCGAGTGGAGCTCCTGCTAGGCAGTCTTTGGTTACTTATTTCTAAAATTAATGATTTGTTCATCTCTGACAACAAGAGCTAAAAGCAACCCTTGCCCCCAAGAACTTACTGCATGAAAAACAGGCAGAAAAGTACAACCCTGAATAATCCAGAGGAGGAAAAGCAACTGTTCACCTTTCATTTCTGTCATCATAAACACACAACTTCTGAGTTTTGGGATAAGTGACATTTTCAGAAGGAACGGAGTGGGTGAGAGGGACGGCGTGCTTCCCACTAGCATTCTGGAGCCCGCACCAACCGTTACTTAAGCCTGTTGGTATATTATTAAACTGCTTTCATAATGATCTGCATTTCTCTAGCACAATGACCACAGCACAACCTGAGAACCTGCTGCTCTGCTCTGTGCAAGCAGAGGTGGAACATCTGCACGTAGCTTTATCTAGCTCCTCGCACGTGTTCCAGAGATCTCCTAAAATATTCCTGACAATTGTGGTGATCCATCACTGTCAACGCTTTCTTCCCTACTTCAATTCTGACTCTAGTCTTAATGCAACTATAAACCACACATGTCCGAGAAATGCTTTTCCAACCAGACTAACCTACGGGTCAGTCTTCCCTTCCCTTCCTTGGGCTCTTTTTTCTTCAGCCAGTTGAACAAAAGCTGTCTTAGGCAGGCCATCAGCAATTCTTTTTGTATTCCACAGCTACTGATCCAGGACTATGCTGCTCTTCTCTCCCTTCCTCCTGCACCAAAGGACATTCAATTTTTTTCCTTCTTTTCTTTTTTAGATTAGACTTTGGAGAGTCTTTAGTGTAGTTACCTATGTGAAGGGTTTTCCTAAACTGTCCCCAAGCACGTCTGTTGGAGAAAGTGGCACCAGACGTTCAGATTAGGCAGCTGAATGATTTTAACCAGCTATTCTTCCTATTGCCTACCAAGACTTCCAGTGTATTTGCTCTGTTTAAGAGTTCAGCATCTTCAAAGCCTCTTACGAATCACAAATTCTCATGATCTCTCAAAGGCAGGTTACATGCGTGTGATCGAGTTTCTGAACGAGGCGATCGCACGCAGAACAAAGAGCTTGATGGTGTTATTTTAATGGATTTTCAATTCTGTTGCCAGGTCAGTAATCCTTTTTCTCCCAGTGTCACTCAGAGACTTCAAAAACCACAGCTGGGGTGGAACAGTCAGTGTTTGTTTTATCTCGGAGGCCATCATACGGCATGGTTCTTTCTAAGCAAATCAATTTATCTGCTGTTGACAGCAAGTATTCATCAGCGGTGATGCTGAGCTGTACTGCTCAGGAGGTTACTAAGAGTGCACTAGGCACACGACTTCCAGCTATCAATTTGACAAACATCCTAAACCATTTTATTTGCCTTTATTCCCCTTCCTGAAGCCTGATAATCCATCAAACTTACTGTTTGTAATACACTGCACAGTAGTTCTGGAAAAGGCTCTGACGCAATAAAACCAGAGTTGTTGTTTATGATCAAGAATCACCAGCAGGAACATGGAGCTCAAGAAAAAAAAAACAGCCAAAAAAACTCCTATGCTGTCAGAAAAATTTCCTTTTGTGGTAGGAAATGAAGCTCTGAATCCGGATTTAAGCACGTGCTTTATTTCACGCAGGCACACACTGCAGCACTACCTGGAAGACAACTGCTCTTCCGAACTGAGGAAACCAAGTAACACCTGGTTACAGAGGCCTCCCAGCAGGTACCGCAGGACCATCGTCTGCAAGGATCACTTTTCTTTTAATAGGCAGGGAAACGGAGGCAGGCAGATGAGATGCTGGTCTCCAAGGATCCCAACAAGGCTAATGGCAAAGCTGGGAATAGACCCAAGGTCTCCAAATGCTGAATCAAGCCATGCCGCTGCTGCTCTGACTCATCCCAGGAACTGTTTGCTAAACAGTACGAAGCTTTTCAGAAGTTTTGCATGCTGTGTCAGCCGTTTGGGTTAGAAGAAGCGATTCCAAGTACTCTAAGGTCAACTCATCAGCCTTGGCATTGATCTTTTCATGAAGGCTTAGCATTTGGAAGCTGGTGACAGTTATTTCTGGAATCTGCCTACATTTACAGTAGTTGAGATTTATTGGGAGATTAACAATCACACTAAATATCTGTAATCCCGCTGCTAGCAGAGAGGTAGTACATCTTCCTCACCCATTTGTTACGTTCTGACTGCAAAACACAGGCTTTGTTTTGCAAAGAAATTTTGGCTAGGGGATGAGCAGGGCTTTAAAACCCTTTCCCTAAAGGGGTCTGCAGCCAAGGCATAACAACCTATATTTACTTTATTTTTGGCTATAAAAATTGTTTCTTGCTCTTTCCTCCAGCGATCAGAAATGCAAGAAAAGCTTTAGTGCATGATCTATGCTGTGGATGTGACACACTGTTCGAGAGAGTCATATCCCTTGCCTTTTCAGGAGGAAACTGAAGCTAAAACCACATCTATTTATCAATTACATATCCAGCAGGATTACTTAAGCACTCAGGGGAAGAAAGTCAAGATAGATGAGGTATTTTAAGCAGAGATAGCACATTTACTGTCCCTTCTGGTAGTCTGTAACGCTTCAGATTTGCAAGGAATACAATGACTAACGCATCCTGAACAAAAGCAGACCTGGCCATCGCATTCCTTTCAAGAACTCCACGTGGATGAGGAGACCATCAAGACTTAATATTTATTTACGCAGATATCACACACTCTCTGCTTTGCCATCTGGGTGCAGCCAAAAGCAGACAGAACAAGGCAGTATCCTGGCACAAAAAGCCAAGCAAAACATGCCCTGGCAATAATTTAGAACAAAGACTTTGCTTGGTATTTCCCTCTCAAAGCGGGAGCAGGCAACAGGAAAGCATTAACTGCTCACATCCTCTCAAAAGGTGTAGGAGGAGCGAGCTCCTCAGATTTCAAAGCAATATAATGGCACCTTCCCACCAGCACAAAAGTAGGGCTAAATCTCAGTAATACAATAAAATTCAAGCTGTAAATCTCACCTACACTAAGTGATAGTGCTATATACAATCCACTCTCGCCGTAACAGCAAACGGTTCGTGCATCGCTCAAAGGGCACGATCCCTTTCGGAGCCTTTTCCAAAAGCGCCTAAGCACGCACACGGGAGCGATGCTCACAGCCCGCGCCTTCGCCCGCCCTATGATACCTGCTCCTTTACAAATGAAACACCGGTCAAACGCTTGGCAATTGGGTTTTCACTGTTGAAGAAAAATTACAATTATTCTGGTAACTGTGACATATCATAAAATTTGTAAGGATCAAGTACAATGGCTGGGAAAGATAAACTCTCAGAGTAGAAGGGGAGTGTATTTGATGTAATGGGAATTTCATTTTACAGAAATAACTTTCTTAGGGTAATAAAACTAGTTGCAGAATTTTACTCTAGACTCTCCCAGTAAGCACCTGAACGCACACATTTTCCAGCACACCAAGTGATGTAAGGCAGGAGACCTTCCAACAGGTTCCATTAAAATCGACATTTTCCCAAGGACCAACAAAACCCTCCCGAGACGACTGTTTCTGTACCTGTGAAGCAAGTCTCCGCATGGCCTCTTCCTGGCGCCGGCGCATTTCGGGAGTCCCCGGGCAGCTCCCGCTGGTGATTGACGAGTGAGCAGAAGGCGGCTGGGTTAAGGGCAGCTCTCGGTTTGCATCCACATCTGTCCCAAGGAAAGAGGTTATGAATTGCTACGGGACAAGCACGACTGACAGTATTATTACAGACGAGGCAGCTGTTGCTCTCTAGCAGGTCATGCATGGCAGTTAAAATACTCTCCACAAATACCCTGGTTAGGATTTCAGGCACCAAGAGACTGTGACACAGCCCAGCCAGGCCAGAGGCTCCCCCAGAAACCTCTTTTGGAAGCAGCACTTTTGGGAAGGACTGCGACGATAAAGAGTTGAGCTTGTTGTATTTATCTTCTCCACTGTAATTTCACTGACTTCAAAATAATCACAATAATGGAGTGAATTGTTCACTCTCGAAGGTATGCTCTACCTTCAAGTTGGGTATATTTTAGTGCAGTGCTGTCCCTACTCTGCGGCTCTGCCCATAGATCTTCCCTCCTTATGAGCAACCGCTCGTTAATTCGGTTCCGAGTCCTTCTTCAGTGGAGACAGCCAATTTTTCTGAATTATGTGCCTATTTTATAATAGAAATAAATGGAGAGCCGTAGCCAGCGTATCTATCTGAAGGCCCTTAATGGGATCAGAGGGAGAGAAGCAGGAGCAGCACCAGGATCTGGAAGAGGCTTGCAAGCAAATAATGAATTATCCTGGAATCATTCTGTCAAGTTTAACTACTTTCTATTGCATTTTAGCTGGTTCTTTTGCCTGGCAAAGCAGAAATTGGCTTTACCAGTAGATTGCTACAACCGTCCATTCACCTGGCCTTTGTGGGTAACGTTTTCAAACCATTTTTACACTCGTAGGTCCTCATACAGAGTATTTTTGCATGACACGAAGACATGCAGTACTTGATGATGTCTAACTACTGATTTCTTTATTTTAGGAACATTTTAGAAGTGGCAGTCCTCTTAAGCGCAGTCTGTACCGGCAGAGGATTTTCCTGAATGGATTGCTGCAATGCATCCTGGGGCTTGACTTGAAATCATAATGCAAACAACGACCCATTTAATGGCAAACAACAAAGGAGGATGACTACTGCCTACATAATTAAACCCTGAATCTATTAGCAATGATGCACATTCTTGATTTTGAGCACGTAACGCTACCTTCACCTGTGTTATTTGTCAGAGACAGGAATTAAGAGCATGAGGCTGTATTTTACGCCAGTTTACTAATGCTGATGGCACAACTGCGGTAGTATAGTCAGGTCACCTGATTAGCATTTATTATAAACACAGGTTTTACTAAGCATAATATCAGCATGTGAAAAAAAATCAGAGACATTTTCAGAATAATTGTTATCCACTCTAGCTAGACAGGACTTGAGGTCTCTTTAGGAAATAAAGTCAAATTAGTTGACTGATTCTGAAGGCCTCCATCCCGATAACGAACACTGAGGAACCATCCAGCTTTCAGCTTCGTGGACAAGCCACAGCGCGAACTAAACTACAGCGTGTTAGGTGTGACCAGGGATCTTTGTCCTTTGTGCATGGAAGATGCAGGGCACTTTCTCATTTGAAATACCCAAGCTTTTCATTTCCAGAAACAGTTAAGTACAGTAGTCTCTTTGATCCCCACGATCCCTCTAAGCACACTGGGGAGACATACAGTTGGTGCACTGCAGAGCTGCGGTTAAAATATAGAAGCAAGCCCTGCCCTTCACTACGCATTGTTCATTTAGCTCTGACGAGTGACACTATGCAACATGCCAACAGTTGGTGACATTTCAGATATCTCAACATGGAGTCCTGGATTCCAGTAAACAGATTTAACAGCAGTTTCACTGAGATACAGTGACCTAGATCCTTAAAGACACCTTTAGCTATCTAAGCCAGTATTTTTACTCCTGCCTCATTCACTTACTGAGAGCTGGATGATTTTAAGATGTTGTCACCCGCACCCGCAAACATGTCAGCACAGAGTGATATGAACTGGGTGAGACCACACGGGGTAGAGCAAGCCTGGGTGCCGAGCCTACGTGGGCTTGCGACCCACCGGGAACATCTGTACCGTGATAAACCGAGATAAACCAACCGTACGGGAAGGAGAATGCACCAGCACGCATTTGTAATAATAGAATATTGGCAATTAAAATTGGAGTCTTCCCAATCAGAGAAAATCCGTGATGTTTTTAAGTCAGAGAAATAAGAGACAGACTGTTTTGACTCTTCAAAAAGTAGATTTGGAACAGGAGCAGTATAAATATTGCTGACAGGTGCTTCCTTTGCTTGGCAACAAAGACTAAGCTGTTTTCTTGGGCCTCGAGAGGAATGCGATCTTTTCAGCCAAAACCATTATAGAAGTTGATGGAAAAGGTCTCTGACCGCCGAAGATGTGCGTACCGCTGTACTTACGTTTCGGAGAGGCATGTGGGCTATCAGAAGCAATCTGCCTCATACGCGTGCCGTGGCAGCTGAGCGCGACCAGCCTGGAGATGATGGCGGTTTTTCCGAAGCCGATGTTCCCAACGATCACGACACCTCGGTTGACGCTGGCGTTGGAACTCTGCAGCTGCGCGTCTATCTCGTGGAACACCCAGTCGCGGCCAACGAAGACGGACTCGGTGGTGATGCTGGGCACCTCGAAGAGCAGTGGCTTCAGAGAGATGTCGGGAGGTCTATAAGGTGCGAAGCGTACTATAAAGAGGAAATACGGGGACAGAACACGAACATCAATGCTAATAGGAAAACTAGAGTTTGGAAATTGCTGTTTAATCTTCCTTAGAAATCTTTTCATTAAAAGGTCAAAAAAAAATACAAGCTTGTTGATTACCCACAGGTTTGTTGTTAAAAGCATCTGGCTCAGCCGTAGCATTTTCCACCGACAGAGTTCAGAGAATTTTACAGGAAGAAGTGGATTGCAGTTCGGGAAAGCGTAGCTGAAGAAATTAAATTTCTTGCTTAAAGTCACCATAATGAAATGCCCTGCCCCAGGCAGAACGGTACGCGTTCCAAGGCAGCTACGCCTGTGACACAGTATTGTATGTCCGCTCAGTACCCAGACACATAATATGTCTGTTCACCTGTTCGATCCAATGAGCACGAAATAAAACTTAGCATTTAGAAGCGTTAAATCAATCTACGCAGAACTATTTCAATGCTTTTAAAGTTTATGAATAAAACCAGATTGCCGATAGGGTTTTCCTGTACGGCAATTAAAACATTTGCTCTCTTCGCAGGGGAAAGCGGCGTTGCAAGCGCCGTAAGGTTAACAAGGAGTGGAAGAAGTAGCTCCTGAGAGATCACGTATGCAACGCTAACACCTGAACATGTGGATATCGATCGCGTTACTTTTCCCATTTTTTTATGCGTTAGATTGTAACAAAACGGACAACTAAACCCAAACCGGCCTTGAAACTTTTTCAGGAACGTTTGGGGGCGGAGGGAGAGGGTATTTGCTGTTCTTTCCATTTGGCACGAGCTATCTAGGGAGAGCACACCTAAAGAGAGTGACAACCATGCCCAGACCCAGTGCAAAGACGCTATTAGAACGATCAACTCACACGGTGTGTTCTGCCTATGAGATCTGCAACTGGGAGACGATACCCATAAATCTATTAAAAAATATTTAAAAAGTGATGGAAGCATTTTGTGCCGGCAGAGACAGCTGCTGGATTTTCTCACTTCAGCACCAAAATGGTTTCTTAATTAAAAACTTTCCGAAGGTGGCCACAAAGACAGCAGGTGATTCCCACTCGGGGACGTTAGTCACACCGCGTGTTTTAGCTGCAAACTTTGAATTTTAGACCATCATTCCTTCAAGTCAGGGCTTAGTGACGTGGATGGAGCCACGTGGGACACGACTTCAGACCTGGACCTGGTATGGCAGCTCTGAACACACCTTCCAACTGCAACACATGTATTGTACTTGACATTCAACGCATGTATTTATGTGGTAAGCCGCTGAAAATTTGAGCTGTGGATCATGGAAGTGGAATTCAATTTGGTTTTGAGATCATATGGCATGCTGCAATCGAAAGCAACCATATAAAATCTAGATGTCTTCATAGCATATTTTAGAAGAAACCCCATGAAGCCCCAGAGGAGGCAATGGTGCAGAAGGATTTAAGTAAAAAAAACCTATTGGTTCACTCAGTGTTATCTCTTGGCACAATCACACTCCCAGCATTTACATTAGCTGCTTCCAGTGGAGACTGTTTTGTTTCTTTGAAGTTTTAAAACCCTCAGACACTTAAAAAGCACAAACATCATTCAGGAACTGCTGACGCCTGCCATTTCTTCACCCGCTCACCCTCCGCTGTGGACGTGCGGGTGGTGGTTTAATCCCCCACGCAGACCTCGCGGTGTGGCCTGAAGGCTCTCAGGGGTACGGGACAATGCAGACTTTGTACGAAACTCATTGAAAACAGTTTATCAAATTACAACAGTGGGACGCTTTATCTGCGAGGGAAGAGGTTATCAATGATGTACCACCCCGAAGACCTAACTGTACATATAAACACATGGTTTCTGAACGGGGCAGCTGCGTTTCGGGACGAGCTCCGCTCCCGGGCTGTGCAATGGATCCCTCTGGAAGCTACAAACCACGCTGGCGCCCGCTCGCTCCCAGTCCCCTCAACCTCCCTCCCTCCCTCCGAACCAGCCCAGCAGCAGAAGAGCTCTCCTCTGTCTCCGAGGCTCTGCCGCCTCTGCCCCAGCACTGCCCCGTCCCTGTGCCCCGACGCCGGCACTGCACCGGGACCCTCCCCGGGAACCGCTGAACTCGCGCCCATGGCTTGCATCACCCTGGAATCCCTCACAGACCTGACCAGAGCTGATAAAGGGGCTGGGATTTAACGTCACATCAGATATGCCTACAGAAAACAGCTTGCATTTAAAAATGTTAGCTATTTTGAATTTCCTTTTTTTGTTTTTTTTTTTTGTAACTGATACAGAAAGCGCTGCAGACAGGAGCTGCATTTTTATTTCCACTTGAAAATGATGAATGTGCTTTAAATTTATGCTAGGGTGGAGATGGCTTTTGAATTGCATGAGCTCACAAGCAGCTTGTTTGATCCTCCTTGCTGGGGTCTGTCACGCGAGCGCAGTGGGATGTGCTGGCACGGGAAGCCACTGGAGAAACCAAATCGCTGGCGGTGGGAGGGGACGAGCCAGCCGGGCTGCTGCAGCCGGCGGGGCCGGGGCAGCCCCGGGGCCGCACGTCCCCATCGCAGCTCCTGGCTCTCGGCGTCAGCAGGGCTGCCCGCCGGAGGAGGGCATATTGCACAAGCAGTAGCACGCGGACGTGGCGGAGATAACCAGCTGTAGAGGTCCGACTGGTGCACGTGAAGCATTCCAGCAGTGCATCTGACACGGGACATTGTTTGTTTGTGTTATGCCACCAACATTATACATAGAAAATGAAATTAAAAAAATAAATAAACCCCTCTCCATTTGGAAAACATCAAGCTAAGATTTGTGCTCGACAAGCTACAGCTTTGCTTTACTTGTGCGCGCCTGTATGTCTGCGATACGCCGTGTTAGTGGGTGAAAAGCTACAGTAACGCTCTGCTGAAAGCCAGAAGTCTAGCAGGTACCGAATGGTCTTGGGGGCTAATGCAGAGACAAAACCGATTAAATGTAAAAGCTCTGGGATCTAAAAAGCTCCTGCTTTGCGGGGTGGAGACCCGGACTCAGACCTTGGTTTCTTTACAGAGGTGCCAACGGCTTTGAGGCTGTGTGACACCTACGCCTTTGACCTCAACTCCCCGGACAAAGGATATCCTGAAGGTTGGTCTTTATCTAAGTTAACAAGAACATACACATCTCGGCTGTCTCCTGGGAATGGTATATCCTGCCCTTAGAAAGGCTTAAAAAAACCCTGAGAAGAGACATACCCACTTATCTACCTCTACCCAACCTTCCTGCCCCTCCAGACCTTCCAGCACCACCACTCACCGACCACAGCGGAGCAAACCTCTTCTGCTGACAAGATATTTCACAACCTCAGGCTTCGTAAGCCCTGGGCTCCCGGAGGGCGGGGGATGCTGGTGACTGTCTCACCATTAAGAAAACACTCACTGCCGCACTGGTTTGGCCAGGAGTGCTGAGAACACGCTTTTTGTCCCACCAGCCACCACAACCACCCCCACGTGCCAGCAGAAGCCATTTTATTTCACCACACCATCTTTGGAAGACATATGCAGCACCAATGTTTTCCTAGCTGGACTGCTGAAAAAGTTTATGAATAATTTAAGATGGCCACTGACTAACTGCAAACCGTGCGCCAGATCCTCATTAATTCCCGGTACTGTCTGCTGAACCATGCCAAAATCCTCCCGTTACTGTTTATTTTACAGCCCTCAGCAGCCGGCAGTCCCCAGGCACAGGCAGGCAAGGCACAAACTCGGGGGAAGACCCCGGAGCCCAGGGGGAATTTTTCCAACTCTTTACAAAGAGTTGAAAAAATACCCCACATCACCAGGAAAGGAAATCGGAGAGAAGGAAGGCTGCACCGCAGCCTCAACGTTTGGGGCAGAAATTAATTAAAGGCTAAGCTAACGGAAAGGGCTCTGAAAAAGAGGCTAAGAGGTTTCAGACGTATCGGGTGAGGATGTGCACACACGTTTTGGATGAGCCCTATTAGCCACTTGACTTCAGTAGCTGTGAAAATCAAAGTATGTGAATAAGCTGCCTTCCCATCCTCGAAAATTTGTCAGGCACTTGCTCGGTTTTATATCCCTTTTTAATGAAGCATTTTATAGAACTTACGCCAGAGTACCACAGAAATACCCAGAACTTCTGATAATATCTGAACATAAATTAAACCCACACTTTTCCTGGAAATTAGTGCGTGGAGTGGGACAGAATGAGGTCTGGTAGCGTAAATTTACATGAGAGTTGATGAAATACTGTGCAAACTTCCGTAGAGCCCACGCAATAAATTCAAATCCCAAGGTGAAACACTGCCCACCTTACCCATTCTGGCTCTTTTGTGGCTGAAAACTTCAATTAAATCAAACCAAAGCTGGCTGCATTATGTGCACGACTGAAAAGAAGCCATTGGGCTGAAAAGGAGCAGGAGCGAAGCCAGAGAAAGGCCCGTCCTGCTTGACCACGTAGGTCACCCTCCGCTACACAAAGTGAAGTTTTAGTTATTTCAGTTGTCGAAAGACTAACACGCCTGTTCAGAAATCATGTGTTTTACAGACTCCCCTCTCTTCAAACAGGAATTTCTTCCCAGCTCCGTTGGCAATCAGCATCCACCACTCATTAGTTGCTTTACACTTTGTTCTAGATGCATCTTGTTGCTGTTTGAGTACTCCCTGGTGGAAGATGGATCTTGCCGTCCAAAGCAAGCCCCTACAGGGCTAAGCTGCGTAGCCTGGGTATTGCCAATACCTTGAGAGGAAGCTCAGGTGAGAAGTGCCTTAATGCTTATCACAATGAAATGCGGCTCTGAATAACACAGAATCAATCAGCATCTGGTTAAATAAAAACCTGTAAATTAGCCAAATGTCTGAGTTTACTTCCTGTACTTGCTTTAAGCTGCAACTTCTTTAAACGTCATCTTAAATGGATACATCCATCAGGATGAAACCAGCGCCTATTTTTCACGGACCGTGCGCCTAAAAAGGCTAAACTATTTTTTTAGCGTTTTTAAGAAGCGCGTGAAACTCTCGTACCCGAAAGGTGACAGTATTAAACACATACCGCAAGGGGAAAAACCCAGAAAATTATAGAAGACAGTTTATATGGCTACAGCCATATGGCTGATATTGGTAAACAATCTATTGGTGGAGTCGGAGCCGTCCTCCCCTCCACTCCAAACCTCACCTGAACACCACAGTTCTTCACACCCTGCTCAGCGCCGACATTTGCTTTTTGGAGAAAAAAAAGAAAAAACCATGATGGCAACAGTCCGGGTGTTCTAACAGCACGTAACTTGGTTGCCATCTGGCTCCTGCTCCTCGGTACATCACAGCCATCGTCTTGTACTCTTGGGTTACAGCAACCCTCAACAGCTCCAAATCCCGCTGGTGGAAAATAGTAAAGGCAAAAATTGCGTTCCCCATCCTATTAAAAACCTGCCGCTGGCACGAACACTCGCCGTGCTCTTAGCCGTTGGGACTGCTGAGTTACCCCCGGCTCAAATAACTGATTGAACAAAAAATAGCAGGGACGGTCTCCCATTTAGTTTCTCTGCACTGGGATTCTTGAACACGGGGAACAAATCAGTGGGCTGTAACGTGTCCCCCTGGGACAGGGCCAGGAATTGCTTCGCTACTTCAGCCCAGTGCCAAGACGAGAGACATTAAAGTTAAACCCAAGTTTAGGATTTCCAGTTGGAACAAAGAGCCGGTGATTGTAACAGCCCAGACCGACACAATTTCACAGTGATATCTGAAACATGTAGTATATTGGGGGGGGGAGGGGAAAAGCCCTCACATATTCAACAAAACAAAAATATTTCCAAATAGTGCTGGTTTGGGTTTTTCACATCCTCTTCTTCTCTCTCTCTTTTTAAAAATAGCACGGCACCTCAACTAGGATCAGAAGCAAACTCCAAAAAACTGAAACCCTGCTGCTATTCTCATGCAACCTTCACCCAAAAAAAGAGGAAAAAAAAGAACGAAAAGAAGAAAGAAAATCTGTAGTGCTACATGGTTTTTAAAAGTGTGTCTGGAAAACAATTTGATTCTGTTCCTACAATAAAGTTTAATGTTTTGGATGCAATCACTGCAAATTACGAAGCCTTGGCACGCTACTCCGCTCGAGCATATGGAAATTTTGTCTGTCAAACTTTGCTTTCTTCCCTTACTGCCTGCTAATACATTTTTATAACTGCCTCACCAGCCAGTACGATTTCATTACAGACTGCGATCCAAAGCGACACAAACCCACTTTTTTCTTCCAGTCGGGGCTCGTGTGCTCGGTACAAGTCCCAGGCAGGCTGTAACAGGTCGTGCTTGTGGTGCTGTGCAAACACCCAACCCACCACCCTCCGGCCACTGATTTCCTTACTGGAGGATGGTGGGCGCTTGCTCAAAAACACCCCAGAGAAAAGAGAAGTTCAATGTACCGCCAGCAGAACCCCCTTTCCCTGCGTACAGGCGAGAACAGACTAGTCTCGCGGCACAGCAATGCCCAGGAAAAATCCCAAACGAGCTTTCTCGGCCATTTATTCATCTGCGCAATGGCAAATGATGGGGATGAAGCATTAGCCCGGCGATCTGCTGCAGATGCAGGACTGTCACGGTGATCGATGGGGATGCGGCCAAAGACCACGCTCAGATTAGGAGGGGGATGGAAGCTGTAAGGTGGGCTGGAGCCCCAAGGACGTGGGCTGGATCTAGCTGGAGTTGTCTGGAAATAAACAAAATACTAAAATGTCAGCCCTGGCTCCTCTTCTCATTGCTAATGTCTCTTCTGTGGAATTCGGCAGGAAGAACCACAAAAATTTCCCCTCTCAAAAGGCCTTTCAGAAGGCAAAGGGCTGCCTGAATACCGGCATTGTGAGCGCCCGTAAGAGGGACGCGTCGGGACGGTGGCCCCATACACTGCGCTTGGCTCCTTCCCTGCTGGTACGCTGCAAACTGCGAAGGGGGGCTGAAATCTTTTGCTTTTGTTCAAAAAAAGGAGAAAAAACCCAGCAGCTCATCAAAATTTCTCATTTTTTAGAAACTCTCAAAGTCTTAGCCACGCAGTGCTCAGAGACTGACAGAGGGCTGGGAGGGGAGCAGTCAGGGAGAGGAATTTGGGGACCTTTTGCAGGACTACTCCTATGCGATACAGGGCGGGTGTATAGGGTAACGCTCCTGAGCCGGCGGGTGCAGGTTCAGACTGGGCTGTCCGTAGGCACATGCAGCCCGTGCCATCGCTGCGGGCCTGGCTGCTGGGCTCCAGGAGGGCCGTGCTCTCAAGCCGCGCACACGTGGAGGAGGCGGCCGTCACCCCGCCTCGGGGCACAGGGCAGCACGTTGTAGTCAACGGACGATTTGCTGATTTGTACTTGAGTTCCTGAAAAATGAGGCTGCTCGGACTTCGGGTCAGTTCAACAATAGCATTTCTGTGTAATCCACCTGAAACAGAGTTCGAGGCTCCAACGTGTTAAAGCACACGCTCTTCCAAACAGCGCAACTGTAGGAAGTTGGGGGTGGGACCTATTTAATATCAGTGTCTGCGGGACAGTGATGGGGGACACGCCTTTATACCACGGCTACATACAGTGTGTACGTGGCGAACCGGACAGCTCAGTCACCCCAGAAAAGCAACCCCAGAATGTTACAGTGACGCACTTCACCGATCACGGCACCGTTTTAGGAGCAGCAGGGCAGCACCTGGCCGGCCACCATCAGGCAGAGGCAGGGATGCTTAGCTCATTACTTCGTTTATTTCCTTTCCCCTCCCATTTGGCTGTGCTACCAAGAAGGATGCTGCAAATAAAGGAGACTGGCTCACATCCTCATGGAGAGGCAGCGCTTCGCACCTGTACATAAACCAGCCCTGCCCCAGCGTTTTCACGAGGCCGCGGACACAGCGGCTGCCGTACCAGCTCCCGCCCCTGCGGGACGCGGGCCCCTGCGGGGCGCGAGCCCCCGACGCCTCCAGCGTGGCCCTACCTCGCAGGTCCTGCTGCGTGCGGGCGCCGGCCATGCTCTGCCGCGGCATTCGGAGGGAGGTCCGCAGGGGAGTGTGCCTCTGCTCGTCCAGGTACGCGAGATCTTCTAAGTGGGCTGAGCTGGTGGCTGCCACGAGAAAGCAAACAACTACATCACACCTGGCTTTCGGATCCAATACTCTGGTTAATATATATACATTTTTTAAGCAAAATACAGAGTTGTAATTACATTAAGTCAATGCAGCTAAGCTGAACCAAGCCTAGTTTTCTTTAGCAAGGAGCAAGAAGAGTTGTGGTAACTTCTTCTCATGCCCCATCGGTACTTGCTCTGCTTTGCCCTCCTGTTGATGTTCACAAACAAAAAAGACAGGGAAAACGGAGACACAGCGTCTCTTATATCGATCTAAGTTCTCCCAATCACAAAACTTACTCAGTCGCGGGTGTGCAAAGCTCGACACAGGCGTGCAGCATTTCCTACTGCACGAAGGACAACTCAACAGTGCATTTCCCCTGAAGCCCACAATCTCCTCTTCAATTATTTTAGAGCTACTTCGTTCGGACATTAAAATTTATACGTTTGTAAAGCCAGAATTAGTGGCAGAAAAATTAAACCTTCAACAGACCAGTAAAAGTATACAAATAAATGAGAAAAGTGTTATCGGAACTAAAGCAGGCAACTTTACTATTCCAACCTTACTTGCTGATGGGAGAATTTGGTTTCCTTTACAATGCTACATTAAATAGGAACAATTTATTGGTCTCTGCTGAAGGTGCCACCGTTACACAAGTAAGTGTGGGTGGAGCAGAAACTGCAGCTAGAAACTTTCTCTCTCTCGGAAGCTGGCAGATAATACAGTGCAAAGTGCCTTCTATTCCACTTTCCAGCTGAAGCACATGGATCATCCCGCCGCTAGCCGCGCGCACGCCTCCAGATGAACGGGCTGCTTGTGCGGGGCAGAGCTACGCGCAGCGATGCCCAAGGCATCACGGGAACACACAGCAGATCAGGCAGCAGCACGAAGGCTGCAACCGGCCCGACTTCGACGGTGTTTCTCTCCAGATCCCACGGCCCCAGGCATCACCTCACATGCGGCACTGCCTGCCAAGGTGCGACCTCCACAGCGATCATTTCGGTCGTGAGCTTTCAAGCAATGCCCGATGATTACTGATTTTTTTTAAAATCGAATTTCATGATGGGTGCCGCATGGTTTGGTGAGCAACGTCTCCGGACCGTATCAGAGGGGAATGACTAGGGTTAACACAGGCCCCAGAGCTGCATCAATCAACTCTTTTTAATGGTGACGACTGGGAGATAGGAGAAAAACCAGATTTGGATCACTTGCATCTGAATTTACCCACTGTTCTGCCATGTCAGAACCCTTTTCAGTCAAGTAATTTACAGAATATTACAAAACAAAGGAATGAAAACTCCACTGCATGAAATAAGCTTCCCAATTATACACAGAAAACTTAAAAAACAGTCTTCGCAGATCACCAGCTCTGTTCTTGTTCTGATAACCATTTCCAAAATATCACAGCAAACATTTACCGATGGAAATCACGCTGCTCAATATTCGGCTGCTCAGTACTCCATATCCGATACTGCTTTTTTTTCTTTCGTTTTTGGTCAATTACCATAATGATATTATTATTTTAAATTGAACTAATTAATTGACTTCTTCAAAGGCTGCCTGTAGAGCTGACACTAATTCTTCGCTGTGAAATGGGTAAATATTTTGATACGACTGTGGAGTAGCTCACGGCATTGGACTTTGCGTCCTTCCTCCTCGCCAGACAACAGGAGATGTAACAATTCAACAAAACTGAAAGGCAGAAAATTTCAAACCTAAAAGACACACTTCTTTCATACAACGCCTAATGACCATGTGAAAATCTTTACAAGATCTTGCTGCAGTCAAAAACTAAGCAGGATTCAGCGACTCTAACAGGGGTGGGGAGAAGGGGCTTAAATTTGGCAGCAATTTTTCATGGTGTTCTTGAAATGGCCTGAACTCTGTGTGTAAGTTTTAAGAAAAAAAAAATAAATAAGAGAAAGACAGAGAGAGGAGAAAAGGTAAACAACAGGAGCGAGCAAAAAAGAGGAGATAAACCCATCAAAGTCTGTTTTTAGAAGTCCTTCATGCTCTTCTAGTCTTGTAAAGTTGATTAGATGTTCACTGTGAAGGAGCGGATTAGGGCTGAAACGCTGCAATTAGGAAGACGCGGCTTTCGCGTGGGTGCAAGTTATTTTCTGTAAGCACTAAACCCACTGCGGCTTGCTCACAGCATCTCCCGCGTTCAGCTTCAGGTTTCGCTTACACCGCGGCGGCACAGGCCAGCGACACGAGCCTTCTGCATAAACCCGTGCGCAATCCGCGTCCGCTTTTTGCAGCGTAACTGAGCCAGAGGAGCCGCAGCGGAAGAGCAGATGTTACCGCAGCGACCCGCGGCAGACCCCAAGCACCCCGAGGGTTCCCAGTTCAGGGAGGGGGGGCGCAGGCATGCCCAGCAGCCGGGAGCCGCAGAGCCAGGTCGGCCCTTCCCGCCTCGGCCCGCCGGCCACGCCGGCACGCTGAGTACCGCGCTGAGTACGCCCCAGCGCTTGATGCACTCACGCGTGAGGCTGCCGACCTTCTCATGAGAAGTAGGGCTTTAATAGATAATCCTGCCTTGTTAAATAAAAAGCCCTTTTCACTTCAGGTGATTGTCAGGCGACAAGATAAAAAGCTGACAGCCAGGACTGCCTAGCACTGCCGAGTGCATTTAGGAACCAGAAACAGCCCTAACTGATCCTGAGAGAGTTTAGAACAGGAATATTCAGGCAGAGGAGGCCCCCTTTTGAAAAAAAAAAAAGGTCTTTTAAAATCAAAGTCTGAATGCTTTTCTCCTCTATTTGCAAATGACACTGCAGTAAGCTTATGCAGACCATTAAATCAGGATAAGGATTATCATCCTTTCCAGGCGTATCTTCTACCCTTGCACGGGAGTTATTAATGCGTTACACACAGAGCTCAGCAGTTCTGCTGCACCAAGGCTTCGTCGCATACAATAAACAAACTTGCTGTCTGAAAGAACTACTGTTTCTTTGTGAAGACACCACGCTTTTTCTTTGCTGAATTCTGTTAAATGTCCCCGTGAATTCAGTTCAAGTTACCCCGTTGAAGCTGCTCCTGCTTCTCTGGAAATAAAGGGAAGAAACCGAAACTCCCCACACTGGACTTGCCGCAAGGAGAACCGAGCGCCCACGGCAGGGCACGGCTGTGCGTATGCTCCGACACTAAAATATATATATGTATTTATATATGTATAGGGGAGAGAGCGTGTGTGTGTATATATCTATCTATCAGCTGCTGAATGACAGCATTTCCTCCCTCTAAATTCCGTATTCGCTTCTCCTCCGGTCCCATTTTAATTCTATCAAGCACATACAGAGCCATCAAGGATGACCAGAAACATTAATCTTGCTGGTAATTTCATTTCTTTATACAAGATCATTCGATGTAGCAAACTGATAAGAGGTCGGTTGTCCAATTTATATAACAACAGTTAAAACCAAGAATCATTTCCTCCCCAATTACTCATCAACAAAAAACTAAAATAACCTTTTTTTAAAAAAAAAAAACACCACATTTGCCCTTGACCAGAGAATCCGCTTTACAATACGATTATTAGCGATTTCTTTTGCCGTCTCCAGGCAAACACCCCCATCCAAGCCGACCTCGCGCACGCTGAGGAAAGCCCGCGCTACGAACGCGGCGCGTGCCCGAGGCCAGGGCCTGCGCTCCTCCAGGGCAGCGCAGAGCCTCCCGCTGGCCGCACAGCACGTTAAGTGCCAAACCGCCGCCCTTCAGAGGCGGGGATCGCACGCCACACGCAGCCTGTACCGCCCAAACCGCGCTTGACTCCCACAACACACGTGACTTGAGTGCTTCAGAGGCATCACCTAGGAGCAGCCCCACGCCTAGCGTGTGGTCCTCTTAAATCGGTACTAACGGTGTTCGTTTCAAACTTTGTGGGGAAAAACTTGATGAAGAGACTCGCTGGGAGGGCACGCCCAGGCCTTCACACCCAGTTTTTCAAACTTTATCCGCTGGTCTAACCAAGCGTGGCATCTCCCGCTAAACACATCGCATTCTTTAAAACAGAGGCTAAAGAACAGCACGGGTGTATTTTTGACTTGGCAATACCGGCAGTTCTACTTCCTTCTTCCAAGACGGCTGCCTTTAAGGGTGTTCTGTTGTTGGTCTTTTCCCTTTTTTATTTTCTCCTTTTTAAGTCCTCAAAACCCTCTTTTAGATTAGCTTCGGATGAACGGGGTTCTGTGATATTTCATCTTTTACATAAAAGCCACAGGTAACAGACAAAGAGCCGAGGCCTCACACACATCAGTCCTATCATCTTCTTACCGCCTACTTACGGGCTGCAGGATTCTCCTACTTACGATGTAGGAAAAGGTTTTCAACATGAAGCCAAGATTTCTGGAGCCTAAATGACGGACAGCTGGTCACCGCAACTGCTAATGCAGAGCCGACTTCGAGACGTCCTTAGAAAGTGGCTTCTGGACTGTGCCCAGACCAGCTAGCAGCGAAAAGGGGGGTTCGCGATGTTGGGACTCACGATGGGTCCCGAGGAACATCATTTTGCCGTTGGGTTGCGTAATTAAAAAGCTTTTCTAATGCAAAGGCTGAACAACCTTTCAAAATCGCATTCTTCTTCTGGGATGTGAGAGGGCAGGAACGAAGCCTGAGAGCTGTTCTTCACACTCGCCCAGCACCTGAGCCCTACCGGAGGACGGCACTCAGTCCTTTATCACAAATCGAGACAGGGCCGTCAGCTCTGCTTGCTCCAGAAGAGCAAACGGCAAAGGCACGGCGATGGGGCTGTTCCGATGGCTGCTCGATGGCACCCGTTACTGCTCAAGAGGCGGAAAGGAGTTTCTGAAGCAAACAACAGAATACTTTTCAAGTCCCTACAATACACGTGCAGCCTCCTGGAAGAAGTTCCGTTTTGTTTCCTGGGAGAACTGCCGTTGTGCCAGCATTTTTTCTTTTTATTTATTTAAAGAGTTTGCATTTCGCCCTCTGTCCCGCCTGTGAAACGAGAAGCCAGCCACAATCCCAGGTGTTTCGCACGGGTGGACTTTGTGCTCTGCCAGAGGAGAGCGAGACGATGGCCAGCGGCCTGATTTATTGTAGGTCCTACAAGAAGTGAGGAGTTATTCCTCAGCAGCCCAAAAGCCAGGCTCTCTTCCCACCTTCATCATCACCATCACCATCTTCCACAGCCGCAACCGAGGAGCCTCGCACACAAGGAACTGCAGCCTGCGTGAGCTGCCACATCCATTTCACGTTTCGCCACGGATTAGTTTTGCAATTGTCAGTACAACTATCCTGCCATTTCTCAGGCTGATGGACTGAGATTTGTCTTCTTGATTTAGAACTGAGGAATAATTAAAGAGATCTAAGACCAGAGGAACCAGAAGTAATTTTATCTGAGAATATGCTTCAGTACTTCACAAATTATGCAAGATCAATTTATCTTAGAAAATATTAAACTGTTGAAAGCTTCCCCTCAATTCCAAACCTTTTCCTATGTAATAAGACACAGTGACTGCAGATAAAATACAAGGGAGAAAAAAAAGAGTACCTCTGCAAAAATATTTATACACCGCAGATGGGATCCTCCCAAGGAAATGGCAAACAAATAGTGGAAGATAATTCAGTTTCAATGCACTGTTTGAACAAAAAACACTAAACCACCTGACTTGAAATCGATATTTGGCAGCCCAGGGAGGGGGAGGACTTTGCAGACAGGGTCTTCTCGGGGAGATGCTCTCATCCGAGTCAGTGGGTTCAGCTTGCCACGACTGATGCGCGGATCAGACTGCATTATTCAAGGTAGAATACTCTCTGTGTACCCCAAATTCAGATTCCTTAGAGCTGTATTGATAAATATGCTCCAGATTTAATGACAGAACCTTTGGCTGGATATCTAGTCTAAGGTATCAAGAAGCAAACACAAATAGGACAAAGCTAAGTTTTGGGGTTTATCCGAAGCACCTTCATTTCGTCTCTCTCCTTGGAATAATTCGTAGAAGAGTCCCAACTACTTCAGAGTTTAACTGTACCCCATAATCAAAGTAAAAAAAAGAAGAAAGGTGCTAATTTTTGTTGCGCTGCGACACAGGTACCTCTCAGGGCCTGCGGAAAAGCATCTGGCCTGCGGCAGCTCTCATTAGAGGTTTCTTTCCCCCCGTTGCAGCGCATTTTGTTTGACATCGTGTTTCTCTCTGTGCTATTTTTGCATCGGTTCTCCTTCCCCCAGGCAGAATTAGAGGTATTCTTAAAAAGCTTCTGCTCTGCTTCCTCCCGGGTGGTCTTCAGTGGGTCTTACTGCGGTTTCACTTCTCCCAGGTTGGTCACTCCAGCCCGGATCACTGCTCTCGCCCGGCTTCTGTGACCTTTCCCGGACTCCTCCAGGGAAACCATGGGACCGAGGGAAATATGAATGTATTTCAACATTAAAAAAAACCCAATTTTTTGTGACCAGTTGCTTCCAATCACTTTCATCTCTTGCTCAAATACCGCTGCTTGACCGTGTATTTTTCGGTCCTTAGGTGAGAGAGATATTTGCTTTTCTGGAAGTCACACTTTTCAAGCCACATTTTGTAACCTTTCTTGTACTATTAGCCTGTGCTTTTGTCCTTGGGCGGTGCAGGCAGAGACAGGCAGGCCTGCCAGACACTCAGATCTCTGCCAGAAACTCCCTTAGAGGACCAGCTGCCAGATACCGGGACACGGGATGCTCCCCGAGATAACCAGCGCTCGCTGTGCTCTCAAAAAGACATAATTTAATGGCATTTACGCATACCCTGCCCCCACCTTCAAAGAGATACTTTTCTAATGGAGAAGAATTTGAGGTTAATAACTCATAATGTATTTGCTGCTATTTTATATTCTAGAAGAGGAAAAAGAGAGGAGCAGGTATTATATAAGGGCATTTTAATTCCCTATTAACATTTAAACAGACCTTACAAACCATGCATGTGGTCTAAATAACACAAGATTTCATGTTTCATTTCACGGATAATGGAAATGGAGCGAGGCGTTCATTGTGTACACGAAAGGCAAACTTTCCTGAGAAACCGTGTTCATTCAAAGACCTGAATGCCCAGCGCCGGTGCCAAGCGTCTCCTGACGATCAGTATGAAACACGTTCAAGTATATAAAATGAGCTATTGTGCGTATTTGCCTGGGATGGGGTAGGAAGGAAATGCAGCCGCAGCTTTCGGTTTCTGGGAACAATAAAACAGCAAAGCAAATGGATTCATATGGGGCCGAACTGTACGAGTGAGTTAAAGAGTTATGGGAAGACCTGGGATTATTTTTATAGGGGTTTTTCTTGGATCATAACCTCTCCAAAATTGCAGCCCTCTCTCATTTCAGAGCACACACCGTCTCTCCCAACAGGTAAAAAGTTCTTTCACAGAAGTAAAAACCACTTTTAAAGTTTTGGGGTTTTTTCCTTCCTTTTTTTTTGAAAGCATTTTGCTACCAACTCCTGACTGTCTTCCTGAAACTGCCACCCGAATCACTGGAGGACAAGTAAATGCAACAAAATTGGGAATTTTAACCGTGTTTTTGGTAATTTGCTGTTGCTATCAGTGCCATAACCATGGAGGATCTCCAGATCAGCTTTGCACCCGTTGTCACTGCCATCGCAAGGGCCTTTGGCAGCGACTCCTCCAGGCCACCATTACAGCTGGAAATCCACACACGGCCCTGCGTGTGTTGGTGAAATACAGAGATTTTTCCACATCATCACCCCTAACGTGGACACTTGTTACCTTGGCTCCACTTCTCTGTTCCGTTCCATTTCCTGCCTTTTTTTTTTTTTAAAGCTTCAAGATTTGGGGTTTCAGTTAGAACTGGTGATCCCTGGGTTATGTTTTCTGAATGCCACACAGCAAGAAAAATTGCTGTTAATGCCGGAAGAATGAAGCAACATTTCATTGTACTGCGAAGGCCACGTTCAGGAGAGGTAACACGTACCTCCCAACACTTCCCCATCCCTATGTAGGAAGGGAATTTCCTTAATCAGAACTAAGAGAAGTTTTAGTTTGCTTTTTTGTGGGTGTCTCCCCCGTTAAATCCATGCAGTATAACATAGCTTTGGTTAAACAGAGGGAAAAAGTGTATTAACAGATTTGAGTTACACCGTTGAGGTTAACAGAAAATATAATCACTTCCCTGCACACAAATGATTGAAAATACTACTTTAAAATCCTGAAATGTTAATGTGACTGACTGTGGTTCTAATCTGATAATGCTCTACATTTTACATAGTTAGGGATGGAGCTCACCAATATAGAGTGAGTTTTTAAATGAGACTATCACGACTAAACTTGATTTTTACAACTCTTTCCCTAATAACCTGATCGTCACTTAAACGAAGTTGTCTCCGACCACTGAAGTCAGTAAGATCACAAGAGTTTACTCCAGTTTAGAGCCTCAGGAGGGGTTTAACAAAAGCAGCGTAACACCAAGGGAATCGGCTGTGCCCGAATGGCAGAGCTGGAGGTGCTGGCGCCTCTCAAACGCGGCGACTACGGGAATTTACCTCCAGCAAAGCGTTGCATTTCCCCCTCATTTTCACGTCCAAGTGGCTGAACAGTTTTGCTAAAGCTTTTCAGAAAATTCAGCCATCTGACCGTAGAGCTCTGAATTCAAGCAGTGTAACTTTGGTAAAATTATAAGCTACTAAATGCACAACGTCAAAACTCTTTGGTAAATCCAGGTAAAGCATCTCCAACTCCAGGAGACCATGAGAAACCGAGGCCAATATCCACGACGGGCCACTGTTCCTTGCACCTGGCTGGAGTGGGATAGGTCTCAGTTTCCAGGATGAAACCTATACAACCGTTTCATTCCAGCTGGTTTTGTGCTATTTAGCTGATGAGAATCTAAACTTCTCAGGCTGAGCTGTGGCAACAAGCACTCTTTCCAAAGATCAGAGGAATACATGGAGGGAACCACTTCTCTTTTTGAATCGATAGGGACTTGATAAGTAAAGTGGCAGAAATAGAATAATCTGGAAAATATAAAAAAATCTCAAGGTTGTAAAAAAACCTTGGAATTCCAGAGAGACATGCCTAAAAAATGCTGAAAGAATATTTAGCTCCATCAACCTGTGAGAAAAAAGTGCAAGAGAAATGCTAACTCAGTGAGAAGATCTTTCAAAGATTCCCCACGGAGATGAAAAATACCTTTTCTATATCAAAAGACAAAAAAGACAATATGGAGCCAGGCTGGGCTCCTCTCTGCATTTATAAAGACAGTCTGCGAATGGTGCACAAAACCAATTTCAGGAGCTGAATTGCATTTTTAGCTTTGAAAAGACTTGATGAAATTTGAAGGTGGAACGGACTCAGTGCCTGAGCTTACCTCCGCTGACTCTAACGCTGGCTCTGAAGCCCGGTGGCACCAATTTCAATATAAGGGAGAGCTGTTAATGTGGGATATTTGGAGAAAAGACCAGCAGCTCTGGTCCCGAAATCGCCTTTTTTCCCCTTCAAACGCAGTGTCAGTGCATTGAGACTATGCTCCCATTTTGCTTAATTTTCTGCTAATTGATGAGTCTTCATTTACCCGGCAGCCAAGCCGTGAGCAATTTGCTGTCCGTAAGTGATGTGTGACCCGGAGACCTTTAAGCTGTCCGGTTCCTGCAAGAGGGATCGTTTGCTCCGACCCTTTCGCAGCACACTTGCCCGTTCTCTTCCGAGTCTGTTCTGCAGCACTCGCTGCCTGGGCAAACAGCAGTGCCCTTCACAGCTGCTTCTGGCTTAATACCATAAAATTGCCTAACAACTTTTATACTCGGTGCAGTAACTCACTCGGTACGGCTCATCACACGTGCTCCCACCGAGCTGATGTGAAAGACGTGCTCCCACAACCGGGCTTTGAAAAAACTCGTATCACGTATACAGTGACCTACGGATCCCAGTGATTTACCAAGACCCAGAGGTGCTCCTCCAAATCTAACACCCCACTTTGGCATTTTAAGGTACACAAGAGTCTCCAGTGGTTTGGTGGTGGTTTTTTTCCCCCCCAAGAGGAAGTATCTACCAAAAAAAGTGCTTTTAACTGTTTCTGAAGAAATATTATGCAACAAAGTGCAAGACGAGATCGATACGTGTCGGGAGAACTGCTTCCAGTTGTAAACTGCAGGTGAGTGAAGGGATGGGCTACACGGCAGTGATCTCTGTCTGTAAGCCTGCTATGAGAAAGAACTTTTTTGTGCCATTTCGGAAGATATACAGGGAGAACCTTTAAAAAGAACTGAAGGAAAAAAGAAAAGAGCCACAAGGTGTAAGGGCTGTCATGCTCTGGTCCCCAAGAATAGACTGGTTGTATATAAATTCAACTGCATTTGAAAAAAAAGACAAGAACAGTCTGTTTTAGCAAAGCTGTGGTTTCACGATTGCCTTAAAATGTGGAACACCCCTCAAAGAAAGGCAGCTTTCTGCCCCACTCCCAGGCACTCTTTGCCTCCACACTAACGAACTTGTGGCTCAAAATCAATATACATATTTTCTAGAGGGTTAATTTTCAGTGGGATTAGGCTACTAATTTGGTTTATCAGATGGCTACGCAACGCGTAGCGCTGGTGCAACGCCGTGGAGCTGGCAGACAGCGCGGGATTAACCCTTTGGGCAACGGCACATTTTGCAGGTAGCTTAAATCAAGCATGAAACTACATCTGGTTTCCCTCTCCCGTCGTTCAAGTACACAGATAACGAGGTTAACTGGTCTGGGGCTAGAAAACATTCTTTTCTGGTGTCACAAACTTGTAAGAGATCACATGTGATCATTTGACGATAAAAGGTTAAGTCAGATCTTGTATTCTCGTCCACAGTTCCTACCACAAGGACTTATCCTGGGATATGAACTACGTGAGCTGACACACTACCTAAAAGCAGCAAAACCCCCACAAAACAAAACCAGCCAGAAGGAAAAGGTGTTCCTGAACCTTGCTAGAGAGTTTCCGCTTCAAACAGTATTTGCCTCTGAATGCATCAATCAAGCCAATGACTTCCAAAGTCAATTAAACAAATACACACGCGTATTTGTAACTTTATGGTACCCGGCCTGCCCTGTTTCCTTTTGAAGGTGTTTACGCAGCTTCGTTTATAAGAAATGAACCTAAAGTAACGAGGCAATGCAGGAGGAATTTCCCACTTTTTTCCTCTCCTCTCTTTCCATTCTGAAATCCCCGGCTTTTAGTCTTTCAGACCAAAGCAGCATGTGTTGTTGTACCTCCAGGCTTGGGGTGCTCCTATTTTAGCATCTATAAAACCTCATTTCTACATCACTTTTAGGCCTGTGACTGTCCGAATCGGGATTAAAAAGGAAACCTAATCTAGTTATGCAATGCAGCCCGGGTTGCCAAGAGATGCTGTTTTAACAGACAATATCCCAGGCCCTGTGCAGTCCGGACTTTCTGGAGCAATATTCATGCTGGCAGCCAGCGGGAGAGTCCTGCAGGGACCCTACGGAAAGACAAAGACTGTATTTCTCCATGTGTCTTTACAGACAGACATACAGACCACCTCAGTGTTTAACTCCAGAGAAGTTACCCAGCAAGAAAAAAAATATGGGGCATCAAAGCAAAGGAGAATAATTCCAGGCAAGCAGCTTTTCAGCAAAGCTTTAATATTTTTAATCCTATCTCTTGTTTTTGTCCTGCTGCTACCAACTTCAGGGAGAAACTTAGCGGACTGTTAAAAGACATCAATACGAGATGCCACAGCATCATCTAAGAATCTTTCAAACAGCAGACATGAAATTAAATGAAGAAAATTTTGATGTTACGCCAAACCAAAACATTTTAGTCATTAGCAAATCCCAGATGCCGCAAACGCCAAAGCAGTGCGTGCACACGCGTGTGCGGAGACGTTCAGGGCAAAGCCCACCACGAGAGATGGGACCCCTTAACAACTCCTCTGTAGAGAGAAAGTATCGTCATTCTCTTAACGCCAAGGTTCTTATGATCTTCAGAGAAGATCGGACACTTGGTTTTACTTGCAATGAATCCTTTTAAGCAGTAGAAATGGTTTTGATGTCTTGGAATTTTGTGGTACTTGAAACCCAAGATTACTTGCCTTGTAATGATAGCAAAGAATCTCATTTTTTTATACATTCTCCAATGATCTTACAGTTGTATAATTTTGTACAAAAAAGGGACTACAGATTGCTGAAATAACCATTAAGCGTCATCAGAACCAGTTTTCCCCATGGGAATTTTCCATTTAGAAGCAGTAAGTCAAAAGAAAAAAACAATTTTTGTCATGCTAAATCATGATGACCACAGGAAGGAGATTTCTCCTCGGATAACGAGAACATGAAAAATGCTGTGACGTGCATCCACTGTGTCTCCCTCTGACCTAAAGGCAAAAATGTTTCTTTCTTACCTGCTACTGAATTTGGCCGTGGCATAAGGTAAAGAGGAATAGACTGCACTGACTGGGACAGGACGGTGTCCAGGTTCCTCTCTGGGATTTTGTTCAGGCTGTAGGTGGAAGCCGTCATGTTCTCGTCCACGCGGTATAAGCAGGAGTCCATGCTGGATTTCTGGGACTGCCAAGGTTTCAGGTTTCCTCCCGATCCAAGTTCTTTACTGCTTTCCCCTCCATATTTAGTGCGTTCCACATTTTCTGAGTAACTTGTCAAAGTAGCTTGAAGGAAGAAATTATAAACAAAATGAGTAACAAAGAAAGAATGGCTTGCACACACGCTGCTCTATGCCGAGTTGTGCAATGCAAGAGCCAAAAAAATGATGTTCATCATATTTTCCACATTCACATAAATCAGAGATTATGGAATTTAGTTTAATGATGCTGTTTCTGCTTACTACTTCCAAAAGAACATTGAGGCTATAATGCTTTGCCTCATACTGTTAAAAGCTATTTGTAATTACAAGGAGTATTACAAATTATGTGCAGTATTGTATTTGAATACGCAATTGCAGAAAGGGTAGAAATGATTAAGGAAAAAACATTATAAGTGCTCCTCATATCTTTTAATTTGCATCCCAGTTACCACCTTTTCAGGGCACGTCTGCAGAAGTTTATAACCTTGCGGTGCCTGACGCTGAAAAGCCCCCACCTGACTCGCATGAACAACCAGCCCTCAAGGATTAGTTTGGTTCAGAATCTGGACCCAATATCTCATTTGATTGATGGCAGGTTTTTATGAAGCTTTAACTGTAATCCACAGATTTTCCCTTATATTATTTCATTTTACAGATCAGGATTGTTGCTATATTGACTTTCACACCGGGAAGCGACAACGCAATACTGATGCACACCACGAACACCATCTCCCCGTTGGTGTGTTCCCTTCCGAATTCTGATGCAGTTATCCCCTGGCTGCAGCTCCCTCGGGCTGTTGACTTTCCTTTCATCTTTAGTCTCCCACGTATTCGTTCAAGGTCATAATCAGACCTCTTAGGTATTGAGAGGAGGTCCCAGCGCTCATACCAGCTCATTTGAGCGTGACAAACTTGCCTGCTCCCTAACTGGGGGAGGGGGGAAGAAAAAAGGAGAAAAAAAGAGAAAAGAGAAGAGAAAGAGAGCGAGAGATGACAAAGCAGAGCTCACTATCTTCTCATCGCCCCAATCATACACATTTCCACTTTCCATATTTGCTGTCCAAAACCCTGAAATTCAACTTGACCGTGAATGTTCTGAAGCCCCGGACGTGCCCTGGGTTTGTAGATCTACTTGCTAAACCCACTGAAATCTGTCATTTTCACTTAGCGGTGGTAAATACCTTTCCCAGCCCACACTCTGCGCTCTCTGCGCCGCCTGTCCCCGGACACAACAGTGCGGATCTCCTGCTCCTTGTCTGCAACACGAACCACGCCGCAGCACCTCCTCAGGGGCAGCCTCCTCGCCTTCACAAAAGCCCGTTCCCGAACCAAGGGAGATGCTGCCTCATTAACAAACAGCACCACATTAATTTTTATATCGATAAAAACAAACAGTAAATTACGCCAAAGGCGCACATGCTTTTAGGCTAAAGCTTTTTCTGTGCCAAGTCTTAAGAGTAAACAGCCTAGCAAAGAAGCTCCAGCTGAAGAGCACCGAAAGGAGGATGCAGTTTCGTTGCAAATGGGTACAGGTTATTTTGTTTGTTTTTCTAAATGCATCCAGAACCGAAGAACTACATATTTTAGCCAGTTGTTTACACATTGAGCACAGGAATAATTTCTCTGCCTAACATTATGCATTTCATTTAAATTCTCAGAAGTACCCCTACAGACCTGACAAATAGGGAGGTGACACCCAAAGCCAGGGGCTCGGGACAGCTCTCCTCACCGAGGCGCCACGCAGACTGCCGGACTCTATCCCCAATGCAAAACACGAACTTCAACATCCAAGGACTGATCTGGATTAATTATCCACGTTAAATGGCATTATAACAGGATCCAGAATTAACTACCTACATCTAAAGTCACAACATGGTCATTAAAAAAAATCAAGACCTGTAATTCCTACTGCGCCTGTTCCTTACCCACCCCAACCAACTCCACGTAGCTTCAACCTTTACCTCTATTTCTATCCTTTTATTTCTCAGTATTGGGTTTCTTGCCTAGGCAGTGGGATCAGTATCTTCATATCTCGTCCAAGTGTTCCAAAATTTAGTTGTTTGTAACATATTTTGAAATTCAAAACCAACACATGCAACTGCTAAGAACCGGTATTTGCTTTTTGGCATTTAAACGTAGGGCTGCTGTCAGGTAAACACATTTACACTTTAGCATAGGAAAATAAGGCAAAAACAAGAAACAGATGTTCAGACTTCCCTTGCTCCCTCAAATTGTTTCATATTGAGAAATAGTTTTTAAACTGGTGTCTAGAAAATCTGCATTTCAAAGTCTAGGCCTGCAGTGCTCGGCATACTGTGTTGTCTATTTAAAGAAAAAAATAATCCATTGCTCATTAAAATCCATTAATTTTAAAAACCTATCTCAGTATACGTCCAACTAATCTTTGCAGGAGCACATCAGCAGCTGAAATCGGTCATCTTCCAATACATCAAACTGAGGAGAAACCAAATAACTCTGTGTCAAAATAACTTTTCTTTAAGTGAAGCAACAAAAAACAGCAAAAAGAGCTAATAAATCCTGCTGGTCCCTTTTCTCATCATCCATTTGCGTCCATTTTAAACATAATTTTCACTGTTTTACACTAAAGCTGTTTTATGTGCAAACTCTTCATCGAATCAGGTATTTAGGATTGTTCCCTGTGGATTAATTTACCCTCTGAACAGCCGTGGATGATAGCACTGCTGCTACACCGGCTGGAAGCGATTGCTCTATGGACTTAATCTCTCCTACGAGCTATTTTAAACCAAACCAGTTTTGACTTTTAAATAAAGGCAAAAGCATAAGGCTAGCTACAAGCCAGCAACAGAACCGACATGCAGAGCACGTCTCCTGGGGAGCTAAAGCTTACCCGCGGTGCGACCCAGAGAGCTGCTCCGAAACTACAACTTCACAATCAAAATTTGAGAAAGCAACACCTAATTTCAGAAAATTCACATGTTCTGCACCAACTGAGGTCGATGCAGAGATACTCCGGGGTAGAAAGTTGGTCATGCTCGTATACAAAGGAAGCGCCAAGATTTCTTGGGTAGAAAGAACTTCACGTCAGTCCCCGACAGGATCAAGCCCATGAACACCTGCGACCGGAAGGAAATCTGCACAATAACATTATTTCTGCACGTTTGCCATATTCATACCCTAAACCTCCCAGAGCTGCAGGGGGTATCCTAGGACGGGTCTGCGCTCACACGGTCCCAGTGTGCGAGCGCATCTCCCCTCGTCTTCTGCGTTGGCCCCTGCGGCGGTAGAGGGTTGCATGGGGAATGAAGACCCACCCTGGGGACGATTCCTGCTCAGTCGCAACACGACTCCCACTGCATCATTAATGTATCTACATGATATCTACATGTTCAAAATATTCTAGGCCTTAATCCAGATGCAGAGAAGCTGACTGAAACAGGCAACAGCAGCTACAGACTGCCACGACGACATCGCTCACCATACTTCTGTCGTCAAGCCAATTTCTGTATACACAGAATACAGGAGGGGAGTATCAGATTACACTAAAAATTCACTCTCATGTTAAGATCCCGTCTGATATTATTTTGGTTAGACCGAACATCTAAAGTCCTTTGGTTAGACTGAACATCTAAACCACAAAACAAGCATTTTGTGCTCATCCTTTGAGATCTCTCTGCTCTGTATTTTGTAGCTGCGACGCTGGCTAACCCAGCCGATGGCCTGAGGAAAGGAGGTCCCAACAATTAAGTCCCAAGAGAACCAAATTATACATGATGTTGTTTAATAGGAGCCGCAGGAACACTCATGGACTCAGCTTAACCCACAGGTGAGAAACCTGGTGTCTGAGGTTGTCATCACCGGTAACGTCTGAGCTCGCAGGGCACGTTCAGGGGTTTGCAGGATGAGGGGCGTCCCCGAGGGAGCTCAGAGCATCCCTGCCACTGGAAACCGGGAAATGACAATGGAATTAACGCTTTCTTAATACAAGGTTTACAAAAAAGAAACAAATGGTCCTTCAAACACTGCCAGAAAATTTCTTATGGGTCCCATGAGTTTTTTCACAACGAGGGTGGTGAGACACAGGTTGGAAGTGTTCAAGGTCCAGTCGATGGGGCTTTGAGCAACTTCATCTAGTAAAAGATGTCCCTGCCCATGGCAGGGGGGTTGGAACTAGATGATATTTAAGGCCCCCTCCAACCCAACCCATTCAATAATTTTTAAACCCAAGGATACCTAGTCAAACAAAAAGGCTCAAAAGAATGCAACCTCTTAACAGATAGCCCTCTCTAAATTTGAAAAAGATAAACTGATGACCTCAAACCCATCAAAGACAGGAATTTATGCCTTAAGTCATCTGCTGAAAGGCAGGTCTTTCAACCCTGACTCTCTAACAGATGATACCCAGCACGTCAGGTTACATGATGGGACGCGTGAAGCTGGGGGTGCCACGACAGGAGCACGCCAGGAGGCAAGAAAGGCTGCAGAGCTGCCGTGAGAGAATGTGCATTTACAGGAGGCTCTTCTCATTGCTGGATCCAGCCAGAAAGGACAACCCCGGTGAAAAAAAAACAACAACATTGCAGTGCCTGGGCCCTGCGACAGAGAGGCGGTGGGCTGCGGTCACACAGACCACGGCACGTGCCGGCGGCTGTCGGGAGCAGAAGAGGCGTCGCTGCCTCACGGAGGCACCGAGAGGGTTATTGCAGGGGACGGAGTACGACGGGGGCAGCCATGCAAGCCACACACCGAACACGCGAAACCTGACAGCCGTGCAGAAGCACCTGAGGCTCCCTACAGCACTGAACACCGCATGTCTAGAAATACAGACCTGTGCGTGCGTATATATGTATCTTTTTATGTATATGTATCTCCAGTGTCAGCTGGCACGCAGCCTCGCGCTAATATGAACACAGACAGAATTTGAGGCATCTAAAAACATCTGAGCACTGTAAGACACATTAATGAGTAATAATACGGAAGGACCTCGAACGAGAGGCAGCAGGCAGCGCGGCGCCCCTCTGCGGTCCCCTCCGCGGCTGACGCCGAGGATTTGCGTACCTCTTTCCACAAGATTTCAACACCGCCCTCCGTAACAGCACTACCTGCATCAACTTCGAGCAGCGCAGCCTGGCCGTCTTTGAAGACACGTGGACTTCGATGCCAGAAGGGGATACGCTCCAGAGATGCTGGAGTCATTTTACAATCCTACCTTGCTTTTAGTCTTCAAGCGTTACACCTGCACTTCCCTTGGCACAGGACTTGCCTACATCAAGCCTTCATTTTCAAACTTGGCTCCTTTCCCTTGGTGAAACAATTTGATTAGAACTTTATGCAAATAACGTGGTTTAAAATATTTTTATTTCTTTGGGAAAAACCAGACCTGTATCAAAGCAGCAGTCCACCCAGGACAGCACCACAGATGTCACTGCAGCCAGCAGTAAGCTTCTCGGGGAGTTTCATGTATTTACAAACATTATTGCAAATATTATTTCTCATTTAGTTGCAAGCTGGCCTATGCCCTGGAGCATGAGGCTTTCAAATGCATTTGTCTTGGGTCAAACACACGAGGGGATTTTTACCATCCCACCCAGTTCTCCTTAAGGCAGAGATCATGCCTGGAAATGGTCAACCTTTATGTTCACCTTTCAGGTGGAACTGTAGGAGAAAGCAGCTTTCTAGATTTACCACTCTAGGATGACCGACAGCTGTAACATTAATTATATGTAAAGATTTATAATATCTCAAGTAGGAATAAGGGATTTTGCGGCTTTAAAGAAATAACTGCAGCAAAGTAGTGAGCTTCATGGGTTGCACTGAAATCAAGTACCAAAAAAACTCAGGCAAACTCTGCAAGTTAACCTCATTTCACTCGTCTCCAGTAACACGCTAAAACGTGACTTGCCTTTTCGCATTAGAGATGTCCCAGCTAACATGTACGAGTTGGCAAGGAGTACAATAAATTTTTTACCCTTATCTACATAAGCCTTCATAAACTCAGCCAAAGGATACACCTAAATATAGCCATGTCACCCCAGACCGCTCCAGGGAGCTTGGCTGCCAAACAGAAAAATCTGGCAGGCAGAAAGCGTAAGCCCAAACCTCTCCCTAGGGCAGGCGGCAGCCTCGGGTGGTCACGTGCAACCCATGCCCCAACAGCCCCTGCAGCACTCGGCGCTTTTAGAAGAACATTATTCTCTGCTGGACACCATCAGCCAGGGAGTTTAAGGCTTCTCCATGCAAAAAATCCCCCAAACCTGAAGTCTGCCCTGCTCAAGGTGTGAGGTCAAAACCCACACGGCTCTTTGTATGTTTAACTTCTCTTCCAGCACTGGTCTCAAATGGGGGGGAAGAAATCAGTGGCTTAACGCATAAAAACAATCCTGTAAAAAAGACAGATATTAAACAGGTAAACCCATTTCTGTTTCAAGCCTCGAGGTATTGTAAATCATGGTAGGCACACAAAAGGTCTCCAAACATAATGAAAAATACCTTGACAGTAGCATCACACTGACCCTGTGTTTGTCCTTTTCTAAACCTGAATTCCCCGCTGCACCGGCTGACAAGTGGGGTGAAGAATGGTACGAATGCCTCGAAGGGCTCATACACGTGTGCTGCTCAGCCTCGAAGCGTAAGGCCTGGGTAAAACAGCATTTCAACAGAGCGAGACGAGATGCTCCTACGGTCAGAGCACAACTCACTGTAAAAACCCCGCCTGGGAGACAGAAGGGATCAGCAAAGCTTTTGTTTATGAACTTGAGTTTATCACTTGCAAAACAAGGTAATGAATGTTTTTAAGCACAGTCCACTATTGTAAACATTAAAGAAATCCATTACAAAGGTTCCAGACCTAACGCAGAGGCAGCAATCTGGATGGCTGATTTACCAAAGCGTCATAAAAAACCCCCACGTGCTCCCAAGTACCATTATTTAAACACATCCCTCTTACAAAACCACACGCGCACATCTGGAGTAACTGCTCTGCGACAGCGATGCGCTGAAATTACGGACACGGGCTTACGGACCCGCAGGCGTGGCCTAAGCTGCACGCTCTCTTCCTTGCCGAACCTGACCGCGTAAGCTGCGCTTCCCCTCTGCGAACCTGCGCCCCGGCGGCTGGGTCAGCTACAGGTAAGCGCTGGATTTCAGCAGCGGGGCTGTTAAAATTTCAGGAGGAGGAAAGCAGGTCCTGTACATACGCGGCCCTTCAGCCCTACACCAGCTCCCACCACCTTCTTCACTCAGTGCCCTCTGCGCTGCCCGCCTTATACCACTTTGGATCCTTCTTTATTTTTTTGCCTGTCTCACCAACATCGGTTCACCTTTTTGTTCCTTCTTTAGCAGCGGCAAGGACAAATTTTCTTCTTTATTTAAGTCCACCAAAGTCTTGAAACTGGTATTAAAATTCTAAGATTTCAACCAGAAAGCAGAAAGGAGGCATGTGTGGGGGTGTGTGCACACAGGGAGGGAAGTTATTTGTATACTTGGCATTAGCTTTTCGGGCAAGCTTGGATCATTGTGAAGCTTTTCATAACCATGAAGGTTAAAATCTTGCTGCTCTCAAAATAAAAGCTGAGAGGCCCATCTAATCTCACGCCATCAACAGCTAAAACATTAAAGTCACTTATCGCAGTATCCAAAATAGCACCGTGGGAGTTGACAACGCTGCATTTTCCTCTAGCTGCCTTCTGATCTGCCTTTTCAGTTTATTCTTTCTTTCAGTTTTTCACTCAGTTTTTTTCCCCGTCTACCAGGCTGGACCATAAACTGAAGCAAATTTCACAGTTCGAGTATAACATCTGTTCTGTGCCGCTTCCTTCAGCTTTAACATTATTCTTTCTCTTTTTTTCCCAGTAACGTGACGAACACCTGTAGCTGACCCATTACCTATCCAGTAAATACTGGCTGGATTTTGGTGCCGAACCCAACCCTTGATGCCTCAGTGGCTTAACTGGGGGAAGGCTGAGCTTTCGTATCATGACTCCATGGTTTCTCACCCCTGACATCAGCCATGAACCATGTCACACATGCACGCGTGTGTTTGCTTTCTGCTTAATTCATCCTTTTAACGGAATAGAGAAAGAACTGAATCGGGATCCAGAGATGGTGCTCTTCTGTGCTTCATGTGGTTGGGATTCTGCAACCCCACTAATTTTGCTCAAGAGCCGACGAGACGCCTGATAAATAGCCTCCCTTTTCACCTCCTGAACTGTCAGCCCCATCACCTGCGATATGCAGATGCACTAGTGAACAAAAGCTCATTATTCATCAATATTAGATGTTTTCCAGGGAGCTCCTCCTTTGGGGAATAAGTCCAAATGGAAGCTGCCTTGATTTAAAAAAAAGATCTGTAATTCTTAGGAATCTTATTCATTATTAACAGAACATTTCATAATACTGATGAGAATGTCAGAATTCAAATGCTTTAGCTGTAAGATCACAAAAATATTTAACCTGAGTTAAATTTATCTTGATGTGCCTTTTGAGCTGCTCTTTGTTCCCTTCTCAAAGCAGTTAGACTTGCAAACAAATCCATCCTGCTTCATTGTCAGCAGCATCTATTCTGCTTAGCATGCACTCTAAATGAATTTATTAACAAACCTATTTTTAATCCACAAACACATAAATCTGTAGAGAGCAGCAACTTATTAAAAGCTCAGGCGTCAAGAGTAAAAAACAGCAAAAAAAGAACGTGAGAAAAGCTGCATGCCAGGGACTTTGAGGAAGGGATGGAGGTCCTTCACATGTTGTTCTTCCTTGTAAAAATCCACAAAATCTAAGTGAAGGCAACCGGTCCACATGGTATTAGACCAACCTACATCCCTGCGACAGCGGTGCAGGAGGATTTACGCAGCTCACTGGTTTCCCTTTAAGCCGCTTTAACATCATACCTATTTCCCTGCTCAAGATGATCCCCCTAACAGTTAAGCGGGGAACACGGCGCAGACCATCACAGGGCTCTACACTAAGGAGAAGCGTGGCCCCATTTCATATCGGGGTAAGTTAAGGCACTTCTGCAGAAGATTCAACACAGGAAAGAGCCGTTCTCTTAACACCCTCGGGAGGCTGCAGCTGGACGACATGAAGTGCTGCTGCCTGAGCACCGCAAGCCCTCTGAAGCTTCACATACTGGCCAGACATGTTTTCTGTTTCATTTTGCAGGCTTGCTGAGATTGCTGGAGAGCTTCTTATGTTGTGCTGCAATCAAGCAGCAAAACTTTACAGTCCGCTTCTGTGGGGGCACGAAGCGCAAAGTTCCCCCGTAGCAGCACATGATTCTTTGACCAGTTTTCTTTTCAGTAGCAGTTTTTGAACATTAACAGTCGGCTGCTTTTACAGAGTGAGAGCCAAAAAATCCTGGAAGCTATTCAGAGGTTAAAGTCAGGTCAGCGTTTTCACCAGCCATTCTGTTTTACAAGAAAAGGATTTAGAGGCTTTCAGGAGAAAGGGCTGACTTGCTCCTATCTCTCCTCTTGGCTCACCTCTCTCCTCCTCCCCCCTTCCCCAATTCTTTTCTTTTACAAATAAGAGTGTCTGAATTTGAAGATCTGGACCGTGTAACATTTTTTGTTACCCTTTCAACACAAGTAGACTGAACTTCCCTTTACTGTAGAGGATCTAAAATTTCAGAATAAGTCTGTTCTAACCCAAGTGATGCATTTATTAAAGCCATCAGTAAGCATGAAATAGTCCCTGCGCTGGGCAGATTAGAGATACGACACGCTTGTTCTCTAATAATTGCAATTATATATGAGGTGACATGCAAGCGGACAGGAATAACTCCAAGAGGACAAGTCGTCAGAGAGAACCTGACCGGTTAAAATGTGGTCTTTACATCCAGATTAGAACACCAAAACGCCCACTCTCTGCACCTTAGTGGACAATTACACTCTCGATGCAGTTAATTCAGAGTCTAAAGAGCCACACTCTGAATTAACTTTGACAAATTAGTGCTGTGTCTAGCAATATAGATATGTTAAATGAGCTTAACATGTACAAAACCGTTTTATGCTAAGCAAGAACACGTGGAGAGAAGGAATTACGCGTAATGGTGTAAGGACTGGCTTCCCACCTTGATTAACTGTTTTCTGTCCTTTTCTAATTCTCAAATATTTTACAAATAGCACTGTAATTTTCCGGGACACACGTTAAAGCCTCTGTGTTTTTAAAACATGAAATTCGGTGGCGATTCCTGATTGTGAGATTTGGAGGTGATGCTCGTTGCAGCTCGGGACTGACAGGTGGCAAAGATCAAGAGATCTTCCCAAAACCGTAACGTCTATTAAGATGAAAACGAAATACCTCGGAGCTGTCTATTATAAAAACACGCCTTCTTGGAATTAATGAGCAAATAGTTTAAATCACTTATTCGGGAGCAGCAGGAGGGAGCATGACTCAGGGAACAAAATACCTAGGGAAATGTTTACTCTTTCTCTACACATAAAAATGGCACAAACCATAAGTAGCTTTGACAAGGGAAACCTCTGACAGATTTACGCTTTCGAGGTACCACGTGAGGCTGCTCGGACCAAAAGCCACGTCATTACGGCCGTCCTTGCAGAGAACAAACACGAGCAAGGGATACACACACACACAAGAAGATCTGTATCCAATAACCGAGGAATGCAACCGAAAGGGAAACTTGATCCCTGACCCTCCAGAAACAAAGGAGCTGATGTGCTCCTAAAGGGGAGAGCAAAGCACGAGGTAGGCTTTGCTTCCTACACGCGGGCAATTTGTCTGCTCTGTTCTGTAGTGAAAATAATTCTAGGGAGTTGCAGTCATGCAGAGAGCACCTTTCAAAATTGTTGCACACCCAATTCCCATCCCAACGGGAGGGTAATGACCGAAGTGCACATCCATCTCCCGCAGGGAAACAGCCTCCCCTTGCTCGAGCTGACCTTACGCTTGCAGCAGGCAGCAGAGGTACCGAAAAACAGACTTAGTGGAAAACCTCCTAATTTTTTTCGCTGCTGGAAAGTATGCCTGGAGAAGACCGTTTCCCCCACAATTTGTTACAGCTGTCCAGCTTCCATCAAATGCCAGAAGCAGAAGGTGTTGAAAATGTTATTGTCAAAGCAAAGCAGGGGGAGGAAGAAGGGGAGAAAGAGGCTCTTGTTTGCCTTTGAGTGCGAACACTAGCAGAGGAAAGCGTTGCGTTTTGAAAGCTTTGAGAAGTGCTTCCCCTACTCCACACAAACATATTTTTGCATGACTTTTCCATCTGGGATACATTAACATAGCCTTGGGATAAGCCACCTTCTTTTATTTTCCGAAGTTGCCATGGGAAAACTGCAAGCTCCTGAGAGAAGAACCTCTAAGAGAGAATCTTCCTTGTGAGGAGAGAAAAAAAACCCAAACCTTTCAGACTGAAAAGTTAATTACTCTAGACCTGCTGAAAAAAGGATAGGGCAGAAAGTCTATGCAAAGCGCTTCAATGCCTTGACACGTCAGGAACTGGGATCACGCTGACGCTTCTCTGACACACAGGTGTGCCACAAAGGCCGCCCCGACCTCCTCTGGCTTTCATGTGGACAAGAAGCTCCAGGTGAAACCAAGCTGTGGTTTCAGCGCCTTCAGGTTGGCACCTGCCAACCACCCACCAGGGCCAGACGAGCCCAACGTAATAGCGTAGCACGCATCGACAAACCGCGTTAGCAAGGGCAGCTCGTAAAAGCAGAGCACACGCATTTTTGCCAATTCTACTGCTCCACTTCAGGCTTTGTTCAAGTCTTAGGCTTAATTCAGAGCTCTGCTGAGAGGTAAGACCCAGCTGGAATCAAGCACCCGCTTTTACTCACCATGATCCTCCAGCCCAACTAGGCTTCAGGGGCTGCTTTTGCCCAGGGTGGAGCTCTGATCGTGGGACATTGTGAGCAGAGGACGAAGGGTGCGTGGTACCGCAATGGCTTCTCCCAGAATTCGTTAACCTACTTCTCTCTGCAGCTCAGAATAGCTTACGCATTTGCATTTTAAGATCATGCAGGCAGAAGCGCTACAAAGGTTGCTGTGGCACACAGGAGCTGAACTAAGCCCAGATTTCCTGATCAGCCAAGCAAAATATTAATCACTAGTACAACTAACCTCCCTAAACTATCTACCTTCCTTTCATCTTGTTTTTTAAGCGCTACATAAACTGTTGGCAATATAAAGGCTTAGCTGGAGAAATACTCGATATAAGACACGTGGTAAGGACAACCAAGCGAGAGCCATCCTGCCCGATGTTACCTGGATGTTACTTTTCTCCCAGTCCTCGAACAGAGGTTACTCTGTGTACGTTATTATCTCGAGATACTTCACGCTTGCAACCTACAGATCACTCAAATGAAGAACTGGCCACAGCAGCTACAGAAATTCATTGAAATTTGTGATCATTTAATCTGCCCCTGCCCAAGGCTGAGCTTAAGAGAACCCGTCATTTTTGAGGCACAGAGTCACCGATCAGGTGGCAGTGACAGTCACGGGGCACCGAAGGTAATCAGTCTTTTATATTTATAATAATATAATCCAACAGTGTTTGAACCATGAACGTGATGCCATCATCCATTCTCTTTCCTCTGACACTAAAGAACAGTGGCTATGGACTCCATGGCATTCGGGGAAGGATGCCTCTAAAATGACTTGAGGTAGTAGGTGGGGACGGCAGCCCCAAACAGCCACTGCCTGGCACCGAGACCACCCCGTCTTCCTCACTGGGGCAAAAGGCTTGTGCCTCTCTAAATTAGCACCTCCGCATCCATAAATGGGCACGGACGGCAGCTGAAGGAGAGGGTACAGAACGAAAGAAAAACTTGGTAGAAAAAACTTCAGCCACCTCAGCAGAATTAAAGGAGGCAAAAATGTGTTGGGAAGAAAGATTGCAGGAAGCAAAAAGGTGAAGACAGGATGCAAAAATAGAAGAAATACAAAACTCTTCCTCTTTCACCACCTAAATAAGTTCCAAAGCTTTGCATCAAATAATTAACTTATGAGCCTCATCCATCCCAATTTTTACCAACTCCACGTAGTTTTACCTACGATGCCTGGAAGAGGGAGGGGTCCGATTCACCTTGGTCACTGCAGTATGAGCGTGAATAATGCAAAAGCAGCCCATTAATTAGCAAATGCACGTCGATGGTAAAAATAAAGCTTGTCAAACCGACACAGTCGATGACTACCTGGCTTCGCAGCAGAGCAAGGAGGAGGAGGAGGATGACAGCGCTCACCTATGATACCGCTGTCTCTGCTCTCCAGCGTGGAGGTGGGGCTGGTGACGGCGCCGTAGGTGCAGTCCTTGGCGGTGACGCTGGTGCTGACGGGCGGGAGGGTGGAGCAGGGGCTGCTGGCGGGCGGCGAGGCCGTGCTGCTGGTCAGCGTGGAGCAGGGGCTGATGCGCTGCGTCACGGCCGAGCTCTGCAAAACGGGAACACGTCACTCACCACAGCCGGTCACTGGGGGAAAAAGGTCCTTCTATAGCTCACGCTTGAGGGCTTGCTTTGTATGGTGGCGTTAAAAAAGTGCGTTACTGTGCAAAACGAAACTGGCTGCTGTGCCACCCCCACCTGCGGAAAGCACAGGGACACCGGGCCTGTTTGCTACTTCTTTCCTTACGGGGAACAGATTCCAGCTTCCATGTTCAATAGGAAACACAGAAAACGTAAATGAAGTGGTATTTATCAAAAGCCTAATTCCATACTTTATGAGGATTTTTGATAATTTTGTTAATATTAGACTGAAAGTTTTAAAAAAAGCACAAATAAGCAAAAATTACGATACGGTGAGGTAAATTCCGTGCCCCTGTTCAAGTGGAGTTCTCCGGGGTGGTAAGTACATGGCATGATCTCACCTTTAGTTACAGCAAGAAACGTCATATACAGGAAATCCTACACAGACCTCTGGGCCATTTCCGTCTGCTCGGAAACCTCCGTGGGGCTGCAATTTTTATTTTGCTCATTAAATGTTTCCTCCATTCAACAAAAACAACAGCGGGTTTTACACACTTGCGAAGAGGAAGCTCGAAGTCCCTTATCTAGATACGCGGCAGCCCTACCCTGCCCCACATGCTTTCCCCACCAGATACAGTTTAAAAAAGACTAAAACCATAATAGGGAAAAGGTTGATCTCCAAAGGCAGAACAAAACAAAAAATGCAGCAGCACAAAGACGACGGTGTTTTAGAAGTTATTTTGGAAAGACCCTGTAAGATACTGTGTGCAAGAAACCTGGAAGTTTATACATCTGATGCTGTGCACGGAGATCAGTTTATTAAGAAAACAAAATCATCCTTGAATTCAATTTGAGGCAAGCTGAGATACAAGACAGAGCCCTTGTTTTAACCACAGGCTGCTGGACACACAAGCGTCCCCGGCAAAAGGTCTTCCTCTCTGGAGATGCGTCCTAGAGCGCCTGCAGGCAGCAAGGGCCGCGCAGCCGCCGGGGGACGGCGAGCGCCGGAGATGGCTCGTCGGCCGCAACGCGGGGAAAACGCTCTTGTGTGCCCAAACCAGCAACTAAATCACCCTTACGCTGGGCCTCAGAGCAACCCTCTGGAAATAAAATGGGGAGCTTCAATACTTGCCTTCCACAAACCTGACCCCCGTGCCGCAGGGCAGGCACCCCTTCACGCCGTGGGTGTCAGGGGAGCAGGCGCCCGCGCGGAGGAGCAGGCCAGCCGTCCACCTCCCCTCCAGCAGGTGAGGACGCATAAAGGAAGCATTAAAAAAACTGGGCTTTTGAGCACATGAACCTCGCTTAAATTTATCTCCTGGCCTCCGCAGAGGGGAGGTGACCCCATCTCCCCCTTGCTCAGGGGACGCTGCAGAACACCGTCACCTCTCTCCCGCACTGCTGCTGGTCTCTGTAGCTTGCCTCTGCGGACAGCATTGTGTTCCTTGTTGCGAAATTATACTGGTCCCAAGGAAGGCCCAGCAGAGGTTAATTCCCCATTTGGAGTTTGCTTAAATGAGATTTCTTCTGTGTGAGTACTTCCCTAGTAACTGCATGGATCTGTATTCCCTTTTCCTTGTCATGTGAACCCGTGGCGACCACAGAGAACATGATACTTGCGAACTGCAGAACAGGTTTGACATCTAATTTTTTTTCCTCCCTCACTACTTCACACTTGAAGCCAAAAAAAATGCCTGGGACGGACTTTTGTACATCAAACATGTGAAAGATTTACTGGTTTTTAAATTATAAGGGAGATACCATGTGTAGCTCCTGGGAAGCAATCTAATTTGTCCAAGATATCCCAATGAGGCTTGTAAAAATCCTTACTCAGGGTGCAAGCACGCCGGTGTTCGAGGCGAAACGGAGCACCCCTGCCAGCGGCGGGACGGGGCAGCGCCGAGGCAGGCACCCCCCCACCGCCCCACGCCTCGGCTCTCACACCAGCACGACCGCATCGATCTTAACTTAATTACAGAGTACCCCAAACGTGGATTAGCACATCGACAAACCAGGGATGGAGTGCTAATGTGACAGCTCCACGGGCATGTTTATATATTAAACAGAGAGATTGCAACACAGTAGAAAATGAACCGTGTGAGTATTTCCATGACAATTTATAATCTCCCTCCGGTATCCATACAAAATATCCACCAGTGAATGAGACGGCTGCAACCACATCGTTGCCTTTTGAAGGACTCGGGAGAAGCAAACCAACGCTTTCCTCTCCCCATCCAATTTGCAGTGCCACTAGTGGATCACGGTTATTGTTTTTTTCCATTCTTTTACGCTCTAGGCACTTACAAACGCATCTCTTTTTTCCCCAGTAGCCTTCTAGGAATTGCAGGCAAGACGACTGCTCTGTAGATCCTGGCTCCCTGGATATTCTGGTTTCACACGTTTGTTACATCACCTGTCACGCGCCTTCTCTCTCTCCACGAGCCTCTTTCATCTTCTCCTACTTCAGTCTTTTCAGATGTCTGAATACCGTACTGATTTTTGTAAATCTGTTTTTAATTCTGCAAAATTATTCCAGCTCATTAATTCTAGTAGCCGAATTAAAAACTACTTGTGTGTCAGTATTCAGTGAAAGTATTCCATTTTTTTTCCCCCTTAAAATTGCTGGGGTTTATTATTATTCTTAACACAACCTAACAAGGGGCTCTTTTTTGGATCGCTGCTATCTATCAAGCAGATGTTTTCACTGAGCTACCCACTACAGTGGGACTGTCTCTTCTGATTTACCACAGCTGATGGCACCCCATCAGTACACCTGAGCTAGTAAATCAGCCTTTTCCGATATTCGTTTTCTTTAACTCACTGACAGGACGATGAACTGCATCAAGTTTAAGGTAATGTAATTTCTGAGGTTTGGAGAAGGAAGGCCGGGGGCACCCCCGGCTGCGGGCCGGCGGGTGAGGGCGGTGGAGGAGCGCACCTGGAGCGCTGCACCCACGCCTGGGCTCCCCAGTACAGATGGGGATACCGGAGCGAGCCCAGCAAAGGACCACAGAGAGGACTGGAGCATCTGACACAGGAGATACAGAGAGATTCAGAACCCAGCTGGAGACGGTCCTGAGCCACCTGCTCTGAGCTGACCCTGCCTCGAGCGGGCGGGTGGGGTGAGATGATCTCCAGAGGTGCCTTCCAACCTCGTACTGCGGCATCTAAACATTTAGCCGGCTCACATGGGGGACCTCTCGGAACGTGAAGCATTACTACTCTTACAAATTCTTCATGGTGAGGTTTGTCTATGTCTTTGTTTCACCTGTTATTTTAAACAAATCCCTGCTGAAACTTACCTCGGTACTAACAAAATAACATCCCCTAACCTTAAAACACAGAGAAATTACACTTTAAAGCAAATTAAAATTCAGTGCAAGAATGGTACACTCATCTTCCCTCCAGCTGATCACACCATTGTTCCATGAAATGCCAAAAGTGATATTCTTACAAGTTCTTTTATTTGTGGCGTTATCAATGCAGCTCCTGAAGAACAAGCCACTTGCAACTGGAAATTACTAAATAACATGGTATATCACTTGGCATTGATTGACATGTTTTATTTTTGTATTGATATAGACAAATGTTCCTCTGTGCAAGTTTTAAATATAAATTTCCATTGACAGAACATTCTGTATTATTATTGCTGCTGTTTCATCTGTCACATTTTCACTAAGCTCTGAAAAATTAAACTGTTCTGTCATAGTCTCATTGTCCTTTGTGCCTCTCTGGCAGCCACTGCAGTTAAAAAATAGTTTCCCAAAAAGTAGGAGAAAAAGGATTTATTCTCCAGCATTTGCGATCTCTCATTAAGGAAAGCATGATTAAGAAAGACGACAGCACATAAAACACGCAATTTCGTAGCAATCTGGATTAGAGAACATATCCTTTGACATATTCAAAATAAGGCAACTGAATGAAAACGCAATGTGCTGATGTACCGATTGGGGCAGTTTTAGTGAAAACACCTCTATTCCTTATCTTCACTTTAGCTCAAGCATTGGTGAGATTGCACATAATTATTTTCTCGCTTGAGAAGGCAAAGCGTGGTTAGAATAACAAGCAGCAGCCAAGTCCCAGCTTTTGATACAAAGAACGTTTTCTTTGCCCAGGCCATGTAAATTAACGCATTAAACCCTAGAAAATTGTTCTCGTTTTTAAATTCAAGTGCAAACCAGTAGTCGAAGTCTCAATCAGATTTTAATTAATCAATGATTAATGGAAGAATTAATCTTTGCAGATCCCGTAAATGTCTCACTGCATGATTTTCAGCACTACTTTAAGTAGGGTAGCTGAAGAAAATCAATTTGGGAAGGAGTGTTGGAGAGGTTTTCCGAAGGTTTGCTGCAATTCAGCAGTAGCTTCAGCTTGGGCAGGATTTGTGCACGGCTCCTGTCCCGAGACAGCCGGTGGTAGATGGCAAAGGTCAGAGCGGGGCCGCCAAGACTGTTAGGTGGCTGGAGCTTATGATGCAGGAGGAGAGGCTGATGGAGAGGGCTCATTCAGCCTGGAGAAGAGACAGCGAAACTGCATCTAGGGACCACGGCAGCCTTCCACTGCCTGCACGGGGTTGTAGAGAAGACGTGACCCTGCTATTCTCAGAAGTGCAAAGGGAAAGGACAAGCGCTGCAGTCACACGTTGTAGCAAGGGAATTTTCTCTTAGGTAGAAGAAAAAAGCCCTTCACAAGCAGAGTCGTCAGGCCCCGCAACAGGCTGCCCAGAGAGCCTGTTGATGCTCCGTGCGTGGAGACCTTCAAAACTCGCCTGGACAAGCCCCAAGCAACGTGGCCCAACCTTGAAGCCAGCCCTGCTTTCCGCAGGCAGCTGGGTGAGCCAACCTCCAGAGACCATCTCCAACCAACCTCCAGCACTCTGCCGCTCTAGGCAAGCGCTGACAGCAGGAGATGCTCACAAAAAAAAAGAAAAAAAATTAACTTGGTAATTGAGGAACCAGCCTCTCTTTATCTTCACCAGCACATGAATAGCATTCAAAGGCCCTGTAAAACTTTTTCATGCAAAAATTAGCTCACAGCCCAAGATATCAATCTATTTTAGAGGACAACTCTCTGCTGTTTCTCTTTAGATTTTTCTTTTATTTATTCGCCAAAGACATCTTTTGCTTTAGAGAAAGGACGGGATTTTAATTTTTGTCAAAAGGCGACAACAAAAGGAACCATTTATAGTAGAAAGCGCTGCTTGGCTTTGAAGTATTCAGTTCAAATAGGTGCCTGTGAAAGGTACATTTTCTAGCACAATGTATAGTAAAGTACATTTCAAATCCACCACAACTTGCATAAAAAACCCGAAACTAAAGTGTTAAAAGCTTAATGAATGTGTTAAAGGCAAAAACTTGACAAACCCCCATTTCTTGGCTCTCAAGCATACTTTAGCCCTTGCAGATGATCAAAAACCTTTTGGTCCAGTCTACGGTGCGGGACCGATGGAGCCCAGGACGCTGCTCGCCACGAGCGCTCCCTGCTTTGTGCCAGGAGCAGCCCTGGGCTCGGGGGAGCAACTCGCCTCTGGGTTTCCTTCCCGGTGACACAGGTTGGGAGAGAGATTCACATGCGCCGCCAGGGCCATGGCCGTGACGGGCACTCAGCTTGAATGCACAGAAAACAGCTTTCTGGCTGCCACTTTTCATCGCCCCTTTTTTAAAGAAATTTGGGAGCTTAAGTCAGGTCCTCTGAAAAATGCCTGTGCTACAAATCTGAGTGACTTCTGCAGAGTCATGCAGTGACTCCGTTAAAAGGAGAGAGAATTAGAACTGGGCTTTTGAGTGTCATGCTCTTCTGCTACGTACTAGACTATCCATCTGTCAAATTAAAATTAAAAAATTTTAAAAAAGGAAAAAAAACCTGTCTCCCAGGTTCATTCTCACCTTAGCAGCACTGCTGGGAGAGGGTATATTGCCCAGGCTCGTCCAGAAGGAGGGAGAAGCTCAGGCAGTTTCCACAAAATCTACATTGTAGCCCTGAGCTTTCTGCTATTTTGCTTTTCAGCCAGCCGGAGGGGATGTAACAAACTCCATCACAATAAAGACTTTATGATTTCCTTTCTGTATCTGTTTTCAAGCATGAAACCACCTTGTTCAGCAAACAGGAGCAAAAACTGTGACTATCTGTAAAATCAGGCTATTACTACTTACCTCTCCTTCCTGGAAAAACTGCAAGCCTTTATGTAACGTTGCTAAACCACTTTTCAAATATTGCATGTAAGATGCCGTGGAAGTACAGGTTATTTTGGTCACTATAATCTGATTAGAAATGCTACCCACTCCCACAACATTTGCAGAAACAGAAAAACAACAGAAGCTGTTTCACACAGGAGCAGCTGATCCCTGAAACACGTACTGCTGCATTGTAACGATGATTCACTGTTTAACGAGGAGATCCAACCTTTTACCTCGTAACAATTATGTCACCATTATGAGACACTCAGCTGCCATGGAATTAGAAAATAACCACCCTCTCACATGCTGCGTTTGGACCACAACCCGTGCAGTCACTGCTGCACAAGCAGGAAGGATTGGAGGGGTCGTACCTGGTTCTCGTCCTGCACCTCCATGCTGTACTGGGGCCCTGGCTGTACCTCTGTGACTTTCTCTCCCAGGAGGAAGCCCAGGCGAGTCATGAGTGTATTTGCTGCCTCATCTACGGATGGAGGGGGTCCCAGCTCCTGCTCAGTATCACCTAAACAGGAAGAAAAACAGATTCAGATGGGAATTGTTTACTTTGGCTACTGCTCAGTGTTTTTACCAACAAAACACCACCGACTTTCCATGCTGCGATGTCAGTATCCAGGTTTTCAGGTCATTCAAGTTTGTTTTAACATTATGTGCTGGTCATTAATTTTGGGTAATGCATTGCACCCACTGTCAACACGTGTTTCTTCTAACATCAGCTGTTACTTCTCCTCTCGTTGCATTCCGAGCACCTCCCATGGAAGCAAACGCAGCCACCTTGCTCTCCCTGTACCAGAAGTACCAGAGCCACCAGGCAGCGAGATTTCCTGGACCCACAACGCAGAGGGGCGAGCCTTCCCTCTCCTCTCATGCAGAAACTACCTCCGAGCTACTCGCAGAGAAACCGAGGCTACACGTGCCATTTTGAAAGCGCTCCCGAGCTGCAGAGCAGCCAAGCTGCGCTACCACGTGGTTAACGGCAACAGCAGGACAGAAATCCCGTGCGCATCTCCCACTGCCGCCTGCTGTTTCCAACGCGCTCCCCGGCATGTAGAAAGCACTGCTCCCCAGCCACCAAACCTCTGGGCAGTCACCATATGGGCACCGATGCAAAGCAAAGGCCACCTGCCAATTCCCCATCAAGTCTATAAAATAGGTCACAAACAATATTCCAAATGATTTTTCCTATTTTTTTTTCCCCACCGTCTGTAGGAAGAGCAGGAAGACAAGCCCCCAGCTAGCAATGCACACCGGGAAGAAGGCCAGGCATGCCTACTGGCTTTTCTGTAGCTTCTTTATTATATAACAAAAATTTGTGGAGATTTTTGACTCTCAGTATCACAAAGGTAAGTCGGGTTCTGAAAGTCAAGTTCTTCCCAGCTCACACCAGCAAAAGCCTGAAGGTCAAGCTCTTTCCAAGTTACACTGAAGCAATACTGTGTTCAGCGCAGTTGTAGGAGATTAATTAGGGTTTGCAATTAGTCTACAGTTAATTATTCATCTGATAATGTACAACCTGGAAAGGGGCCCATCTCCATTTCCCAGCTCTGTCCTGGCTTGGGGGTGCTCCGGCACTCAGCCCGAAGCTACAGTAAAAAGATGTTACTTTAAATATTGCTTTTTGATAACTGTAACTGAAAACCACAGTTCACAGAATCTGGGATACGTACGAGACCTCAGGAAATTCAAGCCAGCTACTTCCAGAAATTCCCATTTAAACTCATAACGTACATCTCAGAGCAATTTTTTGGTGTCTCACCTGCGCTACTGCAAATTAAAAACCCTGGAGCATCTCACAGGCAATCGTGTCTGCATTCCTAACCACCATCAACTTTGGGAGATGAGCGTCTGGCGCAGTCCTTGCACAGCGACTTCACTGTTATGAAAATGGATTATACAGCACGATAATAGAAGCTGTCTTCTAAGTTATTGAATCCCTATTGTACTGCTTTAAACAACGCTGACGTGAATAGGATAGATTTAAGATCGAGACAAATTTAGATGGATGGCCCAATTTTCTGAACTGCTGACCACCCACATTCAATCTGTGGGCATTTACTATCTCTGGGAGTCAAATCCAGAACAGATATATTTATGTAAAATGAAAATTGTATAGACTTTTACTTCCGAGGTTATTTTTTTCTGTAAAAAAGTAGACTTTTAGACTTCATCCTAGATATCTGTACCTAGGATATGGCTCCGTTCATAATTATTAAAAGTTTATTAGGCATTTCCCATTCTGTCTTCAGAACACATGGTATTAACAATACTCAAACCGTGCTGACTCACGCCTCTCGGCAGGAAAAGCCGGATCTGCCTCTGCACTGCCCGCCCAGGGGGGGATCAGGGAGAGTGCCCAGCCTATGCTGGGGCGGGCTGCAGGGCTGGGCACAGCAGGTCTCCTTCGGCTCAGCGTTAGGAACTGCTCCCGCACCAAACACAACAACTTGCTCCTTGGAGGCTGGGCCTAACCTTGCCCTTAAAACCTCCCCTCTTCCCCCAGTTCAGGAAGGGCAGGGAACTGCTGGAGCAAGTCCAGCAGGGAGCCACCAAGATGGTCAGGGGCTGGAGCATCTCCCTTGTGAGGAAAGGCTGAGAGACCTGGGCTTGTTCAGCCTGGAGAAGAGAAGGCTGAGGGGGGATCTCATCAGTGCTTATAAATATCTGAAGGGCGGGTGTCAGGGGGATGGGACGGGCTCTTTTCAGTGGTGCCCAACGCCAGGCCAAGGGGCCATGGGCACAAGCTGGAACACGGGAAGCTCCCCCTGAACATGAGGACAAACCCCTTCCCTGTGCGGGTGCCAGAGCAGGGGCACAGGCTGCCCAGAGAGGCTGTGGGGTCCCTTCCCTGGAGACATTCACCCCCCGCCTGGACGCGGCCCTGTGCCCCTGCTCTGGGGGTGCCTGCTCCAGCAGGGGTGGGACGGGGTGAGCTCCAGGGAGCCGTTCCACCTCCCGCTATCCTGCGATTCTTTTACACTACCCCTAAAATCTCTCCAAGGGGCACAAAGCTGTCTTTCACCTGTAAAATGAAGAAAATCACAAGCTTATCTGCCACCGCATAAGAACGTAGAAGATGTAACAGCCCTAATTCACCTGCGAGATGCTGCTCATGGCACAAGGTACCAACAGCTGCAAGTGAAGCAGCCGAGCTCCGAGAGAATCACATTTAGTGTAGAGCTATCAATTATTTTATTATAACATGGCTTTCAAAGTACAGATAACTTTGAACTTGAGCAAAGCACTACTGTACTGGATTATTCCCTCTTTTGGTTTTAGGTCTTTAAAAGTAAGTGCAGTCATTTAATTGAGTGTCAGAGAAGAGACATAACAGCTCTGAGATGTGTGTGAATGGGTATTATGGAAAGAAGCTGTAACTTGCCTTTCAAACTTGACAGTAAGACCTAATACTCCCATTCTAAGCTCAATGAAAGGACATAACTGGGTTTTTTTCCTCCCTCGCCACGTGTGCAGTTGACGCCGCAGCCAAATTCTACACACACTTCAGCGCAGTCGGTTCCCCCAGCCTCACCGGGGAAATTTGAGCGCACAGCTGATAACAGACCGGCCCGAGATATTTTTAGGTATTCTGACACTACTGCTGTAACCAACTGTAGTACGTGTGTTTGAGTTGCTGTAGTCAACTCAAATAAGCAACCTCTAGATTATCAATAGATGGTAACAATCAGCTCAGCGACACACACGCCAACCTGAAGTTCCAAGAGATCCAAGAGATCCCAACGCGGTTCGCGGTCTGAGGCTGCCGCACCGCGCTACATCAGCGCACGCGCTTCTCCATAAACATTAACTAATATTAAAAGACACATCAAAACGCTCGGTGCCAGGACTTTAAAACAAGAATAAAAAAATCTTAACTCCCCAACTCACTGCACGTGCGTAAGTATTTCAAGGGGTTCTAGAGACTCCGTAACTTCACGCCCCTTTACGTTCAGCAGAAAGCGTGTATTTCTACACGTGCGCACATAAAGCGGAAGGAGGGGAAGCGCGCTGCCGGGCTGGGTAGCTGAACCGTGCCTACCCACCCACCCAGCTCCCCTGTTCGTCTCCCAGCAGCCATCAGACCCCGTGACTCGCACTTTCATGCCAGCTGACGCCTTTAGTTAGCTGGTTCAGTCGTTGATGTCTTGTTCGGTTTTAAGCGAGAGGTTTTCACTGATAAGCCCCGCTGCAGTGGAGTGGCCAAGGAAGGAAAACCAGACGCGCCGCGGCGTGAGGCAGCCTGGCCGGCACCTGCCTGGCACCCACGGCACGCCCTAACAGAGCCCGGGCTCGTCTCGCCCATACGCAGCTGCAGCCAGAGATGAAATTACTTCTGATTACGCCACCTTTGCACGCACCTTTGCATTTACCGATCCCCGCATGATAAACGCCTCTCCTGAATCTTACTAAAAATTATTTCCCAAGAATTTAATAAAGTTCTCCCCACTTGGAATTTGTTGTGGTTCATTTCAAGGCAAGGGCTCCAAACCTGGAGTCAGCATTTCAGGTACTGAAGTCAGAGTCCAAACCGAACGAGATTTACTAGAAGTCTGCCACTAGTCCAAGGTCTTTCATCACAGATATAGCCTGCAGAGTACAAACATATTGCACTGAATTGCTTATTTCTAATAACATAAATAAAAATCTGTGAACAGCTCCAAGATAGATTAGTCTCAAAAGCTGTAGCCTGGTTGGAAGGAGAGGTAATTTGTCCAGGGATTTTTAATTTTTTTTTTCTGTAAGAAAAATGTAAGCAACCAGCCTTACTTTGCACTGCAAAAACAAATTTACTTGAAAATAAAACATAAAGATCTTTTTGTAGGGAGCTATACATAAATTAAAGGTATCTTCTAAAAAGTGAACAAAAAAGAATAATATTCGAAAGACCACATGAAATACGCAATCGACCTTTAGGTGGAGTCACCAAAAAGCTGTACTAAATGGTGGTACTTTCTTTTAATCCTCAGTCTTCAGAAGAGACAGGTAACTGCAGCATTATGTGACAGAAGTAAATAAAAGCTCCCACAGAGATGTGAAGCAGGTTGTCCTTTTAGATGAAAATACCACACGTGTTTAGGCTATCTGGCACTTTTATCTATCAGAGCAGAACGCCGGAAACAGTAAATCAGACCCTCCAGTCTTAACATTGCTGCACGCACAGAGCGATCCAGAAGTGGAACAAACAGAAGCAAAAATCAGCAAGGCAAGAGCTTCCCATCCCCCAGCACGGAGCCACAGGGAAGAAAGGAGATCCCAAACCAGCACCAGCCACCCAGACTTCTGTACCTGGACCCAATGCTCCCTTAGGAGAAGTCCGATCTTCATGGTAATGGATAATAAAATTCCAAAAATCCAGCATAAATGGGACTTAATTACTCTGAAACCATAAAATGCAGTAAAAGAAACAAGAAAACAAGACTATGTGATTTCTCCATCTCTAGCCCTTGAGGAGCACACTATGATTTTTTCACTTATTTATTTTGCTTCTGAATTGAATTTTGCTGGAATAGATGCCAGGAGAGGGTCGGATGGACAGGGAGACAAGCAGAAGGTTAATTAGATCAGGGGTCTGGAAAGCTGGGAGGTCATTTTGCTAAGGAGAGCTTGCGTTGCCAAAGGCAGGGCCGCCTGCGGGGCAGAAAAGCCGGCTGAGGCAGAGGCTGAAGTGCTGGGTGAGGAGATCGATCGATCGATTGACCGGCTCGGAGGAGGGCAGGGGAGCGGGGCAGGGCGGGGATTGATCGGCAGCTGAGCAATAAGGTCACTGGGGCTCCGTGGGGGACGAAGGGGAGAGGAGCGGAGGAGGCAGGAGAGGCAGAGCAGCTCTCCGCCACAGACCTGCCGAAGAGCTCTTCACCCCTTGGACGGCACAAGAACAATTTGCAAATATTGCACCTAAGTAATCAGTAATAATAAATAATTAAATCCAACACTTGATTGTTTAGAAGCTTCAAAAAGAGTGTGGATACCTAAGGCACACACATACAGCTTTTTAAAAATTTTTTCAAAAATAATTTAGCTTCCAGAGTCGCAGCGGGTCTCAGCAGCGCTCTCCTCCACGCTTCCCAGCTACTTCTGCCATTCTTTTAAGTTAATGACAATTTTTTCTTCTACTGAACTGCAAAAATGCAAATCTGAAACATTATAACCTGGGCTTGTCAAGCAATTTAATACCTCTAATCCTTCCTTCCTTCACAAAATGCAAGCCACATTAAATACATCAGAAGACCTCTGCAATTCGCCCTGGAATTTACCTGATTTAGGCCCTTTAGGAGCAATTTTATGGATCCCGGCAGCTCTCTCAGATGTCTGGCCTACCTATACCCTTAGTATTTTTAAGGGGTCAACTCTCAACACCTCGGTTAACGTCATCTGCAGCAGGACGGAGTTCAGAAGTGCTCATAAATGTTCCTAGCATTTCCTTGAAAATCAAATATATAATTTTATAAGCACAGTTATTAGGTTTGCTCTTTTAAAGAGAACATTTGAAACGTACAATGTTTTTGAACATTATAATTTTAAAATACTGTTTCTGTTCCATCCTTTCAATTCCTTTAATGAAATCTCCTACGTATTTTAGCTGCAACTGCTTACAAGCAAACAAAATGTCTTTACGGTTGATTTTGTAATTCTGTGACTGGTTTGACAGCTACCATCGTCTTTCAGATAAACGATGTCGGGGAGCACCCCTGGGAGACACTAACAACGCATCTTCACTCCAGAAAAGATTTTTGGTTTAATAGTTCTACTTCCAAAACCAGACTCTGAATATAATTTAAATTACATCTGAAATCTATCTCAGCGAGTGTCTAACAAGAAGAACTGGGTAACAGTTCACTTAGCGGCACCCATGACAGAATCTGCCTGAACACGAAACTGATTTCTCTTAAGAATAAAAAATTCTTAAATTAGCAAAGAAAAAAACCAGAATAGTCCTATGCGAAGAGTGAGCACCTATGGAACGCCAGAAATACATGATGCCATTTATGATTTTGATCTTCCATTACATAACTGCAGAGTTTCATCTAACGACTGCCCTCTCTCCACGCGACCTGAATCTGTCCCGTTATTATGTACATCTGCTTTAAATTATTCTGCATACACTTGAGCTATATTTGGAAAATGCCCTTGACCATTTCTGCACATCCCCCTAATCTCAGAATTCATGGAAGGCTTTTTTATTAGTCTTGTTTACATGAAGAAGAGATTTTTAAAAAATTTAACCATTAAGGGACGAAGGCTACCCCACACACACTGCTTTAAACACCTATTTTTGTACTGCTGCTCTTCAGATACTCAGGAGTTCTGTGAGAGCAATGGAAAATGGTCCCACCAACTTAAATCACACCACACTCAAGTGGCAAAGTAAATATATTCTCCTTGTATATTGACACCGAAGCCCTCCAGCCAGCCAAAAAACTAACACTCAAGTGAGGTGTTGAAACCGCAGCTCTGCCGCAGCCTGTGCCATGTGCTGCTCCAGCTCTGCTGGCTTCAGTGGCTGTTGCTGCTCTGTCCCATAATTTCTATAAGAACCTGCAAAAATTCCCGTCATTAATTCCACAAAGCCAGTCTCTTGCACAAGACACACAGACGCTTCCTCTAAGAAGAAATTAAAACAAAAGATATTCTCCTCTGCACCACGTATAAATACTGCTGCCTACCAGTCCTCCCCACTGCCTTTGCTGATGATGTCCTTTAATATTCCTTCAAGTAGATTGTCAGAAAGATGGTTATTTTTCATCAGAAACCACACTGAGCCAGAGATAGGCAGTAAGCGTAATTGCAATACTATCATAAAATCTAATTCAATGCATTTCATGTTCTAGATTTAAAAAGAAAAAACATTTGGGGATGAATTTTCCTGGATTTCGGCTCCCATTTAAGTAGCAAAGAAAAGGGAATGGGGGAAATGGGAGGACATTCAGTGCACTGATCACTATAAAAAAAAAAGGCGGCGGCCACAATTACCATAAATATGAGCCTGGGTATGCAGAACATTTCCTAAAAGCCGGATTACGCTTAGATCCCTGAAAAGGTTCCTGAGCTCTTTAACGTATCAAGGACAACATGACCGAGGCAGTAAGTCCCCCCCACTGATGGAAAGCAGAGATGCAATTATTTCTTCCTTTACAGGTTTGGCATTTTTATCTCTAAAATATCACCTGATCATAAACATGGGTCTGTTCTCCCGGCCCTAAACCTCTCACCAAACGCTGACTGCTCAAAGGGCCTGACTCTTATATAAAGTTGTTTGGTATTTATTTTTTAGCTCTTTGAACTGACCTTTTATTCCAGACAGTTCTGAGGATGGCATCTTACACTCTTATTGATGCAGAGGGTTTTTTAAGTAAAATTCACAATCATTAAAGAACAAATACTCCCTTCAAATATTATTTGTTTGCTAAAATATGAGCAAAATACTTGAAACAGTATGTTGCACATTTATTTTGCTGTATTAGGCGTGCCGCATAGCATCCACCCAAACAATTTTTTTTAATTTCAGCAACTGTTTTTCGAAACCTCTCACATTCCCTCCTCTTACAGACTCACAGACTGGCGGGGGTAGGAGGGCCCTCTGGAGCTCACCCCGTCCCACCCCTGCTGGAGCAGGCACCCCCAGAGCAGGGGCACAGGGCCGCGTCCGGGGGGGGTGTGAATGTCTCCAGGGAAGGGACCCCACAGCCTCTCTGGGCAGCCTGTGCCCCTGCTCTGGCACCCGCACAGGGAAGGGGTTTGTCCTCATGTTCAGGGGGAACTTCCCGTGTTCCAGCTTGTGCCCGTGGCCCCTTGGCCTGGCGTTGGGCACCGCTGAAAAGAGCCCGGCCCCACTGATGAGATCCCCCCTCATTCCTCTCTTCTCCAGGCTGAACAAACCCAGGTCTCTCAGCCTTTCCTCACCAGGGAGATGCTCCAGCCCCTGACCATCTCGGCAGCTCTGCGCTGCACTCTCTCCAATAGTTCCCTGTTCTTCTGGAACTGGGGGGCCCAGAACTGGACGCAGCACCCCAGATGTGGCCTCACTGGGGCAGAGCAGAGGGGGAGGAGAACCTCCCTCGCCCTGCTGGCCACGCTCCTTTCCATGCACCCCAGGACACCGCTGGCCCCCTTGGCCCCAAGGGCCCGGTGCTGGCTCAGGGTCACCTCGCTGCCCCCCAGCACCCCCAGGGCCTCTCAGCAGAGCCGCTCTCCAGCAGGTCCCCCCCAGCCTGTGCTGGTGCGGGGGGCTGTTCCTCCCCAGGGGCAGGACCCTGCACTTGCTCTTGTTGAATCCCATGAGGCTCCCCTGCGCCCAGCTCTCCAGCCTGGCCAGCCCCCACTGGATGCCAGCACAGCCTGCTGGTGTGTCAGCTGCTCCTCCCAGCTCGGTATCGTCAGCGAACTTGCTGAGGTTACACTCTATCCCATCATCCAGGTCATTAATGAATATGTTGAACAGGACAGGACCCAGCACAGACCCCTGGGGAACACCACTAGTGACAGGCCTCCAGCCAGACTCTGCGTCACTGATCACAACCCTCTGAGCTCTGCCGTCCAGCCAGTTCTCTGTCCACCTCACTGTCCTCTCATCTAACCCACACTTCCTTAGCTTGTCTATGAGGATGCTGTGGGAGACAATGTCAAAAGCCTTGCTGAAGTCAAGGTAAACAACATCCACTGCTCTCCCTTCATGTGCCAGCCAGTCACACTATCATAGAAGGCTATCAGGTTGGTCAGGCATGATGCCCCCCTGGTGAATCCATGTTGGCTACTTCTGATAGCCACCTTTTCCTCTACATGCCTGGAGATGACCTCCAGGATGAGCTGCTCCATCACCTTTCTGGGGATGGAGGTGAGGCTGACTGGCTGATAGTTTCCCAGGTCCTCCTTGCCCTTCTTGAAGACTGGAGTGACCTTGCCTACCCTCCAGTCCTAGGGCACCTCTCCTGTCTTCCATGACCCCTCAAAGATGATGGAGAGTGGCTTAGCAACAGTGTCCGCCAGCTCCCTCAGCGCTCGGGGGTGCATCCCATCGGGGCCATGGATTTGTGAGGATCCACTTTGCCTAAATGATCTCTAATCCAATCCTCCTCAACCAAGGGGAAGCCTTCCTTTCTTCAGTTTACCATTTTTCATGCCATAAACCTGATACAAATCTCACAGACGCACGTTACACATTGTGACTGTTAAGAACCAGGAAGAAAATGAAAAGCAGTATCTGGCTTATTTCTGGTATCGGGCAACTTTAGTACCATGTTTTACTTTTGTGATGGCATACAAATAAGCTCATGGTGCAAACGGTTGACAGGACAGCAGCACGGCTTCAACAGAAGCTTGGAAAAACTTCTCTCCTCGTGAACTTTTCGGGACGATGCTAGCTGCAGTGGGGATTTTGTGAAGGTGCAGCCGCCCACACAGGGGGTGTCCAACCGAACCCCCGCAGGCAGCGTTCCTGGTGGGCAGCCTGCTCCCCTGCTCACTCATGGCCAAGCCCACCCTGCTCAATTAACAGTGGCAAAAATAAAGTTGGAAGAAACCTTCAGAAATATATATACCCACACATAGTATTTCCATCGTTGTATAAAATCAATTGAGGTTTTCATCTGCAAAGACCATACTCATTTCCATCCTCGGCAGCTACAACAGTGGCAGAGGCTGCCCAGAATCCCTTTATCGTAACCCAAGGCAGCAACCAGCCACAATTTCAGTATTCAAGTTTCTTGGGAAGGAAAAAAAAAACAACTATGAAGAAGAGGATCTTCACAAGTACCTTTTCTTCTCCCAAGATACCTTTGCCAGGTCAAAACACAACTAGCTCGTAATGAGACATAACTTCAGTACGGCGAATGACAACACTTCACTGTAGCCTTTACCCACTGTTAAATGGGAGGTTGCGTATTTATAACAGAGCCAGAAGAGACAACGACAGTATAAAGGCCTTGTCTTTATCTATTAGCACATTCCCAGATGAATTTTATTAAAAGCAAATCAGACTAAATTATGACCTTTGCATTTACAACACTCCCTAATCTACTCTACAACACCCTTAGCATTGACAATGAACTCTAAAACCTACTGCCGTTACGTACCTAAACAAGACTCCAAAAGAACTGTTTGGATATAAAAACTACTCCATAGATGTAATAATCTGCTGTTGCCACTTACTAGGATATCAAGCCTAAAAACATTATTGGATGATTCTTACTTTGTATGTCATAAATTAAGTCATCTATATAAAACAGTCCCACAAAGCTGAGACGCAGTACCTTCACGCCACCAGCAGTGGAAGGACTGGGCATGCTTTTAATGTGGTGCAACTGCAAACCGAAATATTCTCGGTAATCCAGGAGTGGGCTAAGATGCAGTAACTCCATCACTTCCAGGACTTGCATGGACTTTTGCAAAACTGTTCCAGGCTGTTCTGGTAGCAACCGTAAATGTAGCAGAGTATTTCCATGCTCTGCAGTACTATTTTCCAACAGAGCCAACGTCTAGGGCTGTTGGTAACTAGCGTCCCATCAGAGATTAGAGGGGGAGAAACCTACTGTCCATTTGGATGAGATCCATTTAAAACTTCTTGTTTCTCTGAAGCGTAAACCACATTAATGAAAATGTTACACCACTCAAAAATAAAATCAACCACACTGTCCTCACAGCACGTTTACGTTACAGAGCGTACGATCTGCAATTTCACCCATGTAATCTGGGTGGAAATACAACACTGAAGATACCAACGGGGGGAAGGCACAGGCAACAGCCAAGCAGGTAGCCGCACACGCCACCACATCTCCTCTTGCCGGGCAAGCAGAACAGATGCCAGGAAGAGATGGGAATACAGCAGGGAGCCCAGGATCGCCACGGCGCCTAACACGCTTCTCCAGACGGTCTCTGCTGGCAGCCAGGAGCGAGGAGCAGCACAAGAGACCTGCTCCAGATGCCAACACGTGCCGTGGGACAACGCTTCCCCAGAGGGACGGGGACTCCCCGCGGGAACATACAGAAAAGCCAGCAGGGACTCGACTGGGAGAAAAGAGAAGACTGCAAGTAGCAGAGTCTGAGAGGAGGAAGGCTGCCAGAGTCTCAGACCAAATGCAACAATTTTGGACCCTGCAGTAAGTTACAGACCACTGGAGGAATTTGAAGATCTGGTGGTATAATCAATGCTTCCCAGCAAGGCTGTACTTTCCAACTGGCAGCGGGCCAAAATTTTCATGTTTGGATTCAAAGCAATTATTTTTCAAGCAATTAGCAGTCAAATAATTAGTGACATAAAATGTCACTGCTGTGCAGGAGGTTACGAGCAAATTGATCTCCTTTCTTCAGTGTACAAGTGCAGCTGTGCTGCCCAAGAGAAAGGAGCAGACAGGGTGGGGGGAGTACTGATGATCAAAACAAATTACAGCAAGGGGAACAATATTCCTGCTGGATAAGGATAAAAAAGCACTTGTTCTGCAGTCCTGAGGAGGGTTAGGAAGTCAAGGCAACTGGTAAGAGGCCAGAAGTAATGGTATGGCTTTCAGAGCACCACATATTTTCACTTAGGAGAAGCTCTCCATAGCACCACTGAAGTTCAAGTACTTTTTCATAGGACGGGGGAAAAAAAAACAAGCATCCATTGGCCGCATGTATGCATTAAGACATGGGAACGAAGCTTATAAAAGAATTGAGCTGTTTTCTACAAATGCAATGACCCCTCCTTCTGTTGTTAGTGCTGGTAAAATGAATATTGAGGGTTTTACCTCAATAAAGAGTTGAAATAAAATAATAGTATCTCAAAACATTCTAGAGAAAAAGAAAAAAGAAAAAAAAGTGAAACTATTGACCACTTCCTCTAGACTGTAAAGCATCTGGGAGTAAATATCTGAGCCAGAAGGAAAAAGGCATGACTAATCGGCACAACCATGATGAAGAACCCCAGCGACCGTTATTGCCTTCCTTTCGCCTCACTTAGCATCGCAGTATTTCCAGTTATGACAGGCATAAACGTAAGGCGAAGGCCAACTTCAAAGTAAACTCAGCCTAAAGAACTCCTAAAGGAATCAATAGCTCCAGGAGCTAAATGAAAGATTAGGTTTGTGTAGATGTCAACAGCATTGCAGGCAGGAGCCCCAGGACAACTAGGACAGCGCTGTCACAGGCAGGTCAGGGCTGCCGTCTCCCCGGGACGCTCCGCCGCTGCCCTCGCAGCTCACACCGCTCCCGTGCCCACGCACGGCTAATTCAGCCCGACGGATGCTGAGCGGGAACAGAATTACCGCAAGATGAACAAAAGTTGAAACCATTTCCCAAATCTAATTTGACAGGTAATATCTTCTCCAAATTGGAAGTACTGAAGGGTCTTTTCTTCCGAGGAAAGGAAATCTGGGGTCAATGATTTAGTTTTGGCAAGAATTTATGATTACAAAATGCAAGTGCAGACCAGTGCTCCTGTGACACTTCACGAAGACACTGAGAAACACCAGTCTTTAGCAACAAGTGAGCAGCCCTGCTGGAAGTTCAAAAGGCACATTTTACCAATTCTGACAGCAATACACTGAGATCCTAAAGGTGAAGAAATGGCTGAAGCCTTCAATAGGATGACACTGGCAGCAGATGCCTTTGAGGATCAAGAAAAATAAGAAGTCCAAAAGAAATTAAGCAGAAGGCAGGCACGGAGACAGATTTGTTCCCTGTTACCTACAGGGAAAAAAAAGAAAGAAACAAAGAAATCCATCCCAACTTTTCAGTATGAATGATTGCTTGGTCTGAGACAGGATATTTGGTACCTTTGCAAAATACGTTAGGTCAGAGATAAATCAACGTCCTGTTATCTAAGCCAGAAGTGAAGTTGCTCCAGGCTGAGGTTCTGGGTAAGTTATCTGTCATTAGAAGGTCCAGTGACTGGCGAAAGATACGGCGACTTATGTTTCTTTATTAGCCATGTCTTTGTGCCATCCCTAAGAGGTACTTCTGTTTTACAGATGGGTACGTTAGGCCAACCAAGGAGTTGAGGATGGAGCCGTCTGCAGATGAGGGGATAAGAGGGCATCTGCGCGTGCAAGGACTATGGGAACAGTGCCGGAGGTCTGCGCTGGGCTCAGGGTCCACGAGCTGCCAGCGTTCCATGTACATCGCCTACTGGAACAGTCCCTGAACTTACCTAATCCTCAGTTTTGCTAGCAGCCAAAACACGATGTTCTCCCCCCAAAGACAGCTAAATGGCACGGGTGGTCATCAGAATACAGTCCTGGAGCAAAACAGTGGCCCATGACGGTACTGAAGACAAACCCTGCACATCAGCTTCCCAACACAGCTGATGCCTGACTGATCTGCATAGCTCAGAGAACCTTGCTTCAACGACCATCGCGTTTTTGCAGCCACAGTGCCCAAGCTGCAACGTTTGGGAGCATCAGTGGCAGGCTGCCCTTGTTTTAAAAAATAATATACTAGAAGAGGAAACCTCTCTGCCAGGAGTAACCCATTCAAGGTGAAGTCTGACCTTGTCTGACATTGTCCGTCGGCAATGAAAAGAATGAGTACACAGGACAGGGAAGGTCTCTGACGACTCAGCCATACAAGAAAGTCTCATATCAAGCACCTGGTCACATCTGCTCAGACGTGGGAGAAAAGGAGGCTTTACACTGATCCTCGTAGGCCCATCACTGGCAGTTTCAAAGTAAACAGGGTTGGTTTGCTTGTGTACATATTTACTTACTGGCAAGACAGAATGCTATTAATATTCAATAAGCCCCGAAGTACTAGCACAAAAAAAGTCACTGTTTCCCAATAGGCCAACTGAAAGCAAGCACTTCTGTTTGACGAGGCAAAACAAGTCTTTAGACTCCCCAGGATCCACCCGGACGAGCAGCCAAAGGTGCTACGCTGCAGGCAATTCTGCCGCTAAAGTATCTGATGTGAAACACACTTCAGGGGCCGTCTAGGTGACGTGTTTTGGCAGTAGCCATCACACCTTAAAGTTGGACAGTTCTTCACATAAACAGAATTTGGATCACTGAAAGCCTTTTCCCCCGCTTTATCCCTTTCTGTTTTTCCCTCAGAGAGATGAAACCAAAACCTAGGTTGTAAAGGGAAGTGGATTGTTAGTCAAGCACATCAGAAGCTTCAAGAATACCATGTTATCTGAAATTATTTAACAGTTAAACCGTATGACAATAGTATATGGAATTCATATTATTTTCAGTTCTTCTCTTGAGCATCTCCCCTTTGACAAAAAGCTTAAATAAGCCTTAAACTGTAAACCCAGCGTTATTCTCCAAGCTGCAACTTTCGGTTTGCAGCAAACCCAACTACACCTGACGGCAAATGGGCTATGGCTAACCCCAACCAGAGGCGCATCTGAAAGTCTAAAAATGCCTTCATTATTCCTCTCTCAGACGCAGAATTTCAGATCAGGGTGGGGGCTGTTTGTTCTGTGGGGCTAAGTTTTGGATGGGTAATCCAGGAGCTTATTCTGAAGCAGTTTCCCTCGCTCAACACAGTGGAAGGAACCAGCACTGACCTCCCAGGAGAAGCAGGAGAAAAGTCAATCGCTTCCATAGCAACCAACGTACCGAATTGCCACGACTCTCTTCTGCAATTAGGGCTGATCACAACGATTTCCCATTCCCTTCAGGTCAGTGGGCTTGATAACGCTGGGACAACCACAAGATTCAACAGTAAAACCATTTGTCAGGCCATGGATGGTTTGATTATTTCCTTGCTTTCCCCCTAATTCATCACTGTCCAGTATGACAGAGGTTGGACAAGGATCCTGCTGGCTGATTTTGTTTGGGGTTTGGTGGGTTATTTTGGGTCATTGCCTTTATTTTCACCACGAAAAATCAGAGTACGACGCTGTTTCATCCATTCCCTGTTAAAGGGCTTTTTCTAACACCTGAGAAATGTTTTGTTGTGTTTAAGAGCATGGATTCTGTAAAATGAAAAATACACATTTTGTATGATGAAAAGAAAGCAGCAGCAGCAAGCAGATATCAACCTCAATGATTCTTTAAGCAAAGGAAGAGAAAAAGGAGCGGTGCCATGAACATAAATGACGCCGCGATGGTAAATCACCCTTCACCGTTCGTGGCGGCGGCACTGCTGCGGTACCTAACTCAATTACGGCTGGAAGCAGATGCCTGCCAGCCTAATGTGGAATGAGCAAACAGCCCCTGACCAGACAGTTAAGATTTGTGTCCCAAAATTTCTGAGGAAGAATTTAATCAACTTAAAAGATAACGTCATAGCATCCCTAGCCTTTGAAACATAACGACAAGGTAATAAATCACGCAAAATGCAACTACAAACATTTATCTAGACAGAAGGCAATTACCTGAAAGCACCACCCAGCTCAGACTGTTTCCAATAGGTTTCCTGAGCACTTTTAAGTCAAAACATGTTTTAGCCACCATGCTAAGAACAAAAAGCAGTTCAAAGAAAGATGCCCTTGTGATACACAACGAAGCAGAACCAAGAAGCCAGGATGCCATTCACTACGCAAGCGGTGCCACTGGGCGTGAGGAGCGATAAATTTGGGGGAAAAAAAACATTACACATTAAATTGTGAACCACCAGACCATTACAGGAAAGATTTAACAGTTGAACAACAGCGGTTTGAAGGTCAACTCCTGTTCTTCCATGTTATCCCCCCTTAAAGAGCGATGATGGTCGTGCAGGTGTCATCCCCGAGCTGTCCCACTGTCTTCGAAAGTTTGGCAAGAAGGAGAACGCAAACGCCTCTGCCCAATGGTGCCTGCAGGATCGGAGCAGAGACAGGGAGGGAGGACGGATCAAACTCCTTGCAGACCCTCCTTACAAAGTCAACACTAAGTCAAGAAATAAGGAAAACTCCTTCTCTGCCATGGCCGCTCCCAACCAAAAAGGGCTCGACTGAACTCTAAATGACCGCTGCAATCACAAATACTTTTACAGGAATATAGTTCTGATAGAAATGGGTTTCTCAAAGACACAAAACAGCTTTTTTGTCATCATCTTAAATGCAACAACTATAAAATATGGGCCAATTTCTGCTTTCACTTAAATAGATTAAATTCATCTTGCAGAATTCAATGTCCGCCTTTGGCAAAACAAAGAAAACAGTTCCAAAAAAAAGTTTACATCAAGCTTAAAGCTTTACTGTGCCCTTCCTGTTAGAACTTCCCTCAAAAGAGACCAGTACCTGGTTCTTCTTTTTCCTTCCTCAAAGTTAAAATGTCTCGAGCGCATCACCTCGCACACTGAATCACACTGCACGATGTCAAAAGCAATAATTCCCCGCAGCAGCACGAGAGGCCGAGCGGTGGCACGGTGGTTGCTCAGGAAACCACCTCCCTGGAATGTGCTGAAATTCGCCTGAAGCCTCAAAATAAACATTTTAGCACTGAGCAAAAATTCATCTCTAGGCATCTCAAATTGAAATAATCATTTCTATATGCAGAGTAGATAATGTTCTCTCTTCGTTGCTATTTGGTGTTTTAAACTGCCTTTAAGTGTATAATTAATTACATTACTTGTCAGGAATCACTTCACAAACCACTCCACCTCCACTCAATTGCTCGGCTCCAGCATATCTTCAGCCCTTTTTTTTTTTTTCTTCTTTCAACTCATATCATCATTCCTGGGAGACACTCGGGACTTAACACTCTCTGCTAACATCCTTCACAGGACGCACACATTTTAGAGGAGGGTTAAAATAAGTCTAACACTGGAAAAAGGAACTGTATTTCCTTGGAAAACTGATTACAGACAGTGCCTGCAGGCTTTGCTGCAGTCCAGGGTGGGACTCAGCCCCTCTTCCTCCACCTCCCCGTCAGGAGCTGGATGCTACGCCCAGACTCAAAGTCCTCTGGTCCTTAGGAGTTGTCCAGATCTTTGTTCTTTCTCCTCTTCTTTACACAAGGATCCTTCCTCAGCCACCTACTTCTTTCCAAGGTCTCATCTCCTGAGCTCCTTTAATCCAGCCTTCCAGCCCAGCAAAACCTCCAGCCCTCACGCTACCGCTGTTTTCACAGCAGGAACCATGAGTGCAGGCAGGTAAGGGATAATCCATTTCGGCCGTAGATGACGAGCAAGCATCCATGGTTTGACTGCTCGCCAGTGCCTCGCTGCAGCTCCCAGCGGGGGGAAGAAGGGAGGAACCGCAGCACTGCAAGAGGAAAACTACGCGTGCCACAAATTTCCATCTACAAACAGGTTCAGAAACCCTTCCCCAGCAGATCCCTCTGTTCCATCTTCACCTGCCTGTCTCACACTGCTAATAAAAACCCGGCCGGGCCCTTCAGCACCGCAGTCCCTGGGCCTGGGCAAACGCAGGCTCCCCAGCCAGACGAGGTCCTGGGCGCCAAGCGTGCAGGGACGCCACGGAGAGAGGGTCCCCAGCAGCAACCTCGGCACACACACATCTCAGCGGTCTGAAGCAACCTGAAACCCCTCATCCGAAGTTCCTACCCTTACTCCAAGTCAGTGCTGTTCACTAGCACGTGCTACAACAGCTCTCTTTCTTGCTCTCATTTTTCTTCCTTCCTTAATGATGCTTCGTGTTTCTTTATTGATAGTTCAAGGCCGTAGGAAACTCCACTTTTCCTTTCAGAGCACTACCCCATCAGCAAGCGAAGGAGATCAAAAGGCAGAAAAAAGAATCGCGGATCCCATTGTCAGAGCCCGCTCCTGGGCTTGGCAGGAGTCCTGCCCTTCAGAACGCCCTGGCAAGAGAAGCTAGGGCAGGGGGGAGACACACGTGCCAGCACGCCTGCAAGAGGTAACGCAAGACATGGGAATGTGGAATTTATGCTTTTTAAGCCAAATTTACAATTCAATTATAATTCTCTGTGGATGCAATCGTAATAAGTTTATAATTCTTCACAATTATAAACATGGCAGTAGAAGCTATTTAGTTAGAAGAAAGGGCTGCAACAGCACAATTTTAACTGTAATTCATGACGACTGAAAAAGAAGGAGCACTTTTCACAGCAAATATGGCCTCAGAGGAGGCCTTTCCAAGTACAGGAACTGTCTTTTTTGTCTAAGACAACTCCTGCTTCAAACACAACACATTAAAGAAAGCCCACATTCAAAATCTGGACAACATTCAGTTAATTCCTCCAGTCGTGAATACTCTATAGGCTCACCATCCAACCACCATAAACGATACCCTGATTTAGTGAATCATTTATTAAGATGACCTTTTCTACTGTAGCTCTACATTTAAAAGGAAGATGCTACAGTTACATGCCACTGCAAAACAGCTGCCATCCCTTCAGCCCATCCAAAGCCTCTACTGAATATGGGTCCCTTTGGTTCACAAACTAGGGAAAGCCAGGAAAACGTGGAATTCAGCAAAAAAATCCACTGAAACATTTGCTGCTACTTTAAGACGGTGCCAGTCCCAGCCTCCTCCGAGGGCAGCACCTCCGCAGCCTCCAGCCCTCCCCAGGTTGTCACTTCCAAGTTAGGAAGAATCTGGGAAATGATACCGAGCTGGCGGCGAGATGCAGCTATGTAAAGATTTAGCGGCGCTCACACATCTGCATGGGGTCTGTCTGGGCTTGAAGGTATTTATGCAACTGCCTGCCCGAACCGTCAGACGCATACGGGGTTAAGCCAGGGAGGGACAGGACCCGCTTCTATTTATGTTTCAACCAGAGGCCTCTAGCAAGATGTATGCTGTTAAGAGCAATTACTACAGGATACATAAATTAGAAGGTATTTCTTTTTAAAAAATAAATCAAAAAAGCAGTATTATAGGATGCAGGTAAACAAGATCCCATAGTTTTGCATTAGTTGACCTAATGATACTTCTGAAATATGTTTTTATTCCAGCCTCTCTGAAGACCAGCATTAAAAATTAAATTTAAAGTAGTATGTTTACTGGATCATTTTTATCTTCTCAAAAGCAACTCTCTTGATCTCCTAAATTGTTCTGAGGGGAGAGCGGCCACACAAAATTGCAAGTAACAGAGGTAAATTGGTATAAATTAGAAACTAATACTTATTCAGGTTTCCAAGTCAATGAAACTTGGCTGGGGAAGGTCCAATCAACCCTCTAGAAAAAGGAGCCGTACTACATCTAAAAACACTTCTGGGCTGGAATTGCCTGTTCTCCCTCTTTTAACGCAGAGCCGTTGCATGCAGCTTACCAGGGCAGTATGCATCAACGTCCAGTTTCTGTGCTGAAGAAAGTGTTGGTGAGCCAAGCTCAGACTCTGGGATTCGAGGGCTCTCAACAAACTTTGCTTTCCTCAAAGGGGCTAAGGAGAAGGAGGGGGAAAGAGAAAGAGAGGTCATGAGTAAGGGAAATAGCAAGCAACAGATGGAAGCACTTAACTAAACAACACTGTCAGACTCATATCAGGTTACCCTTTTTTTTTTGCCAGGAAAAAAAAAATTATCTGCATTCTTTACAAAGGAGATGGCTCTTGTTAAAGCTTTCAAACTGTAAAGTCTTAAAGTGTGTAAGTATTGAGGCACATTCTTGATACTCTTAAACGCTTCCTTTTTTCCTATTTTATTAAATAATTTTTTTTATAGGAAGCAAATGGGCCTGGATTCAGCAACTGTAGAAAAGCTGGGATCATAGAGTTACACAGAGCCCATCAGGGTTTAAGAAATTTAACTATAAATATCTAAAATGAATACACAAATTCTGTGTTCAGTAATTGTTTCCTTTGAACATAAAATTTCAATTCCAAAACACTTTGAATGTCTGACCAAACAGATTTGGTGTTCAACACAAACGATCAGAGTAAAGCTAATGCTGTCCAGACAAAAAACTCCACTTTAATCCTTGCAAATCCAGAAAAGATTCGAGAGACTTAAATAAAGGACAGGGAAAAGGCAGAATTGTCTGTAACAAAGCAGCATTGACCACTAGTGCTACAGAAATGGGATTTTCCTGCATGTTTTAACAGCCTGAATTCTAAAAAGACACGAAGTTCTGTGCAACGTTGGTAATAAAAGTTACTAAAACTTTTATTAGTAAGTCTTTAAACAGATATTCCTGCCAGAGCAGAGAAACAGAACTCGCAAATAAGTTATATGCAGAGATTATTATATTACATTTCAAAGTTAAACTCACATGCCCGTTAAAGTGAAAGGCTAATTTGAAAAGCCACTCTACAGACGGTATCGTGGGTCAGCATGCTTCATGCCTCTCCGATTCTCAGCATAATAGCCTCGATTTACATAATTTATATTTATAGTTCTCTGTCCTGCAAATTAAATTTGGGATCTGAAACTAAAAATGGGGGCGACACGTTTGTTCTCATGCATCTCCTGTAATAAAAGCTCAACAGGTCAAGTGATGACCTCTGAGGCGGCAATAAATCTCTTGCTTTTAAGAAGCCTGCACGCGGCCACCGCGGTTGGCCCTGCAGTTGGAAAAGGATTAGCAATTCTGATGATGAGGAACCAGAAAGACTACACACAACTAGCTGGCTCCCGCTAGCTGAGCTGGTACGTAAATGATCACAGGCATTTTTAAAAGGAAGGTGAGGAAAACAGAGATAAAGGTTAAGGTACGTCTATGTCAATAGAGAGTCCCTGTGTAGCAGAATATAGGCAAGGAATCCGAACCGCCCTCCCCGTACCAATATAGGTACTGAACTCCCTCCTGACTCTCGTCCTAGGGGACCTGATCTGATGAGGTAAAAACAAGGTACCACGCTACCACGCTGCACAAGAAAACCCTGGACGAATATTACATTTGCAGCACATTCCCCTCCGGAGTCCTCGGGGGCCGGTGTAACATGAGCCGTGCCAGGCGAGAGGAATGCGAGAGACTGACGGGAGATAAGGGCAGCCTGAAGCCCCCTTCTCCCCCCGGACCTGCCGCCGTCCCGCCGGCACACGAAGCCCATGGACGCGCAGCCCAGCTCAGACACACAACCTGATGCTGAACGCCGCGAGCCAGGAGTCAATCGTACCGAAACGCCCCCAAAAGCCCATCCGTGCGCACACAGCACCCTATCTGCTTGCGAATTGGCCAACACCAGTGAAAAAATTATTCACGGTAATGATCTTGTGCCAGATACTGATGTAATGAAAACACATAAATATCGAGAAGATTATTACTGTGGCATGAAAATTGTTTAGAATAATAATTCTGCACGGGCCAATCTACCAATATTTCATTTGTAATTGCAGTTTTAACAAATATGTTTATTTCAAATGTTTTACCACAGGCCCAGTAACAGTCATTTTTGTAATATATATTAGAAATAGCTCATCTTTACTTTCTTTATCTTTTCTGGCTAACGCCAGAACCATAAATCATCCGCTGCGACCCCTGGCAATGCTCGTTTTGTTCTGAAATACAGAACAAACGTGGTTTTCAGAGTTCAAGAGACGTTAAGGAGTGCAATGGGATTGTCACCAGAAGGCATTGCACTAAAGGTTGTTTGAGTTACTAACCCAAAGAGGAAGAAGAACTTTAAAAAACCAAGAGAGGGCTAACGATAGCCACCATGCCGCTTTCTGCGGGGACTCAGAAGGCCGCAGAAGACGCAGACCCTGCAGGTTTTCGCGGATCAGCACCGAAGAGGTCAGCTCCCACCCCTAAGGAACGAATACAGCAATCCCCCATTTCAGCGTGGGTTTATTTCGGCATCTCCTCCGGATCTTCTTTACTCCTCACTGAGGAGCTGACCCCATCGCCCGATTGATTCCTGCCTTCTCTAAACAACTGGCCTACGACAGCAGAAGTGATCAGCTCGTGGATTCTAGAAGCTGACCCACCGCTTTTTCTTTTGAGGGCACGGAACAACTTCATATTAACAGCGTGGTGAATTCTCAGTGTACAAGCTTAGTCATCCACGTCATTTTACAGCATTTATGTTTTTGTTCCCTAAAAAGCATGGCTTAAGTATTAAAAACACATTACCGCCAGACAAGATACACTTTGTCAGCATGACTTAAAGACAAGAGTTTACTTTAAAAGGCTCAAGTCAGTACAATCTTCTCAGCGTAACTGCGGATCGGGGAAAAAGCCACAGAGAAATAGTTTCTTTTATTTCAGTTATTCTGAACCTGGAAAAGACAAAAAGCCCTCCTAACTCACATGTAACCCGATTACATGAAAGGAGGATTTTCACGTAAAAGAATTAAGCACTCCTGCCTCCTCTCCAAATGAAGATTATCCTGACAGATTCATATTTGGGCACTAGTTTTCTACTGGAATACTAACAAATGGAAATGCTGTAAATTCAGAAATCTGTTTTGCCTGGTTTTGGACAAATGTTAAAGGATAACATTCACCTTTTTATAAAAGTGACTTTCCACGCACACCGGTTTGCCTAGGTCCTGAACATCCTCCCCTAGGCACAGGCAAATCTTATGATCAAAGTCATGGGATGAGCATTTGGCACATACTATAAAAACTAACAAAAGCATGAAAAAACTATTTGAAGTATTCTATACCTGCCTCGGTCCGTTAGTCCTCTTATTTCTGTAAGACTTTCTGTACAAAACAGAGTGACTCTAGGCATTAAATAACATTGAAATAGCCTTTTCTGTTACACAACTGCCATTTTTTGAGAACGTTATTTCTTCCAAAAATACTGGAGAAAAAGGTATGTGCAATAACCAGTTATAAAAAGATAACGAATTAAGTGAGGAAGTCAGGAGTTACTGACGCTGTCTTTCTAGAACTGCAAAATGCACGTTTAATTCAGAAAACAGTACTGATTACAAGTCGCCTGAAGTCACAACCTCGTCACTTGGGTCCCACGGCCCAGCCGCCGGTGACGGCCCAGGAGCTGACGGCAGCAGCCCGTGCCGCACGCGCCACGTACGGACCACGTCGGGCCAGTCCTGCCCCCAAGGGCTCGAGGACAGCGTAACACTGGCGTCACACAGGAACTGACTTGCTACTACTAATGTAGGAACTTAAATTTAAATAGCATGGGAAGTTATTGAAAAGAAATACTGCACAATTTTGGGGCTAGTTCCTGCAGTTCTTGGCGAGATTAATCCCCATCAGTATATCCAAGCCAGTAGAGCAAAACTGAAAATCCTTCCTTCAGTGCAAATAAAATTCTCATTTGACTTTGACAGCAACTTTTCCTGCGCAAGGAAAGTGATGCTAATTCTAGGGTGGGAATTAACCACGTAATGCAAAACAATTACCAGGGCAAGCATTCAGAAAGTTTAATTAGATGGCTCATTTATGGCACTGTCTGCAGCAGGTGGTCTATCTTCCAGCGGGGACAAAGATATAAATTATTTCTTCCTTGGTTTTCATGCTAATTCTTCTTAATATCCACGCAGACACAGTAAGTACTATACGGTTACCGATGACTGAAGTCTTCAAAACAGACAGACGTATGCAATAGTTTAAAAACTGTATGTAACTTTTTTTTTTTTAAAGTATGCATTTGAGAGAAACTGCCCTTCTAAAAAGGAAGAATTCTGTTATCTGGGTTTCAGGATTGCCTGTTGATTATCAGCCCGTAGGAGCTCCTCGCACTAGGAGAGGCGCACAGTGGAAGATGCAGTTGATAAAACCCAAAGACCTGCTAAGCCCCGTCACTTCTCATCAGCGGAGCTGGGAGACGCTCCGTTTTCTTTCCTCTGATGACAGAGGAGAAATAACCTTGTCACCTAGCGCTCCAGCTAGGAGTGAATTCAAAAGCACACATAAGCAAAGGCTTATTTAGAATAGATGGACAGGACTGCAATAACACCCTGTTAAAACTAACGCTAGGGAAAATACTGTTAGAAGCCGCGATGCCAGGCAGTCTGTAGACTGGTTTAGGAGTCTCTTTAAAAACAGAGATTCAGAGTATGCCCACCTAAGGAACAGAAACCCACAGCCCAATTCATTGTATTCCTCAAACTTGTATGCCCATAGTAGTTATCCCTGAAGCTCTCATTCCAGAGGCTGGAACAAGCAGTACGGGAGAGCTGCGCGGCCTCTCCGACACAGAAAACTTCAAATATCGGGGCTGCTGATGGTTTATCCTCCTGCACACCCGCATGGAGCACTGGGATCAGTTCTGGTGCTCTTTGTGATCAACGCCAAGCATCTAATCCACTACCAATAAAAATAAACCAAAGGAAAACCAGGATGTGTTTATTCGTTCACAGTAATCGTTTCAGCTCTATTAGCACTGCGTTCTACTTCAGCCTGTTGAGCTTCCTAATTCTATTGCATTTTCTGCGTTACCATTTCATTGTCACATAATTTATAGATGAGTTAGTGTTTTCATTTAAAAAAAGGTTTTCTTTAGGTTAAAAGGCATTGAAAAAAGGAAATTATCATGGATTAGCAAAAGGCTTCCTCCATTAAATTCAGTTTCAGCCCTGAAAGGAATGTTTCACTAAAAAGGGGTTATTAACACCTAGTGACCTGACTGAACAAAGTGTTTTTTCAGGCAGTGATTTCCGCAGGTTTGAATTCATTCCACAGTTTGACTGCAATATGTTCCCGTACACCTTTGTGTGTGCCTGTACACCCATGAAGACGCACAAGAAACCAACCTAGCTACGGACCAGGACGACGCTGGAGGAAACAGCAACTCTTTTTCTATACCGTGAGCGATGGACTGACCATCCCAGGCTACCCGGGAGCCTCTCCTCGTACCGGCTCCTTCCAAGCGTTAGAGAAACGTACAGCAAGGTGCCCTCAACTGCATTAACGCAAACCGCTACAGCTTTTACAGACAGACTCACACGCCTCCTCGCTATAAATACAGACACAGCGCGGCCGCCCGCCTGAATCCTCGACTCGCTCCTGCGGGGCCGGTCCTGAGCCGCGTCCGGCTCAAAATCAGCTTTTCTCCCCAGTTCCGTCCTCTCCCTGCCTGACACACAAGTACTATGCTTTGAGCCTTCCTCTGCCAGAAGAGGATGAACTCACGAAATACGCTAGCTTTGTGCAAAAGCACTGGCTGTATCACAGGCTGAAACAGTGCCACGGATGACGACGGCGCGCGCACCGCTCCGTGCGTACTGCGCGCCCTTCCCCTGCGACCCGGCCAGCTGAAGAGGGGCTGGATCTTGCACTTGAACACTGTATTTGTAAATACGGTTAGCACAACATTATAACATACATCCTGTACGGAGAGGACGCAATCCCCCAAGCGCACAAGCTCTCACAAAGTCCGGCCCAAGTTACGCTGTGACGGGAAGAGCCAGGGCACCGTCTGAGGAGCGAACTTCAGAGACTCGTGTTTAAAGAGAGTAAAAGCGGGCGCTTTGCGCATCATCCGTTCCCCATCTTTAGTTAATAACGACAGCTGCCGTGCCAAAGGCTGATTCACGTGCTGGAAGCTGCCCAACAGCTACGTAATGCTGCGGAGAGTAGACTTAACTGAAGTCTCCCTCGTACTAAAATGTTTAAGTGCTGCAGTGCTATTGATCCACGGAGCTCCTGGAACAAATAACTGTCAGATTCAACACAGCTGGACTACACCCAAAACATGAGAGATGTAGCCTTCAGCGCTGCCTCTGATCCCAAATGACACTATATTTTGCTGAGATAAGAGCCGTAAAAGGAGAAACTTACAGACCATGTGATTATTTTTGCTGTGGCACTAATATACCCGCTACGTTAATTAGGATTTTTAGGTATAAATAAGAAAAAAAAATATCATTAAAGTTAAAAGTGAAATTACACGTTAACATCTTTTAGATAATCCAGCATTATTTTACAGAAACCACTGTGTAACAGTAACAGTTTTTTCCCTTCTGTCATTTGAGAGTATAAAAGCTTTTTAATTACACTTTAAAGCCTCTCTCCTTTCATCACGTGGTTTTTGCAGCTTTTTCGTGGGTAGGGCAGAAGTGCAAGCAGTGAGAACAATGCTTTGTCCTGAAACATCATAGTTGTTCCCAAACTTTCAGAAAACATGTTTAGTTTAGGAGATAAGGTCCTGAAACAAGAAAATTGAAGGAAACGAAGGTGGAAAGAGGAACGGGGGGGTGGGGAAGAGGCAGGACGAGAGTCCCGGGAGCTGGTAATGGGGGAACAGCAAGGGAAAGGAGTTAAAATAAGCAACTACCGAAAGCTGCCTTAATTTAAAAAGTCTTCTTTAAACTGTAGGAGGTCTGTAATGCGAAGGTTCTGCCCGTTACTGCTTCTGAAAATGGTTTTTGTCAAAACGAGGAGCAGCCTTCGCCGGAGCCGTGGATTCTCTGATCCTGTGGGACCACCGAGACCTCCTGGAGAATTATTTCACCCTCTCTGTCTCTCTCCAGATGAACAGTTCTGTCCAAGGCACAGACAGTAACATCAAGCCGTAGCAGTAATGGAAAATGTTTTAATTAAATCAAATTAGAACTCACTTAAATTATTACAACCTCTCTCAAATAAAAAGAGCCGATCCAAACCAACTTCTGTACGAACAGGCACTCCTATTTTTAAGGGAGAAAATAACTTGCTTTTGAAAGCCTTATACGTATTTTCAATGCATACAGACTTCTGTGGGAAGTGTCCAATCATAGCTAGCACAAAGTTTGCAATAAATTTATGTATTCAGAAAGAAAATAATTTCCCCTGAAATACTAACCTGTACACAGCCTGCGCTTCCAGGAAAAAAATTAGCTCAGTTTCCATTTTGCTTATTACCATGCAATTATTTTCTGTTATTTAGAGCAAATGGATTAGCAATTTGTTACCAAACTTATCAATGCTGGAGACAACAGACAGCAAACCAGCCCTCTCCTGGGTCAGCCCAAACGTTTTAGTTTTAGGTTACACCAGTCAGAGCATCCCAGCACGAATCTGTTGAGCAGCTGTTGCCTAGAATGCTCTGGCAAGCCTTTAGGAAGAAAGTTGCTCCTATTAATGATCCCAGAAAGAAAAAAATAAACCCTCCCTCCTTCCCTGTAGATAAGTTTATTTCCAACGTGGGCTGCCAAAAAGCCTTTATGCCCGTAGGGAAGACAGCTCTGAGGAGAAGCAAGCTATTTAATTAACATATAGACATGGCAGGAGGAGGATATGGTACTTGTATCTTTCCACTCAAACTCGTCAAATTGGTTTTGACTCCTCGGAGCTGTGTCACAGTAGTCGGCTTCTCCACGTAACTTCCCGTCTAAAATTCCTCGTTTCCACATCGTCTGAAGTCTTTTAAAATTGCCTCTTTTGGTAGAAATCCCTCATGTGTGACTCAAGGTAGAAACGCGCGTGTCAGAGGAGGAGGATGAAAGAAGAGAAAGGAAGTCAGCATCACTTGCTCCTGCTGTCCAAGTCACCTTGTCATGAAAATAAGCAATTCACCCACTGACATTTTTCCTAAGTTTCTGTTGCAGTCAGTTTTCCTTTTCAAGTTTCAGACTTTGGTTATACTAAAAAAAAAAATAAAATAGACTGGATGAAGACCTGGGACTACAGAATGAAATCGTGGCATCAAAATTTTAGGCTTATGTAAGACCTGCTCAAATACCCAAAGAACCTTCTCAAGTGGCAGAAATGGGATGGGGCAGAGCTGGAGGGGAAAGCGCTCCTCACCCGCCTCACATCCCTTCTCCCAACAGTGTTATTGCATTAAATGTTAAATTTAAAACAGATGAGAGGAGAATGCAACAAAACATGAGTGCTGAATCGCGTTATTCCCATTCAATTTCCTACTACCCTGGAGTTGTTCTTTCAGCAATTCAGTGACTCAAATATTGCACTGGCACTAAAAATGAGAAAAACTCTCAAAAAAAAAAAAAGACCTGGACGCACTGTAAAGGACATTTATTCTAATGAAAGCAGCAAAGAGTTTGGTCGCTTTAATCAAATTCTATGTAACCCCGTTAGTTCGCTCTTTAGAAAGAACCATTTCACCATTTTCTAAACATAAAGCCCAACTCATCGAAACACAATGCTCAGATTTCAAGATAAACTTTCATGAGAGAAATCAGAAACTAATTACACAGCTACACATTTTCTTCTTTTCTCTGTGAAGCTGATTGTAAGACAGATCTTGAGGAAAAAAATGCCTGGTTTCTACGGCGTCCCCAACAAGGGGCTTTTGTTTTATGGGGCTTTTTGAAATTTTACATGTTGAACAAGTCAGGCTGTAGAAACTGTCTGAACATTTAACGTAGCCTAATTTATCTCAAGACACTAGAATAACAGAAAATATATTTAACTGGAGGTTCTTCCCACAGAAGGAAAGAGCAAGTGTAATATAACCATTTCCAAAGTAAGGCTGATCTTCCTGGCAGTGTATGGTTTCCTCTTTTGTACGGCTCTTCTCTCCATTTATATTTACACTGGGATTTGACTACAATAATAGAATCACAACGTGTAGCGGTGAGGCCACACTTCAACACACCAGCAACACTATAAAGCGTTCAGAATCGCTCCTCTCCTACCCCGTTACCCCAACATTTTCCCTAGCGCTGCGATGCCACAGGAGAGCTCAGGGAACGGCGTGCCTTTGTGACCTGCAGTCCTTCCCCTGCGACGGGGATATCGGGTTCTCTGAGCTCAGCAACGTGTCTCTGGCAGCGAACACCAGACACCTAGGAAGGGGCATGGAAAAGGGGATGATGAGAGCCCTGTACAGTCTCTCACGTGTTGTCATGCACGGACTTGAAGCTAGAGGTGTTACCCCCGAAGCCCAGAACAAATTCATCTTCCATTAATATGGTCAGGTCCTTTCTGAGATACGTTTTCAGCACTCACAACACCTGGCAGCAGCGCTTCCTGCAAATTAACCGCAGAGTCTGAGAAACCGCCCGCTGCTTTTGCACCGCTAACTTTACTTCTGAAAACTCAGAAACTATCTACTTGGATTCCCCTCTGCATGGGCGATGACTCTTCCACAGACTTCCCAACAGACTGGCAGAGCCTAATGCCAATAGGCAATACTCAACTTATTCCTAATATATTCTGTTTATCCAGGTGAGCATTAACTCTGCCCTTCAGACCACTTCCTATTAACTTGCTCCATACAGGCATCAGGCCAACGGGTCTGTAGTTTCCCAGAGCTCCCACAGAGCCCTTTTTAGTACTTGATGCCATAATAATCACCTTTCAGCCGCCTGGTGTTAAGGAAGTTATAAACGAGACATTACACAGCAAAGACATCATTCAGCATCCTCGAACACCTTCTGGTCCTCACGCTTTGTCAGTTTGTTTCTATGACCTGCTCTACCATTGCTGCCGCCTGAGACAGACCCACCGCTCTGTCATTCCTCCTTTGCAGCCTCTGGACTCATGAGGTCGGTACCTGCTGCCTCCGCTAAGGCTGCGTGTGAGGTTGGGCTGTTCTGAATTCTAGTGCTCCCCTGTCACTACAGCAATTAAAAATTAAAAACTGCACTAGGTTTGCGAGGGATCTGAAAAAGGACAACAAAAAGGAATTATTCGCTCTAGACATTGCTGCAAGAAAGCTGGTTAAGTATTTTACAAGCAACCGAGACTGATCAAAGGTAGGCATCAAATTCTATAGCAAAATTAAATTTAAACAGAAGTGGCAGGGGCCAAGGCCAGGAGTAAGCCTAAACTGCACAAAACCAAAACTTAATTCATCCTCCCACCAAATCCTCATGATCGTACCAAGATATTGTAACCACGATAAAAGAGAAGGCTGTAAAATACCTGAGCACTCAAAGCCCAAGTAACCCCACGTTAAAGCACATATGAGACTCGATCCTGTTCAACAGACAATACCATTGTTTACGACCAGGACCATACAGCATACAAGCTCACATAAATTCATTACTCGATAACAGCATTTAAAATGAAGGCAAAAGATGTGACTAGATAAGGTGATTTTATGTGTCAGTCATTCAAATTTTGCTATGCTGAAACCAATTTAGTTGGTGCAGCTGACAAAGGCAGACCTGTAATTACACTGACATGTATGCATAATTGTTCAATTGATATGAAACTGTATTGAGGATCCATATTTCTTTGCTGGTAGGAGCTTCATGGAATATTATATCCTTAAAATGAAGCTGCTTATCTGGCAAGACACAAGCCTGAATTAGCTGAACTTGTTTGTTAGCACTTGAAATATTGTATGATGCTGTGTTTACAAGGTGTTTTTTTACCTAAGGAAATTGCTACCATTCACCCACCTTCAGTTTTCAGTAATTTATTCTTCGCTTTTAGAATTCTTTATTTATTCGTAGAAGTAAATGAGCTGTTAGAACTTTCTGTTTTGAGAAGCGATGACTGCTCATCAGCATTTCCTCCTACAGAGGAACAGGGACAAGGCAACATGGCATGCCTAAGTGATTTAATTAAAACATCTAATGAACATGTGATTATTTGCGTGATCACAGGTGGTTAAAGCCGACCGACTGGACCCGCCTCTGTCAGCGGCGCAGGCGGACGCAGGAGAGCAACGTTTCTCGGTGTAAAGGCATCTAACACTCAACAGCCTCTACGAGACTTCGGTGGCGTGCGCACCCTGCGACAGCAGCGAGATGTCCCATGAGGGACCAGGTCCCGTCTAGTTCTTTAAGTGACAATAAAGTTCGCCGTGCTGGGAAGGCAGTGCTCTCGGTGCGCGTTTCTAAGCCGGAGCAGCAACAGTCATGGCACGTGACGAGGCCAGTGACCGATTATAGAAAGGAACGCACCGACCTGGTGACTTTCCTTCAAAACACATTTTCTCACTTACACCTATTCACCTCCACGACTGGGAAGGTAAAAAGGAAAGTACAACAGGGGAAAAAAAACTGTATTCTCCTGAGCATGGCTTCACCTTTGCACAGAAAAACCTTGTAGAAATTCCAAGTTTCACCTTTCCACAACCTGCAAATGGTACCAAACCAAGGCGCTGCTCTCTTCATCGCAGACACAACTCCCTCCGTGATGCACCATCTGCCCCTGGGTCTAAACACGCGTGGTGGCTGCTGATTTTACAAACTACAGCCATAGGCACCATTCGTGTGCCTGAGATAAGTATCAAACTCCGTGAGGGCCAGGTTTTTTAAAACACGGGAAGAAACAAAAAAAATTAAAAAGCAGCCTGTCATGAAAGAGTGATGCTTGGTGGAACTGCTGGTGACACCAGGCACAGCTGCTGCTTCTCCTTCTGCTGAGCGACCTTCCTACCCATCACAGAGGTTCTGAAGCGGGGTGTTACAATGGAAGGATCACCGATATCCTTGCTCCTCTCTAAGCTCCTGAGCGTGCTGTTTTCCACAAAGGCAACTCCCAGAACAAACACTTGTTTTGTAACCTGCCTCAGAAGCGTTGCCGTATCCCAGCTCGCACCTGCCTCGGCTCTTCTCTGCTTCTTCAGCGCCCTTTATCTTCCCTTTTTCACTTTATCCTTTGTCAAACTGAGCGTTCTTTCTCCCCCTCTGAATTGAAGCTTTGCTTTTTCCATCTACACTTTCTCCCTACCCAGCTTTCACAGTATCTGACAGCTGCCCCATCTCCTCACAACGCTGACGCCTTCGTCTTCCCAGCAGCCCCTATCACACCATCTCCGCTCACCCGCCTCTTGCCTGCTTCGAGGGCTCCAGAGCACATCAGAAGCAAGCCGGGCGAGCTGCCTTCACAGCCCCCCTTCAGACCCTCTAAACAGATCTGATACTTCGCAGGATCACAAAAAAAAACAACCAAAAGAGACAGTAATTCAGTACAAAAGCTCCAAAACTGCTGCTGAGACAAGAGGGAAAAATCCAGCTAAGTCCGGCAGCGGAGCGTTGGCCCTTAGCTCTGGTGGTAGCCACCTCCTCTGCCTCCGCGTCCCGCTGCACGCCTCCAGCAGCCGCCCAGCGGCTTTTGCATTCGCTGCCAGAAAACCTCCAAGTCAGGTATTACAGCGTGAAAGCTTCCCCAGCTGTCAGTTATTACCGTCAGCAGTAACAGCCTCGCCAACAGTAATAATTAAACCGCTAGAACATACAGAATTACTGGGCTCATCGTAATTTATTTAAAGGTAGGGCTGGGGATCTTTTGGAGGGGGGACGGTTGATCGGGTTTGTTGAAGTTAATTTAGTTCTTTTTTAAAAGTCACTGGTTTGTTCATAAACATGCGGTTACGGTAGAAGCTCAGCTTGGCAAGAGGTTGGATTTACTGTCCTTTTGGTGTCGCTCCTCTAGATTTACATTGTTCCTAAGAGCAACAGTAATTCGAATTAAGTGCTGGACAAGCTTATTCACCTGTTCAAACTGTTTCCAGAACTTTCCAAGCACGCCCTAGGAAGGCCTGCAAAAAGCAAACGGCTTAGTCTTTTTTTTTTTTTTTTAGTTGTCTGTTTTGGTGGTTTTTTTGGTGTTGGTTTTTTTTTTCTGTGAAATGAAAAGAAGATGCAAACCTGTGACAAAAGCTGAAGTTCAAGGGGCTGTTTAAATTCACTCTGAAGTCATATTCTCATTGAATAGAAAACTGGATATTCTAACAGGGGGGAAAAAAGAACCACAAAACTTAAACCACCAACTTGTCTAAAGAGATATCGATCTGAAAGATTCTACAGCTGAACAGAAAGAAAAGAGTAAATCTTGCTTCCTAAAGGAATAGGGTAGACAGGAATCTGTCTACAAAAAAGTTGTCTGTGTTACATTTATGGAGAAAAATCACAGAAACACTGTAAAAGAACGGGCAAAACCAGAAGAATGCAGAAGAGCAAGCAACAGGCCAGATCTTTCACCTCTGCATGAACTAACGTGATACTCAAACATATCCTGCTGAAAACAAAGGTATATAAACAAGTCTTTGTTTTCTTAAGAGGTGAAATTTTAAAACACTGGGAGAGAACAATGTTAGGTTTAAATTAGCATCTGCCAATCCAGCTTTACAAAAGCTGACCAATCCATTTCCTCTGCTTAAATTTTATGGTATCTGACACTGTAAAACAAAGGGCGCTACGGCTTTGGAACACGCTTGACATGAAGCTAAGTTATAACCACATGATTACCATGTAATGAAATATTTGTACCGCCAAACCACTTATTTCTGAAATCAAATGATAACACAATGCTACACACCAAGTACTATTTTGATGTAAACATGAAAGAAGAAATTTCATCTTGTCTGAACAAACCAATCCAATGTGCAATGTTTAGATGGTTATTGCATGGCAGTGCTGGGTATTTGGCAATCGGAAAGAATGTTTCAGCACAACAATGTACTTACACATGCATAGATGCCTTCTGCCCAAACATAAACTTTTAACAAATACGGTATGAGATAAAACTAAGCCCATATGTTCTGTAGCAGTGATTCCTTTACTAGAAGACAATGTGGAGTTATTCATTCTCCTCCCCTTATGCAGCCTGCCCTCGGATTAAGTGGGCAGCAAGAATCTGTCTGTTTTCCAGAGCAGTGCCAGCAACAGGTACGGCTCCACGTCGCTCATTTGTATTGTACAAAGCAGAAAAGCTTTTAGAAATGTTCTAATATTTCAGAAAATTTTCATTGCCCATTTCCCATTTCCATGCCTCTTGCCTGTATAACCAGTCTGATTTAGGAACATGATTCCAAAAGTATCTTTTCCAAATGGGGATATGGAGGAGGGAAGGAGGGAGAGGGTAAAGAAATAATAATGGTGTGCTTAAAAAACACTGAAGAACAGCTGACTGCCAAGACCTAAAGCAGCACCGGGTGAGGCGTCAGGCTCCATGCAGTCTGCCATTGCTGGGGGACGCAGCTCCTCCAGACAAGCCAAGAGCATCCCTTTCAAAACCACCCAGTGAAATCAGGCCTTTGTCTCGCAAACTCCACCCAAGCTGGAACCCACCAACTCATCAGAGTCTCAGCGCCTCTATGAGACAAAGTCCCGAGGGAAGAGGCACTCGGGCAGCCATCACAGGCCCCAGGCAAGCTCGGAGCGTGGCAGACACGGACCAGACCTGTGGGCCCTGCGAGATGTGATGAAGGACCTTCCGAGATTAACAGCCTTCAGTTGCAACACCGCACACATCAGGACGCAAGATAACTGTTTTGATAAATACAAAGATACTCAATCAAATACACGCTGTTTCAAAGATTTGCCTACCCCCCCCGTCAAAGTACCATTTCAAAACCATTTGGGTTAATTTGTACTTCTCATTTAGCTGGAGCATGTTTCTTCTTTGTGGACATCGAAAACCGCCCATCTCCATGCGCGGTATAAAATCTCTGACCCGTCAGCTGTAGTTCAACAAACTGGGTACTCAGAGGGCTGTTATTTGAACTGTTAAAAAAGCTGATGCTGGAATAAGAAAGCAGCTCATTTAGAAACGTATACACACATTATCTCTACTTGGAAAACAAATCATCAAGAACCATAACTTGGTAACTATGTGTTATTTCTTAATGAAGTGCATGGAAGAGAGGTGGATTATACTAACGCCTGTTTTGAGGTGCAAGAGCCATGGGTAAAGGTTTCTGTCTACAGAAGGTGTGCAGGTCTACAGGGACACAGCTTGAAGGCCGGGCCAAAGGCGTCTCTGAAACAACTCCAAATCATGTGCAGGTGGTTCAGTCAGCCATATATCCAGGAGTGGAATTACCCAGCACCAACAGCTACTCAAGGGAGGTCACCACAGAGCAAGGAAAGAGCTAGCGAGTGCCAGAGCAATGGTCCAGAGCCATGGAGCCATCTCAGTTCTCAGCTTTCTGGTCTGGGCACTGGTCAGGGATCTGTGATGAAACCCCAGCATGCAGCCCTGCGATACGTGATCCCACCACAGCGCACAGCCGTACGCATGCTGCGGGGATTTTTAACACGTGGCATCACTCCAGACTTAGCAATGATACTGAGTTGTGATGAGCCTGACCAGAGCTTCCAACAAGGTTAGAGGCAACCAGGTACAGACGACATCAGAAATTAACTTTTGCAAAAGCAACGGTCAGTCAATAACCCAACCCAATAACCCAGTGTGATCACGCAGGACGCAAGCAAGAGAGTTTCCAAAATGGGTTCTTTTGCTGTTATAGATGCAGGAAGGGATTAGAAAACAAGCAGCCCAGATGGAGATAAGGGATTTCTCCAAAAGAGAGCGTCCTGTGAAGGCCCCTCTGCTCACAAGGCGCAGCACGATCAAACGCACAGAACGCCTTCGAGGGCACGCTCTAGGAGCAGGAGGAAAGATGTAGCAAAGGGAAGCGCAATGGCCTGATTTAACTCCACAGGAGGCTTCCTACACCACCTTCTCTTACTATAGAAACCTCTTAGCTATGTCTAAAAATTAAAATTCTCACACACCAGAAGTGTAATCGTGACAGATGCTCCATTTTGTGCAGCACCCGTGTGAAATAAGGACAGACTTCCAGCTCTGAGCTTCTGAAAAGCCATGGAGGTTCAGGGCTATTTTGTTTGCCTTTTTAACGTTATCTGCACTAAACATAAACCTTTGGGGTCCTCCCTGTGTTTAAGCATATACACAAATATCTGAAATGAAAAGCTATTATCACCTTCTCCCAGCTACAGCGCTGCGGTGACGTGTTTACCCCATCCTCGGCAAGTCTGAGCAGTGAAACACCCTCGATGCAAAAAAAAAAAAAAACCCCAAATCCCAGGGAAGAGCAAATTATAAAGGTTCTGCAGGCCCAGGAGGGAGGCGGGCAATCTCAAACATCAAGGGAAAGCGTGTGGGATTTTCTGCACATCTCTGTCACGACTTCTATTCTGTCAAATATGGAAGGCAGTTGTATGTCAAAACAAGACAGAACAGGGTTCGTCTTGCAAGCAGCGTTCAGCAAAATCCATGCTAAAACTGGTTAGTGACTTTCAAAAGCCAATAAATTCGCCGGGTTTCTGTCCTTCCCTCCATTCAGAAAATGAAAGTTACATCCAAACTACCCTGAAATTAAGAACTGTCACGAGTCTGACAGGTCTCCAGCAAAAAGCAAAGCCCTCAACACAAGATTTGGTTTACTTCAGAAAGTTACAAATAGACACACTACTTATCCAGATAAATTTCAGGGACAGTTTTGGAGCCCCAAAAAACTTGAGTGGGAAATTTACCAGTTGCACATAAAGAGTTCTGTTTGTTTAATAAAGATAAATGTACATATGTGGGTAGGCACAGAGACACAGTCATCCACCTGTTTTATTTCTGCAAGCCCAGTCAGTTTCCATTTAAGTGTATGCCTGTCAAAACAAATCACAAGTCCAAAAATAATGGATGAAGCATCCCAAAAATGAATAGTAAGAATTGACACAAGAGGAAAAAAAAATATTTAGCATAAATCTCTGTAAATAAAAAAGGATCCTCCTTCTCCAGCCGGTTTCATTGCTGGAGCCATTAGGGTTTGCCACACTGGAGTACAGGACCGGGCTGAAAACACAGGTGCTAAAACCACGAGGAAATGTTGCTTGTGTGTGTGCGCTCTGTGTTTTACGTCATTTTTTAAAAAGGGACGACTCAATAATTCTGACAAAATACAAGTTTTTTACTTGTTAAACCTCTGGATAGCCACAAATCGCAGTGCATCAGGGAAAATTAAATGGAAAATGAATTATGCCCCGAACACATCCCACATCTTGAAAAAGCCCTGGATCTAAGAGCAATTTACAGATAACTCAGTCCTTGTCGTTACTGTGCAGTTCAGAAATGCAAGAGTGGGCCTCCAATCCAACCTCCACTCCTACACGAGAAACATGAATTTCAGATCAATGTCATGCTGACAGTATGACAGTTAAAGAAAGCAATATAAAGAAATGTAAGCATATTGCAAACAGCGGGATATAAAAATACCTAAAAAGGCTGAAAGTCTGTCCTCACACCAACAATTTTAAGCACAACACCCCTCGAAAATTAGGTGCAACATGAGCACTAGGCACTCGAAGTGCTCTTCCTCATATTATACCTTGGAAGTGATTGGTTATGTATTTGTATTTTTACTAGTAGCATTGACTTAAAAATCTCACTCTTCCAGTGAGAAGCAAAAATCTCTCACCCAGCACACAGAGATTTTATAACCCACTCAAATCTAATTTGTGGCCATTGCAATACAGAAGAAAAACCTTATCTCGATCTCATTGCTCTCAAAATCTAAAAACAGAACACCCTTGATATCGGTAGTATTTTGCAATACACTCCTCGGTAGTTCTTTTATATTTGAGCAACGCTGAAAAGTGGATTTTTTTCAGTGCTCATTCATTTTACATTTGGTATGTGAAATTGTGCACGTCCTAGCAAGGAGGCGACAAACTCAGATTATGTAAAAGTATTGCAACAACTAAAAGAAAAATAACCCAAGCAGCATAACCCCTACCGACAGTAAAAACCTGCTGATAATGGCTTCCTTGTAAACTAGAAGCATCAGAACCCCATATTCCACATTGCTTTTCTGCAGAGTTAAAGCAGGCCGAGGAACGCCTAACAATTTAAATCAAAGTCCATGCAAGACGAATTGTCCCAATACTCACAAGGCTTTGTTTTCTCTGCCCATCACCTGAGAGCCTGCAGTCTTGCAGCTGGAAGTCAGCAAGCCTGCCAATTCATGGGTACTGATGCCTTGAGAGCAGCACTTCAGGAAAGATCCTCCTCTGGTCCACACCTCTCCCTAGCGCTAGCTCCATATTGCTGCTCGCAACGTCAGGATGATGTTACAGGTGACACCTCCCGCTGCTGATGTCAAGCTCAGTTCCCAAAAGCACAACCACCATCCCCCTGCGGCGCCTGCTGCCCCTAACAAGCATCACTTCTGCATCTTCGCTGTCCCCAGGAAGCCGGCTCGAAGATGATTTCAGAAAAGCTTACAGACACAGAGCCTTCTCTCTTCGTTAAGTCTCTTGGCATTAAAGAGCCTTTCCTTCCAGAACGCTGCAGCAAATGTAGACTATACGCCTCCCTTGGGGGGAAAAGGAAGTATTTTTACAGTTTCTTTCTATGGCGCAGTTTGATTTGCTCTTTTTTTAGAGCAAACTGCTGAAAGAATAGGTAAATAATGGCGCAGTATACCAGAGTGAATGATTCACTGATGCTCTCCTGAACATTTCGGAGTAAGCCGAAGGGCTAGCAATGCAGCCCAGGACCAGAGCTGATGAATGGTGCAGTGCTGCTGTTGTCATGGCAACTAAGAGAAAAAAAGCAGTACCATATAAGGAGTTGTGACATGGATTCTGGGAACAATTTATACTAAAAGGCTGTAAGCCCTTGGATGCTTTAAAGCCGCAGCATCCCCTTCTCCTCGGTTGGATACAGGTTTCATTGTTCAGACCAGAGCAGTCGGCACAAATCACCACATGCACAATCGCATCCATCCAGGGCGCGTTTGCACTGGGAGCGTTGGACCAAAACACAACGGAACACCGTGATTTTGCAGTGTTTTCAAATAATTGAAATGGAAAGAATTGAAATTATTAGGTAAGGAAACTGGCAGGATGCTAACAATGACCCAAGCTAACAGGCTGTGAAAAACGAGGGTGCCAATGAGACCCACAGATACCATGCAGCTGCGTGCAGGTAGGCTCTGTCCCTACGAGAGCAAGCCGGCGATGAACCAAACTGCAGCACCATCAGGTGGCTGCCTGCCTGAGCGGCAGTGCCACCGGCCAGAGATCCGGCCACTCCTCCTACAGACAGGAAAATATCCCCACATTAACCTGTAAACCAGTTGCTGCTGTGCAAGGAAGGCTGGCAGTGCCCCTAAAGCATCTCCAGATGAAGCAGTGCATGTACAGTTGCCATAGCAAGCTACAAACGGGACCAAGGTTTATATTCCACGCTAACGCAGAAGGGAACAAAACATGTTATTTCACACCGTCATCATCAGATGCTTTTCACTTAATGCATGCACCCAAACAGCCAATACGCCGTGGTCAAGAGAACTGCAACTATTGCACCAAAAGCTGACACGACGCTGTAGTTCTGAAGTCTGAAATTTCAACTTTCAGAAACCCTTTCCATTTATTAACCTACTGTATTTGAACAAACATGTCCCAGCACAGCCAGCTTCTCCCCAACACTCACACCCCTAAAGCAGCTGCCTCATCATCTCTCACGTTCACACCCAGCTGAGTTAGTGCGTTAGTTTCGAGAGAATTAGTAGTCCCAGAGGGCTGCAATTATTAATCTGGCTTTGTCACCATTAAACAAAAAACAATTAAGAGTTTTCAAGTAGAGAGATCTCGGCTTGTTTAGTCCCACAATTACAGTTAGCATCAAGAATATTTAACCATTCACTAAAGATCCAGAGGGGAGAAATTACAGTCCTTGTGGCTATTCCCAAGAGATACAAAGGAGGACGCAGAGGAACGGGGTGCCGACCAGACCCCAGATCTCCCATTTCCCAGCGCTACAAATGACACAGGTGATGGTGGCACAGGGCACATCGCCCGTGGGTGTCCCCAGCCCGGCTGGATCTGGAGGGTGTCGAGAACCACGACGGTGGGCGCTCCCCGGTGTCACAGGGAGGAGCAGGTCTCCAGCCTGCTTAGCTCTGCTCTCGCCATCTTTGAGTGATCCACTGAGGGCGCACGTTTTCCTTAGGAAGGAGGATGGTATTAATTGCCTGAACACACCAAGAACATTCCTACCTGTTTCTATAAAGTTTATTCTTAGGGCAAGTCCTTGCATTCCCAAAGCACAAGGGAGGAATGTTCTCAGAGCGGGGGATTTGCAACGAAACCAATTCCTCAGGCCCATGTCTTTGAAGACACCGAAGCATCTAATTCACGCTGGATCCAGGAGGAATGAGGCCTTTGAGAATCCCAACCTAAACATGTAGGCCACTTTCAGAAAAAGATGATTTATTCCCTAAATTTCTTGACAATATTCTCTCCTCCTCCCTCTGTGCATGGCACTCACACACACGCTCCTGAAAGAATCCTAAAGCAATCTGTCATTCAACAGGAAAAAAAGAAACAGCCAAGTACAGCGACGAATAAAGTTATCCCTGCGCATATAAATTTACCACATGTAAATTAAAAATCTTTCCTGAGGAGGGGTTTGGTGCAGCACGGGGCTTTGTGCAAACCCTTTGCACGTGGCGGGTTCCACAGTAATAGAATAAAGCATCGGGAGCTGAGTCTTTCAGGCCAATATCTCATCTTTTAACCTAATACAACACCGGGTACTATTTTTGGCATCAATTCAGGAGAGCACTTTGATACATTCATCTCTATAAGCACCCTCCTGAAAAGCGATGCTTTCCTGAATGAAGGTATACAATGAAACTGCATTACTTGCATTGCTGCCATCGCTTTGAGTCATCGGTGATACACTGTTGATGTAGAGTAGAATATTTAACCCAAATGGTTTGAAAATGGTTGCTCTCTTTGTGCTTACTAAGCACGGTAACTTTTAAGTGCTAATTTTATTCCAGACAGAAATCAAAATGGTGTGCCCTGCATACTTACCCTGGGCTGGGAGGGGCTTTTGTCTTTTTTTTTTTTCTTTTTATTATGGATTTTTCATACTACACTTGCTAATAAAGCCACTGTCGTTACAAAAAAAAAGAAGTTATTAAACTGCATAAACTGAGGTTGAACACGCTGATCTAAAATATGTTCCTAGCCACTGCTAAACAATAGGTTACCCAGGCAGGAGAGGGAGAGCTGATTACTTATGCTTACTATTACTTCACCCTTTAGAGCCACAATGACCTTAGTTTTTCTTAATCACCAGACTATTCAGCAGAGTGAAAATTGCAACCATACTGAATATTTATCAACCTCTGAATCCAGCCAAGTCTCCATACACAGCAAACCCAGATATCAACACGTTACCAAGTGACCTCAGTTCCTCTGGAAAGAAACAACGCATGGTGTAACGTGTTCCTATGGCTTTTTACCAAAAGTGGACGTTTTAACGGTTCCGTGGATGAAAAACTGACTTGTTTATAAATCAGCCAGGTTAAGAACTTTAAAAGATTATATAAATAAATAGGCAGATAAAGAACTAAATAGACAGACAGCATTGCCGTTTCTACCCAGCAAGTTTCTCTGCACCATAAAAGTTTCTTTTCCTTTTTAAAGCCCAAATCAACGTGACACCCCCTGATGCCCATGAGAAGGGGCCATCTCAGCAGCTGCTTTTCCCTCCCCGTTGGGGCTGACGACCCTACTCTACTATAGCAGAACAGACACACAGAGATCCACAATGACCCAGGATACTTCTGCCCCCGAACGTGAGTGAATCATCCCATGAAAGCCTAAAAAGTCTTATGTATTTAGATTTTCATCTCGGAAGAATTCCAGAAAGCATAAATGCAGAAGTTAGTACAGTCATGTTTTGTTGCAAATGGGCTTTGGAGTTAAATCTTTGGTAAAAAAAAAGAGACAACAAAGTTTTTTATGTAGCAAATGGTACCATCCCACTGCCCGACCACTCCGCAGATATGGAAATTATGACACGAATGGGTTAGTCACACACAAATGTATGTAAGAAGCAAACAGCATGAAAAAGCCCCTGCAATTGGATAATTTCTCAACAATTTTCTATGCTCTGAAGGTCGCTTTGAAAAATCCATGTGGCAACTGTCAGACGGACAAAAGCCTCTCTTTGTAATACTTCGGTTTCCCAGAATCACCCTCATCCCTTTTCCAAAAGGAATCACTGCTGTTATTGTGTAGGATTAACAACTGGACAGCACAATGAGACAAAGCAGAAGAGGAAACCATCACAGCCGGCGAGACCTTGGGAAACGTCTCCATGCATTTACTGTCAAACTGCTGGCTGCTTATTTTTGTCTGAAAGCTCCCACAGTCACATGGAAATTTTTTGAGCCAAGATGCTTATCAGTTTTACCAGATTTTGAGCATGCTACGATGGCACAAGATTTCTGTAAAATCAGAGAGGGGTATTGGGCGAAACTGGGGAGAAACACATCAAAAAATAGTGCAAGGCTGTGAATTTGTCTACATAAATCTAATATTAAACTCCAACTCCTCTTTGTTTTACAGATCATGCTGGTTTACTAATGAATAAAAATGAGGGTGATCTTTACAAACTGCCAGGTGATGTCCCCCAGAAAAGAAAAAACCTGTTTGTTTGCTGATATAGTAAATGCCCATTCAACGGCCATCTCCTCCTGCAGCTAAGGGTTTGTTTTTATTTTCTATTTAAAATCTCTCAGATTAGTAGTAAATAAGAGACAATATAAGGAATAGTTGAAGAAACCTGATAAATACTACAAATAACAAAGAACGGAAAGCATCACTTTCCCAGTTCCTTTACACGTTACCTTAATGAAAGCAAACAAATTCCTGTAATGACTGCATGAGGATGTAAAGCAAACACCCTCCTTTTACAGTATCAACAGTAAATTAAACTAATAATTTAAAAAATCATGTTAATCCACCAACGCACTGAAACACACCTTGAATTCTAAGTATATCCAGAGCTCCACTGGAGCCATCAAGACATGTACGTGCAAAACATTATCATGTGTTTTCATGCTATGCTGGATTGGGTCTAGCCGGAACAGGATATTTGGAACAGATGGAAAAGGAAAAGTATGCAAGTAGAAGACAGACACAGTCATCTTCCAGTAGATTCTTGTGAGTGGCCCCATAACGGACCTCCGAACAAAACCAGGAGCCCACGCTTTCCTTCTCTTGCTCTTGTGTAATAACAATTACCTGCATTTTATTGACGTCACCCTGTTTTGTACACATCTTGTTCAAGTCTATATTTCATCGCATATACTTTCCAAACCAGACCGACAGAGGAGTCTGCATTCTCACCAACTGAACGTCTACAACACGGCCCTACCAGACCACCTCGCTGGTGTCTGAGCACACAGTTCCGCGACCTGCCCAAAGCCCTGAAGTCACCATCCCTTGCTTCGAATGACCACCTGCAAAAGCCACTGCTGGAGTTCCAGTATCTGGTCTTCTGAGGAACTAGCGGGACGCTCCGAACAGCAGCCCTGCTAAATCCAACAAAAGCTTTCTGATTTTGGAGCTAAATGGAGTCTGACCTGTTCCCACCTGGAATAAGATAATGATGAACACATGGAGCTTAATCTGCTAGGCTGAATTGCTGTGCTTTTGAGAAGTGGGAGGAGGTAAACGTCTATTGACAAGCCTGAGGTCCAGCAGATCTACACCAGGGCAGCTTGCTGAGCAGGCAGGGCGTTGCTAGAGAAATGGAGCTGCAGCGGTGTAAGAAAAATTGCTCTTTCCGTGGGGTACAGCTCATACTCTCTGCAAAGATTTCAGAGAAGAGTAATGAACTGTTCAAGCACATACATGAATATAAGGTTAGAGCTATAACAGGGAGGCATGTCAACACATAGGTTTATAGTCAAAAGAAAAGGACAGAAGGGCAACGAATGAGATAAAGATACTAAAAAGGCCTGAACTTTTTGTAAAATATAATGTTTTTCACCCTTTCCTAACTGCAAAAAAGGTCTGTGGAACTGGCTAATATTACCTGCCTCTACTAAGGAAGCCACACAAAACAAAGAAGAAAACTCCTGCAAGTAACTCAGAAACTAAAAGGAAGAGGAAACAATGAATGTGAGGATCTTGGGAGAGAACTCAGGAAAAGCAGGAACAAACTAGCTATACATTACACCATGAATTAAACAAGTACAGACATGCTGTGAGAAGAAAAAATAGCCTTGATTTATTTTTGTCATTTTTCACAGCCTATGCTCTTCGTGGCAGGAAGGTTGTGGGTTCCACGCCTGCCCATTACTAGGTGGCATGACAAGAGGGAAAAAAAAAAAAACCAAGAAAGAAAGAAAAAAGGGAAAAAAGAAGAAGAAAAGGCAGTTCATCACAAGCACACACAGAATTCCCACCCTGCCAAGTGCTGCAAGCAGCGCCTTTGTACCGGAGGAAAGTACTGATAACCGGAACAAAAACTAACAGTTTTTTACAGACGCTAAGCTGAAACGGATGGCATTTTGAAACTGCTTTTGTAATCCGCTACTCAATTTTAGGATTCTAAAAGTCAGAACCGAACTTTTTTAAAAGCCGAGCTTGTTTTAGCAGCTACTCTGGTAAAGTACAGTATGTCGTGTTCTTAGCTGTTCCGCAAAAGAGAAGGAGCAAACAGAAAGGAGCTCTGAACGCCCAGCTGCACAGCCCTGACTCGGGACTGCAACCCGAAGGATACTCTTAAAAAGGAAGGGTTTCAAAAGAAAAAAAATCCACAATCCGCAAAACCCCACAAATCCCTCCAAGTGTCACATCATCGACCCTCCTGAAGAACCGGCCTCTGAACTACACAGCTGCTCTCTCGTCCACTAAAAAGTCGGTTTAGGCCTTCATATTTTAATGCAGAGCTTCAGCCGCGCTTTAGAAGTGCTTAGTGATGGGAAACTCAAGCTGAAGACAGCCGAGTAAGGCACTGAAGCTTCTTGTTTGAACTGTTTTCATGTCCTTTTATACCTCCTTCTGCCTGATTCTCCCGCCCCTCCTGAGCCCCACTGCCACCAAACGCACTCAGACCACCCCGAGGTCCTGCGAAGCGCCTCTCTCACGATCTAGGGATCTCTTCCTCCTGTCCTTTTCAATTTCTCCTTTCACCAGAGGGCAGGGAAGACAGAAGGTACAAAGTGTATCAGAGCTCCCTTTTGTAAGCATAAAACTGATTTTATCGGGTAAAAACTCTTTTTGGAGGTTTCTCGCAGTACAAACCTCGTACCCTGGCTGATCTTTTTTTTAAAAAAGGGCACGGAGGGATGTCACATTTTTGGCAAGAAGCAAGTTCCTCAAAAGTACTACTGGTAGAAATATGATGTCAAGCTTTTAAATGGATGTTAGACTCCAAGTGCTTTTGAAAATCCAACTACTTTAAAATCTTTAGGTGTTCAAACCACAATCCCAGCAGATTAGATAAACAAAACAGTTTAAAAATATGCACGAACTATGAAAAAAATCACTTTGCTGTATCGGTTTATCATTTTTCTGATGTATTCTCTCGGCATTCAACATTTTAGCATAATATTCTTTAAAACTACTGTTACACTTCCACTGTGCATAAACCACAATACAAAGTGGAACTGAAACACGCTCCGCTAGAAATTTCTCAGAAAACCAGAGAAGATTTGCAAAACAGAGAGATCATTTTCAGAATAGAAAGATTTCTCTTGTCAGTATGAAATCCAATTCCTTCCTGGTTTTGACTAAAGTAGCTGCTGTAACAAACAAACGATGACCGGTACACAGAAGCTTGTTCAAAGCGTTTTCTTACAGATTTTTGCACCAACGGACCTTAAAAGCCCCACTGAACTTTATTTAAAGTCCTTACCAGTTAACTTCTTCACAGGTTGGAGCCGAACACTGATAGACTGATGTGTGAGTAAGGGGGAGGATGGAAGGGAGCGGGACATGCCCTCCATAATCCGAATGTGCTGCATACCTTCGGTCACTGGGAGTGGCGGAATAGCGTAGTCTGGTTCAAAAGCACAGTCGTTCTCTGTGGAGGTGCCTGGTGGGAATATAAAAATAAAGAGGAGCTCGTCAGAATACAAGGGAGGCTCCTGCTTTTTCGTCATTGCTAGCCGGAGGGCTGCGTGGCTCGGGTGAGCCCAGCCCCAGAGCCAGCCGCTGCACGGCGCTCAGTCCTGCGGCGAGCGGGGACGGCCGCTCTCTCGCGTTCACCTCGCACGGTCCTGACGCTTCCCTTGAAGAAATTATATTTCTGGAACAGCATCTCAGCACCTCTTTGGGTTATGAGCAGCATAACCATGAAGAAATTATTTTGATTTTTTAATGTCTTTCAGAATTCTACAGTCACCAGTTTTAAATCTAATTCAGACAAAGCAGTAATCCTTTTACTGATACATTTGTGCATTTAGATGGTGTATTTCTAAAAAAACTTCCGGCTGAATTAAATTTCAACATGAGGACCTTTAGCCTAAAAGAAGAACCAAACCCCCAGAACAGAAGAGCAAAAGCCTCCGAAAGCAGCCACCTCCAACCCTCCCCTAACGCACGCACAGCAGCACCCGCAGCCGCACAAAGCCTCGATGGGGGTCGCATCACTACAGACCCACACAAAGACACCAAATAACACGGCAACAGGTGGAGGTAGAACAACAAGGGCACAAACTGCTAATTGTTGCGATAAATAGTAATGAGAAATGAAGGGCAGGTGCTCCAGATCAGCAAGAGTTGGGAGCCTTAAGGTCCCTCCCGTTAGCTGCAGAATACAGACACCTCTGGTCAAGAACACTGGGTTCTCCACCTCTAGCCAGTAAGATTAACAATGTAACACAGATAACTAATAATTCATCTGCAAAACCAACTTACAGCTGTTAACGTTAACAGTTCATTACAGATAACATAAGAAGATTCCACTCGCGTCACGCCTTTAAGAGATGGATTTAGCTTTTAATGCCTGCTAATGGTTTCCCTCCACAAAGACATTTATTATTTGCTTTCCATCAGAGAGCTGTGTGGTGAGACTATGTTTAGAAGAAAAAACGTAGCTCCTGGACAGAAGGGTAGAAGGACAAAAGCAGGCAGAAAACAAAAAGGTAAATGCCTCGAATACGTGGCACTCCAGAGGAGATGACGGACTAACTTGATTCCAGACACCCAAAGGACAACGTGAACAACCCAACATATTGTTCATGATCAGAGGAAAAACCCATACTGAAATAACTGTCAAAAATCCTGGACAAGCTCCTGACGCGTACTAAGAGGTAGCATCATTTGTGGCTACAATCCATCCGTTACCGATGCCAACTTTCAGGAACATCTCTCAGCATTTTTGTACCATTCGCTGCAAGAACCCAAAACAAACACTAATAGACTTTACACATACACTGTTTTTGACAGTTCAAATACGACTTTTACTCTCTTGCTTACTGAACACTTGCCACATTCACAGTAATTTATTGAACATATATTCAAAGTCTAATCCTTACAGAGGTGATTTCCTTTAACTTCCGTATGCTCTAGTAAATACGCTACAGTTCGATATGTTTTATTCATCAGAGACTGTCATTATTGCCACAAGCTATGAGCCAGACACTGATGTTTTTCTATTCATTTCATGCTGCTTTAATTAAGTGTGCACATGACTGCTCTAAGAGTACATCCCTTTAAGGGGGAACAGATCATTGTTATTCTTTTTTTTTTTTCCTTAAATTAAAAGATGCTGTTGCCGACAATATCATGCCTTTTATATATATAAAAACAAATATGTATGTGCATATAGATATATATAAAAATATTTGGCTCTAGTCAGAGAAAACTACGATTACTGGCTGTCCACGCTTCCCCTGCAGTCACTACCATTTCTACGTGAGCAGCAGCTCAGCCTTGCCTCTCTACCCGGGAGCGCCCCAGCGAGGCGGCCGTGTGCCGCTGTGACCCACCTACCGTCGGCACTGCTTCGTTACAGACACGGAGCCGCGCTTACGGCACCTCCAAAGCATTGTCAGTCCTCTCCAGCCACACCCACCGCACTCCTGCAGGCTAAACCCGCGCTCCTCTCCTGAAATTTTGGTGTCCACAAGAAGAGGTGTCTGCATCCAAGCAAGCTGTCTGCAAGTGCTTCTAGAAGGCAGGGAGTTTAGGACAAGATACCTCTAATGACGCATTTGAGGGTTCTGCTTGAGGACGCGACCAATCCCAGCCCAAACACTCCACTGCCTCCATCCAATCCCTCTTCATGGACTACAAAGGGAGCTGGGGGCGACAAGCAGCCCCACGGCACCCACCCACGCTCAGCACCACGCCGGGGTCTCCCACTGGACACACATCTGAGCTACACACAGCGACCACAGCTTCAGGGGTAGGATCACCGCCGCTTCTCAGGCCTCTCTCCATCAGACGTTGTGCAGCACATCAGGCAGACAGGACAGATGAGGCTTGTTGGAGAGAGGCACATGCTCTCAAGAGCAAGCCCAAGTCTTACACGCACACGACACACGGGACAGTGCTGCTGCTCAGCGGAGCTCGAAATCTCAAGTTTGATCATCTTGTTTCCAAGTTTTTTCTGCTTATCATCCAAAAGATGCAGTGGCTCTCTTAGTGCAGTTGGGCATAATTTTTCCAGGAGGACATAATTTGATAGCATGCTGCTAATGTAGCACAAAAAAAAAAAAATTGACTTCTTCCAGCTGCACATTGCCGGTTGTAATTATTGGCTCCATATATAGCTTACTTCACATAAGCTGACCGAGGACCTGGCTTTTTCCAGGGCTATTGCGAGCTGAACACCGCTGCTGACTCTGCAAGCCTATTCCTACTCACCTGCAAGGGCCAGGAAAGGCAAACCGGCATCAGTGCCAACATCAGCATTGGCATCGACAGAAACAAGCTATGATGGTTTTTCAAAATACATTTGGCATCAGACACAAAAAGAAGATTTGCCATCATTGATTTTGATTCTTAAAAGGAAAGTTCAAATTTCTTCAGGCTAGATTTTTGGGGTTTGAGTGAACTATAAAAACTAGGCTTCGTCTGCAGCTTAAGGTCTGGGAAAGCTGAAAGTCGGTGTGCATTTCTCCGGTTGTCATGGTGTAAGTTCACAGTATCTTTGACCAACCTTCACCTAAAACCGAGGGCAACTGGGGGCAGTATCTTATACAGAAATAGAAGCAATGATATCTTTGCAAAGTCTTCAGGAGTATTTCCCCTCTTAAAATTCAAATGCTTTACAACAGAACCAGTGAACTCACAAAATAACCACAATGTACTATTTTCATTCCACAGATGTCAAAAGTTCTCCCTCATCCTTGCCGGAGTAAACACACGCACAAACAAGGTAATTGAAACAGCCCTAGATTTGTTTCAGTCAGAGAGAACATTGGGTTTATCAAACCCTCCAATTAGGGACCATTCATGGCTGAAATGGAACCTTGACAGTTTGTCTATAAAATATATTTAAATAAAATGTTACTGCAAAGTGTATATTTGAACCAATAAACTATTTCTTGACGTTCTCCAAGATAATACGGCTTTACAGTCAGCTGTAATACTTGGGCGTCACGCACGACAACATGAAAGCTTAAACACGGGTAAGACGACCGCCTCGTTTCAGCTGGCTGGTTTATCTGAGCGAAATGCAACCCCTTAACCCGTCACTACGACAAATACAGGGTAAGACGTGCAGACAGATAGCAACTTACAGACACAGAACAGGGCAAAGTTAAAGGCAATACTCTCACAGAGCAAAGAGGCTTCCTGCACACTGTAGAAAGCCTGCGTCTACAGTCACATCCATTCATCCAAATGGAAATATTTAGCACAGGAGCTTGTTCTTCTGAAAAGCTGGAAGTATTTTTTAACCTGTTTCCCCCTCTACTCCCTCTCATGCTGAAACTTCTTGCTAGCCACTGCAATTCCTGGATTCATACTTACTGAGGCAAACAGATATAGGCTGGTCGTTCTTTGGCAAGTAATTATTTGCAAAGAAAAACCCATTCCTCTGCCCAAAACTGGTCCTTTTCCACAGGAGCCGAGATGCTGAATAAACAGGCTGAAAGGTAACCTGAGAGAACAGAGTGTCTGAAACAAGCGTACGGAGACCCAGCGGGCAGCTCCCACCAGCAGCTGCATCGGAGCTGCTGTATCTTGTAACAACAAACCAACGGACAAAACCCAGGCAAACGGAAGGACTTCCCAGGGACAAAGGGCAGAGCAAGCGGGCGAGGCTCGGCCTTCGCAAGTAACACAGCCGCAGCTTCAGCCGAGCCAGAGTCTGCGAAAGAGCAACCACCCGCCCTGTAGTCTCGAAGCACAGAAATGCTACTTGTGTGCAAGCCATCGTGGGGTACGCGCGGTTGTAAATTCCCTTATTCCTTCCTTATTTTAACTCTTCTATTTTAAAATAAGAAAATTTAAAATAACACATTTTAAAATAGTAACAAAAAGACCCTATGTTAACAGAACAGTTTCAGCTGTTGACTTTGCACAGGGTTTCAGCATTTTAACTCTGAATTCCGATCCCCCTAATTCTGATCGCAGGCTTCAATCACTTGCAGTAATTTCATCCGGGCAACGCTGGAATACTGCCAAAAAAGAACAATGCTCTGGAGAAAATGTCTCCATAAGAAGTCATTAGGACACCCTGACAACAACAGACTTGAACCTAAATGAAAGGAAAATTATTGCTGCAATCCAAAGAGAAAATCAGCCACCGCACGTAGCACCTACCAGAGCCATGCTTCCAAAACACACTTCTTGGTCACTCAAGAGCTGTGTGAAAACACCAGCATTTTCACGGCTCTCACAAATGAGCAAATGCTTAAAACTAAGTAAGCTACTTCAAAGGACATGTAAGGCAGCACAGATCTAAGAGCTGCTGCTGTCAAGTGACAGAAATCCCCATTACACGGCTCTAGAGGTGGTTTTAACCACCAAGCCCATTGAATGATGGATACTGAACAACAGAGTTTATGGAATCATTATTTAAATCATATAAAACCTATTTTTACTACCGTCTTCCTAGGACCTTTTGCCCTGTTCCCGTAGGATGAAACAAAACAAGGCGAAAGACGTAGCACGTGGCTGTTCAGCCCCCAGGCAGGAACGCACAGGTCCCATCTCCACCGCATCCCGGGCTTTGGGGGGAAGGACAACCTGGCTGGCGAGAACCTGCTGGGTTCTCCCCTTTCCGATCGGGGGGAAGGCAAGCGGTCACCGAGTGGCCTGCTGATTTGCGCTGGCACGTGCTGAAGGCTTCTTACACCGCCCGCCCAACAGCCGCCCTTGCGTAAAGGTCCGTCCCTCCGCCTGCAGAACGGAGATGCCACACGTTCTACAGCTACGCTTGCGCTGCACCGCCAATTAGTCTAAACTCCTTCAAATGATACAAAGATAGACTGTTTCATGAATATTAGTAAATTTGCAGCTATGTGGATAATAAAGATGGTTACAAAACTCCATAAGATTTAAGTAGTCTTATGAAAAACACAAAACGTATATATACAAGGTGAACAAATGAGAAACGAGTCACTGAGGCAGAACAACACTAAGGTTTACCTTGGCCAGATCGGCTCTGCCGGGAGTCTACACTTGCCTGTCTTCGGTCTGGTGGCTCCTCGTTCCCTCCATCTGCATGAGAACCAAAACAGCAGAAGTAGAACATCATAGTGGACAGGTCAGGCAGATGCAACTTTTCCTTGAGTACCATCACCTATCTTGTAGGGACAGCGGAACAAAAGGTCCCTCTTGCAGGCTGAAACGGGGGCAAACCGCTGACTGACTTTGCTGTTCCTTCCAGCTTCTCCCCCGCTCACTGCAAATGAAATCTGTGAGGTCCTCAGGATCTAAGCAGGCTTTTAACTTCTCCTACGGACCCCACAGACATTTGAACGAAACAGTAACAAAACTGTGCATCTTCAATTAGTTCCTTCACTTTGGACTGTTACATCAAATTGTAAAAAATATTAAGCATTTGAAAAAAAAGATCCAGAAAAGAGGGAAAAAAATAATATTCTTGGAAACTGTTTCCCTTTAGAATTATTTGTCAGCTAAAAAAACGAGAAGGCTGGGAAGAACAAAACCACTCTCATTATATTCTCTTGAAACTGTTTAGGAAAGCAGCTAGAGTTAACAAATAACAAATCCATCTGGATAAGTGGAGAGTAGGACACTGTGTACAATATTATACAATTAATTACATGCTGGCCTTCATTGATCAACTGACCAGATTAGAAACAATAGATATGCACATCAATATAGATGCTTGAGTACACAGGGTTTATACCAGCTGAAGGCAAAAAGAAGTCTAGCTATGCAGATTGTGAAAAAGCAAAACCAGGCATTTAAAATGCAGGATGTATTTCAGAGGTTATTAGACCTTATTGGCAGGGGAAGGGGAAGCTTTTAGAATCTTTAAAAATAGTTTTGAAAGAGCTGGATTCTTAAATAGCTGCTTAAAAACTGAATAGTTGATTTTAGCATTTATACTTTTTGATTATACTAAAAGCAGCTGCACTCTGATATCTTTATGTCTATATGTATCTATATATCCCCAAAGTTACTTGTTGGACAGGCCTGTTATGCCATACAGTAATTCAACTTTATCAGCTCGTACTACACGCGCGTCACATCTGTTACTCTGGCTTGAAAGGTAGGTTGCGTATTGCGGCACAACAGCAGGACTGATAAGGTGAGCGAAAGCTTGGGTCTGCCGCCACGGCCCCAGAACAGCAGGACCACGGCCCCGGCTGCGGAGAGGTTTGTCGTTCCCTCTTCCCTTGGCCAAACGCTTCCTGCCCTCGGTTTCCCCAAAGCAATGTTCAGGCCCCTTGAATGGGTGCCAGCAATGCAATTTCTGTCGTCTTTGCATCTTTCCCTGGTCATACAACAGCTGCACATAAAGGTCAGCATCCTAAAGCCAGCTAAAGCAACCTAAAAATCCCATATTTTATGTCCGCTGCTCGTGCCCCAATAAGCCATCACAACTGCCAGGTGTCAACGAGGCCACAGACCACGACATTTTCCCTGCTCACTTTTCTATTCTGGTTGCAAGAAGGATGTGACATTGCAAATGTGACTGCAATTTTCATGTATTCAAGGAGCCCTCATTAGCCCAGAGACACCCTCTTGGGGTTAGTTGTACTGAGCCTTCCTACAGTCCGGCTGGCAAAAAAGTGTATTAATAGATCACCATCTCTGTATTTTTCCTTGTAATACACGACGTTGGTTTTGAACACTGCTTTGCATACAGATATAACCATCATCGCTGACGGCCGCCTGGCTACGAGCCCACGTGGACAACCTCTAAGTTACGAAGAAAAGAAAAGAAAAAAGCCTTTGAGTTCCAAACGTACATACACAAGGACAGGTAATCATAAGAATTGAAAGTTTCACAAGGGGAGGGTTACAAACAGAAAGTCGCAGTATTAAAATCAGGAGTAAACCCCTGTATTTATCAAAAGCCACATCATCATCACCAAAAGGCAAACTCTGTATGCTTCTCTCTTTCGCACAGTTATTGTGAGCGGCGCTAAACGAACGCCTTGCCAGGACAGTCCCGCTCACCCACAGGCGGGTCCTGGCAAACCTGCCCCCCTCCCTGGAACGGAGCTGGCAAGAGGCGGGTTCGTTTTGCTGGAGGCGGGCGGAGGGGAGATGCTGCAGGACGCGACCTCGCAGGAGACCGATCGCACGCACGAAGGCCTGTTTCGTGGCAGAGGTGGCCCACGCGGCCCCGTCCTGCCACGAGAATAACCCAGGAGGTCCCCGTGGCCAGGACGATACAACACAGTTGGGTTAAATTACATTTTTAAAAAACCTCTGAAATAAGACTTCAAAATCTAATGCAATTTTTGTTTTTAAAACTACGGTAAAACAAAGGAATGTTTGGTGATATGGAACTGGATTCTAAGTTTTTCTTGAATTCATAAAGTACCTTCTTCCATAGCGTTCTGCAATAAGATTTAGACAGCAACAGTTGTTGCTCATTTCAGTTAAATACATTTGAACACCAAAGGCAGCTGATATTTCGTTATGTTAATAATACAGTTTCACTATCATAAACAGACGTTTCAAATTAACTTTAAAAATGACCTTATTCTAATTCACCTCTAAGAGCTCTATAATACCCAAAACCTCCAATATATGCCTGACAGAGATGGAAGAGTTTTGAAAGTTTGGGGAAAAAAAATTAATAAAGGACTTTAAGGACTAAATTGGGGTTAAAACCTAACAGCCTAGTAAGGGATGCCTGACCTCTCCAGCCAGTGCTGCTGGCATTCTGGAGTTGAAGGCACAGACCAACTATGAACCCGTGCTCACTCCAATTATGTGTTTTTCCATATAACCAGGCTCTTTAAAAAGCACACATTGCCCTCATATCCTCAGCACGGTTCTGCTTTAGTTCAGCCCCATTCCTGCTCCTGGGTCTCTTAACGCTCTCCCTCCTCCCCAGCCGCGTTTGCGCTCCCACCTGCTTCAGACCCGCTTGTTTCGGACGCACTCGATCGGCACCGTTCCCCTGGGCCCTGCACCCAGAAGCTCAGCGAACAATAAATCACCCTTCACTGGGGACCTGGAAGTCCTCTTGCAACAGCAGCCGCCATCCACGGTGGTGGACTGGAGACTGCGAGAACAGGGAAGCGCCTCTTGCTCTTCATGACATGAGGTGCGACAGGGAAACCAGCGCGCCGAAGCACCAGCCTGCACTTCAGCTCAGCCGGAGAGCAGCTCTTCCAAAATCTGGTGCTCCCATTACCAGCAACAACAAGGTTTTTCCTTGGCACCGCTTTTGGTAGGGAGGAAATCCAGTTTGGAAGTTTGGGAGTTTGGAAGAAAGGTGGCTTTTACCCAATAGCTTTACTGGGAGTCTAAATCCTACTTGGATTTTCTACAACTGAATACATCTAAGAGACACACATAGTTTTTTACTGTAAAAGAAAAAAAACCTGTTCGCTTTTAGCCCAAAATGAATAGGTTTAGGTCTTTAGGAAGTCAGCCTCCCTATGGAAACAAAGCAGCTATTTTCTGAGTGTGGTATATCTTCAAAACACGATGGGAGCTGAAAGAGACGCAATACCAACCCACCAGCCGCAGTACTGTTGTACTTCTTGCCTAAGTAGGAATTCGTCTATTTAAGATCACTTGGAAGGACAGGATCTCTCCTGTACAGTCACCTGGATGCAACATAATCGGCACTGTGCTGTGAGAACAAGCATTAGCCAAGGCAGCAGAGGTGACGGCCCACAGACCCGGCGGTCCGGGGCTCTAACGCCCCTCAACACCCAACAGTGGGGTGCGAAATGGTGACAACTTGCTGCCAGAGCCATTAGGTTTGAGAACAGGAATGGCCACACAGCATTCAGAGGCTGGTACAGATTTCTCAGGTAATTTGCAAGTTACAGAATACATTAATGGGGAGAGAAAGATCACAGTAAATTAACTTCCCAAATCAATTTAGGAGAGTGGGAAAGGAAAAAAGAAATCTGATGACTCAGCATATATTACGTCTTTAGTCGGCGTGCAGTTGTGCTCACCCGCTGCTGCTGCATTCGGTGCAGCTGCAGCAGAGGCTGTAGCCTGGGTGAAACCCAGCCTAGCCTGACGGGCATTCTCAAAACCACTCAGTAGCTTTTAACGTGGAATATTTTGAGAACACCCATCGCTGGCGTAAAGCTGTCCCTCTCACAACCGTACAGAAGCGCCCGTGTGTCACACTTCACGTGCAGACATAAAACCACCAGTTCTCTGTACTAACATAGGGCAGCCTGACAGGCTAGGGGCTGTTTCGGGACGCCCTTCGCCCTCTACCCCGTGGGCCACCAGCCCTTCCCATCTGCCGTGCCCTGTGTATTCAAGTAAAAGGAGCAGAAAACACGGAGCCTCCCGCCGGCGGAGCCAGGCACTCCGGATCCTCCGTGGCGAGAGTGGGCACCTTCTCCTTCCCAGGCAGGAACTGACACATGATGAATACTTGCAATAACACACACAAATACAAACAAATCAACGCCAGGTAGTGGAAAGGGCTGGTACCTGCGGAATTTAAGATGTATGGTGAAGAGGCAGAGGACCGCGGGAAGATGAGGAACAGCCCGCAGTTAAGAGCTGAATGATTGAAGTATTTAATTTTTATCTCTCTTTGCTACAAATCAAAATTTTGAGCGCACTCCATTCCCTGCAGTGGAGGAGCAAGGTTACCAGGGAACAATACCATACATAATTAAAGAGTTATCTTAATATACATACAAAAAAAGGGGCAAATTGCTGTTGCTAAGGGAACATTAATTCTCATGTTTTCTGAACTTCTGAGTGCTTGAGTTTCCCATCTTGCTAGTGCTCACCCCTGTGAGCATATCAGGACTCTGTCGTTCCAACAATGCTGCTAGTTATTTTATTTATGCTGATTTGAGGCAGCTGTTAGTATTTGCTTTCGCAACACCTATTCTTTACAGGCATGACCTACTATTGGGACAATCGTTTGCAGACAGTATCACTCATGGAAGTGCAATCAGCTCGGCTGCCGGAACGATTGTCAACATGGTGAAACACCACAGCTATTGACAAAGCCTCGGATGCAACATCTAAAACAGGTCACCAAAAGTAAATCGGTTGTGAAATCATTGCTAGAAAACACAGGTATCTGTCTTAATTTAAGATAAAAATCAAAACAGACCGAGGTAAACTGGGTTAAGGAGCTTCTACAGAAGGTGCCGTAAGAAACAGAAAATAGTTATTTTTGCAGATGTCCCAAGGGAAATGAATGACACAGTAAAATATTGACTCCGTAATCTGTTTTCTCTCGTATCTAGCAATGAGAGAAAGGAAAACTTTGTTATTTATTTTTAAATATAGCAGTGTTAAGAAAGTCCACCAAGATTTACACATTATTTTAATTTCCTAAAGATGCTGTCTCATCAGCATCTAGCATCCCTCCAACTGCACTAGACAGGAACTGAGGTCGGAAACCCAAAGAGAGCCGGCCGACGGCCGATGATGTGGCAAGCATGCAGCAAACAAGGGAGAGCAGTCAATTCTTTTTCCTCAATTACAAAGGGATAAAGTCATCTCAACGCAATCATGTTTAGTAACGGCTTCAGAGAAGCAGTCTCTCCTACTATAAATGGGTCTGAGAAATGCCTGCTTCCCATTCTTCCTCGCCCGCTTGTCTCCCCCCTCCCCGCCTATTCTACCAGTTCTCCATTTAAAACTAATGACACGACAAATGCCCTCCAATGCCCAGAACTGTATTCTTTGAACGGACCGCTCCCAAAGGGAAAAGAAAATCCCAAGGGTTTCAGCAATCCTACCACATAAATCCACTGCACAAAGCACTGCATCGCAATTAGTAAAACCGGTCTGCAAATACGAGCCAGATGCATCTGCAACAACATGATCTGATGTCAGCAAATAACACAGCACCTTCAGCATCACCTCGCTGCCAGGTGTTCGCAGTAAAGGCAAAGACAACAAGTTTTAAATAAAATGAAGTGCCAGCAGCCCGATATTCCTGTTCCCCTTTTTAATTAAAACAGTGTCTAAAACACACAACGTGACTAAATGCCTTCCCAGTTCTGTTTATCTGAGAAAGCAATTTTTAACGCAGAAAAATAAAAGGGTGGGTCAGCCTGCTTTACGCATGCTGGGAAATCTGCTGCAAGAACTGACTGCATTAGATGTGCCGTTGCTCTAACAGCAACTGGCAGCGTGCGCTCGCTATCACGGCTTATAAATCAATATTTAAATCTGCATCGTATCAAAACTGTATTTGGAAAACACAGAAGACTCACACAAAGCCAGTCCGGCAGTTAGAAGCTGATCTGATTCCAGCCCAGCCTGGCATCCCTGCGGAAGGAAAGGTCTGCCTTGTGCACGGCATAACGTAAGGCGATGTGGCTCCCAACTGCCATCGTGCTCCCAGAACACAGATGCATAAAGACAAAACAAAACCGAAAAACCAAGCGGGCACCAGGGACGAAAGCACGCCGGATCAGAGTGTGCGGTGACGGCAGCCGGACCGGTCCCAGGACCTCAGGGCATCGCTGCTGCGGGAGGGAGCGGCGGGTCCCGCTCCCGCAGCCCGCGGCGCCTCAGCCCAGCGTAGGAGAGGTAGTTGCAAATCTTGCTCTCAGCAATCCCGATGGATTCCAGCCAGGCTAAGGAATGACATGTGCCATACGCACCCGCCTGCTGTCCTCCCGGGGTGATCTGTGCCGGCAAAGAGGCAAAACGCACCCGATCGGAGCGAGAGGGGAGAGCACGCTGAGCCTGGTACTTAAAAGAATCATTTTCATCACAAATTTTCCCTCATTATTTAGTTTGTGAGCGGGTCTTCTATTTCAGAAAACTAATACAGAAATTATTATCATTATTCTTATGCTAAAATTAGTATTGTTAAAATTATCATGATAAACATTATTAAGAACTACATTCATTTACTAACAGAATAAGGCATCTACCCCCACCAAAACAACCCCCCCGTGGGAGCGCTGGGGTGCGCGGGGCGGGGTGGGGTGGCTGTGGGTGTTGAGGGTGGAAGATTTTTACTGATGGCCCTACAGGACAGACCGGGGTTATTAATCCCTGTATCATTAAAGAAGAGCTCCCCAACCACTTTCCAACATGTTGAATCCCCTGCGAACAGCTCTGATAATTCGCCCAAGTCATAAAAGACATACAAGGCGTACTGCTTCCAGGTAGAATTCTTTTTCTGCAACTAATGCTGATGTTATTTAAAATAGTTCTAAATCCTGGACTTTTACACGCACCAGATGAACAGATCCTCATTCAGTGGCCAAGAGCACACACCAAAGGCAGATATTTTTCAGAGATAAGCTGAGCAGTGACATTTCAAAATGTCAAAAAGGAAAAAGCCCACCTCAATTACATCCCTGCCCCAATAAAGATTTAAAAAAACCACAAAAAAGAAAAAAACCCAACCAACAAAACAATAAAAGCTTTCCAGCTGTGTACAGTTTATAATGCAAAGCAATGGGAGACAGAAGTCGCAGAAATGTTTTCATAAATATAATATTACATCTGGTAACTGTTAATCCATGGGTCATCAAAAGACTTCCTTCCTTCTTTGCAAACAAAATGCTAGTTTTTAAGAAAATGGAAATGCCAGGCCGTGTTTTAAAATACTTTCGCTAAAGTGGAAAATTAATGTACATTTAATACAGATAAGGGGTTTACCTCATTATATGTTAAATATAGTCCCACCGGACATGCGAGCAGTCAGCAAATGAGGAGTCCTGACATAAGGTATGCACTGGCTGCAACTGAGCCTGTGGTTTGAAAATAACCTTGAATATTATAAAATGTTCAACATTATGAACAAGTTATGTCCAGAGTCATGGCAGTAACAGGGCATGATGGAGTTCAGACAGCCAGTATTATTGCCACTTTGCTAATACACCTAAAGACCAGAATACGAGTGCTCGAGCTGGCTTGGTTATTCCATTAAAGCTTATTAAATTACATTACAGATTTTAGCCATAACCATAAAAAGATGTGCGCACTTTATCCGCCGTGCACTTTAAGATGGCATTAATAAGTACATTATCTAAATTTATAAACAAGGGCAGCTACCCTCCGTACCTGCACTGTATCCGAGCTCATTAAGGAACAATCTCAGGAGCAGAAAGCAATCTGTTGTGAAAACATCATTCTTTGATTTGACCAAAGAGCTGTGAGAAAGGGCAAAAGCAGACTACGGGGACTCTGAATAGCCAAGGTGACCACGGGAGCTCACCCAGAAGTCAATCTACCCTTAATTCATATTCTCAAGATTCAAAAACACATACTGGAAGCAGGCACTTTCACACTGAAGATTTCAGTGATTCCTTTTTACTTTTATCCATAGCCTTATTAAAAACGTCTCAAACATCCATGATCTTTTAGATAGAATAACACTTAAAATTTGCCATCACTCAGAGAGTTTCTCTAACGCAGACATCCCTAAATGGGCCAAATACACAAACACACACTGTAGTGATTCTCCTTCAAAAAAGCATATTCGTTTAAGAACAGGACCAAGAAAAAACACCAGGATGCGAACTCGATACAAAATTACATTAGCAAAATTCGTTTTCAAAAGAACTGCACTTGTTCAGACTCCTTATGTTCCACTCACTGTCAGTGAGATTTAGGTTAAATCACATCAACGCTTCAAACTCCAGCCAAATAAGCCATCTAAGTTCCCTGCGTTTTAACTGATTAATTTTGTTTAGATTTACTGTTCAAATTTTCATACTTGTCCCCAAAACTGTTTTGATGAACAGCCTTTCAATCTAGTTACTAAAAGGGATAGAAGCAGCCCCACTCGCTCACTATTTTAATCATTTAAATAAATGTAAAGCTGGTCTTTTTGGAAACTACATAAAAGTTAATGGGGCAGTGTAGGAAGTAATCAGCTGAATGTAATGTTTACTGTCACTGGATCAGAAAGGTACTAATTTGCAGCAATCTACGTGCATCAACTTATAATTATTTTTCTGAAATTATGTTTCAAGCTCCTATGGGGGCAATACAGAATCGCCCGGGATGAGCCGATAAAAGAGCCACAGTTACAACTTTCAGAGAGGAGAAAAATAAGAAGCACTCGCCTCTTCAGAAGGCGTTGTAAGGAAACACAAACGCGGATACAAGAGATGGAGTTTTATCCACCCACTCAGTAAGGCTGAGGAACCACGGCGGATGGCTTGGAGAAAGCCCATCAAACCACCAGAGTCAGAAATAACTCCACTGGTGTGGGATTAAATGAGCATTATCTGTTTTACCAGACAAGACAATAAACAGGTTTAATAATTGGATGTAATAGTGATTTGATGATAGAAAATATGTTTTTCTCAGAATTTGTGAGCAAATACTCAAAACAGTATTTGGATAATATTTTTTTAAAAGAAATTTAAAATTTATCCTTATATACACCAGAGGGAAAACACAGCCAATGATAAGACATTTATTTCAGATAAAATATCTGCCTCGGTATCAAAACCAGAGGACCTGATAACTCAGAGAACCACCCAGCAAACTATTATTACTGCATCGTTTTGCATTTGAATTCTAACTTTCATTTTTGTTGTGACACGTAGATGAAGACCTTTTGTTAACAAGCCACGACACCTGGAAAATACATGAGATTAACAGGTCAATGAGGTATGTTGCCTCCACAGACTCTTAACCTGGGCCTTCTTTTCCCTAAATTCTTCTTCCTTAAAAGCAAACCGCACCACCGCCGCAGCCCGGGCCATTTCTCCCAAGCCCCAGGGGTCTTTCCCGAGCATTTCTCTTTCACAAAAGACGGGCCCTTCATTAGCAAACCAGCATCGCATCATACAGCACCAACTTAACTCCGACCTGAGGAGCACGCCTTGGAATCCGAACTCCCGACACCCGCAGCGCAGACAACTCACACTGCAAAACCCGAAAGGAGAGAAATTATTTCAACCAAGATGTCAATGCTCGTGCTTCTTCCTTGCTGCTGCTGACTGAGTACGCAGTTTGAGCCACGGCAGGGTATTTTTGATCTAACATACTAGAATTTGTAGCTTGGAGTGACCGAGTGCTGTCTTAGAAGAAACGGTGTTAAAAATGTCCATAATTCGGTATTTGGGAAGAACGAGCCAGTTGGCGAAGTCACTCTGAAGCAGTCAGCACGCGCCGCTGCATCCACCCTGCTCCGGTGCAGGGAGGGGAGATGGGACCATCCCTCTCCTTCCCGCCTCCAGAGCACAGCTTTGCGCTTACTGCTGCGACTAGCCCTGGGTTATGTCAACCGTCGTGAAATGGAAAGCCACCTTCCTAGGAGCTCGGAGAAGGAGAAAGCGCGCCCCTTGCAGGCGCCCCGCGCCCAGCCTCCGGCAGCACGGCTCCTCCAGGCCTCGCCACCTCCCATGGACCTCACCAGCTGCTCCGACACGCACGCGGGCTCCCTCCCGCTCTGCCCAAATGTGCCTCAGGCCTTCTCCAACTCATAAACGTGCCTCAGACACAACACCCAGAGGAGCTTCCACAGCGGGGAAACAGCTTCAATTATCATTATTCAGTAACCCAGCAGCTCCAGTGAGGCATAATCCAGAGCTAAAAGTTAAACAGAAATATATGAAAACAAACATGTTTTCATTTACATTAAAGCACAAATTGCTTCTTTTCTTGCAGCGGAACAAAACATCATCCTAGCCATTTGGGAGAGATGCGGTCTCCTGTATTCTGGGAGAAGGAGGTCTTACTTCCAAAGTGAATTAGCACAGAACTGAATCTGGTGTTGGCACACACAAGCAAAACGAGTTATGAACGTTTACACCTTTCAATCTGAACCCAAACATGTAAGGGGGGGGGGAGGTAGGAAAACATAAAAATAGCCAGAATATTTCAAAAGGCAATCAAAGAACAACTCTACAGACAGTACAGTCATCCATTTTTTAAAAACTTGTTACAAGGTGGGAAAACCCTTTGTTCGCTATGTGAGAGCTTTCGGTGCCTGGTGGGGACGCATACGCACGCTGGCGACGAGGGAAGGGGACGAGAGCGAGGGAGGGTCAGCGATGACTGACTTCCAGATTCCCTCCTTGTCATCACTGACTCAACATGCTTTTGCTCTCCATCTGTAAATTATAAAATACTTGTATACTCTAATAAGGCTGTCTGGGACCTTTAGCAACCACAAGCATTTTCAGCTTCAAATAAAAAGCATGACAGATATACTAATTATTCCAATTGACTGAATATGTTAAAATGTAATTAACTAAAAACAATTAACACTGTATACAACATACGCTTTTCATAGCAGCTACAAGAGTTACCTATTTTGTAGGGCAAATTTTGTCTTTGCATTTGTGCATGTTCCTCTAATCAAAAGCTCAAACAGCATTTTTAGAAAAGCTTAGTGGTCATCCGTCCTAAAAATAGTTGAGAAATCGGTACAAGTGACTGAGGCTCGAAATAGGTTATTCTGACGACAGGCAGTCTGCTGCTAGCACTCAGCAATCCCTGAACAATGACAGAAAGAGAGAAAGAGCACAGTGAAAGGGATTTGTTATGGATTCAAAGCCCTATTGCATAGGAAAAAGGCTCCGAAATCCCCCAAACCCATAACCGACACGTCAAAAAATGTTATTTTGGCCTTGGCTGAACCGATGGGAATCCAAATGCCATCCCAGCTCTTTCCCTGGGAATAAACCCGAGGCCGTGCCCGTTCAGACCAGGTGACGCTCCCCGCACGCCTCTGCTGTACCGCACCCGGGGACAGAAGGCAGCGACCGCAGGGGGAAGCAAACCCGCGCGCACGGGCACCGGCCTGGGAACGCTTCACCCGACAGGGCCGGCTCCTGCCGCTGCCTCCGAGACGCTCTGCTCAGGGGCTGCCCTACCCGCCTAGGAAAGCGCGAGCACACCCTACCAAAGCGAGTCCTTCCCAAGGGAAATATTTCAGGCACTTGCAAAACCTGCTTTAAAACTCAAAACATTTTTTCTTATCTCAGCCATATTTCATGGTTGGAGCTGCTGTGGCCAGCGTGTCCCCCCACACCTTTCATAAGCTCCGCAGCTCCCGAACTGTTAGTTTTCCCATACGAGCGTAAGGAGGCACCGTTGCTAACGCTCCCCTAAGTGATTTCCCCAAGATCGCAGAGCAAACCAACGGCAGCCAGCGCTGCTGGTCAGACTGCGAGTCCCTGCTCACCTGCGGACTACGACGCTTTGCCTGCCCAGCTGTACTTAATTCAATTACCTTGGTCAACCACATTGATTCATCTATGACTTACTACAGGAAATTGATTTTTGGCAGAGCGTACCAGCACTTCTGTGTTAGGATTTGTCACAATTAACATAGAGTTTGAAATGGAGGTCTGCCAGCGCTCCGTGGGCATGCGATAATCACCGCAGTACTGTCACAATTAAACGTACTTGGACGGGCTGGTACGAGAACTGTTACCGCTCTCCAAACAATGACGTGTCTTTTAGTACTGAAGAAAGTCCTTTAACTACTGAGTCTGAATGTGCCAGTGAAATGACAGTGAGATAACTAAGGAAAAGCAAAAGGGAGAAGAAAACAAAAAATCCCAGCTGAAACCCCTGTATTTCTTTGCATTTCATTTTTTCCTCAAATGGATATAACACTGAGTATTATTTTCCACACCAGCTCTTGTTGCGTTCTGCACTCTCATACTGCAGCCGAATTAATTCTCCCATTCCGTTTCCAGCGAATGCACTACCCATGTTTTTAGAAACACATTACAATTTTTTATCAAAGGTATTTCCACCAAAGGCAACTGAAAACCTTCTTCCAGTCCACTACCTCCTGGAATCCAAATAACTAAATTTTAAGAGTTATGTTTTAACACTGAAGTGGTAACAATGCAACCCGAACATGCCCAGGAATCATCTTTCTTCTGGCTCCTGGGGCTCTAGGCTGCAAGAGAAAAAACTTCACCGAGGTATGCAGTCACAACTTATGGCCTTTGATCGTAAATACCACTCACTCTCCTACTTAAGGCAATTATACAGTAAAATATCAAGAGGTTAACAGTTCTACTTAGGTGGAAGAACGAGCAATTATTTCTGAAAATTGTTTTCCAGACACTGCTCAGCAGAAGTGGCAACGTATCTACATACGCATTTACAAATACAGTCAGGGCTTTAAAGAAGTTATTAAGTAGTCGATAAATTCTGCCTGTAAGATGAAGTACAAAAGGAAAAGCAAGACACAGAGATGTAGCATCATTTTGTACCAGATTTCCTATCCACTGACCTATTTCTAGACATCCCGACAATTTTAGACGGCACTTTACAACCCCGCACAGGCTGAAGTTATGTAGCAATCCCTGCACCACCACGACAGGCTCAAGTATTGCACAATGCTGAATTTAGTCTGGAACTATACAAAAGGGTTTAAAAAAGGAAACTGAGAAACAGGAAAGCGTTAGTACATCTTCTCTGGCTGTCCGGGAACGAGCTTACCCGTGCCAAGGGATGCCATGTCAGTCTGTCACTGCAGCACCCGCCTAAGCAAGCTGCTGTTGCATTGTACATGATATCACAACCTGCTTTGCAGAGACCAGACATAAATCTCTCTAATTAATACAATTAGAGAAGCTCTTTATAGTAATTTTTTTTTGATTTATCAGCCAGGAGGTACAATCAACCTAGTAGCAGCACATTACACATGATGGCTTATAAATATTTTTTGCCAATTAAAATGATGTTGTGGATTACTCACATCCGAGAAGGTAAGAATACATTCCCTTCTCCTCCCTCATTTTTAAAGGAGAATAAAATATTCACAGACAAGGGGAAAAAGCTGCTGGAGTGAAAGAAAACAATTTTAGAAACAAAGAACTTCTCCTGCATCAATAATCCAGCAAACTCTGCTACGTAAGCTATCCATTTGAAAGAGCATTTTGTAAAGTATGAAACCCACTCCTCAAAGAAATGCAAGTCATAGAGCACAGATCAATAACCAGCCTGGCATCTGAGGGAAAAAGAGGTCTGCCCTGATCATATAATGCTATTAATGCATACAGCAAAAAAAACAACCCTTCTGTTAGAGAGAAGACAAAAAAACCTACAAATAAAGACTCTTACAGAGATATAAAATGTGGTCAGTAGCAATAAGTTAAGTTATTTTAAAAAATCTATAGCCTAAATGCAACATGGTTTTAAATGACTTAAAGCAAAGTTAACTACCTTATGGTAAACACCTTGTCATCTTTCTTTATTCATTAAAAAAATCGGTAAGGAGAGTCTGATGCTTTGGTTTCGCATGCGCTGCCTGTATCTTACCACCACGGAAGCAAGCATCTGACGACAGCAGATGGTACAACATTCCACCCCAGGCTCCGTGTCAGAGGTTAGCTAGAACCTCACGGCGTCAGGGAACTTTGCGAGGAACAGACAGGAGAGGCAAGGGATCACCTGGCTGGGGCACCACTCCAGCCGGCCGCAGGGACAAGGCACCATCAACAGACTTTTGCGGAAAGCTTGTGAGGAAAACTTAATCAGACTGTGCAATGGGGCACATCTTCCACATGAGAAACAGGACTGAGAGCCAAGAGGTGGCATGGGACAGCCCAGAACCAGCAGCCATGGGGCGTTTCCACTGCATTTGCTGCTCTTCCATGCAAGCGCCTTCCTCCCTCCCTGGAGAGAAGCAGGCAACGCCACCCCAGTAGCTTGTCACACCCCTAGATGCAGAAAACTCTAGCGAACAGCACTAGGCTTCTACAGAGACGACTGGCAGATAAGAAGGAGTCTTTCAGATGAAATTATGCTCTCCCAGCCAATGCCTGAACATCCAAGGGCTTGTGGGACCTCTGAGGCTCATTCAACAGCATTTCAGCAACGCACAGAGTTTCCTCAGTCCGTTGCTTTCATACAGCAAAGTGAGTTAGCTGGGGCTTCGCCTTTCCATCAGTAACAGAAGATCACAACCTGTAAGCGGAGGTGCATTTCTGTGGGTAAAACCGCCCGGGTCTCTCAGTGGCTGCCGCAGAAACTCCTCCTGCTCCTTCACACCCAGGTTCACAGTTACAGGCAGGATTTGGCAAGGAAAGGAGTGTCAGTCCAAGGATTTCCTCTGGAGGACTTTACTAGGCTAAGTATTTCCCTTTTCTCCTCCAAGTGATCTGCACACACTTACATGCACGGAGGGACTGGGAGGAATACCCTCGCAGCCCACAAGCAGAGCCCGCCCCGAGCACTGAAGACCCAGCACAGCCCCAACACACCCACCATGGAACAGGACACGTCTTGGGCGCAGCATGATGTGAAGCCGCAAGAACAGCTTCAAAACAGGATTGAGCCTGGCCAAGGAGACCCACTTTTGGCACTAAAAGTGAGATTAAATTCTCAGAGTGGAGACCCACCAGGCTGCGGTCCCTCTGCAGGCAGGACTGCAGCAGCCCCCCTCGCCTCGGTGCGCTGCACAGGGACCACTGAGCCCCATCTCACCTGCTGGATAACTTGTTCTTTTGTTCTTCTTTATCCTAGCCAGCTTTTCTTTCAGCATGACTACATCGGTTACAGGGTGTAATTTTTCACCAGAGTAATTTTGCTGATAACCCTGAGGACAGCCCCCCTTTCGCAGGTACAGACAGCCAGCACCGCTCTGTCTACGGCTGCGAAACCAGGCTGTTTTCACCTGAAAAATGTGTCGACATAACCCACATCAATAGTTTAGGATTTAAACTAAATGAAGACAAGATGCACAGATATATTTCACTTCTGTGTTGATTTATATTGTTAAAGATATATGTGATCTTGCCCGTGTCCAGGCTCGGCAGTGACTTCACATTCAGTTTATCCGCCTTCGCTGTCACCACCTAATCAGCTGCTACGTTTCCCTCACGCTGCCCCACTACCTGGATGAGGTGTAAATTATCTGCTAAAAAATTTGTTTATACTTATCTTTGTTTTGCTTGGCAATTTAAAACTGAGACTGTTGAGCATTTCATTTAATGAGGCCAAGTTCTGCATAGCATTACATTATGTAAAATAATTACACTTTAAAAATTACTGCTATACAGAAGATTATGGAGAAACCTGTTAGTGCTAAAATTATTCTATTTATGTAGACAAACTCAAGTTTATTAATGAAAGTTTGCAGTGAAACAGCTGTTCTGCTGATTAAATAAATTATGACTAAGTTTTCATGTTAGCTTCCTTGAGCAGGCAGCTATTAAAGAGCTAGAAAACTAACTGTACAAAACTCACAAAATGCAGAAAGATGTACAACATATTACACAAACATGTGAAATTATAAGCAGAACTCAAACCATCCACTATTTTAAGTGGCTTTCAGATTTTAAGAAAAGATTACTGTTTGTTTTGAGATGCAGGTGAAGAATTCTGAAGAATTCTTAATACTATGACCTGTCTTAGAGTAACCTACGGATTTCAGGCAAAAGAATATTTAGTGATATTTAAGTCTGACTTAGCAGAGAATTTAAATGAGCAAGTGAATTAGGCATGCACAAAAACGTGTCCTTGATGGAATGAAAGGAGAGCTCGCTTTTCAGCGTTGCACCCCGTTCCCAAATTCGCAGTAGGTCACAAGCAGAAAAGAAAGAGAAAAAACCCCAACTGTCCCAATTTATTTCTATGCTCCAGAAAAAGCTCCATCCATGGTGGCAGTGTCGAAGGCAGGGGGACGGTATCAGCCTCTCCCGGGGTTGTGGGCATTAGCACCCATTAGCACCGAGGGCTGTAAGCCGTCAGCCAACGCTGTAAGGTCAAAAGGAAAAAATGTAAATGCCTCAAGATGAGCTGAAGCACATTTAAGCTTGGCTTAGTCATAAAGATGAAACAAGATTTGATAGAGCAGTAATAAACTCAAAAGGTTTCCAGTAAAGATGGAGCAGAAATCAAAAGGAGGGAAACCTAACCTGAATACATAATGACCAAATCGTACGTCCAAGTATTTTGGCTTTATAGGCAGGTACAAATTCATCTGATTGTCTCATTCTTTTCAGGCTTTCACAGATGCAGCTTCTTTAAAAGAAAGAACACATAATAACTCAAGTGCTTTGCCCATTTTAATAAAAACATTAGGAAACACTGTACCTGATTTTGCCAGGTCTACAGAGGGCTGCAAAGCTAATGCAAACAAGTATTTGTTTTCCGAGAGGCAATTTTCAAGCCTCTCAGAAGCAGAGGGCACCGCAGCCTTCAGCAAGAAGCCAGCCCATGCAACTAGCACGTTAAGATCAGGCAAGACATTTCCCTCAGACTACTGAGTGATAATTTTGATGTGTGCGTGTGTGTGCATACACAGACACACACTGCTGGTTTTCTACTTGAGATTACTTCTCTCTTAAAGTAAGACTAATGTTAAAATCCAGGAAGGCCCGCTAAATGACCTGGCAGGACTTCTTGCATACAAGCCATGTATTTTCATTCACTCGTGTTTGACTGAAGCTATCTGCTCCTCTGCTGCCAAAAAATCCCTTCCATTCAGTCAGTGTCAATGATTACTCATCCTGTTAAAGCACTGCGCCTTTCGTCATCACTTCCAATTCTCATTTCAGTTTGCTCTATACGCCGCGTGTTATATACCCCTGCGTTAGACGGAGTGGCCTTATGGTACCCATACTTTCATCCCAGTATTGTACGGCACAGTTAGCTCAGCTCCCCCCTTTCTGACAACCTTCACACCCAGAACTCCTGACCTGCCGGGGTGTGACGTTTCATTCCCTACATGCTGCAGCCCATCGTGACTTTCCATATTTTCCCCAATTTTGCAACCCATTTTCTGAAATGCTGACATCAGCACTGACTGTAGCGCAGCACTGCTGACCTCACTGATGTCTTGCATAAAACAGACACCTTCTCACTCATCCTACTTAAGAATGTATTGCACACGTACTCATATACTTCATCAGCCCTTTCTGTCACGGTACCTAACTGGAAACACAACCTTTTCACCACCACTGTTGACCAAGACATTATTTTCTCATTTGCAAGTATATGTATGCACGCCTGTGTACCTGACCTCAAATCTGATGAGCTAGTATTAATTATCCCACTGACAGTATGATCAAACTGTTCGCGCCCCCCCGTGCCTAACTTACCGTCCCTTGCACTCAGCACCGAGTCTTTGAAAACTGTGAATTTTATCAAAACCGAATCCATACACAACCCCAGCAAAAACACTCCATGTGATCACCTGTCAGGCTTTGCATCAATTCTGACTTCCAGAGATTTGTTTAAATTCAGACTGCTTGTAAGACCATTTGAAATATCCTTTTTAATAAAACTTAAAGCCCAGAACTCCCCCAGCAGAAAAACCACACAGCCCGTGCATTTGCGGAGAACTACAAACCCATCCACTTTTGGAGGCATTTTACATCCAGGTGCTTAACGCGACTGGCAGGAGCCGCTACTGAACCAACTCCCCCTGTGGCTCCCAGCAGCCCGTCCTGCAGCACGTCAAGGACAGAGTCTGGCACTTACAAGGAAGGTGCAAAAGTTAAAAGTAGAGGGAAGTGAAAAAATTTAGCTGTAAACTGTAAACAACTTGCACTGCGTTCATCATTTGCATGCAACTCTGTACATGAATAAAAGCAGGGAGGCACGGCATCGTCCCCCACTTCCCTCAGCACCATGCTTTGCAGGAAAACGTGAGGTTTACGCGGGACACAGGCTGTATGGCACACTGCACTTCCAGAAAACAAACGGGGGAGACTTTGTAAAAGCTTGTGAGCACCCACCTAGCAGCAATTAGCTGTGTGAGGTGGGGAGAGCCAGAGTTATCTATACATCTCTGTGCTGTCCTGGTCTCTTCGATTATACACACCTTTAATCCGTTACAATCATTTTGTGGTGCTTCTGAATTTAATAGCGCTGATCAATGAAAACTGAAGATGTTCGTACTATAAACCATGAGTACGCTGCCACTTCTCTCCTTAAAACATAAACTCACCCACTTCATGGTCTTTGTGGATGTTAGCGGCAAAACGCTGGGCAAAATCTCACGTAAATAATGTAGCCCCAAATAACGATAAAGCTGCTGTTCTTCCAGGATCAACAGAAAAACCCCAATCCTTTTACTGGAACTAAACTGCTTATACAGTAAACATGCCCTGTAATCCAACTGCATCACTGTAGTGATACGGTCCAACTGCTTGCCTGGGAGAATTCAATTCTGTGGAGATAAGACCTCCCACACTTAAGCCCTACATCGACATTTATGGACAAAACAGCAGCCCTGGGTTGTCTGGCAAGTTCGGCTATTTGCATAACGCCCATTACCTCAGCTCTTCACAGAACACATACCTGCCTCCTTTGCATCACTGCTCGCTACGCAGGAAACACCTCACAGGCAGTATGAGCCACTGCCTTTTAAAGCAAATTACCTGCTGCTTTGAAAGCTAGCTATGAACAAAGAATCCAGGCAATTTTGGCAGTCTTCTGAAGGATCGGTACCTGGATTAACATTCTGTCAACACACATGGTTCATGTTTAAAGGCAGAGGACTAGAAGACCACCACTATCAGCTGCATCCATAACCGCTCTCTGCAGCATCCATCACACTAGACTTGGCGTTCGGGCAAGCAAATGCTTCTCTTCCCACCTCCTCTGGCTCTTGGAGGCTGCAGACTGAGGCTGTACGTACTCGCGTAGGTGCAGAAGCCTATTCCTGCAGTGGACCTTGCTGGACTTCCACCCAAAGGGCTCCAGAAACGTGCGTCCTCCACGTCTGATTCACAATCCAATAAGAACTGAGTATTTTTTGCAATCTAAGTTGTGTGTAAATGCAGGTAAAAGTGCGCTTCAAAATACACTTATTTTGTTTTCTAAGGACAAAAGAATCCCTTCCCTGTGGTTTAAGAAGAACCACCCTATTCCTAAACTCTACACACAGTATAATACTACTGTATGTTCAGTTCCTTGGGGGCCTGAAGGGATTGAGATAACAAGGAAAAATCACAATTAGTGCATATTCAGTTTCAGTAGATCTGGTTTTACATAGAAATAGCATCATCTTTATACCTAATTCTTCTTGTATTTTTCAAGTCACCCGGCTGCTTGAGCAATTAATGAAAATTAAGTCTTTCGAATAGCTACATCTTCTATTTAGGTTAGCTAGAACAGTCAAATAAGTTACACAACCAAACTCAATCCCTTCTTTTTAATTGACATCAGGCATTACAAGGGCAGTAATTATATTTATTCATCTCCATTAAAGGACAGAAGCATACTGACTGGCCACGTAGTTTAGTCTACGTATTCCTTATTACTCTTGGTAGCGTAACAAGAACAAATCAATCGCTGAATCCCTTTCCAGAGCTCCACTTCACTCTTCAAACATAAAAAAAACACTTGGGGGGAAAAAAGAAAAAAAATGTTTTATTTCAACAGATCTCTATCCTTTCTTGAGTCACATACAGGAGAATTTAGAAATGCATGTTGTTTTTATTTTTTTAACCTAAAACTTTTTTTTCTTGTCTTTTAAGTGAGGTACTTTGGAACTGTGTGTCCTTGACCTCGGAAACTGAGGCTCACGGAGCGATCTACGCCGGGACCTCTGGTGTTGAGCAGGCCCAGCCCCTCCCACTCAAAGCACCACCAATTTAGATCAGGTCACTTACAGCTTTACTCTTCGTAATTTTTATCCTTCTGTACCATGTTTATGAGAAACTGCACAGAGCAAACACAGTTACCTGCATGACTCACTTTTTTCCTTTTCATCCAAAGCTGAAAGGAAAGATTCAAACTATGTCTGAAGCTGCAACCAAATTAACTTAAAAGGCACTAAAGCAGACAGAGCCACGGAGTTTCTTCGGCACCTGCCATTCCTCCTTATCTTTCTGTAATGCATCGAAGCAATAGCAAGAAAACAGTCTGCAAAGTGCCCGAGTTACCAAGTGCATTAGCCCCAGGCAGCTGAGCTGCACTCCGCCAAAAACGACTCATCTATATTCCAAGAAAACTTCTGATTTCAAAGGAAATGTTTTCGTTCCCATGATGTAACTACGTGTCACCCGTAATGACTAATAGCAGGAACACAGACAAGTATACGTGTTAATTGTAAATGGAGCACACATCAATAGCCAGCCCGAAGTTTAAAGGGTGGTAATACATCTTTCAACCTGTCAGTAGGGATAATCTAGGTGTCAACCCCGCTCCAACACGCGGTACACCTGTAAGAAAAGACAGAACCAGTTTTGCTTTAAAAACATTTCAAAGCTTCAGCTACATTTTGATTACCTTTCGAAAAGACAAAAATCTTTTTAGAACTTTAAAGGGCTACTCAGCAGAGAACCATCTTTAAACTGGTTTCTTAATGTACAGAATATTCTGAACAAAACATAATAAAGCTCGTTCTTTAGTAAGGACATGCCAAACTAGTCCTTTTGTTTGGTTTAAACATTTCTTACGTAGTCTTCTGAGCCAGAAGAACCCACTGTAGGCATCGCTTTAAGCAGCGGCTGACACTACAAGCACTGCAGCGGTCCCACATCGGTGACCTGGGCTGTCGCAGCTGAGCGCCTCGCACCTGCCCAGGTTCAGTAAACACCTAGAGTAAATCATTGCCAATCAAATAGCCTAATTACAAGTAACTTTCTTCTAATGTTGACATTCAAATTAGCAACTCATTTTAATGTGGTAAAACCCAAAAGTGTGTACTTTGATTAGTTTATTTGCAAACTTTTACAGGTCAAAGGAGGGTCCTACGTAAACACTGTACCCACCAGAGCACGACCTTTTAAATTAACTCAGGTTAAAATACATGAATAAAGGATTTACTTGTGGGATCCCTGAGAATCTCCCAAAATAGCTTCATTTTCAGCAAGGAACCCCTTTTTTTCACCCCCTACAGAAAGAGGGTAACTGCACATAGTGCCAAAGACAGCTTCGAGTTTTATCAACAGCACTCCACAAGAGAAACACTGGATGATCACAGAATGAAGAAATCAATGCCTTGAGTTGCTGACAGATACTTAAGCTGAATCTCACATATGGAAAAAAAAAAAAATATATATATGTAGTTGTACGGTCACAGCTGTATTTGCCTGCAAAATACTGCACATCCTGGGGTTTGCACATATTGGGGTTTATTTAAAATACACGCTCACTGACTCAGTGCTATACATGAAGCGCTGTGTGCACTGAAAACACATGCTGTAACTTCTGTATAAAAGTTACGTTGGCTTCCTCCAAAATTGGTTTGTATATCCACCATGTTTGTGTTTATGTAGTGCCACGCAAAAATACAATGCTCGGCTTAAGTCAGTAATATGCTTTATTACTTTAATTGCTTCCTGGCATTTAGTGAGTTGTTCACAACAGATGAAAAGTGTGTCCTCCCTGCCACTCAAAATGCATTTTCAAATTTGATCCCTCTGGAAAAGGTGAGAATTACGAACCCATGAAAAAGCAGAGAGGCACCACAGCAGAACTGCCACTTACCGCTTGTCAGCAGCTGTGCCTCTGCACAGGCACCCTCCCAACCACCCCAGCACAGCGCCATTTACACTATCCAGAGTACGTGCAACAGAACCTGCATAAATAGCAGCGAAACTATGTGCTCAAACAGCTTTTCTGAAATAAATTACTTTCAGGGAATTTCTTTTAAAGAAGAATAATTGACCACCATATATCATAACTACAGCATGCACAGACACCTGTGCTGTGAGAAATGCTCTGCGGCAGGAAAGACGCACACTTGCCTGCTAGAATATGTACGCGAATTTTAAGAACCTAAGTATTATAATGCCACGGTATCATTCAGGGTTTTGCTTCTTTTTATTATTTGTATTATTTATGATCACTGCCGTTCTGAGGGGAAAAGAGATGGTTGCAAGACCTGAAGCTATTGGGAAAAAATATTTCAACTGACGCAAGAAGCCTTACGCTGGAGGGCAGATAAAATATGTATAAGTTCTACTGAGTTCATTGATTTTTATTTTTTTGTCATTACCAACTCACGGCATTTTTGTTTGATCTGTTTCTTTGCAAAATAAACTGTTCTTCTGGCCCCAGTTAACTGCCCATACTGCCCGGATTTCCTCACATCTCTGCTGAAGGAAGCGCTGCTTCTCCAAACTCCAAGCTACCACTTCATCTTCTCCTCCAGCCCCAGACTTTCTCCAGCCAGCCTGCTGTTCCACATGCCCACCTAATGAATAAGGGGTAAATGGCTCTAATCACCTCTTCCCTGCCCGCCCTTCTAATATTAAAAATAAAGCCTGCACACTCATGCTTGTGGATCTTCTGTCCAAATGGGAACCTGTGAGTAAGCTTATGGGCTCTCGGGGACGCCAGAACAGCCATTCCTTGTCCCCCGTCATTGTTTTACTGCACAATCAAAATAAGAAAAAAAACCAAAACCAAAAAAGAGCTTTTGAACAGAAGGTAATAATAGGCAAAACCTGGCAATGACAGTGCCCGACACAAAAAAGCGCAGTGGTGAAGGTTTTTGCTGGGTATTATTTTCTGGCAGGGAACGTGGTTATTTGGGCAGCTCTGCTGCAAACCCGCACTGAGTCCCTACTCATCTTCCACACCAACCCTCCAGAAATCAGCATGGATTATCTAGTCCAGTGAAGGATAGCAGAAACGGATTATTGAGGCATTTCTAGTCTAGACTTACCAGAGTTCCCTTTGAGCTCTTCACAAACACTAGCACCTTACAGCACACGGCATTGCTCCGCTCCTTACACGCGCTAGCTGCGATGCTCCGGAAGGAAGCTGCTCTCCTGTCCTTCACAGGCATTTTCTTCCGACCCCAGTGATTCCGAACGCAGCCCTCAGGGTACATGTGGAAGCCTGAGACTATGAACCGTTACAGAACGTGATCTTCAACACTACCCACAGGCACCACCTGGAGTGGGATGCAACATGAACTCTACCACTGCAGGCACAAGCAGATGCAATAAGGCGGCCTCCTGGGTACCTGGGTGTCTCAGCAACGCGCAGTTAGCGACGGACACACCATCTCCCCGTGAGGACTAACCATAGTTTAAGACTGGGACGCCCTTAAAACATTAACTTTTACTGTGTAAGGTTAACCCAAAGACTTGTTTATTACCGTAGCAGAAGCCTGCCCTCTTGCTTACAGCAGCCGCTGGGGAACAACAGAGGGGCATTCCTTTATTTCAGCAACTTTTTTTAAAGAAGTCCTTATCTATATTGGATGTTTGGTTTAGGTTTGGCAGGGTTGTAAGATTGCAGAGTTACTAAATGCAATCATATGTTAAGTTTCACTATAAAAATGAAGTCTCAGCAGAGATTCAATCATCCTACCAGAGAAGCAAAATAACTATTTTAAGTCCCAAAATCTTCTTGAGAGAGAACACACCTACATCTGTACAGTTTGAACAAGAGTCTGTATTGCGGTGCCAATGGCTGGCGTCTTGGTTGGCCGTGAAGCCCAGATCGCTGAAATACATAAACTGACCATATGGGGACACAAAATGAAAGACAGTGATGGAAACCCATCAGCTAAAGCTTTATCAGATGAGAGGAACACAATCAGCTCACACACGCACCTTGAAACCCATACCAGACCCCCACTCTGGATAAGCTCCTTAAAAAGTAAGGCCCCAAAGCAAAGTTCGTAGCTAGCACTGGCCAGGCAGGTGATGTGAAGGACACTTCTGGGGAGTCAAACTAAAATCTGGAGCTGTCTGTGGCATAAAGCGGAGCCACAGCTCTCCAAATGAGGAGGGAGAGAACTGTTAACAACACTTACGCCATCCTAAAGCTTTGATTCTCATCTGGATGATTAATTCATGGCCAGGAAACACAAGAAAAAAAAATACACTTCTCCAGTAAGTCATAAACATCCACTGATCCCATTCTGATCAGCGATAATACTTTGTCCCTTGAGAGCCCTTGTAAGACAGGCTTTTGGATTTCTGTCTTCCTGACTGGTATTGGATGATCCAGACCGGATCAGGGCAGCAGCTTCTGCAGAAGACCTCGGAGGCGAGCTCCTGTCGGGTTTCCCCGGCTGCACCTCCGTGGTCTCTGCCCACAGCCCCTCACATGCAGGAAGATGAGCGGGTTTAATCTCCTGCTGAGTTAGCTGGCAGAGTGACACAGGTTACATGCCAAACTATTCTTAATCCCAGATGATCCTAATTACAACCCTTCACTAGCTACCGGGCAAATAAAGTTTTATTTTTATCCAAACATCCCCAGCTCCCACCCCGGTGTGGTACACCGGCCACCCGCAGAACTCTCCAAACACTGCTGTTATAGAGACAACGGAAGCATGCAGCACAAGCTTTTTTAGAAACACATTTCAATTGCTAAGGAAGAAGCATCCAGCCTGACAAACACATCCTTTGATGCCATTTTCAGAAAGTCATAATAACAATCACAGAAACACAAAAAAAATGACAGTTTCCGTACCAAATCCACTGATCCACTGCCTACATGCCACGGCAGCGCGGGCGAGCTGTCCTTCCAGCGCGTCCTTGCAGCAGAGGGTGAGCACGCGGCGAGGACAGCCACGCGTCACCGGAGCTCAGGGCTACGCGGGCACCGCCAAGAGACGGCAAAACTTTTCCGAACAAGAAAAAATAGCTGAGCTCATTGGAAGTACTAATGAGCGTTACGAAGAGGTAATCAGCTAAAGGTTAATCTATAACTCGTCCACTTAAGAAATGTTAAAGCCTTGCTCCCGCAGACCGTGCGCTACCGAGTGACATTTCAGCATATTATAGCAGATTATGTGCTGCATTTTTCATTTCTGGGATTACTTCCACATGCTGCCAACTTTATATCAAATAATAAATATTAGGAAGCTGCTGACCAGGGAACACTTACAGAGCCTCCAGGCGAGGTATTCCACGGTTTTTTTAAAAGTTTTTCTGTTACGCAAGTCTCTGCACTCCTACGAAAGCAAACGTGCCCGTTTTTTCTCTCTCTCAAGTATATCTGAAGTCTTGACAACTGTAATTTCTAAAATGAATATATTCTACATTATTCTGACAGAATCTAACTAAAGAAAAAAATATACAGTACCTGACATTGGTGCCTTGATATTTACAGTATGTTTACAGGGTATATCCAGCAACTATTTTCCAATGCCACATGCTTGATTTACCCTGACAATGACACTATTATAGCATAAAAGTTGAGTTTCTTACCTTACATCCCACTAAATCAGCATCTCCTGTAGAAAATAATGGTGTATAATGGCTTTTATTACTAGACCTTAAAAATTATTTAACATATTGGATATTTACCTAGCATTGCACTCACACATACATAGACTGGCTTTTTTTTTTAAGTATCAACGTCCTTCGGAGCAGCCTAGCTGCTGGAATTTTTCACTGCATGTTACAAGTCTTTCAAAAATCTCTAGGCTTTGTTTTATTACTTACAATTTAAAAATATTGCCCATATAAAATGGGGTTATTGGACCGGCAGAAAGCAACAACTCAACTCCTCCGAGTGATGGTAAAGACGTAACCCCTGTTCTGATAGTCTGTGTAGAAATATTTCATGGTAAATACCAGGAACTGTACCTCTCTTCCCTAAATATCACATAGTTCTCACAACTCAGTGAGAATCACACCTAAGAAATCATTTCACCTAAAATTACAGCACGCCCTATTACTAACAGGCTCTGCTTCTCCTGTAAACACGCACAGCCCTCAAGAGCATTTTGAAATAAATTAAAGCTTACAATATTACTAACGTACCATATTAAAACATTTAAAATCTAAAATCTTTATATAGCCTGTACTTTTTAGATCAAAAGGGATAAATATCAAAGGGACCGTGAGAACCTCCAGAGTTTACATTACGGGGCCGATTATGGGAAATGTTATTACAAAAGTCTCAAACAGTCTTGTTGACTTCACAGTCCCATAAATTTTGTGCCCAGAGCTTTGCACAAAACAAACTTAAAAGAAAAATATTTTACCACAATTCATGTTCTGAAACACTTCAACTTTGAAACACTTCAGCCTTAAAGCCACAGCATCCACCTGTTAGGGTTTTACACTGGCGATACCTCTGATTCTCTCACATTTTACTATTTATCCTTCAGGAAACTATACATGTTTCCTTAGAGTAACATAAAAAGACGTTGTCCGCCAGGCTGTGGATAAAAGCATGCATAAGGGCTGAAGCGTTTATACACTCAACAAACGTAGTATTTGCAGAAAAGGCCACTTCAGCTGCAGCACTCAATCAATGGCTATCGAAAAAAAGATCATCCAACTCATCTGAGATGGACCCAGACCAGGACCTCCAATTACGGGTACTGTAAAGTCATTAATCCCAACCACCCAGCTCTCAGGACTGCAGCTCAGCCACGACCATTCTGCTTCGGTGGATGACGAGCCCGTTCTCCGGAAGGTGGCCAGGTACATCTCCAGGTAGAGGCTTCTCAAAGGCAAGACAGTTATTTTGGAAGGACGAGTTACTTTCAAAAAAAAAAGCACTGAAGCACTTCTTACACACACCACATACACCCTCTTTTTTGCAAGAGCACGCAGCTCTAAGCCTCGGTCAACAGGAGTTTCAGAACACAAATAACATCCCATTGTTGCATCGCTGAAGATCTATTTCTCAATAGAAAAACTTTTATTTTTTCAGTAGTAACTGCAGACTTGTTTGCAAATTTACTTAATTTGCCTGTTTCCCTTTCTTCCATCCCAATAACAGCTGCCCAACAACCGGTCAAAATCATTGTATTTTGCTTAATTTCTGTTCAATAGAAGTAACTTAATTGCAGCTAGCTCTTCATCTGCAATTTTGCAGCACTAATATATACGAGCCATTTTGTTTTCAGCATGTAACACCAAGAAACAGCTGTCTCTAGCCTACTTCTCTATTAGCATATAAGATAATTTAGAAAAATCAGCTAAGAAGCAGAACATGGCAGTAACAGCTGATTTTTGTCGTGGGAAATATACTTGCACAGATAGGACCGTTACCTGATTTTTCCGATTCACTACTGCTGGCTTTGATTCAGCAAGATGATTTCTCTTTAAATTAAATCACCATCACTAACATACCTGTGCTATTTCCACACTCCCCGGGTAGTTAACTATTAAAGAGATGGCTGAAGTACTGTGATTTCAAGCAGAACACAGCACTTGCACCCTACAGCTATTATTTTTTTAATATATTTTCAGTTAATGGGAAGAAGGCACTCATCTGATCAAGTCATTACAGCTGTATTTCACTGGACCATCTAACCACGGATAAGAGATGTGAAGGCTACGAGGGGCTCTTCTCCCCGTTTCAGGGGGTCCCCAACCGGCAGCAGACAGAGGACAATTCATCACCTGCTCTGACTGCAACGTCCTGCTGCCCGAGTGCCAATTGCCACGTGTTCTCGTAGAAGTGTCGCTGACGTCCAAAATGACACATTTCTGCAGTCAAATTTAAATACTTTTGAGACTAATGGTGAAAATTGTTTTCAGGAGCCTCTGTCTTTGCTGCAAGGCTTTTCATCAGCCCACGCTTAAGAAACCTCAAGGAGCTGTGATCATCTCACACTGAATGGAGTAACTTGAGACTTTTTTTTTTTTTTTTTTTTTTGGCCTGGAAGATTTCAAGTGATTTATCTTTGCTTTGCCGACATAACCCGGAGAACACGTCTGGTCTAATCCGGGCCTGCAGAGTGTGCTAGGGCTGTGCAATGGTACCGTTAAGGACTAAGATGAAAATCTTCAGGACATTTTCAGATAAGAAGAAACTGGGAGATGTAACCGTCTGAAGGAAATGCCCAACTGAAGCTATTATTAAACTTCATTTTAGTTCTTAAATAAAACAAAACTAGGCAGTTCATAGCCTTGCTGTTACCATGCCTTTGCAGTACTGCGAGGGGACTCAGATAAGCTCATTATTGCTGTTACCTGTAACGGAGATCATTCGCCTGCTTTTGTTTCACCTGCAAATCTGTTACATAACAAGCAAGAGACATGCAACGGCTAAGGAGAAGGGAAAGCAGATTTCTAACAATATGTAAAATATACCTTCAGATGTACTTTTGCTGCTACTGTAAACTATTTTTAGCACCTATAGAGCTGATGCATGATTCTAGTTTTATGCCAGAGTTGCTAGTAAGTGGCACCTGAAAAAACAGGATGATTTAGGCATAGAGAGGATGCAGGTATGTCTTTCTTTTTATTCAGAATATTTAATTGAACCAAGAAATAAGCACTATAGAGCATTATTAAATTCAAACTGCAGCTTTCTTCCTTGAACTATAGCTAACACTGCAATAAATAAGGGGTGGGGAACAGGTATGCATGATAAATGAACCAAACAGAACGAAACTGAATGAATAAATAGATGACTATTCCATTAACGTAGGTAAAAAATATTAAAACATGTAAGCATCCATTTATAAGTAAAACAAATTCCTTAAATACAATATTAAAACTGTCTAGCCAAGCATTAGCCAGACTTAAAAAGTCAACGTCACAAAACCCCCCCATTATATTTATTCAAGTTCCTGATCATACACAAACCCCCATGACGTTAATCCCTCTGCCCTCCTTCCCTTCCCTCTCCAGAGTCCAGGTTCAACAGCCTAAATGCAAGAGCACTTTCACAACAAATACATGTTTCCCCCTACATTTTGGCTATGTAGATATTGCATTTTCGTATGTTTTAGGACAAGACATCTTACCAGGAACCTAAAAGTTGACAAGTCAAATCCAGCAACGTCTCTCCCCGAATGACAGGCTGAAGTGACAGCTGCAGAGATTTGGACTGCCCCAGCAAGGCGTTTCAGCCAGTGAAGGAAACCCAGCCGTCCCCGGGAATTCAGCCCCTGCTCCATACCCCCCCAGCTCAGTGCACCCCAAGACCAAAGCCCGTGAATCAGCACTCTACTAGTCCAAGCACCCCACAGCCCAAAACCTCTTTGAAATCTGTATTCATAAAGTAAACAGCTCTCTCAGTAGTAACGACACAATATAAGAACAGACCCACCCAGGCTGTAGAACTGAATTATACTTTTACTTTTGTTAATAAATTTCACAGCAACATTACTAATACCACCGCTTAATGATCTAAATAATACAGAGTTAAAAATATATACATATTCATGTATAATTCATTATATTTTGCACCACGATGTAAAAAGTCAGCTTTATCTAAGCCTTCATATCTCTCTGTCCTTGGGATCCTCGGGACGCCCATCCCAATCCTACTTCCTTCCCCAGTGTGCAATGACATATTTTTCTAAGTATTTTCTTTGAAAAAGAAAGCCAGTAATAATTTAAAGCCTTGTTATTTACAATGCAAACTAAACAGTGTATTATGCTTATCAATAAAATATGAAGTGTTCATTCCCATGATTTTCCACATCTCAGCTGAGACTCCTCTGGTAACACTCTCTGGCATTATTATACACACAAAACCAAATTAACAAACACAAAAGGTGGAGAAGAGGAGGAGGAAGAAAGGATGAAGAGACATGCAGGGTGTGTTCCATTTTAAAAAGGAGAAAAAAAGATCTTCTATGTGGTAGCCATAACTAATAATTTAAAAGCTAACTTTCTTCTACAGGCAAATCAACATTTCCACAACACATTTTGGAAGCATTTAAACACAAGAGTCACACACATTTTCATGTACTTTTAAGCTCAGGAAAAGGCCACACAGCTTTTAAAAATTTTAAACATCTGTGCTCTCACACCTACAACCGCATCCTGAAGCGGACAGAGAAACAGAAGGTGCCCCAAGCAGCATTAACCTCTTCAGCTCTCCTCCTCGTTTCCTCACTCACTCAGTGATGCAGAACCACCTCTGGATTACACTGAAGGCTTCTCCCTCTTGAACTCAAAACCTCCTGCACCATTTTGCCGGTGTTCCAGGCAGCAGAGCAGGAGATGCCGGTGCCAGGCGGGCACTGCAGCCTGCGGCTCCAGCACACCCAGCCCCGGGCGCTGCCGCAAACCCCGCAGGTGGGACCTGGTCCCCCCTGGAGCAGCGCTGGGCTCTGCTCTCGCCCCCCCTAAACCCATTGCTCAGGCAGAACAGGAGGCAGCCGCCGCCCGGGCTGTACATGCCACCTTCCTCCCCTGCGACCCCAGCAACTTGCGATTCTTAAAGTTGAAAACTACTTTTTTTTTTTTTTTTTTTTTACAAAACCAGAATAAAGCTATTAAACCTTGCCATACAAAATGCCATAAAAAAAACATCAGGCAGATTATTGCCTTAGCCATTCAATTATTTAAAATGTAAGCCGTATTTTTCATATTTTATAATGGAAAAGAGACGCAAGCTCATTCCAAACATAAGTAAAACTTTAATCAGTGAATAGCGCATTTGGTGTTTTCACGTTGTTAGATTTCCTACGGAGCAAGCCATCTGTTTTGGGGTAAACCCATCACTGTTTGCAATATGGAGACATTCTAATTAATGAAGTAAAAATAGCAATTTGGCTTAAGAGGCTTTGGCAATTCATAAACATACTTAAGTCTGTCCATTTATCATATAAGTTCCTCTCTCATCCAGGAAGGTCATTTGAGCAGAGGATGAATTATGGCTTTGTTTTGTTTGCCGAGGGAGCTGCAACACGGATCTGGCGGAGCATCACCCAGCAAGTGACTGCGCTGCTCAGATGCCTCAGCACCTTTCCAAAAGTTGGCGCTTTTTTTTCCCCTCCTGCTATATTTTTATGGCAATAACTCCATCTCTTTAGGGCCACAGAATGGACACTTGCTGGAAGGGTGTGTGATAGTACATGCACTTCATGAATGTACCTCTAAATGGAGAGGTGCACTGCTGCTCGGCAGACATCCCCGATTAGCTACCCATATCGCTTATCGCTCATGAAAGTCCACAAAAACCCCACCCACATGGCTGGGGCCACGAGGCTCACGAAGAGCAACTGCAGAATGAAAAAAGAACTACTTTTCCTGTGCAAGTATGTTTGTGTTTATTTTTACTACTGCAGTGCTTGGAAGCCAGAATTGAAATTAGGATCCTACTGTGTTGGCAGCTTGTACAAAAACACAGCAAGAAAAAACCCTTGTCATAACAAATTTATTAGCTTTAGTCCTACTCCTACAAGATACACTGTCAGCATTACTTCCCTTGAATTTCAGGCACAAGGACAAGTGGGGTTATTTTCCTGGCACGTACAGGTACGCACACTTCTTAAGAGATCGTATAAAGCAACATGCGCTTGTCCTGGAGCAGAATGAATCCTAAATAAGTTTAGGCATCACTGACAGCAACATCTATACCTTAATCACCTCAACCCTTTTATTGGCACTGGAAAAAAACAGGTACATCTAATCTGGGATACAATTCATCTCATCTAGTTCATGTGGAAAAAGTGGAACCCTTATTTCTCTCTATTGATAGCAAATCCCTATTTTGTCTAAAGACACCCATACTGCATGAGGTGTATGTTAACCTGAAACTACACCTTTTGCTTTTTCTTTTTAATGTGGGAAGATGACTGCATGACAAGATGAAAAGAATTGTGTTGCTAATCATATTTGGAAATTATACAGCATATTTTGTTCATGAATTTTAAAAACACCATACTTATGTATTACAATATAGATAGCAATTATACAGCTGGATGCAGAAACTGGGGCAGTCAGGAGCTTCCCATGTCACATTAGCGAAAAATAAGCATCATCAACCCATCACCAAGCCCGCAGATTTCTGCAAACAAGGATATCAGTGTTATCACGGGGTGCTCCCTGCCCAGAAATCCTCTGCAAGCTAAGCCATGGCACATCTGTCTATCTCAGCTGAAGAATTCCTAGCACAGAACGCACAGTTTAGCCTTTAGTTACTAATTTCCTACTAAAAACGTTTCCAAGTTGTAAGAATCTTGGGCGTCCATACTTCTGAAACCTGAAGTGCTGTTTCCACCAGCTGCACGGGACTCTGGCGGTGCTTGGAGCCTCCTCGCGCCAGCTCGCCCAGCTTCCAGGAGCAGGGCCCAGGCTGCTCTCAGAGCTGGCGGCTCTTGCCCAGGCCCCACCACGATGGCTCAGCTCAGCAGAGGTGCCGGGTCACTCTGGACCCCAGCCTGGGGTTTTAGGGCTCCATCTGTAACAGCGCTCACCTGATGCTGAAATTTAGGAGGAGCTGGCCTCCCGCTGAACTCGATGACTTACGGGCCTGCTGAGGGCGCAAGACAGTACAGGGCATTCATTTTATGCCCACCTGCTAATCAGCTTTTGCTCATTAGAAGCACAGTCACTTATGGCAACACATATGTGACGTATGTTATTCAAACAAACACTATTTGGTAAAATCCTTTGTCCACTGTAACACATGAGCCTCCATATGAAAGAAAAGTTATTTTCTTCTTTCGGAGCAATGCTGCCTCTCCTGCTTGGACGTCTCCTCTCCCATCACTCAGGTTATCACCAGTCATTTATTACCATCCAACAGCACATCTTTCTTTTTGAAACTCTGATTTCCTTTTAACTCTGCATCCATTATGTACCGCCCCTTTGGTTTCAAGCTCAAAGACAGTCACAGAAGAATGAAACACAAAGTTATCCTGGCCTTTTTCAGACTGAAAAATAATTCGCAGGGTTCTGTTACCTTTCGTACCAATGCAGTGTAACAGTTAGTCCAAAGTAAGAGCTAAGCAGAGGGCAGACGCTCACTTTGCCAGCAAGTTGTCGCAAAGCTCAGAGTTGTTTACTGAAGTGGGCATCAGCCTTCCTATTGATTGTGATCACCCCCATTTAAAACAAGTTGTCTCTAGGTATTGTGCTGAAGCTTAGTAAGAAAAATTTAAGTGTTGATCATCACTCAACTCGACGATCTGCTCTGTGGGTTCATCGCCGTGCTGCCCCACCACACACCTCAGCTACGGCTCAATACCGCAAATTTTGTGACCAGGTTTCACTGTCACTGCAGTTTAAAACTTCCCCCAGTCTAGAAAAATGTCACTGAAAACTTCTGAGCAAGTTTCTCCAGACAGAAAAATATTTTAAACAAATTCTTGGTGGCAAATCTTAGAGTACCTTTTTATTACCCACGTTTTTCCTTTTTATAGCTTACTGTAAACAACAGAAAGGTGAGAATACAGCCTTTGAAACAGCATCAGGACTCTTGTGCGTCCTGTTCACACCTACGAAGCCAGGTCAGTGCACTTTTTAAAGATCCTTTCCCCCTCCTCCCATCTGCAGGGCGGCCGTGGATCACTACTCGCTGTGGCAGGAGACGACTCGGGGACTTCTCGGTGAGCACCTCAGCGAACTCCCGGCTCGGTACGTGGCACTGCCACCACAGGAGCACGTCAACCCACGCCTATTGCTCAAGCCCACACACCCAGTTCAGAAAGCAAGCTTAATCTTAACCTCCCCTTTAAAAGTCTGTAATACAAGTTTGTATACATAACTTTTAACTTGAAACATTTTTTTCAAAATTAAACAGGAAATTAGGTAATTGAGTTAAGATTTCTACTTATAAGGCAGATTTACAGAGATTTAATTACTACTTAAAAATAATCATAGTGGTATGGCTCCTCAGATACTCAGTTATTAAGCAATTCATATACTGGCAGCTCAGGAACTTTTTCAAATCTCACTTTTATGGTATCTAACTTCCCTTTTGTCGTGGTTCAGCCCCAGTCAGCAACTCAGCACCACGCAGTGCTCGCTCGCTGCCCCCACCCCAGTGGGATGGGGGAGAGACTAGGAAGGGCAAAAGCAAGAAAACTCATGGGTTAAGAACAGTTTAAATAATAAAATAGTAATAGTAATAATGGTAATGATAATAATGATTATGATGATAATATCATGATGATAATATAATAAAAAGGAAAATAACAAAGGAGAGAAATGAAGCCCCCAAAAAAGAGGAAAAAACCCCACCCACAAGCGATGCAACCGCTCACCACCCGCTGACCGATGCTGCCGGTCCCCGAGCCGCGATCGCTGCATCCCCCCGCCCCGGCCAGCTCCCCCCAGGTAACACACTGGGCATGACGTTACATGGTACGGAATATCCCTTTGGCCAGTTTGAATCCACCCTCTCGGCTGTGCCCCCTCCCCTCCGGCTCCTTGTGCCCCCGGCCGAGCAGGGGAAGCTGGAAAAGCCCTTGCCTAGCACAAGCACTGCCCAGCCACAGCCAAACCATCGGTGTGTTATCAACGTTGTTTTCATACTAAGCCCAAAGCACGGCACTGCACCAGCTGCAGGGAAGAAAATTAACTCTGTCCCAGCTAAAACCACAACGCTTTTCCATCCGTTTCACTGAGCAGAAGTCCCCCAGCTACGGGCTATTAATTTGTCCAAAGGCTGCAGAGGCGTGGGACATTCCAGAGCCACGGGTCTGTACGAAGAAAGCAGCAGTGTCACCTTGGTTAGCCTGCACTTTGCACTCCATTACATTACTGTAAAAGTCACCGTCCACATTTTCTGAACATTCCCAGTATCACGGATGCACGTACGTAATGGCGGAAATTTTAGTATCAGTATTACATGGCAGGAAATAAAAGGAGTCTTTGAGTACAACCAAGCTGGCAGCAAACCACTCTTGGCAAAGGTTTCTTGGCCTCACTCCTGTCTTACAGTTCACATCAGTATCCGAAAATCACGTTTTCTGGATTGTATAGGTTAAATTAGGAGATGGGGGTTTGAATTTATTTGGTGAATTTGTATAATCCGTGTCATGAAAAAGGATCATTTTTAGGGGTTTACCTCTTTCTTGCCACTATTTTACATAAATTTTATACTACTGCCCAACCAAAGCCAAGTACCACAGCACCAAAGCATTCACTGATTAGAAAAACACTTCCAGGCTAAAAAACTGCTCATGTGACTAAGCCTTTACCTACAAACAGAACACACGATGCACACAAACAAATGTGTAACATAATATTACTGACTTCTAATGCTGGAAAATGCATTGGAAATTTAAAATTAGGTTTAACTTCAACTCACAACCCTGATAATTCATTAAAATTCATTTTAAAAACTAAGACTTTGGAGAACTCTGCAATGGTACTTTACCTCTAAGTTGGTTGTAACTTCACAAATATGCTAAACACTATACGAACAAGGAATGCACACTAGTTAGATCATAAGGAAAAGAAAAGAAGGCGGCAAGGTAAAAAGTAACTTTTATGTCAAGAGCATACTAGTTGCTTGATAATTATGAGGGGTTTTTTCATACCTAACAAGAAATTCAGATGCACATCAATAGAAGAACAAGTTAATGTAGGTCCACAGTCACCTTAATTACATTTCTGACATAGAACTGCTTGCAAACCAGAGGCCTGGAAAGTTACAAAAAACAGATTTCTTCAGATACCTCCAAGTTCAGAAATAGGACGTAGCTACTCTCCTGCTACTGAGACACTCATCTCTAGGATTCAGCCAGCAGACCTCAGAAGATACTCCCCAACTTACCTGCAAACACAGGGGAACTAAAGCATCAGCACAAAGAAGCCATGCTCTGCGGAGTTCTTCAGTCCTCGACCAACTCCACAGCCAAGATCAGATCCATGGACACCTTTGACAGTGCACAGTATTTACTCAAGGAAGCTTACCGGCGCTCACTGAAAGGGGCTTTCACAATTAAGGAAGTAAAAGGCAGCTCTTTCACAATGTTCTCTTCTTGCTAAACTGGCCAAGATTAATGGCCAAGCCATCCTCCCCATTGTCAACACTGTCTTATCCACAGCACATGGCAAAGGCAACGGTGCCAGCAGCAGCACAAGCCAGAAGGATACCTTGCACATAGCCAAGGCGAATCTACCAGTCTCCTTTCTCCCTGGCTTCTCCCCTCTGAAGCCCAAAAAACCCTCTTCCTTTCATAGACTAATCGGGCTCCCTGGCCCCGAGCTGCTACGTTATTCATTCTCTCTGCTGGAGAAGCTGGAGCATGGCCAGCCGCCTGGACTTCTTTCATGCACAGTGTCCTAAAGAGACACATTTGGAAAAAGGACCCTGTGATAAATCATTACTGCTGCCAAGTATAGTTACAAAATAGTAACAGACTTTCTGTCTTGAAAAGAAAGAAAAATCCCCACAGTTGACATTAACCTCTTGTGTACCGTGATGCCCGAGAACCTGGATGCAGAACACCTACCCACCGAGAAAACAACCAGGAAACAGTATAACAAGTATATTACAACATGAATGCATTAAATTTGCATAAACCAGAAAAAAGGTGCTTCTTTCATTTTCCAGAATACACCTTTCTTTTTGTTATCCTACTGAATTTAAAAGGAACTAGGTAGAAGACAAGATTTCAAATTAATCTAATCTAGTCACTTAAAAATGCAGGTAATCACACACCAGGATTTTCAGAAGAGCCTGAGAAGCCTACATACCCCTCCTCATTTGATATTTAAGAACTTCTGGAAAACCAACAAAGCTGAAGTTAAAATACTTTTTTTTTTAAATGGCCCATGTCCAAAGAATTTATTTGTGAGTTAAAAATTGGATCAGTTTGTTTTATAAAAATAAAGATCACTCTTTCAGTTGAAGCTTGTGACACTGACTAAAACAGCCGTCCCTGTTTTGTTAAAATATGGGTTTACAAAATAGAGAATCAAAAGGCCCCAAGTCAGTACACCATACTTTTCCACAACTCTAAGGCTGCAAGTGCTACAACCTGCAGTGTGGGAAATACTTCTCTTCGGAAAACAGGAAGAAAATTGGGAAAACTGACTTGAATTAATAAGCAAATTATTATCACAAGACCAGCTTCACTGTCATTATGTACTTACAAACTAGCCTGTTTCATTTGATTTTTGTCTCACTGTGCCCTGATTTTACTGAAGAGCCTTCAGGCGCGGCTCCTGCAGGGACCCTGTCTCAGCCTCTCCCAAGCGCGACGCCGAACGGCTAGGAACAAGCAGCACACTCCCTCCCGAGCTGCCTCAGAAAATAAACAAAGAAGTTTTATTTTCACGACTTCACATGTATTTTAAAGTGATGATCTTCTCTCTGGAGCATGTCAAGAGAAGAGGTAAACTTTGTTCGTCGTACAACCAACCAGCAGAGGCAAATATCTCCATTAGACAGCAAGGATGTGTCTGAGCCACATGCAGTGAGCAAGAAGTTCTTGCTTTGTTCAATAGAGAAGATAAAGAATAGCTGGATATTCAGTTTATAAGCTTATAAACTGTTACTGGGCTTTTATCTTTCAGGGCAGTATTTCCTAGCTAAGGATCATTCATCAGCCTTGAGGATCAGCCACCAGTACTAAAAGGCAGCTGTGATGTTTAGACACCTAGAATTGAAATTTTTCTTACATTTTCCGATTTTGATCTACTGAAGTCTTTCTAGGTGTCCGTGTTTAATAACACGGCATTGTTGTAAACTGTCAAACAAGTTTTGTTCACGTAACGTACTAATTAAACATACAGATGCATTTTTTAACTTGCAATTCTAAACAAAAAAATTGCAGAAGCACCACCAAGAATGCTTTCTGTAGCTTTTGATTCCTTTTAATAAAACACTGTTGGCAACTCATTGATCAGAATGAGATATTTTACTGTGAATTACTTCAAGGAATGCTTTAAAAAAAAGTGGATGACTCAATGATTTAAATCAGACAAGAACAACGCGACGAATGAATCATTTAAATGCACTATTAATACTCGTGGTATCAATGAAAGACAGTGTTTTAATATAAGTTAAAAGCAGGGTAATTTGTATTAAGTATAAAAATAAATTCACATATTAATACTTCACTTTAAGTTGTAACAAAAGAAAATTCAAATAGAAATTAAATGCCTCTTTCTAAATCAGTATATTGGAATCCTGCGATAAGCCGTGATCTTCACTTCTTACTGTAAGAACGGACCACAGGTCCAGTTCAGATTATTTTCTGTCTATCAGCAACTAGTGAGAGAGGTCCCAGAGGAGAGCTGGTGGTTGGTAACCATCCTGGAGCGTAACGAATGGTTTCAGGCACCACTTTATCATAATTCACCAAAGAGAAGCTGCTGATTTTCAAACCTGCTTAAATGACCCAAACACCTTCTGCTAAGATCTGGATACACTGTCAAAGCTTCTTGTAAAGTCACATCCCTAAACTTGCTTAGATTTTGGGGGGGTTGTATGCTAAGAGAGTATGGGTCCGTTTCTATACCGATCACATCCTCAAAAAGAAAACGATTACATAAAAGGAGAAATAAATCCTTCCACATGAGAAAGATCTTGCAGCAAAAAGTTCCACAATTCCCTCAAATAGGTCATTTAAAAATGGAAGCCTCAGCAAAAATTATCCATCAGTTATCTAAAAATATATCCAATAGTAAAAAAAAAATTCCTCATGCGCATGTTGAGAGAGCACAAGTTTCTGTGCATACAATAGAAACGGTCTGAAGAGGAGACAGTTCTAAAGGGATGACAGCTTAAAAATCAATCCTCTTATGAAAAAAGATAATTTTTCCATTAAAAAAATTAGTAAGTACTAGGCACATACTGTTCCTTAAGGAAAAAAGAAAAAAGGAAGAGCAAGTGCAACTGCAATAAAGAGAATGTAATAACGATCTTACAACATTGATTTGCCAACGCTTAGTACAGGTACTTCACGCATCAAAAAGATGTTTATATGAATGAAGGTAAGCATACATCTTCGCAAAACCAGCAGCTTTACATACATAGTGCTGAACTGGGAGCTGCAAAAGCCACATTAAAAAAGCCACCCTTGCAAAGCCACAGAAAAACCCTGGAGGCTGGGAAGAGGATGCAGGAGATGGGAGCTGATTTTAACCTTTACTGAATTATGTTTGACCGTATTTATATACATCACATGTTAGAACAATTCACTATAGATCATCAGGTTTTATGTAAGCTGGCCAGTATTTAGTGCACAAAAATCCCTCAAAAATAAAAATATGAATCATACCTGGAATATAATTCTAGGATGGAGCGATATGGTTTCAACATCTGTCAACGTAATAAACACATGCAAGAACCTGTATCAACACTTCCCAGGGACAAGTCACACTGAATACAAATAATATTTATCTTTAGGTACTGAAAAAAAATGTCACATGGAAATATCCCACATCTTTGGTGGAAATTTAAGTAAAGGAGTGCTTAGACTAACAAGAATTAATAATCCTGATAGGACTGAGATGAAAATGGATCTCATTAACAGACATGTAAGGCCAGAGGGTTCAGCTCTTGGAGACAGGACTGAAGACAAACCCACCTCTTCAAAATACACCCACCGCAGACCAGAACAGGCAAATTTTGCCCCCTAGCCATGCTCCAAAGAGCTCAAGGACACCAGGGATCCAGCAGTGCAAGTGAAGAGGCTCGGTCATCTTTGTAACAGTACAGCCTGGGCAAACACAAGCCGTGTTGGACTGGCCCGGAGTGATAACTCACTGCACTCCGCATCCCTCTTGCATCATCTAGCAACATGACCTTTCATTTATCAAAGAAATAAAAAATAATTAATGAAGTAGGCGGTTTCATTTCATTCGGGAATGCTCCTACCACGCTCCAAGACAGAACACTTCCAGCCAGTGCAGAAGTGTTTGATACCCGAAAAATGTTTTGCACGTGGAGCACCGAATCAGCGTGCAGTCTGATCGTGTTTCATGAGATTCCTTCCTTGTTGTGAAAGGTTACAAAACTGCAGGTTGCCTCTTAACTGTGGTTAAATATCAAAATTGAATAAAAAGGGAGCAGTACTGTGAAGTCCCAGAAACCTCCTCACCATCTTGTAACACGCCTTTGCTAAAGCTGCCTCAACTCCTATCCCACAGCAGCAGCTCCTCAAGGTTTGCACTTCAGATCCTATCAAGCTACGACCACCTTGCGACGCAACTTCAGCTTGCCTTACAGCCAAAGAGTACACTAATCTCTCCACTCAAAGCTGCCTCCAACACATGGTGCTATTCTAATGCTTCTTTTGGAGCAATAACTACAATTCTGCCAACCGTCATCACACTTCATCCATCTTCTGTATTCTTTGCTGCTTACTTGGTAACTGGAGAGTTGAAAAATCAAACATATTGAAAACGAAATTTAATAAAGTAACAACCTAATAAAACCTTCCACCATCCAGTTAGTCTCATCTTGACTTTTATCATCACATTTAGAAGCTTAAACATGAAATGAAATTATGAGATGAGAGGTTTATTTTGCATTCTGAGATTTTACAGTAGAACTGGGAATACAGGCTCCCTCTACCCCACGCAGCAATTAATATTTCTTCCTTCCACACTATTCTATAATAACCAAAGGATACCTAGAAGAACCCTCCTTCCCCCTCCCCAAACAAATCCAAAAAGCACGACTTTGTGCTGTAGCATCTGTGTCACACGCTCTGCCACTCAAAGTTTCTATATTCTTTGTATTACCCACACTGCATAAAAGAATTATATACTGCTGCTAAAGATTATTCTCTTGTGGTCTCACTGAACCTATTCCTACAAGTTAGTCAGAGAAAAAGACACAAGTGTAAGCCTTTCACAAGTCTCTTGATAACGGAGACTCCAAAAAAAGCTAAATTTAGTACCAACAACTGTGAAAAGCCACCTTGAAAGAACATTTTCCGTAGAGCTGAATCCGTTCCTAGGAGGTGAATTCAACCCACCTGCCCCCAGGAGCCACTGGCTCCTGATGCAGCACTGCACACTTGCACGTTACACAATCAGGAGATCTGCCCGGTTCATCTACAGATGTCATTTATTGCTTGGAAAATCTTCCGGAAATTGTGCCAAGCCACGTGATGTGAAAATTCACAAGCTAATTAGAAAAAGGTAATTACCTACAGCTTTCTGTGATTGACATCAATGGATCTGAAATCATTGCAGGCAGAATTTCACTGCAAACAGGAATTAGAGTTTCCAGCATTCAAATAGAACAAAAATACGAAGCCTGCAGAACTGTAAACATTACTTTTGCTTTGCTTGTACAAAAACCAGAAATCCATTTTTACAGATTAGAGCATTCATTTTGTTTAAATCATCCTTAAAGTTACAACAGCCAAGTCTGTTGCTCACCCAAGAACCGGGGCTAGGCTTGTTCCAGGAGAGAAGGCCAAAGATAAGGCATTAGACGTCACTGATTTTGCAGATGAAATAGTTGAATTCACAGATATAAACCTTTGTTCTTAATTGACTCGTTTGTAGTTTTAAAACTCTCACAGATACGGTAATTATTAAGGTTTCCTCAGACACCCTGGAAAGGACATTCCACTTTCCCAACGGTTTCACTGAACAAATCCCCCAAACTGATTATGTTATTTTCTTTTGAAGCGAGTGTGCATATTCTTCTTGAATTGAGAAAACTTTTTTCTTTGGGGAATGAGAGAAGGTGAGGTCATCTGACATGGAAAAACGTAACTTTCCCTCCTTTGCCCATCAGCGTGGTGCATCTCGGCACAGCTCTTGGTACGGGGTTTGTCAGAAAACTTCTACTCCCTCTACCGGTTCAGCGAGGGTAAGGCAGCTACAGGGGGCTGTCATACCCACGAGTGGGCGGGAGTAACCCCACGAAATCCCAGACGTATCCAAAAATCACACAGAATATACGTATTTTAGTCTGTTCCCCTCTCACACCTGTGCCACTACAGTCTGACTGTAGTAGTATACCGATATACTTCTTCCCTTAGCCCAAAAAATTCTGCTAGATTTAATAACTGAATTGATGCTTCTGATTTGCTTAGCACCTAGGCAGTGTTGCATTTTAAAGCTTAACGTGTTGACTCACAGCATGCAGTAAAACTATTTTGACAAAACTGGTAACCGCTGTGAGCTCTTCTTCAGTGCTTGTCATCAAAATATCCAAGTGGTGTACAAAAATGGACCGCTCATTTGCAAGGGGAAGGGATGAGGCATGATCCCCGTTTTACAAACGTAAATCGGAGGCACACAGATTGGTAGAAATATTGTCTACTTTTTGGCACTCAGCTTGAATCACTAAACAGGCAGCATCTGAGAGCACTGACCACTCCTTGCTCCTTCATGCATTCAATGACTGCTTCCTCTCCTTCTCTTTCTTTACCTACCAGTATTCTTCTACTTCTGCACACGTTAACAACTAAGTACCTAAATAGCTGTCAGCAAAACATCTGGAACCCTGACACCACACCTCCTTGTGAGCACATGGCCAAACGACCATGGTATTATCCATTATCCGTCCCCTGCACACGGGGTTAGTCTGTCCCACAAGCATGACTCTGCTGTCCTTGTTGAAGCCCGTAAGGTTCCTCTGGTTTGCCAAGGTCCTTCAGGCTGGCAGTCCCTGCCCTCCAGCATATCAGCCGCTGCCTCCAATACAGTGTTGCCCACACACTCAGTGAGGATGCATCTCCATCCCTTGCCCAGCCTGTTGCTAAAGATGCTGTATCTTGGCTGACGCCAGTATCAACCCCTGAGGAATGCTCCTTGTAACTGGCCACCAGTTACAGCTTTGAACTTTTGACCGTCCTCCTTCGAGCCCGCCAATCCAGCCAGCTTTCCTCGCAGGCTGCAGTCCCTCTCTCTAGCCCACATCCCCCACAGCTGGCCATGAGGGTCTTAGGCTGCGCTGAAAGCCTTGCTGAAGTCAAGGTAAGCTGTGTCCAGCACCCCAGCCCCATCCACAGAGCCAGTCGCTTCCTCATCGAAGGCAATCAGGCTGCTCAAGCACAATCTGTAGCTGGATAAATCTTTCTGTCTCGGCTTTCCCCAATGACCTTCTTGTCTGTCATGCCTGAAATGGCTTTGAAGTCTTCATAATTTTAACCATGACTAAACTGAGGCTGTCAAGCCTGTGTCTCTCCAGACCCCTTCACTTCCTTTAGATGGGTATAATGCTTGCCTTTTCCCAGTCCCCGGGGAACTCCCCATGCTTCTTGGCACGTACCTTCCAGCTTCCTACATTCTCCTGCAAAAGATACAGAGACACCAGAAGCGAGCTCTGGTGGAAAGCATCTGGAGAATGACTGGGGAGCTCCAATTCGTAACAACCTCATTGCAGCTTTCACACAACACTATCTACACTGATGTTCTTTGCGTGAAGAGGCTGTTCAAAGTTCTTCAAAGGTTTATTAGCAGTTCTCAGTACAGAGAAAAGTCAGTTGTGTTCTTTAAGCAGCATTCAGCAGTTAGTCAACATGGATTAAAGCAGCTAGGCTGCACAACTGAACAGTTCTGTTTATGAAAATACCTTTTTGACAAAAAAAAAAAGATCTAAAAGGAAATTTAAAAACTAATTCTAAAACATCTTACAACATTCAGTGCGCTGCTCCGTTAATACTGTTGGCAAATGCAGCAGAAACAAACACCATGTAACATGAGGAAGAAAGATACTCCCAACATCATGTTTCATTCTTTTCTTCCAAGCCCCCTAACCTTCCTTCTCCAGTAAGAAAAAAAAGCAGCTTCCACGGCTATACTCACAGCCCCAAACCCTCATCACCAGCACCCCTTGCTTTCTCGTCTTGCTCGTTCCTGCATAAAATCAAACCCTATGCAGAAGGCCACTGAGTTCCATGAGCTCTGGTCAAACGCTGCTGGCTGCCAGTAAAACACTCAATGGAAAGTATTACATGTCATCCACAAAGGCAAATCACTGCTGCTGTAGTTTCCGACAGCTCAAAACCAAGCTTGCACAGTGAAGGCTTTCAGGTAAGTTTGGAGTGAGAAAAGGTGGTCGATGGGGCAGTGTCAGTGGAGCCGACCACTGCCGAAGGGCAGAGCTCTGAAGGGGCAATGGCACATCACCACCACTCCCTGACCCCTTTTGTTCCCAAAATCAGTTCCCTGGTTTGCAGAACGGATGCCCACATAAAGGGCTGCTTTAAAAAGCCTTTTTCTCTTCCCTGAAGAAACCCTCTGGAAGTTGAAGAGCTCAGAACAACACGTGAGGACAGCAGAGGGGAGATGGCTGCTGTAATGGAAGCAGCGTTCAGAGCGGAGCAGGACAAATCAGCCCCTGCTATTAGAATGGACTTTGGTGAATTAATCTCAGCAATCAGATCTGTAGAATCGCTAATGAAGAGAAAGGTTTGAGAGAAGGATTAACGCTGATACAGAAGAACTTGAGAATGGGCTCACTGACCTAGAGATAAGTCTCGGATAAAACCAGCAAGTAGGAATATGTCTGAAAAATAAGATGCGGCTGACTGAGGAAAAAGGAGTGCTCGTAGATGCACTGACAGAAATAAAAAACATAGGGAAGCAGCCAAAGAAAAAGAACCAGCTCCCAGCAGCTGTGAAGGAGACAATCCTGTCAAATACTCAGGGCGTGCCTTCCGTTCTTTTCTAGCTATTTGAAGCAAATACAGCAATCAGTGTAGAAGAAATACATCAACTATTTTTCCCTCACCTCCCCAAACTGATGCACCTGATTTTACAGTTTACCCTGTTTGAACAAATGGGACAGAGTCTGAAGATTCCTTCATTCATTTTGTTTTGGAGGAGGAAAAAAAGAAAGAAAGAATATTTCAAGCTCTGATACAGGTTACTTTAATGAAAAGGGAGGAACTAAATAAGAACTGCACCTGTATCAAAACAGTAAATATACGTGATACACAAGGCCTGCCTTTCAAACAATGTTACATATTAAAGAGAACAGTACAATATAAGTGGGGAAAAAGGATTTATAAGTCTCCAAAATTTAAGCCTCATAGCAAAGAGCCCAACATATGTCATTTCAAAGACAGAGATGCTGCTTTATCATTAAAAAAAAAGAAATCAGGCATTAAGAAACACAGCATTCTTCCAATTCCCTCACAAAAAATAAAGCAAAAAAAATGGGCAATAATACTGAGAAGGAAAACTATAAGATTATGAGTATCCAGGAAGATTTATCTCAAAGAAAGTGTAAGAAGTTGAACCATTCCAGATTCCAGAGCCAATGCAGTAAAATGCAGTAATCTAAGGGACTGAAATGTTGGGGGAAAATGGAGGAAAGGCATATTGTAAGGTTTGAAAACAGGGGCAAAGAAAAAAAATGAGTTTTGTAAGCATACTACAATATGGGAAGTTAGAAGGGGAAGCCATCGAGACAAGGAGGAAGTCGTAAAATATGGCTCTGAAAAACTTTGCATATGCAAATCATCTAAGAACTCCATATAGCACGATGAGATAGCAATCAGAAAACAGCGAGAAAGGATTAAAAATCCCCCTTCAGAAAAAGATTAGCATATACGTCTGTATTTGACGAAAGCAAAAAAGATACAGACAAAACAATAAATTTTATCTCAAGAGGGTGGAAAAAGCCACAAATAGGATGTGGAAACAAAACTCACCGAAAGGTGACTGTTACCTGAAGCACCATCAGGGCTCTGGACACACAAGAGGTGGGGTCCAGATATCCATTGCTTGTTACTCGTAACAGGATGGAGGCGGCCCTAGTCAGCACACTTGTTGTTACAGCTGGCGATGTTCAAATTTGTGAAAATACTGGCAAGGCTTAGGCTGACAGAGCTGGCTGATCCCCCGCTCCCCCCATACACTCACACACAGAAGCATAAAACAATACGGGTTGATCAACTCTAGCGGAACAGTTGAGTCAGTTAATAAAAAAATTATAAACACAGCAGAGGACTGAACAGACCTGTCGAATAAGAATTATTTATGAGCTATGAAGCAAGTCAGGCTAACATCTGTGGTGTTACAAAAAAAAATTGTATTTGTGGATCAGAAGTAAAGCAATAACTACTAAACTAATATGGGCACTAGCTGCTAAAATTCTCTTCAAGAGAGCTGTGCAGGAGAGCAGCAGAAACTTTATTGCCCAAGCATGTTTTATTTGTCTGGGAAGAGAGCTTGGTATATGAACAAGACAGATTCTGACCAAATAAATACGCCTAAGAAGAAAAATGTGCGTATGCGTACACACATATCTTCCTAATCTATTTCCTTCCTAAGAAGAAACAGATTAAATTACATAAAATAAAAACATAGCTTTCAGGAAGGGTCAGTTCATTCTTAATAAATTCAAGGACAAGACTTCCCTGTGGTCGGAGGGGCTATGGATTTGTCCACGTACTTGAGACTTGTTTAAAAACAGACTTATAAAAAACTAGCAAAGTTTTTGGAAGAAAATAGTCTGAATTATTATTTGGATGGAATACCTTGAACATGTGGAAACATTTGCTATTCAGTACCACATTACAGTCTGGAAGTCTGATAGGTCTTTTAATAGCTCGCTTCTAATACCTTCTTAGATGAAGTTATCCCAACGTCTATAGGACCCACCAGCTGGATCTCATCACTCAGCAATTTCTTTTAGAAATGAAATCCAAAAGGCTGTTGTGACCCTCTAAACCTCTTTTGGGGTAAAAATTAGACTTCAACTCCCAAAAGAGATCAGACAGATAAGAAACTGCATGGAATTTTGGCTAAGCAGTGATGAGACCTTTGCAGAAGTGCCTTTTACCTTAGAAAGGCAAGAATCAAGAGAGAAGAGCATTTGACAGGGCCTCTTTTACTCCTGGAATTAAAATATGAAGTGGCAGATTCCAAAAGGCCCTATAAGTACATTGGAAGTTAGAGGTAATTGGCTCTCCTGTGAACCAGGAAAGAAGAACAAGTTTCAAAAACCCCACAGCAAAAACATTATGAATGGCAGGCATGCTCCCAGCTGGTAAGCTGGAGATAAAAATTGTGTGCATTGTATCAGTTAAGAACAAGTAAGATACAATTCCTAATTAACTCAGAGGAAAAAAGCAGACCCTTTGGGCTAGTTTATAAAGGATTACATGCCTCGGATAAATTTAACATGCAAAAAAAAGACAAGAGTTCTTTAGGAATCTACCTCATCCTCCGCCAGAAATAAAGGGCACAGATTCCTGGACTTACACCTCATAAAGTGAAGAGAAATATAAAACCAAATAAAGCACACAGTTTTGCAGGTGAATTTTACTAGGTTCTGAAAGGAATCTGAACTCTTACAGTAGCATTAATTTAACGCGATAATGTAAGAAGGAAATAGTCCATCTGTTTGGGAAAGAAACAAGGATAATTATAATAGCTGAAAAGATTGGATCCATTACACAGGCTTATTTCACTAGCACAATACTTCAATGACTATATTAGTGGATTGATTTGATGTAAACTAATTAAACTGATCTGTCACCCCAGATCAATGAATGTTTAGTATAAGCAAGCAAACTGCACGTTTATAATGAGACAGGTCCTTCATAAAACAGATAAAAACAATAGAGTACCTTATACTCTCTGGAAAGAACAGAACTGCCCCAGAAGGGCTGAGTTAGGGGAAAGAAGCCTCAAAACAAATTTCTGACGAGCAGCAGCAGGCAGGAGCACCTGCCTGCAGGTTTTAATGGGGGTGCTGGTCCTAGCCATAGGGCTTCTGGCCACAAACATTGCGCTGAATCTTCAGTCAGAAGAAATAAAACAATGGAGCAAAGCACAGTTCTTTCACACTTTAAAACAAACACATTCTAGGTAAATTTAGCCCTGGATACAAACTTATGAGTCAGAAAACTTCAATGTCTGCATACCTCTGTAAATCAATTTAGAATAGAAAAATAAAGGTAATATTTTCCTATACTCAGATCACATTTCAGCTTTAAAGACACTGTTGTCTGGTAGCTTTGTGGAATGTCTATTTATGACAGAGGAAAACAGAGCCTAATCAAAATACTATCGCGGTCATAATGTGTCCTCAAGGCATTACTGTAAAACATCTTGAGTGCCCTTGAGTCACAAGAGAATTTTTGTTAAGACAAGAGATTAAATACGTGCGCAAATACCCATACCCAGAGCCATACTGCATACAGTACGCTGCTGTGAAATCCTATCAGTGGAGCTTTGAAAGTACACACACACACCAAATTAACCACAGGAGATTACACAATCTGATGCTGCAGTAGAAATTCATTTATTTTAATTGGCCTTACTGCATGTAACTATACATTCATATGCATGTAATTGGTATTCTTCTTTTATAAATATTTTGTGTTCCTGAACCACAATACCATAAAGAGTACTAAAGAAAAAAAACCCACCCCAGCTGAGTCAAAGTGAATTTTAACCACAGTTCTTCAGAGAAGTTGCTCAGCAGTTTCTGAAGGAGGAATAATAAGAAGGCATTTTACTGTTACCACTACCAATGTTCTTTTAATCATGAAGAATTATCAAAACCACATCACAACATCTCGGGCTTGTTAGCTTGACTTCACTGACCCTGTTTGCTAACTGTGTTACTGCAAATGAAAGAAACTGCGAAGAACAGTAATCCTAAAGACCAGCATGCTCACTTGGATTCCCCCAGGAAAAAAAAAAAAAAGAAAGAAAGAAAAAAAACCACAATACCTTTAACCCTGCTTCAAAGATTTACTCCCGCACTGGAACGCAAAGTGACCAGAGTGGAGGGAATTAAGGTACACGCACTGCAATTTCATCAAAACCCACTCGCACCAGAGACACCCGAATGGGCTGTCACCTGCCTACATAATGTAAATTCATTACACGAAGGTGAATCAACAGCAGACCTGAAACCTCTAACAGATTACTTTCACAACACAGAACTCAATGATTTTGTGTTCCCAGTTCCCAGAGATGGGTGTAGCTCTGTGTTAGAGTTTCCCTGTGAAAACAGGTTGTTCTGGAGGCATCGGCCTCTGCTGCCAGGGCAGCTCGCGCTCCCTCTCCCCTGGCTCTACCCTCCGGATCACGCTCTCCCACACTTAAACGGCTTCTGAGGCCACGAGGCAAATCACAGCACCAAAACCATCAGGGAAGCTTCATTTCCAATGTCTGTTTAGCAATCTAAATACTGTTAATGATAAATATAATTTTAAAAGTCAATAAGTAGCTAATCTTTTCAAAGTACTTGGCTAAAAAAAAAAAACAATCCAGAACCGCCAGTGTCCCACCTATGCCTCCACAAAAACAGGCCCCACAAAATCGTAACAGTGAAGAGCAGCCACGCAGGTGTCCTGGAGGTATGCGCTCACCGTGTGACAATGGTCCAGAGAACGGAACACTTGGACCTAGCTGTTAAACATCTATGTTTATTCAAGAGGATTCCTCAAGATCTTTTCCTTCGCATACTGAGAGACTGGGAAGCAAGGGAGGATGGTGAGAAAGGGAGCACTGAGGTTCTGGGGGAGCAAAGCAAACATGTGAGATGAGTATCGAGTTGTTCAGAGCAGCACAGAAGGACTGCTCTGCCACTGTCAGCCACAGGGTGACAAGTTCCTTTTGTGTATCGATGGAAAAATGCTCTCCTTTTTTATCAGTTTTTACAGCATCAAATCTGTAGTTCTCCAGAATTGCAAAGCAAATAAATAAACCAGATTTCAGGCTTGTAATACTGTATGCTACAGGGAAATGTATATGGAGGATTTATTGGTTTTTTTCCTTACTGTGTTGCGAAGAAACACAGAATTAAATACATTCGTTAAAAAATTAGGCAGCATCTAGTGTCATGTTATACCTTGGCACACTAAAACTTATCTGAAAACAATATTTTCCAGTGGTGGGATGTTTTCCATTTAGGCACTGTTAATTTAACAAACCTCAATCTCCTTTTTTTATTCCCTCTCCTCCCCTGAAGAATGCCAAACAGAACTTCTCAATAAAGCAACTTATTTCAAAGGCAGAATTGCAATAAATTACATTAAACATCCAGTCTAGTCATTAGGCATTAGAGAAAACCTCATCTATTAACTACTGTCATATTGTTTTTCAAGAAGACCTCTCTCTCTTTCTGTTCTGCTCGAAGACAGAAGTACAGCCCTATCAAATCCTGCGATTCCAGAACGGACATTTTGCATTCTCAAAATAAGAAGCGCATATTTGCAAAGCTCTGCACATACAAGATCCTTAATATTGCTTTGGGAGATAAGCCAGAAGGAATACTAGGGACTGGTAACAGAACAACTGACAAAGATATGGCTTTGTGCAGAAACCACCATTTGAGATTATTTGTCTCTATACAGTTTTCAAAGGTTGTGAGTATCATAGGAGGACCTGTACTCTCCTGGGCTTTAGACTGTAAATGTGACACTTCACAGATGTACAAAATCACAGGAAGACAGAGCCATCTGCTCGTGTCTTCCCAAAACCTACCTGTCTTTTTACACAGGTACCTTCCTCAGATTAACCACTCCTGCAACAAAAGATCAAGGAGCTCACAAGGAAAGAAAATTCCTTTATGAAAGCCATGAATGACAACCACGACCTCAGGCTCAAATTACTAAGGGCATCTTTACAAAACAGACATTTTTCCTACGATATGAGAGAGACTAATTAAAGTAACTAACGCAAGGAAGGTAGCACCATGATGCACTGCTTAAACTTCTCACGACGAGTATCTTCAGGATCAACCACCACAAACTGGGACTCTCACCACAAACCAGACTTAAGAGATCACGGATGTCCACGGTCCAAAAATTAAGTCAGCGCTGCTACAAGGCAACCTCAGGACACAGCGAAGGCGTGCTGTTGAGAAACATAATTCCCCTTCCCCAAATAAAACTTGGGTAGTAAGATATCAAAAGCGGGGGGCGGGGGGGGGGAGAAATTCTGGCACTCTGAGCAATACCTCTTAACTTGTTTCAACCAAGAGAAAACAGCCCGCTTCTTCCACTGCATTTATCACCACTGCGTCCCTGCACCTTCACTTGTGGTTTCCCATGGAATATACAGAAGCACTACTTACACAGATGCACAAGCACAAATAAAAACTATCCCAAAATATCCAAAACGTGCTGCCAGATGGCTTTAAAAAGAAAAATGAAAGATCTAATTAAAAGCTCTTATGCTGCCAGCACTCCGTTTTTTTTTTAAATAAATACAGAAGCTAAATAAAAATGTTTTTAAAGCTTATCAATAATGTTTTGCTTCACAATTACAGTCTCTCCTAACCTCCAGTATGGACCAAACAGGCCAAGCCACGTGAACCACTGCAAACTGTAAACTCCTTCCCTGGCATGGTGGAAAAAGGAGACTAACAGAAATGGTGACTAAATTTGGGCAATTTCTCCTCAATTCTATCTCTTCCCATTCCTTTCTCTCCCTCCTGTTAAAAAAAAAAAAAAAAAAAAAACAACTGCTACTGCTATCACAAGTATTGTCTGTAATGAAGAAGGTTTCACTGCCACAAGTTATCGTAGTCATCTTTGAGGAAAAAAATTATTTTCTTAATTTCCATAATTGAAACATGAACCTTGATGTTAGTTTAGGATTATGTGTAACTATTATTTGTTTTTCCCTACATCTCATCTCCCCAGTAAAAACAGATTGTGGTTTAAATACATTTTTAAATAAATATACATATATTTTTAAATATTAAATTACAGCACAATATTAAAATGACTGATGATGTTTTGAGTCTACAAGATCATCAACTGAGCACATCTATTCATTAAAAAGAAGAAAGCCCAGAAGTAAAACCAGAACACACATAAAAGGAATACTTTCCAAAACTGTCAATAAAACACACGCACGAGGAGTTGACATTTACTTACCACTGGACCTGTTTTTGCGGTTTGACTTCCCTCCTGTAAGAAGCATCTTGAGACTGTTTCGAAACATGGCGATCCTGTTCCACTTTCCGTGTCCCCAAAACTGCGTAAAGCAAAAGAACAATAGATGTAACAAAAAAAAAAAAATCAACACACTGATGTTGATCAACATTACAGAGCAACTGTAAAGGGAAAAAACCAAGACAACAAACTTAGAATGATGAAAAACTATTTTGCCAATATATTTCCTAACAACAGAAATCAACATCCACATAAAGCCTACCGTTCCGTTTGCTTTCAGTCGCCGAGGTTATGGCCAGGACACCACCATTTCAGCACTGCTCCCATGACCTACCCGTCCTGGCAAATGCTTTGACCAAATCATCCTCACACTAAACTGGGAAAGACACAGCACTTAGCAAACCCTGCCTCCGTTGCCCGTTACTATTAAAGCCAAACGTACCAGAAAGAGTTGCTACCCTTTGCACTGCTCAGAAGAAGTCAGTCTTGCTGACAACCACCCACAGACTACAAAAGCTGTTGTCTACAGCTCCTGGGCTAGTCGACTGTCAAATTCTGCTGAGCTCAATAAATTGTCATGAGGAGGAAAGCCACTCAAACCCGAAGTTAACTGATGCAAAAAATCAAACAGAAACATTATCCATGTATTTTCCTCACTCTGTATGTCTCAAAAGAAAAAAAAAAGTTGTCTCTGTGCTGTTGAAGATAAAAGAATGAGCCTCTGGGTTCACCAGACACACTGACAGCTTGTTCTGGTGGAACATCCTCTTATTAAAGTAGGTAAGCCATCCAAACACCAACAACAAAAGCAGCTCCTAACTAGACAAAAAGAATAGTAGAGTGTCTTTGATCAGGCCACATAATAAACCACAACTTTCCTTCTATTGTACACATAATATTCCAGAGTTACAAGGTAACACATTCATCTTCTAGAAATATATCATGAAGTTTTTTCTGCAACATTAGGTAGTTCTTGGAGGATGCTCAGTAAACGCAATCTTGAGCTTCTTCATTTCTATCTATTTTCAAGAATATTAATACTAAAATACCCAGTTCTAGGAGCTTTATATGTGGCATTTAAAGCCACGGAAAGTAATTTTAATATGACTTACTCTCTCACTGAGAGATAGTTACATTCCAAGGCAGCAACTTTGAGCACACACGTGACAAACACCAGTGAGCACGCGAGGACGGCCTTAACTTCAGCCTTTCCTCACTTTCAGGAGATTCCATTCACTTATTAGATTCCACAAACAGATTCTGGGGTATGTTTGTCTGCATGCATGCATACATGTATGTATGCATGCATATTAAACAGAAGATACAATACTGGTATTTACTTTGCATCTATGAATCACTTGAGTATCGTCTGGCATCTTTCTGAGGCCGTGCATAATGACATCAAAGCACAACGAGCTAGTATTTAGACGTATTCCCAGGGCTCCCAAACAAAGCCCAGGCCCTTCTTCGAAGCATCCTACTGTTACACGACTACAAAAAAAGTTTTCCATCTGGGCACAAACACAATTGTCTTAAATTTGAATTCTCTTCATTTAGTTTCTTTAGACGGCTGTTACGTTCCAGCTCACAGCACAGAAAGAAAACTTCTGGGTTTACATGTCCTTCCTCTCTCACAATCTGCTGTTAATAAACTTCTTCATATACAACACCCTTTGCAACGTCAGAAGGAGAAAGTATGAAGTAGACATTAAACGTGAAGAGGAGCCAACCAAACTCAGTGTGTTATTTATTTTGGAACATGATACTATTGCAACCCCTCCAACAGCCCACTAACCCAAATGCAGCCTCTAGGCTTTGAGCAAGACAAGGCAGCAGTCAACACCTCCTGCTACTGTTCGGAGAACTGCTTGAGTCTGAACATGGCTCACCTTTCCCGCCTCTACAATATTCAGCACTACACTGGTAACAGAATGTGTACATTTGATTGATCAATATTTATTTATTTTTTGTTAAGAAAAAGCAGTCTGAAGTGGTTCTTATATTAAGCCAAGCAGCAGAGCCACAATGAAGTTAATTTTTTCCTAGAAGTTTATGAACAGAAAAATGTAACTGTCACCTAGCAACAGTTTTCCAGGACAGGCAAAACAAGAAGAGGTAGCTTCTTTGTGCTCCGTGATAGCAATATGTAAATATAAGGAGAAAACATTTCACCAGCTATCAGGGTTAATACTGATTCACACTAACCTAGCATGCTGGCAAGGACACGCAACTGTCTTTCAACAAGCAAAGTGAGGTACTTCTGGAAGCGCAGCTGCAACAGCGAAGCGTGGAGCAAAGGGGAGGCCAGCTAAGGATTTATCCCTTCTGTAGGCAGGTAAGGCAGCCTGCAGCAAGCTGCTCTGCCCAGACCTAACGTACCTGCCCGAACCATCCTGGCGCAGTGACTGTAGTGCCCCGTGTCCGAGTAAGACCTTGAGAGCATTCCCATGAAGCCATACGCAGAGTGGGCCACGCCAGTCAATCAAGCAATGATACCATTTGCAACCTGCAGACTTCAGTTACAGGTTTGATTCTCTGCTCACGCTAAAGTCAGTCAGAATCACCTCCACTGCTGATGACAGTGTAACATCAGACTTTGACTATCTCCAGCCAAGAATAACATCCTATCTTTCATCTTTTACCTGTGGCACTAAGCGTACTAGTTAGCCAATGCAGGTGGAAGGGCAAAGTGGGGTTGTGAAGTGCTCAGCTTGCTATTTCAGATTTAGGTAAAAAGAGGGTAAATAAATAACAATCTTACAGCATTTGGTGAGAGAAAGGTAGAAGAGAAAGATCCTGCTAAAACCCCACCGAAGAAAAGTGTAGGGTTTTTTCTTTTTCTTTTCTTGCTTTTAAAAAGCAGCTGTCAAGGTATCCATTCTGAGCCCCATCTAAGTCTGAAAGCACAATCAATCTTTACAATGGCATTTTCCTCAGAACCAAACTCTCATGGTAGCAGTGGACAACCCAGAACTTCAAAGTCCCCACCAATTAAGGAGGAGGTTTAGGGACTATCCCCACATCAGCCTGCGCCGAGGAGAGAACCGCGTGGAGCCGTGCCATCAGTGCTGAGGTATAACCTAATGAAACCTAACCACGCTGACGGAGCCAACTGGGCTGAGCCTGGGCAGTGCCAAAGGTGAGGACAACAGTTTGCTAATGATGTTTACCTCCAGCCTTCACAACGCAAACTGTGCCAGAAATTGCTGTGCTGCTGCTGCAATTGAACTAGGTCTCTGCACAGGGCATATATGGGGCCTCCGTGAATTTGCTCCAAATTGCCTTGGAGTAGAGAAAGCATTGATGTCTTGCATTAAGACCCTGAGTTCCCAGAGCTCACCTGGAAGCCTCAGAGGGCTGATAGATCTTTAGCCACCCGTACAGGTGGGAGATGGAAAGAAAGCCCTTTTAGTAATAGACCTCGGTTGGCATCAACTCACGACGTGGTTTCTCATTGCATCTCACGGACAACGGTGTAGTCCTCTAAGTACTCGCTAAATTTATATCCTGATTAGTTAAGGTTTGCACAACATAGAGTAGCAGAATCAGCAGGTCACCAAAATCAGCTGCTGGTTTTCTCTTGCATGCAGAGCCACATTATTTTGTGGCTTTAAGCAAATGTGGTCACAGCTTTTCCACTGTTTAGCTAATACTAAGCCAGAAATAATATTTAAGAATAAGCACTCTAAATTAAAAATTCTGTTGGTCATACTAGTTCATGGAATTAGGAGGATTAAACAGCAAATGGTGCTACAGTATTAGGAGGAGCTGGATCAGGCAGTTTTTCATACTGACAATGAACTCCTCAACACACCACGCAGTCCAGGTTAATCCTCTTCTCCAGCCTTGTGAGCAGCTGTGTCAGCAGAAACTAAAGACGCAGCGTGCCGATGGGGATCCCTCACGCTCCCATTGCCATGGGGTGCTTCTGTCATCAAATTGGGCAACCAAGGGCTACTACACTTTGCCGTTTAGCTTGTCATTCCTAACTTTACCAAATCTAATGAAGTTGTTATGGGAGCAGAAGTCTCTGAACACTATCAGCAGGTAAATAAAAAGGTACCACCTCTATGAACTCTGTTTTATAGCATCAACGGCATGTCACAAAAGCAGCCTTTTTTTGAAAACAGCTCATGCATCTTCTGGTTTATGTACAGACAGGCTCTGCCGCATGTTGTTTTATCTTCTAACAAAGCTAGATTTCAATGAAATAAACAGAAACAGTTTCTGGGGCATGAGAAAGCAGTAGTACAAATACAGTGAAAAAAAAAAAAAGACAAGGGAGCAGAGACAGACTGAATGCTGCAAGCCACAACTTTACACCAAATGGTAAGCTTGAGCGAGTCTGCAATATCTCATTAAATCCTCCTGGATGACTAAGGCCTATTTCTTTGTTTTCTTAATTTTAAGACAGAGTTTGTCGACAGGCTGTGAAAACTACGTCACGTTTCGGGTGCCTACACTTTATTACAGCTCACAGAAGTAACTTTTGCTGCTTTTTAGAGATTTCCTTGGGAAAGACTGACTGTCGGACATGGAATTTCAAAATCAAAGCAAATTCTTTTTGCCCCATATACCACCACTGAAACAGCTAGATCCCAGTATTTTCCTCTTCTATGATCACCTCACTAAAAACAGAATTACTTTTTATATAAAGCTGATTAGTGAAGCTAAGCTCTTTTCCAAAAAAGTGTTTGATGTCCAATGAGACGTACAAACATCGCTTGGCCACTGCCGTCAAGTTTTGTGCAAGTTAGCATTAGAAGTTACTAAATATATACTTTCAGGGTGGAACTCTAATCCATATTTTCCCAATAATGAAAAGCTTCTAACTATGAAAGTATTAAGGGAATGCAATCTAAGTCATACGTGCAAGGCACATTTCTTAAGAATTCTACTTCCCCTTAAGTTTTGAGTTCCTTCCTTGCCTCCATAGTGAAAACACCTACGTAAAAGGACAAGCATTTCAAAAGTTGTTTCTAGAAAGTAAAAGAACTGTAAACATTTTGGTCTTCCAAACATTTTTAAGGAAACAGGTTTCTTTAGACATGCTCACCATTTACCTCCTTGAAGTCTCAGTTAGGAGAAAGCCCAGTTAGACTGCCTGTGCATTTTGGTGATGTTCACAGACTTTAGTAGTTCCAAGCGGCAGACCAGCGAGCACAGCCAGAGCGGGGCCACCACAGAGCTTTAACTGAATGTGTGAAAAGGACAACTTTAAAAAAAAAAAAGCCCACACTTCCAAATTGGAGGTGGTGCAACTGTTCTGCCAACTGCCTCTTCGTACATTAATTTGTAGCTGTTTGAAAAGTAGGTGCAGTAAAAGCCGGTGAACAAGAACACCTCTGTGCCAGACCACGAGGTCCCATTAGCACATCATCCGGTTCCAGCAGCAGCTCATACTGTAGCAAATTAAGACAGCATTTACTCCCAAAACCTTCACAATATTCAGAAGTCTATGACCATCTAGTCAAAAATTCTCAAAACACTGTATCTATAGATAGATATATAGATATAAATAAGAAGTATTTGCAAACTCCTATCAAAACACATTTGTCAAAGCGAAATCACTACACCTATCAGTGACAAACCACTTCCAAAATCCAGAAGAGCGCAATAAATCTTACAGCATCCTGCCTCTAGGCAAGGCTTTGCCAGGCTGTAGGGGGAGCGTTACAGTGTTGCTTAGCAGTACAGTCCCACCCAAAGGTGAATGCTGAATGCCCTCTGTGACACACCACTTCTGATCGCCCAGTGCCGAAGGCAGGCACTCGTTTCCATCGGAGTTCATCATTAAAGATGAAACAGAACTTTTTCAGTTGGAATCAGGACTTGGCAGCACCAAGTCAATGGAACATACACAGAAGATCGTGACAAAGTTTTAAAAACAAGCTCGCTAGATAAGCCTTACTTCCTGTACTTTTACTGCTGATAAATACCATGACAATGTTCCGTATTGACAAGCAGGAAAACAGTTAGTCCGTATCTCACGGGTTATGCCTTTATTCATCTGCTTCTGTCTATCTCAGAGGAGATCCTGAGGCATTGCATTTCTTTAGTGCATCTTCCCTCAATTCCCAATAGGAATGATGGAAAAAAGATTTTTAAGGAGGGTAATTCTTTATGTGTGTTTCTGAAAAAGAAGAAAGTCCTCTGACAGAAAATACACACTCAGTTAGGGAAAACAGAAATGCTTGTTACTCGAAAAACACTATTTTAAAAGTTCCTGGTAGCACCAGATTACCTCTTTTCATGAGGGAAGCTGAAATCACTACGTTAGAAAAATAAATGTGTGTGATAAGAAGCGTATATTAAGATGCCAAAAAAGGTACCTTTCTGAATATTAAATCCTGAAAACTAACAACATGTGAACAAAAAAAATCTAACCTTTCACAAATTATTGAACTATTTTCAAAGAGCATTCAAGCTTCAGAAAGGAATAGGTAACAAGGATTTTTTTAACACAAGTGGCAGATTTATAAAGCTAATTATCACAAGACGAAAGAAACTGAAAAAAGAAAGGAAGACACCCAACACAAACCGAGCTGGGCTTTCAAGCACCGACTCCATGTATAACGTATATTGTACTCAGAAATCTGTTCCACATTTGCTGGTAAGAGCTGCTACACTGAAACTTCCCGTGCTCCTCAAATAAATTATTCAAAGTTTAACCTACACTCTTATTTTAAATTGCCCTGAAATTCAAGAGGATGTTTTGAGACAACCTGGTGACGAGGACTAGCAGCCCAGAAGAGCACATTTAAGGAGCACCTGACGCTCGCAGAAAGGCTAGACTGCCACACACCGTAACTGGTAACGGTCAGCATATGTCAGAAGCTCCACAAACTTCATGATGACCAAATGCGCGGAACTCTCGGCTGAACTCACGTAACAGCTCTGACTCACAACAGGAGTGTGAATAACTGATTATAGCAACTCTGAAGTCAAAGGAAATGCACATTTATAAGCTTGGTCCACGCACATTTAAAGACACAGGGACAGAATTCAGAGATTAAATATTTCTGGGAACTTCAGGAATGAAAAAACCATTGTTGTAATCTAGCAAAAACATGCTAAGAACTTCTAGGATTATTTGGAAAAAGGAAAACTAAAAAGGAATTAAAAGGACTAAACCCTACCAATTACAGGTTTTTAAGAAATTAAGAGTTTATTAGACAAAGTTCTCTAATAGGCTTTAGAACAACTAAATACGAACAAAAATTCATCATTGTGTGTTCCCTCACAAAGCCTGAACACTGATCGTTATGATGGGGGGGCTTGGTGTGAAGATCTGTCTCTCCATCCCCTCTGGCCTCTCCTCATCAAAACACTTAGAGATCTCTCGGGCACCTTTCCTACAGATCCTGCCACAAACCACCATACCTCAAGAGCCCCTGCATGTGTCCTCTCCCCTTTCCTCCTGTGAGCAGCTGGATATACCCCTCCTGTCTTTGCTTCTCCAACTATCCTTGATGGAGAGTCATAAAAACACCTACATAACTAACAGCATTCACACTGCACAAGCATGCAGCAGGCCAAGGTGACAATGTTTCACAAGGAAGCAGGAAGTCACCTTCCATCTCTGCTTTTATTTTAGCAAAATAAAGCAGCCTTTACTGCTACAGTTGAAAAGTAATTCCGAGAGCGTAACACGGTAATATTCCCATGTACGTGGCATTCCCAAACACAGGCCCAAGGTGAATGCGGCCAAACGTATTTCTTGATGAGTCTGTGGTGATTATGTTCACTTGAAGTCTGTGGTGTTTATGTTCAGAGGTAACTTTTGTACGGTTAGAGCCTGAGAGGAACGAGACCAGTACTGTATCATTATGAAAACCCACACAACTTACTCTGAGGAACAGCTCATTTTGGTAGTGTGCTTGGAAAACAGCACTTCCAGAGGGCTGGGCAACAGCGCCAGACTGAAGCAGTGATTTGCTTCTGGGTCTGGAAGGCGGCAGCAGCAGGACACCACCAGAAAGGTGCAAGTCTCCATTGTTCAGCACAGAGGTACTCTGTGGAGGCCTGAGGTCCCACTCCTCCTTTAACAGGAGACATTTGCTTTTCATTTTGTCTAGAACATAGTCATACTTCTAGTAAGAAGGATGCAGAATAAAAGCACGACTGCTGAAAGAGACAGATGCCGCTGATACACAGCTTTTCACTCTGCATCTAGATAGCCTTACTCTTCTTAAACAACAATAATTCTAGTAAGATAAACTTGCCAATCACAGAATACTAACGAATATACTTTGCAACCTTAACTTGTCAGCCAAGGTTTGAATTTATTCTTCCAGGGGAAAAAAAAACCTCTCCAACAATACTTTTTATTTAAGTGTTGGGATTTAACACCAGAAAAACTAAATCGCTATTTAATATGAGATCAGAAATACTACTGAAGTAATGCACTCACTCTCTAGAAGAAGGTCAGAAGTCAGAACCAGTTCTCTCTTGATCATTAATATGTGGTGACCTTGAATTTAAGGGAATTTAATTTTGAACAGGGCTTTATCACTTTGCATAACCTGGTTTCTAATTCTAGATTAATGATACAGACTGAATTCATAAGGGACACTTAAGTTCTCCATATACAATGTCAATTATACTGCCTCTGAGAAAACTGGTAATGGAGGAAGAGATCAGAATACGATCGCCTCACTTTCATCAACTCATCTTCTGTGTTTTTATGTGTCTTCTGTGTTGCCCATAACAGTTAAAATTACTGCTTTGGCTGTAAATATTATTAGTAGCTGCATCCATCAACCACCATTTGAACTAGGTCTTACAGCTTGAAATCAAACGTGGCACCGTTCTGCAGAAGTTGAGCCTAGTTATGCTGCCTGCCTTGGAAGAAATTTTAGGGCACTTGCTACAGCTGGAATCAACGAGCCTCGTTCTGCCAGGACGAACAATCCTGATTCTGCCCCAAACCACCAGAAGCACAGCAAGATTCTCCATCAGGAGCTGCTTGCATTTCAACTTTTAGCTATGACACAGAGCAGCCAAACATCGTCACTCAAGAAATACCAGCTACCTACTGCAGGTTATCTTTGAGGGTCTGCTCAATCTTAAGTTAATTTTGAAGAAGCAGTGGTATGACAGAAAATGAAAACAAAAGGCTAAGCAATGTATATGTTACAGGAAACGTTACCGCACTTGACTACTTCGAGAGATTAAAGGAAACTTGAATTATTTTCTTAATTTTTAAATTATCAGAAATACACGTGAAAATACAGATCTAATTATGGAGCTGCTGCAAGCCTGTTCTGCAAAGCTGCTCCAGTCTCAAGAATATTCACTGTGACACTGAAGTTCAATCCATTGGCAAGCACTGGATATTTTCTCAGAACACAGAAGATTTTGGCTTTTACAAAAACCAACTTGAAAAATTAAAACACCAAAGTATATTTATATAGCATCCTGTCACTATTAGATATTTTGTTTACAAAAGTATAAATATTTTAATAAGCAGTTAGAACCCAACAAATAACACAGAAGCCTACATAAAGGAATATTTTAATTACATCAGTTTTTCTGTTGATATAGATCAAACACTAATATCTGAAAGCTACTACACCTTTTTCTCTAAATACAGAAACAATCAGGTTAAAAATTGGTAAAACTGATATAAGAAGACCGTGCCCGTGCTCCATGTTCCAACTCTAGGTGATCACAGATGAACAAAGAAACAGAGGACAACTTCAATTCTATTTAAACAATTAAGTAACTACTGCAAAGAAAATGTGGGACCATGGGAAAAAAACTGTCCTACCTTGATATCTTTAGACAAGTTAAATCTCTAGTAAAAAGTGTCTTCCTCCATTCACCAGAAGTCCTGAAAGACATAAAAAAAGCCAACAGAATTTAGTAGCATCTTCTCAACACGCTACCGCGCCCCACGCTGCCCAGCTGCGCGCACAGGGCTATAACCACCTCATCCCAGGAATAAGCTCACAACTTCTTCCAGAGCATTACTGTATAAGCTCTCAGACAGCTCCTGGACAGCCCCCACGCTCTTTACCACCACAATTAAAAAGTTAATGCTCATGCTTTAAAATGTCTGTTAATCAAGACTAATTTTGGACACTTGAGTCTTCCCTCTCACCACTTTTCAAAAGGGAGAAGCAAAGCTGGTAACGCTTTCCTTTGATACGCATCATATAGTACACTATTTAAAAAGTAATATGTTTCTTCCAAATATTTTTCTTCAAGCTAGCTGCTTGCTAAAATCCTGAAACCTCCCTTTAGTGTTTTTTTAAAAACTCAATCCTTACATAAACACAACTCCCATGAGGGATTCCACACTAAATCAAGAGTTCACTACTTGGCCCTTTGCTCTGTCATCACGTACTTAGAAGAAGTACATCAACAAAGAACCAGAAGAAACGTATCTTGCTACATATTGAAACAGACCAGAGCACCTATTTCAGTGCCACCATGTCTTTATTTGTGCTGACAATATTGTGTTACAGGCTTTACCAATCTATTCTTTTAGAAATCTCATGTGAGAAACAGCAAGTAGAAGAAAATACAGACACATCTCATTTTTCATCACACAAACAAACAAAAAACCCAAAACCACTAAGTAAATCGAGACCACGTTAAGTTTGCAAGTTTAAACCAAAGTAGATTATTCAACCACTTCAGCAGGGCTTTTTATTTTACTGCAAGAGGATACTGAAAAGTAACTGACAGCTTAACTTGTAATTCACACTGCTCTCCAGACCCTTAACAGAAACTTCTCAGATGGTCTTATATGAATAATTTTGTGTATAAAAACTGTAAGACATTCCATAAATTCATGAAGCAATCCTATCTTATTGCTCAGGGTTGCCAATTACCTCCCTGCTTTCAATTTTTCACTTCTGTGAAAAAATAACTAAAAAGCTCGTAACCAGCGTACGACACTCACCAGGGCTGTGGCTGTTTCAATCAGTCAAGCAAGGAAAAGGTGCAAATGCAGCTCTAATGCCGCAGCACTAAAAGCGATTCTGTTACAGCACGGAGGAAGGTCTTCCCTCTTCCATCCTCCCTTCCCAAGGTTCAGCCGATGCCTCCCTGACTACGTGACCTCTGCCGGAGCCTCCTTCAGCTCATGCGCAGCCGCAATCTGGACTGGGCACCACAGGCTGCCTTACACCACTCTGCAAGACGGTGGCCCTTCTTCAAGCTCCCCTGCTGGGTTCTGCAAACCTCTGCTTGCACTCTAAATCACCAAACTGCCCGAGCATTTGCATTTTGTAGAAACTATATTGTTAGACTCAGCCAGAAATTTTTGAACGAGTGTCCAACCACATGCAGCGAAAAGACCACGGCTATGGAACTATTTTAACTGAGCCCGTATGGAGGCCAAACCCAAACATGTTCAGACCAGGGAAGATTGTTGTTAGGCATTACTTCACAAAAGCCTCTATATTCCTTAGATCCTAAAGAAACAGAAGAAAAAAGGATCTTGAAATATTTTATTGGCATTCCCCACAATTCTTTTAACTGGTCAAAAACTAGGTACCTGCTGGAGGTGTTTGCAAGCAGTTGAGTGAAGAGAAAATTTTTCTTTCAAAAGCAGCTATGTTACAATTTTTGGAAAACTGAAAACATGCAGGGAGTTTTGGAATAACTAAAAATAATTCCTTATAAATGTTTCAGTTTGCTGCCATCTATCTTCTTAATACATCTCTCTTAATATGATACCCTGGAAAACAAAGAGTAGAATATGGCTTATGCCGTGTGGGCTGTAGATGAGTGCTGACTACCCATAATTTGCTCAGTAACTTTCCATCTGTATTCAGAGAGCATATTTGATGAATATGCTCTGCATTGAGCTTTTAAATAGCAGAGCTTTCATCTGCTCATATTATTACATTAGAAATCTTTATGTGAATGCAGCAGATATTAGTGGGTTGTCAATAAAAACCGAATGTCATTACAGTGCTTTTATTCGTTAAATGCCTTTAATCCTCTAATTATATTTGTAAATTCCGCTATTTAACTGTATGAAAGTTATAAATTCTGACATGTTGTATCATAACAAATATATTTAGAGACTAATATACAAACAGCTGGGGGGGGAGGAAATCCATTTTAGAATTATTCCCTCTTGATGAACCATAAATCACAACCATGGTGTGTTTTAATCAGAAGCAACATGCAGTCAGGATTTCTCCACATATTCTATGAGTCTGGAGTTTTAAAACCTCTGTCCTGTGGTATGGCTGCAAGTAATAATATACTTTCAAATGTTACTCCTTTTTTATTATTTTATCAGGACAGTTCTTCCAAGCCAGTTGTCTTGGACTTGGCAGAGAGAAGTTAACAGTCCTGCTTCTTAACTCTTACTCAACTCCAAAACCAGTACCAGTAACTGACTACTGCTCACTCTATTTGTTTGCTCCCCACAAGCACAAGGCGGGTATCGGGAAAGCAGGCACCGTCGCAGAACAACTGTCCACACTGTCCTGTCACCCGCAAGAAGTGCTTCAGTCTTTGTATTCATGCTGGCTTTGGCCATCCATGAGGAAGCCAGTTACCGTCAGCTGTGATTTTTGCCCGTAAAATCCAACCAGGAATAGCGAGCTGAATTTGCAATGGTGGTTGGAAGCGGTTAAAACGTGACCTAGGAATAGGAATATTACCAAGTTCTATAATGCCAAATAAACCCCCCAAACCATAAGGAATGCTTTTTGTCAACAGAATCAGTTAATTTATGTCAGGAACAACTCAAACAGAAACAAACACTGACAATCTCACAAGGCTGTTCTGCGACACAAAACAGCACGAAAACATGCTTCACCCACCGATCGCATTCGCTGACATTGCATCCAACTGTGGATTTCTTTTCTTTTGAACAATCACCATCCCAGAGGAACATCAGTTCAACTGTACATTTCCTATGCTATGTTTACTGTTCCAGTATATCCATCATTTTGTTTGACAGAAATAGTCCACTAAGTAGTTTTTGATAATTTTGATAATTTGGGACTTTTTCGCTCATTCAGACAATTTCTGAATGAACACTTCATGGACAAAGCTGCTCAAACAGCAGTGAATGAAAGGGCATTACATCATTTCAAAAATAAGAAAACAAGCGCTATTAAAAAGTACAAGTTAGTAATAATGTCACAAAGCCAAGTGAACAGAAAGTTAACAGACACAAGAGTTAAGGTTTAGCATGCTCAGTAGATGAGGTAGTTCAGTAATTTAGACACCAAGCAGTCAACCTGAAGACTTGCAGTCCCAAATAATTTCATGGTCATACCTGTGTAGGCAGTACCTGTAGTGAATTATTCTGCAGAAGAATGTGTTAAAAAAACAACCACCAAACCACAAGTGTAAACCAGCAACACACATTCACCATACCTCTAACATCCTTCACATCGAGCTTCAAATGATTTCTTAAAAAGAGCTTTTCTTATCTTCTGTTAAACATATAAGTATATGGTCACAAGTTAAACTCAATTTCTAAATAGGTACACCCTAGTGCAGGAGTGCACCAAAAAATGGCGTAAAAATATAAGCTAGCTAAATTGACCACCCTAAAGAAGGGCCCCTAGTTAACGTCAGAATTATTGGTACAGATAAGAACAACAGTTTATTTAAAAAAAAAAAAACCACCACAATATTGTCTACACTTTTAGCTGACAATTAAGCAGCCTCTTGCTGTTCTAACCCAGAAGACAACTACTACAAAAGGAACAAATACTTCCAGGTACAGCAACATATGTTCCAGCTGCAATGTTTTCCTGTCAAGCTAAAATCCATGACAGAAAGAAGACTTAAGGCTTTAAGGTTTAAGAAAAAACCAGAAAACCTGCCTTCCATAGCCACCTGACTACAGCTGTGAAGTGGTACACTATGAAATGGTACTAGGACGTTTGATTTTACAGAAACAAGTTTGAGAAGTCCGTTGAGGTATCTTGAAATGAATACCACACGTTCTGTATTTGAAAATATTTAACATCAGTATTGAGCAAGCTTCCAATTAACAGGATGAAATAAGACTAGTTTTCTGTTCATCTTAGAAAAGCAATCTTTTTCCCCATAATCTAAGCAGGCAGACTTTGCACTTGAGCAGGTAAAGATTCACAGCAATTTTGCAAAGCTAATTGAATTTGAAGCCTCCAAGCCAAACGTCATATAGGTCACATGTACCCTGATCTCAACAGTTTAATTATATTTTCCCAGAGAAATTAACAACTTACTCATACTTTTATCAACAGAGCATTAATACCCAGACATTAAACACAATGACCATCTGTCTTTGAAAACCATACACTACACCAATAATCAGAACATGTTGCTCAACCAGTCCTGCTGGAAAGAAAACTCTCTGAGATGGTCTCATGAATAGGGATTTCCATCTTTAAATGAGGTTATTTTTCTAGTTTTGGCTGTCAGTTGCACCAGCTGGTATTCATCTGATAAATTGAGTAAGCTTGGATGGTATTCTAAAATCAAATAAAAAAATCACAGTTTAAATTCTTTGCACATACATACATGTTGGAAACAAAATACATACTGACAAAAAATAGTCTTGATTCCAGTTCTAACAGACATAAATTCATTTTTAAGCAAAATGTGTGTTTTAACAATAGCTGTCACCTAACAAAGGAAAATGGCAATATTCTTTAAATTATAGTAACGTAATAGAGCTACCTAACTTTATTAGGGACTAATCTGGAAAACAAGTCTCATGTTTCCATCTTGATAAAGTTTGTCTTCTCAACTTTTTATTCTCTAATTTAAAGTAAGATTTGAATCATAAGTTACCATACATAATTACTGTACTTCCAGAGTTCATTACATAGGAATTAATACCATTGATAAATCAAGAACTCCACAAATAAAAACTTACAGCATAACATTTCGGTCCACAATTAGATACATCTTGGCTGATTTTCAACAGTATTAAGCAAGCATCCACTCTACCCTATTCTAAGTTGGCAACAATTTCTTCATGATCATCACTCTAAATAACTATGGGGAAGCGTCCAGATACCAATGCAATTATGAAAACAAAACAAAAAAGAATCAGAAAATTGTCCATGCTTTAAATTAAAATTTTCCTGCTCACCCCACATGCCTTAAAAAAAAAAAACCACAACCAAAAAACCCACTCTGTGTTACATACAGATGACATTTGTATTCTGCTATCTTACAGCCCTGACTTCTGGTTTTATATGAAAATTATAATGAGCTTCCATTTTATTTCCTGCTTAACAAACAAATAGTTCCAAGCTATTAATGGAGTATGCCACTTACAAACTTACCTACCAGCACAGTGATTTGGGGGGCAGGAGCTCTCACTGTCTTGCTCTTACAACAACTAGTGCTACAAAGCCCTCACCTTTCTAATGCCTTCAGACACTAATCACCATAACATGTTTAATATCAAATACAACCTGTTTGTTCACCCTCTCTGCTCTATCTACAGATTGGCTATTGTTTATTAACTAGTTGTTTTGGGTACTGCACTCCTAATACACATGCCAACGTAACCATAAAATGATGGGTCATGTTAAGAGCGCACCAAGAAAAATATTTTCCTTCAAGAGTAATTCAAGGTTAGGAGGCTTTTGTAATTATCTGACATTTTAATAGATGTCAAATAACTAGAAGAGGAGACTTAATGGCCCAGATATATCATGACACTGAAAAGGCATCCAACACAGCAGTCACCCTGAACATCCCAAGCCTACTCCAGTCTTTCCAATGCTGCTGAAAGTTTTGCCAGGGATTTCAGTAAGAACCAAATAAAAAAATCTGACAACACCGCTCAAACATATGCAATCTAGCAGATTTAAGGATCAAATGACTAAAACGCCAAGAGTGTTATTTACAGCACAGCTTTACCCCAAGGATCACGTTTACATTCCTGTGTTCACACACCACCATCGTTGCTAATGCCGCTGCAGTCACTGCTGGTAAGAAAGCAGCCTGAGAAGCAGCACGATCAGCCAGGGCCTTTTGGAGCTGGCTGCCAGAACGGACTTCTAAAGATTCCCCCCTCCCCCTGCTCTCTTTTTCTTTTATTTTAATTCCTGATGGAACTGTGCTTAGTTGACACAGGTTTGTCTCATTTGACTTTTCTCTGGAGTGTGAAAAGGACACTTGCACGGGACCTCCTCTGGCAGGGGAACTTGTCTTGCTCCTAACCTAAGGTGGCACCTGCACAGCTGTTACTGTCCTGCTTTAGCTCAGAGACTCCTGGACATGGAGGATATAAAATAACCACTCCAGACCTCCTCAACCAGCTCCTGCACAACAAACACATTTCAAAGAAAGTAAGTCAAAACCTTTCCTCTGCTCCCTCAGAAGCATGCAACCAGAGCTCAAGTGCTCAGAAACACAACTCTTCTTCCCAGCCTATTTTACCTTTTGTAAATACACCCATGTGGAAACGGTGAAGGAAAATGTCAAGACAAAAACAGTTACCAGAGGAGAGAGAAGGAAGTGCAGATGGGGAAGAAAGTGGAAAAATGAAAGGGGGGAGGGGGAGCGAATAGAATCTGTAAAGCAGAGACCAGGTAAGTGTCACAGAATATAAGACTGAAAAAGAACAGATAAAAGTGAAAATGAAGGATATGAGGCAAAATATGCAAGCAACGATGAAAAGCTTTCACCGTAATGCACATACATGGTGGCACTAACAAAACACCTGTAACCTCGTGTGCTGTAAGCAAGTGCCATGAAATGGGACAGGCAGGAAACACAGCTGGGGGTGGGGGGGGAAATCAGAGCAATAAAAACACTGAATGAGACATTTTGGGTCTTGGGTTTTTTTAACAAAAGTACTAGAAGTAGCTTGAATATTTTATTTGAATTCATTTGCTTTTATATTGCCAGAGGATAGAATTATTTACAGTTGAATGAAACAAAAGTAATATCCTACTGACAGTCGTCTTAGTGAAAAGTACACATCCCTGGAAAAAGTCAATTCCTCAAGCATATTGTATAGTCACATTTCTTTTTCAAACATTTCTTGTATCTGCAATAATCAATAATACTAAGGTTTAACATACACAAAAAACATGGCCTTTGGATTAAAACAAGAGGAAAGACAGAAAGAAAAAATGTACCTTAAAATTACAACGGATTTTTCATGTGTGAAATCACACTTACATGAAAAAAAGAACAGCATGTTTTGTGTTCTTAACTTAATGTGCTAACGCTACAGACCGTACCTTGGATTCCGCATGAAATACAGCAATGAAAGGGGGATTTAAGTGATAGTTTGTTTCACTTGGCTTCCAATTTTTTGGTAGCTGGCTAACTATATCCCACGCAGGGAAACTGTGACTTAGCAGAAGTGGATATTCCACTTTAAGTCACTTCTTCAAACCTTCCAATAAGGGAATGCCTATAGGAGTAAGTACTTGAAGGAAAGGGCATATTTATATACCTTTTATCTTTTATGAAGCATAAAAGTGATATTTAAGGTAGCCCTGACTACTTAAGATAATGTGTTTAAACTAGAAGCAGTTATAAATGAAGCAATTGTATGAGCACACTTGAAATTACAGCATATAGCACACTTCAGCAGAATTTGACGTTGTATATATGAGACCTGGTTCATACTGTTCTTGTTAGCTAACAGCTCAGAGGTTTCCGATTTCATCCTGCAATGGGCAGCAAAAACATAGATATGAAGACTTACGGTTCTGGTACAAAGAACTGTGGTTCCTTAGCTTTATGCAAGGGAGAGCTGAAAACCCAGTGAGATTTTTAACTGGATAAACCAGCTAACCTAAAAGCAAACTGTTACGGGCCCATAAAGACGCAAACCATGAGGAAATAAGCAGTAGCAAGCAGAAAAAGGTCATAGTGAGAGTACCAAAGGGAGCTGGGCACTTCCCAAACCCCAGTCTCAGTTACTCTCAATGTGACTGTTGAAATCTACTACGTTACCATGACTTAAAATGCCAGCTGAGAAGATTGAATATCCTGCAAAATAAAAGTTATTTCACAGAATCCATTGCCTTTGGCTCAGGTGTACTTAGAATCATTTGGTTGGAAAAGACCCTTACAATCATCGAGTCCAACCGCTAACCTAACACTGACAATTCCACCACTAAACTATGTCTCTAAGTGACACATCCACATAAATACCTCCGGGGATGGTGACTCAACCTCTAGCCTGGGCAGCCTGTCCCAGTGCTTGACAATCCTTTTGGTGAAGAAATTGATCCCAGTATCCAATCTAAACCTCCCCTGACACAGCTTGAGGCTGTTTCCTCTCGTCCTCTTGCCAGTAACTTGGGAAAAGAGACCAAATTTGTTTTTGCTCTGCTCAGAGCGTATCCCCTCTACTTTCTCTTCTGCTTGGTCCATTCACTGTTTCAGAGAGCCAAGATGAGTGGCAGTGATGCTACAGTGCAAGTGCTTTTCTGAGTCCATCCAGTACTGGAATGCCTGGGGACACTGGGCTCTTATATTTTGGGAATGGAAATGCACTACCCATGACTCTTGGATAGAGTCAAGAGAGTATCAAAAAGTGTGTATCAAAGCTTAAAGATAACACAGCAGAGCTAAATACAGCAGTATTGTTTTAGTGACAAAGCACTCACCCCACTGAGATTTCATCATAAAGTTGTGTAACTATAAAAATAATTTGATTTTCTAACTACTAGCTATAGTCTGTCATACGGAGGAAATCTAAATGCCTTTTACAGACAGACAGGATGTATGTTTTTTCCTACATTTGGAACATAAATGTTTGCAATTGCCATATATAAATTGTTTTGGATTATGTCATGATTCATTGAGGCAAATCCCAAATCCTACCCATTTCTAAATGAAAACCCTTGCCATGGAAGAGTGTGTACAACCAAGGAAAACAAGAGGAAACAGCAAAAATAACTGGTTTGCTTTCCTTCTGAAGCCTGCAGCGTATGAGTACTTCTTAAAGAACAGAAAAGATCAGTCAAAAAACAGAATACATACCTACTCAAACTGGTTTTCTCTCTTAAGCCATTAGGTAGATTTCCTGGCAAGAGCAGAGAAACCTACATCTTACCCTTACTTATGTCTCCTTTCTGCTGCGGCATCACCACTACTCACAATGCTACCCTAAGTACCTGCAAGGGGGACTGGAACAGAAGTGTTACCAGGGGTCCAAAGCTTCTCTTCAGGGATATATTCCACAGCAGTACTTGCATACTATACCCATGTATGTACATATGCCTCCCATACTCACACTCCACTGCCACCCAAACTCTTACCCCAGTTGGGAGAATTTAGGGCTCAAGGAACCCCCTCCTCTTGGTATACATTCCCACTTCTTTTGTCTTAGGCTTAAAAAGCAGCATATTCTCACCCTCGCTGCAGCGCAACAGAGCCAGAGTCTCTCATTCACCTTTATTACACTCTGGAACAATATCCATGAAGAAACAATGGTCTGAAATTTCCTCAGGCACATTCTGCGGGAAAGCATTTCTGACGTCAAGATGTGCTACAGAAAATACAGTAATCTCTACTGTTATATCACCATCTCTATGGGGAAGCCTTTTTTCTTTAACAAGAATGAGTCTGAAAACTGAAAAATAGTTTAACATTCACAGTGTTGTAGCTAGACTGGATTATCTTAAATCTAAATTGGGTATGGATATCAAAGTTTCCAAAGTTTACTGCTTTTAAAGCAAAATAATGCAAACAATACTGCAGAAACCACTTAAGAACATTCTTACCACAAGTCCAAAAAAAGGCTTATTTCCTCAACTATCACAGAAAGCTCTTTTAAGTTGTATAAACACATATGCTGATAGTGAAGGAGGAAGAGCTCTGCTGTTGGCTTTTGGAACCTTGCTATTAAAGCACTATTCATAATCCCAACCGCCCAGTTATGTGATATGTTCACTTAACACGTTAGCCTTTAAAGATCACAACACCCGTGAACAAATCCTTGATTAACCCACGAGTGAAGCAACTCAGTGGCTCAGGAACACCTCCCTGGAACGTAGCCAGGTCAGGAAGATGGACACGTATACCACAGAATGGAAGAAAACTGGCACGACCTTACTTTCAGCAGTGATTTCAAGGGCATATTGCAAATGAGGATTTAACGGTGTCTGCAGAAGTGTATTTGCCTACATTTCATTTGAAATTTGCACTTAATTTACTCTTTTCCACATAATTGTTTTTACAATGCATCCCTCTCCCCTGCTAGACAGTTCCTGTCTACTCAAGCACAACTCCTCTACAGAAGTCCTTCCTATCTTTAATCATCCTTTTTGCCCTGCTCTAAGTCTTCTCCAGCTCTAAAATACATTTTAGAAAATGAGCAGACCAAACTTCAGTCTTCAAGACGTGGCCATTCCACAAACCTCTAAGATGGCTCAATGATGCTTTGCTTTATTCACAATTTCTTTCCCATTAATCCCTAACATTTCACATTGAGATTTTTTTTTGCTTTCTTTTGATTTTAAAGCTGCCAAGCACCGAGCTGATGTTTTCATGGCTCTACTAGTCATAATCCCAAGATTCTCTACTGAGTGGTAATAGTTTAGAATCATAATTTTCTATAACTTGGATTTGGTCTTCCTGCACATGCAACACATTTATCTACATTGCATTTCATTCGCTGTTATTAAACAGTAATTAAAGACTTACGGCCCTTCTGCAACCCTTCAGCCACCCCTTGCTTTTACTGCACTAAGTCTGTATCATTGGCAAGACTGATAACCTCCAGCCTGCTTCATGCTTGAGTCCATTAATTAGCAGGATCCCCAGTACAGGGCCTAGTGCCAAATTCTACAGCTAACATCCCTCTGCCATGACAGCTGACCATTTATTTCTATCCTCATTTTTATCTTAGCCCATTATTCTCCATGACAGGACAATCTCTCATGCTGTGCCCGCTCAGTTTTCTAAAGTGTTTTTGGTGAAAAACTTTGGATAAAACTCTTCTGAAAATCCAAGTGGATTATATCAGCTGGGTCCTCTCCTCCATGATTTGCTGGCGCCTTCAGCAGAACTTCATGTAGTTCATAAAGCAGGACTTCCTTCTACAAAAGCCATGCCAACTCTTCCTGTATTTATCCAGCTGTTATCTAAGCAGCATGAAGCACTTCACGTAGCACAAAGTAACACACAAATGAGAAGGTAGTACGATGTGACCTCCAGCTTTCTAGACCAACAAGCCAGATGAACAGTTTGTGTTTGCTGAGATAGTTTCTTCCGGGGACACAGAAAGTTGATAAATCTGAAAGAATTTCTTTAAGGGTTTTAGCACTTGCCTACGAAGAGCCCAGGAAACCGACACCCACCCAACAACCTGTCCACAGAATCCGCGGTCCTAATGGCTGCTCACAGCAACTGCGCTTGCAGAGTTCAACCACCTTCCCATTTTCGATGCAGTACGGGTCAAGTTAAAGCAATGGAAGCGTTATGACTTAAGCTAATTATAGCCAATATGTTGGCACCTGTTATGATTACAACAATGTATGTCTTCATTAAAAAAAAATCAATAAATAAGTTTAAAACCTTAACTCCATCAGGAGACATGAAGACATTCAGATATTCACATTGAGCTCCTTTGCTTCTCCTCATCAACAACATTATTCCACCCTGGTAAATATACTATATTCTCTCCTTTACACCTAAAACAAGCAAGCTACTCCTCGCTTACACCATGTGTAGCCTTGGTGGTGCCTGCCATGCCTCAGACTACCCAAGGTGGAAATGACAAAACGCAAGCCTTGAGGGACAACGTGCTGCTCATAGCACCGCCAGGGCTACGTGGAAAGAAGGTTCTCACATGACAGACAGGCGTGCGAGAGATTATTTTTTTCAAAGAAAAAACAGCAAAAAATGTAACACTCTCACCAAGTTTCAATTAAAACACAAACACAGGATTTTTATAAATCAAGTAAGCATATCATTGAAAGTCCCAAAAGATAACTGGAAGGGCATAAAAGCGACTCTTAGGAAAATTTCTTACTTTAATTTATTTATAAGGTCAAGTCATTTTATATTAACCAAACCAGTGAGCCACCACAATATACTTCCATAATAACTGATACATATCTCAAAAAAACCTTTAAGGTGAAATCATTAAAATAATAAAGCAAAACAGAGGAAAACTGCCATCTAAGAAATCATTTCTCTCCTCTATGAAGTCCAGGAAGTCAGGATTGTCATAAATAAACTTCACAGAAACAAAAATCTTCTTTCTCCCAGTTAGTTCATTCTGCAGAGCTGATAGCACTGTGTTTGCGTTTGGTTTTCCGGGTATAGTCAGTCCATTTCCTCAGCTGTTCTCACAGCCCCTCATAGGAGGTATTCACACAGCAACAAAAGGACAGAAAAAAGAAAAAAAAAATAATAAAATCTCAACCGAGTCAACACTGAACCTAAAATTACTCTTTCAGTTTCAAGCTGAGGTCCCTTCTGTTAAAAGGTTACTCCACTCAGGAGTGACTTTTTGTATAATAATTACTTTTAATAGGCACAAATAGTAAGGTTCCCTTGTAGTCCAGGTGCTCAGCCTTCAAGAAAAATATGGATCGTTTCACTTGCATCAAAATAAAGAGGCTTCCTGAAATATACTTCTTATTTAAAAGTGAAAGATAAAATGACTGAAACATCAACATTTCCACAGTCTAAAATGTTGCTAAAGCACAGGCCAAAAGATATTCCTACACACCAAATCCCAGTAGTCAGTCCTTAGCAAACACCTAGTTCCCCTGGAAGTTCAGAGTAATTCCAGTTGATGGGTTGGAGGGGTTTGGGCTTGAATTCAGTAAAGAAGCTACTTTCTTATTAAAAATAAAAACCACCGCTATTCTACCAGAGCTATCCTTAGCAAAGACAAATGCACATATATGTTAAGAAACACATAAGTAGTTCTAAAAGTAGAATTATGGTAAAAACTAGAATTTAAAGTTGTAATGAGCATTTGATCTATCTCTATGTGTAACTACCAGCTATCTGAGAAAAAAGTTATTAGAAGTTCAGAATTGGTAGTCGGTGTTCCATTTTTAAATGATGGTACATACCCAAAAAAATAAATTTTAAGCTTAATTTACTTTTGGACCAATATTGTGGCCTTTAGGGTTTTTTTTCTCTGCAATTCAATTCTTTAACTGTCATGGGTAACCTTTTTAAAAAAAAAAGGAAGAAACACCAGTAATACTGGAGGATGATTTAAACAACCTTCTTCTACAACAGCACCCGTATCTGCTTCATTATGGTCCCTATTTCTCTCTTCTCCTTTCTAATTGCTCTTCCTCTCCAAGTCTGCTTTAATCCTCCACCACAGGTAGTAAAACACTTCCCTCTGCAGCCCATATCAAGACTATTCAAGCTATCAAACAGGCTAAACGTTTTCAAAAGTTTTAAATTTTTCAGAGTGTATCTAAGCCTTTCTTTGGGAAGCCCATCCTGAGAACAAAGCAACATTTAACAGGACGAGCATGAAACCACAGCCACACCAAAACAAAACTGGTACAAAGACACATAATGATGTCAAACATCGCCATCCCGATATCTTTTGCCCTAGAAGTCAGCCCTTTTACATGACTGTGAAATACCATAAAGAATACTATTTCCAATGTAATGTCATACTGGTTTCTGTAACTTCCACTTCTGATCACATCTTCCCTTTCTCATGCTGAAGATTGAGAGATACAAGCAAGCGAGGTACCTCCTGAGAACTGCAGTGTGGGAAACTGGTTACATTCCCGTGAAACTTGGTCTGGTTAAAATACAACAGCACAGTACTATTCCGTCCACTGAGATGACCCTCCCTCCAAAACCATTCCCACAGACTTCATCTGTGTAAGAAAAGCAACATTTCAGATAGCTTTGAAAGGCTCTAATGGAATGAATGCACTGTGGGGTTTAAAAAAAAAAAATTCTCTTTCATGTCGAAAATCTTTCAGATTCCACCAGCTTGCTTGTTTCAGAAGCGTTACTGCCAGGGAATGTAACAAATTCTTCCCACTCTTTGGCTTTAAAGGTGCAATTAATGTTGCCACTTTATGTATAACATGAACTGTTATCTGGCATAACTATCTGTATGAAACCACTTCCATCCATCTGCAGCTGAAGTTTGTCATCACATTAGTACATGAATCTGACCCAAATCCTAGAATACACATTTTTAATGTTGAATATCATCTTTAAGAGAGTAATACAAGACGCTTGATGTTTCAGACATGCATAAGCTAAGCTTGGAAGCGGCCCAGCTTTGTGCACACTGCGATGCAAAAGTTTCATTAGCAGCACAGCACAATCCGTTAGATTACTCGGAGCAGTGCAGGGATGGGGACAGCAGAAGCTTTGTAGAGGAGGTGCGGGTTATCTCTCCGGCCAGAGACAAAGAAGTTACGCTTTTTTACAATAGCTCTGACCACAGTACCAAAGCCAACATGAAAAAGAACTTCTGATTTATTTGTGCTCCTTCCAGAGGAAGGAACGAATTTTACTACTATTATCAATACCCCTTCCTTTTAATTCTTCATAACATTTGTTTGTATAAGAATATTTGTGTCAGGGTACATTTTCTTAGTTTGCTCTAAAACGTCTGTAGAAAACTCATGCAGCAGTTAGACAGATTAACGTCTAATACTGAAGAGTAATTTGCTACATTCCACACTGCCATCTAAGAAGCGCTATTCAGTCCTCTCAAAATGTGCCCTTGCTACATTTTTCCAAGTCTATAGCCATAACTTATATTTCACTGTAAATACATACACATATATATATACACACACAAAATTTTAAACAAAGTGAGTAGATCAGTTTGCTAGAAAAAGGGAAATTATGTCGGATTCTATATGAAAGTTTGCTATCAACCTAGTCACAGAGTTTTAACACAGATATACCTGAACAATACATTAAATTCAGAACAACTTCAAAAAAAAAAATACCGTCATGAAGATTTACCAGCTTTGAAATACCAAACCAATAATTACCTATGTGAAAATCCACTGAAAAGACGCTGCTTTGAGCAAAACATGGCCTATAGAATCTCTTTACTACCAGGATGTCTAGAGAAATAATGCTGCTTCGTATTCCAGTGCAATCTCAAGTTTGTCAGCCTCGCAGATAAAAGAAATGCATCTAATATCGGCTGATATTCATCTGGAACAAACGCATTCCCTACAACTCTCTGAAATACTCCTAGCTGCATTAATACTAACATTCCTACTCCCCTTACCCACTGCCCCACATACACAATGCTGATATAAATGCTCAATATTAAATAATATTTTAAATATTTTCCCTCATATTTCTTTGAATACTTAAATAATTATTTTTAAAATCTTTAATCCAAGCTGTCATGAAAGGGTAATATATGTGCATTCAAGTAGAAAAAGCAGCTGCAGGCTCATCCACCTCTGGACAACCAGTCACCCTAAGTGCAATTACCGGTTCTATTCAGAAGGACGTTGCCAGTCATTGGCAGTAGCACAGGTATAAATGTGTCAAAATCCTGTTTGACTTTTAAACCTCTCAACCAAGTCAGTCTTAATCCTCAGATAAGCTTTTGTTATCTCTAACCTCTTCATTATGAGATCGGTAGCCTTTTTCATACAAGCTTTTCAAAATATATTATTACTAAGTTCACCACTTTCCAGTTACTCTTCCCACCAGCCCATCCGCATACTTATTTACATGCAATTTTCTATTCAGGAAGCACACTTACAAATTCCGAAACATCTTGTTGCTGTTCTGTTTCTCAATTTCATCTTGACTAATTTAGTTCTCCTCCTCCAATAATTTATTTTCACATCTTCCTCCTTCCTCAGAATTCACAAGACACTTTTGAGAAACATAAAACCTGATATTTACAGATCTAATCACCTACACATCAGTAACTCATAGCAAGGAAAAAGCAAATAACGTCACTCTGCTATTCCGGCAACCTGCTGACCACTCGGCAGGGCGCAGACCCAGGCTCACCACGACGTGCACTGGATCTCATGAGGTAAGGTTACCGAGGGACAGTGGAAAAACACGGAGGCTGACATTCTTGAGAAAGATCTTCCAGCCTACTGAAAGACACAGTGCAGAAGTCAGAGCCCCCAGAAAACAGATCCCCTTGGAATGGGGCTGCCAACCCCACATCTGTTTGGGAGGCTCTATCTGTTGCAGCTGACAGGGTAAAGGACAAGCAGCACAGATTTGCTCAGCCCAAAGTTGCTTTGTAATGCGATGCTGCGACGGCAAACACACCGCTCAAGGCCTCCCAGTCCTCTACACCAGCAAAGACTGGCAGCTCTCTGCAAGAAGAATGACTTCCCGTACAATTACTAATTGTCTCAAGACCTGGTAGAAACAATTTTTCATGGGTGCTTTTGCCCATTTTTAATGATCTAAAAGCTTACAGCAAGCTTTCCACATTGATGGAGAAGAGAAATGGGAAGGAGCGTGCGTGTGTGTGGTCATTTACTTAATTCCTTCCCATTACTAATGAGAAGCATCATAAAAATTGCTTAAGCGTGAAAAGGCGGTGGACTTCATTTCATACTAAAAGTTGCACTTCAGAAGATTTCCCCACACATGAACAGAAAAGAAATCAATGGTGTTTGTGAATCAGATCCTACCCAAGCCTTTGCTGAAAACCAGCACACAGCTCATGCTATGCTCCAGGGACGAGAGATCAATTTCTGGCCCCGCTACTCAAATTCAACAATGCTGCAAAGATAAAACAACAGCAGGATGAGAAGGGGGAGGGAGGAGGAAGAGGAAGAGCACAAATAAAGGAAGGAAAATCAACCTGATGTTCCTATAATGAGTAATATGCAAAAGCTCGCCATCTGATATCTATACCAGAGGTAAACACAGCCCTAGTAGAAAAAGCAAACAAAACACATTTGAAAAAATACCAGGTTCCCTCTCTAGCTCTCTTATAATATTTCCAAAGCATTTCATATTTTTGCCTACAGTCACTCTAAACATTATTTAGTAAAGCCCTGCTAGCAAGCTGCAGACGGAGAAAAGCAATTTCCTAAAAGAAAATGCTGAATTCACAGAGGTATACAAATAACACAATATGAAACCTGGAGACTTCTTTCCTTTATCTAAAAGGCAACCAACTATAAATATTGAAGCTTTCAATCTAACTAGGCACATCAAACATGCAAACAAAGTTATTAATATTTTAAGTGGTTTCTTGTTTGGAAGAGTATCATGAACTTAAATTTTACAAAGTATTTATACTTTTAATAATCATTTCCTATTTGTGTTTTTATCAAGAACAAAAAAAAAAAAGGTGGATCAACTCCCATTAGCACAAGCACTTCAGATGCAACAACTGACACCAGGAACAAACATGGAGGATTGCAAACTCAGCCTTTTACAAGAGAGCGCCCTGACACCCAGCGCTTTCTACGGGGGTCTTTTCAGTTACATTTTAATGATGTGTTACAGAGCATCTTAGAAAAAAAAAAAAATCCTCCTACATAACAATTATGTCGTTCCTTTGAATTATCTGAAATTATTCCAGACTGAGACTGAACTTTCCTTCCTACACAGGCACTCCAGAAAACTTGAAAACGATGTTATTTGCTTTAATGTACACAAGCAGCTACTACATCAAACTAAAAGCTACTTTTTCCCAAACACAACTAAGATATATCCAAGATTATTTTACATATAACATTATATATGTTACTGTTGGCTTCTTTTTTAAACTCTTCCGAGGTTGGTCTAACCACATCTATTATTCCATGCGCTGGAGTGTTGGAGCCAGATTCTGTGCCCTGGTACAGAGTTAGAAAAGGCTCCAGAATTTATTCCTTCTGTTGTTGTTTACAAAATACGGGATATTCTTTTGGATTACTTCAATCAATGCCTAATACTGGTAAGTTATAGCTTCAGCACCTATAAGCATTTTTAGGTGTCAAAGCATCCAAGTAAACTGTCATCACCCAGTTACATTAGGAAGAAGAAAATGGACACAAGTGAACAAATTTCAGCTCAGGCTTCCATTTTATGCTGGTGTCATAACATAACAAAAATATTCAGAAAACCAAAACCATTTCAAAGTTTAGCCCAGGTTTGGGAAGTCCCGCAAACAAAACCAGCCTTGACAGTGAGGAAATAAATACTTCACTGCAGCCATAGTTTTGCCAGCCAGAGTTTCAAGATTTGGGTTTTGCTTCTTACAGAGAACTTGGTCATTACATATACAACCTATGTGAAACCAAAACGATTGCTTCCTCTCGGAGAGGTGTCTTGGGGGGGGGGCGGGGGGGGGCGTGGTGTGGTGTGGAAGTGAGAAAGCATTGTTTTATGTGTTGCTCCTACAAAGTTCTAAAATACGACAACACATCAAAATTATTACTTGACCCAAACTATTGCAAAAATCAGATGTTCTTTCTAATGACATAAATGATAAATGACAAAGCACATCTATTGTCAAAAGGAAATACATATGCAGTTTCTCGTGGCTTTCTGACCCGCTCCAACTAACAGCCATTATTTCCGCTCCCAAATAGCAGCGATGCAGAGGCTCAAAGTGGAGACTGTTCTCCATCAAACTGACCCCCATGCCCCCATGCACCGCTCGCCCTTACTTCTCATCACATCCTGCCGTTCACACCAGAACCAGTCACGCTGCATCACTTCTTACACTGAACATTAATATTTATTCAAATTTTCTCGCAAAATTTACCTAGAAATCAATCAGCCAACAACTTGTCATGCTTTATCCCCCCCCCCAAACAATCCACAAAGAGCCTGAAATATAGAATAGCGGGACTGCTGCCAGCAGACTTCCTGCGCTCAGAGCTTGTAGCATATGGATAAGCTCTTAAATACAATACAGAAAGACGACTTCTTGAATGTAAGCAGCCAGGTCTAGCTTCACACAGAAGTTCAGCAAGAGTGTCTAGACTATGAGCAAACTGCCACCAGCTATAAATCTGGGGATTTACAGTACAGAGGCTTGACAAGTATAGACTTAAGCTGCCCAAAGTCCTAAACTGCAGATTTCAGTGAGCACTTACACGCATCAGATGCAAGAACACAGGTGGTAGCACGGGACGTCCGAGAAGGGTAAATCCCCCACATACGCCAGAGGCAGCTCTAGTGTATCCAGAGATACACGGGTAATAATATGACAAGATTTACTCTGCATATAGTATTGCTCTTAAACTGAAGAAAACCAGCCCAAACCATACTCATGTAAAACACAGTCATTGCAAAGACAAACCCATCACTTGGAAGATTTTTAGTTATTCAGTTTTCTGATAGTGATGAATAGCTAAATCATCTTCTGTCACATGCCCTGATCTTTCCTTAAAGCTTGGAGAGACATTTCATTCACCCCCATTTATGAAGAATGTTAATTTGCAGCTATGGTTTTCAGTGTTTATGCTGGGGTGAAAAACCTTGACTAAACAAAAAAAGCATAGCACATGCAGGCCATCACAGCCCATGGTAGTGCCTGATCTGCTTTTCTGACTGCAAAACTGTTTGTCTATGAGGACAAATGTGATGCAAGAGTTTGAAGTTAATCATAACAGCTTTCTTTAATGAAAAATTTTAATTGTCACCAAGAAATATAAGAGAATACACTGTTACATCAGGTATGTAAAAATCATAGAATGGATTTGGTTTATGTGAATGCTGAAGTCTCTCACAAAAATATCTAATTGAGGCAACTATTTCAGATAGGGTGCCTTCACATCTGACTTAAACTATATTTCTGAATATAAATAGTTTGGTAAACAGATTAAGCAAGCAATATCCAGGTGCTCACTAACTCACTTTAAAAGTCTGGTGGATTCATCCACCAACTTGAGTGCTGATCTGTTTCCAAAGATCAAAACTACAGCAATGCAACATGGAAAACTAACTCACTGCAAGGACTATGAACACATTCTGTACACTCAAAGTCTTTATTGACTAGATTTGTTAGGTAGTCTTAGGGACGTTTACAAGAGGCAAAAGCGGTAAGAAAAAAAAAAACCAACAAACTCACAAAGAAATGAGTCCAAAGCAAAGCTTGTCTGCTTGGTGAGGACCCCTGTAGTTATAGCTATGCCGGGTGGGGGACACAGGAAAAAGATATTGGCCGAGTCCCCTAGCAGAGAGACAAAGTATGCTGATGTAAGAGTAGCTAAATCATCTACCCGAATAACTTAAGAACAACAAAAGCCCTCTTTGAAAACCTGTCTGTGTCTGTGCATGAACTTTATCCGCACTGATACATAGTACTCTCAAGGTCTGAGCAAGTCTGCAGTAAGAATCCACAGCTGAAAGTCGTCACAAATTCACAATTCCCTCTGGATTTCCCTTGCTCCATGTGCACGCAAGCACAGATGCAAATGACAGTGAGGTTCTTCAATTTTTATTCTGGACCTTTTACAGAGCTTGCATGTTCCAAACTCCTCCGCTCCTGTTTTCCTGTATTTATATTATTGAACATTCCTTTTTTTTTCATAATAAACTCTGATAAATTAATTTGTTCATATAATAAGTTTCTGATTTCTCGAGATCCTTTTGAATTTAGTCCTTTCTTCCTATCCCTGCAACCCCTTGAAAGCTGATGTCATCCACAGGTTTAACTAGTACACTCCCAATTCTATCATCCAGGTTACTAAGCAACCTGCTCACCAGTTCTGCGTACACTTTACAGCAGTTCTGATTACGCTACGTCTAACTTTTCAGACAAAAATATAGGCCACCATATCAGAAGTGCTACTAAAAGCAATATAGGGAATTTTTCACCTAGTTACAAAGTTTTTTCTCATCTTCTTACAGTGGGTAGCAGCGATTTGCTCAAGTCTAGTTAGTAGTGCCAAAAGATGAAGAACTGGGATCTTTCGGTTCCCATTTGGCAAAGTCAAAATCAAACCAACAGACCACTCCATTATGCATTCTTTTAAAGTAATTCCTCAGTTTCAGCCTTGCACATACTAACCACGTTGAGGCTTACATAATAAAAGAAAAAAAATCCAGCTCTTTTTAGTGCCTAGAAGATGGTCTAGCAGGCATCACAGCCCATATTCCCCTGACTTACTCCCCTCACACTTTCTTTCAAATGCTAGCACCTAAAACCTCAGCACAGACCCCCACGACTGAAAATACTTCTCAAGTTCACAAAAATAAATACTTGCATCTCCTTCTCTTTGGAAACGTACACTAATTTAGAACTACACCATTTGGCTTGTGATCACAACTTGTAACTGGCAAGAACTCCCACTGTTATTACTTTTTGGGATAACTCCTACCCACATAGTGCCAGATGGTATATTCCACCTCTGCTGAGGAGGTGTAGGAGCACTGCCTGCTGTCAGCATTGCATTTTCCTTATTTTTTTTAAATCAAGACAGATAATATTACCAGTCTGAAGAGAAAGCGGGTGGGCATATGTAGCTCCATCACAGCTTGGGCCTTTAAAGAACCATATCCCTTTCTTTAATGTTGCCTGTTACACTAAATCCCCACTCCTGAAGACAAAATGCAAGGGACACCGTGACACACGCCCACGTGTTAACCAAGGGTTGGTGCCAATGGAAAGCCGCTCACAACGATTTCAAGCAAACACTAATGTTCCGACTGTGAAGCTGAGTACCTCGTCCTAATAACTGTGTGAAACAGCCAAAAATTGAGTTGGGGTCCTCTAATCAAATCTTACACTGAAAATTAAATAGGAAAGAATTATTTGAATAAAAGGAAAAAAAATCTCCATTAAATTAGCAGATGGGAGATTTCTGCCTTCATAAAATATAAATTAGCTATTAAACTAAGATTATTTAGAAATGCAAAAGCTGCTAGAAGAGATAAGAAGCATTAGAACCCAACTTAAGCAACTACAGAACATAACAGATCAAGCAACATACAGCTATATGCACAGAATAACTGCCTGAACCCATATCATTTTGCAAACACACTTAAAAATAAAGTCACATGAAGAACACTGTGGCCTGCAAGCTTGGGGCGAGCCAGCAAAATCCACACTTATTTGGATCATTCAAATCACTATATCCACTTAGATTTGCACCCCTCCCCAGGGTCTGTTTTACAACTCTCATAAAAGCCGGACACACACTTCCTTCTGGCTCTTTCCTCCAAGCATCACGTACTTTAAAATCTATCCCCATGATATTTTACTTGGGGTTTATTCCTCCCTCAGAACCCTTCCGGATTCTATTCCGTAGTACCTCTGAAGGATAGGAAGTTGTTTATCTGTTTGCACTCTGGTTGCATATCGTTCATTTACTTTTTAATAATATTTCTTCATTAAAAACACTAACTTCATGGGATTACAACCCATGAAGATGGCAGAAGCTCGTTTTCATTGATGGAAAAAGTCATCACAGAGTCTGCTGTGCCAAACTGGTGGGACAAAACAGGACTGTTCACTCCACCTGATCAGCACCACCAGTAAACAATGTCAGGGCAGGAACACCAGGAGGAAGGCGGTGGAATGGGATTACCTTTTTGCCTTACACCCAGACATCTGGTTCAGAACAGCTGAGAGACCAGCCACTTCCAGCAGGGGGAATGACAATAGCAAGAATCAACAGCTGGGTGACGGCAGAGACAGGTAGAACTTCTCCAAAGAGCAACAGAACATAAGCCTTTATTTTGTTTCCAAAAAAAAACAAAGCTAATAAACCAGTTTCCATTTAGCAGAAAGAATCTAAATCCTCTAACATTTATACCTCTAGATACACAAGCAGGAGGCTACTCAATTCACATTTGTTTATCCTTGTAGTCTTCTCCCAGTTCTCCCTGTATTTTTTTCCCTTGACTTCATTGGAAATATTATTATTTCACAAACTCAGGCAGAAGCAGCCCATTAAAAATGCTAAGCATGAAATAAGAGCCCATAAGTACAGCTTACCAATGTTTAAGCCAACCATTGAAACACTGACCACAGGTCCTCGCTCAATCAGCTGAATACTCTGCAATTCAAGGATGGAAAATTCACCTGCAAGGAACTTCAGATCACCATCAAGGTGAGTGGCAGTGAACCAGAGAGACCATAATTGTTTGCAGGTTAAGACTATTAAGACACTTTTAAGAGTATCAGTTAATGCTTTTCAGCAATTGGAATCAACAGACAACAGCATTCTGGAACCACAGCACTATAAATATTCATACTCCCACTCTGAAGAGATATTTCACATTGTCTTTAATTTTGATACTTTTCATATGCACTGATGGGTTCTCTTTTTCAACTGCATTCATCAAGTTTCTCATCCAAACTAAGAAAGAAATCCTAATTTTTAAGACAGCCAGCTGGAAAAAAAACCACATAGAAAGGGGGGAGCCATTCACACACATACACACAAACCTCACTTGTTAAGGCATCTAGAAAATCTAAATTGCAGGAGTGATGTTTCCTACTGACTGCTTTATAAAAGCATTTTACTTAAATAATCAGAATACAGAAAAATAGCAGCCATCTGCCAAAATATTATTCTACCTGCCCTGGAAACTATACAGGCACAAAGGTAAAAATGAAATAAACAACTAAAACATTCAGAAGTAAATCGGAAGAGCCCTGTATCATAAAATACAAATTAACCATCTCTTTTCTCACCTTCACTAATTAATAACAAATTCCCAGTGTGACTTCCATTGCAAATAAGAACTCACCTATCCAAAACACTTTTCATTAATGAGATCATTACAAATCTCAAATTTGAGATCACTACAATTCAATCATAATTAGTAATTAAAGCTGATGTAAGTAAAAATTAGACAACAGAATATTCACCATTAAATGAGGGACTCAGAGGAAAAAAAAAAAACACCACACATTTACCCTATTCACTGTTATTTAGGAATTTTACCTCAACTGCTCTGTCAAGTTATTCCATATTTTAATCTTAAAAATATCCCCTACAGAGGAGGCTAAAAGATGCCATTCAGCTATTCAGATGAATTCCATCAATAATGTATTTATAAAAGCTTCAGGTTTTAAGTATTACACAGGGAAAAATCAGCAAAGTGTCATTGATCTCTGAAAACCAAGTCACCTCTTGCAATGGCAAAAAACCAGAAGGTATGGAAAAGAGGACATAAAGACAAATAACTCGTCACGGTGGCCACACCTCTGCTGCCTGACATGCAACCTCCTCTAAAAGAAATGATCACAAACTTCCAGATTAAAGAACTTCACAAAAAAGAAGCGAGAAAGCTCGTCTCCATCTTCCGAGGCTTTGGAAAGGCTTGGATGGTGGAAGACACACATTTGCTATTTGCATACACTTACAGCTCAGCACAGGAACAAACATAGCTTTGAGCTCTCTCTGCTTTGATCAGCATAAGAAGGTCAGAAATACGAATCAGATGACTTTTCATTACCTTACGTGCAATGGAGCAACATGAATGGAACTGCTTGTGGTGCAAGAAAGGATAATTAACACATGCCAGGATCTTCACTTTGGACATATACCACTTTATTCCTCCTCATTAAATAAAACCAACCAACTAGTGAGCAACAAGTTGCTCCAAAGACTTCAAAATTATGAGTATGAAAGATCTCCAACAAGTCACTCCCCAGCCAAACACAAAAATTAACAGCAACTCCAGCCTTCAGACCACGGAGCTATCGGTCTGCTCTGGAAGATACTCCTTCAGTCACCAATATGTTCTTTCCATAAAGGACAAATAAATAACAAACACTGGTAATAGCTGAAATGTCAATATGCATGATTCATCACCCTCTTCATTAGCTATGCCCGTTCAAAAGAGAACACCACTCTAACAGATTACTTCCCTACCCATTAGCTCACACAGCATCGTTCCCCATCAGCGCGAGGGCCCCGGCTCGAGAAGGCGGTGGCATGCGGAGACTTGCCTGCATAGGAATAGTAACATGAACTCACCAGGATTCCTCATGTTCCTGAAGTATCTATGGGTGCCTTTGCCAAACTGGCTCTTAAGGATTACTACCTAAGGTTACTTCTTCAGTAAAGCTAAGCAACTCTCTTCTTTATGAAGCAACAGGGTTGGTGGGAGGGGAAGGGAAAAAAAAAAAATCTCAAATTTTAAATTCCAGAAAAGCAACGTTTTTAGCAAATAAGCCCTCCACTCAGAGCAAGAAAAAGCTCTACCAAAAAATTTTAAAAATTACTGAGGAAGCAAAACTTAGACCAAGATTTGCTTAATGCAGAATATATATAAACCCAACTATTACGGGTATTTTATAAACACCATGAATAAGAGTGATGACTCCTTTGAAATCAAACAATCATGCAACGTGGCATGCAACCAAATTTGAGTCAAAAAAGCATACTGTACTTTTTATGTTATATCATTACTAATTAATGCTCTCTTAAGGAATATTTTCAATATGGAGTTTCTCATAGCACAGTATAAATTAACTTATTTTACACATTTTGCAAAGATAGGTAATAAATGCTGCCCAGGAAGAAAACCAGACTATTCAAGGACCTCTATGGATTATTCCAAGGTTTCTTTTCCTGAAGATGTGAAACACCAGGGTTCCATCACCACAGCTCCCAAAACATCCAGCAAAGTAACATCTGCTCTCTCATCAGAATCCCACAGCCGATTCCACACTAGGACAAACACCTCAATTCCTCTCCCATTTCTCCACCACCCTCATCGTTAAACCAGATCCCTTCGTCACAGGTTGCTTAAGTAAAACCTCAACAAACTGAACTAGATGGGACAGCTTCACATGGAACAATTTCTAGACTGGGCTCTAAATGCCCAGTTTCTCCCTTCTTAATGTAAGTACACAAAGCAAGCCACAATCTTCTCTAATTAATTTAAAGTAATTACTTTTTAAATAAATATAAACCAAACAACTGCATTTTAGTCTCATAAAATAACTGGACTGGAATAATTCTACGGAACATAACTCAAATTTGTTTTTTAAAGCTTATAAAAACCAGCTGACAAATAAACCAGAGGTGAATGACGTATTTCACCCCTGTGAATATTTGCAGATGCAGAGAGCTTTAAACACCAATTTATCTCCAGCGAACCCAACAGGCACACTCTCCACCTTGAAGTTAACATGAACACATTATTCCAAGATGAAGACTTCAAATTACGTGTCAGAAACAACCCTCAGGCTCAGTTCTGCTCTCGCCGAAGACTGTGGCAACCTCCCACAGACCTTCCTGGTAACGTCTCGAGGCCCTGTACGACCACGCAGCCTTTGCACATCCTACAGATGCTGGAAAGCGTTCCTAGAGGTTGGCACCTATTTATTACATTGGCAGCGAAGTGCAAGACAACCTGAAATTGCTCATCAGGCTGACCACAAGGATTACAATTAACAACGTAAGCACAGCTCTAAGGCTGTGAGCATTCTTTGTGTCGTGGCACAAACAAAACGTACGCTCAGGGAGAGGCACTCACTGTACATCGAAAGGTACCATTTTTAAGGTTTTGTGCAAGTACTCCAGGCACGAGTTCGTAAGTGGCACTGCCCACTCAAAGAGCTCACGGCTGCCACGAAGGGCAGATCCACCCACTCTATTTCATCCTCCTGCATCCTCCTCCTGTCACCCTCATGTTCAACAGGTCAAGTTCAGTTTATTGATCCAGCTAGAAATGAACTCTGCAAAAATAAACAGTTTTCATTCACCCAGCAGCTGCTCAAGCATTTAACTTGGTACAAATGAGAGGGCTACGACGCCGCACCACTGCGGGGGGGAGAAGCGAGACAAGAGGTCACTGATCTTGCATCAGTTCTTAAAATCAGTTCAATCTTGTAAAGAAACTAGTTAAGAGCCATTTTATTGTCTGGATGTCACGGGAAGTCATCTTGTCGAACCACTCTGCTTTAATGAAAATTCAGGCTCAGAAGTTTAAAGACAAAGAACCGATGTGTATACTCATGGCTTATACATCAAGACAGAAATAGGGAAATTTTTTTAAAAACTTTTGAAAGCAAAAGTGTTTTTTTAACATTTCACAACGTGGAATTAGAGGTGTTACTAAACCTCACAAGTTTAACCACCTCTAGAGAAGGTAAATTTAGTTAAAACATAAAGAGGAACACTTTTTTTTTTTAAACATAAAAATCCATGCACAAAGTTGGGAGGGTTGCAGGTTACTTTCTTTTTTAATGTAACAAGGGGTTGTTTTAGAATTTGCTGGCTGCCTTCTAATTGGGTTCCCTTTGCTACTTAATAAAAAAGTAAAATATAATACAGATGTTAACAGAGAAAATATAAGATTCTGTACTAATAAAACTTAAATGCGTCATAGGCAAACCGCAGAAGACCTTGCAGGTAGAGTGTCTATATATATATATATATATATATATATATATACAGCCATAGATTTATATATAAAACAAAACCTGCAGAGCTCAGTGTACACAGTGCATAATACTGTATGTGATCCACATTTGGGCCTAATACAGTCTGTATTTATGCACATTAATAGTAATAAATGGAATTACAAGCAGAACGTTAGGCATGCTTGCCTGTAACATGGCATAAAAAACCTAATATTTTAAAACTTCAATGCATGTAACAGGTACGCTCACGGACTCCTCAACAACATTATATCACTTATATTCTAAAGATTTAATTGAAAGTAAATCTAATGTATGTAACCTGAAACTTTAAAATGTAATTGTTAGGTACCTTAGGAGACATATTTTTTATTCAGAATATGTATTTCAATTTAAAAACACGCAAGCTCACACAGGATCATGGGAAAACCAATGGAGACAGAACGATGAGAACAAGACAAGAATTGCTACAAGGCAATCAATATTGATAAGGAGTTTATTTTATAAAATCAGATTAGTCATCCAGTTACACTGAAGTGGTAACCAGTCATTCACACTGTAATTACAAGACTAAACCTGCATGCGATTATGCTTCAATATTCCATGACCACAGTCCAGATCCAGACAGGATACGGCCCTACCGCTCCCCACCACTCAGAAGAAAACAGTGGCAAGTCTGGAGCACACACAGCCATTCCTGTATGGATGATGCACTTAGCGAGAGTTACTACAAAAAAGCAGCACAACTCCAAGTACTCTGTTTATTTTTTAAGAAGCCCCAGAGCCATAACAGCCACAGACCTCAAACAGCTTAAGATAGCCTTTGCCTAAGCACTACTGCTTTTTTCTACCCCCCACCCACCCACTAGTTTGTTTGCAGAGCCAAAAAATGGGATTTTGATTATGGCAAGCTGCAATATATCGTACTTTCATAATTCAACGGCACGTTCCTCGTACATTTGTTAGTGTACCTCCACTCAAAGTACCCACAACCTAAGGTGTCTCGCACCGCTCCAGCAAGAAAGCCTCATGTCACTGTAGCCAGGAGATGCTCTTCAGTATGCTCTCGCCAAAAGGCACTTACTTCACTAGCTTCCTTCCTTTTTTTCTTTTTAATTCACACATCAGGAATGGATGTTGCAGGTTTGGTATTTAAGTTGAGGATTAAATAAGACAGACAACACCCAGCCTGTAGCATTTTGAAGAAATCACTCCAAGCTCCAACCTGAGAAATGCTGCAAGCAAGGTTTCATGGCCATGTTGTTGCTCTCTACGGCACGTTCGCTGTATTTCTTCTCGTTCTTCTCCCAATTCAACATTAATGTGCCTTCATTCCATATGCTGTAGCTATGCTACACTCCCCAGCAGCACTAATTAACCTTCATAATTTAATTTCTCCAGATATTCCATTTTCCTTACGCCCTTCTCACCTGTATAAAAGCCTAATCCCACATCGATGCATCGTTCCCTAAATCAGTTTACCGTCTAACATATGCTCCTGAACTTCCCAACGCAAACGGGGATGAGAATCTGTCTTTTCCTTGCAAAACATACATCTGAGCAAAGCTGCCTGCCTCATCATCTCTCATTTCTTTTTTGCATTTTAGCCCCCAACAATCAACCCACGCCTGTAACAAGCAAGATACCGTGTGTCATTAGACTCCGCACTCCTTACTCACCCCACGGGAGGGATGGAGGGAGGGCGTTTAACCCTTGCTTTCCTCCACACTGCGGGAGCGGCGGGCGGAGGGGGCGGCGGGCGGCTGGGCTCGTCTCCCGTGTGCGCTACCTGCGGCGCAGCCCCTGTAAATACGGGGCCGTTCTGCAAAACGCCTCCTCGCAGCCTCCCCCCGCGCTCGAAGGGATGCATCTGAATTCCGCAGCACGTGATTTGCGCACGAAACAGCACTTACCTTTTAAGATTGCAACGCCGCGCTCTTAAAAATAGGCGATTTCTAATTGAAAAGACGGAATTTTTGAACGACACCTGCACGCTGCCCGTGCGGGCCCCGCCTCGCAGCGCCCGGGCACGCCACCGCCCCCCGCCGCGCTCCCGAGCGGCAGCGACCGAGAGCAAGGCGGCCGTAAGGCGGCCGTGAGCCGGCCGGCCCGGGCCCGGCCCGCCGCGGGGGGCAGCGCCGCGCCCCCGCCCCACCGCCCCGGCACGGACACGGGAGCTGTACCCGCCCCCCCCCCCCCGTGCGGAACCGACCGGAGGCGGAGGGGGGGTGTGCCGGGGGGTCTCGCCGCGATTTCCACCCCGACACCGCCCGCTCCCCCGGCCCCTCCCCGCCGCGCGCCGACATGTCGCCGGGCGTCGCCCCCGCTCGGTGGGTATCCCCGTGTCCCCCCCCCATACCGGTGGCGGCGGGGGTAGTGGGGACTGACACAGGGACACGCGCAGACGGACAGACAGACGCGCGGCGCCCCGCGGCCGCGGGCCCTTACCTGGCGCGACGGCGTGGCGGGGCTCCCCGGCGGCCCGCGCCCCCTCACGAACGCGCCGCCCGCGGCTGAGGAGCGCGGGGCGCCGCCCTCTCACCACAGCGCCGGGAGCCGCTGCCGGGCCGAGCGCGCGCCCGCAGGGGAGGGGGCGGGGAGGGGCGGGGGGCGGCCGGTCTCGCCCCTCCTCGGCGGCGCCGGCCCCGCCGCTCCCCCGCCGCCCGACGGCCGCAGCGCCCCGCGCTCCCGCCCTGCCGCCCGCCGCGGCCTCCCCCGCGGAGCGGCGGCCCCCGCGCCTCTGCCCCCCGCTCGAGCGCTCGCTCGCTCCGGAGCGCGCCGCCGCTTCACGGGCGCGCGCGCTGGGGGGCGGGAGGGGAGGGGAGGGGAGCGGGCGGGGCGGGAGCGGCGCGCGGCGCTGGCCCCCCGGGCGGGAGGGGGAGGGGGAAGGGAAGCGGCGGGCGGGCGGGCGGGCGCGCGCGCCCCCGGGCTCCCTCCTTCCCTCCCTCCCTCCGCGCTCGGAGGTGAGCCCGAGCCGCGCGGGAGAGGCGGGGCTGCTCGGTTATTCATGAGGGGGTGTGGCTATGCAAAACGGGCGCCCCGCTCCGCGCGGGCGTAACCTGCGCCGGGGGAGGTCTCCGCGGGAAGGGCGGGGCGGTTCGGCCCCTCGCCCTCCCGCCGCTCCCACCTGGCGCGGCCGCTGCGGAAGGCGGCAGGGAGGGGGAGGGAGGGGGAGGGATGCGCCTTCATCGCGTCCGCGATCGCCGCCTGCGATAAGCCCCGGTCCGCAGGGAGCGGGAGGGAGGGCGCCGGCGTGGCCAGAGCAGCGCCCGCGCCCGGCGAGCGGGTGAAACTTTAGCGGGAGGCGGGCGGGAAGGGAGCGCTGTGGGGGCGCCGCCGGGCCCGTGTTGGGGCGGGTCCCCGTGGCAGGGAAGCAGCGGGGACCTGCCCTGTGGGGGGCGGCGGCGGGCGCGGACTCCCTCTCTGAGGGGAGACGGACCCCGCTGGGAGGGGAGGCGGCGGCGGGCGCGGACCCCGCCGTGAGGGGACCCCGCGCTGAGGGGGGCGGACCCCGCCGTGAGGGAGCCGTTCCCGCCCGCCGGCCGCCCTCGCTGCGGGTAGGGACGCCGGGGCGGCGGCGGAGCGGCCGATGCTGCGGGAAGGGTTTATCCGAAAAGCCGGCGGCGGGCGGCTCCGCGGGCCGGGCTGCGCTGCGGGGAACGGACCTCAAGCGGCTCCGGCGTCTGTCAGCGCCTCCAGCGGGGCCGCGGCGTTAAAGCGGCGCCCGGGGGGCGAACGCGCCCCTGCAGGTCCCGCTCGGGCGGGCCCGGGGCTGAGCGAGGCGCGTCGCGGCGGCGGCGGGAACGGATCGGGCGCGCCCGTGCGGGCGGCGCGGCCCCGCGTCTCTCCCGAGCGGGCAGGCGCGTCCCGCCGCCCTGGAACCCCCCCCCAGCCCGCTACTACCGCGTCTTTTTGTTTGGTTTTGTTTTTAAAAAAAGGAGACTTCTGGGAATAATACCTGAAAACCAAAACGTTTTGCTCATCCTCCCCTGCAGATCAGTCAGCCGAAATCCAGGTGCAAAAGGAACACACAAGAAGAGAAAAGCTATACTACCTGTTAAACCTAAACCAAACATTTATTTAAATTACCTAAATTGCTTAAAATAGGCATTGCAACTAACAATCCAGTCAGCGTACCAGCACTGCTTCATTGTCCACCCTGAATGAAATATAATTGTGACAAATCTCCTTTTCTCAAACTAAAAATGAACGTGGTTTTTGCACAAAAAAAAAATGGCAAACAGAATTTCGGGTTTTACCTGCTTATTTCCCTTTAAGAAAACTAATATTTAGTAATAATCTTTTTAGTCCGGCACAAAATGTTCCCTTTAATTAAATTAATTAAAAGTACCTACGCTCCTGGGGTGGATGCTTTGTTAAACCTTCCGGGTGCAGATTACTTGCCTCCATCTTACCCCAGAACGGTTAAGAGCTTTACATCACATCTGCCCGCGGTGCCAGAGTAATGACCAAATAAATGAAGCAACGGGGTAATCTTCAGCTGCGAGTCAAGAATATTACTTGTATAAAAAATAAATTGTCATAGAAAGAATCCAACCTAGGAAGTGTCAGTAAAAATTGGAGGTAGCTCTGGTTTGGTGTTTGTGTGTATTTATTAGCAGAGCTGGTGAACAAGATGCCAAGTTTCTGGAATTAAGCTTGGATCAGAGCGAGCGAATATGCCATCGCCTATCACTGCAGCCCTCGGGCTGTGCTCTCACGGGACAGTGGCATCCCATAAAACAGTGCAACAAGCACTTTAAAAAACCAAATACACACAGTAGGGAAATCTTCCAGAGATATTTTCATCTAAATCTGTAGCCTCCTGTCTCTTTCATTACTTCCAGCAGAAGTGCTTTCTGGAATTGCTTATCTTCTGTTGCCCTTTAGTCTTTTTAAACCACGTATGCTAGAGGGGAACACGGAATAATTCCCGTTTTCCTTCAGCAACTCATTAGCATAGCATATCACCGGCTCTGCACACACTTACAGCACCAAGGAGGAATAATAGTTCCACCTACAAGAAAATATTCTCAGAACTGATGTCAACTGCTTTATACACGTACCCGCATCGTTCCTAGAGAAAACAGATTTCAAGACACAGGTTTGTGAAAGAGAGGGAGGATCTGACACTTCCAGCGCAGAGCTGAGAAGTCAAAGGGAATGAGATAACGGCAAAAGACCAGCTCCTGAATAGGAAGAGAGGAGCCAGAGCGTCTAAATACTTAGTCACGTACGTCCGACCCAGAACTGGTGTCAGCCACCTGCGGGAAGAGCAGAGCCACCGCGCAGGGTCCGTTTCCCACCGTGGCCAAAAGCGGAGGCCTCAGCACGGGCAGGCGCCAGAAGGCTTCCCCCGAGCCCTGCGGCAGCCAACAACGTCTGCGGCTTTAGGACCTCCCGAGGCACGTGCGATCCCGAAGGCTTTACGCTCCAGCCGTACCAATACAAGCTGGGTGCCTTCTGCGCGGGGACCCGAGCAGGCGAGGGACCTCTTCGAGTCAGTACTTGGGTCTGAAGTTCCCGAGGCAGAGGAGAGGACAGCAAAGAGAGCGTCCTTGTTCTCCACCGATGGCAGCCTCCCCTGCGATTTGCGAGGAGCCAGACCCTGCTGGAGCACAGGGAGCTTGCTCTGCAATGCTGCCTGGGACGCGCGGGCACGCTTAGTTCAGGCTTCGGTAGAAATAAAAAGCACCAAACTGCCCAGCCCTTTAAGGCTGGGTTGGTCTGTGCCTCTGCAGAAGCACAACTGGAGGTATTTCAAGAATAGCAACACAAATCACCTACTTCTTAGTTTATTTTTTTCCATCTTAAGTTTTTCAAAGGTTAGCTAAGTGGGGAGGGGGGATTTTTCAGGATCACCGTTCCTGGCTTAGCTGCAGAAATGCAGGCCAAGTTCCATTTTGGTCACATCCACACCTTGCTACATCTTAGCGTTACAACCACTCGTTCAAACCTCTCTGGTGAGCTAGGCAGTCAAAAAATTCACATAAAACCTCAATCAACTCTGTGTTTTCCGTGTTTGTACTGCAAAGCTGACATGAAGTTTGCACAACAGCAAAGAAAAAATTTGGCTGTAATAAACAAGATGTTGTCTCTAAAACAGCCAGAATCCCTACAGGAAGATACAGAAACACTCGGGCTTTTAAATCATATACGCCATCACACCATCTCCTAGATGGATTTTATTAAGTGTGACTGTATAAAAAAATAAATACTGCTTACAATATTTGTTATCTAAGAAGTATATGCCTGTGGAGAAAATATTCCAGTATAATCTTGTAAATGTGAGATACTAATTTTCTTCACACTTGAGCAGCCTAAAAGAACTCCAGGTCTGCCATCCCGTCAGAGCTAATGAAAGGCATATCTATTTCTGTAGCCCGGGGAGTTTTGAAATAGATTTGGGTTTCTGCAGAAGGAATGCAAGATTTCTGTTTTGCTGGCTGTTTAACTTTAATTTTTGCAATTTTTGGCAAGAGCACCTTGAGCTGTGGATAACTGCCTCTAGTTTGTCTACATCTAAATAAATGCGTGCTTTATGACCCTTCTGCCACCAGGGCTGCATTAGCGTCAGCACTGCCCTCCGTCTGAGCAACGGCTCAGTCTGGGGCTTGCTAACAGGGCTTCAGAGAAGGAACGAGTAACAGGATGAGTGAAAATAGCTTTATTTTCCTGTATACACCTGTTCTGGAGTGAGACGACCAGGCAACATGAAAGGAGCTGCATTTTGGGAATCTCAGAATCAATGCCCGGGTTCTAGCTTTTTCAATAAGAGAAGCCAACAGAGACAAAACTTTTTAGGCTTGCAGAGCTCTGTCTCCTCAGAAATACGGACAACCAAACCGCAAAACTCTCCTGGACCCTGAGAAAAAGAACGTTAAAGGCTACATGCAAACAAAGAGCCAGTGAGATATGTCTCAGCGTATCAAACCTACATCAAACGGTCCTGCCTGTAACAGGAAGCAACTCGCAGCCGTTCCATTTCCCTCCTGCAGCACATGGAAGTACGGGGGAAAAAAAAGCCACACTTAGATGAAGGGAAAAGGTGTCTGGCCGAGAGACGATGAGCCGTGCGCCGCGCCCAAAGGCCTGCCAGCACGGGAGGTGACTGACCTCCAGAAGGATTTCATGCTGTGCAGTCAGAGACCCTTCGCAGAGCTCTTGCTCACTGTCCTCGAGAGATTTTCAGCGAGAAGTGCAGCACAACAAATGCCACTGTGAAAGAAGGGTGTCAGACGTTAAAGCGCTGTTTGGGCAGCAGTGAGCAAAGAGCACTTTTAAGTAGGACGATCATGCCCCCTGCCTAGCCAGTGTTTCTTCCTACCCTAAAACTTTTCAACTGCTGCCTGATACCTTCTCATGTTTTCTTTTTCAAAACAGGTAGCTGAGTGAGATTCCTTAATCCACCGACCAGACACACACAGCTCAGTCCAGAATTCTGTGTCTGTTTAACAGAAAACACCCATTATTAAAAGAAGAGCATTGGATGTCAAACTGTAACTGCAAGTTTGGAGGAGCGGACGTATTTATGCGGCTCATAATTTAGCAACAATACCAATCTCACCGTTTTCCTCGAGAGGCACTCTGGGAGCGTTCATGATTGCACGCGATCAAGATAACATCTTGACTGAAATAACGCACCCCCGGCACACTGGGGCACACCTACCAGAGGGCGGACAGCACTCAGTTGCGAACAAAGATCCTTCAGAGCTGTACCTTCCGCTTCGCTATCGTTACAGCATCCGCATGCTCTTTGCAGACAAACGCTAGGCCAAACCAGAAGACCGGCTTCGGGTATTTCCCCATTCGGGTGTGCCACAACCAGCCTAGCGCGGTTTCTAGGAGTCCACGCGATCACGGTCCGTGTCTGCAGGCGCCCATCAGACAGATGGTCACCTGGGGCAGGAAAAGCTTCACATCGTTTTCTACAGCTTTGGCACAGCTACTTCAGGCTGCCTTCAGCGGCTGCTGTCCCAATTTCGGAGTACACGTGATGTTTGCGGTCCCGAACAAAGATACACTGAGAGGAGCTAAAACTACATTTCCAGTTTGTCAGTCCATTAATTAAAATTCCAGCACGTTATCCTTTGTAGTTATGTTCCAGCATTCCAGAAGGATCCTATGTATGGACTGGTGCTTTGCTGTGATGGCCTCAAGTCACAGCAGGACAAGCTCAGGGCCATACCAACTAGTAGAGCTGGAAAAATTAGAACAGCTTTTCTATTTTGGGGGGGTGGGGGTGTTTGTTTTGGTTTTTTGTTTTGGGGGGTTTGGGTTGTTTTTTTTTTTTAAACTTTTACTACTTCAGCAAAGTTCAGCACAAAGTTTGCTGTTAAAGAGGTTCTGCACCCCAAAAACTTGCCTCACAGCTCTAATTACTCCAATCAGTTTAAAAACAGGCATTGCTTCTACTAATAAATCTCGTCCAAACTGAAGTGCCAGAATAAAACGACCAGTTTCTGTGTTATATTCTGCCTGTCCCGCCTACCCTCTTATCCCGAGAGAATGAGCAAATTAGTTTAACCTAAGGAAAAGGTGACGACAAGAGCCTTCACGTATGCATGGGGCAAGAGGAGACGCAAGGACCCGTTTGTCCTCCATGACGGCAGTGAACAGGACAAGGGCTTAAAAAGCTGCCGGGATGATTCTGATGAAAATGAGGGCTCATTTCCTACTTGCGAGGATGGTGAAGCACCGAAACGGTCTGCCTGTACAGACCGTGGTGTCGCCAGCAGCCGAGGCCTCTAGGAACAGTAAGCATTTGTCGCAAATAAGAGAGATACACAGTTAGGCCTGATTTGGGGTACGGGGGTAACGGCTTGGACGTCCCCTGTGAAATTCATCGCAGGGCTGTGAAAACAGAGCAGCTCGGGAATGGGAGCAGCAGCATTTTGCGCACCGGATGAAGACGGACACGAGACCTGCTGCAAATCACTATTTTCTCAATCAGCTTGTCCTCAGCTTTTCAGGTATATGGAAAATTACTGAGACTAAACATTTCTCCCAGGTGATCACGAATCTGATCATTAAAACATTTAACTCAGGACACTACAGAGTTGACGTAAATCATATATGTTGTTCTGCGCGTGTGTTGGCAGGCCAGTGAAACTATTTGCAGCAGACACCCGAGGTATAAGTAAGGAAGATAACATTGCTCACCTTCACAATCACACCTGGGAAGTCTTCAGAGCAATACGAGCTCTAAAGCAGTGATAAGTATTTCACAAGCCAACAAAATAAGTAAGCCTCCTTGAAATTAAACTGTCAGAAGTTCGATAAGGTGATTTAATATGCTGTATTTTAAAGAGTACAGTTTTGGTCATAGTCATTTTTATGAAAGGAAAAAGCTTTGGTTCACTCGATTTGTTTCTGTCAAACACACCGTAAGTCTTAGCAGCCATGGAATAAATGATACTTAGGGAAACCGCTAAAATAGTCCCATGTATTGCATTAACCCCCAGCAGCGCTAACAGGTCCTGTCAGACTCTTTTCCAGCCGAGCATGCCTCCCGCGCAGCTCACGCAATAAATCAGTACAGATTTCTTTTTTTATTGCTTGCCCACACCAAAACCCAAAGCGCTGTATGAGAGCGCTGGTTTGAGGGGGGAAAGGGGAAACAGCGCAGTAGCTTTTTCTGGACGTAACAGAACTGAAACGCTTCCTTCCCTGTTTTTCTGGATTTTAGTTTACGATACTGAGCCCGCTGAAATCAGTCCGGGTTCTCCCACCATCCTCAGCAGGTGAAAGACCTGACCTTTAGTGCTCGGTTTAGGAGCTGATGATCCCAGCTAAGATCTAGCGCGCACCCAGGTCCACAAAGTTTTGAGATCCCTCAGCTCCCACTGACACGAGCTGCAGTGACAGGAACCGCCACGTTTTGCAGAAGTGAATCTCGCAGCAGGAGATGTGGAAATGCCTCCCGCCTGAAAACCGCTCCAAGTGAAACTGCCATAAAGCGTGAAGAGGATGTCTCCACCAGAGTTTAGGCACAATAGCTGCAGAATTTTGTGTGAGAATATTTCAAAACTATTATTCCTATCTCCAGTAGGATCTTCCAACTCTGATACACGATCCCAAGAGGGCATCATTATCATGAACCACAGCAAAGCTCCAGATCCTTTTTTCATGACATTCCTAAACTGTTTGCTCCACCCTGATTCATTTTAGGAAACTGATAAGACAGCTGTGAAAATACACCATGTAAAGCACTCTCATGTTACAAACCAGCTGGCAGGATTCGCACTTTTTTTCTCCCAAGGGAATAAAGATCGTTGTTTATTCCACTTTTCAAAAGGCGTATGAACCAAACTGTAACCTTCCCTTCATTAACCCAACTGGTATTGTTAAGTAGGTGTGCACTGACGTAACGTGCTGGCTCGCAATAACCAGCGAAGCAACTGCCTCCCAACCATGTGTGGGCTATACTCAAAAAGATTTTCTTATTATCAAAGGGGTGTGGGTCTTTCCCTTCGTGACAACGCTCATCATGTTCACTGTTCCTCTTCAGCGTTTACTGAAACCATACCTCACTTCTCATTTGGCAGCTTCCTGTCACCAGGCGATAGCTATAAAGATCTGCAGAGCTTGTACGTTCACCCTGCTGCAGCACCGGTAACACTTAATGGCAATTTTTTTCAGACTCGTGTATCTTAGAGGCAAGAACGTGATCACGACGCAGCTTGCTTGGCCTACTATGCCGTGTTCTGTTTGTACACCCTTCCTACAGTCCTGCCCAACTGCTCTGTTATTTTACCAAAACTTTCTTGTGCTTTCCTGAACTGCTGCTGAGTGCCGTCAAGCTGTTGCTGTTTTACACCCTAGAGATGCCTGCAGTTCAGCGGCAGATCCCTCTGCTAGAGGCGTTAGCACTCTCCGATGCGGCACAGCAATCCAAATCTTCAGGACAAATGACACTATAGACATAACTTGAGCTGAATTTACAAAGTGAAAAATGAAGCTTTGATGCTGCAATTCCTTTTTTAACGGTTTCCTTACTTCAGTTGAGCCCAGCTGTCTGCTGGCAGTTATTATCCCAACCCTTGCCTCTTTCTCATCTCTTGTTTTTTGCACTGATACTTAAAAACAGCCCACACACGACAGACTCATTTCTTCCTCTTGGTCCAGATGTGACGTCTGCAGCCTAGGCCTGCAACTGAGAAACAAAGTTTGGTCAGGGACTTACAACCTCACTAGGCAACCCCGGAGAGCCACAGATTGCCTCTGCTACCACCGGCCTCGCCGCGTGCAGGCTTCTGCAGCGGATCCCAGGAGTATCTCCAAACTGCAGCATTAAAATGTGTCCTGGGACGGGAAGGGCTCTCTGCCCCAGCTTTCAGTCCCTTTCACTGCTATTTTAGCCAGAAGCAGAGCGAGTGAAACGTTCACCTGAAGTGATGCATCCCTTCGGATGCAAAAAAAAAGCTACGGAATGCAGTTCCTATGTCACCGTGTCGTCTTGCCGAGATCCCGAGCAAAGGGAATGTCGGGGCTGGGTACAGAACTGGAAGAGATGTACTAGAGGTGCTCTGCTGCTTTTTCCCTAGGAAGGATTTCCATGTGTAAATCCCTCTGGGTGCATTATTGCTTTCCTCAGCATCCCCTCCTAGTTGCTTTTCAAATCTAAAAAGGATTAAAAGCGAACGCAACTGATGGCAGCGTGGCTATCTGAAGCCTTTCTGTGGGTTTCTCCTTTGAAAGAGAGTTATTTGTCAGAACAAACCGCTCTGTGTGCAACCAACTAGTGCCCGACTGCTCCAGACTGAGTTGAACCCCGGATAATTCAGACCACCACCTGAGCCCTCCAACTCGCGCCTATAGCTTTGTCATGCCATTTTCCCCATTATGAGTATCTGTTGTGTAACATCAGATACTTTGCAGTTAATTTTTTTAAGGTAAGTCATACTTGAACAGAATCAAAAATAAGCAAGAGCTAAAATATCTGCAGTGCTGGGGCTGTGCCAAACACCCACAGATTCTGTACCCTGCACTCAAGTCTTGTCAAGTAGCTCAGCACATCTTTATTCTAATCATTTACTTTCATTTTACGCCTAACAGAGAATTGTCCTGATTACTCAAGCAAAGCACAGCAAGAAAAGTGCAGAAAACATTTGGGCAGCGCTGGGCGCTTGGTGCTGCCATCGGTACTGTAACCTCCGCACCAGCCTGGTGTTGAAATAGGCAGGCATTTGTGCAATGCTACCTATGGCTCCCGGCTCTTCTTCCACAAAGTCTTTCGAACAAGTCATCAGATAACTCCAAGCAGCAAGAGCTGCTAGAGGTTACAGCAGGGCTTGTGCAGCTGAGAAAGGCCAAAGGTTAGTAACTCTTCCTGGCAATGCAACTCAGCCCGGGGTTTTCAGCCTACGACCACTCGCTGTCCTCCTTGTGACCACGGATGTCCAGGCACTACAGACTCAGCGAGCGCTCTCCTTTTACATGGACAAGCTCTGCGTATCTACATGGACAGCGTTAGGTTATATGATAAAATGCTCACCTCCATGCAAAGCAAGGAGCACAGAGAAAAACTGTCAGGCAGAGCACCCCTCCAGTGAGCTAACGGGAGAAGCGGGGCACCCCGGCCTGCTCCTCCAGCGCTGCTGGCTGCCCCTGGGAAAGGGAGCTGCTGCAGCCTCGACTGTCGGGCTGGTGGATTTGGCAACCCCGTAACAGGCACCAGCCCCTGCCGACGAGTCCATGCAGCAGTCTGCCTACGTGGCATCTCTCAAGGGACCAGCATCACCACTGGAACATTTCTGAACCCTATAAAGAGTACAGAAATCACTGCCCTGATCAGAATGGGTACAGAGTGTGAGGAGGCTCTGCCTAATGAAGCAGGGCTGCAGGAAACTTAGGCCTTAACAAATGTCTGTGTGTTGTGAGGAACTGAAGTGACTACTTTATTCTTGTTATAAAGATTTAGGAACTCACCGGCAATCTGCATGTCATTTTCAAGCACATTAAAAAAAAAAAAAACCCACACAAACAAAAAACCCCCAAACCCCAACTGTAGCTCTGCCACAGTGCTGGGATCAAGGGCGACCACCGTCCCTGTGACAAGCGTTGCTACACTGGGTGTTCTGAAGGCATTGGAAAGTGAGTATGCTGGCAGAGACAGGGTGCGAGTATGAAGGGGGAAAGGAAAAAAAAAAGAAAAAAAAAAGATGGGGGGAAAGAAAAGGTGGCAGAAACCCCCTACAACGCCCTAAACAATGACAACACTATTTGATGGCTCTCACCGCAGCCACAGCCGTGGGAACACCTGCTGTTGTATCAGTTGCACCTGATGCAGCTGAGGCTGGTTTGTTTTCCTAGGAACTTCCTAATAATGTCTCTGCTGCAATAAAACACTCTAAGCTCATGACAATATGGTAATGCAGTGCCCTTTATACAGTGCCTTCAATGCACTGTGGCATAAGTGACTTTGCCCAAAGATATCATCATGAGCGGAAGGAAAGAGGCTGGCTGCTGTGCTAGAAAGCGTGAATTAATGCCAGCCAGGTTTTCTCCTCTCCTGTGAAAGGGCATACTGCAAACCACTTCCCTCGAGGGGGCTCTGTGAGTGGAGTTGCTGTTTGTATCCACTCCAGTTTGGAATTAAGAATGTTTCTGTACTCAGCCACCATAGCAGAAGGTCATCGCTTTTCCACCTTGTCTTTTGGCGCAAATATCAACCACAGCCCCTTACAAGAACCATCAGTCAACTTCTTGCCTGAATTCAATTCTTGCTTTTATAAATGTATGCTGCTGAATAATTCCTCCTATTTAAGAAAGATTTTAGAAGCAGATTCAGGGAGACAGACTTCAATCCTTTAAGAAGGAAGACTTTTAGGAGCGAGCGAGCTAGTGGAGGCAGTACGGCCCAAAGGGTAGCAACAATACAGGTGCAGAGCAGAAGCCGACATTTTCAGAAGTGCTCAGTATTTACCTTTTCAGCTAATGTCAACACAGTATGTGAATTTTTTTCCCCAGGGGTAAGAACAAGTCTTGAGAATGTAGGCAGAAGAGCAGGAGGATATAGAGATCTGTGAGGTGGGGCTAACGCACATACACCCTACAGGTTTATGAAGACAGACCGCATGCACGCAGTATGATCAAGAGTTTGCTTTGATTTTAAAGCCCACATGACACTAGGACACTTCTTCCAGAGGTGCAAAACCACTTGTCCAACAGCATTCTGGTCTCTCCAGTTTAGAGGTATCTCTCAAATAGGACATGAATACTGAGAGTCACAGTAAAGGACACAAGAAAACAACAGGGTATAGCACAGAGGCAACAAAGTTGGGCAGAGCATGAGACACGGTAAAAGCGAGACACAGAGATAACACAGAGATAAAAATAATCCAAGGGAACAATTCCTCCTCCACCAAGGAGCCTCCTTGTATGCAAAACGAAGAGACAATAACTTTTCTTTGCCACTTGCAGAATAAAGACACTTCCCTCGACTAGGCGATGTGTGAAGAGAGAATCAACGCCATCTCTTCACCTGGAGCTCAACAGACGAGAAATACCCCTGACTAGTTTGTTCCAGTCAGAATCAGGAGAGAGACAGTAAAAAAACCAGCCTGTTTTTACTTAGATTCACTTTCCCCACACCCCAAATTACGCTCACTGTTATAAGAGATGGAGATCATTCACACTCTTGCTGAATGGAGAACAGCAGCCAGGCCACTGGTACGAAGGAGAGGCCGTCTGTCCGTTTGTTACTACAGCACCATGATGAGGATGCACCGGGAGCGTTGACTGTACCAAAACAAAGAACGCTACGATAATATGGTCAGCTCAAAGGTGGAAAAAGCAAGACCAAGGCAAAGTCAAACAGGAAATTTTATAAACTGCCCATGTCGGGGTAATGCTGAGTACTCCTGTTACTGCAGGGCAGCAGGTGTACTGGACCAGTGGCTGACAAAGCTCACCCTGAACTGGTCATGATGAGTCCTTACATCTAGAGACCTGGGGGTATAACCCCCCTGCAACACTAATGCTCTTCTGTGGACAGCGCCTGAAGCTTGTCTCTATCCTACCTCTGAGGCTGCCTACCCTCACACAATTTCCAGCAGAGGTGGCTTACATTCGAATATTGAGTTAATGATTGACTCTAAGTGTTCCTGAGGTCATGTGGTTAGAAAACCTGCAAAAGAGCGTGACCTAGAGGCAAAAGTAGCCTCCAGCTTCAGGAGCTGTGTCCTGAAAAAGTCTGGGTGCAGAAGACTAGAAGTTAAATCAAAGGTGAGAACAATTAACCGGAGAGGACAAAAAAAACAACTCAATTCCCAAAATCAAAGCATTCAAGAGGTAGACCTGAAAGGAAGAAGCCTGAAATAGTGCTTAAGAATTCAGATTTGAGTAGGAGGTAGAACATTCCTACAGAGAATAAGCTGTGATTTCAGTGTGTCCTGGTGGAGCGTTATCTCTGCTTTGTGCTCTGTTCCTTACATACAGGAACAGAGACTCCTTGTAGCTTGGTGAGATGATTTGATCAAGGCTGGATTTATTAGAATAGGAAAAGTACGCAAATGTGAAAAAAAAAAAACAGAGTCCAAGCAACTCTGATGGGAAACAGCCATTTGTTGAGGCAGCAGGGTGATTTTTCTGTGTCGGAGGAGAGTGAGGCCCTGGCAGGAGGTACAGAGAGCCAAGCTGGAGTTATGGGAGAGAGGAGCTTCACCAGGAGGTGCACAGGGCCAGCTTTTGCTGGAGTTTGAAATACTTTTTCAATTTTTACTCTTTCGAGCATAAGGCAGATAATTCTTACACCTCGGGGAAAAGCGACTGTCTAAACTAATGGCTGGGTACCAGACTTTCTGGAAAGACACAGAGCAGGGTACAGTGTGGGCTGGACCCAAACTAACACAGGAAAGAATCGACCCAGGAAGTTTAAGATTTAAGACACATTTTTTGAATGGCAAAAAGATACACTTAGAAGTTTTAACGTCACCTTCCAAAAGCATTCTTAATACAGGCCTTCGGTCAAATTATCATCCCTTACCTTATACCTCCCTGGAAATTGCTTCTGGGGCCTTATGCAACGTACGATGTAGTCGATGGGAGTGGCTTTTGAACGACTTCCAGGAGAGCCATTAAAGTTCCTTCTTGGCTGCCTTCAAAACACGCTGCAAGTTTCAGCTCTGAAACCTGTGGACATGAACAGAAAAATATCTGAGCACGTCAAAGAGGAAAACAGTCTTCAAACATGCTTTGCACAGTCCCCCAGAAAGGACATAGCACAACAGCAGCAAGCGGCCGAGGACACAGAAATTGTTAATTCTAATAATCCATTTGAGTTCAGCTATAGAAATAATATTTGTGACACTCAAGAAGCTTTAAGAAAGAAGAAGGGAAAAAAAAGGCAGCCCAGCACCTGGAAAACCATTTACAAACTGCAATATTTGAGAATGATCTCATATAGAAAAAGATTAAGTGCAGCAAAACGTGTAACTGGAAATGAGAGGAAGAGCGAAATGTCTTAAGATTTAGCATTTGAGGAATATGTAACAGGTTTTGCCAAGAATTATTCACATACATCTGCACAATCCCCATCCTCCTACTTTTACTATTTTTTTGTGTGGGCCAATAGAGCTGTATTGTCAATCCTAAAAATAAGTGCTTAAGCTTTAAAAACCATTTGTATCACAGTACAGAAAAGAATTGTTAAGTTCAAATTACCCTTTCTCACAGCTTATGTAGCTTCAGCCATATTAGTTTGAGGGCACAGCATAACCTTTCCCTCAGCTTCATACAGGAACAAGAAAAAACACACAAGGAAAAGGGTTGGATGATCCTAATCAGAGACCACCTTAGCCCAACCTTCCAGCTTTTGCATCCCAGGAACCCTTTTCTCCAGGGGTTTTGCGTCCCAGGTAAGCCGTTCTACCCTGTAGGACGCAGGTTTTTCAAGAGGTCACACTAGGTATGTCCATGGTCCCTGTCGGCCTCAGAAGCTCACGGTGAAATCCTGGCTCCATGCAAACAGCAGAACTCCCTTGCCTTCGAAAGACGTTTCCCACTGTAAATTCCAGAGCCATTTGCAGAACTGTCTGTCTGCTTAATTGCTCAGCCCTGTTGTTGGTTTCTGTCAGCATTACCTTCCCCGCATACCTAATAGTGGATTTGCTCTAGTTACTTAGCTAATTAGCTTTCAGAGCATCTACTGTGTACCTGGTAGGGGCACTTGAAGGGCCATCCTATAAACAGGCTTAATAATGGCTAAATAAAATAAATGCTAATTTCTTTCCCTACAGGCACGCTTGAAAAATTAGGGACGTTTCTCCAAAGTAAGTTCTCAAACATACGTTTACAGCTGGCTGTAAAACCCCAGAGGTAGTTTTCCTGGAGGAAGGACAGAGATTACACGGGCTGAGGTTAGGCACTAGGTCTTCCCAACGTAGGCTCTGCCTTTGCCATACAATAAAGGCAACACCGCTCCTCTTAGCCATGCAAACCATGCTTTAATTGTCCTGCATCGATAGCAGCTCTTTTATATTCCCTTGCCATGCAGGAAAAATCCATAATCTGACAACTGCTGATACTCTAGTCCCAGACTCTCCTTATTTACAATACTGGAGTATTGCTGCTATTGACAAAACCATTCTCCGGTGGATGTCATTAAACTCGTCATTTATTCAGCCAATGCTATTTCAAGGCCGCTTGTTTATTCAGTTGCCGTTGACATTTCCTATGGTTTAATTCACGGCAGTGACATCTATAGGTGAGAGCGGGGCAAATTAACCCGCTTCTTAAGCTACAACCAGCCACCAAAGCCAGCCGGAGCTCCCAGGGCTGTTTGTGTTTGTTTATAATATGAAGGATAACTTCAGCAGCATTCCCTTTTGGTTTTCTTTCTATTTAGAAAACAAATGCTAAACCTTCTGGGGGATGTTCAAGCACTCCCTCGCCACTACCTTGAGCCATACATTAACCTCATCAGCAACAACAGGACTAAACGTCCTGGCTCCTGGAACTGAGCAGGTGAGCGTCGCGGAGCTGCCGGGACAGTCGCTGAAGGTAGGAGCTGCCAATCTAAAGCGATTTTTGCCTTTCAGTGAGCAATTTCATTCACGTGCACTGAAGGTCCTCCCCCTTTCCCTCGCTTCCCACTGCCCTTCCAGATGCAATTTTTGCTAAGTGTTCACGACAAACCTGTTCAACCCTGTAAAGAAGCCAAAGGTTCTTTAGACCAGTAATTTAGCTACGTCTGCCACGGCTCCACTGAAAATAGCGCAGCTCCACTGCCGGGGCTTTTGACAGCACAGTGTAAACACACAACTGCAGGCAGGCAGGTATAATGGAAAGTTAACAGCTGGAAGACACGAGCCCAGCGCGTTGTTCCCTCGGCTTTACGCAGTTGCTTTTTCTCGGGCAGCCGACACACAGTGTTTCTAAAGAAGTAACGTTTATGTGCTTTATGCATACCTTGCCTTGGCGTTAGTTACAACCCAATACGTGATGCAAAAGAGACCGAGGTCCACGGCAGAGACAGCTCAGGCCTAAGTGATGAATAAAATCAAACGGGAACCTCAATTCCCTCACTTCCTATCGCTTAAATCCTTGGCAAGTCTACCACCAATTTCATTGTTTTAATGTCATTTTTCTATAGTCTTTTGGTTTGTTGTTTAGAGGAAATAGGAAAAGCAAATTCTTCTCTTCTCCGTGCTCCATCATGAGTAGAATTTGAAGAGGTCAGAAAATTTTGACAAAAATATTTATTAGAAAAATAAGATTTCATTTAATTTCAACTGTACCTGGAAAAAGATTGCTTCCAGACATGTTTTCAGGCTCTGCAGAATGAGCTTTCCCTCCTGACATACGCACACACTTCACTACTATTTTCCAAACTTTTCCAGTTGGAAGACAGTACGAATGTGTGGGAAACACTGTCAAGCTTCGGAACACTTTCCAAATGAAAATAACTTTCAGTTTTGAAAGTAACACTTGCAGTCCTTACCAGGTGTTAAATGTTTGACACGTTAATTTTTAAAGTGACAGTACGACCCTGAGGCTGTTTTTAGGCTAGTTCGGTACAAAATGTCAGACTCCTGCTCCACAGAAGACTCTAGAGCTCTTCAAGACCAACAGCCGGGTTCTAGAAAGGAAAAGAGAAGACTGCCCACAGAGGGGACGTCAACACCTTCCGCTCTCCGCTGAGCAGTGGGGTTGAACGCCGGCCTTACCAACAGAGATACAGGTTGTATCACTACATTAGCCTAAAGGTCTATGATAAAAGACAATAATATATGAGTAGCTAATCCATTTTTTTTCCTTAATTGAGCATTAAATGCAGAACCTATGTGATTACATGATGAATTATGCAGTAATAATATGACCCTGCGGTAAAAATGGAAATTCAGTGGGCAGTCTGTAAACTATAAGCTTTCCGAAAAAACAACCTGTAAATATCTGCCGAGGAAGCGGCATCCTTGGAAAACAATGAGTCATAAATCTTCTTTTTCTTCCCTTGACATACTGAGCACAAAAAGGAGCTAACACGGATAGTAGCTGCTAGCATGTTTGTCTTACACCGGTTTCTTCACGTCTGAGAAGAAAAGGAATCCTTTAAGAAAACAGTAGATAAATATTTGTTCTGGTTCTTTTTTTCTTTTTTTTTCCTTAGATGAAGTGCTCTCACTTCCAGTCACTTATTCCCTGTGTGTCTTGGCTTTTGATGTTGTGTTTCTCTTGCTCAAAATTCATTAAATCAACATTTCGCCATTAAGAGATTCCCACATACCCTGGAACGCATCGACATGACTCACAGGGGGCTGACCACCACATAAAGAGAGAAGAGAATGTAAATATAATTTAGTCAAACATGTATGTCTTACCAGGACGGATTCTACCAGCGCAACTCATGCTGGGTAACATGCTAACTTACAAGCACATCCATTTAACCTAATGCAATACTTTACATAATAAATTAGGGACAGCTTTTCAACAGTGATCACCACCTGGCCAAGCCATGACACTCATGAACAAATATGTTTAAATAAACTCGGAGAGTCCCTATTTTACCAGATGTTTGGCGTATTTTTTGAAATCTGGTTCTTGCTATTCCATGGGAACACAGGCAGCGGAATGACAAAGAACACAGCATTGCAGATGTGTGCATACAAATAGCAGGCCTCTTTCTACCTGAAGCAGCATTGACCTCATCGCATAAACGGAATGAAAGTGTTACAGTAAATAAAGGCGTGACCTGCTTTTTACAGGGTGCCCCTTCAGGCCCTGATTTCAGCTTTGTTTCTTCACGCTCATGCAGAAAGGAGTGCAAGAAAAGGAATCACATATTAAAAGTTTCCTTCTGCAGACGAGAGCTGAAGGCAGCTCGGAGGTTTAAAACGTGGCCAGTTGTAGCCTCAGTGCTGTAACAGCTCCGTTACGCGCATCCCGCCCGCGGCACACGGCCCACCGCACCTCGGGGGAAGGCAGAGACGCCGCGGGAGGCGCGCGGGTAGGCACGGGCAGCGCGGCTGGCCCAGGCACACCTCCTGCCCTCGCCACCACGGAGGTGGTCTGAACCCTTCTCTCGCCCGTCAGGAGGCTTACATGCCTTTCCTAGGTTGTAAACGATGCATGGTATTTAGGCTTGACACGCAGGATATGCGTAGCCATAATTTTCTCACAAATGTAAGGATTTTTTTTCCACCTCATCCGTTCCAAATACTGCAGCCATTTGTAATGCACGATCATGCCATACCACGGTGGTATCGAATCTTTAGCCTCACTGTGATCAAATATTTAAAATACGACTAATAAATTGAATGTAGACTTTAACTGACTGCCACCCTATCCTTTATAATCTACAGATAAATTATACAGGCAGAATCCCTCCAGAAGTACAGAAAAGAACAGACTTTAAATTGGATTGACAGCAACGGTCATTCACAGGCAGTAAGTATCCACTCATGTATTACACAGGCTGCGGGTAAATGGGAAATTGTTGCCTTCAGAACTGTCAGTTCCTCACCTGACATTTACTGCCAAAGATTAAAAGAACCAGTTACAGCTGACAACAGACTGGATTGAAGCTGTACGAAGTATGAAGGCTTAGAATCAGGTCTGCTTCGGTGAAGGCTGGGACACGCACACCTGATTAAAATAAGGACGGTCAGTTATTCTGAAGGTGATAAAAATCTATTCTCTCAAAACAACAAAGATCTGTTTCACAATCTATTTGCTAAATAGGTGGGATGTGAAGTTACTTCCCCTGACAATGAGCATTCCTGGGGAGGAGTAAATGCACAGCACAACATAACAGAACATTTGAAATAAAAGCACACAGGGCATTTTTCAGTGTCATCATTTGTTAATGCTGCCATATGCGACTAATCACAGTCAATTTAGTGTTGATGGTAAGTTTGTCATTTTTACAAGGATTGAGTAATGTTAAATATCACTGTGGGCAGGTGTGACTTATTTAAAAGAAAATTGATACAAGATATGAAGGGCCACATCTACAGTTGGTGTAACAAGTTAGTACTGCCCATTTCAGGACAGTGGAGTGATGCCAAATCAAATCATCGAGGAACCTGCCTCACCATATCCAAACGAATTCTTACATGCTGTTAAAGCAACCCACCAAACCCAACAAGACTGTGCAACCAAAAAGGACGTTTGCCTCTGTTTCAAGAAGTAAGTGCACAAAATAATCTCAGGCTTTGGGATATACGCGTTCTACAGCCAATGTTAGGGGTTTGCCCTTGAAAAATTAAACAGGTGCCTTAGGTTTGGTTCACTTTTCCTTTTTTTCACCCCAGTTAAAAGCACTGATCAGTGCCAGAGCTGGCACACCAGAAAAGATGGACGCAGCGTCACATCTGGTACTTCACAGGCTGCCTTCGAGCTCCCTGACAAACAGCGCCCAGCAATCGAACTGCAGCATGTCCTCTGTACGCTTGGCCATGCTGCCTTCTGAAATACACTACAGGAAGGTTACTAGAGATAAAGGAGTCACAATTCCTCTGCAACTCCAAAGACATCAAGTAAGTCCTCGCAGCCCATTTTCCGTGTTCAGAGGACAGAAAGAATTGCCACCCCAATAGGTCATTAACTGCCTTCTCAGAACTTCGCATTCCTAATAACCTGAGAGACTGACACACAGGCCCCTGTGGCTTTCAAGATCCTCTGCGCTCGTGGGTTGCACCTGAAATGAGAAGGAATGGGTTACTCCATGTGAAGGGGGGTCATAAAAAGCTCGCAGGCAGCTTGCTAGTGGGTGTTCAGGAGCTGGCTCGAAACAAGACGCTGGCAGGTTGCAACCACTGGGGATAACGCGCCACGCTCTTTCCTCCCCTCCAGCTGCCAGTGTTAAGAAGATCCATAAAACAGGAGGAAATCCACAATACAGTTCAAAACCAGTAAATCCCTGTGTTTCCCTGCAATTTCTTCTCAGCCTTATTCTGCTGCTTTGAAGACGGGCGCGATGCTGCACCCTCGGTCCGTGGGTGTGCAGCTCCACACCTCCCCAGGATCCCACCTCTGCAACAGGCGCTTCAGCGCTCTCGTAAGAGACGCCTACTCTGACACCCCGCATCTACAGCCCGCCGTACCTGCCCCGGGCAGGCCTCGAGGCAAAGTCGTTAAGGTTAACTTTAAACGTGGCGTAGTTCTACTAGCTCACACAGGAGAGGTTGCGTGCTTGAAGTTAATCCTTGCATAAACTATTTCCTCTTGTTCAAACCAAGAGGACTGTTCTTGGCAATATGGACTATGCCGCGGTATCTGTTTGTCTGTCGGGGGGACCCGACAGGCAGCCTCGGGTAGGATATGACTACAGTATAAATATTTAACACAACTTTTCATTTTAATTTCATCATAGGTCTTCGTAATGATTTCCTATGCTTTACTAATTCACATCCTCCTCTGTAAGGCAGGTTATTTTCAAAAGCCCTCTGAAGTACAGGGAAGATGAAACCACAAAAGGAACCAGTATCAGGGCAGGAACTAGTAAAAAAAAAAAAAAAAACTTTCACAAAGCATTTCAACACCTGCGTTTTGGGAGGCTCGTCCTGAAACATGGCATCTGATCAGCTGCGAACCTGGCAAGCTAAGGATGCATCTCTTCACACGGTGCAGATGGCATCACTTTAATTACTCTTCAGCATCATGTGTTGAATAGCACTCTTTTTTTTTTTTTTTTAAATAAATGGACTGTTGTCTTTGCCTTCATATGAATGCTCCCATATTGAACATTCAAGTGAGGGAACTCGGAGCAGGAGGAAAAAAAAATCCCCATGAACCAGGGATCTTTCTGTAGTACTCCATAGTAATTATTTCACACCAAAAAGACAGAAGTTGACAGAATGAACATATGATCAAAATCATGGGCAATATTAAAGCTGCATTTCCTAGTTACGGGAGCATAGGACTGGGTTGCTTGGAAACACAGCCTGCCGGCTCCAGCCACGCTCTGCTCGGAAACCAGCCATAAAAGGAACTCCCATGCCATTGCAGCGTTGCTACGGCAACGTGCAGAAGTGATGGATCCCAAGTTAGAGACACACCTTAAGCGAGAATATGTTTCCTCTCGCTTTAAACACTTTCCAACCCATAAATACATGGAGTCTGCAATTCTAAAAAGCTGCCAGCAAGGCTAACTTAGGGGGTTTTTTGTAAGCATTCACCTCATTTGAGACTTTGCACATGTAGCGAAGCAATTAACGGGGAAGAAAAACCCAAAACGTCATGTCTGCAGGGCTGGACTGCAAGCAGTTCATCCAGCAATAAGGGACAACGCAGAGCAGACGTGGAACTGCATTCTCACAGGGCATTAAAGAACAGCAAGAGGGGGGTGCTAGGCCTGGCAGACGCGAGCTGCGGCGGGGCTGCGCAGTGAGAAGAGCCGGGGTGCAGGCCTGCCCGAGGGGGGATCTCTGGCTGCAGGGGCCTGCCCTGCCCGTGCCACGTCCGAGCAAGGCGCCTGCTGCCCCTCCAGCCCGCGGGACAGCCCGCGCAGTCGAGAGTTTAAAGCATGATTCAGCTGACCAAGCGGGGATGACCTGCAGTCAGATGGGGAAATTCACACCTTTGGGTGACTGACCGTGAACTTGCCCTCCAGGACTGCTGGGTGATGCGGGGTAAGGGCTCAGATGGAGGCACCCGTGTTCGAGACACCCGCTTGTGATCTGATAGATCCTACCTTTATGCCACCTCACTGCCCCACTGGACGCACTGGTAACACAGCTACCTCGGACTCTCTGACAGAGAAGACCAAAGATCTGTCACGCCCTAAAAAACCAGCCTGACGGGGGGTCGTTCACTACGACCACGTGGAAGAGTAAATTTTTTGACTCCCAGAAGTAAGCTTTCCCCTTGAAGCCAAAGAGTTACGTGGAAGAGTAAATTTTTTGACTCCCAGAAGTAAGCTTTCCCCTTGAAGCCAAAGAGTTACGTGGGTTTGCAGGTGTCAGCTTTAACCCAGCGTGCAATTCCTTTACTTCCAGCAGCTGCTGTCCACCACCTCGTTCCTGCGCAGCGATTACACCGCTAAACCAGACACATAACTTGACAGGGAACTGCACTTCTCAGAGTCAATCGGTGCCAGCTTGTAGCGATGTCAAGCCCGCATTCATCTCGCCGGTGGTAGCCAGATCCTCAGGCAAACACCAAGCGCCAACGATGAGCGCAGACACAGAGCTTCTCTTTCTGTGCTGTGACGTGCCGATGACTGGCACGGAGTACGAGGGGGGTTAACAGAAGCCCAGTTCTTTTTTTCCCTGAAAATGTCTAAAATGGCCCCACGAACCAAAATTATAAGATAATTATACTCCTCCTTGAGCTGAACACAAAAAGGTTATTCACTACAAAGCCCTAGCAACCATCTTACCCTTAAAGAAAAAGAAAGCAGACTGCCAAAGCAGTAATGAAATGACACACAACTGTTAATTTCATGTCTGTTTTTCAGAAGTCTGTAATAATAACCAGTAATTCCTTACAAAGCACCCATTCTTGCTCCCTAATTCCCACCTAGGGATATTAAAAGACTTAACCATTCCCTAGCTGTATCCTTTAGGAAGATAATGTCCACTTTATTCCTTAAGTAAAAATACACAAATCTTTTTTAAGGGAAATAATCAAATTTATAAAGGCTCTATGAAAACGCTGCAGTGGGTCCAAAGGGCTTGGCAGGACCAGTAATGACATCTGAAGGTGCAGATGAATTTTTCTGTGGCCCAACATGAGGTGACTTTGATGGCCCCAGCACAGTGCTTCGTGTCAGAAGGTCAGCTTGTATGGTCTTAACAGTTCTGAGCAGAACAGAATGAGAACTGCACCAACCAGACAAAGCTGCCCAGGTTTATGCTGTAATTAGCTGAAAACACACAATTTCATCATCACTATTTGCGTGTTTTTCAAGAGGACACGTATTTATTACCAAGTAAATAGAGATCTGAAAATAATAGCAAAGGCAGGCAGGATTAGGAGTAGCTCCTCTAATTGTGTTGCAACACGATGTTACCGCATAATGAAGAAGAATTCAGTTCCAGAAGCAGAAATCTCTGTGCAGCTCCTGTGATCAGCCACTTGGGAGAAAGAACTGCCTCAAAACATTGATCCTGCTGACTGACTCAGGATTGACATTAACAGGTCTGCTAGTCTCATCCAGCTGCCAGCTGCTCTTATGTATGTAGGAATAAACTGGGCTACAAAGATACTTGTGGCATCACAAAAAAAAAAAGCATATTCACATATGGTACCTACTCCACAAAAACAGATGCAGGTATAAACATCGTGGAGTTGAAACAGGGAGAACCTTTGGTGAGCAGCCACGAACGTACGGGCACCACCCCACGTGGGTTTACGCAGCACTAACACATTCTCTCTGCAGCCAGTGCACAGTCTGCAGCGGGTCTCGGCGACAAACGCGGCCTCCTTAGCGCGAGGCAAAGCCAGAGGCTTCTGGGCGTAGCTCTGGAAGTCCTCACGGCACTCGGTCAGAACGGTAACGGTGGCTGCAAAGGCTCAGCCCTGCTTCAGTTCCGGGGGCTTCCAGAACTGAGCTCAAGCTTCTGCCTTCCACAGGGCACGTGCGAGCCACTTGCCAGCACGCTGCAGGGCCCGGGTCGAGGATGCAACGGTTCAGCCCACGCTGCGGGCCAAAATGTCAGCCCTCGATCATGGGTTTGGTCCCCAGGGCCAATTTCAGCCTGATGTTCCCTGTGAGTTCTGAAGCGTAACCTACAGCACAACACCATAAACACTTTCTATTACTGTACGCTGCCTAATAAGCAATTCAACAAGCATTATAGTTTTATTTACATCTGAAAGAGCCACAGTAAAAAAAATCCTGGGCAGGCTATGCATAAATGCATGAAATTTCTCCTACTTCACTAATGAACTATTGTGTGTAAAAAAATTAATCTCATTCCACCCATGATAGATCTGGTTTCATTTTTGAAGCAGGGAAATTTAGACGCATGTAATTTGTAGAAGGGGGAGCCAAAATTCAAGAGATTCACTCTAGATCAACCAGGCAGTTGTTTTATTTATCCAGCACCCTTCAGAAGAATTATCTGGAGGCACTTTCCACTGCAAAAAATAACTCAAGTTGGCAAACTTCCAGGAGGGCGGCTGCTGTTGACCATGCCTCATGACACCGTTTGTATGGCAAACGGGTTCCTTAATGCACGCTTTTTCTATCCAAATTTGCTTTATATCCTAAAGTTACAACTACAGTCACTCTGAGCAGGTATTTCTTGAGAGCTCATTCACAAAAAAACAGTTGGCCAAAACCAGCTGTTCTGTGGGCTGGAAACACACCTTCCTCACACAGCTCTGCGTGCTTTCAGGACAGCGACACTCACTCCCAGCTCTAGGCAGGGTTCTCAGTCGCTTTATTTCTGCATTTAAGGAAGAGATGGGAGCGGAAAGGAAGCTGTCGAAGCCTTTTTTGCATTCTGCATATTCTGGTGCAACCCCGGTCTGTGTGTACTTTACGTAGCGCACAAGACAGATGAGCCTCAGAACCAAAGCTCACATCAAGCTTTATGTAAAATACTTGCACAGCAGACTCAAAAACAAAGCAGAGCTCCCGGAAACAAAGCAGAGCTCTGAAGCAGAGCCTCAGGAAAGGCAGCTCTCTACCGACTTGTGCCAGCAAGCCCTGTACATTTTCATTATTTATATCGAGCTTCGATGAGCAATGTGCACTAGGTACAATGTACTGTACAAATCAGAGTCGGCTCCAAAAATTTACAGTCTAACGGCACCAAAGGCGCACACGAATCAATACAAAATGTACATGGGATGATGTATGGCATTTTGAGTGGGGAAGCGGCGAGAAATAGGTTCCGTCTTAAGAATCAGTTTTAGAAAAAAATGGGTATTTGTGAACCCTGCTTGGACAGCTATTCGAGCACATGGAGAGGCTCAGAACAAAGGAAAAATCACAGAGCCAGAAACAGTGAGGGGAGAGGGAGAGAAGGATCATGAACACACAGGGCTTAGGTGGCTTCAGAAGCTAAAGAAGCGATGAAGATACACAGGGAGAGAGCGCTCAGCAGTGCCTCAGTGAAGCCGGAATGGATCAGGAATGTGAACCTGATGAACAAAGCAACACAGATGATTTCAAACCAAGGGCATGCCCAAGTGAAGTGAACCCTGGCACGGTTGGTAGACATTTGGCTTTTAATTTTGAATTAGAGAGATGCCCAATAGTGAATCCGGAGCTTAAGGCTGTGCTATAAAATGGTATTTCAAAATAAAAACAGTAGCACAGGCATTTTCACTTCTGCGTCTAGTCACACAGGATTAGTTTCAAACTTTCGTATTTTCCAGGTGGTTTTGTCTCCTCTCCATGTAGCTTTCTGAAGGAATTGTTGGGATTAGGTTCAAACTACAATTTAGCCTCAGATGTCATAACCTTCACTACTCAAGAACATCTCCCGAGCATTAAAACTAGATAGAGATCCATTAAAACTAGTTCTAAGATCCTCAACAGGTACCATGCAACAAGTAGGTTTATTCTGCAAAGCTAGGTGCTATGGGGTTTTGTCAAGTATTTTGCCACACTCTGACTAAAACCTCATGTGCTACACAATCACACTTGATTAACCGAGGCCTCTGTGCAAACGCGTGATTAATTTGGTACCTTCGCTAAGCTGGTGGTGCCCCTCCCCACAGCGAGTGGGATACACGCACAATCAATGACCGCACCTAAAATCCTCTTCATGGGAAACGATATCCCTACAATAGATTAAGACCTTGACTACAGCATTATGTTTGCTGCCTGAAGACGTTAACCTTCTCTCATCTCCACTTTGCACAAAAACCTTTGTTAAATTGTGATCTTCCAACAGCTAGTTTCTGCGCTAAGCATGCAGAGCTCCTGGCGTTACGGAGAATACAGTCTAGCAATTACCGTGTACGGAAGGACAAGGACACAGCAGAATTAAGGCTGCAGTGCACGCTGTGTGTACAGCGCTTATGCTTATACACAACATAAAGGTGAAAAGCGGGATCTGTTAAGTAGTTTAACTCTCGAGTTTCCTGCTTGTATCACTTTGTGGTAGGTATACAGCAACGCTAAAGGCTCCGCAGTATTCTACTGATCACATACTATGAAACTATGCGCCCTAATGGGGAAAAAAAGACTGGCAATTGTTGGCATTGACACAAAGGGCATCGTGAGACAGACCCTGAACAGCAGACAGCAAAGCCAGCGCAGGAGCAGGACCTGAGACCTGCAGCACCTCAAGAGAAGCATCTGTGCGAGGCAACAGCTCCTCTCTTCTGGCTGCCATCGAATTCTAAGTAGAACAGCAACAGGGACACTGCTCTTCACAAAAGGCAAGACACCACCAGTAAAGGGACCAGTACCACCTTCCCTCTCTGAAAGACAATGACTCTAAGTCCCTGTTAAGCTTCTCCCAACATATTTAACATCTAAGTTGGGAAAAAAAAAAAAAAAAAAAAAAAAGACGACGACAGCCTGGAGCCCTTTCTTCCCCCCAGGAAGGCGTGCCTACATTACAGCACGCGTCCCATAGAATTACTAGTATTGCAACTACTTGGCAACAGAAGTAACGAGGTGCAAAGCTAGAAGAGGTGAGGAAAACAAAGAACCAGTCCTCCTTTGTTCTACAGGGGGTGTTACTCCTGACATTTGTGCGGGAATGATGCTCAGCAGGCTGGAATGGGAACGTGCCAGCCCGCGGAAAGGGAGAACTTGCTCTATGCTCTCACCTTCGAGTTATCAGATCGCCAAAACATGCATCAATTTGTCAGACAGAATTTAAAGCTCGTTCAAGCAATTCAGAATGGCCCTTCCTCCTCTCAAGCGAGGCGGCCAGAACGCGCAAGAGGAGGCAACACAGCGAAGGGCTGATATGGAAAAGCCTTCCTGTGCCAACAGCTCCTTTTCCTGAAGCAAAGACTGTCCCCAGTGCCAGCCAGAGGCTCTTCCGGCGCTCCACAGTTTTCCCACGTTTTTTCGTTTCTTTACTCGTCCCCCACCTCCACCCCCTCCAATTGCTTTAAGGCAAATTGTTAAATGGAGCTCTCTTTCCCTTCCTTTCTGGGAGGAATACCCACTTTTGGGAAATTTCAACCAATGACCACCAAAACTCCAGATGACTGGAGGCTTACCAACGTGACACCCATCTACAAGAAGGGCCAGAAGGAGGATGCAGGGAACTACAGGCCTGTCAGCCTGACCTCGGTGCTGGGGAAGGTCATGGAGCGGTTCATCTTGAGTGAGCTCACCAGGCAAGCGCAGGACAGCCAGGGGATTAGGTACAGCCAGCATGGCTTCGTGACCAGCCTGATCTCCTTCTATGACCAGTGGATGACGGAAAGGCTGTGGATGTTGTCTGCCCGCACTTTAGCAAAGCCTTTGACACCGTCTCCCACAGCATCCTCCTTGAAAAGCTGGCGGCTCATGGCTTAGACAGGCGTACTCTTTGTTGGGTAAAACACTGGCTGGATGGCCGAGCCCAGAGGGTTTTGGTGAACAGAGCTAAATCCAGCTGGTGGCTGGTCACGAGCGGGGCTCCCCAGGGCTCAGTGTTGCAGCCGGTTCTGTTAAATGACTTTATCAATGGTCTGGATGAGGGGACCGAGTGCACCCTCAGTCAGTTTGCAGGTGACACCAAGTTGGGCAGGAGTGTCGATCTGGTCGAGGGCAGGAGGGCTCTGCAGAGGGATCTGGACAGGCTGGATCCATGGGCTGAGGCCAATTCTATGAGGTTTAACAAGGCCCAGTGCCGGGTCCTGCCCTTGGGTCACACCAACCCCAGGCAGCGCCCCAGGCCTGGGGCAGAGGGGCTGGGAAGTGCCCGGCGGAGAAGGCCCTGGGGGTGCTGGCTGACAGCCGGCTGGGCATGAGCCAGCAGTGCCCGGGTGGCCAAGGAGGCCACCAGCCCCCGGGCTTGTGTCAGCACTGGGGTGGCCAGCAGGGGCCGGGCAGGGATGGGGCCCCTGTGCTCGGCCCTGGGGAGGCCCCACCTCGAGTGCTGGGCTCAGGTTTGGGCCCCTCGGGACAAGAAGGGCCTGGAGGGGCTGGAGCGTGTCCAGAGAAGGGCAGCGGGGCTGGGGCAGGGTCTGGAGCACAAGTGTGCTGGGGGGCGGCTGAGGGGGCTGGGGGGGTTTAGCCTGGAGAAGGGGGGCTGAGGGGAGCCCTTCTTGCTCTCTGCAGCTGCCTGAGAGGGGCTGGAGTGAGGGGGGGGCTGGTCTCTGCTCCCAAGTCACCAGTGACAGGACGAGAGGAACCGGCCCCAGGCTGCGCCAGGGGAGGTTTAGGTTGGCTATTAGGGAAAATGCCTTCCCTGCCAGAGCGGTCAGGCCCTGGCACAGGCTGCCCAGAGAGGTGGGGGAGTCACCGTCCCTGGGGGCGTTCAGAAAAGATGTAGATGTGGCCCTTGGGGACATGGTTTAGGAGGCCTGGGGGTGCTGGGGTGATGGTTGGCCTTGATGAACTTAGAGGTCTTTCCCAACCTTGATGATTCTATTAAAAGAAGGGAATAGGAATAAACTAAGGAATAAAAGGGGAAGGGAATAAAATAAATAGCAATCAAAACCGAGAAACTGAATCTCCTCAGCAGCATTGTTTTTTTTCATGAGTACAGGATAGACTGATGTTTTTTCCAAAAAAGGACATTTTGTGCATATTTACATATATGCGCTAACGTACCTACAAGACTAAAGCCTGCAATAGCCTCTCTGCTTGTGAAAACACTGCATACAGAGTGTTTGATGAGCTTGAAAATGTTTTTGGAATCACTTTCAGAGGACTGTAAGCAAGACACAGAAAATGAACTCTGTGATATCCAGAAGGGTTTTAACGTTTGTCTACCTCTCCTTATAACCTTTCTGAAAACACTTCTGTCAGGCAGAGGAAAAAAGAAAAATCCAGAAAAACATTGCTTCAGGATTGGAAGACTGTAACGCACCTTTCTGCTCTTAATGAAGTTAATGCAGAGTTTATAATTGACCAAAACTAGAACATGACTGAGTCAGCCAGTGTCACAAACTGACACAACCACTGAATATCCTGTTTATTGTTTTTAAACTGATGCTCCATTAAAATTCTTGAGGCCATACCAAGAAGAAATTCTGCCAAAAGCTGCCCATTAACAAGCAATTAATATACAAGCTTTAAAGTACAAGGTTGCTCATGCCATCCCACATAAAATATTCTTTGCCTGCTATTTCTCACTGGAGACATTTTCTGACAGAACATTCTATCTCTGCCAGGGATTTCAAAAAGTAGACTGTAATTCTCGAGAAGAATAAAGTCTATACTTGCTTGCTCTCAGAATACTTGGATTGATTAAACTTTAATCTTAAAGGCTGTTTTCTGGCCCACTTAACAACTGATGTAATAACAGAAATGACACCGTTAGCTGTACAGCATCTGCCAGCTATCAGAACAGGGTAACAAGGCCATTCAAATATACACTGTGAATATGTAATTTGTAACATGAGGACTCAGGAGGATAAAAAAGTTCACTTTGGGCTTGCACCATCAACATTTATACTGTGGTCTCCTGTACCCACCAGGCAAAAAAGTCCTGACTTCAGCAGCAGAATTTCTTTGCATTGATAATTCTCATCGTGGGAAACAGTGCAGATGAAAACAGCCTTTGAAGAAGTTCTCCTCCACATCTGGCCCATACAAGGGCAAGTGAGGGTCTAAGCAGTAGCCATGGTTCTGCATTTCAGTTTCCCAACCATAATAACTACTTACAGAAGACTGACCATGGCTATTTTTCCTTTAACCAGAGGACAGACTGAAGGTCTGAACCAGGTTCCTCATCTGCTGCAGGGCTTACACAAATATGGGCTGTCTGGTGCTTGGGGCCAACCCACGACGCACCCATCCTTGCAAAGTAGACGTTAACCTGTACAGCAAATCCAAGAACAAAGGCTAAAACAGAAAACCCCATCAAAAGGGCAAATGCAACTCCACATTCCTCAGAGGACAAAGGATTGTTGTGGTTTTCAAAGTAAAATATAGCTTATAAAAAACATCACTAAATTATGTGTTTTGCCTGGTAAAAAATAGTTTCAGACCGGAGGCAATTACTAGCCCATATCTAGGAGTCCGACAGCGTTGGAGCTCCTCCAGCTGTATAATTCAGACCTGCCAACTGTCACTCATTTAAATTGAGGCATGTAAGTTTTTTGGCTTTAATTAGCAAAACCCCAAAGCCTTCATTGCCTCAATCCCGCAATACTAGACATATTATCAGGCTTAGTCAAATGACCTTTATCACATTAAGGAACCCAGAGCTGACAAATAAAGGCTCTTACAACAACTTCAGTTTTTGTGGTGGGCTTCTGCACACACCCCCAGCCCGCCGTCCTGCCTACATCCAGTAGCAAAAGCTACTGACAGTTACAGAAAGCAGAGGTCCTACAGCGCACAAAGATCCTCTCGCTCACCTGCCGTTCTTGCTTCTGGCAACCCCCGGTTAACAGGCTGCCTGAGCTGCGCGTTACCTTAAGACCATTGTGTTATTCAGCAGTAACTGATGGACCCATCCTCTACTCATGTGTGGAATCCCTTCTTCAACCTATTTATACTTTTGTCCTCCACGGAACTGCTTCCATATTTTAATTACATGGCATTTCATTAGTTTATTCATCAAAATGAACAAAACCTCTTGCGATAAGATTCAGTGGATCAAACATTGATTCACTTCAATTACCTTGAGATATATATGAAATAAGTATATTTCTTCTAATTCCAAACACTATGCCTTCAATTATAAAGAATTATGTTTTAAAATCAGCCTACTCGTGCTCCTTCGCTTTCTTCTTGTCTGAATTTTAAGCTTAGTACAATTAAAGTACCAAGATGCAGTTTTGTTTTTAGCCAGCAGTACCTGATCTTAAAATGTCCTGTGGTAAAGTGCTGCTCTTCAATTTTGCATTCATCTCCAGCATTTCTGAACTCCATCTATTCTCATTTATATTTGCACTTCAGTTTTCATGCAACAGAATCCAGCTTTAGAACACGATAAACAAGTCGCGATCCTCTAAGAATACATCAATTCCCAGATGGTGAAAGAAAGCAAAACCAGATCTTCATGTGAAGATCTAGCTCTTAAAAGATTCCCCCTTAGGCAGTGTAGAGGCCTGCAAAAAGCATGAACATAAATACCATCATTTTCCCAGATACCACTGTTTTTGGTATCATTCAAGTTCCTGTCGTGGCCACGCTGTAATTTTGAACAAAATAACAGACTATTCCACTGCAGAAATAATCTGAATTCAAATGTGACTCTTCAGTGAGTCAGGTGAGGTTTGTCACCGTTATGGAGGATTTTATACTGTTTTGATAATCCTTTACAATCAACATTTGCAACTGTATGTGAGGCACTGTTGGCTGTTAGTTTAGGACACCCTTGCAAACAAGGTCATCAATCTCATAACCACTATCCAGATACAACATTTTAAATAAATGTCATTCCAAAGTGACCGATAAGGCTGAGACCTTCCCGTTTTCATAGCCCCAAGCTGGATTTTGCAGTGCTTATTCCTAAAATATAACTGCACAAAGAAGAAACCCAGGCTTTGAAAATCATTTGATTCTGCTCGCTCAGGGGCATGCTGGAGGTATTTTTGCCACACAAGAATTCTAAAAGCATCTTAGGGAAACCCAAGCTTCCTCTCAGGGCACACTCCTGATTACATGCGCTGCAGGACAGCAATTTTATAACGGTATTTCTGACTTGTAGGTGTTGCACGCTACAGATTCTCTTTATGATGCTAAACCATAACAAAGCGCACACACAAAAAGAAAAAGATACAATGCAGAACACAGACTGACATGTAAATCCAGAGATTCATGGGTGGGATAAAGCTAGCTGAAACAGAAACCTCAAGCATGTTGTTTATATAAAGAAAAAGCAACTTTAAATCACATGGGTAACACAGTGGGCTTTTATCTGTAAGTTCTTGGCCTCCCTCACTTGCCCAGCACAATTGCTGCATTAGCAAGAGAGTCAGCAATAAAAACTCACTCCTGAAATAATGCAGACAGAAAGACGAAGGCAAGGTCAAAAAAGAAAAAAATAATTTAAAAAAGCTAAAGATTCAATTTAAAAAGCCAAACAAACTGAATTAATGGTTCTGTGAGGGAAGTCTGTCTGTGGTCACCTGAACTGTTACTAAAACCAGCTTGATTTCAGTGGGGAAAAAAGAGCGGGGCCCTTATCCAGCCCCGTAATGTATTAAGAGGTAGTTGGTGTGCAAGCTCTGAGCAGATGTTGCTCCCAGATCCCTGCTGCTTGTGCGCTGTAGATTATGGGCCAGATTTACAACGTTATTTGGGGACTTAAGCACATTACTACATGTCACATGGGATTTGGCAGGAATGCCAAACAAGGTTACACCTCTTATGTAGGTTATATTATCATAGCAGTTGGAGATTCTCCTGACATTGCGTCTTTAACTTCCCCGGGCAATGAGCGCTTTACTTCTGCATACTTCACAAATCCACATGCACCAAAAAACAGAATAATGCCAGCAGTAAGTGAAGGAAATAGCCATGGCTGTGCTGACACAAAGACATTTCTGTTACTCTGAAACCTGATACTACTGGGCAATATTCTCTCTCTACCTAATTAATATTTTTCAACATTTAAATTTTTTTTTTCCCTGTTTGCAGTAAGAGATTGGATGAACAGTAAAAAAAAATCAGTTCAATAAGCCTCATGGGCTGACCTCAGTGAACAAGGAAATTCCCAATTAAGAGATACTACTGAGCTCTGGAAACCTGACAATATTAAGAACAGTGGAGGTAAACTAAGGGCAAAGTAAAGGCTTTAAATATACCCAATCTTTGCTAGCACCCATGCTGCCCTTTTGTTCTTTTTGTCCTTGTCAGCAGGACAAATCCACAAAATGTTGGTATGTGCCAGACAGAGCAAAGTCTGACACGTGCCATTATATTTACTTATGCTCCTGTGTCACTATAATTTATCAAAATATTAATAAAATTCCTTTCGATACAGCAAAATAAGAAGAGGCACCCAGGTTTAGGAACACCTGTAGTTCCACGCCGGCTTACAACGCACAAGCTGGACGCTGCCACTGTGTTTTCCTCTGGAAGATGGGCAAGACAGAACACAGCCTAACAAAAGGTATGTCTGCATCACGCCTTCATTGAGAATTGAAAACACAACAATGCTGTGGTTAGTCTTCTGGAAGCATTCTTTAAAAACAAACAAAAAAAAAAAATCCCAAACATGCGGTCTCTGAAGCAAGAGCAGAAACCTCACCGTATCCCTTCTGCTCTTGTGTAAACGCGCCTAACATCCACGGGGAGATTTCTCACAGAAGCATCGTGAGATGTGACCGAGGACCTGCACCAAGCCAGCACCACAGCTGCTCCAACACCGGCGGCCGGGTTGTCCCTCCGCCAGCGCCTCGGGAGCCGCGGCAGGCACCCCCGCGCTGCCGCAGGCCCGAACCCCGCGCAGACGGTCGGGGGGAGGTCCGGGCCCCGTTAACTCCAGGTCCCCGGCCCTCGGCTGCTCACCGGCAGCGGTCAAAGGGGCTGGAAACACCCGAACACAGACCCGGGCGCCCTTTGCAAGGCCCCGGGGAGAGGCCGGCCTTCCTCCAAGGCCTGAGAGGAGGGGCAGGCCGCGGCCTCCCCGCTGCCAGAAGCCCCCACCCCGCGCCACCCCGGTCCCAGGTCCCGGATCCCGGCTGAGGCGCCGCCAGCACCCCCCCGCCCCCGCCGCCCTCTCCTCACGACGGCGCCGCCCCGCCCCGCCCCGCCCCGCCCGAGCGGCCGTTGGGGAGGGCGGGAAAGGATCGCCCGCGCGCCGGCGGGCCCGGTTGCCGCGGCAACAGGCAGACGCCGTCCCGCGCCCGAGGGGCCGGGACCGCCCCCGCGCCCACCGGGGCTCCACCGGCCCCGCCAGCCCCCTCACGGGGCGCCGCCAGCCCCCGGGGTCCCGCCGCCGCCTCACGGGGGGCCGCCTCCCTCAGCGCTCCCCGGGGGAGCGGCGACGCCCGCAGCGCTCGCTCACTCACGGGCGTGTTTTCCCGCCGGGAAATGGCCTCCACGGCTCGGCCGGGTCACTCCTCCCGCGGCCCCCGGTCCCGGGCCGCCTCCCCGCCGCTCCTCCGGACCGCAGCCCGGCGGGGGCCGCTGCTCCTTCCTCTGTGCCGGCTCCAGGTGCTGCCCGACCTTCCCCGCCCCGGGGGCGGCTTCGCCCCTCGCCGAGCTCCCCCTGCCTCCCGCTGGCTGCCCGGGGATGGTGTCCCGTCCCCCCCCGGGACTGCCGCATATCTGGCTGTTGTAACAGATGGCCGTGATTAAACAGGGTGATTAATGTGGAGGAACCTCTGCAGGAACTTGGCAGCAGGACAGGTGATGGTGAGCGTGGCTCCCACTGTATTCCCGGTTACGCAAAGCTGAGGTGAACAGAAGTTGCTTTGTTCCGCCGTGCATGTACCGCAAGACAACACGTTTTACTCACAGCCCTCTACTTAAGATATGGATATCATCAGGGTTAAGCATTTCAGTCCTTCCCAAGATTCGCATCGCAGGCACAAATTAGAAAACGAGGGCCAGCAACACACTCAACGTCCATCGGAGATGATAGACCCTGATGCTGCTGGCTTGCAAGCCGTGCCCCTGCTCCCGAGGCGAAATCAAGCTTCCCTGCAATAATCTGCCTGAAGAAAAATAGTCGGGTAATCAGTCTGACTGACCTTAATCATATGAAGTGGGAAGATGAGCCAGACATCAAAAAAAAAAGCTCGTCTACCATTTCTTGTGCTGTATCAACCCACCCTGGGCCACCCCCTTTCTTTTTAGCCAATCTCTGGTAGTTAAAAAGAAGGTAAATAGTCCTAAGAATAACTTTAGCGGATCATGTACTGAAGGGTTAGGGCCAGGGCAAACCTTGCTCAGTTCCATGGCTGAAGAGATGACACCCTGGAACATGAGATTTGAATTGTTTTGATACAAAGCTGCAAGTGTTACAAGCCTATTGATTGCAGCTGCCAGCAACTTCATTGTCTGTATAACATCCATGAATTAAAGGAATGAACAAGAAAACCCATGGATTCACATGGTCTAAGATCAGAAAGGACTATGAAAAACATCCAGCTCAATTAATCTCCTTACAGTCATAGACCATGTGATTTATCCCAGAAACTGGGTGAAATAGTATCTTTTAAGTAGATAACTAGCTGTGAATATTTCAGGTGATGGTGAGTTCACCACTTGATAAACCATTCCACTGCTCTGTTACCCTCATCACTAGGTAGTGGTGTGGTTGTGGTTGCTCTAAAACTTGCCTGCCAACTTTGCAGGCAGTAAATCTTGTTCTGCTTTTGTCAGTATTGTTGCAAAGCCATTCACTGCCAGGTGCTCCTTAAAGGTGTGTGTAGATACACACAGTGATCAAGTCACCTCTTAACCTTCTTTTCAATTAAGCTGAATAAGTTAAGCTCCTTAAACCTTACATCATTAATGCTTGTTTTCCAGGACCTGGATGATTTTTGTGTCCCGTCTTTGAACTCTATTTAGCATTTCCACATCCTTCTTTAAGAAAAGGGAGGAAAACCAGGTACAGTGTCCTCTTGTTCGTCTCACCAATTCATTGCAGAAGCAAGAGAGAAACTTCTTGATACTAATTTCAGGGTATCCAAGGTCCATCCTCAGCTTCCCCCCCTCCTCTTTTTGAGGCAGCAATGGATCATAGAGAGGATTTTAATTTCTTTCAGTACAGCATTTTCATTCGGCTTGACATGCAGTAGGCATAGTAGAAACTCCTTTTTTAGTAGTACATAATCATTTGAGGCAGAGAAAATGACCCATATGATCTGTGTTCTCATCTGTTGTATTTTCTGGTGTTCTACGAGTAGTTTTGTCGATATCAGTTATGTACAAGACTGATATGCATATAGGGTTGCAGGCTTTGCACTTGTAGGAGATCATACAATGAATAATTAAGGAAAAAATATGGAGTCAAAGCATTATTTGGGTCCCTAAGCAACTGCCAGACCTAGCTCTTGTTTCTGTCTTACTGGTGGAAATACATTCATACACAGTACTATGAGCATGGTATTGTCTCTATAACCATGATATTAAAACAGAGATTTGTATGTATTTTCATGATGACAGAGTATTAAATTGTAAATACAGACCTTAATCGCACTGAACACTTAATTCTAGTCTTCTTGTTCAAAAATTAAAATCATTAAGTTATGCTTTAATGTTTTTGCAGGGCATGGCCTAAACACAGACGGTTCTTGAACTCCAGAGAGACTTCAGCTTCAGCATCAGCTTCAAAAAGAGAAAAAAGTGGAAAGCATTCATGTTTGCCAAACTGTATTCCACTTTCACTAATACCAGCATACAGACTAACTGCTGCAGACTTTCAGTGATGCAACAAGATCGAGTTTGGCCCTTGGGGAATAACATGAGCAGGTTGACTTAGCCTATCTGATATGGAAAATTTTCTCAAGCGTTGGTGTGTCACAGTTCTGAAAATATTAAGTCACTGAAAATGCCTGTGTAAACAGAGTGTCTTAAGGAGAGAATCATAGCTTCTGGCTTCAGAGTCTCTTGCCCTTATTGAATAACCATTCAGCCTCCAACAGCCTATTTCCCCCTCCCTTTTCCTTCTTCACCTCTTCTCTTCCCTCATTCCTTGCGAACGAGGCCTACCTTCAGAGAAGGTAGGTACAAGGGGTAATACCATCGGACACCAGCAGCTGTACCGAGTACAGCTCTGATTGCATCTTTCATTCAGACATGGAAGCCGATGAACTGCAGAAACAGCGTTAGGTATTTTCAGCATAGCTACTCAATGGCATACACTTACAATAGGCCAGTATGATTTTCATTTTGTGGGAACAAGTGCTTCCTTTCTCTTTCTAATTCTAAAAAGTCATCATTAATTTTTGTATGTAAAAACTAGTCCTGCAGAAAACACCAAATCTTTATTCCCAGTTATTAACAATGTAGGATGTGATCGGCGTCAGTGGAATTTTGTCCATGCTTCTTCCCAATGTGTTATAAAAAGTAAAACATAAGGTCGTTCTTCACGTCTGTCTTAATCCTTGTTTTCATTTCCTGAGACTGCTAACAATCAATTTATGCTGTAGAGAGAGAGGTATTTTGTTTGTCTGCTACTGCTTAGCTGACATATTTTCAATGTTACATTGTCTTTTTACACGGGTGACACTGCAGTTTATTGCTTCAGAGCAGCAAAAGAATGGAAGCGTGCTATGAGGTTTATATGACAAATTTTGAGAGCAACGCTTGCATAGGTTGTATTGTTTGAGATACTCTTACAGATTGCACGTGATCACTGTATGCAAAGAAAGAGACTCTGTTAACAGGAATACATCATGTCTTTCACGGAGCAGGAGTTGCAGGTATGCAATTAATGATCTGGTGTCAATGGGTTTTTTAAATTGTATTTTGCCCTCTCTTTGAAAACAAGTAGCTTTATTTTCTATAACAATCTCTCTGATAATCTTTTGAGCTATTGGCGAGTCTATGTAATATTTTTGGATATCAAAATATCCAAGTTGACTCTGCATCTCTTCTGTTTGCACAGGCTGTAATAAGGTTCATTGCTCTCTTTTCTTTTATAGATGCTAAATAGTTTACACAGCAAGAGAAGTAGTTCAAGATGGTTGCTAACTAACAGTTTATGATCAGCTTTCTTGACTCCTTCAATCATTTGTGATATCAGTTTTTTGAAATACATTCTCAGAATATATATTTTGTATCTAAGAAACTTTGATTTTTGACATCTCCTTAGATATCTTTGATTCTTTCAGGAAAACGTTGTCATGGTACTTTCTTAAAGACTGCATTGTGCTCAACAGTCGATGAGTTTTGCTCCTAGCACTTCTGATTTATCTCCCTAGTTCTCTGTGAACATAGCTCACATTATCTCCTCTGGTGCGTGGAACGCATCTATTTTTACAGGCCAGTCAGAACATTCTCTCTGGAAATTTGCATACTGCTCCTTGGATCACACTGCTATACCTTTCTCTCACATTACCTCTCCTTTGTTTCCAATTTAGTTGAGTACAAGTGATTAAGCATCTGGATGTGTTTGGAAGGTAAGATAGTATAGTGGGTAGCGAATAAATCTTTAGGCGTGCAGAGAGCTTCTAAGCACACAGAGATGGATTCTGTCCTTAACACGCAGTTCCAAATAGAGGGCAAGGTAGAATTGTGCTAAGGTGACCAGATTTTTCAATTAGAAAGATAGTGCTTTGGTATTTGCAGCTTTAAAATCCCCACAGTAAATCAGGCATGTTAACCAATCCTGAGATTTGTACAAATGGAATCATGACATCAAACCACAAAGCTGCTGAACTATTTCTTTATGGTTCAAACAACGATAGGGAAAATGTCTGGTAGGTGCCTTCTCTCTGCTCTTCCACACCCTTCCCTATAGGCAGGAACACGGTTTTGTTCTGCATATATTGAGTCATCCCGTTATTGTACTTACCTTGTAATGTCATTCTCAGACATGTTAAGGCAAAATTTAGCCTTCAAGAGTAGTTGGCACAGAACACGTATTCCTTTTATGATTAGAATTACACCAAACTACAGAAATAATTTTGTTGGCATAACAATGTATTTTGTTAAAACAATCTTTATATCCAGTCTGGAATGATGAGTACCAGGACGTGTTTACTGTTCTAAGGAGAAACAGAGTGAAAATGAGTAAAGATTAAAAAGAGGATGATCCCATAAAGCTGTGACACCATAGTCTAAGCAAGCTTACCAAAAGGAATCTCAGTGCCTCCTCAAGTGGTCTTTATGGCCCTCTGCTCCTAGCTTGCTCCCTGTGTTATTGCAGTGAGGCTGAGGACATCTGCTAGCATACTAATCCTAGTAATGGCTTGATGATTCATCAGGGTCTAGATATTGCTCAGAAAAGAACACTAATTCTGTCCATAGTATACTTTGGATTCTAACCGTATCTTACATTACTGAAGTTTCCTGTGATCAGATTCCTAGCCTCCTGCCTATGAAGCTAATACTCTGTTAGACCTTGATGCCACTAATTTCCTGCTAATGAATAGACCAAGCTTATTGAAGGTAGCAGGCAATTTTGCAACTACAAGGGTTAGAATTGGTAAGACAAAGCTTTAATTTGCCACCAATGGCGAGACAGGCTTCCCTTTGAATAGAATCAATTCTAAGAAAACATACACACTTGCTTTTTGTACAGGCGTTGATCAACTGGTGTGAGATATAAAGCACAGGAAAGACAGAACTTCATCAGCGATGCTCAATATGCAAGGGAAATGCCATACAAGATGGATTCAGAGTCTCAGGTAGGCCAGAAAGCAATAGAGAAAACCACTGCAGCATATGTTAAGAGTTATTTTCACTTGGTTATATTAGGTCTGCGAGTAGGTCTTTTAAGATGGCTATTTCTAAGTTATGTAACTTTTATTTCATTATCTTATGTAAAAAACAACAGAAAGTCACGCAGTGACCTTTCCACCAGCATCTTTGTTCTGTACAGAACTGCATTTATTTTATGCAGGGATTAATAATATTTCAATACTTGAATGTAAGTATTTCAAATGGGTCCTTAAAGTGATATCTGCTTACTGCTCCATCACAAGTAGAATTCCTGCTCCTAGCCTTAAAATAGTATTTACAATTCAGTAATACTTACAACCCTTTATAAGGATCAGGCCCCAGTAGCCTGCTTGCTGTTTAAATACAGTAAAAGACTGTGACTACTCCTAATTGCTTACTAAGCAGCGATAGCTATTCAAGAGAGCATCTGGAGCCTCTTCTGCTTCATGCATCATCAAAATAATTCTCAGCTAAATTCTGAATGCTCGTCTTTATTACTGGTAATTATGTAAGAGGCAGAGAGATCACATTATGAATTTTAGAGCCAAGATGAAATTTGAAAAGATGACAGTTAAATCATCTGTTGATTTGCAGATTGGGCCAGTCTGATATGGAGTCACTGGAAGTAAATTTAGAATTCTGCAGAGCCATTTATACAGTCCCTCCATTGACTTGTTACATTTTAATAGATTTTTAAACTAGCTAAAATGGGAGAGCTAAAGCAGTAAAGGAAACATCCAGAAAGAACGCTAGAATATGATATTGCTATACTGAAGTAAGTGTGTCTGTCTGCAGCTGCTATCTCATTGTCAATAATTTAAAAGCCTAAGGGGGAGGAGGGAAAATTGAGCAGCGTTCGGGCTTTTGTTAGGAACAGCACACTATACAGTCTGTCTCCAGTACATAAATTAAGATAGTTTCTTTGGCAGGCAAGTCTACTTACTCAAGCAGGTGCATACTATAATATTTATGGGCAAGGCTGTGAATCTATTCCGTATATTTTTGAGAAGGCGTACAGACTATTACCACCAATTTAATTCTAGTTGTTCACTCTCTGTTAACACCTGCTGATCTGTAAGGGACTTGCAACCCGGGTCTGACAGCCCAGTTTCTGGCAGAAGGAGTTCTGTAGGTGACTAAAGGTTGCAGGAATTAGCATTTTTTGAAGACTTTGGATCGAATCTAAGTGTTTCCATTAACTTCAGAAAAAAACTTCGTTCTGACCAAGCTAGACTACTAACTAAATGCTATAAGGGCACACTTTGTAGCATGCATTGAAATAAAGACCCATCTGGATAACGGCATCAGGTGTAGCCTGATGAAGTTTGCTGATGACACCAAGTTGAGCGGGGAAGCAGACACTCCAGAAGGGAGAGCTGCTCTGCAGGGAGATCTGGATAGGCTGGAGGAGTGGGCCAACAAGAACCTTATGAAGCTCAACAAGGACAAGTGTAAGGTCCTGCACCTGGGAAAACATAATCTGGGAGTGCAGCACAGACTGGGATCCACCTGGCTGGAGAGCAGCTCTGTGGGAAGGGACCTGGGGGTCCTGGTGGGGGGAAGCTCAACATGAGCGAACAGTGGCTGCTGCGGCCAAGAAGGCCAACAGGATCCTGGGTTGCATCAAAAAGGGCATCGGCAGCAGGGACAAAGAAGTCATTATCCTGCTCTACTCAGTGCTTGTCAGGCCACCCCTGGAGCACTGTGTGCAGTTCTGGTCCCCGCTATACAAAAAGGATGTGGCCAGGCTGGAAGGGGTCCAGAGAAGGGCCACCAAGATGATCAGAGGACTGGGAAGCTGCCATACGAGGATGGGCTGGGAGAGCTGGGTTTGTTCAGCCTTGAGAGAAGGAGGCTTAGAGGGGATCTCATCACCGTGTACCAGTACTTAAGGGGCAGCTATAAAGAAGATGGAGACTCCCTTTTTACACGGAGTCCCATGGAGAGACAAGGGGGATGGACACAAGTTGCTCTTGGGGAGATTCCGATTGGACACGAGAGGGAAATTTTTCACAGTGAGGACAGTCACCACCAATCTCCCCAGGGAAGGGGTTGACTCAGCCACATTGGACACCCTCAAGAGTCATCTGGAGAGGGTGCTCTTCCTAGAAAGGTTGGACTAGATGATCCCTGAGGTCCCTTCCAACCTGGCATTCTGGGATTCTGGGATTCTTTTATTCACTTCTTTTGGGGGTAGCGCTATGAGTCCCAGCCAAGACCCAAAGGCTAGACAAAATATACATCATACAAATATATGTCCATCAGACCCAAACTATGAGAATCTGCTTGCTTTTTAAGTTGAGCAGTTATTTTAGCATGCTGATTTTTAGTGGGAACAGTGGGGTTTAACTTCTACAATAGTTTTTCTAGTAATTGCACACTACAGCTTAACTCTGGTTTCAGAGCGACAATAATACAGAAAGTATATGTTTGCATACTTGTGTAATAAATTCTCGGTATGCTCAAACAGGGATTTTGTCTGGTGCTAAATTTCCAGTCACATGTGATCTGGGCTGGTCAAGTAGCTTCTGGGGGAACTTTAACAGGCCAGAAGCACAAGGTGTCTTTACACCTGTTACAGTTTACAGGACAGTGCTTCTGATTCGGACACATACTTCAGCTTTGTAGGCCACGCTGACAGCACGCTTCATGCCTTGCTAGTACACACTCTGCCACTGCTCCCTTTTTTCTCTTTATTCCACTATGCCAAGTGTTTGTGGAGGATAGAGACTGCTGTGTGACATTGCTATTAGCCAGAGATTCCTTTTTTCCTGGGTGAACAGTGAAGCAGGTGAATCTAATGGCTCTGGTCATTCTGCTTGATCAAACTAATGAAGACAGCATTAAAGTAGGAAAAACAAACACCAAATAGCTGTGCAGACTTATCAAGACCACCGTGCAGTTGCACAGCAAGACCAATTGCATTGATGGCAGCATTTCTGCAGTGTTTTGGCATGAGAATAATCGGAAAACAAATAAAAGCAAATTTTATTGCCCAGGATGAGTTTTCCTCACAAGTAAGGCAAGAACAGAAAACTCGATGGAAAGCGTCAGCTCCTTCATTTTATAGATTTTTATCTCTGGGGTTTAGCAGCGGGTATCTTTAAATAAAATACTAAGCTCCAATAAACCATTGCAGTATTTGTTCTTTATATTTACCAAGATTATTGCATTACCAGGTCAGATAATTATTCTCATCAGTGGTGAGCTTAGTCATTCAGTGGATTAACTTTTCTATCACTTGATGTACCTCATTAAAAAATATGGATTATGAACACTCAGACACATATCACCCAGGTGCACAACACAGAAGAATTTCTCTTATTCCAGCCAAATAATGTGTTTTGTTCCTTAGGCATGTCTGAGACAACAGAAGCAGAACAGAGAATGGGCTAAAAAGAAACAAAAATACCACACAAAGAAAAACCAGACTGGGGAATCTGGAAGTTCGATCTTTGCTACAGGCACTGTGGCCATCAAGCATACCAGTCATCAGAGAGGTAACGAAATTGTGGTCATACAGAACTGCCAATGCAAAAGATTTTATTTTAGAGCACCTACCTTAAAAATCAAAAAGAAAACCAATAAAAAAGCTGTGAAAACTAATCTGAGGAAAATTAACTCAGGTAATAAATATATTCTTTGACTGTGGCTGCACCCACTGCATCTTTCAGTTTCTCAAGCACGGGTCAGATCTGCGTTCATGACAAAGCTATACTGTGCTTCCACAGCAGAATGAGAAAAATATAAAGCTGACCTAAGCCCCTTATTGCTGAATAAGGCAAGAAGCCAGCGTATTTTACATGTTAGAAAAGTACTTATGTAATGGCTGGGTTAGCATCAGTCAGTCCAAGGGATCACAATAACGCAACAGTGATGCAGAGCTGCCCATACTGTCTTCCTGTTATCCACTCGATGTTTGTTCACCGTCTGGTGGACCAGGACTGCAGTTCACGATATCGGCACTGTAGGATGAGGTCTCACTGGTCATCAAAAGAAGCTTGGTTATGGTTTTGCTCGAACTTGTTCTTAGTGTAAGACATTGATAACTCAAATATTCTACTCTTTTTGAGGTACTAATAAAGTTTCAGTCATCAAGAGCCACCAGCTGTCACATCACTAACAGAAACAATTATTATGAGTGTTCTATCCTATAAAGTTGTTCACCCATAATACAAAAGCTGGGACAAGGGTGAATTGACATAAAAAGCACCCGCTCTGACCACATAATAATTGGTTCCTTTATAAAACTAGATCACAAAATTACATTCCCAAAGTTTTTTTCACATAACAGTGCACACCAGAAACTTTTCTTGAGTTCTACAGTGGCAAAGTGATTATAGGATTTTGAGCTCTGGTAATACTTGCCTTTCTTCAAGAGAGAAGCAAGTTTTTTGTTTGGTCTTGAGTTTTGCTGAAAACAAGTCAGGACGGAGGGGGCTACCACAACTCATAAGTTTTTTCTTGATACAGGTTTTGTGCAAGCCTTCTCTGCCAGCAGTTTACCATATTTTGCAGGCTAGAAATTACAGAAAAAACCAGATTTCTTAGAGATTCAAAACAAGCTGGGGAAATCCTCTGGTCTTCTTTTATAGAAGAATCTAGGGAAATCTTCTATCAGTGCTAGAACTTACAGGTATGAGCCCAAAGAGTAGAAGTTAACCCCTTCTCAAAGTCAGAGGGCTGTAAGCAGGATTAGTTGCAGAGTAAATTGCTTCCTCTTCAGCCAGAACTTCCACTTGTTTCACCCACCTGTAACAGTACCCTACGTCTGATCACTGTATCTCACCAGATACCCACTTCCCTAAGAACACGGTAAGAACACAGTCTGCTGCTGCGATCATCATGCTGTTTCCCAAATAGCTTTTAATCTGCTGAGATCAGGATATCCGTGCTTATTGCTGTTCATAGTCTGTCTTCCATTTGCTGTCATCGCCATAAGGAGATTCTCAGAGTTAAAATGCATTAAACATGAAAGGTTAGTGCTGCATCTCTCATCAGAGTATGATATTTCTCAAAACAGACATGGCTCATAGCAAAGGTTAATCTGTTTTCCAAAACATTATTTGTTAGTTCCATGAACTCTTGTCTTAATCCAAAGTACCCTTGAAAGTTGTGTGATAGACTTTAGACATTAGAAAAACAGTCAAATTATATTAACACAAGGAGTTTTTTGGGAAACCACTGTTTTATTTATTGATTTACCAGCTAGCAATCCAGAGAATAAAAGCCAAGAAATGCTACATCTTCCAGTAAAGTTCCCGGGAGAGCTAAACAACACTGACCATGCCCAGCTGTATCCTGAGCGTTCAGGACAGATTTCTCACTTGTGTCTTAACCCTCTCAAGAGCTACAAACATTACCTATTCCCCTAGCCTACATGTCTGGGTAATGGAGTTTCAGGGAGGAAATTTCGCTGAGGCAGAAAAAGGGGGAGGAAACCTTCGTTCCAGTCTGCTGAAACTTAGATCCCTGCACTGCTTTGCCAGTCCCCAACAGCCAGATTACAACTGTATTAGCTTCCTCCTTACCAGTATTTGTTTATACTCCACACAAAGTGAACACCATAGGTAGGAACTCAAGAACCCCCCCTCTAGAGACGACAGCTTAGTGGCCGGAGCATTCATATGAAGGGGAAGCAAACCCAGTTCTCCTGCATCCTAAGCAGTCTACGTACTATTTATTAAAAAGATGGGAATGGGATGTTGCTTCCATGCTTTCCGGTGTTGTAGGAGGGCATGTGGACATAGTTCCCAGAGAGTGCTAAAGAGTGTGAGTTGCAGTGTTTCAGAAGTGGAAAAAATGCGTCTTCTACAATGTGAAATTAAGTCTATAAACACTCTCGTGTGGTTGAGTCTGTTCTCAAATCAGGTCATTACATCTAGGTCAGAGTCATTCCCTAATGTGCATGCTATTGGCAAATGCAGATGATATTACTTTGACTTGGCTGGATTCAGGCTTTCCTACTCTATGAAGCAAAGCGATCTTACTTGAACTTGGCAAACATTAAAACGTGCGATGGGTGAATGTTTTGGCTGGGTGTACACGCCTCTCCCATACACTTTCTCTTTTAAGTGACATTGTTTTTGTAATAGTTGTATTCAGGTTTTGATGCATATTTCCAATAGTAATTTGAACACACTGCTCAATTACCAACCTCACTTCTATTTTGGTTGTTATACTGCCATCATCAGTGTATTAGGTGAACAAAATAATACACAATTATGACTTCTGACTCATGGGGTTTTTTCCATTATATTTCCAGTGACAGAATTACATCCAACAGTGTTTTGATTTTTCCCCCTTTTTTTTCCCCCTGCCCAAAACCTATAGTGACATGGATTCATAGTAGAGAAGACCAAGTCAAAAATGAGCATCCAAGTGTTGGTAAGGAGGTTAGAAAAGGGTTCATGACTGGCCCTACTCTCCTGAAAGTTCATTGCACCCTCTCAGTCTGGTCTCTGGGTAACTCTGGATTACAGCTTCACCAGGCAGTAATGCAGCCTGGTAGAGGTAGAGTTACAGAGTAAGAGTCGGAATCAAGGATATGACGTCCACATTATATGCATTTTAAGAGGTTTTACTGCTGCTTATTGCTCAGCTGATCATGTGAGTGAATGCTAACAAGCAGCTGGAGCCTGTCTTCTAGTTAAGTTTCATCTGAAAGGAATTTTATTATGTGCTCTCCCAGACTGCTACACAGTAAGTCGAAACTATAGAGTTGTTTCAAAAGTAAAAGAACCAAATCTGAACAAAATGCTACTGCACATGCACCCTCTGTCCTCTGAGTCACTCCTGTAAGTTGCACTTGAATAGGCTTGGGTTTTTTAGGGTGGTTTGGGGTTTTTTTTTTTGTCTTTGGGTGACAATCAATTACAAAAGTGAACCCAAGACAATTATTTACTAGAAGATTTTTCTTGCCACTGGTCAGTCCCTTAGTTATGTTTAAATTCATTTGGGTGGTTCCCAGGTAAAGTAGTGTTACTGGTATTCATTCAGGGGCAGGACAGACTAAGGCCATCTGTCTAGCACAGGATAGCACATTAGGGAAAACTTCATTCACAATGCAAATTCTTTGTTAAATACCAACCATCTATTCAAATAGCTTGACCGGAAATATTTTTTCATCCCTGTGCACACTGCAGACAAGGAAGGGATACATAGCAATTTTGTTGTTGCATGTACATGCGGAAACCCAACAGATTCTTGATATTTAATGCATGAATATTCAAAGATTATAATTTTACAATTTTTAATAAAACATAAAATCCATAATGAGACCACTATTCTCTATGAAGCCTATTTTGCATTCATTAAGATAGATTCTCAAATGAAAACTAAAGAAATATTTGCATATGCTCTTTTTGGTGGAGTTCCATGGAGTAAGATCTCTGAGGATGCATTATAGTGTAACTGAACTTGGTTCTAGAGAAACAAGGAAGCAACTCCCCTCGGTGGAGTATCTGCTAGTTCAAGCCTTTTTAGTTTCCTGAAAGGCTGTATCAACATACAACATTATGTTTGCTCAGTACTTCACAGGAAAGGGTGGTGAACTGAGCAAATCGCGGTTGTTTTATGATTAGAACAGAATGACAGACAGTGTCCAGAGTGGTCTGATGGCTGGTGAGTTTCACAAGTCTTACCAGATAACCCTAAAATATGTGGATGTTTTACTTCAATATGCCAGAGGGCTTCTGTGCCAACAAATATATTTGGCTTGTACATATTTCATGTGTTATACTACATGATAATTCTTTTACATCATGCAGCTCTTTATGAAACAAAGTTTACCCTCCAGATTTTTCTATTTATCTGACTTTGAAACTATTTGGTGAGGATTCAGGTTGTTTGCATTGTTTAAACCTTATTTCCAGAAGAAACATTTCTGTTTATTAAATAAAATTTCTTCTAGTTACTGAGCTAATTCGGCAGCCTCACAATGAGTGGAGCTACCTACTAGTTTATAGAATGATAGAATTATCAAGGTTGAAAGAGACGTCCAAGATCATCAAGTCCAACCATTAACCCAACACCCCATGGCCCCAAGTGCCACGTCTACACATTTTTTGAACACCTCCAGGGCTGGTGACTCCCCCATCTCTCTGGGCAGCCTGTGCCAATGCCTGACCATTCTTTCAGTAAGGAATTTTTTCCTAATCTCCAACCTAAACCTCCCCTGGCGCAGCCTGAGGCCGTTCCCTCTCGCCCTGTCACTGGTGACTTGGGAGCAGAGACCAGCCCCCCCCTCACTCCAGCCCCTCTCAGGCAGCTGCAGAGAGCGAGAAGGGCTCCCCTCAGCCCCCTCTTCTCCAGGCTAAACCCCCCCAGCCCCCTCAGCCGCCCCCCAGCACACTTGTGCTCCAGACCCTGCCCCAGCCCCGCTGCCCGTCTCTGGACACGCTCCAGCCCCTCAAGGGCCTTCTTGTCCCGAGGGGCCCAAACCTGAGCCCAGCACTCGAGGTGGGGCCTCCCCAGGGCCGAGCACAGGGGCCCCATCCCTGCCCGGCTCCTGCTGGCCACACCAGCGCTGACACAAGCCCGGGGGCTGGTGGCCTCCTTGGCCACCCGGGCACTGCTGGCTCATGCCCAGCCGGCTGTCAGCCAGCACCCCCAGGGCCTTCTCCGCCGGGCACTTCCCAGCCCCTCTGCCCCAGGCCTGGGGCGCTGCCTGGGGTTGGTGTGACCCAAGGGCAGGACCCGGCACTGGGCCTTGTTAAACCTCATAGAATTGGCCTCAGCCCATGGATCCAGCCTGTCCAGATCCCTCTGCAGAGCCTTCCTGCCCCTCGACCAGATCGACACTCCTGCCCAACTTGGTGTCACCTGCAAACTGACTGAGGGTGCACTCGATCCCCTCATCCAGATCAATGTGATTATCAGTCCTTTATCAAACAAAGCTTCAGTATTTTTGATTTCCAATGTACAGTATTTGTCTAGGCATTTGTTCTGCTGTTTCAAAAGTGAAATGAGAATGTTTTGTACATTGCTACCTGAACAAAAATGTATCCGTTTATACCTTTAAACCACAGGACAGATAAATTCAGTCTTTCCCTTTTCTTCACTTTTGCTTCCCTCACGTTCTCCCTGATTAGGTCATATACGTGCTTCCATTAGACCAGGTAGTCCATATTTCTGCCTTAATTATCTATCCTTCCCTCCATGCTATCACTACATATTTTGGATGGTACCTTTTTTTTCTCTCCTGTCTAAAGAAGGGTTTTCTAGCCTAGTTCAGAATAAACGATAATGGAGATTATTTGTGAACAACAGCTCCCTCTAGTTTTTGTTCTGCTCTATTTGTCGCCAACAGAGAATTGAAACTAAAATAAATCTCCCCCTAACACAAAGATTGATCTTGGTGTCTTTCTTCTACATTCTGAAAGACAGTGTTTATAATTTTTATCCCAAATTGAAAGCCAAATGGAATTAAAACAGTGGAACTAAGTATGTTAAAATGGACTGTGAATTAGAAGATTATGCACACTTTACAGTCTCATCTTAAACAAACATTAAAAATATCTGGGTAAAAAGAAAGGAAATTACAATGCCCCTGAGAAGAGAATCAAAATAATTTTAAAGCTGAATAATGTGGTTCTTATTTTCTAATCTGAGGATACAGAACATAATTGTCTGTCTTTGTTGGCTAAAGCTTATACCCCAAGCTAGCAACTGAGCACATGTAGCTTTCAGGAATTTTTCATCCTTACTCTGCTCCTCATTTGAACCAGATGCTACAATAAATTTCACTGCACTTCACTGACCGTTCAAACTTACAGCTGTGTTGTCCAAAGCTTTGACACAGCATCAAACACTTGGAAGGAGACCTCTAGCCCCGCAGTAGTGACCAACAGTGAACATCTAGACTTTTCTGAGACATTCAAATAGAAGAGCGAAGCTATGGTAGGGTGTACTAAAGACCTACTTTGGTACCAACACGTTTAAAACCAGACTTAATTGTATGGTTAGCATTCCAGTGTGTGGAGAACCTACATAAAGAGAAGCTATCTGTTCTTAGCTATTTTATCTGCCAGAGAGCAAGATCTGTGGTTGAAAGCTTAAGTTACAAAAATAAAATGTGAAGAAAATGTGCAAAGTTTTTATGATAGGCAGTTAATCATTGAACAAGTTGTTAACGTTGTGGTAAACACTCCATCCTTCGGAATATTTAAATAAGATGTGACTATCTTTCTAAATTATAATATTTAGACCACAGAAACTGCACATAAAACCAAATAAAATGCTCTCCAACCAAACCAACACCATGCAGCACAGATAATCAAGATACAAAGTTAGAAAGCAATGACTTTGTGAGCTCAAGGGCAGAAAAACCATTTCCTTCAAAAGGCTATTTTGTATTTAGGCTCTGCTGCAGAGCTTTTTCTTTCGACAAGTCCCTTCCACTTTCTGCCTCAGTGCTTTGAGCTCTGTAGGTGATCTGTAGGATACAAGACTAGACGGCTATCTCCTCCACTGCTCTGCTACCAGCCCGCAAATAGTGACTGTTGAATAAAATAATATTCTTTCCTTCTTAGAGAAAAAAAAAAGAAATCGTATTCCAAGAATCAAGTGAAAAAGAGAAATTTATCTGGATATTTTTTAGGAAAACTGGCCTTATCTACCAACTGTCAATGATAAGGTAAGATGGAAGTTCTGTGAAATTGAAAAAGCATATAAAATTTATCTCCTAGGTTCTAATTTTGTAAAAATAATGGCGTGCTAATCCTTTTCACTGCAATATTTTTTACTTTAAGCTTCTAACATGAGGTTTGCAAGATGTGTCATATCAATATTTTTTTAAAAACAGACAAGGAACTGTTCACTTATCTGGATGACAAAATATTTTCTACTTCTGACTGGAACGTTGCTGTACTCCTAACAAATAACGCAACATGTTGGATGTACAATTGTGATACAGCCTAATGAAATAATCTTCATTAATATATGCAAGTTACTACAGAAAACAATTATAATCAGGAAAGTACTTGGCAGAATCAGGTCAGAGAGATCTTAGGAGATGGTACTTCAGGAAAAATTAACAATAATATTGATTATCATTCTGAGATGCTTTCGTATTTATCACCATTTTGACTGTGGCCCAACAGGAAGATGTTTCTCTCTAGTTATTAATTCAGCTAACACACTAGCCTTTTAGCTAGACAGCTAGGCATTTATCCTCTTCCACGGACATTTCCCTTCCTTCTTGCTAAAGGGAGTCCAGCAACCTTTTCTTTATACCATGTGAAAGGAAGATCACGTTTATCCATTACTCACAATCTGGCCCATTCTGTATATGCTGGTACACGCTGCAGCTCTTTGGCTTGATATTTCTGCATATGTATAAACAAAACCCGAACCCGCCTCTTGCACATTCTATTCCAACTCACTGGACTAAAGAGCTCTGACAGAAGATGGGAAAGGAACCCTGTACTGCCATATAAAATTAGACTATCAGCATAGTCTCTGTATTTGAATAATTTTTATGTTCCAATCCCCCTACAGAGATATATGTAGTAGGAAATTTATTTGTTTTAAAACCCATGATCTTTCAGGGAACGAATGTAGATCCAAACTTTCACCAGTGCCATACATGGACTTTCTGACTCTGCAAGAGAAAGCGGTCTTTAGGAGTTCCCTGTAGCATTTGATTAATATAAGCAAGATTAATGTGCTTATATTGTTAGATTACTACCCTTATACAAGCTTCTGAAGAAAGGATTTTACTTTCAATTACTGCTTTTTAGAACAACCCAAATAAGTGATATTCTCATGAAGCAGATAGATAAATGTAATCAGGCATAATCTGGTAAGTATTTACACGACTCCACCAATAAGCCCTTGCCTCAACATGTGACATGCCTCTTCTTTCAGCTTTTTCTGTGTATCCAAAGATATTAAGCCAAATTATGTAAACATGTTTGTCTGTGACTGGTATAAAAAGTTGGATGTGCATGAATGTTTGTTACATTACTTTCCATTTTTTTTTCCACTTTGGATTAACATAGCTTTTTCAATTCAAAAGTTTAAAGTCTGGTCCATTAGCAGTTCTGCTTTTCTTTGCACATTAGTCTAGACTTAATGCTTCAAGCCTAGCTACTCCAAGAATGAAGCTGTATTATCTCCAAGAGCTTGTTATATTCTTACCCTAAACTCTGTAATCATTGTTGAGATGTGTTAATTTGAAAATTATTTTCAGTCTTCAGTACTTAATATTTGTATTCTTATTTGACCATCCAGTAACATAAAAAGTTACTGTTTTATCTCTTCACAAGGCGTTTTTAAAGACCAGAATTAAATTCTGACTGTTATTGACAAACAGATACATCTAAATGAAAAATGCTAACATCATAATGACAAAGGTCATGCCTGTCCTCTAGATACAGAAGACAGAATTGTTTTGTGGAACAGGAACATATGAAGTGTTTCATAATTGAGGCCCCATGACCTGGTTTCAATGGCTCACATTGTAATTCCCCTGATGATTTTAACATGCAAAAGGTCACAAGTCCAAATTAGACTTGCAAGTTAACAGATCTAATAAACTTAACTGGAAACATTCACTTGTATATCTGTTTATGTCATGTCGGTACTTTCCTACATTACAGAATGACAGATTCCGTTTTATTCCTGTAATAGTGCTATCACTCTGGCAAGCCATCTGCAAAATACAGATTTTTAGCGGAAGGCCGTGATTTGTATGGTGAGGAGTCCCATGCTCCAAAAAAGAATCTGAATAAAATGCAAACAAAAAACTGTCGAACATAGTACATTATATGGAGAAATCTGATTTCAGTACATGTTAAACAACTTGGGGGAATGATCAGAGAAGAGAGGAGAGGAGGAGAAAGGGTTTTCTATTTATGGATGGTGCATGTGTTTTCTTCCTGCTATTTAGAAAATTTGTTCTTACACTGCTTTTTTTGTATTGCAAATATTTTTCCTCAGAGTCGGTGATGTTCAGTCACCTCTTTTTCTTTTCTAGACCTTCACAAATGAGAGTTCTGGAAGCGATCGTGGATCTGTCATCAAATCTGGGAACAGACCAGGCCCTAAATTTCCTATTGTAGACAATATATCAGTCAAGCAGAAGTTGAAACACAACATAAGCTTAAAAAAAAATTCAAGAAAACTATACTTGACCCAAATAAAGTCACCTCAGATGAGTACTGGGTAGATGAAATTGAGTCATTTGTCCCATTATTAGAAATAGGAAACTGGATGGATGCTTTGTCAATTAATCATCCTTATATTAGTCTGCTTTATTGTCTTCATATCAACAAATCAGTTTAATAACAAAAAAGTTTCAAAACAGAGTTCACACTTGCATTGTAGTTAATTTTTAAACTGCCACACAATGGAAAATTACACTTGTAACTGTAAACTTCGTCTTAGTGAATTAAGTGAAATGGCTTAGTGGTATTATTCAGGACACCCCAAATTCCTTTTGGAATAAGGAATCAGAGAATACACAGTCGTGCCTTTCAGTTAATTGTGAAACATGGGATCAAAGGCCGGAGAAAATGCACGTCTCCGATCACCCTGTTCCTGCAGGGTGCAGAAAAAGTTTTGCCGTCATGTTCACTAGGCTTTTAATGAGAACAGGACCAAGTCCGTATTTCCTGCAACTTTGCAGTTGGTTGAGATAAGAAGGGTAATTTAAAATGAATTATTTGTGTTTCAAATGAAAAAGAAAGTTAGTTATCATAGTTAATTTTATCAAAGCAACAAATAAATCCTCCATAATTTACACAGCAGCCATTAAACAAGTTCCAGTCTAACAATGTGTTTGAGTAAATTCTCAGAAAACTATGAAGTTTGCCAAGATTAGCTAATCAGTTTATTGTTTCGGTGAAGTCAGTCAGCATGTGTGCCAGCAAGTGGCTTTTAAAAGGGATATTCCATTTTTAAGTGCAAAGCTTCAAATATTTATAGAACAAAGAATATTCACTAAATATCATAGCAGATGGATGGTTTCTCTCTCCTTGAGGGAGACTGTGGGAACACAGCTATATCTCTGGAGACAAAAACCAGGCCCATACAGACAGTTTTGCAGGAATGACTGTCTTCACAGGTTTATATCACTGTAGAAATAGCTTGCATAAACAAAACCATCTTGATGTTGTTCTTGACATGTATAATTAAACTGGGGCTCTCCACACAGTCAAGAGTGCCATTGAATATTCAAGACTCGGGTGTTGGGGGGGGTTTAAGTTTTAGAGAGGAAATGGAATAGGTCCTTTCCTAATTCTGATTTACTCCATATTTGCATCCCACTAACTGAAAACCAACACCATTCAGCAAAAATAAGTATTTCAAAATTGAGGTTAAACCCATTTAAGTGTGCATTCATGTAGGTCTGAAGTAATCCCACTTACATCAGCGTTATTTCATGTCTTTGGCTTAATTTAGAACAGAAAATAGGCCTCAGGTATTTGGGGAAAAAGTATAGTCAAAATTAACTAGTGCCCTGATCTTGTAACCGTGTAAGGACAAAATCTTATTTCCATTCAAAGCTTCGCTTACATCAACATGGAGTCTCCCGAGTACAGGGCTGCCTTTACTTGTCAGACGGCCATCGGCAGAGTAGGACCAGTTGTCTTTCCCTGTCCTTCCAGCCAGGGAAAAATAAATTAATAAACAGCAGCAGAGAAATAAAGTAAAATGCATCTAACTTGCTGGTCTTTTGTAGGGAAAAAACTCAAACGTTCCTTTAATTTATCAGCAACAAGTAGTTCAAAGGAAAGTTTATCTTAAAGGCCTGTCCCTGTGGCCTTCCTGTCCGTTCTTCTCATGCAGCATTAGACTGAGGATATATTCTCCTACTTGCCCATCACATTCCTAATATGTTTTATCTTCATCTTTTATTTCTCTGTGACATCCTTAACACGCATGCAAGCATGCTTGCCTGATTATTTTACATACTTATCAGTCCCTCACAATTTGCTTCTGACTACGCTCCACCATTTCAATGACTTTATCTTTAGAGCACCCGTGGGGTTTGTTTATTTACATCTGAGTGATAAGCTAAGGCATAGTAAGTGATTTATATAGGGTAGGTTTTAGCAGAGCACAAAACTGAATCCAGCCATCTTATCTTCCATATGAGGGCACAAAGTACCAGTTATATTTTCTGTATTTTCTATTCAAAACTTGTCTGAGGCTAGGAGAGCTCTGCTTCTGCTGGGGCCATGGGCAATGAGCCAGCCATGAGAAATAACACCGCCACTTTGCATTCTTTGATGTAACCACCTTGGCATTGCCCTTTAATCTACTTCAGGAGCTCTCAAATTGCTATCTAGAGAGTAAACATCAGTTTCTGAAGAGGAGAAAGAAATAGTCAAACTTCTCCAGACCCAGGAGATCGCCAGGGCCCCAGTTTACTCTTACTTTTTTTTTTTAATGATGCCCTGGAGTTAGAGGTCAAATATATATCATCTAGACCATATTTTAGTGTATAGTAGACCAAAAGAAGTACAAGAAAAACTAAATATAACTGGAAATGTTGCCTTCTGCACCACATCTTAGTGAATTCTTAAGTTGCTCCTAAGTTTCTGCATGGTTTCTCACAGTAAAAGGCGTTTACTTGACACAGCGGAGAGAAGGACATAGCCTCAGTAAAATATGGGACGGCAATCGCAGATAGAGCACACGGGTTTTTTAAACTGCATTATAACTGGAAATAAATACATTCAAGTGCACCCATGTAGCAAGAAGAAACATGGTAACGCAGCCCCAAGCAATTTAAAAATACACTGTATGAATGAGCAGATAGCCCAAGCAGAACAGTAGTCCAAATATCTCCTTGGAATAGAAGGCAAACACACACTTAACGGCCAAGGGATAAAGCACGGCTGGGAGAATCCCAGAGGCGGTAATTCCACACTAGCATGTACAGTTGTGTTGTCTACCAGGGTAGTACTGTGGGTTTGATCCGAGTGATCTAACCCACAACTAAATCAGTCTGTCAGAGAGATTATTTTCTCTCCTTGTAAGTTATATTCTTTCCTTAAAGATCGTACTGCACGAGGCAATTCCACAAGAAGACGCAAGAAGGTTGGCTGCCTCTCACTTGCTGAGAAGTCAGTGATCTGTCGTGAAGCGCAAGCAGACTGCTTTCACCCAGCCAACTTATACTTTTGCTCTAAATGAGACGACAGGACTTGCAGTCATCTCATGAGACTTATCACATTTCCTAAGATTTTATGTGACATTTTTTGTAAGATAATAATAAGAATCTCTAAAACTTTTTTTTTTTTTGTTACCATAACGCATGGGGTTGTGTATACATGTTAAAATACAGCGAGTTCTGCTGCAGGATGCCCTTGAGGATTAGAACAAGCAGCAGACCTCCCCCAGAGTAAATATTAAAAAAAAAAAAATCAGCTGAGCTTCACAATCAAACTGGGGCAGGTCAAAGTGCTCACTGAAAGTTTACATGACTGTGTAATAAGCAAGTGAGATAAAATTCTTAAAATTGAAATTCCCATCTCCTACATTACATATTAAAACCCCATCAGACAAGTTGGCAACACAATTCCTGTCGCTTACACAGAGGTGGTTTCTTCTGAAACTACGTATTCAACAAAGCAAGGACTAGGTGGGTCAGAACGCATTCCAGGGAGGAGGTAAATAGTCATTGGCCTTCTAGCTGCCACTGCATCATTTAATAGTATCTGTTGGTTGTCTTCACGCGTTCCTACACACGTCCTACCAGACAAGCTGTATTGTTTTTCTGTCTGCGTTCAAGAGAAGCTCATGAATAAATTCATATTGTTAACAAGAATTGTACTAGAATTAGAATTACCAATAACGGACTGTGCTCTAACATCAATACTAGGATAATATTCTTAAGCCACTCCAAATGTGTGCTAAACACTCAATACAAAAATAAAGCGGTATTTTGACGGTGGGGTTTGTTTTGGTTTGTTGTTTTTTAATTTTGAATGCAGATCTTGGGAGTTCAACAAGAGTGTGCAGGAAAATCAAGTGAAAGTGCATTTGAGAACAGGAGATCATCTCAAAGGAGGAGGAGTATACCCTTGTCCTCTAACCTCGGCCTAGACTGCGGAGGCCTTGAGACAAAAACCAAAACAGGAACCATTCCAGCACAGGCACAAGCTCAGTCACCTTTAACTCAGTCATCCACACTGACCTCCCAGGGAACTGTCAGTTCCTCCATGGCAAATAAATTTTATTCTTTTAGCCTAAAGCCTTTCAGTTCCAGAGGGAAAGATTTTGTCCTATTCAGTATTTAACCATGGAAGATTCTTCTAAAGAAATGGAAGATGCTGAAGACACCAATCAGTTAAAGAAAAGCCTCCCTGAGCATTAGCCAGTTTCCTAGTATTCTGGGACACGGACAAATTTAGCGAAATGTATTTAGCACCAGGTGAGCGACGTAGCTTGGAAGAAGGTGGAAACGATGAAAATGCATAATCAAGAGGGGTGAATTTTCCCATTGGCCTTTAAGAGAGCACACAGTGATGGTCACCGCTGTAGAACTACAGCAGAGAGAATCTAAGGACAGCAACAAGTTATTCCATCCAGAAGGGAATTGTCTAGAAGATGCAGATCATTATGAATGTGAAGATAAGCCAAGTAATTCACCTATTTGAAAGATGCTTAATAATAATTACAGAGATTGGACAAGAGCCTGTGCTTACTGCAAAGAGTGGCATTCTCTGAAAGCCATCACAGGTGCCGTGGTAGCTTTGTTACGTCAGTTCTGCCAGCTGTCCCCAGACCACTGCTACGCTCGGCACCTAACAGCCAGGATCCTCAGCTCAGCCTCCACGTGGACCCAAGTCCTCAGCAAACTGGAGCTCAGCGACATATTTTCCACAAACACTGGATTTGGATGATAGTTCAACACTCAGGACGCCTACACCCTTGTCCTTTATTCGCTACAGGGACTCTAATACTTCAGAAAGTTTTGGTTCTTCACCAAACACCTGAAGGCAGCACCTTACTGGAGGATAGATAGCACCAGTGACAGTTGGAACATCTAATCTCCCAGTGGTAACTTAAGCAACATAAAAGGAGAGGAGTTTATTTAATATATGTGCAAACTCTAGAATTATACATAAACACTCGGTAGCTAGATCATGAATTGCAAGAAACTGTGCCGTAGCTAAGTGACAAACTGTAGATTTCAAGGTCCTATTTTTATTGTATTGTTTCGATACTTGACTTATTTTATAAAGAAAGGGTTACATTTACTTCTTTCAAGTTTTCCATACAGTTAGAAACACAAAAATAAGTTCATAGCTCTTCCATCTGTGTCTCCATCCTCATAATTCACGGCAGCTGTGATTCTCAGATGTTTCTACTAGACACTGAAAACCACTCAGTGAGGAGATGGTGTTTGCATCGTGATACTTCTTCTACAAGTCACACACTCATTTGCTTTATTCCTGAACATCAATAAACACCACTGAAGCAGTAACCAAGCTTTCTTGGGCAGAGACATGAGGGAGATTTGTGGCTTTTATTGTCATAGAGCTGGAGGCAAAAAATAGATTCCTCAGTGTGACAGAGTCCACCACAACCCACAAGAGTGCTCTTTGGGCACTGGTATGCATGGCTAATAGCATAGTCAGAGAACTTGCCCTTTCATTCCTTTATAAGGCTTCCCTTTGGGATAGGTCCCATTTAACCAGCACCAAGGCCTTTATGCTCAGCTTCTATTATGTATTCCAGCCATAATCAGAAGTTCAAGTTGAGAGACACAGCTTTGTTCGTCAAAGTTATTTTTAATTGTTTGCTTGTCCTATTTTCTATCTGTGGTCTAAATACAGTAATTTCTTTGACTGCAGAGGCTTTCAAATAAAGGCAGAATGAAGGAGCAATAGGTTTCCCTGCTGCTCCTTGTAATCAACAAGCTGCTCGCTCTGTCTCAAGAAACTACTTAAGCAATTAGATTCGGAGATGCTATCAGGAAAAATGCTTCTGTTCCCAGCTTTGCTGCAAATAAACCAACTGTCTGTATTTCAAAGTTTGTCGGCTATCCCAGGGGACAGCACAGACAGCTAGACTGAAGTTTCGGAATGAAACTTTTCTCTTAAAAGTTAAGGAAATTCAGGACGAGGGGTGCCTCACTGTGCAGAGGTAACAATTTAGATGGCAGAAACATCTAGAGGTTTTTCCTGTTGTGCACTGAAAGGTTGTGAGTATTAGTCTTTCCTGCTATGCCAACAGGAAGCCTCCCTTCTCTTGAGTTTCCTCAGTCTCTTGGTGACATTAGTTGGAGTTCGTAATGGTACCTGTTCTGTCCAGGAAATTTAGGGGGAGACGTGCCAGAAAATGGGAGAAAAAATAACCAAAGGGCAGCCTAGAAAGAAACAAGAAAGCTCTACCAGTAAATAGGTGTCCTGCTATTCCAGCTTTCAAACAAAAGCCTTTTCCTTCTTTCTGAACAAAAATCCCATTTATTTAGTCAAACCAAGCCATGGCTAGAAGGGCATGGAAAAAGGAAAGGGAAAAAAACCCCAAACAACATTCTGCTGGTGACATTAAGGTGAGGATTCTGGTTTTCTGAGTTGTTATGTATGTAGCGCCCAGGGGTATTCGTAGGCAAAGATAAGGATGGAGATGTAACTCCATGTGGTTACATGTGGTCACAAATTGCTTTTTAATTTTCATATTTTTACTTTTACAGTATTAGTTAACCTACAGTCCAATCCAAGGCTCAACAATTTTGTTGTTCAGTGCTCTGTTTATCAAACAGGAACCAAATCAGCTCATCAGGTTTCATGCAAAAAGCACTACACCGTAATCTGTACATCCTTTGCATGTTTTCATCCGTCAGTCATAAATACAAAGCCACTAAAATATAATGTAACATAACTTCCCCCCCCAACCCCTCCGTTCGGTTAAAATATTACTCTTCACCAAGAAATGAGCTTGGCCTGCGTCACCACAAATCTGGAAAGGTTTCTAGAAAGGAAGCCACTCAAGGACTCACGCAATGTCAACACAGCTGAGAGGGGAGGGTGATCAGCAGGTACCTCCCCTTGTGCGTGGCAGGCGGTATTCACACACCCTCGCTCTCCTCAGAGAGCAGCGGCGGTGTAATTCTCAGCAACATGTCATCAGGTTTGGATCACACACAAGCGTGAAGGGAATTTAGAGACTGTAACGTTTTTCTTTTGAACATTTATCAGCTTTAAGGTACATATTAACTCTAAACTGTGGGATATAATACTTTCAGGTCACCATCACGTGATAAAGGTCCTTAGTAAAATCTCTCCGAATCCTAGAACCTTAGTGCAAAGATACCATCCATTATTCAGCTGTGGACTTTGCCAAGAGCAGCGTTTGATTTCTTCTGTTATGTCTTAATAGTCTCCTGGCAGAAGACGAAGAAGAGGAAGGAGATCAGTGTCATATCTGTCAGATTACTGGAGGTTCTCCTACAAATCCACTGCTGGAGCCATGTGGCTGTGTGGGAAGCCTGCAGTTTGTTCATCAGGGACGGCTGAAAAAATGGTTCAAAGCTAAAATAAAGTCAGGTGAGAGAGAGAGGCCCAAGGTATAAAACGTTCCGTTGAGATGCTTCTGCTGGATTTACCTCTCAGCTAATTCCACTGTACTAAGAGTTGAACAAGACCAAGCCTTTACATTTACTCAGAGGACACATTTAACTCATAGCTTGATCACCATGGTAGTGTTTGTCTGTGGCACAAGCATTCTCAGTGAAATAGCAGGAGATATTAATGACTTTGATGAGGCTGCTGGTACATAGTGAGCAGATCACCAAAACCGTAGTTTTCTAGTGCTTGGTTGAGATTAAAACAAGATCTTCATATTAAGTGCTGAAAGATTTAATGAGCCAGTCCACAGCAATTAGTAGCACCAGGCGAACTTTGCAGGGGTCATGAATTGCACATGTAGGACTAATAGGTAAAAGAAATATTTGAGTGACAAAAACCATAAAATGAGATGAAATGTGTGAAGTGTTAGAAGAATTCAGATGGGGAGGGGAGAAGGAATACGAGCAGGATGAATTTTAGCATTCAGGAAGGTGAATCCCAGCTAGAGAACAGGCCTGTTGATTATTCTTTGATTTCACCCTCACTTATGTCAGGGTGCTTTTTTTTTTTTCCTTTTTTCCCTAAGCACTATTCTTGCTGCGCCATTTCCCGTTCCATGAATGAAGATAATCTAAACTTACAGTGATACAGCATCGCTGATAAAGCTGCATTTTCACAATACGGACCCTATCCTTACCGAGAGCTTGAAGGTAATTACTCCGCAAGTTGGTTTGGGTTTTTCATGTTTTTTAAACATGCATTCTACAGTTTTTGTTAAGCACTTAGGTACACTACGGCTTCTGATGTTCCTGAGTTGTATAATTTTCAACTTACTACTTTAAGCAAGCAAATACAAATTTTAAAAGCCACCATCAGATAATAACTAGAGAACTAACCTGCAGAAAGGGTACAAGTAGGTATATGATATGTACACACACCCTAACCTAGCGCAGATTGTGTAAAAAGCCAGCCCTGTAGGCGGGAAGATAATAGCTTGTGCCAGCTTTGTTTCTTCAGACTTAAAAGGCAGATGAGATATCAGTGAAATCCTGTGTACTTGGTTCCCTGCCAGGCCTTGTTCATTTAAATTCCTGGCTTGCCCCCAGCTTAGGGAAGTGAGTCACATTTCCCAAACCTTCCCCAAATCCTGTTCTCGCAGGATGATTTAAGTTTCCCCTCAGCACTAGCCGATGGCGTACAGGGACACGATCCTGGTCAGAGAGAGGAGCTGGGTAGTTTGGGTGCCAGAACAGAGGCGGTGGTACGTTAAGCAACGAAAGCACTAAGTGGAACCGTGTCCCAAGAAGCACATTTGATATCTCTGTCTTAAGCAGAAGTTTTGCTTCTGGTTGGTGAAGTGTGTGGGGAGGGTTTCTTTGGTGGTTTTCGGTTTGGGTTGGGTTTTGTTTGTTTGTTTCTGGTTTTAAGCAGCCCATCTGTGCACATGGAAAGCAGGGCTTTTTCTTCTTTAGAAGTTTTTGTTCCAGATCTTCCTCTAGAAGAAAAGGGGAAAAGAGAATCTGTTTATAGGGTGGAGGCGTATCCATTTATTTTGTCTTAAAAATAGCGAGGGGAAGATGCAAGTAAACAGTTCCAGGCAATTCCTTGCCTTTGTTGGTACTAACCAGGCCTTAGACAGAGGTTTATATGCGGAGTCCATTATTGCATTTTACATCGGTGTGGCTCATGATCCCTGCATTTTTATTCCACAAAGGCTATAGATTTTGTCATTCAAAAGCAACTAATAAATCCAGTGCAGTCACATGCCACGCACAACTTAACAGAAGACTATTCCAATTATCCCTATTGTTACACATGTTTAATATATAAAAAAGCCATGGTTTCAAGTGATTCAGAAGACTCCAATAAAAAGATAACGATCTGTAGAACACAGCTTTAAAATAAAAAATGGCTTCATTCCGATTTTATAACAGGCATGATGCAGTTTAAGGTTAAAGACTTAATTTCTTGCCTTATTGCAGGGGCTGATCTGGAGGCTGTGAAGGCCTGTGAGCTGCGCAAGCAGAACCTGATAACTGATGTGGACAATTTTAAGGTGAATGCATATTACAGAAATCCCCAACAGTCACGGGTAACAAACTGCCTCTCTTCAGATAAGAGTCCATAATCCCATTTTGATATTGCTGCCTTGCAATATTTCAGTGCGTAGTGAAACGGCAACATCAGCTGAAACCTGCTAAACTGTGAGAAAGAGATATGCTTACTTATGCAGATTTCAATAAATGTAAAGAGACTTCATTCATCTTAGGCTCAGATTGTATAATCCTAGAGCATTTCACAGAACTGCCCAATATCTGGAGGCTTTGCATAGAGAAAACCTGTAATTAACTGTGACAATGGAAAAAAATCATGTTTGTTACGTAGATACAACGTTGCAGGAGAGAAGCAGATTAAGGGAAAGCATTGAAGGATTTCATTCTTTGTCCTTCACAACGTTACGCAAGATGTGGAATTTAGCAAACTAAGCAACAGAAGAATCGAACACCTTCCCGTCAGGGTTTTTTCTTTTTTTAAATGAACAAGGAATTTTACAGAAATACAGGAATGAGGGACAGAAGTATTGAAACTAAGGCCCTCCTTTTTTAGTGATAGCCAAGAATACCCTGTTTTCTGAGAGATTAATCTTACCAAAGCCAGATGTATTGATTTCATTAGAAGGTGATGCTATTGTTGAGGAAAGAGATCAACGTGCTCAGCAACTGAAGAAAACCTTCTTGGTGAGATTTCAACACACTGTTATTGAATTTTAATGCACAAATTCTATTACTTCTCTGTTACTGATAAGTTTCCATGACCCTAGGGAGTTCAAGTCATGGACAGGACCCCACTGTGCAAGCTGTAAGTAAATAAGATATTACAACAAGGCCTTTTAGTAAATTGCAATAGAAGTTGTCTTTTCCAGAAGTCTTGCAAATGTCTTGGCTTTCCTCAGGGTGCCTGGTAGCAGTTTCAGTCCCCACTTCTACACAGCCTTTCTAATATTAGCAGTCAAGTAACAAGTTGCACGTGACCCACGTGCACACAGTTCACTTCTGAAGCTTTTAAGTCCTTCACAGAGTTTGAACCGATGCCTGTATTGGATCCTAGTTTGATAATTCAGCTCATTGTGCTTACGTATCCCACACAAGGGGAAACTGCAAGGCTCATTTCCCCGCCCCCCCCCCCCCCCAGGCATTTAAAAAATGGGATGAATTGCAAGGGTGAGTAATTGCTAGAGTATTTAGAGTAATTAAGATTATAGGTTGTGTTGCTTTCTTGAGGTGGTTTATATCATGTTATACTGCTGTACTTTTATGGTATTATTTGTGATGCATTCCTAGGGATGCCAGAAGCTTCTAAAACATATGGTTAGGTGCCCTTTTCAGCATTTCTACTCATCTAAATAAATAATTCAATATGCCAGAGTCTTTCCTATCAACTAGGAGAAGATGCACAATCTGGTAGAAGTGTCTTTCTCAAATTATTTGCAGTAAACAGTGTATATTTCCCCATCTGCATGCCTTCAGGCCTTACTTACTCATAAAAAAAGCAAATTATTTCCCAGAATGCTTTGACAGAAGCATTCACCAGCAAACTACTGTCTAGATGTTTGATTTGCCGCTATGCTGTAAAATACATATGAACAAAAAGCCTTTTACTTAGGCTGAGATTAGCAGACACTCATCGAAAGCCTAAAGGACAATGTCATGGCTTGAGATATCTGAAAGGAATACAGAAATTTAGGGGGAAAGGGTGGAGAAAGATGCAACAGAAGAACAGTTTGAGGAGAATTTATAAACGTGCTATAGCATAGAATACCACGGCACAAAGAAGATGCCACCCGTTGCAGCCTTTCCCAGGCGTACCAGAATACCTAACCCACGAGAGAGACACACCACCCCCAAACCCCACCAGGCAAACAAACAAAAAGGTGTTTTGATCAAAGTCCTGAGGATGAGGAAGAATTCAGGTTTGAGGGCGATGCAGCTTCCATTCACACGCTGGCTTGTCCTGCATCTTCCTACCTACGATTTTTAAAATATGACGGCACTTCTTAGGAACGCTATTAGCAGCCTCAAGGTAGCTTCTAGCGGGCTTGGATTTACATCCAGCATGTGCTTTCTGGAAGCGCACACATGCAAAAATCCCCTCCCCTCCTCTCCAGCCATCCTCCCTCTCGCCCCCATGCAGATGCACTTACATACACACACCATTTTTTGTCTCTGATCAGTGGAACACAGCCATCCCCGACTTGGAATGAGGGCTACTATTCCCCGCCAGCAATATTGTACAGTGTATTTATAGGGGAAATAATTATTAATTTCTACAGTTTGTTTCATTGTTGGCAGCTGGCACTTTAATTACAGAGGCAAAATGCAAACAAAACACTTGTTTGTCAAGTGCGAGACAAAATAAGTGTTTTGTCCTCAGGACTGATTAGATTCACTATTTAAAAAAAAAAAAAAGCATTCAGTTAGAACCATCGAGGGGAAATTTGGGGAGGTAAAAATCCGTTACCCGCAGTGGGATGCAGCCAGGACGCTGCATTTTGTTTTATGACAGTTACAAGCGCCACGAAGGCTGCAGTACCTACAGGTGGTCAAGATCTCTTGCTGTATCTCACGGAGATTTGACACTTTTTGAAGCAGTTCATCCCTGTTTCATGACCCATTTTAGGAAAGTGTAACGCTGTCTAGTTCTGCACCTGGTTCCCCGCAGTGCCAGGATTTTCCTTAGAGACATTCCATCTAGGAATGCAGAAAATTCACTCCTTGTTTTTCATATCAGTGATTATTAACTACATCGTAGTTGATTTAGATTAAACAACGAAGCAGCCACTTCCTCCCCAAAACCACACGCACACCACAGTTCCGCATAGTACCGCTGTGGTTTTAACTGCACCATCTTTTTTCCTTTTAGTTGCCGCTTGGTATTTGCCATGGCTCGTGTCACATCGGTACTTCACATTTGTTTTCTTCCTGGTGAGCTACACCAGTCTTTACTAATATTCACTAGTATAGACCCATTTCTCTTGCCAAGTTCCATTCTGGACAGGTATTGTACTCATGCACTGTTACACCCTGTGCCCCATTTTATACCCGTGGCCGGACTAAACGTTGACCTTTTAGTTACTTACGTTCAAAACCTTCATTCTTTCCTTTTTAACAGGATATTTTCTCAGTAAAACTGGCAACCGTGCATTTTCGCAGGCCAGGACTCAAAAAATCTAAGAGAACTCCCTCAGCATCCTCCCTCCCTTGCGAGGATGCTGGATCCTCACAGTCAGCCAACAGCTGTGAGCATTACTAGTAAGAAAGATTATCACATTCAACACTAATTGTGAAACAATCCAGAGTTAATAAGTGACTTGCGTTCAGTAAATCAGAGATACTCAACCCACAGCCTTTTTAGCTGAATATGGCTCATATGTAGCTCCCTTCTTTCTGACGGCCTCTCAAATGTGGACAGGAACAGCAGCATGTTAAGTAAATTGCTCTGGTCACCCCCCTCCATCTTAGCCTCTTTCTTGAGGCTCCAGTCCCATTACAATGCTAGAAATAAAATGCAAAATCATGTGCCGCATGCTGAGTTGTGACAGGACCATACATATGCACCCGTAACTAACTGTCAGCCCTACTCCTCACGGCAGCGGTGCCTTCGTTTTGGTCATGCCTTTCCAGCCGCGGGCTGGAGCACGGCAGCTGCCGCTCCGGCCAGCCAGGCTGCACTGCGCTCCCCTCCCGCACACGCTTAGTGTGTAACCACGGGGCACCTGTTTTTTAGGCATGTTATCTATGAAAGATCAGTTAAACACAGGAATAGATGACTATTCAGCCTATCCCAGCCACTAACTAGTAGCTATCACTACTACAACAGCGTCTAAGACCAGAGTCAGTTCTAGCATCTCTGTGTAGTTTAACACAAGGTAGTCACCAAGAGTGAAAAGACCGACCTATGTTTGACATACAGGCACAGCGTGAACTCACAGGTTCAGGTCTCTATCTCGAACTGCATCACCTTTACAAACAGAGATTTGCAGAACCCATGAAACTACATCCTGGTCACCAGAAAAAGAATAAGAAAAGTAGTGAAAATAATAGTGCTTACAGGTATCTTGTAGTTATGACGCCTCCTCACTGCTTTCTTCCGAGGCTTACTGCAATTTACCGTTCCGCTTTTGCTGTCAAGCTCTCAACCCACACAGAACCAGCAAAGTATTCCCAAGCAGACCTTCCTTTTCAAACACCAGCCAGTAAACTTACTGGCAGCTTCCTTACAGGTGTAGACTGTAACCACACCTGATCCTTACCCCCTTCTCGACACCCTAATGCAAGGTAATTGATTTCCTTGTTGCCTTCTGATTATTTAAATGATCCTCACAGCAGCTTTGGCAGCTTGACAAAAGTCACCTGTGCTCACCCTGCTCACCAGTCATAGCCTTAAAATTGTTTTCAGAAGAGATCCTGAGTAACTTTGGGGATTTTATAGTACTGTATGTCTGGAAAAGGCACCTGGGATGACTGAGGAATGAGAATGCTAATGACTTTTGACAGTGCTAATTTAAATGAGCACAGCTCTATCCCCACCAACTTCTCTGGTTGATGCGGACTAGTCACCAACTCCTTCCAATGGTTTTGGCAGCAACGCGTTAGGGAATCTTAATTAAACTGAGGGTGAAAATGAGGGTTTTGATGAGTCCTCTTTTGCCAGCACTCCTTACAGTAAGCGTCTCAACCCATGTGAAAGGTTGTCTTGGCTGTAGGTAAATACGGTTTCCATCATCTTGAGAAGTACTTCGTTATTCCACTCACTTCAGGCGTGCAGACGGGAAGAGTTAGAATATATTTGCGGTGCTGTCGTTTGTGACCGAGTCAGTGGGTCAGCACTATGGACATGTCAAATTAAAACATATATCCCTTGTCTTAGCTTGTTATGAATTGCAATGCTGCAGAGGAAACTTTCCAGTTAATTGTCAGGCAAACTCTACATGAAACCGGGACTGTGTTCTGTACCTTGCAAAGCTCTCTGGAGTGACATTTTTGATGTTTTAAAATTCATAGAACATCTTTTCACTGGAGCGTTATGATTGTAGTTGAGCTGATCTAAAAAAAGGTCACATCAACTGATCCAGTGGCTGCTTGTGGCTTGTCTGAAGTCTTTCATCAGTTGTCTTGAAACGGCAGGACTGTCTGGAGGTAGTGAGGGATTTTAATTAGAACCCAGGCTTTGAGATGCTGGATTCTTGTGACTCCTTTCTAGTCTTGCCGTTTTGAAACATCTAGTCTAAAATAATACTGACATAGCGATAAGAATAATACTTTTTCTTCTACTGTTGCTGTTATGATGTTTACCATTACAATTAGTGGGTATTTCTGGCTTAGTTATGGCTGAACATGATTAAAAACAAGACAACACAAAACAATTCACAAAAAACCAAAGCAAAGAACTAAACAACAGTTTTCTCCTGACAAATCATCAGTCCAGATGAGAAAACAGAGAGTAAAATAATACTTTTGGCTGTGGCATGTACACCACCTGTCTGTGGAGCATCAGGACCGGGCATTTCCACAAGCTACCTCTCATTTTGACTCTCTATTATAATAAATACTTTTAAAAGCTTTCCATTTGCCGTTCAGAAAGCTGAACACAGCCACAGTGCCAGCTGAAGTCAGCAAAGAATTTGGCGCTTCCCAAAATCGGGCAAAAGAAGGGGGATTAGTCTCTGCTCGTTTTAGACATCCCCAGTACAGAGGCGAGAGCAGTTGGCCGCAATTTTGTTGTAATGTGCGTAGAGAAAAAGGCAAGAAATCTTCTATTCTAGATATGGTTCGTCTTACCTTGGGAAAGATGACTCAAACTGGTCGCACGAGCCTCGTTGCCAAGACCCTCGTCTTTCTAAAGGCATGACTAGGTTACATATAAATGCCCACGCTGCAGACGTGAAACGGAGCAGACAGCTCACAGTCACAGTCGGTCATCCTGGTCACTGTCGAAGTGAATCAGAGTCACCTAAAATCACTGGCAAACCCATAGGCAAAATTTTTGACTTCTGAAACTTTGAGTTCAGATACGAGATACCAAATCACATAACGAGTGAGAGAATTAGGTACAGAATCTGCTTTTGTGGGCAGGTCTCTGGCATGGCGCAGCAGCGGGACAGAATTACAGCTAGAATGAGTCTGGTTTCTGAGCAACCTCAATTATCTGTTAATGGCCCAGCCTTACATGGTCAAATGTGCTCTAAATTAGTTTAAGTCCCTATCCTGTAATATAAGGCGAGCTCATCTGATGTGGGACATTTACTGCAAGCAGGATAAATAATACAAAATGCTAAAAAATTTTATTTGCCATCATTTTCCTAAAACCTTCAGGAACTGAAGTGGCAGCTTTAGTGTCAAATGATACAATGCTGCAGCAGTCAGAGGTTACAGATGGCCTTGTTAAAAACTCTCATAAAGAAGTCTATCAGCAACGGGAAAACATGAAAGAGAAACTACTTTCAAACAAACACTTCAGAGAGAATACTGAATTAAACCAGAGGCCCACAGGAGTAGTTCAGTGAAGCTTTTCACAATCATTCATTAGTCAGTCATTTAAATATTTTGATGCAGAATCACGTACATTCATTTCTGAAGTATGTGTCCGTTTTGGTAGCTGAGTCAGCCCACTCGATGTACATAGCTCGTAGCAGGAGAAATAAATGAGCAGTCCCCCAAAGGTGGCACAGAGGTAGAACATGCTGCGTCACTGATGGACAATTAATGAGTGTTTGATCCGATTTTTTCAAACGTTTACCATCAGTGCCCTTCTGCTGTCGGGCTGCTTGCATTGTTCAACCTTCCCTCCCACGCGTTCAACCTTCCCTCCCACGCAGGTCCGCGTTAACATGGTTTGGACGGGGACAGCAAGTGAAATGCTGGAGCCTCTGGCTATACGAGGCCTTTGGGCTTTGAGAAGAAAAATCCTGCCCGCCCCTGCAGTGTCACTGTTAAGTTCAAAGGGACAACAGAGGCTTTCCCGTACTCCAGGTGCCATCCTGCGCTGGAGAGGCAAAAGACCTTTCGCTGAAGCGACCACACAAGTTGCATCAGCAACAGGCCATGTTGTTGCATCTCTCCTCTTTCAAAGTCTCGCTTCGCATTGGACTTGGAAATGAAAAATACCAAGTCCAGATGCCAAACTCTCTCCCACACGTATGTCAGAAGAACGCACTACTCCTAGGTTTGGGTTCAGTCCTACTTCTGAAAGTTTGAGTGTTATTAGTACAAAATCATGATTAAATCCATATAAATCTCCGAGTCTGGTAGTTTTTCCCCAGGTATAAATTTTACTTTAGGAGCCAACGATTTTAAAAAAGATCAGAAATCATAAAAACTAAGCTACAGCCTTAGATTTTCTTAGGACTAGCTACTTAAATGAAAAAAGTTGTTTAGAAAATACTGTAAAATAGACATGAATTGAGTAAAATTTAATGGCAAACCAAACAGTCATGTCTGTTTACAAGTAATTTTGATATTGAGAGTAATCTAAAGCTTTACTGTGTCTTAAGTATTAATTTCCTCACTTGTCCTGTTCTTAAACATTTCCATGCTTTCCTTTTTTTAAAAAGCATTCTCTTTGCTTTTTGCAGCTGTATTAAAATGTATGTCTAATCAGTGTTAAAATGGGAAAGGTTTATTAATCTTGGTTGCCTTTCTCCTAGTGTTCAAGACAGCCTAAAGCAGAGGAAAATGAAAGTAAGCTTTGGAGCTTAAAACTCGCTTTTACAAAACTCTTGTTTAATTGTTCTCATTAAATATGCAAGATCTCATGAATAGGCAAGAGGGACTTGGATATAAAAGAGACACATTAAACATCAAAAAGCGGGAGGAAAAAATTCAAGAAATGCAAGTTTCAGAAATTAGGAAAATTTACAGGATATCAAGTGTACAGTAAAGATATTTAATTGAAGTTCCCCGCAAAAATAATGAGCAATGGAAAGGAAAAAGAAAACCCCCACAGTGTACAAGTTCTAGCTGTTGGGCTTTAGTCCTTCAATTCTTTAAAAGTCTGTTGCAGTAAAACTTGATTTGTTACGCATTTGGTGTGCTAGCACTCCCCCTGATTATTTGATTCAATAAGATGTTAAAGTGCCTTTACTAGCATTTATTAGGTTTTTCTGGAACAGCTGAAAAGAAAGCTGGCATCTCGTTAAAGACTTTATTCATTTAATAAGGTTTTTGTTTTCATCTAGTTTTGTTTTAACAAAGTCACTGTGTTTTCTTTCCTTCGAGCTGATCAGGAAATTCTACATACCCATCCAGTTTTAAGAGAGAGACGCTAACAGCAAGGCATTGACATATGTAAAAAGGGCAATGAACTGGATTGTTTTTTAAGATGTAATCGCAAACTGGAAGAAAATGCTTTGCTTTTACTTGCAAAATAATCTTGCATTCTGTGGGTTAGAAAAGTGAGCGCTTACTCACGCAGCTTGTCCCTATGATGTCAAAGAGCATGTCTACATCAAATATCGAGGAGGAGCCCGGAGCTGTTTTCCACACCAGGTTCAGTGTCTGAACAAACAGCAAGTGAAGCCTCGTCCTCTGAGAAAAGTGCCTACATTTGTTTCTGCTCTTTCAGGGTTCAAGATCTAGAACCATATTAAGCCATCGGATTTTTAGGTGGCCACCCCTGCTGAGCTCAGAAGGATATCAGAGGGAAGTTGGGACTCCTACTAACCCGCTGGGGGGAAAAAAAATCCCCAATTTTAATTTTTCTTACCTTAGTGAAACATTCCAGTCAGGAATTTTAAAGAGGTGCTAGTACTACTGATTAAAAAAATATGTCTTCAGCGGCCTGAAACAGTCTTTGTTCTTCAACAAGAAGTTTCAGTCTGTGCCCCCTTTCCCACCCTTTCAAACCCCGTATCGCCTTGCAGCTTCTTCCTAAACATGGCCATTAGTCATGATAAATAAAGTCTTCTTCAATCCTACAGTACTTTTAAGTTCATAGCAATATCTACACTGGGGTGTCTTCTGTGAACGATGGGGTTTTAAAATGAATTTATAAGAAGAAAAAAACCCCACAACTTTAAAAGGCAGTTAAGATTTGAACTTATTTGCTTATTGACACTTACTTGCTATCGCCTGGTAAGTCAGGGATCATTCAATGCCCGTATCGCAGAGTAACTCAGTTTACATTTGTTCTTTGCCTTGTAATTGTAAAACTACCGCCTCCAAAATTTCCAGCCACAACCTTGACTTTGACCTCAAAGTTAAACTATCCATTACCGAGATATTTTATCCATTTTCCATTACAAAGATATTCTTCTTTGTCTCAACTCTGATTTTGTAATGGGTATTTAAACAAAGTAAACCTCACATTTAGATAAGTTGTGTAGACAACGATTATTGGCTAAGAAGAGATTAACTCCCCATTTCTGATGTAAATGCTTGCTGAATTGCATTACGGAACAGGGACTCTGGTCCCTCAGCCAATAGGAGGGACTTGTATTTCTCTCAAAGGTAGAAATAAAATGGAAATAAAAGGCTAAGGAAACTTTGTCTGGTAAATCATTTATTAACCTTAGCGTGTTAATATTCTCCAGAGATGTGAAATTGCTTCCTTCGGCCAAGTCAGACACTTTTCCTTCACCTCCTAGCTCCTATTACATTTCATTGGCCAAGATTAGTGACCATATGAGAATGCATATTTTAAACAGACATTTTACCAGTGAATGGCAGGTGTTTGTTGTCTTGCAGATCCGTTTACCGGGGAGCTGATGATGAGCTACAAAATCGTGCTGCTGCTGCTGCTAAAGAAAGGCTTCTCTGATTTCCAGCATGCCAGTTACGGGAAAAATACCGCATATAAACAGGCTGTAAAAGACCTGCAATGCCTGGGAGCGCTGCTAAATGACTTATTTCATTCTAGAGGAAGGCTTCAGACCTTACGTTTATAACCCAGCTAATATTCTCATGGCAAACCTCGTTCAGCCGGAGCGAGTTTTGTTCCTTTGTTGGACTTGCTTCCACTTCCATGGGTTTTTGCCAAAGAGGGCTCGTTCAGTTCTGTCAGCTGGGGCTACAGTGACACCTAGTAACTGCTTGGCTAGTTACAGCCCAGGGTTTCCCAGGCTCTGTCTGGCTGCTTAGTTCCAGCACCGAGCAATTCCTCGCCCCAGCAGGATTCGCGAGGGCAGCCGCAATCCAGCCGGCCCAGAGCGGAATAGTGCCGCGCGCTGAGAAACAGCAATTTACTCGCTTATGCTGACACACTCCTTGGAATATAAACCCATGCTTTGAAGCAGACATTTTAATTAATTAGTGATCGTGTCGCTTCTAAAGAGACCTTCCTGCATGCTTTCTGTTTCGCATTACCCCCCCCGTGGCCACTGTGCCAGCACAGTCCCCAGAAGAAATACATCTGCTAGTTATCTTATTGAACAGACCAAATCTACTTCTTATATGGTATTTAAGAGTTAACAAATCACACGCTATAGATTTGACAAACCAATCAAAAAGAAACCTGCACTTTCAGCTGTACTGTAATTAATACCCAAGGTAACCTAAGACAGCAGGACGCTGCATGATTTGCAACCAGCGACTTGAAAAGGTTTTCCACATATCAAAACTTAACAACAGTACCCTAAGAATTACAAAATGTCCATTTTTGAAAAAAAAGATGCCGAGGCACTGGGCACTCGAGTGATTTCCACAGCATTTAGAAGATGTTTTTGTCCAATGAGGGGACCATACTTTCTACCTTACCGTACTTTCCCCACAATAATTCAAACTGTGCAAATCTGATGGCTTTGGCAGCTCATAAATATCTTCCGAATGTTGGGGAAGCTGTAGAATCCGTGGATGGGCAGCAAAACTGGGTCCAGAAGGGGTTGCAGAGGGGCCTCTGAGAGCAGAGCAGCCCGCTGGCAGGGCAGATAACTGGCAAGCAGAACAAGAGGTCAGGAATTGGTCTCTCCTTCCAAGCGTAAGAGAAAGCGAGCAGTGGCACCTCATCTTTTTAAGTGCAGTTAGTATTTTTCTTGCTGATGACAAAAGGTACTCTAAAACACCCTTCTTCATTTACGGCTCCTGACTCTGAGAAAAACAGATAAAACTCTCATGACGTTGGAGTTCCACCAAGAGGCCTTTATACTGAGTACCCTTTTCATTGCTTTTTTTTTTAATAGCCCTACTTTTTTCCCTACTTTAATTAAAGCCAAAACAAGTGTGTTTGTGTCATGCAATCCTTTTTGTAGTCCTACTGATGTCTTTAAAAGTCCAAACACTGACTGCTAATTACTTGAAAAGACCATAGGTCAAGGTAACTAGTAGTGAAGTCAACATGGCATTTCTATTGATTATGCCCTAAACCCGCCTCACCTAATTGGAAACAGTTGCCTAGTAAGCTGGGGGTTTAACCGACCTCCTTTAACCTTTAAAATCACAAGCTATGGAGATGCCTGTGGTTCCTTTACTGTGTGTCTCGAGTCACATATAACGCTGACATTCTTTGCTTCTGAGGTTTCTTCTGATTAGAGCTTGAGCTTGCGGAGTGGCGTGATCCTGTGCACAGCTTACAGCCAAAAGGGCCGACGCACACTTTTACAGCCATTGATTGAATGCACATGACAACAAACCATGGAGTGCATCGCCTTCAGCTTGAGTGGGATGAACTTTCGGTAAACTCCTTGTATTTAATGTCCTCTTTCTTTAACAGCTAGCATGGCCTCAACAAGGGGGGTTTTTCCCTTTTTTTTAGAGGGGAAAATGAAGGCAGAAGAAAACCAGTTGCTCAGATCTTGAATGTTGACACACAAAGACGCTTGAGTTGAGTCCATGCAAAGCAACTAGAAAATACTGCTGCTGTTTGGAAGCAAAGGTAGGAAGGAGCCTGAAGGCTTCACTGTTCTGTACGGCAAGAAGCCTGGGGTATTTGTATAATTGCAAAAAATTGGACGGATTGGTACAAATTTGCTGCATAAATTCTTATAAGCTATGCTAGAGTTGTACATGAACCTTCTGAATTCTTGTCCGATTAACACATTTCCTAACTTCTCAATTCCACATCAACTTGAAACATATTACTTAATAAATTATAATTCCTTTTAGTGTGTGTGATGAGAGGGTATAATTTTGCAAGTTTTAAGGCACTTAATATCCCCTGTGCTGCTTGCTAACACTGTGCTGGTTATCGTCTGGCACTGGAAACCTGAGCCGCGTGCGTGGCTGTGCCCGCTAGTCTCCAAGTTGGTCCTTACAAACTATGCTGCGTGGATTGGGAGGTAATTATTAAACATGAACTATACATGATCATATGACTGATAACCACCCCACGTGAAGGGTACCTAGCATATCTGCGATTATTCCTGAACAAAATTACTTACTAAGCAGACACTGTATTCACAGACCATTGCATTCCAACATTTGCATCCAGCAAAGATGAATAACTTCTGAGTCAGACTTACTCCTAGATTCTGGGAATGAGGAAACAAAGATCTTGTGGTTACTCGTTTTGCACAAACTGGTTCTTTTCAGCATAGCGGTTTTTACTATGGGGTGAAATGAAAACAGCTGCCAACTGCAATTTGCTTCAAAAAGCCAGTGTCTACCGGTCACAGTCCATACATGCCGAGTGCATTCAGCGGCTCTGAGGAGCCCTGATACTTGCTATGCTACAGCCACTGAGCGCTTTCCTTTTCCTGAACATTTACCACTGAATTCTCACCTCCACAAACACTGCTGTGTCGGATCCGAGTGGTAAAGGGCAGCTCAGCCCAGCCCACTCCTCACCCTTTCTGTGCATGCTGCTTGCTATAGCTTATAGTCAAAACAGCCAGTGTGTCTCTAAAAGAGCCAAGCGTGGCACAGCTGCTTCTCTGTAAGGCTCCCAAATATATTTCAGCACTTCCCACGCACTCTGAATACTGGGACCATCTCGGTGCAGAGCTAAAAGTATCCAACGCAGATGATGAGCAAGTCCTAAGCAGCTTAGGTCTGCCTTTACCTATCAGCGCAGGCAAAATGGAAGGCCTTAGCCTCTTAGGGCAGTATTCTGCTCACCTAACATCAGGTGTGATGTAGACACTGCAGCTCAGCTAGCTGCCCCGGGCTGCTTCTTTTTATTCAAGGGAAAAGAGCATTTTAGGTCACCGTTCATCTGCCCCAGTTCAGACCTACTAGTGCCCAGCCAGCGCATCAGAGCTGACTACAACGGGAGCCTAAGGCCATGCCTGCAGCCCAGGGTGATTCGGATCTATTAGAGGAAGCCCACCTTGGAGTCTAGGTGAGGTGTGCTGTATTCCTTGGGTACACTATAAATTCCTCCTGAAAATAAAACCAACATTCCTCTTCAAAACCCTTGCCACCAGTCCACAGACCAGGGGCTGGCAAGAAGCGCACCTGCCAATGGCTAATTTTGGAGTGTCCTAGTTGCCAGCCTTGGAGGTGTTCCCTCTGCCTGATACCTAAGTAGTCAGTAGGGAAATTAAAGGTGATGAAAATAATGAGCCTATTTCATATCCTTCTCCAGATGAATCCAGCCTGAACCAGACCTCATGGAATTTTCTAATGACTCCCTTAAAACGGATGTCCTCAACTAGTTTGGAAGAGCAGATAAAAGGCGGAGACTCCTCATCTGCATGAGAAAGGGCCTTTGGTTACTACAAATTACTATTTTCTCTAAAGGCTGCATTTATTTTAAACTAAAAAAAAAAGAAAGTGCATTCTGCACTTCACTGTTTAACATCCACAGTGCAAGTTTCACGGGGCTTCCTTTGAAGAGAAACCGCATACCTGAATTCAGGTCGGGTCACCCCGAGAGCGTTTAAGCTCCAGAACCAGGCCGACTCGAGTGCCCCTTCCCCGCTGCAGCGCCGCGTCGCTCAGCATTATTTCCACTGCTCTTTGCAATTAAACGGAGCAGCCCTCGCTGCCCCCCCGGCTCCTCTCACCTCTCAGGTGAAAAACAGAAGAGAAGAATCATCTGTTCCTTCAAAGGCATCCTGAGAGCTTCTGCTCCAAGCACCAAATGAAAGGCAAAACCAAATGGCTCCGGCAAACCCGAGGGAGACCTTGCTGAGCACTCACCTCTCCCAACCACGTCAGCATGGTGGCGGAGCGGGGAGGGCGCTGGGTCCGTCCCCCAGGGAAGGGGGCAGTGGGTGCGCGCACCCCCAGGCTACTGAAGGGATGGGGGGAAGCCCCGAAGCAGAGGGAGGCGAGAAAATACCACCCTGTGGGAGTGCGGTGCGAGCAGCGGGAAGCCTCGTGTGCGGCAGCGCTGCCGGCGGCTGCCCCCGCCGCGATGCCCCCGCTCCGTGCCAGCAGGACGCTGCCCACCTCGCTGCTGGAGAAGTGCTCTTGTGCAAGGGCTTCGGTGCAGCTCGCCCCCGCAGCCCTCCTCCACCAGCAGCGCCTAGGACCGCTGCAGCCGGCCAGGGGACGGAGCAGCTCCAGCTGGATTACCGCCCCACCTCCCAGCCCCGGTGAGAAACAGAAGTCTCAGTGCTTCTCCAAGGACCCTGCTCGATCCGGCACCTTCCCCGAACTCAGGAGTCACCCGCAAGCAAGCGTTGCCCACTCTCCTTCGCCGCCTCCCTCCAGCCGACTCTTGTGAACAACCAGCAGAGGAGAGCCACCTTACCCGCGGGACACACAACCAAGCACAGCCAGGAATTAATACAACACCCCCCGCCCTCACCTGGGCAGTCTTTGAGCCTCCCCTGCTAGAGACAGGTAGGTGCCATTTCAGCTGTATGTTTGCTACTTGTTAGGGACACAGGGAAAGACAAGTTTTGTGTTTCCCAAATAAAAGGAAGAAAAAAAAAAAAAGAAGAAAATAGGTGGGGAAGGAAATTTTATTTCCAAGCTTCTAAAAGGATCTTACAAACCACAGAGAGTAAAAAAATGCAAAACTATATATATATATTTTATATATATATATATATATATAATTGACAGGGTCCTTGTAAGCAATTCTTCACATTATTCTAATGGTGATAGGAGATGCCACTTAACCATATATGCGTTTTTCCCCATAATCCTGATCACTGCCGACAGCTGACAAAACTCTTGTCATACAAAATTTCCCCTAGACTGTACAGATGTCTTTTCTTGAAAGCAAAGAAGAAAAATAAAAGAGAACAAATTAATCAAGAGAGAGAAAAAAAAGAAACTCTCAGACAAGGTGTTCCCAGCAGGGCTGTGCGAAAGCCGGGCGCGATCCCTCCTGCGCGGCTACGACCTCCCTCCTAACCCCCCGCACCCCCCGCCTCTCTGCGGTACGGGCCTTCCTCCGGCGCCACTCGCCACCGCCGTCCCAGCTGCACCCCCGTGCTTCCCTGCGCCCACCTGGCCCGGGCGCTCATGCGCCTCTCCAAATGAGCCCCAACCCCGCGGGGCTGCGCTCCTCAACCTCAGCACCGCCCTTCGCCCACGCCTTCCCACAAATCCTAACCTCAACCTTTATTTTTTAGGACTTCCTAACAGCTCTGCTCATCCAGGAGGAGCTAATGCAGGACCTCCATCCCCACCACCAGCACAGCTTCCAGCTCAGCATCCCTCCTGCTACTCCAACCATCCCCGCAGCAGGGATGCCAGCGCACTCCAAGCTTCCTGCTTGGTGCATCAACGCCCGCTGGGGAGGAGGAGGAATTCACGCTCAAGCTTTTCAGGATCCGGCACCCACATTGGGAAGCCATGGGCCCATGGACAAAATCAACAGCTCCAAACCAGAAAGGACCTCAGAAGATAAATGCAAAGAAAGCCAAGAGAGAGAAACGGAGCCGGGGCAGCTCTGTGCGCTCCAGATTCTCGCTTGCCCTGAAACGTTGTGGCAGCTTTTGGACATTGCCAAAAAGTAAACAAAACCCCAATGATCCCGTTTCCCCATCCCACCCCCCCAACAGTTTCTTAAACACTTAATGTCCAGCTTAAGTGAAATCAACAGATTTTAAAATCCACACAGGTGTCAAAAAAGGAGAGTAACAAAAATTAGCTAGTTCCCGTTGTCATCACAACAAAAAAAAAAACCAACTCGAGCCTCGGAGGCAGAGGGCTAAATGCAACATCTCTTGTAGGGGCTGTGCTGCCCCACTTCAGAGGTCTAAGGGGCTCTTTGGGTCCCATTCCCAGCAGGGAACCCCCCTCGGGGCCTGAATGTCTCTCGCTGTCTCCAGGCATCCTCGTCCTGACCCTGGCACGGGGATGCTGCTGCAGACAGCTGATGGAGGACGATGGCTCAGCCCTGGGCACCCCCGCTCCTTCCTGCACAGCTCTAAATCCAGGCAGGGGCTTAGCCCCGCACCGCCTTCCTCCTCCTCCGCTACACCCTACACGTAAAACAGGCAACCACAAACACCCCAGCCAGCTGTGTGAAAGAACGTATATATTCAGCACGCACTCAATACAGTATAGCAAAAAAAGCTATCGTTTCCTTAAAAAAAACCAAACCAACCACCACCAAACTTTCAAAATAACCACCAAAGCTTCCAAACCGCTCCCCACCCTACAGCCCTGACATCCTTCTGGCCCAAACAAGGCAACCAGCGGCAAGCGACCCCCAGCCCCGCGCCGCCCCTGCCCGGCAAGGGACGGACGGTGGCCCCGGCTCTCCGGCAGCGCTTTGTGCCGTGGCACCCAGCTCCTCCGGCGGAGCCTGGGGTGCCGAGGATGCTCCTGCCGGGGAGCCTGGCCAGTGCTTTGCTACGGTGCTATCACGTGCAGTTATTTGGGGGACACACACACCAAAGTAACAGAAAGCGGGGCGGGCTCTGGCTGCCAGCCTGGGGGAGCAGCTGCAGCCTCACCAGGGCTGGATGCAGCCCTAGGGATGTGCCAGGGAGGAGAGGGGGGTCCCATCACTGATGCTGAGGGGGTCCACGTTCGGATCGCTGCAACGGCGTCTCCACTGCTTTCTGCCGGAGGTGGGGGACGAGGCCGAGGAGGGGAAGAGCGGCACGATGGTGGGGATGGGGGGGCGGCAGGGCTCTCGCCACTGCGTGCGGAGGGGAGGTAGATTGGCTTTAGAGACCTCTTGCCCAGGAGGATGTCTTCTCAGACAGCGGCTCAGTTCCTGGGGGGAATGAGCCCGTCGCAGGGCCTTGAATGCCCGCACTTGACTTTTCCCAAGGGGAAGGTGTCTCGGAGCCTGTTCATGCCACCAGAAAGCTCTTGAACTGGAGGTGGGGGACAACTTTCCTTGAAACTTTTTAGCCCTGAAACTGCCTCCGTGGCCGCTGCAGGCAAATTCCTGGCAGCCGGGGACAAGCCCGGAGGTGGCGGCAGCGACCTGTGAAGCCAGAGGGACCCCAATCCTGACCCCAGCTCCTCTCTCTGCCCTGCTGCAACGGTCCCGCTGCCGCCCCTGCCCCGTGTGCCATGGGGATAGCGTGTGTGATGCTCTCCGTCCTCCCCCCCTCCCCAGGCCCCCGTCCCCAGCATCCCCCCTGCCGTTAGTCTTGCTGCTCATTCATCTCCATGTCCGACACCAGGATGTTCTTCTCGGCGGATTCGCTGGGGTTGGAGGTGGTGCGGCTGTAGCGGGCACTCTCGAAGGCGCCCCGCTCCGCACTCCGCCGGCGCTTGTACAGGTAGACGGCGACACCCAGCATGGCGCACAGCGCCAGCGTTGACAGAACCACCACCGTGATGGCCGTCGTGTTCTCCGGCAGAGCTGCAGGGAGGGGAAAAGGCCGGTGAAGCACAGCCTGCCACCTCCCACTGTCCCGTCCCGCAAGAGGGGCTTTGGCTGGTGGGTTCTCCAGCCGGACAGGGGCTCTCGGGGAGGATGGGTCAGAGCAGCACAGGACTGGAGTCTGCTTTGGTGTTTTGGGGACATCCTCCCCATGGCAGAGCTCCCAGGGCTGGGCAGCCTCTCTGGGATGCTCCTGATGTGCGTGAACATCTGGCAGCTGCCTGGGATGGACCTTTGGGATTCCACCAGCAAAGACGGTGTCCGTCTCCCAGCCTGGCCAGGCAGTGTGGGCAAGGGCAGGAGAGCTCAGCAAGGGGCTGGCCAGACACACTCCTCCATGGAGGAATGGCTCCTGCTGCTGGGGATTCCTAACCCAGGGCCAAAGCCACCTGGAAATGGGTTTTCTGACCCACAAACACCATTTCTCTGGTTGTATTAATACAACCCAGGCTGCAGCACAGCCCCGAAGTTCCAGTTCCTGGTCCTGGTGCTGTGCCCGGGCCAGCGGTGCCACTCACCTGCCCTGGAAAAGCTGCTCTCCTCCACTGCAATGGCAACACAGACAGATGAGTGCACAGCCACGGCACCCTCCCCTCTGCCCAGCACCAGCACCACTGGTCCCGCATCCTCCGCTCCTCCCAGCACCACCCCATGCAGATGCTGGGTGATGCACAGCTGCAGGGATCCTCTGGTTCTGCTCCACCACCACCCCACCAGCCTCATCCTGCCCCGAGGTGCTGACTCAGCCACCGAGACGTGCACAGCCCACCCAAACTCCACTGAGCCCAGCGGGGGCCTGCAGACCCCAGCACCAGCCCCTACTATCTCCCTGCACTGGAATTACCCATCACTAGGGGCTGGTGCTGCCAGCGGGACACAGCTCTGCCCTGCAGCTCCCTGCCCAGACCCCCAGCTGACCCCACATCAGCCCAGGCACCTCGGGGAGCAGAGGGGCTCCTACCTCGGGGGATCTTGCAGATGACCCCCATGGTGACGTTGGTGCAGGAGCCCAGGCGCCACACGCCGTTGCTGCTCTGGATCCAGTAGCAGCTGTTCTGGCTGAGCATGCTGGGCCCCGTGTCGTGCTGGCCCCAGTTGGAGTAGTTCACGACGGTGTTGTCATGCCAAACCAAGGTGCCACCTGGGAAATGGAAGAATTAGGTCTGGAGAAGCCCCATTTTTGCCCCAGTTCAACAAGCACAGGGAGGTGTGACGGAGTGATGAGAGGTGTGACAGGGAGGACCAGGGGCTGCAGGGCACCTTCCTGAACCTGCAGGCTCCAGCACCTTGGAGGAGGCTCTGGGCTTGAATGCCACTGCTCCCATCCTACCAAGCCAGTGGAGGACACACATGGCATGTCCAGCATGGCCTGAGGCAATGGCGCTCCTGGTCACACCGTGGCATAACTCGCCCACACTGCTGCCACCACCAAGAGCTTCCTCTGCTCGCTGCAGACCTGATGGGACTTCATGGTGTTGCCTAAGGGGGATAAAACCTTGTTTCTTCCCTCGTACCTTTGGGGTTGAAGGTCATGCCCAGCCAGGCACCCTTGGACGGGCCCTCGTACTCCTGGAGGTGCTCCCACACGAAGACGTTTTCCATCTCATCCTGGATGGACAACACCGTACCACCGACTGCAGAAGAAGGAGTGTCAGGGAAGATACCAGAGCTCGAAGGATGGAGCTTGGAAGCAGCGCCCGAGAGGACAAAGCTGGGGAACCACGCACAAACCACGTGGGAATTGGGGAACACCAACACGTAACAACAAGGAGAAGGCAATGACTGACCAAGGCTGGACATGGGTGCAGGGACAGGGGTCCCATTCATGCACTCACAGGCATTCTGGGGAACCCATCCTCTTCCATTTCCAAGGGTGCGTCACCCTGCTCCGGCCACCACAGCCCCCCCCGTACCTTTCTGGCACCTCCTCATGGCGTCCTTCTGCCCCAGGGTGATCTCCATGTGGAAGGTGTAGCAGTGGTCCCGGAAGGGGATCCAGGACGAGTCCTCCAGCGACTTGGGGCAGCTGCCGCTGTAGCTCCACTTGTGTGTGCGGGGGGCACCTGGGGACCACACGGTGCATTGGGGGTGGGTGTGGGGGCACAGTGCGTCACAGTCCCGTAGCAGGTTGGGACACCCAGCCCCGCAGTGACACACACAGAGCTCCAGAAAGTCCCCAGTGGGATGCCACCTCCACCCCTTTGGTGCTGCCCCCCCAGTCCGCCTCCCGCTGAGCCCCGCGCCCGCCCTGGCCAGCACCTGCTCGGAGCTGGCAGATGCCCCCCTGCAGCTTGGTGTCGCAGCCGGCCGTGCGCCAGCTCCCGTCCACATCCATGTAGGAGCAGCCGGCAACTTGCTGGGGCTCCCCGTCCTGCCAGTTGGCGTAGAAGAGGTTCTCCTCTGTCAGCCATGAGTAGCTCCGGCCTCCCTGGAGAACCGAGGAGAGAAGCTGGGGGGCTTCCACAACCCCCTGGGGACCCCCGCCCCAGGCACCTGCCCCCTTCCCTCACCTCGTTGTTGGCCAACCCAATCCAGAGCGGAGCCCGCAGGCTGCTGACGGCCTGGGTGAGGAACGCCTGGCTGTAGGGGTCGGGGATGGTGACCAGGGTGGCGTTGAGGGTCTCGCAGAGCAGCAGCGCCTCATGCCACCTGAGGGGTTTCTGCAGGATGCGGTAAGTGCTGTTGTGGTAAAAGAGGGTGCCGGTGGGCGAGGGGGGGTACGGCGTCCGCGCGGGGCTCAGGGACGGGTCTGGGGGAGCAAAGAGACATGGTCAGAGGGTACGGAGGACACTCCCACATCCCAGGGGGTCACCCCCTTGTCCATCACTCCCCCAAGCTGGGGTGTCCCTGGCAGCGCTGTGCACAGGGCATGGGCATCTGGGGACATCCCGGTGCAACTGGGGAGGGCAGAGAAGCCACATGCCCAGGGGTGACGAGCAGTGACACCCCAGTGCCATCCCCACCTTGGGGCTGCCCATCGATGCACGTCCCTATGGGACTTGCAGAGCCAGGCTAATGTGCACAGGTTCCGGGGTGCCCCACAGACTGCTGCGACCAGGGACTCCCCACCGCTGCCGAGTCTAGCCCATGTCCCCAAGCTGCCCCAGCACCCTGAGCTCCCCGCGAGCCGAGCCCATCACCCCAGGCTCCCTGGCCACAGCCCCACCACAGCACGGGGCACCAGGGCAGTGGTGGGAGGACCCCACCAAGCAGAGGCTGGGGCTGTCTCCCCATCCCCCCGTCCCCCCACTACCTATGCTCTGCTGGCAGATGTAGCCGTGCTTCTCCTCCAGGCAGCTCCGGTCGTCCCAGCGCCCCGTGAAGTGCGGGGGCAAGCCGTGCCACACCACCACGCAGTTGGTCTGCACAGCCAAGCCGCAAGGTCAGCACTGCCTTTAGCGTCACCATCCCACCCCCACGGACACCTCCACCCCAGGGACACCCACCCTACAGGGCCAGATCCTGCTCTGCCTTCAGAGAGTCACCCCGGCATGCTAAAACCTTCCATCCTCATGGTGGGACATGGGGCTGAGAGCTTCCCAGGGGATGGGGGATGCTACGGGGAGGGTCTCGCTCACCGGCTTGTCGCGGGGGCTGGAGGCGCTGCAGCCCGAGGGCTCGCCGGGCGCCCAGCTCGCGTGCCGCAGCGGCTCGCCCTCCACCCACTGGAACTCCCTCTGGGCGTCGTGGAGGCCGATCCAGAGGTCGAAGGAGATGTTGGGCAGCATGGACGTGATGAAAGCTGCAAGCGACGGGCGAGGCGCTGAGGACCACCCCTGGCAGGTCCCAAGCCAGCGGGGGCAGTGGGGGCTGGGGGGACCTACCCTGCTCCAGGGGGCTGGCGATGGTGGCCAGGACGGCGCCCTGGCTCTCACACGCCTGCTTCGCCTCTGGCCACTTCACTATCTCAGCTTTGTCACGGCCATTGAAGCTGAAACACTGCACGAGCCCGGACGCGGGAGAGTCCAGGGGGTGCAGCTGCACTGACCCCCCCCGCCCCGAACCCTGCACCCTCCCCACTCACCCACCCTCTGCAGCCCCATTCTGCCCCAACGCTCCTTCTCCCTTTTGCAACCTTGACCCCATCAGCCCCCCACCCTCTTGCTCCCACATCCCATGCTACACCTCTCCCACATCCCAGCGCATGCAGCCCCCAGTAGTTCCCCCAAAGCATGTGCATGCGTTCCGCCCTACCGCACTGTTTCTCAGCACCACCCCCACCTCTGCCTTGGCCGCGCTGGTGGCGGGGCCAGGAGGCGGCCATCCCCTCTCTGTCCCCTCTCCACCCCATCCCTACCTTGCTGAGGAAGGGAAACCAGCCACGGGGACAGCCCCCGCTCGCGGGAGCAGGCAGCGGCGGGAGGGAAGGCTTCGTGGCCGTCCCGTTGCTCCGCTTGCAGATGTAGGGCAGCGCTGTCAGGCACTTCTGGTCCCCCCAGTCCTCTGCAGGGAGCGACAGGCCCGGCATGACCCCCACACCGCACTGGGGTAGGGGTGTTTCTGCTCAGCCTGTGGCCCTCAGTCCCTCCAGAGCCCCAGCGTGGCTGGATCTGGCCCCTCACCTCTGCTCGCTGTCATGTAGACGCACTTCTTGTCCTTGTTGATGGGCCGGGGCTTGCCCGGCGCCCAGGAGACGAAGTTGAGGAGGGACCCGTCGGACCACCTGGGAAAGGCACCGGTGGGAGCATGAGGCTGAGCGGTGACTTGGGGAACGGGACCAGCTGCATGCACTAACTGGGAGCATGCCCCACCACTGCCCTCTCCTGGGTGAGGAACCTCCATCCCAGCACCCCAGGATGAGACCCCTGAAAAGCCGGCGCTGAGCCACAGCACTCTGAGAGCTGGGGATGGTGGCACGGGGACATGCACGGACGCAATGGCTCGGTCTCCAACTTACTTGAACCTCCCATCGTTCTCGTAGGTGTGCAGCCCGATCCACCAGTGCTGCTCCTGGCCCCTGGAGAACTGCACGCCCGGAGAGGACACGTCAGTGCCCTGCAGGGACCGGGTGTCCTTGGGGACAACTGTGACAACCCCGGGTAAGGGCAGCCCCTCTGCAGCTTGCACCACGGCAAAAAGCATCACCTTGCTGAGCCCCAAACCCGCACACAGGCACCGGGACCTGCCACCACCGCACAAGACCCATCGTGACCCCAGCACAGCACAGCTGTCCCCAGACAATGTCCTTCCAGCAAAGGATGAAAGAAGCCAGGGAGGGAGCAGCCCGGGGAGGCAGCCGAGCCCATCGGCCCCCAGGGAGGTCCCCGTCCCCCTGCTACCTTCTTCAGGTTCTGGCCCAGGAAACGCAGCTCAGCCTCGCTGTGCACCGACGCCAGCTCTGCCTGGAACCAGCTGCAGATGCGCTGTGCCTGCACCCATGTCGAGTGGTGCTCGAAGAACTTGTACTCGGCCTCCTGGTACTTGACCCACTCTTTGCTGCCTGCAGGCAGGGACTGGTGTCACGCCGTGGCTGTGCCACCCCCTGCTGCAGCCGCCAGCGCCCCCCACCCTGTCCTTCGGTCCCCCACGGGTTGGGCTGCTTTGCTTTTGCCCCTCTCCTGCAGCTGAGGGGCCTGATCCTGCCCAGTCCCTGCAGGCAGTCCCTGCAGCCATGTTGTGCAGCCAGGGGCAGCAGGACGCCTGGGCTCCCCTCCCTCCTACGACGCTACACAGGATCCGTCCTCCGGGTAACGCCGCAGGGATGCCCCGCAGGGACTGTGCCTCGCACACGCGACAGGCTGGCAGACACCCGGGGAGAACATGCGAGCCAACGCACCTTGAGTCGTGATCTCCGGCTCCTTCACGTCGGCACCTGGCCAAAGGGCAAGGAGAGGCTGTCAGCAGGATGCGGGGCTGGGATGCTCCCACTGAAGCTTGCCTGCAAACTGGCCACGGGCTCCAAGGGCAAGACGCCCTCCCGAATTCCCCCAGGATGTACAGCACCTCTCCCAGCCCCTGATTAGGACTCATCCTCCCACAGAAGTGCAACCTTTGGAAGGGAGGTGACAGAGGATCCCCATGCACCCGCTCCACCATCCTGCAGCCCATCCTCTGCCGGGTTGTTGGAAGCTGAAGGGTTTGGGGACCCCTTTGCCGGGTACCTTTGGGCAGTTTGCAGATCCAGTCCAGCTGGGCTTCGCACTGCATCGGCATCCACTGCAGGGAGGCCAGGTCCAGCACCGCGCAGGTCCGGATGTCGTCGTCATCGTAGTTACTGCGGTCAAAGTTGCGGTAGAAAAACTGGGGGTCGAGAGAGATGGGTGGTGTTGGGCATTTCCACCAGCGCCGGATTTGCCCCCTGCACCCCAAATGCAAACTGGAGTCATCTTTCCGAACCCCTCCCCAGACTCACCCCCAGCCCATCGCTCCACCTCCAGCTCCTGTCCCCCGCCGGGTCCCGCCGATTCAGGCCGATCCAGAACCAGTGCTGCTCGTGGATCTCCGGCTCCGACTCCCTGCGGGGTGAGCCAGGGGGAAGGCTGAGAACACAACCCTCCTCCAAACCAGAGGTTTTTGTATTTGTATACACATATATATTTATAATGTGGCCTTTTTTCGCTTGTTTTCAAAGCTCGCTGTCCCCACAACACCCAAAGGCAGGAGCACGGATAACAGGCGTGCTGGCTCAGGGCTGAAGGAGTTTTAAACCCCAGCTCCATCCCCAAATTACACTGAATTTCCTGCACTCCTCCCACATCCCCTTTTCGGTGTAGCCACACCAACCGATGCACCTTCTGCACACAAGTTCATGCCCAGAGAGCCCCGTCCGTGCCCCGTCCACCCATCCACGTGTGCCAGAGCACGGGGAGGGGTGCGGGCTCATGCCAAGCACGCTCGGGCAGCGGGACATGCACTGGCGCAGCCAGCCTCTCACCCAAAAATCTTGTTGAGGGTGTTGGCGACAAAGTGCTCCTCCTCGTAGCTGCCCAGGCTGAGCAGCTGGGCTCCCAGCTCCCGGCAAAACTCCTGAGCCGCGATCCACGTCTTCTTCTCTTGCAATTTCTCAAAGTTAAACACCTGGGGAGGGAGGATCCGGCAGCGAAGGGGGCTCAGCACCGGGAGAGGAGCAGAGCATCATCCCCACCCCGCAGGCAGCAGCATCCCGGGGCATGCTGCCACCACCCAGCCCGAACCAGGCTCGTGGGGTCTGGGCTGCCCTTTGGAAGCACCAAAACATGCTCCTTCACTCCCCACCCCCGACCAGTGGGGGGGCACGTGCACCCCCACAATGGCCAGGCCAAGCTCCCCCAGTACCCCTTACCTTGTAGCAGTGACGCAGCTTGGAGTCGGAGCTCCATCCCGGGGGGCAGGTAGCGGTGAGGCTGGGTGTGGGGTAGGGACTGGGAAGCTCAGGGTTGACCGGTGTGCCCAGGTTCTGCCGGCAGATGTACTTGGCCTTGAAGGTGCTGCAGTTCTTCACCTCCCACAGCCCCATGGAGCTGCCGGTGGCCAGGGCCACGCAGCCGCCCTTGTTGTAACCTGGAGCGCTCACGGGAGCAGGGAGGATGCCGGCCTTAGGGTCAGACCATGCCAGGTGGCAGAGCCAGCACCCACCCTGCATGGAGGGGACATCCCCATCCCTCCCACGGCCGCCCCCTTACCGGGCTGGTCACGGTTCCAGTGGGTGTACGTGACCTCGTCACCGCTCAGCCAGCGGAAAGCACCCGTCTCGTTGATGTCCTGCAGTGCTGTCCAGAAATACTCCCCCTCCCAGCCATAGATGAGGCTGCTGACGTAGGCCTGCTCAAACCTGGAGGGGCGGCGAGAGCGGGCGATGCTCCAGCCCTTGCAAAGCCCAGCTGTCGGGTCACGCCCCTCCTTGGGGGGGCTCGTTTTGGGCAAACCCCCCACCAGCGGCGCGGCACTGACCTGTTGGTGATGGTGACCAGCGTGGAGCCGTAGTCGGAGCACATCTTGCGGGCATCGCTGTAGGTGACACGGTCCTCGCCCAGCCAGAAGCAGGAGGGGCTGTGCCACTTCCAGCCCTGGGGATGGGTGACACCGGACGTCCGCCACTGCTCGCCCCAGCCCTCCCCAGAAGGACGGGAGCGAACCCAGGGGGCGAGAGCAACTTCCCACGTTCCCTGCCACCACCTCCGCCTTCTCCTGGGAGGTCTTCTGCCCCTGGCCTCCCCGGCTTGACCCTGCTCAGCTTTGAGCTCTAACAAGCCCCCAGCCCCAGAGGACATGGCTGCAAGGAAAACAAACACCCAGGCAGCTTCAAAGCCAGGGAAATGGCTCTCCCTGCCAACGTCCAGCCCCGGCCGGGGCGCGGGGAGGGGAAGACAATCCTCCTCTATACGCCGCGGGGCTGAATCCAGAGCGAGTCCCACCGCAGCCTGCTTTAATCCCCCGTCTTGTTGATGTTGGAGCCTCTCTGGGGCTGGAGACACAATAGCGCCTGTTTTCTGCCAGAGCAGGGAGTGGGGCAGCCCTGGGGCTGCCAGCGGCAGCACGGGGAGGGACATGGGGGCTCATATGCGAGGGGACACACATATGTGATGGAACAGCAAGCTGGGGTGGGAAGGGTAAAGGTCCTCAGCCAGGGAGGTAAGTGGCCTCAGGCTCAGGGACCCTTCCTGGCACAGCAGGAAGCATCACTGGGATTTTACCCCTGCGTTCCCAGGCATTGGAAGGACAGTGGGGGACATGTGCCATCTGCAGGATCGTCAGTATGGTGGGGAGGGAAGCAGGAGTGCAGTTTTGGGAGATCAAGAGGAAAATGACCCCCAATCCCATTTTGTCCCCAACCTCCTGCTCCTGCAGCCTTTCCCCAAAGTTAGCAAACCCAGGTACGGACCCACCGGCTGGGTCAGCTGGGAACAGCATGGATGCCCCTGAGCAGCCAGGCAAGGGGCCCCGGCATGGGACAGTGCAGGTCCCCGATGTCCCCAGAGGGGTCCAGATGGTCCCAGAGAGGTCCCCAACCAGCCCTGGGCCTCAGCATCACTAAAACCACACAGGTACTCTCCCACACACCAAACACCACAGCAAGCCTCTGTAATCCAAAAAGGGACCGTCAACCCCAGCTGCTGCCTCCAGCTCCTGACCCCAGCATGCCCCCACATCCCTCTCCATCTCTGCTTTCCCCATTGCCCAAACCTCCATCTCCCATCGCTTCCTTTAAGGCTGTTCTAAACATAAAGGGCGTTTGGAAAAGGGGAGGCAAAGCAGCGAAGGCACCAAGAAAAACCAGCATAGTGGCTGGAGAGGACTGGGGCCAATCCTCTGAGCAAGATGCTATCTCCTCTCCATCAGCCTCTGCATCTGGGTGGAAAATGGCCTCGCTGAGGATGAGGAGGAAGGATGGGAAAAGGTCTTTCCTCAGTTCATTCATCACTCCCAGTTTGTTTCCCAGCAGGTGCATCTCTCTGCTGGGCACCCAGGGCCAGGGTAAGACTGGCTGGAGAGGCAGGAGGGAGTTAAATCTGCATGGGGACATTCTGTTAGTCCTCAGGACTGCTGTGGGGACAAGCAGACGGGTAGCAGTGGCACATTGCCACCGAGCGCCTCGTCCCCAGCACCCGCCAACACCGGCCCTCCTCCGGCTCCGGCTGGCAGCCCCCCAACTCTGGCCTGGTGTGCCAGCCCGCCTGGCTGCCGTGCTCCCCCTGAGCTTGTGCAGAGCCAAGCGGCTGCTGGGGTTCGTCTCTGCGCAGCCCGGCAGCACCTCTGGGAGCCGGCCCGGAGGGGCTGCTTGCTAGTCCGAGCGCGAGCACACGCTGGCTTGCGCTGAAATGCTGGGAGACGTTCAAGAGCGGCGGCGATGCCAGGCTCGCCGCTCGAAGGCTTTGCAAAGAGGCACAAAAGCACCTTCCCAGCAAGCGTGGGAACAGGGCAGCCTCAACCCTGCGGGGAAACTGAGGCACAGCAGAGTCCAGGGGAGAACCCGCTGGTTTAGTGGCTATATCCCCAAAATGTCTGTATCCTGCCCAAAGAATGCAGCCCTGCCACCGCGGAGCCGGCAGCTGTCCCTGTCCTGCGGGGCTCCTGCATGGAGCAGCTTCGCTGCCGGGTTTTGGCATGGAAAGAGGCAAGGGGATAAAAAAAAATGAATGTGCCTGCTGGCAACTAAGCCAGCCCAAGGGGGGGGATCTTGGACAATGGAGACATGTGTTTTGTCCCAATTTCTTCCCGCAGACTCATGCAACCACAGAAGCGAGGGGCTCAGCAGCACCGGGACGCTCTGCTGCACCGGCAGCCCCCAGGCACAGACCTGCAGCTCTGGGTGCTGCTCATCGGGGCTCCCTGAAATGGTTTTGGGGAGAGGTCCCCTGTGACACCAAACCCCCGAGGATCAGGCAGAGCCATGGAGCTGCCAGAGCCACCTCACCTGCCCCAGGCCCCCCTCACCTTTCGGCACCCGTGGTCATCCTCCTCCTTCTCCTGGCTCACCCGACCGGGCTTTTTGCAGATGGATGGCAGGGTCTGGTTGCACGGGCTGTCGTTCCACCTCCCTTCCTGCACAGGATGGAGAAGAGCAGGACTGAGCCCAGCCGACAGCCTGGGGAATTTCCCAGCCCATCCACCCCCATGCTGGGTCCACAGACTTTCCTTCCCTACATCAAATCATCAAGGATGCTGTGCTGGATCCCCCCCTATCCCAACAGCCAGGATGAGACACCTTCAACCCCAGCTGGAGATGCTCCTTGAGGTATCCCTTCCTTCCCTGGGCATGAGGATGCTGCAGCGCGCCCTGCCCTGGGCTCTCACCGGTCCCCAGATGGTCACGCAATCTTCCAGGCTGTCGCGGAAGTTGTTAGGCTCGAAGGGGTGCCAGTAGGTGAATCTCACAGGTGTCCCATCTGACCACTCAAAGTTCATTTGCAGCTTGAGGTCATTCAGGCCAATCCAGAGCTCCTCCACGTCTGCCGAGACAGGAGGGTCAGGGGATGACATTCCCTCTGCCTGGCTGAAACCTTGCAGAAACTTCCCCCATGACACGAGCCCCCGGGATGGGACCATGTCTCTGCAAAACACCTGGCAAAACCCTTCTCAGGGCTCAGCCTCTAACCTCAGCGGTGCCAGCAAGCAAGAGAGGGCAGGGCAGGGCAGCTCCTGCCCGCAAGGATGGACCCTCAGAGGGGGAAACACAGGGACATTTGCCAGCAGTTTGCAGAGGGGTGCTGGCAGCAGCAGAATGGTCCAGTGAGCTAATGGTTTTCAACCATTCCCTCCCATCCCATTCCAGTCTGGTACCAGCCTGGGGGCACCAGCATGTCCCCCTCCTTCCTCCACCCTCCTATGGCTCCTGCCTCCCTCACCATTATCTCCCTTCAGGTCCCAGCCCCTCCCCAGTCCCTGCTGGCGTGTGGGTCCCCCGATGTCCCCGTGGTGGGTGTCACTGCCAGGCCCTCCCTCTGCGGAGCAGGGTTGGGCTGTGGGCTCACGGCAGCGCATACTTTGGCCGGAGGGGCTGCACTCATACGGAAACAGCAAAACCCAAGCCCAGGGTGACCCTAGTGGGGGGTGGCACAAGCAGGGACCGGAGGACAGTGGCATGGGTGCTTCCCTGTACCACTGCATCACGGCTTCGGCTGAAACTTCCCAAGTACCATCTCAGCTCCGACACATCCCGACACGGGAAACTTCAAGCCAATTACACCTGGATGAAACCAGAACTGGAAAGAGAAACCTGGGATGCCAAAGGCATCCTGCCTTCGCCTGACCTGCTGCAGTGACACTCATGTCCTGGGCAGACTTAGCAGTAAGTGGCGCAGCCTCCTCCAGCAAGCCCAGCAGGACTTCTTCTCCCACCTTTTTCTACATTAACCAGCTGGGAGCAGTGCCATTCCCAGCTGCAGCTGCGTATTTTCTCCCTCGGCACTGCAGGCTCATGGGAACAGCTTTTCCATTTGCTGGATGGAGGGTGTGCCCAAGGCCTCCCAGCCTGGGGTCTCCACTCCCTTCACAGCCACTTTGCAGCCCCCATCACACAGAAGTGACCTTTCTGTGGACCCCAAAACTGGACGGGAAGGGTGCTGCTGACACAGCGGCTCTCCCTTACCTTGCTTGATCTGCTTGGTGACAAACTCCAGCTCGGAGAGGGTGTGGATGCTGACCAGGTCCCCCCCGCTCCGCAGGCAGGTCTTCTTCGCCTCCTGCCAGCTCTTCTTCTCTCCCACCAGCCGGTAGCAGTTGGACTGGAAGGGCTGCCAGCTGGGTTCACAGTCCACCTTCACCTCCGACCACGAGTCTGGCAGGACACAAGGCAGCCTAAGGGCTCCTGTCCTCCTCTCCAACCCTCTCCTTGGCAGCAAGGGGACCATGGGGAGGGGACCACGGTCCCACAGGGGTGGTCAGGAGGCTAAGCCAAAGCAACAGTGGGAAGGCTAGGGCCAAAACGTAACACGCAATGGCAAGGCGCAGGCAGTGGTGGCTTTAGAGCTCTGGGGACAAAACAAAATCCCTTTTGTTTGCAGAGGAGCGATGGCAGAGCACAGCAGAGAGCATCCCACCCCATGGGGACCACGGGGGACCTCCCACTGCTCTATATTCCTTCCCTACCACCCAACCTGTAATTGCACCGAGCACTTCCCGGGGGATGCCCCTTGGGGAGGACTTTTTCCAAATCTAGGCAACCCTGGGGAGCTCAACCACTGCTCTGCGCATCCAGGGCACGGGCAAGATGCCTGTGGGCATCCCCACAGGCTGTTCTGGCACTTGGACAGCATCCCATGTCCATGCCAGGATGGGAGCGCATCTGGCTGGGATACGGGGCCACCCATTGCCGGTGCTACTCATCCCCCTGCTCACCCGTCAGGAAGGGGTCGGCGGTGGCATTGGGCTTCTTCTTGCAGACGTAGGGGAGGGCGATGCCACAGTCACGGTTCTGCCACCCTCCGAACGACTCAGTGCGGATCACCCCGCAGTTCTCCTCGCTGGGGTTGTCGGGCTGGTCTGGAAAGCGGACCGAGGGGGGACATGCTGCTGAGGAGCTGGCGGAGCTGGGGCAGAGCCGCCAACGCTGCCCACGCAGGCAGGGCACCACGGGAGGCCGGAGCCGGCAGGGTGCAGCTCTCCCTGCTCCAACACCAGTAAAGACCTATTTATTCTGTTATTTTGCACGATGAAGACATGGCCCCATGTGCCCGGGATTATTTATTGTGCCCCTCGATTCACAAGGACCTGGAGCATCACTATTTTACCTACAAATATTGGATGACAGTTGGAGGGGGACACAGTACCTAACCTGAACTGCTCCTGCCTGTCCCCAAACCTCCTCCTGGGGTATCACTGTCCCCATGAGTGCCTCTGGGGACCAGCACCAGGCACGACCAGAGCAGCCCTCGCAACAGATCCTTCTGCCCCCTGAGCACCCCAGGGTTACAGATGGGTGTCTGCAGTCGGGACCGCTCCTCAGCTGCCCTTCACTACCGAGCTGGGATGCAACAACCCTCCAAACAAGGGTGCTCAAAGCAGGTTATCCACAGGGCTGCTGAGGCTTCGCAGAGGGACAATTCCCCCTCCAGCTCCACGGATGTCCCAGGCTGCTCCGCAGCCCCACGGGGCTCTCGATTGCCACACAGTGAGGGGACACCCCACGGCAGCCTGGGCTACCTCCCCTGCCATAGGGCCATCTCCAGGGGTCACAGACTGTTCCCCAGCCCCCCCATCACCACCGTAACCCCCCAGCTCACCGCTCTCCCAGTTGAGGTACTTGAGGGGCGAGTTGTCCGACCACTGCCAGCCTCCGTTGATGTCCAGGTCGTTGAGCCCAATCCAGAGCGTGGAGCTGTACCCTGTCAGCAGCCCTAGGACCGATGGAGCCAGAGGGGCAGGATGAGCTCCCCCCAGCCCCAGCTCAACCCCCACACCAACCACCTGGGGCAGGCAGAGCAACCAGGCACCGGCGACGGCCCCGTGTGAGGAGGGTGGATGCACAGCCAGGCTGCCGCTGTCTCACCGTTGATATAGGTCTGCTCGTGGATCTCGGTGATGCTAAGCAGGTTGGCCCCTTGCTGCTCGCAGCTATTCCAGGCCTCCCGCCACGACAGCGTCGACTGGAAGTTGAACTGGTAGCAGCTGTTGGTGAGGTGGTCCTTGTCCCAGAAGGTCTCGCAGTCGTTGCCTGAGGGGATGAGCACAGTGAGCAATCAGTGCAGCCCCCCTGCGGCTCCAAAACCCCCAATAACCCCCAAAAGCCAAATAATGAGAAGCCAGTGGGGCTGCTCTGGCACCGCAGCTGCTCGTGCGAGGAGGGGTGAGCCAGGAGGGAAGGGGAGAGGCAGGAAAGCCCCCCGCAGGGATGAACACAGGGTTTCTGCTTTCCCCGGTGGGATGCGTCCTCCCCACTTACTCTTTATGGGGCAGAAGCCCCACCGCTCGTCCTTGCCGTAGTCCTGGGTGGTGGCACACCAGAGATGGCCGTCCTCACGCCCCGTGCTGGTGCACTCGTGAAACCACTGGTTGTCGTACTTGAAGGGGATGGTGCATGGCTTCCCGTGCGAGTTGCCCTGGATGGTGTAAATCTCTGCGGGTAAAGAAGAGCCTGTGCTTGAGGCTGCATCTACAGGGGGCTGGAGGGAGGTTTGGGATGAGGGGTGTGGGTTGGCTCGGTGCAGGGGTGCTGGCTCCCTGCGGATGATCCCCATCACTCAGTCCTGCCTGGTTTTGCAGCCCCAGTGAGCTGGGACCGAGCTCCCCAGGCAGGACCTGACTGTTGCAGCGCAGCAGCCTCAGCTCACGTTTTGAGGCTAGTTTGGGTTATGGAATAGAACTAATGCCCAACGAGGCTTTACCCGAGTATGGCACGGAACACAGATCCTCCTCAGTGCCGTACGTCCTCCACTGCGAGCCACGCGCCTGGTCCCCCCTGTCCAGGGAGGAATTGCCCGGGCGGGCGCCGAGATGCTGCGAGAGCTGCTCCCCGAGGCCACGGCAGCTCCAGCGCATGTTGATGGACTCGCGGTCGCACTCGTAGGTGGCCAAGGGGTGTAGCCCCGCCGTGGCGTTGGCCCCGTGCCACGACACCCCCAGGCACTGCATGGCTCCCACGTTGAAGAGGCGATTTCGTGAGACCCATTTCCACTGCTGGGCCGGAGCGCTGGCGTTGCAGCCCTTGGCCAGCCTCACCAGCGAGTCCTTTGTCTCCAGGCAGCCCTGCGCACCCGTGTTGTAGATGAGGAAGACTTTGGAGTCTGGAGGGAAAAACAGGGGGAAAAGGTTAAAGCATTGCTGGGGATTAGGTGTTGTGCCACGCATCGCCCCCAGCCCTGCCAGAGCATCCTGGCTCCCTCTGCACGCACAGCATCTTTCGAGGTGCATCCTTGTGCCCAGCACGTGGCACACCGGGGACCACCGCTTCCCTGCCGAAATAACCCCAGGGTTTGCCCCAGTGCCTGTCCTCGGGGTGATGAGCTCCGGGCAGGGTGACATGGACGGGTGTTTGCACCAAGTGTGGCATCCCCACGAAGCACCAGCAAGTGGCTTTCGGGCATCAGAGTGGGCGAAGAACTCGCCTGCTCTAACAGCGTCATCAGAGCCATTTAAAATTGAATTTCCATCGGCAGCACCTGGCCGCGGCATCCCGAGGCACCGCAACAAGCCCCCCACCAGTGCTGGAGGAGCCCACGCCAATGACTTCGGCACCGGCCATCTGCTCCGGGTGGAGAAAAACAGAGCAGGGAAATAGAGAGCGCATCCGTTATTTTTATGTGTATTTGGGGACCTGCTAAAAAACTGCCGAGCAAACAAAAGCTTTGGGGGAAGGTCTCCCATCGCATGAACAGGGCGTGATGGAAAGCGCCCGCAAGCAGCCGCGCCTCCTGCGGGCACGGCCCCAGCCCCAGCAGATATGAAATGTCACGTCGGGACCCTCCAAAATCCCAGCCCAGAGGCAGGGAGGCGGGAGCACAGCGAGGGGAATCGCTGCCAGCAGATAAAGCGCTAGCACAGCTGTGGAGGGGAGAAAGGCTGATCTCAACCCTGGCTCGATGCACGTCCCACGGTTCTGCCCGCTGCGACAGCCCAACCCTGCATCCCCACGGCGATTCCCTGACCCTCAGCATCACCAAGGGCCACCCCAACATGCGAATCCATCTCAAAAACTACATAAACCAGTAAACCCGGGACATTTCACTGGGACATGTTGCTCGAGTTGACGTGTCTTTTTTAAAAGATACTGTATTTCTTCAAATGCATGTTTCTAAGCTAAAAAGCCACCTCCGGGCCCTGTGCAGCTGCTTCTTGCCCCAACGCCCCAGCAGCACATCAACAAGACGACTTTTGTCAGGTTTTTCTGTCTTAAAAGTGACCCTTTCTCTTTTTCCACCACAAGTATTCACCAGAAGTCAAAACGAACTCACAGGCCCCGCTATATTTAGGTTTCGTTTGCTTTGGTTTTCTGCCATTATATGAATTTTTTGGGCTGAAAAGGTTTTCATTTCCTATTCCCCTGCAACCTCACCCTGCCCCAGCTATGTTGTTACAGGCGGCTCCGGCACATTCAAGCAACAAACATTTTGGCTCCGTGAACTTTCCTGACTTGTCTCTGAAAGGAAAAAAGAAATGGAGGAAGAAAGACATCCCATGTCATTTCAGAGCTTCAGCATTGACCCGGCTCCAGAAAAGAAATGATGTGAAAGGCCCGCTCCTCAACTGAGATGACATCAGTGATGACCTCAACTAAACAAAAGTGAAGCTGTTCACATGGCGATCTCCGGGGAGCAGACTCTGTGCATGTGCAACAGAAACAGGCAATCACTGGAAGAAGAAACATTTAATCCCTTAAAAAATATTTTTTCAAATCACGGCAAGTGAGAAAATAAGCAAATTTTCTTAGGGCCAATTTTGGCTGGCTGAAGCTCAGGGCCCTTAAACTGGTGCTGGTGTTGCCCCAGCTGGAGCTGGCTTGATCCTGACCTGGGCATCAGGAGACCAGCTTGTCCCCCCCCGCAAACACCCATCTCACCACACCAGCATCATCCACGGCATCTCCCAGCCCATCGCTCTCCCCTTCCTGCATGCAGCGAGGGGTGGTGCAGCCCACCACCAGCACCGGGAATGGGGTCTTTAAGCACTTCTGGGGTGATGCAGCATCAGTGCTACAACCCACTGGCCCCAAGTACCAGCCCTCAGGCAGGATGAGGCCTCCCTGGGTCACAGGCTGTGCCACAAAAAGCCAAACACCAGCATTTTAGTACTAGGAATAGAAAAAGCTATCCTACTGCGAGCACTGCCGCAGCTGTTAGCAGCAGGGGTCAGCAACGGGACACCCTTCTCTGCTTATCTGCCAACGCAGCTTCGTAAAAGAATTAATAGCATGTTGAAGAAGCCCTGGAGCCAGCACCAGGTGTCGGTGTCGGGGTGCTCCGCATCACATCAGGGCTGTGCAGCAGCGTACAAGGGCAATGCTCGATGTAGCCACGCAGCTGCACGGTGCGCGGAGATCCAGACTGGAGGGGGGAGCCCCAGAGCCAGAAAAGCACAAAATATCATTTTACTCTAAAAACAGAAGAGGTGGAGGTAGGAAATTATAGGCTAAGGGTTTTGGGCTGCCCCCGCACCCGCCTGGGCAGCTCAGCCCAAGGCATCTTTGTTCCAAGCAGGCAGAAGAGGGCACCAAATGTGCCCTCTGCCCCGGTCCCTGCCGAATCCTGGAGGAATGGGAAAGCTTTAGCACCAGCTCAGCCCTCACACCTCCCCAGCGCTTCCATCTCCCCTGGCAAAAAACCACTGTGCACCAATGGTGGGGAGCCATTCCCAGCAAGGCTGGAGCCGGGGGGGACAACCAGCAATGAGCTCAACACATGTCAGCAAAGGCACATACTGTGCTTCACACAAAATACTTTTCTTTCATTTATTTATAGCGAATTTGGGGCTGACTTGACCCCCTTTGGTGTCCATGGCACTGGTAGCTGCGCTTGCACTGGGCCCTGTCGTGCTGAAAGGAGCTTTCAGCCTCCCTGACCCCAGCCCCCCAGCACGGCCGAGCCCGATGAGCTTCGACACCTATGGAAGAAACAGCTCTGCAGGGAACAGCCAGTCTTTTTTTGCATGGTGCCACTCGCTTCAGCCAAATCTGGGCTCTTCTCAACCATCTCCCAGCCGCCGCTAGCGGAGAAGCCTCTGAAATGTGGCCACAGGGGCCATGTCACAGAGCACCAGCCTGGCTGCGGCTGGCTCCAGCTCCACCGACGACGCTCAGTGCCAAAACCAAGCGCCCGAGTGAACTCTCCCTGCTCCCACCCAGCTGCCGGTGAGCGGGATGGGGCGAGTTTGTATCAATGAATCCCTCCTCCCAACCCGGTATCCCGCAGAGCAAACCCAGCCCTCGCAGGAGGCAGCTCCAGAGGAGCATCCTCGCAGGACCGGGAATGTCCCCGTTCCTTCCAGGGCTCCCACTCCTGCACTGCCCTCCACAGCCATGGCACAGCTACGAGTGACTCCTTTCAGAGATGCTCCTTGGGTTTCTGCACCCACCTGCAGAGCTGAACCCCACCGGCAGAGCTTCCCAGCTGCCCTCCGGCTATGGAAACCCATCCACGGCAAACACCAGCAGATCCTTCCCAAAGAGGAGCTGCCCACCAGCACGGGACAAAGAGCACCGGGAAACGCACTGCTGGATGCTCTGCCTGGAATCATCAAATTAAACCAGGGCTGGATCTGATGAGTGCTGGGGTAGAATCATAGAATCATTAAGGTTGGAAAAGACCTCTTGGATCACCAAGCCCAACTTTCAACCCAGCACCCCCAGGCCTCCTAAACCATGTCCCATGGGGCCACGTCTACATCTTTTCTGAACCCCCCCAGGGACGGTGACTCCCCCACCTCTCTGGGCAGCCTGTGCCAGGGCCTCACCGCTCTGGCAGGGAAGGCATTTCCCTCATCTCCAACCTAAACCTGCCCTGGCCCAGAGTGGGGCCGTTCCCTCTCGTCCTGTCACTGGTGACTTGGGAGCAGAGACCAGCCCCCCCCTCACTCCAGCCCCTCTCAGGCAGCTGCAGAGAGCGAGAAGGGCTCCCCTCAGCCTGCTCTTCTCCAGGCTAAACCCCCCCAGCCCCCTCAGCCGCCCCCCAGCACACTTGTGCTCCAGACCCTGCCCCAGCTCCGCGGCAGGGTGCTTTGCAGGCACCCTGCACACCCCATGCCTCTCCCTCCTGCATCCTACATCCTTCAAGCGGGGCCAGCTCAGAGCAGCTCTGCTCCATCGTGTCCCGCTCCTCCTCCTCTATGGAGGAACTGTGAACGCAAAGCATAACCCCATGCTTTTAGCAGGGATGATGTCTTGTCCCAGCCATGCAGACACCTGGATGCTGCCTCTGGCATACTGGTGTGAGCGTGGAAACCAGCTGGTGCTACGAGGCAGCGCGATGGTGGGGATGGCAGGGAGTGGGGGGCCATGAGTGAGACCCTGGCTCTGCCCGCAGAAACACTCTCCTCTTCCACGTGGAAAACACGGGGATGCTCACACTCCGGCACACTGGGAGAAAGCTGCCTTGGTACCAGCGGCTGACCGCTGCAGAGATGGAGAAGCTGCGACCCTTTGGGGCAGTCCTCAAGGGAATTTTACACTCCACCCCTGGCTCCAGATTCTTTTTTTTTTTAATTAAAAAAAGCAAGTTTTTAGCCAGCAGAAAGTCTGAATTGAAGGGAACTCAGCTCAACCCTTCCCACAATGGCTTTACCACCCCACAGCAAATAAGGAAAGCTTCGCAACCTACAATTTTGGGGAACGTGGGCAGCACTGGATGAGAGAGGCGACGGAGCTTCCAGGGGACAGAGGTGGCCATTGGTGCCAGCAGACATAGAAAGCACTATGGCACGGCGTGGACGGGAATCCTCGGCACCTCCCTGTCCCTGAGCACGTCCCAACCCGGCCACCTGCACCAGGACACCCACAGCACCCCTGCTCCATTGCATTTGTCGCTCACCCATCACCAGCAACAACTGCAGGGAGCAAATTTAGGAGACGACTGAAGCTAGGGCTGGACTCCAGTCCTGGTTATCCTGGGCTGGAGAAGCTCCAGGGCCCTGGCCGCAACTTCATCCGACCACAGCTGAAAGTGAATGCTGGCCCCAGCATGGCAGTGCTGCTCCCCTAACAGCCTGTGGCAAGAAACCCACCCTTCACTCGCATGCTGCATGAAGAAATCTCCTCCTTTCAAGCCTGAACCGCCTGGCCCCATGTGCTCTCACCCACGGGGAAACAGGGCACAGCAGTCCCAAGCCACCTGCTCCAAACTGCCATTTTTTCAGCCCATTATTGCTGCCCAAGGGCGAGCAGCAGCTCCGAACTGATGGAAGGAAAGCTGTGGGAAGTAGCAGCTCATTCACAATATGCAAGGTGGGGATGCACCAAGCTCGGGGGGAAGATCAGCACAGAGAAGGAAAACAGTCTGGAATAAAAAATAATAATAAAAAAACCAAAACCAAACCAAACAAAAAAAAAACAGAAAAAGAACCAGAAAGTGTCATCGAACAGAGGAGGGTTTCATCCGACAGAGCGAGCCTCTGCTGGGCTCAGCTTGCACAGCGCTGCAGGAGGGGAGGGAACTGCTGGGACAGGGAGAGACCCAGCCCGAAAATTCTCCCTCCAGTGACATTTGGGAGTGCAGGACCCCAGGGCTGCACCCCAGCACTGCACCCAGCTGGCTTCGCTGACGGATGCTGCAGGGGCACAGAAGAGCCCCCAGCTCCATCTCAAATTCTGTATTATCGGATGAAACATTCCTCTGGAGCAAAACCCCCTTCCTGGAAAGAAGTTCCCAGCAAAGCCCAGCGTTACCACCGCTGGCATCCGCACCTCCAGCAGTGAGGCCGGGCACAGCTGATGTTATCCCCGAGGTCTCGGCATGGAGAAGAGCAAAAGCATGGCCATTGCCATAAAGGACAGCAAATTTTGGCCTGAGGAAGGGGCCCATGTGTCCCTCCGAGGCCTGGGAAAGGGAAGCAGTGATAAGAAAAACAGCAGCCGTACCCGCGGGAGCTCCCGACAGCGCAGCTGGAGCATCCTAGGTGCCATCGACCAGAGGGTACGAGAGCAGCCGCAGCCCGCAGCGAGGGCACTGCTGCTCTGCCTTGCCCCCAGGCTGCGTCTGGGCATCGATAAACTCTATGCAACCCTTCAAAGAGGAACCTCAGATTTAAAAAAAAAAAAAAGTGGGGGGAAGGAAATGCAGACAGCATCAGCAGCCTCAGGGCACGCCGTGAGCTTCTGGCTCAGAAGGGGGCACCAGCACCGCACCCGTCTGCTCGAGTGGCAGGCACCAACCCTAAATTAGGGCTTTGCACCGAAACAGCAACGCTGCCCAACGTCCCGCAGGCTGGTCCTGGCACATCCCCGGGGCTCAGCTGGGGCCAGACTCAGCCAGAAGCGCCTCTGGGTGCTCTAAGCCAAGCTCCAGAATAAAAGAAGGTGGTTGCTGTTTTGGTTTGGTTTTGTTTTTTTTTTTAAATAAACCTCAGGGAATAAGGAGCTAATATTACAGGGAAGAAAGCGAAGCTCCTGATAGCCTGGTTGGGGGTGTGAAGCACCAGGACCTGCACTTGGGGCCCAGAAACTCCTCGTGGCTTGCCCAGCAGCACAGAGAGAAGCTGCTGTTTATACGGTGGGAGCTGTATGAGACGAGCTCCTTACTTGGCCGCGACCACGAAGGCTACCTACCACCCTGCTCGCTCTCTGCTGCCTCACAAAGATTTTGGATGGGGTCCACACGCTGCATTTCAGCCTCTCTGCAGACATTAAAAAGTCCATTCTCCCCATGCCCTGCCCTGGGATGCAGAGAAATAAACGTATTCCACAGCGGATGCTTGCCCGTGGGCATCTCAAGTGACTCGCCCACAGCCGTGGCAGGGGACAAGGGAGCCAGGAGCCCCAGCACCCGCCCTCCCGTACCCAGCAAAGGGTGGAAGGATGTAAATTTTCCCCAAATTTCCCGCAGACCCTCTCCAGGCTCCAGCCTGCAGCGGCCGCACGCATCCAGAGGTGGAAAACCCGTTTGCCAACTCCCTGGGAATGCAGGGTATGGAAGGCAGCACCATCCATCCAACAGGCTCCAGCTGGGGCTGGAGGAGCGCGATGGACCCACTGAGAGGACAGCGGGGAGTGGCAAAGGGCAGGGGTCCCCAGCTGCTGCTGGCCAGACGATCCCCCCAGGACATGATGGCCAGGCTCCCCGTGAACGTCCTGTCCCACATACGTCTTCTCACCCAGCCACAAAATCCTGGCAGCGGCAGCCTCGGCCACGTCCCGGGGGGCCCCTCTGGCCCCGGCTTGTCTGACCACCCCCAATTTGCTCGCCCTAAAGCATCGCCCACCAGCACCGCGGGCCCCCCTGGCCACGTCCAGGGGCGTGATGTGACGTGTGGGACAGCCCCAGCACGTGTCCCCAGAGGCACAGTTCCAGCAGAGTTGGCTGAAAACTACCAAATTTTTCAACACTACTAAAGAAATTCCCTCAAATAAAGAAGTAAAAAAAAAAGCTCCAGAGATTTTTTCCTCCCTTGTTTCTCCAGCACCGTTCCTGATATTAACGCCCCAAGCGGCACCATCCATGGCTCAGGACCAGGGCTTCCCCTTTTTCACCAAGACCAAGCACATCTGCACAGCAAGGATCAGGCCCCTGGTGTCCCACAGCTTTCTTTTTTAATTAAAATGATGTTTAACACGAAGCATTTCTCACCAGTGCTCTTTGCTTGCCTTGTGCCCAGCGCTCAAGGGCAAGACCCAAGGGGAAAATGTGGCTGTTCTCTGCAGAGCCCAAAGTCTCGGTGTCTGGATTCAGGCAGAGGAAAGGGCTCGATCCCCCCATTCCTGGTCTCAGCACCATCCTGGAAACGCGCTGTTTTACACCGAAAATCCCATTTACATCCCTGTTGCGAGAGCGCGAAGGGCAGCGGAGGACTGAGCTCTCACCGGGATGGGCGTGAAGGGAGCATCATGCTTGAAAAACACCCTGTGCCCCCAGCAAACAGCCAAACCTTCACTCCAGGGCTAAAGCATACTCCCAAGAATTTGCAAGTCAATCCACTGATCATTTTCTAATCCTTAATTAATTAAAGATGGGTCCTTTAAGAAAAAGAGCATCTGTGTGGGTCTCTTTTGGGCTCCGAGCAATCTTAAGAATGAGAAAAATGTCGATGCTCTGCGGTCTCGGCACAGTTCAAATTAATTAAAATCCTGCTCCTCGGCCGCACGTGAAGAACGAAATTTTACAAATTGTTTAAAAAAACCCAACTTCACGGAAATCGCTGGGGCGGGATGGGCTGCGAGGGCGGCCGCCGCGCGCGCTCTCGCTCCCACCTGAGAATCGGCCGCGCGCGAGGGAGCCGAGCAGGGCGCGATGCACCCGCGAGCAGCGCCGGGACCTCCGGCAGAGCTGCCAAGGCAGGCAACGGCCCTTTGCTGCCCTTCTCCGAGCACCCGCCGAGGTACTGGAGCCAGAGTCTCCCGCTACAGATTTATCAGCCGGAAAAGATGATTAGCAGAGAGCAATTACACCCTCAGCAGCCACTTGCTTTGACTTCGGGGCAAAACGTTTCCCTGGAGAATATCTGAGGAAGAGGGAAGGCAGGAGCGTGCCTCTGCCCCGCAGGGAAAGGTGCAAAATCCAGCCAGAAATAGAGCTGAAGGAGAAGCCTGCAACGTGGCTTTAACCATCACCGGGACCTCACGCCTGAAAATGCCTTCTCGTATGCGGGCAAAGTGTCCTGGGGCAGCACCTTCACATGGGAAACCTCCTGGGGCCACCCTACTGCTCTGGTGGCTTTGGGGGAAGGGGATAGTTTTGCACCAAAGGCTAAATCTCTTGCTTTTCATTCTTGTCATTCTTGCGCAAGCAGCCATCCCTCTCCCCGCTGCCTCGTCCTCGTCCCGCCCGGCTGGCTGGCTGCGGAGGCTGCAAGCATGCCGGGACAGCGAGGTCCCCGGCTGCCCCTGCGCCCCGCCAGGCACGGAGCCGCTCTGCTTTCTGTTCCCCTTTCCTCCTCCCAAATAACCCAAAGAAGATCGAGTTATAATTTCTTGGAGCTGCGTTTGCCATGCAACGAGCTATTTCCATTGCAAAGAGGAAAACGGGGAGGGAACTTCATGCAAAGGCTGCTCTGTTTGTTTTACAGGCTGTAAATTCTTCCCTGGGTCCCTTTCGCCCCCTTCCCTCGCTGCAAAGCCAACACGGCAGCTCCGCTTGGTCCCATGGGCCGGGTGGAGAAGCTGATCCAAAGCAGCGGCAGGGCCGCATCCCCACACCGACATGGGGACCTCACCCCGCCTGCAGCCATGGCAGGACGGGAGCTGCTGCCTCAGTTTCCCCAAGACAGGCGCGTGGGTGCTCAAGTGACGCTGCAGAGATGGGGCGGCCAGGGGCGATATCCCACCCAGGAGCCACAGATCTCCTGCAAAAGCCCCACTCCAGCTTCCTGGCTGTCCCAGAGGCGAGGATTTGGCATGAACCCCTCGAGGAAGCGTCAGCTCCCCAGGGGAAGCAATGCTGTCTGCTGGGCCAGCCCTTGAGGCCCCCAGCGAGAGCGTCCTTGCAAAGAGCACTCGCTCAAGGGACGCTTGGGACTAACCCACCCCGACCCAAAGATCCCGGCGAGGATCCCTTCCGAGCTGCAAAGCCAGCCTGGCACTGGGGGACCTCAGATGTGGCACCTCGCTCAGTGCCATCCCCTGCTCCCTTTGCGCGCAAGGTCTGAGCTGGGGGTGATGCTGGAGCAGCAGAAAATTGGGGATGGGGAGAGGGGGAAGAATTGCGGGTGTTTGCACCCCCTCGCCGGAGGGACGCTCAGCGGGAGCAGCACAGCACCGTGGGCTAGAGGCGGCTCAAAGCCGCCTTGTTCCTCGCCCTGCGCCGGCACGGGGTCGGCTGCCACCGCGCTCCCGCCTCGCCGCCACAAACCGCTGGGACAGAGATGCCTCTGTCCTCGGGCGGGCAAGGGGGACTCGCCAGACCTGCATCCCAATGACATTTTTCAGGGTGAAACAGCCAGAAACGGTCCTTACAGGTAGTTAAGCCCTGCTGAAACCAAGTAACCCCCTTAAAACCCGCAAAAGGAGGAATTCATGGCCCTCAAGGAAATTACAGGGAGGTTTAACGGGAATTCAGCTGCGGGACGTTGGAGGTTCAGCTGAGATGCCTCCAACCAGCAGCAAACCCTGGCACCGCTCTCCTGGACCGGCGTCTCCTTCCCCATCGCCTCCTCCTTCCTCCATCTCCCAGACAAGCAGTTGCTCCCGGCCGAGCGCCTCCGCTCCCGGGCTGGATCCCTCGCCGGGCACGGGACGGTCTCCCAACGGCGTCGCGCCACAAAGCGACGGCAAGCCCAGGTCTGCCCCTCGCGCTCAGCCCCGGGGGGCTGCTGGGCTGGGGGGAGAGGGGAAAGCAAGGGGGGAGGAGGGGAACAGTGCCCTCCCCTGCTGCCGTTCCCAAATCTGCTTTGGATTTGCTAAACGTACTCTAATAAAATAGGCCAAGGGTTTACAGTTTTTATTGTTCAGGCAAAAGTAGCCAATTTGGCTCTTTTTTTTTTTTTTTTTTTAAGGTTTTCTCAATAGGGCCAGATTAATCCAAGGAAGCAACAAAAGCAGCTCCTCGCTTCTGTGCTAGACTGTCCTGGGGTAAAAAGTGTCTCAAATGGCAATTCCAGGGGCCGTCCCGAGGAGCCTCAGGCATCTGGCACATGGTGTCTTCAGAAGGTTTAAAAAAAAAAAAAAATACAACCCGTTGACTTTATTGTGAGAAGTTACAAAAAAAGAAAAAAAGGAAGTCTGCAAATAGCCACCCGGGCCCGATCCCGCGGGGCACTTTTCTATAGCATTAACATGCCGGGCGGGGGGCGTTCAGGATGGGAGAGGGAGGAAACCTCCAACAAAACCCTTCGGCCTCTTCCCGACCACCCCCTCCGCCAACTGCCCTCCCCGGGGAGACAAAGGGCCGGAGCGGGGCTGCGGGGCGCTGCGGGCCGGCGGCCGCCCCCGGCCCCCCGCCGCCCCCCCCGGAGCCGCCCCGAACCCCCCCCCCGCGGCCGGGGAAGCGTTTCCGCCGGCCTCGCCAGACGCTGCGTGGCCACACGGCGCGGGGAGTTAAACCAAAATCAATACAAGCGAGCGAAAACGCGGCGGAACGGGGAGAAAACACGACGCGGCGAAACCGAAGAAAACAAAACGCGGCGGGACGAACCGCGACCGAAGGAGGATGAAGTAAAACAAACCGCGATAAAAACAAATAAAACATCCCGGGAGGAAATAAACCGGGGCGATGTGAACCGCGCCGGAGCGAAGCGCCCCCCCCTTCGCCCGCCCTCCCCGCCGCCGGGGTCCCACCGCCCCCCTCCCCGGGCAGCGCCCCGCGGAGCCGGGCTGGGGGGGGGGGGGGCAAGCCCGGCTGGGAGGGTGTCCCCCCACCGCCCCCCGCGCTGGTTTCATCCCTCACTCCCCCCCCCCAATAATAATTATAAACGCAAAAAAAGGGGGGGGGGGGTCGGGGGGGGCCGGCAGGAGGAAGGAGGCGCGGTCCCACCTGGGTGCGCAGCGCCGAGCACCAGCTGGAGGCCGAGGAGGCAGCAGAGGGGGGCGCGGAGGGGCCGCGGTCCCTTCCCGGCCGAGCCGCGCCCCATGCCCGGCGCTGCCCCGCTCCGCTCCGCTCCGGGCCTCGCCGCGCCTCGCCGGGCCGGGGGACGGCGGAGGGGCGGGCGGCAGCGAGGGGGAGGAGGGGGAGGAGGGGGAGGAGGAGGAGGAGGAGGGACACCGAAAAGAGGGAGGGAGGGAGGGAGGGGAGAAGGGGGGAAGGAAAAAAAAAGTTTGAAAAAATAAATTAAAAAAAAAACAACCCAAGCCCGAAGCGTGTGCGCCGGCCTCAGACACTGCGTCAGCGGAGCCGCGCTGCCCTCCCCGGTGGGCCCGGCCCCAAGGGGCGGCGGGGGGCGGCCGGGGGCTCCGCCGGGGGGCGGCCGGAGCCGGGGGGGCTCCGCGTCCTGCCGCGCAGCGCCGGGTTCGGCGGGGTTTGGGGGGGGCCGGAGCCGGGCACAGCCCGCTGCGCCCCTGTGACCCCTCCCGGCAGGGCCGGGTCCCCCCGCACAGGGGCCACGCTGCTCCCCCCCTGCACCCCAGGCGGCCCCCGTGTCCCCGGAGCGAGGCCGAGGGTGCGCGGGAGGTGCCCACGGTGCCGCCAGCCCCGCGTGGGGTCTCGCTGTGCCGCGAGCGAGCGCCTTCCCCTGGCCGGGACCCCAGCGTGGGGGTCCCCGCCGCCGGCGAGGGGGGCCAAGGGCCGCCGCGAGCCGCCGCCGCGCACCTTGGGTTGCAGCTCTGGGTGCTTGGAGGGGTTATTGCATCCCAGGTACGGGATTGCTGAGTCCTCCTCCATCCACCCCCACGGCGCAGAGCTGCTCCTGTCCCACCTGTGGATGGGCGACGCTGAGGTCGGACACAGCTCATCGCACCTTCCACCCGCCCTGCCCAGGGCGCAGCCGTGGGGCGGGGGTGCAGCGCTCCGGCTCCCCGGTACTCTGCCGAGGAGCACGGGGCGACGAGCATCACAGTATCCGATGCGCGTATATCCCATATCCAAGAGCTGAATGTAAAAGGCTTTTAAAAACTTTTTAAAACTGTAACATTTTTTTAAACTTTTTTTTTTTACACCTCCCCTCTAGGCAGGGCTGCCCAGCCCCCCAAAGCCATGCAGAGAAGGCAGCGTACACAGAAAACACTGGAAATCAGCATTTTCCCAGCTTCATGTGGCCATCGGGCTGTGTGTTTCTGTGCAAGGAGGCCTGCTGCCACGGGAGCCGCTACGGGCACCGTGGATTCCTTCTCCAGGGGGGTTCTTGCATGCTAAACACCTTAAAACCCCCCTCCAGGAGATCTGGCTGGAGGTAACGGGGTCAGAGGAGGCACCTGAAGGGGATTGAGCATCGCAATTTGCTTGAACCAAATAAAAACCCCAAATCCCTGAAACCTGGGAGGAAAAAAGTATCCCCATCAGGCAGCTGGGCATGGCTGGAGAGCCGGTTCTCCTCCATTTCTGCAGCAATCAAGAAAGCTTTGAGCAGGGAGGTGGGAACACTCACGGCACAGTGTAAAGATTTGGTTGCAGCGGTGTGGAAAGCGTGATGCCTGCAGTGCCCATCCCGCGGGTGCATCCCCAAGGACATGGGAGCCTCCCCTCCTCCTCGAGCTCCCCAGGGGTTTGGGCAGCGCAGGGGGAGGCACGCCCGGCCTTGGCACACAGCCCCTGCCATGTGAAATTCAGGCAGGATGATGCTTTTAGTCAGGCCACGACGATGGCAGCACTCCTTGAGCGGAGAGCAGGATCTGGCCCCAAGACAGCACGGCGCGGGACACGTGTGTAAGCCAGCCACATGTTGTTTGGCCATTCTTGTGAAAATAAATGAATCCGTTGTTTCCCAGCAAGGCAGGAAGGACCTGCAGCCCAGTGCCAGGACGGGCTTTGGGGATGCAAACCCTCTGGGGCGGGGGGGAGCCCAATTAAGCACATCAGCATCTGGGCTGTTGGGTTTTTTTAAGCCAGGGATTATTTTTTAATTGAGGCAGCGCTGGGAGAACAGCCTCGCTTGCCCTCCGTGGCTGGACGCGTGCCGGGGGCTGCCCACGGGGAGCGAGCACGACAGCCCACAGGAGAGGAGGGAATTGCCCAGATCCTCGCTCCCATCCCTAAACCTTGGAGAGCACTCCTGGGGGATGCCACCCTCCGAGGCGCCAGCGGCCGGACATGATGGAGCCCTGAAGTCCCATGAGTGGGATCCTCCATCCAACCCGGACAAACCTGATGTCCCTTTCCCGGGAGGTGGTTCCCATCCACAGGAGGGGACGTGGCAGAGCTGAAAGGCTTTGGATCCAACGGAGCGTTGTCACCTCCCAGGCTGGTTCATCCATGTCTCGGAGGCCCCTACACTGCCTGCGACTAGAAGATAATTAGCACTTCCTAATAATGAATTCCTCTAACGCAGGCCAACAGCTCCTCACCTACTGTCCTCCTAATCCAGTTTAGTACCGGTTGAGTTGCTACTCGTTGGAGTGGATCGGGAGGAAATAAGTTTTTTCCCTTCCCCTGGGACATTTCCAAGCTGTCTGACCTCTCTGGCCCTCGCGAGTCGCTGCCAGACGAGGGGATGCGGCCACGTGCAGGGGACGGCCGGCTGCGCCGCCAGCCACGGTCTCGGGAGAGCTCCTTGCACTGGGCGAGGGATGGGCGTGACGGGCTCATCCTGGGCTTACTCAGCACTTGGGACATTCAGCGTCTGCGGCTGATTCCCGCCATCAGAGCATCTGTATCCGTCCCCAAGTTGGAAAAATAAATGCCTTTTTTTGGCCAAAGCAACATACGGTACGGGGATGGTCGCAGCGGAGGGGCTGCAGTGGGACGGGGTGAAACTGCATCAGCCCGAGTGAAAGTCACCCTGCGGAAGGATTTAGAAAACATTTCCAGAGACGGATCCCTGCCACTCGCCCACTGTTGGCTGCAGGTCTGCCGTGGCGGGAAGCACTGGCAGAAAACGGGTCAATCGGGGATGCCTACCTTCCTACAGGTTGGGAAATAAACGTTGCCAACGAGCTGTGGGACCCAGCCATTCGGGGTGGGAAGGAAAAAACCCAGCTTGGAAGCGGGGTGCTCAGTGGCAGCAAGGCGCCCTGTGAGTTATTGAGTTTGGGGCTGATACGGGGCACATTTGGTGTTTGCTCATGCCAGAGGCGTTAGAGGACAGGATGTGGGGACCTGCGGCCCACAAGAGCAGCGTCCATAGCACCAGGCTTGAGGGCGGGTGCTCTGCAGGAAGGATCAACACCAACCCATCAGCCACCTCCGTGGACTGGCAGGTCCAAAGGGTCTACTTCAGAGCCCAGGCAGGACACGGGGCTACTGTATGTGACCAGGGAGGCTGCAAGTCCTGCTCGGTCGTGCTCTTCCAAGGGTGTCCCCACCTTCCCGTGGCTCTCTGCAGGACCGAGGGCTCCTGGAGAGCAGTGGTGGAGAGCAAAGCCCTGCCTGCAGGCAGCGGCTGTCGAGGGGCTGCTGGTGCGACGGACTTTGCTTCGCTGCGGCAATCGCAGCCAGGGACCGCCCGCACACCGGGGGCCGGCAGCACCTGCCAGGCTCTGCTGCGAGCTCAGCCCTCTGTCCGCGCCGCCTCGGCCTCATCCTGGCCTCCAAACGGCACCGGCCGGGCCAAGATCAACACCCACCTGGCAGGCGCCACCGCGCTGAGGTCACTGCTTAGGGAAGAGGCCGTCTCGGCGTCTGCTGGCTCCTCTCTCCCCCGCGCCGGCAGCGGCAGCAGGGGAAGGCCACGTTGCGCTCTGCCCGTCGGAGACAGGCGGGGGATGGCCAGGCAGCCCCAGTCCCAGCGATGGACACGGTCTCCCCCTGAAGCCTGCTGCCAGCCTCTGCATCGCAGGCAGCGAGGGGTGCTGGGGCTTGACGCTTCCCCAGCACGGCCGGGAGCCCGCAGCGGGGTACGGCAGGGGACTCGTCCCCAAAGCACATTTGCATTTGCTCTAAGATTGAGCCTGGGGAGGCGGTGCGGGACTCACCTCCTCTGCAGCCCCAGGCGCGCTGGTGGCCATCGGGTGCCCGGGCGATGCTGACGCTCCCGGAGGTTCAGTTTCCCCAAGTGCCGGGTTCAGCGCTGGGACGAGGGGACTCAGTGCTGGGGGGGGTTGGGCTCCATCGAGCAGGGGGGTGCTGGGGTGGCATCCTCACCTGCACTGCAGTTTGCTCCTCGTGCTCTTCGCCTGAGCACAGAAACACAATATTTAAATACAGCCCCGGCTTTGCTCAATACCCAGCTGCGGGTAGAAGGATCCCGGCCAAAAAGAAGGGCCATTTCCCTGCCTCCAAACTGACTGTCCCCTTGGCTCTTGCAAAGAGCAGACAGAGCTTTGCCAGCTGCTGGGGTCCCGCCAGGGGCTTGGTCAGCCCCAGCCCCACGGGCTCCCACCACTGCAAAGGGGGATCCCTTTGTGGGTGCCCTGTGCTGAGGCTCTCGGGGCTCTTTACTGCTCTCTTCTGCAGCCCTGAAAAGTCAGGCAAGTTCAAGCTGCAAATAATTTATTAAAACCAGATGTGCTTGCTCAAAGCTGCCACGAGGAATTTCAGGGCGCTCCAGCCCTGGGAGGGCCAGCGCCGAGATCCCTGCCCTTCCGCCGCGGGGGCGAGACGAGGCCGGGGGCTGCCCGGGGAGCAGCGCTGCCCTCCGAGCCGAGCCCGCTGCCTCTCCTTCCTCCCTGGCCTCCCCAGGGCTCCTGGAACGGGGCAGAGAGGAATTCCAGCCGTTTGCAAGAAATTCGCCTTTTAGAAAAACACTTTCTCCGCATGACTCAAGAGCAAATTAGCAGACCCAGGCCGCAGAGCGGGGAGGGAAGGCAGCTGGAGAGTGGCGGAGGACAGCACATCCCGAACGACATCTTCCTCCTGCCGGAAGCGGGGACGGGACTGGGGAGCGGAGCTCCCACCCTGTCCTGCGGCCCTTTCCAGCAGGAACAGTGTGGTCCAGCGGCCACGTAGTCGGCCCTAGATGCTTCATTTCCACCTCTGCCACAGCTTTACCTTGCAGCCACAGACACCTCCATCCCTTGCCATCTCCTTTCGGTCCCTTTACCCTGGAGGGGTTTTGGCATCAGTCTGGGCTGGTCTCCTGGGTTTGGGTGCGAGCGGGTGGATTTTCAGGATTAGCTGGAGCTGGGATGAGTCAATGCTGAACAAAGCAGCTTTTGAGCCCTGATCTCGATTCAAAGTTGAGCCAGGCCAAGAGCGAGGAGGTTGCAGACATGGCAGCCCATGTCCCGCAGACCCCAGCCGGTCTGTGCTCGTGGCTCCAGTGCAGCCAGAGGCTTCAGTCAAGAGAGGACAGGGCTGAGCAGGGCTCTGTTTTTTTTTTTCTACCCATGAATACAAGCCAGAGCCAAGCACCTTATAAACCCACCACCTGCATTCCCCATGGCTGCTCGAGCAGGGATGGGAGATGGGCCTGCTTGCAAGGCCGAGTCTTCCTGTCTTCACCCTGCTGCTCCCCCCAGCATCCCTGTTTTAGCTCCATCCATCCCACACCTTTTGAGCTCCCACTGGACCATTGCACCCCTCTGCCCTGTCCCTGCAGCCCAAGTGACAGCAGATGGGAGAGCAGCTCCAGGCCAGGGCTGCTGAGGCTCATCCCGCACTGGTGCTAACCTCTATTTTCAGTGGATCTGCTCGAAGCACCGAGCCTCCCCTGCGCTGACCAGCATTTAGAAACATGAAGCAACCGAGCAATAGAAACACCCAGGGGCAGCTGAAGGACGGAGGGAGAAGAAAGGCTGCAGCAACCCGTCCCATGGCACGATGCAGGGCCGGGAGCGAAGAGGAGCACGGAGGAGTGCACGGCCCTGGCGGCGGCGCGCGGCTCCTCACCAGACAGCGCTCGCCAGCGGCTTTTCCCGTAATTCGCACCCCCACGCAGTTAATGCATGAAATGAGTGTGTCTTAGCCCCGGTCCTGGCTCCTACTCCCCCACCCCGCACAAACAATAGCATCCTTGTGGCCAAGACGCCTGTTCCTGGGTGTGAACGTGGCGAGGGCAGCTCTGTGTTTGCTTGGCCTCTCGCCCCCACCCAGGGCGATGGCAATGGGGCACCCTGAGCCAGGATGAAGCAGAGGCCGTGGGCACAGCCACACACGGTGGTGGAAATTCGGGGTCTCGGTGCAAAGATTCATCAGCATTTGGTAGAAAAGGCATCTCCAGGCTGGGTGGGAGTCAAGGCTCGGCCAGGTCCTGCTTCCATGTGCTGCAAATCTTCTCTCCTCCTCCGCGCTGGAAGCAGGAAGTCAAGGCTGCTTGAGCCAGCCTCGCGTAGCACCCAGAAAACAACATCCTCCAGCAGCAAACCCCAGGGAGACGCTGGCAGTGGTAGCAAACCTTGTGTCAGTGGTTTGCCAGGTCACAAAATAAACTGGGATTGGCCCATTTGGCAGAAGGAAGCTCATTTCATAGCGTGACTCCTAACCGCTAACGTAGGAGGCGAAGCATCCAGCAAGGCAGCCCCTCAGTCTCATTCCTGCTGGCATCAAACTGGAGTGCGTAATCCCGCGTCCGTCCCTGCTCCGCGGCACGCCATGCACGCGTGGTGGGTACCTGGCCCGGAGGCCTGACCGCCGCCGCAGGACACTTGTGCGTTCGCTGCTGAAACGCTGCCGCCGCCTCCCCTTGCCCAAATCTGCGTCGCATCATCAAAACTGGCACAGGGGGCCGAAAAATAATCAACTGCAGCAGCAGGGAGGGAGCTGAGCTGCTCTCGGTGTTTGGTTTCATTCGCGCTCAGCCGAAAGCTGACTTTAACTTCAAGCGCAGAGAGGGTGACGTCAGGTTTGCAGAGAAACCCTGATCCCCAGCAACTCTTCCTCCGGAGCAACTGGGCTGCGGCGGGCAGGTACCGCCCCGCTTCATGGCGGGGATGTCCCGGCACTGAGGTTGGGAGACGCTGGCAGAGGAGCTGGGCGTGCGGACTGGCGCTCCCGTTATTAGTCCAGATATAAGCAGCCTCGACGTCTTCAGCTGCCAACGTCCTTTTTAATTTCCTATTGTCTGCTTTTTTTTTTTTTTAAGGCTGACAAGACTCAGCCATAAGAAAATAAAGGAGCCGAGTTTCTCCTCGCTGCTCAACAGTGGTTCCGGGTGACCGAGACCAGCGCCTGGGGTGTCCACGGGCTGGGCAGCGGCACAACCAGCCAGGGTGAGGGCGTTCAATACCAATTTTCATCAACAGACATAAAAAAGGTGTTTTTTGTGTCCTGAACATGTGTAGCTTCTTAAGGCAGCTGCTGCTCTATTGGAAATGAGGGATGAACCCACCTCGGATGTCTCCCTCGATATTCCAGCGCAAGATTGATGCCACAAGGCGCGGTCATTTTCAGCAACAGCCTGCGCAGGGAGCGACACCCCCCTCCGATGGAGAGATCTCACGGCTCCGAGCTGTTGAATGCAACCTTCCTCCATTCTTCCTCGTCTTGTCACCTCCGTGCAGCCACTGTAAGAGAGCTCGTGCCAATGCTACAAGGAGCAAAACAGTAAGAGCCAAGCAAATCAGTTTCTTAAAACTTATTTTAATATCCATGTCTCATCTGTTGGGTAGAGCCAAAACAGTCTGGCCTGGTTTAAGTTACAAATTCTTCATACACTTTTAAGTAAATGAACAGTGTGGCAATAGGGTCTGTTATTGGAAGTGAAACCCATATTAACAAGGAAGGTGTCGCAGCCAGAATTCTACCAGGGTTCTTCACTGCTGTCAGCCCCGGGAAAGGCCAACGCTGCCCCAGGCCCCTGGATGGGTGTCGCACAGCAGGAATAAATGCATCTGACACAAAACTAATCACACCCACAGAGATAGCACACACTGTATGTCCAAGAAACAACGGGACCGGGATAGAAAAAACCCTCTTAGAATTCTCCCCAATGTGGACAGACACCAAATTATCACTTTCAGCTAACGGGATGAAGCATCAACCCTGATTTTGCCTGACAGAGGCTGAATAGACACGTCAAAGTGCTGCTTGCTAAACAGTTAACTTCTAGAATAGAGCAGCGGAGATGGAAAGGGCTAAGAAACTATGCTTGAGGATTTAAAGATGCAGTATTTCTTTTCTTTGTTTGAAACACTACAGTTTAAAGACCACCTCGATGCAGCTGCAAGTGAATACTTCCAATTAAAAGCCCAAGAGTCACTACAAAAATAGTAATAAAAAAGATCAAAGCGGCAGAGTTCTCCACTTCCCAGGTCCATGGCTTAATTTCAACACTCCTCTATTTTTCAGTTAAAGTTCCTGATCAGGTTTTAGCGTTACATCTGCAGAGGATGGCTTACAATAAGGCAGACAAGCGGTAGTTCTCTCCGAAAGCACATGATGGAGAACATCGTTTGCCCTGAAAACGCCATTTGGGTACCGAGCGCTCCAAACAGCCCAGGCGCTGCCGGAGCTGCGGGTACAATCCCGGAGGTGCCGCACAGGGGACAGTCCACACCACGGTGGTCTGGGCACTGGGTTAGGAAGTGCGCACAGGGTAATGTTTTTTAAACACCACCCCGAATCACAGCGGTGCGCCGCTCAGCTCCCGCCCAAGACAAGCGCTGCTCTCGAACACTGCATCTTTAAATATTTCTGGCTATGAACTGCCACATGTTAGGAGCACTCCAACCTGGCTGCCACATGTTCCAGTGCTGTGCTTTTTTGCATGTTTTCAGTTTTCCTTCAATGTGGGGGGAAAAGGGGGCAGAGTGGGGACAAGAGAGGCTTGCGTTTCCCAGCAGGCAGGCTCCAGCGGAAGGTGTAAGACCCCTCCAGGCAGATTACAGAAGGGAGACAAAAATAATAATCAGGGTGTTTGCTCCCTTCAGGAATATTATCTCACTCCCTCTCGTTTGAAATCAGATGCAGCGATGGCAGCAAGTTAGGAAAGTCAGCAAGTTTTAAAAGGAAAGTGTTAAGGGAGAGAGGAAGCTTTGCTGCCAAGTCACCTAACTGAGAAGAGCAGACAAGTCTTCAGCTTCGGATTTTTAGAACATGAACAAGATATGTACAGTACTGCGTGAGCACAGACTGCACCTGTGATCAACTGAGCTGTGCTCCAAAATTCTTCCCTGTTCGCTGCCTGCCTTTTCAATAGTCAACAGCTATCATGCTCAGGAGAGCAGAGAGCACGTCGTGAACATGTCAGGGTGTGGTTTTAAAAAGACCAGCGCTTCAAATAAATTAAAAAGGTGCAACCGTTGAGAGCTATGAAGCGGCAGCTGAAAACCTTGTGGCAGTCTGAGCTGTGACCCACTCTGATCACAGGAGTCTACGCAGGCCTGTTCTCCTTTGGGCTTCACCGCCCTCCTGAGAAGGAGAATTACTGGTAAGAGGCCACCCCAAGGGAGCAGAAAGCTGCACCATCCACAGAATGGACGCTGCCAGGAACCTGCTAATACGGGTTTCACTTTGAGACCAGAAAACTGTTTACTTCCAAAAAATTGTTATTTTTAAAAAACTGAAATTAATTAGGGGTAAAACACTAACTCTAGTGCCATGAACAGGCAGGATCAACTTTTTTCCCCTCCAAAGGGCAAAGAGTCATATACCATCCCCAGCTGAACCTTGGTGCTTCGAGCTTTTCAGGAGATGTTACCTAAACTTTATTAAAAGAAAAAGAACAATGTTTAAATATCAACACTGGACTAGCCCAGTCTTTTTCCAAAGTCCACATTCTTCATATGAAGCACACACGGCGTCCTGGATTCCCCAAGGCTGCATGTTCAGAAGTTCACAGTACATGGAACCATGTCTCTCTGTATTTTCTTGAGTTTCCCCTCCTTGCTCAGAGCAGCCACCCTTTTGTGGTCATTTACTGGATAAACCTCAAGCCATCTCCTATCCACATGGCTTGGCCTAGATGCTGAAGGTTTTCTTGATGAGAGTTGATGTTGTCATGCTCTATGGATGGAAAAAAGCAAGAGAAAAAAAGCACCTGGTACAGGCTTCTTGAGACCCTTGCGGATTCCTCTATTCCAAAGCTGTTTCTGAAAGTCTTTTTGCCGGTTTCTCAAGCAGTTTTTGGCCTATTACTCTGTCTCAGTTTGAAGAGCTGTTATTGGATGATCCAGAGGTTGATGCAATTGCAGCTCCAGCTGGGCTGCTTGTGGATACAGACTTGCGGATGTGAGGCAGCAAGTACGGGTCACAGGCCAGCTGCTGGACATCTATCCGATCCTCCTTTCGGTAGGCCAAACAACGTCTGATAAATGCCTGCAGATACCCCAAAGGCAGAACAAGAGTTAGTAGACAGACAGAAACAGGAAGCTTTCTTTGACAGATAAGTCTGTGGGAGCGGGGCCAATCTGACAACCCCGGCACAGAAAGTCCTTCCCCAGTGACCACAGAGACAGCCCAGGTCCTACACCAGCAGCTTATCTTTTATCAGGAAAAAGCACGGGTAGAGGCCCACGCCACACTCTGTTCAATCCTCAGCCTGGCAACTACAACGACAAAGCCACCGAGCGCTCTGCAGGAGGCAAGCACTGAGCACAGAACTCCTGCCGGTCTCAGGGAAACCCAGAGGGCAGAACGGCCAGTGCCTATCGCTGACTGACGTACGCCGTACGATCAAGATTTACCTTTGCTTCTGGCGTGACTACTGGCTTCGGAGGGAACTGCACCTCGGTAGCTTTCAGAATTGTGTTCTCCTGCAGGATATCTTGTTGTGACTGGTTGTGACCGAAGGGCTACCAAAGACATGGAAGACGGTTGTTAAATGTCGCTGACAGGCCTTAAACAACCCAAAACACTACCTTGTATCGTCACTTGATGTTGGCATTTTTCTAGGCAAGAAGCCCACAAATGCTGTGAAGGTGCTGCAGATTCCAGCCAGATGAGCAGGACACATTGCTCCTGCGCTTGAACTGAACAAAAGGGACCAAGCTGGAACACGTCTGGGGTGTCTCCATCTCAGGAGGGATCTCCACCTGCTTCCAGACCTTGTAGGTCAGCTTCAGCACGTGCAAGAGGGCCTTCACCTATCTAGGCTGACAGGAGATTCACCCACTTCGATCTGACTGACAGCAGTAAGCAATGCAGCGTGTTTCTCAGCCCAGGCTTTCACAGCGCTTGGTTACCAGGGACTTGTGAAAACAAGAGCTGGCAGAATCCTTTTTCTGCTCCAACTTATCTCTTCTGTCATCATAAAACAAATCACCTTTTCTCAGGACAAACCATCTTTTCCTGATCCAGACTCTTCCCTTCTGAAAGGCATCCTAAAAACTGCTGGAGCGGGTCTTTGTAGCCCCCTCTTCCCCCTCCCCCCAAACCAGTTGCAACCATCAAGCAACCTGTCTCCCAAAAGGTTTGGGAATCACCACTGACAAATGAGTAAAATGCCTCTTACCTTTCTGCCATAGAGACACTGATAGAAGATGACTCCCACTGACCAGACATCAACTTTATTTGAAATCTTTGGCGGTTCTTTCCCAACCACAAAACATTCTGGTGGCAAATACCTGATTAGAAGGAAGCGACAACAGGTTATGAGCAGCATCTCCAAATACTAAATACTAAATAAATAGTATTTCAGTCGTTTTCTTTAGAAAGGAAGGAACAAAGCTTCCGTGATCAGATACTGGCTGGGGACTCGAGGGACCCAATTTCATTCCTGTGCATCTTTCGGCCAAGATCACCAATGCATACCCCTGCTGGGAACAGTGATGCTAAGGACTCTCCAGACACTCATGGTCTGAGCTAGTCAGTCAGTTTCTTTTTGCCAGAGCACATAAAATCCCTTTTTCTTTTATCTTCAGAACTGGTATTTGTTGTTAAAAGGGCTTGAGCAACAATTCCACAATAGAAACACACAGCCAAAATACATATTTCTAGAAATACAACCCCAGATGCCACGTCCTAGTTAGAGACACTCAGCCTTGCTCAAACTACAGCTAGTTTCATTTTTAGGATCAGAACAAAACTGTGCAATACAGAGTGCCTTAAAAAAATGCTCCTTTACAACTGTTGCCCATAGTGACAGTCTGCAGTTTGGGTAATAGCTAAGAACCACATCCAGTGGCACTCACCGTAGGTCTCGCTCTCAGCCAGGGGTGATGCAGTGACAACACTTAGCACTGAGGATAAAGTATTGTTGAAAACACCTTTCACATCACACTCAGAAGTGAAGCTCTGGCTATAGACAGCACTGTGAGATTTACATCTTTTTGTAAGAGCTAACTACGGATTTTCACCTCCTCATTTCAGTGGAATACTCTTTCTGTCTCCCCGATCTACTTGAATTTCCACATAGGCATGGTATTCTCCTCTTCCCTGCTTAAACTATTAGCCATTACCTTTATGGACTGTGAAATAGCAGCCAAGCTCCACTCCAGAGCTCGCTATCTCAGCAGCATATGCAGTTTTTCACCAGGCCCTTTGGATAAGAAATGGTTTTCAGATGTACAAACACTAACCCACTGAAAAGTAGAAAGCTGCCAGCCTCAGAAGGAGCTGTGTGACAACAAGAGCGGTTTCCAGGGTCCCAAACCTCCAGTGCCTCAAGCTGTCAATGGCAGCACATACACAGCTGACATAGATCCAAAGCTGTTTATAAACTGTTCTTGATCTGTAACTTGTAAGTGCCCCAGGCGACACTTACCAGTAAGTACCAGCCCCCTGCGACGTCAGTTCCATGCCATCAACAGAGTTGTAGCTGTCATCATCCATGATTTTGGAAAGCCCAAAATCTGTGATTTTTATCTCTCCACATGCAGTACCATTGACTAGAAGAATGTTACCTAGACAAAGGAAGGAAACAGCCCCTTATGACACACATCTAGCAGGAAAAAAACCAAGAATAAAATTGCACTGAACTCTGGCACTCTGCACGAGAGGACAAGGAACCTACACAGTCAGCTGCAGCAGCCTGGGGTAGTTGTTTTAACACTCAATGACCCCGAGCTCCACAGACCACTCAGCTCCCACCAAGTGCTACAACTGATACGCCCATCCTTGAATGACCCAGTGGCCTGACATTACTTGGAGCCTCCGGATTCTGAGCCCTATCAGCGAAACGAGCTTGATGCCTGTGCTGTTTTGACCCCTCCCAAAGGTCCCATTGGAAGGGCAGGTCAAAAAGGAGGATCAAGGAGACAAGTACACATACACAGTTATGACTCATTCTGCCCAAAAGTCCTGACTTGCCCTGGCCTCTCAACAAGCCCGAAACTCTCTCCTTCCTGGCAGTGCTCCCCAGAGGCTTTCTAAGCTCAAAAAGGACAATTACTCCTTAGGCAAGAGTCTTATTACAAATCCATCAAGGATCAAGAAGTCAGATCATCACTGTTTTTTCTCAAAGCCTACAATAAAGCAGCAGAATCGTGCATGATGGCAGCGGATGAATCACAGCTTTAGACAACTGTAGGCAGAGCTCTGCAGCATGCTCAGGCAGCACAGGAACAGTCGGCAGCTGGGGGAAGAAACAGGATCCCTAGAACCAGTGCAACAGCACCACCTCCTGTACAGATTCCTCACGCTGATGCAATAAACCACATCACATACCAGTTACACAATGCTGATGAAGTGCCACCAGTACAGGGCAACAAGCCAGGGGTAACGGCTCAGAGAGGTGGCTGAGTTTTACTGGACTAGGAAAAAAGCTACGTAGCCAACAGGCATCACCCCAAAAAAAGAGCGCTTCCATTCTCCCTCTCGTGACTGTGCCCAATGGTAAAGGGAAATCTGCAACATCATTTGGAGAGGACCTTCTACAAGGCAGATGTTACCGAGCGTAAAGGCAGACCTGAGCGAACACAGTTTGACTGTATGCCCTCAGCTTCGCCAGCTGCCGTGCGGTATGAAAACACACGTCCAAGTTAGCTTCTGCTACCAAATTTTCAGGCAGATGATTAAAGAATAGACCAGAAGAATGAGAACATGAAACACACTAGTAATTATGGGGACCTTTATGAAGCAATAACAGAAGCTCTCAACAGCAGAATACAAGCAGGACATTAAGAAAACAAACAGACACTTGGTGGTTCAAGGGCTCATTCTGAACAAGGAGGCTACTTCTTCTGGAATGTTACTTCCTTGTTTTATTTTGAAATTCTGGGAGCAAATGCCCTTTTCACAGCATGTTCTAGGCATTTTAGGTTTTTTTTCTTGTTGCAAGTCAGTTTTCCCAGACAGCCCTGTCTCCTTTCTGCTGTCTGACCAAAGAAAACTTCCCCATGTTACTTATAACCCATTACCTTTAGTTAGCATCCTTAAGCACGTCAGCTAGCAGCACAGCATACCTGGTTTAAGGTCATAGTGTATGATGGGAGGTTTGATTTCATTTAAGTATTTTAAAGCATTCACAATCTGCATGATAATGGATCGCGCCTCTTTCTCCGACATTAACTTGTGCTGTTTCAGGTAGAAGTCCAGATCATTTCCCTCACAGTATTCTAACACTGTACAAAACCTGAAGGCAAAACAGCAGTTGTAATTAAGGCACCTGATAGAAACCAGAACACTTTGTTATTGCTTGTCTGTAAGACTGACCTATTTGGTCAATATATTAAATTAAGAGTCCTCCAGCCTGTTAATCCCTTTCTAAAAATAACCTACCAGGAGCACAGTACTCGGTGCTCAACAGTACAAAGGTCAGAGATTCCCCCATTAAATGCTAGATCCAGAAGCGGAAAGCTGTATCAGCTGGGGCATTTGCCCAGGCCAAAGAGTAGGATTTACTAGTAAAGCACCACATCTGACATAGCTGGCATACTGGTTTGTCAGCTAACATCTCTGGAAAACCAATGTAGGTTGAGACCGCCTCAGATCTCTCTGCAGTACAGTCTGTAACATTGGTGTGGACGTTCTCTGGACTCTCCTGGAAAGCTTTGAGAGGCTAAATGCTTTGGCTGTAGCGAATGGGTCAAACCAAGTCAAAGGACACAGCAATATAACTTACGAGTCAGTATCCAGCGAAAAGTAGTCATATAGCTTAACTATTCGAGGATGATCCAGTTCTTTGTGAATTCTGTACTCTCTACACGCATGTCTGAAAATAGGAAAGTCTGAGCATTAGTCACACAAGTGACTGAATTCTAAATTCTGCTGATAGCGAACCCAGACATACCACACAGCAGTCCAACTTCAATCAAACCCATGCACGTTATTCAGACAGCCTAGGAAAAGGCAAGCAAACAAGGAACTGCACAGAACAGTTCTTGAGAACCGCAGAATCCGAGTGCATGTCACACGCTGGCAATACTACAAAAAAACTAATCTTGATTAATGGTACTGCTTGCCAAAATAGAATAACGTCGTAATAAATTGTTAAGGGATCCAAGACAGCTGAACACAAAAATCAGCAAGTTCTAGAAAAATTCCATGATGCTCAAAAGCTCAACTTCCAGGCTTCAGATTCAGCTTAGTTTGTCCCAGTAACATGTTGGGGAATTAAGATCACAGCTTTATCTTTGAAGCTCTGTTGAGAAGGCTTGGCTGCCATTCTGCTGAGTTTATCTAATCCATGGCACTAGGGAGCAAGTGTTACCAACACCAGAAGGCTTCCTGTACCGCCCTTCTAGGCCATGACATAAATATAGTCCTAATCATCTGTGAAAGGATTAAGTCTTTTAGGAGACAAAGGGAAGGGGAAGCTTTCAGGGAGCACAAGGCAGGTGTGTACCAAGAAGGCAGGCATGAACAACTGCTTCCCACAAGAGCTTCTCCTTCAGAGAGAAACAGCCACTTTAACGCTTTCTTCATAAAGCGCTCCTGGTGCTTTAAAACCTCGTGCTGTAGCGCTTATACAAGATTGTGTGCATGCACATGTTTAAAGCATTTCTAATCTGACCGTAACTTTTGCAAGTAGCTACTGGGACAGAGAGTGGCTTTCGAAATCTGGCAAAACGCACAAAAAAATGGCACTGGATTCACAGCTGGTTCACAGGCACTGGGTAACCAAACACAGGAGGAGTCTGGAAACACGGCCGTCTGCTCTACAGCCTTACTTACTTGTGATAGTTTTCTTTCTTCTCATCTCTCCAGTTTTTATTTAACTGGTGTATTTTCACAGCTACATATCTCTGTTCTGTTAAATCAAATGCCTGCGGAGAGAAGAGCTGAAAATCAGTAGGAATCACAACTTCAAGTTAATACTGCAAAAGCAGACAAGCTTTAACAAACCAATATCCCCACCCAGGAAATCAGCATTACGACACACTGAGTGAAGAGCAAACCCACATTTTGATGTAATTAGTTTCACTAATGAAACCAAGCAACTCGGAAAACAATTGAATATTTTGTGCTTTGATCTGACCTTCCCTACGGGATCTAACTAATGCTGCATTTTACCAACAGAGCTACAATGGGATCAGAAAAGCTGAATTCCCAAAATATAGTCAGTTAATCACACTGGGAAAGACCCTGCCATTATTCCCGCAAGCCACCTAATCCATTTTCTACACTCAGTTAAAAAAAAACACCCAACCCAGATCATACAGAGGATTTTTAATACTTTGTTTCACACGGGTAGCTCAGCTCTCCATCTTAGAACAAAATGTTTGAGCTTATTTAAAAGCTGGAGAATTCAATGGCTGAACTGTGTAAATCTTGCGCTGTGTTTTTTCCCTCCAGTTTCTCGCTATTTTGGCAGTCTTTAAAAAACAGACCACTGGAATTGTGCTCTTTGAGAAATGCAGAAATCTTTTACCTTGTCTGAGAGCAGCAACAGCTAATAATTTATAGAACGGGACAAAATCTCATTGTAAGCAGACATCTCAAAAGGTGCACACTTAACCTCTAATGCTTAACAGATTGGCCAAGACCCTGGAGAAAAGGGGCTAAGCGTAGCTTTGTTTCAATAACATAGTTACAACTCTTCAGCGTGGTCAGGTATGAAGCGTTCCTACCCTCTTGCTTTCATCTGCGGAGCCAAGGCTTTCTACTTAGTCAGCAAAACCTCCAAAGAGCAGTTCAGAGTACTTACATGCAGATCACACTTTTCACCACCTGAGCAGCCTAGCCCCCCTGGTTTAGGTATCTATTGTTGCACTGCATCAAACTAGTAAATCACTGTGAAGTTTCCAATATTTGCATTGGCACAGTTGGTTTCATTCTAGCCAAATTCAACATGAATTAAGAACTACTGGGTGCAGATGGGGAATATTCAGAACTGAAAAGGCTCTAGGCATAATAGTCAAATAGCAAGTGCCAAAGCATCACAGGTCTTGGCCATGCAAGAGTGCTGACCCACAAACCAGCCTCAGTTCCAAGGAAGTCACAAGACTACACACAGAGCCTGCGACTTCACAGCGTAAAATGAAGGCACAAGGAAAAAGCCTTCTACCCCCAGGAAATGAAAGCTTTGCTCTTATTATTGAAGCTATTTTCTCTTATTTAAAGTGACGCTCAGACTTGCTGTGCCGTACTCAATAAAAGCTTTGCTACTTAAGGTATTTGTGTGTAGCACTTGAAGAAACAAGCGGTTTGCTTCTCTGTCCTGACAAAACTGGCAGACTTGGTGCACCATTTTCTTGAAACTTACGCTTGCAGGAAATCTGACTTCCAAGGACAAGGGCAGAACCTAAAAATCCCAAGCCAGATGCAGCATGTGCTTTGTCCTCCTGTTTTCCCTCCACAACCACACATGCCATCGAGAAAATGTGTAAAAACTCTGCTTACTGTAATATTTAATTGCAGATTCAGATTACACCACAGATTGCCGCTTCAAATTTACCTTATATACTTCACTGAAGCCGCCTCTACCCAGAAGATGTAGCAACAAGTATCTATCATTTAGCGTTGGATGGTCTTTAAATCTGGCAAGAAAGACGCAGTTTAAGAACACAGAAGTAATGCAATCTACTGCACAGTAAGTTACAGCTACCACACATCTTAGAAACAACATCTTAATATTAAGACAGAAAAATTTTAAATCTGGCAGTCGTTAACACAATTTTAATACCATTTGATCACTTTGCACTAATGAAAGACTATATGATACCTTGATGCACTTGGAAGCCTTTATCTTACACGAACTTTAAGTTATACCACTGTGCCAATTAAAAAGAGATTGTTTCCCGTTATGAAAGGGACACAAAAAATTGTTATACATTCTTGTCCCTGAATCCCATGTGCTTACTGTGAGTTATCTTCATTGTGTATCCTTTTCAATTCCCTGATATGTAGATTTCTAACCCTCTCTAGCCGTTCCAGCTCCGCCTGGATCTCTGCTTCTTCCTGCAGAAGGGAAAAACAACATGGTGTAAGACAGCACAGTTAGCATTTCCGCCTCATTTACAGAAACACAAATGTAATTCCACTTGCAGAAGTTGTTGGTAAATAACTGGTTTGGAGATTAGAGAGATGGTCATAGCCAACTAAGAGTCAGGCAGAAGTTAAAAAGAATGAAAACTGACTGGGCGGTTTTGTTTACACCTACACACAGACAGGAGCAGACATATCTTTATGACTTCTTGTTTTTAACACTTTCTTTAATTAAGAAGCATTGTAGCTCTTGTCCTGCTCCTTTCCTCATTAAGTGCTATGCAGCTGTTTTTGTAGGAACTCAGCCTGTGCTGGGACAAGAGAAAGAGGACAGCCCGCACAAGTAAGGAACGGGGATGTCATGATGCCACATGGGGATGGGGCAGCATCTGGAGAGGATGGAGGGTGTGGAAGGACAACATGCGGTCCATTTAGTGGGAAGCAGTAGAACAACTCATGGTGTAACTTAGTGCCATGTGGAAGTTTCAATACACTGTTTATAGAGTTGGAAGTTCTTGTGCCCTCAAACACAACACTAGAATTCACATTGCTGCGGCCAGGTTTGCAAACCTCAATTAAAAGCGCGCCTTGAGCAGCATTATTTGGTATATGTGACTCAAGGGACACAGCTCCCCATTTGTCTTGTGACTCTGTTCCTTCCCTTCTCAACTGGTTCTATTTTTAGGCACAAAGAACGAGCTAGTTTCCAAAAGTGGAGAAGGATAAGCACAGCTTCAGACAATTCCACGATCCGAGAACATTACTTCATTTTCCATTAAGGTCCATTTCCAAATGGGTTCCTCTGTTGCAGGGTGGCACAGTACATGCCGGCATAGATGGACCTGCAATTAATCCACTCCAGCAACGCGGAAGCTGTAGAGCAAGCATGCCTTTAGCATACTCCTGCCCGTCTCGCTTCGCTTTGCTCACAGGTCAATAAAACACCACGGGCCGAGTGCCAGCAGATTCCATGTGTGCATTAACTTTCCCTTGCCACTGAAAATAACAAGGAGTACAGTAGCATTATCAAGGCCTTGCGTTCAACTTGTGTTTCAAGGTTGCAGGAAAAACTAAGCGTAGAGCTCAGGTACCACCTGAGAAAAGGAGGGACATTCCAGCAATGCATTTGCACACTTCCTCTTTGTTTGACAGAAAACTCTTCGGCCTTAGCAGAGATCACAGCTAGCCGGGAAATAGCAGAAGACATGTATTTTTTTTTTCAGTACTTCATCTGTTGAAGTGTCCCAGAAAACTTATTTATGGGTTACTGCAACCACTTTAAAGGTAACTAACAGCTTATCTAATTATAACCTCACTTGCAGGAACAGTTCCTACCAAAGCCAATGTATCTGAAAACAAATGTGCATTGCAACTACCTGAACAGTACCAGTTTCCAAAAGCCCAAGAGATTTTATTGGACTGTTACTGATAATGCCGGTTACTCAATATTGCAAAGAAATGGGAAAGTCAATGACGGTTGCAGTTTTTGTTGTGTTCTTGTAATTGTCTTCCCTGGGTCCATTCCTTCATGTTCCCCCACATTAGACACGTACAGAGCCCAACACTACACAGGTCATAGTGACAGAATGAGATGCATCAAAACAGTGGAACTCCCTGCATGAAATCATAACTGAAAAGAGAAGGAGATCTATTTACTGAAGCAAAGAACATCTTTCCTGAATACCACTGCCTTGGCAAAAATTATTACAAAATCTTGGCCATCCCTTTCAAGCAATAAAAACCTCTCAGTTATCAAACAAACAGTGGTGACCTCTACAGAGAAATGCTATTGCTCATAGAACACTGAATCAAAAACCTACCTAAAGGCCTTTTCTGCATTTAGTTCTTACCTTTTTAAGATGACCTAGTCGGAGTTTGAAGATTTCTTCCTGTTCATGGTACTCTGCTAACGTTAACCTGCACAGAAGAGACAGACCCAATGCATTAGGTTTCAACGCATGTGATAACGTGAATGGTCTGCAGAACACACGTCTCCAGTGGAAGTGACAACTACGCAGTCACCAGCCAGTGGGAAAGTTTTTAGGTAAACTCTGCAATCTATTTTTTTAAAATAATCAATCTAAAGGAGACCACAAGCTTAAGCCTTGATAAAGCACATACTGATTTCAAATCCAAGCCCCTAATAACACCTATTTAGGCTAGGGACTGACTTTTAACAAAGAAAGCTAAACCACAATCTAAATATGGAACAGTGAAGCACAAGTGTCCCACATCTTATTTTTTCATTTCAAATTTGCTTTATGGACTCTTATTACAAAGAAAAATTTGAAGACAAGCCGGATAATTCAACCCAGCTATTCGGTCTGGGACTACGAGCACACCTGGCCACAGAGCCACTGCGCACAGAGCAATGACCTGGCATTCAGAAGTTCTTCCTGTTTCAGGCTCTGCGAACTGGCTTCCAGGGAAACCTTGGGAAATGTACTTCACCTGTCCATATCTTTGACCTCATGTGTAGTTAGGAGCAGCAATGGGATATGGGGAATAATCCCCGTTTTGTTGATGGTAAATGATGTGCAAAGTTTCCATTCCAGGTAGCTGGTCAAAAAAAGTTTCATAATGCTTTTCATGTCTTTACAGCCAAAGTGTGCCATGTAGGACAGAGGCGAAGCACAGCCTTACACTAAATAATGACAGATCCTACCACTCGTGAAATGTAATGATGTGCTGAGTTCTTTAAGGTTAGAAAAATGAATTGTTACATTAATTTTCTCACTACTACCGACAAGGAGTTTTACAAAACCATCATGTATGTGTACGTAAAGCTATGAAGCCCTTATCAACTGCATCTGCTTACTTTGTAAACAAGATGTACATGTGACCGCATATAAATATCTTTTTTGAACATAAATTTACTTCAAAGCATGTCCCAGGAGGACTCCTGTTGCAGCAGTTACGTTCTGCACAGTACTTAGCACAGCGGTTAGTGTATGAGGTTTCCACAGCATCCATACGACAACTAGTTGCAAGAGGGGACCGAGTCCTGTGTCTGTGCAGGGCTGTGGGACCGTGGCTCACTACACAGTAAACTGAGAGGAGGTAGTATTCAGCTGGTTAAGTGCTCATCTTGAAACGACCCAAACTTCTCTCCACCGCTGATAATGCTGAGGGTCTGCATAGTTGAAATATGTGCTAAAGCAGTTGTTAGCTGTTAAAACTCACAAGCCAAGTTCCCTTTGAAAGAATCTTGACTGTAAGGAACTGCTAATTATAAACATCCATACAAAATGCTGGTACCATAAATGTTTACATGTTGCCTCATTTCATATAAAAGCATGCTAATTCACACGCCCCCAACAGCCTGAATTTTAATCACATTCAGCTAATCTAAAAGACCGTCCCAAAAGTTTAGGTCTTTAATTGGTGTTGCTGTATAAGGAATAAAAAGACAATTGAATAAACCAGCAACAAGCTTGCCACATATTCTTGTTCACAAATGAAATACAGGGCTAAACACCAACAGTCTACTCATTAAGCAGCCGATGTAATGAGTACCACCAGGCTAACGTTGCCCAAAACGGCTGCCTGTCAGCAGCAAGCATTACAAAAATCAAGGGGGCTCTAAGACAGACGCTGCCCTGGTTCATGTAAGCATGCTTGAAATACACTACTTCCAGTGCAGCTGAAGACTCTTAAGGTTGTCCAAGGTGCCCTAACAAACCTCAAAGCGCCCCAGCAGATTAATATTCCTGAATGAAAATCTTTTTCCCATTCACAGGCTAGAAACTAGTTTCAGGAGAGCACATGTTTAATTTTGCATCATGGGACCTTCCTCTCCTTTTTAAGACAACACAGCAACAACCATGAACCAAAGAGGAACCAAAAATCAAATGAAGGAATTTGGCTGTCTGCTTCTCATTCAACTTTCAGAAACATTTATATCCGACTTGCCTAAAAGACAGCCTCTGTAAGAATTCCACCAAAAAAATCCTCCCTCCAAAACTCAGAAAATTTTGTACCTGATGCACATTGGTCCAACAAATGTGTTTACAGGATAAGTAATGATTAAGCAAGCAGTCAGTCAGTTCAGTTGTTTCAGCAGACTTTCAAAAACAGTGTTTTCAAAAGCTAAAACACTCCACATGAACCACATCCATACACCGGCAAGCACTTTTTTATCAAGAATGCCACAAGAAGCTCTGTAAACCACAGAGATAAAACTCTGAAATATATCAGCAAAAAACAATAAACCAGCAAGAAAGAGAGAAAAAAAGACTGGGTAGCACAAACAGGCTTACTAGCAAACCCAGGTAAAGCTAGAGTACGTCAAGGCACGTTCACAACGTAGGCAGAAGCTCACTAGGTATCACAGAGATTATCATGATCTCCAGGCACATCAAGACCTGTGCTGCCATGTCTGCACAATAAGCCACGCTACAGCTGCGCCAGTCTGCTGGGGAAAAGGATCCCTACAGAAATGGGGAAAGCCTCATCCTGTCCTTAGAAGTCAAAGGTTACCACAAGGAACAGCAATACTTCAAAATATCCACCCAGACATTCGGTTTAATTCTCCAAACTCAAAGGCTGCAATGCAAAAGGACATCTTTAAAACTTTATTTAGTTGTTTTTAAGCTCACTTGGCCAGAACAAGGCGTAAATGTATGCATCATGCTACTTATTTGCAGAAAGCACACAGTGTCCTCCAATACAACACACGTGATCAGCAGGCACCAGCATCCTATCTGGGGGCACCGCCCTGGTTGCCCAGAGCTCCCTGAACACCACAATTCACCCAGTCTTGTGCCATCTCTGCTGTGACTGCAAGAGGCAGCGGGAGCTTTTGGTTCATGTGCACTTTTAAAAGATCAAGACCAAGAATTCAAAGGGCTCCAGGACCTCTGAGGTCAAGCCATGCCCAGCAGATTTAATAGCGCAAAAAGAAAAGTGTCACTGAGAGTTATGGTATTAGCCAACAGCAATAAAACGAAGACTGTAAAGGAAACTGGTAGAAGGTGGCAGAAAGTCTCTGAGTTAATGTACTTCCAACTCACAAAAACTTCCCAAAAATTTATGTTCTAAATTTCATGTGAGAGACAGCTTTCCTCTCTCAGAATATCAGGACACTTAGAGCATCAGTAACTTCAAATGAGGTGGTGGCAGTGAATCTCCTGTAAGATGAGTAGCACTTCAACCACCTTTCCACTCCCTGACTATCTGCAAAGGCCTGCTTTGGAGAGACAGCTCAATGCTTAATGCACTGGCTTTATAGAGAGCATCTTTTTTCTTCAGTGTACCAAATTAATTGTTTGAAAAGCCTCACCAGAAAGTACATGGGAATAAAGGCTTCTAAAAGTGCACAACTTTTTTTCCCTTAAAAAAAGCACCACGTATCATACAGCGATACCAAAAAAAATTCTGAAGTTGCAACACTTAAGACAGACACCACTTTTCAAACTTGACACAACAGTAATACTGAAAAAGTTACTGCATTCAAAAAACCTCAGCTCATACAAAGTCTGGATTATTGCTGAGTCCTTGTTTTACTCCAATGAGAGCTATTTAGAACCGCAGCCAGATGTTGCCGAATGCCAGGCTAATTCCACAATATGCATTTGTGCACGGAGTGAAGCCTAGAGGCAAGGGCAAGGTTCCATTTCCCAGTAGATATTTTGTGCTCTAATCAAAGCATTCAGCTTTGCAATGTACCGAGAAGGCCACGTAACCTACGTTTCGTTTTCTGCTCCATTGGTCTTGTTCTTGCGCTGCTTCTGCTCGTTGCTTGCTGGAGGGGTCTGTCCCATTGCAGGTGGCTTCCGTTTTGCTAACATTTTTCGTTGCCTTTCTATTTCTTCCCGCTGGGAATTTATCCTTTCCTGTTGCCTGGAAATAAAAGAGTAGAAAAAACATGAAGCAGATAACTAATGGTATGTACTTGGTTGTCTTCAGCATCTGCTCTCAACAGATTGGAGCAATGAATTTCAAATCAGTTGTACTTGTAACAAAATATTTTTGTACAGAAAAGGAGGATGTGCCAAACATTATGACTCAGATTTTTTAAAGGTATTTTACATAAAAGGGGATTCTTTTCCTGGCCCACGGAAACCTTTCAGTAAGTGAAAGGTTTTATTCATGCAGAGGATATCCAAAAACAAGGAGTTGCTAACCTCACGGAAAACCCAGGGATCCATGGTAAGTCACTAACTTTCCACACACTTTTTCCTAGAAGACTGTGTTCTAAGTCTCAGACTTTCCTGTTAAAACTATTCCTGAAGTCTGGCACTGTCTGAGAAAGCACCCTTATATTTCAAGGGTACAGTTAAACTATCCTTAGTTCTCTGGAATATAACCAATACCATTCCTAATTTCACTAAGAAAACAGTCTCTCCTCCAAGATAAAAAGACTATCTCAAAACCTTTTACAGTAATAAAAGCACTCTTGAAATTTCAAGTCTAAACGACTCGAGCATTTCCATACTTAATTCACTTTTTAAGAGAGCCAAGACTGCAGGTAAATATTCCAGAAGTATTTCTTCCATGCCTTACAGCACAAACCAAGGAAGAATTATGAAGTCCTTAATCTGCGCCTAACAAGAGCAGCACCTCCCTATCAGACTACAGCGAAGTGATATGATTTTAAAGGATCACACATAACCGCTCTAATGCAATTAATTTGCCAAGTCCTACTTAAAGGTCTAGGCCAGGTGGGAATTTACTGGATATTTCCATTAACATCCTGCATAAAAGGGTCTCTGATCTTCATTTCCAGGTTTCTGCAGTCCCTTTGATCACTGTTACCAGGAGGCAAAAAAAGTTAAATAGTATGGATTTTCTCTTTTAAGCTTCTCTACTTTCTACTTTAAAAAGAAAAGGAGCTAATTAGCCTTCCTTGACTAAGGATTTGCAACTCTGCAAATCAAATTGATTGACTCAAGATAGGCGTGGGAATTAGGTCCACCTCTCCACCCGAAGCACTGCACAGCCAGGTAGGTGCACTGAGAATACCCAAGAGGGCAGCCTACCGCCTTCCAACCCAGCGGCCAACTCAGATGATCTGATTGCAGTTTCAAGTCTCTGGAGGTTTAAATGGAAACTTATTTCTCATCTCAATGCGAAAACGTTCCCCATTGTCAGTAGCCGAGTGGCTACCTGATCCTTTCATGCAGCAGCCCCACCGTTCTCACATTTTGACATGCAAGACATCACACACAACTGCTTAGTTTTTCCATCTCTGCCTCTGAAGTTAAAGCAACTCTGTTTGTCCTCACTTGATGAGGTTCTGGAAGGCATAGCCATCTGTCCACTGCTCGGTGAAAGACGCCCCATGCCGCACCGTAGTGAAGTGACCTAGCCTCAACCGATCCTGCATGCTCTTATCTCTGCACGCCATCTTCTCCTGTTTTGACTGAAAACAAAATAACACACGTTAAAATATAAGCCATAAATCATCAACGAAGAGCTATGCTGTGTTTTAAATCACTACCAATTCTTACAGCTTTTCATTGTTTCAGTACTGTTCATCTGAAACCCAGCTGAAAATTATTGACCAAACCATTGCTGGTGCTTCACACTGGTCTAACAGGTATTTGTTTGCCTGCCTCCTGATATTTCAGCCTCACCTTCCCTTCCCCATTACTGCTTGGGCAGCTCACCCATTCTATCATCAGTTGAAATCAGCCTAGCAGTAGGATTAGAACTACTCCTTCGCTTCAGTAGCTTAGCTAGACTCCAGATGTGGCTCTGATCAGGCCCTTATTCACTCAAACAGGAGATGAAGAAAATACACCTTGAATCACTGTTAAGACTAAGATACAGTGATCTGCCAGCTCAGCCCTAGACTTGCACCACTCCCAGAGTTGACACAATCCCAGTTAGGTCACCAACATGCATAAATACTGCTGGTGGTGTCTGTCACAGAGTGTTTCCGGTAAGTGAGAGGAAACTTCCAAGGCCTGAGATGAGAGCAGCAAAGTTTTGGTCAGTTAGGATTAAAGGTGAACCAGCAGAGCTGCTCACTGGAGCTATACACCACCTATCTGAACGCCAGGTCTACATAACACCTAGCCCAGAGTTACAAATCCTCCCAGAAACGGGTGTCACATTCGGCCAAGAACAATCAGCTCTGCGACAAAATCACCTCAAACAGACTGCACGTACTGGCCAGCACCCTGGTAGTTCTGCCCATCCAGTGCCCACAAACAATAGATGTAATTGGCCAACAGGTGAAAGAGCAATCAAACCCCCACATTGTTTAATCAACAGGAAATCTGGAAATCTTTCAACACTGAAGCAGGTTGGACGCTGGTAAACAACAGCCTGGCACTTTCCCCAGTGTCTTTAGTGTGTTGTTTTGAGTGTTATACAAAAGCAACGACCTCCAACTTTGCCATTTGAAAGAAGGAAAGGTCTAAATCACTTGCCCATGTCACAGAGCATATCTAGCAATTTCACTGCACAATCTGATACTGCTCTTGTATTGCCAGAGCTGGACAATGTTGATTCTCAGGTGTATGAGTTTCCAGATCAAGTAATACCTGCTGCACTTAGAGCTCAGACTATTTCACTTAAGCAAGGGAGATCACGCTTTGAAACTGAAGAGTAACCAAACCAAAACATTCTGAACTATTTCAGTCTTACGATTACATTCCCATTTGCAGAGAAAGATTTCAAGACAGAATTCCAGTTGTCTTTTATCACTATAGCAGCAGGAACAGGTTTTCACTGCTCAAAAGATTGAGAAGTTCCCAAGGATGCAAACTGTGACTTGCAGAGATGTGGAAAGTCCCCTGCTCACCTTTTCTATAAGAAGCTTCTTGCTCATCGTTACACATCTATTCAACCGCTCCTTGTACTTCTCCAGCATCTTTTGCTGTTCATCTATCTGCCGTCTCAAATCGCAGTTGGCCTAAAAGTGAACAGAGAAGAAAAGCATTCGACTTCAAACCAAGGAGCCAAACTAAGCATCACCTAGGAAGAAGTTTCTCCAGCTAGCTCTAGGCATCAGATTAAAGTAAGCAAACCAGCAGGATAAGAAAAAAAACTAGGTTCCTCTTAACAAAACATCCAAGCCAAGCTCTTCTTTTTTTAACCCACTCAAATCTGAATACCCCTCTAGAACAGGGAAGTGCTATCATCCTGGTTTACAGATAAGGGACTAAGGCATAAAGAGGCTGAACACAAGCACAAGGAATTTTTTTTATTTTTATTTTTTTAAATATTTAAGACCTTGCCACAGCTACCAAGTCTCAAAATAGCTTAGTCATCCCTGGACTATCCTCACTCTTTAGCCACAATACTGGCAGAGGAAAAGGATGGGGTAACTCCCTTTGCACTTTCAGTTAAATTCTTGTTCAAGTTACACACTGCTATACACACTGCTCCCAGTAACAGCTGTTGTTTTTAACACCACCACAGAGTACAGCAGGATTTTATGTGCAACCATTTACACTGATAAAAAGTTAAATGTAACGATCCCCTCCCAGCCAATAGTCTGCCTTCTGATGAAACAGTGATGGTTAAAAAAAATAAACCTATTTCCTGCTTCATGGATTATTTTCCACAAACCCACATGTGCCTCTGTGTATGTCTCTACCAGCTTGTCTTCGCTGTTTTAGGTGCTGAGGCCAGACACACACAGAGAGCCTTCCCTCTTCTCCCTTTAATGTGTTTTCTAATCCTTTTCAACATTTCACAAGAGATGCCTCTCCAGCTGACGAAAGCTAAATCAATTAAAACTCCTCCATGAAGCCAAGATCCTTGATTTAAAGCTATTTGTCTTAACCCATAGTGTTCTTCAGTAAAAGATAAGCTTTAGTATTTTCATTTGACCAAAAGGCGTCATCATCTCTATACATGTTACTGACCCTGATGAGTGAGCATTTCAGAATACAACTTCACAGCCTACTGAGAGGCTACTGAACAAAAAGCAGTCGGTTCCTTAGAAGAGGGGAATAATTCTGAAAAGAAACATGTTAGGTTAGCTCGCAAAATACACAAAAAGCGTGCAACTGACCAGAGAAAGGCGAACAATGCTGAGGGCACAAACACCTGAGCTAGTGCTTACCGACAGTAACTGCACTACAGCCACAGTCACTGCTATGCTGCTTGGGGATTCAGGCAGGCCCAAACAAAGTACAAGTCAGACAATTACCTTGCACGTAAGGGATGACTGGATTTGTTTTACCTTGCGAGTGCTGGTTCTACAAATGGTACACAAGACCCTGCTCTGCAGCCTAGCTGGCACATGCATTCTAGGTGTCTTTAAATAGCAACTTTTAGAAGAGTTGTCCCACTTTAAATACTTACTCTTAATAAGTCATCTATCCTCCCCTCCTTCTTCTCCAAGTCAGAGTTCTTACTGTTTTCTAGTGCAGATATTTTTTCCATTGTGAGGTCAGACTGTAGGGAAAAATCACCATAAACCACATATAAGAAAAACAGATGTTTCAGATAGTCAGCACTTAACATCACTATGTAACCTTCTCTAATCTGAACAGTCAGGGCAAGAAGGAACCGCTACATCCTAGTGGTCTGGGAAAGAGGTTTCTCCATTCTGCATTTTCATATTACATGGTGGGCTCCTCCGGCATAGGAGGTTCAGTCAGCTAGCACAAAGCTGCTCTGAAGAATGCAAACTGATAATACATAACAAGCTACAATATCCTCCATGTCCTGCAAATTTTGTTTTTATAGTTGAGTTTTGCCCACTCCTTGGTGGTCTCTGACACTCACTGTCCTTTCCTGCAGTGCAATATAGCTTGTAAGGGAAAAAGGCTCAAGAAAAAAAAATATATCCACCAAATCCCAACCCATCAGCTGGAATATCAAATTATGAGATATTTTATGGGCAGACAACGACCTGCTAGACAGAAGACAATACCTGTGGGTTCTAAGTTGGTATAGACAGAAAACACAGGTCTTAATTTTAAAATACTATAACATACTGACGGCAGGAATATTAGGCACAAGTCTTTATTTCTGACAAACAGAAGTGTTAGTGCCCACTACGGACAGGTGCTTTCCAGTTCTTGAGTGAAACCTATCTGGAAAGTTTTATGGGGTGCAGCACATCTCAAATACCTCCACCAGTGAACTGAGAGTTACACCCAGGAACAGAAGACCAAAGACATATTCTTATTGCTAGAAAACATCGCATATTTCAAACACAGTACTCTAATGGAGGGGGAAGAAAAGTGAAGAAGTCAGTATGTACATGAACACAACATCTTTAAAAAACCCAAGTCCACGTAAGGGAATCTTGCTCCCTGACTGCATACACGGATTTCACGTTTATGGCTAGCAAGCAGCTATCCTGGTTCTGAGAAGAGTTAGCAGAGACTTACCTGTGGAGTTGTTATATAACTGTTCTCCAAATTTCAGGCTTGCCTGGAAGCTAACACCATGAAGTGAGAGACAAACTTGGCAGACTGTCGCTTGTCTACATATGCCCAGTATGGGAAAGATCAAAAAGACCACCTGCCAGCACTGTGCATGAAGCAAGATGAGCCTAAATCCCAAAAGACAGAGAGGAGGCCTGGGCAGGTCACCCCACTTCTGCCTTAACATGGTTTATACTTCCTGACAGCGTGCAGGAAGCACATGCGACAAAAGCTTTTGCTACTGAAGGCAACGAGAAGGCTGTCTGTTGAAAACCTAGGCTGCATCCACTCAGCCAAGCAGCGAGTTTCTTTAGTCAGTGACTGTTATGTCATTTTGCCAAACGCACAGACATGCTTGCACTGTGTCAGATGAAGTCATGCTTCAGGATGCATGCTCTTACATGTGACTTCATCACAACTCACCTTGCCTCAGAGCACTTGGAGGGCCCTAGCACTGCCTGAAAATGCTACAAAAATCATGCTTCTGTCATTGCCAGAAGTGGTTCAAACTGGAAGTCACTGAAGAGGGTTTATTTTTTTTAACCCTATCAACTCCAAACAGGTTTGGAAGGAAAACCAAGAATGCATACGTGTCCTCATCATGCAGTCAAGCGTCTTCCTGGATTCTTTGCCTTAAGTGTATGCTTCATCTAGACCTCTGGAGAATACCATGAAGCTGAGCATGGGCAGAAAGCACGCTCAGATAACACGTCACCCTTTCCAAGGAAGACGGAACCCTGTGGGCATGCTAAGCACAGGAGAGGATAAAAACGTCTTGCTTGCTCCAGGAGGGACCACTATTTTAAGCATTGGTGTTGGGACAGCAAAGACTGAAACCTGGAAGTTATCTCTGGCAGGTTCTCGAGTTATGGCATCATTTTCACACATGAATTCTGTGTACTAGTAAGAAACAGAGATCTTCACAGACCAGCATTTTGACAATACAGACAACAAATGTGACCCTAGTGACACAACAGAGCTCAGAGACTTAAGCTACCTAAGTATTCCCAGAGGCAGAACTGCCGTTCTTCATGCACAAAGAACTTGTACCACCTGCTGGGGAAATGGAGAACGAACTTCCCCCAGCAATAAAATCATCTCTGACACAAAACTGATGTGCAAAAATGATTGACATAAAACTGACTGTTTAAAAATCACTCAAGGGAAGGGTCAGTCACCGAGAAATCAGAGATGAAAATCAAAAGAAGATTAAAATCAGGCTTGGAGTATAATAAGCAAGGTGCCTTGCAGATAAAGCTGAACATCCTTATAAGCAACAGAGGAAGATGACACAGCTAAAAGTAAATCTTGCCACAAAGCCACAAGAAGAACTGTAACAATTTAAAAGGCACCAAAAAGACAGCAGCACAGTCCAAAGAGCTACTCCTCTTCTTGAGTCCAGGTCAGTGAAGTTGCTGAGGAGCACCGTCAGGAACACATCACATTCCACCTTGACAGGACAAACTATGCCATAGGTGTACCCCGCAGAGGCCAAAGAACTTCCAGCTAGACTGTGGATATTTGTACTGTAAGCAGTGTGGACACACCCACGAGCCAGCGCCTGAATAGAGGCATTCATAACTATCACTCAGGTTTCCTTCACATCTTCACTTACAAAGAGAGAAACAACATTCAGGATACAACAGAACTGAAACAGACAGAGCTAAGGTGTTCCTCCCCTGACCACATTTGCACACAGCCGGAGAACTGCCCTCAGCATTGACACAGAAAAGCCTCGGTAACAGATTAGGCAAACTCCAGTAGCAGCAACTGAAAAGCATCCTTTACAGGATAAGGAACAAAGCTCAGGGTGATTCACTTCAATCAGCAGTTACAAACTGAGTTGGGACTACTGGCTCTTTTCACTGGAAACATTATGTCTGCTACAAGTGGCATCCTCTTGGTGTGGAAGACAAGCTGCATCAAGTTTCAATCTCATACCCAAGAGATGTATCATCTAGTGAGCTATACCTGTGACTGTTTGTGCTGGATGGAAATCTGTTTTTGGGAAGTGCAGGAATGCTCAGTGTTCCCTGATCCGGTAGAAGATGGGCTGCCTTGCTGGGCCTGCAAAAGAAAGTTAGTGTATTGTTATATGCTCCTCAGCACGATCGCTAGCACCCATGCAGATACACTTATCTTTACATGGGAGGTGCAGCCTGGCCTGGGTACCACACTTGCATGTTAAGGGTGAAGAATGCTCTAAAGAGTTATTTAATTAAAACAAGAGAGTCAGTTTTGTTCAGGAAGCCTGGCCCAACCTGCTAAAAGACAAAGCTTTTAAAAGCCTAACATAATTAATGTCAGCTGAGATTAAGCGAGGCCAAAACAAACACGTCTCAGAGCAAGACTATACTTCATTCTTTTGCTTTTTTGCATCTATCAGACTAGCCTCTCAGATGCTATTATTTTGATCTACATAAGATTGTGTCATTAACTTAAAACTCACGACATTTTATTAAACAAGCAAAGCCTGGGACCTAGAACTCTTCGCAAGGAAGATGAACTTACCAGAAGGTGGTAGACTTGGTCATCAATAAACCAGGCTGCACTTGAACCACTGCCTTTGAGCAGAAAAGGTTCAAATTCCCCATCCCTTAACTAGAAACACCCCTTGGGATTCAAATCTTTTCAGAGCTGCTCACCGAGACAAAAGTAAAACAGAGGCCACCTCCCCTCTGTGCCAGCTGCTCATTCTCTAGCCGCTGCTTCGCCAGCATCACCGACATCAGCGTTGGCAGAGCAGAGTGTTCCTCCTGCGGTTCCTTTGCTGTGCTGCCGTCTACCCCATACAGCGGCTGCTCCACTCGCCGCTGTAACACAGTCAAAAAAAATACAATGAGCTTTTTTTTTTTAAAAAAAGCGATACTCTGACTCTGCCAAAACTGTTGTCAGCGAAGCAGCAGCTCAGGAATGGGCAGGCAGCGTGTTGAGGATCTGATAACTCAAACAAGACTCCTGGAGTGATTGTTCCAATGGCGGACACCAAAAAGTAGGTAAAGTTAACAATTGAAAAAAAAAGTAGCAAATGAACACACAGGATAGAATTTCTTGTCAGTTAACACACTTCCTTCCTTTGCAATTACATGTGTTTCAGAGCCAGTGGGGCAAAATGGGTTGTAGATGCAAAATTCAGTGCATTTTGACTTTGGTCAATGCACTCAAAATGCACTACTTGATGTTTTGGGTTTTTTTTTTTTTAAGGACTCATTTTAATAGGCCAATGTCATGATACATTTGTTATTCTGGAGAATTAAACTGAGTCAGAACTGCTAAATGTCAGCAACCTAAGCATGCCTAGGACCCAGACTTCACAGTAACCTCATTTCTGTCATTATAGTTGGGACCAATCTCCTGCAAGATAAACAAAGTACTAATGTGTTTCCAAAATCTTTAAGAGACACATTGCATCTCTTAAAGGCCAGCTCCTTTCTCTTGCAGTAGACTCATTTTCCAGCTGCGATACAGGAATTGGGTTCAATAAGAATAATCATCTGAGCCACATTGATTACAGCACTCAGCATCTCATTACCCTCACTTTAAAAGCCAGCCCATCAGTGCTAAAACTTGGCAGTCTGGGTAAGAATCATCTAAAGTCCTTCCAAGCTGTAACTCCGGGCCAAGCGTGTACCACACAGAAAGTAAACACTCAGGTCAGCCTTCGGTTTTTCTTCAAAACCTAAACTGCTACCTGAAGCATATTTTCTGGCTAACATTACAAATACCAAGAGTCTGCTTTCTGCCCCAAAAGAATACTTGTACATGGGAGCAACCTTGCAAGAGTCTGAAGACCTGCAGATCATTCTTCTGATCAAAGGAGAAGCAAGGCAATTCAAAGCAGTCAAGAGATTTGAAGACAAGAAGCAACATCCTGAAGCCATTACAATTCCGCCACAATTTCTGATTCCAGAAAATTTCCAGTACAATATAGATTAACTCAGAGGTTTGTCTCATTGTGAAAGACATTTTAATGCTCTGCTCTCTTCCTAGACCACACTGACATCCGTAATGGTGAGATACTCCATCTTCTCCAATTTTCACTCATCCCCCCATTTTTTGGGCTTAGCTCAAACCATTGATACTCAGTATGTAAGAAGAGGACAGATCTTGCAAAATGCACACAGTCGTTTGTTACGAATAAGCAAACATTACAGGTTTAGCTGCAAGAGTAAGGAACAGAAGATAAGAAGCACAAAGAGCACCTGCGTAAGGAGAGACACAAACTGGCCTAGCTGAAACCGACTGTAATATCAGTCTTCACCACAGGATGAATACTCTGTTCAAACTTTTACTTATTCAATACATACAAGTGTAGAAGAAAAACCAAAGGGAGGATCAACTTGTCCCATTATAAATACCTGTAGGGTATCATCTGCTGGAATAAAGAACTGTCCCCAATACATCACATCAGCAACATTCAGAGATGGTATTTCATTAACTTCACTTTGAAGAGGTGTATTAGTGAATTAGTGTAAGACAGGAGGAAGGGCCATTCAATTAACTGATATATTTTAATTTGTATAAACATAAAAAATAGCTAGAAGCATACCTGAAGCTCTTCCTTAAAGCAGCGTTATAAAGCTTCTGAAATCTAGCAACATATACTGAATTCTGAGCAGAGCGTTCATGTTGGGATTTAGTTCAGCACACGTTCGTAAACTGTGCAAAGGTCTCTGCAGAATAACGTAACCAGTAAAGACTTTGCATTTGGTTTTTGGAATACTAACCTTTCCCACAATGCTCCGTACTTTTGTGACACTCAACAAATGCTGACAATTTTTATGCAGGGGTCCAGGCAATGCTCAAGACTAGAGATCAGACACCAGAGCCTCTGAATACTGCTTTGCTAGTTGAAAGATATTTCTTTAGCTGCTCTGTGCTAAAATGGCTTAAAAATACTGGTTATTTCCTTACATTCAGATCTTGCAGAAACACTGTGACTGCAAAACAGAATTATGTAACAAAAAATAGCAGCAGATGTGCATGTATACACATTTCTTTGCAAGCATTTGCTAATGCTCCTTACAAGTCACATGGACATAAAGAGAAGTAAAAGACCTTCCCAATATCATGATGGTATGCACATCCTTCAGTATACTCAAAGGATCCAATCGAGATCGGAATGTCATTGTACTCGTGCTATACAAACATAACGCATCCTCCCAACTCAATGGAGAGCTCAATGAGCTACAATGGAATACAAGATAACTAATATGGCAGTTCCACCTTTTATTAAGGACAGTGATCCATCTATAACCACACAGCATGCTAAAAACATTCACCTTGCACGCTTTAAGTTCAGATATTCATAGCAGTTACAACTGCACTAGCCACTGTCACAGAGTCCTAGACATCTGGCTTCGCTGCCAGAGCTCAGTTTCAGATTTTTTTTTTTTAAAAAAGAGAATAGAGAATAAGCCAAATCACTCACCAAGAGACCCTTCTTTCCTGTTCAGAACCTCTTATTACCTGTCTGAAGCACGACCACCAACCTAATCAATGCCACGCCACCAGCTCTGCCGCCAGGGAGAACACTTACCGGCAAGGGGTTGGATAAGGAATGCTGCGGTGATGATCTGGCGACAGGCGGCACACTTCTACCAGGACTGGTTCCTGGGCCACTTCCCCCAGCAAACTGGCCAAAATAACAGATTTGATTCATCAATAAATGCACAGAGATACTATAATTAAGCAAGTCTAACAGACAGAAGAAACACAATCTTAAAAATGAAGCCTTATAGGCTCTAGGGACACATTTAAGCAAACAGAATATAAGCTGAGAGGAAAACCTTAAAATTTCATACACTGTTTTCAAAAATAACAGCAAAAGTAAGTACTTCAGACAAACATTCACATTTTCACTGCGTATATTTTTCTTAATGCAGAAAAATATAAGCCTGCACACTTGGATATAGATCAATTATTTACTGTATAGATAGAATTAGGAAGCCCATTCCCTGTGAGGAGACGTGTCTAACTGTGCGCCACAGAAGCGTAAGAACTGCACACCGCCACTGAAGCACCCGTGCAGTCGCCGTTAGTGACAGCATACGTAAGCAGCTGGGCAACTGGTCTAATTGGTGCAGAAATTCCTATGTTCCTGCACCGCACAGTGTACCACACTTCTAAAAAACGTTAGCCAGGAGTGGAGTAAGCGCTAACAAGCACTTAATTTCTGACTCCAAGTTACTCAGTAAAATAAAGAACAAACTTAAGAGAAAATCTAGAGCTCTGGATTGTGCAGACCTAGAATAACTTCAGAAACTATGCAGTAGAATAGAATATTGATTTTCAGAATGTCCATCGCTGTTTTGGGGAGGGGACTCCATCTCCCATGTGGCGCCAGCCTCCCATGGCAAGCTTTCCTAAAGAGGGAACCCTGTAAACAACTTCCTACTCAAATCAGCAGGGCTTTGCAGCACTGGGCCTGTATCAAAAAAGGTTTGCACACTCATCTGAGATACAGGTTCCAATGGAAATCAACCTTGAACCTATACTTATATGGCTGCTCTTTTAAAAAAACTGCTTTATCAACTGTTCAAAGAAATGTTTATTTAAAAAACAGCTTCCAAAAAATCTCATATCCTCTACCTAATCAGATTTGAGTAAACCAAGTTGATGTCGTCAATCAATGACTCCAATGATGGAGCAACAGAAGTCACTTTACAGACTTCCACCTACAGATTCTGCATATTGCGAGTTCAAGATTTCTCAGACAACGTAAAAACGCTTACCTCAAAATAATCACTAATTTTATGTCCTCTAGGAGTGCCTTTTCCTAAAAAGGAAAATAAAGGATGAAAATAAGAGTTGATATTTTTTAGAACAGAAGTCACAACGCCATTCTAAAAAACTACTCCTGTATTTTGACCCTCCTTTCCCTGTAGAAAGGTGCAACACCTATCACAACAAAAGCTTCTGCGCAACAAAAGACTGCCCCAGGGTCACAGCCCTTGTGCTGTTGTTGGGAGGGTTTACAGCTGACAATTCAATTAACTCTTAATTCCAAACATGTCCAATCCAATCAAACAGCATTTGCACTTGCTAAACTACTCAGAGAACACTAAACATCACTGGTCACTGAAAGTGGCATAGGTTCTCCATCATTTCCTTCAAGATAAGGACAGAGCAAAGGGTACTTTTGCTCCTCCACCTTCAGGTAAATTACTGCATATTAGATCTCTCAAAAGCATTCCTATAAGAGTTAGAGAGATAATTAGTGATGGCTTAATACCAGCTCATTAAAACTTAGCCCTTTTCTCTTATTATAATATTACCAAAGCAGTTGTCAACACAATCCTCGTTACTTTCTTGTTGAAGAATAAAAGAAATAGAAATCTGCCCCCGTGCCCATTTGCTAGAACATCTGAACTTGGACTTGAACACACTGCGTTTTTCTTAGTACTCCGAGAGAGCACTGCCTGCTTTATACTTGAGCACAGTTTGTTCTCTGTTTGTTGTGGTGAGAACTTACTCTAACAAGGCAAGCATACGTCTCAAAAAGCAAGGAAGAGAGTACAGCCTGTATTTTTAAGTAGTGACGTGGGACCAAAACAACACTTCAGGAAGCCATACTAAGCTTTTGGGCGGTCTGTCCCATAAGAATGCAATAGCTTGCGTGAATAAGCCGAAGATGAGTATTTTCCTGCCAATGAGGATAACAAGGCTCTCCGAAGAGAACTACACCATCATGGAGCAGTTTATAACAAGCTGCCTGACACACCCTTGAGAAGAGCCATTAGTTTCCTAGGACACTGACTGTGCAAAACGTGCACAAATTACCAACAGTTCAGAAATCCTGTAGCAGGGTCAGGAGAATGGATTACCTTGACTGGTCTCATATGCTTCTGCTTTCCTTTTTCTGTTCCGCTGGTCATTCTGTTTTTTCTCAGGAGTCTGTTAAAGAATACTTCAAAATTAACATTTCTGCAGTTATTCCAAGATTTAAAGAAAACACCAAAACACAATAATCCGCTCCATATCCCCAGTGGCCATTTCACTCCTCTGGTGCATTTGTTTCTACTGCTGGTACTTAAACAACTGCTCTCAAATAGCTACTACCTTCTGATATACGTGCTGCGGGAGGGAGAGAACACAGTTAGGAATGAGGTTAATTTCTTTTTTTTTTTTTTCATTTCAGCTGCAGCAAGCCAGCCTCTACTGCCCAGTTACCTCATGTTTTTAGAAGAACAAGTTCATACACTTATAAAAACCCTGTATAAACCATTTTGCAGTGATCACAATACTGGTACAAGAGGAGTAATGACAAGAGGTTTGAGTACAAACATCCAAATTTGCAGTCTAGTGGCTACTCACACCTTGCCTGCAGCTCACGCTTCTTCCCAAAGCCCTTTGCAGATTGCTGCAAGAACTATCCTGTCTACTGGTGCACAGCTACAACCTTACACAAAACAAGGCAGAGCTCCCCAAGGTGGCAGCCAGGAGAAAGCTGCCACAGATGCGGATATTCAGCCAGACTTCTCTTTCATTAAACTTAAGTCAAGGGTCAGCTGCATCAGCCATTTCTGTGAGCAACCAGAGGCCTGAAGGGCAGCTTACCAGCTGACAGCAATATATTTATGCACAGGTGGGAGACCTGCAGGCTCCCACAGTGTCATGCCTATCTGTCTGCACAAGGCTAGCAAGCCTAGATGTGTGAGAGTGGAGCAGCCCCTGGCATGGTGCCTTCCCCATCGTCGCGGTCATTTATGTGGCCAAACCTGCTGAAAACATTAGGAAGCACCGCGCTAGAAGCGGCTTACTGAGGTTACTGGAAAGACAGACATCTTGTCATTGCCACCACCAACGTCATTCTGAAAACATCTCTTATCCCAAAGGGTCCCAAATAATTTCTGAGCTATATGCTTTACAATCACTGCAGCCACCACTAAACTATAGCCTGGGGGCAGGAAGAAAACCACAGTGTGCAAAACACAGTTCTGGGGCAAGAAAAGCCATGGCCAGAAAGCTTGTGGTAAACCTAAGTTTCATGCTCTTTGGAAACCAAAGTCCAAAGTACCCTGTCTAAAGATCTCTGCCAAAAGACTTGCACGCAGTACGCATAGAAATCAATCTACCTCCTTCAATAGGATAAAAAGGATAAAGCTGACGCAGCCAGAATCTAAACCTTGCTGTGCCCCCACTGGATGCTGGACACCTACCGTCCCATGTTACCAGCTGGGCAATCACTGATGTGTTACTGTTTTGGTAAGAGGATGGAAGGGATGTTAAGACAAACATGGCTATTGTGTCTGCAAAGTACTTTTTAGAATGGGGGGGTCTGAAAACTCCATAACTATCTAGAGACCAGCCCCTGTATGTGTAAAAGTCAATGACTTGGCCTCCTCACTGCAGAGTGAAGAGCAACTCATGAACAGCGTTGGCATGACTGTAACACCACAGGCTCCATTAAAGCCTCTGTGGAACTGTAAGCATATTAATGAGATTCAGTTTAAGTTGTTTTTCCATTCAAGTACTTACATAACAAAAATTACACATTATCTGTTACAGACTAAAAAAGCAAGGAATGGTAGATGTGATTATGTCAGCTTGGTCAATTTACATCACTCCACAGAAGTTCATAAAAAACCCCAAGTAAAACAAGAATGAATACTCAGTTTTCCACTATTATTAACTACACTTACTTGTATGGAGTTTAAGATACTGTGTTCTCAAAAGACTTAGCTTCACCAAACACCTCATATCAGTACTGCCATATAATAGAGGGAAATATGATCCAAAACTTTCCTCATAACTGTGTTGGAAGTACTTTAAATGCATAAGAAAATGCATTTAAATTTGAGATTTTGCTTTATTAACATGGAATTTTAAAGTAAAAATATAACTCTACAATTAATTTTGCTGCTTTAGTAAGTGTTTTGAAATAGTTAATCCTAAAGCAGTGAGATTGAACAGGGACAAAGCATCGATTTTCACCTCCCCACACTTCCACAGAGCAATTCACAAAAATGCTCTGCTCCCTACAGACTTCTACAAAGTCACATATTTGATAGGTAAGGTAAACTCTTCCATTAATGATCTCTGGCTTTTTATTTGGCCAAAACTGTTTCCAAAACCAGCAAAAAAAAAAAAATCACAGTGCAGCTGAAAACAATGTCATAAGCTGAGCTTTATGAATGCTGTGGGTTTGGGGTTGGGTAAAATCTGCCTGCTACAGTAGGAAGCTGCAAGGAGGACTGTTTCACAGCATGGTCCAAAGGCTGTAGGGTTAAGATCCAGACTAAGTATTTCCACGAGTCCCTTTCACACCCCAGACAAAGAACACTGTCACTCATTCTCACACAATTCCTTCTATGTTTTGAGTTCAATCGTGTCCACCTTAAGCCCGATTACCATGAGGATTTGTGCCTGCTTACCTCCAATTCTTTATCACTCAGAGAACCCACGCTGCACAAGCTCTGGTTGGAAGACTCACTATTTAATGGACCCTAGTGAAAAACAAGCAGACACTGTTAGAAACAATTTCCATACAAGGCAGATACATCCTATCAAACATTGCATCTCTAGGCTAACTAGGCTGCTCTAAGCCACTTGGATACAGCAGCAAGACGGGTCAAATACCTAGACACATCATGGGACACTAAAGAGCTTCAGAGTCATTTGGAGCAAGACGGAAGCTGGACTGCCAGTTGGACAGCCTCTTCTCAGCGTAGTGATCCAGCCTTTGCAATGATATTTCTGTATCAATTTATATCCTAACAGCCCTATTTAACCACATCCACAAAACAGCTAAGGCAGTATTCATAAAAGTCTAAGACAACTGGCCTGAAAAACAAAACTTCTGATTTGTTAAGTAGCAGTAGTTCCAAGCTCAGCTCTTCAGACAAGCATCTGCTTGACCCTGGGCTAAGAATTTAGAGAAATCTTGCATCTGGCAAGGCAGCTATTACTGTTATCAGATGCTGGCAGTACCACTGATTTTTCTTTAAATGCATATTTTTAATGCTTTTTTTAACACTAAGGAAGCGAACAAGTGAAAGTTGTGTTAATTGCAGTACAACTGGCACCCATAAGGCAATCCCTCCCACTAGGCTATGGACCCATGGCTGACCTGCCAACAGAGCAGTTGCTCCTACCAGGCTAAAGAACAAATTCAAGAGACTGGAATAGATTTACCAAAATAGTATCCAGGTACCTACGAGAGTCTGCCTGCATCTTCACAGGCCTTACTGGATACACATCTGCATTTTTACGTATCCAAGCATTTTTGAAAATTACTTTCTAAAATCTGTAGCAAAACTGATTTTAAAAGGAAAGAAAAGTGAATCATGCAAAGTCACTGTGTTTTAGCCTAGTGCTCTGACACAAAAGTGTCCTCCCACAGATCTAAGTTAAGAAATCTAGACGAATTTGACAAAGATATAAAAACAAGATCACAATTACTGATGGAATGTATTAACAGGAAGAATGACATGATAAACCACCCCTCCATTAATGAACTTGTGAGCACCTTTTCCCAAAGGTTCATTCTATTTTAGCATGCTTATTTTTGCAGTAACCACTTCCCACCAACCAATCTTTCCTCAAGGCAAAGCCACTTCTCATTACACACTTGAGCAGAAGACTTATGGGAGGGGTGGGGAACGAGCCTTAATGCCACAGAGAAATCCCACAGTAGGTTATTTTTGAGGAGAGCAGTTCTCCCTTCTCCATTTATAAGACAAATACCACCATCAAATGAAACTTGTGACACAACTTAGTGATTACTAACCCCAATTTCCAAATGGGCATCCACAGAAAGTAAAGGTTCCATTTACCTTCTGTATTACACCGTGAATGTTAACCACATTTGTTTCTCCTAGAAGGACGTGCTTAGTTGCTTCAACAACAAAAAACCCAACACTTGAATAGCTCAAGAAACTACACATTTAGGATTCCCCTTTAAAAGCAAATTACTTGAAGAAAAATTGCAGATTTATACTCTTTAAGCCATATCATTACCCCTTCAACTCACACAAATAGTTCAGGGCTAGAAAGACATTTTACCTCGACTCTTCAGCAATAGTTGTTTTTAGATCAAAGAAGCAAGCTCCCCACCATCCAACACGATGGCTTACAGATCTTACAGGTACAACTCTTGGGTATCGCAGGGATTTATTCCTTGACCAACAAGACCTAACAGAAGCGCCAACACTATCCACAGTTATCCACATGAAGGCCTCACTGATAAATAAAATGTAATATCTTACAGCAAGTGGCAACAGAAAGTTAATCTTTTCACCCTTGTGAAAAGCATGTTTATAAAATGCGCAAATGCTGTCCTCTAAAATCCTTCACTTCCTCTCACAAACTCAAACCCCAGCAGCACATCCAAGACATCAACCTTCTGTGCAAGTGTCAAAGCTTTATTAGGTGCAGGAGCATCTCAACGAATTAGTGTTTGCTAATTTGCATTTGGTCTCGGGGGACAGGCTGAGGTTCTGACATGGGGGAGACGAAAATGAAAGTTGTTCCCATATTTGCTTGAATCTTGCTGCCTCCATTTTGGCACACAGATAGCAAATGACAGGAACAGCTGCTCCCAAAATGCCACATTTGAGCTTTTCAGGAACACTGTGGTTGAACGGGTGCGTCAGTGGCTTACGAAGGGCCGATGTTTCGGCAGTGACCTGTATTCCAGGGTAACCTGGAGAAATAAACTGATGAGGCCATCTATAGTTAGAAGTGATCCTAACATTTTTTCAGAAACAGAAGTTCATCCTCTCTAGTACAAGAAAATCCACTCAGTTTGCACTTGAATGTAAAGTTCTGGAATGCAAGCAGCTGGAAAAACGCCTAATGCAAAATCCACAATATTTTTCTTACTTCCAGTACCACAACTACCTGCACTGACTATTCTGTGTGGGAATTTACAGCTCTAGCAGTTGGAAACAAACCCTTTTTTTTCATCAGCGAAAGAGCAGCTCAGTTCTGATCACATATTCTTGAAGAGCAAAAAAACCCCGTTTTCCCTTTACTTTAAAACTTCCTCTAGAAACTACACTGACAAAATTGTAAAATTGAACGCAACACAGGAGTAGAAAGGTTGAAAAGGAACTAGCTGCTTGCTTATGGAACCAGAAAGGATAACTTGTCAGATGTCTATGAGCATCCAGCAAGTCCACTGTCAAGTATATCGATACTGTGAACAAATGCAGAATTAAATCTTTGTAGGCAAGTTCTGACCACTTCCACTGCATGAGCTTTCCTCTCCCTTGATGACCTTCCAGAGGGCCTTCCACTGACACTTGCCTTACAGTAAAGGACTAGGCCTATCTTACAGGCAAGGAGCTGAAGCATCTTGTTCATGTCAAAGTTGGCAAAAAAGTATTGTTTTGAGGTATTCCAGCTATGGAAACACAAATTGTTCGTTAGAACGTGCTGTACTTGAGGCAATGAAGATGCAATACCTAGGATGTTTAAGGAATGTGGCCTAGTCCTCAGCTGCACCTCTTCTCATGTACTTATGCAAGAGAAAAAAAGCAAGTTTCCCTGATCAACCTGCTAGATATCTAGTTCCATACATAACCTCACGTTATCAAGTGCTTGTAGCAACAGGTTTAGACAGTGGATATGAGAAACTATACATCTGAGCATCTCCCCCTCAACTATCAGTCAGTGAGTGTGTGTATAAAAAACCCTTCAAATTTATGTTTTATCATTCCCGACTGTTTATATTTAACTTGGCAACTGACATTGGATAAATGTTCAGTACTTAATTTAGCATACCATTATAAGTGGTCATGACACAAAAGGAATTAAAGGAACAAACCTGAATTTTGGAAAAAAAAAAAACAAACAAGGAAGAAATGGCAAAGAATACTAACATCAGAATATTGCTGGAGAAGCAGTAGCAGGGAATAACAAACATGCAATATTTTACACAGGAAGGACTTTTAAATGTTGTTCCTGAAGAATTCATCTGCACTGGCATCTGGCTTTTCCAGCATAGGCTACTTTGGGATAATACTGCACTTAACTGATATCACTTACAGCCCACTCATCCACTGTACCCTGTCAAGAGAATCGGTGATGGGGCTCAGCAAAAATTTAAAATACGTGGGTCATCTGAAATAAGCTAATAGTTTCTATAGTGTTTACCTAAATGACAAGCACAAGAACAGCACACACTTCCTCCTCCACACGGAATTTCTTTCTGAGATAAGCTGGCATGCTCTTTTCCCGTGTGATTCACCTATCAACTGCTGCTTCTAAGTCCGTGACCTACCTATGAACAACAAAACCTCCATGTTGAGAGGTGGATGCAACAGTAGCAGGCGCTTTCAAGACTCCTACTCAAAGGCAAGAATTTAAAATCTGTCCACTCACACGAGCTGGTTAGTCATTTCTCCCTTTGCAAGAGCCCTGAAAAGGCCACAAATGAGGCACAATGGCTGAAGTTTCTATAGAAATAACAGCCTGATAATAGCTCCCATCGGATCTTCCATAACAAAGCTAGCCTGACTCAGGGGCCCGTACCTATTGCCTCTTCAAGCCTATCAACCGCCTCCCGTGACTCGTATGTTTTTCTCAGCCCCTCCAAGCTCCCAAAAATGATCCTTCAGGCCTGTCCCCAACTCTTCTGTTGGGCAGTCTCCATTTTGTGCTCTCCAACTCCTAGTATTGAAAGAGAGCTCTAGGAATTCAAGCTGCCTAACCAGAGTCTCCAATGTGGACTTAACAGCAACATGCATTGCAAAACTCTCTTGCTAACTCAATGGTGGAGACGCACTTCACTGTCTCAAGCCAAGGTACCTGAATTCTTCTGAGTTCTGTAGCAAATCAAGAGATTTCAGAAGCAAAAAGTCAATCCTTAGTTCTGCTAGAAGTTAGTGCTGACTCTGCGCAGGCTTACTCCAAAGTGAAATGGTTGAATGGTTTTCCCGTTACTCTGGTCTGCTGCTACTGTATAAGCCAGGTTTAATTAACATACTCTTATTTCTAGAATCATATAAATATGAGAATTACAGCCTGCTTCTGAATTATGCATTTAGAAAAGCTCGGTATTATAGCCAATAATGAAATCCCCAAATCACCTGTGTCTTTTTGCCATGAGAACTTAATTTACCATTAGATGTTCACAGGTAACCTCTGCTGTATCTGATGAGTAAGCAGATTTGCCATAGGATGTTTTGGTTTCCATTACACCCCCTTGACAGTTCCCTCGGGGTGAAAAAATGGTATTTTTATTTTACTGATGACAAACTGGACAGAAGGGTCACACAACTCACCCTAACCCTCAGTTCAGAAGCAGAAACAGAACTGAAATCTGACAACTATTTCTGGGCCCTAGTAGCCAGACAACACATTTGACATAAGTAACGTTGCACAGAGAAGTATCCAAGCAATTTTCAAGTATCTGGCATAAAATCCTGACACTGCCTGTGGTTGCTGATAAATTAAATTCTAAGTTTCAAAACTCTTATTAACTAGATTTGGTAGGATGCGACACCTATTAAGGACCATCACTGGGCAGCACTGCTTTCCTCCAAGGAAGACATGATTATTCTCATACATTAATCCTCAACTTCCTATCTTTGCTGCTAAAAATGTTGCTAGAGTAGACCACACAACTGGTAGTTACTGAGCTGATCGAGACTGCTGGAGTGAGAAAGAAAGGGTAAAAGCCAAAATAAGACAAGTAAATGCTGTTCTTTTTTATGAGCAATTCTCTTTTTGGAAGCAGATGTTCTGCAACGTAAGTGACAGTCTTCAGGTTGTTTTCACTTCCCTCTTTAAAATACCTCAAAAATGGAGAAAAGGGAGCAGCAGCTACCACCAAGACCAATACTTCTTCAATTCTGGCACAGTCATCTGGATCTACAAGATTCCTACAGCACGACAGAGAAGGTTACTCTCTCTAGAAATACTCTGGCCTTTATAGTTTGTCTATAATGAAGTGGCACACACAACTCCGAAGATCTTTTAAAGACCAGACTTGTAGAAGACATGCGTGCTGCTGTGATGACCTGAGACAAGCTGTGTGCAAACACAGATTCACCCATCACAATTACCTATTCCCATTCTTATCCAGGAAAGTCTGTGGAAATGATACACATCCTTTGGAGTTAACCCGCCTGATATCTTAAAGGCAGCATCCAGACAGGGGGAAGGGAGGCAGAAGATGAGAACAGACCAAATTAAACAATGTTATCTAGAGAAACAAACTACATTTTGTTTTCTGTGCCTACTGACCCAAGGAAGATGTCAGAGATGTCTGGTCGGAATAATGCCTCAAGTGAATACGCTTAGATTTCCCCTAGTAAGTAAACATAGATGGGAGCTAAATAAGCAAGGATACCGGTAGGTGTCAGATAGTCATGTGTTAATTCAAGGACTTGCTTTGTGAATTTGGGGAAGAACGGCACTTTACCATATGGCAAGAATAGACATCTAAAGCATCACTGGCTTTTTGAAGCTATCTAGTGACCTGGATGAGCCACATGAGTATAACAGTTGCCTAGAAACATTCCTTGCTCATAGATTTGATTCCATGTATTAACTCCAAGCTCCTAAAGAAATATTCTCCAGCTACTAAGTGAGGTAATTAATCGCAGACTTGCAACAGAATTTTGATGCATTTGGGACTGCAGATGACCTTGGTCATTGGGTTGTGCCTTCAGCTACCACAGGAGGTGACGGCACACAGCTGCTTCCAAAACAGTTTAGGATTTCTGTCCTCTACTACTGTTACTGGAAAGCTCTTCCAGAAGCCCATGATTCTGATGGCCAGAAGCTTTTTTCTAGTTTCAAGCCTAAAAATTTATTCTAGATGAGCGCAGTCTTATTCATTCTCAGAAATACGTGTAGTTGTTCTTTACTTGCAAACATGCAGGGAAAGAGGGCTTTAAAGCTGCAGGATGTAAACTAGTACATTAGTTTTACACAGGTCCAAAATATACCCTGTATTTTTAAACATTAAAGAAACCTAACCAAACACACTAAGGGACACTCCAAGTCAGTGGAAGGCAGGAAGCTCAGTTACAACTGCCTGCTGCCCTCGCCCAATAGGAGAGCATCTAAGATGACATTTCTTCCTTTTATGCAATAAACAGCAACAGAATACCTTCCATCCCAGGAGGATGTGCCAGTCCCAGTCCCACTAGATGGCACTAACTTACCCTACGTAGCCTTCCTTCCACATTTAATTGGAGAGAACTAAAAAATCTTAGTTGAATCATACAAATCGTATCACAGCTTTCCCAATATATTCCCTTTAAGACAATGACCTACCAATGCCAGTGCGGAGCATGACGGACGGAGACTTGGGGGGGTAGGGAGGGAATTTGAAGCACCAACCTGGGAGGGAATGTAGTATCTGAGATTAATATTGCAACCGAGATTTGCTGCAACATAGTAGAGTCATGCTAATTCATATCAATGGTTGGCTGATCTATTGCAAATTAGCAAGTATGCAGGTAAATAAATAGATATTGTTTGAAATAAGTGTAGTGCACTTTAACAGTTTACTAATACAAAGTAGAACACTATAGCGTATAACAACAGGTAAAAATAAAACTTGGTAACAGAAGAGCTTTGCTCAAAGTGAAGCCCCAAGAAATGAGACTTTGTTACTTGGATATGCTTTAGAAACAAAAATGAGTTTTCAATATTCACCTTACAGAGAAAGGGCATGTACCTTCTGCCCCAAACATATTGAAAACATAATTAAGACTTGCTTTCTGGTATCTTTCAAAGGTTATTCCTTTAAAAGGAATAGTTCCTAACATTCTTTGTGAGCATTGACTATGCTGGCACCGTTTTAAAGCACTGATAGTGCCTGTGCTTCTAAGTCTGAGCTGTTCTAGAAAGTTGTTTGGCTTTACCTATACTGCTATGGTGAAAGATGTTGAAGTGACATATGTGGGGGGAAGAGATAAGAAACAGATGAAAAAGGACATAAAAAGTTGTAGTGTTGTATAAAAAAGTCTTTCAAGATCGTGAATACATTATGTAGCATAAACTTTCATGCTAGTAAAAGCCTTAAGATTTAAAAAAGTCTTAAGAGTGAGGGAAAAGACCAAAATAACCCCAGTCTTACTTCAGTAACTGAAACTGTTAAGGGGTAACAGCTTCTAGTGTTAATCTTCCTTACTACGCTGCCTTACAGTTGAACATTTTACTTACTCATGCTCCCAAGACTTAACCTTGTTTGAGTCCCGACTGAAGTACAGATCAGAAAGAAAAGTATGAACTCAAATGAAACCCTTTTTCAAGTTCTGATCTGTTTTGAATTTTTCAAACACAACAGCATCTCTACAAAGTTTCTTCCCTAAATAATTCTATGACATTTCTGAAAATTATCTAGCAATGATATGCTGGTTTACCATCTGCCTTGACCTTGTCCAAAACTCGTATCTTCCTCAAAAATAAACTCCTTATCACTGACCTAGTTTAAGATGAGTTCTGCCACCATTTCATTGCTCAGAGAGACTATCAATTAACACTGCCAACAACATCTGGAGAACTAACAGCTTAATGCTAGTATATCAAGCAACCACACAATGTTGTTATTTACGTGCCTTACTCAAGAAAGGCAGCTACTGAGAAGTTATGAAGCTGTACATGAGGACAAAGATGGGATTTTACTAGCAGGTTGTGGATCACGGATATAGGAGAGCTTACCTTCAAATACTTTTTGTGTGTGTCCTATGTGACCAAGTACACAATTTTAGCACGCTGCACCCACAAAGAACTGTATAAATTCCCAAATATATTAAGTCTGCCTACATGTTGTATCAAACACAGTAAACTTGAAACTGTATCTAACAAGTGGCCAAATTCAGTTCTCAAATGCATTCTTGGAGAAAGGAAAAGACAGACGAGATTCCCACTTCCAAAGACAAAGCTGTCATGGGTTTCTTTGGGGCGTACAAGCTGCCTTAAGATGGAGGAGCAACTCCTGAGAACTTAATTAGAACCCCAAATCTTCTGTACAGCAAAACATCTGCTCATAGAGATCCCATTTTCATTCCTCTTAAACACACTTCAAGCAAATTAGCTGTCAAAACGCAACTAGTGATACAAAACGTTCTACTCGCAAAGCAAAATTATCAATTTAGAAATTAAAAAAACGAAATGCAGTGCAGGATGGATAAACAGTCATGCCTGCTGCCAAAGGTACTGCTACTCACCTTAGCAACCCCAACTCCAGTGAACCTGGCCTCCAGTAGTTCCTGCCTTCGTGGGTCCAGGCTATGCAATTCTTCCATCATTTCTGCTGCTATGGGAGAACAACACCCAGATTATGCAATGCAAGGAAAGGAGAGAGATTTAATATTCTGTGCCACTGACGAGACTCAGAGTGCCTGTTCTGCAGCATAACCATGCAGAAAGCATTTTCTTGCAAGAGAAGTTCAAGATTACCATGCAATAAAGACATGACTTTGCCACCATATTACTGTATTTAAACCATAACCCTGCTGGAGAGTTTCCTCTTCTATCTGTTGTACCAGCCATTTCAAGATCTCTAAATCCAAGAAACCAATTATGTCACGTTCTCCCACTGGATGCTTTATTAAAAGGAAAACATGGGACCAGAGTGTTATGACTAAAAGCTTCAGAGCTTTTCATCTGTGCTGCATGACTAGGAGGGAAAAAAAAAAAAGCAACACTCTTTACCCCATAATTTATTTTTGGCTAATCCTGGAAATACTAGATCTCCCCGAACTCCAGATTTCACTGACAACAGCTTTGGCTCTTCCAAGCGCAAAAAAGGATTATAAGAAGAAAATAACGCTCGTTTAAACCGTTTACTTTATAGCTTAAAGCATCAGATACCTCTAACATAACAGCTGCTTCTATATACTGGATGAACCTTGGGTACCTCTTGGCAACCTGACACAGCAGATGCCACTATTTGAAGGGTTAAAAAAACCTCCAAAAACCCAGCATAGCTGTGTAAACAGGTTAAAAACCAGGAAATACACAATTTGAATACTGAACTGCAAAAAAAAATGGGACAAATTTCAGTGTTCATTATAACTGTGAATCACATCTTCCCAACTGCACCAATCAAGTTCATTTCCAGAAATGTCTGTTCCAGTTTCATTTTCTGGACTAAGGTAGGAAAAAAAATAGAGACAGAAGATAAAGATTTGCTGTATAAAGAGCATATGCGATGAGGAAAGTTCTTGAAGGGCAGCAAGTGCCCTCTAGAATAGGCAGTATACAATTGTTCCTTTTATTAACTGTCCATTTTGTCCCTGCCATTTCCTCCAAACGCTGCAGATCCAAGTTCCAGGGGGCAAAGTGAATCCATCCGGGGGCATTTGCAACCACTCTCCCAAATCAGTAACAGGCCTCAAAAACTAATGGGATACTAAATGTGGTTATTAGAGAACCCTATTTCTACTATGGGCTTTAAAACCCCCGACGAAGCTATCAGCCTAGTTTTCAAAACAGGAAATCTGTGCACCGAGGAAAATGACAGACAAGCCATGAACGCAAAGATGTTAAAGTACTCCCGGGTGTCTCCCCCATTACGGGGCGACCATCCGGGAGGGAATCGCGTCCCCCCGCCGGGATGCTGGTCTGGGGAAGGGACTGCCCCGAGTTCCCGAGCCTTTCCCCCCCTACCCCACCACCTCCGCGGGGCCGAGCTCCCTCCCGGGGCCTGCCCTGGACCCCCTCCATCCATCCCGGCAGGGGATGGCATTCTCTCCCTGCCCTCCTCGACTCCTTTGCGGGGTGATTTTCAGCACCTCTCTCCCATTCTCCCTCCCCACTCGGGAAACAGAGGCACGCGTTTGAAAATAAGCCGGTGAGTGAGCAGCCTTGCCCCACTGCCAGCTGCTGCACCGCCTCGGCCTGCCTCCTCCTCCTCCTCCTCCTCCTCCTCCCCGGCACCCCAGGCAGCACCACCTCAACTCCCAGGCCGGGGATCCGCAGGCCGTGCCCACCCCCTTCGCCTCCCCCGCGGGCCCGGGGTCCCCCTCGCCCCGCTCTTACCCCCCGCCCGCCGGGCCGGGCCGGGCCGCGCTGCGAGCCCGCGGGGCCTGCGCTGCGCCGTGCCCCGGCGAGGCGGGTACCCGCGGCCCAAGGCCTCGCTCCCGCCGCCTCGGGGCACAGGCCTCCGGCCCTTCCACCGTGACCCCGGCCCGGCCGCAGCCTCCGCCCCTCGCCTCCACCGCGGCCCGGGGGTCGCTGCTCGGCTTCTCCCACCACCACCACCACCCGCCTCCCTTCCACGGCGCCGGGCCCGAGGCCGCCCTCGGGGGCGGCCTCGGGCCCGGCGCCGTGGAAGGGAGGCGAGGGGGGGGTCCCCGCGCTTCCCCCGCCGCCCCCGGGCTCTCTCACCTGGCGCTGCCGCCGCTGCTGCTCCTGCCGCCGCCCCGCCGCTCCTCTCCCCTCCCGCCCGGGCCCAGCGCTCCCCGGGCACCGCTCGGATCCCGCCGCCGCCGGGGGCAGGAGCAGGAGGAAGAGGAGGAGGAGGAGGGAGGGAGGGAACCTGCTGCGGCGGCGGCAGCGGCGGCGGCACGGGCGGGAGGGGGGAGGCCAGGGGCGGCTCCGCGGCCTCTGGTGAGCCAGCCGCCGCCGCCGCTGCGGGCACCCGGGCTCCACGCGGGGGAGAAGGGCGGAGGGGAGGGGGGCGGCGGCAGTTGAAGGACGGCGGGGGGGGTGGGGGGGGGGGGAAGGTGGGGGCTCGCCCCTCGCCGGCTCCGGGGCGGGGGGAAGGGAGACGGGGCGGGTGTGGGGGAAGCGAGAAGGGACGGATAGGCCGCGGATCCCCGGCCTCGCGTAAGAAACCTGGCGCGGCCGGGGTGCGCGCAAGGCCGGCGGCGGGCGCAAGGCCTCGCGGCAGGACAAAGGCCCGAGGGAGGGCTCGGCGGGCGGCGGCGGCGCCCGGGCAGGTGGGGGAGAGCCGTTGGGGGCGGGGGGAGGGCACGGGGACCCCTTAGGCTCCCGGGGGGGCGGCGGGGCGCGGGCAGGTGCCGGGGCCGGTGCTCGCCCCCTCCCGTCCCGTCCCTCCCCGCCCCGCGGCGCTGGGCCCGGCCCGGCCCGGATCGATTGGTGCACACACACTAGTGAAAGCGCGCGGCGTCTCGCGAGATTTGCACGGCGGCGAGAGGGCGGGGGAGGGGCGGGGAGGGCAGGTCAGCGCGGGGGGGGGGAGGCAGGTCAGCGGGGGGGCGGGGCCTGGGGAGGGGCGGGGCCTGCTCGGAGGGGCAGGGGGAGGGGCCGGGGTGGGGGGGTCAGCAGGTACAAGGGGGGGGTCAGTCGGCCCTGGGGGGGGGCACATAGGCCTGGGGGGCTGCAGAGGGTCGGGATGGACGAGGGGGGGTCAGGATGTCTGGGGGGGCAGCAGGTACAAGGGGGGGGGTCATTCAGTCCCGGGGGTCGGGGTGGGCCTGGGGGGCAGCAGAGGGTCGGGATGCCTGGGGGCTTCTGGGGGGTCAGCAGGTACAAGGGGGGGGTCAGTCGGCCCGGGGGGGGCACATAGGCCTGGGGGGCTGCACAGGGTCGGGATGGAATGGGGGGGGTCAGGATGTCTGGGGGGCAGTGGCGGGGTAGGAGGTAAAAGGGTGGGTCACTCAGCCCTGGGGGCAGCACACAGACTTGGGGGGTCTCGGGGGGACATCAGGTACAAGGGTGGGTCAGTCGGCCCTTGGGGGGGCACACAGGCCTGGGGGGCAGCAGAGGGTCGGGATGCCTATGGGGGTCTGGGGGGGGCAGCAGGCACAGGGCAGGGTCAGATGCAGCCTTGGGGTGCGGGCAGGTCTGGGGGTCAGGGCGGGTGTGGGGGGGCTGCAAGCAGAAGGGGGGGGTCAGGGCAGCCCTGGGGGCATTTTCCCCCCCTTCAGGGGAGCAGAGGTTGACCTGCCCCCCACCCCCAGCAGGGTGACCCCGGAGAGGGCGTGCAGGCAGGGCATCCATGCAGCCCCCCCACCCCTCACCCCCTCTCCGGTCTCCATCTTCCCCAGCCGGGAGCGACCTCGCTCCCACAGCCACCCTCATCCCCCCCCCAAGGGAGGGTGCAAGGGCACCCCAGCACCCCATCCCTGCCCACCCCCTCACTGTGCAGACCCCTGCAAAACCCCCCAGGAAGGGGGCCCGGCACCGCAAGCCCCCTCCTTGGGGGGGCTGATCAAATATGGATATCGCCGGTGAAACACAACCCCGGCAGCTCCCCGTTCACCGTTGTTCCCCCTCGCCTTTCCAAGGCCAGGCCGCGCAAGGAAAAAAGATGACCAAAAAAAAAAAAAAATTAAAATAATAAAAATAAGGGCTTGCCCTGGCTGCAAACGAGCAATTGCATCGCAGTTGATTCGCCCTTCTCCGGGGCGGCGGGGGCAGAACGCAAAGCTGCCGGGCGTCGCAACCCTCTCGGCTTTAAGGCTGAATCAGCTTTCTGAAAAGCAAACAAGCTGGGAAGGGGGGGGGAAGAAAGGGGTTTGTTGGGGAAAGGAAGTGGCCAGGCCTGTCCAAGGGGAGGCAGGCGTGGATTAGCGATGGGAGCGGAGGTTCCCCGAGCTCCATAAAGGATTCGCCTCCCAGAACACCGGGGCCGGGGAAGCCGAGGGACGCCGCCACCGCCGTGTCTGACACGGAGCAATTTATGACCGAACTGGAACCTACCAGTTTGGCAAAAGCGATGATGTGGAGAAGAGCTGGCGGAGCATCACGGAAAATCCGCTCTCGCAAGGCGACGGGGGGAAGTTGGATTATTTTAAAATTGTTAATTTATCGTACTTCGAGCCCGGCGTTATTTGTTAACTTGGTGTTGCAAATGGCTTTCGAAGCGCCTGCCTGTTCTCGCAAGCTGTGTTTCCTGTGCTTTAATCTGTTTTTTTGGTAGAAGAGCCACTCCAGTTTCAGCTCCTGCTGTGTGAGTCACATTTTCAGCACGACCAGCGGCAGGAATTTGTAAAATAAATAAATAAATAGCATTTTGTGTGTGTGTTGTGGTTTGTTTTTTTTTTTTTTTTTAACTAATTCTGGAGTAAATATTCCATCAGATGCTAAACTAATCACTGCCATTTAGGGGAGCGCCAATTAGTACTGTTTGCACAGTTGCTGTTCGGGGAGGGGTACCTTTCATTTGTGTGTTTCTCTTTGATTTTGGGTGGAGGGAGGAGAAAACCAGGGAGCCATTACACCCAATAAAGTGACCGACTTCCCGTCCCACCCCCCCGCCCCCAGCTCTTCTGGACCCCGGACCCCTAGAAACACCTCCAACTTTAATGGGAGCAGTTCACCCTCTCAGGGAACCAGCCAGGAATCGGACACCAATAACACCAAATCTATGGCACCGTCCCCCCGTCTTCGTGGTTTAGGGGTGATGGGGGTCACTTTGACCTCATTTTTCTCCTGCTTTTCGGAGGGAGCTTGCTGAGGCTCTTCCGCCTCCCCCACGCGCTGCTGGGGATCGCGCTGCCGGGGACTGCGTCGCCAGGGACCACACCGCCATCAAGCTTTTCACGCAGGCTACCAAAAAGCCCACGGGGCTACCACGTTAGCATTTCCTATTGGCGTTTTGCTTGCAATGGTTTTCATTGAAGTCAGGCAGATCCACGACCCTGCTCTTCTTCCCTCCAGCAGAACCAGATGCCCAGGGAGGTAAGAGCCTCCTGCAGCAGCGGGTGGTGACTTCTGCTATCGAAGCCGAGATTGCACCATCCTGCACTTGTGACCTGCCCCTCTCCCTGCCCCGTGCTCCTCCACGCCCCGCAAAATGGTTGGGGTTTCTCTCTTCTCACTTGCGATTTCAGGGATGGAGCACGTCCCCTTCAAGCACGCCGCCTTCAGTATGTTTTGGGGGAGCTTTGGGAAGACACAGCCCTTGTGGCTTGCTGTCCAAGGGCTCTGCTGGCTCAGCTCTGCTCCTGGATTTTCAGCAAGCTGTGAGCGCTCGCTCACAAACCCCTTCCCTCGGTTAGCCATACAATCGCATCCTTCCCCACTCCGCTGCTGCAAACGCAAATACCGTCCTCTCGACCTTCGCCCTCCGAAGAGCAGCTCCTTTTTCCTTTCCAAGATGCCAAAATAGCAGCTCACACAGGACGCGGCACCTTGTATTTCTGTGGCGTGGGGCGTGGGGAAAGGAATCAACAAGTCGCAACCGTATTTCTGGCCGTAGGCAGAAGTTTTGGAGTAGCCTTTAAGGGTACTGCTTGCCGCCTGCCCAGTGCCAGGTAGGTACAAGCGGATTTTAGACAAGTTCATCCGACAGCCTCAGTAGGGAGTAAGTTACGGGATAGATTTCCCAGTGCAGACAGAGCCTGTAGGTTGGCGATCGCAGAGGTTTTCCTCCCAAACTCCATCAGGACCCCGCTTTGAGCAGGGATGCACCATCCATCCCAGCCTGGTACTTCACTTCTTATCGTGCTGCGCCAGTGCATCCGAGACTGGCCCCCCTGGAGCAGCAATGATCTCTAAGGTAAAAATATATTTATTGGTGATAAGACACTTGGACTCTTTGTTATGGTGTTATCTCCTGCGGGAGCAAATCCCCCCAGGTTTGGACTCAGCAGAGAAGTGTTGGGACTGTTGTTTTGTTTTAATCCTGTTTCCTAAACAAGAAAAGCCAAGTTATTAGAATGTGCTCCTGGCAAGGAAAGGTCAGTTTGTGACCAGTTTTTACAGGGAAAGGTTTTCTAATTCGAAGTGGCTGGAATATGTAAATATCTCATCATTTCATATCGGAAAATTCTGCATTAAATTAAAAATTCTAATGTCAACTTTTAAGATACTACTTCCAAAAGCCTATAAAGCATCAAAACTAAAACAATGCTTAAGGTTAGGAAACCAAAATTCTGTTGATCTCAACTTGATTTTCCCCATAGTATTTCAGTTTGTGCACAGTTTCAGTGTGATCGACTTTCTGGCCCAGCAAGAGAAGAGACTACTTGGATCTCCAAGAATTCTCATGCAGGAAAACTCCTCCTTCCAGCCCACACCTGAGTGACACACACAAAGTGTTGTTTCCCCCCTTTTTCATTGACTTCCTAACAGCCCCCCAGCTCTGGTCCTTTTAGAGGAGCTGGTTTGAGAGCCAGCGGCGGGGTGGTTATGAGCCACGCGGTACGTACACGGCTGACCAAATATTATCTCATTCATGGGGGCAAGCCAGCCCTCCTACACCACCGCCTCTGCCAGATTCCTCCCGTACAGCATCCTGCTCTCCAGGTCTGCCACCAGCCAGCGTTAATGCTTCCTACCACATCCCCCGTGGCAGCCCTCATCTTCTTGCATTGGTCTCCTTGGATGTCAGCAATATCCTTGGCACACTGCGCTTGTATCGTGTCTTGAAGAACTCCTCGGCTGCCGCAGCCATTTTCTTTGTCACGGATTTCGACTTGAGCGGTCTCCGAGAGCTCCCCTCCAGCCAGCATGGCGTGCTTAGCAGAACAAGAGCCAGCCCCTACCTTTGCATTGCAGCTTTGCTGTTAATCCATGCTAGATTTGACCAAAATTTGATAAGATTTTATAGATATTTTAACATGGCATGTAGCAAGTTCTTCGTCTTGAATTTTGAAAAGATAAAATACCAGAAGTCAAGCTCCTGACCTTTTTGAGGTGATTTTGGTGACTTTCCTTTGCCTCTGCTTTCCAGGCTTGTGAAAACCTCTGACTACATTTTTCCTAGCACTTCTGTACTGCCATGAGGTCTAGAAATGTATCGACATAACGTAACACATGCACGAAAAAAGAGAGCTGAGATTCCTCAGTGATAGCAGGATGCCAGGAGCTGGGGGCTTGAGAACAGCATCAAATAGTCTGAGTCTCTAAAATGTAAAAGCTAGCATCAGCGATCTCAAATCCGAAGATTTTACAGCCATTGGGAAAAAAACAAACCCCCAACAAAAGCCTTCAGCACTCAACAGCTTTCCTAAGGCTTTAGCACTGGGGGATGATCTCACCTCTAGGCACCACATCCAGAAGCGGCCAATCCTTGTTTGCAGAGCAGATGCTGTTGTACCTAAGGAGGGATGAGTTGCAAGCGAAGGAGTGTTCAAAACACCTCGCCCTTGTGTGGATTGAGAATTTAATCAGGGTAGGGCTCCCGGCACAGCCTTTCCCTCACCGGGAACATTAAAAAGGTCTCTCCTCATTTTCATTAGGCTGGAAGAAAGTTGGTATCCCAGCCTCTCAAAGATAACATGCCATCACCTGACTCCTTCCCCAGGCCATTCGGAGAGCCTCCTCCCTCCCACACAATGGAGTTTATCTTGGAGGTTTCTCCTGCCCCTCCCTCCGTCTACACCTTTGGGTATCCCAGCAGGGAGGCTTTGATACCTGAACCCAGTAGGAAAGCATCCAGGTCGCTCAACCTCCACACACGCAGCGAGCCAGGCGCAACCGCAGAGCGGCGCCTTGACCCGGGGAGCGCGTGTCCTGCCTGCCGGAGGAGGAAGCCTGCCGCGCGTGGGAATGCGGACCTGTGCGACCGCCACGGCCCTGCCGAGGGGAACCAAAACCCACTGTTTTTCCTTCTGCACGCACCTGAAATGATGCGATTCTCCTTCATGTGCCAGCAAATCCTTCCCTGTCCTCACTCGCTACCAGTTCCCTAGAATACAAGAGGGTATTATTCTCAGCAGGATTTGCTCCCTGCTTCTCTTCCTCCTGCATAAAACGGGCATAATAACACCCTACCTTACAGGGCTTTTGAAAGCTTCAATTAAACAAACTGCTCTGAGATTTGTGTAAGAGGAAAATTAAATCAACATCCTATTGTAGAGCTAGAGTTACTGCGTGCATATTTCTGTAAGTATATTCAGCCTCTGTGTGAATGTCTGTAAATACACACCAACCTTCGTAACAAGGCTTGTCTCAGTGGGGAAGAAGTCACTTGAAGTTGAGGAAAAGCCACATTTAGTTTTCCGTGCAACTTTGATTGACCTTTTCACATCCACCCTTGGCACTGTATGTGGAAAACCACGTGGCTGTGTAATTAAAGGCTGTAGTGTAGCATACCTGCCTAGGTGGTGCTCCCCAAAGGAGGGGGACCCAGCACCGTGCCTCGTGCTTGGCCCCATGGATGAAGAAATAGTCCAAGGGGAGACCAGCTGATTTTCTCTCTAAATGGGGAAAGACACACCCAGAGCCCCCAGAGAAGGGTGGCAGGGTACCTCTCCACTTACAGCTGTAGAGCAGGTCCCCTGGTGTTCCCCACACACACCACAGAGGTGTGAGCCTGGCCTCTGCAACCCAGGACTGCAAACAGCAACTTCCCACTTCACATGAGCTGGAAGTTTCATAGGCCAAAGGATTGGCCACAATCCCCAGAACTCCCCAGCCCCCAGATAACATGCAAATGCAAGAGCTACAAGGGCCCTTTCGACTACAAAACATTAAAACAAGCTGATACAGCAGTCATGCTCCCACTTCACTGCAAAACCCAGTTGCTGTTCCCACGCGGTGTTGGCGCTTGCAGTGAACTCTTCGGGGTTATTCAATACCAGGGAGCACAGTTTAGAGCAGCGGGGTGCAAACCTCACCAGGATGTTCCTCCTTCCTGGAAACAGCCATGGACCAACAGGCTGGGATCTCCAGGCAGGTCCTGACACGTTAGACTTGCTAGTGATCTTTGCCATCAACGCTTTCCAACCACAGCTGGTTCCCACTCATCCAACTGTGGGTCAAAGACTATGTTTTCAAGAGTCAAAAGCCTTCACCTGCCATACCGTACAGCCTTTGGGCAGGAGGTAAAAGCAGAGGCACACACGGCTAAGATTCTTTTCCTTCTCCCTGCCTGTGTTCCAGCCAAGTTGCCAGGTCTGGCCTGCTCTCTCCATCCCAAAGGTAGCTGTATCCTACTTAGTTCCGATTAGTACTCGCTGTTGCCCGCATGGGTAGTTTCCTGCCCTGTGCCCCACTTTCTCGGCAATACAAGCTCCCGCTCAGCAAGGCGTTTACACATGGGAACTTCCTGCCTTCAGCAAGAGCTAAGCACAAACTCCAGAGCTTTGCTGATTAAGCACAGAGCTGACAATTCCTTTCCCGCTAGAGCACCTTCCTTTGCAGAAGAGTCCTCCAAAAACATTCCTCCCTCCTCACTTTTCTAGTGATTTCTATCTTGCCCTGAAAACATATATGACATCACTGTTAGAATCAGAACCCAATGGACACTGTACAAAAAGATGGGTGCCAAGCACACACCCCGTCAAGGCAGATGAATAGCTACAATAGCAAAAGTGATCCTGATCATGCATCTTCTCTTCTTGACTAGTTTTCCCCAATATGGCACCAAACCAGAAGTGGTGGCGCTGCTCTGATTGATGAATCAGATCCAGTTGACTGATCCAGACAACAAAGGCTGCATGACTCAGCTTCCCTCCATCTGTCTTGACAGAGTTGGAAGGATGCTCCCCAAATCCCTTAATAACTTGATTCCTGTTGCCTCATCCTCACCTGTGCCCTCACTTCTAGGCACTGAAACCTCTGCATCTTTCATCTGTGCTCAGGAAAAACAGTTAAGTTCAGTATGGGCCTGTGACTCCTGTAGCGAATCCAACTTGGGACCAGCCGGGGCTCATCCCAATGCCAACAACCAAAGGAAGCTCTTTTGGCTTCAGTTATGATGCAATGTCAAAAGCTGCTGGCGTGCATACACAAAGGTTCCCCCTGCTCGCACCTCTGTTTTGTTGAAAATAGTCAGGTCTCATTTATCCTGGAGCTCTACAACTAACTACAGAATTAGAGATGGCGGTGACATAGCCTGAGAAGTGGAGCTGAAGCATTTGGGAGAGAAGAAAAGTGTGTCTGGTCTCACATGCTTCCAGTCAGAAGCATTTGATGATTACTGTTGTCACAATAATCCCTAAGGATAACTGCCATTTCCCACTTTCCTGTGCTGTCAGAAAGATCCTGAGAAAACTCCAATTTTCAGTGGAATTTACAATTTATCTAGTTTTGAAGTGACGGTATCAGAAATACTCCCCATCCTCTTGTTCTCTTTACCTGCCCTGTTCCCTTCCTGCCTCCCAGTTTCTAGCCGATCCGTGAAATCAGGATGCTGGGAGAGGAACAATGTACCTGGGGAGGCAAAGGGTTCTTTGCCATTCACTGGAACCCTCAGCATCATGGCTGCACCGAAAGCCTTTTTGAAGACTAGTTCTGGCTCAGCCCAAGTCGCAGGCTTGATGTCATAATCCCTACATGAAAGGGTTATGCAAAGGGTCAGAATAGGTGATGATAAAGTCCCCTTCCAGCCAAAACAATCTACGAACCTCCAAGGAAATCCACCATCCTCTGGCAAGAGCCAGGACCAGACTTTCCAAAGCGTAACAATGTCTGGCTCCAGAATCGCAGGGGCAGCGCCTCTGAAGAGCTATGAAATCATCTCTTCTGCTTGGGAGGTTCGACAAGCTACGTTGGCATTGCCCGTCAGCCACAGACCACAAGACTGGAATGCTGGGAACAAAACCAGAGCAGATACGTTCAGAATGGCTTTAAAGCTAATGTTACACTGCTAAAAAGGAAGGGGGGTGGGGGAAAAAGAAAAGAAAAAATTAAAGGCACTTAACCTGACTTTTCCATGCAGTGAAATGAATTCGGAGATTTCCTTTGAACATGCCAGAAAGCTGTTGTGCAACCCAGCCTGCTCAGCAGGCCCAAGGTGGGCATGGCAGAAGCTGCTGCAAGTCAGGACCAAGGTACCTGAGCAGAGCTGTGTGGGAGGCAAGGCCCGCAGTCACAGGAGAGCAGCAGCTTCAGAGAGAACGGGAGCTGGCGGAGATTAATGAAGGAAGCTCACACAGTATGTCTGTAGGAGGCCTGGCTCAATTCAAGGCCATTAACTTGTTCTTTTCTGAACACCATCAAGAAGACTGGAAACAAAAGCATGTCTGCCCAGCATGGCTCGTGTCGAGCCATAATACTCCAGCAGAAATGAAGAGCATTAAGAAAGGCAAAGAGCCCCTTCAACGGCTGCAGGCTCACAGGGCTGCAAGTTTTTGCATGAAGCCCAAGTCAAAACCAGGCAGGCAACTGGGATGTAGCCTTGAAAGAAGAAACACATAAATTACTAGCATTATTTTCTCCCATTCAGGAGTTTAAATTTAAAGGGGAGTCCATCAACTTTAAATAAATCATGTTTATAATTAAAAACATATTTTCCTGCGCTGCTTACAAGCCTTTGGATGAATAATAAGGCATTTTTCAAATTACTTTAATTCACAATAATTATGCTGCTTGTTTACCCCAGTCAATAATTTTTCTTCCAGGAAGATAAAGCTGTCCCAGGAGGAGGTCTCCCTCCGGGGACCAAGAGGAAAAGGACCCCAGGGAACCGCCTAAGGCACGAGTAACACATGGGAGGTCTTTCACTGAAAGCGACAGAGCTGGTTACATGAGTCAGGTCACGTCGAACACTCACAGGACTTCTTTTGCTAAGCCTGTCTCTTTGCCTGGGTAAGATGGGAAGACACAAGCTTGCTCAGCTCCTAGAGGCCTTGAGCTGTGTTTTGCCTAGACCTTGCCTGAGGTACCGACCTTGCCAGGGAACCAGACTTTGTAGATTTAGCATGAAAACATAGCAGTGACTGCACAGCTTCTGGGTTGGGTCAGGCTTGTTCCTGGCAGAAGCCAAATGTGCTTAGAAAGAAAGAAGCCTTATCTCCTCCTATTTCATTCGCAGACACTGGCGAGTCTCTCAGTCCTTTAGAAAATATAGTACAGCAAATTGCACAAGAATTCTCTTCCCAGTTATTTGATTCCCTTTCAACATTATTTAAAAGAGCTAAATATATATATATAGATATGAAAAGCAATGGTGCGTTTCCATCCTTGCCCCAGCATTGCAGCCTGCCTTTGTGGTGTGAAGATTTGCTGGGTCACCTTTCCACAGGGAGGGCTGAAATGTCCTGACACGGAAGCCTTTGGGTAGCAGACATACTAACGCCTGCAGGGTGACACAGCGACATGGAAGTTATCAACTGATCATGCTGCCACATGCCCAGCAGAGAGAATTACTACGGCCCCTTCCACCGCTTTACAAATCAGGGTCCTCCTGGTTTGACTCTCCAGGACTCCTGCAGGCTCCCCGATGACAGCAATGACATTTCCTCATCCGTTTACCCTTTCTCTTCTGTTTCAAGACAGCAGTTATTTCATAACCTACATATCTCTATAGTTGACAGTTATTCTTAGGCAACAGTAAGCTACAAATACAAGTGTTTAGCTAACAAAACATACATGCTTCGTGTAGCAGAACTGCCCATCAGCCAGCAGTGCGCACACAATAGACCTTGCTGCTTCATGAACTAGACCAAGGTGGGAAATATCAGCCAAGGCTTTCCCTTGAGAGCAGGCACTAGCAAGTCTCATGATAACAGAAGAGGAAAAAACTGTAGTTACCTAACGGTGGCCCAAATCCTTCAGATCAGGCACGCAGAAGCATGCCAGTCTCTGTGGAAGCCTGATTTATATTAATCAAATCAGCACTGAAAAGCATTACCACAAAATTTATTCTAATACCTGTTGTACCACACCCTAAAAATAACAAAAGAAAACAAGCTGAGATAAAATATATTTGTGGGGAAATGCCTTCAGAAAGCCACAAAGTTGGCTTCCTCTAAGAAATTAAACTAGCATGGTAGACATTCTTCAGATTTCTTATCACAGACAGGTGTCTTGCCTACTTGGGTTTAGCACACCCCCATAACAGGGCAGTGCAGTTCGTGACCTGGGGGCTGCAGCCAGCAATAACAGCTTCTCACTCTTCAAGCAGAAAAAGGTAATTCTGCGTAAATCCTGGTCCCGCAAGCTGCTCATGATACTCTGCACTCTGGAGATGCCCCAAAACTGGTATCAGCCCCAAATCTTTGAAAACCTGAAGCCTACCTAACATGAATTTGTAGCACCTGAGCTACAGTGTTAGCTCCCTAGGTGAACATCCTTCCACGGGCAGCGAGAGCAAGGTAGCATAATCTGCTTTCTCCACAGGTTATCTGCACGTCACGAGGCATCCACGGGAAAGGTGGCACAGGGAATCTAGCATGCTCTCAGTTCCTGCCCTCAATCAATGTATTTTATCTTGTGGATTTGCACAAACCTGAATGACCAGAAGAGAGCTGCGTGAGCTAGGCTGGCTAAGGGATTCACGTTAGGGCTAGCGACCGGTTGCAGAGAAGAGCAGATTTACCCTTTGCATGGTTTTTGTTCCCAAGACGAGAGTACACAACACAGATGTAAGGTTGAAGCTCTTCCTTCTGTTTCATGTGGAAATCCAGAGTAAGAGTGACTCACTAGTCAGCTTGCTCAGCTGCTGTAAGACAGGATGACCACTTCTTAAGTTGTTAAAACCACAAATAATTTTAAAACTTCAGACCAGTAGCAAGACATCTAAATTACAGCTTGGTCTCCTCTTAGAGAATTTGTCCTTAGCAAAACTCACTTGAAGTGATGCTAGGCACTGTAAAAGGCACTGAGGTCCCGTGTGCGCTGAACTCTACATCTCACCAGGAGGAGACACTGCACATGGCCATGAAGAGGCTCGAACCTAAAAAGCATGTCCCGTTCCCTCACAGCTGCGGGGCGGCAGGCTTGCGGTATTTGCACTGGATCCACACTCGATACATCGTCATTTGTTTCCCGCGGTTCACTTGCAATCGCCGATCAACCAGATTCTGGATTTTCTCCAGCCCAGCTGTCGTGAAGAGTTCATCTAATTCATCTGGAAGCAGAGAGAAGGAGATTGACGATGCCATAGCTTTCATTTAACTGATACCTGCTCACACTGAGGGCTAAACTATGCTGAAAGGTATGCCAGAGGCAACTCACGGTCTCACTCTGGCTGGGAAACGCAAAGATCAGACAGGACTTAACTACTCTGCTTTGGGGGGATTAAGATCACAGCTGCTCTAATTTCCCTTGAGTTTACCTTCTACCAAGGAAGGAAAGAATTATTTGGAGGACAACTAGAATTAGAGAGACCTGACAAAGAGAAAACAGCAGCAGTTTCAGACACGGGTAATGCCTCTGGTAACCGATTAAGGGAGCATCTTCTGGCGAGTAGGGACAGATCCATTCCTTCCCCCTCCAGAGGAATTTCAGAGTTTGAAAGAGCAAAGAACGGGATCAGACCTACGCTTTTAAATGGTGGCAATGAGATCTGTGCTGCATAGGCTGGAGGGGAACAGGATGCATTAGGGTTAAGTTTGGGAAAAAAAATTCTTAAAAAAACCACACCCTGTTGGGGCCCAATCAAAGCACCAGGAGCCCCCGAGGCTGCAACACTTAACACTGGCAGGTATTCCTGACCAAGAAATAAGTATCGCAGTGTCCCAGTGCGCTGGCCCTGGGCAAAGCCAGATGGAGCCCCGCTGAGCAGCAGAGCGCTTGTTCAACTGCAGCCTGGGAGCATGTGATTTGTATGGAGTTTCTGTAGAAAAGGGCCAACAGGTCCCAGCTTGTGCTCTTTTATCAGATGCTTGCCATCATGAAGCGTTTGCCAAACACGCATTAAACGTCAATTTTCTTGTGACAAACAAGACTTGTGCCGTGGGGAAGGGAACAGTTTGTTGCAGTTGTGCCGCTGCTCTAAAACTGACCACGCAGAGGGGCCTGCGGTGGAAGTGAGTGGAGGTGCAGTTGGTGATAAGCAGGGAGAACACAACCCCAAGCAGCAGCAGAACTGGAGAGCCTGCCTCAGCTCTGTGCTGAACCACGCCCTTCTTCTCTCCTCATCGGAGAGCAGTAAAGTCCCTTCAAGTGGTGTCTGTCTCACTCCGTCCTCCACGAGCAACAAGGTTCAATGAGAGCTCGTCCAATCCCACCCCTCCCAGCGTACCCAACATACCAGTCTTCCTCTAACAGGATTTTCCACAAAGGAACTCACCATGCCATATTCGCATCAGCAAGTGACAAGCCCAGGTACCCGTGCAATTGGGAGATGCTTAACATTTCACACTGCTCCAAGAGAGACAGGCTGGAAAGAGCTAGTGGAAAAACTTGAGGGCACAGGGACAAAAAGAGGTGAGGAGAGTCAGAGGGATGTTTTCTAGCCTCCTACCTTGTGTGAAGAAGTAGACTCTGGTGCCATCACCTCTCACATAGAAGTTATCAGACAGACATTGACCTGAGGGCGAGAGGGATTTAAACAGTTACCAGCTATCATTTAAAAATCAACAACTGCCACCCAACTGCACGTTAAGGCAAGAGGCACTTCTCCCAGCACCTGCTATTAACGGGAATTAATGAGCCACCTCCTAAACAGGGCAGTCAGTACTCCAGAGAAGCATCATCTATTAGTGAACTGGCAAGACTCCCCAAGGGAAAAGAAAATACCTTTCTTAAACCGAAGCTGGGCCAGATCGTAACGGCCATAATCTCGTAACAAAATCATTCCTCCTGGTTTCAGAAGGCGACTCAGACGGTTAACAATGCACTGCATCCTGAGGGAAGAACAAAACAAGTACTCATCATTCTGCAAAATGATGCTCGTTTCCTTAGCCTACTTTCCAAAAAGAAGGTACAAAGTTTTATATATGTTTCAACTTCATATAAAGAGCTACTAAAAGCTAGCACTTTTCTGAGCTCTCTCAGCCTTAGGTGCGTTGATTTTGTTTGGCTGTCTTATTTCTGACACTCCTTGATTCTGCTTTTTTTTTCTACAACGATAACCTATCCTGCCACAGTGCAGATTAACTGCTCTCTCTTACGAATTACAAAAGTATCTCCACTGGTTTCTGTAAAACAAAAAATAAGTGAACTTGGAAAATGCTGTAAAATAAACCAAAGGGAACAAGAGATGCTAGCGTAGGCTGTTACACACTGTCACACTAAGATCACAGAACTTTCCTTAACTGTTTTCTGAACCCGTTCCCTGCCTTCTTGCCACCTCCCATAGGAGAAATTCACTTAGCCTTTGAGCCCTAAAATCTAGCAGCATACTTTCCACGAGTGGGTGCTGAGTGCTCAGTGTGGCTGGGATTCAGAACAGGTGAGCACCTGTGAGTGCAGCAAGACGTCACCTAAAGCCATTGAGCACTTCCAGATCACACCTATCCTGTACCAGAATTTGTCACAACAGAAGGTACCTGTGAATTTCATTTTCAGAGGCTTAATGGAAAAGCGGACCAGTCACAGAACAAACTTTAATTTCCCTTGATGTGAGGAGATCTACTACTAAAGAACTCCAGTTGTACATGCATTATCTTCTGCAACCAGAAGGAATTATTAAAACTTACTTCTCTGGGAGAATCGCTGAGAGGACAAAGATAAGAATAACAACGTCAAGACTCTCGTCTGGCATTGGGAAAGGACTTTGGTCATTGCATAGGTCATGGACAAATGCAAAGCAGCGCGAAGAATCATATTCCACGTTGTTCTGTATTTAAGGGGAGAGAAATCAGAGCATTAGCAGCAGACCCTGATCTCAGCATTATCTGGACATGGGAGCATTTTAACTTTCACATAATGAAGTGGTATGTCCAGGGATCTGTTTCGGCCTCACTGGACTGAGGCAGATGGGGTCAGGTAGGTTTCCTGGTCAGGCAAGGAACTGGGGCGAAACATGAGAAATAAACACACATGGGAGATTTACACAGAGCTTTGGACTTGTTACCAGACAACCAGGCCTGCCAAACACCCAAAACGAGACCGAGGAATTATTGCAATTTTAAGGTCAGATTTTCCGCTAATAGTGGTGAGAAGCGAGGGGTTTATGCTGTTTAACTGGAAATCTTTGCAAAGGAGAGTGTTGGGGCCCCTCTCGGCATCACTGAAATCAATATTCATTTCAACTACGAGCAGACTACTCCCTATACCCCAAACATCAAACCTGGCTGCCTAAAGTTGTGCTCTTAAAAATCATATTTAGACTTCTAAAAGAAGTTGTATATTTTTCTAAAGCTGCTCCTACAGACTGCAGTAGCCTCTATAAACAGGGCTTGTGTCAGATAAGAGGATGAAATGGCATGCTGCCTCTGCTGCTGTGCTCCCCGTCTCATCTCACGAAGCGACTGATTACATTTGATACCTCATATATTCTCAGTCCTGTTCTGACCTGAAATTTGTTAGCAGTATTTGTCCTTTGATTAAATCCCAGCCTCCTGCTCCACAGACAACAGTATCCCTCCTTAGCTGTCTGTGCAGAAGCAATCAGACCACGTTCACAGAACTGCCGTGACAGTAACACACGCACAAACCAAACCCAGCTTCAGTTCCTGTTAAAATATAGCCTGAATGTTTTAAAGGTTCAGCAGTTACTCAACTGAAAGAGCACTGGATTTAGAAAAGTACTGCCAACTACAGGGGAAAGAAAGTCCGGCTGACTTCTCTGCTGCCAATGTCACATTTTGAGAACTCCAACTTCCCTCATTTCTACAATCTTTGATGGCTCGTTTTCCTGATTTACCAGTACAAGGGTCAGCATCAGGGCTAGCTAAAAAAAGAAAGCTGCCAACACAGCTAGACAGCCAGTGGCAGCTGTGATGTATTTGTGTTAATGTGCAATTGGCACCATGAATTTCCTACCTTCGTAAGTCACCACTGAGTTTACCTGGACAAGATCCACGGCTGTTGTAGAAAAATCACAGCAATAAACAAAAAGGCCTGGGTCGCTGAAATAAATAAAAGAAACTATCATCATTCATATAAAGGTGCTCTGCAGGAATTCAGAAGTGTCTCAAATGCACAGAACACAGAATTGGGAGCCAGAAATTCTGGGCTTTAGTCTATCTCTGTCAATAACGCCTTGTGCAAAATCTGGTGGATCATGCTGCTCCTTTGTGCCTCAGGTGTTCTCATGTGGATCTGACTGCTTACTTTTCCTTCCGGAAAAGGAGAGGCGCTAAGGCCTGTATGAAAGTGCTTTCAGAATGAGACATGTAAACTCGCACCATGTTTCGCTGGTTTCATTCTAAGACCAAAGATTTCTAAGCGCAAAACATAATCATTTGGAGTTGCAGATGGCAAAGGTACCATTGGCATCTGGCCTTTCGCTGAGATTGTCTAAACTAAAACCACATGCAACACTTTTCCAGTTGTTTTTCAGAGGCTGGTATATCATGCAGGTAAAAACCTACTGAGAACTACTTACTTGTTGGTTTGTAAAATCGGGAAGACTGTATTTCCAGCACCACAGCCAACCTGCACACACAAAGCAGACGTACAATAGTGAAAATAATTTCTCCAGCATGTCCCGTGCAGTGAATTTCAGATCATCTCTCTGCAGCCATGGAACAAAGCGCAACTCACGAGTAACAACCGAGCACAGCAGTGACCACTTCTAAGTCTCACTGCAAGATCTGAATACGTTCAGCTCTGAGGAGCAGGCTTACATGCAAGCATTTGTAGGAAACCATTAAGCCATTTCTCACAGAAATCTTACTAACAAGCTATATATTGTTACTCTTTTGAAAACTTATTGCTGGAATCCCAAGCATAACAACCAGTATGAGTCACCGAAGCATTGGCAAAGGCTACGGGTTTGTTGCATGCAGTTCCAGAGAAAATCAGAGCAATGGAGAAAGAAGTTTGCTTTACTGTAATTACATCCTGCTGTTTCAGAGTTTCCTTCACTAGAGGGCTCTTCCTCAAGTTACATCTAGGCCTACAACGATTCTGCCTTATTATTCCTTCTACTTGTTCCCATTTAAAGAGAAGATGGCTCACACAGCTGATTTGGGGGAATTTGCCTCTGAATGTTTAAGGAATCAGTAAAATCAAAACAGACTGAGCAGAAAATACCACTGCTGGCTTGCAGTGACAGATATTACTGAAAGTACTCGGGTGAGACAGGAAAGCCACAATGACCCAAGAACATCAGAGTCTGAGAAAGTCTCAAAGCCTCAGATTAAATAAAAGAAATTGTAAGGACGGTTCATATTGACTCCCCCTGGAAAGGTGGAACTTCCATAGAACATGAAGCATTCAACAAAAACAGTGACATCTACAGTGAACAAACCAGAGGTGGCAGAGCAAAGGTCATTACCAGCTGTCAGGCGTCTAATATTTGGAAGTTCTGCAGACTTTTCTGGGACAAACCCTGTATCAATCTGAGATTCCCCGTTATTTCATGGGCCAAAAGGAACAAACCATTTGGTTTTTTGACATCTTTACATTCTTGGTTTCACTGTTTTGTTTCACACCTCCTAAGGCAAACAAGAGCCAGCACAAACATGCAAAACATAAATAACAAGCTAAAGCTTTATACAGACAAGTAAAACAAGCAGCTTCTTCAAAAGATTACTTTTAAACGCTTGTTTCAACATCTGATAGTAATAGTTTGTCTTTTAGACTCGGAAGCTTCTTACGGTGTTTGTGCTCTGCCAATTCACAGTCTGAACCAAAAGAATCCCAACAGATTTAAGTCAGTTCTAAGCTGCCCTCTGTTTTTTGCATTTTACTGACTAAAGACAATAATCCCATTCACTTGCTGTTCACCAGTGACACATATTTTTATGTTCCAGTCACGCTAACACTGATACAGGGACTGTCTGATGCGTGGTGCTCTGTTTTACAGGTATTACCTCTAATATACGGTAAGATGCAGATGATCCTGGGTAATCTCCATCACTTTGGTTCAGCTCACTATGCTTCTGTGTAGCCAGCTCCTCTGTGCAGACCTGAGGTGTGCTTTTTATCAGGTTTAACTGATTCTCTGCCCGAGTTTCCAATGAACAATGTCCATTTTCACAGCTTCCCAGCCCTTCATTGCTGGATTCTTCTTCGTTACTAAATTCATGCACAGAATCCCCATTTTGACTTGGCTTCCTGTTAGGTGCCAGCTCAGGAAATTCAGTGAACAGCCAGTGCCTGTCCTTGAAGAAGCCATTTTCGTGGATTTTATAAAAGTCATCCCAGTACCTCTTAGCATTCACCTCATATTCCTCTGTGAACACAAACAAAAACGTCACCAGCAGTCAGGTCTGAAGGTCTCAGAGTTTTATCAGTTCAGACAGTGAGGGATCACTGCAGACATCTATTCAGCAATCTGCTTTAGTAAGTAAGGTTATTGATTGAAAATCACCTTTATTTAAATTGTGCCAACTCACATAAACAGCCTGCCTTTTTGCAGTCACTTTGTTAGGACTAAAAAATGGAAAAGAAAGGGAAACTATCTGTCTCCTGATAGGATTTAAAGGAAGCTGGCAACAGAAAAGGCCTCTTTGAAGGAGACTGGAATGAAGAAATCCAGGTTTTACTTCCATCTCTAACTTGTTCAGTTCACTGGAACAATTCGTTTGGAGCCTCATGACACTATGTGACAAGCCCTTACAACTTTCTCAGGAATTCTCTGACGTCTGCCTGCAGCTGAAGAGCTCCTGCCCAACACGCTACCCCTTTTTTCCGACGGAGAGACATAAAGATTAGTCAACTATGCAGGCTTGGCAGAAAGCTCAATTAGCATTTGCACAATACTCCCAAGATTACAGGACAGCACATTTTACACAAGTATTCCTAGAGTCCAGTCTACAGCACTTTGTTTTCCATAGTTCTGTGCATGTCAGAGCATCACACGTTATGAAAGGAAAACAACAGAGGGGAATCAACAGAAGCGACCACTGTCATTATAGTAATAGCAGAGAGCTAAGGTGGATAGACTGAAGATGATAAGAATCAACTTTAGCAGCAAGCATTATTTTCACACCAAATGGATACATTCCAGTAGCAGGATGAATATTACAGAAAGCTGGAAGAACTCTTACATAGCCATGATCTAATGAAATTCGAGTCACCCACAGAATTATTTCCACACACCTTCACAGATTTCAGATCAAGTACAGCCATAGGGGAACTATTTTTTCCATGGGAAGTTATGAATCCAGCTGGCTTCCTGAATTCTCATCAGTGTGATGAGTTCCCTGTCCTGGGAAATAAGAGCTAATTATAGCATCCCATGCTTGTAATCACCTAGAGGCATTAACATCCACAGCCAGAGATCCCAACTGCATTTCAATAACATGCAACTCCGTAGCCATCTTCAAACAGCAACAAGTGCATTACTGAATGCAAATGATTCTCCCACAATTAAAGGTGACGACTGTATGGGAGGATGGATAACCTCTCTCTAACATCTACTAAGAGTAGGGTTAAGAGAAAAAGCAGGCATCTTAAAATCGGCGATTAGTATTGTTATCTGAACTGCAGTTTATTTATTAGTCTTTCTGAAAAGCATACGAGTATGTTGTATGCTTACATACATATGCTTATATGCTTACCCTTATCCCTGTATCTGAAGGGAGATAGTAAAATGAACCAAAACCACCTGGAAAAACATGTAGCCTCAGCCATATATAGACAAAAATGGCTTTAACAAAGAACCAGAAGTCGGTCATATGTATATTTTTAGTAGGATCCATCCCTGAAGCACAAACAGTTATACATAAAAATAATCTCTTTACCTCAACTACAAGGATTTTCTCCTTTAAGAAGCCTTGTCCTTAAACCCCAAGCCAAAAGAAATTCTAATGTCTGATATTAGATGACAGCAGTAAGTTTGCACCACGGTCTCACCGTAGCTCCAAGTAAGCAGGGTCAAGTCAGTTTGCTGTTTGCACAGGAGAACTCAATGACTGCTGCTGTCAGGGGAAGAAGCGTTACTGATTCATACCCTGGCGCACTCCTTCCTGAACTGTCACTTCTTCCATGTACTGGTAGGGATATGCAAGGCTGCTGGGGCTGGAAATGCTCTTTCACCTAACAAAAATATAAAGTCCTGATTCCTGCTGGCCCCTAACAATCCCATGACAGTCTGACTGGGATTGCCTCACCTGAGGGGCCGGGCCAAAATTCCAGCCCTGGTTCTGGATCACCCACATTTTTGCCACAGTATAACGCTGACCAAGACCTTGTGCTCCTCCTGTGTTAAATTACTGTGAATTCTGTTGGATGCTACTGAACAGCTGATATGCTCCAACCCACAGGTATGGAAGCTTTATTTAAAGTTCATTTACCTCATAGCCTAGTGTTTTCAAAGCACTGGAATAAAGGATCAGTAACAATATAAATACAAGAAATCAAGGGCCAGCTGACAAAGATCATGCAAGAAACAGATTTAAAACAAAAAAGAGCATATTAATTTGTCACCCTGACTTCCGGCAGGGTGCCAGAAATGTTCATATAACACTTGCTTCAAGATCCTTGGTGCAGTATTAGCTCACGGGGACATCGGCCTGCTAACCAGATTCCTCCAGAAACCTTCCTGATAAGGACCCTTGACTTTTCTGCTTGTCTTTATAAGGACACCCCCAAAGCCAAGCCCATACTCACCCTTTCACGTTGCAGAAGTGCAAACAAAAGTAACTGTTCACAAAAGACAGGAAGAGAACCAGGGACCCCCTGAATTGCATGGGGGCTAATTATGGAGCCTCAAAAGGAAACCAAGAAACTCTTTCACTTCTTTCTTTGTTCCCAGCCGGGAGACACATCTTCGACATACCCCACAGAACTTCCCTCCTTCTTCGGAACAAATTCTGACAGCCCCAAGAAGTCCACAGAATAATACAGCCATAATGACCAATAGCCTGCCTTTGTTCTCCTGCCTGGACAAGACTGACTCTCAAAATACTAGACCCTTCAGGCGCATTTGGCTGGGCTGGCTTCCCTACGTTTCAGCCATCCCATTGTCTCCACACGCTTCCCACTGAATAGCAACCATCAAAATGTGACCGGCCTCCATTGTTCAGTCTGGGAAATACATCATGAAGACCTGACAAACTGCTCTAACAGTAAATTGCTCCACAATTTCATCGTTGTATATAGGTTCTCAAAGCATGACAGACAGCATCCATTAATGTTAACCAGATTTTAAAATGAACTCAACACAATGGGTATCACAATAGAAACTGCTGGATACTTCTGGGAATCCAAGAAATTAGGAGAGTTGCTCTTTGGTATAATTAAATTTGCTATTGTGAACACAACTGGAAGCTATATGGGAAGTGTCTCAATAGCTCCAATAGCGTTCAGCATCGCCCTACAGATGACACACTCAATTTAATTTGAACAAAAAGAGCAGATCCATCCTAGAACTCAGCAGGATATAACAAGATCATCATCAAAAAAGTCTTTTATCATACCAGAGAACAGGAAGCCATTTCACCACCATTTAAGGGACTGGACGATATCTAACAGGTGTGGAGGAAAGGCGCAATGTTAAACACCTCAGAACAGCTTCAACCATGTTACCTGACTAGAGCTGGGCACCTTTAGCTTGATTCAGATTCAGGTAAGCTTTGCATTTTGGATGTATAAATATCCTTTAAGCCAAGTTTGAGGAAATAAAAACTTAGGAATCTCTTTTCTGCCTCTCCGATGATAAACACTTCCATCAGGATAAAATAATTTTTCTTTGCTTCTGATTTAATCATTATCTTTCTGTTTGGCAGAGGTGAGTATGGACACTACTTTATTAGACCCTCTTAAGAGAAAAACCAAGCTTGCATTAGGGGCAGCTCCACAGCACGCAAGCAAACAAAAGCTTGCCTGTTAGAAGTTAAGCTTTAGAGAGCAAAAGCAAGCAGAGGAAATAAGACTAAATGAGGCTGTTGCTCTACACTGAAATAAGTTTGTTGGCAGGAATACTAACAAGTATTTAAACATACACAACATGAACAAAGAAGCTCAACACAAGATGACTCCTCCCAGCCAAGATCATTGCTGTTGCAGGATGAGTGTCTGGAGAAGGTGGAAAAGTCACAGAGTCAGTTAAGAACAGAGATTTCTCCTCCATTTTTCATTATCAACCACCGGGTAATGTATTTTGAATGATTCGGGAGATGAGGGGAAGGCAGAAATAAATGATGATGCATATGCAGCTCTGGCCAGGCTGCTCTGCTCTTGTATGAACAAGTTAAGACTCAGCATTACAACAGTATCCAAAAGTACCTTGTTTATCTTGCGGCAATAGCTGTGAGCTGTTCTCTTGAACTTTACTCCTGGCACTGGCTTCCTGCTCTTCTGACCACTCCACATTATCCCTGTTGTAAAAAATAAGATGAACTACTCAGCTGAGAATGGTAGGGCAAAGACAGAGAGAAAAGAGAAAGGTGTAGACAGCTCTCCAAATTGACAGCTCTGGAGCTGATCTCTAATTCTAGCTCAGCAGCAGTACAACAGCTATCGGCACGTACGGCTCCTGGTTCTGAATGAACTGCACTCATGGCATTACAAAAGATGTAACTAGAAGAGATCCCAGAGACATCAACTCTGTCCCCTAACCCTTTTCCCTGTTAGATGATCGGCCAAGTTTAGAGGAAATAAATCCTTACTATAAAACCACGAGGGTACTCAGCAAAAATAGGCCTCCTTAGAGAGGAGCTGACATTCTCACATGGTGGAATGTGCTTGTTCCTGCACAGGTGACAAGACAGGTAGCGCTTGCGTGCGTTTACTCAAGCAGGTCATCAACATGGGCAGTTTGATTTAGCTGCCTTAGAAAATGGTATCTTCCTTCTCAAGTTAAAACAAAAAAGGCAGTAAGGTTATTTGGAAGATAAAGTGTTATATTAGCATTAAATCCAATTATGATAAAAATATGCAGGAAGCTTTAAAGCATTAAGAACCTATTAGTAATTTAATTGTGCATACATAGTTGTGATTAAAGTGATTCACTTGACCTTTTTTCATTAAAATGTGAATGAAAAGCAGACTACAAGGATCAAGAAACCCTATTCTGGCCTCAGGAGGAATTAGTCTTTTGATATTAACTCACAAAACAGCCTTGACAGATGTCAAGACTGTAAAAAACTAGATTACTGGGAGTTTCTGCAGGGAAATGCTGTTGAGGATATGCCTTTGTAACATACCTTTGACATAGCATAGTCCCAAAATGACTGACAAGCTGATGCAAGCACATATTACTTTATTACAAACTAAACACACCCAATTCTTAACAGGGTATAGCAGCCAGAGACCAAAAGTGGACATGTTTATTTCAAAAATGCAACACACCTTCAGTTCCCAGCAGACTCAAGAACTTGGGTGCATAACATATCTTAAAACAATAAACGACCACCTGTTCCAAGCTAACCCCTAGCACGTTCTCACACTATTACAGCATCGTGTGACAGCAGACAAAATGATCCTTGTTCTGTGTTCAATTTATACATTAGTCACTAACGTACACAGATTGAATAGGTATAGAGATTTCTGAGAGCAGATACTTTAACTTTATTAACTATAGCAATGAAGCAATTGCTACAAAGTAAAGCAACGCATTCCCCTGAAACACCAAGGGAGCCTGAGGAATCCCGACTGCTTCGGGAGGGGGTGAGGACGCCTCAGGGAGCCCCGGGATTAGCATCCCCAAGCACCGGCCGAGCGGGGCAGGGCCCTCCCGCACCTCCGGGTCCTCCCGACACCCCCTGCCACGCCGGCACCTGAGGTGCGAGCCCCCCGCCCAGGCCCCCTGCGCTGCTTGGCCACTAGCCCCACGCCTACAGTCCCCCCGCGGCCCGCTCCGCCGGGCGCTCAGTGCCCGCAGCCGGGACCCCGCGGAGCGGAGGGGGGCAGCTCGGGGCTAACCGAAAGCCGCGTTACAAAGCGCCTCGCCACCGACCACCGGCAGGCCGGGGAGGCGAGGACCAGCCCCCCCCCCGCCCACCCCAAGCCCCACGGCCGGGCGCGGAGAGGCACTACAGAGCAGCAGGGCCCCGGAGCGCCTCGGCCAGCTCCCCAGGCCTCTCCGCGGCGGAGCAGCGAAGCGCCGGGGATCCGCAGCGGGCACCGAGGGGGCGAGGAGGTGGCGGCCACCCTCACCAGGCGTTGTGCTGGAAGAGGCGGGTGGGGTCGGTGAGAAAGCGCCTCCCGAAGGGCCGCCGCTGCGGCGCCTCCCTGGGCGCCGCCATGATGGGACGAGCGGCACCGGATCCGGAAGCACCACGCCCGCGGGCCGACCCGAAAGAGGACTAGCCAGGCGGCGCTGGTCACGTGAGGGGCGGTGTCGTCACGTGGTGGCGGGAGGCGCGCGGCCGGGCGGGGAGGGCGGTCGGTACCTCAGGGGGACGGCGGCGATAAACCCCCTTCTCCCGCCTTTTATGTCGTATTTCATACACCGGGGCGGGAGCAGGCCCGGCCTAAGCCGGCGTTGTCCAGCATGCGAGAAATTCAAGTTGAACTGAACGCTGTTCAAGAAGGACGGGGAGCTGTTTGAGCAAGTCCAGCGGAGAGCTACGGAGATGATCGGGGGCTGGAGCATCTCCCTTATGAGGAAACCTGGGTTTGTTCAGCCTGGAGAAGACTGAGGGGGGATCTTGTCAATCATAGAATCACAGAATGGTTTGTGTTGGAAGGGAGCTTTGGAGGCTATCCAGTCCAGCCCCCTGCAGTGAGCAGGGACAGCTTCAGCTAGATCAGGTTGGTCAGAGACCCTTCCAGCCTGGCCTTGAATGTTACTAGGAATGGGACCTCCACAACCTCCCTGGGCAACCTGTTCCAGCACTTCACCACCCTCATGGTAAAAAATTCCTTCCTTCTATCCAGTCTAAATCTACCCTCCTGTAGTTTAAAACTATTACCCCTTGTCCTGTCACAACAGGCCTTGCCAAAAAGGTTGCCCCTATAAGTAGTGGAAGGCTGCAATAAGGTCTCCCTGTAGCCTTCTCTTCTCTGGGCTGAACAACCCCAACTCTCTGAGCCTGGCCTCGTAGCAGAGCTGCTCCAGCCCTTGGAACATTTTTGTGGCCTCCTCTGGACCCGTTCCAACAGCTCTGTGTCCTCGTGCTGTGGGCTCCAGAGCTGGATGCAGCGCTGCAGGGGGGTCTCACCAGAGGGAAGTAGAGGGGCAGAATCACGTCCTCAATACTTACAAATAGCTGAAGGGTCAGTGTCAGGATGATGTGGCTGGACTCTTTTCAGAGGTGCCCAACGCCAGGCCAAGGGACAACGGGCACAAGCTGGAACACGGGAAGCTCCCCCTGAACATGAGGACAAACCCCTTCCCTGTGCGGGTGCCAGAGCAGGGGCACAGGCTGCCCAGAGAGGCTGTGGGGTCCCTTCCCTGGAGACATTCACCCCCTGCCTGGACACGGTCCTGTGCCCCTGCTCTGGGGGTGCCTGCTCCAGCAGGGGTGGGACGGGATGAGCTCCAGAGGTCCCTTCCAACCCCCGCCAGTCTGGGATTCTGTGACCTCTGGTGCCATGCAGGCACGGCCTTCACCCGACACCCGTCGCCATCCCCTGCCTTGCTGGCTGCTGCCTGCTTCTGTGGAGGTCGGCGGCTGTCACCAGCTCCCGGTGGGTGTTCCACGACCAGGAGTAGGTGCAGAAGGCGTGGTGGAAGCACTCGCTGCCTGTTTGCAGGCTGATCTGGCCCCTGCCGATATTCCACCATGGCTTCGGCAGGCTGTGGCGCTGGTGGAGGGCCGGGCTGTGCCTGTACTGCTTGCCTGCCTGCGCCTCTGGGAGGAGGAAGAGAAGTTGAAAGAGCAGGCAGAAGACTATGGAGGGAAAATCATACAGCTTTGCCCAGGTGGGAGCACGTGCTGTGTGCATACATACAAGACAAAAAGCAGCTGAGTGACAGGTTACGGTGCGGTGCTGGCAGGTTATAACCAATTCATGCTGACGATTAACAGTAATAAACAACTAAGCTATTATTATACCTCTGGTTTCATTTTTCCTTGCACTTATGACAAAATTGCTCTTTAATAGCTGTGTCTAGTTAAAGCATTCACCAGACAGTTAATGTATAGGTTACATGAGTGACCAGTCACGCTTAGTTCTGCTCTAATTGCAGTCCCCATATGACGAAGGATTACATCTTCCTTCTGCATTTGACACTCACTTGTGCTTGTGTCTTGCCCGGGCTGCCTGTTGTCAGATGATGCGTTGGGGTGTTCGACATTGACATCAGGGGAGCGTCTCCGCTTTCTGCGTTGAGCAGGAGGCTTGAGGGCAGCTGCCTGATTAAACAGAGCACGGGTTTTCAGGCTTGTCCCCACGCCTCTGTCAATAGTGTTACACAGCTGACGCATCCCTCGTGTCTCCCACCTCCTGCACCTGGTTTCTCTCATGGAAGAAGTGGCTCTGAAACGAAGCGGTTGGCTCATTCCACTGCCTCGCCACCTTCTCAAGCCTTGTTTTGGCTTTGCCAGTGTCATCACATTGTTCAGAATAAACATCAGTGGGAAGATGGGTACTTGGGCATAAGGGCTGCCTGAACTGGGCAAAGAAAATAGGAACCAGAGTCACTGATGCTATGGCAAACAGCCAGCTGCCTCCTGCCTCCTGGTTTGCCTCCTCTCACCGGGGAAGGACTCGGTCGTCCTGAATTCCTCGCTCCTCTGAACCACGAGTCACAGTAGTTGCCCTCTGGCATGCCCAGCATTAGCAGTCATAGATCCACAACGGCACCAGTGCCTTGGCTATGGTGTTCAGTGCTTAATCTGCAGCAACCCGTGGCATAGAGGTGCCTGTAGGCGTTGGGGTAACCCAGAGCTCACCCACCGCAAGATGCTTTGTAGTGGGGTGTTTACAGCAGCCACTTCTGGAGCAATTCCTTCACCCCGAAGATCCCCTGGAGCAGAACCTTCTCCAACTCTTTGATTTTGCTTCTTGACCTGGGAAGGTTTTGGGCTGGATGGACTCCCAGGATGAGCTCCCAGGGTCTGCTCCAGCTCTGTGTGCTATGATCCTCTTGGAAATTACCTTGGGAAAGGTTTGCTGGTGCAGGACTGACCCTGAGCCTTGCTGAACTTGATACCAGAAGCACCAATCCTCCACCTTCAGAGAAAGCCACGTGCCAGGAGGGAACAGAAGAAGCTGTGGCAAACACCCCAGTCTGGTCGTCACCCTTGTAGCTCCAGTGGCTTCCTTTTGGACAGAGTGGGAGTGACAGTGTGCAAGCCTTACCCTTGAGGTGCTCCACATAAGCTGCTGCCTCTTTTTTGTTCATGGCTGAGACGTGGGCAGGGCTTACTGTAGTGGTTTAGCCCCAGTCAGCAACCAAGCCCCACCCAGCCACTCGCTCACTGCCCCCAGGTGGAATGGGGAAAGAATTGGAAAAGTGAGAAAACTGCTGGATTGAGATAAAGACAGTTTAACAGGTAAAGCAAAAGCCACAAACAAGCACAGCAAAACAAGGGATTCCTTCACCCCTTCCCATGGGCAGGCGGGTGCTCAGCCATCCCCAGGACAGCAGGGCTCCGTCACACCTAACGGTGACTTGGGAAGGCAAACGCCATCACTCCCAACATCCCCCCCTTCCTCCTCCTCCCCCAGCTCTGTGTGCTGAGCGTGATGTCCTGTGGTGTGGGACATGCCTGGGGTCAGCTGGGGTCACTGTCCCGGCTGTGTCCCCTCCCAGCTCCTTGTGCACCTGGCAGAGCATGGGGAGCTGAAAAAGTCCTTGAGTAGTGTAAACACTACTTAACAACAACTAAAACATCTCTGCATTATCACCGCTGTTTTCAGCACAAATCCAAAACACAGCCCCGTCCCAGCTACTGTGAAGAAACTTAACTCTATCCCAGCCAAAACCAGGCCACTTACAAAGGAGGGCATAAGGTAAACTGTCCCTTTCTGAATTTGAGGACACTTGAGGAAGTCGCCATCCATCCAGACGTTTTGGCCAGCGCAGTCCCTAAGCTTCTGCTGGTAGTAACTAAAAGACAAGAGGGGTGTCATTGTCCCACAAAACAGAGCCCAAGGCTCCACTCAGCACTGGCTGCTCTGCACCCTCGTATCTGGAAAGACTGGGTATGTGAGGATATCTAAACTGCAGAGGTGTGTGATAGACACACGACGGCATTTACAACAGTGTCTCTGTAGAGCAGGTGCCTGAGCTGTGCAGGTGCTTTTGGGTGTCCACCCAGATATGAAACATTTCTGGAAATCTAGTCTTGGGGCCCCTGGGTTTTGTATATTTTGTTATATAAGGCACAAATATCCCAGTAAAACAGGGACCTCCCTTCTCCGTCTCACAGAGCTAAGGCAGCTCACCTGATAATCTGAAACAGAATTCTCCAGGCAGAGCTACCAACTCCACCAGCTTCAAGAAGACTTTGAAGAGCAGGATTCCTCTGGCACCGACAGAATTGAAGCTACCCGAGTCATTTTTCCCAGCGGCTGGAGAGTAGAAGAATGGTCAGAGCCATGACTGAGCCTTGTCTTACCTTCACAGAGCTCAAAGGGAGCAGAGACCCCAGCAGCCCCCAGTAAGATCTGGACAAGTTATGCCATGGGGATCCGTCCCCATTTTCTGCTGAGTGCTGGTTAGGTATCTAGCAGGGAGGACAAGTACCCTGCAGCTTATCATAAGCCAAAGAAGATAAGGCCTTCTACTCCTTCTGTGTCCCATCTTGTAAGAAAAGAGTTTGGCCTCTGCTCTTGCAGCCAGGGACGTCTGGACCAAATGCTGGATTCCTGCCCTTGTCCCTGAGAAGGGCAAGCACTACCATGGTCCTGCCCCACTGCTCTTCTCTGCCTCTTGGCCTGGGGGCAGGGCTAGCCCCTTGAGCTATCGCTGTCCTGTCTGAGTAGCCTTTGTCTCGTTGGGTCCCAGATGCTGATTTCTTGCTCAATACCGATTAGTCTGAGAATCAGGTAAATTCAGATATCTGGATGAGCAAGGCTTTTGCTGGAGTAGAATGTCTCTTACTTACATATTGTCTGGGCAAAACGCTTCTTGTCAGTAATGGTGTCCAGAAAGTCAGAGCAATCCACTGACCTGTCTCCTGCAGGCAGATGGCATCTCCATTAGCAAGGCAGTTTTTTTGCTGTAGTAGAAATTCTGGGGAGAGCAGCTCAGAGCTGGCGCTGGAGAAAGATTTGCTACTAAAATCTAAGGGTAGGAGAAATGCTGTTAAATCTTTCACATGTAACTGGGCTGTGCAACTTGATGCTTCCGCATGCATATAGAGGTCCAAGAAGTGTGATGTACTCCTGAAGGATAGCCACTGGTAAGTGCCAAACCACTGTTTAAAGTACAAGTACAGCCTCTGGCTCAGGAAACGTTTTGGTACAGCATTGCCCTGGGCTGGGAAGGCACATGGAGGAGGATTGCTTTGCACACGCAGAAATTGGCTCGGAACAACCCACAGGGGAGTAACGTGTGGTCTGGTGCACTCACCATCGCATCTGCACACACCAGCTCATTGTATGCCTCTTGACTGGTTAAGCTAATCCCCAGCTGCTTAGTGGTCATCTCCAGGCTGCCAAGTTTAATATGACCATCTGGGTCTTTGGAGAATAAGTTGAAAGCATCAGAGAATGCTGCAGGCAGGGAGAGGACGGTGGGTTACATGGGCCAGAGGGAGGCATTGTTTGGAAACAATGAACTATAACCACTGGAGATTTGGGACTGGGGTTGGGGCAGGTTGTTCCTTACTGCGGGGGCAAGGCATCTACCTCTGAACAGCTACCGAGGATGCAGGGGGTTTGGGGAATCTGGGCAGAGGGAGGGTGAGCCTGTATTTAATATGAGCTGCTGGGTCATGTGGTTGGTTTAGTTCTAGCTCTGTGCTCATGACCTTCAGTTATTTCCCTGTCAAAAAGGGTATTGATGCTTCCTTCAATCACTGGGTCCCCAAATCCCTGGGACAGGGGATTGTCCCTTCCTTTGTGTACTCCTGGTTATTGTCTCAGGAGGATCATGCAATGCCGCAGGACCAAGCTAAAGGTGAAACCACTCCTGGCCATGCTGGCAACACGCCTTCCAGGGGGGAAACCCATAACACGGTGACGTTACCTTTCCGTTGCTTCCTTGTCATGTTCTTTGCTGCTTTACACTCAATTTTCTGCTGAGGGATGCATGAGAGGTCCCTGCCACACGCACAGAGACATAGAGATGGACAGACTGACAACTGAGAGGCACGCACTGACAGGACACTGACGGATACAGAGCTCCTGATGATGGAGCTGAGCGAGCAAGGCAGGCGCCAGTCTTTCCCCCAGCCCTATGGGCCAGTGTTGGAAGGGCTGCCAGAGAAGAGCTCATCACCCAGCTCCATGCTCACAACGATGGAAGCGAAACACTGCGTGGCAGCTCGTGTTAACTGCTCAAGGCTGCATGGAAACGGTAATGGGATCTACGCTGCCTTCCCCAGTTCAAGCCAGCTCGGACAGGGCAAGTGTGGCCATGCTGGTGTGTGCGGGGAAGCAGAAACATCAGCCAGGAGGAAACAGCCCTAGAAACATCCCTTGGCTGCACTGCAACACTGGATGGCCAAGGCCTGTGACCCACAGCCCGTGCTGGGGCTGGTGCTCGGGAGCCCGGCCTGATCCACCGCCCGTGGCTGATACATTTCTTCTCTACACTGATAATGCCAACACGCGCAGCGCTCTAGGGGTGAGTGTGGAGGCAGGGTCCCTGCCCGTGATCGCATAACAGGCCAGGGACAGCAGTTCCACCCAAACAGCTTCCACCTTCACGTTCACCTGGTTGTCTCCTTTGGGAGGGGTTTTATCACCCTCTTCTCTGGCAGAGGCTTTGGTGTCACGCTGGTTTTGGGAGGAGAAACTTTTTCTGGATGTGGAAAGACAGTTAAGCAGAGGGTCTCATGGGCTTCCCTCCAGGCAGGACTCACAGCTGTAGCCATCACCAGGAGAGCATGAAGGACGCTGCGAAGACACCTGTCACTGTGTTGTGCTACCGCAGCATTAACCCACCGTCTCATCCTGTTCGCGGGCAGCAGGCTGTCCAGCAATGGAAATCCTGCGCCCTCCCAGCATTCCCTGTCCTCTGCTACAGGAGATGCCCTATGGCTAATTCACATCTTCCCACTTCAGCCTCTGATTGCCTATCCCACCGGTGGCGGACGTGAGGGGCAGTTTATTCCCCTTCCTCTGCCCTTCCACCCAGAGCGGTCAGCGCCTGGGACAGCAGGTAGCTCTGAGGCAAACTGCCACCTGCGGAGGTGACACTTCATGGACAAGCTGGTTTTCCTTTCTCTACCCCTTGAACATGGTGCATCATGTGTCAGTCGGCAACTGAACACCACGCAGCCGCTCAGTCTCCCCACCCCTGTGGGACAGGGGAGAGAATCGGAAGAGCAAAAGCACAAAAAAAACCCTTGTGGGTTGAGATAAGAACAGTTTAATAATTACAACAAAAATAATAATTATAATGATAATTATTATGATAATAACAATAATGATAATATAATAAAATGGAAAATAAAAAAAAAAAAAGAAAAAAACCCCAGAAACACAAACAACACAACCACTCACCACCCGCCGACCGATGCTGCTGGTCCCCGAGCCGCGATTGCTGCCTCCCCGCCCCGGCCAGCTCTCCCCAGGTAACACACTGGGCATGACGTTACATGATACGGAATATCCCTTTGGCCAGTTTGAATCTGCTCTCTCGGCTGTGCCCCCTCCCCTCCCGGCTCCTTGTGCCCCCGGCCGAGCAGGGGAAGCTGGAAAAGCCCTTGCCTAGCACAAGCACTGCCCAGCCACAGCCAAACCATCGGTGTGTTATCAATGTTGTTTTCATACTAAGCCCAAAGCACAGCACTGCACCAGCTGCAGGGAAGAAAGTTAACTCTGTCCCAGCTAAAACCATGACAATCATGGTAGCCAAAGGCTGACTAGCCACAGTGGGGAACTAACATCACACCAAAGTCTCTCTTGCAGGTACTGTCCTCCATCTGCTACTGCAGAACCTGGTTCGGCTGGTGGACACGCGGCCTCGCAGCTGTGGTCACAGCACCGCTGGCCTGTCGCCCCTGCAGCACGAAGGTCCCATGGTGCTGATGGCTGAAGACGCAGGCTCAGTTCCTGCTGTCACCCCAGAAGGTCTGTGAGACACTGGTCAAGGTGCTTTGGGCCATGTCCAGACTTTCAAGTCCCAAAGGAGATGCCTGAGGCTTGGCTAGACAAAACCTCGACCAGCCTGATCTAGTGCTGGCAATAACTGGCTCCACGTGGGAGGCTGGTGTGGAGGCCTCCAGAGGCTCCTTCCCACCAATATTTCTACGATTCTCTCACCACTTACTTTTGCCTCTTTCAGCTCCTCTGGGTTTGAATGGATCTGTGGGGTGGCCAGGATGGAGCCCTCACTGCTGACATCGACCTTGTCCTCTATGAAAATGAAAAAGCCCCTCTGAGCATTGTTTTCCTCCTAAACATGGGTGTTTTAGGTACCACCCTAAACACATCACCAAGGTGCTAGCACCTTCTATGCACAGCCAGGACATGGAGGGAGATTGGTTATATAAAAACAAGAGTGTTAGTAACATCTTTTGCCTTTCTCCAGCTCCACCCTCAGAGCATTTAAAATCTTTTCAGCACATTAGTGAAATTAATCTCTCCTGCGTGCAGGGAGGGGAAGAGCCCTGCCATCACTGTGACAAGGGGGAAGCAGAGTCAGATGAGGTGGCTTGCAGACAAATTGAGTCTTGAAACAAGAAGGGAAACAGAAGCTGGAGGGTGTCAAGTAAATCTTTGTCAGTCTCAAGCAGCCCATCCTACATCTGTTATTTCCCACCCTCGTGGCTCAGGAGTTGCGACACAGAGCGGGGAGCATGCTGAGAGCAGCGCCGTGCTTTGGTTTTTCCAGCAGCTTCAGCTTTGCTGTGTTAATCTCTGATGGCCCTGAACAATATTAGGGTTTCCGGTGGGAACGTGGAAAGTTGGACTGGGGTCAGCGTGTTTGAATCCTCGATGAGAAGTCGGAGTTTAACAGGGTTTCTCTTGGCGTGCTGTCCTCGGGAGCTTGGCTGCCCAGCACAAGTGCTGTGACTGCCATGTGTAATCGCACGTGTTAAGGAAGGCTAGTGAATATGGGAATTTGTGTGGCCTGTCTGGCTTTGGCGAGTCTGCACATGGCTGTACTGAACCCTGCGGCGAAGTTTTGGAAACCTGCTGCAGCTGCGGGTGTGTTGCTGGCTCTCACTGCACAGCTTCGCTACCAGCAGATTTGCAGTTCATTAAGATAGGTGGCCCCGGAGTTTTCTTCTGAAGAACTCTTGTCTAACCCCATTTGCTGTCATCTAGCAGCAACTTAGCTTATGGAGATCTTGCTCACCTTCTCCCAGTGGCGGTTGCTGGACTGTCCTCACTGCCTTTTAATGGATTCACTCGATTCACCTTCCCGTCAGCTGGGGGGGGAGAGCAGAGCTCAGCGTCAGTGGAAATAAGCAGCAGAGCGCACTGGGGACGAGATCCTAGTGCTGGACCCAGTGGCAGCTACTGCACAAGCTAGGGGATTTCCCAAAATTATGGTTAGAGCTTTCCTCCTTCCAAGTGAAGCCAGGATGGAGCCCTTGGGCAGGGTCAGGCATTGGACAAAGGGAAAGTTGAAAGCAAAAATGCTGGGGCTTGCTTCTCTGCACCGCCAGGAATCCAGACTGACTTCATTGGGCACAAACTCCTCTGACAGCATGAGGCCTCTGTGGGAACTGGGGTACTAAATCTGATGTACTCGAACCTGTTGAGACAGGGGAGGAGGATTTTACCACTAGAAGAGCAACTGAGTCCCTCACTACCAGACTTTCCTCCACATTTACACCACATGAATGGGAACCCACAGCGTTATTTTAAGGGGATCAATTACCTCATGTAGCTTCTGTGTTAACATCATGTCCTCACCATCTGACAAGCACCAGTACAGGCATGCAGAAGGCTTTTAACTAATCTGTTGGTTTCCAGAGATTGCTAGGCTTCCTTCAAGGAAAAAGACCTACCCTTACCTTCCATGTATCCTAAGGCTTCCAGCTTCTCCTTGCTGGTCAGGTGGACCTTGCTGGCCACGGAGCCCAGGACAGAGTCGAAGTCCTGGGTGTCACCTTTGTACCCTAAGGTAGGGCCTGGGCAGTTTTTGAACGAAGCAGGGTGTCTCGCCAGCAGCAGGGACGGGCTCTCCACGGAGATTTCAGGCCTTGGCAATGAGTGAAACGGCAGCCAGAGAGACACCATCCACAGCAGCCAGGCTTGGCACCTCCTGCGGCTCTGGGGTCAAGTGGGTCTCCACCACTTGGCTCCATCAGATCCCAGATTATCCACAGTGGCTGTGTTGTCTGTAACAAGAAAGTGTTGGAAACTTCCTCTGCATGCTGGCAGTCAGAGCAGAGAGACTTGGCAAAAAAAGGTTATTAATAGTAATAATAGAGACTCCTTTGCCTTTCACCTACCTTTTCCACCTCAGGATCTAAAGGACTGTAGCCACAATAATGCAGTGAAACTCCCTCCCCCCCAGGCAGGGTGGGATGCTGAGGCTAAGAAAGATTAAATTCCCTTTCCACAGCCATTCATCACCCATCACCTCCCTTCATGCTGCACCATGTGTAACACGCTCTAGACACAGCCCCCTTCTCCTTTGATACGCTGAGGGATGGCGTGTATATCTTGCCGAGACACACAGAGTTCACGCTCTGTCCCCTGTGCCAAATAATGCAAAGCAAAAATTCAACACAAGATTAAAGGAAAGAGAGAAGTGGAGAGAATTTAACCTCTGCTGAGTGCACGGCATATCCCACGCCAGCTGTGGGCCAAGCACAAGCTGCAGAGACCCAGCAGCCGCCCCGTGCTCCTGCCGCTGGGTTGCTGGCAGGAGAGGCCATGTAGGAGCAGAGCGGAAGGAGGGAAATATCAGTCCCCAGCTCTGGTGTGTCCTAGGGCTTCCTGCAGCTCCTCGCTGCCTAAGGGGACCTCCACGGTGCCCACGCTGGGATCTGCGTCATGAATGTCAACCACGTCCCCCTGGGGATATGGGGGAAGGTGGAGCTTAGTCAATGGGGAAATAAGTTTGAGGAAGGGGAGCCCAAAACACAACAAGAGTTTGCAGGGAGACTCTTGGCTGCAGTTTTAAATGTCTCACCAAAAGGGCAGTTTACAACACTGAGAACTCTCACGTCCACAAAGGATTTGGTGATTTCAGAGAATCTCACCCTAAAACTGCTTCCCAAACCAGGGCCTTATTGGCCAGAGGTAGGCTGGAGGTCCAAGCTTTCCCCAGGGCCCAGCATCCTCATCCCAGGCTAATGCTGACTCCTTTACAGCCCTGGAGAGCCTACAGTGGATAAATCCCAGGGCAACCCAGTCTCATCTCACAGCTGACCCAGCTTCGAGCAAGAAGTTGGAATAGAGACCTCTGTAGCCCTGGGAAATGTCAGCATTTTGGCATTTTTATTTTTAATTCCAGCTCTTTCTCCTCTTCTTCCCCAAGCCTTAAGCTTTCTGCCCAGCAGCTGCTCCAGATCCTGAACAATCCCAAAGCGCCAATATGCTCGCCATCCGCAGCCACGTCCTCCAGTGCCTACTGGTGATTCTGGTCCGGTAAGTGGATTTCCACTGCGGGTAGGTGAGACTTCACCTCTCCAACATTGACCTGCTTCCCTAGAATCAGTGGGGAGAGGTGTTTCTTTTCAGAAAATTTCCTAGAGACGTGGAAAACACAGCTCTGGGTTGTGAATGGGACAGAATGCACCTTAAATCATCTCCCAGCTGCATCAGGAAGCACTTCGCTCATTCTTGGATTTATTAACATATCAGTTTACAAAAGGCGTTGATGCATTAATGGGCTCCTAGAAGAGGGAGCACTTCAGTGCTTCCAGAAATAAAAGTAGCACTAACAAGACCGCCGGCCCGAAGCGTTGCCGCAGGAGCTGTGTCTGTGGGATGGGTTGCAGGCTGTCCTTACTCTCTGGAGCTCTCCATGGGGGAAATCTCCCTGGGCATCCCTGTCTGCAGCCCGAGGTGATCACAAAGCGGCACAGAAAGGTGGAAAGCGTCTGACCGAGCGTGTACAGACATCACCATCTAGTGGTCCCTATCACCAACAGCCTCAAAGCAGCCCAAAATTTGCAGGTTCAGCGAAGTTGGAGTTCTTGCTCACAAATGGCTTCTCCCACGGAGCTGGGAGCGACGGCCACCTCCACCACCTGCCCCAGGAGGTACCTCTGGCGGCTCACACTCCTTTATGCCAGCCAGCACAGCGACACAGCCCTGATTTTTTGGGGAAAAAGCCACTCCAGGCTCCCAGCAGTGGGTCCTCATGGTCATGGGCCTGATCCTGCAAGCAGCCATGCCCGCTGGCATCAAGGGGCAGGGAGCTTAGCTAAACGTGGGTCTTGCCTCATCCCACAGCTCAATGGGAAATGGAGATCTGCCCAAACTGCGCACATGACATCGCTCTGGTTTCTCCAGGGTGCTGGAGTGGCCTGGTTTTGGCTGGGATAGAGTTAAATTTCTTCACAGTAGCTGGGACGGGGCTGTGTTTTGGATTTGTGCTGAAAACAGCGATGATAATGCAGAGATGTTTTAGTTGTTGTTAAGTAGTGTTTACACTACTCAAGGACTTTTTCAGCTCCCCACGCTCTGCCAGGTGCACAAGGGGTTGGGAGGGGACACGGCCGGGACAGTGACCCCAGCTGACCCCAGGCATGTCCCACACCACAGGACATCACGCTCAGCACACAGAGCTGGGGAAGGAGGAGGAAGGGGGGGACGTTGGGAGTGATGGCGTTTGCCTTCCCAAGAGTCACCGTTAGGTGTGACGGAGCCCTGCTGTCCTGGGGATGGCTGAGCACCCGCCTGCCCGTGGGAAGGGGTGAAGGAATCCCTTGTTTTGCTGTGCTTGTGTGTGGCTTTTGCTTTACCTGTTAAACTGTCTTTATCTCAACCCAGGGGTTTTCTCACTTTTCCAATTCTCTCCCCATCCCAGTGGGGCGGGCAGTGAGCGAGCGGCTGGGTGGGGATTGGTTGCTGACTGGGGCTAAACCATGACATGGAGTCACTGAGGTGGGACAGAGGATTTCAGAGGAGCATGTTGGAGCAAACACGGTTGAAGTGGATGGGGAGGAGCAGGGGTTACCTTCCAGCTCCAGAACAGCCTCCTCCTGCTCTTCCCCCAAGTTGTACACGTTCACACACAGGCGGGATGTGCTCTTCCTACCAAGGGAGCGGACGGACATGTGTGAGATGTCCCTGCCCAGTACCCATCCCTCTGCCTTGGGGGCACAGAGCACCCTGGGGGGACACCCAGGGGTGGGACTGGCTCAGCCCCAGGCGGTCCCTGTGTTACCTGTCCTGGGGTGTGACAGCCGCCGTGGGGGGCTGGGGGCCCTGACCTGCAATGTCTGGGGGCAGCTCTCTGTGGCACTGCTGGTCCTTTGGCCTTGCCGCTGCGGCTGATCCTGGCTGTCACTCATGTACTTGCTTTTCTTCTTCTTCTTGCCCTATGGCTGCCATTCCTTTAGTAACACCTCAAAGAAAGAGGGGGCCTGGGGCCGGGAGCCCCCACACCATCAAACACTGTCCAAGCATCGGCTGAGCCCTGGGAGGGGAACAGCAGGCACCTGGCAGCCCCCAGCTGGGGGCTCTGGGATGGTCCAGTCCTCCATTTCTGGAAGGTCCCCCAGCTCCTGCACAGGAGTCTACCCCAAGCTGGGCCACACCAGGGTGCTCAGCCGCGAGCAAATCCATCTCCAGGCCAAATCCTTGCTTGAGCTTCCCAGGAGAAGATATGGATGCACAGCCCCTGGTATGACCCAGCTGCATCCCCGGGGGCTGAGGGTTGTGTGCATGGGTGATGGGTACGTGGGTTTTTTCGGGGTGCGGGAATGCTTCGAAAAGCACTCATGTGAATGTATGCAGGGGCCATGAGTACTGTGCACCATAGGGAAGACCCCCTGCAGTGTTGGTCCCATCCTCTATCGCCCTCCCCTTCCCATCTTGCAGCTTTTCTGCCTTGAGGACAAGCAGGGAACATGAGGACACCGAAACCTGGGCAAATGTGGGTTCCCCCCATCAAAGGAGGCCTCCCCTTACTTACTTGGTGGTCCTGCTGGATGTGGATTTCTTACCAGACATGGCGATCCTGCTGGATGAGCACACCCTCCTGGGGGCCTGTGGGGCTCGGGAGCAGGCAGATGTGTCCTGACTCTCTGCTGAGCCACAGTGTGGTGGCTGCTGCTGAGCCTTGGTGGCTGCAGGGCCATGGGTTTTCAGTGGCTTGCAGGGCTCCATCCCCTCCTCATCCGGGCCCTGCTGTGGATAGGGGCACCCGCGGGGCCCCGCTGACACTGGGGGCCACAGCTGAGGGCACAGCTGGGAAGGATGTGACCTGGGGCTCTATGTCTGTGGCAGGGCAGGAGGTGACTTCAGTGCCGGGGGCTGCCTAGCAAGGGGGTACTGCAGAGCAGGGTCCCCCTGCAGCACCCCACATCCTCCTGCCCCACTCCAGGAACCCTGTTGTTGGTTCACCTTCTGGGCAAGTGCCCCTGTGGCCTTGGGTGCCCCCAGGTGGTGCAGGGCAGTCCCCAAGCTCGCTGCCTGCGGTCACCTCTCTGACCAGGTCACAGGGTGCCTGGTGACACTGGTGGCATTCCTGGGCTCAGCTCCCTGCCACCAGCAAGCATTGAGCTGGGACAGGGTCCAACAGGGTCTCCAAGGCACGGGGCGGCACAGGGGTGGGGACAACATCCAGGGCCTGAGCACAACTGTGCCTCCATCCCTCTGGCTGCTGCTTGCTGGGCCCCGCACCATGCCTGTAGCCCTGAGCAGGATCAGCTCCTGTGCAGGCTGGATGCATCCCGTGGGAAGGGCCCTTGCTGGCCGGGCTCAGCAGGGAGAGCGGGGCAGGTTCCCCGGCTGGATGACCTGAACCCTGGGCTGGCACCGCACCCCTATGGCGCCTCGAGTTCCCCAGCATCTCTGAGCGGGTGCCCAAACCGAGCGCTGCTTCAGGGCAAGCCGAGGGCTCACCCAAAACCCCTGCACCTCAAACCCTCCCCAGCCAGCCTTGGGGGGTGTCATCCTCCGCCGCGTTACAGCCAGGCTCTGCCTACGGCACCTCTTTGCCTTCCCCATGACCAGCCCTGCAGCTGAAACGCTCCTCCTGCAGCCAAACCCAGCTGAGCCCACCCCCAGAGCCCTCTTGGGTGCTGATAACACCCACCCTGAGCCCCTGCCCCATGCAGCTGGGGGCAATGAGCGCTGCCCCAGGTGCCTGCGCACCCCGTGGCCCAGGGAGCGCAGGGGGGGTTGGAGAGCCAGGCAAACAGTTTTTACGGCACCTCCTGTGGTCCCAAAATGCTGCTTTGAAGGGCGGCCACTGGGTGTCCCCGCAGCCCTGTGCGATGCGCTGCCAAGGCACGGGCTGGGGGCTGGGGGCACAGGCAGGACTCTGCTCCCAGGTTTAGCACCTTCCCCCCCAGCCCAGGCTCCAGCTGTCCCTGGGACGGTCTTGCAGCGGTCCTAGCCCAGCTCCCCTCCTCTGGGGGCTTCTCCAGCACACTGAGGGGCTCACAGGGACCTGTGGAGCAGGATGGGGGCTGGCACTCACCCCACTTGCAATGAAGCGAGGAGGCTGCTAGGAGTACCACAGTCTGCAGCAAGCTCTGACCTGCCCTGTGTGCCCAAATGTGTTACCTACCCCCAGGAGGGCACCAGTAACACAGCAGAGACCCTACCATGGGGGGGACCCCACAGCCCTGCTTGCACTGGGTCCTCCGCTCCTCAATCCATCCCAGCTCCCTGAGTCATGCGGGGGTGCTGGGGGCTGCCTATGGGGCAGGAGGCCTGGGCACAGACCACTGGTATGGACACAGACACCATTAGTAGTTTGAGGTTTTTAAAATTTTATTTGTTTTTATTTCTGTGGCATGAATCACTGCTGCTTGGGTGCTGCCCATCCACCCGCCGCTCCAGGGCTCAGCCCCAGCTCCCACCCCAGCATCAGCGACTGCTGCCTGCAGCCAACCCCTGCTCCCACACTGCTGGGGACAGGCCAGCCAGGGAACAGGGGGCACACAACTGCCACCAGCTGGGCCAGCATGCTGCTGGGGCCTTGGGGGGCAGCTCCACACAGAGCACACGGTCACTGTTGCTTTTTGGTGCAATCGAGGGGAACAGAGGCACCAGGCTCTGGCTGGGGCATGGACCAGGCAGCAGCGCTGTTACAGCCCAACTCTGCCACCAGGACATTTTTTTTGTTTTCTCACAGGTGATAGACAGCCTCAGGCAGCAGGATGTAGCCCGAACCACGCCTGCTCTTCTGGAACCCTGAACTACACAGAAAACCAAGCGTGGTGCAGTTACGCAGTCCAAAAAGCATAGGAAAGGGAGAGAGGTGGCCAGGCTCAAAGGATAATGGGCATCATAGAATCATTAAGGTTGGAAAAGACCTCCAGGCTCCTGAAGTCCAACCATCAACCCAACAGTACCATGTCTCCTATACCATGTCCTGAAGTGCCACGTCTACATGTCTTTTAAATAGCCCCAGGGATGGTGACTCCACCACCTCTCTGGGCAGCCTCTTCCAATGCCTGACCACTCCCTCAGTGAAGACATTTTCATAACACACCCCAGGCTGCTGCCTGCACATCCATGTGCTTTGGGGCACGGAGACAGTGGAGGGGGACATAGGGAGCAGCTGAGCTGGGCTGTGGCTGGGACCAGCACAGCTGATGCTACATAGAGTTGGTCAGTGGTGCAAACTGAGTGCACATGATGGAGATGAGGAAGGGCCCTGTGATACCGTCCCAGGCCACAGCAGCGCCAGAAACATGTGGCTGGAAGAAGTACGGGGCTGCTGGGTTGCTCAAGTGGTGTCCTCAACCCACAAAGCTATGCAATGGCTCCTGCCTGCGGGCAGTCTCCCCCCGGAGACTGCTCCTGTACCCAGGGGAACTGCATCTGTCCAGTGCACGAGGGGACGCTCCGAGCAGGCAGAGCTTCACGAGTACGGGCCATGGAGGAGAGCACAGCTCAGCCTTTAGTTCGAGCAGCCGCTCCCAAAATCCTCTTGGCCTGATGAGCACCTAACAGTTCACAGACTTGCCAGGCAGAGAAAGTCCCATTTCTCTGCGTTCAGTGTATGGAGGGGCCGCCAGCTCCTGCGAGGCGACCCGCCGAGGTAAGGATGAGAGGTTTGCTGTAGAAAGCACATCCCTGCAGTGACAGTGGGGTGACGGGCAACAGGGCCTCGGAGGCAGTCAAGGGATTGTTAAATTACACACAGACACACTCACACACGCAGACACACACAAGCTCTTCTGTAAACCGGACTTCAGAAGATCCTATGGATCCTTGGCTGATCCCACAGCCAGCGCTGGATGTGGCATCCTTACATGTTCCCACGGTATGTGATGTTGGTGAAGGTAGAAGTAGCCTCTTTGTATAAAGGGTTGTTGCCCTGGAAGGAGGAAAAAGAGCATCATCACTTTATGCTTGGCATGAGTATTTGCTCTGCTTTACAGCTGGGGAAACTGAGGCACCGTTTCAGCATTGAGTGGTGGATCCATGTCTCTACTCAAGGCTTTGGCTGGGCAGTTTAATGGCTCCCAGTGAGGTTTCATGGAGGAGAGCAGGAAAAGCTGCCATGGAGGAGAGGAAAGGCAGCGGGAGCTCAAGAGCAGAGAGGCCTCCTGAAAGAGCCACTCCATCCTCCCGCTCTGGGGAGGTGGAGAAGAGGTGAGGGAGAGGTGCCAGTGCCATCCCTGACCCCCCCTCGTGCTCCAGGTGCCTCAGCCCTTCCAGCATCCCGTGGCAGGAGGGACCTTCCGCCTTGCTCACGGGATGGAAACACTGGTGTGGGCAGTGAGTAAGAGGGTCACACTGGTGACAAGTGCTTGGGATATGCTGGAGGTGGGAAAATCATCTGGGACATCTGCTGTTGCCTGTCCACAGCCCCTGGGACTGCAGCAGGCTCAGGGAAGGGGTGTCCATGCTGGCAGTGCCACCCCAAGTCCTGCCTGTGACACTGTGCCATGCTTCAGAGGGGCCTGGGGCAAGCTGGTCCCTAAGGACCATGTCCTGGGTCCACAGACAGCAACTGGGCTCTCGTGCTGGGAGCACTGGGATCTGGATCCAGTCAGCCCAGGGGCTGTGGGATTCAGCAACTCCTGCCCTGCACAAGCAGGACTCCACACCTGACCCGCTGGCCCTCACCGTGTCCCACTTGGCCCTGGCCTTCTCCTCCTCGAAGCGGGCAAACTCCCGGCGGTCGTGGATGGTGATGAGGAGCTTCCAGATGAGCAGGGCAGCGAGGCCGATGAGCAGGATGGCACCCATCACAGAGAGCAGGACCACCAGGACGTCTGGCCCTTTTGGGCAGTCTGGCAGAGGGAAGAGGGCAGAGTTAGGGGGGCTCAGCACCCCCGGGGCAATTAAAAGCAGCTCTGGGGCTGCCTGGCCATGGGTACATGGAGCTCCTCTGGTCTCAGGAGGGCATCATCCTCCGCTGTTAGGAACCAGGAGCCTCCACCCTTGAGCATAGCAGGTTCTAAAAAGGAGGATCCCATCCATGCGGTGCACGTCTATAGGTGCTCCTGTCTATAGGGTGGGGGTCTGCATGCAAGTCTGGAGCAGTCTGGGTCAGGGGTGTCTCAGGTCCCACCCATGGTGGGGGATGACATGGGAGACCAAGTCCTTGGGCTGATGGAAGTTCATCCCCAAACTACCAGCCCGCCTGACGCCCCACCCCACCCCCACCCTCCGGCTGCATGTCAACACCGTACCGGCAAGCGGGGATGGCAAGTTCCAGCGTGAACCCCAGGAGCCACGCTGCTCCCCACACACTGCCGGGGCTGCGCGGCCCCCCCAGCCCTTGCCTGCCTCTCCCCTCCGGGTGCAGGGGCCAGGGAGGGTTGGCTGCGGCCCTAGCAATGGCGTGCAGCTGTAATGAGAGCTGGCAGCTGCTTTCATTGCCCTGCTTTTGAAAGATCTGCAGCCACGCAGCCCCTGACTTAGCTGGGAATCAGACCCCAAGGTCTCTGGAAACGCTGGGGCTGCTCTGCGTGGCAGGGTGCTGCCATATCCCAGCCCTGAGGCGCAGCCACAGCATTGCTCATGCCTGGCTAATGGGAGCCAGCTCTTATCTGCTTGCTTCTTAAGAAAAATCACACCCATGCCGTCAGAACAGTGGGAGGGTTGAGCCCCCCACCCTTGGCCTCCATGAGAGGGTGAAATAACAGAGCAACACGGTGGGGAAACGTGAGACAGAGGCAGGAAATCATGGCCCCGGTGGCACAGAGCAGGGAACAAAGCAGCTCTTTAACCCCCCTCAGCCCCCAACCACGGAGCCTGCCTGGGGCGGGAGGTACACAGAGGACTTGAAATCCACCCATTTAGCACAGAAACCCAGCACAGCATGCTCTGCACCTCCACAGCCTGACTGCAGCAGCCGGGTCTTACCTGGCTCCTCGATAACGTAGAGGATGGACTTGCCGCTGGAGTCCTCGTAGTACTGGAACCGCACCACGCAGTCGTCCTCGTCCTTGTAGGTGCAGTTCACGGCATCCTTGCCCCTGTCACCTGTCAGAGAGAGAGTCTCAGAGCCCCCCACGCTGGGGGATGCACACGCAGAGGGAGAGTGCCCAGCATATGCAGCGCCCCCCATTGCACGCTTTGGGGCAGGGGTTCGGGTCTCCTCTCTTACTCAGTTCCTGCACCGTCTCGATCTCATCGCGGCACATGCGGCTGCAGGACTGCTGCTTCAGCAGCGCTCCCCGCTCAAACTTCTTGCACTCCACGCACTCCCTGAGGAAGAGGAGGGAGGTACTGTGAGCTCCTCCATGCTCTCCCCAGAGAAACCGTCACACTTTTTGGTCTCAGGCTGTGGGAATCACTGCAATCCCAACCCAGCTGGTTTGCAGCCAGTGAGAGCTGCCAGCACCACTGCCGGCTCCCTGATAGGGTACGGCCCATCCCACCTCTCTGCCCTCTCTCACTTTTTGATGGTGCAGGCGTCCGGGCACGTGGGACACTTCTCGCAGGTGTCGCCGTAGGAGCCGGGCTGGGTGCAGTCGCACTTGCCGCAGACGCAGGAGCCATGGCCGCTGCACACCAGCCCGTTGCTGGACATGCACGTGTCGGTGCGGGTGGTGCAGTTGCAGTAGTCACCGGTCCAGTCTGAGTCGCACAGACAGTCCCCACAGCTGCACTGCCCGTGGCCTGGGGACAACCCAGAGGGCATCAGGACCCTCAAGCGTCCCCATAGATCTTGTTAGCAATCACCCATATGGGGTGCTCATGTACCCAGAGCAGCAGCTCCACCTCCGTGGGGCATAGCAAGGCAGACCAGCCACCCAGGACAACCCTTTTCCGCCATCCTTGGGGTGGGACACACGGCAGCTCAAACTTCAACCTTTGCTGTGTCCCCAACACTCCTCTTATTCCACCCAAAGAAGAAACCACCGCCACATTTCGGGATGAGCTGCCCCAGCTCGGGCAGGTTGGCAGCAGCAGCTGGAGATGCTCAGATCCATCTCTGAGCTAGTCAAGCTTTGGCTTTGGCTTTTAATTTCAGATTGAGTCACGACATCCGGTCAAACCCCCCAAATCCCACTTGTTTCCCAGCCCCAGACCAGTCAGGGGAAGCCGACTGCTGGGAAAAGCCCAACAAGCTCCACATGCTCACCAATACGGGTTTAATCAGACAGACAGACGTGCTCAAATCCTGCCAAAGCCTGGAGCTATTTGGATTGCGGTCTGATTTCAGCTCAGAGACAGTCATGGTGAGCAGTGGAAATGCTGTGGAGCCGGCACGCGCCGACCCGTCCCAAGCCCTGAGTGCACCGGGGCACATCGGGAATGTTGCTCCCGGCGGGGGATCGGCTGGGCACTGTCCCGTCACGGCCTCAGGGCACCAGCATGAGAAATAAATGTGTAACCCTAGTAATGAGGAACTAGGACTGAGTCACAGGAAGATAGTGCCACACTGGGTGACAAGGCATGGAAACAGACGGGAGGACTGGAGAGAAGTGGCTCAATGGGCTGGGATCGATGCCAACAGGGTCAGACAGATCTGGTTAATTAACAACTTGCCCAGGCTGGGGGCAGTGCATCACCATTGCCCTTCGCCTGCTGGATTGCCGGGTCAGGCAGCCGTTGTGCAAACAGGCAGTGGGAGCAGGGACAGGCGCCTGGCTCCCCGAGGGCACTGACTGTTCAGGGTGGGGAAAAACCCCAGCCTGTTATCAGCAGGCTGTTAATATAAAAGATTATTCCCAGCAGCACAGAGGGAGCCGGGAGCCGTGAAGTTGGGCTGGGGGGCAGGTGAGGCCCAAGAACCTCAGTTTGGGGATAGCGGGGAACAGGAACTGAGTGTCATCTGGCCATTAGGCTTCATCTCACCCAGGCTGGGCTCCAGCAGAGCGGGATCAGCTTTGCCCACTGATAGTTTCCTGGGGATTTTTGAGCTTGCAGCAGGAAAGTGGTGGCTTTTTTGGCACTGTTTTAGCGGCCACCTCACCTGGGATCACAGGAGGCGGCTGGGGATAGGAAAGGGGGTGGCTACCCCTCTCCTTCTCTCCTTGAATCACTTTTGGGGTGCTCTGCTCCTGGATGGGATGTGCCCCAGCTTCATACCCCAGTCCCAGGTGCTGCCACCCCTCTCACATCCCCTGAAAAACTAGGAGATGGGGCAGAGTGGTGGGGTTCGCTCAGACTTCCAGTGCTTACTGGAGACATGGGTGGGAGAAGCCTTGGACAGGGGAACCCGGTGGGGAAGAGGCCCTGACACATCAGGACATGTGAAACCACTCTTGGGGCTTGGGATGGGTGTTTTAGAGTGAGGGGATCCTTCCCTGGCCCCTGGCATGGGAGGACCCAAGGACTTGGTCCTCCCTCCCCACTACTGAGAGCAGCAGCAGCAGCTGGGGCTGGAGCAGGCAAGTCTGGTAGCGCATGAAAGAGATTAATATTTTGGATGGGTGATGCTGTAAGGCCACCAGGGAGTCCTGAAGAGCTGGGTGGAGGTAAACATTGCCTCTCCCCACCCCTTTCCCTCCACTCTGGGGTTCCCTCCTGCAGAGCAATACCTCCGATACATCAGGGGCTGCGATTCAAGCAGGGTCTGGCCGGTCCCTGCCCTGCGCACCCCAGACCCGCTTCCCTGGGTGCTCACCAGCCACCCCAAGTGAGACTCCTGAGTCGAAGCAGGGACTGAGGTCTGCTTTTAACCCTCAGAGCCCATCACCCTGCAACAGCACCCTGAGCTGCTTCCCCTCCAAGCCCAGCACTCACCTGAGCACATCTGGCCCTTGAAGCGGACGCAGGAGAAGTCGTCGCATTCACAGTACTTGCCCGTCACCTTCCCGAAGTCGCTGCTGTGGCACACGCACTGCCCGCAGATGCACTCGCCGCGCTGGCTGCAGAGGGGCTGGCCCGGCTGGGGGCTGCAGTTGTCCTGCTGCGAGGGGTTGTACTCCTCCTCCGAGCACTCGCAGTGCGAGCCCAGGCGCCCGGGGTAGCAGCGGCACACGCCGCACTCCAGCGTGCCATTGCCTTGGCTGCAGGACGAGCTGTTGGCCTCGGCTTGGCTCTCGCAGGAGCAGTCGCAGTCGAAGTTCACCAGCACCGTCAGGCTGTCCTTGAAGCCCACAGGTTTGATGGTGAAGGATTTCTGCCGCTCCTGTGGGCACCCCCGTACCTTGGCCTCGATGCTGAAGCTCACCTGGAGGGCAGAGGGATGCATCTGAATGTCACTACCCTGCCACCGGGGTACCTGCTCCAGGCTGGGTTCAGCTCCTCATCCATGCCCAAGCTCAAGCAGCCCAGAAACAGAACCTATCAGGTGTCTCTGGGCTTTTCAAAGGTGTCCCAGCATGGTTTGGGTCAGGGCACCTGTCTGCCACAGTAACCAGGCTAGATCAGTCCAAAGATCCATGCACTATGGCCAGCAGCCCAGGCTGAGCCAGACGACCACAAAGTCTGCATCCAGCAGACTCAGAAAAGCATTTTCCTCCTTGCACCCACCCAGCTGGACCCCTCTCTCCACTGCAAAGAGCTTACAGGGTGCCCTGCAAGGGTCTGTGTCACCCAGGAGGTGGTGGGGCAAGCAGGCGGTGCTGGTGGAGAGCTTCAGACAAGCTGGCAGCACTGCTACATAAAGGGGGAGAAAAACCAGGCCCATGAGCAGGATCCTCACCGTGTCCCCAATCTTGAGCCCCACGCAAGACTTGAGCCCAGGGATGACCTCATCATTGACGCAGGTGGCATTGAAGGCCAGGGACAGCTCTTCAGGGAGGTCTCGTACCTCCAGCTCCACCTTGGAGCGGATTTTCTGGGGGAGGAGAGAGAAGCGATGAAGAAGACAGCACAGGCTGGGCAGGGCTCAGTCCCAGGGAAGGGTCTGCCGAGCACCGCAGCGATGCTCCCACGCGCATGGGAAAGGAGCCAAGTGCCCCAAATCTTTCTCAGGACTCCACTATGACGTTCCCCACAGGGAAATGCCTGAGGATGGGAAGGGGCTGGCAGCAAAACACAGTGATCTCCTTTCCCCAGGAGATGTGTGGGTGGAGGCAGATGTTCACAACTGGCCCAGGGAGGATGCTTGGAGCTGGGGGAGCTGCCAAATCTGTGTGAGCTGCTTACAGTGTGAAGCAGTGGCTGTTTTGGGAGGGACAGAGCTGTTGCGGGGCCATCGCACTGCACACTCACCCCGTAGGAGTCCACTATGAGCTGCAGGACATTGCTGGAGTCTCTGGACAAGGTGCCCACAGTTGTGCCCGGGATTAGCTCACTGTAGTTCTGGAGAAATATCATAAACATGGTCTGCTTGCAACAGGTAGATGTGCCATGGCTGGGCCAAACCATGCGTGGGCACATGGGAGCTTCCTGAGGGGCTTTGATAGGACAGGAGGCCACTGGGTTGTGTCTGGCCACCCGTGGCCAGCTGTAAAGGGTGCTCCTCAGGGCCCACCAGCCCCCGATGAAGGTGGCGTTGCACAACAACTGTTACCTGGTAGAGGCCCACGACTGTATCTGTCACAGCAAAGATCAAGTTGATGTTCTTCTGTGAGAGTTTCTCAGTCATCAGGCCCAGGGAGGGATAGTCCTGGGGAAGAGGAGAGGCTATACCCCGGGAACATGGACCCCAGCCACCCTGGTCCCCATTGTGTTCTCCAGCCAGGGCTGGACCACCTTTCCCATCCCATGGGGACCCTCAACAGGAGCTCCAGGCTCCCCAACCCCACGCATGGGTCAGGGCTTACCAGCGTGGTAGAGGCTGAGTACAAATTATTCTTGTCAATGTGGCACTGGGCGTCATTGGGCTGCACGATGCCAGCCAGCCTGCCGTCCAGCGCGATGTGGGTCTTGGCGTCCGTGGTGAAGACGAGCAGGTGGGAAGCATCGTTCCTCCAGCCAATTTTCTCCTGCAGTGAAAGGCAGCTCCCAGTCGTGCTGCAGCATGTGTTGAGGGCAGCCCTACATGCCAGAACCCTGTCGCTGCCTTCGCTGCCACCCCGGGTCGTGGCATGGCCGTAGAGACCGACCTGCCACTGCAGAGGGAACCGAAGGCCATTGCTCTCCCAGGGAAGTGCTGTGGGGGGTGTGTGAGCTGCAGAGCCTGGCAGGTGGGCATGGGCTTCTTGTGCCGGTGAAAGACAGGTTTTAATTTGCTAGTGTGTTAATCAAGGTAGTTAATGACTGAAGGATGTAACCCTCTCCAACCTCCAGCAAAATCAAGGAGCAGGCACAGGAGACCCTTCTGGGCTGGTTACTGCAGGACTGACATGGGATCATCATCACTCCCCAAGCACCTGCTCTGCTCCCCTCTCCTCCTGGGACCACACAAGGCCACTGGCCTAGAAATATCCTTGTTGAACATTCACCCTGTCCAGGTCTCAGCCCTGCAGCAGCTCCACAGAACTTATGGCTTTGTCCTGGTGGGGTCGGGTGGTCCCTGCCAGCCCACCAGGCCCAGCCTAGCAACCCTCTCCTGGCCCTAGCCAAGCCTTCTTGCCCCTTACGTCGCACACGGTGGCCTGGATGATGGCATCGAAGCCGCCCTCAGGTGCATCACGGTTCCGTGAGACACTCTGCTTCTGCACCTCCTCGTTGAAACGGGTCACCTCGTCCGTGAGCGAGAGGACATGTTTGTAGCCAAACATGGGAAGGCAGGTTTCCCCGATCCTGCAGAAGAAAAGCAGTCAGGGCATGAGGGTCTCAGGGCTCTTCCAGCTCCCATCCTGCCCTGCAGCCATCCCACACCTCTTGGTCCTGTCTGGGCTGTGCTGGAGGGACCCAATCACCCCGAGAGCCCAAGGACACAGCTGGAGGCTGGTAAAGGACCTTTTTTTTTAAAAAAAAAAATCAATCACATGTTCTAGTAATGCTAAGCTCAGGTCAGCTCCCAGCCTCTGTCCTGCTGGGATTTTTAGGAGTCACTTTTTCTGAGCCTCAACATGTCTCCTAAAGAATGGTGGAAAATTATTTGTTTCCTTAAGAGTTTTTCAGCAACAATGATACTTCAAAGTTTAGACCTGCTCCTCTTCCCTGTGCCAGGAGAACATGCAGTGCAGCAAATTCCTGCCCCAAATCAGGAACACAACTCCCTGCTGAAATCCATTGCCATGGTTTTCCAGCCATATTTCAGTGATGTCCCACTAATTTCTAGCCTTTACAGCCAAAACAGCCTCAGCCTGCGACTTACTCATAGCAAGGGTTTGCGATGGCTTGTGGAGGAGAGATATACATGTAGGGGGAAATGGGCTTGTCCACAAAGGCCCCAAAGCCAATGCGTAGGTTGCTGGTGAGCTTGCGCATCTCACTGGCCAGCTTGGTGCCCAGGTTCTGGATGTTCCTCAGATCATCCTTCATGGAGTTGGACAGGTCCATCAGGTAGTAAATATCCACGGGGTAGTCTTCCACTTGACGCACTTGGACGCGAAAGACCTGGGAGTCATCTGTAATGTGACAGAGCAGAGTGAGAGATCCTCTCCTGGGAGGAACAAAGGCGGCTCATCACGGGACTAGGGAGAAAGTCAACCTACGGGGTCAGCAAGGACCCAAGGAGATGGTTTAAAGCTGCTGGGAGGAGAGCATCACAGTTAAACAGATGCAAAGGGGCAAAGCCCTTAGGGGAGGGTGCATGCACAGGAGATATGCTGTGTACCTCTTGGAGACAGCAAATGTGGCTTATGACTGTTCTCCAGACCTCTCATTACCAGGAGGTGTGCAGACCCTCCTGCTCAGAGCTGACCCCCCAGGCTGTCCTGCATGAACAGCATGATCAACACACGCTGGATGGAGTGAAACACCCAGCATGTGGGCAGCAGGTCTTAAAGGGTTTACCAGGGGGCTGCGTGGCTGCTTTGGACTTCTTTGAGCTCCCAAGGACTTTGAGCATCTCCTGGCACCTCCCTCGTCCTCGCTTGTTCCCTCTCCTCTTGGCTCCTCCCAGCCCCTTCTGGGAAGTTTTTAGTGAAACATTTTCCAATGAAACAGAAACCTCCTTACACAGAACCTTCTGGGGAGCAGGCCAGTTTTGATGACTTTTGCACTTTAAAAAAAAAAAGTGCTGAAAAATCTTCGGATTGACCTTTTCTTTCTGCCTTTTAAAAGAGACAGAGGTTCTTTCTTGCTGTTCTTTGAAATGTAAAATAGGGGACAGCTGCAGCCTTCTCAGAACACCTCAGCTGTTGAGGAAAAAAGCTTTAATTGAGCTCAAACTGTTACTGTTTTCATGTTTCCTTCTAAATCTGCATGTCACATTCTGACTTTCAGGATGGAGAAAGTTTCAAAATCTATAAGAGCCCAAAGAGCTCCATCCCCACGCCAGGGGCATTGCTGGAGCACCACCACGTAGTCAGGGGGCCCAACTTTGTACACAGAGAGCATCTGTTTCTCCCTGTTGAGCTAAAACCATGAGGACTCTGAGCTTGTGGGACATGGGCTGTGACCTGTCCTACTTACACCCTTCAGCATTTGGTCTTGATTCATGAGTCAAGGCAGATGACTCGTGCCAAGCCTTCTTGGTTGGGCAGAGGTGGTATCAAGCTGGGGTCTTCTGCTGTTTCCAAGGAACAGGGATTTATGGCACCGCACACTGCCTCTGTTCCTCTCCAGAGCAACACACCTACCTGCCTCCTTCCAAATACCTTTAGACCTAAATAGAGCAAGGGCCACTTAGCAGCTACGCGTCCCCATTGCATGAGGACACTTCAGACTGCTGTCATTCAGATGGGTCAGGACTCCTCTTGGCCGGGCTCAGGGATGTGCACAGGTTGCCATGTGCTATCAGCCACCAATATCTGGCCCCAAGGCTTTAATGAGCACAAGGAACCAAAATTGTTCCTGCTGAGACTGGAAAAGTCATCCATGAGTGGATGGCCAGGGGTGGGCTGTGTGTGGGGCACAGCATGGTGACGGCACCACTTGCTCCATGTTCCCCAAACTTTTTGTGACCTTGGGCAAGTGACACCTATTAGTTTTGCCTCCTTCCTAGTATCACTTGCAACTCCTTGATGCTGGCAAATGACCGTAACAATTAATTGGTTCCAGCCTGCCTGGCTGAAATGAGCCTGGGAAATTACAGGGACCTGTTGGCATCCAACCCTGCCAGCTGCTCTACGGCTTGTTAGACACAAGCTGACTTCCACCAAAGCATTCTGAGCACAGCAGCAGTGGCTAAGGTCTAAAGGGCTTTATAAAATAAGCCTGTGCATTGTAGAAGTCACATCCCATCCTGCCTCTTGGGGTACCACACTACTGAGCCAAGAGACTGACCAGCAGAAGTCTGCTTGCAGGCAGCCCGGCTGCCCATCAGGGATGTTCCCAGAGGGTTTGGTGCAGCCCCCAGCCTGGCCTTGCCCACGATGGACACAAGAGAGCCTTGGCCAGTGAGGCAGAGTGATGGCTCAATCATTCCTCAAGCCCTTTGGGTTATTCCCACTGCATCTGCCCGTCCCGCAGCAGTTCGGGGACTCTTACCCGGCCGCAGGTTCAGATGTATTTTCTGGGGGCTCATCTGGGTGGTGGTGGAGCTCCCCGAGCCCTTGTCGCTGAGGGGCCGGTCCTCCAGGATGGTTACAGTGCTGGTGGGGAACTCGATGTAGTCGTGCCCGCAGCCATTTTGCAGGAGGTTGGCGTGCAGGTCACAGCGAGGGGCTGACTGTGCCAACACCTGCGGGAGAGGGATATGGTCAGGAGCCAGCTCCCCTGGGATCCCCTGTGGTAATGCTGGGAGGAAGAGGTAGAGCCCCCTTTTCCCCTGGAGAGCCCCTGCTTTATCATACCTAATGCAAGACCAGGATAAGAAGCTTTTTGGGGCACACTGTCACTGCTCGAGGGAGGTGGCACCCAGAGGGGATCCAGGATCAGCAAGTCCCACTGGGGCTCAGAGCAGCTGGTTTGGGTCTGCTGTGCTCTGTGAGGGAGGTCAGCAGCCCCTGCCAAGGAGCAAGGGATAATTTAGCCCTGCCAAACCCGCTCCTGACTGCTAGCAGCTGGAGCCTCAGGTTTGGTCTTGGTTTTGGCAAAACTAAAAAGAAAGCCCATCTACACAGGATGGCTAGAAGAGGGTGAGGTGGGATGTGACCGTGGCAGGCTGAGGGTGAGGGGCAGAGTCTGGGACTTTTTTTATTATTTTCTAGACTTTGGCAAAAGGAGAGCCACCTTTTCCTCCAATTTTCTCCACATGTGCCCTTAGACATCCCACCATAAGCAAGGAACAGCCCTGATGCGGGTGAGCCCATCGCATGAAGCAGTAATCAGTTCCTGTCCGAGAACAGTCGGGGCTTATCTCCAGCTCTCCAGCTTCCTACCGGATAGAGCCGGCCGGAGGAAAGGAGGACCAAAAAAGGACTGAAAGAGCAAAATAGCAACGGGGCTGCAGGAGAAACCATCAAGTGCCCATCAAAGGGAGGAAGCTCAAAGTGTGGAGTCACGGTGGGGTTCCAGTCCCGTCCCTCCTTTCCTAGAAAGCTCCTGGCTCCTCGCCTTTATCACAACACATTCAGAAGGGCTCCCGTCGCTTCGGTTTCTCAAGAAGACAAATATGGGAAGAATTTCTTTCCCAAAGCAACACTGCCAGGATCTGCTGCCGTGTGTTCCTGGCCAGGCAGCAACCACCCTCCCCTCCAGGGGGTTTCTCCCTTCTACAGCCCAAATCTTTCTACATTCAAAGTCCCACGCAGACCAGCACAGCCTTTCTCTGCAGCAAAGCGGGGTGGCACAAGCCCCGGCACAGCTGCTTCAGCCCTCTCCCTGCTCCTGGGAAGCTGGACCCCAACACTGATCTCCCAGCACTGGAGAGGTTCCCCATCCAGGCTATCAGCTCCCCCAGTTCAGGCTGGCTGAACCCAGGAATAAATTTGTGCATTTTAAGCAAACAAGTGGAAAAAGTGCAAATGGTGCGAGGAGGCCCTGGCTGACCTACAGCGCTCTGGAAGCAGTGGCCAAGCAATAGCCAGAAAATACATCAGCAGGCGTGTTCCTCCCCCGTGGCCTCCCACTCCCACCCTCACCGCCCGGACAGTGTGCTGTTGGATGAGCAAGACAAGTCATCGCTCTAAATTAGCTCCCTTGCACCCACCCACCCCGCAGGCTCACCCCCCAGAGCTCCCCACTGTGGGAAGAGGTGCCTGGCTAATTCCAGATGCCATCAATCATCATGTACATTCCTGTCCCAGGTGGGGAAATCACTGGAAAGATATGTGGGTGAAAAGCAGGCTGGGCAAACGGGTTTTTAACCAGGGCACTGGGTGATACCTGGAGATCCAGAGGGACTCACAGGCCCTCAGAGGACATCTAGCACCTTATGGGATTACAAGCATCACTCCTAATGCAAGATTTCTATGGAGAAGCTATTTAATCCCAGGGCTGCATCCTTCCCCTTTCGCTAGAGCCCTAAACATCATGATGGACTCAGGACTCACAGGAGCCTCCTCAGCAACAAAATCACTGCAGAATGCAAAGGAAAAACTTACTGTGCCATCAGTGGGACATTTGGCTACAAGGCCCTCACATCCCCCAGCCTCTAGTCTATTTTTTCCCCCCAGCCTCCCTAGACTTGCAAACACAGCGACTTGGTCACAGCCCCAGGTAGGAGCGACCCAGAGGCAGCCCAGGCTTGCTGGTGACAAACTGGCAGCGCAGGGACTTCATCCACTGGGATGCACCCTGCAAACCCCACTTTCCCATCAGTGTGGCCCTGACAGCATCAACTCCCCATCACAGGGATGAGGAGGGCAGGGCTGGTGGCGCACGTGTTCCCACCTCCTCTATCACAAGCCATCCACACCCCTTGGCTTATGCTCCCCAGCTCCACCTGCCCTTTGACCACTGCTGCCCTGCTGCAGGGAAGGAAGTTTCAGCTCAGCATCTGCTCAAGCTCTCTCCAGGATGGGAAACCTGATGATGTTTTCCCCTGATTGCTGCCTCCAAACCCTGTGAGGGCAGGGTCAGGCAGGGTGCTGGCAGAGCCAGCTCCATCCCTGAGCTCCCTCGCTGCTGGGCAGGGAGGCTGTGCAAAGTCACACATCCTCGGGGTATCTCCTTTTTCATCTCACAGGCAACCACATACAGCATCAGCTTCTCTGCAGGAGACCTCAGGAGCCCCAAGATGCCTCCACAGATTAAGCTAAAACTTTCTAGCAGCTTCTCTAAAGCAAACGCTGGTCTAGCCTTGCCTCCACCTTTCCTCCAAGGGAACAAGAGCGGGTGACACTTTGGGTGAGTGAGACCCTGGAAGATCTGCTGCAATAATCTCCAAAGTGATTTTAGAGCCACGTCTCAGTGTTAAGACTTGGCTGACTTTTTCCAAAAGGAAAACTGAGTGGATGGGCATGTCTCTTTGTTGGTAAGAGTGGTCAAGGCCTCTGAAAAATAAATAAAATTCAATTCTCCTCTGCATCAGTGCTCAGTGGGGTCAGTGATCACATGAAACCACAATGAAATTCTTCTGCTGTCCAAAGCCAGGATGGAGCAGGAGTAACTGATAACCCCTGGCTCCTTTGGAAGGCAGCACCAGTACAAAAGGGCAGCAGTGGGAGCAGAAGAAGCACAAATGAGGGCACTGTCCCTTTAAAATAAGTGGGGAGCAGTGTCAGAGACCTCCCCCACCCCAGGGAAATTAAACAAACCCACAGAAAAACCCTTATTTGCTAAATTAAGAGAATGTGGTCCAGATGTTGGAGGCAGAGTTGCTGAGCAGTTTACACAGGCTGGCTCTCCGGGGGCCAGCTGCTGGCAGCAGGACAGCTCCCTCGCTGCTTGTCACGTCTGTCTGTGAGCACAGCCCTGAGCAGCACTGGAAATATTTCCTTTTTTGGAAACCTTTGCTGATGCAGAGGAAAAAAACCCAACCCCATCACAGCCCCCGCTGCAGTGTCAAGACACCAGCCCGGCCCAGGAAGGTGGCTGGGAAGGAGGGAGGCTAGCCCAGCCAGCTGCTCCCTCTCCAGAGAGGGGAGCAAGGCCCCTTATCACACCGCAAAGGTCAGCCACTCCTTGCGGGAGATAAGACAGGGCACAAGCATCTTTCTTTAAACCACACACTGAGATCCTGGTGGTATCTGAAGGGCACAGCAAGCTGAGGCATCCCCTCCAGATAGGCGCTGACCCCAAAGCATCAGGCCATGCAGGCACGGTCCAACAGCATTTTCCAGCTTGGATCGCTTTTCCCCAGGTCTTTTCCCAGTCCTGGTGGGCACCACAGGCACAGCCACAGGGGTGGAGAAACAGAAAGCAAGAAAAGCCTTGCCAGAGGATGAACTGCTCCCAGCTGGGGAGCCCTGAAGGAGGTTTCATCAGCTCTCCCCATCCCAGCCTCACCTCCCCTTGTCTCTGCCCTGGGGCTGCTCTCCCATCCCTTGGGAAACTCCCTCCTCTCACCGCCCCACGGACTAACCCCCAGGGCAACATTTTTGGAGGGGAGCGTAGCAGATCTTCCAGGCTCTCACCCACCCAGACAGGGTGATTTTAAAGCCACAGCTCAGCTCTTACATCCTCTTTAGCTCAGTAACCAAAACGAGGCACCTCATCTTCCTGCTCCCCCCTTTCTAATGAAAAAAAAAAAAAAATGGCTTCTAAACCCAATCAGCATTTTTATTGCCTCACACCAGGCCCCCTTCCTTTTCCAGCCCTTCCAGCAATTAAACTCCTTTAGCCAGAGCTTTGCAATGGATTTACAAGAATCAAGCCAAAAGTAAACTAGGTTTTCAAACATACATTTTTTGAGAGACAAACTGAGTTGCCAGTGGAAACATCAGCATTTCCCAGCCAGCTCAATATAGCTACCGCCGACGTACCCAGATAAGGGGCAGATTTTCAGAGCAAGGCAGGAACGGGCAGCCTGAGCCCCGTGATGTGCATCTCGAGCTGTGGTCAGAGCCAGATGCCGCCAGGGAATGTGCTTAGACGTGGTGGGAACAGATGGAGACCAAGCCTGTGGCTGTAACACAGGGACCAGCACCCATCCCACATCCCAAAGGCTCATCCCTTCCTACACGTCCCCTGTCCTGCTCAGCGACATGCTTCAGCTGTACTCAGCCTCCCTCCAGCTCTTACCTCTGCAGAGCACCAGGCGCAGAGGGGGCTCACAGCCAGGCATTGCTTGCAGGAGTTCACTCCACGGGTGGTGCAGATATTACTCCCTGAAACAGCAAAACAGCAGTTACAACCCACAGAGCCCAAAATCCAGACGTGTGCTGAAGTCTCAGTGCTCAACCATACACTTCATGAGCAGGCACAACCCCATCCCAGCAGGGCTCTGCCCTAACCCCCTTTCCAGCCCTAAATCTCAGGGGCTTCCTCCTTGCCCCTTTTATAACCACCTCCCCAGCCCAGTACCAGCTGGGCTTCATCCTGCCCAGGGCTGAGCATCTTTTCCCGACTGCCAGCTCCTTGAAGGGTCCCCCCATCCCTGCAATGTCACACATGTGTTGGAGTGAAGCCCCCACCGCTGGCAGCGGGGCACATCTCCCCCTGTGGCTCCCTGCAGACATTTTGGGGCAGTAGGGAGGGCGAAGGGGTGAACTCCCAGGGGCGCAGCATGGTACCCGCAGCCCTGCCAGCAGCCAGGGAACTGCCGCTTCTTCCCACCGCCCCCAACCCAGGCTGGTCGGTGCCTTCTTGTGCGGACGCTAAACTCAGCGGCTGGTCTTGGCTCGGGTTCAAACCCAGGGAAAGGAAGGGAGGGAAAGGGCGTGAATCCAGAAACGTGCTGGCGGCGGTTTGCGCCAATGCCCCGGGGAAAGGTTGGGCTCTGTTGCTGGCAGTGGCAGTGGGGACTCTGGGAGATGCACGCCGGCACCAGTGAAGTCCAGGAGGTCCGTGTGGGGGATTAAAGGGCCCCAAAAAGCCCGCAGGGGCCCCAGGGCAGTGCCAGTGCCTGCCGGGGCAGGAGGAGCTCCTCCGGCAGAGGCAGGACCGCGCAGCTCTGTGGTTCCCACTGCCAACAGCTGATGCGGTGAGCGGCTGGGGGCATGGCTGCAGTGGCGTCACGCTTGGCTCCTCCGCCCTGCTGGGGCACAAGCATCTCCGCAGAGCTTTAGGATTCCCCGGGCAGAGCAGACCGCAGCCACGTGCCTGCTTGGTTGGGGGAACGCTGCAGCCTGGGGGATGCCAGCATGGAGCAGCGGGTGCTGGGGTCTCCTCTTTGCCCTGTGTGCCCCCCTGTGCCTGCCCAGGGCTCTCCCCAGCAGCCAAAGGCAGAAGAAGCGGCATTTTCTGTAGCCGCAGAAAATGCGTCATGAAGCAGAAAAAGGAAATGGTGAAATGATGTTATCAGGTCTTTGAGCAGAACCACAGCGATGGCATCGTGCACTTGTGTCTGCTGGCATGCAGTCTGGGAGCACGGGGTGTGCGTGCGCACAGGCGCCACGTGTGCGGCGTGTCGTGGACGTGTGTGCCTGTACGAGGGTGGTGTCACAGGCTGAGCTGGACACGCTGTGGCCGTCCCAAAGGCCAGTGGCCCATCGGATCTCTGCCACTCACCCACACCCCTTGCTTGTCCCAGGGGTTACAATTACATTGCAGGGGGCCTAAAATAAAGGCTAAAACCCAACTGCTTGGCTCAGCACCAGTTTTGGGATTGCATCTGCTCCCAGAGCTCTCGACATATACTGAAATACTCGGCTGCAGCCTCTGAGAAAGGGAAAGACTTTAAATATAGCATTGCCCAAAAGAGTGACAGGTTGATCTCCAGTGCTTTCTGCACCAAGGCTACTTAGCAATGTGTTAACAGCAGTATTGCCTCCTGGGGTGGATGTGTCCGGAGAGCCAGGGCTGAGCGAGGACAAGGCAAAGGGCTCTCAGAAAGCAGCAGCGGCACCAACAGTGCCGGCTCCTGCTTCTCACGCCTGCTCCTGCTGCGTCCATGTGAAATCCCTCCTGCCTTGCCAAGCGCCGGCGGCTGCAGCCCAGTGCGGGGCGCGTGCCTTGGATTTGCGCTCTGCCGCGCAGCTGGGAGCCAGTTCCAGCGTGGCTGGCAGCGGCTCAGCCCTCCGGGGACGGCAGGGGAGGCATTACCCTGGCAGCCCTTGGGGATGGGGACGGCCCTGGCAGCTCGAGGTGCTTGGATTAAACTCTCAGAGCTGCTAACCCTGGGGCCACATGCCCAAACACCGGAACAGCTTCTGAAACTGCAGGTCCCTGGGGAGCCCATGGTTTGATTCCTGGACCAGCGCCACGGCACCTTGGTCAGGGTCAAGGGTAGAGGTGCCAGGCCCTGTGCCAGGAGTTTCATTGCTTTCCGCTCTCACGTCCCTCCCTGTAGCCACCACCTCCAGCTGCTGGCTCAGGGCTGCGGTGGCTGCAGCGCTGGCTGGGGCTGGGTTATAGCACCCAGTACCCCCAGCAACGCCCCTGGCCCAGACTCCTATTTAATGGCAGCGTGGGGTTTGTTCTCTCAGAGGTGGCAAGTAGGATGGTTTAGTCACCTGGCTCTGCCCCAGCACCCAACTTGCTGGGAAAGTAGAGAGCTGACAAGGGCCCCTGCCACCCATGGGTGCTCCAGCCATGCTCCCAGCCAGAGGACAGGACCCAGGGCTCACACCAGCATCCAGGATGTGACACACACTGGTCCAAATCCTATCTCAAACAGGCTTCCCCTGTGACTTGAGCCAAGTCCACCAGCTGCTCCCTGCCTCAGTTTCCCCCATGCAGTGTTAACCCTGTCCCAGCAAGACCCAGTTGCACTGAAACGTGATGTGGAGGATTTCCAAGCTTCTGCCTGCCAGCCGAGCCCCTGGCTGCCTCTACTTCACCTCCTCATGCTGCGAAACCTGAGCTCTGGGGCTAATGAGCCCCAGGACTGTCGCATTGGGCTGGAGAGCTCATCTGCTCCCCAGCATTTGGTACAGATTTCCTCCTGCTTGTGCACAGCCTCTGGGCCCTGGTGGTTTCCTCTCCTCCCCTCCTGCCACCATACCACAGCCCAGGGGTCCTTGATCTTGTGTCCCCCCTCCATGCAGGAGATACAAACCCAATTTTCTCGTTGATTTTGGGTCAAGGGCCGCAAGCCAGGCTCTTCTGCCGCGGCAGGGCAGCAGCCCCAAGGCTGGGGAGCAGCACATGGGGTTAGAGGGGGCTGCAGCACAGAGGGTCCCTGCGGGCGGGATGCTGCCATGCCTGAGGCTGCCCTGGGGTCTGCCGGCACATCGTGCCACCAAGCCATTGCTGGCAGCGGTGGCTTTGCCTGGCGGTCCCTGCAGGTCACTACCTGCCCCCTTGGGCTGCCCAAAGCCCCAGCCTGGGGTCTCTGCCCCAGACTCACGCAGCCCTGTGGTCCCTGTGGTTTCCATTGCTCCATGACCAAGACATGTGCCTGGGGATGGAGGACCCTTCCCAAACCCCCAGCACCGTATGGAGCCATTCCTGGCCACGCTTAACCCAGGACTGGATGGAGCAGAGCCACTGCTTCCCCCTGGGAAGGGGTGGAAATGTCCCAGGCACCAGCAGTGATTAACACAGGGCAGGTATCACTGTGCAAACACGCCTCTTGTCCTGCTGAAAGCAGGCAGCCTCACCCCCCCCCCGCCCCACTGCTGGGAAATGTCTCTATTCTGGCATTTCCAGCACTGCTTGCGTGGCCGTGGCCGGCCGCAGGGTGCAGTTTTGGGAGGGCTTTGCGGGAGGGAGGCGGGAAGGGGGGACGGTGGGGTGATTTAGGAGCAAAAGCGCAGGCAGAGAGAGCGGAGGATGCTGCAGCTTGAGCCCCCTCAGGTTGTGGCCCTGAGTGCCCAGCACTGCTTCCCAGCCTCAGGATGCTGTGAGCAGATTAACAAGATCCCAGCACAGCCTAAACTAATAAATTCTGTGCTTTTTACTTCTTTTTTTTTTTTTCATTTTTTTGAGGCTTGTTTTTCCAGCCATAAAAACCAATAAACCCAAGTACAAAAGCTGCATTTTTTTACTACGAAAGCAGTATTCTCATATAACAATCTTATCCTAAAGGCTCAGGCTTTAAAGAAAAAGAAATCATAGTGCATGAAATACAGGGAAACGGGAGATAAACTTGGGAAGCATGGGAACCACCCGCCTGGGGCAGCGCTGTGCCCCTGAACAAGGTGAAATGATGCTCTCAAAATACCCCAGACGTCTGTGACTGAGCATCAGATGGGGAAAATTACTCAGTCCCCAATCTGCACTCCAAATAACCTCTACGTACCATGAGAGCCAGCCATGCACTTTGGTTTTTCCTGCTCTGCCAATTTGAGCGAGAATGCGCATACAGACAACTTGGAAAAGTATTTCAGAAAGCTTGATAAAGACACAAATCATACGTACATCCTCTCTGGCCTTTCTGCTTGACTCAGCGATAAGGATTTGGGCTTTTGTGGATGAACTGCCCACGCCGTCCTGGGACTGCGCCTTTTCCTTCAACCCCTCCCTGTCTGCCAGCGTCTTCCCGGAGAGGGCATGCCCTAGAGCGAGCTCTGGTGATTACAGGCACCGACACACAGGACCAGAGAAATCACCTGTGCGCAGCCCCAAACTGCACCTCTATAAACTCAAACTCTTCCAGGGGTTACCCTATGTCCTGTACTGATGACAGCTCGCTCCGGCAGCAGATCAGAGCCTCAGGCCGTTCCTGGGAATTCACCAAAGTCTGGAATTCTTTAGACAGACGACGTCGCCCCAAACCCCCTCGAGTTTGGCCTCAAAAACAATGGGACTGATTTATAAATCAGGAGCTGAAAACACTGCACTATTTTGCAGTTGCAGGATTTACTTTGAGCCCCAGAAACACACCTGGGGAGGAGAAAATGCTTCTCTAGGCTGCTTCTCCATGCTTCAGACATTGGAATTTTTTTTTTAAATACAAACTACATTTGTCCTTAAATCACCTGATGCCAGAAATCAGAGTTTTTAAAGAAAAGCACCAAAATAGCAGGAGAAAAAGCAACACAAGACAGCAATACTGACTTAAATACACTCCATGCCCTTAAAATGACATGGATACAGCGACTACATGCCCTGCAAACTTCCCCAGCCTATTTTCTGTTTGTTAAGGACAGAGCCCAAGTCACACCCCAGCCCTTCCATTACAAATCAGTACCCAGAGCCAAACACAGCGTAGGTAGAGAATATAAACTTGCCACACCCAGTGCAAGAATAACACACCAAACCATGTCTTGACCCTATAACAACTTTGAGAAACCCTCCTGGCCCTGACCCAGCTGAAGCCCAACCGGCTTGAGCAGTGCTTTCTATTTGGGAACCACGCTGAGGTTTCAGGCTGCCAGCTCCCCCTCCGAATGATTTTCCTGGGAAATCACAGACCCTGGGAATGCAGAAAGTCCTGGGATTTTGGGAAATAACAGGCAATTTAATCACTAAATGACCTGGCTTTAAGCAAGTGACAGCACACCGGGGCTGTAAACCTACCCGAGCTGCCAGCAGCGCAGAGCACAAGGATCCCAACAGCCACGTAGAGATTTCCCATCTTCTCCTCCGAAGCCCTGAGCGTGGGGGGCTGCTTGGACCAGCCCCGCCGTGAGTGATGGAGAGCAGCTCTGGGGTGGCCGGAGATTTTGAGCAGTCCAGGAGATGAATCATGAGTCTGGGTGTATGACAGACACGGTGAGTGGGGCCGGCTGGAGGAAACTGTGCTGGCTCGTCACTCAGTTTTGAGTCAGTGAGTGTCCCCGCCTGCTCTGCGTAGAGCTCCTCATGCTTTCTTCGCTCTCTCAGCTCAGACAAGGACCTAATAAACCCTGGCAGCAAGTACACGGCACTGGTGACCCTGGGGCTGCTACAGGCTCTTTCCAATAGGCTCTCTCTCCTGGGTTTAATTTGTTGCAAAATCTGTTCACTCCTTCCTTTCATTAACTCTTGCATGAAAGGCAGCCTGGGTTTTAAACTCAGTACAAGCTGCCTCTGAGTTTGAGGATTTAAGGGGAAATAGAGCAAATACATACCGACATGGAAGTGTGGGTTCTCAGCTTCCCTCCCCAGAGCATTGGTGCAAATGGGAATATCTCTGCTGAAACGGAGCTGGGAGCTAAGATCCACCATGGTCTGGTGGTCAACAGTGAAACCAGTAGTTTGGGTATAAACCTGGACATCGCAAGGTGAGGGAAGTGCAGCTTTGGGTCAGATAATTTGGACCTGATTTTCTTCTCACTTGTATTGTTTTTTCCTCTCTGTGTTCTCAGAAGTTGCTTCTGTACTGAGCAAGCGGGAGGCGGATCTACACAAGAATTGTCCCCGCTGAAATGCCGACCTGCTTGGGGGTGCCTCCCGCAGGGGTTTTATAAACCTCTTGCTCCCCTGCCATACCAAGGTCCTTCTCGGCGATGGGGAAACTGAGGCACTCAAAATATGGGCTGGGGGGGCAAAAGGGAGAGAAGGGCTGTTTCCCTGGAGCCCTGGGCTGCTCCCCCCCACCAGGTGACAAGGGTTGGGGACAGTAATGGATCATCCTTGGGTCAGGACAATCGAACACAGAGAAACACCGGCCAGTGCAAAAACGAGCTCGTGGGGGTGCCGAGAGCTGCAGCCGCAGCCTGGTGGTGCCTGAAGCTGTGGGGCGATGTGCAAGGCGCTGTACAAGAACCACAGCCCCACGCCGCGAGAGACGGGGATAACGGCATCCGCCCCAGAGCCGTGCCGCTCTCAGCCAGAGATGACGGTGTTTGTGAGGGTGAGATGGAGCTGGGGACTCAGCCTCAGGAGCTGGGGACTAGTCTTGGCTTTAAAAGACGGTTTGAGGCCTCTTTGCTGCCCCACTCAGCCTCACGGTGTCTGCGGGATGCTGCTGCCCTCCCGCGGCTGCGTGGGCTCCGCTCAGCGGGGGAGCGTTTTCATCCTGGGCTCCAACTCCCTCCCCAAGGCTTGTTAATGAGGATTTGGTAAAATGGACTAGGAGAAGCCTGTCAAAAAGGGCTGCACCTTGGCTGGGACATCAATACAAACCCCAAACCTGCTTTCTCAGGGTGCTCTAGGTCTCGCCCTGCTCCAGATCCCAGAGCCAGCTCTCATGGCAGACCCTATTAGCCAGTTTTAGGGTACCCAGATTCATGCTTTTCCTGCACGGGTCCTTCTCTCGCTGCCTGCGTGGCCCTTCCCTGCTGTGCAGGGGTCTCTGGCCATGTGGCAGCCTGTCCCTGTACCCCGTGAGCACGCCTGATGCTTCATGGAAGGGACAATGAATTTGAAGTTTCTATAGAGAGAAATGTGGGGGCCCTGCTCGGCTCCACACCCCGCCAGATCCAACCTGCTGTAGATCTCGTAGGCCCTCTTTGCTCGGGGACCCATCCTGCCAAGCAGCTGGTTGCTCGAACTAGCAAGTGCTGCAGGCTCCAGAGGGAAACACAGCTCTGGGTGTCCTGAAACTCCGAGCCCAGCATAAACTGGGGTGCTCCAGCCCTTGCTTCCAGCATGGTGCAAAAACTTTGAAGAAAAGGGAAAAAGTCACAAAATGACGTATTTGACCTGCCTGCACCCACCTGAGCTGTCGTCCTGCCTGAGGACGAGGATGGCATGAACTTAATTCAGCGCATTTGGACTGAATTTCCCTGCCGACTGCAAGAAGGTGCTGCTTGTCCTGAAAATATCATCGTGCTGTTAACTCCGGGCGTTGTGTAATAGATCATGGGATGCTCTGGGTGTTGGAGTCCCTGTTTGGATTAAGGCAAGAAGCAGGCAGGGGTGTTTGAGAGCTGAGCAGCCCCACGGCCCTGGTTGCCCCATCGCTGCAGGCTGTGACGGAGGAGCGATGGGTACAGCAGCCTGAATCTGTGCTCGGGTGTGCGGGGAGAGGAGAAGCTGGAGCTGGAGCCACCAGAGGGAGCAGAAACTCCTTCAGTCTGGGAGCAAGGTGGGAAGAGGAGCTCCCACCCACGCTGGGGCACGGGGGATGCGTTGGTTTCTTGTGGGGCTTTTTCCTGGCCGTCAGGTTAAACACGAGTAGATGCTCTTGTTATATCAGGGCTTTCCACCTCCCTCCCGCAAGCGCTTCTGCTGCAAACTGCTCTCACAGAGCGGGCAGCCCTTCAGGGAGAGAAATGCCGCCAAACAAGGAGGAAAAAGCAACAAGTAAAACCCAAACCAAACAGTTTTTGAGCCCCTAAAGTCACAGCAGCAGAACAGGGACACAGGTCCCAGCTGCCTAAAAGGAAAATCGATTGACACTCTCTCTACTAAGCCGCCCTCCATCCTCAGCCAGCCTCACACTCCTGCCTTTAGCTGCAATTTATCAATTCTTATTTAGGTTTAGTAAAATCCCCTTTGTGGGCTGGGCAAAGAAAGCAAGCCAAGATGTACACAGATAAATCAGGACAAGGTCCCCACATCGTGGCTCAAGAGTGATCCCCTGTTCTATGCCACCCAGACACGTTCCCAGGCAAACGCCACGGGGCAAAGCCAGGACATGGCAGTTCCACGGGCACAGCCCTGGGACGGGCAGGGTCGGGACTAAACCAAACATGGCTGGAACACCCTGACTTGTGCTTTCTCTATGGGAGCTTGCACAGACAAGGAGAGGGGAGAGACGACGAAACTTCCCCCAGGAATCCCTCAGTGGGGCTGAGGGCCCCGAGGGAGAGGGTCTGCGATGCTCCAGCCCTGGGTGCAGCAGTGATGCTGCTGTAGGACCCAGAGCTGGGGACAGGGCAGGGAAGGGGTATCAGGCAGAGATCAGGGTGCAGCATCACTGTGCTCCCCTTTGAAGGGGCTAAAGGAGCAGGAGGGGGAGAAGAGGGAGACAAAGGTGCCCAGGGAAGAAACCCCCAGCGCGAGGAAGACAAGGATGCGGAGAGGGTGGATGGATCCAGCTCTCATCTGGAAGCACAGGACAGGCATCACTGAGCAGAGCTGGGGTGGACTGGGCTGGTCTGGGCCAGCACTGCTCTAAAGAAGGAGTGGGTGGCACAGAGCAGCAACCGGGGATCGATGAGAGCAGCACTGACCTGCAGCTCACGGGGGTCTGCGGGGGGGACGACAGGGACCTGCCATCAGTCCAGGGCAAACACCCACCTTGCGGACTGGTTTCAGGAGCAGGTGGGGGACTGGAAGGAATGATGAGTTAGGTGCCGCTCCACAGGGCCTTAGGGGTCAGTCCCTGCCTTGGGGTGGCAGAGGGGTGGGTGCAGGCACCCCTGGCAGGGCACAAAGGGGGGGGCACACGCGTGGGGAAGGAGTGGGCAGCCTGGCTGAGCGTGGAGGGGGAGGAAGGCGGTCCTGGGGGGAGGCTGGAAGGGGGTGGAGTTGCTGTTTTTTCTTTGAACACAGTGAAGACTTTAGCTTGGAACTTGCATTTGTGGAGCTCCCAGCCGGCAGGAATCAGCTCTCCCTCCTGCGGGAGAGCCCCCGGCGAACGGGCTGCGCCGCTCCGCTGCCCTGCGCTTCGGGGTGGCAGCTTCGGGGCAGCGGCGAGGGCAGGAGGCATGGGGCGATCTTCGGCTGTCGTCTTCTCCCCTGTGCCCCCTTTGCCTTTTCTCTCTCTCTTGTTTTGCTTGTCTGGGGGCTTGTGCTAACGCTGCCTGAGCCAGGAGGGATCCAGAAACAAGCCACCCCTCGGCTGCATAAATTGGCTTCCCACCTGCTCGTAGCCTTGAGGAAGTTTCCCCTCCATCTGAGGTGTCGTGAGAAGAAGAAAGGCAGGAGGTGGCTCGGAGCCCGCTGGCTTGCGGCACCAAGCCCTGGCATGTGAGGGGTAGGCAGGGGGACAGCAAGCTTTCCTCTTGCCTTCCCCGGAGATTCGGGATCACGCATAGACCATGAATGGATCCTTTTTCAACCAGACTCTCCTAGGCCAGGGAGCTTACCCCAACAGGACCCAGGGCTTGGGGATGCTCATGGCCTGCTGCAACGGGACCGGCTCGGTGCTGGCGACCGACGGCGGCTCCTCAGTCCTGGCACCTGACGAGAGGAGCCTTTACATCACACGGGTGGTGCAGATTGCTGTCCTCTGTGTCCTCTCCTTGACTGTGATGTTCGGCATCTTCTTTCTGGGCTGCAACTTGCTCATCAAGTCGGAGAGCATGATTAACTTTCTGGTGAAGGACCGAAGCCCTTCCAAGGATGTGGGAGCTGCAATCATGGGACTTTACTGAAGCCACCGGGCTTTTGTAGGCAAGTGAACTGTCTGGACCTGGTGCTGAGATGCAGATTCCCATGTGTTTGGGGCAGCTGGGGGGAGTGGAAAGGCGGGGAGGGGTGTTCTACTATGTCTGTGTCCATGGGAAAGCAAACCTGCGCTTCCCAGTCGACAAACTGTTGTGGTGAATGGGGAAGTCCCCCCAGAGTTGTATGAAGCACAATAAATGACCAGCATTGTGTTGCATGCAGAAATGGCTTAAGTTTTGCATGAAACTTGCAGAAACAGTGATAACGTGCCGATCTGGACTCTTTTCTGCTGTTACCCTGGATACCACTACCTGGGATTTAGGGCTAAAAAAAAAAAAAAAAAAGAAAAAAAGAAAAAAAAAGACTAGAAAAAGATAAAAAAACAAACTAAAGGGAATGTGGCACGGACCACATCTTTGACCATGGGGCAGGGGAAGGGAAGTGCTGTGTGGGTCGAACAACAAACTCTGCATGCTACAAAATGTGTCAGCCTGTTTGCATTTCGGACCTCAAGCATGCATCTTCTGGTAGAGTTTTGTAACGGGGAAAGCATGTTCTTCCTTATTTTTCTGAGCTGTCCTGTTAAATAAACTGGTATTTTCTTCTTTCACACTATGCTGAAGGAAGAAAAGAGCCCAGATAAATACAAAAAACCACTCTAACCCCAAAACAAAAGCATGCTTGTTTTTGTACACGACTGCCTTTTCCCCAAGTGCTATATTGTTACAGTCCTTGAGGTTTTTGTAGTTTTTTGAAAACTGGTGGCCATTCAGGAAAAAAAGAACCTATTTCAAAAGAATTTTGTGTTGTCTTCATTTCCTTTCTCTGTGTGTGTGGAGCGCAGGTATTTCAATCCTAGTTCCAGATATAATAATCTCAGCTTCTCACTGAACTCTAATTAGAGAGGTTTCTTTACAGCAGAAACTACCATACATTTTTCGTGGGGAAGTATCAGCAAATAAATTCATCAGGAACTACGTATTTCAAGCTTGCGTTACACACCTGCACAGCACCAAAGCAGAGATTCATAAAGATGCACTGAGCGCCTCTTGCAAAGCAAGATTTCAGCCTCCGAGTTAAAATCTCCGGCTCTTCTGATCCTGATGAGCTGTCAAAACTAAATTATGTGTGAGGAGGAGGATTCCTGACCTTTGTTCTGTGGTGGAATTGCTGCTCTGTCTGTGGGTGTGAGATGGAAATAATTTGAATTTTGTTGCACCAACAGTATTCCTGCTGGGTCCACTTCTGTAGTGGGAAAGCAATCCTGGATACTGGAGGGGCTGATGCCCTGATCTACTTGGATGTAAATCCAGAAGAACAGCTCTCTGCCCTTCCCAGAAGAAGGAACAAGATTAGAGTACGTCTTGTAATTAATCAATATTTGCTTCTTCAGGGTTCCCACAGGGTATTGGTGGACGAAACCCAACGCAGAGCAGGACTAGGGCAGCGCTGTCACTGGTTGCTCCCACTAACCTATTGTCTGTAATGCCTTAAGAGCACAAAGACAACGTGGCAGCGGGACCAGAATTTGGGATTCAAAGCTCTGAAATGTCCCGTTGGGGCCAGTGAAATGGCAGAACAAGCAGGGCTCTGATTTTGATGAGCAGATTGTAGGTCTCCATACCGGAGCAGCCTCTCAGCACAGAGGGTTTGCTGTCCTGCTGGCAGATGTAAAAGTGGCTTCACACAGCAGCGTGGAAGGGGATTTTGGTCCCTGCTGCTGAAGGGGGGTGGTATGGCCATTGATCTCCTTGCATATGAGTGCAAACCGCTCCCACTGTGGGAGCACAGCCTTGTCGTGATGTCAGGGTGAGATGCAAATAACCCCAATGCATACGATGACCCAGCTCTGCAAGCACTTAGGAGTGTACTTGCATGTATAACCTAAATGTGTAACTGCATCTTCAGGTCACCGTGCTATCAGAGGACAGCCCAGATGTACTCACTAAACTCCCATCCAGCTTCTGCTTGAAGCTGGCATTTGGTCCCTCTTGCCAATCCATCCACCAGCCGTGGCCCCAGCACAAGGGAGAATTCAGAGGTGACAGAAGAACCCTTCCAGGGTTAGCAATGCAAGCAAGGCACGGGAAAAGGTGCTAATCCAAAGAAAGTATCAAAATCACCTTAACTCTGACCTGTAGCAATGCCCTTGGTGAAGAAGCTGGTCAAATGATCTCAGCTGTCCCTACCTGCTTTGCCCTGCCGGGGCCGTGAGAGCTGGCGTGTCTGTTGAGGGGTCCTGCTGCCCACTGGGGAAACACAGCTCTGCAATCCCCCATAGCCACCAACTTGCCAAGTGTCCTTAGAGGCCACATCCAGGAGTGGGGCGTGGGGATCTTCATCCCTTTTGTGCTGCGGAGTCTTCCAGAGGAAAGGAGAAAAGTCAACCACAGCATGGTCAAGTATTTGTGAGGCGCAGGAGCAATGTAATGCCCCAGAAAGCAGAGCTGGGCACCTGCTGAGACAGCTGGAGCTTGCTCGGGAGTCAATTAGGAGAGGGAAGACTTTCCACATGGCCCCTAGGGGCAAGAGCCCAACTTTACATGGGCTTATTCTTCCTGTAGTTGTGCAGTGTCTCTTTCATGCCCACAAGGGCGATGCCTACGTTACCAGGTCGTGTGGACCAACAGAAGAGGGTCTGCGGAATGAAGCAGCTGGTGGGCACCGTCCGTATTTGCCATGGTACATGGCATGTGTCCCCGTGGGGTTACTGGGCTTCTGTCTTGCTTGCAGTGGGTTTGAGACACTTGCACACAAGTCCCCATCCAGTTAGGTTCCCAATAAAAGGCTGATTACCCCACTGAGAGGAGGAATTATCTGGGGGAAAGAAGATCTCTGGAGGATTGATGCCACCACTGACACAGCAAGGGGAGGCCAGAAGGAAGGCAACAGAGGGCTGGCATGGTGAGGGAACCCCTTGGGTTAGAGATTTCAGGTCTAAAGACCCCCTTGAGGTGAAGCAGTTGTTGCTGTTTCAACCGCCCTGGTTCCTTCCCCATCCTGTTCTCACAGAGCAGAGGCCAGTGCAGGTCATGCCTGGTGGAAGGGAGGGTGCTGAAGGCACCACGATGCTCCCCCGATCTCAGGGGAAGAGCTGCTATCTCAGACCCTGAAAACCCAGCTGCCCTGCCCCAGAGGCACGAGTCCTGCAGCTGGAGGATCAGGTGGTTACTCCAGGGCTTGCGTAAGGAAAGCAGACCGTAATGGCTCTTTCTGCTGCCTCTCCACTCAAATAACTACATTTTTTCATCTCACACCTACTCATTTAGCTTAAGCTCACAAGTGGGTACTGGCTCCCAAGAAAACTTCAGCAGTTTTTGTTTTTTGAATGAGGCTGGTTTAATGTTATTTTTATTTTTTTGTTGTTGTTGCTTGTAGCACGTTAGCTTCCAGACGGTCACTGGGGTGCCAGGAGCTGTACAAGTATAACGGAGAGGCACTGCTGGCTATAAAGTACAGCAGAGAGACAGAGAGAGAAGGGTCATGCACTTAGATGGATCATCACATCAGTGTCTGAGTGAGGACCAGCCATCAAGTCTCATTTAAAATCATCTCCTAGCAGTGGAATACAAGATACCAATGCAATCCGGTGGGACTGGCTACACTGGTCTGAGCCACTGGTCCATCTAGTCTGCACCCTTCTCTGAAAACAATCATGATTTTAGGCAGTACATCGTCAGGCAAGTTATCCTACTAACGGGGAACTGCTTCTTGACCCCCGCCAAGAGCAACCTGCACTGGACCTTCACAATCCTCTTTCAGGACCAGGTCTCTGTCTCTGGGCTGGTCACCACTTGTCACAACTCTGTTCCAGCTAGAATGTCTTATTTCTAGACAGAGAGCAGGGAAACAGCAGAGAAGGGCAAGTGTGAGAGCATTTCCCCCTGCTGAGCAGCCTGCCTGCAAAGAGAAATCCTCTATCGCTGTAATCACTGATTTTACAATTGGAGATATAAAAAGGTAGCTCGACCCACTGGGGAAAACTCATCAAGCCTGGTCATACAGTGCTGCCTGCAGTGGGGAAACCCCAAGTCCCAGACGATATCCACCTCCTTCTCCCTGCCCTGGAAGTCTTGGCTGAGGACAATGAAAGAGTTAAACAAGATGAGACAGACAAACAGATTAGGGGGAAGGGAGGATCCCAACCTGAGCCTGGCACCAGATGTACTGGAGCGCGTGCACCAAACATACACAGTGTTTAATAATTTCTGAGAATTGCCATGGTAATGAAGCACAGAGTCAGGTTGTTATGGTAACAGCTTTTTTTTTTTAGGCAGGGAGGCATTACCCAGGTTGTAACCTCAATCCAGACTGAACACATTTCTGAGAGCCCAAAAAATAAAAAGAAGTAAAATAAAATCAGATTAGATAAGTAGCAGTTTCCTGTCTGTCGTCTGGCATTTCTGGGCTTGTGCCATAGGTAGGTGGAGAGAACCAGGTTGTTGCAGTCACACATTGCCCTGAAAAGCCTGGGGAATGGCTGGAGTGGATCTCTGCAGGTCCAAGATGGAGTGCTGAAGGGGGTGAGGAGCTGGACCCCTCTCATGGCTGGGTCTGGGATGCTCTGCCACCACCTGGTTTCCCTGCTAGCCTTCTGGCCTGGCTTCAGGCATGTCCCCAGCTAGCTAATGGGATGGACACATGCGTCTCTCCAAGCGTATATGCCCAGGAGAGCAGTCACGGACAAGCCCTCATCCCAGCCAAGCCCAAAGAAGGATGCTGTGATCCCAGTTCACAGCCTGCCTACAGTTACCTGCATCCCAAGCGATGAAGGTCCCAAAGCTGGTCTCCAAGATGAGGCAGGCAGTTTGGGGGCTGGAAAGGAGGTAACAGACCACTTTTCCTAAAGCCATATGACACACCTAAGAAGAAAACACAGGTTTCCCAAGCTCCTGGCAAGGTCTCCAGGCTGCTGTACTCCCCTAAAGGGGCACCCTTCAAGCAAGAATGGAAATCTCCTGTATCCCCCTCCTGCCCTCCTATCAATGGACAAAAAGCACTTCCATCTCCCCTCCCAAGCCAGCCTGTCAGGTTTGTACAGCCGATCCTCATACTGAATTTTAATTTAGTGTTGCTTAAATCAGCAGCTTTGCAAGCCCGTTTTCTATTAAGGAAGCTGAAGCAGTTCACGTAGGGGTTCACTTGGCAGAGTGATGGCTTGAAATGTGCAGCGCAATTATTCAGGAGCATTGCTCCATAAATCCCCACTGCACACCCAGTCACTCCCTCTGGGGGGGGGAACCACAGCCACTCAGTGTGGTTCTCTTTGATGGGCTCTGAGAGAGCCATCAGCCTCCAGATAAAGCCTCTGTAGTCCATTGGCTCTGCCAGAGAGGGACAAGTCGATGCCATGAGCGTCAGGTACTCAAGGGAGAACTGAGGCCAAACGATGACAGAATTCAAGAGCCAGGATTGCCTCACAGCTTTGGAGACTTTGCCTACCAGTTTCTCTGTTTGAAAGGGAAACATTTCCCAGTTCCTGTGTCTTCCCAGCTGCTTTGCTGCTGTGGCTGCTGATGGCTTTTTGGCCTGGAATTCCTCAGATCCCAGGTCCTGCCCTGGCCCCATGCTTGAGCCAGCCTGGAGCTGCTAGCCTGGCACGGGGCTTGCTCCCTGCCGAGGTGTGCAGCGCACCTGGCACCCACCGCAAAACCTGGGGCACAGAAGGCTCCTCCCTTCCAAATAAATGTGCCTTGTTCCTCTTGCTCTTTGCCAAATCAGAGCTGTTATGGGATGTGTGAGCATTTAGAGTCCTCGGTATGAAACATCGATCTTACAGCTCCGTCTGTACTAGGAAAATGAACAGCGCCAGGAACGTTCCTGGGCGCTGGAACTTGACTGATGGTACTGTTAACTTGTGAGAATGATTCAGGCCTGTGCCAGCAACCTAACCCAAACAGTCCCTGGGCAGTGGCAAAATGACAGAGTTAAAAGACCACAGTGAACTCAAGGACATTGCTTTGGACCGTGCTGTCTGTGCAGAGTGAGCATCGCATTCGATTTGATGGGTTTACATGCAGGTGTAGATGTCATTAAAGCAGTTGTTTGGCTCTCTGAATCCAGCTAGGTTTTCTCAAGTATGAATGAAGGATTGGAAACCCCTGGTTTTAGTCCTGGAGAATACATCTTTGGAAAAACAGTGAACACAGGGAAGCACAAAACATCCTCAACAGCCTTGACAACCGCCTGTTCCATGGTGCTGCATCCACCTTTGCATTCATGCTAGCTCCCCCACTAAAATGACTTAGCCAAGCAACTCCCCAGCAGTCTGGTCAAGTTTGCTCCCCTCTCATTTTAGAGACAGGCAATTTCTTGGTCTTGTGTGTTCCATGAGCACACGGTTATTGAAAATTCAGTTAAAAGAAAATCAGAATGTTGCCAACAACGAGTATGGTTTGGCACATCCCCGAAGATATCACTGTCAACGTGCTGGAAAGTGGTGGCGGCACTGGCAGCGCTCAAAGACATGAACACATATCTAACGTGACTGATCTGTAAAACATTGCTCATCTACTTGTATTTCAGGTTGTAAGTATAACAGAAGTCTAGCTTCAGAGATTCCTCTGCAGCTCTCATCCCTCCCAGAAGCTCATTAGCGTGGATGACATTTTCACATCATTAATTTAAGGCAGGTTAATCAACAACAAAGCAAAAATGTCTTTTTAATGACAAAGATTTTAGCACAGTAATGCAAGAAGCTGAGTGATGGGTTTGCGTGGCAATCTTGGCTGCAGGTCACAGATGACTTGAGAGTGAAGGCAGCAGTTTTGGCACTCTTTGCCAGCCCATGGTATTCAGCTGGTCAGGATCATGAGTCCTGGCCATGGCAAAGTGCTCTCTGTTGGGATGCAGTCAGGGAGCAGCTATTAAATCAAACAGGTTTCCTCTTGAGTTAATGAGACCTGTGTGAACATTGCTTCTCAGGTGAATAGGATTCTCCTGCCCCAGTGACAACCTTTGAAGGTACCACCTCCGCAGGTGGATTTACTCTCTTAGCAAGGAGCTGCGAAATTAGAGGATACAGCACCAGAATCCCGTGTCAGATCTGCCTTTTCTTTCCATGTGGGCTCACTGACTGTTTATGATTTATGCAGCACCAGCTGTGCCTTGCTGATATGTGTCTTTGGTGAACACCACCACTTTTGGTTTTGCTCAGAGTGACTCTATGGGGAAAGAAGAAGAGATCCATTCTTCCTGTGATGCTCCAGTTCTTCTGAAAGGGTCCAACACTGTGAAGACATGATTTATCACCTCATTCTAACTGTGGATGTGACACTGGAAGTGGAGATGGTCAAGGCAGTAACCAACAAAATGCAGGAGAAACATCTACCCTGTGGCAGCAGGCAACTAGAGTGACCTTTCTAGAAGAGGGGCTGGAACCGCAGAGCTACACAACTCTGCTTCTTCATTAAAGAGCTGTGAGGATGGATGCAGGTGCTTGTGCAGAACATGGAACCTTCCAGGAAAACAAGGTGTGCATGAAAGTAAGCTCAGGGCACCGTTCCCTTCCTGTGACAGCTGCCTGGGTGGTGCTGGATGCTGGCTCTCTGCCCTGGCATGGCTCAAGCTTTCAGGCACGTGGGGTTAAATCCAGAGCCATCCTTTCTGGCAGGCCCCACAAGTGTTCACATCTTACAGGTTTCTGTGCAGCTGTGAGTACTCCCCCCTTGCCTCACTGAGTCCCAAAGTGCAGGTTTAATAGGACAAGACAGCTGAAGAAGCAGGCAAAATGTAATTAGGCTTTAATTAGCTAAGTTTGTTCTCTCAGATAATTGAAAATCGGACTAATTGGTTGCAATGAATTCCCAGTACAGCCAGCCATCCAGCTTGGTGTGTGCTGTGCCAGCTGCCACACCACTGCACAAGGACCAGCCTGGAAGCTGAACACTACTACCCAGTGACCTGCAATACTCTGCAGGGCCCAGTTCCTCATCTCCAGGCAGATATTAAAACCCCTGAACCCCCCAGGCTGCAGTGAGGGTGGTTTAGTGACCCACATACACAGCAAAGCTCACTGTTCTTCATCCCACTCTTCACAAACCAGGGAGCGGGTGAGCTTTACTCACACACCCAGGCAGGAGCACGCCAGCAATCCTAGTGTGACGGGACCTACCCTGGGCCATTTGCAGCATGCCAGAGGATTACAGCCGGAAAGGACAATGGGTTTAATCTCCACTTGCCTCCATCATGATTACAGCAAGCAAGCAGCTGCCTGGCCTCAAAGACTGGCTGCGTATGTCAGCGCTGCATCAGCTGTTCTGCTTGCCCCTTCTCCTGTCTCAGCTCTCAGTCTGTCTCAGCTGGTGGGTTTCCAGAAGCTCTGTTTCATCATCAGGGCTGCCCTGGGCTGATGGAAACCTCTCGGGTACAAGTTGGAGTTGGCAGAGACACTTCCAGATCTGCCTTGTATGCTTTCTTGTAGAAAACCATAGATTTCGTAGCCTCTGGCTGTACTGGAGCTCCCTTCTACCTGGATGAAACTGAACATCTCCAGCGTGAATGTGACAAGGCAAAGTGAAGCAATCATCCCGGCTGAGGAGCTTCGGGAAATAGGTTGCTTTACCCAGGTGCACACACTATTTCTAGCAAGTCCCTTGTGAGACTCCACATCCCTGTTGCATGGAGCAAAGACTTGGTATTTGGTACAGACGGCAGTTTCCCAGTGGCCAGGGATGGTTCAGAGAGGTTGCACAGGCAGGAACAAACATGTTGTTCCTTTCATCGCAGTGCTTGAAGGGTCATGCCTAGAAAAAAGCTGGACTTATTCTTCATCCTTGGCTCAAGTTTCCCTTCTCTCCCACTGCTAGGCAGCGTGCTGTGTGCCAGGTGGCTGCGTTTCATTACGGAGCCTATAAAGTGCCTGGGGAAACAAGGCATGGGGGATGAAAAATTACACACACGTCTCAGCGCTGACTGTTCGTCATCTCCTTGTACAGAAATGTAATAATCACTGGGGCAGGCAGGGGGTGCAGAAGGGAGGTACTAATCACATTTGCACCATTCCTGTAGTTCGTGGCTTTTTTTTTTCACACTTCCATCTGCCTGTGCTGAACCACTAGGGCTGTTTCTGTTGTTTTGGGGTTAAAACCATTTCCAGCTTTATGTGACTCCCAAATGAAGGGGAAGAGAAAAAGAAAGAAGGCAGCTCTGCAGTGGCTGGGTGCTCTGGATGTTGCTACAGTGTCAAGTCAAGACCAGACATCTCATTTTTCCCTTGGGCTGCAACGCAATTCCAAAGTACTCCTCTGCACTGACCACATTTCAGGATGGTATGAACGGCTCTGCCCACTGCCATCCTCTTGTGTTTGGGGTTCTGATTTCAAGGCACTTTGCGCTAGAGATGAAGTCTGCAGCGCTGCTGGATGAGCCGCAACAAACTCAGCTCCTTCTCCCTGGCTCTAGGTGGAGCAGCAAAGGCTGACGGGAGAGAGAAGTTAGCAGAAACCTCGGCTGCTTAGGAATTTGCCACATGCACAGTTACTTTAAATGGCTCAGGCCCGCTGCCTGCAGGTGTCTTATTTCAGGGCTTTAGGATGACTAACAGCTCCATTATGCTCTGCAAGGTATATACCAGGTTTCCCTTTACAGACTGGAGGGAACAACACCTGGCAACAAAACACAAAGAAACACAGCTGGTCATTTGGATGCACTGGGCCAAAGTCCCTTTTTATAGCTCCCTCCTCATGTGCAGGGGGTTGTGGCATGAAGAAATCTAAGAACAGCAACGCCAAAGCTCAGCGTCAGCCCTCCCTCTTTGTTATGGTGGAAATGCCCAGCTGAGCCTCGCAATTATGGCCATTTCTGGAGGAGAGGATCGTTTAGGACTGTACTTTCATGCGCTAAAGCTTGTGGCAGCTACAGCTTAGAGCACCCCCAGCTCCTTGCATCCTTGCTGTCTCTTCGTGCCTCCCCACTTCACACATAGGGGAGTCATGCTGTGAACCAGGTCAGGGTACCTGAAAAAAATCCCATGGTAAACTTAACACTACGCATAAGTTTCCATGTTGTTCAGTTCATTCTCTGGTTCACCATGCAGCCCCCAGGCAACACTGCTGGCACAACCAACAGGATCTGCGTCCTGCTTCAGCAAAGAGGAGGGAAAGGCTGTCACATTGTGAAAGGTATTTCTCAAGCTCCCCAAAAAACAGCTTTAGAAGAGTTCTCCCTCAGCTTTGGACCCACTAAAACCCCAGGACCATTCCTGTATAGCTGCAGCCTAGCTCATTGTCCCCCACCCACAATTTGTGTAGCTGACGATCAATGCAGGTCTGCCGAACTCTGCAGTTGCTCCCCGTGAACCCCATCACAGGGGCTAATTTCAGCACCATTTCTCTCTTTTACTGGGCTCCTTTCAAACTCTCATCTTGTCTTGCATTAGTCACACCTCTCCTCCCACCGTGGGGTGGCTGCAAATGTGTTACACATCCTCGCCTCCTTTGTTCAAGCCACCAACGAGTCCTTGTGCAGAAGCCCCTTGATTTTTCGCTTCTCCCTTGCTTTTCTTTTCTGGGCGCGATAAGGCATTTTCAGGAAGCACAGGTAGCATGCCACCGACTCTGCCAGCTGCAACAGCAATAAACACCTTGCCCAAAGCAATTTACTTGGGACCTGTTGCTCCCTTACTCAACGTCAAGCCTTCAGTGTAGATCCGTTCACTGCAGTGGAGCCGGGAAGTTTTACTCCCGCTTTGAATTTGGATCACAATGCAGAGATGGTGGGAGTATGTGGCATCGGTTTCCCACTGATGGGTAATTTTGGAGCTTGGGAAATAAACAGAAGGAGACAAAACATTAAAATCTCGTGATAAAACTTGGCTTGCTTTGCCTTAGTCCAGCTGCCACACATTGTTTCCATTTCTCATGATTTTTCTGCCTTCTTTTAGTAGCCATTTATTGCAACGTGACAAGAAAACAACCTTTTATTACAAGATTGGCCCTTGTCAAATTACCTATGTCAAAATGTCTAAGCTCCACTTCTTGTCCCTCCCCCATTTCTTTTCCCCATTTTCCTTCAAATTTGCTCCCTTTGCCGAGCTGGGACAATCTCCCTATGAGTCCGGGCTATGCCAAGGAACTGCTTCCACTTACAAGTATCTTAGGGCAACCAGTTCTAAGCCATTCTTGTCATGGTTTGCTTTGTTTGGGTCGCCTGCAAGTTATTTCCTCCTGAAATCCCAAGCTCGATGTAAAAGAATTACCTGTCTTTTTAATCAAGGAATAATTTCAGCTGGGTAATGAATTGCCTGAGAAATGAATATGGAAAGAGCCGAAGCCCTCCAACAGAACAGCCTCCGGTTTCGTGCTATTAATGCTCCTTATGAAACGTGTCAAAACTCCACCAGCCTTTGCTGTGTCTGCTCTGCGGACTCTGCCTCGTGACTAGGAAAATGGGAAGACGGGGGGGAGGTTTGCCCAGAGCAGGGCTTGAGGAAAACATCTCCTGAAGGCCAGAGAGCTCTGGCGTGGCTGCTCCATTCAAGCTGAACACAGGGAGCCCATTGTGGTGTGCTGGGGTTGAAACTGGCCCCGAGCACCTCACGGCTTTGTCTGCAGGCAGCCAGGAACCCGCTGAGCTGCTGCGAACAGGCTCTGAGTATGCACAGTTCCTTGCGCGAAGCCCTGCTGAGCTAAATCAGGTCCTGCACTGACTGCACGCTTGCACCAGCTGAAACCGCAGCTTCACGATCGCACACCATGGAGGCGCAGGCAGCCACCAGAGAGGGGGGTTCCCTCCTCCCACCCCTTCTCCTGTCCCCACCAGGCACAGGATCAGATCAGGGAGCTGATCTGGCAGAACATTGGGACTTTTTGTTCTCAGTTGTCTGGATCAGCTCCCCGACCTGACTCACAGCGAGGATCCCTGTGCCGCCACAGGGAAGACAAGTAGGAACACGGGATCCTCCATCCGGCAGCGGCCTGCACCTCCCTGACTACAGCCTCAAGATCGCGGCTGAACCTTCAGGCGAATCAGTTCTCCGTTGTGGAGGTCGATGAGGCAGAGGGAGGAGCCCTGCACCTGGAGACACCGAACACGGGGCACCAAAGATGCTGGAGGACGCTCTGCAGCGACTGAACCCCACCGGTGGCTCGGGGTGCAGGGGGTGCTCCGTCCTGCCCCAGCAGGGAAGCCAGCAGTCCCGATGCTGAACGCTGCCTGCCTGCTTGCTACGTGGGCTCTATCGTCCCGCTCTTGCTGGATGCTGATGAACCAAAATAACTCCCTGTTTTTCCCAGCAGTGCTGAGCTGGGATGTGTTTGGGAAGGCGACTGCGACACTGTGACAGATGGCCAAGAAAGCAAATGCTGTTTTTTATGTCACCTCCGTGTTTCCTCCTCTGCTGTCTCCTGCGCTGGAGGCGGTGTTTGGGGATGGGGTGTGCTGCCAGCACGCGGCTGGCGCCGGAGCCGAGGAGACAGCAGGAGGCTGGAGCAAGGTGCTGGCCACCTCGCGCACACTTCTTCCCCGGCTCTCTCACGCTACATCAAGGCCTTCTACAGGAATTTGTGCCAAAGACGGAGCTTGGAAGTGAGCTGGGGCTTGAGGTGGAGTGTTTGCTTTTGCAGAGCCACTGAACAGGCCCCCACAAGCTGCCTGCAACGACTGCTTGCCCAGTCCGTTTTGTTTTGCCCTGCAGAGCCAGATGGGCCGGAAAAAATAAGCCAGGGTCTCCTTTTGCCAGCTAGTGTCCAATACTGGCTCTTTTTCTTACAGACCCAATGCTGACTGCACACAGAGGGCCCTGGGCGAGCCAAAGCTTTGACAAAAGCCGGTTTCTGAAACTCCTCGGTGTGCCACTGCCTCTCCTCTGTCTTGGCACATGTCGCTCAGTATCTTCGAGCAGGGGACCGCTCGCCTCCCCTCCTGAGGCACCAGCATCATGGCGGTGTTTGAGGAGGGCTGGGCTAGTCAGAGATGGAGCCCTAGATCCCTGCTGTCTGGTGGAAATTCAGCGGGGAGAGAAGCACACTTCGGCAAGGGAAGGGGAGCACAGGGAAGGCAGTGACTGTGAACTGCTGTCACTTGGGTTATGCCTCGGAGGAGGCAGGAATGGCCCTGCGCGGGGACACGGGCAGGAACCACACCAGCCCGTGCAGGTGGCGGCTGCTCCATGCTGCGGGCTCTGTTTCCATGGCAGGAGAGAGCCGCTTCTGCTCGGCTGCCAGGGTGCCAGCTCCTTTCGCAGCCCGCCTGGTGCGGAAGGAGTGACTGACATCTCTGCTTGGCACAGCGTCTCTCTGCCTCCTGCTTCTGCCTTGTTGCACTTGGCAATTCTCCGCTTTCTCCCTCTGTTTTTCTACTAGGAGATCTCACACTCCTCTGCCTTGGCAGCAGGTAGACAGACAAGAAGGGGTGGACAGATATATGGACTCAGAACAGCTCAGCAATGGCTCTCCCTGCCTGCGATGGAGGAAGAGTCTCCCTGAATTCAAGGATCCCTGGATTCAGATCCCAGAATTCAAGGATCTGGCATTAAGCAGTGGGGATCACTGGTGTTTAAGGCAGCCAGAGCCTCTTTCCCTAAGATAAGGAAATTGAATTCAGAGAGGCTGGTGAAAAATCATTGTCACATTAGGTGACAGGGCTCATTTCCATCATGAGCTGGGAGCCCTCATGGGCCTGGGGAGCCCCGAAGGGCTCTGCACAGCAGCCTCCAGCCTCGCGGCCCTGAGGGCCAGGAGACCGCAATTGAAGGATGAGCAGCTGGCTGCTTTGGGCTAGTCTTACACTGGGCTCTCTGGCTCGCTGCCACCTCAGAGCCCTGGGAGGGGCAACTCAAGCCCCATCTAAAGATGGTTCAGGAGAATAAAGCAAAAGAGATAGTGGTGAGCAGATATGAAGGTGAGGGAGTAGGGCAAGTACAGTGACAGGAAAAATCTGTGCAGAAGAAGCAAAAGGTAGGGAGAGAGAGGAGCTGGTCTGCACCCACACACCGAGGCCCAGCCCTTTCCTGTAGCAGGAGCATTGAAATGTAGATAGTTTGCTATTTACAGTGCCAGCATCCTTCCCTGGGCGGGCAGGGAGGACCCCAGTCTGGTTCCATGGGAGCAGCAGGAAGGATGCTGGCACTCTGTGCCAAAGATGTGGGAAGGTGGGGGGACAGGGATGCTGTGAGGCTTAAGAATGCTGCAGAGAGCAGGCTCAGGTCCCTCCTCCTCTCAGCACAAAACCTGTAACCGTGACGAGGAGCAGCGTGCTCATGATTACACATTCTGCCCTCGCCATCTCCCTGTGACACTGTATAGTCACCCAGGGGCTTAAGAACAAGGCAAGGTGGGAGACACAGGAGCTGGGCAGAGCCACGGTTTCCTCCAAGTGGCAGAACAGGCCATGAGGTATTTCAGACCTCCCTAGAAGGCTCTGGTCATTATTCTGCAGCATTATTCTGCTATGCAGGGAGACACATGCATGGGAATGCATAAAAGCAATGCCAGCCCATGACCTGGCTCTGTTTACCCACAGTACTAGCACTGGCAGCAGAAAAGAAACTTGATCCCATGCTGCTCACTGCTGTGGCTGCACCCGCCTGGCCCCAGGGGAATTCCTGTGTTTTAAGAGCCAGGCACCAGTCCAGTTGCTCGGGCCGGCGTCTGCTGACAGGTGCCAGTGAGCAAGAGCTGAGGCTGAGCTGTGCCTCGAGCCAGCCCCGTCCCTCTTTGCTGCTGAGCTCTTTGTGGAGACCTCCCACCTCTCAGTGGGCCCCTGGGGCTCAGCCTCCTGCGCCCACGCTTTCCCACGGTGTGGAGCAATGTCGAGGTCAAACCTGTTGCGGGGATGCTCCCCGGTGCTTGGCAGAGAGCAGATGACAGGTCCTTTGAGAGCAGGACCGTGAGGACACAGAGCTTCAGGGCAGCACCCAGGTCTTCATCTCTCTCCACGCTGCCCACACATGAAGGACAATTGCCCCAGACCTGGAAAAGGGTCTGTAAAGTGACAGAGGAAGTCTGTGAGGGCTGGCCTGTGATTCTGGCGGCCTGTGGGATGGTGGAACTAAGCCCACCTTGCAGAGCTCTGAGCTGCAGAGGTCCTTGATATTTCCCATTCTTTGCCTTCATCGGGTCTACTCTGAGTAGCACTTCCACAGCATGGGTCCGGACTCTGCAGGCTGGATGATGAAAGAGTTAACCGTCCCCTGGGATGGGGCTGAGGCTGGCAGCAAAGCGACTGTGAAGTCAATTCAGCAGAAAGCTACTCCAGGTCCCTCCCCCTCTGCTCTTTCCCACTAGAAACAGGGTTGGAGGATGGAGGCAGAAGGAAGCAAGCTAACGGCTCTAACACTGGCATTGCCTCCCTGGGCGAAGCACGAAAGCAGCCTCATACAAGTCCTTTTGGAAAAAACCACTAGAAGCGGTGAAGCTACAGACCTGGGAAGTAAGAGGTTTTTTTAGCCAGGTATTTGGTTGCCTACATGGCACCGCCCCACCATCCCCCCACTCTTATTCTTCTCTTCCTATGTGCTCCCAAGCATTCACACCAAGCCAAATGGCTCGTACCAGCACTAGCCTGGTTCCCAGCCCAGAGACCTGCGGGTTGTTCTCTAATCGGGCTGTCTCAGGCCAGGTGGCCGGGGGTCAGAGGCTGGCTGGTAGGCACTGGGTGCGCTCAGCACGATAGCTGGGGGGGGCTGGCCAGAGCAGCACGTCTGGGCTCAGGCGATGGCAGGGCAACAACCCTTCACACAGCCGCCTCCTGCGTCAGCAGAGATGGCTGGGAGGGTTCCCAGGCCTCCTGGCTGCCTGAGGAGAGCTAGACCTGCTCGATCCTCCCCTCCCCTCCTGCGTGGTACCCGCATCCATTTAGATGCAACAGGCTGGCAGGAGTGAGGCTCAAATAAGATCAGTCAGGCACTTGTCTATTTTCCAGCTCTCCCTGGCCTTTCTGAAAGAGCTGCCGCCTACACAGCTCCCATGCTGCAGCACAGCTCGCTGCACAGAGCTGACCACATGAAGAGTGCAAGCCTCTGCAGGAAGGGAACCGCCAATCACCTGGCCAAGGTCAGCAGCTCAGGGCCTGATCCTGCAGCACCTTGAATGAAACAGAGCCAGTTTTGAATGAAGCTGAGCCAGTTTGTTACACAAGAACAAAGACTTTGTAAAATGGAAGTCATGCTTTGAAGCAATGCAGTTGTCCATCATTGCAAGGTTCTTTCATGTTTGGGGCAGCTGGAGCCCAGTCCTGGTTAAACAATATGACAGCCCACGGCAGGAAGAGCTCAGGATCATTTCCAGCTGGCTCTGAGCTGCTCGGTAACTGAGTTGTTTCAGTCAGGCAGTGTGCCTCAGTTTCCCCATCTATAATAACAGCGATGCTCACCTTCTGTAGAAGTACTGCAGGACAGTTTACTGTGCTGCAGACCTGGGTCTGATCCGGGCTGTTACTCCCGTCCCCTCATCAGCCTCTGGACCTTATCAGACTTCCTTCCTATTTGTACCATTACAAGGAAACAAAAAGCCAGGATCTTTGGTGGCAGCAGTAGACGCTGCCCTCTTCCCATGGCAAAGAAGGGGCTGCCTGTTTCCCTGCCCAAGGCACCCGAGAAGTTAGACTTGTCCCAGTTGGTCTGTCAAACTGCGTTTGGGATGACGATACTGTGAATGAGCTACCACCTGCCAACCAGCAGCTCCATTAATGTAGGACTTCTTGCAACAGAGTGCAGGCGGGAAGGGCGTAAGATGGTCCCTAGGTACTGGCACTTCCCACAGGAAAACAAGAGCATATGATGGATATCGATCTGTGCACAGATCACAGGTCTTGCTGGGCATAAGCAGCCACTGTCCTGTGTATAAATCATCCCAGAAGCCTCTGTGCAGCACAACTGTAATCCCTGTATAAGATTACTGCTGCCACCTCCTTCCTGTAGTACGGATTGGGCCCATGGCCCATAGAAGATGCTCTGGCTTTGCTGGAGGGGAATGTTATGGTTTCAGCCTTTCTCTCCCGTGGCAGTGCAAGAAGGGACTGATGTGGTGTCTGTGTTGCAGCTTCTAACAGAATTAAAAGGAATCAAAGATCAGAAGTGTGGAACAGCTCCTCTACAGGGATGGACTAACCTAGAAATCTTCAGCCTGGAAAAGAGTCCAGTGACAGGGAAGAAATGGCTGAAGTTTGTAAGACCTTCAGATAGTGACCAGGGAGCAAATATTGCTCATTCTTCACTCTTTAGGAACTAGAAAGGCAGAACTCAAAAGAAATGAAAAATCAGCAGGTGCAAAAGGAATGTACAACAGTGCTTTTGCACACTGCAGGCTCCATGTTTGTTTGCAGGAGCCAAAGCCACTGATGGGCTCGGCATGGGGTGAGATGCACTCACTGAAATCTCCTCACCAGGACTTTAAGCCGTAAAACAATCCCTAATCTGCTCTTGGTGAGGGAACATGTACAAGCAGGGCCAGACTGTCTATCTCTGCCCTATTACTTACGTGCTTCAAGAAACACCACTGCCTGCAGGCAGCAACCAAGCCACATGCCCTTTGGTCCGACCCAGCATGCCTGTTCTCACCCCCTGCGTGCTGCTCGGCCCCACGGCAGGGAAGAAGAGACACATTCTGTGCACGCCTGCCTGCATTGGCTGACGCAGGGCAGGCTCAGTGTTATTTCGGGACAAGATTTCCATGAATAACTCCCCTCATCTGCCAAACCCAAATTAAAATTTGCTGCCAACAGTCATAAGCCCTCCCCCCCATTCCTCCCTCTCTTCTTTTTTTTTTTTTTTTTTTGGGCAATTTTCTGCATTAAGATAAACCAGTGATAAATCCAGATTGTGCATTAAACACTGGCCCACGCGGTCTGGGAAACAAAGAACATGAAGGAACACTGCGATTCAAACTGTTGCTAGCCGATACGCATTTGGGCATGTCAGCTTTTAAAGGATTTTCTCAGAACAATGCTTTCAGATTCCCTAATGAGTCTGTAACATGAGATTTTCTGAAAAAGAACTATAGCCTGCAAACATGTGAGCCCCAGAGCCAGAGATGTCCTAGAGGGCCCGGTATTGATGCCCTTCCATGTGCAGGGAAGAAGTCTGGTTAAGGACTGGGAAAAGCTCTCGTGTGAGGCCTGAACCTCTGCATGATGCAGTAGGATTCCTGCAGTCCGATCACCAATTTTTGGCCAGCTTTAGGAGGCTCCCAGCCTACTTTATAGGGTAAAAGGTGCTTGCTTTCGCTAGCCATACCTGGCACTTCCTTGAGAGAGCTGGTGTGCCCAGGCATAATATTCCCTGCAAAAAAAAGGTCTGGTGTTTTATCTGAGAGATTTCTCTCTTTTCTTGTTCCTTGGAAATGTACAGGAGTCCTGGGTGCTGTGACACAAAAACCACTTCTGCCAGTGAAGGTATTCTACAGCCTTGGAAAAGTGAAAGGAATGGCTCAATGAGTGGCTTCCACTGAAGAGTTAGGGTGGGCTTTCATCCAGCAGCCATCCGTACATGTCCACAAAGGCAAAGAGTTCCCCCTCTTCCTCATGGAAGCAGCCACAGTATAGCATGAAACTTCCCAGCAGCCAGGTTCAATGCAGCTCAGGCAACCCCTTCACTCACTGACGCACTGGTAGTAGCTTTGCACGTGAACACGAGTGTCTGCAAAGTAAAGGAGTGATGGAGAGGGCACCAGTGAGGGCATGCAAGTGGGGGAAGGAACCTGTCAGAAGAGACCAGACCAAGGCACTTGTGTGCATCACGCACACCCCAACCCCTGGCAGCTCAGCCTGGAGGGGAGGACCAATGCATCTCCACGGCATTCATTTCCCTTCACCTCCACCTGGTCTATTCTAGGAAAGCCTGCCTAGAATCCATCCACCCAAAGCGTCACACTTCACAGGTCCCTTCCCACGCAGAGCTCACCCAGCAGCTCGCTTCCTTGCTCTGAACAAACACTGCTTCCGAGCCTGCCTCCCCCCAGCCAGGCTGCACTGCAGACCGGCCCTGCCCCAAAGGCACCCAGGGGTACCTGCTGCCCCCCACACCCCAGGGAGGATGTGGCAGGCCTAATCCGTACCACGCTGGTCTTGGGCAGCTGTCTCCTGCTTCCCACCAAGGGCAGGAAGAGGGCGTAGGGATAAAAGCTACACCATGGGCTCCTTGAACACCAGAAACTCCTTGGTTTCTGTTTCCAGCCAAGGCAAGCAGAGGCAGATGCTCCCAGATGGTAACACCATGGGGTCCAGTGCTCAGGGCCAACCTGGTGATCTGGTCCCAGGCAGATCCCACTCTGGTGGTAGGCCAGGGGCAAATGGTTGTTTTGAGGAGAGCAGAAGGTTTGTGGCTCTCTGGAGAAGAGTCCTAACTCCTTTCTGGCTCCTTGATGCAAGGAGAGCTGGCAATGCCCAAAAGCTTTTGGTTGCTGTGGATTTTGACCCATCCTTCTTACTGTAGAAACAACTAATTTTCCTGAAAGCCCCCTGTCAGGAGTACAACACAGCACAAGGGCGAGAGATTCGGCGAACCACCGCTCTCCTGAGACATCTCGGAGACAACCACAGCCATAAGCTAAGAGCAAGTTCAGAACCTCACCTGCTTTCCAGACTCAGGCCAGTGCTCATTAATGAAGGAAACGTGCTCATCCATGAAGGGAACGTGCTCATCCAGAACACAGAACACCATCCTACTCTGAAAGGACTCATGCGGGTAAGCAAAGACTCGGTAACAGTACTTCAACTGTGAAACACGCAGAACATATTTTTCAGAAAACAGATGAAGGACTGCTTCTGTGGGAACTGATAACATGAAATGAGAATATCCAGAGAAAAGCAGGAACTGGCCATTTGGGGAATGCACGCATGGAGAGTGCAGCAAGCTGATACAGAAGATGACAGACTGCGGTGTTACTACCACTAGAACAGACTTAGATGCTGAGATTGTGAATACTTCTATCCCACTTCAGTTGCTCGCCGGAGTAGTTTGCAATAGATGGAAACTCCAGCAAGCCCCATGTTCAAGTCTCACAAATGGAAACATCCAACACACTGAATCCTCCCAGGATTTCATCTATAAAAAATTTATAGGGGACCAAATTCAGCGTTTCACCCGCTTGTAGCGACCAGGTCAGTGTCAGACTGATGGCAGGGCAGACAATGGCTTGTATCCCTATAAATCTGTTATGTTTGTGTCATTTAATCCCTCTCTGGCCTGAGCATTGTCTTTCACAGTGGCCACACGCAGATACTTGTATAACCAAGAATGACACTTTCCTCATCTCCCTTTCCCCAGTTATTTTCAGATTTCCTGGGCTGGCTGAGGTTTCATTGAGTAAGTCTCTGTGGATTTCCCTTCCATGAATTTACCTAGTTTCTTTTTAACTTCATAGAAACTTCTACCACGCTAACAAGACAAAGACTTGTACAGGCCAACTCCACTCATATGTAAAATTTCCCAAAATGAAAGTTCTCTTGTTGCCCCTCAGCTTTGGCTCCAAAGGACACTCTGCCACTGTTGCAATTTTTTAAAAAAACCACACCATACTCTGTAGATGATCTGGCCCAGGGTTTCTGGCAGGTGCTCCTTGAGGCAGCCGTAATCACTCATTTAAATCTCATTTATTTTTTTTTTTTAGAAAGCTCCCTAACAACACAAAAGATTTCTTTCCTGCATCTCACTGGAATTGTATGCATATTGCCATGGCAACCATGGCAGAGATTTTTGTGGTCTCAGGCCCATTTTATTGGTTATTAGATATCTGTGCAATAAAAATATATATATAGCTTTGTTCTCCCATCTGTCTGTTCCATCTGCTTATTTCCAAGTGAAATACAACCATTTGGCTCAGCCACAGCTTGCTTTCCTTCCTCATGGGATTGGCTGAAGGAAACAGAGCTGGATCTGCTGGTGGTCACGGAAGCGGTGAGGGGAAGGAGGAGGAATGAAAGACACTGCTGTGGACATGAACCCGACCATGACCCACATGGAAAAGCCTATCAACTGTGATGACAACACCTGCAGGGTTAAACCAATCCTTCCTCACAGACCAAGCCCCTCGCCAGGATAGCTGGCCTGACCATTACCCGTTATCTCCCAGGGGCGAAGGGGAGGAGACGCTCAGGAGGACTCTGGCCAACACAAACCTTATTCGCTCCTGGTGGAACCACTGCGGCCCGGCTGCAGCTCAACCCCAGCGGTTGGTTTTGTGTCACCGAGGAAGTGGAGTCAAACGTTATGTCACTGGTCAGCAAACAGGAAACTGGTCACAGCTCAGCTGCATCCATTAAGAGTCCTTTCTACCTTCCCAAAAGAGGAGCAAAGTATCACCTCATCCCAGTACACACTGTTCCATGGCATGGGGAAACACCAGTAACGAGACCTCTGTGCCAAGCTGACCGTGTTCCTCCCTACAGTCACCTGCCTCAGCTTGGAACCCGCGCTGAAAGCTATTTGACATGCCCCCATCTGAAGGACTAATTCCTTCTGGCAGTGTTTGCCTTGCCTGCCCACCCCCACAGCCTCCGCTGGGAGAGAGGATGTGTTTCCAGCCTCCCAGCTCCCCTACATTATTTAAGCTGTCGGTTGTTAATTATAGCGCTGCATTTCAACTTGATGCTTCCCAGGGGGCCAAACCACACTGACAGACTAAAAGCGGTTCCCAGCTGAATACTTTGGGAGCCTCCGCTGGAACCGAGCCTGCGTCGCCACCAGCCAGGGTGAGACATTCCCTAGCGCCCTGACTGCTCTTGGGAGACTGGAAGTGCACCTTCCGCTGTAAGACCCGTATCTTACCCTACAGAACAAACATTCCCCCTCACCAGACGGCAGCCTTGGCTTTCTGGGAAGGGATGTCAAATTGGCCTTCAGCTTTCTCAATGTAACCCTCTCCTCGGCTGCCTCGCCGTCAGCTCTGAACCTCAGTGTGGAGGGAAGGGGCAGGGAGGATGCACAACCCTGTCTAGTCGGGGATGCCTCTAAGTTCAAAGCAGAGAGTAACCCTCACCATGGCCTCTCCCACTGCTCCACCCTGCTTCCACCTGACCTGCAGAGCGAGGCCAGGACGACTCATCCCATCAATCAAGCTCCCCATTTTTCATAGGCTGGAAGAACTGAACTCTGCTGTCCTTGTGTTGAAGCAAATCAAGTCTCTCAATCACACAACTATGACCACCAAGCCTGGGGGACCCCCACACCCCTCACAATGAGAAGGCAATGGTAAAGAATCTGTCAGATCAAATGAGAATAAGCAAATGAGAAACTGGTGGGGTGTTGATGCTTTCTAGCTTGTAGCAACACCCTCCAGCCAGGCTGACCCTTTGCCTTGTGTGACCATGGAATTATCTGCTACAGACACAGAAAGAAGAGCATGAAAAAAAAGGAGAGGCTAGACAGTAGCACGGGGAAAGGCTTGAGGATCCTAGCCTGCCAGTTCCTGACACAAGAGCATCCATTTCCCTCGACTGTGTTAAGGGAGATGTTGCTTTGTGGGGATTTGTTTCCAGAAGAATCAGATCTAATGTCTCAAATGTGCCAGAGGAAACGCAAAAGCTGGTTGAAGAGTGCTTCAGAAAGCGCCTGCTGCTGGCACCACCAGTTGCAGTCACGTGAGTCTGTGTCCTGCTAGCTGAGCACCACGAAAAGCAGCATAGCCCAGCGACTAAGCCAAGGGAGGTCCAGCTGTGTGCCCTCTGCCACTCTTGACTGGTTGGAAGTGTTTTTCTCAACACCTACAGAGCAATCACCATACGAGAGTTCACAGCATGCTTAGCAGGATGCAGCTCTTCCTAAACTCAAGAAAAATTAGAAATGAGGCAATAAATGAAAAAAAGAAAAACAGAAAGGTGAAAATTGTATTGCACTGAGCCATAACTATAGTTGAGAACAGCCTTTAGACCAGGAGATTCAGGGTGGCTGTTCAGCTCCTATGTGCTTTGCCAAATTTGCATAAAGAACCCACAGTAATTATAATTTCATCTTGAATAGGAATTATTTTAATTGTGACTGCTTTTCCTGCTCAGCACTAATTGGAGAAATCACAAAAGAACAGCGGAGCAGGAAGGCTGTTGATGACTTCAGCCTTTCCTTCCTCCAGCCAGCTCACGTACCCCATCAGACCCCCTTTCTGGTTGACCCCCCTGAAGCTTTGTGCAATGCAAAACAAACCACGCAGCGCTGAAATAATTACAGTCCCTAAGCGGCCGTGCAAAGAAACCAAGCACCTTCCTGCCCGGGATGACTGCAGCTACGCAAAGCTGCCTCAGGACACGCTCCCCACCACAGCTGCAGCACAGTAAGAGAGAGGTTGTTTCCCTGAGTGGGGTGGAGGTACTTAAAGGAAGTTGGAAACACCAGGACCAGGGTGAAAAATGCTTGAAGGGGATTTGTGAGGGGAGGGTGGGTGTCTGAACTCAGGAGGTCAAGTGTCTTCTGCAAAATGGGCTTCTGCAGCTGCGAGTGGGTGTTCATGGCTCCCACGGCATGGGTTGGAGTCCGCAGGACTGGCAATGAGCATCACGGCCTTGGGTAAGGTCCGCACCCCTCTGTGGTTCAGAGCAGTGGCCCCACTGGAGGACATACCACCGCTCTACCAGGGCCCCTCCCCAGCGCTGGGCTGGGCTCTGGCCTGGGCTGACCCCTGGATCCCTCCTCCCCGAGCCGATGCTATGGAAGAGGGTCTGGCGGTAATACACAGCTGTTTGGTTGCTAGTGAAGGCAACTATACCTCCTTCAATAACTTAATTTTCATTGCTTGATAGTCTAATATCCAGCCTAAATCTTTTGGGCTGAGAATTATGCTCATTTCCTTGCTTGCCTTTCAGTGAACGTGGACAGCCATTTCTCAACACTGTTTCAGGGACCAGTAGCCTACTTCTGCCCCCTTAGCCTTCTCTGACCTGAACTGAATACACTTGACCTCTCAGTTCTGCTGAGGGAGTGGTTCAGGCCTTCCAGATGCCATCTGCCCTCTCTAATTTGTCATCTTTCAAGGCATGATGCTCTAAAGTGGACAGTCTCCAGCTGAGAACTCATCAGCGGTGAGCAAAGCACTCTAATTAAACTCCTGCATCTTGCATAAGATAGTGAGTATGTATCTCTGGAGGAGAAAAAGCAGACCAAGTGGATCGTGGTCTTTTTGGACTTGAAAGAAAAGATATGCAAAATTACAGAGGAACACTCTGAATTAATTGCTGCCTACTGACAGCAGCTGGCAAGACAGCGCTTTGCCCATCAGCATTCAGACAATTAGTTAACTCTGCAGTCCACCTGAGATGGTGGAACAGACTTGTATTTATTCATATTTTGGATAAGATCAAAGCGAATCACTTCTATCATTTATTGTCTGCAGAGAAAAATCTCTACATCTCATTTCTTCAAAGGGTTCAGTCTCCAGCTCAGGGATCAAAGCGCTGTCAGGGAAACATTCTTCTCCAGGGAGGGTTCACGACGGAGCTTCTCACTTGGTACCTTTTGGCAGGAGCTGTCTGCGACAGGGAGCCTGTTCCGTGCCTGCGTCACCAAGGTCCTTCAGCCCAAAGCCAGCTTGCTCACAGTGGCAGATGCTACCACAACAGTTTATCCTTGGCATTGCCAACGCGGCAACCCTTTTACTTGGAAATCACAGCTGGTTTGTGGTCAGGCAGGAGGAGTCCTCAGCTGCAGCTGGACTGGGGGCTGTACGGGAAACCAAGCAAGAGAGCACAGGCTGCTGCAGACAGACCCGCCAGCAGGGTCCTGCCAGCACTGATCCATTGCTGCCCTAGGAGTTCATCTCTGAGACAACAGCATGAGCCAGCCCCCAGCGCAGCTCCCTGGGGGCTCCTCTGTTCTCCCTCTGCACCTAAGCTAACCCACATGTGTCTCCCTGTAGCTACCGGGTGAGGCGCAATGGTTTGGGCGGACTGTGTTTTCACGGTTTGGGGTGGAACATGTTGTGTGAGGCATGAGGACATGCTCTTTCCTAGCCCCAGGTCCTTGGGGAGTTGTGATGAAGTCCATCTCGCACCACATGAGCAGAAGAAACAACTTGATTTTCCTGCTAGATCCCTGTCTGTAGGCTGTTTGCCACATGTGCAGGGGTACTGCTGTGCGGTGGATAGTTGGGATCCAAGATGCTCCTGGAGTTGCGGTGAATTAATACAAGGCTGTCATCGAGGTGTTTATACCTCCATCAGCTTAGGCAGCTTTAGCAAGAAAGAAACAATCCCAGATGCTCAAACTCAGAGCAGGTCTTGCTTAAGGCTGAGGTTACACAAGCAGGCGCTGGAACTGCAAGCCGTAAACTGAACTTGCAGTTACCTTCAGCTAGGAAGTATATTATAAACTGTCACAAGCAACAGCAGTCATGGTATTTGCTCATAATTATTTTGGGTTTTTTCATTAAAAAGCTCCAATTGTGAATCAAATAGTTGGCGATCAAATATATTTTAGAAGTGGTTTTATTCAGCAGTCCCAGAATCCACAGGGAGAAGGTGCAGTCTGCCACCTGCAGCACCTGTCAGACCGGCACGGCCACGTTCGCCTGGCTCACCCGGCTGCTGGGAGGCGGCGAGTCTCAGGCGGCACCAGGAGCAAAGCCGCAGCAAAGCCTGAGCAAGAGAAGGAGAGAAAATGAGCATAAAAGCAGCAGAGCCCTTCCTTAGCAGAGGGGATTCCTCCTCCTCCTTCGACCTCCCCTGCCTCCATCCTGGCTTGCGAAGGCAGCCGGACCCCTGCAGCACAGAGAGCCTCGCAGGAGGCGACGCCTCAGGGCACAAGCCTTCCACCCCAGGAGCTTGGAGGGGCTCCCGTTTTCCCTGCGATGCACCTGGAGGACAAGCGGAGCGCAATCCGTTGGAGACCTATGGGCTTGCTCAGATGCAGGTAGCCGCAGTGAGGACACACCTGGGGGCTGCTGTCCTGAATCGGTGCTGCAGGCCATGCAGGAGGCTGCCCTCCAGCCCAGGGAGGACGAGGGGGCCAGGAGGAGGATGTCTGGGTGGAGTTCACCCACTCAGAAGTGTTGGTGGCCCGTGCCCTGCCTGTGCCAGCCTCAGGATATCGCAGCACATTGCTTCCAGAAGGGCTGGTGTGTGGGGGTTGGTGGCAAGGGACTGGGAACAGCAATCCCAGCACTACCGTCTCCTCTACCCCCAGCAGCAAGAACAGCAAACTCCTCACACTGAGGATCGCATGAATCTGGCCACAGTCAGCCTTCACAGGATGGCAAAATTTGGTCTTGCTTCTGGCACTAAGAAGTCCTCAGGTGGCTCCAGGCCTTTCCCTGGCTTAATTCTACTGTTTGGTGACAACCCCTTGCTCAAGCCTGGCAGCCTGCAAGAAAGGCTGAGAAAAGCCCTGCTTGCAATCCTGCAAAAACCCCCTTCCTCTCTCGGGGTCCTCTGTGCAACTGGAGAACAGTGAGCTTGTCACTGATGGCTACAGACACCAAACACACTGCCCTTCACTCCCACACCCACCCACCATGCCTTTGCTTCTCCAGGCAGCCCCTGTGCTAATCAAAAGCCAGACCTTTGTTTTCTGCCTTCAGATTGACCCCATCCTGGGGAAGGAGGGCTGTGAGCCAGATGGGGGGTCTTTAATGTTTCTCAGCAAGCTTGGTCCTACTGGCATGAGTGGCTGCCTCAAAAGGGTTTGGGTTGCAATTTGCCTCATTATTGGAGCTGACGTGCAGCCTCCCCAAGACACATCCTGTGCCCGGGAGAGCTACCTAATGAGACATCACACGAGCCCAGTGGTGCTGCTGGCGTTGACTGGGGAAGGGAACTGGACTTCAAAGCACCCCATTTGCTTCCTTTGAGCAGAGGAAATTTCCCCAATCATTAAAACCAGTGGGCCTGTGAGTCTGCAGACCTTGGTGCTGGGAAACAGAACAGCACTAGCACTGCCGCGCAGGGTGGCCCTCCGAGAGGGACCCACTGCGGGGATTGATGCTGTGTGACACCAGCGTGGCTCCTGCGGCGCCGCAGAGTTGTGTTGTGCTTGCGAGGGCAGCTATGCGCTGATGGCCTTACAATGCATGGGGGGCACGGCTGCTTGCTGAGGGCAAGCTCACCTGGGAGCTGCCACGTCCATGCCTGCTGGCTGCTCTGCACTTGGGGTTCAGGGGCACTGGGGGTGCCTCTGGAGCCCAAGGCAGGTGCAGGGATGGAATGACTCACCCTCTGGAGGGTCTGTCCATCACCACTGATGCCAGAGTGCTGAGGGCAGCGTTGCTCGCAACCCTGGCACTACGTGGAAAGTTTCTTGTCCTTGTGAGCAATCACGCTTCGGTGTCGTCCCCGACTCCTCATGTGCAGTCGCTGCAGACACTCTGCAGTCCCTGGGCTCCTTTAGACCCCCAGGAAGGGGTGCTCTGGTGCAGGAGGAGAGTTTCAGCAATTACTGTGAGCAAGTAGAACTGAGAGGTTGTCATGGATACCAATATGCAATTGAGGGCCCAATTCTGCACTGCTGTGCTCCTCCTGCCCTCCCTTGCCCTGTCGTGTGGAATCTGTGGAGGCCCCAGTTCATATCACGGAGGTAAAGGCAACTGAAAATTAAAATCTGCTATGAATGTGGCTTTGGTTCCTAACTCTTACTCACCCAGCTGTACCCCCCAGCTTCCTTTTCACTGGCATGAGTCTGGATTCAAACAAGCCTGCCTGAGGGCAAAACTGGGACAAGGGTTTGAGTGCAGATCCCCCCGGCCCCTCAAACCAGCATGGATATTCCCAAATGCACAAAACCAGCACATATTTTGGGCTACCCAGTCACTGATGGTGGAAAGGAAGATGAGGGAAAAGGTACATGCAAGGAAAGGTGTCTGGCAGCTTGGGGAGAAGGCCCTAACCCTGAATTTATGGGGGAGATCAAACCTCTTCATGGCTGGATTCAGGGCCCTGCAGAGAACTGGGCAGCAGCTTTACTCAGCATTTTTCCCCTGGGCTGTGTAGGACTGACTTTGTGACCTCCAGAAGTTTTACAAATGCAGGCAAGTTTCACCATGTTTTCATTTTCAGAGGAAACCATCTCTCCAAGTATAAAACTGAGAGGTCTGATTATTTCATGCTGAAATATTTTGGATTTCCCATTTGAAATTAGTGTTGCTATTTATCCAATGCCTTTTTTTTTTGTTTTTCATTCTGGCCAATCCAAATTTCCCATTGCTCTTTCCCTATAGAGTTGACCGCAGAGTTCTAGTTGGATTTTAGGCATAAAACAAGTTCTGTACCAGAACATTTTTTTTAAAATGGCAATTACTGAGGGACCTTGGGAAGATGAAACTTTGGTTCCTGAGTTACTGCTGAAAAGGTTCTATTACACGCACACACATGCACAGAATTGCCCTGATTTAACGGAAGACCTTTTCAGATCCAGCAAGACCGAGATCTGACATAAACAAGAATAATTTCAAGATGATTGCTTGCCAACATAAGCATCAATTAGTTATCTCAGTCTGGTTAAATAGCCGTGTGGGCAGATGATTACAAATGATTGTGTTGCTGCCACTTACTGCCTTATCACCCCACACCAAAAAGCTCTTTGGTTTTCCAGAAACCAAATGACCTTGGTCTTTCTTTTAGATCCCAGTCCAGGGAAGCACCTTAACACATGCTGACACAACCTTCTCCAGGAAATGTGGGTTTTTTGAAAATAACATGGGTGCTTAACAGACTTTTGAATTAAATCCAGAATGGGAGCAGCCGGGTTTCTTTTGTGTTCGTGTGGAACAGCAGCACCAGGAAGGCAGTGGGGTATTAAACCCTGACGTGTTGTAGGAAAGAACGAGGAACCCACAAAACATAACGAACCGAAAGAGGCGTTTGACCAATCCTGTGACAGACGTCCAGACAGACAGACAGACGTGTGTGCTAGAGCCATGCTCGTTAGCAGCCACGCCATCGGCCGCACATCAGCTGCCAGCCCTGCTCTGCCCAAACCCCTTCCATGGTCCAGTTCTTTGAACCCTCCTGGAGGAGACTGACTTGGGTATGGGGAATTTCACCGCCAGGCTTTTTGCTCAGCTCTTGATTGCAGGGGCAAACCAGCCTGTACTGAGAGCCAGCTCCCCCCACCCCTTCCCACCCACTCACAGTCCAGCCCACGCAGCTGGGGACAGGGGACAACCATGACTCCCGCCCACAGCCCCCCCAGCAGACCTGCTAATTACACTTGTCTCAAGATTAGTCAGAAGGGATCTGTTCCCTCCAAGCCGGGCTGTGGAGCTAAGTTGGGCGGCAGCTGCCACTGCCTCCTCATCCCAGTCTGTGCGGCGCGAGCAGCCTCATTACGTGTTGCTGGGTCTCTGGCATGTACACAGCCTCCTCGAGGCAGCGGGTGGGCGTTAGCTTTGCCTCATTACAGGACTGCGGTTTGGGCTGCAGTCCTGCTGGCAGCCGGGCTCATTCACAAGGGGGTTTGCAGCCCCCGTTAGGATTTTGCAGAGGGGAGAAGCTGAGAGTGACTGAGGAGGCTGAGCACGTGCGGGCTCCACATCAGAGGGGGACAGCCCCGGTGCTCCTCGGTCCCCACACTCAGTCCCTGTGTCTCAGGAAGCTGCGCACAGCCTTTCCCCAGCCTCCAGCCCCGCACAGCAACTTTAAGGTGATGGACCCAGAACTGACCTGCCTGTTCCCACCATGTCCTTTCCTCTGGCTTTACAGGTTTCCCCTGTCCCTGCCTCGGAGACGCTGGAAGCCAGCACTCCCATCACTGACTTATTCCCTACCTTCACCTTGCTGACGCCAAAGCTGAGTTTAATCTGCGGTCCCACAGAGGAGCCTTGTGAGCTGGAGAAGAGCTATGAGGAGCAGAAGGACCATGTAGCTCTACAGCTGACCAGTGGCCCTCCTGTAACCTCCTGCCTGCGCCTCCCACCCGAAGACTCGCAGCTCCCTCCCCTCAGACATCACGTAGCCCTGTCTCCTCCTCTGCCTCTTCTCCACTTCGCTCTTCTCCCTCCTCCCATCTCCGAGGCAGCTGCTGGTGCTCCTGCCCGGGGACCGGCCGTCGCTGGGTTGAGCGGTCTGCAGGCAACAGGTGAATCGCACCATTTCTTTCTTCACTGGGCCTCGGCAAACTGTTGCCAGCCCACGCTGTCTGCTAAGTTTCTTGGGACAGCTAAGTGCCCTTGAAACTACCACACTGAACACAAAGCCTGCAGCTGGACCAACGCCCCTGCTCGGAGTTTGCTGCTTCTACGCCAAGAAGCAGAGCAATCCCTTTCTCGCGCTTGCATTTTTGCATCCAGAACCTATTTCTGCTAAAAATCCCCCGCTCCCCGCCGGGCCCGAGCTGGGCTGGAGCGGTGCCTCCCGCAGTGCGTTGCTGCCCTCTCCTGGGCTCTCCAGCAGCCGCGGGGCTCGGGAAAGTTTCAGCTACAGCTGCTGAGCTCTGGAGCCCACGAAGGTGGGACTCCTTCCCGAAGCCCCGTGTCCATTGCATGGTAAGGCCTGGCTCTGAAAAATGAAGAGCTTTGAGGCTGAGCTTTATCCTGCCCTGTCCTATATAACCTTGACCCCCGCAAATGCTCTGGTTTAAGCTCTTCCCAGGGGCTGCTTATGCAGGGGTGTATAAAAAAGTGGTATAGAATGAAACTGAGTCATGCCTTAGTCCAAGGCTGCCTGGGAATGATGCCTTCTGTGACTAAAGCAAACACTTTGTTCAACCTATAGGATAGGTCCCCTGTTCGTACCCCCCAAGTCCTGCTGTGCCTGGAGCATCCAGTGGTGCAGAAAGATGCAAATAGAAGCCAATCTTTATTAGCAGAATGAGTGGCTGTCATCAGAGCTCTTTGGGAAGAAAAAATCAGAGGAGAAGAAGGCTATCCCTCTTCTCCATCACTGGATATTTCAGCCAGTGTGAGGTGGTTGGGGACACAGACAAAATGGACAGCAATGGCTGGAGGGATGCTCTCTCTCAATGTTGTTGTGTACGTGGAAGGAACCTCAAAAAGTGTCCTTTCTGTCCTCCAGTGTCAGCACAGGAGTTGTCTCATCAGTCACAGTAGCAAGGTTTGAGGTCACAGCAGGGGATGGTGCTCCATGTGTGTGCTCCTCATCACCCCCCTGAGATGCGCTGGTGTCCGGATGACTGGTGTCACTGGCAGGTCCAGCATCAGGCCCAGCCTGGGGGCCCTGCCTGGGGATCCTGGAGAAACCGGTCACTGTCTCCTTCTTCGTGGTGCTGCCTGTCATTTTGGAAGCCCTTGGAGGTGACACCTGGTACTCTTGGTAGAACCAGTAACAAGAGCTGCTACAGAAAGACAGAAGCCCATAGTTAAAAACGGTAACTTAGTGCCAGGAACCAGCATCAGAGCCCTGCAGCCACCCAGCACCAGCCCTCAGGGCCAGGATTCCCCAGGGCCATACCCAACCACTCCCTATATGGCTGTGTATGCTATTGCCAAGGATTTTCCCAGCTGTTGGTGTCCTGCCCACTTATTCTTGCATGCCACCTCCTGCTGGTGTCACAGTGATGGGCTCAGGTTTTCCTTCATCTCCCAGTCTAAGGAGGAATGTAGAGCTGGGCAACTCAACACCGATAACCTGCCCCCAGAATGGCCCAGGCTGGGAGAAGGAGCTCAGACTTACAGGATGAAGAGAAAATTGATGGCTAGTAATGCTGGCAAGATGATAAGAAGCAGGCCTGGGATCTTGTGCACAATGAAGACAGCTGAGGGGAGACAAATGGGTGGGACTGACTCAAAAGGGAGAAGTCCCACTGCAAACACCCTGGAGATAATCCTGATGCTAATTCTGCCCAGCCCCAGGGACAGGCAGGGATGCTGTGACCTACATTACTCCTAGCAGTGAGGTTGTCAGAGCTCGAGGCAAGTTGGGACACCAAGGTGGAGAGAAGGAAACCAGACTGTTCAGCATTGGCTGGCATGAGGAGCAGCGGGGGAGCCGTGAGCTCTTCAGGGATGGTGATGGAAGAAACAAGAGCTACCTGTCTCCAAAGGGACCTCCAAGGGCTGTAGAAGTTGCCACGGCCAACATATTTGGGGCAGCTTCTCTGGGGTTCCACCGTAGTGCCTACCCTCAGTTCAGAGCGCCCCAGTCCCCTCCCTGCCCTGCTTCAGCAGCAGATGATCTGTGTACCCTGCTTGGTCCTTTCTTTCTTGACACAGTCCCTCATGGAGCTGGCACCTGGCAACCTGGTGATCATGCCGTCCTTGCAGGGAGTGCACAGTGCCACGCCGTAGGTCACGCTGTAGGTCCCAACAGGGCACGGGGAGCACTGGCTGTTCTTAGGAGGGCTGAACATCCCTGGTGGACATACAACTGAGGAGAGGACGTGTAGAAAGGCCTTTTTGAGCAATGGCACTGGCTGCTTGATGAAGTTGTATTCAACAAAGACTCAGGGAAACTGAGCCCTGTTGCTTAAGGGCTCAGAATTACCCTGTCCACTACATTCCCCGGCTGGGTGTGCATGCGGAGAGCAGCAAGGACCCAGAACCATGGAGCTGTGCATGGGAGGGGAAGGAGATAAGCAGGAGGAAAGAAGAGAGGGGACCAAAGGGCTGTGGACTCTGGGCTCACTGCAACAGTTGAGACATCTCTGCAGCTGCTTGGTCTGCCCATAGCCCCCGCTGCACTGCTGGGTCTTTAAGAAACCAACAAACTCGTTGGTGAAGTTCATGCTGGGACTATCAGCCCCAGTGATGTGGAAGGACTTGCGCTCCTTGAAGAACCTGGTAAGGGCGAGCTGGACCTGGGGACAGCAGAGCAGGCAGAGCTCAGCAGGGCAACGTTGGTCTCCAAGAGGGCAGCAGAGACCCTGTTGCACTGAAAATGTCTTTCCAGTGCCATAGCATGGGAGCTGTGGTGTGTGAGCCAAGGGGGACAGGCACTGTGCGCCAGCCTGGGTGGGAACTCTAGCCAGGCCCCAGAGAGACTGAGCAAACCCTCAGGGGTGCTTCTCTTCATTCCAGCACTGCTGGAGATACCTGGGCCTGGAGAGAGTGTCCCAGTCCCACCCCCGCCCGTGCCAAGCTCCCTCCTTTGCCGGTACACTGGTCCCAGGGCTTACCTGCCTGAGGTTGTGCTGGACTGTTTTGTGGTAGCAGTCCGTGACCACGTCCGTGTCCTGGGCATTGCAGTGTTCGTCCCAGTGGGGCCCAAAGGGAGACACTAGAGTACGGAGAGTCACCAGTGCAGCTCAGGCAGCCCCAGCTCCAGCAGGAGATGGGGAAAGCCCTGAACAAACCTAGCCATTAGACACCACTGTCTTCCAAAAGCCCCTAATTTCACTACATACCCTTCACCCCTGTTCTGCCTCCCTCTTCCCCCTGCAAGCACAAAGTGTGGTGCGTGAACCTCCACTGGATGCCTCACTCTGCCCCACTGCCTCCATTGTCCCCTGGGAACTCTGCTGTGGTGCTTCTGCCTGGAGGTCTCCCTTCTCTACCTTCTAGCTGTACTTGGATGATGAACTCATCCGAAGGGCTGTTGAGCGAGGGGAAGCAGAAGGTGGCAGTGAGCTGGAGTTTGCAGTGCTGCTCGATCTCCAGCCGCCTCAGCTTATCCTGTAGACCCCACAGGAACCTTTTGGTCCACTCATCCTCACAGAGCTTGCTGTGGAAGAGCAGCACAATGTCCAGGCCTCCGAGCACATGGTAGCCTGTGAGAGAAAACCCTGAAAGGTGCCTGGTTCATCCCCCTTGCCAGGAGAGATCTCCCTTGTACAGACAGCTGTACCCCTTCTCCCACCCCATAACCTCTCCACCCTTCCTGCCCTTGTTGGGTTGGCCCCCCTGCTTGTTAGCACGGTGCTGGACTCACCAAAGATGCTGTAGTGAAATGTGTGGGACACAGGGACCCCATGCTTCCTGTAGGAGATGGTGCAGGAGTACTTCCCACTGTCGCCTGCTTGGAAGTGTTGGAAGAGGAGATGCCCCTCTCTGGTGACTGAGAACAGCCTGGGGACTAGTGCAGGAGACAGAGAGGTTGATGGTGATTGCCATGAGCTGGCTGTCCTGTGCTGAGCTGGTCCAGTTCCCGAGTGGCTGTGTCATGCTGTCCTGGACTGCCCCAGATTTGGTCTCCTTAAACCACTGCTGGGACCCTAAAAAGACTCCCAAAGCTGCTCTTCCCTTTCCTTCTCTGATAAGCTATTGAGGGAGAGGCAAGAAGAAATTAAGAAATGCAGCGCCCTCTCCTCTGCCAGAAATGTCACCATCTGCAAAAGAACCAGCCAAATGCCTGAAAACTTTCTTAACAAAAGTTCTCAGACTGTATTAGGACAGAAAAAAGGGGTAAGTACTACCCCATACAGAATTACCCCATAACCTCATGTCCTTTTTTCAGTTCAGCACTGCCCAACACACTCAATTTCATGAGATCCTGGCCTTCATATGCCCCTCACCTGTTCCACAGACCTGCTTCTTGGTGGCTGTTTCCCCTCCTGCCCCTCTCTCGCCTTTCGGTAGCAGAGCCCATCACAGCTGCTTGCTCCTGACTGTGCGGCTGAGAGCAGCTGGGACCTTACCTGCCCTGTCCTGCACCCAGCGGTAGGTGGGATCAGCCACCTCCATCTCAGCAGGGCTGCAGGGCAGTGAATACAGGCTGCTCTCCGCGTGGATGAAGACAAGGCCTAGGCCAGAGAAAGAGAGACAAAAGCTGGGGACACATTTGAGGAATTTTGGGTCATTGCAAAAAACAAGCCTGGAGCTGAGGAGAGAGGAGGGTTGGGAAGGCACTGGAGCAGGCTGGGAACCTGTGTGGTGTGTAGATGGACCCAGCCCCACTGGGGACCATCCTACAGGGAGACCTGGGGTTGTTTATGTGCTTAGAGGAAAGAAAATGCCAGGAGCTATAGGAATAAGTGGCAAGAAGTGAGGCTGCGGTGAGCAGAGCTGGTGGAGACCGCAGAGTCAGACCAGGGCATCTCTGCTCGTGTTGGCTGTGACTGGGAAGGCACGTGCTCTGCCCAGGTCGTTGGCAGAGCGGGTGGTGAGGAGAGGGCCCTCTCCTCACCTGGGCACAGGCTGGATGGGGAGACTACTTCACCCAGGAAAGAGGAGTACAGGAGTCAGGGAGGTCCAGCAGGAGAGCTTTGCAGATCTCACCTCCTTGGTGTTCCCAGCTGGAGGCGGCTGGCGGGTCCCAAGGCAGGGACACTGGCTGTCCTAGGAGGAAAGCAGAGGGGCAGCGTTCAGGCTCCGTTTGGAGGGTGCTTACCTCACTCTGGTCTCTCCAAGGCTCCCCTCTGCCCTCCAAGGAGCCAGAGCAGAATATATCCACCTCCACGCTGATCTTTTACCTGAGCAGCTACAAAGCACCAAAGTCAGGATCTCTATCATCCCTGACACCCTGGGTCCCCCAGGATCTGGCCAGATGCGTGGAGCACTGAGCATTCTGCCCCACTACGCAGTGTGGAATATCTTGTTACCATGGCGATGAGGAATCTGCTGCTTCTCCCTGTCACCTTAGTGATGGCTCGCAGGCTGGGCAGTGTCATGTCTCCTGCCCACCTTGGTCACACTCACTAGGTCTGGGCTTCGGGGGAAACATGGTCCTTTTTCTAGGGATGGCCTGGGCAGGATGCACTAGAGGAAATATCGCTGGGGACATAGCAGAAGAGACACGGTAGGAGAAACCATCAGAGGGAAGGAAGAGGAGATAGTGATGGGCGTGCAAGGCTTTTTGCACAGAATCGTAGAATCACAGAATGGTTTGGGTTGGAAGGGACCTTTAGAGCCCATCCAGTCCAACCCCCTGCAGTGAGCAGGGACAGCTTCAACTAGATCAGGTTGCTCAGAGCCCCATCCAACCTGACCTCGAGAGTTTCTAGGCATTGGGCCTCCACAACCTCCCTGGGCAACCCATTCCAGTGTTTCACCACTGTCATTGTAAAAAATGTTTTCCTTCTATCCAGTCTAAATCTACCCTCCTGTAGTTTAAAACCACTCCACCTTGTCCTGTCACAACGGGCCTTGCTAAAGAGGTCGTCCCCATCCTTCCTACAGTCCCCCTTCCAGCACTGAAGGGCCACCATAAGGTCTCCCCACAACCTTCCCCACAACCTTCCTTCCTACAGTCCCCCTTCCAGCACTGAAGGGCCACCATAAGGTCTCCCCACAACCTTCCCCACAACCTTCCTTCCTACAGTCCCCCTTCCAGCACTGAAGGGCCACCATAAGGTCTCCCCACAACCTTCTCTTCTCTTCTCCAGGCTGAACAACCCCAACTCTCCCAGCCTGTCCTCGCAGCAGAGGGGCTCCAGCCCTCGGAGCATTTCTGTGGCCTCCTCTGGCCCCGCTCCAACATACTGAGCTGCCCTGCCTGGCTCTCGCATCAGGACATCCCGAATTCGGGTGCGGCAGGGGAAGGATCACAACCTCCCTCACTCAGCCCTGGGCCCACAGGGACCAATGCCCACTGGGGTCCCCCAGCACTGGTGGTGACAAGTGCTTGAGATCTAGAGCTCCATCGACTCTCACGGTCCCTGGCTGCTTCACTTGCTGCCTCCCCATTCTTGCACTGAGGCAAATCACAGACGGCTGGTCCTCACCTGCCCTTCCCAGCACACGGTGTCGGTGACACGGCCATCCCAGCTCAGCTGGCACAAAGTCTTTGGGGTTTGTGTGCAGAGTGCGGCTGAGCCCCGATCACAAGGTGTCAGGGCTCGTGGCTCGGTCGCAAAGGATTGTCTCTGACTGCCAAGAGTATTAGCACCTCTCTGCTTCCAGAAGGGCTTCAGCTCTGCTTGGGATGAAACCAGCCTGTGGACCCGCTCCAACAGTTCCATGTCCTTCCTGTGCTGAGGGCTCCGGAGCTGGACACAGAACTCCACGTGGGGTCTTCTTGGTGGAATCCTAGCACACCGAGAGGCAGGGAAAATCCAGAAAGCCTAGACTGAGGGTGAGTTTGCACCATAACTCAAGAGGGAGACTCCAGGGTATCCAGCTATGGAGGACACCTAGAGCTGGGTGTGGAGGACATCTGAAAAAATAAGAGCATGTTGAAGAAAATAGGGAATTGCAGTTTTAAGGGGAAATTACACACACCAAAAGACTCAGAGGGAGAAATGACAGAAGTTGCTAAGCAAAGAAGAGGAAGATGTGGCCGTGTACTGGGGGGACTTTCTTTCTGCCAGATGGGGTACATCCTAAGCAAGAGCTCAGCCCATAGCCTCCAGCAAGAAGTTTGGATTCAAGCCTGGGACACTTCAGGCAATCCCTTGGTTCAAATCGGAAGCTCTTAAAAAGGGTGTGTTTTCTCAATGTTCCTGTTTGTCCTGGAAATGAGATTTGGGTTCCTATGATTGTCCATTGAGAACTAAAAGCAAGCAGTTAAAATATACAGACAACCAGAAACTTGGGAAGAGTAAGGCTAAAAACTCCTTCTCACTTGTGCCAGGGTTTCTGGAGGCGAGGTGTAGGGGGAGGGAGAAATGCTCTTACGGTAAATATGTTCAAATCATCCTACTGGCTTGTGAAAAAAGTGTATACATGAGCAAACAGCACGAGTTAAAATAACCTGAGAGAAATCAGAAAACACCTACCCCTTCATTTAAGATACAACAGAAATACAGAGCCCACAACAACTTAGAGACAGTAGAAAGCACCAGCAATTATTCTTGGGGAAAGTCATGACAAGCGAAGGCAGCCCTCCCTCCCTGTCCTCCCAGAATGACAAAATCATGTGAAAATCAGTGAAAAACCTTACACTTTCCAGCCCTGTGGCCAGGAGGGGTGGGGGCCAGATCCAGTGAGGGCAGCCTCACCCTTCCATCCTGGCGAGAGCCGAAGGAAAGGGCAGGGCTGAGCAAGCATCTCTGGAGGCTGTTTGTTTTCGGGCTGTGCCTATGGAGAAAGCTTCACCCTGGTGAATAATGGGATGAATGAATCCTTAGTGTTTCTTTAAAAAGAAAAAAAATAATCCCCCTACACCCCAGCTCTCAAGTTTCTCTGACATTTTTAGCATAAATAAACCAAGTCTGGCCTGTAATTGCTCGGGATAAAACCACAGACCTGCGCGAGCAGCAGAACGAATGAAGGTTTCCTTTCGATTTTTGGGAGGGGGCTGTGTGTCGCCTCCTGCCTGGTGCAGGCTGGGTCATGGCATAGCTGTGGCTTTTCTGCCTGATCACCTCGTTTTACTAAACGTGTAGGAGCTTGGTAGTATCTTTAAGATCTCCAGTCTGTCAAATATGAGTGAAAATCATGTTCAAAAGCTATTATGAAGGGGGCAGCCAGCCAGGCCAGACTCTGAATGACTCCATGGATGTCATTTCCTGAGGGAACCAGGCTAAAAATATATATGATCTGAGGCAGGTGTGACATTTCTGAAATTTCATATTTTTGCATTCATTTTAACTCATAAGCTCGTTCAGGGATTTGTTTGTGGGTTCTCAGAAAACGTGTTTAGCAGTCAGTGAATGTGCGCTGCAGCATCAGGGGAAGGGATACCCTTCTTACATAGCAAAAAGCTTGGATGCCTGCTTGAAATGCAAAATTCAGGCTCATGTATGAAGCTGAACTTGGGTCATCCATAGTAAAATGCCAAGAATACAGATTCACTTTCTTACCATCTTACAGCATTTGTTATTCATTTACTTATCTTGGCTAGAGCACAACCACTGCTTCAGCAAGTACACAGAAAGATCATTCCCTGTATTGTACTGACTAGGAATTAACCTCCCTCCCTCCCTCCAAAAGAGCGATGCGAGTTACACTCAGATGCAAATGCCATTTATAAATAAGAATTGATACAGGAGCGCCTCGGTAGTTTCTGCACCCCTACATGGCTGGAAGGCAGGGATACCGGATTTGTGGCTGTTTTGCATCAAGTATGTTTCCTTTTCCCTTGGCTTATATGAACTGCACCAGTGCCCAGGGATGGAGGAGCATCCCATTGCACTGTGCAAACACTTGCTGCCTCTGGCACTGTTCCTGCCGACCCTCCCTATCCCGTGCTGGCAGATCTCACAGGATCTCACAGTCTGTATGTCCCCACACTGGTCCCCTAAAATCGGCTTTGTTTGACTGGGGAGATCTGGATTGCCAGAAATTAAGTTAAATGTGCTAAGGCTGGGGTACATCTAAGTCCAGATTCACAGAGGTGCCCAAATTTGATCTCTGGTGGAGACTAAACTTGTCAAACAAAACAGTCAGCGGCTTCAGCACTGAATGAGAAGGTGCCCCAGTCCTCTGGGGACTCCCCAAGGGCATCCAGGAAAATACCGCAGGGCTACAGGAGGAACAAGTGTGTTATGAACACGGCTGGCTCCTAGCCATGAGGTTCTGATCCTTCTATGCTGTTTAGCACAAAGGGAACGTGCCCCTTCCTGCAGCCCTTGAGGGTCCACGGAAGACAGAGGTGGATCTCTTGAGATCATGTTGCCTCCTGAAGAGATCCTTTGGGCTCCCACTGTTGCGGAGCAACACGCAGGCCGGATCCAAGGAGCACCACCTAGGAATGTCGGCGTAGGTGCCAGGTCTCTTGGTTTCAGACTAGCACCCTGGATTTGGTGACTATACTCTGTTCCAGGAGCTCTCTCTGCCTAAGACAGCAACATTATCATAAGCAGTCCACAGGCTGTGTTAGCAGCACAGGGTCGCATTCATCTCCCTGGGAAACCCCCAGCCCTTGGGACAGGCAGCGGCGTGCGGCTTCCCGGGGGAGAACGGCACAGCTCGGCGGCTGCGGTAAACAACCCATTTCAGAGAAGGGGGCTCCACACTTCAGATCCTATCAGGAGTCAGTTAAACATGGCTCATTAGGAAGGAATTACGCCCTGATATCTCTTCCTGTGATAAATAATATTTGCGGTGGTAAATATTCACCGTAGGCACCAAAGGAACAAGGCTGGCATTTATCTCTTGGCTTGCTTTCCTCTGTGAAGGGTCAAGGGTTGTTAATAAAGGCAGAGGCTGCTCTGATGGCACCTCAGAATTAACCCTGGTGATGCCAGGCTGTTCTCTGAGACCTGCAGGAGGGCTTTCGGTGCTCGGCAGGTCAGAATCCAGCTCTCCCATGAGCCATTTCATATTTGTGGGCGCCGCAGGGGGAGGAGCGGCACAAGGGTAGGATTAGGGGCAGGGGGGGCGTCTGGGGAGCAGAAAGGACAACGTGAAAAAGCAGGCTGGGGAATGGAGGGAAAGGCAGCTACTCTGCATGTGGGTATGATAATATTTGGGAGATAGGTCTGAATGGTCTGGGGAAGCAGGTGGTTGAGGGGGGCAGAGGGCTCAGCGGCTGCTGATGTGAAGGATGATGATGCCTCTATGGCAGGTGACATAGGGACATAAAGGAGAGAGGAAAATAGTGGCCTCTGCTAGAGGGAGGTGAAATAGTAGGAGGAAGACAGCAGAGGGTAGCAAATGCCTGAATTCCTCCCCTGGCCTTGCAGGGCTGGTGTGAGCCAGAGGCGCGGCTGGGTGATGCAGCCTGGTACAGATTCACGGCACACATCTGGGCAGATTTGGTTTAAAAATAAAACAGGGAACAAGGCGTTTTGATAAGACAGATATGTTCTTACTGCAAAGGCTTGTTTTGAAAGACATTTCCTTTAGAAATTTCCTGCCGAGATATCCCCAGTGACCCCATCACCGCCAGGGAGAAGGCGAGGCAGAATGTGATGCTTTGATTATAATCAAAGTGGAAGGTTTTGACCAAATGAAAAGAAACTTCTCTGTGTGGGGATTTCATTTCCCAGGAACGGTAGCGATGTTGCATCTTGGTTGCTATTTGGGCAGATTATTCCCAGCTTTTAAGGCCTGAGCTTTGCCCGGCTCTGCTGTGGTGTTGTGCCTATGGATTGCAAGGATGGAGATCCCCTGTTCCCTTCCCTGGGTATCCTCCAAAGGCCACATCTGGTTTCACTGGTTCAGAGGGGAAGCAGGTTTCCTTCATGCTTGCAGACACAGCCAGCCAAGTACAAATCAAAAGTGCAGCAGCACTTTGCACTCATATTGGAGGACATAAAGCCGTCCCCTGTGCCTAAATCCTGCTCACAATCTTGCCATTACAAACCAGCACAGCTGGCCCTGCTGAGACTTCACCTCTGGCATGTCAAGGTCTGCTGCCCTTTGCCTGCTGCGGCTTCCCCATTTAATGCAGGGCACTGGGCAAGGGGATGACTGTAAATGCTCTAAGTGTTGTTAGCACCCCAGGGCTAATTATGGGGCAATCTGTCTCCCTCCTTCCCTGCGATGCAGATGATCAGCATCAGACTCAGTGCTTTGCTTCGCCCTTAGAGTGGCTGGGAGATGGCCCCGGCTTCTGGCTCTTGTCATCACAGCAAATAGGATCATTCATCTTCATGAGAGAGCCGGCCGAGCGGGGCCGTGTGTGCCAGGCCATTCCCAGGCTCTGGCTGGTGAGGGAGTTGTGATTTTTAGGTGGGAGGAGGGCACAGACCCCTGGGTGTTTGGGGTAACATCTGCAGCGGCTGGTCCTGGTGTGGTGGTACCTGCGGTATCCCAGGGCAGAGTTAAGGCCGTTCCCTGCTCTTCACAGAAAATCTTTAAAATCCTTGCTGAGTTATTTTTTATGATGGCTGCAGCTGACTCTGCCAAGTATAAAGGAGTGGAGCTTTTTCGCTGAGGCATGTTTAGTTTGGTGAAATCAGTTTTCAGGCTTGTGTCACCGGCCGGAGAGGCTCTTGCAGAGATACGAGAGCGGCATCTTCAGTGTTCACAGGTAGCACTTAATGAGATCCCCATTGCTTATCGCTACGGTGAGTCTTAACACAGTAAGTGGGTTACAGGCGGTAGAGGAGCAACCTCTTACATGCTGCTTGCATGACTACAAGGCTCTGCTTAATTTTTGGCCTATGGCCATGGGGTCTGGCGTGCCAGGCACATGAAGCAGGAGAGAACTCACAAACCAGAGATGCATTTTTGGGCTTACAGGGTCCGTATTCCCCATTAGACTTACCAACCTGCCCTCCTTACACAGGAACCCACAAGCCAAACACACTTCCCTGGCCAGGGGATACAATGCTTTCTACCTGACTGGAAAAGTGGCAGCTTGAAACATCACTTGATGCAGGAAAATAACAGTGTGCAGATGATTTTCAGAGTTGATTTAACTGGCTCTTTACTTATTTACACACACATTTTACACCCTTCTGTTGTGAATAAGAGGGCCAAGTATTAACAGTTAAGAGGGAGACAGTGATAGGATTGGGACCAGGTACTCAGGAGTATTTTCTCTGCAGTTTTTGCTCTGAATTCAACCTAATATTGCAGAGCTTTCAGTTCTGTTTTAAAGAAGGGTACATCTCTTTTTTTTCCCTTGAACACAGGAAGAGATTTTCCCCTTGGTTTTGTATTTCTGAGTCATTCCACATTATAGCAAATTGCTGGCAAAGTTGTAGATATGGCTAAATGGTCACTTCAAATTTAAGTCTCTTTTCCAGCAGCTTTGTACCTTTTTAAAGCAAACAATTGCTTTTCTGGGATGAAAATTTCTCCTCACTTTGTCTCGCTCTGATGTCAAAATATTCTGGAACAGGAGGAGAAAATCGATCTGTAACCCTGGACATAGCAGATAGCGCCTTTTCCTTTCCAGCTGATTTTCCCCATGCTAATAGCTGAAGAAGCCGTAGTTCCTCCAATTTGAATTGTAATTAGGGGTTATTTAACCTCTCTTTGAAAGCGAGAGCAAACAAAAATATAGTGGTTGGCAAACAGGGTGGGATGTTGGAACTGTGGCCTGGGTTATTTGCTCAGGGCTGGAAAGCATGGTTTTCCATCTCTGCTCTGCTTGAAATGATCTGGATGAGTCCAGTCAAGTCCCTTCTCTCGTATCTCAGTTCCTCCCTCTAAAAGATGGCGATAAGGATCCTATCTTCTGCCAAAGGCATGTACCAAATCCTGGCCTTGACACCAGTACACTGTGTAGGAATCCCTGGGGAGCACGGAGGGAGGAAGACTTTGGCGCCAGGAGACCAGATGGGTGCAGATGGCTGTGGCATTGATGCGACCAGTGCTCTTAACATAAAGCATTGAGTGTCCTCCCACGTCACCACCCCGCAGGCAGCACCCAAAACGCTGGGTCCAGCTACAGCAGGGAGGTGATGCAGCCACCCCAGCTGCCAGAGAGCACCTGGGAGGTGCAGAGAACGTGGTGCAGCCCAGGGACATCGAGTTAGAGGTGGGGAGGTGGGCAGGGGTCACACCGAAGTGGCAGCAGGCTTTTATAGCCTGGGTGGATGGGGAACAGTCTCTACTTCTCATAGGAGGGAGCTGCTGGGTGGATCTGCGTGCAGCCTGACCTCTGTCCATCTCGGCACTGTGGTGGTGAAGGTTTCTTCCTTCTGTTGCTTTTTCTGGAGGAAAGCTGGCAGCCAAAGCAAAGGACACCTTCTCTTCTGCTGCTCACTGCAGACACATCAGCCAAGAGCGGAGGCTTTTATTTCCCTCTCTCTGGATGGTGAGGCTTTTCCTCTACAAAGATTTTTCCCATCTGGCAATGCTAAACCTTTGCCAGCCTTCATGCTGTCCCATGACAGATGATTTAAGTCAGGGAAACCCTTTGGATTTATTTTCTGGCTCCTGACAGGCATCTTGCCAAGCTCCTCTGGGAACCTCTGGCTCTCCCTTTCCTTTCCTGCTCTTTTTTATCCATTCCCCTGATAACACAGTGCAGAGGCTGGTGGTGCCAGGGCAAGGGTGGTGCCAAGCTGCTTCACTTGTCCTCAAACAGTTGGTGTCGGAGCTGGTTGCAGTCATTGGCAGCGTTGTGATAGCTGTGCCCCAGGGACATGTCGTGGGGCAGCCTGCGTGCTGCGAGCCTGGCAAGGGATGCAGAGGCTATGCATCCAATTTCCCTTCTTGCAGAGGTCAAAGAGCCCTGGGGAAACAAATCCCACCTGTCCGGCAGGGCCATCTCACAGCCTGTTGGCAGGAGGGTGTAACAACTTGTAGCTCCAACTGAGGGGAGGCATCATGGGATCACCGAGGACATGGATCTAATAATTTCCTTACTGACTCCTGTAGTTATATGGGAAAATGTAGTGAAATGCAGAGGTGGGGAGGCAGGAGAGTTCCATCTCAGCTGGTGCATGATCGCTCCCTGGAGAGAACTCACTCAGATCTTGTTCGGTGTAATTCTGAGCATCCCAAATGATGGAGTTTCTAACTCTTCCATGCTCAGGAGGCTAATTTCACATGCTAAGACTTTTCCTTACTGCTCAGCCCGGATCATCCCACCTCTGTTTTCACACAAGCATCTCAGCCATGCTGCCTTTGAACTCTCTCCCACCATCAATATTTCCTTTCCTTCCTTGGCATCAACATCCCTTGATATTTGGAGATTGCAATTATCTCCCTGAAGCTGAGTCATCACAAAGCCAGCTGGATCTGCCTCGCTGTGGCTCGACGTGGCTCCCTCCTAAAGATTTTCCCTGCTCTCAGTTTTAAGCTTTATGTTCCCTCCACTGTGTCAGTAACTGAGACTAAAACTCTCACGGTCCTGCAGTAGCGCTGCTGGTGTCCATTCATTGCCCCCTGGGACACCTAACACTCATTCCTCCTCTGCATAACGGTTGAGTAAGACGCTGTAGCCGTAGTAGAAACGACGACGCGCTACAGCAGTGGACTAATTCCAAGGCTGGATGGAAAATAGTCGACCAGTTTGGGTGCTCAAAATGTGTTACTGCTCCAAATCGGGATGAGAAGGCAGAGCTTTTCTCAAACTGGGAAAAAAAAAGAAGAAAATTATATCAGGCCAAACAGTTCAGTGATTCATGACATCTCATTTTGCCTTGGGCCATTTGCATCTAAATATTTATTTTACTTTACCATCATTAGCCATTAGTGCCGAAATCTCTCTTGAACTGGAAAACTAGATTTTCACCCCAAGGCAGCTGAAACCAAATACTTGGATGATTTTAAAGCTTTGCCAAATGTCTCCTTGAGGTGAGAAATACATGGAGGAGCCATCCGCTCCTGTGAAAAGCTTCAATTTAGAGGGAGAAGCATCACTCACTGGAAGAACAGGAAATAATAGATTTCCTGTGGAGCCACTGGTCTGAAATGAATCACATCCATCCTGGCAGGGAGGGCTGGGGACACAAACTGCTGCTGCTGGGCTGCTTGAGAAGGATTTGCTGTGGCTCCAGTATTACAACTGGGACATCCTTCAGCATCACAGGAAGAAGAACAGTTACAGGTAAAGAGATAAAGATGAAGAAGGGAGACGTGGGGATCAGTCCCAGCAAGTGTCTGAAACCTATGTGAGTGCCATGGCATTTCTCTGGGATTTACTGGCTCTGAGCTCATGGCAGAAGGCTGCTAATTTTCCTTGCTATTTCATTATCGACTGAAGGGATGTTTATTACTGATCCCCAGGAAAGCATAAAGTGCAAGGTGAGTAACACTGCTGTTCAGAAAAGCCAGATGGGATTGTTCAGTGAGTCAAAGCAAAGCAGAGAAGAAAAACAAGCCAAGATACCCAGTCCAGAGTGTTTTGGTTTCCAGCCTCTCCCTACTCAGCTCAGTGACTGTGATGTCCATCCCAAGGAGTGGGCTGAGAACTGGACAAGCAAGTGCAGCACTCTGGACCCTGGGGCTTTTCCTGCATGCTCCCTTGTGACCTTTGGAAGCAGGAAAGCTCACAGCAGATGCCAGGTACGTTGCTTCCATCACAGCTTCTCTCTGGCAGAGGTTATCTTATAATTTTTGGTAAGAGTTTTCAGGTGACCGACACCAAAGCTGTTCAACCCACAGAGGTAGTCCTACATGTTACACCTGGTTGACTTTGTGATGAACACAGAGCAGGGAATGTCAGCCTGTCTCCTGACACAAGCCCGTGGCGTATTGCATGAAACCATCGCAGCCAGGACCACTGCTGGCTTCCACCTGATGACGGCAAAAAAGGGGTGAGTCCAGCACTCCTCCCGTTAACAAGTCCCGGGAGGGCAGTGGGGCCCCGTTTGGGCCCCTGCAGACACGGCCAAGCCCCTGGGTCTCTCTCTGTACGGCAGCAGGGGTCTTCACAGGTCGGTGCCGGGCCTGGCAAAGCCCCTGATGGCAACCTCTTCAAACTCATGCCTGGTTTCTAATGTCAGTGTGTCTGCCTACCTTCCAGCCTCCTGACGTCTTGCTATGCCTTTTCTCTACTGGATGAAAAAGGTATTCAGAACCTGGTATTTTCACCTTTAAAGATGCTCATCCACTGTATGCAAAACACCTCGTTATCTCCTGTGACAACGAAATTGTCTAAATCACAATGCCTGGAACCAAAGCGCTTCTATTCACAACAACACTTACGGACTCATTGCTCTGCCGTACTGACAGGCTCTCACAGGGACAGTTGCTGGGTCTCATCTGTAGCTTATTCCACGGCCCTGGTTTGATGATCTTCCTTGGCTGCCCCCTCACTGGGGTCTGGGAGGCTTGTCAGCCCTGGCAGAGCGGGCGAGAGTTGGGGCAGATGGACCCTTGGGGGCTTGCAGATATTCTGGGCCGTCTGTAAGATACTTGTCTGCTAATAAAGTAAAAGCCAGGCAAAATCCAGTATTTTGTGAACTTTGAGCATCTCTTGTTGTCAGTAGTTGTTACTGTTTTAAGTGGGTGCCAACAGGAGTGACTGTGACATGGGGACTGGTGCCAGGGCATCATTATGCAGTGAGCAGTGCTGCTTTTGCTGGCTGCCGCAGTCTGCTCCTCTGTCCAACAGCATAGATTTAGATGACTCCTTCTTCTTCCTCTGGAAAAAGGGAAAATCCCAATGGGTCACTGCTAGTACTCTGGGTTAATGGAGCACTCTCATTCCCCGAGATTTTACCTCCACCCCAATAGCCACCTAAAATGGGTCAGAGGAGCACAGAAGTGCTATGGGTCTGTTGTAAAGGGATCCTCAGGATGCGAAGAGCCTGCAGTTGGCCTCGCTGCTGGTAACTGAGGATCAGGGACACGGCATCTCCCTGAATCAGCCTCCTCATTTTGCTACAAGAAATGTTATATGCAAAAAGCTGTGCTCACCGTGATCATCCATGCGCACCTCTCCTCAGAGGCAGCCCTCAGGGTCAAGCCCCACAAATAAATCCAAGTCCTGCACTGGAGGAGAGCCCAGCACCAGCGGTCTACCAGGGCACCCCCCTCTGCGTGACGTTTGTTCGTCGGCACTAACTTCCCAGGTGCTTTGAAAGCCCTTCCCTGCCCACTGCAGAGGAGTTTCACAGCACAGTGAGACATCTCAAATCTCACTCATTTCTGTTTGTGGAGCTCTCATTTAAATTGCTGCAGCTCACGAGCACCTGTCAGTCCAATCACCGGGGGCTAATGAGTGGCAGGTTGGTTGTACACAGGGTATTTTTAGCTTGTAGGCACCTAGAGGATGGCAAAACTGGCAGCTGAGCTGGCTTCCAGTGGGATGGGGAGGCAAACTCCCCCAGGGATGCTTTCTCCCTGGAGAACAGTGGCAGGAAAAAAATCCCTTCCCTGGAGGATTTGTTTGCTAAAAAAAAAAAAAGTTTAAATAAGCTTCAGCTAAAAGTTTGCACTGATAACCGCATCCCCAGGGTGCCATCACTGGTGGTGGAGCAGCAGGACTCCTGGGTTCTCTGCCGGGCTCCTGGTCTGATTACCAATGCCAGGAGTCAGTACAGAGAAAAACCCCCTCTAAGATCCTCCTTCTCATGCCTGTTTTTGGTGAGATGAGCTTTAGAGCAACCCCACCCCCTCCGTAAGGGCTGGTCCAAGCCACTGTCCCGGTTTAGCCCAGCAAAGCGGTTGCTGCTTGCCAAGGGTGCTCAGGGCAGTATAACACGTCCCGCATCGCTGGGAGGTTGTGGCTGAACAGCCGCTGGAAGGGCAAAGAGTTGCTGTGTGGGACCATGGCGCATCGTTGTGCAGCTTTGCCGAGACCCATACTCACCCCTGTCAGCCCCTTTTGCTTTTGAAGCTGTGGCTCACATCTCTTGCCTCCCTGGAGCTGGAGTTTTCAGAAGCTTGAGAAGAAAAAAACAGTTGAAAACTTTTTGTAAACTTTGTGTTTCCTTTTTTTTTTATACTGCAGAATCAATAGAGGCAGAGAAAGAGAGACCCTGTTATTGAAGAAAGCCTCACCTAATCTCAAGTAATTTTCAGTACATTTTTGTAACCTCTTCCTGTAAATAATTGAATATTCTTCAGTTTGGGGGGTAGGGAAAGGTTATCCTCAGGCAACCTGCTTGTACTGTTGAGGACCTGACTGCATCCTGGGTGATATTAGCAGTGGTGGGGAGGAGAGATGTGCATCCCCACTCCTGTGTTGCGTAAAGCACCGTATCCATGAGAACACCAATTCTGTAACACTATAACAGGAGCAGGGTCTGCCTTAAAATCTCCTGGAGGTGGGTGAAAGATGAGGAAATGGGGAATTACAAGGATGGATGGATGGGACCAGCACCTGCAAACAGCAAGCCTCTGAGCCACCTCAAACGGGGACATGGGGTCTTTGGCCATATTACTGGTGGCAATTCCTGTCTTCAGGTCCAAGCTGTGGTGTGAGGAATGGGCTGGGAGTTCAGATTCAACCCCATCTAGGCCAACAGTGGCAGAAAGTTATTGCCCTCTGCAAACGCCTTCTAACCTGCACGAAATGAGTTTGTTGGAGTTCAGTCCCCTTTTAAACAAGCTCCTGGGCAGTACGCAACGAGCCGCTGCAGCACTTAGCCTTGCACGGTACAGGGTGGTGGCCAGCGGGGACTATCTGGGGGTGCCAGGGTATGCTCAGACCTGTTCTGCAGCAGCTGGAAATGGTTCAACAAACCATCGGTGAGAGAAAAATATACTCACAAACACTGGAGGAGAGAAACTGAGGACTGGAGGACACGGAGAGCCAATAAACCATCATCATATGGGTGATGCCTCCTTGTGCCTGCACATATATGGAGATTCCTCGGTCGTGGTGGGTTCTGTGTTCCTGATCGCTCCTTGGGGAGCGCAGCTGTTGGCTGGGGGCAGTTCTCCATCTCTCGCTGCCTTTACCCCTCTCTGTGGCTGCACGGGGTCATGTCAGATTTTCCTTTTCGCTGCGGCATTCCCAACGCGCGCCGGTTTGCAGGTGCTGTGCGTTAGCGTCGGATGCTGGAGAGCTGCAAACAGTGGTTCTCTGTGCTCTTTGCGCTGGTGGGTGTTTGGCCACTCATCCTAATTGTTGTCTGGTGGCGCAGCAGCAGTGAAATCTAGATGAAGGTATATGATCACAACATTACTTAGGAGGGCTTGATTGCATCAGTGGATTTGTTACTGAAGAGGTACTTCGACTCTCTCTGTGTGTTTTTTCTTAATTGAAAGTGATGAACGGAAATGTTCCTGCGAGATGTACATTCCCTTGCTGCATACGGCTGCAACCAAATGTAAAGAGAGGCGGTCCCTGGCGTGGGTTTGACTTGGTGACCTTGGCAGTGCCCTTGCACTGAGGAAGTGAGAGAGATCATTGTTCATGTACAGCACAAAAATTCCCTTGTTTCATAACAAATTCTGCCCTCATTCGATAACTGCTTCCTTCAGAAGTTATGTCTTGCTGTTTTGTGCTAGGAAGCCAAACGCACGGGGCAGGACAGATCCATAGCTGATGTGAGTCAGCCTTGCACCATTGACATCACCTGGGAAACGAGGATTTATTGCATCCAACCGGGTGCCTTTACAGGCGTGCGGGGAGGAAAGCACGCACACAAAAAAATAAAATTAAAGGTGAGTGCGGCCGTTTTAACGAGAAACTGCTGCTGAACTGTTGCTGCTGAACAACCTCCAGACTTTATTGCCAAAGCAGGTAAATAAAGCACAGCTTTATGCCATAAAGAGCCCAATCCCCAACAACTCTGTTGTAAGCAGCTCTGGATCAACAGGAGGGTGTTTACATCTAAATGACTGTTTGACAGAAACTGAAGTTTTGCAACTGCAAGATTTTGGTGAACCTTTGCAGCTTTTTCTCTTGCTAATCAGAAGGAAAACGTTCATTTTGCGTACAGTTCTAGCAGCAGGGCTGCAGGTGAACTGGAGCAGAGTCAGTTCAGGGCTGTGGGTGCCAGTTTTGCCTAATGGAGGGACCCAGAATTGCTTCCCACCAACAGAAGCTCTTCGGTCGTATCCCTCTTGAGCCACTTGGTTTATTAAGGACTTGTCACCAGTGCACGCTCTCGTGAAGACTCCTCCACCAGCTCCCGATCCTGCAGCTCCCTGCAGCTGCACATGGGAGCCGGCAGAGAGCAGAAAGCACATGGACACGCAGCGGTGCCGCAACCCATGTGCAAAGTGCTTGGAGAGGTGGCGGGAGAAGCTGCGGTGTGAAACTCATGTGAGAGAAGCCAGGGAGAGCATGGAGGTTATGCATGGCTGGAGACTGATAGGGCCAGAGCGGGAGAGGCTGGGGGGAGACTCGTCCGTGCCCTACTGGTTTGCTTGACCCACTGTTTTTCTGCTTCAGTTGCCGGTGTCACGCTGGGGCAGCTCCTGAAGTCACCTGCGCAGAGCGGCCCTGCAGAGCTTGAGGGTGAGGGTGGTGCTGCCAAGCTCTCCTTGTTCAGAGCCTGTCCGGAGAGCTTCAGGATTAAATCAGGTGCATTTGCTCACTTCATCCACAGCATCTTCTCACTCCTTTGGGGTGTCTGACGTGGTTCTCTCTTAGCTCAGGCACAACCCGGTAGGCAGCTGGGAGGAGGAGCTCATTACTGCCCATCAGCATGTTGTCTGCCTGCAGGCTTCTCACCCACAGCACTCGGGTTTGGGCTGGCAGAGCAGCGCTGGGCAGGATGCACGGGCTCTGTGGGCAATAGCCCAGCCCCATGCCTGGCTCCAGGGCTGAGTGGGCAGCAGGTTTCAGGCTGCTGCTTTCGGCTGCCCAGCCAACCACCCCCCTCTCACACTTGGCTTGTGATTCATGAGCACCTCCCCACTCTCCTCCTCCCCGCTGCTTTGTTACCGCCACCAAACTATTTCCATGCATATTTGATTGATGTCAAATGCAGGCTCAGGATCTTTCTGTTCCTGCTCCTCACCATTTCCAGCAAAAGAAGAAAGATTGATCCTGTCTGTCTGAGTTATTACCCTGATGCCTGAAGGCCTATTAGCACCAGAAGGGGGATGCTGCTGTCACCTACAGGTCTCTGTATTGCCATCAGAGATGCTGCTGCGTTGCCTTCCTCCAGCAAACACAGGCTACGGCGACTCCCGCAGCCGCACAGGCAGCTCGAGCTTGGCCCTGGGGTTGAGCAGAGGGCTGAGCCATGAGCTCAGGTCCCGCATCGCAGTCGTGCTCCTGCCCAGCATAAGACCAGCCTCATGGGTTGCAGTAAAGGTCCTTCTCACCATGTAGCACATCATCAGTGGCCAAAAGCAAGTGGTAGGAAAAGAGCAGAAGCACAAAGGTGTGTACCTAGCCCCCAGCTGTTTGTGGCTTAGGGAGTTTGTGAGACAGAGGTGTTTTCACTGTGTAATAACTCTGAATTTCCCTTCTGCATGGTTATCTGGTCCCCCTTATACTCCCGCAGATGTAGCTGGATCTCCTTGCCACAAGCTCTTGGGGACACCAAGAACCTTCCTGACCTCCCCCACATCGACAGGCTGCACAAGCTATGACACAGCTTTTATTAGATTAGATTAGACTGGGCTTAATCCCTGTGCAAGCCTTGGCTTTGGCCCCAGGGCCACCAGTGATCTTATTTGGGAAAACTCTGGTTTTCCGTCAGAGGCAATGAGCCGAACCCCAGTCCCTCTGGCCCCTCTCTGTGCCCCCATCCCTTGGCAGCAGCTGAGCAGGGTCTGTTTGCTAAAGCAGACAGCAACAGGGTCCTCTCAGCGAGGGTGTAAGGCAATAAAATCAGGTAGGAGCTGGGCTAGGCAGGGAATTAGCCAAGATTAGCTGTGTTAACAAAATACTTAACTCAGACCTGCAGCAAATTCCCTCTGGCTGCAATCACCGGGAGGCAGCCAGCATGGAGAGGCAGCACCAGCCAGCTGAGCCCAGCCAGGGCTGACTCTGGTTTTTTGATCCAGCTGGCAGTTTTGAGAGGCTTTTTGAGCACAGACAGCTCTCCCTTCCATGCTGCTTCTCACTGCTAATGTTGTTTTGGGTAAAGGAGAGTCAAACCGACAGGTTAAGCCTTATGCAGGGTGGACAAACTGTTCCCTGTGCAGAGGAACAGGGGACTGGAAAGCCCCAGGGGGACAGATAAGAAGGTGACTGCCAGGGTTGGCAGGTAATCCAACCACAAACCAGTAAATTCTTACTGAATAGGGAAAAGCAGGAGGTTTTCAGAGGCATTCAGTTGATTTTGGAGCTGAGCACTGGGAACTGGAGCCCTTAGAGGCAAATCCCACAGCTTTGAAATCAGTTCCCACCGAAATTCCCAGAACATTGGGAAATAAACCAAGGCAGCTGTTTGGAGTCAAACACCTGCACATGTGACTCTTTCAATGTAGCTTGTCTGTAGGAAGGTATTTTGGAGCAATTCTTTAAAAATAGACCCTGCAGGCTCAGCCCGCATCCATTTAGGTGCTGGGCTCTGATGCCTCATCCCATGGACCAAGGGATGACAGCAGCAGCTTCTTCTAGCCAGGGAAGAATGGTGATTAAAGTGGGACACTAGGATGGCCTAACCTGAGAACCATCACAGGTCTTACAGAGCATCAGCATGGATGTGTACCCACATATTACGAATTACCGGGTATTTACTGCTGCGGGATTCCTTGACAGACCTCTGGGAGTTTCTCCTATTTCTGATTACACTTGTAGAACCAATTCCAGTTTAATCCCATTTGTTTGCAGCTGGTGGTCTCTTTGCAGCCCCAGTGAAAAGTAGATAATAGGGCAAAAATTAGGTAGGAGCAGTTATTGTAATTAACACATAAAGTATACCCAGGGAAGCACACTCCTAACAGAGAGGTAGATAAAGGTAAATGAAATCTCTGCAACTTGCTGCTGCTGATCACCTGCTGAAAAAGGCACTGCATTCAACACATTTTTGGGGGCTGCAGCAGATTAAGTTTTTGGTTTGGGTTTTTTTTTTTCTGGGGTTTTAACTGTGAACAAAGAATCAACATGCAAAAAAATTCCCATGGAAGAGTGTAAGTCAGAAAAAGTTCATGCTAAATCGTTTGCATCCCTGGCAGGAAAGGGGGAGCAGTCTTGGGAAGAGACTGTGATGGCTAGTGTTCCTGCTCCTTCTCCTTTCTGCATTAACATCGGCCTGAAAGGCCGAGTTTAGGATGTTTTAAAGATAAACTTAATCTGTAAGAAATGGAGAATAGGGAATTGAATATGAACAGGGGGAATAAGGTAATAAATTCAGTAATTACTAGAGGAAGCTAAAGGTAGCAGTAAAATGTCCTTAGGATCACACTACCCATGCTGAGTCTGGCTTTCTGCTCCAGCTGCTATTTATCACCTGTCTTAAGAGGTGTTGTAATGCTCCGTCACACGCACCCATATCTCTATGCAGGCCAAGAATTTCTCCACCCATATAACAAAAATTCCCAAATGGATTTTCACAGGTTTTAGTTTCGAGTGATGGCATGGCTTGATTTGAAGATCCCTGCAATTTGTTATATTTAACTTGCTGTTAAAGACCCCACAGCAGCTTTGCATCTCGGCATTCTCCTGCTTGAAGGAAGGGGAGAAGCCAGCAGAAAACAGCCTGACAATGAACACTACGTTGCCTCTCTGCAAACAACAGAACAACTGGCTGCAGCAGCAACTTTTCTCAGCTGTCAGCAAAGTTGTCACAGATTCCCCTGCTGAACCCCTCAGTGGCAGAGCAACAAGGTACTTTCTCTCTCCTTCTCCCTGCTCACAGCCCTGCATCCCAGAGCATCCCCAGCATCCTGGGAAGGCAGGGGGATAAGGATGGCTCTGCTTGTGCCTGCGTGTTTGGCACAGCAGTGTTCAGCTGACCTGATTGACCTCGGCTGGTTTGGTAAAGAGGCGCAAGCTCACACTCAGGTTTGAACACAGCACCTGTGGCCGGGCTGAGCTGGCAGAAAGCGTTGCAGGTCACTCCCCACAGCTTGGAGGTTTGTTGCAGCAGCTTCTGCCTGGGAGTACCAAGAAACCCACCTGCCAAAGCCCTGCTTTCCTTGCAGATGGAGATGCTCTGAAATAAGCCTGACACCTTCGCTGGTGACAGCTATGCAACGTGGCTGGGGTGGCAAGGCTCCAGCTGCGCTCCCCACCCCATCGCACTTGGGGCCGCGCTGGGCTTCCTCGGAGGCGTCATCCTCAGAGGGCCACCAGCAAGAGCAAAGCGAGTTGTCTGAACTGATGCTGCTGTGGGATGCGGAGGCTCTTACACTGCGTTAGGCTGGACATGGGTGCAAGCGTCCGCATGCCCTCCCCAGCACTTGGGATGCTGAATTAATGCGATGCCTTTAATTTGGCAGGTGTGGAAACCTGGATCCCCCAGGAGCTTGCTGCAGAGTAGAAGTGAGTTCATGGAGATCATCTTTGCATGTTAATGAAACTAGAAAACCTGATTATTCCCCAGAGAGTTAATGGGCTACCTGGGGAGGCAGCAGGAGATGGATAAAATCACAGCTGGTTGCAATCCTAGGGGGAATTTCCATTTGATGCCACCTGCAGCTCTCCTTTTTGGCTCCTTTTTGGCTCCTTTTCCTATGCAGCTCCTGTCATCTGCAACCGCCTCTCGGCTTTGCTGCCACCCTTTCTAAGTTTAGATCCCATCTCCAGGCCTCTCTCTCCTCGCTTGGCTGTTTACTCTGTTAATCAGCCAGGCGTTTCAGAGCACCGCGCTGGGAGGAAAGACGCTCCGCGCAGAGTGCCTCTGGCTCAGACAGCAATAAATACGCTGGTGTTCACCTCCAGCCGACGGATGCTTGCCCTGTCTGCGTGATGAAATTACGGTGCGGGGACTCCCCAGGACCAGGAGGCCGCTTTACCTCTGCTCTTCTCTCCCAAAACACAGAGAGAGGAGCTGTCTGAGCTCACTAAGACATGTCAGTCTATCCAGTGCTTTAAAAAAAGAGCAGGTCTCCGCCTCCTTTAGCAGGACCCCAGCTGCTTGTGTTTAGCTGCTGTGGGTCAGCAGCCTGCCCAGCCTCTCGTTTTTCATTTTGAGCCAGCCACCAGTTTTGTGGCACTCAGAGCCAGCCGGTCCCCAGGCGTGGGGGTCCCGGCAGGCATCGGAGCTCTGCCCTGGGGATAAAAGGGTCCGGCACTGTTGCTTTTCTGTGGATCCACATTGCTGGAGCTCTCATGGCTGGGAGAGCCTGGCAGCACAGGCACGTCGACCCAGGTTGTGCATCTTGCACCAGGAAGGTGTTTTCTCCTCTTTATTCCTGTCCTGGATCCTCAGGCAGTTGCCTGTGAAGGTACAAATCATCCATGTGTTGTTCTGGCTGCTGCTGCTATTTCAATGGGAACTTTGTCTTCAGATGACATTCAAGGGCCAGCCAGGAGCTGCAGGACCCTTCCCACTGCAGAGCCGGTCCCGGTGGAGGAGAGCTGCTCCACCAGCTCAGGAAAGCCTCTTTGCAACAGGAGGTGGAGGTGCGGACCGTGCAGATGCCCCAGAAGAGCCCATGGGGTGCCTTGGGTCTGCCCCAGCCTTTCCTCCACATCTGTGAGGCTTTGCCAGCAATTTCCCTTCGGGTGAAAGGAGCAGAAGGGAGTTTTTCCAGGTGAATTAAAAATAGCTAGTTTTGTAAGAATTGCACTGGGAGGCGAAAGCAATTTAATAGAAAAAAAGGGAATGGGGTCACACCCACACAACCTTTCCTGCATTCAATATTTGCTGAAAAAAACCCTTTCATGGAGCGTGACACAGTGAGAAGAAGCCCCTTGTTCTCCGGTTTCATCCAGGACCTGTGCAAGGGAAGCTCACCTCGCCCCTCCTTTTTGTTTTTGAGTAAAGGAGGAGGAAACTTCTCCAGCACCGAGACACGGATGTTCAGTCATTACTTTTTAATTTGAAGACAATCAAGCTTCCCAGCGCTGCTGTGGCCTGTTGCCCTGTGCCAAGGCTGGTGCCGGCAGTGCCACCTGTGTGGTTTCCAGCTATTGCTTTCTTTTTACAGGAGAAGGATTGGAGGGACGGGGAGGATTGGGGGCAAGGGTGCTTCGGTCACATAATTCTTCAAAGGGAAACCAGCAACTGTGCAGGTTAAATGCACTCTTGGGCAGTGAATGAGGTGAAGAAAGAGGATCCAAATGCGGCAGGGAGGATCTAGGACTTCAAAGCATCCTCAGGCACCGCAGGGGAAAGGCAGGTCCGGCTCCGCCACAGGCAGAAGGCACTCAAGTCCCTGGATTTCTCTCTTCCCATTTAAATTTTTTGATTATTTTTTGCTGCTGCTGTGGAGAGATGCCAAGTGAGAAAGCTGCCTCTGCTAGCGCATTGCTGCTACCCAAAACGAATGCCTTCCCAATATGTCCCATCCTCGGCTCCCAGCTTGGGCTTAAGGGAGGTGAAACCAGCTCAGAGCTCCGATTTAACCCAGAAGTGGCTGTGCAGGAGGAAGGGGAGGGACGTGCCAGTGCACCCTCAGCTCTTGTCCTGCCATAGCCGTGAGCATGGTGGAAGATGTGACCTGTAGACAGAGGTGATGAATGCACTACCTCCTCCCAGACTACATCTGTTCCAGGACTTGTTAAAAATAAATCTTAACTGAAAACCTACAAAACTAAGAAGAGTTTCGAGGTTTTAAAATATTCCTTGGAAAGACTTTCATGCTTTTGTCTCCAGGCCAAAACATCTTAGATTTTCAGCAACTGAAAGCTTTGCCAATAAAATAATGCTTGGGGTTTTGATCTTCCAGTGGGAAAGAAAAACAAGAAAAAAATAGGTACTTTATTAAAGAAGAAAGCAGTAATCAATCCCCAAATGCTTCTTAAGAAAAAAATAAAAACAAACAGTTTTTCACTGAGACCATTTGATGAGCCTAGTCTAATTTTTTTCCTTTACTGTAGGAAAGGGATGATGGAGAAAAGAGAGAAATACCATCAACCTGGCCAGGGCATCGAAAGATATTGTATTAATTTATATTGTACATGAATAGTATTGAACTGCTGAAAAAAATCCCACTCCTTTGGGTAAAGTAAGCGGCGCAGATACTTTTTAAAGTGCATCTCTTTGGAAACAAGAATGGCTATTGACTGGAGCGGGGAGAGCATGTGGAGCAGCGGGTATTAGGGCAGATACAGAGAACATGAGCCTAACTCCAAAGTCCACATTAATAAAAGCTCATACATAAATACAGATGACAGGTATTGATTTTTCCTTTGCGAGCTGCATGCTTTCCCCTGGCTAATGAAATGCAGCCCCTTCTTTAGAGAGGTCGGCAGCGAGGCGTAGCCACAAAGGTTTAACCGGGTGGGAAAATAAATAATGTTCCTCCGAGAGGAAAATGCAGCTGGTCTGCCCAGATCTGTACCCACTGGAAAATGTCTGTTTGAGGCTGGAAATATGAATTCAGACAGAAGTATTCTGTGCTATGAGCAGTGCTGGCACACACTGGGGTGTGTAGGGCTTCTGGTGGAATTTGTCAGCTTCCCCTAAAATCCAGAATGACTTTTTTTCTCATTCAAGCTTGAAATATTTTGTTGTGATATTTCAAAACTACACGATGTGATCCCCCAGGGTATGGATTTGGGTGGAAATTTGCTTGCAAAGCCTTTTTTTAGTTTTTGGTGGTTTTTTTTTTTATTTTTTGGACAGATGCTCTTATCCACTGAGGAATTCCTAACTCCAAAACAAAGTCAGTGGAGAAGTGGGGAAAGAAATGCTTTGCTTTACTTCCTCACCTCTTATAATCCCATGTATGCTCTTGTCTTGTGCAAGCTCCAGACTGTAGCTTGGGTGACCGGGTTTGCCAGATCAACATGGGGCAGCACTGAACTACCCTCTGGCAGTGAAAACCGGGAACCCAGCATCTTCCCTGCTTGTGTTAAGGACCCCATGACACTGTTTATGCACTGAGCATCACAATAAAAAAAAAGACTGACTCTCTGCCCCATCCATGCCCTGAGAACAGTGCCTGCGCCCCTTCCTGCAGTGCCCCCAAATGCCTTCAGTGCCAGCGCAGCCCTGTGCTGCCTGGGAAGGACAGCTGAGATGACAAATGGTGCCGCAGCCACCCACCATCCCATTAGGATTCCTCTCACGCCGTGAAATCGCCCTCTCCAAACGTGGTGAGAGCCCAGCCGGGGTTTCCTCCGCAATTGCTTTGCAGCACGGGAGCGCTTGCAGCAAGTGGCACCGGCGCGCTCTGCTTGCAGTGGCGCAAAGCTGCTTGCTCAGGCTCAGCTGTGGGAAGATTGCAAAGAACAATATATGTTTGATGGAGAAACCACCTCTCCTGTTTGTAACGGCGTGGGTGATTAGCTCCTCCTGATCATGGTCTGCTAAGGTGCATCCCAACCTTAATTAAGCCACGTGCCAGGTGAAAAGCCTTACTCAGCCTCTTCCTCAGTGCATCTTTGCCTTGGCCCAACAGCTCCAGTAGATTTTAGCTCACCTGCTAAATGGGGTCTCCAGTTAGCTGAAACTGTTACCTCTAAATCCACATTTTCCCTCCTTCCCAAACACGTTTTGCTTTCTTGAATGCTTTGGTTCCTTTGGTTCCTTTGGTTCCTTGAATGCTTTGGTTCCTGTACAGCATCACGGGGGCAGAGTTAAGGGTATCTGGAGGACTGCGCTGCTTTGGTGGGCTCATAATCATGTCTAAACAAGCAACAAAGAGCCCTTCGTCAGTGTAGCGCTACGGGTGGGTAAACGTGCTTGGACTCGTTCAAAACCCCAAGAGGAGGACTCTATCGCTTGAGGCTGGGTATTGAAACCAGGCGTCCTGACACCTGGCTGCTTCCTGCTCCCGCTCCGCTGCCCGCGCTGTGCCACTGCAGAGCCGTTGCTGCTGCTAGTTTGTCACACCATCAAGCCAAGAGGCACTAATTACCCTCCAGCAAGGGGGAGAAGGGCGCAGTGCCCACAGGGAAGGAGCCTGCATGACCGCCCTGCTTGCTGCCTGCTTAGCACTGGGCTGTGATGCTTCCCGGGAAGAGGAGCCTTGGTTGGGGGCGTGCGAAGTTTCCGGCTCGGTTTTCATGTGCCGGAGGCAGAGAGCTGGAGGAGCCCAAGGGGATGGGTATTAGCGAGTCGCTGTGAAGCACGGGGAGCGCAGGGCCAGACATCAGGAATGGGAACACGATAAAAAACCTGGCCTTGCAGCACTTGAGCAGGGTCAGCGCTTTCCCCAGCTCCTACTTGCCCCTTCCAGGAAGGAATAACCCATTTCCTACCCTCTAGCCAAGCATACCAGGTGTCCCCAGGGTGGACCCACTGCCTCTGGTCATACCCAGGGTGCTGGCAGCCCAGGATAAGGGCAAGGCCCTGATGGACACTGGCAACACCCTTCATCATGGGTCATCTGGATACATGGTCAGAGACCTCTGCCTATAGGTGCTCTCCACCTAAATACACCTCCTAGACAATGCAGCAGGCTTAATTTTCCCCAGGAAGAATCAGATGAGGCATAAGGGAGCGATTCCTGCTGGGGGTTAGGAGCAGATGTGTCCCAAGAACCACGCTGTGATTCACCACCACTCACCCAGGACTGTGGTGCAGGCACCCGCAGAACCCCAGGGCTGCTGCCAGGGTGTTCCCGGGATCGGCCACGCTTCGCTGAGGTGGACAGCTCTTCATAGAGCCCAGCGTGGCTGTTGGGTAATTAGCTTCCGTTTATATCTGTTAGCGGTGCGATTAGTCTCCTATTAATGCAATTAGCACTGTGGCGTTAGCGTAAGTATGTAATTGGCACAGAAGGCAGCTGCAGCTCAGCTGCTGAGTGCCAAGTGGCACCTATTTTGGGGTTTATCTGAGCACAGTGAGAAGAGACGGCCGGTGGTCACCTCTCCAAGCGCAGGATGGGCTGGTTTTTGTGCGGATCCCTGGTTGTGCGCCCACATGTTCTCCCTGCTTGCTTCAGCTGCAATGCAAAACAATTTTCCCCCCTCGGTCCTTGCTTCGAACACCCGGAGCTGTTTAGGGGAGATGATGAGAGGTGTCCCAGCAGCTTCCCAGAGCTGTGGGACTTGGGGAGATGGGGTCTATCCTCTTAGGGGGTCAGAGGACCAGATCTGACCTTGGCTGGATGCAGGTCCTCTCCCAAAGCCTTTTATTCCCTGGGGCTGTGTGGATCTTGGAGGTGACTGTCCATCTGGTTCCTGTGCTGGGGAGGTGAGGGTGGACAGGGGGAGGAATCACACATGTGCCCACCCCAGCCATTCCCTGGCCCCCAGCCCACGTATCAGCCCATGGGCAGGCATCAGCCCATGTCAAGGCTTGGCTTTTGGTGAGACAGCCTGACAAAGCACCCTGTTCGCCTGCTGCACCACGGCACCGATGGCGGACACCGTTGGCCTGTCGGGCTATCAGGGAAGGAGAAGAGCCGCGCAGGATGGGGATGGGCTGCAGAGCGCCCACTTCCATCCCACCCCATCAGAGGTATCACCTTCCCGACCACTAGTGTGAGATCCCCGGCCCTCTTCTGGAGAATCCAACAAGCCGTCCGCCTTCTCAGGCCAGTGCTTCTGTGGTTAATAGCTGCGCAGATGAAGCTGAGGCAAAGCGAATTTCCCCACCCAGCCATCGCTCCAGCGAGGATGTTTGGCTTTGGAAAAGCTCCTGACAATCTAGATTAACAGCCTCTTCATCTGTTCACGCCGGTGATAAGCCATGGGAACGAAGGGCCATTTAGGCTCTATAATCAAGAGGGTTTGAAAGAATCAATTTTCTCCTCTTGCAACCCGGTTAATTCTCATTTAATTGCTACCCATTTTGCATAGATTTTCCTTGATTGCCATGGCATTGGCTCCACACTTCCTCCTCTCCAGCAGTGCTTGACTTGTGTCGTGTTTTGCCAGGCTGGGGTTTGTGATGCTTCAGGTTTTGTTGGGGCCTTCAAATCTCTCCAGGCAATTTAGGTGCAACATGCCTGAGATGAAGCTTCTAGAGAAGAAAATCTCTGGGGACTGGGCTAGGCTTTGTTCCTTCCTATCACAGTGTATTGGGGCACTGCTTTTGGAAAAAGAAACAGAAAAGCATGGGAATTACACACAGATGGAAAATTTTAGGGGCAAGGAACACACCTTCTTTAAAAAAAAAAACAAAACAACAAACCAGCCAACCAAAATTTAGCATTAAACAAAAAAGCTTTCCCCTGGGGATCAAAATAGATGAATGAAGTATTTGTAGGCTGATCTGAATTAAAATATGTGGATTTGGTCCATCTTCATCATGGGTTTGTGTGCAAGGGCTAACATGAAGGAAGGAAGGGTTCAAAGGCCTCCCTGCCAGTGAAACACCTGATGCTGCCGGGAAGCAGTGGGGCTGCTTGAGGAGGTGGTGGGATGCACTTTGATCCCGATTATAATGGATGTGTCAGGTCTCAGCTGGCCTGGGGAGATGGACCAGAAACACAGAGATGCTGGAATCTGCCTAGTGGTCCTGACCATCTCTGGGGATGCTGAGGGTGAGTGGGGAAAAGCACATGGTGGCATCTCCCAGCTATCACAGCAAGGAACCGGCAGTCCCAGCAGCACCCGTGAGGTCGGGAGGGGAGGTAGCAGCTAATTCATAGGACACATCAACACAGCTTGGAGGCTGCCCTGAAACTGTGGTCATGGGCTGCCCCCGACCAGGCTGGGCAGTCTCCAGGGCGTGCAGGTGACAAGCTGCAGCGGCTCAGCTCACCTCCCTCTCACTGTGTGTGAGCTTGCTTGGTTTCAGCTTGCAATTTTTTTGTAGTAATTGGATGAGTTTCCCTTAGCACTGCCTGGCACAAAGGCAGCAGCCAGAAAGATCCCCATGTGGAAAGCTGTATGGCATGAGCCATTCCCCGTTGAGCAAAAAAGGGGCTATTTGATCTGTTAGTCAATCTGTGGCCTCTAAGCACATTTTAACCATATTAATGCATTAAAATATAGCTCCCGCTAGCCACCCAAATAATTTTCATCAGAATCGTAAGCCTTTCTATTACCATGGCTTTGGGTTAGTAATGCAGCACCAGTCAGTAAGGATGTAATCATTCTAGCTTATAATCCAAGGCTTTTCCTTAATATCTCATCTTATTTTCCTTTCAAACCAGCAGGCGCAGGCACAGTCACACTACTTTTTCCTGGCTTGTACTGAGATTCTACTTCGGTGTTTGTAGTGTATTTCATTTAAATGTGCTTCTCAGGCTGGGGTTTTCCTTCTGTGTGCTCCTCCAGGTCTCTGACTCCTGCTCTGCCGACAACCCCTCTGTGGTCAGGAATGTTGCAAGTGCTTAAGCCAAGGGTCCCCTTTTTGTCCCGTATTTCACGTACCCACAGGCTTCTCCAGAGCCACCAGCTCCTTGGGGCTCTCCAGTCGCCCTGCTGAAGTCATGCTCCTGCAAGAAGGAACTCATCTGACCTCACGCGACACCCCTGGAGCTGGAAGCACAGGGCAGGAGACTCTCCTAGTTGCATCATGGCTGGGTTGTCTGTCCTCCCAAAGGCTGGTTTCATCCCAAGCAGAGCTGAAGCCCTTCTGGAAGCAGGGAGGTGCTAATACTCTCGGCAGTCAGAGACAATCCTTTGCGACCGAGCCACGAGCCCTGACACCTTGTGATCGGGGCTCAGCCACACTCTGCACACAAACCCCAAAGACTTTGTGCCAGCTGAGCTGGGATGGCCGTGTCACCGACACCGTGTGCTGGGAAGGGCAGGTGAGGACCAGCCGTCTGTGATTTGCCTCAGTGCAAGAATGGGGAGGCAGCAAGTGAAGCAGCCAGGGACCGTGAGAGTCGATGGAGCTCTAGATCTCAAGCACTTGTCACCACCAGTGCTGGGGGACCCCAGTGGGCATTGGTCCCTGTGGGCCCAGGGCTGAGTGAGGGAGGTTGTGATCCTTCCCCTGCCGCACCCGAATTCGGGATGTCCTGATGCGAGAGCCAGGCAGGGCAGCTCAGTATGTTGGAGCAGGGCCAGAGGAGGCCACAGAAATGCTCCGAGGGCTGGAGCCCCTCTGCTGCGAGGACAGGCTGGGAGAGCTGGGGTTGTTCAGCCTGGAGAAGAGAAGAGAAGGTTGTGGGGAGACCTTATGGTGGCCCTTCAGTGCTGGAAGGGGGACTGTAGGAAGGATGGGGACGACCTCTTTAGCAAGGCCTGTTGTGACAAGACAAGGGGTGATGGTTTTAAACTGAAGGAGGGTAGGCTTAGACTGGATAGAGGAAGGAAATTTTTACAGTGAGGGTGGTGAAGCGCTGGCCCAGGTTGCCCAGAGAGGTTGTAGAGTCCACATCCCTAGAGACATCCCAGGCCAGGCTGGACGGGGCTCTGAGCGACCTGATCTAGTTGAAGCTGTCCCTGCTCACTGCAGGGGGTTGGACTGGATGGGCTCTAAAGGTCCCTTCTAACCTAAACCATTCTGTGAATAGATCAGCAAGCTGGCTGGAAATGGATGCTGCTGGTTGAGCAGAAAGCAATTGTGTTTGAGGGATTGGTGGTCAGGTCAGGATGGGGTATGTCCCACTGGGGCTGTTTCCTCCGGGCAGAAGGAGGCTGCGGGCTGCTGAGGAGGGTTCTGGGCCCCCCATCACACTGATGTCTCCTGAAGCAGGTCTCAGACCTGGATTACTGGGGCTGGAAGGCGCTCTGCACAAAAGGTGTCTGGTAGGACGGTGCTCAGCAGGCAGAACGCGGCGCCTCCTGATGCAGCACGGTGCAAACCCGTGCCTCAGCTTCCCCTGCTAGCAGGAGGCTCAGCGGCAGGTTTGAGCAGCCTAAAAGCAATAGTTTCCCTTGGGAACTTTTGCCCGGCAGGGAGGAGGGTGGGTCAGGAGACCCCGGCCACGGTGCTTGCAGGGGCTCTGCTGGTGCTGCGCTGGGAGCAGGCTGATGGGGACTGCAAGGCACCAAGCTATTTCCAAAGAAACCTGGAAAAACGTGGGCAACCCTTGGCGCACATTCCCATGGGAGCATCGCTGAGGGCTCGAGCCAGGAGGAGGGACTTGGGTGTGGGCAACCACAGCGGATAGATCCGGATCCACAAGCACGAGTGACTCTTGGCTGTGGGACTGACCCATCACTGCTCCTTGCCTATCTCCAGCACGTTGTGCGACACACACCGCTGCTGCCGTCGGCATGGCCCTGGGGGTCCTCGAGAAACGGCCAGAAAAGCCTTTTCCCCAGGGCTGAACAGACAGGCTCTCAGATGGGATCGGGGGAGCCACACTTGCATCTCTGATCTTTAGATCTCTTCCAAACTGGAAAAATACAGCCCTTTGAAAATTTCATGAGGGTGGCAGAGAGCTGCCTGTCTCTCGCCACCACACGCTTTTGAAAGCCATTTAGCCGTGACTGCAGTGACAAGTGTCAGCGGGAGGCTCGCACTGCGGGGACAGCAGCGACCGAGAGGGCACCAGAATTAAAGGATAAAATATTTATTTGGGGTTTGGCAGCGCTGGAAGGATGACACATCATAGGCGAGAGGCATCTTGGGGCAGGCGGCACTGAAAGCCACAGATGAGCCCATGGGGTTATAAACTGCCACGAGATGTCCTCTCCCTCCCCACCTCCCACCCCTTCCAGGATCATTGCCAGCCTGGGAAGTTACAGAGAGCATTAAACATCCAGGAATGGCCCAAAGCTCTGGACAAGCAGACAGAAATGTGCTCTCTGAGCCAGGATGGAGGAATGGGAATGATAGTCCCAGCTTGGCTTTAAATACAAGCTACAAACCCTCCAACTGACAGACAGTGCACCATGCCCATGAACTGGGAGGTCCTGGCTCTGGCAATGGGGTTGTTTGCCCAGGGCAACCTGGCTGGAAGGTAGGGTGAAAGCTCAGGTCCTTCATGGAGGGTCAGGATGGTGAGCTTTCCTCTCCCTCCCTCTGTTCAGGCTCTGGACAGCAGGCTTTCTCCTTTGCCAGCGCTCGGTGTGCTGGGGATGTAGCACAGGGCAGTCAGGACCCCTGAGCTTTGACTCCAGGTGGCAGGGCTGAGGCTGGGGAGTGACTCCAGGGCTGGAGGTAGCCTCTGGTACATTTCACGTGTCAATTAAATGAAGAAGCTAAATTAAAATCCATCTTTGTGTGCTGGAGAGGTTTCTGTGAGTGTGCCTTGCTCCCAGCCTGGGATGTCCCAGAGCACCACAAGATCCCGTCCTCAAGGTCCCGCTTTGCCTCTCCCGGCCTCAAGAGGTGCTGGGATAACATTAAGGGTTAATGACAGATTATCTCAAGTGGCTAAATCCCCGTCAAGAGAAAAGGATTGGCAGGTTGTTAATCTCAGAATTACTTGATAACTTTAAATACAATCATGTAATCAGCAGGAACCTGTAATTATTATTTATGCGCACGGTGCTTACCAAATTACAGTGCTCTCCAGGGCTCTGTGTGATGAACAAATTAATTCTGCAATGGAAGAGCTTGACCAGACAGAGGTGTTTGTGTCTGAATTTCACTTGTAAACATTGATGTATGAAATGAAATTCGAGTTTAATTGGCCCTCCCTCCTGCTGCGAAGCACATTATGCTTTTATTCTGTCTTAGCTCAGCTGGGGAGAGGGAGCATCATGAAAACTTGGAGGAGTTTCTCTAGCCCTGATGGTGTGTGCGTGGGAGACCCACACGGGGTGCTCCTCACCCCCCTTAGATGAGACGGTGTTGATACGTCCACAGAGAGCCCGCATTCCACCTCCATGCTATGGGGTAGAGAGGAGACAAAAAAGCCACGAGCTGCCCTTGTGGGGTGCTGAGCCCGCTGCAGCACGAGGATGCTACCATGGAAGGTGGGGAGGGGCCATGCTGGGGTTGTCTTTTCCAAAAGATAAACATGCCCCAAGAGTCCTTGTGAGAGGAATTGAAGTAATTTTAATCAACCAAGGCTCAGCATACACACACTTCTCCAGCTACAGAAAGCAGTCGGAGCAACCACCAAGAGGAGAAGGAAAAAACAGTGATGTGAACACAGATGTTTCTGTTTGGGTTTCTTTCTTTGGTTTTTCAATTTCCAGACTCTTTTCCACTAAAAATGACCCTGCTTTAGAAAAATCCAAATTGAATATGTAGCACATCACTTCTTGCTAACATCACTTGTACGTGTGACGAAAAAAGCGCCCTGGGGCATTTTCCCCTTCTCTGTAGCCAGCAAATCTTTACCAGCTCCTGCCAAAGCACCTGGCAGAGAAATCAGACTGACCCACAGTGGGGACATGCAAGTCTACTCCTTGTAGGGTGTCAGCAGAAAGCGTCTGTAAAGGTGGGAGCTGCTGGTTTCCCCATTACATCACTCTGGGGCTCTTTTTCTCTCCCATATATCAGATAAGGGGCAGTTTCTGGGACTGTTGGAAATGGATGAGCTTGTACAAGGACCGAAACTTGCCCCACATGCAGGATATGGTCCTTGTTGTGGTCACTCCATAATACTGGGAGCTGTTGCTGCTCCCAGCACGTTATTGGAGGCAATGGGGTATTTCTGGTTTTGGCTGCACCATAGACATGCAGATAGCAAATCTTAGTGGCTGGGAAATGGGAAGAATTTGCTTCAAACTATTGAACTTCTCAGATGTTTAAAGATGAACCTGGAGGTTTTTGCCTATGCATCCCTTTAAAGAAAAAAGAAATATTTTATTCCTTTCTGGTGGTGTATCCTCAGGAAATAACAGAGTCCTACAATTTCAAAGACGCTTAAATCTCCCCAGGGCAGGAAATACTTATGCCTCTTCTTTATAGTGGGGAAACTGAGGCACCGGAGAGTGAAAGGACTTATACCAGAACCTGTAGGGGTGGGAAAATCCCTGGGATGCCAAAAGCAGACTTGCCCTGTAACCCCTCTGGCATCCTCTCCCTGCCTGAGCATCCCCACACCTCTTACGGAGCAGGGAAAACATAGCTCTGATGTGGTCAGGGTAAAACCCTCCACCTTGCATGGACCCCTCTGCTCAGCTGCTTTAGGTGACCACATGAAACAGGGCATCGTGGGTGGATCAGGGACTTGGCAGCTGCACAGGAGATGAGCTGAGGTCCCCAGCATGGAGAGGGAGGCTGCCGCTCCTCCAAGGCACTTAACCCCAGTGCGGGAATGATTTGACCCCATCCCCTGCGTAAGAACAAGGAGAAGCTTTGGCACTGAGCCCGCCTGCACGGGTAAAAGCAGGGCAGGGAGGAGGGGAAGCAAAGCCATGGCATGTCCCCACAGTAGCTGCCTTCAGGGAGCTCAGTCACCACTTCACTGCAGTGGTCCCTCACCTTCCCATCCCCCAGGCAGGGCCACGGAGTCAGCCTGAGCCCTAAGGGCTTTGCAAAGAGCTGTAGAGTCATCTAGGATAGGCCAGGCCACAGGATTAACTAAACCTCATGCTTCCCTTCAGACCAAGCCCCTTCCATGTGGCTGTTCAGAGCTCCTGGGACCCATCCCCATCCCCTGCATGGTTCCCCTCCCCCTCCCACCCCATTTCTCTGCCTCACATCCTCAGTGTCAAGATGAGAAATGACCTGGTCAGACCAAGCAGCAGTTACAGGCCACCCCAGGCACCTAGCAAGGGGCTGGGGAAGGGCTCGGATAACCCCAGTGGTACAAAAACAGCCACGTATAGCATTGTCTGCCACAAGTCCAGGACTCTCCATCCATCCCCCATCAACCCAGAGGGCTTCCCCCATCCCAGCAGCACCGCAGCATGCACTTATTGGAAAGCTCACCCAGCTTCCCAAGGCTTAGCCCCATAAGCCGTCCCAGCAATGTCCTGTCACCTCAAAACAGTGGCAAACTCGAGAGAGACAGCAATGGGACACAGGGCATCGTGCCTAGGATGGAGGCAGGCAGGGAGGCTGCTGCAACCTCTCTGGGCTCCTCTGGCTCCTTCTGCCACCCCAGCAGGTCACACCGCTGCCTGGGAGATGACAAAGCAGCATCTCAGCTGTCCTAGCCTACAGATCTGCCCCAGCAAATGGGACAGGAGCTTCTGTAGGGTTTCCTATAGCTGCAGTGAGTTTGTACGCCCTCTGCAAGACTGGTGGGTGCAGGCAGGATCTGGCTCCTGTGCTGTGCCATGTCAGGGGCCCCACACAACAGGGACACCAGCTCCCCCATCCCGTACGGCAGCTCGCTCCCGCCTCAGACAGTCGTGGACTGCTTGATGCTGTGGAAGCTGACGCGGGTCGGGGAGGTGGGGATGGACATGGCCCGAGCCACGCGGGCGCGGATGGAGTGCTTGTCCTGCCATCGGTGCCACCGCTTCCGTACAGCTGATCGGACCTGGGGGTACAAGACAGAGGAGCGGACATTTAGTCACCACGCAGCTGTCCAAGGGTGTTCAGAGGCACCGGCCATCCTCATCCTCAGTCTTTCAGCCAAAAACGCTACTGAAACCCTGCTCAGCTCCCTGGGGGCAGGGAGGGTCCTGGAGTCCCTGTCACCTCCCAAGGTACCCACCCTTGTTTGATGCAATGCTGGTGAAACGCAGCCCTGGTAGCTGTGAAGAGAGATGAACCTGGCTGCTGGTGCCTCTGAGCACGAAACAGAAACAAAAGGGAGAAATAAACCTCAGCTGTGGCTCTGCAGGAAAGCCAGCATCTTACATACTGCATTGGATGCTGCAAGGGGCTGGGAGAGGTGCGAGTGACTTTTGGGAGATTTTATGGCTTGTCTGGTTCATGCTAGTGCCATTTCTTCAACATTAATTCCACCCTACAACAGCCCAACTGCTTTGTGCAGCAGGCAAATAGTGAAGAAATGCCTTTTCATTGACTGCAGAGCGGAATGGCTGTGGGAGGTGGGCACTGGGACACAGGCAGCTGAAACGGTGAGGTTGGGTGAACGCTGACATTCCCAGGCAGCCAAGCTGGGATCGAGAGATGAAGGACCACGAATTGCATGGTGTGATATGCTCCTGGGTCACCAGCTAGCCCTGATCCAGTCCCTTTTCGTTCTGCTTCAATTATATATGATTTGGTAACAAAGCAAATTTGTTTGGGGCAAACTGTCCTGAGCCAGCAAAGGTGCAAGAGCATTTGGGAGGAGGCAGAGGAAAGAGCTGCGCACATGGTCAGCCCTAGGATCGGCCTCTACTCTCACACCCTTTGCGTTCTGCTGTCTGTGTTTTGGGTCAGAGCCCAGGAGGTGCCCTCGTCTGCGTGCCAGGTACCCACATGTGTATGGGGATCACCCCAGGGAAGGATTTCCCAGGGATGGGGGGACCCTTGGCTTTTCTGCTGCACCAAATCACATGGGTGTACCCCCAGAGCATCTGCTCTCGGTGGTGGATTTTCCTCCTGCAAAGGACACCAACAGTAACTATTCCCATCCGGGCACAACCTGTGAGTCCAGATGTGCCTGGAGCTGGGGGTAAAGCACCAACTCCGATCAGCAAGCACCTTCAGCTGGGGAATTGGGTGCCAGCACCCTCCAAGCACTGTGCAGGGGCAGAGCCTCAGGCTGAGTTTGCGTCTGCTTGCAAGGAAGGGTGTAGACCCCCCAGAGCACCCCCAGCCCCCAGTGCTCACCTCGCTGTTCAGGAAGCAGTAGAAAACAGAGACAAAGAAGCCCTGGAAGGAGACAAACAGTGGAGTCACTGCGGAGCTATAGCCAGCAGCTCCCAGGCTCAGGAGCTTTGGAGCAACCTGGGGGTTTGGGGATGTTTGGTTTTGGGAGGGGGCGAAAGAGGGTGAGGCATCAGCCAGGATGGGCTCCTCCACATCCGCTGGTGCAGGACTGGGATGGAAACTAGTGCTAAGGACCATACCTGGAAGGACTCCAGAAAGGAGTTGAAGTAGATGAAGACAATCCTGGAGATCTCATCCTCCCCCGGGTTGACGAAGAACAGCATGTAGGTGATTCCCAGCAAGGGCAGCAGCACCAGCGTGGCCTTGACTGCTTTCCTGGCGAGAAAACATGGACCTGAGTGGCTGCAGTGCAGCCCTGGGCACGAGGACTCTCCCCACCCCACTCCCAGTAACAGCACGGCTGGATCCAGGCAAACCGGTGACAGGGGGAGGATGGAGCAGAGTTGAGCTGTTTTCCAGTGAGATCCCCAAGTGACTGGGCTGGTTTGAGCACTGGGTGCCTTCTGTGGCTTCTCTACCCAGAAAAGGGCAGTGGATGGTAGAGGCCTGACCTTGAGCTGTCATGAAATGATTGCTTGGCTGATCTAAGGCTTGATTAAAAAAGAATTAAGGAGGGGAAAATAATTCACACCCTTCAACATGGGTTTATGAAAAACCTATCCCAGCTAATTAATTTGTTATCTTTTCTGGATGAGATTACAAGTGCAGTTTGTGAAAAGTAATAGTGCTGATACAAGAGAAAGGATTGGGGCCTGGCATCTCATCCGTTTGGATTAGGGGACAAGAACAATGCCAAGTCAACACTTTTTGCTTAAAAATCCTGTTAATGGACAGATTCCAACATTAGCTGAAATCAGGAAAAGCCATCCCTGGCAGGCCTGGGCTGGTGAGGGATGGGGCCTGGGACCTGTGCTGCCTCGCTGACCTGGAGGAGGGCCACAGCCACTGACACAAACTGGCAGATGGCACGGAGGAGCTGGAAATAACTGAGGGCATGACCATCTTCAGGCTGGCAAACCATGGGACAGCACATGCACCAGCGTAGCTTCCTCAGGGGAGCAGCCATGGTAGAGGGGATCCATCAGCTTTTTACTGAAAGCCGTTGTCTAAGGTGAGCAGGAGCCCTCCAGGGCTGTCCCTTGCCTGGTTTAAGCAGGACTGCGCAGTTTATAACCTACCAAACTCTCCAAGTGCTCCTGCCCCACAAAATGTTTCTGGCAAATGAAAGTGTTCTTCTGCCCAAAGGTGAAAAACCTTCCCTGTCAAGATCAGGAGAATACTGGAAGACCAAAAGTCTCTTGAATTTGCTGACCGAGGCCAACCAGCCTATCTCAATAACCTTCATCTTTTCTCACCCCAAGCTGAATCATTCATCCCAGCTCAATACCCTGCAATGAGAAAAGCTGACATTTCCCAATGACAGCATCTGAATTTTTCCATTCTCAGCTAAAACAATTCACCCTCCACCCCAAACCTGCTTCTCTTGACCTAGCACACAGTGAGATTCCCTGATTCCTGCCCAGAAAATGATAAAGACCACTGATAAGGACCAAGGTGTCTTCTCCTGTTCCGGGTACTTTGGGGAGCTGCTCTGACCATGCACCTCCCAAGTTGTCTGCAAAATATCCCACAGCAGGGAAAGGTTAAGTCTTCCTGCCGTGTGCTGCTGAGAGCACTGCCTTCTCCTTGCGGCTTCACAGGCAGGTGTTTGGGGTGGCATCGATTCATTACTCCTTCCTTGCCCTTTGCTTTTCTGCCAAGTGGCGATTTAATTCTCACCTCCGTGCCAGGATTTGCAGCTCCAAGGCCGGTGAGCTGATTAGGTTCCACCAGAACAGGCTTTTGCAAAGAGACTCAGCTCCCAGTGGCTCCCTTCAAAGGCAGATCCAGCCATCCATGTTCTCCACTGCAAAGCTCTCACTGGCCAGGGTTTTTCCACAACCCCGATGCAATGGCCACATGTCTCCAAAAATCATTTAGGGTGCTCTTAGACATCTCTCCATGCTCGCATCCCCCTGATGTTTGGCTGATGGGGCTGTTCCTATCCCCCCTAACCATGCTAATGCAATTGCTAGGTCTGTTTTCTGCAGGGTCGCTCACACCTTTACCTGTACTGGATCGTCTCTGACGTGGTTGAAGCTCGAAGCTTTGTCATGAGGATTCGGACGATGTTGAACAGAAAGATGAAGTTGATCTGGGAGGAAGAGGGCACGTGGTTAGTGTCTGCTCCCCCCGTGTTTGCTTCCATTTCCTCAGCAAAGGCAATGGGCTGTGCCAGGGGAAATGGGAATGCTTCCCCTTGAACCTAGTTATTGCCTTCCACCCACTGGAAAGGACAACTACATTTACCATTCTTAAAGCACTTTAGCAATAAGATTTAGAGGTTTGTTCAAGGGCACAGGGCAGCAGGGCACACCAGGAGATTGGTGAGGATGGGCAAGCATAAGAGAAAGGGCTGAAGGTGAAGAAATTGGAGGGGAGAAGGAATATAAAGTGGCCAAAGGGATTTTGGGAGAGTGGCTGCCATCGCAGCGAGGCGCTGCTTGGCTGCTCTCCCAGCTGCCGAATGGCTAATGAGGGCGCGGGAAGGCAGCACTGGGACCTGAGCACAATTGACACAGATTAGAAGTGGCCTGGCTACCTGATGGGCTGGGAGATGAGAAGCAGGCTCAATTATTCAGCGAGGCTGGTTGGCACCAGTGATTAGTGCTCCCCCCGGTTTTCTCAGTATTGGGCAAGGAGGGAGGAAAAGCTGTGGGACCTTGAGCACAGTTTTCCCCCTACAAACACAGCTGGACCCTGGCACTGCTGCTTGTGACTTGCCACCTCTGCACCTCTTCGCCCCTTCCCAAAAGGGCAAAGCCCCAGCAAATTATGGTCCATATGACTCCTGGTTCAAGCATCACTGCTCAGCCAAGAGCCAGGAGCAATGTGATGTGGATCAGGGAATGGGGCTGAGGTCCCCAGGCTGCTGTGAATGCTTGGCAAACACCTACCTGCACCTAAATAGTGCCAGGGCAGGGATGGAGGGACTTACTGATGCTTGTGGGAGTCTGCCGATGGGAGCATCCCCGTCAGAGTGAGGTCTCCAGGCTCCCTTCCTAACCCATCCCAAGCCAGCAGGATCCGTACACACTATTTCTCATTGTGGGTTAGGTGCCCAAATATGTTCAAGGTGCAGCTTGGGTCCAGAGAATCGGGCTTGCAGCGTGAGCGGCATTGCTGCTGTGGGGCAGCACAGCCAGCTGCAGCAGGGCCATGCCGAAGGAGGGGGTGACACCCTGTTCAGGAACAGCCTTATCCCACGCGCAGGCAAGAAGGACCCTATATTTAGCAAGCAAGGTCACTTTGCCCTTACCAGAAGCACCAGGATCATGGGGCCTTGGTATATGTAGTCGGTATAAACTCCTGCTCGCTTCCCAAACCAGCACCTGCAAGGCAAGGACAAACGGTGTCAGGGACATCTGGTGTCGGGGACCAGCCTGCAGCGTGAGTGACCTGGGTTTACTCCTGTCCTTGCACAATCTCTGTAAGTTACTGTCCCTAGGGTGAAAGCGCTACAGCTCCTGTAGCCGCCAAGGAACAGCTTCCCTGGGAATCTGGTATATGGAGGTGCATAGGGGCTTCTGGGGGCCCTGTGTGGATGTGGGAACTGGTTATTGTAGGATGAGCAGGGACAACCTTACATGCAGACAGGCCTGGGTTGCTTCTGTCCCCAGCAAACCCTGTGGGAGCTCACACAGGTGTATCGGTGTCCTGGGAGCACCTCGCTGGGTTTTGTTAAATCAGTGCTGTGTCTGTGTGTGTAGCATGGGACTGCTGAAGTCAGGGGGCAAAACTGGCACAGAAAAACAAGACAAGCTGCCATTCATCTAACCAGGCTCCTTTTAACTTCCCGGTCCGCATGATGAACTCTCAGGTGCCTGTTAAGTCCTCGATTAGCAAGTGTCTGTGAAAATGGCTCAGATGGTGGCAGGGTATATTTTTGCTGGTAGATTAAAACCCAGCTCCCTTTAGCAAACACATTGCAGGAGCTGTGGATTAATCTCACCTTTTCCCCCTTAAAAAAAATCTCATTTGCCCTTTGAAGAGAAAAATGCAGCAGCAGGCAGGGCTCGTGTGGCAGAAAGCCTAAAGGTGGGATAAAAGAAAGGATGGAAGACTATTATCTTTTTTTTTCCTCCCAACCTTTCCGTGTACCCTGCCTCGTGTCAGCCCTGCCAGACAGGATCTGTGCCTGCCACAGCCCCTGGCACAACTGATCTCCAGGGAATTGGGATAGAAAGGAGATGGGGAATGAGAGCAATCAGGCTCACTTCTCGTTGTCGTAGTACAGCTTCCCGATGGCCCAGGCGACGATGATGGGAAAAGGGATACCTGCAGATGAACACACAGATGAGTCGGGGGTACAACGGTGACACAAAATAATGCTGTAACAGGGATTTCCTCACACAGGGCAAACCACTGGGAGAGATGATATGGCCATGCAAATCCCCTCCTCCTGCTCTTGGCAGCCTTTTTGCAGCTATTTGGATAGATAGCGCTATTTGCAGCTACCTCCACAGAAGAGCAGGAGCAGAGGATGGAGGTGGGCATCACCCATCACTAAAACCCTGGGTACCTGGGGGGTGAAGGGGAAATCCCATACTTACACCAGCCGATGCAGATAAACATCCATTTGCGGAGCTTGTCGGTGGAGTAGGTGAGCACGATGGCCGTGTGCAGGTAGCAGCCCTCGCCAAACATCCAGAAGAAGTTGGTGACATGGAAGTAATTGTAGGCGGCAGTGACCAAGCGGCACCAGACCTGCCAAGGGGTTCAGGAGGAGACACGGAGGGTGAAGAGCAGAGTTCTGGGTTACAGTGGTGAAACTGGTACACAGAGCAACGCAGACTCCAGCAGAGCAATTGAATCCACATTTCTCATAAGCCTAGGTTGTCCACCAACCACCAGGCAGCCCTATTTGGGCTCTCAAGCTGCTTTTGGGGCCTCATGTCTAGGACCCTCAGGCTCCCCTCACACCCCAGCTGCTCGGGGCTGGGCTCGGGCCAGCTGCCTGGCAGACCTGCACCTACCACGTTGCTCTCGTGCACCTCTGGGTTCATCGTGAGCTGCACCACGAACCACGTGGCATTGCGTAGGATGAAGGCTGTGATGAGGTTCCAGTGGATGATGTTCCTCAGGCACCGGATGCTCCTAGAGAAGAGGGGACAAGGGACCATCAGAGCGTGGCGGGTGCCTGAGGACCAGCCGTGTGTGGGCTGGGCGACAGGACTGTTTGTGGAGCTGAATGTCTTTGTTGGGACCCCAAGGGTGAGCTGCTGGGGCCGTGCCCTGGGGAAGGTGGGCAGGTCCAAGGCCAGGAGGTGGAAGGCACCGAGGAAGACCCTCTGCCTCCATAACCCAGTGCTTTAAAAAAGCTTCATGAGGAAAATAACCATGAGATAGGCATGATCCTCACAGACCGCAGAGCAATGGCTGTGGGGGAGGATATGGCAGAACACAGGGGCTGGGTACATCCCGAGCCTGAGGGCCGTGGGTTGGCCTCCCTGGGCTCATCCCCGCAGCAGGAGCACAGCAGTGGGTCAGGTCACTCACCGCAGGCGCATGAAGAGGACGAAAGCCACGAGAAGGGCCCCCAGCGAGACACAGTGCCCCAGGTAGTTGATGATGACGGCAATGTGGTAGTGCAGCTTGCTCTTCTTCTGGTGGGGGGGAAGATGGGGAGGGGGTCAGCAGCAGCCCCAGGTACCACCACAAACCCGCCTCCTCAAGCACATCACCTCTGAGAGCTGCACTGCAAATTTTGGGCTCTTTTTCAGAAAGCAACTGGAGCCCACCTGGTGCAGGACAGTGGAGATGGGGCTGGGAGGGGACACGGCTGGCCGGATGGGGCTCGTGTGGACAGAGGAGGCATCAAGCTGGCCCTACAAATGGCTCAAGCATTTCACATCCTACCCGTGCCAGGGCAGCTCATGGTTGCTGCCCCTACATCACCCCTGCTCAGCACTGGGACATCCCCGACCCGTTTTCTGGGGAAATCCTGCTGTAATTCAGCCGAGCTCACTGGCAAGGTGCCATCTGATGTCTCAGTTCATTCCCCTTTGCCCTCAGGGCAGCTCAGAGGCTGGGATGAATTTGGGCAGAGGGAGCAGGGGATCTCCGGGAGGTGTGAGTGATAATTAAATTAATTGATTGCTCCTGCTGTTAGGCACTCATCCAACCTGTGAATTAGCAATTAACTGAGTGAGAAAACCATTCCTGGCAAGAGATATCAGCATCTTAAATACCAGAGGTGGTTATCAACTGCAAATGAACAGACCATATCTGTTCTCCTCTGCTCTGAGGAGTGGCTTGACCTACTCAGAGGCCTGTAATTCTTGGTCCCCATTTTTTTTTATCCCTTTCTACTTCCTAAGCACCCCCTTTATTTCATTGCCAGTGGGGAGGGACAGGGTTTGCACTGAGTGCTTGTGTCAAGAGGGAGCTAGAGGAGGGTGGTAGGGCTAGAGGGTATGCTGACACTGAAAGTCCTCTTGGATTTTTAGCAGGGAAGGAAACAGGCATGGCTTTATTTTTGGCAGGGAATGAAAATGCAAATCAAGAAGGGGGTCATATATGCTGCATACAACCTTGTATCTGGGATGCTGCTGCATGCCCAGCCCGCAGCTCTCTTGGCCATTCCTGACCTGGGTGCTGTTGCCCTTCGAAACCCCATTGTCTCGCCCTCACCCTCCTGCCAAGAGCCTGGCTGAGCGGCTACCAAGGTCCTACCTCTTCGCTGAGGATCTCCTGGCACTGGGAATAGTTGACCCGTGCTGCCCAGCTCCCGTTAGCGAGGCACTCCCTGTAGCCATTATCTGAAAGAGAAGGTGCACATCAAAGGGGATGGGCACAAAGATTGACCTGATGATCGTCTCTAATGCAGGGGGAGTTGCTGGCATCAAGCCAGTGGCATCTTTTGCTTTGGAGCCAGCTCAGATGCTGCCTTGGTTGCAATTGCAGGACCAAAATCCCCAGAACATTTCAGACCCACTCAAGGGCTTTGGGTCTGTACCAGCTCTGCCCCTCCGCTCTGGGGGACCCCAACCCCGCCCACCACCGAGATGCAGTGGGAGCCGCACAAGTTTGACTTGTCCCCTCCTCTGCGCTGTTTGCTTGATCCCATGCCATCCTGCAGCAATGGTAGCATGAAGTCTTCACTTCTCTACCTGCATTAGGAGCTTTTTTCATCTCCCAGGAAGGACGGCAAGCAGCAAGGCTAATTGGGAAGGAATGGCCACGACAGCCCCAGAGCAGCCTCCGATTAGCGTCAGCGGTGGGGATGCCAGCACTGGGGTGGTGCTGGGCTTCTGCTATTAACAGGAGAGACCGTGAGCCTCATCAGGGCGATAGGATGGGACAGGGATGGGAATGTCTCTGAGGCAGGCAGAAGTATGGATTAATGCAAAGGGACTCCTGCAACAGCATGAGAGGCACTGCAAAGCAGGAGCCGTATGCATGTGATCTACTGCTGCAAAAACATGCAGGATAGAAAAATGGATGTTTTCTGTGGGAAGCAAGATGTTTCTTTTGTCAAAAGGAGCACTTGGGTGGCCGGAAACTCAACTGTGTGCTAGGAATGGCTTTGGGCACTTTTCAAGTGCCTTCGTTTCAACCCCTGCTCCCAGCACCTCATTGGCAGTGACAACGCAGTCACCCGTGCTGGGAGGGGATGAGCTGCAAGGTTGCCCCGTCCTTGTTCAGCTGGGGGTTGCAGACCTCTGTGCCACCTCCAACAGCAGGGCAGGCTCACTCCTCTTCTCCCGTCCCCAAGATGGGGACATCAGCCCTCTTCCCCCTTCACAGGGGTGCTTCCAGGAGGACCTGCTTATAAAACTGCTGCTATGAAACCCCCCTCCCTGAAAGCTGGGATGTGAGGGTGTTTTTTCTTTCCTGGTTGATGGGTCCCACAGAGCCCCCCAACAAGCTCTGAGATGTATTGTCACTCATGCCCCCACAGCCCCTGATGCACTTGGCTCCATGAACTCCCCCATCCCTCGTTCCCCATGTCACCACCAGTGCTGCTCATCTTACTTGTGGTGTTGTACCGTACGCCATAGAAATATTCGGGGCAGGGGCGAGCTACCAGCAGTCCCACCGCACTACGGGGCCAACACGTGCCGATCAAGTCTACGGAGGCGTTGCACTGGGGACCTGCAGGGAAAAAGGGTAGAGGGTTAGTGGAGGTCTGTGGGCCACTGTGGGCCATCTCCAGGCTGTTGAAGGGTCAAGGTTTGCCTGGAGAACTGGAGCTGCAGTCCTGGCTGAGCTGATGGGTCTCTGCAAGCTCAACCCCCCGAAAAGCCTCAAGGCAGAAGCAAAACGGGGTCTGTGCCAAGACTCCCCAAGGGCTGATTGATCCATCCTGGCCATGACTGTTGCCCTGGTCCTGTCTGAGCGCCTGGGTTAAGCCCTGTTCTGACACAAACCTGGTTTTCTGACCTGCCTTCCCAAGTCAGCTGGCAGTTCCCTGGCTCTGGTCTTCCAGCCCTGCTCCTTTCTTCAACCATGACTTTGGCATCCAGCCCTGCAACAGCCACAAATAAGCCAGATTTTCTCTTTCCCAGTGGTGACTCCAGCCTGGTGCTTGTGGGACACTCCTCAGAGCCCCTCCAACCCTCTCACACCTGGCTGCAAGATCTCCTTCCTAGCTGTTCCCGTTGGTCTCTTCCAGCCTTTCCTGGGAAGAAAACTCCAAGCCTGCTGCTGCTATTTCAGATTTCAGGCAGGACTTGTGTGCTTTTCCCAGCTACACAAGTGTGCTAACGTAGGCATTAGGTAGGCCAGATTGCAGGCTTTTTAATGTATAATTTGTGTATATTTAGAACAACATGTACTGTAGCTAAATATGTCCTAGCTGCATTTCAAAGTGAGGTAGGAAGCACAACGGCTGTGATATCCATATAATACCGTCCTTGACAGGCAGCAGATGGATGGGCAGCAGGCCCTGGAAGGGGCAGAGTTCAGTGCAAACCTCTCCTGGGTACCAGAGATGTTTGTGCTGCTGGCACAGAGGAAGGCATTGCCATTTCCTAAGGCAAAGCACCCTGATCCACAGCTCTCTGGGTGCAAGAACACAGCATTTCCTCTCCACCTGGACTCGATGGTTGTTATTTGAACGCCTTTTCTGAAACTTCCTATGGATAGAGCTGGCTAAACAGTGACTGAACGAAAAAGAAAGATACTGTGTCATTAATATGATGAAGGTTTTAATGGGGGGATATTCGTTTTCATCGATTATCTGAAAAATTGTCTCCTTAGTTTCTTGCGATGTCCTCAGAGCAAATTTTCACTGCAAAGAAAAGGAGGGGTTTCATCAAACATTTTTGCGAGGGAAAACACTTCCAAGCCTATGAGCTGGGGAAGCATCAGAGCATGGTGAGCGATACCTCCTGCCTTCCATAGCTTGTAGGGAGAAATTAATTTTAATGATGACCTTTGCTTTTAGCTTTGCTAATGTGTACGGTTGCTGCGGCAACCTTCCCTTTAAGTTAACTGTTTTGAGCCTGTATATCTTAGGAAACAAGGTGCATTTAATCACGTGCAGTGTGGCTGTGCTTATCAGCATCCATTAGCATTTGTTTAGCTCCTTAGTTGTTTTGACCCAAATTTGACAGAGAAATGGAGGGTCACAGAAAATGAAGTCCCTGTTAAAAATTTTATTATAATATTCATCCAGGAAGGGAAAAGACAACTGGTAATTGCTTCAACCGAAGACAAAGTTAAATTGCAAGTACTCTCCCTGTCAGACGCCTGGGACTCCACCCAGGTGAGAAGCTGCTTGAATATCTGGATTAGGAAAAGCTCCGCTTGGATTAAGTCAGCACGGAAGAACGGGGCTTGCACGGTGCTAATGCCCAGAGCAGCTCACGCAGTCACGGAAAACCCTCCCTGTGACTGGTGGGGCTGAGCACAAACTCCATTTTCTCCATATCCCCTCACGCCTCACTTTCCCTCCTGCATCCCAGGGGCTGTGCTGGGGCACAGGCACCGACTGCTCAGGGAGGACAAGCAGGAAGACTCAGTAATTAAAAGTCAGCAGAGCAAGAGAGCGGCAGCGATGGTACTCTGCATCAGTAATACAAAACCACAGCGATGCCATTAATAACCAAAACCAAGATAGATTCATGGAAATGATGTGGCCAGGCAAAGGTGGCATTGTTCCGTCATATGTCAGCTCAAGTTTGGATTTAATATTTCCACATTTCTCCAAGGCACTTGATTTAATGCTGCCTGTCCCTCTTATTAAAGCACTGCGGATACCCACCAGATGACAAGCTGAGTGGATGGGTCTTGCAGTCCCACCGTGGCGGGGATACGGGGTGAAGGTGGAGCAGCATCACCAGGAGCTCAGCCCCTTCCTCGTCCCGTGGGTCGCGGTTATGGTGTGGGGTGACATTCGGGCTTGGGGGCTGCGGTCGGGTGAGTGGAGGTCAGGCTCAGCCAGGCTGTAGGAGGCTCCTGGGACTTCACCCTGCCCACAACAGGCTTCACCCCAGCACTGCTGTAGGCAGTGTTTTGTGGTCTGTCCCACCATTTTTTATTCTAGTGAGTGGCTCTAATATTTTTCCCAGGCTCACACTGAGAAATGCCTAATGAAGAAAAGCTGCAGAAAGCAGATGCTGCTCTTTTTGCTCTCTCCAGCATATAGGGAGGAAAAAAAATCTCCTGCTGGGGAAGGGTTAAGTAAAACAGCGAAGTCAAAGAGTGCCGTGAGGTCTGTGACACCCCATTTGCCCAGAACGACTGTCTGCTCCAGCTGCTCCCCAGTGGCACAGAGCTCCCAGCATTTAGAGTACTGTTTAGCATGGAAATTATATGTATCAGTGATAAATGCTTTCTTATCTGCTTTGCGGCCCATCCGTATTTGCAGTGGGATTATTCTCCCAGGTCCTGCAGATGTCTGCTCCAGCTTCCTCAGCACCATTGGCTGCACAGACAGTTTTGGTCTTTGCAGCTTTACAGCAAGAAAGGTCAATGAATTTCCTACCTGCATCCAATGTCCCCGACTTGGCTCCCTCCCACACAGAAACATGGCATTTGGGGTTGGAAGGAGCCCTTCCTGCTTTGAGATGGGGAATGTGGCACGGGGGAAGTCACTCAAATCCCTTCTCACCCCATTTCCTTCGGATTGTGCTGCTTTGGAGCAATATAAAGCATCCTTTCTTCTGAAGAAAAAGGGTGCTTGTCCAGGGACTTACACTGAGACAACTACATCACAATAACTGCCTCAGGATGACTATAGCAATTTCTCTCCTCTTTGTATAAAACATCCTTGTCCAGCCTGCTTCCACCACTTGCAGGGGCCCCTGAGAGGGCTCCAAGCTAAAGCCACGCAGCCGTGTGAAGCCTGGCAGGGTAAAGATCTCCAGTCCCAGCTAATCTGCCAGAAGATTTTGAGCAAATTTAAAGAGGTGTTTATCCTGGGCCAGCACCACCGGACGCGTGGCCACAGTGCGTCTTGAGCTGATGCCAAGAGGTCTGAAGTGTTATTGTACCACCAAACCAGTGCTCGGATGGTATGAAGAGAACTAAAGCAAAGGTTGTGCTGATATAACCGTGCTGGTAAGCACCTCCTCATCTCACACTGAGCAAAGCTATGCATCCTAGCTTGCTGCTGTGCCCTCAGCAACACTACGGCTGCTCAAAACCTCTCTCCTCTTGTGCGATGCAAAGGGGCCAGGACAGATGATGGAAATCTGAATCACAGGCTTGTTCCCGTGGTTGGGAGTGATGAGGTTATTTATCTAAGGTGTCTCAGGAGGCTGAGTAACAACTGAAAGTTTTTAGCTCATATTTCTACCTGTCCTGAGCTCTTATTTAACCACAATGATCTCTGTCCACCCCTGATGTCCTCAGTGACTGCATTGCTGCTGCTGCCTCTTGGGCAGGCTGAAGCCTCTGGCTCCTTGAGGGCGTCCTGCTGCAGCAGTTGCATTGGGCAATCAGGGCTTCGTCTCCATGTCTAACAAAGATACACTCCCTGCGGCCAGCACACAAAAGGTTGATTGTCCCTCCTGGGCAGCTCCACCACACTCACCATACTGGTGGAGCAGAAGGAGCCATTTCACCCCTTATTGCCCCAAAGCAAGGGTCTTTTGGGGGATGCTCTGATTTCAAGGTGCTGATGTTCCAAGGAGGGGTCGCTGGATCCCAGCTCCAGAGACACTCAGGCGTTAAATGCTTGAGTAACTCCTTGAGGCATTGAGGGAAATGGCACTGGGGGACAATTTATGTTAACATGGGGTTGAAATTGGGGTGGTGGAGCTGCTTGCCTTCCCTCAGAGTCAGGGTTGGGTACTCAATATAGCTGGGATTAACTGTGGTTGTTTCAAAATACTTAGATCCTTGCTCACACCCTACTTTCAGCACAGCTTTCAGTGGGTGTTTCCTTTTATCTTTGTAAGAGTCCAGTCCTTAAAAAATCCCCAGCAAGCCTCCGAAGCATTCAGGTTCCATGATCCTCACCGTAAAATAACACAGGCTAATTAAGCAAAGTGTCTCTGTAATGAATTTTCAGTTTATTGCTGTTCACCATCATTGACTGTCCCCTTGGGTCTTTGTGGCTACTCTAGAGAAGAATAAATAGGAGGCATCAAACCTAGCTTCTGCCACTGGTATTTGATGCATCTGCTCAATGTTGTCACTTAAGACTGACCCATGTCCAGCTTCGGTGGAGCATATATATTTATTGAATATATAATGTACTGGGGTAGGTTTGGGGCATATCTTGTTCTCCTGATATGACCCGTAGAGTGGTTGGAGTTGTGTTATTACCAAGGGTAGCAGCAAGTGGTTTATTCCCTGGTATTGGCTGCGCTTTGCTGGTGGGTGAGCAAAGCAGCATAATCCCTCGCTGGCAGAGCTTTCCTAGCAGAGACTTCTAGTTCGGCTACAACTGAACAGAGTAGCTGGCAACGATTTTACTGCATCCAGTCCAAAGTGCAGTTTAACTGCTGTAGCTGCCACTCATGCTGAGACGTGCCAGGACACTGTTTCATACCAGAAAACCTCATCACCTTCTTCCCACCTCTAGTACAATAAAACCTACGAATATAAAATCTTCCTATTGACATCCCTGTTTCCTAGCTGATGGAGCAAAATGGCTTTATCGATACTAGTATACACTTAAACCACTATGATTTTCTAGATAGGTAAGTTCCCATTTTTTGGTTCCCAAACCTGCCCCAGTATCACTGCTCTCCCTTGGCGCTAAATCCCTGCAGGACTCATTGCTGCCTCCTTAGTCCCTCCTCAGGTCCTTTATTAGTGGAAGTGGTACCAACTGAGGCTGAAGGGAAAAGAGGTGCTGATGTTGTTAATTTGACCTTTATGAATTTAAATTCAAGTCTCTCCCCAGGGGCATCAGAGAGTGAATGGAACAGCAGCGGCACGAGGAGGGATTGCTGGAGTAGCGCCAGCGGTCTGGGGAGCTGAGCCGGAGCAGGTGGAAAGTCTCTTGGTCAAACTGTCACCCGCTGTGAAACATGTTTCCAAACCTGTCTGATGAAGTGCCTGCGAAGGAAACGCTCTCATCGCTCGCCGCTCTCCTGTGCTTCTCAGCCACAGGCTTTTGCTGTATCTGGACCAACTTGATTTGCTTTATTTAAATGCAAAGCTGTGCTCCCTTCCCCTCCTTGAAAAAACCTCCAGTTAAAGAAAAAAAAAGACATTTCTATTCAGTTCTGCCTAGCTTTGGTGTCATTTTCCTTTGCTTTAGGTGAACTTACAGTGGCAGGAAACATTTCCTTCCTGGGAAGGAATCAGCTCCCCCCCCTCTCCTGAGCATACGCACGGGATTCAGGATAACAATTTATTTTATTGTGGTAACAGTTTAAACAACTTAGAAGAGTCAACCATGCAGCCAGGACCAGCCTGGGCTATTAGCAATTGGGTGCCAACTTCTTGAGCTGATCCAAGCTTAAATGCTACAAACAGCAAAACAACCCCGTGAGCACTCCGAGCTCGCTCCACTCGAGTGCTTTCTGCTGGGCTGCTTTGGAAAAGCCTCATCTATCAATTAGGAAGAGGCTTTCCCACCTGGTCAGGTTGCCCCTTTCTTCCCCAGGGAGATGCCACGATGGGAAGCGGTCCTGCAGCTGCAGGAGGATGCTTTGCCCTGATGGGTGAAATGACCTTGGGCCGCCGTAACGGGCTTCATGGCCCGGCGAGGCGGGAAGCAGCTGCGCACAGACCCCGGGGAGCTGAAATCATCAGGAAGACAAATTCACGGTCTGAGGCAATCTGTAGGCTGGGAGCCCTTGGGACAGGCACCTATCCACCCTGGACAAGCGACGCTGATCCTCGCTGCATTCCTTTTCAAGCCTAATCTGGGAATTTCTTGGATTCCAGGTGTTTGGGGGTGCAGCTGACCCAACTTTCCTAATGCACCACATTGACCTCAAGCCCAGCCTGATATGATTTCTGCCTGGGGGAGAAAATATTCACTGCTACTGAGGAAAGCAGCCTTTCTGATGGAGTGGCCAATTATGCATGGGTGCCCATGTGTCCCAGCACTGGCCAGAATCAGGGGCTCACCGAGAGGTATTTTTGATCCATACCTAAAATATCTGGTTGGACCATCACACCTGTGCATGGAGCCTGAATCCCAAGGGACATCACTCTGCGCTGGGGACAGGGTGCTTAGGGGAAGATGGGTAAATCAACGGTGATAAGAGGGGAGGGCAAGGGAGCTCTGTGGAGCTCAGCTGCTCCGCTTCCTGGGATAAGGGTTCGCTTACAAGCCTGCACCCCATGAGCCTGGTGAGCATTACCCCAGGTCTGTCTCCACCACCCTGCTGTGAGCAGAGACCTTTCCAGCTCAGTGCATGCACCTCAGAGAGTGCTGGCACCCTGGTGATATCACTGTCCAGCCAGGCATCCTTATTAAAAAGCGTGAGACTAAATCATGAAGGGCCTGGTGACCTGAGAGAAGAGGAGAGCCCATGCTGGGCTGTGTTTTGGAGGAGGGATGCTGCTCACGGGTACGAGGCGGGGCCTCTCTGTGCATCCAACTGATGCCCTGCCAAGCTGTGTGCTGGAGGACCGCTGGGCTCGTGTTCTCGGCATGTGCCATTTCCCAAGGGTTATGCAGACATTAACAAATTAAGTCTCACGGCCTCGCTGCAATTCTCATTAGCGTCATCCTAACAACTCTCCACGTTAAATAGCCTCAAAACAAAGTTTCCAGTTTTGTAAATATCCCTCCCTAGGAATCGCTGCCTGAATCAGGCAGGACTTAAATGGACCCCAAGGACGAGGGCTGGCGCTGAGCTCCACTCAGCAAGCAGCAGCCATAAGACAGTTTCCTCTCTACCTCTTGTTCTAAGCCCCCTCCTCGAGCTGGGAGCAGCTCTCACATGCGCCAGCCCCACCCCAACTTAGTGAATTACTCAGGTCAGATGTGTGGAGGCGTTGGAGACTTTGCCAACCTGAAGCCTGACATGTTGTGCTCCGCTGTCCCAGGGCGATGGGCACTGAGGTGCACTAAATCCTGCTTGGATTCATGCTAATAAATCCCTACTGAGCAAAGCCCAGTCCTTGCAGAAAGCAGCACCCACTGCTCGAGGATGGTGGCTATTGCAGGGTGCATCCACCAGCAAAGCCATAGCAGAAATGCTGCGCCCTCTCCCCTGGGCTCAGGAGATTCCAGCAGTGGGGGGCAAAGGCCGTGAGCTGGGCATGGGGAGGGTCAGGGACCTGCCTGCTGCCCTGGCTTGTGCCACCAGCTGGTCCGTGCATCGCAAGAGGACCCTGTGGTGCTTGGCCAGTGCTTCTGTGGGTCAGAGCCCACAGAGCTGGACACATGATGCACCGGGGGAGGTGAGTAAGAAGAAAACAATTGCCATTTATCACAGCCTAACATGATCAAGGACAACCACCTTGCCAAGCAGAGTGATGAAACCTTCAGGGAGCAAAGCGCATGAGTGATGACCAGGTTTCTTGTCTGCACTGTGCCCAGGCCAGAGACACACAGGCATCTCCCTTTCCACTGCTGGCATTGCTCTCCCTCGGCTTTCTGCCTCCATTTCTTGGGCTGGGGATGCTCTGCCATGCACTGAATTAGCTGGTGCCAAGCTCTAATTTTTTAAAAATGCATTTTTAACACTGCTGCTAATGGGAGCTGGGTGGCGGGCAGCCATCCGTCAGTGCCGGGCCCCTGTGGCCATCCATCACCCTGATGGAGAGAGCTGCTCTGAGCAGCAGGGACTGGGGAAAGGCGGGCAACTGTGGGAAAATGAACTCTGCAGTATCCCTGAGCTGGGGAGGACTTTTCTCCTTGTCCCTGTGAGCTCCTTTCCTCTCCCCTAGCCACCTTTCCTCCCCCAAGCCCTGCCACTGCTGAGGTGACATCCAAGTCACGTCTTGAATATAGGCTTAAAAGTCAGTTTTGGCACAAACACGTCTTGGGCCTGACCTGGTTGGATGCAAACCCGTGTATGGGTGGTGAGTAGCAGTGAGCTGCCCATGACCCTGCTGGTCTCACCCAGCGCGGCTGAGCCAGCCCTGGCCATGGTCACACCCCCAGAAGCTCCCTGTGGCTGGTGGCCTCCCAAAGTGCTCAGTGACATACATCTAGGAGCCCTGGGGAACGGAGGGTGGCCGAGCCCTGAGCACGTGGTGGCCACACTGCACTGGTGATGTGGTCTCTGCAGAAAGTCACAATCTCCAGTTGTCACCCCTGGGCATGGGGATGGCAGAGGGGGGTGGACATAAGGGATGAAGGTCCTGGTGTCCCTGGGCATGGCAGAGAACGAGCAGTGCAGGAGCAGGGACTAGACAGATGTCTCTTTGCCCACCTGCCCCTCAAGCCCAGCCCAGCAGACATTTATTTTCTCTATTTTTAGCTCTCCGGAGCTCTGCATCTTCTACCTGCCTCAACTGTCACCCTGCAAAGAGGTTGCTGCAGCAGCCAGCACAGGGCTGCAGTGCAGCCTCAGCACATCCCACCTCCCCCCAAAAAGGAGCCAGGCGGCTGCAGATCAGCCCGGAGACACCCCCCTACCCCCTGTTCCAGCCATCCCTGCCACCAGGGTCCCCTGGGGATGGCTAGGGTGGGCTGGGGACGCGGGGCACTCACCTGTGTGGTTTGTGACAGGCGGCAGGCTCTCACAGTACTGCTCTTGGATGGAGGCTGCAACTGGGCTATCCCATAGGAGAAATGCCTGCACGGGGAGAGAGCAGACCACAGGCAGCGTTATATGTGCAATATGCCACTTCTCCAGGCCCCTATCCCTCCTTGGACATGGCAGCAGGTGGGTCAGATCTGAGCTTGTCCATGTCTCAGTGGATGCCACCTCCAAAGCTGCACCATGGACATGTACTCATCCGTAGGATGGGTTTCCCAGCCCAGAGGAGCTGGGCTTATCCAGCCTGGGGCTGTGAGGCTGATGCTCCCTGCTCTGTTTCCCACCCACTGATCCCCTCCTGCCCCAAATATCCACCTCAGCAAACCATACTGCAGCCCTGCAAAGCCCCTGCCAGGCCACAGAGCTTCTGCTATTTAGCAATTTAATCCACACTTTTAGCATCTTCACATCCTGAGAGCAGACAGGGGAAACAGGATGAGCCTGACACCATGCTTAGATTTTTCAATACCTTATTAAAATCACAGCCTTGTAAGCTGTCAGTGGGAAGATGTTAATACACGTCCTTAAGGAGATCTGATCCACAGTTAACCATGTCTGGCTAAAGCCTTTTTCCAGCAGAAAGGCTCGTCTGAAAGCACTGCCATTCCCATTGCTCTGGGAAGCATTGACTGGGATCTATCCCATCCCTTCTCCCGAGCTGCTACTGGGTGGCTCTGCAGCTCCGCTGGAAGTGAAAACCATCAACTCCGTTTACATGGGGAGCTATTTTGGAAAAGCTACTTCCAAATTATGGTGTCTTTGAAGGAGTTTGGGGACACTAAAACCAAGAAAGGCAATTGCAAGTGGAAGATGGCAGAGGGATGGTGCTGTTAGACCCAAGGCTCACCAGGGAGGCAGGTGGGGGAAGGAGGGAACCTGCTCTTTTGCAGAACACCCAGGTTTCTACCAGAACAGCTGTCCATTTTCTCCTCCAGCTCAGAGAGGGTGACACAGTGACCAGGTTGATCCCCTCTGCTCGGGGGATGGATGCCAATGGTGGATGAGGCATAACTCCACTTCTCTCACCCCAAGCCTGCCCTGCGGGGACTGACCAACCCCCTTGGAGGAAAGCTCACTGCGGACTGAATGGCAGAGCCGTGCCCCAACATACAAGGTCATACAGATCCCTTGGGAAGCTCAAACCTGAGCCTGGAGGCAGGAGAGGCTGCAGCCTCCTCTGCTTGCAAGCAAACCCCCAGCTCCCTGGGTGGTGGGCTCAGATGCCGTCCTGTGCTGAGCCAATAAAATGAACAACCACCTCTGCCTTCCCCACCAGCCAGGCTGGTCCCTAGTCCCTGATCTCCCTTCCTGAGTGCCATTTACCTTCAAAACTGCCCTGGGTAGGGAAGACATGGTCCTCCTCTTGCACTGTAGCCATATAAACACTGGCTGCTCTTGCTGGCACACCCAGCACTCCCCTGTGCCTTACCAAAGCATTAGCAGGATTTATTCAGGCACGGAGACAAGCTCAGCACCCACTTGCTCTTTTCCAAACAACTATTTACTGCCTTGGGAAGCTGGTTTTGACAGCAAGAGAGATGTCAGGCAGACGTGTAAATGGAGCTGAGAATAGCTTCCTTGTTATGACTGCTCCAGATGGCACAGGGGATCTGGCAGCTAAACCCTGCCCTGAGAGCAGGTGCCGTGTGGGGCTCCTGTTGTGCTGGTCCTGCAGGAGCCGGGCACCTCCTGGCTCTCTTTGCCAAAGGCTGAGACCACCCAAACTCCAGATATGGGGTAAACAGGGTGTCGTGGCATCAGCTCCCCTCTGTGTTGATGCCCGCAGCTGGCGCCTGCCAGACCTCATGGCTCTTCACATGGGCAACGGGGACAAAAGAGTTCCTCCCAAAAGGGGCTGGGATGTTTTGCCTACCTGAACAGGCTCTCAAGTGTTAATTGGATGTGTTTCTCCTAACCACAGCCTGCTCCAGCCTTGCAGTGCCCGTTCTCCTTCCAGACACAGGGAGAGGTCTTGGCACTGAGCGGCAACGTGGACCAAGCTACAGCTAGAGCAGGGTACGGATGGAGTGCCGTCTCTGGCTTTTTGCAGGCTTTGTAAATGAGGTGAAACCACTACAGAAGGAAGAAAGAAGGGAAAAAAGATTCCCCAAAACACAACAAACCCTAACAGCTTTTTTACCAGGCTCCAAGTCTCGTCTTACTGCAATGTGGCCATGCTCTCATCAGGGGCAGAGCTTTTTTTCCCACTCCTGTCAGCCCCAGATCGAGGGAGATAAGCTGGGGAAGGTGGCAGCTCCAATTGATTTGCATCTGGTACCCTGACAGTCGGGCTCTCTTCTATGTTTTGTCCTGTGCAGGTTACTTTAACCCCTCCCCAGGCTTTGCAGAGAGACTGGGTCAAAGCTTCGTCCTTGAAGAGCTTCGCCTGCCAGACCATTGCTGCCGTAAGATGCCACATGGTGCCCAGCAGGTCCCAGGCTGGCCAGGCTGGAGCCAAGCATGCCTCAACAGCCCTGAAATGGTGGTGGGTCATGCTCAGGCCAGAGAAGGGCTGTGTCCCTCTGCCCTTCCAGCTCTGCTTTGGCACAGGCTATGGTAAATCATGCTCTGCGGTGAAGAACACCTCTGCGACCTCTCTTGCTCTGCCAAAATCCTGGAGAGCTTCAGCTGAGCGTTCAGCTGCACGGGGAAAGAAAAGCAATCTGCTTTTCTAGAAGCAGCCACCTTGCACAGAGGTCCTGGTCAGCCTGGGGAGGTGCTCCCACGGGAACCACGGTTCTGCTCAGAGCTGCACAGACCCCATGAGGTCCCACACTGGCAACAGCTTCTCCTCCACCAGGAGCCACCAATGGCTCCACTGCTGTTGCCTCAGCATCTGCCCAGCTCCCTTCCAGGCTCTGTTAATGTCTCAATTTTACACACGGGGAGGCATCGCAGCAGAAGGTGATGGTGCTGGGTTAACTTCGGGCTTCACAGAGCAGCACGCTCCCTCCTTTCCCCACCATGTTTCCTGCAGCGGGATCAGCTGGTCCCCACCAGCCCTCACTGCACGGCTCAGACACCAAAACCTGATGCTGCTGCAGTGTTTCCTGCCTCCCGCACACAGCAAACACCAGCTGCGGTCAGTGTCCCACCACCCACCGAGTCAAGGCTGTCCCAGAAGGGAAACTGAGGCTCTGAGTCCCGCTTGCCTAAGGTCACTCAGGCTGTGCTGCACCGCGTGGGGCAGGCTGCTCCTACCCGGACCCACCAGCTGTGCCCTGATGTGATGCCATGATCTGATGGGTTTTTTTGGAGCCCACAAGGGGCACGGGGTGGCCGGTCCCCTGGGCCACGAGATGCAGCACAGCAGGCTGAGATGGTGTCAGCTCTTTGGCATGAGGAGGCTGGGGGTCTCACTGCCGGTATGGGTGTGAGCAGCAAACATTACGCGCACACACACACGACATCAATCTTTCTGACCTGCCGCTGACCTAGCAGCAAAATTCAATTAATAACAATTAGTTATTAATGTCCCCTGCAGTGCTTTCCCTCTCCAATCCACAGATATTAATATATTCACATCTGAGTCAAACATCAACCCCCCCGCCCCATGCTATCCAGAGACAGGCTTGTCCCCCCTTGATATCTTATTGCCTCAGACAAGATCGGATCTGCATGGCAGGAAGGGCTGACAGTTCAGAGCAGCGAGATAGATGGCTCGTAGCCTAATTAGCAATCTAAGATGGGGCTTGGGTTTTCCACTGCCAACAGGGCTGTAATTGGAGAGCGGAGCAATGAGCAGGATGAATGGCGCGAGCCAATGGCTTTGCACAAAGCTGGAGAGGTCAGCGGCACCGATGGATGGTGATGGCCGCTGAGACCCCCCTGGGGGGGTGGTCAACACTAGCCACCCTGGAGTCGTCCTTGCTGTAGGGACCTTTCTCACCCCTCGGTTCTGCTCCCCAGCTTGGCTGGGCTTCCTGCCCCCAGACACTTGATGTGGAAGAAGAAAGGCCTCCTGGCACCCATGGGCAGGGGAAGGGCTGAGCACGGTCTCTCTGCCCCAGACCTTTTCTGAGGTTCCCCAGGGTGTCAGGCTGGGATCAAGGCTGCTCTTGGCCCCAAGCCTGCTGGAAAAGGTGCCAGACTTTGGGTCAGTGAGAGTTAAAGGAGATGGATGCCAACCTCGGATGGCAGAGCAACATCAGCAGTGCAGGAAAGGAGGGCATGGAGCAGCACGTCTTGCCAACACCGCAGCCATAGGCTGGAGGTGGCCTTGAAAAAGCCTGACTAAAAGAGCTGCCCCCTCAAATGTTCTTGGAGGTGGCCATGGTGCCTCCAGTCCTTGCTGCCCAGCCCTCCCTGTCCCCTACCTTCATTCTGCTGTGGTGGATCTCTCTGCCCTTGTCTCCTCTGACTTCCAGATACCGTCTTCTGCAGCTGCTGAGCTTCTTGGACCTCTACCTTGCGGGCTTTCACGTGGAAAAGTCCCATCCCCAGTCCAAGCCACAAATGAAACCCCCAGGGAGCATCTGACCCATGAAAGACCCCTTCTCCAACCTCTTCCCTTAGCCTTGACAGTGTTTTTCCACCCCCTGAGATCAAGGTTTCTCCAAAACCCCCACTTTATTAACAAGCACCTCGGTGCTCCGTCGCTTGCTTTCGTGCAAAGCCACATCAGAAGCTCTGCTAGCGTCAAGGCATCAAGGCAAAGCACAGGCAGCAGACAAGAACCACAGGGGGATTTTCTGTGGCTGATGTTTCTCAGGGGGAAGAGCAGGCAGCAAGAATGACTCCATCTGGCATTAAAACCTGTGAATTTATGAATTTAGCCATATTAGAGGGCCAGCCTCTGTCGTTGTGTAGAGAGGGGCTTTGGTGTGAGTATTTATTCTGTTTGGAGTCTCCCTCTGAGCATGCTGGATGCAGACCCTAACAAAAGAATATCAATCAGGGCTAAATGAATGCCCTGTAAAACCTGATTTATGAGCAATTAAAGGTTTTCCTGGATTAAGCTCTGGTTTCTCTCGCTCGCCATAAATAATTCTGACTTCATTTATCTATGAAAAGGGGTGTGGATTTTTGGGGAGAGGTGAAAAAAAGAATAATGGCATTTGGGTGGTGGAATCTAAAGGCATAAACAAGCCGGGGAAGAGGATGCTGTGTCAATCTAAGCGGCTCCTATGGCATCCGGATTTGCCAGAGCAAAGGCTGCTAAAGAAGAGTTGGAGTGACAGACACAAGCACACGCGAGGGCTGTTTTTCTAAGGTGGTTGTATTAAACTCTCCTGCAGATTGTGCATGTGGGGCCTGGTCACATTCACAGATATTTTCATTTTGGGCTTGGAGGCTTGTTTTGCCCAGCTGCCTCCCAGGACCCACATCTTGGCTGCCCTGAGCCCCCTCCTTCACCCATCACCTTTTTAGGGTCATACCCTGGGCTGAACATCCACCGTTTAATTCACCTACAATTTTCCTCCAGTTTATCTGCATTCACAGCTAGGGAAAGCTTGGCCACACAAAAGCCGCATCTGGCATTGCTTTTCCAGGGTGAATAGTATGGGATTTCAGGGTGGAAGAGGGACAATGATCTGCAAAAGGCCCTTTGCCCTCTGCCGTATGAGCAGAGGCAATTGTTTTTGGGTGGGTGACTCATTGATAAAGCAGGTCACTCTGCAGAGAAGGAGGGTCTCTTCTATTAGCTCAAAATACAGTTAGGGAAAAAAGGAAAAACAACAGATGGGCCTCTCGGTATGTTATACCATCTTCAGAAAGAGCCACCCGCTGATGAGTGACAGCTCTCAAGCGTTGGACAACGGCTCCTGGGCTCAGTTTGTTGAGGGAGCCCCATGCTAATGATCTGTGCTTTCTTTTGGGTCCAAATACTGTTCTCCAAGATAAACCCGCAGATGCAGCCCCTCTCAATGCTGCAGGCTCGGACCTCAGCTTGAGCTTGTCGCTCAGAACAAACTTCTGGGCCAGCCCTGTGCAGGATGTCTGGTGAGCAGAGCTGTATTTCAGGGCAGGGTTGAGCTGGCTGTGCAGGCTATTCTCATCGTATTTCTATATATTCATCCTATGGTGATAGAGCAGCTATTCTGGGAACAGGCTGTGCCATTTCCATTCACTTCTTCACTGGAGATGTGAAACCACGGGGATGATTTCATACACACTGAATCAACTCTGGCTTTTAAGGAAAGCAAGGGCTGGAAGAGATCCCCGGGGCCAGCATGTCCTGCTACTGCAGCTCCGTGGCTTACCCAAGGATCTGAGCAGCAAAGGGGCAGGGGGCTGGTTTTTGGGCTTATTGCTGCTGGAGCTGATCAAGGGAGAGGGGGAACTACCCCACCCGCAGCATCACACTCTGTTTCTTCATAAAATGCTGTTGCAAAGAGTTTTATCAGCCCCAGAATTGTTGTTAGTATCTGACAAAGCTGTAGGTGAACTGTTTCTTTCTAACCACTTGTTTAGTTCGTTTAAATGACTTGCAGGGTGCTAGAGAGAATTCTGCAGCAAGTTCGGCTGCCTGTCTCCTGCTCTGTCTGTTCGACCCCCTGAGGCACGTCTACCCAGCAAAGCAAGGTGGACAAATAGATGCTAAACCGGAGCTGCTGGCCAGATGCATGGGGAACATCTTAGCTGTGCTAGGCCAAGGATCTGCAGGCTGCAAAATTTGCCCAAGCAGGGGAGGATCCCCCTTGCTGAGCCCTCCGTTGGAGCTGGGCTGCTGCAGGTCTCTGCACTCGCAGGCTGGATGCTGCTGCGGGTACGCCTGGCTGCAGGGACGTGCTCACTTAAGGCTGGAGTTTCATGGTCCTTTAGCCCATGGTGTCCCCAGGAGAAGGTTGGGATTGTGCTGGAAAAGGGTCTGAATTCTGAATGCATATATTTAGAAGAACAAATAGATAGTTTGGCTGCAAAGGGGTGTTATGTAGATTGGGTGTTTTTATTTGGATCTGTCTGGGAGAGACTTATTTTTCTTGGGCTGGTTTTCATGCCCCCCTCCTGGTCCTAGCCCCAGCACAGAGATGGTTTTACTCTCAAACTCTGGATGCTTTTTGAGGATTTGGCCCCCTGTCTTCACAAGAAGACCATCCTTGGGGAAGACCTAGTGATGGCTAGGGAAACCCCCGAGCTCGAGGAGGTTTAGCAGAGGATGGGAGCTGTGTCTCAGCACTTTTGGGCTTTTTCTTCTGACCACTTTTTTGCTCACGCAGTAGCTATTGGGAGCTGTCATGATCGCTTGGCTGTCCCCATCTCAGACCCTGCCCCTATTGCACTGGGTCTGGGCTTTGCCAACAGTGTCCCCACATATTGGCCAAGCCCACCTGGGCTGGGGAGAAGAGATCCTGCCCTGTCTCACCTTCATTTCTTACATAAGAAACAAACAAAACCCAAACTGGGGAATATAACTGCAAAAGAGCTCCTATAAAACAGGATTAGGGGTGTGCAGTTATAAGCGAAAGCAGCTGCTCAGGAGGGGAGCTTTTAAAAGCCGCACCAACTTGGCAAGGAGGTCGCCTGGCGCACATCAGCTCTTCTCATCGCTTAGGTGAGAACTTTCCTGTCCCAAAGGTGCAGCTAAATACTCCTCCTGCTCTTACTGCCGGCGGTGTAGGCTGAGAAACCGGCCCACAGGGTATGAACCGCAACGGTGCTGACAGGGAGGGCTGACCCTCCGCTTTTTCTGCCGTTTTAACTCCGCAGTCACCACTGGCCCGCTGAGACAGCATTTTGCAGAGAACCAGGCAGTTTTTTTCTTTTAACCCTCTTGACACAGAGGTTTAATCAAAAACCTGATCGTTTTGTTTAACTGCCTACATAGGTTTGTTCAAATAACGTTCAAGATTTCACTGGAAACCTTTTCGTCTCCTCATTTCCCCAGGGTTTGGGATTTAAACATGCTTTGGGCTGGGAACATTTCTTTTCTTGATGAGCCCTCGGGGAGGAGGAATATTCCTTCTGACAAAGCATTTGCATTTTGTGCAGAGCTGCAAAATTAGCAGTGGCTACAGTTCCACAGCGAGCAATTTAGAGAGGAAAGTATTGTGCTTTGCGGGTGGGGGGGAAAAGGAGCGGTTTCTTTAGAAAATCAATTAAGGGGGATACAATTAGGCATGTGCATTGTGTGTCCCCATCCATCACACCCCCAGAGCGGCCGCCCCCTCCCAGCAGCCTAAGGAAAACTGGCGGCAGCTGGTTTCACTGGGAGGTGTGAGGTGGGGAGCTGCTGGAGCTGGGCTATGCTCCGGAGGACCTGGCTGCAAGTCTTCCCCATTTAAAGATCCTTTCACTGGCACCAGCCTCACCCCGCTAGTTTTTGGGCATGGTGACCTCCTGCCAAGCCCCCGTGCCTCTACCGGAGGAATTCTCCTGAGGGCCCTTTGTGTAGCGGTTTCTCCTTTTACTTTTCCCTTCCTTCAAAGAAATGGGAAAGTCATTGCGGAGAAAGCAAGCGGTGCAGGGTGTGGAGGGGGTGACGGGGAGGAAGGCAGAAAGGCCCTTCTAGGAGAAAAGGACTTAAAAGCATCTTACCTGCAGGAGGAGGAGGAGGGCAGGACGTAGGCTGGGCACCATCCTTAACCCCCACTGCGCCCAGCTCCCCGGGGCATGGTTGGCAGCGGTCCCCACTCCTACTGGACTCCTTCTGCCGTCAGGGATAAAATCCTCTGGGCTTCGTGCAGAGGAGCGTGTCCAGGTCTGGTGGGGCTGCGGGGAGCCGGGCAGGTACCTTTCACCCTCCCCCTTGCTCAGCGACCTGCTCCTGCCTTTTATAACCTCCCTCGGAGCCGGTCCTCTGGCTTCCCACCTTCCAGCTTGCCTAGCGATGGGCTACATCCCTCCTCACCAGCCTCCCACTCCCCCCTTCACTCCCTCCTCCTCTTCCTCCTCCCCTTTTCCTTCCTCCACCTCCCTAGTGCCTTCCAACTCTATTTTTTTTCCTTTCTCCTTCCCTTCCTCAGCATCTTCAGCAGCAGAAACTTCCCCCTCGACCCAGGGACCCCCACCTGCCCCCCCCCAGCTCCCCCCTGGACCAGGCTGTCCCCCCTCTGCCCCTTGCACTCCCATTTTGCAGCCGCTGCTGTGGGCTTTCCTGTGGAAGCTGGGGGCTCCCCTCTGGGTACGCAAAGGGATTGGGGCTGCAATTCGCGGGAGGGTTTATGGATTCGGGGACTTGGCTCCAGGGCTCTGGCAGAGGGACTGGGGGAAGGGGAGGTTCCCCTCCTGCCGACACCCTTTGCAGCCCTTTGCAAGGTGGCTGGTGAATGTGGAGGGAGGTGAGAGCCCCTGTGCCATGGGGATGGGGTGCCATGGGCTTCACACCTTCCTTGTGAGGGAGATGCTCCTGAGACAAGGAGGGGGTGTGGGGCGTGTGTCCTTCCACACAGTGGGGCTGTGCTGAGGGCACTTGGCAGTAACAGGGGAAACTGAGTCACGGAGGAGGTTGGGGTGCTGCTGGGAGGGTGGCTTTTCTCCTAGGTTGGGTGGTGGAAGGGGCAGAGGCGGTGGGGCATGAGCAGGAGCAGTGGGGCTTAAACTGGCCAAGGAGAGGGGCACTGGTTTGGGGGATGTGTTCTGGGGAGCAGGAGGTGGAGGGGAGCCTGGATGGTGCTTCTGGGGTCTTGGCTAATGCCCCCCCCCCCCGCCTCAGACATTAAGGGCTCTCTGTTGCACCTCTCTGTCTCACCTCCTGCCATCCCCTGGCAGCCTCCACCCTGGGCTCCTGGGGAGGGTTCCCCTGCATCCCCTGTCTCTTGGGGATGCCATGGCCAGGCTCTGAGCTGGCCGAATCTCTCTCTGGGTGAAACCTGCTCCCCCATGCCAGGGCAGTTTCAGGGTATCCCTTCTGCACCCGCCTGGGTCTTGGGGGGGTCATCACCAGCCATGGCTTGCTGCGCCCACCCCAGAGACTGAGCCAGGCTCTGCCTGCCCGTAGCGACCTGGCAGCAGCAAGTTATGGTTTCTTCTTTTCTTGAGGAAATAGAGTGCCGAGGTGTGCTGCTGCAGGATGAAGGGGATGAAGGAAGACATTGCCATTGGGGTCACCATCCTGGGGGCGGCAAAGATGTTTCCCCTACCCGATGCTGGTGCATCCACCAACAGCCTCTTGTGGGGCGCTGGAGCACACTCCCCTCTTAGTCCCAACCACAGCCTCCACCTCTGGGAACGGCTGCAGACCATGGTGTATCACAGAGAGATCAACAGGAGGGCAGTGTGCCTTGATGGATTCACAGCCAAAGCCTCCAGCCATCTCTGCTGAGCTGCATTCTGTCTCTGAAGCGTGGGAGAGGGCAGGAGGTGAGCAAGGTCCTTCCTGCATCTGCTGGACCAAGGCACAAGCAGCCGGCCAGGGCTGTACCTGAGCATGCAGGTGAAACCAGTGACCCATCCCAGGCCCCAAAGGGTAAATGCTTGTGACCCAGTAATTAAAGGGAATAAACAACACAGACATAAATCTTTTGGCATTAGCTGGATTTAATCAACTGTGTCATTGCTTTGGCAAAGAAGTTTGATAATATGCAAAGCTCTGGTAAATTCAGGAAACTCTTTGTTTCTTAGGTATCCTAACACCCGCACCCTGACAAGTGACAGGATGAGACACACTCCAGAGCCACCCTTGGGTTACCTTTCACTTCAGTAAACCCAAATAAAAATGCAAAATTTTCTAAAAAAGGCTTGAGAAATCTCCCATGTCCTTGGGCAGCCTGGATTTGGCCTGTTCATTAATTCATCATGAGTCTAGGACACAGGTCCACACTCTGGTTTTGGGGGGCTGCTCAGGGCTTTGTGCACCCCAGGGCACAGAAGGCACCTTGCAGCTGAGAGCACTGGGGACCCACGTCCATGCTGAGCCCCTGGAGCTCGTCCTTGGCCATCTCAGGCTGCCCATGGCCACCGAGTGGGACACATGCAATGGCCACACTCTTCTCAGGTGCCCAAAATGTGGGGTGATGGGAGGAAAGCAAAAGTGAACAACTATTTTTAGTCAAGGAATTGGTTGCCAGGGACATGAAGATAATTCCTTCCCCATATATCAGGGAAACGGCTACAGTGCTATTTGAAAGGCCTAATTGAGGGGATTTATAGTAAAATGCAACTTGTCAAATGTGGCAAAGGAAAAATAAAACAGTCCCTGAGACGAGGAAATCAGTCCATTCGTCATGGTTAATCTCAAACTCCTCGGTGCGGCGCAAACGTGGGAGATGGGTATTAGGGGCGGGGAGAATGAAGAGAAATAGCGGATCTTCAGGAAGGAGGGAGAGGAGTGATTTAGCCTGACTTTATCTGCCTTTGGTATATTATTATTATTATTTTATGTAACTGCATATGGTTTGACACTCCTGTTTCCGAGCAGCTCTGTGACGGCTGCTCTGTGGGGTTGTTTGTGTGACTTATGCCACCGCAGCGCTCCTATGTTGTCCCCTGCAGCCATCCCCTCCCTTGCTTGGGAAAAACATGCTGCTGCATGTGTCCATCCTGCACAGTGGGGGCGAGACTGGGACCGGTCCCTGCACCGGGGGAACCCGGCACCCGTGTCCCTGCTTCCCGCATGGGGCATCAGTAGCAGTTTGGGCCATGGGGCTTTGCTTCCAAGTGGGATATCTGTAGGAAAAAGTAATCCTCAGTGTCAAGAACATACAGATCAGATTGGTGGAAGAGTGTAGTTTGGCTTCTCAGCTGAAACCAAGGCTGAGATCGGCAACGTGCCTCAGTTTCCCTACTGCTGCTTTGGGACTGTTTCTTCCCTGCATAAATCGAGTGAGGCAGAGGGTGGTTTTCAGTGTGGTGCTTGGTGGGGTTGCTCTGCTGTGGGCTGAGGAAAAAAAAACAAAGCCACCACAGCACATCAAGTTTCTCCTGGGAGACTTGTTTTTTGCCCTGGTTTTAAAATCCAGTTTGAGGCTTTCTGTCCTGTGCCTGACCCTTTTTCCTGCTCCTAAGCCTACACCGAGGGGAAGAACACTCTCAAATTCTGCCTGACAAAAGAAAGTGGTTGCTGGGACCAGGCTTCCCTCCTTCCAGGTCACCACATCATATAATCGTGCCCCAAATTCAGCTTGTCCTGTTGTATGTGAGCGCTCCATAAGGCTGCCTCATCCCTGCAAGCCTTACGGCCGCTTCAAAAGGAAAAGCAGGAAATCTTAAACCACAGACCTGCTGAACACATTTCGGGGCCGGGGAGAAAAAGGTTTGTTACTCAATCAACAACCTCCTTTTATTGTTCTTACCTTAGGGCTGGGCTGGCAGAAAGGTTTCTTGGGCCTGAAGACCTTGCAAAGGTGGCCTCTGGACCCTTCAGACCCCGTCCATCCCATCAAACTCTGCTGGAGATGCAGAAGTTGTCCATGTAGTTGTGCAGGGAGAGACACCAGTGTCCTCCTGGGAGAAGGAAATCCCAACTAAAACATGCATTGGGCTGGGTTTTGCTCTGACTCATTGCTCCATGCAGCAAATGACCGATTCCTTCAGTACATGGATAATTCCCTCCCGCCCTTTCTCCTCCCCTCCCCAGATTGTGTGCGTCAATAGGAGATACTGTGTTAACAAAAACACCAAAACTGCAAATTAAAACAAGAACACTCAAGGAAGCTGGGAAACCCACAAAGATCTGGGCTCTAACTGAACGTGTCATTTGATTTTTGAGTTTCTTAAAATAGCTTGTCATATTTTAAAATTTTCTTTTGGGAGGAAGTGTCAATTTTTAATAGAACAGAAACACAAAAGCTTTTGTTTTACAGCTAATTAAACCTCAAGGCAGAATGCTAAACTAATCATAATAATAGTCATAATTATTATTTTCCTCAGTCAAAATGCTTTTAGCTAAGTCAACCAAAATTTGCCAATCAGCAGATTGACATTTCTGATCAAACAAAACGCCACAGTTTGTGATTGGGAAAAACTCCACGGTTTTACTCTGGAGACTGATCCCATCAATCCACCAGCCGAAAGGGCTCTGCTTTCATGCACCGTGTGACAGAGAGATGCACGACTCCGCCAGCATCGAGCTGTCCTGTTCGTGGCTGCGTCTCCGTTAGCAGCACGGGGACCCACCCTCCCTTGCAAGGTGCTGTTGCATTGCACGTGGTGCCGTGGCATGGATGGTGGCTGGTGCCGCTCTGCCGAGGCAGGGATATGTCTGTGCCCCGGGGGACCTGCCAGTGGTACGGCCACATCCACAGGGCTGCACGTGTTGCAACCAAGCCACCCTTGCTTTGGGCATGACCCCAACACCATGGGCACGGCCCTGCCATGGGTGATGGAAATGTTCCGCAGAGATCGTGGCAAGGGTTATGGCCTGCACAGAAATGGCTTGTGGCAAAAATACCTCCCCAGTCCTCAGGTCTGTAAACGCCAGTCAAGGCAGGAGAGATTCTGGATGTCTTTCAAATCTAGTTATTTATGCCCCGTACATTTGATGAAATATTAATCTCCTCATATCCAAAAGGCAATCAAATAAAACCCAGAAGGAATGACACACAGGGCCTCGATGGAGCAAGCAAAAAGCAGCAAAATAAAAATGAAATAAAAATGCAAATGTAATGTAAAATTCTATAAAAGGCATCTCTGGTGGCACGAAGGGCAGAGATGAAGTGATCCGGTGGCCTCAGGGCAGATGGGCTTGGGAGGCTGAGCAGGACCATACTGGGATGGGTAGGAAGAGGACTCGGGTCAGGCATTGCTTGGGCAGGTGTTAAGCTTTCCTGTAAGAGCTGCGGTGGGATTTCTTTGAAGGTTTCCCCTTCCTTCTTTTATGCCTTAATTAGAGGGTGGGTTTGTGCCAAGACACAGCCAGCTCGGGCCACTGCGCTCGGGGATGGGAGGAAGCCAGACGGTGGATGTGTTGGAGGTGGTGCCGGCTGTTACTCGTAGCAACCGCGCCATTTGGCGTGGTGGTGGCTGGCAGTCTCGTGGGGAAGGAGCTTTGATATGGGGCTGCTTCCCTTCAAAGCTCAAGGCTGATACAAGGCCCCGTCTCCATCTCCTTTCAGGGCAATGCAACCTGAAAATGGCCTCCAAAGCCATTGTTTGAGGTGTTCTGCATGACTGTGGCCTCCAAAGCCATGCTCCTCTGCCTTTCTAAGCTCAAGAACATGACTCTTGGGGAGCACTCGCGGCTGCAGTGGATGGTGCTGGTACAAAATGGTTTGCACACGCAGCCAAAAAAAGTCTGGCAAAGCGTTATCCAGTTTTGTATCCTCTCAGCCCATTTTCTTTGCACGTTTGGGGATGTTGGCTCACCTTTTCCTTACAATAATCTCACAGGAAATTCCCTGATATTTGATGAGTCAAAAAAACTTTCCGCCTTCTCTGTTTCTCCAGCCATGGCCTGTGTACAGATGAGGTGGTTATTGTGGGAAGTGATGGGAAAGCTACCTTGCCTACTAGCTGCAGTGATAAAATAATTTGGCCACATGGGTAAAAATCGTCTTTCTACCAAACGTTTTTCTTCAGGAACATGTTAACTATGATCCTGTGGGTCCTTGCTGCTTCAGTGGAGGAACTATAAAAAAGGAGTCATTTACTGGGCATTTCTTTTGGTCTGTTCTCTTGTTTTATGAAGTCCCTCCGTCCGTGAGAAGCACAGAGGTTATTAATATACCTATAATGCTCCAGTTTAAGGTCCTTGGCAGTTTGCTGTGTTTCCCATGCATGTTTTACTCCATCATTGCTCAGCCAGGATTTTCTCTTCATTAGGAATAATTAACTGCCGAGTGAGGGTCAACCAAAGGACTGCAGTTTATTATAGGGGGAAAGAGGAAATCACAAAGCCAGACTGCAGAAAGGGATCCAGTTTGGGCAGGGATGTATTTCCCACCTCAGCATGTGTTGTTTAAAGTCTTTGTGGTGGGCATCGTGTTTGAATGGGAAAGTCATGCGTGGCAGCCCGTGCCTCCCTCCGTGCACACAGAGCATTGCTGTGGCAACTGCAGTAATTGCTTCTGCATAGCAGCTAATAACAGGGCAGAGCTGCTTTTGGAGCGGTATATTGCCTTTTCTGGGTGAAGGAGAAAAAAGGGGAGAGGAGAGGAGAGGAGGGGAGAGGAGAGGAGAGGAGAGGAGAGGAGAGGAGAGGAGAGGAGAGGAGAGGAGAGGAGAGGAGAGGAGAGGAGAGGAGAGGAGAGGAGAGGAGAGGAGAGGAGAGGAGAGGAGAGGAGAGGAGAGGAGAGGAGAGGAGAGGAGAGGAGAGGAGAGGAGGGGAGAGGAGAGGAGAGGAGAGGAGAGGAGGGGAGAGAAGAGAAGAGAAGAGAAGAGAAGAGAAGAGAAGAGAAGAGAAGAGAAGAGAAGAGAAGAGAAGAGAAGAGAAGAGAAGAGAAGAGAAGAGAAGAGAAGAGAAGAGAAGAGAAGAGAAGCTTTTCATCCTTTCCCACCCCTCTGCAAAGCAGTGTGTCCCACTTGCAGAAGATCTTTCTTCCTTGCAGCCTGACTCCTCCACCCTCTTGTGCATGTCCTAGGCCCTCTGGGACAGAGCCAGGTATGAAGCTATAGGCTTCACATCCAGGCTTCTGCATGGGGAGTTTTTGACCTCAGGCTACCAGGGAATGCCCGCTAGCAGGAATGATGCTCATTGGTGAAAACGCAGCTCTGTCTGTGCTGATGCTGGGCTGCAGGAAAGCCTGACCTCCCAACTCACCATGGTCAACCCCAGACTGTGAGAGGTCACCAGTCCCCGTCATGGTTCAGGTGTGCACTGGGGAAGGGCCGTCCTCCATTGCCACATCCCAGCCGCTTGGCACTGGGTGTGCTGAACTGCAAGAGAGGACGCCATCCCCAAACCTCTCAGCACTGCAATTCATCGGGACTGGATCCAGCAGCAGAGCCTCACGGATGCACTGGCAGATGTACACTATAGCTCATTCCTCTCTCCCCATCCATCTCCCCTGCTTTTTCCTGCCTGCTGCAGAGGTGACAGCCTCCAGGGTGCTGGGACCCCGGAGCAAGGCCAGGACGTGCAGCTAGCAGCCTCAGCATCTAATTCAATTCTGCAATCAATCCTGCTGCTTGTGTTTTGCCAATTATCCAGAGGAGCAGCTCAGAAACCAGCCGTGATGGCAGCACAACTAACTACAGCTTTACATCTTAAGCACAGGAAGGAAATGGGCAGCAGCTTGGAGCTGCCTCTGTTCGTGTGCCAGCAGAAGGTGCACTGGCAGCGCTCTTACCTGCCAGCAGAAGCAAGCTATGCTTAGCTCTGCCAGGCACAATCCATTGTCCCGGCTCGTGAGCTTTTCAGAAAGGCAATCACATCCACTCTGGAGCAGGGATGTGGTCTCATGGGTCTTCTACTTGGGGTTTTGTTGCTACACAGGCTGACTCAACACAGCTAAAGCCTCCACATTCCCATTAACTTGGGCATAAGCATCTAAATTAACTAATTTTACAAGGTTTGGCTCCAGCTTGGCACTTCAGTGCACTGGTCTGCTCAAAACTACCTCCAGCTGGAAGGGGAGCTCAGCAAGATGCAAAATTTGCTCCATTTAAGGCTGAGCGAGCTGCTGCCTTTGAAAGCACTCTGCACTTTGAAAGGTTCCTGGATGCTGAGGAAGGTATCATAGTGTCTATGAATTCCTCCCCCATGGGAAGGAACTGGCTCTGTTTGCTTTCTAGGCAGACTAGAGGTGTTGGTGCTGCTTAGGTTTATTGTGAGTCCCAAAATATTGGTCTGTGTACATGCTCTAGATCCTGAACCTGCAGGAATGGTCACCTTTCATTCAAGCAAGAAAATTAGGAAATGAAGGCTAGAAAGAGTGACCCAATGTCCAGGACGGTAAGAATCCCAACATGCATCCTTTTTTCATAAATAATCTGGAAACTTAGCCTTTTTAATAGCTGGGGCCTTCCAGGCACTGAGGGATGACTCATTAGCATCAGGTGAAAGGCTCCCCTGAAGCTGAAGGTGCCAAAACAGGTCGAGTGAGGCACAGAAATGCCCTTTGAGAAGTTCTGGTCCAGGAGATATTTTTCCTGGGCACTTCCAAGGGCAGATCGCAGGAGGTACGGCTGCGTTGTTGGAAGCTGTCACTTCTGCTGCCCTCAAAACCTTGCAAATATTTCCTTTTGGAAAGCCACGGGGAGGAGACGCGGTTCTTACAGAGTGCCTGGAGCATGCCAGAGGCTTGGCAGCTGATAAAAGGCCTTTAACCTAAAATTAGCGGTGGAGCAGCAGGCAGGGGAGCGGGCAGGGGGAAGCAGGTCAGACCGTGAGCGCAGCGGCTGCTCGGGCTGCTCACCTGGGTCTCCAGTAACATCATTTGGGGTTCTCCTCCATTCTTGGGATTTCTAGTGCCGGTTAACCTTTCTGACAGCTAATCCCAGCCCAGAAGCACGCCAGCTCTCTTAGCATCACCTGCCCCGTCTCCTTAAGCTTGGCTTGTGGAGGTTCAGTAATTTAGTAAGTGGTGGATTTGCCAGGAGGCCTTTTTTCCTCTCCACGTACAAGCAGCTCAGGTCAGGCTGCCCTCCACAGATTCATTTTGCTCCTATGGACCGAGCCATGCTTGCAGGGACCAGTGTAAAAGCCTCTCTGGGCTGCTGGGGTTTTAGATGAGCACTCTGAGCTGCTAGGCATTTACAGCCGAGGCTCCACAAGAGGATGGGAGCCTGGTCCACCCTCAGAGGGATGCTCTAAGGGCTTGGTGTCCTAGAGATGCTCTGGAACAAGGAGCCAAGAAATACCTTAGCAAGGTAAGATTTTTTGAAAGCAGAGGGATGTGTCCTCGTCCTTGGCCGAGTTATGTCCAAATGGCTTCCACTGGGGCTGGATCCCCAGCTCCGGAGTGGTGCCATGTGCAAGGAGGTCAGAACTAAAGGGACTGCTGATCTATCACTACCTCCGGGCAGAGATCGGACATTTATTATCCCGCGTGGTACACTTATAGGGAAGGTGCATCCTGCACTCTCAGCAGACAAAGCAGCATGGGCAGGGAGAGCAGCGGTGATGTATGTCACGCTGCCAACATGCTGAGCCAGCGCTGGAGCCTGCTGCACCCCATCCCCTCCCGGGGGGTGAACTGCCTCCCAAGCAAATTCACACGTGTGCTCTATAGGCAGAACGTTTGAGACAACATTGCCCTTTCTAGTGAAGCAATGTAGGTCAGAGAGCTGCTTCTCTGAGGCACCTCCATCCCTTTCACTTCCTCCAGTGGGTGAGAGGACAAATTCCAGGATTATTTCTAGGGTCCTGCAATCTGACAACGGTGTGTTTAATCCATCTGATGTTTGCTTGGCATTTCCTCAGCTCCTGCCTTCAAGAGCTGGGGCTTCCCAGCAGTTCCCCTTTCCCCTTCCCAGTTTAGGCAGAGCAAACAGGGGCAGCTGCCACCAACCTGGCTGGGAGGGTGCAGGGGGTCCTGGGAGGTGCTGGCTTCGAGGGGGCATGTAGGGAGCCTGGGAAGATGAGGGAGGAAGAGGACAAAACAGTGGAGGGTGCTGGAAGGAGGGAAGCAGTGACAGCAGCAGACTGACAAGGCTGGAAGAGCAGACCACAGGCAGGTGGGAACCTTTTAAAAATCGGGCTAAAACAAACTGTAGCCCCAAAGGCCAATCGCACCGTCACGAGATGGACCTGGACCAGCATCACCCTGTGCAACTTCCTCCACCTGCATCTGCTGGAGAGCCACAGCAGTTTGGGAAATCAGGCCCTTTTGTGGTGGCTTTCAGCCCTGTGAGCCTCTGCTTGGGGAAACCAGGGGCTCCTCTGTGCTTTCATTTCCCATTTGGCAAACCGAGCTTAAAGCCCATCTCGTAAAGGATGTCACAGAGGCAAAGCAGAGTGCATCAATGCTTTTAACAGGGTGAATTACATTGCAGGATCCCAACGCGATGTGTGTGCAGGCTCTCTTACCGCAAACACACGCACCTGGCTTCGAGCCCAGGGGGAAGAGTCGTGCTGCATTTAAGAAAAGGGGTACCCCCAGGGAAATGTTCTTTGTGCCTGGCCGGGGGTTGAGCAGGCACCGTGCGGGCTGAGGGGCTGTGTCCCAGGGCTGCCACCCCACACCCGGCGTGGGGACAGTCACTGCACAGTCTGTAGATGCCACCTAGGGGACACACGCAAGACCTCACTCCAGTGCCTTCTCATTTGCAGAAAAAAAATCACGGAAGTCCCAAAACAGGGGGCCCAGAAACAACCGTCGCATTTTTACGCGCCAGCAACCTGGTGCTCAGCTGACCGACCAGAGGTCGTTACTAGTCTGTGAGTCTTTTGATGAATTTTCTGTGTTTCAGGCTATACCTGCTGCTGAGCAGATTTCATCTAGGCTTAGGTTTTATTGTGGTTTGCAGGAATGGCACACACTGCTATGACAGGGATGTCCGGCTGCATTTGGGGGGCAAAGGAGGACAAAAAGACAGCTGAATAAATAACGTCCTGGCTGCTGAGGCACGACTCTGATCTCTGCACATGTAATTTTTTAGCAAGGGAAGAAGAAAAACATGCAGGAATATAAATAATGCGCATAGCCATTACGTTCATGCTGCAATGAGATAGAATCGTTGATACAATCCTGTCTAACCTGAAGCAATCCAGGACCTTTGTTGGCTTTTACAAGCTCAAGGCGCTGCAGAGAAAAATTGCTTCTCAGTGACAGGCACCAGAGAGTAGAGCTTTGTTCTCAGAGCAGAGGTCCACCGCTACAAACCAAAAAGCTCTGGCTTGACCTCTGCCAGGGCGCTTGGGTGCCCAGAAAATTGTTAATATTGTCAAACTTTACCTGGATTTTAAGCATTGCCTGGACCAGAGATATCCTGATGAGCTGCGGTTTTTCTTCCAGTTTTCAATGCGGTTTGGTTTTTTTTTCTCTTCTCACTCTGTTATCATTTAGCATGCTCAGTTAGCCAGCTACCAGAAGCCCTTGGCTTAGCTTGGTGGGGAGAAGGAGCCTGTGCATCTTCTTTATCAGCCCTTCTTCCCTGTGATCCCATCAGATCCTGGGGTTGCTCTGGTCCCTTCAAGCTGCTTTTATTTGATGTGAATCTCTGTAAGAGCTTGACTGTGCCTTATGTTCTGCTCTAACATGAGCTTTATAGGACTGCAGCTCCCATCAGGGCTCAGGAAGGGAAACCCTGCCGATGCAGACCAGGGTTTGTCTGTGGGATGCTGGGACCATGGCAATGGCTCAGCCAGATTTCCATCCCTAAATCCGATGTCTGAAAGCTGAAATCATCCCATTTCCCAAAAACAGGACAAGGGCAGAGCCGGGATTTCCTCCATGCTATGCCCAGTGGCTTCTCTACTCTGCTTATGCTGCTGTGATGAAAGTGCATGGGGAGCTTGAGCCGCAAAAGTAATACTCATGAACCAAGTTTGTGTGATTAACCGCGTTATTCCAGCCAAAGGACCTGGGTCAGCCCCCAGTCAGCTTAATGGCTGCTCCGAGGATATTACCCAGTCGATACATCTTCCATGTAATCACCATGCCATGAGGATGAGACAGACTGATGTATGGATGCTTGCCTGCCACTTAACCAGCCCCGTAACAGTGACTGGGATTATTTAACACAAAATGATTCAGGGGCTGGGAAAGGCCATTCAGGGGGAAACGGCGATCTGGAGGGATTCATCGGGGAAAAGGCCTGAGGGCATCCCAGTATTGAGCTTGGGAGAGATTTTTTTAAGGCACTGATATATTTTGTAAAGCAAACCCACATCTTTCACCTTCTTTCAGTGCATTCTCTTTTAACTTTTTTATTGCTTGGTGGGGAAGGTTACTGTAGAGGTCTCCACATTGGGGCTGGTCACCTTAAGCTCCCTTCTTCCCACCCCAGACAAGCATCTGCATTAGGTCAGATGAATCAAGCCCTCAGCAGGGCAAATCTGGAAGAGGCAAGAAAGTCATCAGGTACTGGGGAAAAAAATCACCTCAAGGAATGTATCAAAAGCATCGAGTGAAGGACCAGCCAGGCTGTGTGAAAGCTCTGCAAAGCAAGTCAGAGATATTTGCTGAGCCTTCTATAACACATACAAAAATTTCCTAAAATCCTCCTGGAAAATGAGATGAGTTGAGCTGACGGAAGGGAATTATCCATAGATACCCTGCTAATATGTTGTGACAAGCTCCCTGCTGCTATGCATGAGGTTCCCACTGAAATGCAGCAGCACAGAGACAGCGTGAACGAGTGAGAGGCAGAGAGAGGTTCCCCGTGCTCAGCGGCGGCACAGGGACACCTCAGGGAGGGGAAAAAAGACAAACCAGAGTCACTGGCATTGACCCATGGCAGGAGATAGCCTGGCTGTACCAGTAAATACTTTGGACCACCATTTGCTCTGAAACTGGGGCGTGGGTGTGGTGGCTTTTCAGCTTCGATGTTTCACGAATATCGGAGGTGAAGGGAACCAGCCAAGCAGGACCAAACCCAGGTCATGAGCACATTGCTGGGCTTTTTGGTATAATCCTCTTAGATCCTACCAGCGAAAGAGCTGGTCCTAAAAAAGTAATTAGATCTCTCTCTCTCTCTGCCTGTGTGCATCTCGGTATGTATGAACTTATTTCCCTAGCTCCACTATTTCAATAACAGCTTTTCCCTAGGGATATAAGAGTTGGTACCAGCAGGAGAAAAAAGGCTCTCACATTGCACAGCATGATACCTGAACTGGAAAAAAGCAGACTTTCGCTCCCCTATGATTTGCCGAGGTTTGCTGGTGGTGTTTGTGAGGGTTTGGAGGGGCACTGTGTCTTCTCAAGGAAGATACCACGCAACCACCATGTCATTGATCCAACAGACCGAGGAGGGGACATCCTTTGTCCACCTGGGCTGACTGGATTCAGATGAAATGAAGGCATGGGGAATGACTCAGGGGGCCCAAGGAACAACCGAATGCAGCTCTGCTTCTCACAGAGATTATCTGCAAGGCAGAGCCTGAAAGTAGCGGTGGACAAGGCTGAGTTTGGCCCCTTCTATGCCCCCAGCAGTGTTGATATCCCTAAGAAAATGGAATTTTTGGAACTGTCTGCTAAAGACATAACAATGAACTACGCGAGCCTGGCAAAACAGAAGGTGAAGGCCACAGACAGAAACTGAGAGATAGGGAAACACCTGCTTCATGACTATATCCTTGAGGAGAGCTGAGAGATGGATTAAAGCAAATGCCCCACCTCAGAAGCCCCTGAGAATGGGGTGATAACGTGTGTAGTCAAGGAGAACAACTAATGGGGATGTAGATAAGAACTAAAACAAAGTGCCCAGTAGGAATATCCTTGTGATAACACTGAAAATCAGGTCCATAGGCCAGGAACCGCCCTACCTGTAGTAAATCCCTTAATCTATGGGCATGCGCAGTAAATTAAAGTGAGCTGTACTGTTTCATCAAAGAAATTGAGAACGAGATTAACCCATTATTAGTTGAAGTGTGTGAATACCAGCTGTGATTGACGTATTTAACTGTATAAATGCCTGGTAGTTTCTTGGTGCAGTGTGCTAGCTTTGTGGGCTACCACCTAGCACCAATCCTTGCACAAAAATATCTTCAATAAAATACCTCTGCTCTGTGCGTAGTTTGGCGTTTTGCACACCGGGCGAACGAAGCCGCTTTTCGGGATAACAGTGTTGCTGGTGGAGGGGATGAGGACGGGACAGGCTCCCAACGCCATTTTCAGCACCTAAAGCCACAGCTGGCTTTTCCAAGGACTGGACCCCACTTGTACCCTACATGCAGCGGGCGTCGCGTGTTCTCGCTGCAAACCAGCGCACAGCGCTGGATGCCAAACGTTCCCCCGTGGAATGGCGATGGGAGAGCGTCAGGCTGAGCTCCTCCGCACAGGGCTGTCCCCCAGGAGGGCCCGGGACAGAGGGGCTTGTCCAGGCAGCTGCACCTGCCTTGCGAACAGCCCGGAGGTGTCTCAGCCAGGCTGACAGCACTGCAGCTGCTGCAGGGGGAATTGCCGGAGGCAAGGAGCAAATCTAAAGGCTCAGGCGGAGAACACGGAGCAGCACCAGCCAGGCAGAGCGCCCGGGTCCAGCGACAGCGCTGGGGGAGGCAGGTCGGTGGAGAGCCGTGCCCGTCTGCAGCGTGGGACCAGCTGCGATAGCTATGAACTGATCTGGTCCACAAGGAACTGCCTGGGGGGACCTTGGCGGGATTAGAAAGCAGAGCATTTCTGCACCTAATTGACTTGACAAAAGCATGCCATGCCAGAGGACATGAGGCAGTCCCAGGAGTAGCAGCGAAAGCGCCATCGCTGGGCAGCACTTCCAGCCAAGTAATTTCCAGTGTCCATGTAGGCATGACCGGTCAGTTCCCACATGCTCTCTCTCCAATGCTCTGATTTAGCCTCTTGAAGGACGTGTGGGTTAGCTTGGTGCCAGAGCTAACCAATTCATTCAAGCATGTGGAGAGAGCAGCGGGGTCCTGTTCACTGCACCCCGCTGGCACCACCCCCCCACGGACCGTTCCAGCATCACTGCCCTGATTGGAGATGCTCTTTGCTGAAAAAAGGGGAACTTGTGGAAGCCAAAGAACAGGTTCATAACCCAGCTCTCATACAGGAGGCGTGGAGAGCTTTGGTTTCATTCACAGCAGACTCCCGCAAACCCACAGGTCAGGATTTATTCCTACTCAAGTCCTCTTCCAGCACCAGTCCTCTCACTGCTGGACAAGAGTGAGCTGGTGAAAGACTCAGCTGCTGAATAAGAAAGTCACTGCTGTAAGAACTTGGCTAAAAGCAGTAAACAAGGGGAATCACAGAGTAATTTAAGTCAGAAGGGATGTCTGGGGGACTTCTGGGTCATGTTTCTTCTTGTCCTAGGGCTAGATCTGAGAGAGGCCAAAGGTTGCCCCTAGGAGAGCTCACATCTCTGCACTGAGGATGGTGTCTGGGGGCACCCATGGCATCCCCTCCTCAGCTCAGACACAGCTGGGTTTGGGTTCCCCAGCTCCATGCACATCATGCCACTGGGGACCCGAGCAGGGAGGGTGACCCCAATGTCCCCTGTGAAAAAGCCACCCTGCCTGCAACTGCCCAGAGACAGCTAGGCTGTCTCCTCCACCCACAGGGTCAGTGCACCTCCTACCGCCCTTGATTTTGTCATTTTCTCTTTTTCTTTTTCTTTTTCTTTTTCTTTTTCTTTTTCTTTTTCTTTTTCTTTTTCTTTTTCTTTTTCTTTTTCTTTTTCTTTTTCTTTTTCTTTTTCTTTTTCTTTTTCTTTTTCTTTTTCTTTTTCTTTTTCTTTTTCTTTTTCTTTTTCTTTTTCTTTTCCTTTTTCTTTTCCTTTTTCTTTTCCTTTTTCTTTTCCTTTTTCTTTTCCTTTTTCTTTTCCTTTTTCTTTTCCTTTTTCTTTTTTCTTTTTATTTTTCTCTTTCTCTTTCTTTTTATCTTTCTTTTTCCTTTTTTCCCTCTTCTTTTTCCTTTCATCTTTACATTATAGCTCATCCTCAAAATCTATAAAAATGATATTTAGAAGCAATTTGTATCTTCTATCCCCTATTTTTCTGGCTGCCAGGTCATTTGCTATTCACACTTCAGGAAGATTTAATCTCATTTTCTCCTGACAACTTCCATTTTCACTTGTGCAGGTACTGAGCTCAGTGAGGCCCACACTTCAGCTTGACACACATTTCTGAAAAGCTCTTTCAATTGGAGGCAGATTCCTGGCTTTGCTGCAATTTGAAAAGTATTTGCATATGAAATAAAAAGTCTTATTTAAGGGAGAAGTGCCAAAGGGCTGCAGGCAGTTAGGGCCAAGTTCCGAAAGTTGGGAGCTCGTGTGTTGGGGGAGGACGAAGGGAAAAGGTGTGTTGGGGAGGGGGAATAGAGAGAAAACGAACAAGGGTGAAAAAGAGACAGATGCAGGAGTGAGGGGGAAAGCGGAATGCTGCGGTCCCTCTCTTCCCTTCAATCCCTCTCTTCCCTTCATTCCCTTGCAAGAGAAATGCAAATCTCTCACTTTTACGGGAGGAAAGAGAGACAGATTATGAGGTTGTCCTCCTAGCCTTCACCTCTGGAGAGCCTGGGGTGTTTTTGGAGAGTCTCGAGGCTGTAGTGCTCTGCTGGCATGCAATCAAACCGCCAGTAACCTCTTCAAAAGTCCATCATTTCACAGAGGGGGGATCCAGCCAGGGTGCAGCCCATACTCCCCTGCCCCTGTGCAGTGGAGAAGGCTATTCTTGGTGGTGGTCTGCCTGTTCAAGCTTTTGGGTTCAGGTAGCCCATAAAGACACAGCCCTGAGCTATCTGAGCTTGACTCCAGCCCTGGAGACTTAGTTTTTACCATTTCCCTTGCACTGACTGCAAACTCAGGGCTTCCCATACATTATTCTTTTAAACAGCATCTTCCAAAGCCGGGTCAGCTGCAATAAATTGAAAAGGAACTGAAATGAAAATAACCCTGAATGAGACATTCCTTGGAAGCTGCCTGAGTCTCTGTCCCCATGAAGCCACCAAGTGTAATTTGCTTTTTGGGGGGAGGCTCTGATCTCCCGTGGTCTAACGACTGTGTGCAGGGCCATGTGGCCTTTTGCTGCTTTTGTCTTCTCAACATTTCATGTTCTATTCCAAAGTGAACTAGGTTTCTAGAGCAGACAGGAGCAGGTGCAAAACTGAAATGGAATTAAAAAAAAAAAAAAAGAAAATTGAAAGTGCTAGAGTTAAAGCTCCACTGGGCTAAATGTGGGAATTAATTATAAAATTCACACATATATGTGTGTTCATGTGTCAGGTCTTGGACAGAAAAGAAAGGGATTGCAGAGTGAGATCCATCATCTGGAAGTTTGCCTGATGATTAAAAAAAAGCAGGCCATGCACACCAAGGCCAAGAAAAAAATGACATCTTGTTGCCATTGGCCATGGCCTTGTCCCCTCCGGTCTTTTCAAAGGTCTCTCCAGTGACCCCAGTTTTGAGGGTAGTTCCCAGGCAGGGTTTTCTCCCTCAGTTCTCCATCCTTTACCTGCTCACTGTGTCCTGCTCCCAGCTCCCTGAGCTTCCAGCTCCAGGCTGCCACAGAGCTTTCTTTCCTTGACTCTCCCAGCTTCTGCTGACCATACGAAGGGTTGCAGATGCCATTTGCAGAAGAGATAAATACCCATTATATGTTCTAGCCAGAGCCTTCGTAATGATTCTACGGACTCAGTGAAATCAATACAATTTTCTGCAGCTTTCCAAGCTGAGTGTCCGTCAAATAAAGGAATGTTATTCCTTCTGATTCCTCCCAAGTGTCAGACTGAAATCAGAACTGCATCTCCTTCCCATGGGAATCTATTAACTCTTAATGTTACGAGCAACGTTTGGTTAATAATGTTCCTACTTTCTCAATATGCCTTGTATGCATGGAGGGGAGATGATGTCAGCACAAAGGCTTTGTTAAGGCAACAGAAATATATTGGATCTTCTTTCTGAAAGTGCTCTGTGCTGTCTTGTGTGTGCATGAGAGCAAGAGTGCATGAGGGTGTGCGAAGGGGGATGGGGAAAGAAACCATAAGCTTTATCAGAGAGATTGTAACTGAAAATAAATTGTGCTTGGTGTACTATGGTTAGTAATTCCTGAGTGAATGTGAGACAGGCAAAGTGATAGTGCTTATGTGAAATGCCTTGTTCAATCACTTCTCCACGTTATTAAATGCCATTTGGAAGCATCATTCCTTGCCTTTGGCGTAGATGCACCGGACCCAGGAAACGTGTGCTCTGAAGACACCATTCATGGCCCAAAAAGCTAAGCGGCTGGGAAGTGCTTTGCTATTTTTTATGAATTAAGTCCGTCTCTTGCTGTGGGTGTGGAGCTTTGCCTGAATTGAACACCTTGGTCTGTCTGCTGATGGGTCAACACCTACAAAAAGGGTCACAAAAAAGAACAGGGGAGGATTTTGAAACAGATTTTGAAAGTCTGGGCTAGCAAGAACTTTACCCATACATCTTAATCCATAAGCGCAGAAGTTTCTTTCCCCACGGGTGGGTCTGCACCAGCAGGCTGCAAAGCCCTCCGTGATGGCTCTGCCCAGGAGAGGGAGGCATGCCCTGAGCAGGCTGCATGGTACCAATGCTACCATCACATACCAGCAGGTGGGGTTGGATTCCAGACCTCCAAAACAGGCTTGCTGGGGGCTTCAGCCAGCCCTCCCAGTCCTCAGTGTCCTACTGTCCAGCTGCCACCTTCTAGATAGTTGAAATTCAACTGGAGATGCAGACGGGACCAACATGGGAGTCTATCGGGGCAGTTTAGCCGAGGCTCCTCTTCAGCTGTGCGGTTATATTCTGCAGGTCCCTTGAGCTGCCTCTGGTCACCCATTCCTTCGTGATGCCAGGGTTATCTTGTGTGGTGGCAGTGCCTAGGTATGCATCTCCTGCCTCCTCCTCACCCCGTTCCTCACGCCCAGTCCCATATGAGGTTCTCAGTTGTGCTGGAGGTGCAATCTCTGGGTTTGCTTAGTCAAGTGAACCAAGGAACTGACTGAAGCTTTGAGATCTCCCCTTCTCTCATTTTCTTGAACATACTTCTGCCAGCATGAGTGCAGAAGAGGTGTCCCTAAAGGCTCTGACTTATTGCTTTCCAGGACCAGTGGCAGGTTTTGCTGAAGGAAGTTGCCTGAATGCAGAGCAACAGCGCCTCTGTATTGGTTTATTACACAAATGAAGTTCCTTAGAGGCCAAAGGGTTTTCACCGCACCGAACTTGCAGCGATGCAACACTAAAACAATCGTTTTGAATCCTGAGAGAATGAACTCTTAAATAATTCAGTCAGGGAGAAAAACGATTCCAGGATGTTTATGAGATGGATGAAGGGATTTTAATTAGTTGGCAAGATTTCATTTAAACTGCACGGCACTCCGGAAGGGGGTATATTAGCTCCTTTGTGAAGTTTTATGCTGTTTCTAGCATGTATCTGATGAACTTGCTTTCACTGCAGGAGTGGCACGCATCTTTTTTTAACCACATATAGTCTTCAGGACTAGGAGAGGCTGTCGGGCATCCCTGGTGTGCAGTAGACAGTGCTGGGGAAGTGATGCGCAGAGAGAAGCAATGTTTTTCCTCGAAATGGCAGGAGGCTGGTGCTGTCTGGCAGCTGTCCTGGGTAGAGGCTGCAGGAATTCCTCCCTCATCGTAGATGCCACTTCCAAAGAGGTGGAGGGAAATACCTTTGGGAGCAGCAAAGAACACAGCTGCAATAGCTGCCATGAGCTAAATCAGCATTTGAGTCAGCCCTGCCCAAGGAGGGCTTCAATTTCCAGGTATTTCAAACCTGACCCACTTCCACTTTTCATTAATGGATGAAAAAGGTAAAGGTGCCTGAGTCATATCATCCACCAGTGCCAGGGGTGGTGTATTCCTTTGCTGCCTTCGGCCCTGCAAACAGCCCCCCAGCCCCTTCCTGCGCTGTGAGTCATCCCCCCTGCAATGCCATTTACTCAGCACATTCTCCCACTCAGGCTGAGTCACCCACAGCGCCCGGCTGCGGTGTACTCCCCACCAGCACGGCACCCGCTCAGCAGGAGCTCACCTGCCACGTGTATTGTTCGAGTATAAATCTGGGAATAACCCCGTGTTTCTGAGAGCGGGAGGCTAAAGGCAGGAGCTGGGCTCCCTCTGCTCGCTGCAGAGGTTTTGGAGTAGGTGCACACATCTACATCCCGTTCCCCATACCTGGACCACTGCAGCACAGGTTAATGGCCTCGTGTGACACTCCTGCTCACCTGGAGGAAGACACCAACCTTTTTGTGTTTCTTTTTTTTTTTTTCCATTTTTCTGCAGAGAACCTAAATTTGGATGAAGAGAGTGCGTTGAGGACCCCGCATTTCTGCTGGACAGACCCCAGCTCCGGGCTGCTCTAGCCGCAGGCTCATTCTCATGGCTGAGCCCACGATTTCCAGCCCTGCCAGAGCCGGTTACACGCAGACGGGATTGCAAAGGCACTATTCAGTTTTCACGTCACTAAGCTCTTGAGCCTGATCATTTCTGCTGGACACAGCCTGTTTGCTAGAAAGGCACCCAGCTTTGCTCTGGGGACACCAGAAGGATGGCTAGTGCCTTGTGGTGCGGATTAGTCATGCTCATTGTGGAAAAAACCTTTTGCCTCATTGCCAATGCAAAGCTGCCGGGCTTCAGATCCTCACCTCGGATTCCTTGTCCTCTACATTCAAGAGCACTTGAGTACCTTGTATTTTCTCTGCAGGGAGACACTTATTCACTGTGATCAAATCACCTCTCAATCTGGTTTCTTTTCTTTTTTTTTCCTCTTTTTGATCAGCTAACCAGATTGAGCTCTTTAAATCTCCCACAGTATAGCATTTTCTCTAGGTCTTCAGTCATGCCTGATCCCTGCTCTTGGACCCTTCTGATTTTCCACCTTCTCTTAAAGGCCACAGATGCTGGCAACACCTGAGCTGTCCCTGCAGGCAGAGCCGGGGAAGCACATATTTATTAGTCAGCCCTTTCTGTCTCTAACACAGATACATATTGCATCCAGCCCTTTCAGCCAGGCTGGTGCTCGGTGCTTATGTAGCCTGGTTCATTTTGTGAGCTGTCAGATTCCAGGATGCAGACCCCCATAGGTAAGCCTGGCTTGTCCTTTGGTGCAGGGCTTTTTTTCTGGGGAGAGATGAAGGGAAGGGAGGTGTATAAACAGATGGATTAGAACAGGCTTATTGTATGGGAGACTTGTAATCACTGGCCTGTCTTCTCTTCTTTGCTGTTCACCAATTTATCAAGCTTTGGACATACCTTTATTGCATGTGATTTTCTATCTGCTCCAACGGTGGTGATAAACGGGAGGGAAGCGCCTGGCTGTGGCTCTGCAGCACTCCACCAGAAACACCCCACCAAAGGTGATTTCCCCCTGGCAGCTCTTTATTCATCTGCTTCATTAAGACTGGCAAGACAGGCTTTGTTGGGAGAGGTAATATCTTTTCTCAGTCCAGCTGGGCAGGCAAAGTAATTTTCAAGCTTACTGCTAACCATTTAATCAGTACTAAGCCAAAGGCTGTTCAGAAATAAAAATCTGATGTATCAGAGCAGGTACTTTTATCAACCATAAGTGTGAGACTGAAAAGTCCACTTGACAGAGCCTGCTTCAATCAGTCCATGGCAAGACATTCCCAGCCTTTAGTTCCCAATGAACTGAATGCCATTACTGACTTTCCCATTATTTTGCCCTTGACAGACACCTGTTTAGCAAATGTGTTGTGGTCTGGGACATCCTGCTTGTCTTCTCTGCACAGCGCTCCATCAGCTTCTGCAAGGCCCCCCAGAAGAAGGATTTCTCACTCATTAGCATGTAATATCAGTGTGCTGGAGAACTCTTTGGCGAGCTTTTTGAAGACTCCTGGATGAAAATTTTCTTGGACTATCAATTTGAAATTATATAAATATAGTTTTATTCCTATCAGGTGTTGCTTAACAACCTCCTTAGTTACTGATGGACTGCAAAGCATTTTATTTCTGTCATGTTGTACACGCATGTTTTTCCGCTCCTTCGCAAATATAAAAAATAAATATTATGGGAGATCTTTTCAAGGATGCCAGTATCTGTTCCTTAGAGATGTACAGAGGAATGAAACCTCATCAAAAGACAAGTCTGGAAATAACCCAGTTAATGTTTTTAGGGGGAAAAAATTACCACTGTTTTTGTAAGAGAGGAAGCTATTTCTTAAAAGACTTTAAAAGGAAAACCAAAGGCAACCTCTGACTCTTGTTCTGGAAATAATATAATTACACAGAGCATTCATTTATAGCACACGGTGTCAGAAACTGAAGCCTCCAGGAAAAGCTAAATGAAAAGGAAAAAGGAAACCGAAGTGATGGAGTGACTATCCCACTGTTCACTCATTTCTGTTGGGGGACATGGCACATCTCAGACACCCGCCAGCTGCTCTCCTGCCCCAGCAAGCAGCTGAAGTGGTAGAAGGAGTGGGCATTCCTCTTACCAAAGGCTGCTAAAATAATTCCTGTGCCTTGGATAGTGACACTTGCTTCATCTCTGAAACACCTTTCAGCCAGAAAGGTTGTTTGATAGATGAATCTGAGTTTCCCCAGACACCTCAGAGGTTTTGTCTCTGCCTCTGTTGCTGACCGGAGTCAGACTTAAAGGCTAAGGGTGTGAGTACAGCTATGTTTCTGGTTCTCTTGGGCACCTCAGTGTCTGTCGGTGGAAGTGCTTTGCTGAGGGTCAGCAAAACCATGTGAATGGGAACCTGGACTCCTGTGCTGTAGTGGGTATGCAGCTGATTTACTGGCAAACCTTATTCTCTTCTATTCCTATTGACAGGGTCTTCATGGTCAACAACACAGAAACTTGCAGGAGAAAGTACAAATACATCCTTCCTACCTTGTTCTTCTACTGCCTTTCTCTCCCCTCCACTCCCTTGCTGACACCCCATCCCCATGTCCTCCCCAGTGAAGGCTCACCCTCCTCACCCTCCCCACCTCTCCATCCTGAGCCAACACTTTGTAAGCAGCACTTGTCTAGAAGCTCAGTTCAAAGAAGGAGGGATGAAGGCTTTGCCAGGCGGGAAGGGAGACAGCGGGGAGCAGGGGTCCTTGCACAGAGTATGGGTTCAGGTGCGTAGAGTGAGGGTGGGGGTGAGCACTGTCTGGGCTGTAAGGAGGGGGAATAGGGCAGATACTGTGCCCCTTCCTAATAACAAATACACTCATGGACATAGGAATAAAACAGCCCCAAAATAAAATGGAATTTTGACCAAAAATGTGCTTTGTGAAATTTAGGAGTAGGATGGCTTGAGTGTCCCAGTCCAGCTCTGTAAGTTCAGACTGATTTCCAGATTTGAGGAAAAAAAAACCTTTCCTCTTCCTGTCAACTACCTGCAAATGTAGCCACAGGAAGCAAAGTGCTCTTTAGAAATCCTGGAAGATGTGCGCAGGCATGTCTTACCCCTGCTAGCCTGGAGCCAGGACCCCCAAGCCCCACGTGTCTCTCTCCCATTGCTGTCTTTCTTGTAAGACTGCTCTGATATATCAGACTGCAGCACTGGGAACAGACAGTAAAATGAAATCTGTGTTGCTTCTCTTCACAAATCTCGAAGGTCCCATCAAAAATCACTTGGGGATGGTGCAAGAAATCCAGTACAGTTTGAAGAAGCAGGGGGCGTTTATAATTTGTGCTTGCAGTTCAGTTTGAAATCTTTACTTTTCCCGGCTCAGAAAAGCAAGAAGCAACTTGAAAAGACACTCAGATATCAATTATACTTTCTAAAATATTGTGACTTGAATCAGTCACCTCAATTTGATGAAGAGGGTGGAGAGGGGAAGGATGTATCCTGATTTCTCAGTTTGGTGGGGGAAGGGCCCTCCTGCATTTAATAAAACCAACGTGAGACAAGGAGGTTACATCTTCGCGAGATGCCAAGCTCAGCCAATCTCTGGGTGAACTGCATACATACATAATCCTCATTACATATTCCACAAACAACTTCCACTCCACTTCCAGACAGCCGCCCACCAGCCACTGAGCACGATGATGTTCCTTGCATGACAACCACAAAGTCCAGCGGCTCAGGAGCTGTGGCGTGCCAAGCGGAAAGGCAACGGTCTCTTCTGCCATGGCCTTCTGCCTGTGGCCTCCGAGGCACAGCTGAACACAAGGCCAGAGGATCACTTGAAAGTGGGGACGTACGCCTGGAGCCAGGGCAACAGGGTGCTTTCCCATGCCATATTTTGAGACTGGGAGGATGTCCATTGTAGAATTAGTGTATCTAGCAGAAAATGGAAGTATTTCAGCACAACCTCCAATTGTTTTGGGTCAGGAACGCTTCCTTGGTGCCACATGGCTTAAATCAAGGTTGTCTAAAAGAGATACCTTGAGTTCAGTTGCCAAACATGAGTGGCTACTGCTGTCTGAGGTGCTGCAAGCTATCTGCAAGGTCCCCAGGGCTGGAAAATGTAACCGGTTGAAATATTACACTCTTCAAAAGAGACAGCCTGAGCACCTTGTTGCACCTAAGATAGGGCTAGACATCTCCGTCCAGGAAACCACGACAGGGCCACATGGCTGGTGAGCTGCCTCACTCCTCTTGCTCCATTCGCTGCCTTTCTGCAGCTGAAGCTTAGACACCAACCCCACGTGCTGACACACATGCAGGCACCTTGTGCCAGCTACTAGCGCTGAACTTGCGATGAGCACACCCTCTGAAGAAGGCTGCCAGAGAAAAAAAAATCACTAGTTTATAGGAGAAACAAATGGACAAAATCCCTTGGCTTGTGTTGGGCAGCCAAGACGAGGAAGATGACTCACCCCTTCCAGCTTTCAAGTGCCTGAATCTGTGACACGAGCAAATGCAGCAAAACACGATAGGATACAGGTCCTGTGCCTGAGTGCACTTCTCCTATTTATTGCAGTATGTGGAGGCAACTCTGAACGCTGCAGAGCTGCTGAAAGCTGTGCTGCTGAACGTGCCATGAAAGCGAGGGTGGGTTTTGCAATGGAATAAACAGTACTCCAACAGCAGCTCGTCAGGGCTGCCACAGGTCTGCGCCAGCCGAATTGCGATGGGGGGGTACTTCCCTCCACTGATGTGGTGTTTGAGCTGTGGCCGTGGTCTGGCGGCTGGGGGAGCCGCCAAAAGTCACGCAAATTAGCGAAGCGCAAATGAGAAAAACATTGTTCTGGTAGAAGCACACCAGAAACTGAGCTTTAAACCAAAGGGCTGAAGTACCCTCTGCTTGGAGGACAGATGTGACTCTTCACTTGATGAGCTCTAAGCATTTGACAATGCTGCTCTCCACTGCAAGAAAACCTCTGTTGCCTCATCTTCTCCCCTAAATGAGTCATCTGCAGGTGAAAGAAATGGAAAAGACATACTGCTTATCAAACAAAGATATTTTCTCATCAAACATGCTTGTCCTCCTAAGCCAAAGTCCCACTCTGCACAACACAGGGCTGCAGTCCCAATACAGAAATGCTCTTTCTCCCTACCTCATCCACATCATCCATGCACATGGAGAGATTATGTTGTGGCCGTGATGAGAGGTCAAAACAGATACAAGAAGCTGATAAAAGAGAGCATATTTGAATCAGACAGACAAAGGGTGGGAAGAGGTAACTGTTTTCCTGCCTCTCTTGAGGAGAAGGGGCTCAGCAAATGGGAGGGTATATTCAATGCATTTGACAAGTCATTATCTCGTTAAACCTCTACCTTTGTGAAAGGAACCCACTGAGCTGTGGCCTTTCCAGCCCCTGCTTGATGCTCCAGAGATTTCTCTCCCCTAGGGAAGTCACCAATTACAAAAAGAAACTTGTGCTTTCCAGTGCCCATGAATGCCCTTGTGAAACGAACGTGGCTGCAAAGAGAAACAAAGGAGCATTGAGGGTCGTGACGGGAAGGAGGAAGCAAAGCTTATCAGATACGGCTTGTGAGGAGCAATCAGGAACCGGGGTCACGCTGGCCAGATGCAAGAGGAGGAAACCATAAATGTTTCAAGCATGGATAGACTTGCCCGCACCACACAGCCAAGTTACAAGCGTGTGCCTGGGTGGTACCCAGGGTTTGCACCTTGTCAAGAAGGTCAAAGCGCAGCTGCCACAAGGCTGAGCTCCTGCCTACAGATGTCACCTGAACAGGGCAGGAACTTGGCAGCTATGGATTGTGGAGAGAAAAAGCTTCTGGTTTCCAGAAATTTCCTTGCCCTAGTGCTCTGCAGCCCAGGAGCCTCAAACACCAAGTGAACCATGGTGTGAGACACCAGTTCATCCAGCTTCTCCAAAGCTCTCTGGGGGAGAGCTCAGTGGGTTGCCCTCTGGGTTGTCTCTCTGCTCATGGTGCCATGTCCCTGAGGTCTTCCAAGGTGTCTTCATCCCTTCCCAGCAACTCTATGGGCTTTTTTCCTATCCCTGTGACTGGAACAAATACCCTTTCTCCTTTTGGCAAAGCTGTGCAATGGTCTGAGAAGTGCCGGCGGTAGCCGTGCAACTGGAATAACAAGGGCACCGAGAGTGAGTAGTGAGCAATTAGATGCTAGATGAGCAAACACCACAACTATAGACTGTCAAAGGAATAACATGGGACTCTCAAAGACCCTATCCAATTGTGTAGAGAAGGATGTGGACACTGAAATATCCAAATGTAGCTTTTAAGGAGGATTAGCATGAATTCAACGCAAGCCTTATTGCTTGTACATTTGGTATACAGATTATTAAACAGATACATGACAGAAGATAGCCAGCTTGGTACCGTGTTGGGAGGACAGATTTAGTGTACCCAAAGGGAAGATGCAAGTTACATTTATGTTATTGGATAGCTTATACTGCCCTGCTGTTATCAGCTGATGGCAGAAGGCGGCTACACTTGCTATTTGCTACCTGACAGAGAAACCTGTTTGATGGATCTGCTGCTGGGTCTGGTTGTGCCTGGCACACCTGCAGTGAGCTGGACAAGGCTGGATTAGGGACAGAGTGATCCATGGTCTTCCAGTGTGAGACCAACTCATCTTATGCCCTTCCAAGGGCCATATGAACACACGAGAGACCTCCCTTTCATGCCAGGTCCTATAGGTCTCCAGTTTCACACTATGCCTGTGGACTTACATACAAGTAAAACTCAATTTAGCCACTGAATTTTGCTGACTTTTCCAGTGTAAGGGGAGAACAAACCATTGGGTTGTCAGAACAGCAACCTTCCGACTGGGCCAGGTCTGCACAGCATCTCTCCATGTCTTGGTTTGGAGCAGATTCTCAGGCTGGACATTTAGTTCAGGATAGACCAGCATTTGCGTCTTTGGCATTCAACATCCCTGGTTGAGAAGCTCATCAAACTTTGTGACAAAACCCAAACCCAATTAAGTTTTTCCCTGGATCCTAATGATGGTGTTTTCCACTGATGCCCCCCAAATTAGAAGAATTTTTATGCTCCTGGTGACTTTCAGCATGGATCTAAACCTGGGCCAAAGATCAGAGGATGTATGTCAGCTCTTGTTTACTGAGAGCTGAGCAAGAGCCCTTCGTGTCTTGGAGCGGGCAGAAGAACTAAAGCAAGGGCAATAAATATTTGTTCTTTGCTCGCAAAGGAATTTCCCTGTAAGCCTCACCAGTCTCCAAAAATATCTTGACATGTTATTTTCTCCTTTCTCCTATTGATTCTTGAAGCTGTCACTGTGACAGACAGTGGAAAGCGCTCTGCAGACACCCTTCTCAACAGGGAAAGCTTTCAGCTGCCTTTTGATTTTTTTGTTTAATTTTTATTTTCATACCTTCACTGTCTTTTCGGTACCAGTTCTTCAATTCAGGAGGGGGATCACTTGTTTCAAGCCTGACTAAGTCACTGACTATCTGATTTTCTCATTGTTGTGTGTTTCATAATTCCTCCCTCATATTACTCTGGAAGCAGTTTTTGACCTGAGGATTAGGTGCTAAAAGCTAATAGCGGGCTGGTTAAAAATTAATTGTTCTCCTTTGTAAAGAAAATAAATAAATGAATAAAGATTAGCAAGTGTGCTACTAAAGCACACACAACACTAGTGTCTGCCTGAAAGCCTGCCGGTGAGACAGATCTTTTTGTGAGCTGTTCCAGTGGTCTGTGGAGATAATTTGTCAGATGGATTTGCTCCATACCTCTGTCTTCACACAAGAAGCAGAGTGTGTTTCCAGTGCATCACTTAGCCACCTGAAATGGGCTGAATATATTTATAAACCTGTTTCAGATGCCTGAATATCAGTTCAGGCGTCACTGGCAGACTGATTCTTATCTTTTGGCGCTGAAAAGCTGCTTGATGCCTCTAAGTCCGGATGACAGATATGAGGGAGAGTTTCAGAGATGGTTCAGATGTGGGATGCTTTACTTCATCCCCAGCAGAAATCTCCTCCAGAATGACAGAGTTTGGATGCGAGGTGTGAGGAGCAGGGCAAAGAGGAAGGAAGAGGCTGGGTGGTGGGACTTGGCAGTACGACACGGCGCAGATTTCTTGTCAAGGGACTGCTCCTTGTGTAGGTGACTAGAGCTGCTGAATGGATCCGGATAAATTCATGTGAATAGAATGAATGACTGAATATCAGAGACGTTTTGGATGCCCTGGTTAACAGCTTGTGTGTGGACTTGATCTAATGTCTGCTACAAAATGAGCTGGTTTCCACTCTGGGAATAGTCGGAGTCTCAGTTTATCAGATTAACAGCTCTTCTACTTTTATTAAGACATAGCAACCAACCGTTTGCTCCTTCTTAATCAGCCCAGGTAAGAAATACAGTAGGTCCATTTAACCTGCCTTCATGGCTGCATGTGATCGGGCACTGTGGCTCAGCTGATGGCTGGTAACATCCTAATTCCACCTAAATCAGACTTGGCTAATGTTCATTCCCCTGCCCCACTCTGAGCCCTTCTCCTCTTGGAGAAGGAGCCAAAAGGCAGACAGTGATGGCATGAGAGGAGGAGATAGCATCCAATTTTCTTTTCTACTCTCCCAAAATATGGTAGTGTTGGCTGCTGTGTTGCAGGGACTGAAGTTGTGTCAGGGTGGATGTGGCCGGATCAGGAAAGCATCCGTTAGTGAGGCCTTTCCTAGCTATAAGGTGCTCCTGGGCATTCCTGTGGGATCCAAACCTCAAACTGAGGATTTACTCTAGCATTTGCCTCTTCTCTTTCCTGCACAGCCACGCTGAATGTGCTTTATTTCGACAAGCACGATAAAGGGAAAGCCTGAGGGACTAAAAAAAATAGTAATTTTGGAAATGTCAAAATATTTTAACAGTTCTTAATTGACATGAAAGATCTCATCATTGTCAAAAATGGAAACGTGTCTTTTGTGTTCATTGCAAGACCATGAAATGCTGTTTCATCTCTGCTCAAGTGCGTAAGGAGTACGAGATGGCAGTACAGAAAGGGTACCGAAAAAGAGAAATGGCTTATTCCGTGTGATTTGGAAATGCCATGCAGTGGTTAATGCAATGAGGGGTTAAAGGGGATGTGTAATTGTGAGTCCCTTTGGCTCCTGCTTCTTTGTGCAGGTTGGTCAAGGTGGCCCCTAAATCAGCAGTTATCCGACTTGCTTTACCTCCCACGCCTGTGCAAAACAGGCAAGTTTCAGCAATTGTACTCCTGGCCTTTCTGAAGCTCACTGAACATTTGCAGAGCAGACTAAAGGCCTCGTCCAGGAACTAATAGCAAGATCATCTGCCGAGATTTTCTGAGTGGGTTTCTTGTAGCAGGCGCTGTCATGGAGCTCAGAAGCAGCAGCAGCAAGACTGTAAGGAGAGCAAGATGCCCTCCCTGCTGCCATGCCTGTGTCTCATAGAGCAGCTTTGCAATGTAATAACCAACAAACTGCAGTGCACTGTCTTGGGCAGTGTGAATGTGATGTCCTGGCTCCAACCCACATGCTCAGTCCTGGTCTTAGCCCAAGAGAGAACCTTGGAGAGTTAGAAAGAGGAACCAGGAAAAATGTTGCTGCCAGCAGAAGATGCCTATTGCTTGCAAATAAAACCAGGCAGATGGCCTGCTGAATTTAATTCCTTAATTAAAAGTGCTTTATTCTCTAAGCTAATTATAGAATAATTCCTGCTGCGGGAGGGGCTCCTTTGGCATGGAGAGGGTGGTAATGAACATCTCAGTCCGCCTCCTTGTCAGCAGGCTCAGCCCTTCATTCTGCCGCCTTAGGGATAAAGATACCCCTGGCTGCTACCTCCAAAGTGGACCCTGTGAAGGAAAATAAAAGAAAGGAGTATGTGGTCTCAGACAGCGCTGGCACGATGAAATAGGATCTCACTGCCACGCCTGTTGCAGCATGGATAACCCAGGGAGCTCCCACGTGAAGCTAGACCCCAAACTGGGTCGTGACTATTAGTGAAAGCTCCACTAGAGCAGATACATTTCTTACAAGTGACAAAAAACTGGTTTTAGATGATGTTTGGTATGATTAGAAGAAGTTTCAGCCAGCGCTGTGATTCTTTTCTTCAGGTTTTGCACTTCAAACTGACTTCAGCCTCCACACGTTGCATGAACCTGGAAGTGCAACCTCACTGTGTGTCCCCTTGCTCCTTCCATGAGACCCTGCGTGTACGGTGCATTGCAGAGTAAAGCTCAAAACACAGACAGCAAATTACATGAAAAAGGACCATTTATGCAAGATGTAAACATTTAACAGCTTGAGCAACACCAAGCCCTTGCAGACACCGGGATGCCTTGCTGTCCCAGCAGCTCTCACCCCTAGGAAATAGCCTCTGCCGGTGCAAAGTGCCTCCTATCTCCCAGACTTGTCATCCATCAATCTGATGGCTCCGCTGAGTGGCAAAAGATACAGCAGGCTTCTGCCCTCCTTCTTCATCTGTCTCCTGTGACCCTTCCTAAACTGAAAAGCAGTGAGGTTCGCCCTGTCCCCCTCCCATCCTTTACTGAACACTAATTCTCCCGGGCAGCCTTCGTGATTTCCCCAGCCCTGCAGGTTTATTGTCCCATCTCCAGCCTCGCCTTGCAATTAGAGGAGAAAAAAACTGATGCCCACAATGCTGTCTCGACCCCTTGTGTGTGGCTTAGGCTGGCTTTGGCTTATCAGGGCAGAAGTCGGTCTTATCGGGGAGTGTCGGCAGGGCTGTGTCTTTCAAACAGGGCTCAGGGAATGGAAATGCTGCTGATCTCTGTCTGCCTGGCATTTCTGTCTCTCTTTTTCCATCAAAATCAATGCGAAGGATCTTTTTCAGCCCCTCTCTGGGTTAAGGGGTGGGGGGTAGCGGGGGAAAGGATGGAAAAATACTCAGCAGCTGAGAAACTTTTCACGCAATTTTTCCTGCCTGCAGCTTCTATATATAGGTTTAATTAGAACATGAAAGGCACCTCAGGATTATGCTGTGAGATTTGTTTCCTTAGCCCTGTAACTAATGCCCTGTGGTTTCAATAATGCTGCCTTGACTTCGTTAGCCTGCAAGCAAATATCTACCTATGGAAATTGCAGAATTGCTATCCTGGGTCAGAGCACCATGTGAGCTCAGGGAAGTCAGAGGCTCTGCTTTAAATGCTCTCTAATTATCTCTAGCCAAGGTTACGGAGGAAGCGGTTTGGCACCTGTGAATTGAATTCTTGGGAGAGAGCCCCCTGAAATGAGCTTCTTTGCCTGATACTGGAAAGTTTTGTCTCTTGCTCACCACAACCTGTCATGGTGAAGGCAGATTAACTCTTGCTTACCTGGGAAAAGAGCGAGAGCTCTTTCTGATGGGGATGTCGAATTAGCCAGCTTCGTTCTGGCTGCCAGGCTAGTGTGGTTTGCCCCTTCAAATGATCCTGGATAAGGGCTGTGGCCACGTAGCTCATAGCAGCAGCTTGGAGGACAGCTGTTCATGCCCGCCCAGGCAGGTTTCTGGCTTGCAGGATATGGCCCATGGGGCGCTTGCTGGGGGTCCTGGAGACCCCAACGTGGATGCTTTTGTGCGGGATGGGCGCTTGCTAAATAATTTTACCGGTGCTAAATGTCAATAAGGCTTTCTGTCCTGTGACTCTGCATCATCAGACTGAGGCTGAAGACCATGGTGCCTGCAGGAGGGGCTGGGGCACAGCCAGGGGCTGAGCTCCCTGCTTGGGCACAGACCGCACAGACCGTGCTGGTCACGCTGAAATAGGGTGTCATCTTTAGTCCTGCCTAGGGAATGCTTCTTACGATCTTCTCCAGCATCATGGGCGTAGCTGGATATTAGGACCTAAAACTGGGGTGAGGCTTATGAACCACAGCCATGTGATTATATGGGAAGCTTGAGGAAGACAAACACAGTCCTCAGTGTTCAAGAAGGCCTTCAGAGACCTTAGGTGTTTGAAGTTAAAACTGAATTATACTTTTTTTCCCCCTTTTTGTTTTCAAACTGCAAAGGGATCAAAATCCCAAGCCTTTCTGCAGTGCACTTTTATGAGACACAGGCTGGTGTTGCACATATTACCAAGGAACCTTAAGAGTCTCAAGGACTGCTTTCTACCTGAAGCCTTTCTCAATTACTGCCATCAAAACAGAGAGCAGTACAGGAGCAAGGCAGAAGGTGCATCTGGGGCTGCTCCCTCCATCGTGGAGATGCACTCAGAAAAGCTTTTTGTCGAGCAGATGAGCTCAGCCCCACTTTTCTTTTACGCCCCACCATTTTCTATATACGCGAGTTAGCTGACAAAACTGCTGCTGCAGCTTTCTCTCCTCTCTCCTAGGATTGTTATTTTTTTAAATTGTCATTATTATTAAAGGCACAACAAGATTTATTTTCTGTAAAACAAGCCATGTTATTGTCAAGACAGATTTAAAGGGCTGGATTAGGAAGGGGCATTACAATACATTTTGTATGAAAATGAAATATCACGAGCAGTTTCTTGGCAGACCTAATGTTTTTCAGGGCTGTTCTTTGGGAATAGAAGTCTCAGGCAGGGACTCTGGAAAAAGTAGAGTGCGTTGGTATAATGAAAGGCTGTATCAGAATGGATATGCACGAGCCGGGCAGATTAATATTTAATGAACAGTGAAGTCTGCTATCCCCTAATCATTGCATGCCCGGGATTTGCAAAGTGGCTAATTTTAAAGTATTTTGTATGGAATTATTCATGCATTAAAAACTACATGACTCTTGCAGTCTGAGTCTCTGAAATGGAATTAAACTCAATGAAATTTAGTCATCAAGATGTCAGACGTCGTGTCCAGCTGAGACAATGGCAACGGGAGGAGGGTATTGATCTTATTAAAGGCCTCGACAGAGCTGGAAAAGACAGGGTTTGGACAGACAGCCTTCCTGCGGGACAGCGGTGGCCTCATCCCCATGGGTTTCTTGGGAACCCACAGTGGAATGGATCCCTTGTTGGGCTTTTCAAAGCAAGGAAGAGCCAGTGGTGGGTAGCAGGGCCAGTAAGAGCTACAGAGCAGGGAAGTCACTTAGACGGATGAAAACACAGCACAAGGCTACTGGTACTGGGGCAAGAATAGAGCTGGGTCAAAACCAGTGGCCTCGCTTGAGTGACAGTTCTGACACCACTGTCGTCGTCTTTATTTTTGTTTGTATTTTGCCTAGAGTGATTAACTAAAACACACTTGTTGATCCGGAGTGTAATGAGACTTTACTTTGGCTTGAACAAGTGTTTTTTGGATCTCAGCTCAGACAATTCTTCTGGCACATCTTCTAGCCTTTTCCCCACTGGTTTCTGATAAAAGAAGAATGTTCCAAAGAAAATGTCATTTTCACTTCGAAAATGATTTTTTAATTGAGGGGTGGGGAGGAAAGATTTTGTTCCCTGGCATCTTTAAAAGGTTTCCACTCTTTCCCTGTTAGAAAACAGTTTGTGGGAGTTAATGCACCTTCTTGAAAGTCATTGTTTGACCCAAGCCTGTGTTTTGGGCAAAAAATGCGAGGCAGAGGAGAATGATTCTTCCTCGCTGCACAATTTATGAATGCAATAAGCTCATTGACTTAATGAGAGAAGATAAAAGAAACCAAATAAATAGTGTTTACAGCTATTTGAATGCTACTAATTATGCCGAAGAGTGTTACAGAAGAAGAGGGAGGAAAAAATATGGCAATAAATGTATGGGAAAGGCAGACAAGGGAAGGGCAGAAGAGGTGGACGATTCATTTTCTTCTTGTGTGCCTGCATGGTTCCTCAAACAAAGGGTCTGTGTTATCAGTATGAGCAATAATGATGATACCGGCTCATTAGGAAGATACAGTCGGTAAACACTGCAGTTAGGAATGAGAAAGTCACACTTATGGTCTTAGCTATGACCCTTAAAGTGAAATGACCTTTGTTAATAACGAGGGAGGAAAACAAGGCGTGTGTGCACATGTATCTGCAGCCTCTCTCTGCCTTTGCATGGAAGCAGTTGGAGCATTTTATTTTGTTATTTTTAGAACAAAATCTTGACTCAGAAATCAATTTATCCTTTCTCTGGTTGATTTAAAACAAAAGGTGAGCCTGAAAATGAGAAAACCTTTCACATCAGCTTGAGAAAAATGCTTTAATCAACCCAAAGTGAAGAGTTTTCTTTTTCTTTTTCTTTTTCTTTTCCTTTTCTTTTTTTTTTTTTTTTTTTGTTGTTGTTGTTGTGGACTGTACAAGGATTTGGCACTGGACCTGCCCAAGGCTTATTTACTCTTTCCTCACCTTTTTTATTTGATCCCTGAAAAGAAAGATACATTCTTTTCACAGCAATTATTCTAAGTACAGCTAGAGAAAGCCATGTTAAGTCCCAATTTAAATGTTAAACATAATTAAAAGACTTTTCTACATTGTGAATTGTTCTTTTATCTGCCTGCCCATAAATGTTAATGTATTAATGGTCACAGTTTGTCTCAGATGTAGGAAGCAGCCTTTTCCTCCCATTGCCTTTTTTAAGCAGTAGGGAAACAAGCAGAGCAGCCCATGCCCATACGACCATGCAAAAAAGTTTTGATACAGTTTTGCTTCAGCTTTAGTTGAAAAGCCAATCCCTTCTTGCCAGCTGATTATTTCTGCTCTTGAATATACTCTTTAAGCCAAAAACTTTTATCTGGAAGCAGAAACAGGCAGAGGTATATTTTAAAAGTCTTTATTAAACTACAAGCCAGAAGAAAATTGGTGAAATTAATAACTTGGTGTGATTAATATGAAGCTTTTTTTTTTTTGATAGCTGGAGAGATGAGGAAATAGAAGCTCGATGCTTTCTAATGACATGAAGAAAAGGTTCATGTGAGTGTTTGTTCACTGCCAGATTCTCACGTCCTTGTGTTTAACAAAAGCTTTTGAAAACACCGACAACCCTCCCATCCAGGGTCTCCACCTCTGAGAACCCTTGCTCCCTGCGATTAATTTCTGTGGACTTTGTGCATCACTACCAGGCTAACAGCCTTTAGATACTTATTTCTTTGATTTGATTTAAAGCCTCTCTCTGGGCAACTGCATTTTTATTAGCCTATGCACAAAGGGATGGAACCACGCACGTTGCAGCTTGGTGGATTTCTTGGGAAAGCTGCCTCAAGAATCTAAACACGTGCGTGTACGCTGGAAATAAAAGTATTAAAGGCCAAAATTTACAGACCAAAAAAAGGAAAAGAGGACAAAGGAAAAAAAAAAAAAAAGAAAGAACATGCAATTTTTAAGTCCTGTGGCCAGACCAAAAGATGGTTTAGGGACAACGGAAAATCAATGCCCTTGGGAGAAAATGATGCAAAACACACAAATGTTAGGCCTGAGCATTGCTGTGAACCAGGCACAGACCTGTGAAACCTGCACATTTTTATCATGTGTGACATTTCCGAACTTGCTGAGCATACAAAAGGCAGCTTTCCTCTGCTTTCTAAAGGAGTTTCTTCTAATTTACACCACTGGCTAGAAGTCCCCCACAGTTTTTCAGCTGAAAATAAGGATTTAAAGAAACTAGAATATGTCCCTGAATGGACTGATTCTGTCAAGAAAATGATTGAAGTGGGAATTGAATCTTTTCCTTCTGCTTTTATAAAATTCAGGCAGAGAACCGAACTGCTGCCGCTGGAACGGACCCAGCTGACCACATCAAAGTGAAGCGTTTCAAGGTTTGTCAATCCTTGTCACACTTTCAGAGGCTTTGTTTAGTGAGAAATTTCAACTTGTCCTCAGCGCTGGAAGATTACAGATGTGTTTCTGGACGTGTGAGCCGGCGAGCATCAGAAAATGCAGCGCCCGGACTTCGGGTGAGCAGGGCTTTGACGGCTGGTGCTGGGTGCCACATGCTCACACCTGAAGGTCCATCCCAAGATGATGCTGTCTACCCTTTCTTTGTCCCCACTTTCTTCTGCATCCATAGTGCTTTCTCTCTTACCCCGTGTCCATGTACTCATGGCCCTGGAGTTCTTACTATTAGAAAAGGGTGGAAACCCCATTTGTGGAGCTGTTGGGAACTTGGCTGAGCACAACTCTGTGAAACCAGCCTGGGTGCAAATAAGCCCAAGGGGGATATTCCTATTGGGAGCCCTTTGCTCCTCTCTCTCCTCCATCAGTGCTGCCGGCGCTGGGCCCCTCTGCTGCTCTAGAGAAAGGCAAGAGGGAGGCGTAGCTCTTACATGGCTGTGGGGGTCCAGCAGAGGACAGCTGGGAATCGAGGGAGGTTGGCGTTGCCGCGGGAAGAAGGCATGGTGAGACTGTGCCTGCAGCAAGGCAGAAACTCCTCCGCTGGCATCTCCGTGCGGCTGGCACTCTTTTCCCACCTGACAGAGCTTCTCCCCTGGAAGATATTTGGCTCTGCAGTGACTTGATGCTGCTGTTATCCTGGCAGAAACAACAAAAGCACTGGGTTAATTAGACACACAACAACATAAGTGCAATTAAACCCAGACAAACTGCTGAATCAGAGTAGCAAATTGCCCAGAGACTGGGGGGAAATGCTGGTTTGCTTATTCCTTTTTTTTTATCATAAGGGCCGATGAGGCACAGAGTGGCCAAGCAAATGCTGCAACACGAGATGCGCCACTGGCAAGAACATTTAGCCTGCTGAATAAAAGATAAAGCTGGGACTGGGAAGAGCCCAGCTGCTCAAATCAATTTAGGTTGGTTTCACTCTAGGAAAATCCCAGGAGTCTGCATTTAGCAAACATCTTTGCAACTTGGCTGGAAACCCACCCCAGCTGGGCCAGCCCCACCAGTCCATGCCACTCCCAGCTCCCTGTTCCAGTGATGCAAACCCATGGTGGAGCAGTCTGACGGCCAAAGCACCCCCTTGGTCCTCACCAAAATCCACACCACGGATGTCTTCCCATGGGATCTGCAGGAAGGATGTGTGATTTGCTCTGCAGCGTGCCTGATCGTCAAGGAAGAACTCAAGGACACATCAGGGCCACCTGAGAATGAACCTGTCGGGCATTGCTGCCCCATAGGGTGCACGGAGGGAGTTTTTGCACCTTCCCACCTCCGCTACACAATTTCTGCAATACTTGTTTGCAGCAAACCCATCTGTTATGCTCGCTCTAGGGTTGGTTTCTGTCAAGCTGCTTCAGTGTATCCCACTAAAGGCATAAAGTTGAGACAAGCTAGTGAATTATAAGGTCCCCAACAGTAGGATTCAGCAAGCTGGCTGCTGTTAATCTTCCCTTTGCTACTCAGTTTTTGTTCTGCTTGTAATAAATCCACGTGTCCTTTGCTGTTGAAACTGCAGCCTCGCTACTGAAAAGGAGGAAAAAAAAAAAGGCAGAGATTGCCATGTGCAGAAATAGAATAAGGGATTCATGTCTTGGCCCGGCCAATACTTCTGCTTATCGAGGTCTGAGCCTTATCGTGGTCACCTGGTGTTAAATGTAATGCTACAGTAACTCATGGTGGACTACAACAGATTGGAAAAGCTGTGGGATTAATGCAGGAAATGGGGCACACAGCGCTGTGTGATTTCTTATAGCAGGGCTGAATGGGCAGTTGGAGACGTGATGTGATGTTGCGTCCAAATCTGGAGTAATATCCGGCTGGGAATTTGTTGATGAAAGTCTTTTCCCCAAATGTCATCTCTGTGGATTTACAGCTACTTGTGGGAAAAGGTCATATTTATAATAAAAGCTGTGAAAAAAGAACTTCTGCGACTATCTACTATTTGCTTTGATATGATCAAAATAATAATCTCTGTTTTAGTTCAAAATTGCTTTCAGCCTGGGAATTTATGTAAAGCAGAAGTTAAAAATATTAAAAAATAATGACGAGAGAACACAGCACTTGATAGCACTCAAATTTCTGCACGTTTATGAAGGTTTGTCATTTGTGAAAAATGCTGGACTTTTGACTATTCACCTCCAGCTGAAGCAGGAAAAAAAAGGCAATTCAGAGAAAAATCACTGGAGGGCTTTCAAATGTATGCTGCATAGAAGAAAAGGGGCAGATCTGATGTTGGGAAAGAGCTGCATCTTGGTGACAAACCATCCCACATCCCTCCCGGTTCCCCAGTCCCTCTGCTCGCAAGCTGCTGAGTTCCATTTCCTGCGGCTCAACAAATCCCTAATCCCAGAGCCGATTTCATGGTCAGGGGTTTACTTAATGTCTAACCCTGATTCATGCTGACAACAAGATAGCTTTATATTACTTGTCAGGCTAGGGAGCATTGAAGAGGGTGCAAATTTATATTAGCTTCCAGGCAATGTAAGATTGCCTTTGTGTGGCTGAGAAATGCAGAGCCGTCGCTGGGGCAGTGCTCAGGCTTGATGCTACAGAATATGCAGTCTTTCATAGTGAGACCATAAGTGTTGTGACAAAGGTGGAGTACGTTCCGAGGGATAATATCTTTTATTAGATGGACAGATATAGTTAGAAAATGGAAAAGCTTCTGGCACATACCTCTCTTCTTCAGGTCTATAAATGTTATATGGCGCTTTACAGCCATACAACCAACCGCGTTCCTGGCTATGAGGCTGTAAAGGATGCTCCCTAAAGTCAAGGACAAAATAGGAATGCCAAGCCACTGCCATCCAGTAATGCAGGTAATAAGGCTTTCATCTTCTTGGTGAAGGAACAGAACTGGATTGCCCGCATTTCACAGAATCCCAGACTCACAGAATGGCGGGGGGATGGATGGGCCCCCTGGAGCTCACCCCATCCCACCCCCTGCTGGAGCAGGCACCCCCAGAGCAGGGGCACAGGGCCGTGTCCAGGCGGGGGGTGAATGTCCCCAGGGAAGGGACCCCACAGCCTCTCTGGGCAGCCTGTGCCCCTGCTCTGGCACCCGCACAGGGAAGGGGTTTGTCCTCATGTTCAGGGGGAACCTCCCGTGTTCCAGCTTGTGCCCGTGGCCCCTTGGCCTGGCGTTGGGCACCGCTGAAAAGAGCCCGGCCCCATCCCCCTGACACCCACCCTTCAGATATTTATAGGCACTGATGAGATCCCCCCTCATTCCTCTCTTCTCCAGGCTGAACAAGCCCAGGTCTCTCAGCCTTTCCTCACAAGGGAGATGCTCCAGTCCCTGACCATCTCCGTAGATCTCCCCTGGACTCTCTCCAGTAGCTCCCCGTCCTTCTTGAACTGGGCCCAGAACTGGACGCAGCCCCCCAGATGTGGCCTCACTGGGGCAGAGCAGAGGGGGAGGAGAACCTCCCTTGCCCTGCTGGCCACACTCCTTTGAATGCACCCCAGGACACCGCTGGCCCCCTTGGCCCCAAGGGCCCGGTGCTGGCTCAGGGTCACCTCGCTGCCCCCCAGCACCCCCAGGGCCTTCTCAGCAGCGCTGCTTTCCAGCAGGTCCCCCCCAGCCTGTGCTGGTGCATTTGAAGGACTTAAAACCTCAAAAGCAGAGCCCTCACCTGGGGAACGGCCTCCTGCTCTCCCCCAGCACATCTGGCTCTGGGCACACCCAGCGATGGGACATGAGCTACCTGGGACTGGGGGTATTGAGTTGGTGGACCTGCTGATAACCCCTTGGGTGTCAAACAGGCAGGGGGAAACCAAGCAGAATTGTTCCCAGGCTCTGGAACTCATGGGTCTTGGTTTCTTAGAGCAGCACATGAATGGTTTCTACCTGGATCTTGAAAATTTCCATCAGAATTCGTGGGAAAGGAAGTTTTCAATGCCATGTTTTCTTTCACTGTGGTGGGAAACACAAAGACCAACATGCTTCTCCACCCTGTGTAGTCCCCAAGACGAAACATCAAAGTATTTTCTTTGAGGAAACTTCTACTTTTTTGATAGGTCTGGTCTGAAAATGCTGTGGATTCATCTAGAAACTGTCATGATTTGAAGAAACTTGAGCAGGTTGGTTTTCACAGACTTTAACTTTCCTCAAGCGGGGAAAAAAAAAATATCCTTTTTTGAGCAATTCTCCTGTTTAACTTTCAGCAGATGAGAAGTCACAATGAACTAGCCTTGAGTAGGAGTTGAACATGAGAAACAGACTCTTGCAGAGGAAGGAAAGATATGAACTTCATGAACTTACTGGCTCAATCACATAAAATCGAGCAAGAGAGCAATGTAATTTTTTAAGTGATGGTGTGTTGCTGTTCCCAAATCTATTTTTTTTTATTCCAACTATTCTAGCTAGTCTAATAAAAGATATGACTTTACTCCCCATACTTTGCCCAGTTGATTATCTACAAATGTCAAATTCTGTCTCATGTCCTCAGCAGATGCAAAATTAACTGGAGTTGCCCCCATTTGCAAGTGTGAATCTGTTAAAAGTGTTTTATAGTAACACACTGGGTTGGATAACATAGCACGGGGAAAAGTTTAAAAAAAATTGTGTAGTCTCACTCCCACAGAATGAAAATCCTTGTCCTCCTTGTTCCATTTACATCTTTACACTGTGATACGGATGCTGATATTTTTAATACATTTTGTAGGATGTACTGAAGTGCTTTTTAATATACTCAGATGTTTAAAAGCACTGAACATTTTGCTTTTTTTTTTTTTCTTTACCCAAACCTTTAGACATTATTAAAACAAAACAGTGTGATATTTCAGAGGCAAATGCCAGGAATTTCAAAATTCCAGAAATCTAATTTCTATTGAGGGTGAAAAGCCAGAGCAGAGATTTGAAAATTTCATACCAGAAGACCCTTCGGCTCTGATCCTGACATGGGAATTGCCCGTAAGTGCTTATAAGGGCATTTCTGGTCGATCCATTTGCTGGCCTGCTCAGAAGCAAACATGAGCACTTCCCTCCATTTCTTCCAAATGCTTTGAAATTGCTGCATCCCAGCAATTGCTTTTGAGTCATTTGTGTAAAAAGAAGGGAAACAAGCTGGTTAAACGCATCAGCTGGTTTGTTTCTGAGACACTTAGAGCCTTAAGCATGTTAATACCCGTTTATTGCTCCTGAAAACCCCTGCCCAATACAAGTGCTGGTCTTTTCCAGGCCTCCCCAGATGGCTGTTCTGGGGGACAGGGTGAGGATGTCCGTCCAGGTCCATTGCCCGGGGCCAGGAACATCAGGTGTGAACCCCCCCATTGCCCCACCCACTTCTTCTACCCCGTCTCTGTCGGCAGCACCCCTGGGCACAGCGGGTCAGGGTTAAATGAGCAGCTTGCAAAGAAAATGGGTATGTTTGGTTATTTTTTCTTTCATTTCTGCCCTCACCAGAGGCCCCAGGGCTACAGCTGGTGACACAGAGTTAAGAAGTAGAAACTTTTTAAACTGAGTTCTGGCCCTCACAGGAAAAAAAGATGGTAACGTGGGGTGACGGGGATCCCTTTGTAGGGAAACATGTGGCAAAGCTGACGGTAAAATCTTGTTCTCCAAATAAAGTATTAATGTTGACATAGGAGAGGATATTCCTTGGGAGTTGGGTATTGCTGCCATAACTCCTATTTCTTCCCCTACCCTGTGCCACAGCACTCAGATGGTGGGTTTAGGCTGAAAGGCAGCAATATTTACTGTTGGACAGTGACTCCAGAGCAAACAAGCTCACAGTTTACAAAAGAATTTCTCCTTTCATTAGCTCCCATCTCCAAAAACTCAGCCTGTGCTGCTGAAGTCCAGACGCTCTCCTCCTTTGTGAATCATGGCTGGTGACAGAAGTTCGCAGGGCTCCCGCTGGCCTGTGTGACAGCACTGATACCCCTGTGTCTCCAGCAGAAGATGGATAGGTGTACTTGGGTCTCCTGCAATTGGATTTGGAGAAAACACCGGCACAACCCAGAGAATGCCACTAACTAAAACCAACTGAATTTTTTCCATCTGCAGCTCTGACATTATCTATGCCTCCTGGGACACAGGAGGTCATCATTTCATTGCCAGGGAGGTAATTTGGGGAAGGATATCCCCGCCGTCCCTGCTATATCGTTCTTCCTCATTCATACAACGAAGCTCATGCTGCTGCGGTGCTTTGTGAAGACCCAAGAGGTTTTCTGCTAAAGGGGTGCACTTTCATCTAGGGATGATTGTTTCTTAGTTGTTCATTACTTTGTAGTGTAAAGATTTTTTTCTTAGACAGTTTCTTTTGCCTTCTCCTTAGACGCACAGTGCTGTTAGCTTTCTGAATGATGCTGGCAAATTTCTTTATAGCAGTACAGGACCAGAAAGGGTGAAATCCTGTTCCCTTGCACACTGGGGGAATGTGCCTCTCTTGCATACCTTACCCTAAATTTGGGGCAGTGACATGGAGGTGCACAGACGGTGCTGCTCAGTGCTGAGCATCCTGGAGAGAGCCACTATGTGATTTTGTCTTTGCAGGCACCACCATCTAGTGCAGCGCACTGGAACTTCATGTTTTCCCCTCGGCTTTTATTCTGCAATTGCAATTAATTGCTGGAGTCGGTGGAATAATTGGTGCTTAATAAATTAGCCACTGCAAGGAGCTGTTATTCTTCTAAACTACTGCAAATGGTTGTCAAAGTGGGCATGATTTCTACAGCCATGCTGATGGGAATAGTCGCTGCTGGATTCATTACAGACTCACAGACTGGTGGGGGTTGGCAGGGCCCTCTGGAGCTCACCCCGTCCCACCCCTGCTGGAGCAGGCACCCCCAGAGCAGGGGCACAGGGCCGCGTCCAGGCGGGGGGTGAATGTCTCCAGGGAAGGGACCCCACAGCCTCTCTGGGCAGCCTGTGCCCCTGCTCTGGCACCCGCACAGGGAAGGGGTTTGTCCTCATGTCCAGGGGGAACTTCCCGTGTTCCAGCTTGTGCCCATTGCCCCTTGGCCTGGCGTTGGGCACCGCTGAAAAGAGCCCGGCCCCACTGATGAGATCCCCCCTCAGCCTTCTCTTCTCCCGGCTGAACAAGCCCCGGTCTCTCAGCATTGTCTCTAAAAGGGAATTTGCAAAGTGATCACCCTGGCTGCTCTTGAAGGAGGGGTGTTCTCTGGATTTTGAAGTTGACCCAGTGCCTGCCTGCATGACAGGGAAAGTCATCACCTCTGGGGAGGCTTGTGTGTGAACCGCCCACCAAGCAGGTCAAGGGTGTGGACATTTCTCAAGATTGCTGGTAAGAGGTGCGGAGTCAGAACCCTTCCACCTGGGCAAGCCTCTCCTTTGATGCTTGGTACCCTACCTATTTACTCTTAAAAGCTCTCCATATTTTGACAATCTGGCTCATTTTTCATATGAATTGCTACGTAAGGACGCAACACCAGCACAGTAGTGCAGGAGGTCTCTGTTGCTGAGCCGCCACCGACTCCTGCTCCCAGAGCCCCATTGCTGGATCAGTTGTAGAAAGTGAAACTGGAAGGTACAAAGCGAGAGGTTCATTAGAGCCAGGCTGGCTTTTCTTTTCCTGAGAAGTGTCTCAGCATTTGAGTGGATCGTACCATGACTTCAGCTAAGGACCTTCAGATCTGAGACCTGCAAGGGCTACAGGCTAAGCTGGAGGACTTGCTTTTCCTCCCAGTGTGCTGGCTCTTCCCCCAAAATTAGGTAAAGAGGGAGCAATGTGACTGTTACTCACCTACAAATTAAGTAGGTTTATATGTTTGTTTGCCCTGGCATACTCCTCCAACAGTGGTTTCAAATGGAAGCTGATTTTCCCAAATAAGAAGATGGAGAGGCCCCCACCTCTGGTGTCTGGGGAGAATTGCCTGGTAAAGCATGATCTAAAGCTGTGGCATGTGGCCTGTTTCTCCCCCATCCCATGGCAGCCTGCTCGTGGTCATGGGGTAGTGATGGGCTGACATGCTTTGGGGGACAGAACCGTGGGGCAGAGGGCTCCGAGCTTGTCTGCAGCATTGGTCCTTGGCCGTCTGGGGCAGCCCTCCACCCCTGCCGTTTGCTCACAGTCAAGCAGAAGTTTCAAGTGGTGGAAATAAAATGACATTATTCCAGGCAGAGATGATTTAATGAAAAATGCATCGTCTTACCATGGTTTCAGTGAAAGTATATTGGTTTCTGCCAGATTTAATTAGAAGCCATCTATTCTCGAAACTTGGGAAGAACTGGCACGAGAGGGGAGTGAAGATAAAAGGTTTGAGAGACTTCAAATCTCTTGCAGGGACTGAATTAACGGACTTTAACCCTTTGCCCACAAATGAAACTAAAGTAATGCTTCCTCCTCCTGAACATGCACTGGAAAATAATCATATGAAAACACTAAAATAGTCATGAATTTATGATCCTGGCTCAGGAATCACTATTTTGCTTTGGTTTTGTCCTAAAAGGTGAACTAAAAAGATTATCAGTAAAACTATTATCCACCTTAAAAATAAGAGTAATGGTAGGTGAAACAGAAAGTTGCATTCAGCAAAAAATAAATGTTTCTCTCTACTTTAAAAGGCCTTTGAATTCTGGTTTTGTCTGGTTTTCCCAATATTGCGTTGTGGCAGTCTTTGAGATGAAAGCACTGCAATGAGAAATCAAGACGTTTCATTTTGCAAGTGTCAAGACAAAGAATCTTGACTTTTCCAAAGTCTTTCTACCCATTTTCTTTTAAGCTTAACTCAGCAAGTCTGCAAAAAGCTATGGGGCTCTCGGAAAGAACGTGACTTCTCTTTTTAAACCTCCCATTTGACAGATGACTAAAGCCATGTTTGCTAAAAGGCGGTGTGTTGATGAGAGACCAAAGACTTATATCATTTTGCTGGCATTGACTTTGCTACCAAACAGCCCCAAATACTTCTTTCTGAAAAATAAATGGTCTTGGGATAACTCAGTTTGAATGCTCTTATTCTGGTTTAACCTTTGAAACCAAATTAACCTTTCCCAAAGCGAGGCATTTGTATTCTGGGATAAACGCACTCACACACAGAGCTATCCTGCAGTTGCTGCGCACACTAAATTTGGTCTCACTGTACCACGAACAGGCACGCAGAGGCAATGGGGTGTGCTGACACCCCCTGCTGCTTGGCAAAGATGCACACTCTGGATACTGGTCTTCATTGATTTCTGAATTTGATATTTGTCAGATAAAAAGCAATCCTTGAATGAATGAGTGACAAAACGACATGACCGCCCAAAGATTTTGTGCCTCGGGAACCCCAGTGAAATCCTTATCAGGGATTTTTACACCTGGTGTCTGCAGGAAGACAATGATTTAACGGAGGAGATGTGAATCATCATCAGAGGGTTTTACAAGGACTCTGATTCTGCTTTCAAGTGGTTTTGTGTCAATTCCGCTTAAACTGGTTTGAAACAAGGTAAATGGAAATGTGCCATTCAGACAGATTCATCCAGACAGCAGATCACGCTGCTCTAACTAGACTGGTTTTGTAAAACCTGGGCTGGGGATGGAACATAGAAATGCTTCAGCTTCCTAAATACCTGCATTACACCACCATGGAGCAGCTCGCCTGCGGAAAATCAGCCAAAGGTTATGACATGCTGAAGATGACTTCCCCACCGCCTGGGGCCATCCCCGTATCAGGCAGTCCCCGAGTGCTGAAAATGATGAGTATGTAATGACGAGTAAACGTAAACAATTGACTCTGACAAGACGAGCTCTGGAAGAGGATGGTCGCTTTGCTGTGTCCTGGTTTTGATTAATGGGTGTCAGCCTTGCATCTATCCTGCAATTATCAGCAGTTTCCCCGAGAGGAGGAAACAAAGCAGTTTTTGGCAAGGTTCGCTCAAATGAATCATGGTTTTCTGTTTAAGGGCTTTTGCGTCTTGCAAATTTGTCTTGTATTTACAGCTCCTTCCCTGCTGGGCTTCTGGGGATGGGGGTTCCCTGCTGGTGCCACAGCAGAAATTATGATTGCCAGGGTGGGTCTCTGGAGCGTTGGACTGGTGCCATCATGGGAGCGGCTTTGAGGAAGATGCTTTCAGGAGATGCTTCAGCCTCCTGTGCAGCCACCATCTCTGCTGCTCTCTCCAGGTCAGCTACAGCAGCTGCAGTGGGGATCCTGCCCACTTGCTGGGCTCTGCTCTGCTCATGCTGGCCTTCACTGAGCACTGGGTAAGTGAGGTCTTTCCTGGCCACTTTGTTAGAGGCAAGAGCCTTGAAATGTTCTTCCAGTCTTAAAAGCATTATCTGCTCTGGTGATAACTGTTATCGTGCCTGGCTTCCAAGTGAAGATCCGTGATGGCCAATTTTTGGCTAGTTGGGAACTTGTTTCTGCAGTTTCCCAACTGCCCTGGAGAGCTGCTTCCTCACTACCCTGACCTGCTCATGGGATCTGAGTCCTGGCTCATTTTAGTCTAGCAGCAAATCTCCCATCACATCCCGCCTGGCCAAAATCATGGCCAGATGCAGAGCTATGACAGTGAAATGAGCAGCGCTCGCTTTGTTCTTCCATTAAAAGTTGATTTGTTGCTGTATGAAAACATGAATAACTGAGAAAGCAAAGACGGGACTCTTGTTCCCCGCTTGCTGTTATTAAAACTCTAAATCAGGTTGCCTACAGAGCCATCTCTGTTACCTTCACAAATGAAAGTAGGGAATTGGCCTCTTTTGTCTCCGATGGAGGACGCAAGCACTCTCAGCAGCGCTAATAAAGCACCTGGATTTTCCTGAAACTGCCAGTTTGCGGTTTGCAATGTTACAAGCCACCAAAAGAGTGGTGTAGGAATAAGACTCAGAGACCTTCCTCCCCAGGGGCAGCTCTGCTGTAATTCAGACCAGCAGAAAGAAGGCAGTGGACAGGTAATTGGGCCGTGCCTTTGCCTTGCTGTGCTGCCCAGGTGTCCTTCAACTGTAAATCAAGCTTTGGACTTTTTAGGTGTGGATATTTGTACTCTAGAAACCCACATTCAAGTGGGCTTTCTCCGTCCATAAAAACCTAACCCAAAAGTGTTGCTTTTGCAGAGACATGGCTGGAAGGACTACAGGGAATGTGGTGGGGAAAGGGGATATTTATCTTCTTCTGTTATGTTTAGGCTGATCTAATTTTAATTCTTTGTTTCAAAACACACAAAAAAAGAAAAAAAACCAACCCAATGTTTTGGTTTTGTTTGGATTTTTTTATTGTCGTTACACAAGGTTTATGTTTTTTTCATTTGATTCTTCTGGCAGCCTTTTTTTTTGCCCAGATATCACTCACCAGCTTCACTACAAATAGCTTTGGCTGACCTGAAAATGCTTTTCCACTGATCAGATAATTCATCTTAAATGCTCTGCCAAGTGAGAGCAGTGAGTCACTCATGTCTCTACAAACCTGGTACCAGCCTGCTCCACCAGCCAGGCCAGCAAAGCTCACGCCCACAGAGAGTGCTCAGCAGGGCTTTTTTTCCCCACTCTGATGCCATTAAACCAGGGTAAACTGATCCCTCCTTCATCTTCTGGGATGAACTTTCTATCCTCCTAGAGACAGGAGACCACCAAAGACACCAGGGGAGAGAACTGGGGATGCATTTGCAGATGGGAATGAGCAAGGCTGTGCTTGCAGGGAATGTCTTCATGCATGCCTGCACCTACAGCTCTGCCTTTTGCAAACCAACAAAACGGAGAGGAGGGCAGGAGCGTCAGATGCTGGGAGGACATCAGCTTCTTCAGCCCTTCTTCCCCCTGTGCTGGGCAGCGGGTCGTGCCTGCAGGTCCTGGGGTCTGGGGAAGCTGGGAGGGAGGGTCGCAGCTGGGTGAGCATGCGGGAATGATCACAGCGCATAGTCGATACGGAACGCCAGCGATGGGCTCATCATGGCGAGGGTGAGTGTTGCTGTCTGGTCAGGTAAGAGAAAACTCTCAAAGCCTCCTACCGCTGGGTCATGAAGCCCAGATTGCGTGAGCGGAGTTTTTAATAACTGATGCCAAAGAGAGTTGGGTTTTGCTTCTTTGGGAAGTCTGAATATCAAGTAGGAAGGATCAACAGCAGATGGAACAGAGCATTTCAGTTTGGGTGTGTTGTGGTTTAGCTCCAGTCAAGAACTAAGTCCCACCCAGCCTCTCGCTCACTCCCCCCACCCCAGTGGGATGGGCAGAGAATCGGAAGGGCCAAAGTAAGAAAACTCATGGGTTGAGGTAAGAACAGTTTAATAATTAAAATAAAACAGTAATAATAGAAATAATAATATAATGAAAAGGAAAATAATGAGACAGATAGAGAGAGAGGTTAAATCTCAGGAGGAGAGAAAAAACCCAAACAAGTGATACAACCACTCACCACCCGCTGACCGATGCTGCCGGTCCCCGAGCCGCGATCGCTGCATCCCCCCGCCCCGGCCAGCTCCCCCCAGGTAACACACTGGGCATGACGTTACATGATACGGAATATCCCTTGGGCCAGTTTGAATCCGCCCTCTCGGCTGTGCCCCCTCCCCTCCCAGCTCCTTGTGCCCCCGGCCGAGCAGGGGAAGCTGGAAAAGCCCTTGCCTCGCACAAGCACTGCCCAGCCACAGCCAAACCATCGGTGTGTTATCAACGTTGTTTTCATACTAAGCCCAAAGCACGGCACTGGGCCAGCTGCAGGGAAGAAAATTAACTCTGTCCCAGCTAAAACCATGACAGGGTCCTGGGTCTTTCTTCTTTGGGTTTAATTTGTACAGGTTTTTTTTGTTTTTTTGGGTTTCTATTTTTTTTGTTTTGTTTTTCTTTTTTAAATTTGGACATGCAGTATTTGAAAATACAGAGATGAGCTTGGAAAAAAAATCTATAGAGCCCAGTCTGCATTTTTTCCCCACTGAAAGCATTCAACATGCTCCTTTAGCTTTTCTGGGCCTTTCTTCTCACCCAGCATCTCAGGTACCACCTAGGGAACCTGTGATGTCTCTCCACAGGAGCAAATGGCTCATGGTAAAACACTTTTCTGTCACATCCTAGACAATTTGAAGGACTCTGTTTAGCCTAGGCAGCTCCACAGAGCAACAAAGACTGTGCTGCTCAGATCTGCAAAGTAAAAACTCTGCACAGTTACTACTGTGTCACTTTGCACTAACTTAAATTATACCCCAAAGGAATACAGAAATTTTATTTGTACTTCCTCCTCAGAAAGGACAAGGATTTAAGATGAGTCTTGTTCTATCAGTCCAAGAACAGCTCCTCTCTGGAGTGGATATAATCTTACTGAAGAGTAAATACCATAATCTGGTCCAGTTCCTGTCCTTGCTGCTCCTCAGACCATTGAATAAATATTAACTAACCCATCCAACATCCCCGAGGAGGGGAAAGGATTAGGCCCATTCAGCACACGGGGGAGCACAAACTAATTAAATGACATGTTTCCAGACACCCTGTGCCTCGGCTGGCCTACAGCAAACTTCACCCCTTCCTTATCCACGCCTCTGATTTCCTTAACGAAATGCCTAACGATGTCATGGGATGTAGCCTTGGCGTATCAATCTGTCCCCAGAAAATATAGTGTTTCTAGGAGGCCTTACAGGGCTTCTTATATCAAGTCACTTTGTATCAGCTGCAGTTTCCCCATTGAGGAGATCTCTGCTGATTTATGGAAATGGAAGGAAGCAATTTTAGTTAAATATAGTTGAAACAGGCTTAAGATAAACACCCCAGGGCTGGCATGGTCTCAGGTTCACACTCATCCTCCAGTGCCTCACCAGCTAACTTAAGCTAAGCTCCAGAGACACCTGGAAGGGCAGAGGCTGAGCACAACTCATGCCATAACGTTGGCTCAGCTCCTGGTTGTGCAGTGGCTGGGACTGAGCACCACCACGCCACCAGCACTGCCAGTGTCACAGCCCAGGGCGGCCCAGCACTGGGGACGGGAACCGGAGGGGCGTGCTGCCCGCACGATGGAGCCCTGAGGTTCAGACCTCTGTGGCGACAGCCCCAGGAGCTTCGCTATTGCACTTTAATTAATTCAAGCTGGGATTTGCCTTCAATAAAATGCAAACAAAAATTTTCTACGTGCTGGCTTTGCAAAGTCGGTCAGGGCTGGGAAATCCCGCTGTGTCCTCGTGGCACTTGTGGGGTTAGGGTTGGGTTTGAAGGTTGCTTGGGACTGTGGTGTTCCAGGAGCAGAGCCGAGTCCCTCTCTCTGCTCAAACTATCCTACTTTCAGGCTGGAAATCTCCTAAGGATAAGCATTTCCATGAGGGTAGCAGCATCTTCTCTTCTGGCAGGAGCATGTCTGTGGGGTAAATCCCTCTTTGCCTGACCTGTTCGTTGTGCCAAAGAAGTTTCGAGCTTCCTATCGATAGCGCTTCCCTAAGCAAATACTCCATCGGCATGGGGGATGTCCTGATGCCCTGATGGGGAATGTCCTCATCAGGACACCCCAAACATGACGACGTCCCCATGTGCTGGGTTTCTTCACTCCCTCAGCAGTCACTGGGCACTGGATCAACCCAACCTGGGATCCCAGAGGGCAGCTCAGCTCATCCTGAAGCAGATCGTTGCCCCCAGGGTTTTACCCCTTGCTCGTGAGAGCTAAAAGAAATGCCTTGTACCATGCTGAGGTCAAATGGAAAGGGCACAGAGAGGGTCCCCCCCGGGGAGCACCGAGGACCATCCGGCCCATCTCACCTCCCAGTTTTGCTCCTTTAGCAGCAGGATAGCAATTATCTTTTAGATTTTTTTTTTCTTGTTCTCTCAGTTCAGCCACTTGAGGAGGGACAATCAGGGTTGCCATAGCAATGGAAAGATGACTTCTTAATTTGTGGGATTCTTTCTCTTAATTGTTCCGAGAACTGTAATTCCATGAAAACTGCCGCCTTTGGAGAATTTCTGCTGGGAGCTGCACTGGCGCTGAAGGAGAAGTTAAAAAGAAAGAATGGTTGATGAAGACGTTTTTGGGCAAAAGAATGAAAAAAAAAATATTTTGGTAAATTTTCCTGGCCTGTTTCATGTGCCGACAAGAACAAACGCCTGGCGTTATCCAGAAACAAGGGCCTGGAATGGGTCCTAAACTTGAATTAATCATGAGTAATTCAAAGTGCTTTCATAGACTTGCTGAGGAACAAGAATATGAGGCAGAACTAATGCATTTAAGTCAAAATAAAATCATGTCAAGCTTAACACAGAACAAGTATGATTTCAAGCGCTATTTAAACAGGGAGGCACCAAAGGAAAATGCATTTTTCAACCCAAATCCCTGAGCCCAAGACACAGGACAGAAGCACCATTACTTTAATTTTGTATGGAGTGAGAAAACACTGTGGTTTGCTCAGGGTCATGCAGCAAAGCAACGGCACATGAGGCGGGAGCCAGAGGGCCCTGCGATCCAGCCAGCTCGCTTTGCACCCCGAGCGGGTGCCATGCAAGTCACCGCTAGCGCGAACATCTTCAAACCCCGCCTGACAAACACGGCCCCGGAGAGAGGGCTGATAAATCTGAGTTATTGCAGAGAAGCCGGGAATGTCAGTGAGCAGGACAGGCTCTGATTGCTGAAAACCACTACCGCTGATCCAATAGTCTCTTTGTAATAAAATCCACAGATGTAACTCACTCTGCAGACTCTGGGCTGATTTGGGCTGAGAGTAATCTCTATGCCCCAGGGAAGCCTCTCCCCGCATCACCAGCCAGATTTGGAGGCTGGAGGTTCGGCTCTGCCACCACTGAGCTATTTGTGTGCTGTAATGTTTCTACAGGCAGAGGAGGAAGAGGAGGAAGGCATCCCAGAGCATCCTTTCTACTGCTGGGGGATGCCAGGCCCAGCTGGTAGAAAAATCTTCCCACCCCAAAATAGTTCTTTCACTGGGGAATGCTGATTCAACTCTCTGTCAATACGATGTTTTTATCAGTGCCTTTGGGGGCTGGGTTATCAAACGGGAGTGGTTCATTGTCTTCCAAGACCTTCCTCTAGAAGGTGTTTCCCACTATGCAGCCACTTGAGTATTTTTGGTTTTCTTTCAAGGCGACCTTTTTTCTCTTTCATTGCATTCATTTTATATCCCGTTATAAATCCAAGCACAATATTAAATACATTGAAATCCAATCAAAATTTCAATTTTCTGTATATATTAAAAAGTCATTTGACAGAGGCAAAGCTACTTTGGAAGGGACGGTTTTTAATTTCAGGGGAAACATCAGCATTCAACATTATGTTCCCGTTTGGAAAGGCAGACTCATTTAAGCAGCCGAGCTCTCTCTGCTAAGTGGAGCTCTGGGTCCCCAGCAGTTTAAAGATATTGGCAATAAGCAGTTAGGTGACAAGAGGGTCCAAAAAGGTTGGGGAAAAGCTGAGGAATGGAGGGAGACTTGTAGGACCATGACCATCTTGAGCAAAGCCCTTCTTTTTCCAGGTGTTATAATCATCGACCAAGTGCTGCCTGGCTTCCCTGCCAAATGCCTGTTGTCCTTTTTTGCAAAACCCACGGAGATGCGGCAAAAGCAGTGTCCTGTGAAACTGAAAACACAGCGGGACACCGATGGCAGCATCTTCCTGGCGCTCAGTGCAACCACACAGATGATCTGCAGCTGGGCCAGGGAAGCTGAACCATTCTCCTGGACTGCAACCGTCATTGCTTTTTTCTTCTTTTTCTTTTTCTTTTCCGAATCAAGCCCAGAGGGAAACATAAAACCAACAAATTGGCAGAAAACGCAGCAGTCTCCAGCACTAAGGAGCATGGTCTGGCCCAGGGCAGCGGGAACTGTGTGCTGAACCATACTGGGGGCCAAAGAATGGTCTTTTATTTTTCAAACAACCCATTGCTCTGTCCGTAAAGCCAGTCCTGGCTTTCCCAGTGCAAACCCTTTGCCTGGGGCATGCTTCTGAGGGTGCTTGGCTGGGGCTGTGGAAGTGGAGGGGCTCACACAGGTGGGGGGCCCATCTCTCTCTCTCTTCCCCCCCTAATAAACCTGTTTCCCACGGGTTTCAGGGCTGGGATCCCTCACTCTGAGCAGTGCAACCTGGGCTTGAGACACAAGAGGGCAGGCACAGGCTGTGCAAACGAGAGCGGGCCCCATCTCTGCTCCGTGTCCCTCAGCCACCCTGGCCCTGCTGCCCACCACCACCACCACATCTCTGTATGGGGGGGGGGGAAAGGGATTTTTCCTGAGTGACACGTCTTCTGGTCCTGCCTGGCTCCTCTGTCCTTCTTTCTGAAGGAGATCTGAAGCCGTAAGATCTGCGATATTCAGGTCCTGAGGCTAGGCTGTGCGCTCCCAAAGCAGCGATTTCACATGCACCCCAGCCCGGGATGCACTGCCATTCCTTGCATGTCCCCAAGGAAGGGGAAGGCAGGTTTCCTTAGATGGGCTCTGCCATCCCGGGGGCTTCTGTGGGACTGGCCAGGCTGCTTTGTCCTTACCATGCACATCCACCATCCCTTACAACACATCTACCCCATCCTTGCTGGTGTCATCCCACAGCGCAGCCTCCGGCGCAACCGGAGCTGCTTTCCTCAGCTCTCGGGACACCCTGGCCGACGCCAGCTCTTGGGCACAACCTGAGCCGCAGGCACTCACCAGAGAGCATTTGTCCCCCCGGTTTGTCCCCAGCCCCGTGAGCAGCGGAGTGGAGCCTGGTGAGCCGGTGCCAGTGCCAGGCAGCACTGCTGGGATGGCTCTTTTTCCTCCAGACTGCAGCCAAAGCACTCTACATAGTTAAATAATAAAAGGCAGCAGATGGTATATGGTATGAATTACAGAAAACAGGGTTGTAAAGGCAGTGCGCGTGGTGAACAAATGAAAGCGCTAATGCACCAGGCTAAATAATGCAGATGGGGGAAGAGGAAGAAGATTTGCAGATGGGTTGGTCATGGGTGGGAAAGGGACCCCATTCTTGCCAGGAGATTTTTAGCATGGGAATGGTCTTGTCCCCAGACAGGGGGAGAAGGTGAGCATGGGGGTAGATGGGCAGGGAGGTCTGGAGCCCAGGAACAAGGGTGTTGCGGCCGCTCTGTCCTCAGCTGCTTTAATTCTGGTCCACATGTTCTTTGGGTCTTCTCAGCACTGTCTTCTACACGGAAAGGGTGTGACAAGACGTAAGAGGTTTGTAAGGCTTCACCTTGGCTGGATTTCTGCTTAATAAAGAAGGGGCACAGCTCTGTTTAGCCACAAATGGGCTTGCATTGAGAGCCTGGCTTTCGGTCACGAGCAGAGATGCAGGAGGAGGGACCATTTTTTACATTCAGGGCTGATGTGGATTTGTACAAAGAGGAAACCAGCCTCTGGTGGCAGCTCCTGCTCCCTCAGCGCCCAGCTGTGCGTGAGGACTGGCCGTGGTCTTGGCACAGTCCTGGAGCCTTCTGGCTATGGAAGGAGGGTTCAGCTTTAGGGCAGAAACCTGGTACACTGAAAGAACTGCTGGTAATTCAACTCATGGCTATGCTGCAATGCTGCAAGCTGCCTGGGTGACCGCTCTTAAGTCCTTTGGCCTCTCTTTTCCTTGGTTTCCCTGGTGTAAAATGGAGAGACTAGTGTTGTGCTGCCACATAGCCGTGCTGGGATGAGTAGCTCAGCTTGAGAGAGGCTCCCATAGGATGCTCTGTACTGGAGGATGCCACAGCTGCGCTTGTCTCTGGCCACCTGTGCCAACTGTGGCTTTGGAGGTAGAAAAGCTGAAACTGCCTCATCTCAGGGTGAAAAGTGTCCAGGGAGCACAGGGTGGCTCATGGCCATGCCAGCTGGTGTCCCTGAAGAGACTTGGGCCCATCAGTGTGCTTGAAGCACCTGAAGTGCTGAAGGGGCCAAATGGTGCAAAGTGCAAAGGCTCTTTCAGGGTCTGCTCTTATGAAAAGAACACTTGGGGTTATAAATTAAAAAACCAGGCTTATTTTGTCCCAGATAATCTTTGGGTTTGTCCTTAAGGTAGCTTCATGAGTGGCTGAGAGTCACTGGGCATCGCACTGCAGACTGTGACAGGCTCTGTCTGTGCTTTGGCCCTCTGCCCCCTCCTCATCCAGGCTGGGAAAGTTACCTCCTGGGTGCTCCCATGGCCCCAGGGACCATCACCTACCATAGTGCTGGGTGCTGTACAGAGACAGAAACTGTTATTTTCTTGGGGATCTGAACAAAAACAGGCAAAAATACCGCTATGCACCAAGACAATATGGAGGGGAGTTACCCCAGACCCTGCTCAGACCCCAGGACCTTCACCTCTGGGCTGAACCCTGCTCATTCCCACCTCCTGCAGCGTGTGCTAAGGATGCCCTCGCGTAGGGAGGTATCATTACAGGATTTTGCAGTATCTCTTGGCTAGGAATCCTCTCCCTTTTTGCCTCCTGCCCCACCTCCTCCTTCCAACCCTCCTGGCTGAATGCACATCTGGGAGCATCTTCCCCAAATGCATCCATCACAGCTGCATTCCAGCAGCAAACAAAACACCTGGAGATCCTGCTGGCCGAAAGTCTTCCGAGTCCTCTGTGGGCTGAGCCTGGGGCTACAGGAGCAGCTCGGCACAGCCCCCCTGGGCCCCACTGAGGCACTGCCCCTTCCAGGCTCACCCCCAGGCAGGAGCTGGGGGTCTCTGATCACAGCTCCCTCTCCCTGCCTTCCCCTGGCTCTCGCCCTGCTGCGGGCTCCGGATCGATGCATGACTCACGGCTCGCAGCGCTTCAGCCTGTCGAGAGTTCTGAAGTGAAGGGAAGCTCTGAGGCAGAGAAAGAAGAGACGAGAGATGCTGCAGCCCCTCTCCTCCCGCTGCCTCTCCCCACTTAGTCCTGCCCCGGCTGATTTTTTGCTCTTTGCTGCTGTGTGACAGAGGAAAGGCTTCGTGCTATTGCTTTCTCCCCTCCTCTGTGTGTGTATATGTGCGCGCATGGAGCTGAGCAACAATTTTTCCCCCCTTTTCATTTTTTTTAGCCTTTCCCTTTCCCTCCCCCTTTTCTTCTCGTACTTCTGCTGCTGAATTAGCTGCCCACCTTTCCCTGGGAGAAGCCTTTAGAAATAACACCGTCAGCACAGGGTGGGTTTTTGGGGTGGTATTTCTTGGAGCCTTGCCCAAAATGGAGGGGTGGGGAGGAGGAGAGATGCCTAAATCCAGCAGCTCACATTCCCGGAGCAGGGAGAGCATCACCCGATCGGTCTGAAAGCCCCGCTGCTCTGCAAGACATCAGCTCTGGGAAACGGCATCCTTGGGCTTTACGCACTAGTTAACAGGCTGCGAGCTGCCTGGACTTGTTTTAAGCTCGCTCTCTCGCTTAATCTCGTCTCCGTGCAGCGCGCGCGCGCGCGCGTGTGTGTGGAGGGGGAGGACTTTATTTCCATTGGCTCTGCTTTTGCTGCCCACCCACATCTCTTCCACATCACCTTGGTGTCTCCCTAAATAAAACCAGCCCTTCTTATCGCACCAAGGAAATCAAGAGCAAGAGTTTGAATGGATTTTATATAAATATTTACCCCTACGAAGCTACTGCTGAGCTTGTGGGATAAACTCGCAGCAGCTGGCCTGAGACTCTCCTTCTCTCTCCCACGCTTAAAAGGGTTTAATTACTTTCAAGAGGGGAGGGGAGAGATCTGGATCCCAGTTCCAGCTACAGACTGACCCAAAAAGCAGTGCCAGGATTTAACTAACTGTCCCTGATGGATCTGAAGGACAGCACCAGTGAGGGCAGCATGGGCAGCCTGCAGCCTTCCAGCATCCAGATTTTTGCCAACACCTCCACGCTCCACGGGATCCGTCACGTCTTTGTCTACGGGCCAGTGACCATCCGTCGCCTGCTCTGGACCTTGGCCTTTGTGGGCTCGTTGGGTCTCCTCCTGGTGGAGAGTTCAGACCGGGTGGCTTTCTACTTCTCCTACCAGCACGTGACCAAAGTGGACGAGGTTGTGGCAAACAGCCTGGTTTTCCCTGCTGTCACCATCTGTAACCTCAACGAGTTTCGCTTTTCCCGGCTCACCACCAACGACCTGTACCATGCTGGGGAGCTCCTGGCTCTGCTTGACGTCAACCTGCAGATCCCCAACCCGCACCTGGCTGACCCGGCTGTCTTAGCCGTCCTCCAAGAAAAGGCCAACTTTAAGCAGTATAAACCAAAAGTTTTCAACATGCAGGAGTTCCTGGCACGGGTTGGCCATGACCTGAAGGATATGATGCTGTACTGCAAATTCAAAGGCCAAGAGTGCACCCATGAGGACTTCAAAACTGTGAGTATGAGCAGACACTCTGCTTTCCTCTTCTCTGGGTGTGTGGACGGTGGTGGTGTTGCAGGACCAGGACAGCATTGCAGGTCACTGGCCCACCTGTGTGGGCACGGTGCGATGAGTGAATGGTGTCTGCTGCGCTCTGGCACACAGAGGAGGAGGAGGCAGCCTGTTGAGTTAAAGTTTGTTTGCTGGAGTCTTAGTGGGGGGGTTACGTGGGGCCAGCCCTGCAAGGGGCTTGCAGCAGGTCCAGCCTCCATCCTGCATAAGGCCCGCGGCTCCCAGGCGGTGGCTTGGTGTCAGACCGGGGCATCAGATGGGTCCTGCTGAGCATCAGAGGAGGCTTGGGAGTCTCTTGCTATGGCCAGTGAATGTTAGCCAGCTGAAGAAAGTGGAGAGAGTTGGAAAGAGGCCAGCAAGAAAGGCAAGTGTTGGAGGACGGTCTGACTGATGTCCATTAGCCAGTTGTATTTCCCTGGGTGTTTGTAGCCTTGCTGAAATCCTGAAATTTTCTGCTTGTTCCTGGTGGTCACGGCTCATAAGTCCTAGTTTGCTGTGCAGTGTGGGCAGCAGCTGGGTCCCCTCCTGGTGCTGTGTTAGAGAGAAGGGGGTGGGGGGAAAAGAAGGGGAAACGAAATCAGGCTCAGCTCTGATCCCAGTCTGCTCTCAGGCTGTCAGGGAGGCAGAGCGAGCCGGGTAGCCTGAGGATCCTGAAGGAAGCAGATGCTGCTCAGTTTACAGCTTCTGGATGACACCCTGATGGCAGTGCAGGCTGGTCTGGGTAGTTTGGCTGAGCTTAAAATAAAGATAAAAAGTAGGTTTCCTGGAAGAAGTGATGCCCCCACATGTGCCGTTGGGGCAGGTGAGCGTGCTGGGCTGGGGAAGGGGCTGCAGAGTGGTCTCAAACCCCCAGGCTGGTGGTTTGAACCCCATCCTGGTGGTGACGTGGGCGTGTGGGCTGGGGACCAGGCTAAGTTGTACTTTGCTCTCAAGCCACGCTGGCCAGTCCCTTTGCACTGATTCAGCCAGTTGGGGGTTTGGTAATCCTGGAGTCAGTAACGCTACGGCTTTCAGATGGTTGTTTCTCTGGGGTCGATGCTGCTTGTTCTGCTCACTACTCACTGTCCGGCAGATAGGCAGGTGTCATAACAGGTTTTGTGGTTGTCTGGTTTGTCAGCAGGATTTTTGTCTCTTTTAAGAAGGGAATATTTTCTGTCTCTGCTGCTTTTGGATCTCCCAGCAAATGAGTCCAACTGACTCATGCTACAAAGTCATTGCCACCACCTGGACTGTGCTCTCGCTAAACGTCTGAGCAGGAACATATAATTTTATGCCTCAGTTATTGCCTGTGCATAACCCTGATGCCCTGCCCATTTCAAACTGGATATCCAGGCGAACCGCTCCTTTGCTTCCGCTCCTTGGGCAGAGGTTGGGCCACGCGGGTCGTGGGAAGGTATCAAGAAAGTCACTAGGAGAAGAGCTTGCTAAGGAAAAGCCATGTGTGACTAAGTCTGGAGAATGGGATAGAAAGGAGAAACAGATGCAGAAGTCCAGGGGACAGAAGAGTTTGGGAGTGAGGACAGATCCCAACAGGATGGACAGACTTCCCCCAACTACGGTGAGGGTGTGGGGAGAGGGAGGTATTCTGCCTGTGGCCTTTCTGATAATGAAGTAAACACCAGCCAAAAGTGAAAACCTCAAAGCCACCAAGCAAACAGCACATTCAAAACATCTGCAGGGCTTAAAAAAGCAGATCTTGTTCTCAGATAAGACAGGAGCTTTAGCAGCCTCCCTGGGACATGGTGGGGTCTCATCTCCCCGGCCATTTCGTTCTTTGAGGTAGCTTCTGAAACAATGATTTTTTTTTCCCCATGGGGGATACAGTAGTTTCCAGAAGGACTAAACATTCCCTGTCTGCCCAATAAAGACTTGCTCTGCTAGAACAGGTTAGGGCCAGCTAGAAACAGATAGGATATTACAGGCTGACAGCGCTTGTCCTTGTCAAATTACTGTAGAGATTCAGAAACAGTGTAGTGAAATGCGTCAGTCCGTTCCGCAAAGCAACTCCCAGATGATCCAAAAGACAATGTCTTCCCAGCATTGCCTGCTGTGCCTTTCTAACAGAGGCAGGTGTTTCAGTCTCTCTGGCTCCAGGTAATCCCTCAGGTTATGGAAATCCAGGAAGCAGCACTCAGAAGGGACGAACCAACCCTGCTTTCCTCCCAGACTTTACCTCTCAGAGACAAAAAGCAGCAAAAAGTGTCTGCTTGAAAGCTGAGTAGGTCTTTCCACAGGGAGCATGCTGTAAAGGTCTTTGAACTGCCTCTGGGCTGAATCAGAACTTCATGTCATGGATGAATTTTGCATTCAATCACCAACGACCTGTTGCAACTGCTTAGAGACTCTGTGACAGCCCATCCATTCTGCTGCATTACCAGCTGAAAAAGAGAAGCATCATCACCGAAGCCTGACTTCTTTCCTGTCAGGAAACGGAGGGTGTAAATCCCAGAGCAGTTTTGTAATATGTCATCATGGTGAAGAACGCTCTTTTTCTGTACTCCCCAAATTCATGCATCTGGGAGCAGAGGAAGCAGGAGTTTTGCAGTAGGAGACTGCATCAAAGCAGTTAACCCTGCAATAAGGTGCTGCTAAAGAAGTTAGCGCAGTATTGCCAGCTGGTCAGCTGTCCCTTTTGATGCATGTGTGTGTGTGGTGTGTGCAGTGTGTCCCCTGAATAACGCACACCCTGCTTTGGCCGCATGGGAAAGCAGAAGCTGGAATGGCAGTGTCCTGGCACTTTTGAAAACGTGACTTTACCCTCTTTTCTTGTCCACTTCTCTTTTCAGATTCTCTGTTGCTGCTTTATTAATAGGATTTGAGCTGTGCTTTCCTGTTCTCTCTGTTCCTTCTCCCCAGGATGATGTCTAATGCTGCTCAGACAACGTTTCCCCATATTATGGTCTGCTCAGAGGAGTGAGTCCCCTAAGCTCTTCTGCAGAGATACATCCAAAGGGAACGGCAAGGTCTTAGCAGAATATGTGCTGATTCCTGAGCTGGCATTGCAATGCACTGAGCAGCAGATAAGATAATGCAGACCTCTGCTGTAGGCAAAGCAATGAAGAACAGAAAATTGGCAGAACACGCTTTAGCAAACCCATTCCCTTAGAGTATTTGCAGGAGGGAAGCCTGATAATAGCAGCAGCAGAGGAAATCCCCTCCTTTTTTTATGCATTGCTCCTCCTAGGAGGTCTCGGTTGAAAATGACCTCACAGATGGCATTTTTCTGGAGGAGCTGTGCTCATGCTGCTCAACATGACATTAAGGTCCTCCCATCCTACTGCTGCTGAGCATTGTAAAGCTGTGGCTCATCAGCTCTAGTCACACTGCTGTGATTTTCTGGGTAGTTCTGTGAGCGTCCTGGAGCAAAGCCTCTTTCCTGGGCCTGTTGGTAGGGCTCGTGGTCCTTTGCTGTTCCAGCATGGGATGAACCGAGCAATGGCAGGGGAGCCTTGCGGGAGACTTGTGTGTGTGGCACAGCAAATGCATGGGGCAATAGGGGAGAAAAGTCTGTGAAAACCCTTTCAGCCCATGGGGCAAATGTGGAATGGCTGATGGGATGACCTGGGAGAATGAGCAGCAGGGGCAACGGGCTATCTCAGCCCACCTTGCCGAGAAAATTGGCCCCCGCAGCCAAGCCCAGCCAGACATATTCAGACAATGGCAGTGGGTGTGCGTTCTGGCATGCGAACATGTTTTTCAGTTGGGTCATTTGCTAAATGGAATGTGTAGCGTGCGCTTCCTCGCACAACCTACTCATTTCGGAGGTACCGCGGTAACTCGCCTTGTGCCGGCTATCCCTTCTTTGCCGGATGTCTATTTATTTTCAGTGGCCGTGATAATCGAAGGGTATAACTCATTTATTTTCAATACACATTCTTACTAACAGACAGTGTCCGCATAATGGAGAGTATCTCGTGAATATTTCTATTCTGAGACACAAGTTTCTGTCAATCTGTCTTTCTCCATGCATATTTTTTCTCCCATTCTTTCTAGTGTGCCCATGAGGCCAGTATTTAGAAAATAGCTTTTGCTTTTTAGACTAATTAGTCCATTCTAATTTTCTATTATAGAACTTACACTTTCCTCAAGAAAAACAAAATTAGGATGGTGTCTGCTTGATTCGGAAAAACATTATTTCTTTGTATTTAACAATTTTTCTGGAAAATCAGGACTTTTTCCAAAGTTTGCTCCAGAATCTGAGATGCCATAATGAGATCTGCAGTTCTGTAACACCTTTTACTCAAATAGATAGTTCTTGCACTAGGAGACCAAATCTTTGTGCAGCCTTCCCAGACTGCATTATAACATCTGGAGTTTGCACAGGCTGTTGAGTTTTGGTGCATGGGCATGGGCACAGGAGGGAGCGCAGGGTTGTCATGTGGCTGTTGGTGTCTCAGTTGGGTGTCTTAAATGAGGTGGACTGCTCCTGGGTCACGTATCTGGCTGACGTGCAAGCCATATCCTTTTGAAACACAGCCCCTCATTCTACCCAGTATTTGCCTGGACTAAGTTTCTCTCTCCCTTGAGCATTTAGTTTTAAAATGAGTGTGGTGCTGCTTCCTCATGGAGCCGATGGGGTTTGTGTTTCCTTTACTTATTACAAAATGGTAGGATAATGCTTTAAAGTTTGCCAGAACATTTTATGGGAGAATGCCAGCTGTGATGAACCCCGTTCATGAAAAAAGCTTCTTGGGTCTTGAATTGCTACTGGAGTTAAAATCTAACAAAGAGAAGGCTGTAGAACCTCAGTGGGGTCTTCTCATGGCAAACCCAATTTTAAGTCCTTTAATACTGAGAGTATTCACACTGGTTGGACTTGATGATCTTAAGGGTCTTTTCCAACTTAAATGATCATGTGATTCTGTGGTGAAACAGCAACCATAGGACAGAAAATTCAGAAGTGCGGCTGTAGGTCATTCACTTGGGACGTGGGTGATCCATGTGTGAGACATTGGTCTGACTCAAGACCTGAGCAAGCATGGTGATAAACTCTTCCTTAGCTTTCTTTTAAAAGGTCTGTGTTTTGTTCTAGGTCGAGCTATCTCTTGACCTCACTCTTGACCTCTCCCTTCCCTCACTAGGGGTTTGAGATGGGAAGACATCTAAAGATTTAAGATATCTCAGATATGAGTACAGCCAAAGTATCAGAGACAGCTGGAGAACAGAGGGTTGTGAGTGCAAAGGGAGATGAGGCTCAAGGGGGGCCCTGGAGGAGGAAAGACAAAGCACTTCTGTATGTAGGAGCCAGCTGTGGGCTCAGCCTTCCCTTGCCCTTGGCCTTGGCTTACGCCATGCACCTGGCCACTTCGTTTGAGGGAGAGCAAGAACCACTCTTGTCTTCTAAGTGATTCCCATTCATCACAGTTATTCATCAGGAGGCCAAGTGAGAGCTCCTCTGTCCCCCCATCTGTACCACACCTGCTGAGGGATTTGCACTCAAAACAGCATCTGGAGCTGAAGCAAAATACAAACACCGCCCTTGAGATGAGGAAGAAATGCTGAGCAAGAAGGATGTCATTAGATTTGCAAGGACAGAGGAGACGTTTGAGGGCTGCAAGGCTTTATCAGAATTTTCCTGTGAATTGCATGAGGCTTTCCTTTGCATTGAAATACCCCTGAGCCTGGTTTCTTGCACCTCAGCTCTTCTACCTGCAAAATGGGGGGGAAATAGCCTTTCTCTCAGAGAGACGCTGAGAACTAAAGTGCTGGAGAGCTGGGGAGAGGCAAGGTTGTAAAAAACAGAGAACAAGGATGATAAACATCTTTCAGCCACCATGTTCTGGTGTTTCCTTAGCCCGTGGCTGTCTGCGACTAAGACTTTTCATCTCACAGCATCTCCCTGACAACTGGTCTTGGACAGAGGTCTCCTGGGTACAGCTCACTGTCTGCAGTGGATGAAGGGGGACACCATGGGAAGCATTCAAAGGTACTTGTGCTTTTTCTACAGGAACCAGACTTAAATCTAGTCATGCCCAAAACTGTAAGTGAAGGCCAGGAAAAACAAGGAACTTTAAAAAAAACCAGCATGGTTTCCATCTGGAGAGGTAAACTGGAACAACATGGCTTGTCCTGACCTTCTTCCATCCCCCTCATGTAAGTGCCCCTTGGAGACTTCCTGACAAATAATAACCAACCTCCCAGATGTTCCCTCCTGCAGAATCTTTGTGCTTATCTGACCGAGTGCAGTGATGCCATGTGAAAAAACATGATGTGACTGCTGTAAACCACTCGGTGGGTTTACTCTAAACATGCCTTGCAGGGTCCTGACCACGACGGTTCAGTGTCCCTGATCCCCATGGAAGGCAATGGGCACAAAGCGAAACCAGCGGTCATAAAGTGAAACAAGAGTTCTCACTTGATTAAGGGAGAATGCAGTTCTGACTTCAGTGATGGCCTGGGTGGCCTCTTGAGGTCCCTTCCAACCTAAATTATTTTATGATTCTATAATGAAAAGCAGGTGCATACCTGCTGGGTCTTATCTCCTTTTGCTGTTTTTTGGGAGTACCATCTTTTCATGCTCGATTCCCTCTGTCTTCAATGAAAGCATGAAAAATGAGACCCAGTTTTGAAAGACGGTTACCTTCCCCTCCGTGAGCCTTGCATGCAAGTTCGAGTTTGCATTACTAACCTAAGGAAATAAATTGGCCTAAAACACACTGTTGCTGACAACTCTGTCTGCACTGAGCATCCGAGGCCTTCATAGCTCTGATTCCACAACGAACCTCTCACGGGTTCTCTGAGCAAGTCCCTGGCCTTTTCCATCTCCTGGAAGCATCCCTGTTTGTTTCAGGAGGAGGCAGAGGAGATTTCCTGAAAAATACCCCTCAAATCCATCAGTCAGCTCCTCTTCACTGAGAAAATGTGCCTCGCAGCTCCTGAGGAGCACAGCCGGCTGCACAGCAGCAGCGACAGCGAGGTCATCTGAGGCATCTCCATCTCCTCTGGCAGAGCCCAGCGTCTGTGAGTCCCTCCTACGCCTTCACAAAAGCTTTCGTTAAAGGAATTTATACCTGGAGAGTCAGCCAGACTCAGCTTGGCCAGTGCAGCAGAATTGCACGTTAATTGGCTGTCAGAGGGGACGCACGGCCAGGGTGCAGGCGATAAAAGGCAGTATATTGCCCAGATGCCGTGATAAGGTAGGGCCAAGCGTGGTGCCAGGTGGACGTGTTGCTGCAACTGCTATACCAACTCCATACAGTACTCATAAGGTATAGAAATTGTTTTGCCTACTGGGCTGATGTGACCCTTCATGCAGGTTTCGATAGGAAGAACTCTTTGGAAATGCAGATCTATGAAAAGCTTTCTTGCCTACAAGGTGACCAAAGCCACGAGAGAGAGGGGTGGTGGGAGGACACAGGTCTTCCACAGGGAAGAAAACAATAACTGTAGCTATGTTTTCAGTTTGCAAAAGTCAGCAGCTGTTTGGCCACCTGAATCTTCTGAAAAGTTAAGAGAAAAATGCCTTAAATATATTCTCTTTACTGAGGGGTAAGGAAAACCTGAAGTGGTCTTCTAAAAGCTGGTCAGGATTTCCAGACCTGCAAATAGCTCTGAGGAAACCTCATAGGGATCACAGGCTCAACAAGCTAAGATGGAAAATGAGCTAGATGAGGTGGACATGCCTGACTCCCATCTGCCACGGATTATCTATGAGACCAGCACCAGAAAAACAAAATTGCCTCTTGGAGGTAAAAGAGACTGTGAGTCATTTGAACAGATTGACATCAGTATGCTCAGGGCCCATCAAGAAACAATTTCCATCCAGCCATGAATATTTACAGCTGAAGCACATTCCATTATTTGAAGAAAAGCTGAATTGTTTTGATCATTTGTTGCTGCTGAAGAAAGGATTTAGCCTGTGTGTTAAGTCAGGGAGCGTGAAGTGAGGACGTGAACGGTAATGGAAAATGCACATATATTTGCTCAGGGTGGGATAGATGAAAGGAGGTTGAATCTGCACGAGGTTAGATTTCCAGGGAGGAGCCCATCACAGGGGAACCTGGGCCATCAGGGCTTTTCCACGTGCAATAGAAGTTGCTCAGTTGTCTGCTCCTGTCACATGAGCCAGCTCCGCAGGGACAGGAATTTGAAAGGAAGATCAGAAGTGAGGAAGTCTGAGCCTGATTCCAGGCTCTGCCCAAGTGGTGGGAGCTTCACACCAAGCCTTTGGGCTTTCCTCTCAGTCAGGCCAAAGGTTGTCCAGATCTCACTTCCAGTGAGGGAATTTGTCCTGAGGGAAATCGATAGTTCCTTCCATATCTGAAAAAAACCCAACCCAACCCAACCAAACAACAGGTTGAGGGCCAAAACTCTGAGTGGGACCAAGTTTTAGCTGCTTTTTAAATCTGAATCTTCATGATGCTGTTTCAACAATGTTGAAGATTATATATGAAAGAATGTAATACAAAGTTGGGCATGAAATTAAAAGAATTAAAAGAATAAAAAATTAAATTAATTAAATTAAATTAAATTTTAAAAATTAAAAGAATTAAAAATATGTTGGCCTTTTTAAAGCTTTTGACATTATTGGAGGAAGAAAGTCAAAACAACCCATTTAGACATCTTCTTTCATGTTTCATCTGTATTCTTTCCAAGCTTTCTGAAATCCGACGCTCATGAGGTGGAGGACGGTCATGCAAGGGCTTCACTTTATGGGACTGAATCCCATAAGAGTGATTCAAACTGTTTGTTCACCTGAACGTTTGAGGGAAATTAATCTTAGGCCAGGAGAAAAGAATAAATAAACCCATGCAAATGCTCTCTAGTGACTTAACTGCATGTTCTGTGAGCAGGATAATTTAAGGGCTCAAATCTCTGCCACCGTGATAAGTGACTTACTTCCCCCAGTTCAAGTAGAAAATGATGAGCTGAAGCCCTGGTACAACAGAGAGGAGAGTATAATTGTCATGTGGGATCGCTCAATGGTAGGCAAGAAAACATAATCGCAGTGTGCCATGGGCAGGACAATAAAGGATGGAATTAATTGCAGAGGAGAGTTAATGACCAGCGGGAGGAATTAATGTAAGCTTAACCCTTAATTAGCTAAAATTCCAAGACCACACTCCACTGCTCCCTGGCACTAAATGGATGGTATATATAGAGACATCCATTAAAGCCCCTGTATTTCTTCCACAGCCACCTGCTATGCTTTGGAAGAGCAGCCTGTGTGATCCATCTTTGCCTACCATGCATGAAACGGCAGCGTCAGTAGAACTGTTAACTCATCAGCAGTTTTCCAGTGATGGAGAAACCTGTGAGAGCTGAACGAGGGTATCAGAGATGCTTCAGCTTGACCTCAAATGTGTCATAGCGTTATGTTTTGGGAGATGGGAGGGTCTCTAAGCCACCTGGAAAGTGATGATTTATTTGCTGGGGGGGCCTTGGATTAGAACAGAAATTTTGCCACCATGTTTCTTGTTTTTTTCACTGAAAATATGAACCAGAAACACACTGTGAAGTCTGCTGGGAACTGCAGTTTCCATTCACCGTATTCCCATTTTTCTCTGGACACACTGGTTGGATTATCTCTCCCAGAATGTAACATGGTGTCTCCTCTTTTGCTAGGGAGGGCCTGGCTGGTTACAGCAGTCACACAGTCCCGATGTACTAATCCCTTTCTTTGAAGCACTTAATGTTTGGGGATTCTTTTTTTCTTTTTTTCTTTTTTTTTTTTTAATGCCAAGAAACAGTGTTTTCCCAAAAGGTTTTGTGAAAACTGCTGCTGTGGTAGATTCTCAAACAACATTCCCATCTAAACTAATCTTTATGTAAAAAAATTGCCCCAGTTTTCATGAGTAGCATGACCAGGCAGGGTGTGGATATCATGCCCTCATTAAGAGAAAGAGTTGCTGTGCCTCATGTTAAGGTTCATACTTCTTGATTGAACTGTATTTTTTTGTACTGCACCCTGGTAATGAATCCCACAGCCACCACCCCTCTACAGATGCTCCAGGAACACTATAAGTGGCCATTAAATGATGCTAAATTGTGATGGAGCATCTCCTGAAATACATGTGACATCCACAGGAGTAACAAATGAATTTGTTTCTGCCAAGGCAATGACACCGGCTTGCCGTTGAATTAACAGGAGCGCCGTTGGCTGCTCCGCACCGACTGCAATGGGTTCCTTGTAATTACAGGGACACACTGACAGCAGAGGGGGGCCATGAGTGCGAAGGTGCAATGGCATAGATGGCTGTTAAGGATGAGCTGTGGGAAAAAGCAAGTCCCAGGCTGACAAACCAATCCTATTTCTATTGAAACCCAGTGGAGTTTGCCTCCTAAAGCCGTTAATGAGACTGAGATCATGCGGTTAGCCCCACAGTTGCATCCATCCCTGGAAAAATCATTCTCTTCTCATTATCACTTGGTAGTACAAAAAGACCCTTAGAGGTCAGTCCTGTGATGATGTCTCTGAACATCTGCATCTCTCCAGGGAAAAACAGATCAAGAAGGAAAGGATTTTTCTATGATGTTCACGCATGATTCCAGAAAAATGTGCCTAAAGGACTCCAAAGTTTCTAAAAACTGTTTCTCTGCTGGGAACTTTGGTGTTCAGAAACTTGAGTTACACCTCTGCTTCTGTTGGCGTGTCGTGTCATGTTAAGCCATGGCTCCCAGCTCCTTGTTCTTAATTGGTGCTGTGTATCTTGAGGTGCTGTGCAGGGTGTGAAGGGCAGGTTAAATGGGGTGGGAAAAGGAATTGGGGAGAGCGCTAGAGGAAGAGGGAAGGTGAGAAAGAAATGGGAGAAAACTGTGTTTATGGCATGAGAAAGCAGAGGTTCGCTCAAAGAAAGACAAATTCAGATCAGAAACAAGCACAGGTTTTTGAAAAACAGATTGATGAGTCTGGACTTGGCCTGAACATTTCCATTGAAAACTTTCCATCAGAAAATGCTTTCTGAATGCAAAAAAAATTGCTTTCCTAAAGTTATGCTGACTGGGATGAGATTTCCCATGAGAAAAATGAAAGCTTTCTGTCCTAAAGCATTTCTGTTTTCCATGAAAGTAATTTAAAAAAAAATCTCACAGCAAAATAAAATCATGAAACCGTGGAATGTCTCGTTAAGTGGATTTCTGATTTTCAGCTAGTTCTGAATTAAGTAATGGAAAAAGTCACCTGGAGCTGGGGAAATTTCTACCATGTGGACTCTCCACATCATGCACTTGCAGGCCAGGTGCACCCCAGGTTCTGTTCCACATGGGGTTTGGGACGAAACCTGGAGCATGGAGTGTGTCCAGAGAAGGGCAGCGGGGCTGGGGCAGGGTCTGGAGCACAAGTGTGCTGGGGGGCGGCTGGGGGAGCTGGGGGGGTTTAGCCTGGAGAAGGGGGGGCTGAGGGGAGCCCTTCTCGCTCTCTGCAGCTGCCTGAGAGGGGCTGGAGTGAGGGGGGGGCTGGTCTCTGCTCCCAAGTCACCAGTGACAGGACGAGAGGGAACGGCCTCAAGTTGCACCAGGGGAGGTTTAGGTTGGAGATGAGGGAAATGCCTCATTCCCTGCCAGAGCGGTCAGGCCCTGGCACAGGCTGCCCAGAGAGGTGGGGGAGTCCCCGTCCCTGGAAGTATTTAAAAGACAGGTAGATGTGGCACTTGGGGGCATGGTTTAGGAGGCCTGGGGGTGTTGGGTTGGTGGTTGGACTTGATGATCCTAAAGGTCTTTTCCAACCTTAATGATTCTATGATTTTATGATCATCTGATGTTAGTAAGGTTGGACCATGACTTACATACTCATATCTGGCTTTCCCTAAAGTGGGGGATTTCATACTCTGCTTCCAAATGGGTCCCCTCTTTCAAAGGGCAGTTGTAGAGCGAGATGTTTTCTGATGACCATCTTCGGCGCTTTCTGGAGATGGTTCCGTTTTAGCATTATTTCCTGATAATCAGGTCTCAGCAATTTTGCTTCCATTTGAAAGAGCAGGAGAAGTCTCAAAAAACAGTCGGTTTCTACAAGTTTCATGAAAACTGGCAGATGGGAGAGACCCAAACTCAAGTCCACCAAAGAAAAGTAGGGTCGACGATGGCATTATACATTTTGTCTGACAGCGACCAGCTGTCCAACAAACATATGTGCCCCACTTTCTCCAAAAGCAGCCTGGCAATAAGAAGACAGCTTACACTTTTCTGACAGCACAGATAGCACGATGAAGAAAAAAATCAGTATGCACAGGGCTGTGCTACCCATGGGACACGGGGAAACAACCCAGAGGTAGATCTGTGTGCGTGAGAAGGTGGGTACATGGATGCAGATGTTGCCTGCTCCTGGTTTTTTTTTGCTTTTGCCTGGTGGGAATCCCAAGGTACCTGGGACAGAGGGGGAGAGGTTAGAAGACAAAATATCCTCACCCATAGGAAAACAAGCTTCATTGATTCTTCCATTTCAAGAACAACTTGTTTTATAGTGGAGTTGGTTTTTCACAGATTATGTAAGGCATTCATTTGCCCCCCTTGCATTAGCTGAAGATGTTCTCTTCTGCTGAATGTGTGGGTCACTGAACGGGCACACGCGTGTGTCTACCTATATACGCACGAATTGACCTGCTGGGCTGTCGCTGCAGTCCCTGCTGGGAGCACGGGTGCTGCATCCTGATTTTTTAATCACCATGTTGTCCAAAAAGTCACAGATGCTCATGCTGGTTTATTACTGACTATTATTATTGACTATATTGGCTTTGGAATACAGAACTGTATAAACAATATGGGACACAGAGAGAGAGAGGATTTGCAGGGGGACCAGAGCCTCGTGGTACTGGGTGGTTTATGCAGTAAATGCCCACACCCCATCTCTCAGAAGAAAAGTGGGAATGTGGAAGAGGGAGTGGGAGAGTGGAGATATCCTTTTTTTTTTTAAGCTAAGGCCCAGACAAATTGTATGACACTGATTCTTCTCTCCTGAGCTTGGGAAAGGGTGGGAAAAGTATGAGTTTAAACCATTTTAACAACTTCTTTTGCTGGGTTCTGCCATCCTGAATAGTCCCCAATCATCCTTGTGTGACTTCTTTTGCACTTGTGGCTGATGGCTCTCCAAAAGAGGTGGGAAAAGGCAAAGAGCTCCTGTGTGGAGCCCACCAGACTTGCTCCTACCGTGCTCTCTGCTCCACCCCACTAACAGGAGACTGTGAGCTGCCATTTCACTTCAACAGCCGGGTTACCCATTTGGTCCCATTACATCCACAGTGGTTAGCTCTTGTCTCCGACCTGAAGTGAGCCAGCAGCTAATTTCCTTGGGCTGAAAACAGGGGCACTGATATCTTGCCCCATTGGCAAGCACAGGACTGATGGCATGGGTGGGAGCTGCCTTGCACGCCTCCTCCCAGGGACCAGACCCCTCTCCATGATATTCATCACCAAAGATGATGTTCGTGTGGCCGCACTGAGAAGGACTAGGAGAAGACCCCAAAACCCCTATGGGGTGATGCTGCTTTGTCTCACCAGGATCCACCTGCAGCTTAACTCCATGGGTAATAGCTTTCCACCTCCAGCCAACTAGCTCTGAGTCTGCCTAATTTTCAGCAGCAAGACCAGGCCGACGGTACTGCCGTGAACCTGTGCACAATGCACGAGCTGACGGCACCTTTGCACCGCGCTCCTCGGGGCATGGGTGCAAAGAGCCGCCCGCCCAGCTCCGAGCCTCTGTAATACCGTGGCGGTACGGCGTTTGCATGCCTCCGTTTGGATCGACAACAAAATTGTCAGCTCCTTGGGGCAAGGACTGTCTTCCTGGTTTATGTTTATTATTAAACATTTATTTTTAAAATTGATTAAAAATTTAATAAGGGAGGGGATTTGTTTTAGCCTACCTCACAGAATGACGTGGGCTGTGATCTTGTGCAGAGACATGAATATCCATCATTCCCATTTGGAAGGAATTAAAATGAAAGAGATTTTTCTATGAATGTCTTCACTCAAAAACCATTTTCATAGCCCTGCTTACTACATTTGCAAGTCAGGTACACAGCGTACCTGAGCGTCCATAGCTATTCTCAGCTCTGCAAACCCCAGATAGCTTCTGCAAGTGCCTGCAGGCTAAACAGCATCCCTAAGTAAAACGTCTGCCTCCCTTCCACTTTGGAATGCTGTTAAATGTGGAAGGGTATTTCTAAGCCTAAGATTACTCCTCCATTTCGTGCGTCGTTGGCTGTTTGTTGGAACAATTAATTGCAGAATATTTTCCTCCCATGTTTCAAAACAATCTGTAATGGTACCCCTTGCAGGGGGTTAAAGCGCCGCTACCACACACAAATTTCTGTGGCCAACTATTTCTAGAGATCAAGCAAAGACAATTTAGTCACCAGGGATAGGGAAATGTGTCGTGCATTTATTTTGTTGCAGATCAGGTGGTTACATACACAGTCCCCGCTTGCGAAGTAATCTCAGAAGCCGGGGAAGGGGTGGAAGTGACTCGTTAACACTGTTGTTGTTAGCCCTTGTAGCTTGCGTACTCCTTCCATGATTTTCTTCTAGCAGGAGGAGAAAGAAATGTGCGAGTTAGGTATGTTCTTGTAATCACACTTGTCTTTCAAATAAAGACACACACACACTTTCATTGAACACAATAAAACCACAAAACATCGCGCAGCTTCTCTGCTTTGGTCTGCGCCTCTAAGCTGCGCGCCCAAGCGGCTCCACCTCCCCGCCGTGTTTCAGGGTCCCACCTGGAATAGCTTCTCTTTGTTTTCTGTCCAGGCACACCCAGGTTTGACGTTTTCCAGCTATTGGGTGTGCGACCAGGGGTCCCCCTCAGGCCACTTGCTGGGTTTTTCTACCTACCCTGTGCAAGCCGGCAGAGAAAGGAAGGGGGAAGGGGCAGTGCTGGGCTCGTGGGGACTGGGGAGGCTGCCGTCTCTGCTGGAGGTAAGCAAAGTAGGCAAAGTGGCTTGGTTTTTGCAGGCACCAGGGAGCTGCCTTTGGTCCTTTGGACCAACCTGCACTGGGGGAGAAGAGCACGCTGGTGGCTGTGAGCTGGGGAGACTTTCTCCCGGTGGAAGCAATGTGCAGGTCTGTGGCTGAGTGCAAGGATGAAGAGGAGATTCGTGTTCCTTCGCTCCACACAGTAGAAGCAAGACACAGTGCAGTAGGATCAACACCAAGCTTTTGCTTGAGTTACCAATTTTCTAGAGCTAGAGCTGCAGGAATGGGTCCCCACGTGCAGCATCTTTGGGAACCCAGGCTCTGCTCTTCGATGTCTGTTTATTTTGGGGGCTCTTCAAACTGTAGCACTTTGTGCGGCACAGATGGCCATGGAAAAGCATGAGCAGAAGCATTTCCAATGGCTACAGTTGATATTCTCCCAACCCTCAGGTCAAATGCCTGCTCTGCTGCCTGTGTGATCTTGACTCCAAGAAAGGATTTTAATTCCTCTCTTGGGAATTAAATGCCCCTCACTCTCGGGGAGTGAGGGGCATTTGTCTGAGCCTCCATTGCTGGAAATAATGCTTAGCTCTATTCTTTCCCTGTATTGTTCAATGCCAGACTGTCGTAAAAAAATTACTTCCACGCTGAACTTCATATCCTTCCTCTCTTCTTTACTAGTAACACAGAATTATCTTCGTATTCCTTTAAAATTCTGAGGTTTAGCAAGTAGATAAATTACACTTCTTAAAAACCCAGCCCCAACTGTGAAGCAAATATTCCTTTCCTCTCAGGGAACCATTCCTTTGCCTTGTTATTTTGAGCTCTATCATGGTTGTTGCCATGCAATGGCAACTTTGTGGAAAAGGAGGTGAAGTGCTAAGGTTAAAACAGGTTCAAGCATAATCCAGAGCGCCCTTGGCAAAGACAGAAGTGTTTTAGTGGGTCTCATTCGTCATTGCCTGACTACTTAAAGTGGTGGAGTGGCTCATTATTGTTTTTATATGCCTTTATGAGAGCAGCAAAAGAGCCAAAGAGAAAAGTACCACTATTTTCCTCCCTTAACCCACACTCAATAGAGAACAATGACATTTAAGACCTCAGAGTGCAATGTAAAAGGTTTCCTCTTCAGAAACCAAATTCCCCTGCACGAGCCACGTGGAGGGGCCCAGGCTCAGCTCCAGAGAGGAGGTTTCTGTTGATTTGTGGAGTTATGTCTACGACCACACTTTGGAGCTGACAGCAGGGAGCTGCTATTGCCAGCAGGTATTGCCAGACCTGCCTTCATGAAACCATCGCCTGCCCCTGAGCCGGCTAGCGGCTTTTCTCCTCATTGATCCCGCCAAAGCTCTGTCCTCCCTGCGGTTGGATAAACCTTCCGCAAGGGCTGTGGACTCTGCAGCGTAGGGAGAGATTGCACCGTCACGGAGTATTAAAAAATATATGTATTGAAGATTACAGATCTCAAACATCACTGAGCAAAGACCTTCTCCGTGCTCCATACTTGCCTATTCATTTTGCACGTGTCGATCCCAGATGATACACGCAGTGGCTCAGAGTAGTCCATACCTGAGAATTTTTGTGCAGATACATAAACTACCAGAACGATAAGGCAGAGGTCCTGACTAGTTTTTTTATAATTAATTGGCTGCTTTCACTTTATATACCTTGGCAAGGATCTTTACAAAGCTATTTCTTATGGAGGTCAGGTTATGTTAATGCCATTAAGGAAAGCAGTGGTAAATGCTAATGCTGAGCGAACGGTCAGTCTCATGCGTTCAAAAGCGGCTGAACCCAAACTGGAACAGGTACAGGGAGAGACGATTAAGGAAAAGAGGGACCTGTTCTAGGAGGGAAGATTATGAGAATTTAGCTCGTTTAAGCTAGCAAGGCAAAGGCCTTGTGAAGGGCTGTGATTACTCTGTAGAAAATACGTCAAGGGGATAAGCACTGAGAGGGCGATGCAGCTATTTCATAATGATGATGCTGGCTTTGGAGCCAGTGGTATAAACTGGCCAGAGATAACTTTATGCTGGAAGTTAGAAAGGTTGTTTTTTTTAATGCTTGAAGAAATGAAATCCTGAAGTAACTGCTCAGTGCAAATAATGGGGATAAAAAGCCTAGCAGGTTTTAAAACAGGATCATCCCTTGTGGATGGGATTATATGATGCGGTTGCCAGAAACAGGAGCTTGCGCTGGAGGCCCTCTCCAATTTGGTGCACACCAGAGTTTTGCTTTACTGCAGGCATGGTTTGGGTGTACACCTGGATCGTGGGTGTCAGGCACAGTCAATCTGGGTTCAGCAAGGTGGTGGGGTGCCTTGGAAACCTGGAAAAGCATAGCCATGTCCTGGAAAGTTCTTTCCCCTCAGTTCTTGGAGACATATGGTGTGAATTCTGTGTTTCTCAATCATGGGAAGATTTTAATATACAGATACTCAGATCTGGAAATTTGATTAACTCAGACCCTGTTAATGCCTGTATGGAGATATTAATATTTAGTCCATCAGGGTGCAAGTCCTTTGGGTGCTTTAATGCTGTCCAGTGCTGTGTGAAGATCCCATGGGGAGGCTGAAGCAGCTTCTGTGGTTGAGGGTGTTCATGTTGCTTGCTATGAGCATCCACCCAAAACGTGAGTGCAGAATACCTGAACTGCCGACAATCTCCTGTCTGACAATCTCTCAAATTTACAGATTAATGTCAAGTTGAGGACATGCCTGAGTATTATTCTGTGTTTTCACCTTCAAGGCATGGTAAGAACATCCTGGGGGTTTTGCTAATGGCCAGTCTGACTGAAACCAAGGCACTAGATGTGGTGGGATTTTGTTTATCATCTGTATTGATATAGCACCTGTGAGACCCTGGAATGCTGTTGCACTAGGCACTGTAGAAAAATGGATCAGAAAGATGGTCTGTCCTCTCTATTGCTTAAAAATAATGTAAAGTTCTCTCTGATTTAAGGGGTCTCTGAGCAGCAAGGGAGAAAAAGAGGGAGAGCATTGGCTGGATTGATTCTGACCAACAGCTTTCCAGTACTCGTAATGCAACTGAGAGAGAAATGCAAACCTTATTTGAAAAGACAATAACCCACTCCCTCTGCAGAAATGAGTTAGTTGGTCTTGATTTTATCCACCTGGGAACTCTGATTATTGTCTCATAAAACAGAGCACCTGGTCTATTATCCCATAAATAAGCTAGAGGAAATGCACTGTCATTCCGTTACAAAGCATGGCTCCCCTGCAGGGCTGCCACACGCATGGAATATGCTGCGGAAGAGGGAAGACATTTGGAAGTTTGCCCTCAGGTTTCCTAGAGAGACAAGGCTGCGGTGGCAGATAGAGAAATATTTGCTCTGCCCACTGGGGTTTCCCTCCCATGGCTAAAAAGTGATTGTTGATGCTATTAATTAGAGCTGTATGGAAACATTCACAGGCAAACCTGGAGCCACGTCAGACATGCCTTGCAGGGTTGTGTTACAGGCTTAAATTGCAAATCAACTCCCTTGAAAGCTGAGCTGCGATGCCTGAAGGGAGTGAGTGAGACAGAGATCTGGCATCAAGTGATGCGGGAATGCATTTAGGACAAACTGAGGTCCACATGTGGACTAATTAAGACTCACTTTCTGTTGACTTAGGGGAGATGATCTAACATACCCGGGACTGGCAGCCCAGCTTTGTACCGAATGTGCAGTTCAACCTTCTTTCTTCTTGATTTTAGTGCCAGCACTGGGATTTTGCTCTGAGTCTATTTTGTCCTCTTTTGAATCCTAAATTTTGTGCTTGAAAGCTCCACTCAAAGCGAGGACAGCAGTGACCCTGCTAACACCACTTTGTGCTGGAGTCAGAGCTAGTGCTACCGGAACCCTTTGGTGCTTTGCTAGATTCACCTATGACCCATCTGCAGAGGCATTACCCTGACGTACAGGAGAACTATGGCTCAGGCTGGTTAAATCTCGGCTGGTCCTGCTGCAAAAGGAGGGATGCTCTGCTTAACCAACGCAGCCAGCAAGGAGGGAGACTAAAAAGTAGATCTGTACGGGTTGCTTGGTGTGAAGTACAGTAAAGCTGGTTGAATGGTGGGGGTGGCTTTGCTGGTGCCCCCTTGGACATTGGAATTGCCTCTCCTGGTCAGCAGTAAAAGGTTCATAGTGGTGAAGATGCAGCAGGACAGAAGCAAGAAGGATCTGCCCTGGCCAGCAGCTCCATGACACCCCCGAGATACGTGTCAGACTGGGGTGTGAGAGAGTTTTCCATCTCTCACTGTTGTGTTCCAGATCGCTTGCTTTGACTGCGTGCATATGTTGCCAATTCACCAGCACCTTTACACAGTCAGTTATAATTCACGTTTGCTGTTTTTTAATGAACATTTGTTCAGTGGAGCATTTTCCAGGGAGTGTGCATGGTGCGCAGAGCCAGCCCACATCCCAGCAGCCTCCAACACAATCTAAGGCGAGGAATCAAGCTCAGAAACAAATCAAGAATATATTATGTGACACGCGCCGCCTGCGGTGTGAGACAGAGGGAGACTCTGTGAATGAGAGTCTTGCAAGAAAGTCCTAGCAGCCGTGCAGATTGAATACTGCTTGCCAATGCAACGGAAAATCTCAGGGATAATCGGGGCCCTGCTGAAATGCCCTGAAAATCCAAATGTAGCCTCAGTCACCGCCACACTGAAGCACCTCACCGTCTCCTGTTCCCACTGCACAGTTTGTTATCTGGGTTGCTATTCTGATCATCCAGGTGGAGGATGGAAGCAAACTAGGGTCTTCTGATTGCATGGTGATGAGTGGCCTTAGAGAAACATCCCAGGAGCCCCAGATCATCAGGAGGGTATTGAGAGACAGAAAGGCTATAGACAGTCAGGACTGAACACGATTCTGCTAAAGACCCAGGACTCATGCAAAAACGGGAATGCATGAGCTATGTGAATGCTTCAGAGAGTGTTGGGAGTCCAATCCACTTTGTTGATCGAGAGAGCAATGCAAATTCATAATTATGGTAGATAAACATGTTTGAGTTAATTACTTCTCCCATTTGATGGCTGTGCAAATGGTGCAATGAGTAATAGAGACCGCTTTCCTTTCCTCCCTGCTGCGAAAGCCAAGGCTACAGCATGTGCTTGGGAAGGACGTGTCAGGAAAGCCAAGGAGCGGACAGAAGAGTGGACGTCAAAGCTGAACAGCTCTGAATCTTGCTGGGGGCATGAGCCTGTGACCAGGAAACTGGACTCGGATTTCAAAAGCTTTTACTTCTATCTCTTTGCCCTCAAATGCAGCTGCTGCTTGGACAAAATCAGCCTGCCTTTAAAGTAGGTCAGACTCTGCAGAACTGAAGTCGTCTCAGGATGCTCTGTAGAAGAAGAAATACATGTCAGTGTGACACCACTCTGTACAGTGGCTTTCAATAGCGTTGCTCTCCATTTACAGAGCCATGTGATTCAGACAGTGGCTGTAACACAGAGGAAACGCCGCATCCAGCTGGGACAACCCATGGGTCACAAATCCCACCTGAAGGAATGGACCTAGGCAGAAACAAAGACAGCGCAAGAAAAACATGGGATTGGAGGGTCAAATTTTCAAGCTGCTTCCAGAAAAATGCACCTGGAGAAGCACCAGGGTCCTGAGCATCTTTTTAGAAGATTTGGGGTCCCATAAACCACCTTATCCACTCAGACTGTAATGTCTCATTAAGTAATACCAGATTTTTTTGGATAGTCTGTCAGCAATTCAGTCTGGACGATTTTAATAGCGTGAAAGCATCCTGGATGCTCCTTTTAGGTCTCAGACACATAATTAGCAGTTTAGGGTTCTGAACAGCTTGTTAGCGTTTTGGGAATCGAAAAGGCAACACCAATGAATCATGATTTCAGGCACCTGCTCAGCAGCTGTGAGTTTTGGATCCCCCTGTTAGCAGTCCCAGGGATTTTCAAACCTGTTTTCAGGAAAGCATTTCCATTAGCCTGGAGAGAAAAATCACATTTTGTCTCCTGTCATTCCCCAGCAGCCAAATCCTTCTGCTTCATTTTCCTGGGAGGCAGCAGTCCCAGGCACCGCGGCTGCTGAGCTGCAGTTTGCCCTGTTTGCTGTGTGCTCTAAAATCTGCGTTTAGTTTAACACATTAAGCCAATCTGTTTCCCAAACCCAGCTGCAACTACAACACTCCGGGGGAGCTTGGCAGCACTGCCAATCTGACACCGCTCGCCAGCAGCGCTCGGGTTCGCAGGCTTTTTGGGAAGGCAGTGGAGAGGAGGAGGAAGATGTAAAAGCAGGTCAGCACAGCACCTCTGAGTGACTTTCCCTTCTCCCAGAGCCACCCACCATTCAACAGAAGTACAAGAGAGAATAGAAAAATAATATTTGCTGACTTTCTGAGGAATGCAAGGCTGAAGCAAACTGTGTGTGAGGGATCTATGCATTATTTATGGCTCTCTGTGCTGTATGCCATCCCCCCCGGATGAGCAAGCTTTCTTGTTCAGAGAGATGCTCTTAACAGACAGTTTAAACCCCAGTCCTTTTCTCCACTGGGCTGAGCCTGTAGGACACGAAGGCAGAGCTGCGGTCCTTTCATCTCCCCGTGTGAGAGCAGCCAGAAGGATTTCTCAGACCAGCCGTGCGTGGGATGCGGACCCTTGACCCCAGAGAGCACATCTCCCCTGGGCAGGGTTTGCTGGCGGTGCCCTCACCAGCTTGATTTGAGCCAGCAGCGCTCTGCTGAGCCAGGCAGCAATTAGCCCTGTATTCTCCCTGTCTAGACAGGCCTTGGAAATGGTGCTTCTGAGCTGAGATCTTCCAGCTGGGGTAGATTCGTTTCACAGCCGTGCCTCATGGCTTCCCTTGGAGATGCTGCTGCTCTATGATGGGTTCCTGTCCTGCTGGACCAGAGCCCAGTCAAACCTGCTTTTCAAAGTGTGCCGGGACCAATTAATGTTGTTTTGCTCCATGATGCGTGTAAAATAAATCAGAATAAAAATCAGAGCAACGTGAAGGTAACGCTGATGTGGGCTTGTTTGCCTTTTACTCCTTTATTACTATAAAATATGAAAATATATTATAACATGATAGGGGTTTATATTGTGTTATACTAGGCTTCATATATTATAGAGTTCATATTAAGTACGATATTAAATAGGTTTTTATGCACATATATTATTAAGTGGATAGTTAGTATAAATTAAGTGGCATCGTTATTACAAAATGCCATCAATATTTCAATACGGCACCATGTTGAAAATAAAAGGGATTAAAGTGACAAGTTGCAACTGTTTTACCTACCTAAAATAAAATACTTCAGCATTTCTGAAACTAAACAAGAAAGTCCAAGTGATTCATTCAGGCTTTTGTCCTGAAGTGGATTTCACTGAATCACATTGACACTTTGCTGTGAAATGGTAGAAATGAGATGAGACCACATTTTCATCTCAAGGGTTTTCTGATCATTTCTCCACTCAGCGCCTGCCCCGTCCCAGCCCTGGGAGCCGGCAGCCTCCAAGCCAGGGCCACGTGGGCTCTGGGATGCTGGTGGAAAAGTGGGAGCCGCCAGAGCATGGGTTTTGAGTATTTGCAGAGGAAAATGTTCAGCACCTTGGGAAAAATGGCCAGGTGTGGGATGACTCCTCTGCCTCCTCTAGTGTGGTCTTATCCCTTGGGCTTTCCATGCTATTGGCATTCCCCAGGCAGCAGCTGGAAAGCAGCAGGGGCGTGTGTGTGAGTGTGCATGCGGGTGCATTTGTGTATGCACATGTAGGTGAAGGGCTCTCCATGAGTACAGACGTCCCAAAAGACCCTCCATCAGCTGGTAGCCACCAGAGCCTCCTGACACACAGCCACCACAGGCACACACAGTGGAAAACCATGCCATAACATGCACATACACATAGACCCTGTGGTACTGGTGACTAATGCCTTCCTTGCTGGTATAAACCACTCGGAGTGACAGCCTGGGACAGCTTAGCTTTGTCGCTGGATGTTTGCTTTCAGAAGAGCTGAGGGATTTTGCTGAACTTCAGAGAGCCTGAGTAGAAGGAGCAGATAGAAACTCGGGGCGGGGGGTGGTGGGGGGGTGGTGGGCAGGCAGCTATTTCGCCTGCCTTGAAAAACCCCAGTGAGAATCATCTGGCCTGGTTCAGCAATAGCAGAACTCTCTGAGGCAGCTTTGGGTTGAGATGTGGTCACAAACGCCCAGCGGTGAGGGCTGCCTCTGCCAGCTGAAGGTGAGAGCCGTATGGAAACCCCTGCGCAATCTGCTCTGCTGTCTCTGGTGTCGGCAGGGCTGCTGCTGATGTCTCTGTTTACTGGGCAAGACATGGCTCCAGGGGAAGCCTAAGGAAAAACTAGCAACAAAGCGAGGAGTGTGAAGTGTTGAGAGGCAGCAGGCACCTCTCCGTGCTGAGAGGGCTTCCAGCAGGAGGAAGAGGAGGGTGGTTTAAGAAGCCATGAAGACCTTCCTAGCCAGATTGTGACAGTTTTGGGCTCAGGCAGACAAATATGTCCTTCAAGGGATGCCATAAAAAGGCTCTACAAGCCTCTCCAGTTTGTTTGCTGCTGGTGCCCACCTCCTGGGCTGGAGATTGTGCTGGGTTCATCAGAGAGGGATGTGGGCTGCAGCGGGGACTCATGCCTGCCCACAGATCCCAGCTCTCCCACGCCCTGCTGGGTGAGCAGGCGGTGCCCAGGGCTCTTTTCTCCTCCAGCATCCGTACTATGGGCTCAGGGACTGAGAAGTCCCAGAGTTTCACAGCCTGTGTGGGAGAGATGGCCAAAGCTACAGGAGTGAGGGGGGAGTGAAGCAGGAGCTCTGGGGTCTGTCGCACACTCATGCAGGTGCATCTGTGTTGTAAAAGCAGCTGAAAGCATCAGTAGCTGTGATGGATCAGCATCACCTCTTCTCATCCCCTCCCTTGCACAGAGGAGGGGACGTCCTGCATTCTCCCCCTCTTTTACTTTGCCCTAAGCAGTTCTGAAAACCCAGCAGGGGCTGCAGAAAAGTTTCCTGGAGAGTAGCAGGCTGCAACCACTCGCTAACATCAAAGCCACTCCGTAAACTGTTCCCTGAGCTGGTAAATTAGCACAGAGAGAAGCCGAGAGCTGGTTCCACAGTGGACAACTTTCCCTTCTCCTCCCCTGCCCGTGCCATGGCCTGGGAGCAGGAAGAAGCTCAGCTCCCGAGTTGAAATGACTGGGGATCTCCAGCTTCTCCTGCTACAATTTATTGCTGCTTATTACCAGGCTGGTGGGGGAAATCTGCAAAACCAGCCGGCTCCATCCAAGGACTATGGAGTGTCGCCGCCTTTGTGCACATTCCCCAGATCTCTCTTTCACCAGCTTTGCGAGTCGCTCTTACAAGTCCATTACCGTCCACAGAGCTCTGTTCTTTACATTCAAGAATAGCATTTCTGAAGTTGTTCTTTAAAGGCAGGTGTTTTCTACAAAAGATTTTCAGACCTTTTTTAGGAGCCGAGATACTCTCATGAGAGGAGCCAGCTAAGCACTGCTAGAGACATTATTTTAGCTCTTGCGAAGTTCAATATCAAATAGGTTCTCTCTTACAAACTTGCATATTAAAAAACAAACAAACAAACAAACTTGTTTTAAGTATGCTTCAGCTAGTTTTAAAGAGTAACTTGCCATGAGATACAGCATCGTGTTTCCCATCTCACAGATGCAAAGACACAGTGAAGTGCTTTCCCCTAAACCAGATCCATGTGAGCTAGATTCTCCCTCAGGTCATACCCCTGTGCAGGGAATGGGCTCTTTTTACCAAAGCGCAGAGTTTTCAGCTGAACGGAGCCTAACCCCAGCTGCACGCGCTTACAGCCTGGGTGAGTATGCCCCTGGATGGGAGGCCCTGTTGAGAGGTGGCAAGGCAGTGCCTGGGACCTCTCACACTTCAGTCAGCTGGGCAGCGGCTCTCTCTGCAGTCGCGTGCACACACGGTGCAAGGAGGAACTGCGAAAGCTCTTGAAGGTGCGCAGGCAGAAAGCCCAAGCAAGAACACCCACCAAGTCAAGAGCAATTGCCAAAAGGTTCCTTTTCCTCGTACACCAGCGCTATTCATCCTGCCCACAGACCAATTTGCACAGCTGGGTTCACCTGGTGGCTGCACGCGACGCGGTGTCGCATACATCCAGGCTCCACCCTTGGCCCCTCTAGCCACGAGCGTTTGTGAACGCACACAAGCCAGCGTGAGAAGCAGTTTTGGGCCAGCAGGTCTGAGACGGCTTCAAGGAAGCGTTTGATTTCTGAGCTCCTCACCTTAAAGCAGAGGTTCCCCAAACAGAAGGGGAAACTCTGAATCTTTATTGTCATTATTAAAATAGGATTAATGTGAACGTGAGTTCTTAATCAGTGGACCTTAAACCTCCTTCCTCCCCATGGCTGATTTTTTTTATCAGTGGGGAAAGGCTGAAAGAGAGAAGGGATTTATTTTGGCTCTGCAACCCATCTGTGATAGAGCAAACTGTCCCCTGAATCCCAGCCCGATGGTTTAGCCACTACAAAAGTCCCTGGTTATGAGCTACCATGGGTGGGTACAACCAAAGAAACCACTGTGGCTTCCAGTGCCGAGATAAAACACGTGCCTGAGCTGGATATACTGACATATATGAGGAGGGCAGGTAGAGGTCAGAGCTCGGTCCGACCACCCGAGGAGAGTTGAGGCTCCTCTCCTGAACTGCTGGTGGCTTCTCAACCACAGGTCCCCCTGTGGCTTTGGAGCTGTGGAGGAATTCACTTTCCTGGGTGCATTCGTTAAAAGAGCTCCAAGGCACCATAATGAAAAGCACTGCGGATTTGTCAGCGTGGCCCTGGGAAGACATCTCATAGGAAAACACTATTTTTTCTCTCCCTTCAAGGATCTCACACTTTTTATTCCTCCCATATCCACAAAAGGCAAGGGTCGGACTTGTGATGAAGAAGAAACACCTTCCTCACCCCTTCTAGGAGGCTTTCATCAAAAAAGATGCGCTGTAAATAACCCTTGTTTCCACTCGCAGCTGTGGGTTTTATGTTCTGGGCTGAAGAGATAAACTAACTCCCTACTCGCAACAGAGCGTTTGTAGCATTTATTTCCAATCCTCTCCCCCCACACACCCACCTTGGCATGACAAATAAGAGATTGTAATTCTCTGGGAGGCATGCTTTATGGGAAGCAATGCATTTTCCTGTCCAAGCAGCTAAATATTATGTAGCTCGGCAGTTGATACGAGGTTTGGGCAGTATATTCTCTGGCAGACTTGCCACAATTTTCCGATTCACTGAGCTAATATGGGATGATTAAGAGAAGACTTCCTTACTGGCTACTACTGTAATTTTTCCCCTGCAACATGTAATTGTTTCCCAATTTACTTTTGCACAAATGGGGCTGTTTCTTCCTTCTTCTTATAGGTCTAAGGTTTAAATTTTCATTCTCTCTCGTGCACCCATGGTGACGATGTCCCATGGAGAAGGTTCAGGGAGCATGTTTGTGTGTGTGTCTCAGTCCTGTTTAGGTTCACTGCTCTCAGAGCTGGAAAACCTGGAGAATACAGTCTAATTCTTCTGTGACCTGCGACTCTTTCAAGCCACTTCTGCATCAAACCACAGACTGTTCAGGAGAGGGAGATATGCTCTAGACCCCCAGTATGAGACACAATTCTTACTTGGAGTGAGGACAGTTAGCCTTGTATTGAGGCTAGTCAGCTATCGAGTGGTGAGCTGTGTTGCCCACACTACACTTTTGCCTGAAGTATGCCCAGGTCCCATCAGCCCTAGGGCTCTCTAATTGTTAACACTGTTTCACCAGGATTTATAGGCATGTTTGGCTCTTTCTGTATCCTCATGCAACCTCTGTTGCTGATACTGGCATTTAACTAGCTAATATCATTATCTTGACATAATTTGGATGCTGTCCTGCAGTTAGCAGGTTATAATACAGCTATTTTGCAGTGCAGATACAGTCCTCTCCTTCACCCTGGCAAATTACGTGTGCCAGCTCCTACAGACATTGCATAACAGCCCACCTCAAATCGTATTGATGCTTGCTCTGCTCTTCACGATCATCTTCACGCTCCCTTGTTGGTGACACTGGTGTCACTGACCCAGCATGAGCTGGTTACAGTTTGGCTCCTCATCTCAGCAGGGCATAAGGAGCATAACAGCAGTATAAACATGTCAAAGAACAAGGAATCTGCTAATCAGGGTATTTTTTTGCTCGTGGGAGAGAAAGTGTTAAAGATAGAGACATTGAACTGAGTTCCAGAAAAGTTAAGATTAACAAGGCTACTTTCTGCTTTTATTTTGGAGCGCAGCAAAGATGCATCATGTAGGGGAGTCAGGTACCTTGATTCTCCTGTGCTTTTATTCACTCACTGAATTACTAGAGGATGCAGAGTGCAAGTAACTGAAGGGCAGGCTATGTACGCACTGTAAATTGATGTAGTAGCACAGGTCTAGGCATAAATTCCCTCCTGTACTACTGGAGTGGGATAATATTCAACACCAGAGGTAATGGCAGCTACATAACGATTGAGCTATAGAACACCATAATATTACCAATGTAGTCTTGATGACTATCACTGAATTCAGAAATTGCATTATCGTCTTCATTCGTATTTTATGACTGTGCTTATGTTTATGTTATTTCTGCTATGTGATGAGAAAACTGGTTAGAAAAGAGAGGAGGAAGAAACCGGGGTTATCACTGGCCTAGTGACAAGTGTAGGACACCACTCGTGATTGAGCGACAATAAAGGCAAAGGCAGACCAAGACAAAGCATTTCAAATAGGTACCGAAGAATATTAATGCACTTGTACATGGAGAAATTCTGAAATCATACAAGAAATGGATTTCCCTTGACCTTCCTTAGGTCCCTCTGGCAACACCCGGAATACACTAGCCTGGCAGTAAATCTTTAGCAATAGCAACACACGACCAGTGAGCAAAATGACCATTTCCCTGGTAGGGGTTTTTTGCCCATGAGTGGATAATTATTGACCCAGCAAGTTCCTCTGCCCACAGCTGGTTCCTGCTGGGACAAACTGGCCAAAGCCAAAGGTGGTGGGAGGGAAGAATAATCCTAAGTAGGAAAGTTAGGAGAACCCTTAAGCATATAAATTACTTGCAACCATGTAACTGTCCCAACAAAGCCAGTGGGACGAAAGCTGGGACAGCTGCTAAAGAAACACGTTAGGCAGATGTCCCTGATGCTCACCCCAGTTTGGAAGGTACCCGAAGTCCAAGAAGAGAGTAATCCCAGAAAAGGATTAACTGAAGCGTGGGCTGAGAGGGAAGATGGACAAAGCGTTTGGCATTGCTGCGGGAGCAGCAAGAGCCTCGTTGGGGAGCTCTCAGCAGCGCACACAAGTCATCTCTGGCTGCGGCTGCTCCGTGCTGGGCAGGACCTCAGCTGATGGATGGCACCTAATGCAGACCCAGACGTGACAGTACTTAAGGGACCTCAAGCAGGGCCCTGGCAGCTGTCCCATGCAATGGCAGCCAGTGCTTCAAAACCTCAGCTAATATAAGGGCAATTTGTCTGTGCTATATTCTTTCCTTGCAAATATGGGGTCATCTGCCCCTGTTATAAGCATGAGAGTGGAGACAAAGTCTCTCCAGTCAAGGCCTTAAAACTACGCAGAAGCCAAAGCGTATCCGTGGTTGTCCCACGAGAGGCCCTGGCCTTTCAGTTAGTAATTAATTTAGTTGTAGGCTGTCTCACGTACTTGGCTCTGGGGACGCAGATCGCACCTGTTCATTGAGGCTGTAGCTCTGCCTCCCTGCTAGCCCCCAGACAGCATCATCGCTTATTATTTATTAGTGCACAGCATCTTTCTCCTCCCCAAAGGCATTTCACCAGCTAGACAGACTGGCTCTGTAATCAAAGCAGTTTGTGATGGGAGATGAAGGTTGGGTTGGAGCTGCAGGCACCATGGAAGAATGTTTTTGTTCCACATTTAAGGTTAATTTTCCCACAGCACAGTGCCACAGGCCCTTAATTCCTGAATGTAGTAAAGTCTTTGGGTCTGCCCACAGAAGGGGTGGGGTGGTGCTTTTGCCCCATTTGGGGGTTATAACTTGAAAGATGACAGAGGTGGCACATAGTAAGCCAGTGCAAAGGAAATCTGTTGTATTGGAAAAAAAGGAATGGGTTTATCTAAAACAGAGAGAATGTACCCAATTTCCCCTAGAATAAAGAGTATTGCTGCATTTTTGGCAGCATCCTGACTGCAGAGCTAAGCAGCTCGTTTCTGTCAACTAGAAGCCATGAGAAAGCAGGGGGAGGAAGACAAAAAGAGACAAACAAACAAATATTGTAGTTTACATAAAAAATTTAAAAAGAGAAAGAAATGTCTTCTGTCCTTGGTGTCGTACCATGTCAGCAGCATCATAACCCTAACAGGGTTCAGGAAGGTATAAGATAAAGATAGCAGAAGAAATTAATCCCAGTCAAGATGGGCTACAATCATTAAGGGAATTTTATCCTAGCCTGAAGTGATGCACTGCAAACATCTTAAGACACAACCTCTCTGTGACCTTGAAAAAGATTCTTCCCTCTTTGAAAATAAAATTCAGGAGGAGAAATAAGCACTTCAGACTTTAAACACAGGCATTATTAAACACAGCCTGCATAAAGCTTTCTCAATCCCTCATGCACTTTCTCATGAAAAACCTTAGCTATTGTTCCATCTTATCTGCACGTGGGAGGGTGGCCGACAGGCAATTAGGGCACTAGATTAAGCACCAAGGTTTGCAATCCTCGGTACAGGCAGAACTGAACGAAGACCCAGGATTAGGGGCTGTGCTATTACCTGACTGTTTGCAATGCAGATCCATACACTGCATTTCTTGCCAACACCTCAAAGCTAAAAATAGAAACATTTCTTTCACAGTTGGCATGCAGGAAGAATCCGAGCCTGGGAGTGGGGACATTACAAAGTTTCATGGGAAATTCTCTCATTTGGTGAGTTGTACGTGACCAACTGGCATCAATGACAGAAGCAATGAGCAGCATCAGCTACTCTGGAGCATCATGAATAACAGCGTTGGCCCAGAGCCTACAGGTATTGCATGCAAGATCTGAGAGGACAAATTGAACCTCAGAGATGCTTCTGGTGGGAGCCTAATGTTCAGCAGGAAGCACATGGCCTCTGCACCCCATGGGGAAAGAAACACTTTAGCTACCTCCTGCATCCCTTCTGATTCACCTGAGTGACATGAGGTGCCCAGAGAGACGAGCCGTGCCACACGACTTTGATCGCAGTTAAAATCTGAGGCAGGGTCCCTGTAGCGTCACAGGTTGGGGAGCTTCACGGTGGCCGCAGCTGGTGCAGCTGGGTGGGCCATAGCCATCCTGTGTCAGTCCTGGTGACAGTCATTGAGACTGCTGGCTGTAGAATGAGCATGAGAAGATATTAAAATCACTCACCCATGTCCCTAGCTATAAACCACAGATTTTGGTTTTGGGTAGGTACCTGACAAGGCTGCCTGAAGAAAGGTTGGCTGGGGAGGGCAAAGGGGTTCATACCTGTCATGATTAGTGGAGGGAAGGGAAGGTGACAAACATGCCACACTTAAGCCAATTTTTATTCCTAATTTCATGACCAATCCATTCTGCTGGGTCAATTCACCCACTTCCAACTCTTTAGCCTGGGACCCATCCAACTTGCCACCAATGTCATGTTTCCAGGTGAGGAGGGATGGGCCATTATGTTCTTGAGACAAGACTCTGCTCCTGGCGATGACAGCTACTGATCTTTTGGCTGCCTTCCCACCTCCTCCATCTCACTATCAACATCTGGATTACTTGATCCCCAGCAGGGAAGGATGCCTCAGGGTTCTGAGCACATCTGGGAGTCTTTCACCCATGTTGGGACCTCTGCCACATAACTACAAACTGGATGGTGTCAGCAGCCTGACAGGAAGAACAGGAAGGCAGCTTCACATCCTCTGAAGCTAATGAGCTATAGAAAAATGATGGCACCCTTTCAGCTTTGTTTCAATTGGCCACAAACACTGATGATGGCTGATGATTCAAGAGAGTTCCTGCTGCTCTCCTCCTTTGATATCATAGTGACCACAAGCACAGGCAGTGGGAACGTGGGAACCTTTCAAGGGGTGTCACAACAGGTCTTTCTCGGCTTTGTTGGAGTAACTGCAGCAGTGAAGGATATAACCTGCTGCCTCAGAGATGGCTGGCAGGCTCTGCTCTGAGCTTTGTTGGTAGGAGCTTCTCGTTGAAGTAACACTGTTTTGGATTGTTCTTGACGTAGCACGCAGTTACAGCTTCACTACCATGTCGCGTTCATTTGGGGCAAATAATTGATTGGGAATAAGTTTAATCCCTTTTGCGTTTGAATTAGGGTAGTCCTTTCTGCATGTGTGTTGGTGAGAAGTCACCTCTCCTCAACTACATTTGTAAGCAGCGCGATCACGGTGAAATGCCTATTTACAGCCAGACTTACTCTTTTTTAACAGGTCCATGCAGAGCAGCTTTTGCTTCTGGCAGGAACAGCCAAACACCCCCTCAGCAAATGCTAGAGCCAGTAGGCAGCCAACCTCTCCACTTCCTTCTGAAGGTTCAGCTATTCTGCATCTTGAGGTCCATAAGTGAGGTCCTGACGCCCACTGAGGAGGTGAAAGGCAGAGTGCGTGCGGTAACGTATATCCTAGGAGGAGTTAAGTCTTGATGTGTTTGACGTTGTCTTGATGACGCATCTTAGGGACGCAGTTGCGGTCTGTCCGTGATGTGTTAGACCAGAACGCTGTGGTAGCCTCAAAGCACTAATAAGCTGAGCTTGAATCACTTGAACGTTGTTTGCTCTGGAGGGAAAGGGGGCGGTGAGGTAGAAGAGATGGAAAGGAAGAGTGCTAAAGCTCTTAATGCCAAAGGGAAAGGAGATCAGGACCCCTTAACTATGGATAACCCCCAAGCCAGGCAGAATGGGATTTTGGCATGGGAGGAGCAAGGATTATGTCAGTGTCATGTGTTTCCTTTCTCCACAGCTGCCACTGGATGGGAGTAACATGAATCACCAAACACCACAGCTATGTGGTGTGGCCATGCAGGGAGAAGGAGACGCATTGAACCCGATACTTGTCACCATCCCAAGCTTGGACCAGCCATCCCAAAGAGGGATGTCACTATGGGTATCCCTACCATAGGCATTGCCCAGGAGATGCCACCTACTCAGTCATTGCCCATAAGAAGAGGGCAGTGGTTCAGGTGTGACTGCATGAGGAGTGGAGGACTCACAACACTGAACCTCATGGTCTCAACAAGAATCATTTCACAGTCTGTGTTTTAAGGAGAGAATGCTAGACCCAATTTTGGATTTCAGACAGCCTTTGGATGTCATCTTTCCCTATTCCCTGAAACAGTTGTCATCTCTAGGTTAAGAAATACATTTAAAAAATACATTATCAAAAGCAAGACCTCCTCCACCAGCTTCAAGAAGACCCAGCCGCTCCACAACAGACTTAAATCCTCATTTGAAAACTTTTCCCAAACACAGCTCCTCAGCATCATTTTTTTCTGGCCCATGTGGCCTCCAAATTGCAGACACTCCTGAACGCATCCCTCTGTTCCTCATTTCAATGGTTGTAGAAGGAGCTCTTGCATTGTTAGTGTACATTGTGTTGACAATGACATAGCGCGTGTGCTTCAGGGGCAGTGTGCATAGGAGAAGCTGGTCTCCCATGAGATATCTCCTGTGTTGCTTCTAGGTGGTGATATTTGACTGATGGCTGCAAGATATGACTGATGGTCGCAGGCGTATCTGGTTCTTGTTCAGGTTCTCCAGTTCAGACTGTCCTCTTACTCCATAGCACCATGTTCCTGTCTGGGTTGAGCAGAATTAGCCAGTAAAGGTGGCTGAGACTCCTCTTTAGAGATGTTAGGGTGCAATCTGCCTTCATGTCTGCTCAGACACCTGTGGTATGTGCTAAAAGGGAGCAATTTCTTTTCCCCTGGTTCAGTATAGGATGGGCTGGAAACAGAATATTTTTTTAAGTCTTTTGCAAATGATACTTGCTGTGAATGAACACTGATGATAACCGCAGAGGACTTCACTAAGAATTCTCTCTCCTGGATGATGCTTGTGTTCCTCCCCACCACATGCAACCTGTTTTTTCGTTGTGAGCCATGAATTGGTTCCCACAGCCTGTTGCCATTTGCAGCACCAGCAGAAAATGGGGAGCCTGCTGCCTCTTCGGATCCAGAAGTTTGCCCTTCATGAGTCTTCGGGAACGTCCCCCCAACTGCCAGACACAGAACCCAAGGAGGACAGATCTTTGATACCAGGATGGGGAAAAACAGGATATTTGTAATTACCACGTAATATTTTAGGAAGCTGTGGAAATCAGGAGCATGGTTCTCTTGTCCCGTGATCATCTGGAGGGATTCTGCTGCGGAGGAAAGACACTTCCCAACCCTGCTGTTTGTCAGCATGGTATTAGAGGAGATGCTGCAGGCTGTGAAGCTCATCGCAGTCCATCCCAGAAGATACAGATCCAACCAGCCAGGCCAGTCTTGGCGTGGACCCAGGCCAAGGACTGCACTTGCTAAAAGGTGCTGCAGAGATTTTGTGTCCCCTGAGAAAGGGAGGCATCATCCAAGCACTCTGTGCCTGGCTCTGGAAGAGAAAGATACTGTTCTGCTTTTCATCCCAATTGTTTTAGTAGCTACACAGAAGTCTCATGAAAAAGATGTCCTGCCATGGCAGTGGTCTTTGCATTAGCTGGACCGGATCTGGGAAGTGAGTGAAAAGGAGCCATAAACTCTTGCTACCAAGTCCTTGTTCCACAGTACTGACAGCTAGCGCAGTCAGGAGACGTGAACACCTCCAAATTGTTATGCTTGGTGGGATGCTGAGCTGTCACTCAGGCACTGAAATGCACTACCCTGATCCCGCTTCCTTGGCAGACTTCCCAGGGAAGCAGGTCGGCTGGGTAACAAGGGCCCATTAAGCAGGTTTGCAAGCTGCCCTGCTAAACCAGATTTGTTTGGTACTTGAAGCATTGCAAAGCTTTGCGTTCAATGGGCAGGAGACTTGGAAGGAGGCAGAGGGTCATGATAGCAGATGGAGGCAAGTGTTAACACCCTACGGCACCAACAAACAGACGCCCACCTCCTCCCGGGGCAGCTTGCCAGCGACAACGTGGGACAGGCAGCCCTAGCAAGGCTCTGGGGAAGGGATACGCCACCGCTCTCAGACAAGACCGTATTGACATTGCACAGCAAAAGCTAGCGGTCCTGGGATTCAGGGGTTATCATGTGCCAATAGAAAAAAACATATGAGCTCTTTGGGCTGTCATCCTGCACGGCTTTCATTGGCAAAGGTCGTCCGGTTCACAAGCAGAGCTGGCTCAGAGTTTTCCAGCTCGATTAGTTTTTGTCTGTTTTATTGGGATTTGGGGCTAAACTGCAATGTGTTGTTCGGGAAAAGTCTTATTCAGAAAATTAGTTTAACAGGAGGAGTATTCTATTTGCCAGTAGCACAGCGAAACCTTGATGGTTTTGTCTTACTGTGAGGTTAAATGACTTTTGTCTTCTTTTTTTTTAAAATGTCCTTTTTATTTTAAGAAAGCCCCTACTCAGAATAAAGCATCTCAAACCAAAATATTCCATCTCAAAGAATTATCTCTCTCCCTTTCCCCATTTTTTTCTTTTCTTCTTTTTTTTTTAAATTTTATTTTAATTTGGGTTTGGTTTAACTTTGTTCAAGCTCAGCAAAGAGCACCTGGCAGAATGCTGGGATTTTTCAGAGAGGGGCTGGTAAGGTTCTATAAGGCAAAGAGCAGCAGCTCTCTGCAAGCCCAGGCAGCGAGTCAGCCCTGCCCAGCCCTGGCTCTCCTGCACCCCGCTTTGCCAGCGGCTGAAATTCCCTTTCAACCCCCACCTGCACCAAACTGAGTAAAGAAGATATTGGGTGGTAGGCTGGTGATTCTAGAGGAAAAGGGGAAAAAACTGACCTTCAAAGTATTAATGAAGTGAAAACACAATTTAAAAAATACTTTAGAAATTAACTGAATACATCTTTTACAATTCTAGCATTTCTTGACTGATTTTCAGTTAATAAAAAGTCAGTGGAAGGACGTTTTGCAATGAAATACCACTTCAAATGAAAAATAACCAAAGCTTGTTTTTGCTCAAAGTGCCAGATTGACACAAACACTAAAAAGACTGAAATGTTTATGTTCTCATTTTTTCCAATTAACAGCTTAAATTTACAGCATGTATTAGTATCAGACTACTTTTTTTTTTTAAACTGGAGAAAAATTATTATATTTCTCTTTCTCCAGACTAACCAGGCTTTACCTCCTACTCGTTACAGCCTTATGCTCCTGCCAAAATTCAGACATAACACAAACTTAGTGTTAAAAAGTAATGAAAAGGAAGGAGCAACCAATATATGCTGTTTGCTCTGATGAAGTGAGACAGTTCCTTTGCACAAGAAAGACAGCATTGTAAGTAAACTTGAAAATAGCTTTTTTTTCCTGAGACGTGCCTCAGAACTGCTGTTTTGCCTAAGGATGCCTCTCCCAGATGCTGTGCAGCACACAGGGCGCACCGCTGCTGTGCCTGCGCCCCTTCAGGGGGTCCCCTTCTCCACCCTCCTTGGTGGTGATGGGTGCTTTGGGGACACAGAAATTGAGACATGTTTTGGAAAGCAGCACCCTGCATTCCCCTCGTCCTATCCCGAAACAAAAATTTGTGCGACGGGGAAGCTAAATATCACAGCGCTGGCTGCAGTGGTGGGATTGAGGGGTGGCACAGGGAAGCCCTTTCAGGCTAGTCCCAGCTGGAGAGGTCTGTGCTAGATACAACAGCGAGCATCACACAACTAGTTTACACTTCTAACTTCTGGATATCTAAAACTAAGCAAGAAACCCCACCCTTAGCTCCTCTGCTCCCATCTGTTTGCTAGAGATAATGGCAATGTTCTATTTTCCAGAGATGTTGTGAAGATAAATATAGCCTTCAAGAGAGAACCGTGAAGAGGAAGGCAATAACGAGTTCTCCTTGTCCATGGGGGATAACATGAGAAATAATGGGTTTAAGTTGTAGGAAGAAAGATTTAGGTTAGACATTAAGAAAAGCTTCCTAATGGAAAGGAAAATGAAGCCCTGTGACAGGTTCCCTGGGAATTGGACTCTCCATCACTTCAGGTTTCTAACAATATGTTAGACAAATATCTGTGGTGGTTTTGGGGGGAGCTGAGCCTGCCAGGGGGTGAGATTGCCTAGGTGACCTTGTGAATCCTATGGGCTCTGCTTTCACATTTTTATATGAACGACTGAGGGGCTCAGTAACAGGCATCTGGTAAGTGCCTTCAGCTATGTCTTGCTTTGAAATAGCTGGGGATGACATTTCACCCCACCCTTCCTAGGCTGTTTACCTTTTTCACCAAAAAACACTTAAAGGCTTATAAATAAGTGGGAGTGCAGAGGAACTGCAGATCCTCCCTCATCCCTGCTCTGAAGGCACTGTCAAGAGAAGGAGAGTGGTGGAGAGGAACGGAGCCAAACTGGAGCCAGCCCACACGGGAACTCAGCAAGATGCATGCAAAGTGTACTCACAGGCTGGGCATGGAGCAGAGTTTACAAGTTATGTAGCCATGGCTCCACGTTCATGCTTGCCTGGAGATCACTTTCTCAAAGCCTTTGAAGTTTGAGTTCCTCTGAATTCCTGGGGATTAAAGCCCTTCAGAAATAGCAGGTGTCTGAGAAAAAACGCGGCCCAGAAGCTGGGATCAGCACACACGCAGGCATACAGAGCTCCCTGCTCTGACCTGATGGCTCAGAGATGCCCTCGGAGAGACTAAGGCATGGCAGAGAGGAGTGAAATGCCAAAGAGCATTTGCTAGCTGGACCCTGCACAGCCCCGCAGCGCTCTGGCAGTGCTTGGAGGGCAGCGAGGAGCCAGGGCTTTGAACCCTACACCCTGACGGGGGGTAAAAGCAGAGTAGTTCCAGAGGCTGCTCACCCGGGGCTTGTTCACCTCCTGGCCAAGCAGCAGAGCCTGCCCTGGCACTCACTCACAAGGATCTGAGCAAAGATTCACTTTGGTCTAAGCTTCACCAGCACTGAATCCCAACAGGAGAGGGCAGAGACAAGGGAGAGGAGAGCGGCAGCTTTTTTGCTAGAATGACACATTTCTGTAACTCTCTGGGTCCCCTGGTTCAGCCCATGGCATGGACTCAAGCAAAGCTCAGACAAGTAGGTACGTGTGTGGATGCCTATTAGCCTTTTCCCTACCTTTGCTAGGAAATCCAGAGCAGGAAGGTGTCTTACTCATGAAGAGCAAGTGGAGGAGGAGAGAAAGGGTTAACCCACTGCGTTGCAGAGGCTGCAGCGTGTAGGTACCTGTGCAAAAGCATCCAGCAAGCTTTTCATGCAATTTGAGCCAGAGCAAGCAACACACAGACCACCGGGCCCTGCATAAGCACCCAGCCCCTCCACACACCCCTGGGCACCTCAGCGGGCACATCTGTACGACCACACACGTCTCCGTGTGAGCAAGGCTTTCTGGAGAGCTCAGAGCTGCCTGTGCCAAATTTCAGCATCTGGCTGAAGGTGCTCATCGGCTAGAGGCAGGTTGTGCGTTTATCAGATGGCAGAGATGTTTCCACCTCTGGAGGTTAATAGGGGCTGCTCTGCCCCACCAAGGGGTCTGCGCTGTCACCCAAAAGGCGTTTGTGACCAGGAGGTGCTGAGCTACCCTGGTGCAAGAAAGTGATGCCTCTGATGACTGTTAAGCAGTCCAGCTCTGAAGGAGTTAGATGTTTGATATTGAAATCCTGGGCTGCTGTATTTTATTTGTTTCCCTCCAGTGGAAAGCTTGTCTCTGGAATCATTTATTGGACATTGACAGACCATTTCTTTTCCTCCTTAACATGAAAAGATTTGGGAGGTAAGGATTAATCTCGCATATAAGGCACAAGTTTGGCACAAAAGCCATCTAGCTAACTTCGTGCTCAAAGTGCCTTTCTCATTAGTCCTTGAGCTGGGAAGCAGTGTGCAGGCAGGAGAGCCAGTTCTGAGCAAATACCCAGGAAACCTCTCTGGGCCTGATCCCTCTTTCTCATTGCAGCGAGAACAGGCAGAGGCAGTGCTGGGCTCCCTGGTTTGGTGCCTCTGGAAAGCTTGAAAGAGGAAGGACTGTTCAAGGAAATTAAAAACTTGGTATCTCAGTTACGGTATTCTGGTCTTTGATGAATTTGCTCGGTCATCTTGGCATGAGGGGTCTGGCAGGTAAAGAAGTATGCAGAGAATATAGTCTTTAAAATACTTACCAAAAAACCAGAACAGGCAGGCGCCTCCAGGGATGCAGGAAAGAAAGAATTCCTCCGGCTCCATCCTCGAGCTCACCTCCGCCCCTGAGCGAGCCGCCAACCCACAGCAGGGCTGTGCCATCCGCAGCCTGTGATAGGTTTAACCCTGTTAGCACCTCTTCCCCAAGGGAGCAGCGTGCTGACACCCCCACCTTGCAGCTGGGGCACTCAGACCCACGAGAGCTTGGCTGAACTTGTGCGGCCCCACTCCCATCCCAGCTCCACTTAAGCTTCATTGACGGTTGGATGGGCAACGCAGCCACTCTTAGCTTGCAGGGGGGTGCCGGGCTACTGCAGCAAAGCCCAGCTGCAGCTCTCAGCGCTGTTAAGAGCAGAACAGTCTCACCCATAAACAGAGTTCTGTCTCGGTGGAGTCAAACGTAGCAGGAAAGTTTTTAATTGAGAGGTTGCTGAACTGGTGAGTGCACAGGCGCTGCCCTGAAGGCTTATGAATTTATGGGGCTGTCTCGTCAGTGATCCCCATGTCAATGTAGCGTGAGGGTGTCTGAATGTGGATGAAGGCCTTTTGCTTTGGAGGGAAACAGGAGTCTTCCTCTCCCCAAGCCTGCGTTGAATCATTTCTTTCTGCATAGTCTGAGGTTTAAAGGACTCAGGGAACACTCAAATGCCCTGCTTGCTGCCTACCCCACGGTGCGGGAGCCCGCTCACACGCCCAGGGTAAAGGATCAGCTGTTTTCTTTGGCAGCCATTCGTGCTCTGGCCTGGGGAGGGCGGTTTATGCTACAGATTTTGGTTAATAACCATCAGGACAAATAAGCATCGGACCTGCCAGAGCCAGAAAATAGGCAAAAAGAAAGGAGAGAGTTCTGCCTGTTTTGAGAAAGGCGAGGAGGGATAGGCAGTGTTTTCTCCTTTCTGAAGACCAGGTTTCTCTAGCAGGATGCTGACAGTACCCCCTTGATGGCAGGAGGGGGGTGCAGCAGGGGAGGAGCCCTCACCCCTTGCCTTGCGGCTGCGGTAGGGTGGGGAAGGCGCAGCCGGACTGGGCGCTTTGACCCAGGGAGCGGCAGCCCGGTGCGAGCGGCTCAGAGAGCCCGGCCGTGCCTGCCAGCAAGGTGGGGATGCTGGAGGGACCTGCTCCGGTCCTTCGGCTCATCTGTACCTCCTCCACCACCACACCGAGGGCTGCGCCACTTCGAGCCCTCATAAACCAACCGCCGCTCTGCAGCTCTTGCAATGGGGAGCTGCAAGCCCGGCTTACCAGGTCAGAGCCACGAACCTTCCCCTCACTAGTGTCCCCAAGCAGAAGGATGCCACCCCTTTGTGCCGAGCACCTAGAGCCAGGACAGAGATCCTAAAGTCCCTGCCAACACAGGCTAGGGAAGACTCGCCTTCCAAGCTCTCTTTCGGCTCTCATCCAGGCTCGGTGTTGTGGAGTGCTGCCCAGGGCAGGTCCTAGCTTAGGCTAGGAGCTTAGGAGCTTGTCCTAGCTTAGGCTCCTCCACAGAAAGTCAATTTGCCTGTTACAGATCACATTCTCTCAGACAAGCCTGTTGCCTCAAGGATTATTCACGACAGAGCTGTGCAGAGACAGTAAGACCCTTTCATTCCCAAGGGAAGCAAAAGGAAAAACCTTTAATTACCAGCCAAGTCCAACAAAGCAAATACAGCTAGGTTAATGAGCATCCTTCTGGCACACACCTTATCTGAGCAGGTAGATATTTCCCCAGTAATTGAAAAGAAGAGCTATTTGCTAGGCAGAAGTTTTTTTAGTAGTCCTAGGGACTTTCTTTATGCAATTAAACTGCTAATGAGACCTCTTAGTCCTTCCTACTTTTCTTTCAGTATTTTCCCATTGAGGCACACCCATGCTCTGAATGTACATTATGCTCAAACAGGGGCAAGTTTCATTCCTTTGAGGCAGTTGATGGAGTCTGGGGGGTCTGAGGGTTGACAGGGAGGGTGCCAGCAGGACTCTCTCCCTCCTGGAGCTCAGGGTTTCAGCTGCAGGCTCTGAGTTCTCTGCTCTTTCTTTTATCGATGAATCCAGCTATAGATGCTTATATCTAAGCTATTCCTTAGGGTGAACTTCAATTATTTTAGTGCTAGCTGTCTCTATTTAAGATACTCATTGTAGGTACCTGTAACTATTCCTTCTGAGCTTTCTTCTCACCTAAACTGCTAGGCAGTGCCTACTTCTATTGAATGGCTGCAGCAGTGGTAAAGGAGATGGATACCGGAGTAGGGACCTCTGGCGTCTCATCTCATAAGTACTGTGGGCTACATAGCACCCCTGCCTTTCCAAAATGCAAACCAAAAATCATTTCCTTTAGCCTAAAAAACAGAGCCAGGATTTACAGCTCAGCTGAGGGCATGCACTTTCCATTCCTCCTGCAATGGGTGTCCTGCGTCTTCCAGAGGTCGGTCCTGGGCAATGGTTTTGGGGTTCGGCAGAAATGTTCTAGTGCAATCGCCTCATTCTGAAGAGAGCTGAGGCTTGTGTGGATGTGACTAGGCTTGCAAGTGTTTAAGCTCTTTAGGGAAATTGCATGTCATACTTGGCTGGTTTACAGCTGTAAACATCATAAAGACAAAAGTGTTGTGCTGTACTCAGATTGTACCTGCTCATACTAATATTTAAGAATAGATGGACTGCAGAAGAAATAAAAGCAGAACTCACTGTTTTCCTCTCCTTTCTCACCTCTGATTGGCAGCTAAATGCTTTGCTACACCATATCCACTGCTTTTAGTCCAATACTAAGCACTGCAACAAAAGTGATGGAAACACAAAATAGCCTTTATGAGCCACTATTAGGAATGATTGCAGATCTAATTATAGATTCCCTGATGTTTGCATTAAAATGTTTGGAAGCCCTGTTGAAGGGCAGAACACAGCTGTACTGTGCTCTGTATGGACTGTATGGACCACAGCAGCCTCTTGCCGAACAGCTTACAGCCTAAGAAGGCAAGAACAAGATGGGGGTTGATTAACTGCAACCAGCCACGCACTGCAGAAGGAGAATGGAGACGAGGGGAGTTCAGACAAGCTGCAAGGCTGTACCGCAAGTCCGTGGTACAGCCAAGAGGAGAGCCCAGCTGGAAGGCTTAAGTGGATTGCTCTGTCTAATCACTCAACCAGTGTCCCCAGCACGTCAAGAGAGGGAATTTATTAAGCCAACTGAAATCATACTGTTGTTAACTGTTAAGATACATAATTTTTATAATTCCCTCTTTTCCTATTTTCCTATTTCAGAGCATTTACCATTCCTTTTCTCTAAAGGTTGCGTAGAATCAGGCAGGAACAGTCTCAGGATGAGATAAAGTCTAGAAAGATCATGAGCAGCTCTGTGCCAGTAGACACTTTCCCCCCTTGCAGATCTTCTGGAAGACCTTGGAGCTTTGCCTGGTTGGAAGCATGAATATCTGACTGCAGTACTTCCAGGTGTGGTCATACCATTCCAGGCATCTCACCCAACTTGTAGAAACCGAAACTCTGTCCACCTTACGCGGTAGCTGCACCCAGCCGATTGCAGAGCCCACGTAGGGATAGTGTTTACATACGCAAGTGAACATGCACATATGCTAGTAACTGCCATTTAGGAAGTAGAGGACTACTTGCATCAGCCAGCTGCGGAACTCCACGCTGCTGTCAATTATTGCCATTGCTTTGGTCACTAGAAAAACCTGTTCTGCGCAGGGAATCTTTGCTTTGTCAAGGCCATAACTTGCAGCCCATAACTTGCAGCCCATGAGGCAACCTTGTCATCTTGACTTGGGAATACTGAACACTAAGTCTGAGAAGCAGCTTAAACCGGAGTACGGTGAAACTTGGTAGAACATCCCAACTAGCAAGGAGCAAGAATCCTGGACAGTTTAAAATGGACTAGTTCAGTTTGCCTTTACTGTTGGATTTTGACATGGGTGCAAAATTTGCAGTAAGAGGTGGCATCCCAGGAAGGAAAACAAAATGGGACCTTTTCAGGATCACCCACCCACCCTCTGTGCTCCCTTGCTCTCTCTAAAAACACAAGTGAACTTTCGCACAAGGTCCCAGAGCTCAGGGATGCGTGAAAACAGGGGACCACACCTGGTACTGACCCAAGAAAGGTGACAGCAGAGACGGAGAAGGACAGATGAGGGATAGAGGAGCCAGAGGCAGCTGTTAAGGGAATCCCTCGGCTAAAAATCAACAGATAATCAGCACATCTAATCATGCATGGGTGGGCTCCTACCTCCCTAGCACTTCAGAGCCAGCAAATCTCTGCATTCTTATTGATTTTCTGTCTGGATCCTTAGGGGATGGTGCTCACTGAAGAGAAGGGCTTCCCCCCCTCCCGGGCTGCATGCTGAATGAGGCAGGGCTCTTGTGGCTGAAGGAGAAGCACCCCCTGCTCAGAGCTGGTTGCAGAAAGAGGAATCATGTGCAAAACCTCCTTGTCTGGGGAGTTTGTGTCTACAAGCAATGCAGCGGAAAAGACTGCTCCTGGTCCTGAGCATGGTGTTGCAGGGAGAGCTGGTCTTGGGGTATGGACTTGAGAGGCCTGGAGTTGGCTGGATTGGGATTGCAAGTGCCATCATGACATCTTTGATGTAATCATTCACTTAGGCTAAATAAAAAGTTGCTCTGATTCAAAAGGAAAAAAGGATATGTTTCTTGTTTATAGAACTTGGAAAAAAAATCATTTGCTTCAGTTTAAATACTCCCTCGTGCACCAGAAGCTGTCCTTATGATGTAAAAAAGCTTGGTTTTGAAGACTTGACATTTTTAAATGGAAAAAAAAAACTTGTCAAAAGAATTGCACTGTATTTTATGCCTCTTCAGTGAGTCCTTGTCACTCCTCGTGAGTTCCTTTACACTTGGCAGGGGAAGGAGACTGAGGCACCAGAAGTGCTGGCCGTTAGCCTTCCCCTCCCCTGGCTTTGGCCTGTCGCAGGGGGAAGATGGTTGACAGGAGTCAGCAGACAAACCGCTGTCAAGCAGTCAGGCAAAACCCCTGTGCTCGCAGCCAGAGCCTCCTCCGCCAGAAGGGCTCTTAGCCCCAAGGATGCGCGCACCCAGAGCTGGTCGCACCCACAAGCTTCAGGGTCCCTCTCCTCAGGAATCATTTCATGTACTCCATGAAGCAGCTTTTAACAGGTTAATAGCCAAAAAAAAGTGGGTTTTGTGCCTTTATTCCTCCCAATAAGAAGCCTTGAGTAACCTCAACAAGAGCTGAGAGCAGTGATGGGAAGGGTCAGTGCCGTACTAACAGGCTGAGGGAGGATTTTCCATCCTAAACATCCTAAACCTGGGGGGCTCTGAAGTGGAAAGACTGAGAAAGCAGGCAGGAGCAGAGGGGCTGCCCGCAGACCGTGGCGGTCCACGTCTGCCATCGCAGAGGCAGCTGGGTCGCTCCCTTGGTGCATCAGAGTTGTGCCTTGCTGCAGGGTGATTTCACTGGGAAATAAACCCCATCCCCAGGATGTTTGGAGACAGAAGCAGCAGTCCTCTCTTTCCACTTCAGCAAAATGTGGGAGAACAATCTAGAAAACTGTGTGATTAGTAGAAATTGCCTTCTCTTTAATATTTCATGAGAAAATACAGGAATGCCTTGGGGAGGTGCATATTAATGACATATTAAAGCAATATGTAGTGGGCCATACAACAGGTACTATGCTTTGGCCCCACTCCCTGGGCTCCCCTGTGATTCAGCTCATCGGAAGTTATTTAGAAGTGCATCTTGTCCTATTATGCAAATAGCCTTTTTCTTCCCCTTTTGGGTATATGCAATGTTCCTGTGGGACAAGAGGTTGGCAGGAAGGCTGCCCTATAATGCAGGAGTCAGGGTAAAACATTAGGTGAAAGTAAGTTGCTATTAAAAGGGAAAAAACCCTCAGTCATGTTGCTTTTCTTGCAGACCTAATATGCTTTCTATCATGATTGAAAGCATAAATTGTGTTTAATCCTACCGCCAGAATTACTCGTGTCTCTGTGCTCTAAGCACGCCAGGAATAGCAAACTTGCCGTCATCCTTCTGAATTCAGGTTTTTTGGATTAGTGACTTGTTTGTGGATTCTCTCCTGAAGTACTTGTGTGCATTTGCTAAATAATCTGGACAAACTTTAGCTTTGGCAGTGAGTTATCAGCTTGACAGCTGTCTTTGCCAGGGAGAAGGGCTGGAAATGTACGCTTCAGATTACATGGGTGCCAGCTCCAGTGATTTTATTATGAATCTTGCAAAACCTAATGTTTTCCTTAAAGCTTCAGCTCTTCTGATGAAATGTGAACTTGCACACCAATGTCGTTACAAAGCACACCCTGGGCTCAGAGATGCAGAGGGAAGGTGGCAAGTGTGACTGAAAAGGCTGAAAAGCCAGCCAGTAAATGAAAGGTACTCATGTTCTTTCATTTAAATCTCCTTACTTTAAAGCAAAATCTCATTATTTTGTGGGTAACTAGCTAGCTCGGTTAGAGCAGGGCTTGTGGTGGGGCAGAGGACTCAGTACCTACCCCGATAAATGCAGACATACATATGTACACATGCATCTGCAAATGTGTGAGCATATTGAGCTATTAGCAGGAAGGGGGTAGGGCTAGCATGCTGCTTGCCCACAAACCCTCACAGCGTGCCAAATCCTCTGTTGGTCCTCATCTCTCTCTTGAGAGCTGCTCACGCCTCCACCCCCTGCAAGGAGCTCCCTGAGTCGCCGCAGTGCTGAGATCAGTTCTCCGAGCAAAACCCTCATTGCAACATTTCTGGCTCCAGATGTCCTAACCTTTAAGTGATGCAAACCCTGATGTTCATCCCTAGAGATCTTGTTGTCCCAGGGTTCTCTTTTCACTCTGTCCCAGAAATTTGGAGAGCCAGACAGAGCAAATAGTTGGCAAAATATAATGCAAACACCTGCAAAACCCACTAGCCCAACCTCTGCCAAGCGCTGCAGCCCTCTCTAAATCATCTATGGTGCTATTTAGAGCAACTGTGAGGTATGCATGAGAAGATGGGAGGATAAGTAACAATTTGTGCTTTAATGCAAGCTAGTAATCACAGGATGTCTTCTGAATGTGCTTTGTGTGCCAGCAAAGCCAGGGTCCCCTGCCCTGCCCTTCCCTAAACTGCTTTCCTGGCCCCTCCAAGAGAGCTTTAGCAAGCAGAGAAAAACTATAAGCACTGTGTTTTGATGTGTCACATCCATCACTGGTTCAATCAGCAGAGATTGTGTAGATGCTGACAAGATGTTTTGTCTGTGAAACTGTTTAGATTGATTTAAAGTGCCAGGACTTGTGCTTCCAGGATGCACGACTGCCTGGAAACGGTTGTTATGGCAAACATGGGCAGGCAGCAGCGCTTGTCAGAAGTAATGAGTGTTGGGAAGCCAGCGGGCTTGGGGGGCGGTTTCCTTCCCGATGCCAGATTCAGCGGGGTCAGGGAGAGGCAGGGATGCTGCCCCTCCGGTCTGCATCCAACACTGCTGCACCAGGCGTGGACACACGAGGGTCTTTTCTGGCAGGCTTTCATGCAAAAGAGAAAAGATGCACTTGGGCCAGACCCCAAAGTCCTTCAGACTTCCCCAGTGACTGTATGGTGAACAAAGCTGAGCTGCCACGTGGGTGCAGGACTGGCCAGGATGAGGGATCTTCAACCCATTGCCCACCAAGTGCTGGAAAGCTGTGGAATTAGCTCCTGGTTTTTGCCTCCTGGGACCTGGGGGGCTCTTCATGGTCCAGGCTTCCAGTGCTTGTGTCCTGTGATGCCTTTTTGAATTTAGCCACTGCTTTAACCTGTAGCAAAGTGAACTGCCAAGCTGGAGCGAGGGAGAGCCCTTGATCTGGTGTGTCATTGGGCAAACAGCCCATCCAAAGGGGAGAACTGGTCAGGAGGAAATTAGCTGTTTGAGCCTCTTCCACTGGAGGAAGGAGCAGATACTTCTAAAAGCAGTTGCGTTTCCATAGAAACCCCAGGAAAGGGTCCTGCAATCACATGGGGGAAGGGTGGGGTTTTTTATTCAGTCCAAACAACTGCCAAGAAGTTCAATGCTGAAGGTGATGTAAAACCCCTGTCCCACAGCTGAGCTGGGAGGGGAAGTTGTTTTTCTCCTATTAACGCTTTTACAGCTGCATTCAAGTTGCTGCGTATTTCTTTGACAGTTTGGGATGCTTTCCATGCCCGGTTCCCTTCCCAAAAGCAAATAACTCCCAAATGCTCTGCCATGCCTGCTGAAACGGAGCCCATCTGCACATGAGACTCCAGCATGCAGCCCAGGTTGGGTTAGACGGTGCTTCATCTCCAGATCATCTGCGTATTTTGGCATCAGTTTAATCCATTGTAGCTGCAGGGAGTGAGCTGAGCTGCAGGCTCACCTGGCCAAGTGGATAGGAAACTCAGGACTGGAGGGAGGGAGCAGACCACAGGGGAGCATGGGCAGTGGAGGGAGAGGTAAAGCTGAAGGGTTTTCCTCCATGCAACATGCTCCAGGTGACGTTGTGCCTTGCATGGTGTCCATGTGGGCAGAAGCAAGCTCAGTCATGTAGTGAACCGATGCCAGCCTCCTCTGCTCACCCTCTGAACTGGGTGGGGGTCTAGGACCAAGGAACGTTCGATAGCTGCTTGCATTTAGAAAAAAGCTTCCAGGCTCCTTAGCTCCTGAAGATCTGCCCCATCCTTAGGAAGAACCACTCCTCCCTTGCCCCTGAGCACACAAGGATGTCTCTGCAGGTTCGGATCTTGGCACTATCTAGCTCAGTCATCAATGACAACTGCTAGGCCTCTCCTCTGTGCTTTGACCCCTTCATTCCCACACACGTCTTCCTTTTTCAAGGTGTTGTCACCTGTAGTTCTTCCTATTTTTGTTAGGTCACCAGCATGGGCGGGACTCATACACTTGCAAGCCATGAGCTTTTTGGGGTAGAGCACAAGGTGTAGGTGGTCTGTCATCCCGCCAGTACCCCAGCTCGGACAGACTTGCTGGAGCTGTCACTCCACTATTGCTCCATTCCATCCAGGAGCCTCTGAGCCTTTTATCTCCTCCTGAGATAACTTTGGACCCTTCAAAGCCTGTGTCAATGAATGCTGCAACTTGATTATGTGCTGGATGAAAGAGTTGCCACTGCCTTAGAAAGGTCTCTGGGGCCACTCCCTGACCCCTCTAATGTTGCATTTGGGAAGCAGGTGCCCTGGTTTTATCTAGTTTATGAGTTTTATCATGTCCTACTCCCATTACTTCTTAGGGTTTTTTTCTGAAGCTCTTCTCCGTGCTTTCCTGCACTGCTAGCCAGCCCTGGCCTCAATGAGCACGACCACAGCCTTTCCAGGGCTCAATGTCTCTTTGTGAGAGAGCACACTTTCCTTTAATCTCTGACTCTAAGCCTTTTAAACCGTGCTTACCAGAAGAATTTGATGCATAACACATCCAGAAATGGGAATCTAAGCATTTGCTCAGCCAGGCTGAGAGCTGATAATTACTGAGCGGGAAGGTCAAGAGTTTTCTACCAACCCCAGCTGCATGGAGAGGAGCTGACCTCCGAAACACCCGGGGAGCTTCACCGCTAGAAAGGGAGAGAGATGAGGATGGTCCACAGAGGGGATGGGTCTTGAACTTTATCTGCCAAGTGAGGGACATCCAGATGGTATCTATAGACAATTGCTTTTCGACCTTTGCCCATTGGTGCTAGACCCTCCAGGCACAACTTGTTCAAGCTGGCTTTGGCAGCTGGGATTGGAAGAAGTTTCAGCAACCCTGTGATTCCAAGGTTAAAAATCACAATGCTCAACCTAAGCATGAGAGTCATGACAATGTTCTGGAATTATATTGTCAGGGTTTTTTCTGCCTTTTATGACATAAGCAAGAATAAAAGTACATTCCAGTTTTGGTAAACTTGAAGCCATGAAGGACAGTTGGCTGTAGTCCTTTCCCCCTGCTATCCAAACTGAGAAGCATCCTAAGAAAACCTTGATTGCACAGAAATATTTTTTTCCTCATGGCAAAAGTTTTGGTCTTAGTAGGAGTGGTAGAAATATTTGTCTGTCCATGGCCAGAGCGATAACCTGAGGATCACCAGGAGCCATTCCCTCTGATGTTTCTCATGTGTTACCTTGTGCTTTTGTAAGTCTTTTCACATTTGTTAGCTCCATGAACACCAAAAATAACAAACCACTACCCTGGGTGCTTTGAAACCTTTCATATCCATTAGCTAACCAACACTTTTATAACCTCATAGACTTGCTAAATGTGAATATATCTCCTTTATGGGTCTGCAAATGTTTGCTGCAGCCTTGGGAAAGAGGAGCTTCTGCTCTGCTTTGGTCAGACCATAGGAACAAGGGGACTTTCTGAAAATTAGGAAGAGACACTTAAAAAAAAATCCCAGACGTGCATACTGTTGTGTTTTCAGCCCTCTGAAGAACAGATACGTGCCAAGATCAGAGACGAGGGATTGGACCAGCAGCATTTGTCAAGGTTAGATAATTCACAACTTCCTAGAAATGCTTCAGCTGAAGCTCAGAGATCGTAAATAACTCGCTTGTACAGGAACATAGCTGGTGACAGTACGGAAAAATCATATTTCTTCTAGAATCAGAAAATGCCGTGCTTCTGCTGTTTGCGGGCCACAGCTAATAGTGCTGCTTTCCAGTCGGGCCAGACAATCCTGCCAGGCTCAAGTGGAAAATGTCATCAGCCCTAAAATCAGCAACACCGTTATCACTTTAAATTTGTCGCAAGGCCAATCCATTTTTGCTGTCACTCTTTAGCATCACGAAGGCCATAGCAGGGCAGGGATGGATAACGACCTACACTGTACTTGACCCTAATAATTCAGGTTTTTGCCTTAGTGAAGCACAAGAACCCTCTTTTGAAAAATTCATTATAGTCAAGCTACCTTTGGTCTGGGAGGGCAGGACTAGACACATAAAGCGGAACTGCCCTAAAAAACCCATTGGCCCTACATGACTGACCACAGAACATAGACGGTTTGCACCCACGATCCTTGCTGGATGTAGAAACAGTTTTAGCTACAGAGATCAAATACTTTTCCCATTCAGAACAGACAAGAAAACATGAAAATCAACATTCGTCATGAAATTAAATTTCTTTTCATCCACAATGAAACTTTTTGCTTAAATTGCTGTGAAGCTTTCACTCTTAACTTGAAGAGGAAGATGGAAGGATTTGGTTCACACACCTAGATGCCGAGAGCACCTTGATCTGGGTTTGAAATTATATTGCATTTCCAAACTGCTTCACAGTAAAATCCTTTTAAGTCTGAAATGAAACATTCTGATTTAAAAGGAATGTTGCAAAGATTCCATTTCAGCAGTTTCCGCGTCCCCACTTTGTTTTCACCGTAACTGCTTCATGCATGAAAGCAATTTTGAATTCTTCGCTTGACCACTTTCTGAGCAGGTATTTCACTGAACTCCCAGACAGGTCCCATAATTGTAAAACAGCTTTACACGGAAGGTACATTTGCATTACAGCACATTGCACAGATTTAACACTGGCAATGGTGAATAAAATCCTTTAAACACTTGTTAACTCTGGGAGAAGAAATGAGTTAAGCTCATTTGTCTCTTTCCCTAGATGAATTTTTCATTTTCTTTTTCAAGCCCATTGACGTTTGCGAAATGATTTTCTGGCATATGTTCAGTCAATAAAAACTGCTGCTGGATTTCAAGTCGCCACAAAGTAATGCCTGGCATTAGACATGCAGAGGGGTATGTGCGTGCATTGGGTTATAACAAAAATCCTTGATTTTTATCTCATTTGGATACACTTCAGGTATTGGTTTTTTGTGTCGATCATCTTCAGAGCTGTCAGAGTGGTTTGGGAACTGTGGCTGATGAATTCCACTTGTCTCCACCTCTGGAAGACGCAACAGAGAGCACCTTTAGAGATGTAATTAAATCACCATTGTCCTGATCAAAAAGAAAAACCCCAAATCCCCTCAGTTTAAACTCACAGCCACTAATTTACTCAAAACTTCCATTTCACACAGTTTGAAATCAGAGCCTGAGGCACCACGTCCTGGAGAATGGTTGGTCGACTGGGCTCACAACGCTTCTTGAGATTTCAAAGTGTAGTTGCCACTTTGTGAAAAGGGAAAGAAATCTGCTGTGACATCTCAAGCACACTTTCGCACGGGGAATGCATTTCTTTATTCCCTGTGCATCTCTATCAGATACCATGCAGCCTGATATTAGAACGTGGGGGGTTTTTTTCAGCAAATGTTGGACTTTTCCTGTGAATTAAGTAAAGCAGTTCTTTGACAGAGAAATAAGGCTTTATATTGACTCATCCTGTCAAACATTAAAATGAATTAATGTTGAATTAATGAATGAATTAAAATGGAAGCACGTTTCATTTTTAATTAATTAAATTTAATTAAATTTAATCAAAAATAATATGTTTTATTATTATTAAATAATAATAAATACAAATAAAATCATAAAACATAAATAATACTTTTTATTATTATTAAATTAAATTAAATAGATTTTAACTCATTAAAAATGACTTGAAATTAAACATGTTTCTGTAAACAGCCCAGTGCTAAGAAAAAGTAGAATTTGCCTCTGTAGACTTTGAAGAGGGAAGCAGGGGCGGCAAGGGGGAAAATCTCCCAATGACCAGCCAAACACTGTAAGACCTAATAAGTATGGATCATTTTCATTGGCCTGACCCAAAGTGCCATGGAAGTCATTGTGAGTCTCATCACTGATTTCGGAGTGCGTTGGGTAGAAGAGGCATAAATTGACTTTGCAAAGTCAATGGGGATGTATCGACTTGTATTGCTAAATACCTGGCCCTATCTACTGCTTCTTGATCCTGAGGCTGTGAAGTGAGCAGTCTTTAATTAGGAAGTAAGGCAGTTTGGAGCTCTATACCTCTATCTCCCCCCTAATTAATCCCAGGATTAATTTTAAAGCTTATTTCCCTCTTTCTGAAAGTTTGTATTCCAGAGATGCCCGACGCTGCGGCCGAGGAGAGCCGTACAACACACTGACTGCAAAAGGCTGTTTGGAGAAAGACAGCAGGCAGCAATGAGAGCTGAAACTTTGATTTTTAAAAATTACTAAATAACTAAATGATTTTTACTTCAAGACACCAGCCTGTAAAGTGATGTTTCAGTGTGTATGTGGAGAGCGTTCAGGTGTTAGGGGACATATCTGTAATTAGAATAAGTAAAGCTTGCCATCTGGAGAGAAAATCTGCTTCCTTCTCGATATGGCTGGGGTCACAGGCGGTTCCACATATGCTATCAACAGAGAATTTTCTTCCTCAGATACCAGCTGCTTGGTAATCTGTGTTTATCAATGAATAAGGGCTTAATTTGAGTCCTGGGTATTACTCTGATATGGCTTAGGTGAAGGGCTTGCTTTTCACGCAGGGAAAAATTATGGTCATTGAAAACAGTCCCTGGCGATGGGTTCCAGGCAATATCCTATGGCAATCCTTCCCTTGCTGGCTCTCACGGTTTTACTGCCTTGAGATAATTGGTGATTTTCTGAATGCTTTTGTGAATCAGTGAGAAATGCTACTTTTTGTTCCAACAGTTAGTTTTCCACTGACTTGGTTGCTAGGGGTGGCTTGAAACTGAGGCCCAAGAATGACCTGAAAGTTCATGGACCAGAAAACAGGTAAAAGGAGCCAATACTTATTCAACAGTCTGGTGTTCTGGGACACGACTGTTGCTTGCTGTAGGGCCATGCCCTGACTGTCTCTTTGCCCTGTGTCCCAGAGCCTTGGGAACGAGAAAGAGATCTGCTGACCGCCCGTGGTGCAGAAGGGCAGGGGCTGAGGTGCCCATTGCTCAGTGTAGGGGGATCATCGGGTTTGCTAAGTGACCTGCACCAGCAGCTTGCATAGACATTGGTCTCCCCTCTCTAAAAAAAATCAAACAGGGAATACGGTAGCTGAAGATGTTATTTTGGTCAGCGTGAGCTTTCACCTCTTTTAATGCTATAGTAAGGAGCTTTCACACTCTGGTCTTGCAAGTACAATAGAAACTATAATGTGATCTCTGTCTCCTCGCCAAGCTTCAGGATTTGGCGTCATCCCCTGTCATCGATATGCAACTAATGACTCAAGCCATTAAATTATCCCTGGTGCCTTTTCCTGCTGAGTAGGAGGAAAATACTTGTAATGGCTATTCTGGGGGTGTGTGTCTGTTTGTCTGAAAGAACTTTGAGCTTAAAGACATTAATCTTTCCAATTAAATTACACTTGAAATTTTCTGGGTGGGTGGTTTCCTTCCCTGTGATTGTGTCCTTGTGGCAGAGGTAAGGTGGTTCCCTGGTTGCTGTCCTTCTCCTGACCTTACTGCCATGCACCAGCCCTGGCCTGCTGGGGCACGGCATGACTTTGCCCTTGGTGTCTCCAGTGAGCCTCTTACTGAAGATGCTAGAGATCTCCATACTTGTACCTGCAATGCGGGCACGTGTCCACCAGAGTTGACATCCCAGGTTTGACGAAGACCCAAACACATCCAGGAATTTGCAAAGGCTCTCAGTTGCCATTTAACAAAGCAACATGTTGACAATGCAACAAAAATTCCCATGTTTTTGTCAGCTGAGTCGTCCAAGTGCTTGCCTTGACTTAGGGCTGGATTCTTCCTTCTTCTGGCAGAGGATGCTTGCTGCCTTGGGAAGCAGGTGACGCCGAGTCTCTTTTCTTTCCCTGGTTTTGGACCAGGTGAATCACCTTTCAGACAAGAAGGTTCATCCTGGGGAGGTTGAGCCTAGGTCTCTAGCACTGAGTTTTCTGATGTTTTGGAGTGTAGGGTGTGTGAATACACCTATGTGAACGTGCACGGGTGTGTTCATAAATGTTCATGCATCCAGAGCTGTACGAATGCACGCAGGAGGCTGAGGTCTTCCATCACCATTTATCTAGGCAGAGTGCTCCTGGATTTCATTGAAGGTCTGATTGAGATCTTTAAGGAGGATGCCTGAACATGCGGCTCATTGCCAGTGCTACTGCTGCTCATTTCTTCTGCTTCTGCTGCCTGTCCTGAAGGATTTAGTTACACAGTTTTCAGAGCTCTGGCCTTGGGAACACCCTGGGCTCTGTTGCGTCTCTTCAGGGACATGGAGTTGGAAGCAAGCATCGTTCAGGCTCTGTAAAAGTTTAAAACTGTTCTTTTACTCAGTGCAACAAGCCAGAATTCAAAACTGATCAATGCATTTCTCAGTTCATAAACTGAATTAACTCTTTTCTGATACTGCTACTGGAAAAAAACCAGCTTGTCCTATCTGCTTTGCAGAGCCATTGGTTATCGTTCTGGGTTGTCTACAAAAGATAAGGAAATGCTGCTTTAAAGTTGTTTGGTTTTTGTTATGGTTTGGGTTTTGGTTTTGGTTTTTTGTGGTTTTTTTTCACAGAATGTTTTGGGGTTTGAAAATTACTTCAGGAGTATATTTCTACCCTGATCTGAAGACAATCTCACCTTTTCATCTCTACATCTAAATATCGCTCTAAATCTGGTCAAAATTATTCATTTCTTTCTTTGATTGTTATTTCTGGGTAACTTCATTTGAAACTAAGCAATGACTCTCTAAGCGTCTGGTCCTCAGTTCTGTTCATTTGGTGTTTAGAGGACAAGGAAAATATTTTAAGGAAGAAAATTCTTCACCTGCTTCCCTTGTGGCTTCAAGGAATGGTGTTTGTGTTAATGTTGGGATTCCTTTGAAAGCTTCACCGGGAGACTCGTTTTCTCTCTGAGACTGCCTCTAATGCCTTTTTTAAGAAGCACCCAAATAGCTAAAGAATAATCTGGATCTCACTGAAGCATTCAAAATGGGCTCTTTTAGAAAGGAGATGAGGATTTATGGCTAGTGAGTACTTGTTGCAATGAGCATGGAGCGCTGTGGCTCTAATAACAGCAAGATTTATGGCTTCCAATCCATCAGTGCCCAAGTTGCACGAGAGATTTTTATGACTGGAACTTTGTCAAGACAATGCAGGTACCTGAAGGTTAAGTCTCTATTTTCATGAATAAAACTTACAATTGGAAGGGTTTGGTTATCAGAAAAGACTCCTGAACCATCTGTAGATTACAGGGAAAAAATAGGTCTTGCAAGAGGATTTATTGGGAGGGAAGTACAGCTGAGGGTAGCAAGTCTGGTGGGGCATAATGAAATCAAAGGATGTTCTCAAGCTGTTGCTTGCAGAGAGTTCTCCTTCAGGTATGACACCCTCTTTCAGTGCCTGCAAATAAAGTGCTATGGTAGATCACTTGCTTTAAGACTCTACCGACTGTCACGCTGAGCCTGACACAGGGTGCCCTTGGGTGTGACAGGTGACATCTTCCCCCAATACAGCTGCGTCTTTTTTTCAATTAGTGTCATCATCACTTGCTGTCATGGTTAGTAATAAATGTCATGCGTGCTGAAGATCTGTCCCGGAGGGTCTCTGCTTGTAGGTCACCTCTCTGTCCATTTATTGCACTGTCCCTCAGTCTACCCGCCCACAAAGGGCAGATCTGTTTTTCTATTTCTACAGTGTCCAAAACAATTTCATTCTGCCTCTGTCTTTCCGTCCATGGTGTGGTCAAGGTCCATCCCTTGTTACCTTGTGGCTGAAAGGAGCAAGCCTGATCTTCATGTGCCTTTGCGCAATGATGAGGTTTGCGTCCGAGCCTGGTCCAGCCAAGCTAGATCTGCTGTAATCAGCCAGGCTATAAAGGAGGCCAGTGAAACTGCTGAAAAATGGCTTCAAAGTACTGAAGAATTAATTAATTTTGTTTGAGTTTTCTTAGATCCCTTAGGAAAAAAAAAACTTTTTTCCCCCCCAGAAGTCTTTTGCAGTATTCTCTTTATGTCTGTTTTTCCTAAGTAGGTACCCATCTAGGTTTTTTTAGGAGAGATCTTTTCTCTGCTGGGAAAAAAAATGCTATGGCACAAATTTAATGCTCATCCATTCTGTCGCCAGTTGGCCAAAAAAGCAGGAACGTATCACGTATTGTAGTACACGTTAATGTCTCCTGCCCAGGAGACAGAAGGATAGGAATGCAGGCTTTACCTCTTGTGCTTACAGAGATATACAGTCCCTAATAGTAAGAAAAATAACCAACTTCAAAACTGCTTGCAAGCTGGAATCGTTGTCATTGTGCTGTTTTGTCTGTCAGCTTCACCACAACCCCCCTGTCCCTCCTGAGCCCATGCTCTGTTTAATCCTGTTAGAGATCTGCTGCTGCTCTAGATTTTGCAGGTCTCCTCCCCTCCTCCCCAGACAACCTTGTTCATGCCTGGAGGAGCTTCAAAGCTGATAGGTGTCCAGGTTTTGCCTCTCCGATATGTACGCTGTTTGCTGAGTTTTATCCCAACCAAAAAAACACGTCTTAGAAGCAAGGCCAGCTTGTACTACACAAAAATACCACAGCATACTCCCTTTTGCTAGTGTTTTCTCCTTCTGCACTAGCTCACGGTCACTAGCATTTTAGAAGCCGTTGCCTTCCTGCTTTAATCATGCCTTGCCCCGACTCTCACAGACTTTCCTTTCTTAAGTACATGTTTCATCTCACCTAGATGCAGATGTGTAAGTCTGATGTAGTCATTCTGGGCTTGCTTTGTAGTTGCTGAGGAGAGAAATGCTACTAAAGGGCAATTCGCCTTCCCTATCCTACATTCACTTCCCAAGAGAGGCACCTCTTGTCCTTCAGGGTTGCCTCCTTCTCTCTGTTAACTACAAAGGTGGCCACTCAGACCTAGACTGGTTTTTGTTTGGCTCAGTCAAGCAGATGAATGCCCCCACCCGTATAATTAACCAAAAAGAGCCCCAATCCTACACATGACACTCAGCAAAAGGGCTGAAAATGTACAAATGAATTCCCAGAGGTCCGGTTTAAAAGTACACTCCACTCCACTTAAGTCTAAAGTTATCCTAAATAATTCCTTCTGGCAGCTTAATGGTGGATATTTTGCTGTAGTGCTTCCTCTATGACATCTGCAATGACCTAGTTTGCTGTTTTTACAAATAATAATTTGTCTTAATTTTCTCTTTGAAGTAGCAAGCAAAAGAATAAATGAGTGAAATCTAAACCTGGTAACCTTGCTAGATATTTCAGGTCAATAAATTATCTTCATGCGTAGCTTAGTATTTCAGCTTTCCACTCCAGTGGATGAGGGCTCTTTAATGCTTGTTAAAATAGCAGAGACAAGTGATTGCAGTTTGAAGATGGAAACATTAAATAATGCAAAGATCTGTGGATTTTGTCATTTTACTTGGCTGGAGGAGAAAATCCTTTGATTCTCTCAGAGCCAGAGATAAGAAAAGCTTTCTTTTGAGTTAGGACTATCCACACTTTTGTGCAAAACGTGGTTCTTTAAAAGAAGATAGGCATCATTGATGAAAGTGTTTCAGCTGGGCTATGCCAGGGCTGGACACCTCTGACCTGTTTTTCAGTTTAAAAATTCAGCACAGACTGAGGATTATTTCATCGGGAAGTCAGGAAATCTTGTCAGAAACACCATTTAGTGCTACTACTGCAGCTGATGTTCCGGATGCAGGTTCTGGATGTCCTGGTGGCCAAAGCTGTTGCCCAAAGTTGATTTACTAGATGAAAACCTGATTCTAAGTACTTCAAATCGACATTACTCAAAGCAGAATGGTGTTTGTCAAGAGAAAACCAGGGGCTTTAATGACACAGAGATGTTCATGGAATGAGCCTGACTTCCCTGATTGTATTATTTTCTCCAAATAAAAATCCTCAAGGCTGCAGACTTCTTTTAACAAGACATCACAAAGTTCTGACAAGAAACTAAAAAACTTTTAATGAAAACCAAGCTTTCTGCTTTTGTTATTTCCATTCCTCTCTACAGGCTTTTTGATAAACTGTAAATCAGGTTCTTTGGGGTCGATTTCATCTTCTCAAAACATCAGCTTCATATCTCCGTCTTTACAGCAACTGGTTTCCGGGTCTCGGGTCTCACTACGTATGGCCATCTGTGCAATCGGGCTGTCTCAGCTGTTGCCTCCTGGAAGTATCATCTCAAATGAGGGCCATCATTGTGAATCTCAGTACCCCACATCCATGGCCATGGGCTCACATTCTTGGCACAGAAGAGTTGCACTATTTTTCCTTTCTGATAACCAGGGATGTGTTCAACTTTTCTAATATTTTATTCCCCTGTCAACATATGAGAAAATAATAATTACACCCTGCTCTGCAGGACTGGGAATTATAATCAACACCAAAGCAGGATCTGTATGTAATTAGAAGCTTGGTTTAGATGCTTTTTTAGAATTTATCGCACAAGAAATTGCCAGTGTCAGCTAGCATGATTTTACCCAGTAAATCTAAAAGTGACACATCATTGTTATAATTGCCACTGCAGCAGCGGTTAATATCTCCACCATTTGCTGCAAAATGATGAAGATCAAAGACTGGTGGAAAAGTTCCACAAATCAGTCAGAGCTATTGTCCTCTTGTCCAAAAAGTTTTTGGTTCTCAACTCAGTTGCAAGGGTTTTGTCTGCACTTTGTCACTGTAAGGTTTAGGGCTCCTCGGGCCACCCCAGGGTGCAAAGGACCTATTTGAAGTTGGGCGACTGAAGTGTGAAGAGGTACTGGAGGTAGATTTCCCAGAAGGTGATTTGGGAGCCTTGATCGCAAAAGGGACATTTAGAAATTGAGTTGAAGAGCTCCAAAGAACTTATATTTCATGTAGACTAGAGCCAGTCTAGGGTTGGGACGCAATCTCATAAGACTTTTCAGCAATTACTTGACTGTAGGACCAGTTTCCTCATTCAACCTGCCTGCGTTTCACAGGGACAGATGGTCTCCGTAATCTCCTCAGAGATCCACCTCTCGGCTTCAGTTACTCATGGCTCTCAACTATGCCACGTTCAGGTGTCTGCCTGGCACGTGGCAGTGGGATATTGGCCATGCCTGACGCTGGGGCGTGCTTGGGCTCCTCTAGTTCTCAGGACAGTGACTCTGAAGGGGCAATGTTGGGCAATATGCTACAACAGAGGAAATATTTAGGGCTGCAGGAGCTGTCTGTGCCAAAAGCAAGATGAATCTCGGTCTTGGTGCGCTTGGGTGTACGTTTACAATGCTGTAAGACACATGACGACCTGAAAGAGATACATCAGAGATCAAATGTTTGGAAGCTCGCAGTAGCTAGAGGTGGAAGAGTACAGGAGACAAACAATCCCATGCAATTTATCTGCACGAAAGGGACAGTGTTTACATGACGGTACCTTAGCAGCCTCCTGCTGGCTGGATACAGTATTATGACTGTGGTCTTTTCTGCCTCATATATTCTCTCATTGACTTTCAGTCCTTAAGCTGCTGTTAATTTAAAAAGTTCCCTTGTTCACCTCTGATATAGACTCAGAGCTTTTCAGGCTGAGATGAATTGGCATCCATGTAAGAGCAATAAAACGCCTTGTACGGCGGTGTTTTAGCTGGCTCCTCTGAATCTTTTTTTCTAACTGCATGTTACTCTGCAGCTTAGGTGCAATGGATCCAGACCGAAGAGCACTGCTTGTGGGACTGCGCTGGCTTCATTAAGTGTGCACACGTACTACGTTGTCTTGATTTTTGCTCTTTTTTAAGCACCTGAGAAATCTAGACGAATGAGAGAAGACAGGAAAAGACCTTTTAAATGTATTATAAATCCCATTTTAACTCAAGTAATTATAACCGCAGCATAATTAAAATATTGTGTAGGAAAACAAAATAATCCTACCAAACTTAAATCCTGTGTGTATTAGCATATTGCCACCTGCAGACTTCAGAATCACTACACCCTTTTACCTCAAAGCAAAATGCTCACCAGCTTCTTTTGCAAGAAACACCGACCCTGCTAAGCACATCTGTCGGGCTCGTTGGGTCCTGGTCAAAGAGGAAAACGTCTCTTGTTGGTGTAAACTTCCTCTGGTCCCTTTCTTAAAGGTGAGAAAAAAACATGTTCAAATGTTGGCAACTACAAATCAAAATGTCACACCAGGAGAAAAATCCTTGTTACATAAAACTTCTCATTTCATATTGATTGGAAAGTTCCAGCAGGAGAAATGAAAAATGTTGAACTCGATTTCATGAACACGGACTTTTTTCAGTTACAAGCAGCACAACAAGCCATCGTGCCTGCAAAACAAATGCAACTATTTTCTGACCAGCTCTAACTTCGTAATGTCAATGTAATAAATTTGCTGGAGGGAAAAAAATTTACACTGACTCTTCATCAGTCACAGAAAAGCACCATATATGTCAAAGAAAGTTTGAGGTAATATATCCAATATAAATATACTCACACGTGTCAATCAAATTCTTTCAATATCAAAGTGGTTGAATTACCTTGCTTAGTGACATGGTATATTCTTACTGCAAAAAATGAAGGGAAGGATGGATGTTTCTTCATGTCTCTAGCTGAAGCAGAAATTACAAGGCACAGAAATTACGGGGTGAATTTCTATGTCCTGTGTTATGCTAGAGGTCAGGGTAGATGGTGATGATAATATTTCCTTCCAGCCTTAAAAAAATGCATCTGTGAAAATACAATCAGAGCTTATGGGCCATTGAATCCGTGTGCTCAGAAATTATTTTTTTAGCAGTATAAATGACATTATCTGCAAGAACAAATAAGCTGCGTCTACTGGAGTCAGCAGTCGAGCCTGAAAATGGGAAAAGTATGAGGAGAGAATCCCAACCTGCTTAATTGCCTCACAAATCAAACATATGGGCAATAACTCCTGTTTAGGGGATGAGAAATATGATTACTGCTCTCTGCAGGAGAAAGACAGAGCTTTGACAAAACGAGGGCTGGTTTTTTCCAAGTGATCCAAGTGCCAGGGCCTGACTTGCCAGAACTCCTCGGGAAGGTCAAAGCTTTCACGTGTTTCAGCAGTTTTGTGCGGGTCAGGGTGGATTCGCCAGGGAGGACTCGAGCTAGGGCAGCTTCTCTCATGGGGCGGGTTAATGTCCTTTTGTGTGCGCCAGGCAAAACACGGGGCAGGTTGTGGGCCATTCACGGAAATTAAAATGTATATGGGAGAAAAGATTTTACACGTATATAAAATGTACATTTCTTTCCAGCAGAGAAGTTTGAGATTTTATTTATGGGGCTGCTGATGAATGTATATAATACCCAAGAGAAAATTGTGTCAGTGGTCACATACGTTAAACTTCCAGAATGTCCTGCACAAAATATCTTTCCCTAAATATTTTTTCAGTAGAAGAAAAAGCACGTTTTTCTCAATTTGAGTATAACGAGCCTTGCATAAATCCCTTGTCAACTGACACAGGCAGATTCAGCCTCTGCTGGAGAAACACAAGGGACAACAGAGCATCACAGAATGCCCTGAGCTGGAAGGGACCCCCAAGGGCCATCGAGCCCAGCTCCCGTCCCTGCACAGGACACCCCAAATTCACACCGTGTCTCTGGGGGCCGTGTCCAAGTGCTTCTGGAATATCGCCAGGCTGGTGCCGTGATGCCTCCCTGGGGAGCCTGTGCCAGGGCTCCACCAGCGTTATCTGATGGTCTGAGGAGCCTTATCTGAGGATCTTGAAGGGTTAAGAACAATTCCATGTACCAAACCAACCCAATACAAATACAAAGCATAAAAATTTGGATGCATGGGGGTTTATATGTCATTGCTTAGACACTGGGGTTTGGTTTTGGCTGTTCTCTGCTTGTTTCAGCATCCGTTTGCATCTGTTCAATGCATCCTTGTATGTAAGATCACACCGTGATGGAAATTCAAATGCTGCACATGCAATAATAGTTCTGCAGCTGAGGATGGAAGCAGGTGCTGTATGGCCCATGTGCAATTGCCAGCTTTCGGCTCATTTTGTTCTGACTTGTGTCTCTTCTTTTCCCCCATTCTGAGCCTCACAGTACTTTTCCTTCTTCTGGAGAGGGAAAGATGCTCTACTGTTGGCAGCAGTCCGCAGAAGGGCTTGCCCACCAGGCAGGAGGCTCACTGTGTGGCTGAGCTCAGCCTGAGCCATGAGCATGGCAGAGTGGTTGATCCAGCATCTTCATTTCTTAACCGAGAGGGCTGGTCCAGCCAAACAACAGGAGCAGAGGTGGAGTTGGCTTTTATGTGGCAGCTGGGAGGTGGGTGTGGGAGGGTAAAAGTGATAGATAGCCGCAGAACATGAAGGACAGGGTTAAATCCCTCCAACGTGGTGCATGGTGCAAGGGTGAAGCTACTTATTTTATTTTCTTAGTATTATTAGAGTGATTAAGTGGAATTTAATTGGTGCTGTAGCCTTGAGCTGCCCTCAGTGTGGGAGCTGCAAAGCAACACAGCCAGCACTGACTGCAAAGCCAGTGAACTCCAGCCTCTCACCTTCCCTGTCCTTTCAAAGCAAACAAACAAACACTCCATTAATTAACTGCAGACTCCCTGACCACGATGAGCAGTGCTGGGAGACATCACCCAGGACAGAGAAGCCAGGAAAAAGAGGAGGCTGAAAAAGTCAGTCCATCAGAATAATAAACTCCTATATAGGAGGATGCAAAACGAATCTGGGCTGTAAATTCCTTGTTCTTCATCTGCCCAGTGCCGGTGAAAGGGGCAAGCTGGCAGGAAGGACTCCTGCTCTGGTAACCCACATGAGGGCTTTCTTGCGCTTTTCTGTGGCACTTCCAACATCTGAACTACTGAGTTACAATGTCAAGGAACAATCCTGGCATAAGGACTCAAGTATACCAAGTAGTGGATTTAGACCTGGGCCCCAGCTTGGTTTTGGACCAGTCCCAGTGGGGTTTTCTCATAGAAATCCTTAGTGCAGTCCAAGGAACGACTCCCACCATGCTGTGGAGAGTAAGATTTGAATTGTAGTGATCTGGGCTGTTCCCCATCACCTGCCATCGGTGCCAGAGGACATTCTGGGATATGACTGCTTTGCTAGTGTCAATGCAGCCACGGGCCAGTGCGGGGTGATGGCTGCATGATGGAGTACTGCATCGCGCTCAAAGGCTGAGCCAATGTATGTCTGGGTCATCCTGCCAGACCTGCACAGAAAGTTGTTCTCTGTGCTTCCCTTCAGCTGAGTAATTGCTTTGTGAAAGTTTGTCCTCTGCTGCTGGATGAAGTAAGACAGGCTGAGCAGCCACTGAGGCAGCTTCTGTTCCTATATCTGCCGTGTGCCAAGCTGAATAGCTTGATCTGATGCTTCTATTGCTCCGTCTGTGAAATGGAGATAAGTGCTATGTTCCTCTATAACTTTCTGGGAGATGTAGTCATGAAAATGCTACACGGGAATTGCTGTTCTTGTTCAGGCATGGGTCAGGTTAGGAGTCTGCTAGCTCCCTGCTCCCAGGATTCAAACCATCTGAAAGCACAACCAAGAAAAGCTGTCTTAGCAAAACAAATATCTGCAAACCTCTTCGTTGGCCGATCTGTGCTCTGAAGGATTTCAGCATTGCAGAATACCTGAGGTTCACCTAGCACAAGGTAAACCTCCTGCATATTCAAAGTAGGTCATGTGCGTGTTCCCTGCGGGGCCTGGATGCAGAGGGAGATGCTAAAGCCCCGTACAACATACAAATTATGCTGAGTCGTTCCCATACTGCAGAAACATCTCAAGGTACCCTGCTGGCATGGGTTGCCCGGTTAATGCACTGGCATGAGATCTCTGATGTAGACTTTCTTACAGAGGTTTGGATATACTAACCTATATTTTCTGGGACCTAGAAGTTAAATGATGCCTGAGCCCTTTGCCAGACCTGTGTAATGCCTGAACTGGGTGAGGTTTGTTTTGTAAGACTTCTGCAATTTTGTCTTTTTTTTTCCCCGCTTCTTGAATATGTCAGCTATATAGGTTCATTCAACCAAAGAGTTTTACAGAATCCCTGATTATTAGAGTTCTTATTTTCATTCCTAACTTTGCTGCCATGAAATCAATTCCAAGGCCAGCAGGAGCCGATGAGAAATGCCAAGTGCCATTATACCCCTCCGGGCTTATTTTCTCACAGAGACTTGCACGCCATAATATTTCTCAAGGAAAACCCAGAAAGGTACAGAGACCAATGATGTATTTAGGAGACTGTGGGAAATACAGGAGTTCTGTGCTGTGACAGGGTTATAGACCAGGCAGTGCAAAAGCCCTGGCACCTGCAGTATCTTATATGTCCTGCTTTTGTTTAACTGGTCTTTCAAACTCCAAGCCTCTCTTGTGGCGGTGCTTCCAACACCCCTGAACTTCCAGTGAGGTCCCTCTCCCAGGGCCATGCTGGCTATTGGAGGCTAGAAGGCAGCAGTAAGTCTGTCTCAATTTAATTGAGCTGAGAGCTCTGATTCTGATCCCAGCAAGGGGCTGTTGTGATGAGCCAGAAGAGTCTTCTGCAATTACATGTTAGCTCAGGGCAGTACCTGAGGGCCTCCACCTTTCTGCCACTGTCCCAGCATTGAGTTTGCAAAGCAGGTGTCTTCCAGGCTCGCAGAAATTGCTCACAGTAATAGACTTTCATAGCTGTTTTTCTCAGTGGCTTCAGTCCATGTTGGTCAAGCTTGCCAAATGTTAATGAATCTGTAGGGGGTTAAAATCCAGGGGGTGACTGTGCTGGCAAAGATTCACAACCCTCTGTCCTGGTCGGGGTGACTCCTGAGCTCGTGGGATGTCTCCTGAGGAAAGTTCTGTAATTGAGCTGGAGACTGAATGTGAATCTGTACGTGTGGTGGCTGCATTGCTGTTAGGATAAATCAGCAGAACAACGTCTTTTCCAAACACGCAGTTCTTGCAGACTGACTTTGAGTTTCTTAAAGTCTTCACTGTAAAAATATGTCATGCCCATTACCATTTTTGAGTCCACTCCAAACCCACTCTGTTAATATTAGCTATAACTATGCTCCGACAGATAATGTCAAACTAAAAACCATCAGAAGAGGAGGTAAATAAATGGAGGTGAGGGGTTCAGGCGTGCTACAGAAAGGTTCTGTCTTGCGTCCCCCTGAGTGATTCTGCAGAGAGCTTTCATCACCAGGGAAGACCTGGAAATCACTGATAGTTCCCTAGGGAACAATGGAGAAATGGCATTGAGCTGTGAGCAGCCAATAAAGTATTGCACAGCTGAAACATGTTACTAGCCGCAGGCTTTGAAGGGTAGGCCAGGGATTTGCTCAAATAGAACACAACCCAATACTTCCCTCTCCTCTGGTTCCATTTCTTCTGTGTTGTGTCCAGCAGTTAATCTTTAGGGGACAGAACAGACAGAGGTGCAGAATTCAACTCATTTTCCTCCATAGATTGTGGAAAAGCCTAATGAATTAGCAGGATGTTGTTTAGATGTCCCCACATGGGGTGTGATGCCTTCAGCACAGAGAAGCTTCATCCACGGTTTATCAAGAGAAGTCTATTGTGTTGTGGAGTTTATAAGGAGCTCTGGATAGAGTGAAATAGTTTTGCCAAGGTAGCAATAATCTTCCTCCAAAACGCATATTATTGGGCTATTGTAAATGCCATAGGTGAATTGTGGTGCATAAGGTCAAGAGACAATTGCTTTCATCTGTCTGAAATATACTCTGAGAGCCTATTAGTACATCGTGTTTACAGTTATCCTGGCTGAGTTAATTCAGTCCAGCTCTGGCAAAGTGCCACTACATAAACCCTGCTGACATTTTCATTTCCAATTCCAGCAGCCTTTGCTGGCAACAGACCCTCTGATTGCCTCCCACTCAAGTTTTAAAAACTTTGGAAGGATCTCTCCTTTGTGCAAAACAATTTGATCTTCTTTCACTGCCCAAGGAAACACATTCTGGCAGGAACGTCACTGAAAAAACAGATACAACCAGTTCCAGTGGACTTTGGTTGTTTATTCTGTGTTCAGCTGGCACCTCCTGCACATGGAGACCAAACCAAGAAGGAATGAAAAGTGAGTTGGTAAAGGCTGTCCTGGTTTAGCCCCAGTCATCAACCAAGCACCATCCAGCCGCTCGCTCACTCCCCCGCGCTGGGATGGGGAGAGAATTGGAAGGGTAAAAGTGAGAAAACTCCTGGGTTGAGACAAAGACAGTTTAACAGGTAACGCAAAAGCCACACACGCAAGCACAGCAAAACAAGGGATTCCTTCATTCCTTCCCATGGGCAGGTGGATGTTCAGGCATCTCCAGGAAAGCAGGACTAGACTAAGTTGGGAAGGGTAACTTGGGAAGGCGCCATCACTCCCAACAGCCCCCTCTTCCTCCTTCTCCCCCAGCTCCATATGCTGAGCATGACATCATATGGTGTGGAATGCCCCTTGGGCCAGCTGAGGTCAGCTGTCCTGGCCACATCCCCTCCCGGCTTCTTGTGCACCCAGCAGAGCGTGGGAAGCTGAAAAAGTCCTTGACTAGTGTAAGTACTACTTAGCAAGAACTAAAAAGTCTCCATATTATGAACAAATCCGAAACACAGCCCCGTACTAGCTACTATGAAGAAAATTAACTCTATTTCAGCTGAAACCAGGACAAGGCCTTTACTATTTCTCCGTATCAGTTTCAATGATTGGTTACCCTGAGTTGTAGGAAGAGTCCCTGAACATCTGTGGGAGCTGCTGTAACAGAGGGGAATGTGTCTCTTCCCTTACAGGCTGGCCATTAGCCTCCAAGCCCGTGGTTCGTACATGGATAACTAGGTTTTTCTGGAAATTCAATCCTTCCTCCAATTTACTAAATTTCCCCTCCAAGCTATAATGGGTGACAAGAGAAGAACACCAACAGCAGCTGGTTTTGGCTTCTATCGTTTTCCTGTCTTTACCTCCTATACAACACTAGGCATTTCTTGCCTGCTTTGTCTAACCTATTTTTACACATCTCCCTTGCAATGTGATGAATTGTGTCCTGTGGGTGCCTGTTTTTCTCCATTATCTGTCAAGGCAGTCCAGATCACTTGTTCAGATGGAGATGTCAGCACTGAGGACATATACATTTGGACAAAGAATATCAGTCCCAAGTGTCTAAGGGGTGAGATTCATCTCGTCATGCGTTAGGTGTCCAGAGAGTGGATGTCAACAGCTGAGCCAAGGCATCTAGACTTTTTTTCCTCAACAGAGACAACTCATCCTCAGATGTTCAAAAGAGAGGATGACTAATCTATCCTTTGGCTATAAAAGGAGTCAACGTGGCTAGCTGAGATGTCGATACATATTTTGCAGATGACTCAGGGTGGGATTTAACTGAAGTGCCTCACTGTGGCAGAGCAATGGTTGAGTCCAAGTCTATGGTCACACATCATCACTTGTTAGCAGCTTGTCTGGCTCTGCTCTGCTACTGATGGTTTAGGGAAAAAGTATCACTAGAGTCTGGTTCTTCTGGACCTGACGTCGGAATTTCCCCAGACTCTAGCAATAGTAAGACAAAAATCCAACACCCTTTTGACTCTGATGGCCTGTCACAATAGTTTAACAACAAGTAGATCACTCACATGAGGCATCCATATCTCTAAACATGCAAATAGCTCACTCAGAAAGAAATAAGCCTCTGAGTATGCTGCTGGGGGGACACTGAGGATACAGAGGGAGCTGATGTTGGTTGTTACCTTAGCAACAATCTCCATCTGGTAGGAATCTGCAGCAGGCGGTCTGACCCCTGGCAAAAATGTTTGAATGTTTAATGACTTAAATAACCAAATAATTCTAGGCTGTTATGAAAGGAGCAGCATGTAGCCCCAGTCGAACATCACTTGTAACCATAGTGGGCAAAGTCAACATGGTCTCGTTTCCACATTCTTCGACTCTGGCAAAGAAGGTGATACAAAAGTACACGCAAGATAATGTGTTTGAAAGAAAATGGGCTTGATTTTCCACTTAGACCAAATTTATGTTATTCTAGCTCCATAGAGAATTGAGTTAGTGTTTCTTTCTAAAAGGAGGCAAGGTGGTTTAGGGCATTGGTAATATAGTAATAGCAAGCTGTTATACAGCGTTGTCAATCCATACATTTCAATACCCATTAATGCCACGGAAGGGGAGGGTACAATTCCACTTACATTTCTCCTAATAACTTATTTTAAATCTCTTTATTATTATTTTATTGTGTGTTTTGGTGTGGCTGAATAATTCTAGATTGATGCCCCAGAGAGTTTGGCTCAGCCTTGAGTTTGCTTCACGGACAGTCTGTTTGTGGCTGAAGTCTTGTTAACTAGAAAAAGATCGTACAGGGCCGCCTGCTTTAGTGGTCCGAAAACCCCAGAAGCCTTATGATATATTCTAGAGTGCCATCTGTTGTTTCTTTACCTGCAATTAACGTAGAATCAAGAAAAGATTTAGGTTGGAAGGCCACTTTGGAGATCCATCTAGTCGAACCCTCTGCTGAAATAAGGACTTACATACCGGCAAAAGCTCTTGCCATAGGCATGTCCTTAACAAAGGCTCTTCTGCCCAAACCAAAGAGCTTTGCTCTGGGGGCGACTTCTCTCTGCCCGTGCATTTATTTTGTGGCTTCTTTCTGACTGACAGGAGGAAGATAAATTGCAATAGAGTTTGGGGGGTTTTGTTGTTTTTGTTACTGTGTTCTGCTGGAACTTCTTATTTTATGTTGTTACAGGCCACCAATAATTAACTTTTTAGAAATTATAATGTCCATCTTACTATTCATGCCTCATTTTCCATTGTATCATGGGAATGGCTATCTTGCCACCTACTTTTCCCATAGTACAAGCCATTTCATGCAGACCAAGTGAAAACTGCTCACCTAGCACCTATTTCAGCCTTATCTTACACTGTGCCTTTCATATCTTTAGTACAGAACTATGGTTCTTCCTGGGCTTTGGCCCGTACCACCAGCAGCCACCCTCCCATTTGGGCTAGTAATCCATGCTTCCTTCACAGTCCTGGGCAAATTCCCCCAGGTCTCAATCATCCGTAGTAAAATAAGCTGAATTACTTATTTCTCTTCACTAACCATCAACAGAGCCCAGGTTGACCATCTCAGAAGGAAAGACCTGCATTAATTAACCATTTAACACTGGCTGGATCTGCCTGGGTAACTGTCATAGAAGTAGCTTCTTGCAGGATGCTTTAATCTCACAGACTCCTGGAGCTGCCACTGATAACACCTGCAGTGCTTCTCAGGATGAATACCACCGGGGTAATGTCAGGCTGTTCTCTGACCTCTCTGTTCTGTAGTTCGCAAAAGGTGAGAAGACTAAAATAGTCTTTAAAATAGGGGCAGTTGCCAGTTGCCACCCCTTGGTCCTTGATTTCTTTCTTTCTTTGCATGAGTGACTCAAACCCGATGAGGTGTGTGACATGACCAATGCATGATGTCCAAGAAACTGATGTGGTTTGTAGTAGTTGAGATACTTCATTTGTTCACAGAAAGTTTGTTTTGCCTTTTAATCTTTATAAATCAAGAAGATTTACATGCAAAGAGGTCAACATCATACGTTATGTTTTAACTGAAATGTTATTTAGCTGGCAGAGCCATGCCTTGCCCTCCCTACATATGCAAAAGCTCCTTGGAGATTCATCAGTTACTGGTTTTAATAGGAGGGGAGGTGAGAGGTCAGGACATCTAAATGAGCCTTATCAATCTGATGACAAATTTAAAACTTCAGAAGCCTGAAAGTCCATGCAGGGGCCTGCTTTTGCATTTTATAACCTTATGAAACACAAAGCCTGTGCCCATGGAAAGCTGGTGAAAAGCTTTTTGACTCTGTAGGAGCTGTTGGATCTGTACAGAGGAAGATAAAACTCCTCTAGGATAACGAGGTGGGATGAGCTGTGGAGAACTGGGTTTTCTGCCAGCAGAGAAGCGGAAGCAGAGCTGCTGGGAAAAAATCACGCCTCCATGCCTTGCAGCCCGTCTTTGCCTCCGTGGCAGCTGCCATGGCTGAGCTGCATGTCTGTGCCCTGTTCTGATATGAGACATGTAAATCAGTTATTCTGTACGAAGACTTGTCCACCACTTCCTTGGGCATAAGTAAAGCAAGGAGTGAGGTCCTGGGGGCCACTTTGCCTAAGGTCAGAGCAAGTCCCTGCCTTAAAAATGGGTGTCTGGGAGTCCTAGTGCCTGGGGTATCTCACTTGCACAGATGAAGTCTGGCCTGAATCATTCAGTTCTGAATTACTTCTCTCATGCTATTCACAGAATTTTCAATTATTTGCCACAGATCAGTAGGAAGATGCATGCACAACTCTCATTCATTCACACAATTTAGATTTTGCCAAGCAATTTAAGGTTACCTGAAAATTCTCTTTCTTGTATTTGTATAAAGGAGAACAGTCAGATAAAAATCCAGATATCTTGAAGATCTTGTGACATAAAAAACTTTTGTAAAAATTGTGGGGTTCTTGTTTTTACTTTTTTTTTTCAAAAAGGACTCGGCTCAGTACAAGTTTCATATTTTATAAGGATCATAAAATTGAGATTTCTTTGCAGCAAGCAAATGGACAACTGTGTGGGGATGGATACAGAGGCAAATGTAAGCTGAAAAGAGATAAATTAACTAAAAGCCAGGTTCTTGTGTGTTCTATAGAGAAAGCTCTTTTAATTGAAATGAAAAACTTCTTTGCATCATTTATTTTCACTAAATGTATCCTTGGAAGAAGCCTTTGGTCGAAGTGACAAAAGATTCGCGCAGCATGTGGGGCTTGAGGACGGGAGGGGATGGCACCAGTTTCAAAACACTCAGTACTCCAAGGACTGTGTTTTCTCGATGCATCCAGAACAAGAGCTCAGAGTGGAGCCTCCCAAACCCCAGCTGAGCGCTCCGGTCTCAGGCCGTTCGTCATTCTAGGATGGGTTGGTCTTTTTAAGTTCTTAATGAAACTTTTCAACAGCTTCTGACTGTTCGGATGCAAAATGAAAACAAATGTGCAAACCTCAAATAGTTTCACAATTCGTCTTTTCAGCCATGCCAATTTCTTGGAGTGTGTCATTTATCTTTTCAGTGGGATAACTGGTTTCTTACTAGGGATTTGCTTCTTGCTTACTTTGGATCTGTAAGTCTCCTGTCTTCTCCCACGCTCTCCCTGGGTAAATGAGAGGTAGCCCAAAGACGCTGCCGCTGACCAAGCCCATGCTGCTGCTGCCGCTGCTGGTTAGGTCCTGCCTGCCCAGTTCCTGGTGGATAAACCTTCATCTTGTAATGTTTAAGGACGTCAGCTGTGATGTCCGTTTCCTGATTTTCAGCAGTCTCATGGGTTTTGTGCCATGTTCCTGAAGGGCTGCCGGATGCGGCTTTCTAACTCAGGAAGGGTCTGCATTCTCAGCTGGAGACAATGCTCAGTCCCTGCCAATCTGTTCTGCTTTATGAAAGCTCACATGCACATCCAGTTAACAAACTGTTCCAGGAGCAAAGAGATTCTTCACGTTTGCCATTGTCACAAGACCAGACGAAACATCCTCGTGGAAATTAAATGCTGCATGTGTGTTTGAGTTACTAATAGAGCTGTGGTCTTTGTCTAACAGGAGTAGAAGCATGTGGACATAGCAGAAATTAGATGCATTAGCCTGGCTCCATGGTTACTAAGAAACAAGGATGCTGGCACACTATAGTTATTTCATTCCCAGATGAGGAAGGGATGCTCAGACTGAAATACAATTTTCTTTACTTTTTTTAAAGCAGTTTTATTTCTGTAATGCAGGAGCAAGCACCCCTATTTAACCTGCACAGCCAGTAAATGGTCCTGTTTGCTTTGCACACTCTGTCATTTCAGCAAAAGTTGCTATACACCTTTGTTTACTTAATTAGTTTTTCTTTGTTTCTGTATTAAACCACGTTGCCTGTGGCAGATCATGTTTTATTCCCAGTAGGTAAAAATAATGAAAAGGATTACTCCAGATGAAACAAAAGTTCCCACCTTCTTTGCAGCTGAGCTTCAGAAAATCATCAAGACAAGTTAGAAACAGAAGCAAAGGCAAGTGTCAGGTTTGGCAAACACTGCGTTATGCTGAAAAGGGGTAAGGACTATTTCAGCCGGTTTGTACTCAGTCATCTCTTTTTGCCGGGAACACCAGACTTACCGGGCAGCCAAGGGAGAGGAGGAGAAACCCCACTGCCTCTTCCTCCTCTCCCTTGGATTTCATTAGCCAGCTGCCTGGGGAGCATCGCCATTGCCTCGAAACAACACAGGGAACGAAGGCACCGGGCTGCACCACGAGGATAAGCAGCAAAAAGCTTCCCTTGGGTAAGGCTTTGCTGCCGCCAGCAGCTGCAGTTCATGCAGGCTCCTTGCTGCCTCCGTTAGTCATCTCTGCCCACCCGCTGATGTTCATCTGATCCTTCTTGCTTACAGACCCATTTCTTTCCCGATGGTGAGCCCTGGCAGGGAGTTTCATCCCATTCAGCTGTTAATATTTGATTATGCCTCTAGTGAAGTGAACACTCATTAAGTTAATTTCAGCAACAATATAAACATCAAAGGACTGAATTAGTTGTAATAGCAGAATGTGATGGGCTGGCATCAATGCTTATTTATTGCTTTCTGTGGCTTCCTCATGTTGCTGCTGTTGAGGACAGAGCATGGCTTTGGGGGAACTTTTAGGTGCCACATTTCAAACCTGACTTAAAAGTCCTAAATAGTGACTCCCATAGAGGAGAGCAGAGATTTGCAATACCTGGCATGAGCGTGGGGTCTGACTCTCCTGAAATACGTCAGCTATGGAAAATAATGGATATAGGTAAGAGCTAAGAGTTCATTGTGCTCCTTATATCCCTCCAGAAGACTGACAGCTCTCAGCTGCTTTGTGTTCACTGGTTCAGATGAGTACTGGAAGATCTGGGGTAATTTCAGCTCACCAGGAATCTGGTATTTCTAATAGAAAACGCCGTGTTCTTTTGTTTTGTTTTTCCCTTTCCAATCCCTCCAATTGATTGCCATCAAAATTATAAATAAATTAACATTTTGTGGGGTTGTTTAGATTCTGACTCTGCAGCATACTGGAACGTGCACTCTAACCTTTTGGTTTCCACTGCAACAAGCTGAGAGGCTTTATTTTGACTTTTGCTAAAATGACTTGCCTATTGGTAAAGCCTGAATGTTACTATTGCTGATGAATGTTGCATAGTCACTGTCAGCATGTATAATGTAAAGCAATATTGTGACAGGTAAATATTGCCATAAAACTTTCCTATTTAAACAGAGTTTGAAATGAAACAAACACATTTACATAGTTTACACCTGTTCCACAGGAAATGAGAAATATTGACTTTTTGAAGCTTGTATTCATCCTAAGTTGCAACAAATATCAATTACCCCCCAAAATATTATTGTTTCTGGCCATCCTTGTTATCTTCCCTTAAATAACAAACCTTCCCATGTTTTCTCATGTGGCTCTGCACCTGGTTTCCCACTTGTTCATTTTGTACCGATTACCTGGTGCTACCCAAACACCGGTGACTTGCTGGTTTCTCCGATTGCCAGTAGCAGCATCCCTCTCTTGCTTTTCACAGCAGGGCATACGAGGACTCTGCAATTGGCAGAACTGAGCTAATTGATTGCCTCATTTAGCTCTTTGAAGGCTGAAACATTTGCACGAAGACCCTGGTTCAGTAATGGATGAGGATTTGGACGCCAACAAAAGGCTTTGCTTGTGTTGGGCATGACATATAAATATAAAAACTGTTGTTTTATCTCCTGTAAGTATAATTACCTAGTCAGATGAGTGATTATAGCACTCCCAGTATTTGCTCTGGGATTAAAGCACTTGCGGGGCTATGAAGTACTGTGCACGCTCTGGTAAATCAAATCAACTTGAAAATGACATCCTGTATTATAAAGTCAAGAGCAAGAACAGGCGGCAACCTGATTCACAAAAAATTTCAGTAGAATTCACCTTCCTGGATGGTTTCATGGGATTTTGTCTTTGCTATTCCTTCCCCGCCCAGGATTTTCGGCTGTTCTCATTTCTCCCAAGTCAGTGTTGCTTCATCCAAGATTCGGAGATTTATCAGATGGCTGAAGGGAGGTGTAACCATCCACTATACCCCTCCTGCCATGCAGGCGCCTCTTGGTGACCCCAGCCAGGCTGTAGCTCTGCGGCTCGCTACAACCTTCCAAGTCTCCCTGTGCACTTCCCACGCTGCGTGCACCCCTGTTCAGAGCCTGGAGGTGGGTGGCTACACGTTGTACCAACCTCTGCATTTGAGGTTTGCCCCGGTCCGGCTGCTGTCTGTTGCAGTTGTAAACTCATTCCTCAAATCCAAAATTCATTTGAAGAGCATGTTAGAGAGGGGAAAGAAACCATTTACTCCCCTTGCCTCTGCTCGTACAAATGTCTCTTTATATTTTCATTCTCCTTGAATGCTTAGCAGCAATTCTTTTCAGACATTCTAAATATTGCTAGCAGTTCCAGGTAGCAGGATAAGTATTATTGCCTTACAAACGGAACTGCCTGCTTTCTTTCCCCTTCTGTAGGGGAATCCATGAGGAATGGCTGAACGGTGGGCTGCGAGTGACTTGGGTATGGCTCATGTACTCTACCAGGTTTTTTCCATTTAATGAGTACTGACATTCTAACAAGTCTTTGTAAAATGGTCGCACATTTTCTAGAGTCATATCTCCAGCTCATAGAGCACATGTACAGAACAGCATCTTATAATCACCATCTTTGCTGTAGACATGCTTTAAATCTTTTATGTTACTACTTGATGGCTGCTCTATTCTTGACATCTCAGAAATCCTCTGAGAATGCCTGGCTAAACAGGAAAACAGTCTAATGGAACTGTATGACACTGGGAACTGCACCCCCAGGGTCCTGTTTTTCACTTAATAATTCATTCCAACTTCTTGATGCCTCAGTTTCCCTGAACATCAATGTATTCCTGACAAGGCACTGAGATGCTTTGGTTATGGAGCCTTGCAGAGCCAGAGATGATGCGATGTTTTCCTTTAGCATCTGACTGGCTGGCTGAGATCCCGCAGAGCTGAACAGATCAACTCTATCAACACTTCTTACCTTATTTTCACTGCAGGAGGTGTTAGTGTTTTCAAACCGTGTTCTTTTCTGAGCAGCGAGCATCTGAGGTGCACTGAAATAACTAATCACTCATTGTCGTCAATTAAAGTCCAGTGTAAGCGGAAATTTCGTCAGTCCAGTAAACTAAAGCAGGCACCATAAAATGTTCATATTTGATTTCTTCTTCCTCCCTGTTCCTTCCATCAACTACTTAACAGGAGACAGCAGGTAAAAGTGAACACACACTGTCTCCACTGCTTTTCCAAAACATGCTCGAGGCTGCTGAATGTGCTGTGAAGTGTTAATGCTCAACTTGGCTTGTTAAATGAATAAGCCCAGCTAGCTGGGGGTGCCTCCTCCTTGCTTCCCTTGATCTTGCATGGCTCCCCAGGTGCTGAGCACGGGGGAAGATCAGCCCCTGTTAGTAAGTGTGAGTGACTGCTAAGTCGGAGGGATCTCATCAGCACTCCCACACTGGCACTGGGATTCTGGCTCCAGAAGAAAAGCAGTTGTCGCCATGGACACCAAAACAGGGAGGACTAATCAGAAAATATCGATAGGGTAAAATGTCAGTGATGGAAAACTAAACCGGCATGTGATCTTTAAAGGAGAGCAGTGAATCATCTCTTAGCTGTGAGGGGAGAGGTGATCTCTGACTGCAGGGAAGCTTTGGGGAAATCCAAGGGGTAATTTGCATCTCTCATTATTATTAATAGCAGTGTTACAGTACTGGAGCAGCACACCAGTGTGTTTAGATGCTGGAAAAACAGAAAACAAAGGAGGTGTCAGGTCCTGCGGGTTTGCTGTCTGAGTACCAGGCAGGAACTCGAGGGGCTGGGACAACTCAGCTGAGACCCAGTGTATCTTAGACGCCAGGCTGCTACGCCCTGACACATTCAGCACCAAAGTCGAAGCTCAGGCAAGGACATATCCACAGACCCTGGGAGCGGCGTCAGGTTAGGTACCGACCATGTAGTGATAGGGGAAACTTGCTGCTTTAGGTCCTGCCTTGTCTAGTCCACGCTTGCAGCATTTGCTGCAGTGTAACACAGCCCTGATGTCCCCTGGGAGTTAAAACACATGACAAGATCTTCTGGCCCTCAACCACTGCCATGGGACAGCTGTGATTTGGGAAGATCCTGAATACAGTCTGCTCTCCCAAATACTAGCAAAGACTTTACAGTTATCCCATTTATCATTCCAGAGGCGAATTTTCTCATCAGTTTTCAAATCAGAACCTCCTCAAACATCCAAGCTAATCAGACACTGATTTACTGCTTGGTTTTGCTATATAATTTGCAAAAATACATCCACAGGCTTGGCTGTAATGGCAGTGCCTTTACATTCTGTAGTTCTCTGAATATATCTGATTACATTAGTCAGAGTGTCAAGGTAGTTGTCAAATGGAAAGGACAACTTCAATAGACCCAAGTTTACTGCTTAGAGGAACTGTGGTAGGAGAAAAAGAATGCAAGTAATTCACCAGCTAATGCAATTTTTGATTGTATGCATGCCAGGCATAAATAGGTACTTTGCAAACACACTTTAATGTGCTTCTTTTCTCTTGGAATATTTAAATGGTCTTAATTTTTAAAATCACACATTACCACATTGAGATCTGTCTCTTGAATGTTCACGAAAAGTGTCTCGGTATGGGCTTTCCTGTGGCATGAGACGTGATTGAGCAGAGACAGGATCTGAAAGATTAAAAGGACTTATCTTGTCATGAAAGACGGGAACTTTGAGGGGTCTTGTCATCAATGTGATTACATCTGCAGGAACAGCCTGATGCCCTCCCAATGTGTCAGGCACGAGCAACGGGGAAGGTGCTGATTTCTAAGGTAGAGATCAGGTTTTCGATCAGTTCTCCAGGATTCCCTTCCAGGAAATCTCATGGGAACACACAATGAGAGGATTTATTGTCAAGGAGAAGAGCAAGACAAGCACTTTTGCGGTAATAGGGCAGTTCCTTTTCTGAAGCTTCCAGGATGAAAATGGACCTTCTTGAAATTAGAAAAAGGAGAAGAAAAGGAAAAAGAAAGGTGTTTTGTTTGAGCTTTTTAGGAAAGTATTTTCCAATTCCCAGTGAGGTCTCCTCATGTGCAAACAACGGTTTACGCCCTTCCTCTGCTCACACCTTCCTTGTACCTCTCAGCTCGTAGTAGGTAGGGGTGACTACCAGCTTGAGTAGAGTGCCCTGTGCTCACGGAGGTGATTTATTCCCCTGAAATGACTAAGACGCTGTTACACACTCGCACTGCCTCTCCTTCCACCGGGCACCAGCGCTGTGAGAAGGGGAGGAATGAACAAGGGTGGTAGCAGGGGAGAGGGAGAGAACACGGGCCACCACAGCCATTTGCCAAGACCCCGGGCGATAACTGCCACTCAGAGAACCAGGCTACGCAGTTTGCAGCCTGATGGGTTCACAAGACAGAATAAGCCCAAATTATTTATCATCTTCCCTATATGAAATGCCTACAGCATCCGCTATGCTGTTTTAATAACTTGCTAGTGCTGGTTACCACATTGTTAGAAAGCGTGACAGACAGAATGGCTACTCACAGTTAGACAGTTGTGCTAGGACTTCAGGTCGTTATTAATGCCATTAGCTACGATTCTGATGTAGACATTTGGGTCATTTAATCATATCGAGAAATATTTTTTTCCCCTTTAATTTCAGGGGATTTTCTGATCTCTTCTTCAGATATGTAATAGATACATTAAAACAGTGGTGGTCATCCTGCCTGCAGGCAGACTCTGAAATGTCCCCTGAACTGCTGTATGGTTGTTGCATTGTTATTGCTGGATGTTACGATGATTATTTTTCAAAAAGGACTAAAGCAGTGAGTAGGAAGTTAGTTTGCACTATATTGTAATTAATGCAGAATAAATCTGACTGTAATCAGGATGCTTTGATTGCAGTCTAGTGGGATTTCTGGATGTCCTTTTTAGCCATGACATCATGCAAACCTAATTTTGACACCATTAGAAGAGAGGAATTGAGAAGGGAGCTGAGGATGTTGGAAGTGCTTATGTACAACTAAACTCAATCCCACTCGGTCCATTCCTGCTCACAGGCAGAGATCAAGCATCTGAGGAGACAGGTAAGGGGACAAATTTCCAGATTCTAATTCATAGTTATTGAGTTTACATTCAGGGCCACGACGAATTTTCCCTATTAGCATTTCCAACACAAAATTCTAAGAGACTTTGTCAGTGTCAGAAAATTTTAACGGTTATGTAGAATGAGCCAAACCATCCTTTGTTGCCTTAAAATCTCCTAACTGCCTCCTTTCTTGAAGCTAACATAGGAGAGATTGCTTTAGGATATTTCACATAATCCTTGTCATCAGCTGTTAACTGTTGTAAAGGAGCGAAGGGTCCAAATTATCAGCAATACTGTTTTGAAAGAGTCTCAGTTTTGACATAAAAAAGGCAGGCTAATTAATCAGTGCAGTGACAAGAAAAGATACGGTTGAGTTTTCATAGGAAAATATATCTAAGTATAAATCCAGACTATTTATTCAGGCCTTGTCTTCAATAATCTCTCCTCTCTCATCCTAGAAACGTCAGCAGGTTCTCCATTTCTTTCCTCCCAAAGCCTTTCAAAGGACTTTTCCCCAGACAGCCAACAAATGTGCTGATGAAACACTAACTCTGCTTGCTCATTTACAACGAGTACTCTTGGCAGCTTAACGCGTGTACACATGTTTTCTCAATGCATCCAACAGCACGGTTTGGGATGTAGGAGAAATCAACATTGTTGGCCCAGATTTGTTACCGAAGGATAACACAACAGCATTTGAATAATTTTCAATACGAAATATTTCCTAGCGGACTAACATAAGTGTTCCATCTGACAGTCATGGCAGGTGCCCCAACTATTCAAGGACAGCAGTTCAGCATTTGTATTGTCCAATTTTTCAACCAAATCCTGGCCAGTGATCTGATGGAAATGAATTGGAGAGAAGCTAAGCAGTACTTCCTTTCCGCTGAAATATTGAGAGACAAGCACACTACAGCTTTCCTCGGTGGTAAGGAGAAAATAGTTATATGTGGCATTTGGGAGGGAAATGACAGCTGGACCTTGGAGAACAGCTCACTCCTTCTCGGGGTGGTGATTCCTTCTCAAAGTGTTGCTGAACTCCAATAGTTCACAGTCGCCCCTGGTATCATAGGTTTAGTATAATGAGCTATAAAGTGGAGGTCCAGGAGCAGCTCCCTGTGCTCCGGCAACACCTGAGAGTGGTGCAAGTGTACGGTGGGGAGGTGCAATCATATGATGAGCTTAATTTGTCAGTACTCATGAGCCAGTGTCCCCCCACCCTGCTAACTGAAAGCAAATAAGCAAGCCATTTCCCGTGGCATGAAAGTCACCAATATCTGTGGCAAAACCAAACTATTTCTTTTATTATTTTTCTGCTGTCTGAAGAAAGGCATTTTCCACAGGGTCACAAAGAAGGATATTTCACATATAGCCCTCATCAATGACTTCATTTCCTTGGTGATTTTTGTTTAGCCTTTGAAAGAGAAGGACTGCCATGCTGACAGGGAATTCTTCCTTTTTATTGTGGCATCAGAGCATAAATGAGATATGACAGAACATCTTCAGGTTGCCTTTGGCATAGCTTTGTGTTAAATGCTGCTTTAAATTGAAGGTTTTCTGCATGGCAGTGGCAGGACACACCAGCTCTACTCTCCTTTTCTGTGTAGAGAATTTTCTTTTTTTCCAGTTTGGGTTGAATTTGTTTCTAGGTGTCTTCTCTGTATTTTATGTTGAAGTGATAAGCTAAATAAATAGGATTTAGATGATTAGAATCCCTAGGTGCACATTTGAAGCAGCTCACAAAGGTGCTAAGGATGGATAAGAGCTTATTTGGGTTCTGATGAGGTCCTTATGCTATAGCCTATATAGCTTTGATAGCTTTGCTTTGATATCAGCACTCAGGTGTGTGCGCTCCTGTTCTTCGAACAAAGGCCAAGTGAGCTGAATCCACCTCTAGCGTCCTGGACTGCAGTCGGATTTCCTTATTAGAGGAAACGCTTGGTGCCCCATGGCTACAGGAAAATGGGGAATCTGGCCTCCAGACTCCACCTCTCACCAGACACAGCGTCACAGTACAGAAAGCTCTCAGTAATGCTATTACTTTGCATGCCTGGTAACCTTGACATCTATAATTTTTTCATGTGTAGTCACTGTGAAAAGTATTAAAAATGCTGTACAAAACCCACACCATTTAAACAAAGCTTCTGGAGTACAATGCCTCTATTTAAAATCAAAGACAAGCATTGAGGCCAGAGCTAAGAGTAAGATCTGCAACTTCATGGCAATTAACAAAGACAATTACATTCTTATAATCAAGAGGGGTTTTTTTTTAAGCTCTGTGGATCTAATTACAATTAGACAGTTACACACAGACATCTCTTGCAGGACACTGAATTGAATTTAACACTTGCAGTAACCTTTTTTGAATGCTTATGCACAAAAATATGTGAAATTCTGTCCCCAAATAATGACAGAATTAATTTTCTTTGTCTGATTCAGTGGCTTCTTTGTTGTGTAACAGACCTAGAAATTAAGGCTGAAACCAGACGCTTTTAAGAAAAAAAAACCAGTTTTTGATTCAACCCTGTGCTGGAGAATCTGCTTGCGCTGGGAGTTGTGTGGTCCCTTTAGAGTTCCTTCACAGGTTCAAGAGCTGCTCTGAATGAGAGATTTATGTAGGGTGCTTGTGGAGGATGCTTTCTCAGGAATCGTATCACAGGTTCAAATGAGGAGCAGCACAGGAAAAGAACATTATGGTCACTGTTAACTCATTATCCACTGTTTGAAAACATTATTTTAAATGAAATTTAGCTTTTTAAATCTGATTTAGATACAGTTTATTAAGAAAACTGTGGAACACAGCATTTCCAGGAAAGGAGATCCTGCAGTTGCCTCAGTTGTGACCTCTTTATATACCCCGACCTACACAGATGATAAACACCTAAAGGGGAATACAACTCCTCCTCCTCCAGGCCCCGTGGTCTGGCAAGTTTAAGTACCCGTCTGGTCTCAGAGCATCCCGTCTGGTAGTGGCTATGTGCCTGGGCATATTCTTGGCCCAGCTTTCTTAGTGGCAGCATCCAAACTGATAGTGATCATGGTATGTTTCTGCAGACATCACTGCATAGCAAGCATCCCCTGGAGAAACCCCAGGGAAAGGCTTTGGATTAACAGCAGAAGGAAGAAAAAGGGGTCTCATGGCTGAAAAGCATCTCACTGTCATTCCTTCTGCTTGTTTATCCAAGGCCAGGGTCGCTCACTGGGCTAATTCTGTTCCTCGCAGCTCCAGGCTGCTGGAGGGAGAAATAAATGACAGCTGGTTTTACAGTCAGCTGTCAGAGCTGCTGCATGGGCTGTGCAGCAAGAAACGCCATGAGACTGATGAATGTTCAAAGGCAGGCAGCCTTGCGAAATCCTAGTCATCCTTCTCAGGTGTTCCAGAAATGGAACAAGTTTCATAGAATTGCTCCCATTAACCGACACCTAGAAGTGACTATACTCCAGATGAGCAGGGAGATGGACAAAATGACTGGCTTAAGTAGAAATGTGTATCAGTCATGAGTTATGACATACAGGATTCATAGTTCTGATCTCAATCACTAGCATGTTAGCTTGCCTGTCACCACTCCTTGTGGTGATGATGCCTTCACCGCGTCCCTTGGGAAGCATGCCAAGTGGCCAGCTGCTCCTCTTTATAATATTTTCATCATGTCTCACCTAGAAGGTCCTTTATTTTCCTAGGATTGTTCTTTGCCAGGTGCTGACTCTGCACAGAGATTTGCTAATTGTAATTCAAATAATTCATTGCAGTTCAGAAGAAGGCAACAAATTAATCCATTAGAATGTGAAAGATCAAAGCACCTCATCCCTGTTCAATCTGTAAGGGAAAGCAGCAACCCAGGCATCTCTCAGAGCATGAGTAAAAGGCAGCAGAAGCAGCTGATTGAAAACTGGAATTTTCCTGCCACAGGAAGCACCAATATTTTCTCCCTTTTTGTACTTGGGCAAAGGATAAAAATGGAAAATGTCAAAGGACTTGCATTAAAAAGACCTTTTTGACACTACCACACAGAACACTTTCCAGACCGGTCAGTTCAATTGTTTATGAGTGTTTCCTTCTAGAATTGATACTCTTGTACCTTATTCCCACTCATTCCTGCCTTGAACTCATGGTCTTTCGATGGATGCATCAGTCCTGTACTGCCATGGTGCATTACGCCTGAAAAGAGAAGCACATGGTATCCGTGCTGAAATTCATGTGAGGTATCTGATGGACTCAGGATCAGCCCTAGTGCCCCATCTCTAAACTGTTTTGCTTCAACTTCCCCAAACAGAAATGAAAAATTCAACATTTCCCCTGGAAAAATGTTGCAACATTGAAAATGGAGCAAAGCCACATTTTCTGTCAACCTTTTTTCTCCTGCAATGCAAATCCATCTTGACACACAATCCCCATCCACTTCTAAGTACAGGAGTGAGAGCTCTGGAAAACAAGTCGCTCTGCTTTTAAGCAGAGCATTAATGGCTATAGGAGAGGAAAAAATTCCTCCATCTTATACTCCCAGCCCTTCCCTGGCGGAAGCCATCTTATACGCTGGCTGTAACAGGGGTCGCAGGTGACTCTTAGCAGGGCTGGAGATGCCTCTATTGGAGACATGTAGTTAGGTGAATTTGTCCTCAATCTTGCTGAGCATGCTAATGAGAGGATAACCAGGTAACACTACTTCTGGGGGTGGGCCTGGAGTGGTTAACAGCTTGAGTGAAGACGTGTACGCCAATCCCTCGGCTTCCTGTAAAAGGGTTCTATTAATGGACCTAAATAATGTAGGAATAAACTCCTCTGTCCTTGAGATCTCAGTGAATGTGCACAGGGACCACCCTTGTAACTGTGTAGTTGTATGTGCCTGGCCAGTGCTACCAGTTAAGTGCCACCAGTAAGGGATGGTAGGAGTACAAGCTCCTGGAAGCAGGTTGGTGTTGACAAAACCCTTGCAGCAGCCCAGTAAAGTGCTATTTTATTAGTATAAACCAAGCCATTTAGCAGTGTGAGCCATTTTAGCATGGGCCACTGAAGCTCACAGCTACCAGTGACCACTGATAAACGTCTACTTGCACGTGAGAAGTAGGAGGGCAAGAAGGAAGTGGCTTTTGACAATATATTAAATTCAGTTTGTAGGAAGGCTGATGGTTTAACACTGCATAGGACTATGACCTATCTGTGGCCCAGCAGCTGGATTGCTCTTAGCCTCTGAACTTACTGCAGCTGGCCTCAGAAAAACTTCTGAAAGGCAATAACCGTTTCCTGGCAGATCAGGGAGTGCATAAAAGTTAAGAGTAAGATATTTATTCTTTCTGTTTGCTTTCACTCGCTTTAATAAAAGGATATCAATATTGTGGCTTTCAGTAATACAAGTGGCTAATGAAAGATGCACGTGAAAATACTTTTACCACTACCCATCATAACATCTGAGCTACTTCCATAGAAAATCAAGAGAAACATCTCCTGAACTAGCTTCCGTCATCTACCTTTCCTCAAATCAGTTCAGCCCTTTCTATCCAACAAAAGACTAATTTCACTCTGCCAGGCTGTTCTGGTCCAAGGTCAAGTCACTCTGGCTGAGGGCAGGCATTAGAAACAACAAAAGCCTGAAAGGCTGAGATTGTGAGCTTCAGGAGAAAACAAAAGAAAGGAGTGCATGAAATAACACCAGTGTAGAGAAGTTAGAGTGGCCTTTCCTATTTATCCTTTGTGCTGCCAGGTGGCACGGGAAGGCACTCCACCCGAATGATCACCAGGGGATTCAAAACTGTGTGAGGCAAGTGCCTTTTAGTTCTTTAGAACCTTTTGTTCTGAGGGTTGAGGTGTTTAAGGGCAAGAAGTGGAAAAAAAAAAGAGAAATCCCAACAGAACAAAAAGGAAGCATATCTGCCTGACTCTTGAGATCATCCAGATCTATGCAGGCAGGCCCTGGTGCTTTTACAGGGATATCCATTCTTGTGCTTCCACTTAAATCCCACTCTGGATATAAAAAAGCCTCATATACACCAGATATTTCTTAGTCCACCATCTTAATACACTCATACTCCTACCCCATTCCTCTGTCCCTACCATTACAGCCATGGTACCAAAGCTGTGGCCTTACCATGATTATCACCTCCCTGAAACCCTTCGGAAAACTTCGCCTTGAATGGTTTCTCAGCCACAAATTCCCAGCCATGGGAATGAAGAGCTGATAAAGTGCATGTTTCTCATGGCCAACATTCAGACTATTGTTATAGCGCTGAACTTTCTTCCTGGTTGGCAGCTATCTCTGGGATGGAAACTTGCTTTGGTCATGACTTTGTGGCTGCAATGTGCTGGAAGTGAGACAGACTCTGAGAGAGAGACTGCACATGTGTGTCTAGCTGGACACCCCTAGCTGACTGTCTGAGTTATTGCTAGCTATCTGAGCTTCAGCTCTTTCTCCCAGGAATGCCAATCGTCACAGTGCCCACTGCCAAAGCTAATGTCTTCTCCTGCAGTTGTGACCAGGGAACAGCTCACATATCGTGGCCTTGGAGGCCTCATGAGGACAGACAGACTCACAGTAAACTGCTGACTGTCCTTACCCCCGTGGTAACTCAATGCCTTTCCCTGCTTTTCTTCTGTGTTTCTTAAATGAAGACTTAGACCCTACAGAGCAACATGGATTCCTCTGGGCTTATTTTCAGTGTCACCAAAAGTGATTGGTGTTCTTGGTCAATGACCTCCTTTCATCTGAGGATAAGCCCAAGATTCTGAGGGTAAGGAGGGCTGGAGATAAGGACGTTGTACCCTTGTGAGCCTGTCTGCCCTCTGTCACCGCCACAGCCACATCCTGCTCCAACCTGGAATTGCACAGCAGGCTGTTTACTGATGCCAGGCTTGCTGGGACAGGTTGCCTGATGCTTTTAGCCAGGGATAATGGCAAGGGTGCAGGAGGGAAGAAAGGAGGTTGCCTGGCTGTAGAAAAACCCACACTTCAGATGCCATAAGGGAATGTACATCTCTGCTTGGTTGACTCATCTGTCATCCCAGTAAAACAGCTTGACAGCTTGTTGCTCATGCCTGTGTGCAGACACGGTCACCAGATCAAGGCACAGAGGGTATATATCTAACACGGGAAACTCCCAGTTTGCCTATTGCTTCTTTCAGCAAAGCCTCTCCAAAGAGCTGTGATTTTTTTCTTGCCTCTCTGGATTTACTTGGAAGTTACCTTCTCCTGGTAAAGGATATGGCAAAATGAACACACTGATGGTGCAGGCAACTGCAAACCTGCCCCTTGGATAACTGGGGTGATGACTGAGAACTTGACAGTGGAGGAGAGAAAGAACAGGACCTATGGGCCAGATACTTCTCCCAGTTGCACCATTACAAATCTATTGTTGTTCCTTAGGTGTCAAAGATGTGCAATACATTTCTCAGAAAGCTAGTCAAGTGGACTGAAAGCTGCTGCTGTAGCAGAGCTGAGACTGCACACCCAGCGAGCAAAACAGCTTACAAGTGAGGGAGCAGGAGAGAAGCGCCTGCTCCCTGCATCTCAGGTGGGCTTAGAGGGGAGCTGGGTCTTCACCACTGCACAGGATGGTAACTTGCAGAAAGCAAAGGTGACTGTCCTGATTTAACCTCGGCTGGTAACTAAGCACCCTGCAGTCGCTCGCTCACTGCCCCCCGCTGGGATGGGGAGAGAATTGGAAGAGTAGCAGTGAGAAAACCCCTGGGTTGACATAAAGACAGTTTAACAGGTAAAGCAAAAGCTGTGCTCACAAGCACAGCAAAACAAGGGATTCCTTCACCCCTTCCCACGGGCAGGCGGGTGCTCAGCCATCCCCAGGACAGCAGGGCTCTGTCACACCTAACGGTGACTTGGGAAGGCAAACGCCATCACTCCCAACGTCCCCCCCTTCCTCCTCCTCCCCCAGCTCTGTGTGCTGAGCGTGATGTCCTGTGGTGTGGGACACGCCTGGGGTCACTGTCCCGGCTGTGTCCCCTCCCAGCTCCTTGTGCCCCCCCAGCCCCTCGCTGGTGGGGTGGGGTGAGGAGCAGCAAAGGCCTTGGCTCTGTGCAAGCCCCGCTCAGCAGGAACGAAACCGTCCCTGTGTTACCAACACTGTTTCCAGCACAAATGCAAAGCGCAGCCCTGTCCCAGCTACTGAGAAGAAACTTAACTGTACCCCAGCCAAACCCAGCACAGTGACACTATACTGTTAGCCTCTTTTTAAAACAGAGGCAAGGCCTGCTGAACTGCGTTACCCCTAATACACCAAAGGTAATTGCAGGCTAACTGATTTTGACTAGCCAGACTTTTGACTAGTCTGCGTGTGACATATTGATCGTGTAATTTCATCAGCCAACTAACCAGCTGGGGAGGAGGGCAAGAATAATAAAGTACTGCATTCTTCAGCCTGAGAGAAAGATAATACCATGACAAATCATGCCTCTAAGATATGTTAATTACAGCGTTCCCTCTCGGGAAGAGTGCTGTGGTGGCCAGCCTTGTCAGGTGCTTCAAATTAGTCTCTTCTTCCTCTCCCTGTCCATCATGCCAGTCTTTACTAGGTATTTCGTTGGTTCTCCTGCTGAGCGAGAGGTGTCTTTCACACTGAGTCCAGCGTTTCCTATCATCAAGGGCCTTTGGACTAGGGATCACTGCAGCTAATTTTCCTTGTGTCTAGCTCAGATTGCCCAAAGAACAGCAACAAGTTGAGAAGCCTCAGCTTCCCTGCTGCAGGGCCTTTAGCTCCCGCTGTTCTAGCACAGGATTTAAGAGGATTTCATTTCATTACTGTAAAATTCATAGAATCAGAAAGGTTAGAAAAGATGTTTAGGATCATCAAGTCCAACCACCAACCCAACACCCCCAGGCCTCCTAAACCATGCTCCCAAGTGCCACATCTACCTGTCTTTTAAATACTTCCAGGGACGGTGACTCCCCCACCTCTCTGGGCAGCCTGTGCCAGGGCCTGACCGCTCTGGCAGGGAAGGCATTTTCCCTCATCTCCAACCTAAACCTCCCCTGGCCCAGATTGGGGCTGTTTCCCTTGTCCCGTCACTGGTGACTTGGGAGCAGAGACCAGCCCCCCCCTCACTCCAGCCCCTCTCAGGCAGCTGCAGAGAGCGAGAAGGGCTCCCCTCAGCCCCCCCTTCTCCAGGCTAAACCCCCCCAGCTCCTTCAGCTGCTCCCCAGCACACTTGTGCTCCAGACCCTGCCCCAGCTCCGTTGCCCTTCTCTGCACACGAATTCTTACTGGGAGCACAATCACAGAATCCCAGGTTGGGAGGGACCTCAGGGATCATCCAGTCCAACCTTTCTAGGAAGAGCAGAGTCTAAACAAGGTGGCCCAGCACCCTGTCCAGCCGACTCTTGAAGGTGTCTAACGTGACCGAGCCAACCCCTTCCCTGGGGAGATTATTCCAGTGGTGACTGTCCTCACTGTGAAAAATTTCCCTCTCGTGTCCAATCGGAATCTCCCCAAGAGCAACTTGTGTCCATCCCCCTTGTCTCTCCATGGGACTCCATGTAAAAAGGGAGTCTCCATCTTCTTTGTAGCTACCCTTTAAGTACCAGTACGTGGTGATGAGATCCCCTCTGAGCCTCCTTTTCTCAAGGCTGAACAAACCCAGCTCTCCCAGCCCATCCTCGTATGGCAGCTTCCCAGTCCTCTGATCATCCTGGTGGCCCTTCTCTGGACCCCTTCCAGCCTGGCCACATCCTTTTTGTAGAGCGGGGACCAGAACTGCACACAGTGCTCCAGGTGTGGTCTGACCAGCACTGAGTAGAGCAGGATAATGACTTCTTTGTCCCTGCTGGCGATGCTCTTTTTGATGCAACCCAGGATCCTGTTGGCCTTATTGGCCGCAGCAGCCACTGTTGGCTCATGTTGAGCTTCCTGCCCACCAGGACCCCCAGGTCCCTTTCCACAGAGCTGCTCTCCAGCCAGGTGAATCCCAGTCTGTGCTGCACCATCCTGATCATCTACCACCTGTATCGGGGGATGGGCACCCCAAACCTGCAAGAGAACACCCTAACTGTACGGTGTCATTTGGGGCTGTTACTAGAATTTATCCTCTTTCCCATGTGCCTGGCAGCAGGACCCCTTCCATGCTTCTGGACAAGAGAGTTGGTCAAAGCCATGTTAGCAGCACTTGTGCGAGCCCCCTGTGTCTGCACGGGAGAATATAACTTCCACGTATACACACCGCTGTCTTCAGGGACCTTTCTCACATGACACTCAGAAACTCCTCCTTTGGCATGCACTTAACAAGACTTAATCTCCTCTGTCGCATTCTTTGAACAAAGCTTCAATAGATATTATCTTGAGCTGTTCTTTCTGGTGGAAATGTAGTGCCTATCCAAGAGAGAAATCTTGCTGCAATGCAATGAGTTGAAAATTGCACATGCAATAAGTGTATAATTGAATTTTTATTAATACACTTTACTTGCATTCTTAATTTCTTTGCACAAAATGTTTAGCTGTATTTTATTCTCCAAGAACTAGAGCAACTTTTTTCAAAGGCAGTTATTGTCACACTTCTACTAGGAAAAGTTAAAACGTAAAATTTTGCAACTACCTAATTAACTTTCTTTTGCTCTGTAGTTAAAAGGTAGTTAAACTCCTAAGCATTCATTCAACTTTAATGAGGATGAGAAAGTAATTGCATATGTATTTCTGTATAATTATGACTTAATTGCATTACCAGTAGATTTATCTTTTGCTTATTTAGCCAAGCTCAAAAAATAATGTACTAAGGATGAGTTGATGTTTGTTTGGACGGTTTCAAAGAACAACACAATTAGGAACAGAGTACTCTTACACCTGAGTACATATAAGAGGCATAAGTAATACAGTTTTTTACAGGTTTAGCATCGACTTTTCTAGAGGCCAGCTTTAAATGCTTGTTATCAGCTGTGGAGGTGTTAAAACTCTTTAAAGATCAGCAGAAATCCAAGATAAAAATCTTTCTAGTGTCCATTTTTCTTACTGCCATAATCTGGACATCAGGTAAGCCAGTTTTGGTGGTCCAAGGAAAACCACTTCATGTTTGAAGTATCTGTGAGCTGTTGAAAAATGCTGTCTTCTTAGTCTCCTGTGTCACTGTGATCCCATGTTGCTGCTGAACACACGGATGTTCCCTAAGGCCTGGGAAGACAATCTATCTCGTTTAACATGCACGTCTGAAAGTCAGGGAAATGGGAATCATTGTACTTTTCAAATGAATTTACAAATCACCATTATTTCAAGGTGAATAGAATGAGCCATTTTAGAGTGAAGTTTCAAGGGGCAATAAAAGCTACTATCTGAGAAAATAAAGCTATATCTATGCTAGTAAATTCAAGAGACTCATGGGAATAAGACTGATTGTTACTAAACTCATAGAACAGTCTCTGGAACAGATTTGTTCCATGTTAACTAATGCTCTCTATCTCTTGCATGCTTTTCTGGTAATGATATTGATATTTGCTAATGCTCTTCATTAGAGCACCCAGCCTTCAGCTGCCTGGGAATGCGTCTGATTCTACATTTCCGCAAAGATTTTTCATGCTTTAAGTCCACCTCACATTTTTTCTTTTCTTTCAGCAAGATCTGTACAGTATTTTTCCATCATGAAACATAAAACAGTGTGTTTAGGCAATGTTAGAACATACTCCATGAAGGCCAACCCAAAATAAACTTCTGCTGGATCACATTTGGCTTGTGAAATACTCAGGCTTCTGTGGATTAAAGTTCAGTGGAATCCAAGTGCCTTGTATTATTGTACAAAACAACAAAAATAAAAAATTCTCAGAATGAAATGTTGATCTAAAATATATACCACATGCTAATAAATATATGCATCATGTATATTCTATATCCTTTCAGATCACATTTTTGAAACTGGTTTTGTTCTGGTCAGAAATGATACAGTCACTTCCCAGAGATTCACAGTCCTTTGTGAAGGGCTCTTCCATTCTCCACACAGCTTAAATATCTGTAACTTTTTTCTGGAAAAGGCTCTCCTTACTCTGAAAATTTGTTTCTGTTTCTGACCTAAGGGAAATAATAATAATAATGAAAAAATGAAACTGAAAACTTTAGCTGCAATCCCTGTTTTTATTGCCATGGTTATGGAAAATTTAGATTTTCATTAAAAAAAAAGTATTTCTCAATAGCTGTCATCACAGAAGACCAACTCTGCAAAGCATTTAAATGCATAATTGTAATTGATTTTTAGTATGACTTAGATAAATTCTTTTGGATCCATGCCTGAGTACCTGAACCTTGATAAAGGGTCACCTCTGTGTTCATTACAACAGAATCCTGCCTGATATTTACTGGGAGAAGCAATATATGAAAAAGCCAGGAACGTGTGGGAAGGTCACCCATGCTCACTGTGTATACCTACACTCTGTAACTGCTGCTGCAGTCAAAAAGGGACTGGAAGTCCAGGATAGCAGGAAGATGAAATCAGTATGTGCTGGAATTAGTCTGAAGTAGCTGGAAAAGAGGATCTGGAAAGACAGAGGCTGAGGGGGCAACAGTGGTTTATATCACACTGAGAAAGACCGGTCATGAATATGGTATCTGCTGTGCAAGGTGCTCTGTAAACCAACCCCACTACGGCAGTTGTTCGTGGAAAGAGGGGGAAGCTGTGGTAGGGATATGATTAGGATGGCCAGTGTCTGCTGGCTGCAGTGGGTTTCCCTGCAAGGGCAGGCCCACAGGCTCTGGTGATTAGAATTAGGATTGTATTTAGGACCCTGTAATCCAGCCTGCTGCTTTACGTGCTGTGCTCTGGTAGGAAATGGGCCAGAAGGAGGGGTCTCAGGCTGCTGTGGTAATAACCCCTATCAGCCTGGGGAGACCTGCAGTGCTTGTGCGTCACTGCCCTGCAGAGCCCGGGTTACAGTGAGCACTGCTTCAATACCACCACTGGAGGTGGAAGTCTGTCCCCTTGGTTCCCAGCCACACATTCCTGGACTTTGTCCATCCCGTGTCAATGTCAGCCCCAGCACAGGGCAGGGACAGACTGGGAACAAACACCCAGGTGGATGGCAAGCACTGGGCAGCCTTATTTGGCAGCAGTGCTCTCTCAAAACCACTTCAAGAGCCATAAAAGGATGGTGTAGCAGGGCACTAGCTGTGAGTGGAAATCACTGGCCTGGCCAGGGCCCCCGTCAGAGATGGAGGGAGATTGAGTGTGCTTGGGGAGAGGAGACCAGAGCCTGATGAGGGGGATAAAGTGCAACAGAGTTGTTATGAAGTGGTTATTGGTCATGTTTACTCCCCTCCTTTCTCTCCCACTTGACTGCAGCCATGCCAGGCCTGAAATCGGCAAGATTTTAGGGGAGACACAGCGGGCTGCCTTTTAGTGAAAACACTGGGGACAGTGCCCAGCCCCAAGCTCTATGAACGCATCGCGTGTACACCCCTGAACAGAACCCTCCTTGCTGCTGTGGAGAATTTCTAGCTCAGGGAGAGTGCTTTCACTGATCCTTGAGCTTGGCACACTGTATGTGTTGACAAGGACCGATCAATACATAAAAACTTTGTAAACAGCCTGGCTTTCAGAGCCTCTGCAAATCAGTGCCTTGCTAAAAGTGCCCTGGGTTCAAGCTATGCTAGCTTCTGCATGTGGAGTGAGTGCTTCTGTGTTTCAGGCTGGCCAGGAGGAGAAAGGATAGTTCTTTCGGTGAATAACAACAAGCATGAGAGAAGTGTCTGGAGACTTGTACTTGCACTGTTTTGTCTGTTAAGGACTCTATTTTCCATTGTTGCTATCTATTTCACTGGCAACACATTTCCTGTGTAAACAGGGTATCTCTTTAGATGGAGATCGAGATTCAGATTGCCTTTAGCACTGTCCAAATCCTAGTGGTAGAAGACTTTAGGCATCTGGGTTTAGGGTAATTAATTTTATCTGCTCTTATTCGCCAGATGGCTCCCTGGAATACTTGGAACTAAACAGATGTCTCCATTTTGCATCACAAAGGTGACTGTTACCTCTTTATCCCACAGCAGATTCTTGGCCTGTAGACTTCACAGAGCATCCCAACAAACTCATGCCCACATCTTTGTAGTTTTATTATTCATTGACCCACTGCAGCAACCAAATGGTTTTATCAGAGAAGAAGGCAGTGTTTTCTGAAGGGCTATAATGATATCAATTCTGAAATAAAAGCTTTGCAAATATTTGTTCAAATTGCCTGTTCAATATTTTTGTCTGTATCTCTTAAATTCTGTTGCCTTTCAGGTGGAATCTGCATCTTTGCACTGCTTCTCTCTGTCATTTTCTCTGTACACAGTTTACCATGCCAGGGTAAACCTCTCTAAGAAAAGAATTCGCTCAGTTCCTTGTTTGGGGCCAGGTGTTCTGCTTTCCTGCACTTTCATAGTGACCCTCTCGGACGGGTCTCTAGCAAGAGCTAAAGCTGGATGGACTCAGTGTTGTTTGTAACCACGGTAACCTGGTGGCTTGTGCCCCAGTCTAAAATCCGCTCCTTAAACTGCAGGAATATGATGGCAAAGTGTGCTGAAGTATGAGAAGTATTAGAAATCATCTTCTCCAGTGTTTTCGCCTGAGGTAAGAAAGGAGACTCAACTTCACCCATTAGCTTCCTTCTAGTCTCTACCATGGCTCCGCTCTCCTAGAGATCAAACTGTCACCCGCAAGCTCTGGGTTTCATGCACTAGTTGAAGTCGGTAACACACCACCAATCCCCAGCACAGATGCCCCCAGGTCACTTTGTGTTCATTAATGCTCTACTGACTACAGTGGGGAGCACATCTGTGTCACCAAAGTCAACATCTACTTTGGGTGAAATGCACAACACCCAAACCCCATTTATGAGATCTCCAGTGACTCTAGAAAGGCTTCTGCATCTGGGCTGATCCCCAGGTTCAACCCAGGTTCAACCTACAAGGCTGTGTAGGTTGAATCCCATCCTTTAACCTTTCTGCATAGCTAGGGGAAGGCAACAGGCAGCTCCAGAAGAAAATCGATCCCACCTATCTTAGGTGCTTTCAGGAGAGATGTATTTTCCATTTCCTTCTCCCACAAAAGCTACAAATAAAGGATAAAAAGATGGGGGGAGGGGACAAGTTGTGCAGATTTTCTTTGGAGAATAAATGTAAAGTTCTTCTATTTGTTTTCCAGTTGTCAGTCCTTCTCAGCACATTTCTGTGATATTTTCCTACTTCCTTTGCAATACAAAGCTACAAATACCCTTAGAAGGGCAAACTGAGATTCTCAAACAGTTACATGATTCCAAGAGCTGTGGCTGAAAAAACGCCTGCTCTAAACATCATGATTCCTATTTAAAAAGTGAAGAGTGCCAGAGACATCAAGTCAACACAACTGAAATGTGAATACTGATTTGCAAACTATTTATAGAGTGAAAAAAGGGAAGATAAAATAAAGCTGAATTCCAAATGCTTCTAAAGAAAGGTGCAGTTTGCACTTGGATTATTCCTGAGGAAAATAATGAAGAAATAAGCTATATTTGAGAAAAAAAAATCTCTGTAACCAATCATGTAACTTGGCTCTTAGAAAGTGAAATTCATCCTCATGCTGAGAGCCAACACAAGGCTTGTATAACACAGAGTCTTCACACTGGGGGTGTTGGAGATCACACAGTTCTTGAGACAGACCCCAGAAGAGATGAATTTCACTCTTACTGAGCAGATGACTCCTGGCATCCTTTCGTTTGTGAAATTTAACAATTTTTTCCAATTATGGTTATCAGCCACCTATTTTTGCTGCAAATGGATACTGAAGTGTGACAGCAGTTATCAGCCCAGCTGAATAGCTGTTCACTCCCAGCTCTCTATAAATACAGAATTTCTGAAATAATCTTGAGCACATGTCGGTTAAAAATTCAAGGGCAGATGAATAATGAATATCAATGGACACTCCTGCATTAAAATTTAATACTAGCAAAGGAAAATGGAAACAAAACGTTTTCCAGGATTCTGCAGAACAATTACAGGCACTATTTCTCTCTGGAACAGGCTTCCTCCACTGAGGTCTTCAGGGATTCTACTGAGCACTCCTACGAACATGCAAGTGAAAGCAGACCTCTCAGTAGATAAAGGTGCAAAGTGCTTGGGGCAAAGCCATCTTTTCTTTATGAACTTCCTAACTGTGGAATGTGGAGTGAGTCAGTTTTAGAGTATTACATATTTTAGAGCTAGAAATTAACATTAGAGGACTACTAAATGACACAGGTCAGCAAGTGCCATTCCATTGCTCTCCTCTTCTAGGCCACAGAGCTTTTAGAAAGACATTTAATCTTAATTTCAAGACTTCATACAGTAACAGTCCATAAGGCCAAGAGGGACTGGCTGATATTGGCTCTGAAAATCCGTGCTCTAGTTTAAACACAAATTAATTAAAGGAATTCATTTGCCTTGGGAAAACACCTATCACAGAATCATAGAATAATAGAATTTTTGAGGTTGGAAAAGACCCTTAAGATCATCGAGTCCAACCACCAACCTATCACTGCCAAGTCCACCACTAAACCATATCTTCAAACACCACGTCTACCCTTCTTTTAAATACTTCCAGGGACAGAGACTCCACCACCTCCCTGGGCAGCCTGTGCCAGGGCCTGACAACCCTTTCGGTGAAGAAGTTTTTCCTAATCTCCAACCTAAACCTCCCCTGACGCAGCCTGAGGCCGTTCCCTCTCGCCCTGTCCCTGGTGACTTGGGAGCAGAGACCAGCCCCCCCCTCACTCCAGCCCCTCTCAGGCAGCTGCAGAGAGCGAGAAGGGCTCCCCTCAGCCCCCTCTTCTCCAGGCTAAACCCCCCCAGCCCCCTCAGCCGCTCCTCATAAGACTTGTTCTCTAGACCCTTCAGCAACGTCATTGCCCTTCTCTGCACACGCTCCAGCACCTCAATGTCCTTCTTGTAGTGACGGGCCCACACAGCAGTAAGATTTCCCATATAACTTGGCAAAAGGCTTTCTGTCCTTAAAAAATTTCTGAGTCTCTCTTTGGAGGCAGTCGCAGATGTACAGGAGTCTCCTGGAAATATGGACATCTTTGTAATAAGTAAAGCCCTAAGCAAACGTGTCGCTAAGTGGCGTTCTCATCACTGGCAGTGAGAGGGAATGAGTCAAATTTGGGGATTAAACACTGTAAAATGTTAAAGTAGAGACATAGTTACTCTTTGCAAAAACTCAAGTTAAGGTTTTGACAGGAGACAGCTTAATTCCCTCTTCAGTTCCTCGCTGCTGCCTAGCAGAGCAGTGGGAAGTCAGGTATTCCAATGGTACAGCTTGCTTGGAGAATTGCATTTTTCCATTTACTGTCTCCTCTTCCTCCTCCTCTTTGCCTAAGCAGTTTGATTCCAGCTGCCACTCAGAGGTGTCAGTACTTTTAGCTGAGCATCCTAAGGAGTCTGAATGTGCCTTAACGACATTAGCTGTTGTTTAGCAGAGTAGATCAGAGGGACGGCAGTAGCCGACTGAGGCTGATTTGAATAATAATACAGAAATCTCCTATTTACAATAGATAAGCCTATTCCTTGTCTTCACTTTATTATAGCCTGCTGATGGTTGCAGCTGGCTGTACTGAGTCACACAGAGGGGATCTGGGATGGCATGTACAGGTTGAGTGTAAGAGTAATTACTTCCACAGACCAGGTCAGTCAGACACAGTTGATAATTTGCATTTGGATACAGATTGGATACAGAGATTTCACTGTTTCCTTCTCCTACCATGTTCAAGCATCCCCCTGATATGCTCTCTCCATGCCCTGTGCCAGCAGCGACTTTGGTTCCAGGTGAGTGATGTAACTCCCACCCATGGATAAGGTAGGGACCTATGAGCCTTGCTAAGTACTACACTAAGTCTTCAGTGTGGGTTTTGATGCATCAATTAAGAGAAATAAGAACCTGCTGTCAGCTTAACCCTTCCCTTCAAGATTTCCACTCTTGTTGCAAGGGTAGTTGATCTTGTAAGACAGGCACTGAACCCACAATGTTCAACTCCGTACTAAGGTTATTTTTTTTTAAGGTTCTGGACTGTTGTTTAGACAGACTAGCTATAAAGTGGGAGCCAGAATTGTGAATGAATTTAGTGCACCGAAAGACGTAAGTAGGTGTCTGGAGTGGGGGTATTTGCAAAGACTGGAGTTAGACTGCTACTGCTTTTCAGTAAGAGCTAGGTATTTGTTCTGCTAAAGTGTCACTGGGTAAAGCTGGTAAGATAATTTTATTTTTCCTAGAACAGCATTGGGGTTTTGGGACTTCCTAATGTGGCAAAGGGGAAATGCATTGCACAGAAGGGTTGATTCAGCTGAAGTCCTTGGGTAACCCTGAGCTATGGCAGCACTCCTGTGGTTTGTGCTTACCTGCGTCTCTGGCTGTTTAGCAGCCTGCCTTCCTGGGGCTGCCCGGTTCTGCAGTCTGTTGTGTCTTCGACGCACCCAGAGCCAGAGACTCAAAGACAGATGAAGCTCTCAAGAGGCAGGGGAGTCTGCAGAATTTAAAAAAAGACTGTAGCAGCACAAGTGCCCACTCATCTCAAAAGGAGGAATTCAGAATTGTGCTGTGTCAAGGAGTAAGAGATGTGAGAGACTAATAGTGCTCAATGCTGAGGCACGGCATCAGCTGGATACGAGGAAAACCAGGATTCTGGGCCCCTTTAACTCAATGACTCCTACAGCATCCTCTCCATGTCAACAGGCTGATACAGAAATCCAAGGGGGGGAAAAGCCCTGTTTGAACTCAGCAGCAATTTGTTTTGCTAGCAAAATATTTTCCAGTGACTGTGGTTGCTAAATGAAAAAGTAGATTGGGGGGGAGGGAGGGGAGGACGGTGGAAAATGAAGTATTTCAGCAATTATATGCATGAAACCAGAGGCTGGCTGGATATACTGCAACACAGTCCAGCTGCCTGGCTGTGTAATTAAACTCCAGCCTGTCTGGTTGAAATGCAGGAGGCATTTCTGCAGTGAGGTTAAATTAAGAGTTGGTGATGACAAGCAGACATTATGGAAATGTCAAAATTAGCATGTGCCAAATGAGAACACTGGATGGCCCTAGCTACAGTCTGGAGGCTCCGAAGGAGCATGGAAAGGAAAGTCTGAGAAAGGGAAATAGTCTCTCACTGTGGCCGCTCCTACCTGCCCTCTGCAGAGCAGTTACTCCACTGTTTGGACACTTTTTGCCACAGCTGGTACTTTTTCAAGAGGCATAACATGAGAAGAGAAAAACCAACAGTCGGCTCCTGCTCTGTGGAGGAGGAAGACACTCCCTTGTGGCGGTGTCCCCCTTCCCCATTAACTGATGGGGGGAGCAACGTCTCCCAACGAAGGGTAGGCTTAAGGAAAGATGAAGGTTCCCACACTCATTTCCAGAGCTCCTGGGTTCCCCCAAGGTAGGGAAGGCTCCTTTGCGTTCAGTCTCACTGCTTCCTAACCAGCTGTTGACTTACCATTTTCATTTTCACAATGCCTATATTTGTTTAAAACAAAATGAGCAAGATGACTCACAACTGGAACAGGCATGCTATCTTGTAAACTTTAGAGCTGGTCAGGGAATCCTTCCCACAACTTGGGGTGGCTTATTGTTTGTACAAAATTTTGTCAAGACTTTGTGGAAACGTTTCAGCCAAACTCCATGGCTAAGGAAATGAGGAATGCACTGAGACTCGTGCGTAGCCTTGCTGATAGGAGGCACTGCTTCAGATCCCTTTGGACTTGAATGTGTCTTCAGCATGACAGGAACTTCTGTAAGCTGTTGATATGTCAGTTAAGTTGGGGAAGAAGGGAAGGACTGTGCTTGCTTGCTGGAGTTCTCCTTCACCTAGCGATGCTTCTGGAAATAGAGCTGTTATATCTACTGACTTGCCAGGGGCACCAAGACTTTCTCAAATCACATTTGGGAGCTGTAGAGAGCACCATTGTGAAGCCAAACCTCTCTCGCAGACCTCTGGTTGCAGATATATGCAGTCAAAAGGGAAGGCCCCAGTTGTGACCCCTCCATTTCTCCAAGTATGCCTCTTTAATGCTGATATGGCCAAGGTAAATACAAAGGGAGAAAAAGTAATTTTTTTAAGAAAGCTAGAAGCCTGGCTGGCTCACAGAAACTGCGATGATTATCTGAAAATAAAGGAATAGGCTGAACTGTGTGCAGATGCATATATTGCCTTAATTCTGCATTGTATTAATTTGCTTGTTACCTGACACCGTGGGCACAAGTTAAAGCAAAGGAAGCCAGTCTTACACCTGCGGGAGGGAGATCATTATGCTTTGAGTGAACACTAGCTTGTGTGCCAAACACATACTGCCTTGTTATCTCCGGGTTCTGCCACCTCTTGTGTTCAGGTGATGGGCAAGAGAGGATGCAGGAAGAACACACCTTTTCCATTTGTCAGGAGGAGATAACTTGACTAAGCTAATATGAATTCAGGACTGAAGTAGGAAAGCGATAAGCAAAGAATACAGCTAATTTGTCTGATGAAGCACTAAAGGGATGAAAGGGACTTTTCCTTCTGTTACTTTCCACCATTCTCCTTAAATCTGGATTAACATCATTAATTTCTTTACACAGCTAAATTTCCCGCATGGGGCTAAAAAAGGAAGCATCGTTCTCCTCCTCCACGGTTCACTAGGGAGGGGCTGGGAAATTAATTCCTGTATGCTGCAAATTCTGAATCTTGCTGGAGGCAGGGAAGGAAAAGGAGAGGGAGAGATTAGTCTTCTAGGGAGCCCAGCATGAGGATCTGCTTCTTGATATTATTAGGAAAGTCACCAAGCATTTCTTAATAAGATTTTTTTTAACAAACTAATCAGCAATATTGGATTTTCAAGGATTTCAGAGGGAATTCTTGCTAAATGAGGTGGTTTTTTCCATTAGCAGCTCCCAGCAGGAGCCTTGCACACAGGTGGAAGAGCATCACATATCTTGTAAAATCAATAGTGCAGCCAATTAAAAAAAAAGCACAATTAGTGTGGCTGATTCAAATTAGAATTGCAAATTCGTAATGGATCCAGATGTCAAGACTAGGCAAAGATGTAGGAGTCTGGTGTGTTTAAATTCAGTGAAAAGATTGGCACACGCTATGCAATGACATGAATTCCCACTCCATTCCCCACAACAAAGCAGCCCCACGTTCCCTGAAAGAGTCACTCATGCTCCCGTATTTCAGAACATTTCAAGAGGATTTAACTACAGCCCATTCCCTGCACTGTTGATAATACAATTCTCTCTCTCACAGACAGATGAAGGGCATAGTCAAATGTATTCTTGTGTTTTTCCTTGAGCCCAATAAAATGGTGATTTGCATGTGAAAATCCAGTCCCCTCAGCTCAGTGGTGTTTATACCAAACCTCTGAGCTCCAGTGATGGCTCAGAAGCCCTCCCCAGGCTGTTCTTTGGTGTGTAATAAGAAGATGAAACTTGATCTCTCTGGAGGGAGGACGTGTGGGGCAGGGATTTCCTAAGTGAAAAAGAACAAAAACAGAGCAGGACCACATCCATTAGTGTTTGAACCCTTTGGGCCACAAGCTGTTGACTTGGCCACACTCTTTCATGCCTAGCCAGAACATACAAGTGCGTTTGGAGCACAAATTCAGGAAAGTATTGCTGGAAGAAACTGTATGGATCACAGAGGAGAAAACAGGGAAGGACGTGAAGAGATGATGTGCTGTGGTGCACAGGTAGGCAGGAAGAGAAACTTTCATTGGCTTTATGCAGTTGTACAAGGACCACATTTATGCTGCAAGTCTCTTGTTGGCCTGAAAAATCTTCCTTACAGAGAAAGTAAGTGACTTTTTACATCGTGACTGTGAACAAACCATTCACGCTATTCCTCAGTTAAAATGATCAGCATTGTTATTTCTAATACTTCTTACATGTCAGGGCAATAAATACGCTTATACATATGGTCACATTTGGTTTTATCTCTATTATTCACCACGTGTAAAACTTGTAGCACTTTGACAATGGGCTCCAGTCTATACCGTGTTACTAATGTTACCAGGGCTTTAGCAAATCTACTCTTAAATGACCAGTTCAGCCCTTTTGCGGATCATCAGTTGCTCCTGTGAAGATCTAGCACTAGCACTGTGAGGGTTTGATTACAGGTTGAACAGCTCGGTGTTGAGCTTGGTCATCTGGCCCTGGATTTTCCAGCAATGCTTTGGGTGGCAGCAGGAGACAAGTGACACTGCTGTGATTTTACAGTAGGTTAAAATTTGCCACTGTTACTCCTTGTCCCTGTGGATGGGCTACAATGAAACAGTCATCGAAGTAGAAAGTAGAGACTATCGTTTTGTGGTGGTCACAGCCTGGTCACGTACTCTCTTTCTGAGAGTCTGGAACCACAATGAAATTTGAAGCACGGTAAAGATGTACCTCTTCATTCTATAAGTATATACCATAATATGAGTATGGCTCAGTCATATGATCCCTCTCTTCAACACTGCATTAATTATTGTTGTCAGAGGTGCCTGGAAAACACACTGACAGAATGTCTTTCTGTTAGAAAATACAGATTCATTTAAATCAAATCACTTCATGGGAACACATTCATTTTTTCATAACCATTTGTTAGAGGAAAAATCAGTACAAATTATTCCAACTTTTATCTTTGACTTTACAGTATCCGAGTGTTCTGTTTAAGCAAAGTAAAATTATTTCATGTCATTCGTATAGTTTTTTTATTTGACTTTCACCCTGTATACAATTACTTCAACTTTAGATTAGTTTTGCAGCAAAATTATTTTGTCGTTAGGTTATTTTTTATTTTAGCAGCACATTCTTGAGTTTTCCAGGGCCACATGACACCAAAATCTGGAGCCTTCTGAAAAAGTTGCTCTCGGGAGACTTGTGTTTGCTCTTGGGAGGGTACAGTTGCAGACTCTGGCTAGGCAGCCCTGCTTGCTGGCAAGCACCAGAAATGCAGCAGGTGTAGCTCTAAATTCCTCTTTCTCTCACTGCTAATACTTAATCCCTTAGATTTGCAAGCAGGGTTCCTGCAAGAAGGGATGTTTTAGGCTGCTGGTCTGGAAAAGACAGATAACCCAAAGTCAGAGCATGGAGGACGAACAGAGCTAGGTACCAGACTTGCCCTGCATGAATGCAGGGTGATGTAGCATTAAGCTTCCAAAGAACGACAACAGACATTTTCTGCAGGCAGGCAGAGATGGCACCAGAGCAGCTCTGCTGGCAGGTGTGAGCAAACACATTCCCTTCCAGCACGGGAGTCAGAATTGAGAGATGAGCTCCCCGTTTTTTTTCCTAATCTACTTCCTGGGATACTTGGCTCCCTGTCGCTCACGTAGCTGCTGAACCTGTCAGCCCAGGCTGCCCTGTGTCAGCCCGGGGGTGCTCTGGGGCAGCTCTCCAGGAACTTCTGCTGTGAGAAGTCAAGCCAAAGCCAGTGGGAGCTGGGGCTTTGTCACTTGAAGCAGCCTCTCTCTTTCCTGGGACAAGGGAATTCAGATCCGTCAGCACTTCAAAAGCCAAGGTCATCCATCACTTTTCCTCTTTCCTTTCTGGATTCTTGTCTTCTACATCCCATTTTCTCTGCCCAAGTCCCCTTTCCTCTTCCCCTCTTTTTCAATTCCTATTGTTTTTCAAGCTGTTTTCCAAGTGGCAGCAGCCTGCTGATACCCATGCTGCCCAGTGCAGGGGCTCTTTCAGACCAAATGACAGCCACGTTTCCTAAAACCATAGGAGGGGCAAGGGACCTTTATCTTTTTGAAGAAGCCCACAGCATTGAGATAGTTTCTGCAGGATGAGAACTGCTGGTTAAAACTGTGCTATGAACTCTTCCTTAGAAGCTTATTTGAAAGTCCCCCACATAATTAATTCCATTTTGTCACTGTAATAATTTGGGACTGTGTGACCAGGCAAATATTATCCATGCCAAAAAGTTGGCTCTGATTTCAAGAATTAAAAGGAGAAAACTTGAAGTGGGAGCTGATGAGAAGTAGGGAAGGAGCTTTCTTCCCAAATCTTCTTCTTTTCTTTAATGGTACTTATTGAACTGGGTCTTCTAGGAGTTGCGTGTGAGTAAATAAGCAATAACACAGTAAAAGGACTGAACAGAGCCCATTGCCAATGTCAACCTTGCAGCTGATGAAGCAGTTGGAGACTGACACTGCAGTTGGCCTGGCTAGTGTTGCCCAGTGTGCAGTTGTTTTAGCTTCCTCTCCCTGTTCCTCCAAGAAAAGAAAGGATAAGCCTGACAGAGCTGAGTAATATGAGTCATCTTCTAATGAGCGGAATAGCTATGGTTTGCAATAGCAACGAGTAAGTTTGCAGTAAAGCCTTGCCTTCTTTATTTTGGCTCTGGAAGAGGGGCTTGTGCCTTGTCACCCTGATCCTACCATCCTTCCATGCTCTCCTATTCTAGACATGCTGTTTCCTGCTCCAAGGGTCAATCCCACTGTATCCAAAGTAAACTTACCTGTGAATTTCTAACTGAAAGCATAGGATTTCATAAAGTTCTGTTTTGTTATTCTCCTTCCTCCAACTGGAGGAAGTTTAGTTGAAATAAGTTTTTCAACCAGCACTCACTTTTACTCATAACTTCTTCACTCACCAGGTCTGCCGAATTAAATGCAGCCTTTTCTCTCTCCTCTACGGAGAGCTACAGAGCCTGTTAATTGTATTTTAAAAGATGTCCTGTGATGTCTGGCAGTCACGATGGTGCTCACAGCTTCCCTGAGTCCTGCCAGATCAGAGGTGTGAGACTGGCTACCGAGCAAGCTTTCAGGGCAGGCCAGAGCCATTTAAAGCTGAAGAGTGAGAGGAAGAATGCCAGTCTGTTCCCAGAGATACACATGTTCAAAGACCTTTTTTCAGGGTGGGATCCAAAGGGTTTTCATGAGTATCACTATGACCAGGCTAGTCCCTTTAGGGTCCCTGGTTCAAACACAGCTCAGGCAGGGTTCCTGAAAAGATGCCCATAAAAGTATTTGCCCTGCATCCACAGATGCAAACCCACACCTACCAACAGAATTTGCTGCCTTCCCTTACTGCCTTCGTGCCTGGGGGCGCACTGAGGGTAAGTCACAGGGCAGGCTCTGATTACAGTATAATTCCCCATGATACACGTTCATGGGGTGTTTCATTGCCACGACGTTGCACCTCACGAGATGACAAGTCCCTGGCCACCTTCACAGCAGATCTCAAAGCAGAGTCTAGCAGATGGGGATCCAGGAGGGGGCCTGGGGTCTGGCTATTCAAGGGGAGTGTGTATACGGCCCTGGGCCTTCCTCCTTGTAGGCTCAGAGTACTTAGAATATCCTGGTACAGGAATGCACTATATAACCTCTCCCTCTTTTCCAGCCTCTCACATCTCCCGTATGTTAGACATTTAGGGTGTGATGAAATGCCTTCTGGATCTTTCTCTCCCAAGTAGCATACCTGGCTAGCTTAGATTAACCTAGACTCCTAGGTTTTAGATAGCCAAAATCAAGCAAGATCTTTACCTCCATAATAGCAGGTTTCCTTACGGTTGTCCGTCTTGCCTTAAAGTGGGGGTGACAGCATTGCTTTGCTCCGAGGACACATGAAACCGAGAGCTCCTGGACCTTGGGTAACAATTGCCCAATCAAACACGGCATGGCCTGTGTTTGAGAGTCTTTTAGTAAGAATGCCAGAACCATTCTTGTAACCTGATTTCCTGTTTCTCTCAGAAATAAACTCCTGTTTACAAAAATATCATTAGCAGAGAAAGTTATGGTGCAGTTTCCTCAGAAAACAATTTAACACAAAGCTGTACATAAGAAAATTCTTACAATAACCATCTTTTCGAATGTTACAGGGGTCTTGGGGCTGTGCCCTCGACCAGCAAAAGAAATGACCCAGGATTAAAGCAAGTGTCTGCTTCTGAATCTGAGCTTATGCTGTGTGCTCCTGGAATATCTGATTTTCTACGGAGATGGGGCTCCTGCAGCGCATGCATCGGTAACCCATTAGTGTAAGTGGGAGGGAGTTAGTGAGTCATATCACAGATTTATTTTAGGCAATGTTACCCTGAGTTGTACAGATGTGGTATTGTGCACTACAGAGATTTCATTTCTTTGAATTCAGAGGCTTTGGGGCATTCATCTTTTAAAAGCCTCCTTTGGCGGCGTTACATATTTACTCTAGACTTCTGACACTTTGGGCTACAGATTGCTATAGACAGATCTATTCTCTTTATGCCTTTGGGCTTTATGCAAAAGCTGCAAAGGAAAAAGGAAACTTTCCACTAAATATAGAACCACACTCACTGCTTCAAATTCTTTTCACACATGCTGATTTTCAGCTTTTTGCTAGCTGATTTAATTGCATTCACAAGCTGTCCCCTCCTTTCCCTTCTCACTAAAGTAAAATACAACACCTGGGTTCTTTTCCATGCATGCTCTCTCTCCGCTTTTCCTTTTCAGCACAACACATAGAAGAGGGATGACCAGAAGAGAAACTTCAAAAAGTGTGTTGTTTAATCTTCACTTTGAGATTGCCAAGAAACATAAACCAGTTGATTGAGCTGAGCCAAGTTACAAGAGTTTTTCTGCCTCTCTTTGTTTAAACAGTGAATAGCTAAGGTGCTAGAAAGTGTATTTAAAGAACACAACTGTTCCTGAGGCTTTAAAAGAACTGAAAACATCTTTTTTTTTTTCCCTGCTACAAATTACTTCTTTGCAGCTCTTTACATAAACTCTGACCAATTCCTAGGGTTGGGGGAATAACACTTGGGTCTGACCCAGACGTGCTTGGGTTCAATGTTCAGCTCTTCCTTCACAACAGGCATATATGGTACCATTTTTTACTAAAAGCCAAATTTCCTTGATGTTACCGGTGACTGCTAGGACAACTGCCACCAGGATATCCGTTTAGTTCAATATCAACTTGTGAACGGTAGATCATTGCATTTGGGAATAAATGAGGAATGAACATCAACAATTTTTGTTTCTGAAACTGAAGCCTAGTGGCTCTGAAATGCCCATTTCCCTTCCGTGGTGTTTATGGCCGGTCTCTTGTTGCTGATAAGTGGACGAGCATGAAGTATGGATGAATCTCTGAGAGCTGTGTTTGCAGGGAGGAGAGGATTAGATACTTTAGATGTGGTTCTGAATTCAAGGAATTGATATTTGCAGCAGAATTTGGCTGGTGTAACTACATTAGCTAAGAAATGTTAAAAAAGAGGAAAAAATCGACCTGCTGATGCCAGCAAAACTCCCAGCATGGATGGTGCTATACTGGCAACAGACCACTTTTGTCAGCTCAACTCGTGGCACCTGGGGGCACTGTATAATGAAGCTGGCAACTGCCATACGCTGAGTCTATGTGAGGGGAGTCTGACGGTGTAGTTATGCCAGAGAAGATCTCTGTCGTACACTAGCCATTATCTACTTCCCGAGGCTGTTCTGATCTTTGAGCATTTACTGCTATTTACAGCCAAGCAGCGTGTTCCTCATGAGTGGGTTGTCCAGCTTTAGCGCAGCATGCTTGGAGGCCATGGAGAATTTGGCCTCTGCTTCCCTCTGCAGCTGCTGGAGCAGCACAAGGCAGCAAGCTCATTATTAATTTCACCCGCTGCAGATCCACCCACAGGAGTGGTGTCTATCCAAAGCGGCACACTCGTGTCAGAGGGCATGACTGCACAGCCCCGTAACTTGGCATTTCTAGGCTGCGGAGTGACTCATTGGAGCTGCAGCCACTTAAGACTAAATGAAAAGGGCCAAGGCTACCTTTGGTTTCTGGCTGACCTTAGTGTTGGGGAACACATGGAGAAAGCATTCCCAGTAGTAGCCAGCACTCCTTGCAGGGGCTTAGGAAGTTATCCTCTGTGTTCCCCGTGAATATCAGAACTTGTGCCATCAGCTTCAGCCTTTCCGACCCAAGCTGCAGGAGGTAGAGTTAACAAACGTTAGTCTCTCCACCTTGAAGAGGTCCTAGGAGACATTCCCAGCACTGCAATTCCTGCTAGTTCTCTCCAAACTCTCCTGTGAACTCCCTGCTCAGTATCGGTGTGTAATAACTGATAGCGACTGCTCACATTTATGGTTCATTTTACAGTTAGTTGCCAACTTTTTAACGCTTGCAGGAAGTCATCCATGGGAACATATAACTCTCCATTTTTGCCCAGGAATTAATTGCTTAGGCAATTAAATGTCCCAGCAGTTCCTCAGTAATGATTCGGTACAGGGACACTGACAATTAACCTGCAACCTGTGATAATACTGACTTCATTCTGCAGCCATGTTAAGGTCAGGAATAATGATTCAGCAGTTCTGTAATTACACTTTTTGCATCCAACTATGCTCTCGTTACATGGAATATTTTATGCAAATGAATAACACCATGCCTGGAAACATAAATAACCCCAGCTCTTCAACATGAATAGTGTGTCTGAAACCATGTCACCCTTACCAGATGTGTAACAACTGTGGTTTGGGTGAGAGCTGCTGTGTTCATGGAGTTTTCCCAGGCACTCCCACTCGCGCAGAGCTCAGCAGCCACTTCGTTCATGTCCCACCTTACTCGGGCAGCCACCACGCCAGCTCCTTGAAGGTGATTTCAGAAACAACATAGAGTTTGCGGGAATCGCCTCTCCCATGAGCACTTCTCCTCACTTATGGATCACCTTTCACTGATCCCTTTCGGACCCGAGGGAATGGCAGGGGGATGTGCCAGGGGAGGGTTAGGCTGGGCATTAGGGAAAGGCCCTTCCCCCCGAGGGTGGTGGAGCCCTGGCACAGGCTCCCCAGGGAGGCATCACGGCACCAGCCTGGCGATATTCCAGAAGCACTTGGACACGGCCCCCAGAGACACGGTGTGAATTTGGGGTGTCCTGTGCAGGGACTCGATGGTCCTTGTGGGTCCCTTCCAGCTCAGGGCATTCTATGGTTCTATGATTTCCCAGAAGCATTTCTTCTCTTCATCACTTATTGATGGTGTCTACAGCTTGAGGGGTTTTTGAAGTTCTTTTCCTACTTTTTTTGTTCACCGAGAGCCCCGATCCTTTCTCGAGGCGCTGCTTCCCGGGCAGCCAGCCCCCAGCCTGCGCAGCCGCACGGTCTCGCACCTGCTCACGCGGCTCTGCCCAGCCTGTTTCACCAGCCCGCCCCCAACACATGGGCCGCTCCCCTCAGCGCGCTATCACCCACCCAAGCCAGGGCAGGAGGTGGCAGGGGAGCGCCCCCCGGGCAGCCCTGCCCGGCTGCGGCAGCACCTTCACGCCACCGCGGGAGGGCGCTTCGCCCGCCCAGAGCCGCGGGGCCCTGAGGCGAGCTGGGGGCGGGGCCTCGCTGCGGTCCGTCAGCGCGGGCGGCAGCTCCGGGCTTCGCTCCCCGCCGCGCGCCGGTTCGAACCGCCCCGCTAACGGTCGCTCAGTCGTTTGAGCCGCCCCGCCAACCGCCGCGCGCCGGTTCGAACCGCCCCGCTAACGGTCGCTCGCTCCTTTGAGCCGCCCCGCCAACCGCCGCGCGCCGGTCCGAACCGCCCCGCTAACGGTCACTCAGTCGTTTGAGCCGCCCCGCCAACCGCCGCGCGCCGGTTCGAACCGCCCCGCTAACGGTCGCTCGCTCCTTTGAGCCGCCCCGCCAACCGCCGCGCGCCGGTCCGAACCGCCCCGCTAACGGTCGCTCGCTCCTTTGAGCCGCCCCGCCAACCGCCGCGCGCCGGTCCGAACCGCCCCGCTAACGGTCGCTCGCTCCTTTGAGCCGCCCCGCCACCCGCCGCGCGCCGGTTCGAACCGCCCCGCTAACGGTCGCTCGCTCCTTTGAGCCGCCCCGCCACCCGCCGCGCGCCGGTCCGAACCGCCCCGCTAACGGTCGCTCGCTCCTTTGAGCCGCCCCGCCACCCGCCGGCCGCCTGCCGTTGGAGCCCTCCCGCCCCCGATCCCGCTCCCGCCGCTCCGGGCCGCGGCGGCGGCCCCTGAGGAACGCGGCCGCGCCCGGAACCGCCCGCCCCGGGACGAGGCCCCCACGCCCGGCCCTGCTGCCTCAGCGCCCGAGGAGCTGCGAGCCCGCTCACGGGTCCCCTCAGCGTCGTCGCCGTGGCTGCCTGCACAGCCCTCACGGAGAACGTGTAAAGTCTCCTTGTGTGTAGTCTATTAGGCTTTTTGGCCTTTGTTGTTGTCGAATGAAAGTGCAACTCCAGGCCGAGTCTGGCCTTATTGTAAAACAGCTTTCAAAGAACAGCAAGTGTGTTCTCAGCCACTCTAAACACCTGTGGATGGAAAGTTTGCCTCAGCTTTGCCTGACTCCTGGGAGGTGCTGCTGTCACCCTTAAAAGACAATTTTTCAGCTAATTGGCATAACCAGAAGGACATTAGTCTTTTCTCTGCGTCACCTCCCTGCTGCCAAACAATCTCTTAAAAAATTTGATTCTCTTTCCCCTTCCAGCTTCCTAACGGACAGACAGTTCACAATAGTCATTGCAAGCGCCTGATCTGCTTAAATGCTGACAACCTCCCGCAAGTGTCTGGGATCATCGAACAGAAGCAAATCTACAGCTCTGCTGCCAGCTATGCAGAGAAGCAGCTGGCTAATAGCAGATGAAGGGGCCACGTGGGAAGGAGGTGCCAATGTCTGAAGGATGCTGGCATCACGTCTTTCACTACAGCTCTCGCCCAGAGCTAATGAGAAGTGGTAATGAACTTTGGTCAGACTTATTTTCTTATATGCTTAATTTATCATTCATGGCATGGTGGCCAGAAACCATAGGGGACTGAGGTAAGATGTGCTCAGATCAGAGTGTTTGGAGATCTAAGCATGTCGGTTTCTCTGTTTCAAGTGAGCTGTGCAATCATGCTGGAGACTTGGTGTTGCAGAAATGTATGGGGGACAGTTTTAACGTAAAAGCCTGAAGGAATGGGAGCAGGCTAGATACAGCAAGCAGGAGCAAGCCCCAGGCTGGAGCCCTGGTAACGTGCAGCTTCCAGCCTGAATGTGAACACATAGAAGACCCCAGAAAAAGCCATTCCATACCATAACGGGTACAGAATTACAGCAAACAAATGGAAAGCTTGCTTGGGTATCCCCACTGCAGTCTGCATTGGACACGTGCCCTGGATCCGCAGAGCTCTGCAGGAAAACAGGCTTCCTCCCAGATGGAGTTGTTTGCAGGCTTGAGACTGGAGTATCTCACTTGGAGCGCTGGGGCTACATTCCCCATGCTGTCTCTTCCAAGAATCAGGGTCTTTGGATTCTCTTGCCTGAAGAACTGTGTCTGCTTAACAGGGCAAATTATATTATGGACATTTTCCACACGATTTTCTAAGCCCCATGTCTCAAATGAATAAGCTAATCTGTATATTTAAAGTGCTCAGCAATGATTTAAGAGGGCAGCAATTACTTGACACATCTCTCTGAAGGCTAAACAGCGCAACGTGCTGCTGTGTTAAGTCTGATCCAGAGTGCATCTTTTCATGTAAAGAGCAGGAAACCTAGTTTTGAGTGCTACCCCCTGCAGAAGGCGCCTCAGGCCCAGTTAACGCTGCAAGCTGTAACGTCTAGTCATCCAGCCGCTGGCTATCTGTGCAAGGACTTGAAGCTGACAGAGGAGGTCGAGGACGGCTGGATTACTGGTTAGTATTCAGTGTGTGGAGTGAGGGAACAGTCCTGAGTATGGAGCTTTTCTGGTGTAAACCTTTCCCCTGTGCATAGTTTGCAAACACTGGTGTTGGGGCATTGCGCTTTCCCAATTTACGCCTACATCTAGACTTTCACATTGGAGATTCAGTCTGGGGTTTGAGAAGTTGTTATTCAAAGAGGCAATTATGTTAAACCTTTATGAGAGTTTTCCAAACAGCACAGCTGCTTTGGCAAATCCATTCAGACAATGAAAGTCTATTTGAAGCTGACAACTTCATTTTCCCCTGTAACCATAAATACTGGTAGAAAGTTCCAGAGGGGCAAGCTGGATAATCAAGGGGTAGGAAGGACAGTTTTTGAAAGGAGAACAGTGTCTTGAGATTGAGGCACTGGTGGGCTTGGTGATTTGGTTGCAGTGTGTGTCTGTGAAAAACTTCTGTGTGACTTTTGATAAATGCCTGAGGACCCCGAGTGCCAGAGGTGCCTGCCAAATTAGTTATACCCAAAGAGCTGAAATAGTGTATGCCCTTCTCCCATATGGAGAGAGTCAGATGTTTCCGAAATGCAGTCTAAAAAATACATATTCTAGGAAGGGTTCTAATGTCTGCTGATGTGGCCAACAGCAATAGGTTATTGTCACGAGCTCCAAACTCCTGTGGCTGCTGGTACAGCAAGAATCCAGCCAGGGCTCTCTAAGGAGCATTCAGGGGTGCCTTTTTTGTTTGAATTTGCAGGTAAGGAAAAAATGAACTGGGTTGTAGTGGGGCTGATTAATCAGCCTAGTGAACAAGGTACTCTGAGGGTAGAAATTGTATCTGGGAAGGGGATAGCCTAATGTTCAGCTGTGAATCTTTAGGACTTCCATGAACACAGCATCCCAGCTGCACATCTGGTTGTGCGCAGGTTTGATGCCTGCTTTGCAAAGCATCACTGTTATAGGCATGGTTCTCAACGTTAGGTGATCTTTCTTCCTGAAGTCCTGCTCTGGTTATAGAGAAATTCCTCATGTACAGTCACTAAGCTCATGTTCTGCAGATGGCTGTCACAAGCCCCTCTGACCTCACTGACCACCAGTTTCTCCTTTTACTTACTTCTTTACTGGCAGCTAGCATTTCAGAGCTGTTAAGTTTACCAGCTTTTATTTGAAATTTAGATAAAACTATAATAAAAACAAAATCCTCATTTTGGCATCTTTTGCTTGCTCCTGCACGTCACATAAGGTCAGGGGCAGCTACTTGAACCTCCCAGTAGAGTGCTCGGTCCCGGAGGAAGCTAATCTCTCTCACACACATTTCGGAACCGCCTAGCTCTGAAGAGTAAGCTAGTGGTGGAACTAATCCTTCCAAAGACTTTCTTCTTGGAAAAGGGGAAAGCTGCAGGGAGCTCAAAGTAATTGAAAAAACAGTGTCCTGAACAGATGCTGCCTCAGTAAGCGTTGTAGCGATCCTAGAATGAAAATAGAGGCGCAAGGTAATTCTTGCCAATAGGAGGAGAGATGTTTTAGGTGAAGATTAAATCTCTCACACCCCTCCCAAAATGCCATTTTAGGAGACTGGTGGTGTGGCGGGCCCAACGCAGCACTCACAGCCCCAGCTCTGCTGTCGGTGTTGGGAAACCACTCTGCCAGCTGGGAGTGTTTCAGCTCTGCTTTGCACATGGATCACTTCTGCTTTCTTTTCTCGTTTTTACCTTAATTATCTTCGAGGGTCCTTACCATTCAGGGTCATATGGAGCATAGCCAGCGAGTTCGTTCCCCACACTGCCTGCTCTAATTACTCTGCTAATTATTAATTGCTCATCATCAGCCTGTTGCTTCTCTCTGATTTCTGTGAAGGCTTGTCTACATGTGCAAGGTGTATCACTTTGGCAGTAGCAGCAAAAGCACTGGTGGTGGAATTTGTCTTTCTGGGGCTGGAAATACCTTGATAGTTATCTAGGGTATTTTCCAGAGCTATTTTGGACATCTAGACACTGAGAACTGAGCTTATCTTTGATAGCTGCCTTAGAATGAGATAAGCTCTGTCCAGGAATTACTGGACTCTGACATGGATAGCTATTTTACAGGCATCTCACCTTAATGGAGAGAAATCCAAGCCTCAGCATGAAGACAACTGTATTGGTTCAAAAGATTTTCAAATTGGAGGAGCTGCTGGGATGTAGGAATAAGATTTACTGGAAATACGCCCTTTCTATTGAAAATAATTCTTGACAAACAACAGTGGTGGCTCCCATGCCAAAGATGATGACCCTAGGGAAACCATTGCTCTTCTGAGTGTGATCAGGGTACCAAAAGAAATGCAGTTTCATAGGCCTGAAATAGGTGGTAGGCCTGGATTCTGCCTAATCCTTCTAAGTCAATTGCTTGCCTCATAAGGGGTCTCTGGATATTTATATGTGATCTATGAGAATTATGGTTGAAGCCACAATTATCTATGCTTGGTGGCCAAGCCTGGAAGTTTAGCACCCTCCATAGGCATCCCAGGCAGGCACCACAAGAGGAGGACAGAGACCCACTGATATGAGGCAGATGATCACAACAGTTCCAGAGGAGTGGCAAACTCGAGCTGTCACCCCATTGTGTTCCTCTCCAAAGCCATCTGTGTTTGCAACCCTTTTAAGGACATGCACTGCAATGAAACCGTATGTGTTTTCATTTGGTAAGACAGCTTGTGGTGAAAATAGACGGGTTGTTAACAAGACAGGCAGATGGCAAATTTGCTGCAATATCATGATTACTGTACTTCAAAGAGATAATCAATAATCAGGCAATTAGGGTCTTGTTAAATTAGAAGCAGACTCTGAGACATTTAGGAGGGTGCGTTTTCAAAGCATCCTTCTGAGATTCAGGGATGGAGCTTCTGTGCAGCAAAAGACATTTCTGCACAAACCTCCTACAGATCACTTAATAATACATACCTCTTAATCACAACTGATTGTTCACAGAAGTGGCTGATAGGCAGTGTGTTAACATTTTATGAACTGTAACTTTATTACGTTTCAGAGTGAATGTCTCAACTTCCTCTATGGCTTTACAGATGGTTACTTTCCTGTTATTTTCTTTTTTTAATTTTTTTTCCGTAAGACTCCTTATTTTGTGGTTTTAATTTTTAGAGGTCTTTTGGAGAATTTTGACCAAGATCTGAAATAAATTAGAATTTCTATTTCTGATATAATTTAAAAATAAGAAAGAAAACTTGGCTGAAAAGAGATAATCCCATTCTTGATCAGAAACCATGGCTTTCTGCTAGATTTTATATGTGGGTTTGAAAGAGTTTGGAAAAAGAGAACATTACTGGCTGTGGCGGATAGTTTTTTGTTGTGCCAACTTCCACTTTAATAAAGTAAATTAATTGAAACCAATATGGTTTCAGTCTAACCAAATAGTAATTAACTTCCCAAGAGAGAAAAAGAAAGATGGAGAGGGGAGGTTGAAGTTGTTAAAATGTGGGTGTTTTTTACCGGCCAGGCATGATTTTTTTCATTTTGGAAGCTAGTGTGTGAATTTATTTTTTTGTTACATGAAAAATAGTTGAATATGAAATGCAATACTTCTAAATTATCAAAATTAAATATTTAGACTGAATCAAATCAGTATTTTCTTGGCTTTTCAGCTGATGAAAATGATCAACATTTCAGCTTCTCATCTGTGTTACCTGAACTGATATACAGCTATACAGCTATCATGCCCCAGAGAGTCAGCTCTTCCCTCACTGGTCAAGCTGTAAGAAATGAACTATCTCTGCAGCAGTTAAAACATTAAATATCAATGCTGGAATACACTCCAGGCGGCCCATCTGACTCTGGCGATAAGACACAAGCAAAAGTGCTGATATCCTTCCATTTATATATGGCCATGCTGCCTCTGGCCCTGGTCTCATGTCTGGGTGTGTATAAGTAATATATATACATATACGCACACATATATAATGGGTATATATGCATACATGCACATACATGCACACATATGCACACTTGTCACACAGCTGCATGTAGGCTTGTGTTGGAGCAGCCTTTGAGAAACTTGTCGGTGCATACAATCAGAGAGAAATGGCCATGGGAAGGTTTGCACTGGTAGTGTTTAGTTGTGCTCTTACTCACACCTTTGGAGCAGAACTTATGAGCCTGAACTGTGCTTGGGTGTCTTATAAAGACTGTTCAAATAATTTATAAGAGCTCAGATTATTTATTCTTTTTTTATGCTAATGCGATATAGCTTGATTTTATTTGATTTTTTCCCAAAGTGATGGACTGGTTTGTAATTTCCAGAGCCAGTGAAAATCGGAAGTCTCAAAAATGTTTTTGATGGCGTTACTTAATCCTGACTTCAACTTTCTGAGATCAGACTAAGCTTTATGCAGTCTAACTAGGGTTGTTATTTTGCTTTACTGGTGCCCTGTAATTAAAAAGAGAGATTGTTTACTACATTTTGGGAGTTTATATGATGGAGATAGCTTGGTTTTAGAGCACTGTCTTTATTACTCCTGATGTAATTGAATATAGGGAATTATTTGCTCTGTGTATTTATGTTGTCTTTCCTGAGAAATAACGATAGAGGATTGGGCTTTTGCTCCCATTGCAGGAAGACATGGCACCTTGGTGACTTTAAGAACAAGCCTATTTGCTGTGCCTTCCTTCCTGATTCGACACCTGGTGAAGAAAAGAATGATTTGTATTTATTGACACTTCTGGATAGCTTTAGTCCTTTCTAGTAAATTAAATTAAAACTGCAGCTTAGTCAAAGCTTAGTTCTCTGGTGTTTGCAGCTTCTGTTGTTTGTATAGTCATTGTGGGATTCCTGGGTGATGATAATACTTTAAGTGGAATCAGAAGGCTATGGAAACTTCCTTGCTTGACACAACTAGGTTGTCCTCACTGGGGTACTGCTCAGCACTGGTCAGGCTGTTCAGGGTTATCACAAGCTAATTAAGCTGTTCCCTACGACCATTTGCACATGGACATAGTCCCACCGCTTTCCAGCTGGATAAGGGTTTATTGTGGCTTAACCCCAGATGGCAGCTAAGCCCCACCCAGTCGCTCGCTCACTCCCCCCCGCGCTGGGATGGGGAGAGAATTGGAAGAGTAACAGTGAGAAAACCCCTGGGTTGACATAAAGACAATTTAACAGGTAAAGCAAAAGCTGTGCTCACAAGCACAGCAAAACAAGGGATTCCTTCACCCCTTCCCACGGGCAGGCGGGTGCTCAGCCATCCCCAGGACAGCAGGGCTCCGTCACACCTAACGGTGACTTGGGAAGGCAAACGCCATCACTCCCAACGTCCCCCCCTTCCTCCTCCTCCCCCAGCTCTGTGTGCTGAGCGTGATGTCCTGTGGTGTGGGACACGCCTGGGGTCACTGTCCCGGCCGTGTCCCCTCCCAGCTCCTTGTGCCCCCCCAGCCCCTCGCTGGTGGGGTGGGGTGAGGAGCAGCAAAGGCCTTGGCTCTGTGCAAGCCCCGCTCAGCAGGAACGAAACCGTCCCTGTGTTACCAACACTGTTTCCAGCACAAATGCAAAGCACAGCCCCGTCCCAGCTACTGAGAAGAAACTTTACCTCAGCCAAAAGCAATACAGGGGTGCAGGTACTCCTTAACAGCCTAGATACAGAAGGAACAACTTAGGGACATAAGAGTATCACCATGGTGGAAGTGAACCTTAAAACCAAAAGTGGAAAAAGTCTTTAAGAGGTGTTAAGTGATGCAAGCGCAAAATGGAGAGTGTGCCTAGGCTGGATGTAGCCCTCTGTTCACTGGCTGGGGCAGGCCAATTGTAGAGAATTAAACAAATGAATATATTTGGGTGTGGAGAACCCTGCTTTATGGAGCCCTGCGTTTTGCTTGAGTGTTCAGTAACTCAGGCACGGGGTGCTACAGTCGTGCTGGGCTTAGCATCATGGAATGGGACTGGGTGATGTTAGTGAATAGTCTGTCGCTTTGTCACTTTAAGAAAATTACTTGTAAAAATAGTTCACGTTCACCATATCTTTGTCTCCTTCTGGGAGCTTGTGGATGTTTGCAGTAGAGAAATGTTATCTTTGGAAAGGGAGTGTCAGTTACAAAGGGACTGTTCTAAATGTCTCCCAGAGTTAGACTCTATTAAAAGGTGCGAGACACCATCCCCCACCCCACTCCCAAAACGCCTCCCAAACCCTCAAACAACACACCTCTTGCAAAGTGAAATATTAAAAGCCTTGGAAATCAGGTTTCATTTGTGTAAACCAAGGAGCAAGAGGAGCCAGGGCTACAACACTCAGATACTTCAAATATTTAAGTTTAAATTTAAGTGTGTGTGGCATAAAACGTTGATGATAGGCTCCTCAGCCTACTGGGCTGAGTTTTAAAGAGACCAAGCGTGTGGAAGTTAAACCAGACAAATTCAGACTAGAAGTAAAACATAAATGTTTAACAGAGGTTAATCAAGCTTTGGAACAATTCACTAAGGGCAGTGTTGGATTCTCAACTGCTAGCAGTTTTTAAGCACAAAAATCACTTGTTTTTTTTTCCCCAAAAAGATATTTTTCAGCTGAAATACCAAGTAATTCAGGCAAAGCCAATGACTTGTATTATGCAGAAAATCAGATCTCATGTTCATTGTGATCTCTTTTTTGCCCTGCAGTCTATGACTTGCTTTGACAGAACTTGAAATGAGTTTCCTTGCCAGCTGTTACCTATGAGATTTGTAGTTTGAATTGTTATTTCTCTCTTATTGAGGTTGGCTGGCTATGTAGGGAAACCGTGTTTTCTATGGGCTTTCTTCTGAAAGCCCCTTTTGGACTTTATCATGCAGTCTGTGCATTTAGGACTTTAGTCCAGTGAGAAGAAAATGTCCAATTTGCAAAAATCAGGGCACTTGGCTTTCAAACAGTCTCCCACAAGTGGTAACTCTTTCAGGAAGATAATACAAATCACTGCTGGACTCATTCAGACCATGATGCTTAAAGCAGACAAGGCTGAAATGTCCATTTCAGTCTGTAGATGTATGTATACACACAAAACAGCGTTATATCCCAGTTCGGGCATTAAAACAGATCTTCAGTGTCTGAGTTTTTGACTGAGTAGATACTTTTTATTTTATTTTATTTTTGAGCTCTAAATGAACTCTTCTCTCACCTATGGCAGCATTTTCAGCCATAAACTCTCCCCCTTTGCCTTTAGGATGATGTTTTGAATGATGTCTGTATATTTATTAATTCAACCAAAGATACTCCCGCAGTCTTAACAGAGATAATCCGTAAGTCTTTGGCTTGTTATGAGAGTCAGGGAGCAGCTCTTCTAACTAGATCACCTCATCATCAATGAGGTTTCACTCCATATCAATACGTGTTCCACAGTAAGCAGGATTTTTGCTAAACACACTGTGCCATCTTGAACCTGCCATTGTTGGAGTTCAGCTTGCACTTACTTTTATGAAATGCCTAATACACCAGTCAGAAAATACATTAACCCTCTTACTCCAATTATATACACAGTAGGTGCATTATTGGCAAAGCAAATGAACAGTGAACTTTGCTTCCCCGAAGAAGCCTCTCTTCTAGTGAGTGCTCCTGACTCTTCCATATTCATCACGGATAATGTGCTTTCTCACAGTGAGATACATTTAAACAGACTACTCGTAACTCCACAGGCAGAGTATGTGTTGCTCTTCAGCCTTTAAAAAGCAATTCAAAGAGAGACTCATTGCATCACAGCCCTCCCAGATTCTCAACTGCAGCAAAGCTCTATATTACAAACTGCATAAAGCGGATTGGAAACTTCATCCAGAAACTGCTAACTCATGAGTGTGAATCACTTCAGGCAAAGATGCTGATTTTGCTAACACTGATAAATGGCAATTTCTTTTCATTAATGTAAACGTACCCTTTTATGGGACAGCTTTTTGCTTTCCACTTGAAATACATTTGGAGGGGAGGAGTTCACGTGCACTTGTATACTAAAATACTAAACAGTGAAATCTTTAATCTGAATGTTTTGACATTTTAACTTGCATTTCCATTCCAAAGCTTTTGAATTTAATCTGTCTAAATCCTGATTTAAAGAGATGTTAGAGTGCAGGAAAAATTTGCAAATTTGTAAAAGAACAAACCATACAACATTTAAACTTTTCATTTGACCTATTTTTAAAAATTTCTTTCTAAAGTATTGAAAAATTTTGCTTTTGTTTCATATGGGAACAGTGCTTTTCTCTTGTAAAAACTGCCAGTAATTTTTCTCTTCTTTATTTACTACATTATGTTGGCATTCTTCATTGAAGCATTGAAAGGTGAAGGTACTTTTTCTTCCTTGGGATGTATGAAGGGCTATGTTTGGAGAAGATCTGTAGGGTAGTGGCACAGGGACAGAGGACCCGAGAGCAGCACGCTGGTCGCATCCAAATGAACAGTCTGGCAGTGCTGGGTTTCCTTGCAAGAAGGGCCCAGGACAAGTGGTTCTTCAACTACAGGAGGCAACATAACAAGATCCTTCTGTAATCTGTGCCTGTCTGAAAGAGCATTCATAGGCACAATTGATGTCTCGTCCTTCACCCGTATATCGCTGCTTCCAGGTGACGTGTGCTTCGCAGTGTGCAGATGTGACTGGTGTGCTTAGACACGTTGGGGAAGCCTTGAGGGATTTAGCACCCTGAATATTCATCTCCTCAGCAGGCTTAGCCTGCTAGTTTCCATAGTGACTCTGCACAAAGACAGGAGGCCCGCAGGTTGCTGTGTTCGGTTCTTGTTAGGTTTGCCCAATCATTCTGATTCTTCCCAGCTAGCTGTGACCTTCCATAACAAGCCTTTTCTTTCCCAGCGAGCGGCAGGCCTGCACCTTGCTCTTCCCCAAATGTTTGACCCAGGGACTCCCCCATACACACAGCCTCATCCTTCTGAGTGATGCAGGACCCCTGCCAAGATGTTCCTCAACCCTGTAAGAAGGCTGCTTTTATGCATACCTGGTTCTTCTCACCCTTCTGTGTATGCCAGGATGCTCCTGTCCCCTGTGGATGACCAACAGTTCCCTTCCAACATTTCGTCTTGTCTTTGCAAGTGGCCTAGAGCTGCCTTTGTATTGACTGCTCTCCATGCTGCAAGTGATTAAGGTGTCTTTGTAAATGCCTCTATCTCCCTTCAAAAATCCTTCCCTCAAAAATTGCCCCTCTTCCTGGCCAGTGTTTTGTGACTCTAGGGATCTGGCTGTTATGAGTTCAGGGCACAGCATGTTGGCAGAGATGTGGTTTTCAGGAAAGGATCTTCTTCAGTGCGTGAGGGGAAATAAATCAACAGGAGCTGATGATTTCGCCTCCAGTAACAGTGCTGACTTTAAGATCCCTGAAATACAGAAGGTGACGAGTGTTTGAGGAAAGCGTTAAGAAGAGCTGCAAACAGATAGATGTTGAAGAGATGTCTGGTGCTGCAGCAGTCTTCTGCAAGCAGATGGGTTGTTGCATCAGTGCTTGCTGTGACAGCTTCAGGAACTAAAAGAATGGGCCTGGGTGAACCTGTATTTATTTACACAGCTCGTATTTCTTCAGATTCATTGCAGGTTTCCTTGGAAGGCCTCTTACATTCATCGGGCACAAATGAACCTAACACATGGGTAGTTCCTTTAATAGCGAAACAGGTATTGACTGATGAACTAGCACTGAATTAGAGGTGTTACACTGATGGTTACTGTCTCTGGGGACATTCCTGTTTTAGATGTCTGCTTTAATTATCTCCTTGATATTTTGTTTCTGTCAGCTTCCTCTATAGTCAGTGGAGCCCAAGCTCCAGACATGTTTGGAGGTTTCCCACAACTGGGGAAGGAGCGAGGTCAAGTAGCTGACCAGTTTCTCTGAAGCAGTTGTCCAGATCAGGGCACAATATCGTGTTTTGTGCAGCTATACTAGCTGAATGCTTTTTCCCAATTGAAAAGCCCATTTTGATTTGGATGAAAAATGCCTATAAGAAAATATTTAATAATGTATACGAGTATATAAGCATGTTCTGACATTGTTTCACTTTTCCAGCATCTATACTGTGCATTTTTCCTGTTTATATTGTTTCATATTTCATTGTCTGTCAATAGTAGACCTTTACAGATGCTACTATTAATGAATGCGCAATACAACTATTTAAAAAGTGTATAATACTTCGGAGGATAAGTGCAGCAGTTACTTAGCACTGATTGAAAATCTCATCTTTTCTACATCCAAATAATCTCCTGTTTATACTGTAAAGTGTCAAACTGTTTGATTACCCCAAGCTGCAGACATTTTCATCTAGAAGGATATGAGACATTTCAATCAGTGCTGAACAGCAGCAGCACTTAATGATGGGAAAAAACCCTAAAAACCAGACTACATTAACTCTTATATGATGTCATATTATCTATGCCAGTGGGAGCAGTGTGTTTCATGAAATAATGGGGAAATAATAAAACTAATGTAAACTGGAACATAATTCCTTTTCTGAAACTAGGGAATATTTTTAGAAAGCTGATAGCTTACACAATTTCTGTTTAATGAAGTATTATATCTTGAAAATAAATTGTCAAATATTAATTTCTGATGAAATAGGAATTTTGAACTTCATAAGACTCTTTGCAGATTCTCTAGCCTAGTTTTCTAGGGAAACGAGGCTGATATGTTTGGGCTGCCTGTGCACATGTCTGTCTGTTTCTTTCCATTAGTGTGTTTTGAACCCATCAGTCAAGTTCAAGTGAATTTGGTGAGGAATTAGAGGTCTCGAAGATAAAGGTCCTATGAATTTTGTGAAAATCAGAAGCTAGGTAAAGGCAAGAGATCCCGTAAGTGTCTCCACTGAGGAGATGGCAGTGACATGAATTCACTTAATAGTCAGGAGAGGATTCTCAAGGGGAAAAAGGTTGCATGAAGGTATGCTCTGTGACTGCTTGAAGGCTCTGTTTGTAGGACTCATATCCATAAGGGAATCAGGCTTACATTGTTCCTTTGCATGTGAAATGGTTTTATGCTGGAATTTAAATGTGGTGAAGGGATTCGGCTCATCTCACTTCAGATGCCAGTAGCAAGGCATCTACCTCAGAACGATGCTTTTTTTCAGAATTAGTGGAAATAGGCACTTCTAAATCCATTAATTCTTCTAACCTTCTGTGGATGTATAATTAAGAAGAAGGTGACAAAATTAAAATATAAATGTGCAGGTCTCTGTGCATCCTATGAAAGGTTTTAATCCTCTGAGGTAATAAATGTTCAGGTGCTTCTAAATTAAAACATCATCTTTGCTTCCAGATTCATAGATCTTAGAATGGCTTGCATTGGAAGGGACCTTAAAAGATCATTTAGTTCCAACCCTCCTGCTGTGGGCAGGGATACCTGCTGCCATCTTCTAGCACATCTCAGCAAAAATCGTCCATTGTTCCAAAGCGCAGCTTCAGATCCGAAGCCTAGCATGAGATTTAGTTATCAGACTCCTACAGATACTAATGAGTAAAGGCTTAATTCCTTTTTGTTGTATGAAAAACACAAAGCATAGTCCTGCCAGCCTCCAGCTCATTCAGGGCATTCTGCTCATAGTAGAAGTTCTCTTGGATTCAGTAGAACTGCTCATTCAGGGGAGACACTGCAGGTCCAGAGACAGCAAACCTCACTTTCCTCAGGCTGCCTAGCAGAACCAGAGGTACTTAAAAAGGTATGCCAAAAGTATTCCATTGGAGCAATTTTGTGTAAGAGAAACACCAGCTCTGCATTTCATGGTATGATGTTGACATTCACCAGCTTCTTTGGGAAATCATGAGAACATGTTTTGGCTTATCATATGGTGTCTGCATTCTCTATATAGGAGGAAGCAAGCCAAGCATAATTTAGAATATTTGCACAGAACCTCTCCTGCACTGGGATTAAAGTAAATGTGGAAAGCTTTAAATTTCAGAATAGGAATCCCACTTTTTCAGGAGTTTTACTTTCAGAACCCCAGTTCTGCCATTCTGGCTGTGAGGTTACAGGAGACAGACAGTGGTTCTTATCCACCTATGGACAGAGACACTCAGGAGTGGGTTACACAACATGACGCTACAGATCTCCATCTACCACACGTGTGAATGTGAGAGCATCGGATCAACCTATAAACACAACAGCTATTCTTTAAATGATGGGTATAGCATGTATTCCTCATTTGCAGTCCCTGCAGGATGGAGACATTAATGTGAATTATAATACCCTTCAGGGGAAGGCTCTGCATTCTTGAAGTGGAAGCCACAAGCAGCGAGGCAGGTGGCTGCTCAGACAGAGCATGAGTAGCTGCAATTCCTCTTCATGTCTGAGGACGCAGGAGGGTGTGTATGGGGGACTGGGCATGCATGTGTGAAGCTATTTTGCACTTTGCCATGTTGCTTCTCAAAAGTGACTTAATGCATTCAACAACTGGAGAAGGACCTCCTGCCACAGCAGGGCTTTAAGGGTCATCTCTTGTGAATAGCTTCTGCATCCATGGAGCATGGGTGACAGTAATTCAAAGTGACAGGAGCGTCTTCTAGCCCATGGCGTTGTCAGCAAGCCAAACTGCTCAGAGATGACAACCCCGCTTCCTCAACAGACTCAGAGCTGTCACTCCCCATTTAGTTTAAACCAGTGAGGGCTCTGATGAACTGATTTCAGTGAGAACACATAAACTGCAACCAGTGCAAAGGGCACAGTGGAAGTGGGGTTTGATTCTGAAAAGACTCCAGAGGTGCGAAGGGGATGAGGGGGGCTTGTAAGCCAAAACCAGTGCCGATTGCTGGGTCAGGACATAGACCTAACTCACTTGGAGCTGAGGGTGATGGTTACAGTATTGGGATGCTGACCGGGCTGCTGCTGGTGAAAGAGTACCAAGAGACTGTTGTGCTCTCCTTCACCTCTGATGAAGGGCTGTTTGCTGCCATAAAGCACATGCTCACTGTAGCACACTTGCCAATAGGTTTCAGCAGCTGTAAGCTGGGACCTCCTGTTTTAGGGCAGCAATCATCCTAGAGCATCTATCTACACTCAAGTTGTTTGGGCTTCTGAGACCACTTGTCCGTATTCTCCCACAGTCTGTATTATGTGGAAGCACGTTTCCAGATGTGGACTTAAATAAACTGACCGGTTTGCCTTTTGGAGAAAAGGAAGATGGACATGTAAGAGGGAACCTGTACCACGTGTAGGGTTGCATAAAAGAGGCCCATCCTCATGTCTTTGGGAAGATACATCCCTGTGATGGGAGATGTAGCCTTTTTATCTTGGTTGTAGAATGGGCCCGTGTGCTTTGATCATGGGCAATGTTACTTTCGGGGAGCATTTCCACAAGAAAAAGGCTGGGTATAAAACCAAGTTTATTCCCCCAAATTCATATCCTCCTCTGAGAATGCCACCAGAGGATGTGAACTTGAACCAGAAGTGGAATGGCAACTACAGGGTTAGATAAATGCCCAAACAGCTGCCAGAGGATAACGAGGAGGGAAATAAGGCTCTTGGATATGTACTTTTAATGCACAGATATCAGATGTTTGCTTGCTAGTGCCTATTCATCTTCCTCCTGACCCTTGAAACAATAGTGTTTACATTGAGATTTTGAATAATAAATAGCTTTACTCTAATTTGACATGTGCTAAGGGGGATTTTGAGTGACTAGCCAATGCCTGGGTAGTTAGCGCAGCTCAGGGTAAGAATTGTGTTCTCATGGAGTCGATGTCTGCATTCAGTGAGTTACATTGCAGATGAACCCTGTTTGAAGAATCCCACCTTACTGATCAAATTCAAATGTCAATAGTATTTGAACAAAGCATGTTGAGATTTTTTCTTTCGGTATTTTGAGTTTCCTACATCCAGTATTACAAGAGGTAAAATAATGTGCGGTAGGGAAAAGTCCTATCAATAAAAAAGAAGAGTGTGTGAGGCCCTTGGCTGGAAGTTCTGCAGAAGTCCAGGAAAATCTGCTGGGATAAATCGTCACATTTTTTCAGACAGCTGGAAATTTTTTGTTTGGTTTGAGAGAATAATCTATTTTGTGTGCTTGTTCAGTCAGAGTGTCTCTTTGAGAATCGCTCAATACATAGTTTAATGCAGCATTTCAAACAGAGACTAAAACAGCTTCAAAGACCTGTGTGTTGAAACAGGCTGCCCTCGCGCTGCATTCTACCGAGCAAGGTCAAACATACTATGTTAAACCAAAGAGCGTGAAAACTCTTGTGGGTCTAACAATTGCCCAAGATGTCTAGCAAAATTATCCGTGATGATTCTTGCAAGAATATTAGCACTTTTACTTGCCAAGTTTACCTGCCTCATTGAGAGCTGAAACTTATTAATTAGTCCTTTGCAAAGCACTTTGAGATTTTCAGATTAAAGGTAGTATAGAAGTCCAAAGGATGTAGAACATACGTTACCAGCTGAGAGCTACATGAAGAGCTGGAGAATGTTGAAAGGAGTCCTGCCAATTAATTTACACTTAAACAGAAGGTTTTGTTTTTCTGAAAATTAAAAAAAAAAAAATCAGAAGTAAACATTGGAAAGTTCAAGACCCCCTGGATAAAATGATGCCTTTCTATTTGGTATTTGTTCAGTTTTGCTAATCAAAGCATTAAGACTTGAAAATTTAGTGATTGTATGATTTTTAAGAAAAATGCACATGAAATATGTAAAGACTCATTTGCTTCTGTGAAAGCCAGGTAAAATAAAGCTGTTAAGAAACTGAGGATGCTATGGTGAAACAGAGCGTATATAGGGAATGAAAAAATGGTTTGCTTTCTCAACTGAGCTGGCTAAACTACAAGAAGCAACCAGACAACTTAACCCAGAAAAATATCATTAGACTTTTGAAGATGTGCTAGTGTGTTGCTACTTAAAGGTGGGGAACAAGAAAGGAATGACAAAGTAGAGGCAAGAGAAAGGATTACATTTAAAAAAAAACAGCGAAACTCCTGAATAATAGGTGATTTTATATGTGTCTTTTTAAATGACCAAAAGAAAGTTGAAATTAAAGAAATCAGCTATGGAGAGTTGCTGCTGGCAGATCTGAGGAGGGATTAGCACGTGGTATGGAAGTTATATCGCATTTCCTTTTTTAACATCACGTTTGCAGTTTTGCAATAACATGACAGCTTCAAGGTTGGTGACGAGACTGTGTGAAGTGCCAGCCTCATGCATAAATGGAGCCTGTGGTACCCCGGCACCCAGGTGCTAGAGAGAACTTTTGCTGCCAATACGTGCCTCAGTGTCTGCTGGGCACCATTTCTGAGAGCAGCAAAACTGCCTTGTCCAGTCAAGAGCCTCAGGAGAAATAATTGCTGGTTGCCTCAAGTGCAAAGAAGTGAGGAGCAGAGTGCTGGGTGGACACAGCTGGCAAGAAAGATGAGATAAGAGAGATACCTTGAGCAGTCCAGGTGGAGAAAGAACAAAGGGTTCATAAGCGCTTGAACACATGAATTTGGACTGTGCAATTAAACATATGGACCAGGCTTGGTGTAATTAGCTGGAGAACAGCTATCAGTCTTTACCAGCTGTCCAGAGAGGCAGGCAACCGATCTGTGCTCAGATCAGAGCACCTCTTTTTGAAATACACAAACTTTGCCATCCTTCCCTATCCACAGAGATCTGTGTTTTCTGTCCTTGCAGAGCAAAATCCATGTCTGCAAGTATAATACAATGATGTATGTGGGGGAAGGAGGGGAGGATATGCTAATTCATTTTTTTACTATTTCTCTTTGAAAACAAAAAAATCTCATCTGAAGCATCTGAAGCCTCTAGCTAATGAGACCTCTTGGTTCCACGTAGATTGTGCCTTTGTTTGGATGCTGAGGGGCTTGAGAAAATTTATTCTATATGTCAGTAAATATTCACCCCGGCAATAAGGATGTTGCTCTTTCCAAAGTTTTTGTATCCACTGGTTCTGCCCACCTCCTAATGCTGAATGATTTGTGGATGTTCTCAAATATTATCTGGTGTTTTTCATGACAAAAAGTAGATTGTCCCAAGGCAGTGGTTTCTTGTGGACTTTTTTTACTGAATGACTCTCTTGAAGCCCCTCTGGCTTCAGTAAGTCTCTTATTTCCAAGAAAACTACAGGATAGAAAAAAGGGGTTTCTTGTTTCTTTATGCATTAACTTGTCCTTGGTAAATTTTCAGGACAAGCTTGACCTTTGCCTGTTGCTGTCTTAAGGCTGTTGTTACCAGCTGGAAATGATGAGGAGCTGTATACTCAAAGCGAGGACTGAGACTAGAAACTAGGCAAACATAGTTTACAGAAAAAGCAGCAAACAGATGGAGTAAGCAGTTTCAAAGAAAACAATGCACAACCCATCTCATTGCCCAGAATTAAACAAGGGAAGTGTACTGTTTTCTCTGTGACTCAGAGTGGCAGAGAATCTTGTCTGGAAACTCTGTGAGTCCTTTTATCGTGAATTCAGGTATTCAGACTTTCACATCAGTTCATAATCACAGCAGAGAGCTTTAGTTTGATAATGAAATTCTGATCTGAGGAATTACTGACCTTGGCTCTCCTCTGCCCAGTGGCCAAATGAAAAATCTGAGCTACATTCTGCTTCCAGGTACGTCTCATTGAACTACCTTTCTCCTCTACTAGGTCAGCTCCTGCTTCTGTAGGCCAGATGATGTTATGCTCTGTGACATTTTCCACCTGGTTTCCCAAGAAACTCTTGAAAGTATCTATCTATCGATTCTGACCTGAAGTCTGATAGTGATCAGTTAAAAAAAAAAACCTAAACCAAAACTGATATACTTGCTCTGAGGCTTTCGTGAATTTTGAGAAGAGGGGAATGGAAAGAGCAAACATCTCTGCCTCTACAAGAGCAGAGGGCAATCCTGGCCTGGTTGCTTCCAAAAGAGATTTGAATGACTTGACAGTGTGTATCCAGTGTGATCCTATAGGTTGCAAGTACTGTGTTCAGGTGTGGTTTTCAAAGCAGGGTGGCCTGGCCACTTGGAACAGTACATTTGGCTGTAGACAGCCATTATCATAGCTTCTCTGGGCTGCTTTTATTCTGAGAAAATTCTGACAAATGTCTGGACTCATTTTCCACGTGCTACCTGGTAGAAGGGGGTTTAGCTGCAGTTACAGCTCTTTTCCTTGTGTGGCAGCAATGCCACCAGCCCCAGTGAACCCTGTGGTCTGCTCCAATGTATGAAATACTTTTGTACTTGTACCACCTTCATCATTTCAACAAATGCTTCTGTCTTACACCGAGGAAAATGAAGACAGAACTAGGACGTGCTACATATGGCAAGAATTATGATATCATTCCAAATGAATGAGAAGTTACATTTCAAATGAGTCTTTGATACCCACCACCACTCTCTTACTTTTTTCGAGTAGTGCACTCATACACTTAAAGGATGCAAGACTGCTGCACCTTTCTCCTTCTCTGCACCCTACTACCCTTTTTTTCTCCCAAAAATTAAGCTGTGGGCCCTCTGAGGCAGGAACAGAGCACCTGCAATGGTTGTAGAGTCCCCATCAGCTCTAGTAATGAACATTAATCATAAGTAGCTTTGCGATTTGCTAACCCTTCTGTAGAAACACAATATATGCCTTGTGTAAGATGTACATGCACAAAGGTCTCAGGAACCATCTAAGGTCCTTGGTCATTTTTATATATTCCACCTTAGTGCTGGGAAAAACCTTCTCACGCGTGTAATGCCTTTCCTTCTCCCACATGCAAACTCTGATTCTTTAAGGATTTTCTCAAACGCAACACCCTTTCTAGAGGGAATTCTCTCTTCCCTCTGCCTGGTACCTTGGAGGTAGAGACAATCCTGGTGTAGCATTCCTCTAATCTTTTTCTTTTGACATTATGAATGGTTTCATCCTCTCAGCCACCTGAAAATATCCCCTCCTGGAGGGCCAGCTCCTGGCCTTTGTACGCAACCTTCAAGTACTTGTGAACTCGCCTCCTTTGCTGTTAGATTGTCTCCATATAGCTCTGTAATAACCTTTCTGTAGATTCCTAGACAGCTAGACAGTGAGGCTGACTTAAGTAGTCTTGTGGTGCAGTGAACTCTTAAAGGTTATAAAACAGCTGCTCAGCAGAAAGGGCAGCGAGTGTTGCATATGGGAGACACGTTGAAATATGAAGTGGCCTCTTAACCTATTTAGCAAACTCCCCACAAACTCCATTTGCAAGTGAAGCAATCATGGATACAAAGCAAGTTAAGTAGATCTCTGGAGCAGGTTAATATTTTAAAGGTTGTGCAAAGTTATATAGACTACTGTGCTTTGGCCAACTGCTGCTCACCCACCATGAACCGGGCAGCCTCAGGTTATTTTCTTTGCATGACCAGCTGTGCTGCATCAGAGAGAGAATGTCACAGAAAGGCCATGTGAGTAGATCTGTTGAGGCAGGATTTTCCAACAAAACTGTGATTGCCTTTATGGTCTGGAGAAGTGCTTTATAGAATATTAATAGTTTTCTAATGTTCTTTGGTGGACTTAGTTTTCTTCTCTCCAACTTTGCTAAAGCAGATTTTTTCCCACACGCTTTATTTAAGATGTTTTTGATCTAAAAGCAGAAGTCAAACACTTTTTTTCTGTAAATATTTTTGTATTTTGGCTTTTTTAATGAAATAATTTTTCTGATTTACTCTTTTCAGTTGCGAGTCTGAACTGTTTACCTGGGATTGGTGTTAAAAGAGGTGACTTGGTTATGGTGTGTAAGTACCTTCTTAGGCACTTCCACTTAATCACCAATATTTTCAGTTGAAATGATGTCTGTCATCTTCCGTATCTTCTTCCCCCTCTAATATGGTCGAGGTTTTGAGGAAACAGTGCTTTATGACAGTGTTACTAAGGCAGCAAGAAAACCCGGCAGAACCATAGGATGAGTCTCAGTCCAGCAGCCTCTGAAACCTCCTACATTTGCATTTATTATTGTTACATCCTGTCTTTCTTCTGTTGTGATAGACATATTAATAAACATAATCTGATTAGCTGTGACAGGGTTTGGGCAGGCTTAATACCAGAGTTCATACAGGTGCTGCCACAGGCCATAACAAATGAAAACAAAGCAGACCTTGCTTTTGCATCTTGCCTGAGCTACAGCATCTGTAATAACACAGCCCCTTCTAGCTCCATGCAATAGTATTGATCCAGCTTTGATTCAGATAAAAGAGTATCTATTTCCTCACTCTTGTAGGCACGTTCTGTAGCAGCTAGAATGGTCTTCCCAATCACAGTCACATCTGACTTGGTCCTACTTAATATAGTTTCAAAGAGATGAAAATGCTTTGAGTAAAGATAGAAAAAGTGCTAGAAAACAAATCCCACAGAGGCAGAGGTTTAATGCATTTAAACACCATTCCTTGTTGCCTGACCTGACTTCTTTGGACTTGCGATACCATCAGGTGCAGCACACTAATATAGTCAAACCAGTTTCCTACAGAGAAGCAAGGCACTGGCTCAGTGAGCCCTAAGCATCGTTATGCCTGTCTCTGCAAAACCAAACTGTCTTTTAAAGCGAAGTTTTCACTTCAGTGTGTAGTCCACGGTCCTCCTATGGATGCCTGTTAAGAACCTGGTGCAGAGCTGAACTGTACCTGAATTTTCAAAAACAAACCTCCCTCTGTCTAGCCAGAGATCTCCCTAAGTAAGTTGTAAAGTTGCAAATGAAAAATGATGATACTTTGAAGAATGATGATATCAGATTATTTTGCTTCTGTTTCGTGTGGGTACTGGGTCTGTTGTCCAGATGGTGGATCCACCCTCCATATTCAGTAGTGAGAGCCTGTTTCTCTTACAGTTAAATTGTGCTAATTAAAAAATAGAGTTTTACTGAAAATAAAATAAAAATATTTGGAATTTTTACAAAATTTTGGAATCAAATAGAAATATTGGAAATAAGGGCAGCAATGGTATCTCCCAATGAAAGAAAGCATTTCTCATGTTTATTTCTTAGAAAAGTTGGGGTAAACTTATTTTTAAAGGAGATGTAGGATGTCGCTTTCCTTTTTAGGAAAAATGCTTTCACTTCCTAAACTACAGAATTTGACTAGTATTGAGTGGTGAGAGTGTGAGAAATAACACTTGCAACGGCTGTTGAGTGTTTTCCAGCTGAGGGCAGATGCAAACTCGATGTGACTAAAGAAGGGAGAAAGGAATGGATCCTTCTCCCTTGCTTCAGAGAAAGGAAAGTCTACTACCCGCACCGCTTATCCCACTGCTTGTTGTCACACCATGCAACTGGTATGGTTCGTGTTCTGGGAATGGTACCAGTTCTGTGGCAAGAGTGGGAAACAGAAAAAAGAGGGAATGGGGAGACAAGGGGCCCTGAGCACTGCTGGCAAGTCCACATCTGTCTGTGGAGTTGAAAAGCATCCAGGTCTGTCAAATGTACACTCTCTCTGTTGTGGATGTATCTCCAGGTTTTGCCCAGTGGAAATCCAGCTAAAAGTGGTGCTGTGGCCTGAAAGCAGGTTAAGGATCCACTTGTTACCATTCAGTGCTGTGTTTCAGACAGCCAAAAACTGTTAAGAAGACCAGAAAAATATGGGGGAAGGGTGTATTCTTTCTCTGTGCTTTCCTAGTTTGACATTTCAAGTGGGATATTATTTCCCAGTGGGAAAATTCAAATTATAATTTCCCTGCAAGAACTCCAGAGGGAAAAAAAATAATAACACCCTCAATCTTCAACCCAGCAGTAATTCTGACTACCTATGTTCCAGGCACAATGTTCTACTGTTTCCTAAGGGAATTGAATTAATTCTGATAAGCAGTATTTCAACTTTTAAGAGAGGTTTCATTTTTTTAGCATCTGATTGATATCTTTTTTTTTTTTTTTTTGTTGTTCACTGAATTACTTCAAAGTCTTCTTTGATTTCCACCAGAGCGTGTCACTTGGAGCCCATCCCCTTGATCAGATTAAACTTTAAATTGTGATTTGCAGATATAATCAGCAAATTGCACAAGTCAACAACAAAAGCCCATGACAAATTGCAGGTCCCCTTAATAATGAATCATTGCCAAGCATCCCGATGCTGAAGCAAGCAAGCTCTTGAATGAACCAGCTCATAAATCTTTGCATTCAGACTGAAGTAAGAGGCCAGTGCCATTTTCCAATGAATATTCATGGTCAGAGGAAAATGTGCTGTTAACAGGCAACATCAAAATGTTTATGAATAAAAGCAGGTAAATAAAAGTATTTAATCATCAAGGAAGATCTGCAGTTCACATATATAAATACATTCAAAATGGTTTGAGTGCTGAGAAAGGCAATAGTATGCTGCAGCACCGAAGTGGCTGAATGAGTTACCTAGAAAGGCTTCTCAGGATGCTATTCCTCTGAAAAAAGTAATGTTTTTCAAAGGAATAGCATGTAGGGAAATATGTATCTATTGCCTTACAAAAGTTTGGTCTTACTCACACACAAAAATTTGCTTGGAATGCTCAAGGCTAGATCTAGTCCTTCCCCACTGGCAACTTGAATAGCTCCTAGGTGAGTTCAGGTGAAGGAGTGGCTCAGTGCTCTCTGTGCTCTGAGCTTCTCTTCTGTTTTGAGGTACTAACATCAGTCACACAGAGCCATCACAAACCCCTCCTCAGCTGGCAAAACGGCGGCATGTTGGATTGGTCCCGTGGATAAGGTCAGAGATTCTGGGAGATACGCTATGGCAGAAGATGATGTGGGCCAGGTAAAAAGCTGTCATCTGGGCTGGACGCTTTCCTCAGCTTTCCAGCCAGACCGTTAGAGTCTGGTATCTCAAACTCTGTGCAAGATCCCAGAGGATCCTGATTTTAGCCTGATCGCCTTGTTTGTGCCTCTGTCTCTGCACAAAGGAGAGAACAATAGGTACCTCCCCTGAGTGGTGCTTTGTGATGAAAGTGCTATGTAGGAACGAGGTATTTCTTTTACTCAAAGGAAAAGCCTCTTTTCATGTGGTTTGTATTAAAAGACAGTTTACTGGTGGAGGGGTAGTAGTGTTTTGTTCTCAGTTCTTGGCATCTCTGTGGTTAACTTCTGCCCTGCAAGTGGATGAAACTAATATTTTATCCCCTGTCTACAATATGCTATTTCTTTGGAAGCTGGAGTGTAATGAACTTGCTGTTTATTACAATTAACAAATAAATCCCTATACCTTTAAATGAGATCATAAATCTTTCAGTGAAATTCAATACTGCGGTGATTATGTTTTCTTTCCCATAAGAGATTCTCCAGTGATAGGAGCCAGGCAACTCCTGTTCCAAATAATACGACCCTGAGGACATTGCGTGTGACACATTTAGCCTTTTTCTTTGTGGCTTCCTTCTTTTATTATCATCTGAGATGCAGCTTAAACACAGCAGTGTGAGCTCGTGAATTATAAAACAACTTACATTGCAAAGAAAATTACTTTCTGGTGTTTTAAAATCAGTGTAATTTAGGCTGCTTGTCTTCTGGGGGGACTGGAGTGGGAGCTGTATGTGCAGTGCCTAGCACAGTGCTGTTCTGAGGGATGCCAGGGAAGTGGTGGTGTTGCTGCAATACAGATTTGTCAGGTTTCACTCAGTGAACATCAGTCCACTGAAGTCTCTGCATAGTTGTAGTTAGAGCACTGAAAACAGCTCTGTGGCTTCTTTTACTCTCTCTGAGAACGATCTCGGACAGATTTGCAGTTCTCTGACTGTTGAGTTGGGTGCAGCCTACAGAGAAGGCTGCAGAGCTGTGGTGTAGCATCAGATAAAGAAATCCCAAGCCCCACACCTACAGCACTCTTCCAGTTACAGCTGTGTATTGTACATCTGTGTGGCATGTAACACCCAGTGCTTTTGCTGTTCATTCCTTCTATGCCTGCACTGACTGACTGAGCTCAAGGAATCACAGAAAATAGGAAACCTGTGAAGAGCCAACTGTCAGATTGGACTGAAGATGGGCAGGGGCCAATTAATGCAGCTTGCCTTTGCTTCAGAGCAGCTTGATGCCTTTTAAAGAGAAACATGTTCACATTATCACAGTCCCTATTTTGACTAAGCAAAAGTTACAAGGCCAAATCACTATTTTTTCTCACTAGATTTCCCTCCTGGATATGTTCCTGTGCCCCCTACTCTGGGTGTGACTGCTCAAGCAAGGGGGTTGGACGAGATGATCTCCAGGGGTCCCTTCCAACCCCCGCCATTCTATGATTCTGTGTGATTCTGTGATTTAAGAAAACAATTTAATGAAGTGAAGCCTGTTTGCCCCTCTGCCCTTCTTGGATCCTGAACCTACTTAAGCTGGCAGAAGAAGAGGATGGAGAAATGTTAGAGGTCTTATCCTGGGAATAAACTATTTCTCAGACTTGCCTTTTTAATCTCTGAAGTAACTGTTTCATATGTTTAGTATGCCTCAGTCACTTGGACTACTGTGTCCTTGCTTCTTGTAGATCTTTGGGATTCACTGAAGAAATGCATAAGCATCCCGGCAAGATGGTGTTTTTAACCTGGCAACAGCTTTCCGTATTTTTTTTTCTTTTCTTTTAGCTTTCCAATGCTTCCTCAGTCTCCATTTCTCCCTCCCACCCACCAAAAATTGTTTGCCTTGTTGGCAAACAAGGCCAACAACTTCAGGGTAGGATGAAGCTGATATATTGCCAGCTCATATGGAAAAAAAACAGTGTCCTTACGACAGATGACAAATGAGGCTCCAAAGGCAGCTTGTCTTCCCTGAACAAGTTTCCACTGAAGCATCATTGAAGGACTGAGCACAGTGGCTCTGCTTTATACTCCCCATCCTGCCTGGTAATGATTTAGGAGTTAGTATTTGTCATGCTTCTTTTTCTTTGCCTCTTGTTTTAGTACATTAAAGTATGTTGAATCCTGGTTGTGATAAAAGGCAGCCTTTTGGATTGCTGTACTGGAGACAAAAGCAAGAGTGTGAAAAAATCACAGTACCAGTCCATGCAGAGCTCCTTCTGGTTTGCCACCTTTTGTGAACTGGGCCCTGTGGTGGAAGCTGCCCTTTCCCATGGGCCTGGCACAGCACTTGGGAAATGCAGAGCTTCTCTGCAATCAGAGGGGTTGGCTGTGGAAAGTTCAGCACATGGGAAACTCTCAGCAGTGACTTTGCTCCCCACTCTTGGCTAATTTGGAGCACACAGATGAAAATCCGACCCCCTCAGTACAAAAGAAGAAAAGATGTCTCCTCCCTTCTCAGCTAACTCGTCAGAATGGGGATTTGTCTTCTGTCTCAATTCCAAAAATTTAATTAAACATTTGTGAAAAATGGTAAATCTTCAGTTCAAATGTTTGCCCTTTTCTCCCACCCCAGTTTGTGACCTGACTGGAAGCAGTGCAGAGTTCTCTTCCTGAATCTGCAGACAGCCTGAAACAATAGCCCTGAGGCATCTGAAACACATTCTGCAAGTCAGTAATGAGGAACTGAGACACCGACTTCCAGTCATTTTTACATCTATTTTTCAAAGCTCAGTTCTCATTTGCTTTGTGTGACCCCAGGAGCCGGAGCATTAGTAGAAGCACCCTGGAACTACTCATGAATTCTAAAAGTTGTCCAGTGCTGAGCGCACCCCCAGGGCCCTGCCGTGGCTCTGGATGCACAGCTGACTCATGCTGTAAATGACAGGAGCAAGCACTGAGAATTCTTGATCAGGTATTTTAAAAGTACACATGAAGGTTGCTGTTAGTGGAGAGGAAATACACGATCTTAAAAAAAAGGATATACGTCTTTTTTCTTCCTAGTGATTCTTGTGCTGATTTCTTTGCAGGGTAGAGCTGGCCTGTTTCCATCCTGTTTCTGTCTAGATTTCAAACCTCCTACACACCACATCTCCACTTCCAGCAATGCTGGATCTCCTCAAAATGGAGCCAAACCCTTTCACTTACATTATGGGAATGTTCCTGTTCAAACGCACAGAAATTCAAACATGAATGTTGCAATGAGGAAATATATCTCCACTCCCAAGTGTAATGGCACAGTGCATATAAAGGGCTAAACTTAATCTCCATACCTGCGCTACAGCTCACAGTTCTTCCTCCTTTCCTGTGTGATCAGCAGCTCACGTACTCTTGGTTGTGATGATTTTTCCATCTGTAGAGCTCAGCTACTCTCCGAGTACCATTCTCCATCGGTTGGATGTCCGTCTGCTTTCCCCTGATGGCCGCGTTGCCATTATCTCCTCCCATGATGTTTGGCAAAATAATCACTCGAGAATCTGTTTGCAAACGGTTAGTGCCACTTGAAGCTCACAGTAATCATAAATGCTACTAATTAGCTGCAGTGCAAGTTAAATTGTTGATCATTGCCTTCCAGCAAATCAAAGACACAATTCCAATTAACAATAATAATTCAAAACAATTAAGCAGTTACTGCTGGAGTTATTTTCATCCAAATTGCAGTGAAATGAACCTTCTCTCCAGCACGGTTTTAGCTTCTGGGTAAAGGCTTTCCTGAAAAAGATACAAAGTAAATAATAACAGCTCTATAAAGAGAAAAATCAATAAAAGATCATTTGCAACTTGTAAAAGGTTTGCAGATCTGAGCAGGAATACTAGACTGTATTTAATAAAGCTTCAATAAATTGTGTGTTTACAAGGTGGAATTTGAAACAACCTGGATTGAGGTTTTTGGAACAGTCTAAGGGGACTCAGATTAGAACAAGCTGAATGTTTAAAAACACAGTGACTTCTACCTCTCTCCCTATATTGTATTATTTTTTTGGCAGAAATTCCTAACTGAATTATTTTAGCAGAGAAGTTACAGTTTTGATTTTTAATATAAAGAAGCTTTCAAGTTTACAAGTTTTCTTAGTTTTGTTATAAGATCAGAAATTTTCCAGTGACAGAATGGAGCGAGAAAGGGGCCAGGAGGGGTGTAAGCACTGCTTTCCAACTGGCTGCAATTCTGTTTCACCTCTACCTTTCACTTCTAAAGAAGACCCCTTTCATACGTGCTAGATTGCTTTGAAACCCTATGCAATTCTTCCTTTGTACTTGCCTTAGAAGCAGCTGAGTGAGGCTTGGCAGGAGGGATAAGACCAATTTACACTTTCCTTAGTTTCTGATTTTCCTGGATTTAGATTTGTGATCTGAATGTTGTAGCAGCTGGAGGCACCAGCCTTTGTCACTGTAGCTTTGGTCATTCTGTCTGAACACTGCCTACTAAACGGTCTTTTCTAGAAATTGGTTAAAGATGGTGGATTTTTGCCATATTGCAAACAACTGTCTTTGCTATTTGCAAGAGTACATATGCCAAAAAAACCCTGCACTGTGACTTATTCCTAGGCATAAGGCTGTAAACCTAGAAAGCCTCTGGGATCCAGGAGGTGCTGGAAGTTTTCACTTGGCTAGGGAACTTGTTTGGCTGTGAAAGGTCACAGTTATTATGCTTTAAGTCCTTGACTTTCTGTTTTATGAAGAAGCCATTTAAGATTTTATAGAGAAGTCACTGAAGCGTGGTATTTAGAGGAGGAGCATGCCATCTTCCATCATCCCTCCCACCCCAGTTCCTGAAATGGAAACTGTAGAAATCCATCTGGCTCCTCAGGGAATGGATATTGGGCTAAAACATCTCAACTGGGAAGCCAGCTCCTCTTTAGCTGGAGGCATCACAAAACTGCAATGTACCACTTCCCTTGATCACTTCTTTCCAGTTTGTCATTAATATATGGGTCTTTTTTCACCTTACAATTTTTCTGGCTTTTATCTTGATTCAGTGGGTCTTTCATTTCCAGACAAGACTTGTAACAGACCCAGGATTCTGTCTTTGTGCAAGTGAACTCACATGACCACTGTCTGATCTCTTCTTCATAGATGTAACAGCCTTGACAGACCCAGTGCTAGGCTTAAGGGATCTGCTTTCCAGCTCTCTGACTGCTTTTATTTGTTTTTCTTGCACCAGACCTGCCACTTCCTTATTGCATTTAGTGGAGTGATGTTCCATGGCTGTTCACTGCTCAGGGACCTCGCAGGCTTTGACCTAGTGGGTTGGTGAATCCTGGCTCAGTGGTATGAGTTATGTCTACCATGTGTGATCCTTGAACAAAAGAGAGAAGCCTTGATACTAGAATGTGAGATATGGACCTAAGTGCAGAGGGGAGTGTGGTGATAAACCATAAAAATCTGGTCATAGAAGTCACTGTGAGACTTGTGCTAGTTCACTGTTGTGGCTTAACCCCAGCCGGCAACCAAGCCCCACCCAGCTGCTCGCTCACTCCCCCGCGCTGGGATGGGGAGAGAATTGGAAGAGTAACAGTGAGAAAACCCCTGGGTTGACATAAAGACAGTTTAACAGGTAAAGCAAAAGCTGTGCTCACAAGCACAGCAAAACAAGGGATTCCTTCACCCCTTCCCACGGGCAGGCGGGTGCTCAGCCATCCCCAGGACAGCAGGGCTCCATCACACCTAACGGTGACTTGGGAAGGCAAACGCCATCACTCCCAACGTCCCCCCCTTCCTCCTCCTCCCCCAGCTCTGTGTGCTGAGCATGATGTCATATGGTGGACATATGATGACAAATGGGTGACATATGACATGGAACAGTGAAATGTCCCTGGGGTCAGCTGGGGTCACTGTCCCAGCCATGTCCCCTCCCAGCTCCTTGTGCCCCCCCAGCCCCTCGCTGGTGGGGTGGGGTGAGGAGCAGCAAAGGCCTTGGCTCTGTGCAAGCCCCGCTCAGCAGGAACGAAACCACCCCTGTGTTACCAACACTGTTTCCAGCACAAATCCAAAGCACAGCCCCGTCCCAGCTACTGTGAAGAAAATTAACTGTACCCCAGCCAAGAACTCCCTCCTTCTGTGCACCTCACTAACATTTTCGCTTAGGGCTGTTTTTTATAAGCTGGAAGAGATGAAGACCTTGTCATGTTATTAGAAACATTGTTACCAAAACCAATTTTAAAATAGCTTCTCTATAAAAATGCATGGTCCCAAAGGAACTGAAAGGAGGGGGGATGAAATAAAGGAGAACTTCACACTTCCTGGAGGTGACTGCATTTTTTATGAGTGGATTAGCTGGTACAAAATTCTTTGTAGATAGCTCAATATTGCCTGTGTCTGTACTACATCGCCTCTTTGCACATGTGAAGAGGGGGAGGTCATGAAATGTCAAGAATTTGCATTGAATTGCTCAGGAGCTGTTTGGGAAATAAGAGAAAAAGACCTGGAACAAAGCTTTCCCATCACTTTTTAAATAAATTATTCATAAATAAATGTTTTGTACTGTTTGGCTGCTCCTGTGAGGCAGGTAAATACTATCTGCTGAGAGACATTTGCTGTTTCCTATCAGAGCTAACATTATGCTTGCTGTGAACTGCGTTCCAGGTAGTGAGCTTTGGGGGAAGACTCACACATTTTGATGCACTGACACAAAGTCCTCTTTAGGACTTTATATTCAAATGTCATAGTGATGGATGTTTCTGGCTGAGCAAAAACATGGAAAGTACTGGAAACTATCTCACAAAACTGTGAAATGGTATAAAGTGGGAAAGCAAGGCTGGAAGTTACTTGAGTGTTACACATGTCAGCAGTTACAAAATGAGGGCGTATTTGTAGTGTATGAATGAGAAAGGGAAACTGCTGCACGCTGGGTATTGTGGGCAGTAACACAGCCTTGAGCCCTGCAAGGGACTACAGCAATGCCCAGAGGTGGTCAGAAGGTGCACACTCGTGGGACAACCCCACAGCCAGGACATGGAACAAAGAAGCAATTTCAGCCCCCAAGTCCAGGCTGTAACAGTGCGTTGCATTGGATACGGCATGCCCTGGGATTCACAGTGTATCCTTGCTTTTGCTGCACGTCACATCACTGCTCTGGGCAGATGTTTCCCTGCCTGATAAATGAAAATAATGATGTTCCACCACAGTCTTTGAGAGGTCTGGAGGGAAAGTGCAAGTCAAATCTGTCAGAGGTGAGGTTTGCAGGAACAGTAACTGATAGATACAGAAAAAAGACTGACAGGAATTCAGGCATGCAGCCCTTGAAGTTTGTGGGAGAGGTAATATCTTTTATTAGTTCTACTGATACAGATAGAAGAAAACAAACAAATCCTTGAATGGTTGTGTACCTGAATGTTTGTCTTACTCGCCCCATCACCAAACCCAACAGTTGTTCAAATAACAGGTATTACCTCTCCCTGAAAACCTTGTCTCTCTAATATCCTAAGATCATCACAGCTGCGACACTGCTGTGAGACCTCACTATTACAATGCTAATAAATGAAATCTTTGTCACCTGATGTCTATGGATGAAAGGCCGAAATGAAGGCACCAGGGAGCACCTCTTGACCTGCTACAGTCACCACATATCTGCTCGGAGATGGCTCTGGATACAGCTGGATGTTGTGTGTTGGTGTTTGAGCAGGGGGTGCCAAAACTGCCAGTGCACTACTGGTTTTTCAAGATCAGGAGCAGCCCAAGGCTGTGCTCGGATAACCACAGGCAGGGATCACTGCCTGGGCTGCTTGAGAGCGAACAGTCTGGGTTGGCTCATGAGCTACAGGAGCCAATGAGTCCAAATTGCATGGCAGCCGTTGGGGTTGTAGCCATCAGTGAGTGGCTCTGTGTTGGTTGCAGAGTGAGCAGTCCCCTGCAAATGAGAAGTCCATGAGGTGCCAACATCCAGACTCTCACTTAACTCGACTGTGCCAGGTCCCACTCCATAGCCACCAGTGAACACCCCCAAAATGTCTCTGTGATGCACACCTCAATTTCTGGTGCACCAGCAAGTAAAATAACAATGTATTATTTTAATAGTGTTAGTAGCAACGTGTTTGTGCAAAGCTGTGTTTGGGGAAAGCCACATTTGGCTCTTTTTGTCCACTTAGGTGATGCTGTGGTGGCTTTATGGAATATAGGGCAGTCTCACTGGCTCATGTGCTGAGGACTACTGCCCTCAGAGCTTTGCTCTGCATAAGTCATCCTGGCATCTCACCAGCATGTGTTATCAAAAATGTTCCCAACTTAAATGCAAGATCAGAATCAGGGGTCTGGTTTGCTAGTGGGAGCAACTCCCAACGCCCTGTTGTGACCCAGCTGCTCCACAGCCACACCTGCCATCCCGCAGCCAACAGCTGGTACTGTCCAGATAATTTTGGATTAATTGGGTTTCTGGCACACCTGACTCAGCCTGGCTCACAGCCCATGTGTGTTTCTAGAGGCTTTGCAGCATGCCCAAGGGGATATGCTTTTCTTTTTTCTCAAAACCACAACCTGGGCAGGAGTCCATACAATCAAATCCTGTCCCATGTTCACAGAGCTCTAAAGCAGAACACAGCAGAGGTATATCATAGCAAGATTTGGGGATAGAAAGTGAAGAATATAGTGTGCCATAAATCAGGAACTGAGGAAGGAAGCCAAGATTTTGCCAAGACAGAAGGGCAAGGATTTAATTTCCTGTAAATTAAGTTCCCTTTAACTAATCCCAAGCAGACAGGACCTGCATAGCATCTCATATGAAGGCCATTGTCAGCATCTCATTGCCTGCTGAAACTCTTCCTGATCTGAGTAACTACCAACACTCTCTAAAGCGCCAAGCCCTCAGCACACTACCTGGAATTTGGTTATCTCAGTCAGTGGCACATGGTGTCAGTTCATTCTGTGATTGCCATAAAAGCTGATACTGGTGCTATGCTCCCACTCCAGGTGAAACAGCATGGCACGTGTTCCCAGATAAGTCCTTGTAGTGAAATCGCTATATAATGAATATACAGATTAATCTGAGAGCCTGTGCTAATGAGACCAGTGCAAAGTTGTCTGGAATCCCAGAGGGTCTGCCATTCTACTTCAATATGTACCACTTTAATATGAGGGAAGGAAAGATTTTGCTAGTGGAAGCAAGCATGAATAATGTATTGCTGTGGATAATGGTAAATAGTCATTACATATTCTTCCCTTCCTTTAGATGTACCGTGCATATGTTAAAGACAGTCTTTGTTCAGAGGAAAGGATTACTTTAAACAGGGAGGTGATGCACAGTGTCTTGCAAATTACAGTCACGTGAATGTGGCAGATGGTGCCATGGTGTCTGACAGCTGCCTGTGACATCAAATTAGTTACTCAAGTCAAAAAGGCCAACTTTTGCTGGATGTGTTTGTGTTTGCAAGGTATAAACAAAAGAGGGGAGGCCTCTTAGGCCTGTTTGTAAGAAATCTGTGAAGGTTGTTGAGTAAAGACCCCATGTCCACTCTCTTTGAAAATCCTGAAGTAGCTATTGAGGTAGAAAGCTTTGGGAACACATCTGCAGCTGCAGAGATCTGCTCCCCATGGAGCTCAGCTTCACAGTGAACCATCCCCTTAAAAGCCTGTAACTCCTAGTGAGAGTAGCTCTAGCTAAAATGGGGTCAGTGGAAGGATTGAAGGAGAACGATGAAGGAGTCACCTTGTGGAGCACAGATGTTCCTTGTGCTCAGCTACAACTGTGAGGTTAGTGCCTGCACTGGCACCAACCACTCTCAGGTCAGAGCCAAAAGGAATTTATCCAAGTCCGAGCAATACCACAGCAAGGTCACTGCTGTGTACTTATGATCAGACACGGCTAACTGGAGATTGTTCAACAGCCGGTCTGAATGGAGGTTGCTATTATTTAGAAGTGACTTGAGGATACATGGATCGAGTCCTGCACTGGCATTACAGATGGCAACTGACTGGAAATCTCTGCACAACTGATGTAAGCTTAGCTGCTGGGAACTTGTAACTTTTAAAAAAAAAGCTGTCCCCACTTCTGATCAACGCACAGCTAGAAATCTCTGTGCTTCAGTGCTCAGTATACAAACAGGGAAATACTCCCTGCATGGTTTTTTCTTATTTAAATTGTTAATTGGGTCAAGGATGTCCTCTTATTACAGCCAAATTCTTTATTAGTCATGGTGGTGGGAAAGGCTGGGCTTCTCAAGAAACATCACCTAGATACAGGTCCCACAGGACGGCTGGGGAGCTGTGAGTCTGCTGTTTCAGTCCTAGGCAGTATGTGGTGATCTGCTGGAACTCCTGGGTGGCATCACTGAAATATTGAATTATTCAGCCCCATGGCTCAAGGGTGAATCATAACCAGACTGCTGCTGTCACGCTGATAATATCTTACAAACCCTATGTTAGAGTAGTGTTTGTGGCACGGTTCATTGCCTTGTCACAACCACACATGCATTCCTTCATACTTGCTCCTGGACCAACCGAGGCAGATCTCTGTAACAGCCATGGTTCCTGGCTGGCTGAGGATGTTGCAGCACTGGCTTGAGGAACAAAGCAAGGCGTATGACCTGTACTGATTCCATCAGATCCATCTGTCCTGTTCTACACTTACTTTAGATGCAGTCTCAGTTTGAACCTGTCTGTGGAACATGCTTTGCAGCAAACTGGGCAGCCCAGGGTTTGGAAACAGGCTGTGTGAGCAGCCGCGTCCTTCTGCGTGCTCTGCGGAGCTGCTGAGTGAGAAGTTACCTTCTCTACCTGTTCACTGCTGTGTTCCTTGCCAGAGGTTAGCACTACTTCTGATTGGACAGCTAGAATTGTTCACTAGCCCAATTCTATCAAAATGATCTGGATTAGTTTAAAACATTGCTAATAGTAGGTTTTTGTTTGTTGAATTTTTTAAACCCATTTTGACAGAACCAGGTTAGACAGCAACTATATGATCAGTTATGCCAGCTAGTGTCAGAGGCTGGTAAGCTCTTAACTTACCTCAGCTCAACCCAGGATGATGACAGCCCACAGAGCCTAAGATCTGTCTCCATCTCTGGTGGCAACTGGTCCTATTTCAAGCACATAGGGCATGGATGTAAGCAGATGTGTTAGACCCTGGCTGACATCTCCTTGAGGGAGACTGCTGGGAGTTGTGTTTGGAGGGAGAGCAGGTTGATGGGGGAGGAAGAGCAACATGAGGGAATTCCGGCCTGCTTTGTGCTGGGGTTGGAGCTCTCACATCATCTCAACCTGCTTTGCAATAACTTGTCTTCATGCAGGGTGTGTCTCTTCTGTTTGCCCTCTTAGGGCAGACAGGCTGTCTCTGGCCTGTCCACACACAGGGAATAATATGGAGAAGGGAAAGGGCATACTCAGTGGCGTGGAGATATGCAGTGGCTTTAAAGCTGAAAGGAGTCTTCCTGTTCTCAGTGGAGGAAGTTAAAAGGCAGAGTTAAAGTGCCTTTGTTCAGCTCAGAAAATTAGCCTGGCCAGAGAAGGGCAATCACAAGGGAGGGGCTAGATGTAGGACAAAACATCCACTTAGAAGAGCTGAATTCTTCCTAAAAGGTCAGTGGAGTTAGCTTTTTACTCTTGAGAAGCACTGATGCATTGCAGGTGAAAGCCTGCTGCAATGTGTCAGAGTGGGAACAGGAGGAAATTCGAGCATTTGTAGAAGAGAATTCTGGTTCATTAAATACTTGAGGAAACTTCTGAAAAAGAAATACACCATCCTCCAGGATGTCTCTTATTGAACAATTTGATCTTGACGGTACCCACACTCCAGAGTTACGATCAAAACCAGACTTCAGTTATTAAATTCCTACTTTTAGGCACTTTTTAAGTGCCTTCAGTTATTAGATTCCCAGCCTGAGGCACTTGGGTTGAATTTTCTGCAGTAAGTTTTATAGCTCTGAAGGCCCTGGTTCAAGAAGTTTAAAGATGAGAACCAAGGGCAAGTTTTGTTGCTGAACAACCTTCCTCCCTGAATTTTAAGATGTATGTTCGTGAAGGGAACTTTGTAAGCAGGTACAGTGCTCCACATGAATTTGCACTTACTTTGGAGCTCAAGACTGTTATCTTCCAGGATAAGCGACATCTTCTAAAACTTTGGCTTTGGGCATACCAGCTAGTGGAATAAGACCTGGTTTCCCAGCCTTCAGCCCTTGGCCCGATCCACCAAGACTACTGGAGATTTGCATTGAAACTTTTCAGATTCAATGAACTTGTGAAGCTGCATTTCTTCCCTTTATTTTGTTGCAACATTTCATAGTGTATTTTCTCTCCACTCACCCTTTGCTCAGGTAAGGCTGGATTTGGTGTTACGAGGACTGTGGCAGGGCTGGGAAGGTGGGACACTAAATAAATAATGTCTACAAGATGTTTCTCTTCCCCTGTGGTGCTGTTAATAACCCTTCCTCTATGAAGCTGTGCCAAGTTTGTTTGCCTCGTCCAAGCCCAAGCAGAGAAAAACCAACTCCTTTGGCTTGTTTAATCACTTTCATCATCCAGCTGCTGCTCCCAAAGTCTCTGATGCAGAGTTTCTGGAGCAAAAGGAATACAGACAATTTCAAACAGCTTAAAAAGGAGAGGAAGGGGCATGGTGGCAAAATTCAGAGCAACAAAGAAGTAGAATCACTTCTGCCAGCACCGTTCATCTGTATTTTTGAGATTACTTTGAAGCTGGTGAATCTGAAATTCCTCATTAGAAGCCAGTGGTAGATATAGGAGGTGTGCTTCTCATCTGTGTACAAGGAGATCATTCCAACCATGACCTCCCTCTATCCACTTGATCCAACACTTACTTCAATCAAAGAGGTAATTAAGCTCCTGAGATGAGAAATCCCCAAGGTTCATGTCCTGAATTTAGTGCAGAAAAAGTTCTTAAATAATAAAATATCAGAACCTGCAGTTATTGCTGGAACCGCACAATGCCTAAGGCATAAATACAAGGGAATAACTTTTGTCAAGGATATTCTGCTTGCCCTAAAGCACACTGCAGGAGCCGAAGCATGTACAGCCCTGGCATGCCAACCAGGACTTTACTGAAGGTAGTTAGTTGATAAATGGTAGGGAAAACCATCACGGTGGACATAAGAGAGAAGCAAGATGCTGGGACTGCAGAGAGGTTGAGTTGGTACAGCTTCTTCCCATTCATTAGCTCGAATGCTGATCCAAATGCAGAGCTGGCACAGCTGCAGATAATGACGGGGGAGCCAGGAGGAACACTGTCAACAGTAGATTTTTCATCAGAAGCTGCCATTTTGTTGAAATAAAAGCTGTCAGGAGAACACATCAATAGCGATTTTGGTTGAGGAATCCTCTATGTTGTTTGATCCCAACAAAATGGATATGATACGATCCGTGTAGTGCATTCAGATTAAAATGGCGCTGCAGTATGTGCATGAAAGGGCCAGCACCATCTGTATGAAATGGCTTGATGTCTCCATGTGGAAGAAAACAAGCCATTTCTTTTCTCCATTAGAAGATGCTAGTTTTCCCTTGGGTTTGAGGTGAAAGTAGCATTTAAAGGACTGGCATTTCCTGCAAAATAGAAAGTTGGTTTTTGATGAGTTTAAAGATGTAGCTTAAGAGGAGAAAGTCTAGTGCTGTCTCTGAGGCCCAGAGAACTTGTTTAGAAGTCAAGACAAACTGAGGCTGCTCTGCATTTCTTGTACACAAAACATTTCTGATCTCTGGACACTTTAGAAAGGGCTAGTCTCTGTCCCTGATCTAAAAGGAAAGAGTCAGTGACATATCCACTGTAAAGCACCTTTCAGGCATCTGGAGTCTTTGTGCTATCCTGCAGAAAGTGCTACTTGGCATATCCAGCAATTCCAGTGATAAGCACAGCAGCATTTGGATTCAGATCTGTGTAAGGACTTGAATTAAAGAAGAAAAAAAATGCACACGTTATCCCATTAAATTTTATTATCTGAGGTTTCCAAGAAAAAAATCAACTACCACTGAAGTAGGCAACACTGCCCAATTCCACCCTCTCGAAAATTAACTTTTCTCTATAGTCTTGCTTCCACCATTAAGGCCCATGAATTTTCATATCTGAGATTCTTGGTACAGCTGTCCCTGGGGCTGTCAACTCATGAACTCCCATTTTGCTGTGGGTAAAGCAGATTACTTTTAAGTGGATCAGTCCAACACATTCATCATTTGATTTTTTTCTTTCTGGTCCACACAGGCAGGAATAAATGGCTGGGTCATCAACCCTTTGTTGCTCCACGTTCAAGCATGGTTGCATTTGTACAGTTTTCTCTTGCAGTCAGGCTTTTGGCGTCAGAAAATGTCGCTTGTTGTCTCTAGGGCTATTGTGACTGTGTCAGAGATTTTCCACGCCCTGGCTAATTATGCTGTGTATGTCACTGGAATGGGAGAGCTCCTTTGGATGCCATCTGCTGATCAGCTTATGCCTTGAAGCAGAAAAATTGGGTGCCCTAGTAATTATGATTCTAACTTCTGTCATTGCACATGCTCTGCTTGTTTTCTGTAAATGGCTGATCCTTTCTGAGTCTGCATAAATATTTTGGTTGTTTCCTTCTCCTTCACCCCAAAGCAAGGGATTTTATGCTGCCTCTGGAGGCTTCCCAGAATTTCCTGGCTGTTGAATCAGGGTCATGTTTCAGATCACAGGGCTTCAGTTTCTGGTGCTTCTGGTTAACAATATGTTTGTCTTTCCCTTGGCAAACATGGTCTTAAAGGGGCAGGCTGGAAAGTGTCTGAGGTCTTTCGTTAAATAAAATTGCTGTTGTACCAAAAGCTACAGGCTATGCTATGCCCGCATGTTCCCTAGCTCCACTCTTCCTCCTTCCACTCGCAGTGCTCAGTGTCAGGTTTGTGTCTTCTTTTTTTCACCTGCATGAGGAACTATTAGGTGGCACACAGCACCCTGTGGTGACAGTCAGCACAGAGTGGTCCTAAAGCATCCCTAAGAATTATGGATAAAAGCCACCAAAGGTGGTTCAAGTTGGCTGGAATCACAATTAAACTCTAGGTCAGGCTCTGCTCTCCAGTGCTGCTAACCTGGCTCTGAAAAGTAGCATTCTTTGAGCTCAGCTCTGCAGTCTGTTCCTCCTTTCCTCTTCCATTCTCTTAAGCTTAGTAATCCCCAGGAGCACCTGTGTGTCCTTCTCAGAGTATCCTTCTACAACCACGTGTTTTTTTTCTCATTAACATCACTGGAAGCACATGTGATTCCTTTCCATCCTGTAGTCTCAACGTGGAGCTTCCTGTGATGCTCTCAGGTAACATACACGCTAGTATCAGGCAGAGTACCTATAAAAACCAGAGGACCAGAGACAGCCTTGAGAGGCAACCTAGTGGGCAAAATAGCACAAAAAGATACAGCTTTTCCACCATGGAAATTGTCTTATGCCTTTAAAACTGAGCTACAATACAAATGGGTCAGAGTTAACCTAAAAAGTACCGTACTTCTGAGAGGTAAACTCTGCTTTGTCACAGTAGCATTTGTGTTTCACGCAGCAAGCAACAGGCACTTCTAAATTACCCACACGCACTCACATAGACCTATGATAAAGTTCAGAGCTGCAGGCTAAACCTCTCAAGACTTTAAAAGCAATCATTCAGCTTTGGCCTTCCCTCTTATAGCAGCAAGAAAGTGCTCAAGGGCTGACAACGGCCAAAGGTATTAGGCACTTGAAAAGCATCAGTGGTCTGGGCAAGGTGTTTATGTTTAGTGTGCTTTGACCTGGTCAGCAGCACTCCTGCCTGCTTGTCTATCTCCTCCAGCACTGTCCCCCTTCCAAAAGCACTCAGAAACTTCCAACAGACACTTTTATTTCAGCGATCAATCTGCAGAAGAGCTTCCTTCCCTCATTTCTGCCTAGTCCTTTGTTGTCCTGGCCCCATCCTGAAGCTCAACACAGGCAGTACGTAGCTGGGACAGAAGGCTCATATCTCACCAATAGGCAGAGGTGGTAACACATATTTAAGCTCACTGGAATGAGCCAGTTACTGGCTTCCTAATGAGGTGCATGGCCACTTGCTTCCTTTCCTGGCATGTCTTGAGCTACCCAGCTGTAAAATCATGCCATTGTTCCCATCAGCAAAGCTGCACTATGTCATTTGAAGAGGTTTTTATAGCTCCTTGCGAACCCAGCGTAGTTTTCGTGGTGATAATTCAGGCTTTCGGATTTATAGATGGATAGAAATGGCAAAACCCAAAAATAATCTTGACAGTGTAATTTCAGAGACCCAATAGATTTTCAAAATGCCCTTTTCCTGGAGTGCTGTACCTGCCACACAGAGCATCTACAGTACCGTGTGGAAGCAAGGCATGGGCATGTCTGGGCTCCAGGGCAGCTCTGCCGCAACAGGACTACAAACCTTACACCATCCAGAGCTAGAAGAATTAGTCTCTGTTGCATGAGTTTTAAAGCTTGGCCCTATTAGTCCAGGCTGTAGCAGCTTCTTTGGTCTCTGCTGGTGCCCATGTGAGGAAGACAAGGCACCTTCCAGCATGACAGCCATGGGGGCAGCCTCTGTAACTCATTTATAATTGTCCCACAGGGGTAAAGCAGCCAGCACTCTGCTCTCGTACTCTGTCATGTGTTCAGATTCGCATGCTTTCTGTCAGACCTTCCACACCTGGCACTGCTCTTCTTCATGCCTGCCAGACAAATATTAAATACTGCCACTCCTTTTACATGTAAAAGCATGTAAAACTGTGGAAAAGATGCTGCCTGGATTAGGAGATAGACCTGGACAAACCTTGTATCCTAAAGGGCAGACAACTATTTATGGAGCCCCATTCTCCCAGGCAGGGAAGAGGCAGCTAAGCCTGAAGTGCTATTGTTTTCCCAGTGAACCTGCACCAGAGATTGGAGTGGGCCAGAGAACCAGTTATTGGCCATTTCCACAGCAAGAACTGAAAGAGTTCCCTCTCTGCAGTCAGCAAGTCGCTACTTAAACTCCCCCCTTGTTTCCACTATATGCTAAAGAGCCATTACAATCCTTGTTTAAAGAAAACACAGAACACTAGGCCTACAGTTTAGCTTTTCACTCAGTCCTTCAAGATTCAGCTTTCTTATTTTGGGAAAGAGCATGATAGCCCTGGCCTCTAAAGTGCTGAATGAGTTCATTTACCTGCAGAAGAGCTTTCATTCTCAGTAATGACCCTCTTGGCTGTGCTTCTTAGACATTACTTAGGTATTTGAGGGCTGCTCTCTAAGGGGGCTTTCACAACAGATGTGGACTCTGGGGTTATTTAAAAAATGCAACTTCCTTCCAATAGCCACAAACCAGTAAAGTTGTTCAAAGGACTTGTACAAAAAGCCAAAATTATTCCTTAGGGAAAAAATGAAGCCTGCGGTAGGAATCTGTGTGTCTGATGAGCTGCAATCTCCAAGGATGGCTTCGCTTCTCTTTGATGCCTGCTGTGCCTGGCTTATGCATCAGGAAGGGATTTCTCCTTGGGAAGTAAAATTCTTAGTTTCATCTATTTTCATTCAATTCCCTTTCTAATTCCATGCTGAAACAACAGGCAATTCTAATCCTCCACAATGGGAACACAAGGAATGGCTGTACTTACAAGTGCAGGCACCACCAAGTCTAGTAAAAAATTAAATGGGATTAATTTAACCATATTATATCCCTGTATCGCTCAGAATCATAATCACATTACCCCTGCTTAAAATTAATTGTGCGTCAGCTGAGCTGTGGTAGGTGTGTATGTTTTTCACCTGGAGCAGATACCAAGTCATACAATGTAATTTAATCCTTTTTCATTACAAATGAAGCTAAATTGCTCCATCTTTCCTTTCCAGTGGCTTGAGAGGAGGCACACAGGACTGCTAATGCTGCTGAGCAGATGCACGGCCTCTTGCTTAGCAGCTTGGGCTTCCCTTAAGAATTGAAGTGGCCTTGATTTGCTTCATCTTAATTTGCTTTAGATAAACTCAGTCACTTCAAAAAGTTCATTTAAAATAATTGTCATGAGTATTTTGTTGAAGACAAGCCCACAGCATGTTAAATTTGCTTTTCTCTCTACAAGCATTTTTTTCCTACAATGGATCAAAAAAGAGCAGACTGTTGAAAGTGAGTAGCAGAACCAATACAACCTTATTTCAAAGCTTCTTCTAATTTGTTTCCCCAGGTTCGATTCTGACAGCAGTTGAGCTTCAGTAGCTGTTTACATTTAGCTCCAATAACATAAGATAATGTACTATTAACTGCTAAACTAATGATCCTAGACCTAGCATTTTCATTGGGACCTTGCCCCATTGAGCTGACACTCCTCAGATCATTTTCTCTCTCATTAAAGTAATTAAAGTCAACGTTTTTGGAAAGGCCTTCAGGCAATCAAAGACAGAGCTGATACTAATAAGCAAAGCAACATCCACATTTATGTTTCTTTTGATCTACAGTGTAATTGCTGGTAAGCCAGGCACACGGTCTATGGAGCTAGGGTTTTCTGTATATACGTTTAACCTGCTTCAAGGGGAGGTGACAGGCAGCTGGAACAGAGCTGTTCCCCTGCAGCCATCGTGGTGCTTTGCTCTGGGGAGGCAATTTGGGCTGACAGTGCAATGAAGATGCCCCCAGCATCCTATTCGCCTCTGGACCTTCTTGTTCCTGCACTACAATAGCCAAGAGCTGTCTTCGCTGTGATAAAGGATTTCATGGTGAAGAAGGCAGAAAAGTAGAGGGAATGGGGATTCTTTTAAGTGTGTGTTTCTGCTGCAAAGGCATTCAGTGAGCAAATATACACTGGGTGATCAAGGACTGTGTAATGGGTGGATGATGGGAAGAGCCTTGGCAGACTTTAGTCCTAATCTAAATTCTGCTGGGGGATCTGACCTACCTTGCCTGCATTTCCCCATTTGTGAAGACCATTTCATAGCAGTTTGCTATTACAGTTTCACTCAGAGAACACCACCATACAACCACATCACATGGCTGCTTCGTTCTTCTGTAGGTATTCCCCCTACAAGTGGCGCTCTGAACGCGCTCAGCTAGCAAGGAAAATAGCACTACCCTTTAGCTACAGGCACCATCAGCTCCCTTGGGTAATGGCAGTCCTGCTGGCCCCTGCCGTTGTCACACCACAGGAGAAAGGTCCTGCAGCCAGGGAGCATTACTTCTGAGTAACAAAAGCCTTATTGTAACCATGTCTTTGCGGTACAGAGATGGAGATGATGACTAAGTCCTGTCGTCTGTAAGCATGAAACTGAATTTTGAGGAATAAAACTGATAATATTGGAGTGTAGCCTCATAGCTTCCATAGGAGGCCTGTCCCTTCGTTTCCTTTCAGCGTGCATTGCCTACCCCATCACCACCTTCTGTCCCCGCAGCCCATTGCACAGGAGGAGCCCTCATGGCTCATTACTGTTGAATAGGATATTCTTCCTTCCTTTGTGCTGGTTCTGGTGGTGCTCATTTCCTGTCTGATGGGTCAATTCAGCCAGCTAAAAACAGGCTTGGTTTTGGGTCAGTGAGACGAATCTACTCGGGGAAGGACTGCCCCGGGCTTGGAGCTGGTTTGAGGTAAGGGAGAGATGAGAGATCTAGGAGCAAAGGGAGAAGGGGAAGCAGAGCTGTTAGATCAGCTCATCCCATCTGGTGAAGCTGACGCTTTTAAAGCCTTTAAGCTAAGTACTGCAATGCTGTATTTTTCCCTGCTGCTCTTAGAAACTGTGACTGTTCTGCTGCTTCTGGAGCTTTTCTCTCTTACCTCTTCTGTGCATCGTTCCATGTGGAATAGCCACCACAGGCCTTGCATTTCATTTCAAACACCTCAGCCCTCCGCTATCGGTTTCCTGCAGTACAGGTAAATGGTTGCAGCGTGCGCTGGGGAGATTTGGAAATTACATTAGTTCTCTGTGCAGGAGCACTTGACTGACTTTATCCCTGTTAGAGAAGCAGTGCCCAGGACAAAGCCAGAGGAACCAGCAGCATAAACTACACTTGGAAATCACATACAAATCTTGTAAGAGTTTTTGCATAGGTTCTTAACTGGTATGGACAGAAATTTTGAAGCTTGGTGTTAATTCTTTGGAAAGTGTCCAGACTTTGATAGGAGCGTTGTCCTTTTGTCTGTCCCCTGTTGATCACCTTTCTATTGAGCCCGAAAGCCCAGGAGAAGCTCAGTTAATTATTTTCAATTGTTTTCTTGAGGCAGCTGATTAAAAGTGACTGAGGCCATAATGAAAGCTGACCAGCTTTCCAAACTCTAGATGAAAAGCATTTGGGTTTATTCCCTTAGGCTGGAGAGGGAAAATTGGAATTAAAGCTAGGGGAAGAGGGAGGAACAATTAACAAAATTTCTCAGGAGGGACAATTATGGAAATAAAGCAGCTTTATTGTAGAAAATCAGTATTGCTCGTGAAACAGTTATCTAAGCAGAGCACGGTGCAGTTCATTATTTTGTGTGTAAATCAATATCGTTTAAGGATTTTGAAGAACAGATCATCTTACTGTTGCTGTTATCCTAAAAGCAACTGCTGTAGTAAGCGTACTGTTCAGAGGCTGTGCTCTCAATGGATGCTGCCAGCTTAACCTGGAAGAATATAACTGACATGTCTGCAGTTTTGTGACAAAGGTTTAATTCGGCTTTGCACAGACCTGATCTCAATTTACACAGAGAAATCCTGCTCCAGACAGTTGGTATTCCTTATCATGGCAGATTACATGTTTGCCGAGTAACTCTTTCTGAATCTTCTGCAACTGCCTGAAATCATGGCTCAGAGGTGAGCTGCTGTCTTCTATCAAACTAGAATGGACTTTATGGCGTTTATGATAAGCATCTCCAGACATCTTGAAAATGCTGCTTGTTATCACTTGTATACAGTTGGCTTTTTCAGCAGTGGTGTGGAAAAGAAACAGCTTCAGATCCTGCATACACGGTAAAAGAAAGAAAATGTGTTGTGACCCAACTGGTTTCAGGAATTTGAGGAAGCAGAAAGGAAAAACACTGGGCTTGAAAGTTTGGTTTGATGTGAACTAACCTCTTAACTCTTTGTTTGCTGTTGTGTTCTTTGCTTTGCTGTGAAAGCAGCACTTGAATACTGTGGCTTTAGAAGATGCCAGGAATCCTAGGCTAGGTCTTTCTTTCCTTCTGGGAAATGGAGCCTAATTTTCCTAATAGCTGTTATTTTTTTACTTTCTCATTCTGGTTGCTCTATAGAATCCCCTTCACATTTTAGGAACTTGCCTTTGCAAGACTTGTGTAGCAGGAAGGTGGACTCGGTGTGTTTGTGGAGGGCTGAGAATTGGGATTACCGTGCTTTCCCTTTGCCATCTGTGTCACAATGGGAAAATTGCTGAAATGCTCGGTGCTTCAGTTTACAAACGGAGAGTCAGTGACCCCTGCAGTAATTACTTACTGTAGATGGAATTGGTCGATACTTGAGATAGTTTGTACTGCACGATGACACTTGATTTACACTTATTGGAGTTTCAGTTATCACTCTGCCAAATGCTTTTGAGTTAAGATTGTGTATGTGCCTGCTTCCATCTGAGCTATTTTGAACAGTTTCAGTCATTTCTGAGAATGAGACGTGGAGAAAATATGTCATTAGGTAGCTGGAAAGGGTGGCCGCAGTGACCTTACTGCTAGCATTTATCAACCTTCAGCATGCTGTTTTGGAATATTAATGCTTCTTTAGGGTACTGTTTAGTATGGAATTATCCTGTATACTGAATGCTTTGCAGAGCACATGAAAAATAGTCAATGGCTAGATGCATACAGTGTAATAGTTAACACAACAAAGCAGGAGAACTTGCCCAAGTATCATAAGTGGTCATATACATCAGGGGTGTTCACAACCTGGTGCTCTTATCCCTTCCTTGACGATTCTTTTGGGGGAAGGATATTTTACTTTTTCTGTGATCCAGAAAAAATCATTAACAGCTCAGCTCTTCTGGGACTGGAGGTAGGAAGGTAAGTGGTGGATTGCGGGTTGTAAGGGGAGTTGTGGGTGACTGCAAACAATTATTGACTGAGCAAAGGCAAAGTCAGTATCCCCTTAAAGGGATGATCAACCTTGTTCGTTGGAACAGACCCCTATTGTTCCATCTACTTGGTGCTACTTAATTCAAACAATGTTGTGGTGGTGGGTAGGATTTCTGTCTAACTGTGCACATTCCCACCAGCATCTGGCAGGGGAGGAGTAAAAAGCAGAGGTAAACTGTGAGGGAGGAGAGCAACTGAGCTTCTCAAAGTTTGTGGTAGCCAATTAGGATGTGTAGCTAGAAAAAAATTCATCTTAAAAGGCTTGTGGTGCCCACAGGGTATCATATTTTGATAAGAAACCAGGAAAATAAGGCAATAGTAGAGACTGTGTCACATACCTAACTAGGCAAGATGTGTTGCTTCTTGGGGACAGAGCTTGGACAGTGTTGGGTTCAGTGTTTGGGTAAAAAACAAAAGGCCAGAGTTATGCTGTTCCAAAATTGCAGGGGCTGCCATTTTTCCATCTTACTGGCCTCTAAGGAGTAGTGATTAGTCTGTTCAGGCCTTGTTGTGCTTCTTTCAGCCAGTCATAAAACAGACTTTTTCCTGTGACGGTTGTAACAGTGCTGAGCTCTCAACATGGACGCTAAGCTCAGTTAATTTAAGTGCTTTGCTCTTTGGATGAAAACTGAATTTTAAGTATTGCTCTGTTGAATTCCATCATGCTTTGCCCTCCATGCTGAGGGTATCCAGATGCATTTCAGACTGATAGATTCTCAGTGTGTTTCTTGCTGTGCTGTTCTTTATGGATTATTTTTACATCCTCTTAATTCCAGGACTCCATGTGCTTCTTATACAGAGGATCTGCAAAAGCTGTAGAGACTAAGAGAGGAGATTCCTTGGGTAAATGCTGGCCTTAATTAAAGTGCCAGAGTTTCATTTCATTTATGCAGGAATTTGAAAGTAATAGATTATAGCAACAGGAGAAGAAGAGGTCAAGTGAATGTAGTTCAAGAGGCTGGGCCTTTGTTCAGAGAGTGTAAAAATTTAGATAAGTAGCATATATTTGCAATTAACTTAAAATAGGTTCTTTAGTTCTTTCTGGCATTGGCCCACAAATAGGAATAATTTCTGCTGGTTTTGTTAAGGGATTGGGGGGTGGGACTGCTACAGAGGCATGCAAACATGTAGCTGTGATGTAACCCTCCTGCTAATGGCTTCCTGTATCAGCTCACCACGTCCTCCTGATATTTCACCTGATTGTGGCGGTCTAATTATTGGATGTCTGAGACTGACACCCTCCTATAAGCAATGAAGATAAATAGTCTCTCTGTGGTCTCTTTCGCACAGTCTCTCTGGGGAGTGCTGTGTCTTATCTACCTGAGACACCTCAGGAATACCTGTTTCTTTTCATTGACTGCAGGTGAGGCTTCTCTGACTAGCTTAGGCTTAGATCCTAACAGTTGTCTTTGGGACAGGAATTTGACCTATTGTTCCCATTAAGACTCCTACAAAGTTTAGGATGAAGCAGAGCCTGGCTTAGTCCTACAGCCAACCTCAAAGTTTCTTAAGGACATAGAGGCTTGTGATGGCTGCAGGTAGCTGGGAAGAGGAGTGCGATGCTCCTCAAGGCTCGTCTTCCCAACACTGGGTTATTTCATACGCATGGATACCATAGCAAGCTTCCTCTGTGCTCTCTGCATGTGTTGTGTGGTGTGTTTACTTGGCAGACCTGATCCCCTGCTATGATAGTGGATTTAGTTGGTTGGAAGCTGCCAACAAGCTGTCATCCTCGTGCTAACAGATGTTTCCATTCTTTTAAAACCCATTAGGTAGACAGTTTATTGTTCTCTCTTTCCCACTGAGGCTCTGTTGGAATAGTAGAAACTGGGCAAACTTTCCTGGCTATGTCTTCCAGGAAATGGGGCTTGGCAGGAAGGTCCCCACAACATGGAAAGAATCTGAATAGACTTATCTTTTGAGAACAGTGACAGGGCTCAGCTTTCTTGTACCAGCCGTGCCCTTCTGTTGTCCACTTGTGCTTGTTGTGCTGTAAGACCTTAGCATCTGGCTCTTCTCTAAAGACGTGAATCCTTGGCATATCATCCCCCAGGGAGTAAAGATGACCTATATGAGAAAAAATGTCTTTCCTGTACGGGTGCCAGAGCAGGGGCACAGGCTGCCCAGAGAGGCTGTGGGGTCCCTTCCCTGGAGACATTCACCCCCCGCCTGGACGCGGCCCTGTGCCCCTGCTCTGGGGGTGCCTGCTCCAGCAGGGGTGGGACGGGGTGAGCTCCAGAGGGCCCTGCCAGCCCCCGCCAGTCTGTGAGTCTGTGACCTCTGTCTCTGTGTGCAGACTAGGTGGGTCCCTTAAATCTGAAATCTCTAACAGATATCAAACTGTAATACTTTTAGGGTTAGGAAACCAAATCTAGGTAATGGTGCTTTGCGTCTGCCATGCTGGACTTGCTGTCTGAGAAGACTGAGAACTGAGATTCATTTAAGGTCTTCATCTTCATCACTGGGTGCAAATAGGAGAGAAATTCCCCCAAGTTTAGATGTCTGAGTTGCCACCTGGGCATTTCCTTTTGCGCAGTATTAGAATCCCTTAATTGCCATGGGAGGGAATCGGTACGTTAGCTTGCAGCTCATCTAACCCGCTGCAGCATAAGCTGAACTGCACCTTACGAGTGCATTTCCATTCACTGACTAAGGATGGTTGTGAATGCATAAAATTAAGTGAGATCGCCCCTGCCCTAAGGGTAGCAAGCAATCATTACCTGACATGTTGCATGTTCTCTCTCATTCCCAAGAACAGTTTATAACCATGGCTCTAATTCTGCTCACTGCTGAGCAACTGCACCAATATCATTAGAAATGATGTGTGGGAAATCTCATCCTTTGTGACCCTGGTTCTTTCTGCCTTTGAAGAGATGCGAACAACGGAAATAAAGAGTAATAGATGTAGATATCAGATTTATAATGCAGTTAGTAAAGACCAGAATCTTGCCAGGGGTATATTCTTTGTATAGAAATTAAGATGATCACAGGAACACCAAGTTAAATGGAACAGTTGTGAATGAAATCTCACAAAAGGAAGACATCTGTATTTCTATACCTCCACAAAGAAGTAAAGAATTATCGGAGTAGATAATCCACTACCCTAATTTTTGTATTGCTTCCTTTCCACTGTATCATATCCTTCCCACGCCATCCCTCTCTGTTAACTATGTTGTCTGCCCAGGGAAGAAACAACAACTATTCTCTTTGAAATAACAAATACTGCCAAAACAGTGGTGATGTCTTAAATAGGTTTCTGAGGTGCCCTGGGTGACTGAGGGAGAGATTGTGTTTGAAAGGTGCAAAGGAAGGCAGCCTACAAAGCATTTATGGGTGCTGCTGATTCTGCCTTGGAAATGGGCTCAAAGGACCCTTTGGTCATGATTGAAGGAATTGGCAGTTTGCTTCATAATTCTTCCCTATTCTTGGACAGCAGAGTTTGTTTTTATCTCATGCTCTAGTCTGTCATCTGTCTTCACCAACTGCTGACTGTCTTCGACATCGGGGAGTTATAGTTATGAAAAGTGTTTTGAAATGTGTGTGAGGGCAGAGTTAGCAGTGAAGAGTGCGGAACTGCTGAAAGATGAGATTTAAAACTGTGATACTGAACCTGTGCTGGATCTGCTGACATAGGTCTGCACAGCTCATTACCTGCTCTGTGATGCCCAAGAGTCCTTCGGTAGAGACAGACTCCTCTTTGTGCTGAATGGTGTGCAGACAGAAAGGGGAAAGAAAATCATGATTCTTGGTCATATATTTAACATACCCACCTTCATTTGAAGACTCTTAAAACTTAAGCAAGTTAGCTCAAGGACCATATGTTGTGAAGCATAAGCAATCCTGTGAAGCTCAAAGAAGGGTTGCTCATAAACTGGTTCATTTGTATCCAACAGGCGAAGCAACCATCTGGAAGCCTCACCCAGAAAAGTGTCTCTCTCATTCCCAGTGGAAAGATGTGTGATATAGCTCCAACAGCTCAGTGTGGATGATACTTGTTATTAATTTGACATCTTCTTTTGCCTAACAAGGAAATATAAGCTATATATCTGGGTCTCTTTACTTCCTTGTATCATACGACCGAGATGACCAGCTTCCTTCTAGATAGACGTCCTTGTACTGCGTTACTGAAGTAATGTGTTGCTTCTCTTCTACTCAGGTGGAAGCACCAAAAAAAAAAAAGTTCATGCTGACACGTGTGAAATGTCTTACTCTTAATTCCAAAAGTTGTCATGAAATTCGTGGTCACTTGAAAACATATGTGTGAGTTACACCTGCGTGTGGATTCTAGGAAGCTCCTGCTATGCTCTTCATGAATTATTTTTACATTGAACTGTTTGTGTTTCTAAGTGCTCAGCTGGTGCTAGAATTACTCTGAAGACAAATGTTCAGCAAAAGCAGATGCCTTGTTCAGGAAGCTTCTACTTCCTGGAGGACTATTTTTATCTTGTTGATGGGCAGGAACTTAAGCCGTGTTTTATGAACCATGGAAACAAGTTCACTCCTGAGGTCAGTTCTGTTTCCTCATGGTATTTTTGCCGCTGGTGGATGCCAGATACTTGATATGTGTGTGCTATGAAAACGTCAAAATGAGCAGAAAATATTTATTATTGTTTTAAGTGCCAAAAATTTACTTGGCTCTAGGAGAAATGAAATGAAGGCAGTGCCTGAGCAGAATAGGTTACTAGGTAATAAATGGAAGAGAGCACGTTCTAGGAATTCAAACAGGGAGTTCAGTGGAGGAGATGTAATTGTTCATGCAAACTGTTTAAGTTCATATTTATGCTGGAAGGGGACAGGAAAGGGTCTGTCTTTTGTATTCATGTCTGTATTCAAGCAAGGGCAGAACATGACTAGGAAACCAACTCCTTTGATAATGCCACTTACCAGATGGCCCATTAGTGATACGGCTAGATCTGCTCTCACGGACTTCAAACAGATCTCAAATCTAGGAAATTAATTTCCCATCTCTGTGTAGGGAGACAGATTCAAGGAGCAGGTCAGTAGGGGCAGGCGAGAATGGGAGACAAAGAGCGTTTTCCATCGTCTGTGACTGGGATAAAATAGGTCTGGGGAACTGCACTGATACTGAAACCAACCTGTCAGTAAGTATGTTCAAAGAAATGAAAAATAGATGGTTGGATGCTTCACTAGAATTGACTGATTTCTCCAACAGGGCCATTTGCTTCCTTTGAAAGGAAGACATTAGGATTGCTGCTTTGAATGTTGATGCTTGCAAAGTGTACCCAGCAAACGAAAGCTTTTGGGGACATGCATTAGATTCAAAGACACATGCACAGTCAGACAGGACTGACTAATACCTGCTAAGAGGAGACTGACTTGAAGCAATGAAGCCCTGTCACACAAAAAGGATGTAAATCGCAGCTGGAGAAGGTGCACTGGTTTATTCGGACTCTTCTGGATACTGCAGGTGGCCCTGCAGTTTTGGGAGGGGCTGTCTCACATAGGGAAGTATATATGGTAGGGGGGGCTTCAGGAGCAAGTGTCACGCTTGCAGAAAATGGTCAGTGAAGCCTTTTGAAATGTCACATATGATGAGGTTGATTTCTGAATGAAAATCAGAACCAGCTCTGATATTTAAACTTTTTAACTGATGTCCCTGTTACTTGCCCTTTATCTTTGTCATGTCCTTTGACAGTATCATCTTCACATTAGCTGTCTACCTTTGTCCATGTTACCTGATATTTGAAGTGAATACACTATTTGGGGATAGTTCTCTCAGTAGGTAAGACTATTTTAAGCTACAAAGCTTCTCTGAGAAGTAGAACTGAGGGTTTCATCTCAAGTATAAGTAACTCACTGAGTTCTTATTGTAAATACCCTCTCCTGCAATGTTGTATGGAGAGTGAGACATTAAATCCTTTAAACTCTTGGTACTGATCATTTGTGCTTCATCCTACACTGGCCTTGGCAGAGGGTGTACCGGGGGATGGTGCCCATATGAACATAATGTTATCATCTTAATTTTTTACTTTAAAAAAAAAAAAAAAGGCAGAGATTGCAGTTGTTTTCTTTGTGTCAAGGGAGCAAGATGGATAAAACCAAATCCTGTACCTGTATTCTGATTTCCATCACTGAAAATGAATTCTGGAGGTCAGAAGATTAGTAAATACTGGAGTTGTAAGGAGTTTTTTCTAGTTAAAAATCTTTAAATTATAGAATTGTAATTCACTGAATGCAAAACAACAAAAGAGGAGGTTAAAGGATGAGGAGAAAAACCAGTGTTGGCTTTAGGATTATTTTTTTTTTCTTCAGGGAGGGGGATCCTGTTTCTAAAGTCTGGAGATAAATTGCTATTTTTAAGTCAAGTCAGACAAGAACATCCACAGCAGTCTGCCTATGCATGGCAGCTTGGTGTGCAGGGCCTGTGGCTGTGGGGTGAAATCAGCCCTGCTGACTGGGGCTGCAGACACCCAAGAGACCTGGGGGGGGTCTGGGAGGTGCATGCTCAAGATGCAGCTCAACCTACCTGATCAGAGCAGACACAAGTTTGGCGGTCCCTTGATGTGAGATGTGTGGGCTCTTTTCCTTTAGTTTGGAGTGTGAAGCTCACAATATGTAATTATCTGGCAGGGCAATAATATCCAGCAGGAGGCCCTGCAATTAAATCCTAGTCAATAAATGTCCTGCAAGTGTGCTCCCAAATTCCTGGGGTACGGGTGACCAGAGGGAGACGGTAAAAAGTGAGGGCAGGAGATAGAAGGGCAGTGGAGGGAACTGCCTTTTGACAAGTTTTTCAAGGCCTCAGTTTTTTCTTCATTTCTCTTGGAACAAAAATATATTCCAGGCCTTCATTTTATTTTGCAATTTTTTTTCTTTCTAGTTGGCACAAGAAAGCATTCTTGAAAGAGGCGCTGTCTTGAGTCTCTTGGAAGGAGACTGAGCATTAACATTTTGTTTATTAAATAGGCCATATTTGAGGTGATATAAAATCTTGTAGGAGAAGTAGGATGCAGTTGCATAGCAAATGGATTGTGAACTCACTATTTTCACTAGGGTTCCTCTCTTTAGGAGAAGAATTATTGTACTGCTTTGTTTAAGAAAGAAAAAAATCTATATTTTTGTCTCTTGACAGTTCATTGGAAATTTCTCATAAAGGCTGGAAATCTTCCTGGGCTTGTCAGCCTCCTCTGAGAAGGGCAAAGGCTTTTCAAAACCTGGTGATCTGACATTGGGCACAAAATGTGAACAGAAACCAGAGGTCACTTGTTTTGCTGCCGGTACAGACAGGCCCAGAATCCTTTTTAGCAGAGGCTCGTTGACACCTAAATGGTTTTGAACAGTCTAATCTAGTTTTTGAGAAGCACATTGGGAGTTGTATTGCCTTTAGATCTCTGTCCTGTCCCTTGGCTGATGTAGCATTGTCGTGCGAGGGTTGGCAGGAAGGAATATGTACCTGCGCTTGACGTCTTCAACCCATAGTCCAGAATTTCACCTTCAAGATGCTTCATCAGCAATTTAAAATGTCAAATTTTGCACAAGAGTAGCTGAGGCTCAGGAAAGGTGAAGTTGGAGGCATTCAGATTTAGGAAGAAAGCTTTACTAAAGGACGATCTTGGCCAACTGTTAGCTCCTCACTTTGAAATGGTTACCTGAAACAGCAGCCCAGGTAGCAAACACTAACAGCGTGGCAGTGTTGTGCATCCCGGGCATTGGTCTTCCAAGCAGTTGGGACAACAGAAGGAGATCGGCAGCCGAGTGGGGAAGCCTGTGGTGGGGAGATAGGAGTGAAGTCAGCTGTGTTGAGTGCCAGTTGCAACCACCAGTGCTGGGCTAATAATAACTGGGAGTAGAAGAGTGCAGTCAGATTTCCACAAAACCTTCATTAAAGCAGCACTTAAATATTTTGATGAAAAGTGAGGACTTTCCAGTGGGAATCAATCATTTCAGAAATTTCACTGTGCAGAACTTTTTTTTCTGCATGCAGATTGTTCCCTAGAGAGGTGTGTGTATTTGCGTGGGTTTTTTGCTGTTGTGTTTTGTGGGAGGTTTTTTGTTTGTTTTTAAGCAATTTCAGGTTCGTTCTGCAAAAACAGTTCCTGAAAAATTTGTTACTGGATAGGACCCAGAATCTTTGCTTTTTTCAGTCCTGGTCTTTTACTTTTTACACTTTTTTAGACTTTTGCTAGAGGGAGGAAATCAAAGATGGGTAGACAATAAAGTGTAGAAATGTAGAAAATGTAAATTCTGTATTTTGTGGAAATGGTAAAAGGAAAAAAAAAGCCATCAAAACTTTCTATTTATAAACTGGAACTGCTGTCAAAGACTCTTCAAGATGCTTTTAGGCATGCTAGCTCTCTGGCAGTGAGAATTGCCACACAAATATACATGATGAGAGGATAAAAAGAGCTATGAAACCTATTCTTTTATTCTCGCATGTTGTTCAGTGTGCATCGTTGCTAACGTGTCACTCGCTATTTCAAAATCAGCAATTTATTCAGTGACTCAGGCTGTAATTGCTGTGTGTAAATCATACTTGTTGCTGAATATCTTGGAGAACGGTACATCAGAATCCCAAGTGGAATGCCTTGTACTTCCCTGTAGTTCCAGGAAACTGTCGAGTCTGGCTTTTCAGCTGATGTGCCAAACTAGAAAGAAATTGCCTGGGGAAAATGTCGCAGAATTGGCCTTTCCTCTCTGCAGTCCTGGTTGTCTTGAGCAGAAGACACAGACCTGTCTTGGAGTGAAGCAGGTGCAAGGAGGAGTGTATGCTGGACTTCTGCTCCCCTTCCTTGGCTCCAAAACTGAGCTTTATAAAAAGGCATAACTTGGAATAAACCAAGGGCAGAATTAAGTAACATCCCGCAATAAGCCTTGCCCACTGCTTAAGGGGCAAATCTTGTCTCCTCTCTCCCAGATAAGAGCATTTACAGGCATGTTGGGTACATGTACCCCCCGTCCGTCCCACACACTGCAGGAACTCAGTCCTCGGACAGTCCCTTTTCCAGCCCCCATCAGTCTTTCTCCCTTTGAGAACTGCCTGTGTGAAATGCTGGAAAAGCAGTTTACAAAAGTGCTGAACTGACACAAATCAGGTGAGGGGCAAGATAGTTAATGCACCCTGCTGGAAATCTGATCTGTCTTAGACCAACTCTAAGACACCACAGGGGCTCCTACTTCCGCATCCAGAGGCTGCTGGAGTCAATAGCTCTGATTCAATTTCTGTTGGCCTTTGGTTAAATTTCAGAAGTAGCTTCCACCTGTGGTATGGTCACTCTGATTTTTTCGCTTTTTTTTTTTTAATTGCTTTTAGGAAGAATGATGCCATGTACATCCACCTGGCAGTGGGGGAAAGAGACCCATCCTAATTTTTTTGGTCTTTCCACTCACGAGGACAGATAGAACATATGGCAGTGAAGTCTTTTTCTTCATGGCCCTAGTACTCCTCTTATATACCCCATGCATAAGCACAGTCCTGCTTTGTACTGTCTGCTTGCTGGAATCTGGGCATAAGAGCAAGGTTATCCATCAGAGAACTCTGCCTTGGTAGGCAGGAGCTTAGTGGCTCAGTGCCAACCAACAAACTCACGAACCACAACACTTCCTTCCTAGCCATGGTAGCAGGAGACATTAGGGACTACCAGGCAGCCTCATGGGGAGAAGAAAAGGGATGATTTCAAGTCAGAGCTGTGTTTTTCTCCTGTGTCATGAGTTCTGGCCTCATGCTATATGACTTCCAGCTCTTAATCAGGAAATTTAGCAGAACATGTAATGGTGTAACTAGATGGTGTGTTTACATTGTTTAATTGAAAGTACTTTCCCTGGAGGCTAATTACAGTGCAAGCCATTAAATCACAATTAGGATTTGTTTGAATATCCAAACCATTATGAATATAATTTCTGGAAAACAGAAGTGCAGTACTTATGGCTGGCCCCAGCTAGGTACTTACATTTCAATTTTGTGCAAGAATGCAGAATCTGATCACTTTTCTCAACTGGTGACCTGGCTTAGCAAATCTGTTATCTGCCACCAGCTGTGCTGATACCTGATACTTCTGAGAAGGTCAGTTCAGTCTCTTGAAGACTGTACATCTTTCTAAAAACTGTGGTTAGTAAGCACGTGAATGGAAAACCATAGAGTCTTTCATCTGCTGGAACCAGCTGATTCCTCAAAGTATAATGCTTTAAGGAAAGCATTTCTGATACTATGGAGTATTCTGATACTAGAAAAGGCTCCTGGCCTTGCATCATGATTTGTATGATTGGACATTGGAGAGAAAAATCTGTCCCTGACCTCATGACACTGCAGCTTGATGACCGTTTATTGCTCAGCTAAACAGTGGCCTGACATACAAGAGCACTGAAAAAGATGAGTTTGGCCCTTTGGCTCATCTGTGTTTTATAAAAAATTGTCTCTTATCACAGCATACGTATCGATATCTGTGTAGGTCGATGACTGCTGATACAGTCAGTAGCAGGGTACTACTGGTTGTTGGACAGAAAAAGTTATGGTTCTTAAATCTGTTTTTCCCACTCTGCATTTGACATCCCTGCTAAATCCAGTATGTAAAGGAAAAATCCAGCGGTTTCTGTAGCCTAGAGTGAAAAAAGGAAATTATAAAATCTTTATGGATGTGCTAGGAGCACAGAGGCAAGGCAGAGCTGCTGCATTTAGCAGGAATCCCCAGTTATGTGATTACTGGGGTATAATCAGGGCTAGAAATTTCTGTCAGATTGGTGTGTGAACAGTTGAGGTAGAAGCAGCAGAGATCTGAGTGTGTGTGGTGCACGTGCGTAGATCACCGCTGCCTTTTGCTGCGGAACATTGCTGTTGTGTCATTAAATCTCTAACACTCCTTTTTTCACTGAAGGAAGCTCAGGGTACAGTTGGACTGAGCTTCAGATTGCACTCCCTTCTCTGCCATGGAGTCAGTCCCGTACTCATCTAAACCACTGCATTTCCACTGAGTTGTTAATGCTAAGGCTCAGCCTGGGGTCTAGGACTCACCTCCTGTGTTTGTGTTTTCGTTTTTAGTGACCTCGCTGTAATATCAGTAATAGTTATTACAATTAAGATGTTAAATACAGGAAATCTAACTTCAGAGGCTCAACTGAAGCAAGTTATGTCTACAATGCACCAAAAAAGAAAATAAATATGAATTCTTTTTTACTGTTTAAAGTTTGAGGTGCACTCTACCAAGCTGGTAGATATTTGTTTAATTAATTAAGAAATACTCCTCCCTAACTAAGAGTCAAATCCTAAATCAAGTAAGAATATAGGATGGACCAAATACTGTGAGTGCTTGCTTTTGCTCTAAAAATAATTAGTTGTCACCTAGGCTTTCTAATAGTCTTATTCTAGCTATTTAGCATTGCTGAGCAGATGGGGTAGAGAAGGCAAGGAATGCACCCAGTTCCAAAAGACCACTATTACTAAGCTGAGAAGCTGAAGGAGCTGAGATTCGGGGCTTGCTGTGGTTACTGTGAAGGATTCAGATGCCAACTCCCTTCCCTGGACATGCGTGCGTGGTGTGTGCGTGCTGTGTGGAGAAGGCAGGCGGGCAGATTGCTCACACTGAGCTCACGGTTGTGTTGCTGGAGGTTGAGAGTGAAGACCCTGAAAGGATTTACTCACCAGACAGCTAGTACGAGTCAAGTAGTCGGGCCTGGGTAGGTCACACCTGGAAATCAGCATCTAAGCTGCCACCCCAGCTGGCCTTGCTTGTCACCCTAATAGGAGGGTGTCGGACTTGGAGTTTTCTAGAAAGGACAGCTAATGACTTTCAAGTTTTGGAAGATCTGTTTGAATTACAACCTTCCTTTCTATTTGTGTTCTCTGCTGATGACTGTAATTCTCTTTTCTTCTCTTTATGTGAAAGGATAATTTGATGGTTGAGTATAGAAAGTTATGAGTGACATGCTAAAGAAGAAAACAGCAGTGGTGATGATACTGCAAGCTAATTTTGCACGAGTTGACGGTGCTGTGCTTCAATACAGAGAAAGTTTGTTTTGTGTATGTGTTTGCAATTTTTTTTTTTTTTGTAAAGACAAACTATAAAAAGTTACCAGTGGCTGCTGGAATCCTGAGAAACAATCTGAGCCCAATTTTCTAATATTATGACTGTAGTCAGGAATAACATAGTTGTTACCAGGGGTTTGCAAGTCAGATTTAGACTCTCTTCCTCCAAGCCCTGCTCTTGTTTCTGGCATTCTCTCAGTTTCCCTTTTGGACAAGATACAGAGCTCCACTGAGACAGTTTTCCCGTAGATACTTCTGTCCCTTTCTGCTCCTCGGGGGTTGTTATACGATGCACCATCGTTACCGCTGTGGAGAAGGCCCAGTCCGGCCCGGGGGTTGGCAGTCAGTTGCTCTGTAGTACTGAACTGTTATGTGGATGTTACTCTGGCCCATCCACGCTGGTGTTGCCAATTGGTCGCTGAAGCCAAGAACCGTCTGTACATTCCGTGGTAACAGAAAGCAAATCCTTTGTGTGAACTCAACTGGATTTCCTAGGCAAGCTCTCGGTGAATGTGGAACTGGGGTTTGATTTTAATTTTCTTTCAGTAACTAACACCACTGCTCTATCACAGTCATTGCTATTAGCCAGGTAATTATAAGCCCATCATGTAAAAACAGTGTCTTAAATCCAGTTTAATATTGTTCTGTGTCAAATTTCCAGTGACAGCAGGCTTGGATTACCGACAAATATTGATGTAATTATCGCCTTGCAAGAATACAGTACTGTAATGCAACAAGCAGGCATTTCCTTTAGAGGAAAGGAAGGATGTAACCAGCTCTATAGCCACTGCTATTTTTATAGATTTTGTTTAAACCTGCTGCCTGCTGGCAGTCATGTTCCCTTGGATTTCTCTTGACTGACAGGGAGAAGATTTGAGAGGGAAACTTGGAGGAATGAACCAAACTTTTGGGGATGTATTTTAAATATTAGGATTTGAGGAAATTTAATTCCTAGCTCATCTCTGAGCAAAAGGTAGAAGCTGAAGTGAAAAATCACTGGAACTGCGCATTTTCCCCTCCCTCCATCTTCTGTCTTAGTTCAGCCTCCAACCTCTTTGGCAAAGAGGGTTGTTGGAGTCCTATACGCAGGGGCATGGATTCAGCTGAGCAGCAGGGCTGGAGGCAGCTCCTCTGCTCAGTCAGTGTTTCCGTGCAGGAGAGTTGGTTCTTGCAAAATGAAACTTTGATGTGGGAAAATATCAATAGAGCCAAAGCTGACAGACTAAACCAGCTTTGATTTTCCTGCCAGGAAACAATCCAGCAAATTGTATTGTGTTGATTTAGGCATCGGTCTGGACCTGAATTGTCTCTAGTGCATGGGAGTTGCAGGGTTTTGATTCTGTTCCTCCTGATTTTAATTTAAAAAAAAAAAACACCCAACAACTGAATTTTGGGTAAAACTCCTGTGCCAACAGCAATCTTCTGCCCTACGCTGTGGTCATGAGATGTCCATGATATAATTTAGTCACCAGAAAGCATTGTGATGGATTATAGAAATGATAACTGGTTCTGCTGCTGTGTTTGGCAAGGGAAGAGACATCAAAGCCAATATGCACCAACATCCCTGAACAGAAATTCTCATTCCAAGCCTCTCATCACACCAGGTGTTTTTGCATTTTAAAATGTTAAAATGCCACTGTTCTTCCACAGGAAGGGAATTTTGCTTCTCAGTTTACAGCTGTTTTCATGTTGGTTTGTTCAAGCTTCACCACTTCCTGGTGGAGTAAACACAACAGCGCTGAGGCGGTGCTGCAGCCACAGAAAAGGAGAGGTTCTGGTGAGAGCTTCAGGGGGAGGAACGTGAGATGGTTACCGCTGCCTAGCTCAAAGGGCAACCGGAGCAGGACAAACATTCTCTTCAGTCAGTAGGCTTGAGTCACGGATATTTATCTTTCTGGAGTCTTTTTACAGACAAATGTCTTTATATATGTGAGAATAAGTACATACAGAAATGGCACAGGCAAAATTCTTCAGTAAGAACTTATTTGACAGAAAATGAAATAAGGACTGCCTTGACTGTTTTAACATGTTCATGGAATGCATTCGTTTTTCTCCATTTCCACTGGGAAGTCTGAACATAAAATTTTCTTATGTTTTCTGCCACACATGGGATATGGTAATAAGCAAAGAAGAAAAGGTGGGAATCATTCTTCATGCCACTAAATGTCCAGCTTGTATATCCAGAATTTGCACAGAGAACCAAAGCTTAAATGCTTTGTGACCCCAATTAATTTTTTCCTTTCTTGAGGATTCAGTCTCAGATTGTAAAATCCAATTCAATAACCACAGTTTCTGATCACCTCGGCAAGGTGTTAGGTATATTTTTTTTCTGCCTTTATTCTGTGATATATGACCTTTCTTTCTTCTTTAAAATGAATGAAGTTCAATTAATCTTCATTCACCAAGTGTTCCGTGTTGCCCTGTATTGCAACCTTGGCCTCATCCATGTTTACCGTTTCATAGGCTGCTGTATTTGTTGCTAAACTAGCAACTGTTTGAGATTTGCCTCTGAGTCAGTGATAGAACTATTTACTGATGTTTGACAGAACCAAGGGGCAAGGGAGTGTGGGGTGCAAGCTGGGGATCAGAAACATTCAAGATGCTGGCTTCTTACAGACCCTGGGGCTTTAATGTTCAGGGATTTTGAATCGTTTGGCTTGTGCAGCACGTGGCGGTCTGGGCTGTGACTGCCAGGGTGCCCTCCCACATCCGCCACTGCACAGCTCTATAATCTAACGACGGAAAGAGCAGGAGCAAGGGAGCCTCAGCTCCAGCAGGCTCTCCTGGCTCTTGATGTTGTTTGTTATTTCCAGTTGGTCTGTGGGACTGCCATTCTGCCATCAGGGATTTCTTTGGTGACGTGCGTTGCCTCCATGAACCTACATTTCAGGAGTGAAAGTGCAACTACAGCAAGAGTCAATTTGTTAATGTGGCACCTAAAAATAAATAAACATATTACAATCAATTACTTCCCTTTTCAAAGGGGACATTAAAAGTAAATCCAATAGAAGACTCACTGGGTGTGTAGGTGCCAGATACAGGTAAAAATGCATATATTTCACAGCTGTATTGAATAGGAAATGGTTTTTTTTGAAGATGCAGGATACCAGTCAGCAGGCCTTTAGGTGGCTGACGAGTAATGGGCTTGCGAAAATCACCACTCCCATTAACACTCAGAAATAAGGGAGTTCTTAATGATGAGAATCAGCGCAATTATTGCTCAAGCTACGAATCCAGCTGCCCTTTCTTGTCATAAGAGTGTTATTTCCCCATAAGAGCTCCATTGATAGTGTCCTAGCATCTGCTGAGACCTATCCTAAATACGATTAATTTTAATTGTATTTCTGTCTAGTTTATAATGGGGCATAAAGCAATCTGAGTCCTGGTGCAGGTAGTGTTTCAAAATAAAATAATACCAAATAAATGCAGTGCAGATGTTACAGCATCTCAAATTATATTTGTATGGCTGCCAGAAGAAGCAGCTGTGATAAATAATGGTAGAAAGTGAAAATACCCAAACATTTGCAACAGGGGAGTTGTCAATGATCTTCAAGGCAAAAAGACCAGGAACCGTGGAGCTGCAAATACTGCAGGTGCTGGTGGCAGAGCTAGGGGAGGTGAGGAGTTGGAGAGGTGTCGGTCAGTGCAGCTCAGGAGTGGGGATAGTCACCTGCATGTCAGGGAAGGGGTAATCGATATACTGGCTCATTCTAAAAATGTTGTCAGTATGAGCCCTTTGTGGGAATGTCTGTAGGCTAACAGGGTGGTGGTGTAGGTTCCTTAAGAGAAAGGGGACATGCAAGGCTTCGGAGCCACAGTTATGAACAGTGTAAAAAGCTGAGTCTGCACCTTTGCTTGGCTGTTCTCCATTTGGTTAAACCTGAAACAAGGTTGATTGCACTGAATTCATTCTATGCCAACCTCATCCATTGTTTATAAAGAAAATTTAAAAGACATAAAGAGCTTTAAGGATTATAAAAATAGATTAATGTTGTAGTTTACTACGCTGCTTTGGAAGGATGCTTTTCACTCTGGTTGTTGAAAATGAGTTGGTGTGCCAGCTTCCCTGGACTATTTCTCCAATTTTATTAATCTTTGATTTAACTGGAATGACTTGAACAGTATCTGCCTGTTGGTAACTTCCCCAAAGGATGCCAATGGAAACTAGACTTGCCTACCCTTCCATGAAATGAGGTTACCCAGGGCAAAGCAAAATCATGTTTATATACCTCTCTATAGGCCTGCTTTAGGCTTAGCTAAAACCAAGATTCTTAGGGAAGCCGTAAATATTTCTGATTGCAGGTTACAAGGTCCCAGGTTCAGTTCCTGCAGCTAGAAAGCTGGTCAGAGTCAGCATCCTTACCATCACCTGTCAGTAAAAGCACCGTAGTCCACCAAAAACCTTCAGTGACTTCAGTTACCACACTCAGTGCAGGTACGTGGCTTTTTCTCTGTTCTACAATCACGGACATGCTTGAGCACACTGGGGTACCTGTATGGTACTTATGCAGCCTCCTGTTTGGGTTGCTGCCTCTTTCTTGGAATTGTCTTTTTCAATACCAGATGGCTTCAAGACAAGGTACCTGTCTTATGAGTAACTGTGCTGACCACAGAAACCAGGTTGCTCCCTCCAGAAGGACAGAGGCTCTGTAGGGGTCTGTCTGTGTGACCCCCACGGTGCACACGTAGCAACGAAGCATTGCTGCTGCTTTGTGTTCCTATTGATTCCATGAATAAATGATTGGCTCCTTGTAATGATGAAGTGGTAACTACAGTTTCCTTAAGGGTATAAGTGCCAAGCTAAATATTTAAAGCCCACATAAATAATTGAAGTATCGGCCTCTCTTCAACAGAAGGAGATTAGGTTCATAATTTCATTTCTCCCTGAATGATCTCCTGACTTCTTGGTGTAGAAAACTCATCTGGGAGCCACAAATTATTTAGAAGGTTGCCCTGCTTTGTTTAGTTTTGTACCAAAACCAGATTTGTGTTATGTCTGCAAGTGTATCAGCAATGCATTTTAGTATTTCTCTGACACATAATAGCATGGGTGGGTGGACTTATAAACCAGGGAGCACCTTGCTAAGGTTCAAACAGTCAAATCCTTAAACCTCTGCCATTTGGGCCTTTTATTTCTTCATGGATTTCATGACAGATAGGGAATTTGGGGCCTTTAAAAGTCTCATCTTCATGGTAGCAAAATGTTTCCTTTAATTAGTCTTTAATTAAAAAGAATATCAAGAAGGGAGATCACCTTGCTACAGGGTTCAGGGAAACCTCAGAAGACTTGAAAGTGAGGGGTGGGAAGGACTAAACTTCTTCCCCCCCTCCCCCCCAAAAGGCTAATTTTGGCTGTGAGGAAGGGGTTAACACAAATGGCAAACTTAGAGAGCAGGATGTGGAGGAGAATGATCTGGGAAACAGTTTTAGAGGTATGTCCCATGGAGGCCTCCAGATACATAAGGCTCATGGGCAGGGAGCTGTGGAAGGTAGGTTTCCTGTCTCCTTCCTGTTGTTACGTTATCTTAATTACGTTTGTGAGGAGGAGCAGCAGCACGTTTTCTTTGAGAAGACAAAGATTTAACAGTGTTGGCACCCCAGCTGAATCTGCCACCTCCTATGAGTCAGTACCCTGGCTCCCAAGTGCTTTTAAAGCCACATACCTCAGAAGAAAGCATTAAAAATAGCAGGAAGGTCTGTAGGCTCTGGACAAGGGCTGTTCTTGCACTTCTTGCTTATTAGGTAGGTTTATTAAAGGAGATGGTGTTTTTTCCTGCTCTTCAGCACTTTCTGAGTTGGCACTGGGTTTTTACTTGCTGAGCCACAGAAAGCCCCTCTAGAAACTTTGTCCCATCAGCCTGCTGGATTTTATTTGAGGTCTTCTGAGGAGAGGCGATCTCCAGTGGTTTGCTAAGAAGCCATGCGTAACTACACTTACTGAGGGATGGATGTCCTCGGTACGCTACCATTTGGCAGCACTTTGCTAAAGACAGCAAGATATTTTATGCTTTGCTGTAATAGGCCTAGAAGGAGGAAAATCTGTAAGCCTGCTGAGATCCCTCCCTTGTAGCTTGTCCGAATTCTGCAAAGGAAAGGAGAATTTGGACATTTGGATAAATAAGTATAGCAAACCTGTAAGAGGTGGCTGTAACAGGTCAAGTGGTTCTTGCTGAGAAAGCACTTGACCTTGAAAGACACTTCTGCATGCGGCTGATTTGTTTGTAATGTGGGAGGTAGAGGCAGTTTGGTGTCCAGTGAGCGTCCTTATGGTTAATGAAGTCAGGCTGTGTTTTCCAAATGTCTGCTAAGTTAATCTTTACAGTGAGTTCTGCTGGAGATATTATAATGCAAGTGTAATGTAACCAATAGAGGAAGATATATGAGTAATACTGCGAAGTACCTAACCAGTAGATAGAGTTGACTGATGCATACATAAATTCCCATGGTCTGGGGATTCAAGCAGAGTTCTTAGAGACAGGAAAACCGTTCTGCTAAGAAGAGATCTTTGATGCATCCTTTAAACGGTTTTTGTCAAGTCAGAGGGAGAACTATTGAGTATAGAAACTGCTAAATGCATGGCTTGGTTGAGAAACTTCTATTGGGAACATTACGGAGGGGTGTTTTGAACCGTGGAAATGTATATTTCTTATAGTAACTTCCATAATCTTCATGTAACTCTGATGAAGAATGAATCTAATAAAGTTCAGGAGTTTAACCATCCTATCATTTTCTTACAGTTCAGAGGTCTGAAAGCAATCAGGAAAAACTGAATTGAATATAAACTTATGTATTGTTATTCAGTCTAGATGATTATGTGTGGTAAGGGGTAGATGAGGTGAAAGGTACTTTAAACTTAATTTAAGATTAAACAAACCTTAAATAGGAATCAGTGGGAATTTACATGAATGCCCCAAGTTATGAATTGTGGAGGTCTGCAGCGGATAATCTCACTGAGGCTGCTCTTCTGTGAGGGACAGAAATCTCTCGTATATGGGTAGGGGGACATTGCTGAGGCCAGTGTGGGGTTCCACTACGCCAGTTAAATGTGCCAGTGAACCTGTGTTGGAGTATGAGCTGTTTCTGCAGGTAGAATTAAGTGGCCACAAGAGAAGCAACTGTATTATGGAGGGGTGCAGACTTGCTGGCTTTTGCATACTGAGATGAGCAATCATATCATGCGCACATGTAGCCTTGGGTGTGGATAGCATAAGCTTGCTCCAGGATCCTTTGTATTTCCAACGAAAGCTGTGCAATTCATGATGAAAACCATGCTGCCGTGCCTTCGTTGCTGACACTAGCCTAGGCATCTGGATGGAGGCTAATCTGTGGTTAGCTGACTGTACTCATGCTTTCAGCTGCAAAGAGCTTGTATACAGGTAGAGCCATTCCTGGTCAGCTATGTTGGACCAGCCTCATGTGAACTCCCGTATTTCAAATGTCTTTTTAAAAAGTTTTAATTCTGTTTAAAAGTGATGCTTGGTAAGCGTAACTAGTGTGGAAAAATGCAGTAGCAGAGCTCGTCTGTGAGGAAAGTTAAAGCTAATGCCTAAAAATCCTCTCCTTCCCTTTGTTTTGCCTCTGGTGTAGGCAAACCTTTAAAAATGGCTTGCAAAGGTCTCTAAATGATATATTTAAACTGCTGGGGTTTCCCAGTCCAGCCTTGTTCCTCTTGATTGTATTGCATTTTCCAATTGCCTGAACCTCTCTGTGTAAAATCATCGGAGCTGAGCTCTCGGTAGGAACTCCCTGACTCGGGAACAACGGGTATAAATGGCACAGAACAGTAGCTTAGTCAAGTGTGTGGCTGGCTCTCTTGGGTGAGCTGAGGCCTTTGGAAATACATTGCTAATGGTGTGTAATTGCTTTCGAATTGGTCTTTTGGAGAGAGTAATTGTATTATAGGAGCTACTGAACCTCACTGCATGATCTTGCAAAGAAGTGCTAAGCTGATAGATTCCCTTTCATGAAGTACACTCGTCATTCAATAAGCCCTGCTGCAATGTACCCTCCTTAGCCAAGGCTCTCTACTTTTTAATCCTCCACTGCTGTATTACCAGCCACTTCTCCAGAGCGTGACTTTGGGGATTTTGTTGTTGTTGTTGGTTGGTTGGTTGTTTTTTTTTTTCCATTTCATATTGGAGTTTAACTCTTAATCTCCACCTCTCCCATTTCAGGTAAGGCTGGAGTATGCAGAGTTTTCACGTGGTATGGAGTTTTTGTGCAGACAGACCCTTTTCGAAGGAAAACTGTTTTCTTTATTTGAACTAGTCAGTAAAGCCCATAATGGGAAACTTGACAAATTTCTTCAGTATTATTCAAATCACCCTGATTCATCAGAAGTACATAACCTCCCCAGGCAACACTCCAGCCTAGGAACACTACCTAGAAACCCACAGATAATTGATTTTGCTCATGGAAATTCTGTATGCTTTGGCTAATTCAGAGAAATGCAACCCTCTTACTCACACATACTGTGTGCATACTCTGGATCAAAGCCTAGAGGTTTGTTACTGACGGGCATGGAGCCCTGCCCTCCTTGGGAGGGCCACCAGTGGGCCCAGCGTGGTCTCAAGATGTACAGCTCCTTCAGATATTGTCATTCATGGATTACACTGAGCAGTTTTTAGTTTTTTGATGAGTTGGGGAAGAATTTGTTTCCCAAACAGATGCACGCTATTCCAGGCAGGAGTCATTAGGTGCTCCGCTCCTTTGGTTTTGATTGTCTGCCATTATTTCTTTTATGTTGCTTTCATTTGATTATTCCAGCTGATGTGGAGCTGGAGATTCTTTATTGCTCTGTCTGCATGATGTTGTGCTTTCTCTTGCTTTAATAAGAAGCTTGCCAATTTGTTTTTCGTGATTCATCTCTGGATGTCTTGAGGCCTCTTATTTTTGATGAGAATTTCACAGCTTATATTTTCACAGTGTTTAGGATGAATGCTTATTAAGCTTATCATGATCCTTAGGCATCAGCTCAGCAAGATACCTAAGCATGTGCCTGATTTTTAGCATATGAGTAGTTCCAGTGATTTCAAGGGGATTTACTACATATATCTTTAAAGATAGACATAACCATATGTAATGTGCTGATCTGGGGCCTTTGTTCTTAGTATAACAGCTTCTGAAATAATAAATTGCAGCTTTGACATTGTCTTGGGATTGGCTTCCTTATGTGTTGTTTGAGATTTGCCAGATTCAGTCACCCAGAAATCACGAGTCTACGTTCCCCTACCATTCATGACATGGATTGAACAATCAAGAAATATCTGAAAAGATAACCAGAGAGAAAGAAACATACCAACAGTTTAAGAGTTGCATTTCTTTCAAAATCGTTAAGTATAAAAATTAAGCATTCAGAGTTAAATGCAGAAGACTTCGTTTAATTTCATATCTCTAGGAGCCAAGGTATTAAGAACCACAAACTGTGACTCTCAGGAGAGGGAATTTTGTCCAGGTCCCACCTCCAGAGAGGTTTAGGACTTCTCAGTGAAATCTTGAGTTGTCAGAAAATCAACTTTTCCCAGAAGCATACCAGTTGTAGTGACAGATTGTCAACTAAGAGAAATGGTTACCTCTAAGTCAGGGAGAATGTTTGACTATGTCTAAGCTATACTTTCTTTAGATAAAAGTATTGAGACCAAACTTGCCAAACACTCAGACTGTTGAACCTCAGAAATATCTTTGGGGCAGGTTTCAGTGAGTGAAATGAGGAAGCATAGGGAAACTTTAAATATAGCCAAAACATCAGAGTGCATGTAACTGTGTTTCTGCCTACGTATGAATGTGTTTCCCGTCCATTTTGGAGAGGGAACCAGAGAGCTGACAGGTTGGCCTGGAGCCTGCTGTGGAAGGGACCAAGTATCTTACAGGGATAGAGATGTTCTGTGTGGTTTGTAGGTGGAGTGGCGTGGTCTCAAGTACGTCCAGGCTTCCCAAACCAACAGTAGCCATGACAGCATGAATCTCATCTTAGAGATGCCTGTGCTATTACAAAATACTTAATCTTGCTATAGTCACGTACCAGTGTCCCCTGGCCCTGTAACAGAGGAGAAAATAGCTTTCCCATCCTGCATGAATTTTGTGAGCTCAAAAGTTACCTTGTTCTATGTTGGGATGAACCTGAATCTTTTAATTTATTTTTCTCTTATTGGTGAAAGATACTCACTGAGTCCAAAAGAGAGGATGTTTCTCTGAGATGTGGAGAGTGAACATCCAGGAACATAGTATTTTATCAATTCTTACGCTGGTTCCTTTACAGTGATTTCCACTTCTTGCTTGCTGTTGTAAATCCACTCCTATTAGTGGTAGAATGTACCCGTGGCTCTTTCCTGTCACCAGTCAGTACCCCTGGGGTTTTCTTCTGTGGGTTTTCTCTAGTTTTGTGCCGAGAATTATCAGCTAGCCAAGTACTTTTATAGGTGAATTGAACCTTCCTCTTTTTTGTGTTGGTTCCCACCTCCCCCCCTTCACTTCCACAGGCAGATGTTGGTTTTTTTACCTTCTTGTGTGATTTATGAAGGCTGTTGGTATTATTTTTGCCGTAGAGGAAAAAGAAAGGAAAAAAATGTAAATTACACAAAGTAATTTATATGCAAGAACTTTAAAGAAAAAAACAAAGGAAAAGCTAGTGGCTAAACAATTGTCAGTTGACTGACACCAGTAGTTATGTTGTGTGTAAGAGAAACAACCTTACCGGTGTACTTGGTTTACTACAAATCCCCTTGTCTCTGCCTTTCTAGGGATGGAGTGTTTAGAACAACCACGTGACAGCGGCAGGAATAAAAAAACAATCAAAACACCTTCCCCCACCCTCACTGGTCCCCAGCTGCTCAAGAAACAAAGGGCCGATGACTCTAAGCATACTTCAGATGTTTCTCCTGATTGCACACAAAACACGATCTGTGAAAGTATTCAAAATATCTCTCTTGTTGATGCCGCAAACATTGGTGTGGTTTCTATCAGCTCAACCTCAGATTCATCCATCCCCCCCTCAATCCAATTCAAAATAAAACAAAGCCTCCTGGGAAGTATGTACCCATGATCAAAAGGAGGCTCCATAATAAGAATTCTGTTTAGAGCTAATGAGACAGTAATTGTGGTTTAATTAAATACCATCTGATTGCTATCCCTGCATATTTACTGGAGGCAATGGCAGCTGTTAAGTTACAGCCTGTGAATTGCCAACTGGACCGAGGACTAGCCCAGGTATCACGACTCTTATGATTTTTTCTTTAATTTTATTTTATTTTCCACTGGTCTAGACACCATGTTGTTCCTGGGATTGTCAGCACCACTGAAGTGCTGGGATTTGGGAAGGCAGAGGTGAGTGGGAGCTTCCCAACAGAGTCAGCTCAAGGCCCCCTGACATCCCTGTAAAGTTGAAATTCAGTTGTGGGAGCGTTGGAGAGCTGCAAAGTTATGGCTGCTTCTATGGCTGGGCATGACTTTCTCCTAGTTTTCTCCTGTTTCCCCTGAAAGCCTTTGAGGAAAGAGGAGTCCTGTGTTACTTGCTGGAAGTTGATGGAAGAAAGCAGTGGGAGGGATCCCGAGACCCTTCCTGGGAAGGAGAGGAAATGGGGTGGTTGGGTCCTGTGCCCTTGCTGTGCAGAGGGTTTCTCCAGGCTCTTCTAGTACCTTCATCTTTGTTATGCTACAAGACTTCAGAAACCTCAGGTGTTCCCTTCTCACGTTCTCTCCATCCCCTGAAATACCATATCATGACCTTTTTGCTGCCATGGGAATCCCTGTACATGCTGCAGTCCGCTCAGAGTGGTGCTCGCCAGCAGCACCCGATGCCCAGGACCCAACCATACAGTTGCTGCCCTGGCACTGCTCTCTGACAGAGAAAGAGCTCTGTGTGGGTTAGAACAGGGAGAAGCAGCTTCATAAAAAGACACAACTTCCAGGGAGATAATGAGTGAGGGGGAAGCTAGGAATCATGTCTGTGGGCTAAAACTGAGGATCTTTCTACAGTCATGCTATTCAGGCTGCCCTGTGATGAAGATGCTTTCTGAAAAGTGACAAGTGTTTGTTTTTTGGTGGTGTTTTTTTGGGGGGGGTGGTGAGTGTGTGTGATTTGCTTGTTTTTTTAGAGTTAGGGTCCCTTTAGACTAATGTGGAACCCCAGCTTACATTTACCAGAGAGAGACGGGGTCCACCTTGGGTGCTGTACAGACTTTCGCAGTCCCAGCTCCAGAGCAAATTAATCTTCTTCCCTCAGAGACATGGTTAAATTTGAAATATTCCTCTATTGGATGAAGCCTTTGCTATTCTCTGTGCTGTTTTTCTGCCTCATTAAACAGAGGCCATCGATTAAGCAACAGTGGCAGATAGGAAAAGGCAAAATGGCTTGGAAGTAATTGGCCCTCTTGAATCTTGGAGGAAGAAGCCATAATCTTCTATATCAGTGATACATTTGTCTGTCTGTCTGCCGTGCATTTCTGTATGCAAGAAAGCATAAAACTGCTCAAAATTCAAGGACTTTTGTGTTTCAGAATATATTTGACAACAACTCCTTGTCTGAGGAAAAATGTTGCTAAGTTACAGAGTGAAAATTTTGGAACAACGAAGTCCGTTTCTGGGGAAAAATGAGTCCTGTGTCTTCAAGCAGAGCCAATTTTCACCTTATAATCATGGGAAGAGTCTTATGCACATAGATGTGTTCTGGGCTGTTTCTTCCCTACTTCTCAGCTGTGCTGTGTCTGAGCAGCGCTGACCGTTGCACAGCGTTGTTGAGCCATTTTTGATCCCATCTGTTATAATATTGGTGCATAGAGAAAATCCTTCCTGGAACTGTGCCTGCATCAGAGCATGTTGATGGTGGATGGACAGATTGACTGATTCTTAATCTGCCTGCAACTGGACCCATTATAAGGGGATTTTGTCTTAATGTGAAGGAGGGATGAGGTTGTAGGAGGGCTCTTGTGGCACTGAAAATTTACACTGTAACTGGAGGGCTTCAGTCTTTTTCACTTGCTACATCAAGGGAGAGTGGTGTCCGAGCTACTTGTAGAGAGCGAGTGAAGATGTAATGGATACAGCAGGATACAAGGGCCAGAATAAATGGGAAGACAGGGCCAGACTGGGGGCAGCAGAGCTGGAAAATGGCCTGAAAGTGTCGTGAGAAGGAGAACAGAGTACTCTGTAAAATCTCAGATGCTTCAGGGGAAAACAAAATAATTAAAAAGAAACATAATACATAGGAATTCAGTGTTGGTGAGGTCTCATCAAGCAACCTGGAAATCACAGAAATCACACCCATATGTAGCTAGGCTGGATGCAGACTTATCACTGAGACCAGGTTTTTAGAGATGTGATAGTTCAGGCATTGTAAACTGGTGTCTGTTGGACTCTGAAATCCGTCAGTGTGCAGATGTCCCCTCTCCAGCTAGGGAAGGTAGTCTCTGGTACTCTCTGGGGGCTGCTGGCCCTAACCAATGCGTTGGTAGTGAGATCCAGGTACAAACCCCCTCAAAACCCATCAGCGTTAGGTGAACGTCAGAGGTACACACTGAAAGGTGGTTCTTGGTCATGCCGTTAGCTACTGTTGCAAAGAGCAGAGAAATAAACAGCCCCAAAGCTGAGGCCATAAAAAATGATAGATGATCTGCATCAGACAGGAAAGGCAGGCAAAAACAGATTCGAGAAACCGGGCAGTGATCTGGAGCGAAATGTAGGGAGTGTCTGAGTTGTGGGCACTGACAGCAAAAATATAAATGCTTGTAGAGTAAGAAAAGAAGCTGCTTTGCAGAGGTGTGCAATCAATTACTGGAATAGGTGAGTAGGAAGGACTAGTTGAAACTACTTCACTGAAATGGCTTTTTGACAGTGTGCTGGATTTGTGGCTGAGCAGATGCCTTTGAGAAAAAATGGCTGCTTTCCACAAAAAATCTTTTCTTTTTCCTATTGAAAACTTGAACTCATGTAAACCAAACATTTCACATATGTCTCTTAACACTGGAAATGCTGCCAAGAAAACTCCCAACTGCTTTTCATGGAAACTCAGGGCAAAACATCTTATGCTATTTTTTAGTCTTTTTATTATTTTCTGTGGGAATAATGACCAGTGCCACCACAGACTCTCAGTAAGCAGGACGAGCAAGTTACATCTCTGCACAGAGATTGCCCTTGTTGTGCTAACAGACTGCTGGTGTGAGGAGGCAAAGAAAAAGATCATTTGTGGAACTAAAACGTCAGCCTTCACAAAGACAGCCAGCTCAGATGTTCCCTGTCAAACTGACAAACTCTGCCTCAGATGTGAGGAGCAGTAAGGGCTATTGCGAAGTTTGACAGGGTCGCTCTCTATAAATCGCTGGAAAGCGAATCCAGATAAAAACTCTGCACTGGCCTATTAGCACCTCTTGGGACTCTGAAACCTGAGGAGCGGCACAGGTGGTAGCGAAAGGTGGTAGGGACCACAGGAAATCATCTAGTCCCTCCTCCTGCCCCAAGCAGGCTCAGCATTGAATTCGGACCAGGTTGCTTAGGGCTGGCTCCAGCTGGATCTTGAAAACCTCCAAGACAGCACAATGCAAATGCGGGAGAGGATGTAATCCTGTGCAATGCCAGGGCTACTCCTTTCCAGCCGTATGCTTCCTGCAAAGGAACAAATGCTTTATCATTTGCGGGGTCCTTTTCAGAGGCTGTTGATGTCTCCCTAGAAACCATCCCTGGGCAATTAGCCACTAATGCAAAGCAGTAATACAGTGCTGGGTGTTAAAGCCAGGTCGTTCTCAAAAAATAAATTTCTGAGGAGATTGAGTGCAGTCCAGAACAGGCTTGTCACTGACAGAACAAAACAGCAAGAAAAGGAGCTATTAAAAAAAGGATGAATTCTGCCTATTGTTGACCCTGTGGAGCACAATAAAGCTGGAGAAGATGCACGGCATCTTTTCCAACAAAGGAAAATTCCTGCCAAGATTCACAAAAGCTTTTTCAGCTTTAGCTGCCAAAAATCAGTTTGCGGCAGGCAAAAGTAAATGAGTAACAGCTATGTGAGGACTGCAACCTCCCATCTTTCTATAAACAACTTTCTAGACCAGCAGCAGGCTTATAACCAACCTGTTGTCAGCAGCCCAGAGCCCTGTTATAGTCAATCAAGGGCTCAGCAGGCTATTATGGAGATATGGGAACTATTTCAAACATTATAGTTTTGTTGGCTCCAGCAAAGAGATTTCAACAGCACTTTTGACTGGACCTAACTACTGTTTTCCATTCATTTCCATCTGAAGCACAAGAATGTAAATGAGCTCCAGTCAGTCTGTGCTGGTCTATTGGGACTCTATACCCCAAAGTCTGATCAAATTAACTTCAAGCACTTTAGCACACAAGTGTGTTTGGCTCTCCTCATTTTAATTTCATATAAGTTCAAGCACTGAATCATAATTCAGTAGACTGGAGCGTCAAGAAAGAAACAAGTATCTCTGGATTTACCATTCTGGGCATCAGAATAGCACTTTGTGTGAAGCAAAGAAAAGGAAACCTAAAGGAAGCCCAAGTCCCTACAGAGCATCACGGATGTGCAGACCTGCCTCTGAACTCTGCGTTGATTGAAGGAGACAGACGTGAAACCGTGACACTGTGCCCAAGATTGCCACTGGGCCTTCCTGCCGGCTCTGGGAAGGCAGAGCAGCACACGGGCTCCGAGCTCTGCCTGTCTGAGTCACAGCTACTTAAATGTTGATGATGCCATCAGATTTTTCAATGCCATTTAGCCTTTTGGACAAAGGAGTTGTGAGCCCTCAGGGCTGGTGATAGGAGGGGGGGTGGGGGCGCGGGGGAAAGATCCTTTTCTCCTCTCTAGCCTGTTTTTGCTGCTTGTTTAGGACGCTGCGGTTTGTCCTGGGAGACCTCGGTCCCCGCAGCAGCTCATAGTGATGCCACACTGCCCCAGCAGTGGTATCCGTGCCTGCCTGTTGGGATGTCATCTACACCAGGCCACGTTTAGGCCTGTGCTGTCGCCATGGTGTTGGTGTATTGCTGTCAGCAGTGTGGATCTGCATGGTAACGTGTCCTCTGGGAAGGACCTTTGCAATGTTTCTGTACCAGGCTGTGTGATACAAAAGATGAGAAGCAACATGTCAGTTCATTCACCAGGTATCAAAATGACTGACAGTTTGGGGAGGCAAAGCTGTGACTACACTGACTTGTCCCTTGAGAGTGCTTTGATACGTGGTTCTGCTCCAGGCATTTGTTTAAGGAGTTGGCACCTAGATTTGGACTCCGGCATGGGCCCAGTGTGGGGAAAGGCCACCAGGAACGTGCAGAGAGGAAAGGGGTCCCTGGCTTAGCGCAGATTTGGGGAAGGAGGAACTGTTTACAGGCAGGCTTTAGAACTGCCTGCAGCCCTGGGAGTATAAGCACATCAGAGGATGTTTGCCAGCACGTCCCTCCTCTGAGCATCTCTGCTATTCCCAGTCAGATTAGTTCAATTTACATGGCAAAATATTTCTAACCACCAGCAAGGAAAACTCATCCTGAGATCAGAAAAATAATAATAGTAACTCTTAGTCCTTATACAGCACTTTGGAGCCTTCAGAGCGCTGAACAAACATTAGCTAATGAATCAAGCTGTGCTGCTTCTCCTGCCCCATCTCTAGCAATAAATGCTCCAAGATTAGAAACTTGCTGACATGTTTGCGCTGAGGGTGCCTGAGGTGGAGGGTACTGTGGCTTTAGAGCTGTGTTGCTTTTATGGTGCTGACAGGGGTAAAAATGGATCATCATGTCAGCAGATATGATCAGGATATGTGCAGGGTTTATTCTTCCTAGATGGTGTAAATGCAGATTAAATCTGCTGGAGGTGAAGGTGTTGTTACAGCCACAGTTCCGTCCATAGGAAGCAAAAGTGCTGGATGAAGTGCAGTCCTGTGGCCAAAACATGTTCACTCAGTGGCATTGGGGTAAGCAGGACAAAGCCCTGAGGATTTTAAGCACAATTCTAGATGCATTTATAACCACCAGGAGCAGAATTTGGCAATTTTCTGTGTACTCCTTGTGGTTTTTAATGGGTTTGTGGCAATTTCCCCATCGCCACCGCAGGGCAGTACCACCAACTGCTTGCAGCAATATCTGAAGATCCTCCCTGCCTTTTGGGATGCTGTAGGTGTTGTCTGTTTCTTCTGAGGCACTGTCTTGCCTTAAACACCTCTTCCTATCTTCTTCCCAGCCTCTCCCTAAGAGGGACTAGTCAGTTGCAATGCAAAATGGGAAATACTAAACATCTTTATTCCTGTAGTCAGTCACAGTGATTTTGGGGGATAAGGTGCTGATTTCAGAGCTTCCTCCAAAACTGAGTCTAAGGTTTGCTCTGAAGAGCTGAGGCACAGCCCAGGGGAGAGAATGGAAAGGCGGAGCTGAATTGTAAATCCCTCTTTAATCTCATTAACTGAAGTGTTTTGTGGCTCGAAGGACTCGCTATATTTACAACATGATTAAATGCTTGGATAAATATCAGCTATTAAATGGGCAGTATCTAAATACTACTGAAATGAGATAACACATTGGGTTTTTTCCTCTCTTCCCTTATCTTCATTTTTTTTTCTCCCTACCAATTGCTGATATGTAGAAATAGCAGTGACAGGGCAAATCGCTGTATCTCTGACAGCTTTTTGCTATTGGAACAGATGAAGGGGAAAAAAATACCCATATATACACTCCAGTCATGGCTTTCAGGCTCTTTCCAGGAGCTGTAGTTCCCTAGACTGCTGGACTGAACTGCAGAATATACCTTTGTGGAAAGAAACCGCATGTGGCTGGGCAAGACTGCTACCTGTGCACTCATACTGCTTGGCTTAAATGCTCCCATGATGTCTTTTAATATTAAGGAATGATGTAAAGAAAGAGAAATACTGCTGAAGGTAATTATTATAATGTGTTCCCAGGGATTTAGCTGTGGGTTTGTAGCCGCGTGTTATTTGAATTTTTAATTGGCACAAGAAGAGGGGATGAGGGAAGTGGAGGACGTTGTATTTTATTGGTGGGGGGAGATAGTTTCCCAACTGTTTGGCGTGAAAGGTTTACAGCTAAGAACAAAACCTGTAATTTATAAAAAGTCAGAGTGGGAGAGCAGAGACACCCACCACCTCTACCCTGCTGCTCCTTTGGCAGTATTGGGAGGGAGCCAGGTCTGGGCTGGTGGAGTCAAAGAGGATTGAACGGACAGACCTTCCCAAGGACCCGCATACCGCACCGAATCCCACCAAACCCCCTCTGGCCTCAGATCCTGTCCCAAAAGTAGTCAGAGGTGTTTTAGGAGAGGTAAACTATCAGAGTTAAACCCGTTAATATAGTATACAGGCGTTAGAAAATCTTTATAGGTCCTTGCAGTCCCACTCTGTGAGAAGGGGACAGTGACCAAGAGGTTAACTCTGAAATGTGGGATAGAAGTGAGACTGAGCAATTCTGAAACATGAGAATGTTCCATTTAGGTATTCATGAACTGGGGTTTTTCATTATTTCACTTCAAAAGAGCTTTTAACTCTAAAAAATATTCCAGTTTAATTAGGAAATAATAGACTAAAAAAGCATTTTTAGGGGGATTAAAAATTTTTGTTGAACCTGAAAGGGTTTCTTTTTATTTTCAGTTTGCATTAAATGAAAAAAGCCCCAAATGCTTCTTTTCAGGTTGAGCAGGAAAAAACAGCCTTTTTTTTTTTCTCTCTTTCTCTCCTTCTGTCTCTGTCTATCCATTTTTCATATGGCTAATGAACTAAAATTGCCATTGTTCGCACAGCTCCATTCTGATGTGCCCTCTTCATTTGTACATACGGGAAAGGTCTTCTGAGCCAGACGGGCTGAACAGAGAAAAGCCTTCAGTGAAAACAAAGCACGGGAAGGCAGGGTGGCTGTGGAGGCACGGCAGGAACAGGGGTCTGTACTGAGGACCTGTAAGCCTGGGGTTTCTCTACTCCCTGTCCTCACGCTGACAAGTTCCCTGTGACTCCCGTGTATTTACAATCTCTGATTCTCTACATTCTGAGGTCTTGCTATTTCTTTTGCACAAGCCACCCAGACAGCCAGTAGCCCTGAGGCAGCCTGCAGGAGAGGCAAGCTCAATGCTTTCCGCTGGCTGGCTACTTTCTGATGCGCCCTGGCAGCGGGAAATTGGCTGGCAGACCTGCCTAACCAGAGCTAGCCGGGAGTGCCGAGGTGGGTGTGCAGCACAGCGTCCGCTGTCCGTCCGCTGTCCGTCCGCTGTCCGGGGGCTGGAGCGCCAGGAGCCTCGGGCAGGGGAAGAAACCTGCTGTGATAGAGACTTGTTATTGAGTAGCTTTGTACCAGAGCAGAGGGGTCAGGGATGTCCCTGAGGAGTTCAGGGGTAAAACGTAAGGTGCCAACAAAGTAAAACTCCTGGGCATTTCCCAGGCTCTGCAAGTGTCTGCAGCCCACCATGACAAAACCCGTCAGGAGGCTCATGGTGCCTAAGAATAGGATCGTGTCACTTCTAGTAGTCTGTGTAACCAGCTCTTGGCAGGGCTTACAGCTCCCACCACCGTGTCTGTGTTAGAAGCCAACCCACAGGGATACCAGTTAGTAACTGCAGATGTGGGGGTTTAAGTGCTTTTTTTTATGGAGGTTGCACATGTTTTGAGTTCTGGAGATGTCCCGTTTAACACTTTCAAGGGTAACCGTCCCACGGCCTGTAGCACATGAGCAATGTGTAGCTCAGCCACTGCTGAGCTAACCCTGGTCAAACTGCAATGGCAAACCTTTGCAAGTAATTAGCAGGGTAGAGCTAATTGCATATTAAAGAGCAATGTATAACTAGCGTAAAACTGCATAAACATCCTGGGGTGTCCATGTTTCTGTAGTTACAAGGAACTGGTATGTAGTTTTATGCTAGTTTGTATGTCTCGCTGGACTGCTGGGCTACTTCAAGTGCAAGAACCGTGTCATGAATAATGCTGTGCTTCTGTCTTGCCTCTGGGCCGTAGACTTTGTCAAGCATTCTCCACCGTCACAAGATTCTTGGCTGTTCTATTGTCCATTTGACTCATGTTATGACCCCTGGAATCAGTGCAGAAAAATCCACACCCATTACTAGGTTTTGAGGGGCCATTTAATCCCATTCCACCTCAGCCAAATGCACAACACCCACAAAATCCATATGTATAAAATTTCCAGCTGCTGAAAGAGGAGATTCTGGAAAGGCTGGCTGCACACTTGCCCTGTGTGTGAGCTCTACAAGAAAGATGCTTTAGAAGTCAAGAAATAGGTATATGATGTTCACAGTTCTTCATCAGGGGAGACTTAGTAGAACACAGTAAAGCTGCTGAAGCATGTTAGGAGGCTGTTTTGCATTGGTTGACTACTAAATATATGTCATGTACAGTGTTCACTTGCTCAGGAGCTGAGCAAGCTTAGGACTCAAAACTTCCACCTCCTGGTCACCTCCCGGAGAGGGAAACATGTCCCTTGCTCCATACACTATATTTTCCCCATGAACACAGCGGCTTCTTTTATCTAAGGAACAGCCTTAATTCACATGTCCGTGTGCTCCAACCTGGTGTCTTTGCAGCTGCTGAGTTACAGTAAATGACAAGAAGCAGCAAGGTGAGGGAGCAAGATGAGATGGAGAGAAACATAGTGTGTGTGAGAGACCCAGAAAAGGTACCCTGTAGCTTTCTTCCTCCTGCCATGGGCCAGGGCTAACAGAATTGCATGGAGAAGCTCTGCACGGGGGAGGAAGAGAGAGATGGCAGCAAGCCTAGAGAAAAACCTGAGACAGAGAGAGGAGCTAACATGGGAGAGAAGCCAGGACACTGGTGCTGTCTGACAGCTATCCGTGTTCCTGACCAGTCCCATCAGCCTTGTCCTGCTTTGAAGGGTATTTAAGCCTCAACAAGCAGAAAGAGGTGTCTCAGTATGAGAGCATTTTCTTGGGAGACCCTGTGCTCTGGCCTTATAGCAGTGATGTGTGACAGTGACTTTCTTCTCTACTGAAGCCTTGAGGATCCTGACGAGGGCAAAGGTGGTCTTTATCGCTGGCACCTCCGAGACACTCTCTGTAATCAGGAGGGCTGTCTGTACCTGGGATCCTGCTGCCTAAATCTGAGGCTGCGAAAGGGAGTGAGTGCTCAGTGAGGAGCTTCCTGGTGATCCTCTGTTAGACTTGAAAAACAAACACTGCCAGGCCCTGCTCTGTGCAGATCAGCTGAGCTGAAACAGGCCTAAGAGTTCAGCGCTGAACAGGCCTTATGCAATGGCTGTCAGCTTGAATGAAATCAGAGCCCACTAACACAGCTGCCCGTGTCGTTGTGCTGCTTAATAACCAGCCACTGCAGCCTGTGCAGGAAAGTAGCTCTTTGGCACTAGTGCATACAGCAAAACCCCTTCCTGCAGTTGCAGGGAGAAAAAGGAGGCTGTTTTTCCTAAGAGATTTAACTCACTGAGCAATTACTCATTTCAGTGGCTTTACTGCAGATCTTGCTTTGTCTCTGCTCAGGTTTTAGCTGAGAGAAGCTTGAATAATTTAGAGCCAAGAGTTTTGGGGTTATTTCTGTTTGATATCTCATTTTCCTCTTCCTTTCTCTCCCACCCCATTGCAGTCATATATCTTTTAACTCAATTCCTCTTTTCTTTTGTTGGAATGATCTTCCTTTCATTGGGAGAAATATCTGATACTTTGGGTGGAATTCATCTCTTTTAACTATAGCTACCTGAAGGCAATGGGAGAGAGCAGCACCAGCCTCCAAATTAATCCTGCCTCTACTGAATTTCTAACTGCAACATCGTTATTCACTTCATAGGTGGGTAGATGAGGTCCTTCTTAAACCTGTAGACCTTGAGAAGATATAGAAGGAAGACGCATGGTAAATTGCATTACAGAAGAGCCTCAGCCCTGTTCCCAGGCTGGGCAATGCCAGCAGGAAGATAGCCAGCAGATAGCTACCCATTTTGCCCAGAGGATGCAGTGAGATGAGGAACAGCATTTCTCTGAGCCGTTGGGTAACTGTCCTTCTCTCTACTCTTTTCTGTGCTAAATGGGAGAGGTTTGGGATAGAACTCTGCCTGCTTCCATCATCAGTAGGGCAGTAGGGACGGCAGCAAACAGGAGTTCCCTCAAGCGAAAAGCAGGTAGTATGAATGCTCCCTGCTAGGCACAGCTGTGTCTGCTCGTGGAACTGTTACTGGCAAAGTACTCACTTTAGCGTGGAGGCACAGGGCTGTGCTGTTTAGTTCCTAGAGTAGTAAACTTCATTACTCCAAGCTAGTGTGGGAGGAAGGGTCTCAGCCTCCAAAACTGGACAAATTATTTGCTAAGAAGGATCAGTCATTTTTCCAAAGAGACCACAGGAAGTGAAGGCTGGATTGGTCTCCGCAGCTGTTCAGCCCAGCCACATGCAGTTGTCTGAGTGTCAGGATCTCTGCATGTCCAGAGTTAAACACCTTCTTCCTGGCTATGCCCTGCCATGCCCTGCCTGCATATTCACATGCCGGGAGCAGTTGTATACTAAGGCTGTGGTACATACTGTCCTCGTAGAAATGTACCTTGTGCATCTTCGGGATGAAAAGTGCTAGGTAAGCGTAAGCCTCGTTCCTCGCTTGCTATAGTCTTGTCACTACATGAATGTAGATTGCGGAGACAGGCCTAACGGAAGATGTTTAGGTTTCAGCCACAAGTTTTGAGCTTTTAATGAGACTCTGAGTACAGATATGCAGTGGCAAGTGATTAAATTACTCCTGTTCATCAGCTGAACCAGAGGAAGTGACCCCATAGATTTTCCTTTAACTGCAAGCCAAACTGCATTAGGTTGTTCCAGTGATTAATTTATCTCCTTGCTCAAAAGTTGGCATTTCATTCCTTGTGTGATGGTTTACTTCGGCAGCCTCTGGGATCGGAGTCTGTTGCATATAAATGGGGGACTGGTAATGAGAGCTCTTTCATTTCAGCTTATTGATGTTTTATCTACCCCAAACCATTTGCATTCCTTCCCCAAGCGTAGAGCTGCAAATGCTGAGCACCTGTTTTTGTAGGTCTGGTGTGTCCGTTCCTTTGGGCTATGTCCGATCCTTTGGGGTGTGTCTGTGCAGGTATGCCGAGCTTGAGTTCACCCTCATCCTAACCCAAAAACGTGGATGCTGCCAGTTTGCTGGACCACTGCAGCTCAGCCCAAGTGGCTGCCTTAGCTCTTGGGTTTTGTCCTTGTTGAACCTGGCTGGTTATATCTTATCAAAAGTTTTTGGTCAGGAAATACAATTTGCAACATTTGCAGTAACACAAATTTTACTTGCTCTAAAGAGTATAAGCAGCTATCATATTTCTTAATACTTCTTACACTGGAATAATTAATCTGACTGCTCCTACGTGTTTGCTTTAATGTCTAAAATAAATGTTTCTCTGACAAAACTTAGCAATAGCCATCGGTTTTCTCACTACTGGGTATTTCTTGGGAAATGTCGTACCAAGGTTCAGCATTTGAAACTCTGTGGCACGTATATCCCAACCCAAGTGCTCGCTGGCAGCTGCAAGTAAAGCACTTTGTTACTTCTGCAGACCTCTGGGTACACCAGATTTTGGAGTTGATTTGAAAATGGAATTAAGCAAATGGTCTCTACTAGCAAAATTCAGGGTTATAGTCTTCATTACTAAGTTGCAAAGGAAGCATAAGATGTATGAACTTTGGGTATAACCTCCCTGCAGTCTCTCCCAGGTCCTACCAAGAGTTCTGCTCACCCCTTTCAAGGGTGGAAGTCTTGAAGGAACTCACTCAGCAGCACTTCACCTCTTGAGCAACATCTTTCATTGCCTCATTTTTGCCTGCTGGCCGCTCCAGTTGCATCTGGAGGTTATCTAAATGCTGCTGCTTGCAAATAGATATTCAAAGCGCTTCTGTAGGACAACGTTCCCTCCTTCTCTAGTACTTTAGGAAGACTTATTGCACGGTTGCTTTGACCTCTCCTTGTCTGTGAGAATGCACATTAAAAAATGCTAATTTGCCTGGAAATGATTCACATCAATACAAAAATATCTTTCAATATGGGTATTTCCCTCTTTAGATTTATCCTTCTGCTTAGGAAGTAAATTGAAATAGCTTTATGACTCCATCCTATAACATGAAAAATTTTATTGGCTTTATGAGACCTTGCAAATCACAAACTGAATACATTTTATGACCCAACAAGCTGTGTCCCAGTGTTTTTCAGAGCCTGGAAATACAGATATGACTGACTTGGCATGTTTTGATCATAAGTTTTCAGTCTGAGGGACTCAAGCTATCAGTTTTAATAATACGTTCTCTCACCGAAATGCAAACACTTCACTTTATCACGGAATATACTGATATTTGCCTGTTTGGGGTAGTTCATTCTGTGAAACTTCTAAATCTGGATCGCTGATTTTTTACTTGAAATTAAATTATTCTAAAGGTCAGAATTTCCCAAGGAATGTAAATTAAATAATCCAGTGGACTCAAGTCTTTATGCGTCTTCTGAAAGTAAGAGAAATCTGATAGGAAATATTTGACCCAAAGTACTGAAAAGGCTGCCGTGATAACCTCACAAAAGTTCAATTTCCAGTGAAGAAGTTGACATAAATCATGCTTTTCGCCAGCACCTCAGTGCTCATAAATGTCATTTTCTATACATGAAGCATTTCGATGTCTTCCTTATCCATGGCAAAGACATCTTAATTTTCCTTAAGATAAGAACAAGAAGCATATATTTCTGTTCAGACTTGTTTTAAGCTCCAAAATAGAGCTGGGACTGCATAAGTTTTTAACTAATCCTGATGTAAGAGTTGAAAATGGGAATAAATCTGCTGCCTGGGATGAAACAACCCCATTGAGAGCTTCTTTCTAGGTAGTTTAATTAAAAGATTAGATTATAGATTGCATTGATATATTGGAGAGCAGTGTGCTATAGCATATTTAAACTCATGGCTGGAAGATAACAGGCATGCACATAAAAAACCTAAAGACAGTCTGTGAACAGAAATGTTGCTGTGCGACATGTAGGTGCACCTTCCCAGGACCATCCTCGTTGTTACCTATCAGTCCCTTAAGAGATGTTCAGGAAGGAAAAGGCAAAGGCTGTGCAGGGAGGGATTGAGTTTGCAGGTTGAGACATCTGAGCATGGCTGCTTACATGGAAAACAAGCCTCCAGGGCTGCTCAGGCAGCTTTCCTTGCTTGGGGAAGTTCGCTAGAGTTGTTTGTACGCTGCAGAAGAGCCTCTGGGCAGTGTGCACGGAGCCTGTGGGCCACTGGGAAGGAGCAGTACTGTTCAGTGTTGCCTTCACTACCCTTAATTTCAGACCCTTATGTCTGATCCAGTTTTATTTGTCTCATCTGATTAGCTGGTTTCTTGTCTTCTGTTATTTTTTGTTGCTAGTGATACTTTTCTTCTTTGGAAGTGTTTACTTAAGCCAAAGAAGGAAAGTACTGAGTAGAAAATGGAAGCAGCATTTATTTGAAATATTTGGGTTAGCTTGAAAAATGAATGTGCACTCACCTTTCTATGAACCATAACAATAAAGTGTGGCAATGCAGCAGGCTGGATTGTACATTGCTTATGCAGAGTGGCAGCGACCTTCATTCCTCAATCTGGTGTGCAGAAATGTTCAATTAATGCCACTGCCCTGAGGGCTGCAGAGGCCATTCTTGCCCTCATTCCTTCTGATTTCCCCTCATACTCTTCTTTACCCCTAATGGAAAGGAGAGGATGGGTAAGGAGGGTAGAAATGAGATTTTATCTATATACACTTCTAGGAAAGGAAAAGAGCAGAAAACTGATGCAAGAATAAGTTCCTGGAACATGCGAGTGGAAATGCTTTGGGAAACGGAGAGGCAGAAGCCACCTAAGAGAAAGCTGGATTCTTACCCATAGAAGAAGGAATTGGTGAAGGTGAAGAGGGGGGAGAGCTGGGGTGAGAGTGACCATGATTCTTGTGAGGGGGAGAAGGAAGAACGACAGAATACTGATAACTTTCAATCAGCTCAGAAACAGGAGATGAGATCTCATGGGAATCAGATCCAGGGGGAAAGAAACTGAGGAGAAGACTAGGCATTTTTCATTTGATAGCAGGACTATGAACACAAATCATCTCAATTTAGAGGAAGAATAGAAGGTTCAATAAAAGGCAGCTTGATAAAATAGAAACTTTCCATTGATTTATTGTTTCCTTACTGTGTTTGCAGAAAATGGAAAGTAGGCTAGATGAGAAAAGCTGGACTTTAAGAATAGTCAATGTGTGGAGGGACACAGTCAGAATGGGCAGCAATAAATAAGAAACAGGAGGTGAGAGAAATCCCAGGTTAAATGAAATCATACAATGAATACTATGTGAGGCTATGGAAAAACCTTTCACAGATGAGCCCCACAGTGCTAAAGAGACGCTCACTAAAACGCTGTGTGTGGGAAGTGGTTGGTGTAACTCATAGGGCAACAAAACCCAGATCAAAGAGAGATCAGAGGAGAAGCAGTCTAGGTCAAACCAGCTGTTCATAAGGAAATTCATCAAAGGGTGCGGAGGAGAGAGTTAATTTCTACAGGATGCCAACATGCTGGAGAACTCGAAGGGACCAAACAGCCTGACACCAGTTTTCCTGCACGGGCACAGCCACTTTAACCACCCCCCCAACCTGGCCTTGCATCCATACTTCCACACTGAGATTCATTCTTTGTTCCGCTGTCCTGATAACACTTGTTGGCACTGAAATTCTGCCAGTTTTTTATTAAAGCGAAAACCTTTTCATTTACCCAGTTTACAGGGGCAAGCTCTATGGTGCAAAGGGCTAGATAACAACATTCAATGGGGAAGGAGGGGCAGAACTGAGCAGTCAGTTAGCTGAACCTGTGTGTTTTTTAAAAGGCTTTCTTTTTGAAAGAGGAGACAGGGGTTTCAGCTTGACCTCAATATCTGGAAAATACTGAATAAATAACCTTAACTGTTTGTTGAGCATATGAAAGATAGCAAGAAGATAAGTTTCAGCCAACCTAGATTAGAGAAGCATAAATCATGTCAAGTAAATTGAATTTACTCCTAAAACAGTGAAAAGCCTTTTGGATAGTAGAAAAGCAGATGTCATGGGAGGTAATGTACTTAAGTGCAAGAAATATGACATTTTCATAAGCACGTTATGGAAATTTAGTCTAGATAAAACTACAGTAGGGTGGGTCAGGTTTGATTAAGAGTTGTCCTTTGTCCAGTTCTGTGCAGTACTTCCATTAACTATCTGAACCATGTGATAGTGGAAGCATTTATTACATTTTCAGAAGGCTGGGAAGAGCACTGGGTGTGTGATCTTGACAAATAGCGTGCTGGGGAGTGGTTCCGTTAGAATACAGATATACAGCAGCTACTGCTAAGCAAAATAGCTAGCACTCATCGGGCTATTTAGGAATACCGATCTGGGATAGGAGAGGGGAGCAGCTGACTTTACAACCAGTATTAGTGTAAAGAAAAGCTTAGGAGGGATGTATGTATCCTTCAGGCATATGAAACACTGGTTCAGAGAGGTTCTCCACACCACCAAAGGTTCTTTTCAAAACAGAGAGGAGTTCAGGGAACTCCAACAGAACTGACCATTTCAGAGGTGCAGGCTGGGAAGACCTTGCAAAAAAATCTTAAAGAGGAATACAGCAAATGGTGAACATGCAGTGGGAATACGGTGCACACGCACGGCCCGAGAGTTGTAAGCCTCATGGGAAGAGAGGAATGCTAGCGCCTAGCATTCTAGGCAATGGCAATGATTAAGGCAACTGCTGGGTTATATCTTAACCAAGGACTGTAGCTTAAGTTATAAGGGTGCAAGAGTCTTGCTACACCTCTGGGTAGAGACCCTGATATCAAGAGAAACTGTGTGTCATAGGAACAGCATCTCTGGGCAGAGACCAACATCATTTGACTGCTGATTATCACTACAGAAATGCCAGTTTAGGAAGCAATATATTAACTTTGCTACCATACCATGCATCGGTTCCCCTGGCTGCTAGTCACCTAATTGTGTATCTTGCGGTTAATGGAGATCAAACCGTTCTGTGTCAAAAGTTCAGTTTCTAACACCTTCTTGCACAAACCACCTTCCTTATTCTATGTTCCTTATGTGTAATTCTTGGTGTATATTGTGGCCTACCTAATCTAAAATTGTTTTTATAGTCTTCTTGTGGTCTTCAATGGAAAAAAATCTCTTCTCCATGCTCCTGCTACATAGGACAACCTGCAGCGGAATGAATTTGCTGCAAGATTCAGCTTAGGCACTAGCAAAATCTTTCTAATGCCATGAGTAGTGGTGCGCTGAAATGGGTTACTTGATGAATTTTCTCATCATTAAAATGGCTTCCAGTTCAGTTTAATGCAGGCTGTCAGAAGTTGTGAGCATACATTGCTCTCTCTACTGGAGACTACTTTTGGTACTTGTTTCCATCTATTTTTGAAAAAGCCATTCAGGCTAAGAGCGTCTATTGTTTGTATAGTGGAGCAATTATGCTAATAATAATGTAGAGTTGTGCTTTATTTTAATATTCATTTTAGTGACTTGGGTACGACGGCAATTTGAATGTATGAATGACTAAAAAAGGCAAAATGTTTATAGAAGTACATGAAACTAATGTTATGCACTCCATTTTACAAGTAGCTTGAAATGGGTTTTTAATAAGCATTAAAAATGATGTATTCATGTCTGTATAAAGTGTCATACCTCATGTTAGGAAAAGTGATTTTAAAGAACTCTTGTAATTAACTATTTATTTATTATTATTAAAATATTTACAATGGTATACTATTGAAAGCATTAAATGCTTTTGTATCGGAGAGCCTGCCTATTATTCTTATGGTTGGTTATTCTTTATTGTATGCTGTGGCTGTGCTACGACAGAATCTATTAGAGAAGAAGGGCTGTGCATTCTCTGTGCTGGAGGTTTGTTTTCTTCCTTTGCTTCTTGTTAGCATCATTGCCTTTGTTTAGGATGAAATTTATTGATTGTGGTTACAGATCCTTGCCAAGCCAGGCTCTTGTCTCTCATGAAGCTTCGAGGTGGTTGGGTATTCTTATTTTAGTAAGACCTAAAAATTATGACATTTTCCAAACCTTCCATCAGAATCTTTCTCTGGTAGGTCCAAGGCTGGTTTAGACCCATGGATTAAATTCAGATAGGAAGGTGGTTGTTGCCATTCATTTAAAAAATTGAAAGAAGATAGGCCTGGAAGAGGTCTCTAGGGGTCATTTAATCCAACCTATTTTGCTCTAAGTTTGCATTATCTCTACCCAAAGCATGTCTATATTGTTAAACTCCAGTGGTAGCGATTCCACAGCCTCCCCAAACAACATATGCTGGTGCTGCCCTATCCTTAGCATTGGATTGAAAGTTTGATTCAGTGTTGAAGCTAAACCCCCATATGCCAGCCTTTGCAGACTCTTGGGAAGGGAGCACCAGAGAAGGTGCAAAACCTTTTCAAAGCTGCGCTCTTGTCACTTTGAGACTGAGGAATTTGAGTCCTACTAGTAGCCGGGACAAGATTTGGTGCTTGCTAAGAGGCTCTGAGCAGCAGTCATCAGAGCTACAGCCCTTCAGAGCCTCTTCTCTTGCTGTGGGTTTTTTTGGGGGTGGATAAAGGTGAAAGATAAGCATGCACATCTCCCATGAAAGCATTTATAGCAGCAGCAGCGGATATTAATTGACATTTAGTCACTTAAAAGGTCTTAAAATCAAGACTGAATGGTTGTCTGCATTATCAGGCGGGTGATAGCATTAGCACTAGTTCCCTGATGACATGCTGCAAACATATCCCCCAAGGAATCCAAACAAGATGAGCTAGTGTAGGGCTTTGACTTTCCAGGTCTGTTTCCACTGGGAAGGGGAATGAATTTGTTTTGTTTCCATGTTTTTGTGTTTTGTAGTCACAAAATAAGCACAATAAACATGAGAGCTCCCAGAGCTAGGGCTTTAGAGACCCACTGAGGATTAAAAGTTTCTTGGACAGGTAATTTTGGCTTTGTATAATGCTCGTGTTCTTTCGTCGCTTTGCTGTATTAGACTGTGCATTTACTCTGGTGGGCTTTTTTTGTTATTTATTTATTTATTTATTTAAGAATTCCTACTGGCAGAACATAAAGAGCTATATCTTTTGTAGCTTGGAGGTCCAGTCAGTCCTTAAGCTCAAACCTTGGCTAGCGTGGGGATTTCCATCCCATAGCAAGTCAGAGGGAAAGAGCTGAGCTGTGCAGCTTGTTCCCTAGCACCGAGGGTCACATCCTCAGCTGCTCTACCAACAACAGCGTAGCAACAACAGCTGCTACCAGCTCTACCAAGGGAGCTGTACTTCCCCATCCCACGCTGACACAGAGGGGACAGCAGGCATGGTGTAAGGCAGGCAAGCAATGGGCGTACTGGCTCATCTACTGACCTACACCATGACTTCTTGTGCCTGGTGCAGGTTGTCCAATGTGTGCTTGCCATCGCCTCTCCACATGTCCTACCTGACTTGCAAAGAAACCTTTCCAATAATCAGTGCTTCCTCTCTTGAGGCTTTCTAACTAAATTGCACCATCTAGGGTTAGCAGGAGAACTGCAGAACTATGTTGCTCTACAACTGATTTTGCAGGAGACAAAAGGAAAGCAGATGCAAGAAGCCTGCCTGGCAAAAACAACGCTGGAAACTAAAGGCTAGGAGTTTAAGGCCATCACCTGCATCTGGAGGTTCCAGGCCAAGGAGCTATGAATGTTGGGGCAAACTGGGAACCAGTGTCAGGTTTAACTGATCACAGGGTTATACGTGATGTCTGCAATAACTAAACCAATTAGGTCACATGTGCAGCATTCCCTTACGTGCCTCTGCAGTTTCTCCTTGCCTTTTAGGCTTTCTAATCCACAGGTCTCCTTCTGAGGCACCTGCATCAGCAAAGCCCTCTTCTCGCACGTGCACTGCCAGGCACGTGGTGCAAAACTGAGCATCTCCTACCGAGACCATAGTCAATTTTGGCCCTCATCCTTTGTGTGTGCATTATTCCTCTTTCCCATATGCAGTGCAGCAAGAGGCAGGGAATGGATCTGCAGGTGCTTGGGGAGAACGCTCGTCCTTCCTGGTGTTTGTGTTTCAGTGAGATTTTTTGTTGAATCAGCAGAATCTCCGTTGGAGCACCGCGTGTCATGCTGGCAGGTTGCTTTGATATGCGGGCAAGGTTGATAGGAACTGATCTAGGCTGAGCTGGCAGACACCAGCTCTTGCTGAGATACATCCCATCCTTCCCCAGTTTGAGCCGGAGCGAGATGGGAGCCAAAGGCACCAAGTGCACTGAGGCCACAGGGTTGAACTCCGTAGGAGAGGGTTCAGACACAAAGTGAGACATCACGTCAGCCTGCATGTTTATTTTTCTTTCTTCCCCCCGCAGACCTTTGTGTCACTCTGCTAGTAGGAACTAAGAAGCCGCACCTCCTAGATCCCTGTTGCTGTCTCAGTCCGGGCTAACCCATGACCTAGGAGAAGGAGTCCAGTGATTGCCTCCTGCAGGCTTCTGGGTATGGTGCTCTGCTCTGGGATTGATACCTGTTTTCCCACTTGCACATACAGCTAATTAAACATCTTCTAAAGCAAGGATTTACATTTGCATCTCCTTGTAGTGCATGCACTGACCAGCAATGTATTGGATTTCCAACTGAGGAAACAGTTCAGCATCCCTGAATTGATGGAGATCTCTTGGGTGAGAAGATGTTCTCCTGTGTTAACTGTCCTGGCTGATTTCAGCTCTTCCTGCCTCGGTGTTTGAACCACAAAAAAAGGAAGTTTCTTCTATGGGAGAGGAAAGGGAGTGATGGAACCTTTCAGCCTTTCATGGGCAGTAGACAGAAAGAGGCACTTTTATGGCAAGATTTGCTTCATACCAAAATGTATGAATTGAGCAATTTATCTGTCTGTCTCCCTCCATTGACTCTGAGATTAGACTTTGGCTGACTCTAAGTGCCTGCAATGCTTGTACCTCTCTCAGATCAAGCCAGGTGAGATGAATCCAGTCCGCTATCTTCTCACTTTCCCATGGCTTGTAATACTTAAATGTAGCAGACTATTTTTGTTAAACCTAACAAAATGGAATTGGTAGAAAACCAGTATAATCAAGAAGGGAGCTGGACTTAGTGGAGCCAAATTCCTGCCATGTGAATTTCCAGATAAATCTGTGCAGAGGGGCAGTCGACTAGAAGGCCAGTAAAATAAACCCCAACCCCGTGAAGCAGCTGGGAAGAGGGAATAGAGGCAGCTAACCAGGATATGTTTGTCCTTGGCTACACTAGGAGGATCATTACTTCAAATCCATGTGATCTCACTTATGCAGTTCCCTGCCAAAATGCCACAGAAAAGCAAGGCAGTGGCCTGTTTCTTGCAGAGCTCTCAAAGTAATTATTAAAGCATCCTCTAGGATGTGCTCAGCTTGGAGGTGTCCTTTCAAATGCCCCTTCATTACAAGAACAGGGCTGCCGGCCTCTTATGAAGGATGGATGGATGGATGGATGGATGGATGGATGGATGGATGGATGGATGGATGGATGGATGGATGGATGGATGGATGGAGAAAGGGAGAGGAATGGAAAACACACTCAGGTGTCTTTGCTCTGGTCAGCAACTGAACACACAGGAGCAGTAATGAATTAAAGAACTCCACAGTTAGTTCTTTGAAAAAATTATCAGCATTCCTGGTCTTGATTCTTCCCTTTCAATCTTGTGTAAATTATTCACTGTATTGGAAAGGAGACCCTCACACCCAAGTTAATCAGCTGTGATCTAAGGGTTTAATAAGCTCAACGATACACACGTATCTTTCTCCCTGTGTGTAACTGCTGACAACTGATTAGCGTCTGACATGCAGGCACTAATCACAAGAGGGCTGCAGTAACTGATCAAACCCGGGAGCTGGACTGCCAGTGCTTTGGGGACCCCAGAGCACAGGTGCAACCGCCTCTGGGCTGTTCAGCAGCAGGAAGGAGATGTACAGGCAGGGCTGCATTTTAAGAATATTTGTCTTTTTTTTTTTTCCCACTTTTACTTGTGCTGTCTCCTCTCTGCCACCTTTGCAGAATTTGGCTAATGCCAGGTGAATAGGACTGCAGAACAGAGGCGTAAAGATGATTATATTCCTGCAGCTGTAGAAATAAGCGGTTGAGCGGGAAGCGGAGACCTTGTACAGGCTGCAGTTGTGGGAAGAACTACTCTGTGCTTGTGTCCTGTAAGAGAACATAGAGACTAACCCCTATCTGGTACAGCGAGCAGGGAGGAGAAAGCATCACTCATAACTCACCATAACTCAGAGGACCATACAGCAATGGAAACCAGGCTGCACTGCTTGACAGTTTTCCAACTAACTATTTTGCACTGAAAAGATAATTTTTTGCACACAATGAGGAAATGCCATTCTGCTTGTAAACTTGATATTTGGTGATGAAAAATGGAAATCCTCAGTTCAGTGGTTGTGGAGTTCAGAGTCAGCATATTCCACAGGAAACACGGAGAAGCAAGTGAACCATACCTGGCCATTTGTAGTTGTCACCTGGAGATAGCAGAGTCCTTAGGTCAAAGACTGTCCCAGTATCTTTTGACCTGTGTGGCAAAAACTGTTCTCAGTTTTGGTGATGAGGAGCCAGGAAAGGCCACAGTCTCTGAGCTTAAAATAAACCCAGAGGCTCCTGAGTCCAAGACTGCTTCTCCCACTGGAGTTGTAGGGCCCAGCAATCTGTTTTGCACAAAATGACCTATCAGTCCCGACAAGCAGCGTTGCCCAGCACCTGTACAGCATGACGCTTTCTGAACAGTGCTTACTCTTCCAGCAGCCCTTGGGGGTTCCAGTAATTTATATATTTCTGTGCAGCGGGTACATGACCTTTAATACAGAGCAGAAGCAGAAAAGAGCTTTGTGGTTCTGCTAATAGAAATTGTCTCGTGTTGCACATATCTCTTTGTCAGGATACCAATGAAGAACATAGTTTCTGGCTGTGCATCCTGTGTGGGGCTAAAATGCTGGCTTTTTGGCCCAGGAAGCCCTCGTGTCACATATGTAATCATCCCCCCAGGTTACTGTGTCCTCTGTCCATGCCCTATAACAGGATTCTCGCCAGGAGACATCACCCTCAAAGGCATCGAGGCAAAGACCCTTTCAGAGAAGCTTTGTGTTGCAGCCACTCTGCTGTTCTGTGATGTGAGGCGTGAAACTGGGGTGGCATCGGGAGATGCTCTAGACTGGACAGTAACCCCCCCCTTCATTAGCTAGCGAAACGTGAGCTTGACAGCCTTTAATGGTTTTGCTGAATCTCTTCCATGAAATGAGTTTAGCTTGTCTCTATTTCCGAATTAACGATTTTCCATGAGCTTTGCAAGACTGATTAAACTTAGGAGAAAGGTGAAGGGGCACTTTGGTCAGGGAGGCAGCCTAACTGAGCCCTGGGCAGAGACCTGCTGTCAGAGCAGGCAGCGGCATTGCAGGATGCAGGGCAGAAAGCAATGTCCCCTTCCATCCACTTCTCTGTGCGTACACCAGATTCCTTTCATCAGCAGGATTCTTTTATCCATAACCTGATTCTTCCCTCTTTGTAAAGACAGATCTGAATGCAGGGTATTTGCAGTAAGGAAAATTACTTTATTACGTAATTTGCATTAAAACAACCATCCCACAAGGCGCTACAAACCTCTAGCTGGGAAGAATTGACAGGTATTGGCCAAGCAATGGGATGGATTTGAAATGATCTTTCTCCTCTCTCCCTTTCCCTTTCCTTTTGGGCTGAAGAATGGTGAAGAGAAGTTTCTTTGAAGACTTTCCAAGCAGCTGCCTTAGCTGTATTTCAAAGATGTTGCGGGCTTAGAGGCTGCTAGAGCCAGCCTGTGTGCCAGGGCTCTCTCCCCAGAGCCTCCTGCCTGTGGGATACAGAGCCAAAGAAGGAATTCAGGGTGCAGATGAGGCTTTGTGTCCTGTAAAGGAGAATGAAATGTGCCAAGCACACAATTTGCTCTAATGTAAAGAGGTCGGTCACATGGTGGCTACCTGACCAGTGCAACAGTTCCTTTACTCCATCTCGGATTTAAATATTATATATATAATCTATATCTGAAATTTATAAATATATATAATTATAAAAACTATATATAAATATCATGTTTCCAGTGCCCATCCCAGTGCCCGGATCACGTATCCAATTACCTCATCCTCCTCTGACTTGATGGTGCCTACAAAGCACAACGGCTTCAAAGGGAAGCCTGAAAATGGCTTATCCGGGGTAGCTGTTAGGTGATAACTGCATTTAACTCTGGCTGAGTTTATAGTGTATAAGCCTAATTTCCTGTTTTCTTTAATTAGGCCATATCTGAAGCAAGGTGGCCACCTCTCAGGGAAGTGGTCTGACTACTTGTGTTTATGAAACTCCTGTTCTCTGTTGTTTTCTGGGTTTTGTTTGCTTTTGCATGAAAATGTGTTCAAGTCTCTGTTTTGCTCTGATGTGTGATTGAGTTTTCTGGGAGGATTTTGTTTTGATCTTAAACATTTTTTTACTGGAATGAGAACTCCATTTCCTGCCCAGTTCCACTTACGGCTTCTTCCTGGCTTATATAAGTGAGAAAAGACCTTCCTGCAGTCCCCCAGGCCTCTGGTTTGGATAACCACTTTTTGACAGGCGAGGGTGGCAGTCCCAGCAGCATGGCACTTTAAGTCTTTGACTTTGAGCTGTTAGCTCATCCTACCCAGTGACCCAGCGATTCCTATTTCTAGCGCTATGAAGTCCCCAAGGTGAGAAATCACAAATTTCAGGTGCTGAGCTGGCGGATCCCTAAATCTCAGCACCAAGACAGATTGTTCCCTTGCTATCTTACAGCCTCGCCTCCTCTGATGCTTTTCCAGCTCTGTTCATTTTTTCACAGCAAAACTCTGAGTGAAAATGCTGAACTGTTCTCCCGGCAGCAAACCCAGCTGTGAAACAACAGCACCATCCAGGGGCCACTGGGGCTCATTCCATGGGAGGCTGCAGGTCTTGCCAGAAGGAGCTGATCCTCTGTACATGGCCCTGGCTCGTTCCCACTCCGCATTTTATTTTGCTTGCAGCAGAAAGCTGAAAATGGGGAATCCAGCTTCTCTGCAGTCCCTTGTTTGCCTTGTTTGTGCCTTAGGAAAACTCTCTATAATGCCTCCCTAGGTGTTTTGCCATGATGCGGGTATCTTAAATGCTTATCTGTATTTGCTGGAGAAATGGCTACTGGTATGCCTAGAGGCTCATTTACCCAAACCTTTAGGCAGCTATAAGTGGTGCCTGTGCCAAGAGCCATTCATGACTCTATGTCACCTATTTTATGCTAAAGCTGGGTAAATATTCTCCCTACTAAACTGCTTTTTGACATAAAATGGAGATTTTGGTTACATTTGTATCTATTTGCCATAGAATTTTAAAAATATGTACTTTTCATTTGAACGCTGCACACCTTAAAATTGGTGTATTGCTGAGCTTATGTGACCTGTATAATGATTGCACACTCCTGTGCTGCTGACCTCTTACCTAGACCCATTTCCATCACACTCTGAGGCCAGTGACAACACCAGGACACAAGAAATCTCAAGAGAGAAATGGTCTGACCAGAAATGCAGCCTGTAACTGCCGATTCATTCTCTCTCTGTTTCCTAGTGTTGATGAGAAATTCCTTTGGATCCCAGGAACCTCACTGAAGAAAAGCTTTGGTTTCAATAAATGGAAATTTTCTGGTGAAGAAATATAACAAAACAAAACCAGAAAACACTCTGTGCAACCTGTGGTGAAGGGCACTAGTGAAAGTGCAGGTACTGGGGCTGATGTAGGTAGCCAAAGCTGACTAACCCTCTGCTCTACTCACATCAAAGCTCGGCTGGATGATATAGTGATATAGAGAGAAACAGAGATGCTAACTAGACCTTTGAATATGTCACTAAGTCTCCAGTGGAAAGACTTCCAATAACTCTGTCAGATCAGTGAACAATAATACTGATGGATCTTAAGATTCAAGTGCCTGAGCTGCAACCCAAATTAGCGATTATTCAGTAAATTAAGGTTAAACTCAGGAAATGAAAAACAAAACTTAGAGGTGTGTATGTGAATGTTGGAAATTCTATTTAAAGCTAACTTTTGAATCACATAAAGGAAACAGGATGTAATAGGAGTAAAGGTGTAAAGGAAAACATGTCCTTCTGATCAGATAGGAGTCCTGAAATACATAAGTGAAGTAAGATGTAAAAAAAATTACTATTGGGTATAACGTGTTTTGATTTTTTTTTTAAGTGAAGGTTCTCCCGGAAGAAATTCCTTGCATTTTTTTTTGAAGTGTCTGGTCCTGCCTGTGGCTAGAGGTGGCTTTATGGCATTTTAGGCTAGGTAATGTGGAGGTCTAGTCTGGTCTGGCCATGAACAGGTCAGCAGGGACTGAAGTTAAAATAGAAATAGGGAGTAATCTGGTTGGCTTGTGCTGCATTTATGATATGCATCTGGGTTACATCTGAATGCTCACCAACATTTCACTGAGGGGTGCTGTGCAGTGTGGCTATTTGTTTGTGGTGGGACTGTGAAGAAGAAATGGAGAAGTGATGGAGACAGCTGTGATTCCTGCAAGGGAACCTGGTTGCATCTTAAAATCACAATGTTCAAGCTAGTGATGAAATTTCATTTTGCTTTCTGACATTTCAGGAGTTGTTTCATTTATAATTTCCAAATTATCTTTGAAACTTTTGGCCAAAAGATTTCTTCAGTTAAAAACTGTTGTTCCTAATGGCAAACAGTTTGTGGCACTGTCTGAGTGAAAAAAAATCCTGACAGCTAATAAAGTTGTGCATGGTATTATCAAGCTCCCTGTTCCACAGCAAGCTTGTGTGTGTCTGTGTGATCTGCTGGTATAGAGATGCTTATTCTTGCATCCTATAGATACAAGGATAAGCATCTCCGTGCAGCAAATTGTGCCTTCTGCAGTGACACCAAGTGCCCCCATGCCCTGTATTTTCCTGCTGTGAGCCAGAGTAGTCCCCTGCATTTATTAAGTTGAAAAAAGACACTTCTCTCCGAGCCTGGAAATGCATGAGAGCTGAATGCTGATTCAGGAGTGGTGTGCTTGTCATATAGAAAGCCATATTAGAATGCAGCCCCGATTGTACGCTTCTTAAGACACTGAATAAAACCCATTCATTTCCAGGGCACCATACATAAGTGTCACGATGCATTTTAGAAATCATTACATAGACCTGATTCCACATATTAAAGCCCAAGGATGGTCCCAGAACCCTTAAGGCGCCACATACTCGTGTCTGGGTTTGATCGGCTCACCTGAACATTGCTTTTAACTACCACAGTGTTACAGAAATCCTTTGGGACAGCACATTCAAGGATGAGATAGAAGTACCAATTGGCTGTCCTTCTGAAGAGACGTGTCTATCCCACGGCTTACATGTCTGCCTGTACACATCTCCAGCCTTCACTCTGCACTCTCTAGCCACCTGCCTTACCTATTCCCATCTCTCCCTGTTATTTCTCCTTGCCTGTGCCCTAACATGTCAGCAAGTAGGTGCCTTTAAAAAAATTTCAGTGCCCAACTCCTTAAAGGGTGCTGAGGGCTGCTGGGGACTGATTTCCTTTTCGGGTGGGAGCTTTGTGCAGGAGGAGTTGCTGTCCCTGCGGAGGAGCAAGGCAGCTTGTTCTGTTCACATCTAGATCCCGTTTGAATTCCCTCATGTCTAGAAAGGGTTGCAGGAACGTAGGTGATTGGCCTCTTTCTTTGCATCCGAAATCACAGCTTCAGCAGTGACTTCTTCTATATAGTTTTGTTGTTGGAAAGGAACTACCTTAACATGAAACCCGGTTGTGCAAAGTGTGGCTGAGGGATGACTGAGTTAACTGTCTGTGAGGTACTGGGCAAACTGGTATTTAGATAACCAAAATAAAGTATTTTCATTTGGACTGTTCTGAACTAAATGTATTGCTGTGATTTTCTGAGGGTATAATTTGACATAAAGAGCAAAACCATCTTTGATTCTGCTGAAATTCCCCTGTCATGGCAACATACAGTAAGATTTTGTTGGAACATTTCTGGTCCTGTATCTGATCTGAAGAAGGGCCCCTGAGACAATTTTAGTGTCAGACTTTGGAAAAAGATTTCTTTCCTCTACAGAGAATTTCTTCTATTCCCAGCATAGCAAGGCCTCTGGCATCCCCCTGTGGGCTAGGGGAGTTCAGATTTAAAAATAATTTTTTAATAGACTTTGCTAAAAGTTGTTTTATAAAACTGTGATTGCTCTTGATTTTTGGTTTGTCTTTGAATCCCAGAATCCCAGAATGCCAGGTTGGAAGGGACCTCAGGGATCATCTAGTCCAACATTTCCAGGCAGAGCCCAGTCTAGACAAGATGGCCCAGCACCCTGTCCAGCCGACTCTTGAATGTGTCCAACGAGGCCGAGTCAACCCCTTCCCTGGGGAGATTATTCCAGTGGTGACTGTCCTCACTGTGAAAAATTTCCCTCTCGTGTCCAATCGGAATCTCCCCAAGAGCAACTTGTGTCCGTTCCCCCTTGTCCTCTCCATGGGACTCCTTGTAGAAAGGGAGTCTCCATCTTCTTCGTAGCTGCCCCTTAAGTCCTGGTACATGGGGATGAGATCCCCTCTAAGCCTCCTTCTCTCAAGGCTGAACAAACCCAGCTCTCCCAGCCCATCCTCATATGGCAGCTTCCCAGTCCTCTGATCATCTTGGTGGCCCTTCTCTGGACCCCTTCCAGCCTGGCCACATCCTTTTTCTATAGCGGGGACGAGAACTGCACACAGTGCTCCAGGTGTGGCCTGGCAAGCGCTGAGTAGAGCGGGATAATGACTTCTTTGTCCCTGCTGCCGATGCCCTTTTTGATGCAGCCCAGCATCCTGTTGGCCTTCTTGGCCGCAGCAGCCACTGTTCGCTCATGTTGAGCTTCCCCCCACCAGGATCCCCAGATCCCTTTCCACAGAGCTGCTCTCCAGCCAGGTGGATCCCAGGCTGTGCTGCACTCCTGGATTATGTTTTCCCAGGTGCAGGACCTTACACTTGTCCTTGTTGAGCTTCATAAGGTTCTTGTTGGCCCACTCCTCCAGCCTATCCAGATCTCCCTGCAGAGCAGCTCTCCCTTCTGGAGTGTCTGCTTCCCCACTCAGCTTGGTGTCATCAGCAAACTTCATCAGGCTACACTTGATCCCGTTATCCAGATCACTTATAAAGATGTTGAATAACATTGGGCCCAATATCGATCCCTGGGGGACCCCACTTGTGACAGGTTGCCAGTTTGAGAAAGAGCTATTTACCACCCCTCTTTGGGTGCGGCCCGTCAGCCAGTTCCCCACCCACTGCACAGACCACTTGTCTGGGCCATAACACATCAATTTCTCCAGGAGGAGACTGTGGGGGACCGTATCAAAGGCCTTGGAGAAGTCCAGGTAGACAATGTCCACCGCCCGCCCCATGTCAACCAGGCAAGTCACTTTTTCATAGAAGGCCACGAGGTTTGTCAAGCACGATCTGCCCTTAGTGAAGCCATCTTGGCTTTTCCCAATCACGTGCTTCATTTGACTTGTGATGGCCCTCAGGAAAAGAGATCAACAACATGCAATCATTTACCCATTGGTTACAGTTTCTTCTTCAGTTAAATTTCTCAGTCACCAAAGTGTGTCAGCATATGGCTTCGCTGCTTTGGACCCCAAAGCCGCCAACAGAATGCTCAGTGGCTCTGGTTTGTCCCTATTTCCATATTTACTCACGCTTGCCACTCCGTTGGGTTGGTCTCATAGTATCTGATGGGAAAATGGCCACAGGACTTCATGCTCCAGTGATGTGGCTAGAGTACATTCATGAATTAATTGTGTGAGTTTGGGGCATGCTGAACGGTTTGAGGTGAGGAGTAAAATCCCCAACAGTGACTTCGGAGTTTGAGACGGATTTTCAGGGTGTCTTGGACTCTTGAGAATCTCATTTAATTGCGTCAGGTTTTGCATCTCTGGTTCACGTGCCCTGAAGCAATCAGCTGAGGTGTTTTTAAGATTTTCCTTTTCCCTTGCTGTCTGTTCCACCTGAGTCAGGAATTATTGCTGTCTCCTTATCTTCATCACAGAACTGGCAGAAATGACATTGCTTTAGCTCTGTCTGATATATTTGCGTAAACTCACTTCCTTCAGCAGTTTAAGCTAACACATTGGGTTGAGAACAGCAAGGCCTGTAGCGCACATACGTATTCCCTGCTGTCAGCTCTGCTGTGGGATGGGAGAGAAGAGTCTTAAACGACTGTAGCTAGAGCTGCCAGAGCACATAGTCACCTGAGAGCCAGACTGTGACCATCTTTTCCAGGAAACAAACCCTGCTGACAAGAGTACTCGTGACATCTGAGGTCATGAGATCGATAAAGGATTCACAGTGCTTCTTCGCCCAAGCTGCCGGCCGTGGCCTTTTGGTACAGAGGATGGAGAGCGGTTGTGATGATAAGTTGGGCAGCTCACTTTGTGTGATCTGAATGTGGCTGCTGGTGTGCAAGTGAGAAATGGGACTAATGGTTGCTTTTATAAAGCTCTTAGGGACCTAAAAAAAGTAATGGGGTTTCAGAAATTAAGAACGTGACAGATGATGTGCTCTGCACGCATTTCTCTGGGGAGGTCTCTGGCTTCAACTCATGTGTTTACCAACACAGTGGCTATGCTGCAAGCTGCCAATCTCTTCGTTGGGTCCCCAAGCACAGAGAAAGGAACTGTCAAATTGTCCTCTCAGACTAGTGGGTGGACAATATGAAATGATGGATCTGAGTGCCTGTTTCCTTCTGTCTGTAGCCTTTTAACATGTTTGGAACATGAAGACTCAGCAGAGGTTAGCATCTGTACTTCTGGCTGGGAGAGAGTTAATTTTCTTCATAGTAGCTTGAAAAGAGCATAGCACCTCTCACAGCATGAGGTGCAGCTCTGGGAGATACATTCCCTCTGACACACCAGCCTCCCCCTTGCCTTTTTGTCTGAATTCCTTTAATCTAAAGTAAAACTGTCATTAGCCAGCGACTGCATTGTTCCTCTGAAGGCAGAAAACTAGCTTTTCTCCACCATTTTCAGACAACAGAGTTTCCATCATAATTTTCTTTAATGCAGTGTTTTATTTTGTTTTAGTCCTCCAGCCCATCAGCTGGTAAGACCACCCAAGGGGAAGTTTGTCCTCAGACTGGCAGCTCCTTCACTCTCTAGAACACAAAAAAGACATTTCCTCTAACTAGGAGTTCCATTATTTTAGCATTCATTTTTGTTTGCTAACTGGACCAGAAACCAAAATATCAACATTTTTGTGGCATTAAACTTATTCAGGAAAATGTTGGCTTGAAAACAGCAACTGAAAATCATTGTCTGTTTTGAGCAAAATAAATACCTAGTTTCAAAGAAATGTAATTTCTGACAGACTGAAATTTCAAAACGTTGATTCAGAAGCTTTAGTTTAGAGCCTTCTTTTAGGAAATAGCCGTTTTGACAATATTCTATATTTTGTCATGTAAACTTGTCAGAAGGTTTCCATCAGATCTACTGCTTTCCCTGTGTTGTTTATAGCTATGCAGCCCTCCATGAAAAGCATCATTCAAACCACCAAAACACACACTCACGAAAGCCTTCAGAAAGGCTCTGGCTCCTCTGGCAGTCCTGGACAGAGCCACAGTTTTTGGATATTCCAGATTTGCTTGCTTTGCAGGCCGTTCAAAGAGCAGAAAAAAAAAAAGGGAAATGGTAAAAGTAGCAGCTGGAACTTCCATATTCTGGCCTTGGATTGATTTCTGCATGAGTTGAAGCTTCCTAGTTACTTTTGTTTGTGCCTCAACTTCCATCTCTGTCAGGACCATTTTGTTCTCCTCCATCTATGGTGAAGATTTCTGAAGATGTGGATCATCTCTCACAGTGTATTTATACAGTTTAAGGAACAATATTCCAGACTCTGCACGGAGTAAAAATGAAGCTCGATCATAGGACTAAAAACCCCTTCGGGACTGTTTGGTTTTTTTTTCACACGATTTCCAGGTTAAATACATCCACTCACTTCCAAAAATCACTTTTCACCCTTTATGTTTTGTTTCCAATATTAATTTCATTTTACATTTCACATGTTTCTGCTTTTCATCCTGCAAATCAAGAATAAACCCCAGATGTTTTGGGTTTCCCCTTAGTTTCTATCTCGAGACCAAGTGATTATCGGTTTGCATGACCTGAGGGCTTTTTACTTATCACCTTCATCACCATTGCATTTAATTAGAGGTGCAGAAATGCCAGAAATATCAGGTGCTCTAGCACCACCTGTTATTTTCTAAGCATTCGTTTGCTGATGTGTTTTACCCAAACACCCCACTAGATGGTATGAAGGGACTAGAAAGAAAATTCACTCCAAAAATGGAAAGAAAACTGTCACTGTAAAAAACGCCACAAATCCCTGAAATATCTGAATAATAGCTAAGGAGATAAGGATGGTAGAAATAAGAATGTGTTTTGGCCCAGTGGAAGCCAAGACGCTTATTGGACCCTCAGTGTTCACCAAAGTTGTACCCTTTTGTAATGTAAAGGGTGTTTGATGGACTCAGGAATGCCCAGTCCCAGAGGGTTATCTCAGTGGAAATTTGAGTTTTACCCTCAGTTTTAAGTCCTTTGGAAAATCAATCATCTGCTCTTTATATTAAATGCCTTTGTCTCAATGAGGTGCCAGGACTCCTGTACATCTGGCTGGCATCATTTGCCCATGCCTCTGAGCTCTGCAAGGAAAAGCTTTTGATTTGCTATCCCTCACATAAAGAATAAAAGGAGCTTATTTTAATTCCCCATGGAAATGTGTGGGCCATTCACAGCAGGATGCCTTCCTTTTTCACAGGCATTTCACCTCCAAAGCACATCGGGTCAGTTGAGGGGAGTGCAGAAGTTTCCTCATTTGCTTCATCAGTCTGGCAGAGAAGGTGAATACTTGGCAAAATTGTCACCTGCTGGGGACACACAACATCTCTAGGCCACATTAGAAGGCAGATATTGAGTACCTAATTGCACGGTTAGCTAATTAAGAAGTTTGTGGAACAAAAGCAGAATTTGAGTTTCACTTGTGAGCTAGCAGGGGTCAGATGTCTTGGTGCCGTGGTTTAACCCCAACCAGCAACTCAGCCCCACCCAGCCGCTCGCTCACTCCCCTGCGCTGGGATGGGGAGAGAATTGGAAGAGTAACAGTGAGAAAACCCCTGGGTTGAGATAAAGACAGTTTAACAGGTAACGCAAAAGCTGTGCTCGCAAGCACAGCAAAACAAGGGATTCCTTCACCCCTTCCCACGGGCAGGCGGGTGCTCAGCCATCCCCAGGACAGCAGGGCTCCGTCACACCTAACGGTGACTTGGGAAGGCAAACGCCATCACTCCCAACATCCCCCCCTTCCTCCTCCTCCCCCAGCTCTGTGTGCTGAGCGTGATGTCCTGTGGTGTGGGACACGCCTGGGGTCACTGTCCCGGCTGTGTCCCCTCCCAGCTCCTTGTGCCCCCCCAGCCCCTCGCTGGTGGGGTGGGGTGAGGAGCAGCAAAGGCCTTGGCTCTGTGCAAGCCCCGCTCAGCAGGAACGAAACCGTCCCTGTGTTACCAACACTGTTTCCAGCACAAATGCAAAGCGCAGCCCCGTCCCAGCTACTGAGAAGAAACTTAACTCTACCCCAGCCAAACCCAGCACAACTGGAACACCTGGTGCTTCCGTGCGGACCAGATTTCTGCTGAGGATATGGAAATTCTCTTTCAAGTCTCTGGAGAGAAGTGGCTGCTCATTTTTCACAAGGTCTTTAGTCACAGGTGGACAGAACTAAGAGAACAACTAGAAGACAGATGAGCTCCTTTCCCTAGAAGTCACACAAAAGAGCTCCCCTTTCTCTGGATCCCCAAATTTAGAGACTGAGAAGTGTCAGTTTTCTCTTTACTCCTTGGGCCTGGGAGAGGTCTGGTAGAACAAACTTGAACATAATCCTCAAAGAACAAATGATCAAAAAGGTTGGGTTGGTTTGGGTTTTTTTTGCAAAAGCTGCTCTCCCTGCCCCCGCCCCAGTACAGTGAGGTTTCATTGAAAGAAGAGGGGTGGGAGAAGAAAATGATTCTGAGCTAATCACGCTGGGGACAGATCCAGAGAAGAGGAAAATAATAAAAAAGTTATTTGAGGAAGGAGAAGACGACTTCCTCTGACTCACTTATCAGCCCTAGTTTCTCTCACTCATTCTTTTTCCCCTTAAGAAAAGAGGAGAAAGTAGAAATACAAGGTGGAGGCAGGGGCAGTTCAAAGGAAAGAAAATGAAGAAAGGAAAAAGAGAGAGGCTTTAAAATGAGGTGTTTAATTGTAAAATAGTAAAAGACTGAAAGGAAATATGAAGTGAGATAATTCCATTTCTTTCTATTGAAAATGTTCCCAGTGCTAGTCTCCAGGGTAGAGGTAACATGCTGCTTCACATCTCTGGTGTCAAATACACAGTACATTCCTGTGCTACATTCAGTACCTGATGATGAGTGCAAATTGCTTGTGAAGGCAGTAATTTATAACATCTACCAAGGGCCTTGGCCATCTGGTGATTAAGCTGGTCTATAGCCTACAGCTCATTCTGGACTCCTGGCCAGACACCTAGCTGGCTCTTGAGCTGGAAAATACCCCAGCCTGTTGCTGCTAGCAGGCAGATTGTGTCCCACTTACCAGGGAAAAGCCAACACGGTGACCACCCTCAGAGCCTCTCCCTGCCTGGGAGGAAGGCCACATACCCTGAGACACAGCACAGAGGCACTATCTTCCCTTCCTCCTCCTCTGCCAGGAGCCCTGCACATCAGCTTGGCTCTGCAGGCATGCCAGGACGGGCATTCACAGGAGACCTGCAGGAGGCGGAAAGGCACCGTGCTCTTACATCTTTTGGGAAAACTCTCCTTGCACAAAGATTTCAGTTGCACTGAAAAAGCCTTTCGCTCCCTCAAGCCCTCCTCATCCTCCCCTGAAAGCCTCCTTCTGGAGGCTCTTGCAAAGCACCTTTTTGCTGCTCAGAAAGGAAACTGCCTTGGGAAGCTGGACTCTTTCATAGTATTGTGCAACAACCACGAGGCAGTCTGGGAGCAGAGTCAGTGCCGGACTAAGCACTAATCTCAGGCCCCGACTGAGAGGTGGGGCCACCCATCCCCTCTCTCTGTATCATTAGAGAGAGCTTCGAGGCCAGAAATGCCTGGCACTCACTGGAGAAGCTCTCTTCGCACAAACTGTGCTGTGTTTGTGATACTTTACCACGTTGGCTTGGCTACCATGTCTCTCATAAGGTCTGGAGGACAAAAGCTACTTCCAGGCAAATCTTTTGTCTGGGAAGCCTTCCACCTCATGGAGATTAGACACCCCAGCAAAATTTGTCATGCTTTTCCCTTGGAACTTGTTAGATGGTCTAAATAAATGTTTCCCAGAGTCCTGCTGTTCGATCCACAGATGAGCCATGGAGGAGTTACCATGGCCATAAATTCAGGAGGATACAAAAATTCCTAAGGTCAAGGTTGTGATTTCAGCTGCTTTGTGCTGCCTGGATGATTCAGACTGAAGGACAGCCACATCCAGGTTTGCAGAACTCACGAATATACTGTCAGGACTTGCGTGTGCCTCAGCAATTTTTCTGAGATCTGGGCACCCTGCAGTCTCATCCTACAGGATTGGTAAAGGAGAAAATCAAGTCATTTCTGCAACTCCCCCTCTCCTTTGCCAAGCCTCCCAAAGCACGTTCCAATAAGCTAAGCTTGAGTTTCCGTGTTTAGAAAGCAACCTGAGAAACATAATTTTAATTAATAAGGAGGTTCCAGGATGGACAGGCATGGCACAGAGGTAAATGGCTGTGAAAAGAGATCACTGCATGTGTGACAGTGTGTAAAATGGACATACATAGAGATTTTACACTTCAGCAGCAAACAAGCAAGGTGGCAAAAACCCCCTATCTCAAACCCACCACTCCTCTAAACATACAAACGTATATTATGAGTGTTTTTCAGAAAATGTGAGAGAGAGACAGCCTGTCTCTTTGCTCTGTAAGCATCCATATTAGTTACAGAAAATTAGCGCTTTAACCTAAAACGGTAAGGAAATGAGGGAACATGAAAGACAGTCTGCAAGAGTGTGTGTGTCCATGGTGTTAGTGTGTACGGCTGGGTCAAACACAGGGTATCTTATTCTGGGTGAGAGCGTACGTGTATGAAAAAAGGTATTCGAGTGTAATTTAAATCTGGAGCTATACTTAGTACTGTGACAGAGATAAGCAATCCAAGATTTTAAGCACAGCTCTCCAACTGAGCTGTGTGGTGCTTGGGATCTGTTTTTTTAGACTCAGGGCATTCTTACAGCTGTAATTCTGCCACTGATAGATACAGATCGACACCAGCCCCCAAAGCTCCTTCTTGCCCCCTATTCCCACAAGAGAGGCTCCTGCCACAGGCACAGGCCTCTCCCTGGTGCCACAAGCACTGCTGAGGATGCACAGAGAACCGGTCCAGCTTAAAACTGACCCAGTGAACAAAGAAATGATTGATTAAATGGAATCGGTTCCCAGGTTACTGCACCATGTTCACCGTGATCTGGTGGTGCTGGCAGGGAAGGGCTGTGGCAGTGGGTGTGAACTGGCAGGTGGGAACCCGATCCTTCTCTTCAGCATCGGCATGTGGCTTCGTGCTGGGGCTCAAGGATGCACAGACCGTGCTTTTGCTTAACAGAGCTAGGCTGTGGCTCTGGTATGATAAATATACATATATGTATATGTATGTACACAAGTTCTGTGTTGGAAGGGGAGGAGAGAGAGGCAGTAGGATCTGTTTGGCTGTTGCTGGTGTGGAAACACAGGCTTAGAGTCCCCCTGAGGTTTAACAGTGTCTCCTGTTTTCCCCATCCTGCACGCAAGGCACAGCCAATACATTCAATGTACCATACTATTGCATCCCAAAAAGTGTTTGGCCCCCCATGTCATCCAGAGGAAGGAATGCTGTTAGGTTCAGTGGCATTTTCCAAACATCTCAAGGGAATTACTGCTCCTCTCCTAAAACCTCAGGATCTAGTCTCTTTAGCCATGCTGTAAGCAACAAGGAGGCCACACAGCAGTGTGGCACCTTTTGTTTCTGCAGGGCCAAAGTCCTCAACAGAAGTAGAATTCAGAACTGGAAGGCATTTGGTCAGGGAAAGATGCCTGCTTGCCCGAGCTGTCCACTCCTCTCTGCCCAAGTCCTTTATTCCCAGTAAAATAAAGTGAATGATTGTTTTACCTAGTCACAGAAGAGCCCTACCTGCAAAAAAACAATGAAATACATCACCTTGTTTTTGCTGCAGGAGAAGAGGGAGCTCTTGTCCCCAGGTCTGCCAGCAACATCAATCACCAAGAAGGTGCTTAGTGGGAAAAAAAATCTAATAAAAAGGTTTGGTTTTTTTCAGGGATTCAGTGCAGGACAGAGAACTGTACTGTATCAATTTTCCTCTGTCTGTTGGCTTTTCTGTCTATCTGGGGTGCTCTCTCTTTGATCCTTTGTGCAAGCTTATTATGAAATGAAAACTTAGAAGAGTAAGCCGGCACCATTTCTCTTGGTACTGTGCATAGGGAGGTCACAGAGCCAGGATTAGACACATTCCCTGGAGAAGCAGGCGGAGTTTAAATAAAGTTTTTTTATGGCCCTTGACATTCCTTTAGCTTTGAGGCACTGACGTAGTTCTCGCTCAAAAAAAAAAAAAAAGGAAAGAAAAAAAGGAATGAAAAATCCATCTCTGCCTGAGAGACCCCATTCCTCTGTATATGTGAAAATAAATTCCTATTGAGCTGGCTTAAACAGAAAATAAAATGCTACAGGGCCATATTTTCAGACTTGGAAGGCTGACATCGAATAACTAAAATGTGTATCTGGACAATTAATAATGTATCTACTTAAATATGGATTTTGATCCCTAACTTCCTGCCTTCTCTCTCCTCTTCCTCCCCAAAATTAATGGAAATTTCATAATAGTTTTTGTACCTCATCTTGAGGGCTTGAGGGGTTCACTGTTGTCACGTTGTCCTTTCTGGTGGCAGCAGTACTCACCTTGATGTTGCTTTGACTAAGGCCAGATAAAGTAGCTAACAAGAGTCCCAACGCTTGCAAGGACCAACTGAAAGTTTTGAAGTGTCCTTGATTCATGTTAGGGAAAAAATCAACAAAGATGTTTTTATTATTTATTTACTCTAGGTAAAAGGTATTATTTACACTAAATTTTTGTTAGATGTCACTGAGTTTAAATTTCATGGAAAAAGTTCAGATCAGTTCTTCCCAGTTGTAGTTACAATTTTATTATTGTTATTAATCTTATAATATGGAATGGTTGGTTGATTGGTTGGTTGGTCACTTGGTTGGTCGGTTGGTTTTAAAGTCCATATAATTTAATTCCAGGATTCAGAGAGGCTCTCCCCTTCCATACATTTCTAAATGTTAGCGGAGAAAACGTTGACAGCATGAAATATATACCCTCCAAATGGCCAGAAACCAGCTTCCAAGTGAAGGGAGCCTAAAATGTGCTATAAAAAAATGTCCTAAGGCCTCCTGATTTTCCAAGCAGTATGTTGATTGCTGGGCAGGGGCTAAGGACCTGGCATATGATTCTGTGTGTTTATGCTTGACACTACTGGTTCTTAAACCCAAGCAAAACAACGATTTCTAACATAATCTAGTCTATGTCTCTAGGTACTTATCTGTTATTTACCTCTGAAATATCTGAGTGTGTGTTTGCTCCTCAGGATCTGGCCACCAAGTGGTAATTGTCCTTCAGGGTCTGAGGAACATGTTTTCTAGCTATATCCTCCTCCAATTTTAAATCCCCAGCTGGGGAAGGAACTGAAATCAATGAGAAACAATTTGTTGTTCCTGCAGTGAAGCTCTGACAAGTCATATGCTTGGGCAGATGCCTGGTGCCAGCTCTGGTAAGTCTGTATTTGAAGCCTGCAGAAGAAATTACATTGTCTGTCATTGTCAGCATTATCAAGAGCAGACACAAAACAAAACACATTTGAGGATGTTAGATAGATAATTCTTTGGGGCAGGGAAGCAGGTAGATAAAGCTGGATCCTAGAGCGGAAGAGCCAACATTATACATCATTACTGACATTAACATTACCGTATCTTTAAGGCGTTAGACCTACCACAGAGCCATCAGCTCTAGGGACCTGTGTATGAAGTCTGAAGGATTGATTATAATGGCGGGGAAAAAAAAAAAAGACGATTATATCCAAACAGAATCTGCTGTGCCAGCCTGAAGAATGGCCTGTGGGAATGAGTGGTGTAAGATTTGTGTGCAGATATGTTTACATGCCGTCTACAGTAGAAGCAGAGTTGTGTGCTGTGGAAACCTGGGTGCGCCCCGTCATACACCAGAGCCTGAATCTCTTGGTAGTAAGCTGAATTCACAGGCAAGGAGGTATTCCCCTTTTCAGGCCTGGGCTTCTCCTTGTGCAAGGGTGAACATAATCCACCAGGATGCCCAAGGCATTCAAACTCACCTAAAATAGCTCAGGCAGCTTTCAGAGAGAACAGGCCAGGCAGGGTAGTAGGAGAGGGAGGCACCGTTTTGGTAAGCAAAGAAGCTGGGAGACAGAGGTGTTTGATTTACCTCACCACACTCTGCTGTCTGCAATGTAAGCATCCGTGCCAAAGTCCAGATTCCCTTCACAACCACTGGAGAGCAAAGATGTTGAGCCACAGGTTGCCCAGCCATAACCCACAGATGAATGTAAGGGGGTGAGCCACGCCTGCAAGGCACAGGCTACTCTGACTCCATCTCCAGTGACAGGAGTGTGCATGTGTGTGTGTTTTAAATCCCGTCGCAAGGCACCAAGAGTTCTTCACTGATGGGAATTAGATGTAAAGTGACACAAAGTCTACAAAAAGTGAATAAACCCAAACTTTGACGAGCATTGTCTACGAGTGTCTCCGCACAGTGTTATCTGGACTCATTCAGGCAGGGCTGAAGTCCATCCTGCTGTTCTTGGTACCTGTGTCTGTTAAAGATAGTCAGGATGTATTTATTGTGACTCCAGTTCTGCATGCTGGGTGAAATGCAGAACTGAAAGGGAAACCAGAACATTCAATAGCTGTTTAACCTCTTGAAAAGTGAGATTCGTCTGACAAATGGTGGTGTTTGTAGTGCAGATGAACACCTGGAAACTGCCGAGCACAGGCTGTAGAGCCTTGAGGGAGCATGCAGATACTCCTCCTTGCCTTCTGACTTCTGATATTAGTGGTTAACAATGGCAGGTGGTGGATGGATTGCTGCACTCTGCCCAGGAATCAGTAAGACACAAGCAGAATTGTGGATGGGATGCTGGGCAGCTACTTCTTTAATTAAGACAGCTACTTCTTTGTGAAAAATTAAGGGTTGTAGCTGATCTCCCCCCCTCAGCCTCCACTCCTGCTACCCTTAATGTCAGTTAGAGTTTCAGAATAGATGAGCCTGTTATTAGCACTTTGAAAAAAACCCAACTTATTTTCTCTCAAAGCCTTGAGTGAATTTACTGAGCTGCATATTACACCTCAGCATGCTTGCTTTGAGGAAAAAAGGCAAGTGTTCATTAGAGCTGGTTGGATTGTCTGGTGACATAGCTGAGAATATTTGCGTGAATAAAAAGCAATGAGTTTGCTTTTTTTCTGTGCCTGGAGCCTTGTGACCTGTAAAGATTTGCAACAGTCTCAAGAGAGGCGTGTCACTGAATCTAAGTTTAGATGTCTGTAGTGTAGGAGTTCAGTCTGCACCAATTGTCTGGACTTATTTGAAAGCTGAAAGAAATAGGCACGTCTTCCTTCTTCTCTTGGGGTCAGTATCGAAATGTGTGAAGTAAATCATGCTTTAGAACTGCCTGTCTCTTCAAAAGACTATAAATAATTAGCTCAGAAGGGAACATTTACATTTTTGAACAACCACACCCATGAGTGAAGGATCCTCCTTGAACTGGCTGTAAGAAAATTCTCTAATAATGATTTTTTGTAAGTGGTTGGACATTTTTCCTAAGGTAAATGAGTAAATATGCACAATATATCATACATTTTTAACACAGGTGTGTTAATGTATTGTTGAAACCTGGATGTGTAACCATGGCCTGCGTTTAAATTAAACATAAGTAACAATGATGGAGGGTCATTTATCGTGATGAAAAATTGAAATGAAACATTTCAGTCGACCTGGCCAAAGCACCATTTCACAAATGAAGTCAAACATCTCTGCGCTGGGATGACTGACCTGCTTGGGCTGTAAACAAAAAGCTTCCAACTTTCACAGCAGTGTTTTCCTTTTCTTAATAGTCCCTTTTGAAACATCTTTGTTACCATTTTACATCTGTCTTCTCCTGTTCTCATTGTGGTCAAAAACAAACGTTAGAAGAACAGCCTTTTGGGCAGTCTGACACATGCACATTTTCCTTGGCTCTTCTATTTCTCCCATGGACTCTGAGCAAAACGGCCCCAAGACTCTTCTCTTCCAGCAAAGACCAAGGCGTGACGGAGAGCCGCACTTGCTGGAAGACAGACGCTTGCTCGCAGGCACTGATCACAGACTCCCGGGAGGAGTAACGGCGCTTTGTGAGCTATTACACCTCTCACCAATCTCCTTGCCAATAAGACTCACAAAGAGTGTTCAACAGCCTTGTTATTACTGTCAATTCTGTTCTCTCCCTTATCATTTCTGGACCACTGAGAGGCTAAAATATTAACCAGGATGTTGATGAATTTGAGGCTGAATTCTTTTAATTCATTCCTGGCTGAGTTCCTACTTGCATCCATAACTCTACTCTAGTTAATGCAGAGAATTTATGGCTTTAGCCCCATCAGGTGCTTTGAAAAGTCTCTATTGGTTCCTCATTAAGGGGACATTTTCCCCTTTTCTGGAGCCTATTACCTAAGTAGGATTTTTAATAGGGAAAAAAAATACATAAGTAGAGCAAAAAGTAAGAGGCCTCACTGCCTTCCTCCAGCCTTTCATCAGCAACAGTGATGGGTCAGCCACAGAAACCTCCTGCAAAGGCAAGGTGACTGAGGCAGTGAGACACGCTCCTGCCAGCGCCTGGACACGTGGCTGCATGTAACGCGGGGTGAGCAGGCGACGTTCTGAGTCACCCGCACTCCTGAGAGAGTGATCTGGCAATCTCAAAAAGCCTTGCTTAATCTCATCTTCCTCCTCTGCTCACCTATCAGTGGGTTTGACCCTGTAGCTTCTTGTCAGAGGCTCGCAGTTGCTGGCTTTGGAAGAATTCTCTCTTCTCTGTGTTGAATATGACTCTACATCTTGTTTTATTTTATCACTTAGCATCTATCTATCTATCTATCTATCTATCTATCTATCTATCTATCTATCTATCTATCTATCTATCTCTTTTATTCTATATATCTGTCTTTTTTACACTCACACACTTCACTGCTGTAGTATCTGAGCATCTGTCTGTTGCAGGCAAAATTAATAAACTGAACTGTTTTCACTGGCAGAGAAAACAGCATTGTCAGTTGAGTGTGCTTTCAGCCAGGAGTGCTGTAATACCGTTTTGTTTCAGGATGTGACAAATTCAGGCTGAAGGGCTGAGATATGAAAGTAACCGGGCAGTGGTTTCTTACTTCTTGCACAAATTCTTGCAATCAAATCATGTGATTGCTCTTCTTCCTCTTTATTGTATGGTGGTTAAACTCCTTGTGGTGAAGAACCTGAGTTTGATTTAGTTTTTGTGTGGATGGATATTCCCTGTGTCTTTTCCTCCTTAATATACAACCTTTCAGAGTGTGTGGCTTTCCTTCCTGGGTATTGAGTAGCGAAATGAGCAGCCTTGGAGTTAAGAGTTGCAAACCCCGGCTGGGTCTGTATCTACCAGCACAGCACGCAGCCCTCTGTCCGGCTGGGGATGGAGCACAGGTAGGGCCCTTCGTCTGCTCAGCCGTGTATCAGCCCTGAAGTCTCTGCACGGCTTGAGTGACCTGTAACTGAGGTTGGACAAAACAGTTTATTTGCCAGATTTCCCATTTAGAAGTAAATAAATCTGCCTGTGCATTTGTTTTGACTCAGTGAAGAATTAATCTCAAATTTGGTAAAAATCAGAAATCTGACCACTATAAATATATACAGGAGTGGGAGTGGGATTTCTTTTTGGGAAGCTGAAATTGTTTTATTTTGATGTTTCTGCAGTGAATCATTTTAAATTCTCTTGTTGAAAGTGTTTTGTCTGGAAATTTAGCTTTCTATAGTGATTTTGAAGGATTTTAAGCTGAAAATTAGTTGTTTAATTTAACTCAAGCATTGGAAGAAAGGAGAAAGGAGCAAGATTGAGGAGAAAAAATGTCTCAGGAAATGGTACGTCCTTCAAAAGAAATGATAGCCAAGCAAACACAGATATTGACAAAAGCTGCTGAGTTGTCATCCTCAGGGTCTGGGGTGGGTGGAAGCCCTTTCCTGGGGGTGATGCTGGGAATCACTCCAAGTCCAGCTCTCAGCATTATGTCCGGGCTCTGACTCACATTTGTGGAGCAAACAATTCAGCACTGAAATGTCAGGCCATTAGGTGTGCTGCCGCTTGGCCCAGCGTTACTCTTCTGTAGCATCAACAGAAGGAAAGCGATTTGGTTCCTCTCATCTGCTCTCCCAGCAGCATCGTACAGCGCTGTGCGGGTGCGCAGCCCCTCGCGGCACAGCGAGTCTTGGCTTTACCAGTGAGCAAGAGAGACGTGGACTCACCTGGTTGTACTCTTGCTGAGGTGGAGGCGTCAAGCACAGAGCTCCTGCCTCTGCCAGTGGTCTGCCCTCATTTTTGAGGCTGAAAGTCAGAGGAAATGATGATTTCGTATGTGTGGTTTCATTCAAATGTTTCCTTGTATTATGAGGAAACAGAGTAAGAAGTGTGGAACATTTTGTTTGAAGCATGTGGGAGCAGCAGGCAGGTGGACCGTTTATTCAGTTACAGAATCAAAATGACTCTCTTAACTTTTCATCCTGGCTTTCCTCCCTCCAATTCTTCCATCCTTAGCGCTTTTTATTGATCCTTTCATTCCTGGAGGAGAATGAAGCAGCACTGGCATCTTTTTCCTCCTCTTCCTCCCACGGCCATCAGGACACCTTGCAGAGCCGCGCACAAGGTGGAAATTGTCCTTCTCCTCCCATCCAAATGGCATTACTTGGAGTCTCAGCAGGCTGCCCAGCTCTTCAGATGCATTTGTATTGATTGGAATGGCGTGTTTACCAACAAATTCCAAACAGCAAATACACAGCAGGACCTGAGGCTGGGGACCAGCAGGGCACAGCTCCACCGTGGGCGCAGTCACTGCTGGTTCTGATGTCCTGCTCGGGGTGACACCCATGCTGTGGGCTGGGCTGCTGTGAGCAGGCAGTGCTGGTTTACACTGTTAAAATAGCTGGATCTACTCTGACAACAGGAGCTGGTTTTCAAAGAAAACTTTAAATAAAAAACGAGCTGGGCCTTGGGCCAACGCTCGCTGTGATAAGCAGCTGCCTCCTCTCTGAGTGGGAAGATAGACATACAACAGAAAGGTCCCCAGGTCTAGTATCAGAGGACAGATACTTGGCCAGAGTCTCCATTCAAAAGAAAAAAAAGGAAAGCAGTATCTCACATCCAAGGTACACCCTCCTTGTGACAACACCGTGCATTGACACAGGAAATATTCCATTCTACTCTTTAATTATTTCATATTTTTTTCATAGGATACATATCTGTGTTGAGGATTGCTTTTTGACAGCAAAGGGCAGGAGGAAGAAAAATATCAAAAATGTTTGTAGGAAACAGACACTTTTTGTAAAGATTTTCTTTAAACACTTCCTAGCAAGTATTTCCAGGCACACTCAAAAATTAATTGGGAATAACTTAGAACTGCTTTAAAAACAAAGGGGAGAATTTCCTAGTCCCCAGATACATGTCTGTCATTATCTGAACATAAAGCAATCACCAGTTACCGCTCCAGATGAACAGCTCCGAGGCTACTCGTCTTCATGTACCATGGACAAATTCCCCCAAATTCTGTATCGGTGTTTTCCAGCCTCCTCCATGGTACGGCCCTTGGCCCCGCTTCTCCAAAGGAAATTTGTGCTGGTATCTCTGGCCTCTTAGTTGAAGCCTCCTGCAGAGGAGGCTGGTTGTTGTCACCAGTCGCTGGTCGTGGTGAAATGTGCTTACTGGACTCTTACAGACTGAATTTAGCCAAAAAATCCTTTCAAATGAGCGTGCATGGTCTGTCCCGAGTACGGCACTTCCTCAGTGGAAACTGCGGGCCCCTGCAGCCCAGTGTGCCAGACAAGACAGCTCTCTGCAGTCACTCGGGAGATTGATGGCTGCATGAGTGAGTTAACTCTGTTAAATCTGATGGAGACAAAGAAAGCAACAGGAAGGATAGGAAGACAAATACAAATCAGCTTGTCTGTCAGCCTCCCTTCCAGGAAAGCTGCCTTCCCCCACTGCAGCAGTGGGAAGGCAGGTGGGCAAGAAGTGTCTGCCAACAAAGGTTTCTTTAAAGAGATTTCACATTGCTCATGATTATTGATTGGGTCATCGAAATGAAAAATCACGGTTTGATTTCTGTCAAAACAAAACTCTTCTCTTTATTCCAGCTTTGTTTATTTATTTTTGTCCCACCTTCCCTCCTCCTACGAAATACAGTGGGTCACAAAAAGGTGTAGAAGAATGGGGAGTTTGATGGATGGATAACTGATCAAATTTCAGTTCATTAAAGACTTTGAAATTGATGTTCCTGTGATTTGGAGGGAAAAGGGAGGCAAAATTTCACATCCTTCGAAGTAGCCTGGTGAAAAATCAGTCTTTTCCTCCCAGCTGATTCTGAGTCTGTAACTGGGGAGAGAAATCTCTTTTGTCTATGCAGAAGAATTACATTGGACAAAGCAAAGCCCGTGGCTCTAATTAGGGCTTCTGTCAAGGCAAAAATCAACACAATAGTGACGCGCAGCTGGACGTGCTCCCCACATCATTTCACAGTCAAAGCAACTGCTAATATCTGAGGGTAACATGGGGGTGTAGGAGGGTTGTTCATACGTTGTAATATGCAATATGAGCTTCTATTTCCTTTCTACCTTTAAGCACTCTCAGTGTCTATGCTCCCTCCCTATTCTGTAATAGGTAACCTGAATTCTATGCTGGAAACCTTCAAGGGAAATAGCCATTATGCATCATGATAGCACAAGTTTAAGTGATCATTAAACAGTAGGAGTTACTATTTGAAATCTATATCCTCACTAACCAGGCCATTCTGTTTCACCCCAGGTGAAGTCCACCCCTGAGAAGAACAAGGCCAAAGCATAATTTAAGCTCCACTACACCGTTGAAAAATAACTTCACCAATTTGGAGCCCATCAGGTTTTTTTATATGGAACATAAAAACCTAACAAATTGTAACAGGGCCCCCATCAGTATCAATTCTCTCTAATATTAAAGCCTGTGTTGTATATTTCTGCTGATAGCAAGCTCGAAAATGTATTGTGAATAGAACAAGAATAGAAAAGTAAATAAATGCATTAAAATAGGAAGAACTCTAAAGTCTTGATTTCATAGCTGACAGGTGCTTTGAAAGAAGACCAGTAGCTTTTTCCCTGTTTAGGAGATGGGAAACAGAAAAGCATCATGGCTTTCTCAAAGTCACGTGGCAAGCCAGTGGCTGAGCTGACTGTTGAATCCACATCCACTGTTCCAGCCCCTATGCAACATTGCCTGCACATAGCAAACACATCACTTCTAAACTCCTGGAGAATTTAGCAAAGCAGGTCAGAAGTGGGGGGCAGGCCTCCACATATCTAATTGTCAGGAAAAGGGGAAAATTGTAATCAGAAACATCTCTCCATTGCCTCCTTCTCTGCAGGCAGGGACATCTCCAATGATTTAGAAGAGCATTTAATTAGCTACTCCATCTTGCTTGAAAAGGGAAGCATGGTCTGGGCTATGAATTAATATGTATGAATTTATCAAAGTAATCTGGTTGCCTGGAGGACAGGAGCCAGAGGCATATGTAAATCTCTGAAAACATTGTGACAGACACACGGTCCAAATTTTGGGTCTTTGACAATCTCAGATTGTATTAGTTGAATACTAGCTGGTGTTGAAGAAGTGTGGGAGGCTGTAGATGCTTTGCCAGCTGACTTCACTTGCTATCTCTGTCTGTAGCCAGCGGAGAGAGGCAGCTTCCCTGGACTTGGTTTAGAGTGGGAGCCTAATTCAAGGCTCTGAATCTTCGTCTGGGGGAGTTGGTCTCTCATTAGTGACTGTGGGAGGAATCAGGGAAAATTAAATGCTTGTATTAGCCATGGCAGAGCACTCTGCCATGGTTTCTGAGAAGATAAGTAGCAGCTTTCCAGGAGACCAAGGTGATTGTTTCCTGGGTAGGGGCTTTGTGCTTGTGTAGGCTTGGCAGGCTGGAAGACCTGAATTTGTCTTAGGTTAGAATTGGTTTCTCTGCACGTGAGCAGTAGAAGGGAGTGAATGGACATAGAGCGGTATCTTTCATCCCTTAGTTTCTTTCTTGTTAGGTAATGTTTTGATATTATTTCTATAACCAGCAGTAATGCAACCTCTGGTTAGAAAGACCAATCTTTAAAGTAATAAAATTGAATTTGTCCCTCTCTCAGGCTAATTTTAGAATCCAATTATGATCAAGAAAAGATCTTGAAAGAAAAATAACAATAAAAATTCACTCCAGATATCTAGAGAAGATAGAGCATGAGCAGCAGCTGAAATGGTTTTGGCTTAATTGGGAAAAAAACCAGTTTATCTTGATTTGCCTCATGTGAGGACTCAGGGATAAGAATGAAAAAATACTTACAAAAAGCAAGAAACTTGATTTCTTCTTCAGGATCTAATAATTCAGACAAGTACATGGAAAACATATCAGAGGAGAAGATCTTACTGTCCCCAGATGGAATAAGAGTGAAATTAGCAAATGGCACATTAACATATTTCTGATTATATTCCAGCCTTCCTGCGAAAGGAAGTGTTATGGGGAATTAATTAATTAATTTGTATCGTTGACAAGATACCTCATTTTTGCTTGGAGTTAAAGACAATGAAGAGCCTCTGCCTCTGTGACAGAACCCTTTCAATAAAGGATTAAAACCTTCACCTTTCTGGTTACCTGAGCCCAAGCTTCAGGCTTGTTATTGTATGCTGTCTTTAGAGTCACGTTGTGTGATCTCTGGAGAAAGACTTCACAGGAATTGGGTGAGAAGTGGTTTTCATGGCCTGGCAAAGTTACACCTTCTACCCCAAGGAATAGTTAATGCCATATACAAAGTGCAGAAAGAGCAAAGACAGGGAGGCACCGGATCTTCTGAGGATTTAGGGCACTCGCATGGAAAATGGCACATAGACCTTGAACTTGCTGCTCCAGATAGTGGACTGTGAACAGCTTCACCCCGGGAGTCTGAAAGTGCTGATAGGCTTTTAGCCAAAGAGCTCCTCAGAGTTGAGAGAGACCCAAGGTTGCTGAAAGCGTAAAAGCAGAGAGCTGAAAGGACACCGAAGGTGTTACCTGCATGGTCTGCTTGGGTGGGGGATTGACGAGCGTTGCACCATCCTGGAGAGCTGTATCCCCCCACCTTTCTATAAACCTGAAACGATCAGGGGAATTTTAAGAACAGATTGACGCACATCTGCCAGGGACAAACTTGTCCCTGGTGTCAACAGACTGAACTTTTTTATTGTTTGTTCAAGGCTGTGTCTTTTTTGAATATTAAACAAGAAATCCACATGGAACTTGAGAAACTTTCACCTAGAAAAAAAGTCTGTGGAAAATTCAGTTTCTCCAAAATGGCTTCTCTAAAAGATCTATTTTAAGAGTATCAAAAGGAGTTCTGATAGCTACAGTGCTTAGCAAGTCATTAACGTGACTGTAACAGAAGTAATAGGTGATACCTGTTTCCATAGCTCTGAACTCCTCCAATATTTCTAAGTAGCAGTAGACTTCAGGAGGTAGAGGAGGATGGACTTGGAGCCAGTAAAGATGGTCACTTGTATCATTTTGGAAACTTAGGTTAGTTTTCAAAAATGTTGAAAGGATATATAGTCCTTAATAATCCAAATAATATGAATAGCATCCTCCTTGAGCAGTACAGACAAAACTTCACTGCAAAGGGAATTAAAGTAGGGATTTTGCTTGCAAAGGGAATGGAATAGTCTATGAAATAAATGTTTAAATACTCTCCTTTTGGATTACCGTTCAAGTTTGTGTCTGGGGGGAAAAACCCAAACCCAAACTCCTGCTTCACAGGCAGCCAGGCTAAACACGCTGCTGGTGGACAGCTGCTTGGGAAGGAGACAAGCTGTTCACTGGGGCTTAGGCCTGGAAGGTGATGATGTACCTAACAAGGCTCAGACGTAGCTTTTGAAGCCATTTACTGCCATTCCACATCAGGGAAGACGTTCTGATAGTCGCTGCTAAACCCACCTATTGTTCCACCCAGGGAAGACCCAGATCATGCTGCTTTCCAGCGGCTGCTCCTAGCCCTACCCAGTATTATTATTTTTTCAGGCTTTTGCAGTGCTGAACCTCCAGATCAGTGGAATAGAGAATGTGTTGTTACGTGTGCTGGATTTGATATGCCAGAGAAGATAACCTTTCTCTTACACAGCTTGCAGTGTGATATTCTCATTAGCCCTGTTACTGAGAGCCAGGCAGGGTCCTAACAGAATTAAATCACACTTTTCTAAAAGTCAGGCTGATTAACCTAGGCTGAGTAACAAGGTAGATGTAGTCAGGGTGCCCTAAAGTTTCTCAAATAGAACTTTGTGCACTGGATATCAAAATGCATCACAATTATTGCTTTTCGAAGTAAAAGGTCATTTTTCTCTTTTGTGAGAGAGAAAAGTAATAAAAAATAAATCTGCAGTGTTCTCAAAACAAAGTTCAGGTTCTCCATTGGAAAGAGCTTTTTGCTTCTGCATGTATGTTACTCAAATAGGCAAAAGCTTTTCAGAATGTTCAACAGTGAAATGAAGCTCTTAAAAAACATTGGTATAAAATATTTCATTTATGCCTGAGTAATATTAGTACATTTGGGAGAGATGGTTTATTTTCCCCAATTAATCTATGAATTCTTCAGTTCTCCTTTCTGTTTGGAAGAAGAATATTTCTTTTCCTTTTCATCTTGATGTTTTTTTCTCTGTAATTAAAAAAAATAAATCTTAATTTTAAGTGTTGCCTTCCTCATCTTATGTAATTGTTTGAATGAGGACTGGAAGAAATGCTTTAATCTTTGGCTTCTGGTATTGGGCTCAGTGCTGGAGTTACTAGCTGCATTCAGAGCCTGCTAGATGCTACAGAGACCTTAAAAATCTATAAATGTGCAAAAAATCAAGCAGTGGGGGTTGGAGTATGGGAGCCAACAAGAGTTAACTTGTCCTATGGACTTGATATATTAATTTTTTAAAATCATTTTATCAGTTGCTCTGTGTAGTAAATTCACTGACTCATTCTAATTACTTATTGATTGGCTGCTGGTGCACTGGAACATCAACGTCCCTCTGTCATCGCAGGCTCCCTCGTTGGTGACAGCATCCATCTGTAATGCACCGGCTCCTGCTTTGTTCCTTATCTCTGGGCTGTACAGCTGACACTGGCTTGTCAGCTGCTCTGCAGGACCATCTACCCGAGGTTCTTCCCTCCAGGAGTAAGGCAGTAGCTCCCCCCAAATTACTAGTATTTACCTACTTAATTAGGTTTCCTAGTGGTCAAGGGGCTCATTCAGTGGATGCAACATGGGATAATCCTGCTTTGTGTAAAGCCTTGCTTTATTAGTTGCATGTTTAAATCAAACTTCAAGACTCCACTCCGTGAACACTGTGCTCAGACCATAAGGGTCTGACTTCCCATTCTGTCTTGCTTAAGTACCTTGGGAAGCTTCCCCTCCCCGGTGTAGAAATGTCACATCTTTTGACTGTCCATCCAGGCAGTCTGTGCCCTAAGGATGAAAAAGGAAAGCTCCGCTTCAGGAACCGGTAACTGTGAGATTTGGGACTCTTACTGATTATTATTTTAGATCTGAGGAGGCGGCAGAGCCCCCTGCTTGCCTTTCTCCTCTGCTGAGGTGCCTGAGCTGCTTGTCACTTGTGTCTTGAAAGGGAGTAGTTTAAAGCACAGGGTTTTATAGTGCATCACCACTGCCTGTGCTGTGCCTCTGTTCAGCAGCTGAGTGACATGCAGTTGAGGAGCAGTGACCCCACAGCCTTCCTGGCCTCATCAGTCAGGTTTCTACCCTTTCAGAAGAAATCTGGGACATTGTGGCCCTGGCCTACAACTCCCCTAAAAAGGTTATTGTGTGACCCCATGTGGCAGCTACACCAAAGCTGGTTACGAATAAAAATGAGTGTTTTCAAGGCCAATTTCTTTCATTAGAAATCTGAATTATTTGTACTATGTTAATAAAGTTCATCTAGGTCATCTGAACTGCTTCTCAGTTGTTTAATAAATTACTCATTGAGGGCCTGAATTGAACAAAGGTAGGACATTATTTAAATGTGCTGATGACTGATGGATATCCAAGCAAGAAAAAATTCTATGCAGTAGGAAAAGAGTGGTCAGGACATGAGAGAGCTGGGGGGTCTTTTGGGGGTAGGATGGGGAGGACTCTGGAGGCCAGAAATAGGAGTGTCTGGAGGAAGGGCTGGCATGACAGCCTAGCTCGTGAGACGAACCCTTGAGTGGAGGAGAGTAAGCACATTGTGAATGTCTCTGGACATTCATTGAGTTAGGCCTTGTCTGAACTACAGGAAGAGACCCTGCCTCCCCTGCTAGGAAAGGAGAAGTCAGTGCTGGGGTCGTGGTCTAGGCTTCATGTGAATCCCCATCTGGACATGCCTCCCTCCAGCAACAGCGTGTCTGTGGCTTTCTTGGCAAGGTTCAGCTACTGGACCTAGATGTGTTGTACATTCAGCCTTCCAGCCAGTGCCTCCGCCTGGTACGAGAAGGGAAGACGTAGCTCCCCTGCCTGGGCAGATTTTCACCCACTCTCGCTCTTTGGCTGAGCTGTGCTGCATCTGTCTGCAGCATCCCTGGCTCTGCCCTCTAGGATGCCTGGTTGGTGCAAGGACTTGGCCAATGAAGAAAAGAGGGGTAGGTTTTGATAATTGATGTTTTTTTCTGTCTCAGACAGAGTCCAGTCCTTCAGAAATTTGTTTGGGTGATGGAGGAAAGGCAGAGAGAAAGAGAGTGGTATCAGGCAGAAAGACTGAGTCAGCATCGTGCTAGGAGAGCCAAGCATCTGCTGATTAGGGCATTCCCTGAGGAGACTAAAAATCCAGGTGTAAAGCCATCTTATGCCTGAATCGGATATCCTGCATATATAATTTCTCAAAAATTGTAACAAGATCTGGAATGTTCCTGCAATGCTTTTCTTAATACTCCTACATGTAAATGATCTGGAGCTGCAGGTTTTAAAATGTTTGACTTGAATAGATGTTGTTTAACACTCTCTTTAATTATATTGAATTCTTTCTGTGCAATCAAACATTGCTTAGGGCCATCGGAAAGCAAAGTGTTTCATTATCCTTATAGGGTATGAATACATCATCCAAATTCTCTCCAAATACAGAATGGAAATATTTATTTACTACTTCTGCTTGTTCTATGTTGCAAGGCTAATTTTCCATCCTGCCTAGTACTGGACCCATTGGAACTGATTCAGTCTGAAATGTTTAGGCTCGAGCCAACGTGCTGTCAGCAGCAAAACAAATGTGTTTGGGTTTTGTGCCACGCGCTTCCTTCCCTAGGAAGGAGGTCAGGTTGGGAAAACCCAAGCATCCCCCTTATGGACATTTTTTCTCATTTTGCTGAAAATCCTGAACTTGAACTTATTTTGTTTTCTTAGAGGGGGTTTAGAGAGATAAAAGAAAAAAAAAGTTTAAGGAGTTTTTATGACAAAAAATGAATAAACAAAAATTATAGGCTTGAGGGTCAGAAGGACCCTCAGATTGTCTCTTCAGGAGAAGGCAGCTCCACATGCCCCGCTCCTGGCAGCGTTCGTCTGGCTCCTTCCCCAAACCCTCCAGCGGCGGGGACTGTGCTCTGTGTTCATGGAAAGCATGCGCTTCCTGGGGCAAAACCGAAAGAAAAACACCTTCAATTTTTCTTCTAAAAACAATATTCTGATTGAGAGGAAAAGTTTAAAGGGAGGCATTTAGCCCAGCCTTAACCAGAAGTTTTCTCTTGTAAACACACACAAAGTATCCCTCTTTGAATAGGATACTCCAAGAATCATTCCTACATTTTCCTTCTAATGCTGTTCTGCAGATACTGAGCACATGTCGCTGCTATCAAACTGATGGGAGAAAGAAGGAGAGGAGAGTTGTTCTGAGGGCAGAGTTTGGTTGTTCATGTGAGAGGGTTTTAAGGAACCAGTGAGGCACTCAGCCCCTGCCAGTGGGAGTCAGCTCTGCCTGTGTATGATCACTTCTGTTCTGCAAGGGCTTCAGCTCACATTTGCCTGCAAAACAAGAACTATTCCTACACTTGCCTGCTCTGAAAATCGCAGACTGCTTTGTAATGACTTTGCCTCCTCCTTTAACAGTTGATTTTTCCACTCGCTGCTTGAGCTTGGCCCCTATCCTTCTCTTCAGTATAGGAAGAGGAAAACCAAACACTTCTGTATTTGTTCCTAATGTCTCTGTGACACTCATTTCACAAGACCTGGGAGCTGTCAGAGCCATAACACACAACGTCAAATTAACATTTATTTTTTTCTGAAATGGTAATTATACCTTTTTGTACTGTGCTGAGCTTGTGTTTTTTGAAGTGTAAATGTGGAATTTATATCAAAGTTGCACTTCTGACACATCAGTATGGGGCCATTTATCCAAGTGCTCAGTGGGAGGACTTCTGCAGTCCTGGTGGACAGCAGGCTGAGCGTGAACCAGCATCTGTCCTTGCAGCAAAGGCGGCCAACAGCCTCCCAGGCTGCATTACAGCGCGCTGCCAGCAGGACAAAGGAGGTAATGCTTCCCCTCTCTCCAGCACCGGTGAGACACATCTGGAGTGCTGCGTCCAGGACTGGGCTCCCTAGTACAAGAGAGACATGGGCATACTGGAGCGAGTCCACAGAGATGTTTAAGGGACTGGGGCATCTGAAATACAAGGAGGGGCGAGCGCTGGGATTGTTCAGTGTTGAGGAGAGATGGCTCAGGGGGTCTATCAATGAGTATAAATGCTTGATGGGAGGGAGTAAAGAAGACAGAGCCAGATGCTTCTCAGCAATGCCCAGTGAAAGGAGAAGAGGCACCGGGAAGAAACGAAAACGCAAGAAATTCCATTTAAACATAAGAAAAAACTTTTCTGTTGCGAGGGTGGCTGAACAGTAGGCTGGGCTGTCCAGACAGGTTGTGAGTCTCCATCCTTGGTGACACTCAGAAGCTGGCTGGACACGGCTCTGAGCCACCAGCTGTGCTTCTCATCCAGGCCACAGGCCTGTTAATTATTGCACAGCATTATTCATATCCCGAGTAAGCCAGTAGCAGCTCTGGGCAAGGAACCACACTTGTAAGTAACAGGTGACCTCAAACATGAAACCTGTATGTACAGGGCTCCAGAAACACTGAAAGAGGAATTTGGAGGTATTTCACTGTCTTTCTGGGCTGTGCTCTCACAGGGTGGTGTAACTCGAGTGACTCCAGCAAATGGCACTGGATTTGCACCAGAATAACTGCAGCTTGCTCTAAGTGTGTTCGGCCCGTGCAAAAGTTGGGAGGCTGACTTGGGCCTGAGGGGAGGGCTTGCATCTCTTTGATTTGTGCACATTTATTCATTTAATGAGCTCACCTGCTTGTTGAGTGCTGTGCCCATTGCCATCAGGGTTGTGAGAGCAGAGCTCTCACCTTTAGTAAGACACCTTCCAGCAGCAAGGCTTGGTGTAGGACTGTTGTGGTTCGTAGGCAGACTCAGCTCTGAAATTAATGTCCTTTCAGAAATGACTCCAAGTGTCCTCTGATTGACTCCAGCTTGTGGCTCTTGGCCCAGAGCGAGCGTGTTTGGAAATGAAACATTGAAGCTAGGGTTCAATAAAAATGTGATGATAGGACACAGTGCCTGCAGGGGCAGGGGGCTGCAAGTACGGGCTTTCATTCAGTCTCTGGTCTCATTAACACATGAGCACTGGCTGGAAATCTATCATCCTTTCAAGGAGAAGGTGGTAGAAGACACCCGATAAGGCAGAACAGACAAAGCCATTAACATGAAGTAACAGATTGATGTTCTCTTCCTCCTAAAGCCTATCAGAGCAGATGACAAGAGACACAGACATCTCCTCATTGTAATCTCTAATCATGCAGAAGGGAGACATCATTGCATAGCACTAGCCTGGTTATTTCAGTAGCAACAGGCTAGAAGGAGACATCTTGCCTATCTGCAATCCGTGTAAGGCCTCCATCAGTTTAATCCCTTTAACGCAGGTACTCACAACAACTCTGTGAAGCTGAACAGTACTGTCAGTCCCACATCACAGCCTGCAAATGAAGTGCCTGCGCACCTTCAAACACCTTTTCTCCCTGCTGTGGCTGAATGTACCAGCTCACAATACAATAGAAGAAGAGATGCACCATGACACAGAGCAGAGCCCGCAGCTGAAACAGGAGAGGTGGGAAAACCCCTAATGTGCCAGTTTGTGATGGGGAGCTCCACCCTAAAAGAAGTCTATGGCAGGGCAGGAAGCTGAAGATCAAGGTGACGTCCTTAACTGAGGGTCAGTTCTTGCCCATGCCAGTGTGCTTATATCCTGGCGACCACCTGCCTAAAGAAGGCTGTGCTCTACAAGGCGGGGTATCAGGTACTGTGCAGGGGTCAGTGCTCCCTCCTTCAATCAGTGGCCATCTTGCGAGGGAAGCACCATCTGCACTGCCATGCTTCCCCTGTTAGCCCAGTGAGTCTGGCCTGTTGCCAGAGATGAGATATTTTAAAAAATAAGATTGGGAAGATAAGGAATTTTTCTTTCAGGACCATGCAAAGCCATCTGTCCTCACAGAAACTGTAGAGATACACAGGTTTTTCCACTCCTTTCTCCTCTACATCTGGCATTTCCAAACCAAGGGCATGATACATTCTTCTTTTGGCCCTTGAAGGGCAGATGATCACCTGGCTTTCAGGCAGCTGTCGCCTTGCATCAGCTGGGTATCTGCCTTGTGGGCATTGCATGAATCCAACCCTGTGTGACATGTCTGCAAAGCGAGTAACAGACGTTTCTCTTTCAAGCTCTCTGCATCAATGTAAATGTTACTGTAGGTGTGTATCCAAGGACCTCATCCACCAGTTTGAAGTTCCTCACAAAATTTGTGAGCTATTGGACTTCTACACGCGTACGATATTGCCATAGCTACTAATTATTAATAACACCCTGTAATGAAGGCTTACAGTGTATCTTTGGAGAGAGGGAAAGCGGGTTCTGTAGCTTTTGGGTCCATCCGCACTGTTATTTAGCAACAAACTTGAGGTGTCTTGATCAGCCCAATACATAGAATCATAGAATGGTTTGGGTTGGAAGGGACCTTAAAGATCGTCTGGTTCCAGCCCCTTCCATGGGTTGGAACACCTTCCACTAGACTAGGTTGCTCAAAGCCCCATCCAATCTGTCCTTGAATACTTTCAGGGATGGGGCATGCACAACTTCTCTGGGCAACCTGTTCCAGTGCCTCACCACCCTCACAGTAGAGAATTCCTTCCTTATATATAGTCTAAATCTACCCTCTTTCAGTTTAAAGCCATTAGCCCTTGTCATATCACTACATGCCCTTGGAAAAACTCCATCTCCAGCTTTCTTGTAGACCCTTCAGGTACTGGAAGGCTGCAATAGGGTCTCCCCGCAGCCTTCTCTTCTCCAGGATGAACAATCCCAACTCTCTCAGCCTGTCTTCCTAGGAGAGGTGCTCCAGCTCCAGCCCTAAGATCATCTTCATGGCTCTCCTTTGGTCTCACTCCGATAGGTCCATGTTCTTATTCTGTTGGGGGCTCCAGAGCTGGACTCAGTACTGCAGGTGGGAGTCTCACCAGAGCAGAGCAGAGGGGCAGGATCCCCTCCCTCACCCTGCTGCCCACGCTGCTGGGGATGCACCCCAGGGGACGGTTGGCTTTCTGGGCTGTGAGCACACGTTGCTTGGTCATGTTGAGCTTCTCATCAACCAACACTCCCAAGTCCTTCTCTTCAGGGCTGCTCTCAATCCATTCTCCACCCAGCCTGTATTTGTGCTTGGGATTGTCCCGACCCACGTGCAGGATCTTGCACTTGGCGTTGTTGAACCTCATGAGATTCCCACAGGCCCACCTCTCAAGCCTGTCAAGGTCCCTCTGGACGGCATCCGTTCCCTCCAGCGTGTCAACCGTACCACACAGCTCAATATTGTGGGCAAACTTGCTGAGGGCAAACTCCATCCCACTGTCCGAGTCACCAGCAAAGATGCTAAACAGCACTGGTCCCAATACCAACCCCTGAGGAATGCCACTCGTCACTCAACGCTGAGCCATTGACTGCAACTCTTTGGGTGTGACCAGCCAGCCAATTCCTTATCCACTGAGTGGTCCATTTGTCAAATCCATGTCTCTCCAATTTAGAGACAAGGGTGTCATGAACTGTCCCTTTCAGCCTGCAGTAAAGCAGTTCACGAGTTTCCCTGCCTCTTTGTACTCCAGCCCCACTGGCTTTTTAGGGAAGGGGTTACGGCAATGCCCTAATATGCCTTCACTGTTAGAAGTCTTTCCTTGTGATGCTAAAGTGGCTGTCCAATTTGCTCTATCATTCCAATTAGGCATAAAATGTCCTTACAGAATAAAGTTGTTTATTCATTCTTGAAGTCTTTGGTGATACAAATGTTTCGGAGGGCTGAGAGGTATCCCGATCCTTGCAGCACAGTCCACACAGACTAGTGAGGGTATCTGTTCTCTTTGACTTTTGATGATCAGTGCAAGAGTAGAACAAGATGCCTTTGGGAGTTGTAAGAAACTGGGATGGTTCGGAGGTAAAGTATTGCAAAATACTTTGCCCAAGGCTGAAAGGAAACGCATCTATTTTAGGTTTATAGTGCTGATCAAACGTGGTCTGTTTAATTGCACCGCTGACCCATCCTGTCCTCTCTCTTTCTTTCTCTTGAACCATGATTACGGCTTCCCTGGTTCAGTGTGTCTCAGCCTGTCATGTCATACCAAGCCCATGATGTGACACAGGGGAATAGGAGGTGACAGGGTAGGAACAGCCTGATGGGCTGCGAGGCTGGAAACAGAGGTGAAGTGAGTTATTTTAGGATGGGATGCCAGCAATTGACAGATGATATAAAACAGACCTGACAGAAGAAGGGGCCAAGCTGCTGTTTTCAGCCTTGGCAGAGGAACTCACTGACCTTTAAAGAAGGTTTGGCACATCCCCCAGTGCTGAGTCACAGCGACCCAGCAGTGAATGGGTCGATCTCCCTGCCGGTGGAGGAAGGGTGCTGTCTTGTCTAAGGCACCATATGCTGGAGAAATAGTTCAAAACTTGGCTCTTGCATTGGCTTGCAATAGGCCCAGAAGCAAGTTGCTCCAAGCTGGAGTCACCTTAGATCTGGGTGCTGAGCAGATGTCTAAGACAATAATTTCAGCTCCTGTCTGGTCAAGAAAGACAAGGATGCCTCAGGGCTGGTACAACCCATTGCAAGACAGACACCTGAGACACCTGGAGATGAACTGCCGTCTGGTGCACCCACATCTCTCTACAGCTTAGAAGTGTGTTTGTGTGGTGGAGGACAGGTGACGTGCATAGATGGAGACATTTAACAATTAGCTGTCTAATGTTAAGTGAGGTGAATCCCACCCTTTTTGTCTCTGCCTGTCATCTCCAAAAAGGCATGAATAAACTCTCTTGTCTCAATTTATCATGAAAACTCTTTAAAACCTATGTGTCTTATATGGTGCTTGTTTGGAAGCATGGACTGAGCCATGTCTTTCAGGTGAGTTTTTTACTTCAAGGTGGAACTTCGAGGCTCCAAGGGTATGAAGTAAATCCCCACTCTCCTGACCTCTCTCTGTACCATCCTCCATTTGCCACAGTGTCAAACACAGCATTTTGAGACCCAGTGAATCACCTGTTCTCTCAGTTCAAGGAGGAGAAATTTCCCTGCAGTCAGTGGAAACTGGAAGTGGTGAAGCAGGGATTGCATTTAGCTCAGGAAGCTCTTGGAAATATACAATACCTAAATGAAATCAGAGAAAATTTAAATAAAGCAAAGGCGTACAGGGCCTCTATGACTTATGCTTCAACTAAGGTTATTTTCTAACACAAGCTACTCAGAACCATGCAGGTTTGCTGGGAAACTTAGAAAATCTATTTGCCTTCTGGCATGAAACAATTCCTTTGACTGTTAGTTGTATTTTCTCTGAAATTATAGCCATAATAAAACTTCTGCAGATGCTGTTGGGAAGATCTGTAACACTCAAGTCTGCCCTGGGGTAAAAAGGATTTTCCATAGATTGCCAGAGTGTCTGCTCTTTATGGCATTATCCCTGCTAACCATAGCAGGGTTGTATGGACACATTTCATTTCAGTTGCCATGATTAAAAAAAAAACCAAACAAAACCAAACAAAATTAACCATGAGGAATCCCCCTTTGCCTGCATCATATTAGCCAGGGCAGGTGGTCCTATCAAATCAGCTTTGGAAACAAATTCTTTGCCCTCCCCCGCTTCCCTCCCACCCCACCTGAGTGGTAAGGAAAAGTGAAAGAATCCAGAAGTATTTTTAATAGATAACTTTCTTTACCTATTTGGTCTGAATTCAGTCCTCTTCTGAACCAAGCCATCAAAGGAAATTCTGGTAAATTTCAGAGTTTACTTCCCACTCCTTGTTCAGAATTGACTGTTTGCAAAGTGAGGGCCCAAGGTATTTCCCAAATGGAAAACTTTGTGCTTAGTCTTAGAGAGGGAAGCTCCGTGCATCTTTCCCATCCCAATCCATGGGAGAGCTCTGCACCCCATCCAGATACTACTATTGCTTGTCAAATCCGGACGCGCAGCATGAACAATCCATCTGCAGCCCCTTCCCGGAAAAGTAATACCACTTTAATTTAGCAGCATGCCAGAGGACACTTCTGGGTATGACAAGGCAGGATTTGGGGATTTTTTACACATTGCAAAAACTGAAAAGAGAGCATCTGCCTCCTGAAGTCTGCCTGGCACCCTATTTGTAATACATCTCAGGAGATAACATCCTAAGCGCCTCCCAGAACTCGTTCTCAGTAAAGCTCTAGGGTATCCTTCCCAAGGGCGTGTTCCTGCACAGCCTTATGTCTCCCCATGATACCATGTTGTGAGCATGTTGCCGTTAAAGAGGGAGGAAGATCCCCAGGTTAAAGACAGAGCCATGCAGCAGCTCTCTGCTTAGGGGGCACGACAACGGGAGAGGATGAGGTTCCAGCACAGCGAAAAGCCACCACATTTCATTGCTGCCTAGCGTGGGCATGGTTTTTATCCCATGTTTACCAGCCATGTGAACTTGAAAGCACTGGCTGCAAACCAAAAGGTGCTTTTTCAGCTGCAGCCGAGGGCTACTGAGTTATTAACCTCCGGGCTGAGAGCGCCCAGCCTGCTTGCTGGCGTGTTACCAAAGCACTGTAAAGGGTGGAGATTCTGCTTTTCTTCTCGTGTTCTGAGAACTTCAGGTAAGAGGGTCTGCGCAGCATGCTGCAAAGATGGACATCCCGCCCCTGAATGAAGGGCAGCAAGAAACTGGTTTGTAGGTATATGCTAAAGCCTCGTGGTGCGGCTTTTACACTGTAGCCTGAGATCTGCCTGTTACAACAACAAAGCAGGGAAGGCAGCCTGAGAGACCCCTGCAGACTTCTTGCCTGCTAACTCTTACTCAAACATTATCCACAGCAGTCCAAATGCAGTTTATTGGATATATATTGTTTCTGTGTTTCTGGTTTTACTAGGAGATATTACTGTGTCTTCTCTTTGAAAGGTAACTGCGAAACATTTATGCCGCTCCCTTGGGGTTCCACATGGGATTGTACCGAGGCTCACATGTAGTTAATATGTTTTCTAAAAAGACAAAGCTTCCCTTGGGCTTCAGCAAACATTTGACATGAGTTAGAGGAGGATTGGGAGTATAATATTAGCTATGTTATTGCTTTGTTATATTGCTGCTGGAGGAGGCAAGACTATTCTGTCATGTGTGAGAGAGGAAAGAAAATACTGTAATGATACCTTTTAGCCAAGAGAAATCCCTGCTCTGGCTGCGCTGTAGAGAGACCCAGGTGCAGAGGGTAAGGGCACGGCTGTGCATAGAGGCTCTGGGATCCCATATCATTTTAATCCTGCTGTGTTGGAGGTATGTAATGACTGAATCATGTTTGTGGAAGCCCAGCATTTTAACAGTGCAGGGGGGAACTCACAGCTGGCAGTGAATGGTGTTATCGGGGCAGGCTGTGGGAACGCCAGGGCTCGATTCCCAGGGGGTGCAGCAGGTTTGGGCTGGAGGCTGGGTCTGGCATACCAGGAGGCTGCAGGGTGCGCAGAGCTGCGTGCGTGAGCACACGCATGTGTGTGTCCTTACGTATATTTAGACAGACATAGAACAGGTTCTTTGCTGCCATCTTCTCCTGAACCCTCCATCCCCAATGGAACCTGGGACTGTTCTTATCACAAGCTCTAATCTGCTGGCTCGGGAAGGAGAATTTCACACCCACAGCAGTCAGCAGAGTTTTGCCCCTCTGTCTCAGAACATTTGATTCTCCAGCACCGGATCCTGTTGACCAAAGAAAGGTGCCTTCAGCATCACAAAAAATGCTGCCTTGGTAGAGGGGTTTTTTAAATTTTTACTTGCTTACTTAGAAGAAAAACAATGCTGGAAGCAATGGATTTTTAAGCTCTAATTTTGCTTTTTGATTAAACATTTAAAAGATTGCATAGGTTCGACAGAAGACCAGGCTGCCTATTAGCTTGCAGTTGCATTAAATGTATCAAGTTAATTTAGCCCTGGCAGTCTGCCAGGAACAAGCACATGATTTGCTTTAGAGACAACCTAAAATCAGGTTTTTAAAATAAAAATTCAGAATAATCCACTTGAACAGGGTTATTTTTTAAAGAAAATTGAAGAAATTAATTGTTCTTAATTTATGCCATACTGAGCGAATGGGAAGCCGACACCATCTTTGATGCTTCAGTTCCAATTCTGCCTCTGTCTGTGGTTCTAACAGTGAGAAAATAATGTAGGAAAATGTTTTTTCCCAAATATGTCTGAGGATTGGAGCTAATTGATGGGAAAACTGGAAAGAGTTGGACGAAGATCTGCATAGTGAATTTGTTCAAAAACCAGCATCGTGGGCTGGGCTAAAGTGAGAGGCTTCCCTGCTGTCCAGCTCTGCGATGGACTGTGGGTTCTGCCTGCAGCTACAGAGGAGCTCAGCTCTGCTTATGCAGCGTTAGGCTTTTATACAGCGAGTGCGGAAGGATGGCTAGTATCTCATCCGATGGGAAGTCTGATAATACAAAGCTTACCCGTGAGCATTTGCACTTTGGAATATTTTGAATGAAATTTTCTGGGTGCTCCGTCATGCCCTGTGTTGATGCCTGGAAGAAGGGATGGGAAATTATGCTGCATTTCAGTATCTCCATATGTTAAATGTTTTCCTCTTGCTCTTACAATGAAGGCGTTTTCTGCAGTGATATATGACAAGCTCTCTGAAAGGAGGCACTCTGTGCTAAGTGCCCAAGGAAAGCAGAGTACATGCTGCTGTAAATCTGGCAAAAGCCACCTGACAAAGCTGTATGTATGCTTTATGGCAGCTCCATTCTCTTGTTGGTGTTATCGGACACCAATACTAACATAAGTCAGTGGTCTTGGTCCCTGTCCTAGGAGCCGACCGAGCAATTCAGCAGGGCTGGAAATCTTGCTGAAAGGAGAAGCTCAAGAGCCATGTGAAACTGCCAAGTAAAACTGAAAATTTCTAGATGTACCTTTAGGTGATGCAAAGTGACGGCAGGCAAAACAGTTAGGTGTTTCACCGGAGGCTTCCACACGTCCTGAAATCCTAGTGGATGCCCACAGTGGGAAGGGAGCAGGGTTGGACCATCATGTTGCAGAGGGAAAGGAAATGCAAAACTCATTTTCTCGGCCCCAGCTCTGGTGGTGGTAGCCTTTCATGGTGACCACAGGGCCAGGTGAATTCTGTACATGGACAGTAGGTAGGGGAGTTCTCTTGCTTGCTTTGCATTAAGCAGGAATGTAGAAGGCCCCAGAGAACAGGCCTCTAGGAAGTATCCTGCTTTCATTCCCATCCAACAAATTCTATTTCTAATTTTTCTGATGATATGAGATTTCCAGAACAGAAAGACTCACACCCTGAGCCAGGGAGGTGTCACACTCTTCAGTTCCTCCCTTCTCCCTTTGAAGGTGACAATAAACTTTCAGCAGCAGAACTTCATCCTCAGCCATCATTTTCATGCAGGGAAAATGATGTTTAGCTTTCATGCAGGGAAGAAGAAGTGGGAAGTGACTTCCCAGCTGGGGCAGCTCTCCTTGCACACAGGCATGTGGGAAGTCCCTGCTCTGGAAGTGCATTGCTTGCGCGAGCTGCTGCGTGAGCTAGAGACAGCTGCCATCTCTGCACACAGCATGGTGGCTCTCAGGGTTAAACCAAAGGTAGATTATTTCCTGTATGTGCACAAATGAAACCCGTACCATTTTCCCATGGATTTTACCTTTTTTTCTTGCTTTAAGTTTTCTTTTTTTTTCTTTAATCTTGAAAGCTAGAGGAATAAGAAAAGTGAATTGCATTGGTTCCAGTTTGCAATGAGAGAGCGATTTCAACTGATTTAAATGAAGCAACAGTTTGGGTAACGATCACAGAAAGAGGCTGAAATTAGTCAATAAATAAAGTGCAACATCCCATCGTGCCTTCACTTTCCTTAGATTAGATACACTTTGAGACTAACTTCTCAGGAGATAACATGTCCACCGCTCATTTATAGGCAGCCTGGAGTACTGCCTTCTCATAGTGTGGGGCATTTGACCGGCATGGGTCTGGCAGAGGATGTCCTGCAATCAACGCTGTGCCTGTGTACAGACTGTTCAGGACTGTATTCTAGGAGAATTATTCTGCTCACAATGTGGAATATCCTGCAGTAATGTTAACTACCCTTTGCTGTTAAGGCTAGTAACTCTGCAAACAGAAGTTATGTCTAATTCATTATTTGTATTCCTATTGTACAGAGGGAAGGAGTTTGTGGAACAGATGAGTGAGCTGAACTGCTTAAGGTGCTGGCAATTATGGGTTAGGAACCAGGACACCTTGAATTCCCTGGGAGCCCCTCGCGCTGCTGTAGCATGCTCTCTTCCCTACACCTGACGGAGAGAAAGCACCGCAAGTGTAGGGAAGGGGTGTCTGAGAAACGTGCTGTCACTTTTGTGAATCACCTCAGGACATATCCGCCTTCAGGCACAGTTACAGCTAAAGGAAATCAATATTTAATACAGTTCATTTAAAATTCACAGACACTGATGTGTTAGGGAAGGAATAGATTAACATTCACTGTATACCAAAATCAGTGTTCTCCAAGATCTTTAACTCCACATCCTCTGGAAATGGGAATTTATTATGTCAAGTATGTGAAGGAGAAGGAGAAAGAAGTGGGAGCTGGAGTTTTAAAGATTTTTAAAATTTTTATTTATTTAAGTGATATGGACCTTTTGCTCCATTTAACACATTGTGCCACAAGGTTTTCAGGTGGATCTGTGCCACATCAGTGTGGTCAGAGAGACGTAAGCTTGTTCATCTGAGATGCTGGATGCTCTGATGTGAAAGCTGTGTGGCTGTACCAGCATGGTGCAGTGCTCAGGGTACCAGAACTAGACTGTAGCAGGCTTTATCAGCTTGCTGTGATAATTTATATAAACTGCTTCTGTATAGGGGCTGGCTTGTGTTTGGCCAGGTCAATGAGTGGGTTTAACCCCAGCCAGCAACTGAGCTCCACCCAGGCACTCGCTGACTCCCCCCTGCTGGGATGGGGAGAGAATCAGAAGAGTAAAAGTGAGAAAACCCCTGGGGTGAGATAAAGACAGTTTAACAGATAAAGCTAAAGCCACACACAAGCAAAGCAAAACAAGGAATTCCTTCACCCCTTCCCACGGGCAGGCGGGTGCTCAGCCATCCCCAGGACAGCAGGGCTCCGTCACGCCTAATGGTGACTTGGGAAGGCAAACGCCATCACTCCCAACGTCCCCCCCTTCCTCCTCCTCCCCCAGCTCTGTGTGCTGAGCATGATGTCATATGGTGGACGTATGATGACGAATGGGTGACATATGACATGGAACAGTGAAATTTCCCTGGGGTCAGCTGGGGTCACTGTCCCAGCCATATCCCCTCCCAGCTCCTTGTGCCCCCCCAGCCCCTCGCTGGTGGGGTGGGGTGAGGAGCAGCAAAGGCCTTGGCTCTGTGCAAACCCTGCTCAGCAGGAACGAAACTGTCCCTGTGTTACCAACACTGTTTCCAGCACAAATCCAAAGCACAGCCCCATCCCAGCTACTGAGAAGAAACCTAACTCTATCCCAGTCAAACCCAGCACAGTGGCAAAGGGACCTGGGACACACAGGGGTCTCCAATGCTAACCACCCTTTATGGTCAGTAGAGAGATGCAAGCACTTCCAGGACATGTTTACTTCCTCCTTATGCAGACCTCTAAACTCACTTAGATGAATCCTGCCTCTTTCTTTCTTGTGAGCATAAAAGGAGTGGAGAGTGACAACCAAGGATATCTGCTCTGTAAATGCTGACTGTGAAGCAAGCGGAGCCCCACCAACACAACAGCTCCTCACACAGGGGCAGGGAGGTTTGATTCCCAACATCCCAGAAACGGAGGGGTGGACTCATCCTGGAGGTCATCTCCAGGCATGTAGAGGACAAGAAGGCTATCAGAAACAGTCAACATGGGTTCACCAAGGCAAGATCATGCTTGACCAACCTGAGAGCCTTCTGTGATGGTGACTGGCTGGGTCAATGAAGGGAGAGCAGTGGATGTTGTCTATCTTGACTTCAGCAAGGCATTTGACACCATCTTCCATAGCCTCCTCACAGGGAAGTTAAGGAAGCGTGGGCTGGATGAGTGGACAGTGAGGTGGACAGAGACCTGGCTCAACAGCAGAGCTCAGAGGGTCGTGATTAATGGAGCAGAGTCTGGCTGGAGGCCTGTCACTGGTGGTGTTCCCCAGGGGTCTGTGCTGCGTTCAGGCCTGTTCAACATATTCTTCAGTGACCTGGGCGAAGGGACAGAGCATCCCCTCAGCAAGGTCGCTGATGACACCAAGCTGGGAGGGGTGGCTGATACACCAGAGGCTGTGCTGGCATCCAGCGGGGGCTGGCCAGGCTGGAGAGCTGGGCCCAGGGGAGCCTCATGGGACTCAACAAGAGCAAGTGCAGGGTCCTGCCCCTGGGGAGGAACAGCCCCCCGCACCAGCACAGGCTGGGGGGGACCTGCTGGAGAGCGGCTCTGCTGAGAGGCCCTGGGGGTGCTGGGGGGCAGCGAGGTGACCCTGAGCCAGCACCGGGCCCTTGGGGCCAAGGGGGCCAGCGGTGCCCTGGGGTGCATTCAAAGGAGTGTGGCCAGCAGGGCGAGGGAGGTTCCCCTCCCCCTCTGCTCTGCCCCAGTGAGGCCACATCTGCAGGGCTGCATCCAATTCTGGGCCCCCCAGTTCCAGAAGAACAGGGGACTATTGGAGAGAGTCCAGTTGAGAGCTACAAAGCTGATCAGGGGACTGAAGCATCTCCCTTATGAGGAAAGGCTGAGAGACCTGGGCTTGTTCAGCCTGGAGAAGAGAAGGCTGAGAGAGGATCTCATCAATACCTAAAAATATCTAAATGGAGGGTGGCAGGATCATGGGACTGGGCTCTTTTCAGCGGTGCCCAATGCCAGGCCAAGGGGCAACGGGCACAAGCTGGAACACGGGAAGCTCCACCTGAACACGAGGACAAACCCCTTCCCTGTGCGGGTGCCAGAGCAGGGGCACAGGCTGCCCAGAGAGGCTGTGGGGTCCCTTCCCTGGAGACATTCACCCCCCGCCTGGACGCGGCCCTGTGCCCCTGCTCTGGGGGTGCCTGCTCCAGCAGGGGTGGGACGGGGTGAGCTCCAGAGGGCCCTTCTACCCCCGCCAGTCTGTGAGTGTGATTCTGTGGCTCTGCTGTGTGTCCACATGGACCTAGGGTGTGACTGGACACAGTGCCCACAGACAGATTGTAGGAGACTGAAACACCTTTTGCAGGGGAAAGAATGAGGGATGACTTTATTTTTAGGCGTAGGTGATATTTTTAGATGAACTTTTTTTGTCCTGGAAACCTCATATTTAAGTTGAGCAATGCATTTTAAATACCACAGTCAAATAGAAGTCAGTAATGGATCATCTGGTTAAAAAAATTCCCAAGAACGAAATAAAAAAGTTGAAGAAGTTACAATATTTTCTCTTGGCATTTGCAAAACAGAAAGCTTCAATTTTTCTATTTCTTCTCAAAATAGACTCTGAATTTGTAAAAGAGGAAAAAAGTACTGAAAAGCTGAAACCCCAAATGAAACATTTCATTTTGGACCCTGTGAAACTGAAGGCTTCTCTTTTGTTTTTGGATGCTGTTGGTTTTTAATTTTCTATCCCGGATATGTTAGGAATTTCTGAAAATAGTTTCCATTGTAAGTTGTGTCCCCCCCCACACGACCAACAATTTTATGTCTGATTTTCTTGTGGAAAAAACCAAACCCCAACATGAAGCAAAGCAGGTGTTAATCTACCTTTGTTAAAAAAATCTTGACCCAATGGATTCTTCAAAATGCGTTGCATCTGCAAATTAAACAATCCGTCTCCAAGAATAGCTCTTCTCATTGAAGAAGCTGTCAACAGAACAATTAGGGGTTGTGCAGATATGTGTTCCTTCTGAGCCTGCTTTCTTCCCTACCCTCCTCAGTCCCCTGGAAGCCTTGTATCACCTGCAAGCTGTCAGCAAATACAAGCCATCAGGGCTGAGCAGCATACTGTGTCTCTGCTCTGGAAGCCTTATAGCAGTGGGAGGGCACAGCCTGGGGGTGAGCAGCACGCAAATTATAGCTCTGGGGTATCAGGTGGGGGGGACCTGGTAAGTCCCCTGGCAATGATTATCTCAAAGAGTGACTGCCTTTGTGTAATAGGGCTTTCTGGTGGCACAGATTTAAAAGGTGTTCAGTTGTCGCCCCGGGGGACCGCGTTACAACGTGCTGTGCTGACCAGTATTGTTGTCTGCTTTCTTGGGGTCGGTTGTCTTTGATTCAAACCTCTGGCTAGGGATGAAAGTGGGTCATCTAGTGCAGGGATTGTGGTCCAGCTGCAGTGCTCTTCAGGCAGAAATTATAACAGTATTGAGCAACAGGAAAGCTGAGCTAGAGTTTGTTTACCATTATGTTCACAGCTAATTTTATCTGATTTTGTTTTCTGCAGAGCACTGTCATTTCTCCCGAAAAGACTTGGCCCCATTTCTGTTATCTCTTAGATGAATTATTGGAACTATTTGGACGTTTTCATTCAAACCCAGTAAAGTTAAAGTTGTTTTCAACCCTACCAGTGGTCAAATAACAGCCACTGTTTAGCTCAGCCAAGGCATGTATCTTTTGCTTGCCAAATGTGTTACTCGCAAATCTGTTCTTTTCTCATTCCTCCACCTGTGATGCTGCTGGTGATAGAAGGAACCTTTTTTAACTCTTGTGTCTCATTGGTTATTATCGCCTTGGCAATGCAGGCAAACCATTTATCAAGAATGGGTAAATAGTTCCACAGTACATGCAGTAAAAGCGGTCCAATATACTGGCTTCTAAAAACCTGCTGGTTCCTCTCCCCGAGGACTACAAGGACTGGAATGACCTGAGAAAACTGGGAACTAACTAAGCCAGGCTCCCACATGCTTGGGAACAGCTCCTTTTTGGCTGTCCAGAGCCCTACATGAATAGCATCATTTAGAGGCTGGTCTGAGGAAAGTTATTACCAAAAAACCTCTGAAAGTTCACGTTTGTAAACTTTTTACCTTAAAGTCCTTATTTGGAACAGACATAATTTTACAGGCGGTCCAAGGAGGACTTCTGGCCTGTTCTCAGGCTCTGTGGGGAAGGTGGTAAGACATTCATTGTTCTGCTTTCTCCAGTCCTGCTCTGTAGTGCTATGGCCATGGGTTAGGGAAAGCTGAGGATGCCTCCGAAGTAGTGGTTCCTAAACCATAGTCCTCCCATGAGTAGTTTGAGAAATTTTTGTGTGTGGCTCGCAGAACCATGCTGAATTTTTCACAAACAAAGATATGCTGAAGTGGGTGCTCAGCAGTCCTCAAGACCATGCGGAAGGCCAGTGTGGCCTGAAATACTGCAGGGTGCTCTTCTAGAGACGTCCTGAAGAGGCCTTCCTGATTTAGGTTTGGTTTGTCTATGGAAATAAATTTTTCACATGCTTTCTAGAACATGGTTTCCTAAAAAGTTTATGAACCTTCCAGTGGCGTTCACTATACGCCAGGATTCAGAAACAAGCCAAAACTGCAAAGAGTGTGTGCACATGTGCGTATAAAACTGGGCAGGCCCTGCAGGCATAGTAACGCTCTCACTATTGCACCCTACCTTTGCCCACATAATTTCTTCACACCATTTTCACTGTGAGATGAGAAAAACTGCAACACACCCACTCTCCCACCTGAAGAAGCTGCTCTTTCTATCTGGTAATTCTGCAAGGTGATAAGCCCATTGATTTTCTTGTTTTTCCCTGATGTCTGACCAGCAGCCTGGGTGTGCAGGTGCCTCTTGCAAGTGTAAATCACACATGTTGAGGGAGGTGGCAAAAGAGGGCACAAGCATTTGGGTGCAGAGAGAAAATCGGGGAGCAGGATCCTGTCATTGGCTGGACAGAAGGTACATTTCTTTGCTTGTCCCAATGCCAGAGCAGCCATACAGGTGACACTACATTTTATCTTTTTTTCATCCCCAGGGCAGTTGAGAATAATGTTAAAAAAAATTGCCTTAAGGCCCTCAGGTGCCAGGTTTTGACCTTGAGTTAATTTGTAACCAATTAACTCAAGATGGTTAATAACACATTTGTAAAGGTTAGTTTGAGCTCAGCCCTCCCCCTAACTTTTGTTCCAGGCAAGGAACATTCATGCCTCTGTAGGGCAGAGTGCATGCATTTATATTCTGCTATTAATGGGCACGGAGTGACCAGCTTTGCAAGTTAATTGGCTATCAATTAACTGCAGGTTAGAAGAAGACCAAGCAGAACAATAAAGCCTTTGCTGTGTGGTGTGGCCTTTCACTGGCTGATTTCTGCGTTTCATAGAGGCTCTTGACAGAGACAAAATGATGTGAGCGATGGAGACTCGGTGCTGGAAAATACCACACGATCCTGATGAGCACGACACTCCCCACCAGTAAGTCAGAGCCTTGTGCTGCTTTACCAGTGCCGCCCGGCTCCAAGACTGCTTTTTAATAGTAAGCTTATACCACACAATGGCAAATTCAGTGAACAGACAGAAACTGTGAATTTTTCTACCAGCTGGAAATTCGGGTTTAGTGTATTAACCCTGTGACGACAGAAGCACAAGACAGCAGAGGAGAGCCCGTGACATTAGACTTGTGAGAGGGAGCCAGGGAGCTGGTTTCAGCTCTTCTCGTTAGGAGAGAGTCCAAGATGCAGGTTACAGCATGCGTAGATGCTGACGCTGAATCAGTCATCTCTGTCCTACAGTCAGCCGCAGAGCTCCGCTCCTGCTTCAGGGGACTGATTCAGCTCAGCCCAAATCCACTCCCTTTGATCAGAACTAGCTTGAAGTTTCTTCACAGCGGGGAGAACTTCAGTCAGCCTCAAAGAGACAGCCTGGGAGGAGCCCCACTGGCTCTGTAGCCAAGGCAGAGCACCTCGGCTCTCCCTCCTGTGTTGCTACAACATGACCCCAGAAAAGCTTTGGATGGGAACAGGCACATCAGCTCGAGCCTTCACCTCTGTGGTTTCCCTCCTTTAGTTATCTCCCACTCTTCACTTACAGTTCATGCCAGGACTGAGTGCAGTCCCTACCCCACCAGGGCCGGCTCATATTTCCAGAAAGACTGCAAGAGATGCAGGAACAGCCAAACTATGAGACACTGCCAGAGCATGGCCCCAGTCCCAGCATAAGGTCTAGATCAGGCCCAGAACCAGCTTTGGGATCAAACTGGGGAACAGGCGTAATGATCCTGTAGGGACTGTGTCACCTGTGAAACCCCGCGCAGGCTCAGAGCGCTCCTCGCTGCCACCAGCAGTTAGCTCCCCTGCAGAAAGGCCTGCCTGTTAAGGACCACGTCTCATTGCCACGATTCAACTGTTAAATTCAACACTGTTTTTGTGCAGAAAACTGTTCATGTGTCTCTAAACTTCTATTTCCAAGCCATTAACTGGGTTGATATACAACAATTACGTTTAACCTTAATCTCTTTGCTGGTCTGTCTATGGTTTGCTCTTTATTACACTCACTTTGGCTCCTGCTGGGTGGATCGAGATATGCAAACTGTGGTAGTGTCTGGGTAATGGAACCACTAACACATCTCAGGCTGTGGTTTTGCTCTGTGAAGAATTTAACTCAATCCCAGTTCAGATAATTCCCACCGGCGCTCAGCCTTCTTGCCTGTTCTGTGCTCATTCACCACCCCCAGTGCCATGCTGCACGTGCGGCCCCAGCCATCGCAGACCAGGCGGTGAAATAATTCTCTATTTTTTATGTTAGTTTTTTGTTTATGCCAGTTCAGTTGCCTGATGCAGCTCACGGACCAGCCCATGATGCAATTCCTGTGGGGTGGGGATCAGCAGAAGGCAAGGCAGGACCACTAGCTGCTGACCATTGGGTGCCATGCAAGTGTCACCTCCAGATCTCACCACTGTTTGTCTGCAAGGTGACACAACTAAGACCAAGAGATAAAGACCCACAGCCTTTCCAGCATCTTTCTTCTCTCTTAAAACTCTTAGCAAGAAGAGGCAAGAGTGAATCCACCTCTTTTCAGCTGAGGAAGATAAGATGAACTCCATAAATACGCTCCAGGGTGGCAGAGGAACTCCTATAGTTACAGGACAGACTTTGCACAAAAAACCCAAATAGGCTAGAAATTGAGAAGGAGGTTGTGGAGCAGCTACCTGACCAAAGCACAGAGATTAAGAAATATATAGAATTTAAAAATACATTTTGGTAGACTCATAAAATGGTGCTAACTGTCCTCAGGGTGCAGCCGGCTGGAATGTCCTTTCCAGTCCTACATTAATCATATTTTGTACTACTCCCCTGAGACAGATGGTCCCTGGAACAGGTGGTTTAGTTATTATTTTTTATTGTGCTAGAATAATGTCATGGTCTTGAAAACTCTAGGCTCTGAGCCAAGGAGAAGCCACAAAGGTCTGGACACATCCCACCTAACTTAATGCCTGTAACTGAAGCACCTAAGTGAGAAGCCTGGTAAAAATAAGGAGCAATGAATCACCGTACAACCCAGGGACAGAGGGCGGCTCTCTCTGTCTAGAACAAGATCCCTCTGGAAGGACCTCACTCTCTCTACTGGCTATGGACAGAGCTCAGACACCACATCTAAACAGGGCTCCTAATTTAAACACTTCAGTTAAAGGTCTAATACTCTGTGGGACGCATCTAGATCAAAATATCTTTCATCCTTAGGTGTAGTGCCTGTGTGGTGGTTTCTTTGTGCCCTGATTTCCTCCAGCACTCATGGTTACAGGTGAGCTTCAAAGCAGCTGTGATGAAGAGCACATTTAATTTACTCCAGCTCTTGTCCTGCTGGCTGGTGTTTAAAGCTGTTCCCACTTGCCATGTTAATGTCTTCAGAAGTTTTTCAAAGGTGAATGTGCTCAATCTGTTGCTTCAGCCTAATTTACATACGTTTTGCATAGCATAAGTATTGTGCTTTGGGTGTTTTAACCCACCTCCTCATTACCAGAAGTAATTGTGCGTTGACTGTACCAAGGCTTTTACACAGAGGCGCCTACCCCTGGAAACGCCAGGTTGTAAGAAACCTTCCCATGAAAACGGCAGGTTGTAGTGCATGGAGGGGTTTAGAGGAAGGGTCAGCACAAGGCTTTGGAAAACCGTGAGCGTTCAGAGGTTTGCAGGGAACCCACAGTGGTTGCACAGTCCTTTTTCCTACTCAAGGCACTATTGACTGTGCTGAATCATTATTTGTTTGTCTAGTCTATGCTTGTGCCTCTGATGATGGAGACTGTAATCGTCACCCCAGGCAATCTACTCCAGTGCTTACTGGTAAAATTATTTAATGCTTTCCTAACATTTAACCTAATGTTTCTGGCTGCAACTTTTTGTCCTGTTCACTGGCCACATAGTACAGCTTGTTCCTGCCCTCTCTGCAACAGCTCCCTGTATATTTGCAGACTGTTATTATCTCTGCCCTTCTCTTTTTATTATGTTAAAGGATCTCATTCCAGTTTTTTATTGTAGGCTGTTTTGTAGAGTCCTGATAATTCATGCAATGCTCTTCTGGATCCTCCAGCCAGTCCGCAGCCTTCATGAGGGTACAGCCCAGGACCACACCCAGGACTCTAGATCAGACCTATTTGGTGCTGATGCACCAGAAGGACAGATTTCCCTTTGCCTCGTTCTCCTGTTGGTGCCTCCCAGGAGGTTTTTTGCCTGTGGTACAACAGCATCGCATTGCTCATTTATGTTCCCCTAGGGGTGCACTAAACAGTTCAGATCGTTTTGTGCAGAACTGCTGTCTGACAAGGTTTATCTAGCACATATTTATGCAGTTGATGTTCCAGTCTAAGCATAAGTAATACCTAGGACATCTTCTTATTGAATGTCATCCTGATTTTTTAAAGTTAATTTCTCCAGTTTTTCAAAAACATCCTTCTAGAGTGCCTATATTTCCCTGAAAATACCAAAAATGCTCTTCTGCTTCTGACTGAGGGTCACTCCAGCGCAGTATCCTGCCTCCAAAAGTGGCCACGCACTGGGGAGGTATGAGAATGGGCTAAGTGTGTGTGACACTTCCATAGGTGCCTTCCCAGCCCCTGGCTGCTTGAGCATCTCCGGAGCCTTTGTGATTTCTGTCTACACCTTTGGCAAGAAGCTTCAGAGGTGTATGACCTGTTGTATGAAGAACCATCTCCTTTTGTTTCTCAGCTTGTTAGCAGTTTCACAGACCTCTGCTCTGTCACCTGGTTATGTGACAAATACTAAATATTGTGCCAAGCACAGAGCCACGTGGAAACACAGTCAATGCATCCTTTCATTTTGATGGTCAGTCAATGAAAATGATATCTTATATATGAGTCTAATTGTGTTTTCACCTCTCTACCTTGGTTTGTTCTACACCGTTTTCTATAGCTTCCTTATGACATCTGGGATGGCATTTCAGAAATGAATTCTCGGAAAACTAGTTCAGGGTTCTGCAGCACTGGCACATGCTGTACGCAAGGAACTTGATCCCCAGGGGCCAAACAGAGCAAAATATCCATATCAGGGTATGGGGTTTTTTCTTCAGTTCATTGCATGGCCAAATTCCCTGTTAGTGTGGAATGCTTTGAAGTCAATGGGGTTACATCAGCAGGCAATATAGAAATAGAAGTGAGAAATGGTATTTCATGAGTAATTTCCAAAGTGCTTGGGCTATAACTTTAAAAAGAAATAATGATGAAATTAACTTATGATGCAGAAGTTGAAACGATGCTGCTGCTTTTTTTTTTTTTTTTTGTACTATGTTCCAAATTAGTTAATGTCCCATAAAAGAAAGCCATTAACGGAATCACAAAATCTCCTGAAACCTGAACTGGACATTCCTGCCAAAGTCCCTGGCAATAATTACCTTGTTACAACTCCAAATCAGTAGAAGGATCTTGAGATATTATGAAAAGGAGCTTAAGTCTATGGACCTCGAATCCCTTCAGGTAGCATCATTTCAAACTTTTTATTTGAACACATACATAAAGTGTCAACAGAAAAAGAAAAGCAGGATTCGTGGTATGTGGACTGTCACAGAGCAAAGTTTGGAGCCCCGGCTTTGCTCAGAGGAGAGCTTCCCTGCTAGCCACTGGTTCATAAAAATGTTGGCTCTGAATTAACTTAACAGAACAAATGATTTAAAATTGGAAATATTGGCCAATAGTACCCAGAATGCACAATCACATTTTGCTGCCAGGGAGCCCTCAACAAGGTAACATTTAAGCTGATAGTAATTTAAATTGTATTTCAGACTTAGGCAGCTTCTTCCTCTAGTTCCCTGAATGAATGACCATCCTGGGCTCTGGGCATCAGTGAATTTGCAGCTGTGCATTGGTTTTCCTGGCTTTCTAAGTCTATAAAGCCATGGTTGCGTGGTCACAAGATGCAACAACATTTTTCTGCTCTTTCCCCATCTGTGCCTCCTGTACTTGCTTTAACTCTCCCTGTGCTTTCAGGCACCAGATCCCCAGTTGTATCTTTGCTGGAAAGTTAGGTCAGTTCCCAGCCTTGGGTTACAGCACAGCCCACAAGCATTTGCCCCTGGTGGAACCGAAGGTGCATGGTGGCTGACACATGGTTTTCCTCTGACCTCTTTTTTGGTCCTGGCTCTGGCTATCTGGTGTGGCTTTTGAGGACCTGCCATGATCTGGGATATCTCATCACTGATGTGATATCCACACGCACTCTGCATGGGGCTTCACGACATCTCTAAAGTAGCCTGTGTGCCACCTATTCCCTAAAACCATGGCTTGGCGGAGCTCTGAAATTTTCTTGGAGTGCAGCTCCTGGAATTTTGTCCCATATCCACCACTGAGAGGTGGGCCCTAACATTTAGGCCTTTTACTGATAAGATAAGAATGAAAGCAAATACTATTGGCTTGGTCCAAATCTGGAAATGGAGAAGCCACCTTCTTGTGACAAATTGTGGTGGTTTAACCCCAGCTGGCAATCAGGGATCACCCCCCTCCTTACTCACTGTCTCCTGCTGGGATGAGGGAGAGAATCGGAAGAGTACAGTGAGAAAACCCCTGGGTTGAGATAAAGACAGTTTAACAGGTAAAGCAAAAGCTGTGCTTGCAAGCACAGCAAAACAAGGGATTCCTTCACCCCTTCCCACGGGCAGGCGGGTGCTCAGCCATCCCCAGGACAGCAGGGCTCCGTCACACCTAACGGTGACTTGGGAAGGCAAACGCCATCACTCCCAACATCCCCCCCTTCCTCCTCCTTCCCCAGCTCTGTGTGCTGAGCATGATGTCCTGTGGTGTGGGACATCCCTTGGATCAGTTGGGGTCAGCTGGCCCAGCTGTGTCCCCTCCTAGCTTCTGGTGCGCCCAGCAGAGTGTGGGAAGATGAAAAAGTCCTTGACTAGTGTAAGCACTACTTAGTAACAACTAAAACATCAGTGTGTTATCAACCTGTTCCCATATTAAATCCAAAACACAGCACTGTACCAGCTACTGTGAAGAAACTTAACCGTCCCAGCCAAAACCAGGACTAAAGTACAAACTATGTTCAGCCACCTTCTGCATGCTGATGGCTTCATCCTTTAGATAGGCAAGAAAAGAAAATCATCCAGCTACCTTTACAGAATCACAGATTCAGAATGGTGGGGGTTGGAAGGGAGCTCACCCCGTCCCACCCCTGCTGGAGCAGGCACCCCCAGAGCAGGGGCACAGGGCCGCGTCCAGGCGGGGGGTGAATGTCCCCAGGGAAGGGACCCCACAGCCTCTCTGGGCAGCCTGTGCCCCTGCTCTGGCACCCGCACAGGGAAGGGGTTTGTCCTCATGTTCAGGGGGAACTTCCCGTGTTCCAGCTTGTGCCTGTGGCCCCTTGGCCTGGCGTTGGGCACCGCTGAAAAGAGCCCAGTCCCATGATCCTGCCACCCTCCATTTAGATATTTTTAGGTATTGATGAGATCCCCCCTCAGCCTTCTCTTCTCCAGGCTGAACAAACCCAGGTCTCTCAGCCTTTCCTCATAAGGGAGATGCTTCAGTCCCCTGATCAGCTTTGTAGCTCTCAACTGGACTCTCTCCAATAGTCCCCTGTTCTTCTGGAACTGGGGGGCCCAGAACTGGACACAGCTCCCCAGATGTGGCCTCACTGGGGCAGAGCAGAGGGGGAGGAGAACCTCCCTCGCCCTGCTGGCCACACGCCTTTCCATGCCCCCCAGGGCACCGCTGGCCCCCTTGGCCCCAAGGGCCCGGTGCTGGCTCAGGGTCACCTCGCTGCCCCCCAGCACCCCCAGGGCCTCTCAGCAGAGCCGCTCTCCAGCAGGTCCCCCCCAGCCTGCGCTGGTGCGGGGGGTTGTTCCTCCCCAGGGGCAGGACCCTGCACTTGCTCTTGTTGAATCCCATGAGGCTCCCCTGGGCCCAGCTCTCCAGCCTGGCCAGCCCCCGCTGGATGCCAGCACAGCTTCTGGTGTATCAGCCACCCCTCCCAGCTTGGTGTCATCAGCGACCTTGCTGAGGGGATGCTCTGTCCCTTCGCCCAGGTCACTGAAGAATATGTTGAACAGGCCTGAACGCAGCACAGACCCCTGGGGAACACCACCAGTGACAGGCCTCCAGCCAGACTCTGCTCCATTAATCACGACCCTCTGAGCTCTGTTCAGGCAGTTAACAGTGGGCGTACCTGTCATGGGCTGTATGGCAACCAGAGTAATATGGTAGACGTCCTAGGTGAATGGTCCCAGTTCACCCAGAAGGTGAAGCAGGGATACCAGTTGCAACAACATTCATTAAAGAGACAAAACAAGTATTTCCTTCAAGGAATGAACCCCACGTCCTTCAGCTTTACAAGAGGATCCCAGATCCTCTTGACCAGCACAGGGCTCACAGCAGCCGGAGACGCACCAGCTGCTGTGGGAAGTTCTGCTTTTCCAGCCGACTTGCTGTTAAGGATTAGAAGTGTGGGAGGTTGTTTTCAACAAATTATCCGTTATAAAGCAATACCAGAGGGTTGGGGGGGAGGGGTATAAACAAACAAATAATTGAAAAGCTGCCTGTGGCCTGGAGCAGCCATTTTTAATTGGGTGTTCAGCTCTGGTTGGTTTAGTGGTTTACTTAGCGGCTGTGGCTGAAGCAAAATAAATAAGCTGGGGTAGAGAAAATGGAGAAGACTGTGAGCTGTTGGAGAGGAACCATTCCCTGTATCTCAGAACAGCCACTCGTCTAATTTTAAGGGAGTTCTTTTTCATTTCTGCAGTGCCTATAGGCTCTAAGATCAGAGCTTTGTGTTCTAGGAGGGGAGGCACTCGTATCTGCCACCAAACTGCCTTTTTTCTGGTGCTTCTGTTTGCAGCAAGAGAGCAGCTCCGAGGCCAGCACGGTTTCAGGATGAATGATGTGGATGTTGGAGTGCAGCTTGTCTTCCTTTCCTTCCACCCCTGCCTGCATGCTCTTTACAGCCCCTGCTCTCTATGTTTGCTTACGGGTTTGGAGCAGGGATGGATGCATCTCCAGTGAGGTACCCAAGCAGTAAAGTGCTATTGGAGGAATGTAATGTTTTCCCAGAGGGCCTGTCCCAAGCTTCTTTGCTGGCAGCAGTGATATGGCAGGAAATATCTGGAAACAATCATAAAATAATTGTCTTCATAAAGAGGAACTAGATGGGCTCAAGGTGCCTTTGTCTCCTGAGACCTCATCTTCCAAGGAAACAGGTCTGCTGCTCGGTAGGGCATGGCTGTGTCAAAGAAGGGTGATGCTAACCTCACAGAGAGCAGCTTTTACTCTTCCAACTCCCCAATATGCAAAATTTCTCATTACATATTTGCTTGGAATATTCCCAAAGTTCAGGTTGATTCTGAGTTCTCCTTGCAACACATGAAGCAAACTGCTTTTTCTTAATTAGTCAAGCAACCTCTCACTCCAAGCACACCGTTTTTCATAGGGTAGATTTGTTTCAGAGTGATCATGGTGAAGTTCAGCTTCATGTAACCCTGAGATCCTGCAGGCTGAGCACACACTGTAGCAGCTCTGCGCAGATTCATGGTCACTTGTTGGGCCTGGGCACTATGATCCAGAAGGTCAGCCCTTCAAATAGACAGTATACCTGAAGTATATCTGTCTCAGCCAGAACAGGAGCTGGGTGAGGGCAGGTGGGGACTGGAGGCATCATGGAAACAGAAAGATAAAATCCAAAGAATATTTTATTGAGCACCGCTGAGCGAAAGAACTGAAAATGCAGCAAAAAGGAAGAAGCTGTGACAAGTTTCACCAGAAGCAGCGTGTTAAATATAGCCCTTGGATTTTCTCATTATTAGAATTAGTAGCTGAGCTAAAGACAATCAAATCTCATGCTTCGATACATAAGCTGCTGCAGGCATCTCAAAGAACCGCCTCTCCCTCTTATGTGGCACCATACAACTAATCAGAGATGTTAGTAACAAGAAAGCAATTTCCAATAGTTAAATTCAGGAGACCCGGCTTCTGTTCCTAGTCCATCCCTGATCCTGTCCAGCCACAGGCAAGTCTTTCCCCTGCTGTATGCCTGAATTTCCCACTTTTATGGAAGGATGCAGGGCTACCCACTTGTCTTGAGAAAGGGATTATAAAGGGTTAGGATTTGCTTGCTGGGAAGCCTGTCAGACATTGCTGGGCCTGGGAGCAATGGAGGGGCCTGGCATTATGAGATCCGAAGTCCCCTTCTTGCGCGGAGGGAAGCGTTCACCTGGAGCAGCTGCTTCTCTACACCTCTGCTTTAATCTCTGTGCCTGTAATCAAATCCATTCAAACAAATTAGTTTTAAATTGAAAAAAGGGAGGTAAACCCACGCTGAATAAATTGTATCAGTTTAGTGAAGGGATAATTGCATTCATCTGTCAGGAAAAGCTGACATTGTGATTTACACTCGCTAACTCCGGTTTCACCCTGTAATGGGTGCAGTGATGTACAGTTCACCACACTTGGCTTCTCAGTGGCTCTTCCTCTAGCTGCCTGTCTGCTCCTCCCCAAGTTATGAACTGTGCCTGGTGTGATTGTATCATTAGTCCAGAACGCAGGCTGGAGACAGCAATTTGCTTCTCATTAGGAGTGAAACTTCAAATTGTTTCCCACTGTTTGCCCTAAGAGATGTCAGGTGACATTACTGTATTTCTAAAGGAAATTAATACAATCAGGAGAGCCTGGAAGGCTCAAGGCAAGGGTATTGGTAGGGGAGGGCTTTTCTTCAGCTCACTGGTTTGAAGGTGACTTGCTGCGATAAATGGCTGTAAGTTATTTCTATCTGATACCTGCTCTGGGGAGCCAGCTGGAGAGAGCAGTGGCCCTATCGTAGTTCCTGATGAGCTGAATCAGAGAAGCAGCCCCCACACTAGGCCTTGTGAAGAGGCACAGCAGGGAGAAAAGGAATGATTAACCCTGGAAAGCAAACTTCTCTTCCATGTCTGCCAGCTCCCGCACGCCCTGGCAGTGCTTGGATGGGTTTCTGGAGGAGTCAGTGTCCACCGATGCTGTGCTGGGAGCTGTGCGCTCCCAACAACTGCCTCTAAGCGCCGGGTGCCGAGTGCATGGGCTATTGCTGAACAGGCATTTGGCAGCAGAGATCCAGGGCTCACTGGAGCCAATGGGAATCCTTCATTAGTGAGCTGAGCACCAGAAAAGGCTGAGAATCCTTTAGCCGCTGTGCTTAACGGGAGTTTGGTTGCAGGGTTCCCAATTGCCCTCCTGCAGAAATGAATGAGGCAATGCAGAAACGGGCAGGGAGAGGAATTCATAGGCCAACGGAACGGTATGCGGAAGGGTACTGAGTTCTGTAGAATCTTTCTCAATAGGTGGGTGAATTCATTACAGAAAATCTTCTGAGAGCAATTGTAAGTGGCTAATAGGGTTTGAATGAAACTGATAGCCCTGCTATGGAGTGCGTGGGATTAACAGTCTCATTATGTTTCACAGGGCATCCCTTATATTCAAAGGGTGATATACTGAGTACAGAGGGGTGGAGGAGTCACTGATTGAAGTGAGACAAGAAAGAATAACAGAAGAAACTTTGCAGAGTATAATTGCAAGGAAAATAACTTCAGTGGAGAGCAATTACACTGTGTGTTAGTCTACAGAGAAAATACAGGAGCTGTATTGCTCCACATTGGGCTTGGAGCTCTGGAGCACAAGCCTTGTGAAACAATCTTGCAGCAGTTGGTGCAAGGACTGTCTTTCCTGCCGTTCCTACAGAGGAGGCAGCAGAGAATGCCCTTTTGGCCAACAGCCTAGTGAGATGCAGCCCAGATCAGAAGCACGTTAATTGAGATAAGTTACAAAAGGCATTCTGTTGTTGCACTGCCCAGGCATGGAATCCACTGTAGTAATTATGACAGGGTGTCAAGGGTGGCTGCAGTTGAATGCTGGCCATGCTCAGGGACACTAGGGGCTAGTTAGCCATGTGGCAGGCTTAATGATAACATCAGCAAGGCACGAAGACTTCTGGTCTTCAAGGGCTCCTTGTCTTTGGAGCAGCGTCAGTTCACCAGAATGATTCTGGACCCCAAGGGCGTACAGTGTACTGAGAGCTTTAAGTGAACCATGAGGGCGAGAATAGGGGCACAAGCTTCCTAAATCAGGTCTTCCCAGCCTGTTTCCACTCTTCTACACTCTTACACAGCACCAAGGTTGGAGTTTGCCTTTGTCCCACGCTTGGGAACCAAGGGTCCCAAGGACCATGGGGCAGTTTGAAGTCCCCGTCTCCCTTTGCTGAGAGCTTTCCCCCAAGACTTCCCTGACTGATTATTTCCCCTATCACTGTTTCTGTGGTCAGTTCTCCATTTTAGATCTGTACCCCTTTGGCTGGAGTTCAGACAGCACCCGGCATGTCAGTAGTACCTGCTGCTCTGCTAGCTTTAACCTGCTTACAAATGCCCTGAGTCTCAGGTGTTGTGTGGCAGAGGGGGATGTGTAGTGATGCACAGCAGCCTCTAAATGAGCTGTCTGATATATGGCCCCCTTGAATACTCCCATCAGCTGCAGCTTAGAGCCGTTGCTAGACTGCTTCGCCCTGGACAAGGTCAGAAAACCAAGCAGCTCTGACCGGCTTTCGGGCATCTGTCCCCAGGATTTACTGAGCCAAATACGGCAGAGGCTGGTGCATCATTGGGCAGCGAAGTGGCAGCACCTCAGAGTATGTGCGTGGCCAGGAGCAGATTAGCTTTGTCTAACCTGAGCTGATCTTTGGTCTGAGGTCCTCCTTGAGGGCAGATAACTTTGATAAAATCCCCTGGAGGAACACAGCCTGTTAACTCCTTAGGCCTCAGAGCACGAAATGTTGGTCCCCCTGTTCATGTCTTCAGTGGCCTTACAGCTACTGTCCCATTGCCATATGGATTTTGATAGGTACAAGCATGCTAACTAAAACCAGAGGGACAACTAGAATGCCTTTTTATGAAGGATTTGATTTTCTACAGTGAGACCAGGCTTTTAGGTAGAAATATTATCTTTTATTAGATCAAGTATAGTTGGAAAAAGCAGAGAAGCTTTCAGGCACACTTGCCATTATTCAGGTCTGGAATAGAAGCATCAGGTTTGAAAGCTAAACAGAAGTTGAGGATGATTGCTCAGTTTAATTAGAGGTGTATCAGCTGGTTCATTTCTCAAAGAAAAGGTAGGTGGTACGTAGCAGTAGAGCGGATGGTAGTTGTAGGGAGAGATGTGGTAGTGTACTTGTCTCCTAAGAGAAAAATGGGGACAGTTAGCTTCCAGCCTGTGTAGCACAGGAGTGTTATTGGGGATGATTGGCTTGCTGCAAATCAATATTTCCATTTGATCCATGTTTAGTCAGATTTCCTGCTGCTGGTAGGGGCTGGAAACTTGACTTCCCATTCTTCAAATTGTTTTGGAGGAAGGGGAAACCACAGTCTCTGCACTGTGTATCACTGGGTAATTCACGTGCTGGTGTCCTGTTTTATTTCATGTTGCTGCTTTGCAGGAAACAATGTCACCGCTGGCTTCCTGCTGCCTTAAATTCTGTTTTATCTATGTCCAGTTTCACAACCTCTCCTCTTCGTTTATCAGCTTGCCAGTGCAGACAATACCCTTCCCACTGCCTGTGTTTCAGCTGTGCTTATTTTGGGGATATGTACTGCAGAACTGAGCAGGAAATGATGGACTGCCTGTAGAAAGAGTGACATATCCTTGATTCCTCCAAAATGTTTCATAAGAATTCCCAAATGTTCTGTTCAAACGACCACACAGTGATTTTTGTTAATATTCCTCAGTAAGGAGAGAAGAAACTTATTTGTTTGCCATTTTATGATTTATGTAGAAAGTTTCTTTTTAGAAGGAGAACAAGTATTTTACACACAAATCACCAAAAATCCAGTTTTCAATTAAAAAAAAAGAAAGATTCAGTCTGATCCCTTCAGCAAGACCTGCCTGGTTAGCGTTCACACGTGCCACTGTGCTCATGATGCTTGGGTGACCTGTTTCCCTAGACTCACATCCGAGACAAGCACTGCTTTGGGTACATTTCCAATGCCTTTCCTTCAAATTATCAGCTCAAATCCACAGACTCCCATGAGTGATAATGAGGGAAGAGCCCCACATGCATTTGAATCAAGCCTTTGGCATCTAAAAGAATTTTTGTTTGAATGAGGCCCAACATTTACTGGCCATTAGCTATTCACTTCAGATTAGGCTTGCTTTCTGATTTTTTAAAAAAAGGTTCTGGATCTGCTGTGAAAAAACAAAGAATTCTGGTGCATTTTTTAGCACAATTTAGTGTCTCATGCTAAATTAAAAGTGACTCCTAGGTTACTGGCTTCCCTCCTGCCTGGCACATAATAAGAATAGCATGTATTTTGCCAATGTTTTCTTATGCATCATTTTGTCCCTGATTTTTAGCAAGCTGCCTCACCTTTTGTTCTCTGATTTCTCTTCCATTGCCTCTTCAGCAGATAATCTACCTCCTTGGGAGCTGAGCTCCCTGATGAATTCTTCTCTGCCTTACCTCTTGATCTGCCCTGAACCCGAAATCGCATTCTGGGTTTACCCCTGGAAGACAAAGTACAACTCCACTTCACCAGCTCTTCATCAGGGCAGGTTCTGGGGAAAATGTCTCATTAGTTTGCATTTTGTACTCAGTCTTTCATTAGCTTAAGAGCACTTTCCCTGGCTTGTCATCCTTTAAGATGTATTTTCAGACTATTTCTGGTATTTAACTTCATCTCTGATCATAAAGGCTTTTTTTCTTCTTTTTTTTTTCCCCTCCCAGACTTGCACTCAGCTGTAGCTCAACAGTGAATCTTCTGGTCGGACACGAGCATGCAACTAACACATGCATCGAGTCCCCACGTAGGGTGTTGAGGGGCAGCACCAGGTGTCCACTCCTGGGCTAACTTCCAGCTCTTTGGCGATTCAGTATGGTTCTTACCCATCCTCATGTGGTCCTTTGTTCTTGCCTCGCCTTGTGGAATCGATTCTGCTGCCTACTCTGTTGTTGCCCCTAGTTCTGCCATATAATGAAATGCTAGAAATGAAGTGTAATCAGACAGGACTGGATATCCTGATGTCCCTTCAAAGTAGTAGCACTTTGGGAACAGCTGCCATCTTATGCTCACATCCATGTGGCATATTCCGGGCTGACATGATCCATGGTGCCAACCACATCATCAAACAAAGCTGATACACCCTGACTGTTGGCCCAGCCTGCTGGGCCCATGCCTGTGCTGTGCCAGGAGAGCAGCGCCAGGGCTGGGGACAGGTCAGCGAGCGTGCGCTTCCCTCCTGCTTCCGTAAAAGGAGGACTGGGCTGTTTTGGTAAAGCCTCAAGGTGACAGGTCTATCAGGGTAAAATCATTAAGATGGGGAACATGGTGCAGCTTGCTGTCAGCTCATCAATTAGTTCATTCAACCCATATGGTCATAATATAAAAAGTACCAAGCGTGCATGCAGAAACTGAGACTCAAGAAGAGTTAGCAGGGCTAAATCACAGACAAAAAATATTTTAAAAAGTAACTGATAGTCTGGCTTGCTTCATGTTTAAATTTCAGTCTTTTATCTTGATTCCAGCATGTGTTTTAAACATTTATTTTGGGTTGATGATGGTTTGCATTTTTCATTTGTGCTTTATTTCCCTGAGGAAAGCTCAAATGCAAGCACGGCATGTGCCTTGCCGTAAGTTGCCTGCTGGATGGTTTTCTGTGAAGTTTTCCAGCTGGGTTCACAAACACATAAGAAGTTAAATGATGTGTTTAAGGTCACCCAATGAACCAGGGGCCTTCATGGTAATAAAACACAGTGGTCCTTGACTGGAAGAATATAATTTCTGTCCTACAAGGCAAAACTTTGTAACACTTTCTGTTACCTATCTGCTCAGAACCAGAGAGATGCATTCCCTGGAGACTAAAGTTATATGATGATAAGATTACGTATTTGCATATACAGGGTCATAAATCTTGGTTCAATATGGATTATCCTTAAGAGACAAGAGAAATGGCCCCAGTGATGACTGCAATGTCAAGAAGCCGCACTCATTTGGCATTGCAGACATTCATTCAAAATTCCTCCTCTAAATGATTTGGTGGACAAGAAATAAAACAACACGTTCATCTACTTTCAAATGGCAAGAATAAATAGGATCAAGCATGCATGAAGATTATCAATATTTCAAGCAAACACATAGAGGTCCTGCACACATGTAGATGCCACAACCCTGAACGGCACCTCACTGAGACTGAGCCTTAAAAATGTTATTGCCAGTGCCATCATGTCTCTGCATCAAAGAGGCTCTAGTAAGATTTGGAGTTGAAGAAAAGCTTTAAGAGTTGGTAGTCGATCTGTTCCAGATGCCCGCCCATGGCAAGGGGTAGTGGGTTAGTGTTGGAGGATCTGAACACTGAGGCTCTTTCAGTAAGATTAAGGTGTAGGACGAGCAGAGATGAAACAGAGAGGTCTGGATTCCAGGCACCAGGTGATGGGGACGTGATGTTTATCTGGTTTATACCGCTCCTTCAGGATGTTCAGCATGGCAATATGTCCTGAGGTGAAACCCTTCATCTAGAAATACAAATAATTTGGAAATTTAACAGAGGTCAGACAAACATGAAGGCAAAGAACAAAGAGAAACACATAGTTCCAGCGTTTTCTTTGGTAACATTTCAGGAATTGGAACAATTAAATGCATTTGCACGTTCGTGTTAAGTTCATTTGACAATTTCATTGAAAAAGAAACTTAAACATTGAAAATTCCCATTTCAGCTTTTTCTAAATGATATTTTGAGTGGGTGGTGTCCTAGGTCCTCCCGTTTGTACATGAGAAAACAAAAAGCAAGCAATGAAACTACAATTTGAAAGCCAGATAAAATAATTAATTGCAGACAATATAGAATATTTCATTTGAGCTGAAATAAATTTTGTTGAAGAGCTTATATACCAGGAGAAAAAGAAAGGAAGAAAAAAATATTTTTTTTCCCATTTTAGGGGTGAGGGTCAGTGAACTGAAACATCAGTTATTTATGCGGCTCTAATCACAGAACTCCAGACATCTCGTTGCCTCAATCACACTGATTCACTCTTGTTCACAGGTGATGTTACTCCCTTGTATGAAAGAGTGATCCACTTAACAGCCTAACGTGTTGAGCAGATGTAGTTGAAGTCTTGGTGCCAAGTGGAAATAATGAGAACACTCCCGAATACATTAGCTGCTCCTCTCACTGAAGTCAAAGGGATCATTTTGACTCGTATTTGCTGTTTCATATTATTGCCCAATTACTGTAATCCCAGCTCAGCTTTTAAAGGTCATCTCTGCCTTTTCTTTCAGCTTGGAGGCTGGAGAATGAAGAGGGTTTATCCATAGGTAATCAAGCCAATGTAATGGTCACTGATTAGAAACCATCTCAGCTCTTTCCCCATTCAGGTGGGGAAGGCATTACTCTCATCTCAGCAGTGCCTCAGAGTATATTTAACACAGCATAAAGGCATCCAGATCAGGCTGTAATTGGGTCAATTTAGGAAGCAGAGAAAAATTACCTCCTTTCTTCCCATTCCTTGGCCCAGCAAATCCCATGCTACGTGGCAGTCAGTGTAACTCTGTGCAGTGGTCGAAGGTCAGCTGAGCCCCAGTATGGCATCAGGGGATAGCAGGGTGCTTCCCCAGCATACACCACCGCAATTGCAGCGGATGGTCCTGGGAGCTGGTGTGACTTGCTAACTGAGCCTGTCTTCCCTCAGCCACCACCTGTGCAATGACTATGTGGCGGGCGAGATCCCTTTGTCATCCTTCAAAAAGCCTGCTGTACTTAAGCTCTATTGGGAAGGAAGATGGTGGGAAGAAGCTTTTTTTTTTTTGGACATCAGATAATTTTGAAGCACTTTCTATTTGCAATAATTTTCTGCTCTTTCAAGAAGGAGAATGAATAGAAAAACTGCAGTGAAGAAATTTGAGGAATTTTGCACTCTAGGTAGAATGAAATGCATGGCTCTGGGTGAAAAAAAATAGGGGAAAATGGAGAACAAAAGTCACAAATGTATCAAGTTGAAGAACCGGCCTTGCAATTGCAGGGGCTAGAGAGCACAGTGCATGTGGTTATCTGACTCGCTTTTGTAGGTTCAGCTGACCGTATTGATTAGATCTCCAACAAGGTTGGCTCCCGTGCAGATGCCTATACTGTAGACACCTACTCTCGGATGGATGACTCCCCAGTTTGTCCAAGATAAAGAGTAGACCAAGTGAATTTACCTCCACTTATAGAATCACAGAATGGTTTAGGATGGAAGGGACCTTTAGAGCCCATCCAGTCCAACCCCCTGCAGTGAGCAGGGACAGCTTCAACTAGATCAGGTCGCTCAGAGCCCCGTCCAGCCTGGCCTGGGATGTCTCTAGGGATGTGGCCTCTACAACCTCTGGGCAACCTGTTCCAGTCTTTCACCACCCTCATAGTAAAAGATTTTTTTTCCTTACATCGAGTCTAAATCTACCTTCCTTGAGTTTAAAATCATCACCCCTTGTCCTGTCACAACAGGCCTTGCTAAAGAGATTTTCCCCATCCTTCCTACAGCCCCCCTTTAAGCACTGAAGGGCCGCAATAAGGTCTCCCCGCAGCCTTCTCTTCTCCAGGCTGAACAACCCCAACTCTCCCAGCCTGTGCCCACAGCAGAGGGGCTCCAGCCCTCAGGTCATTTCTGTGCCCTCCTCTGGACCCGCTCCAACAGGTCCATGTCCCTCCTGTGCTGAGGAGCCCCGAGCTGGAGGCGGCGCTGCAGGTGGGTCTCACCAGAGCGGAGCAGAGGGGCAGAACCCCGTCCCTCGCCCTGCTGCCCACGCTGCTGGGGTTGCAGCTCAGGGGACAGTTGGCTTTCTAGGCTGCGAGCACACATTGTTGGGTCATGTTCAGCTTTTCACCCACCAGTAACCCCAAGTCCTCCTCTGCAGGGCTGCTCTCCATCCCTCCATCCCCCAGCCTGTATGGATACTGGGCGTTGCCCCAAGCCAGGTACAGGACCTTGCACTTGGCCTTGCTGAACCTCATGAGGTTCTCCCAGGCCCACCTCTCTGGATGACATCCCGTCCTTCTGGCATGTCAACTGCCCCGCTCAGCTTGGTGTCATCTGCAAACCTGCTGAGGGTGCACTCGATCCCACTGTCTGTGACACTGATAAAGGTATTAAACAGTTCTGGTCCCAGTACGGACCCTTGAGGGATGCCACTCGTCACCAGTTTCCATCTGGGCATCGAGCCATTGACCACGACCCTCTGGATGCCGCCATCCAACCCATTCCTTATCCACCGAACAGTCCACCCATCAAATCTGTATCTCCCCAGTTCAGAGAGAGGGATGCTGTGGGGGACCTTGTTAAAGGCCTTACAGAATTCCAGACAGATGACATCTGCAGCTCTTCCCTTGTCAGCTGATGCAGTCACTCCATCACAGAAGGCCACTAGGTCAGTCAGGCAGGACTGGCCCTTGGTGAAGCCCTGCTGGCTGCCTCGCATCACCTCCCTGTGTTCCATGTGCCTTAGCACAGCTTCTAGAAGAATCGGTTCCATGATCTTCCCAGGCCCAGAGGTGAGGCTGACAGGTGAGGTGTTACTTAATGTAACACCTACTCCCTATCAAAAGCAAAAGGCATTGAATCAGACTCTGATTTGGATTTTGTATTGATATATTTGAGGACGTCATCACTGACACATTAGTTGCTACCTGATGGCTTTTTATTTAGCAGAAAGCTGTACACAAGGAGGTCTGACATTCTCTGGTATGAGAATCCCTGTAAAATGGTGCTAGAGGCCTGCAGATGTATAAGAAGACAGCTATGGGAAACAAGTATGTCAGGAAGATTTGGGGGTCTAAGAATTGCCCTGCACTTCAGAAAAATACAGATGAGAATCCCCTTTTATGTTGAAGAGTGGTTGCAAACAGCAGGGATTTTGCAAGACAAGATGCTCCATTAAGACGAGACAGGTACCTTAGAGATGGTTCCTCTGGGGAAAAAGGGAACCTTCTGTCCAACTCTGACAGGAGGGTGGGGAGACCAAAACAAAACAGCTCGTTCCTCCTGATGAAGTCTCAACAAGATTGCAATAACTGCAGCTGAATCATTGACTCCCAGAGTATGTCCCAGTCAGGATTACTGGGTTTAGCTTTGCCTGGCAATAATAGTCCTGCTGTCACACCAAAGGCCTGTCCTTCTGTACGACAGCTCACAGCACCTCGGAGATGGGTAACTAGATGGGTAATTAGAGGGTTAGTAGACTGGTTTTTCTTCACAGTATCATGTTAATGCTGATTGACAGGTGTTATTTCTGTGCGCGAGAAGGTGATGTAAGGAACAAGGCCTTTAGGAGATATTAGGGGCACTTGGAATCAATCGTTTTGTCATCTGGAGACTCATTTTTTGCTATCCTGCTCCATCAGAGCTCACATACTGATGACTGGCACTTCCTCCACGCTCCTTAGCCCTGAGCGACTGCTGAGCCTCAAAGGCGTTATAGGGAGAGGAAGATTTAAGGAGGATGGGAAAGTTGAGGAGGTTTTTGGAGGACTCTTTCGTCCTGTCATGGAAGTTATTAATGGTTCATCAAGCAGCTGTTTTCCAGGTCAGGGCTGGATTTCTGGATCCATTACCAGCCACAGTACAGAGACCTACCACAGCTTTAATTCTCTCCTAGTAGGAAAATTGGCTTTCTCTTCTTCTCTTAGCCTTGTTCCTCAAGCATCCCAAATCCACAGGAAGCTAAGATGCTTCTGCCTGATGTACACTGCTATGGGAAGGGGAGTGCCTTGGACAGCAGCAAGGAAGAGCTAAGGTTATTTTGTAGGCTCAGTGTCATGTAGAGTGCTTGAACTACCTTATAAATGGAACCTGGGTAATAGCCCAAACCATGATTTATGATGGCTTCATCAGTGTGAGGTTGGTTTGAAAGACATAACACAATGCTGAATGTGCCACCTGTACAGAAATGATTCAACTAAAATGTTGCAGCGTGCACAGGACTGTGCATTTATCTCATAAAACACCTGGCAAAGAACTGTCATAACTCACAAAACTCATGGTTTTTTAGCAATAGAAAGAAAAGCTTTGCAACAAGAACAGGATAAAGAATATCACTCAGAAATTATTGTAGAAATGTGTCTCTTTAAAGGAGCTGACAATAATATGGGTTTGATTATTTCTGAAGTGGTTTAACTGGCCTTTATATCCAGATTCCATTAAAAATGGATAATTTTCCATTTAAAAACATATTTTTCCCCCCAATGAGTAGGAAATGAAAATAGATTACTTTGTATCCTTAAAAAATGTATTATCCAGATTATCTTTGGGGACATGTAAAGAAAGAAACAAATCTTTTTGCAGCAGTGAAATTTCAAAGCCTGCTAATTTTACTGTGATGTTTTAAAATAAAGAGACAATTTCATTCTTCTGATGCAGCAGTGTTGTTTGGTCCTTGCTTCATCTCAGGTGCTTCTGAAAGGCACTGGAAAATAATAATCGTGTTCGCTTCTAGACACATAAATCAGCCTCTCTTCAGCAATATAATTTTAGATTACAAACATAAAAGTTGAAGAGGAATTTCACCTCTCTCAGTTTAGCTGTTTGCAGTGAAGGTCTCCCTCCAGTGATGCCTCAGCCACCACTAAGCTTGCTGCTTATTCCTCTGCCTTGTGTCTTCTGGGCCTGACTTTGAGCCAAAGGACCTCTAGGAGCAAATTGATTATAAAATACTACAGGAAGGAGGATTTCTCAGCAGGGCAAAATAAACAAAACCCTCTTTCTAATCTAGAATCCTTTGGGGTAATTAAGAATACCAAGAAGAAATCAGCAGGTTTATGTCTTCTGCTTAGAAAATAGGTCAAGTAAGAACAAGAGTTTCCTGCCTCTTGCCCAGTCTGAGTCAATGCAGTGCTTCTGCTGAGATGAACAGGAGTTCAGCCTTCAAGCCCAGTCGTTCTCTGACTCCCACAGAAAAGGCTAATCAGCAGAGATAATCAAAGTAAAAAAAATAGAATGCAGAAAAATTACAACTGTTTCCATGAAATGTGTATTCCTTTCTGCTTCATGACTAACAAATTCCTATTTTTGCATGCTTCATTTGATATTTATAACAAATAATATAGATATATTTATCTCTACATATAGATATTTACCTCTTCTATCCTCTCAAGGAAAATAAGACCTCCCTGGTCACTTCAGAACCCGTGGGAGCCTCCCATGCTGGTTCTACTAGTGTCCTAGTGACAGGAATATGGACACCTTGTTTACTTAAGACATCTCTCCATTAGGTTGAGGGAGGAAAGCCACTGTTACAGAACACGGTGAATGTCCTTCGTAGAGGTGAGATGCTCGGTTAGTTTGGAGATTTTGGAGTCTGGGGGATTATTGATTTCTATCACACACACAGACCCCAGTAGCAGTGTTAGTGGGGCGAATCCTGTTTCCCCTCATGCTGTACATTTAGATTAATCCTGTGAAAATAGATGGCATTTGAAGAGCCTGGGCAATTTTAAGAAGATTAGCTCCAGTGGAGATGCCTACATGCCTACAATTTTCCATCTGCTTTATAACAGTTTCTAATCAAAGCCTAGGGACTGTGAAAAACAGAGGTGATGAGGTCTGGCCCAATCTGATGATCCCTCTCAACAACACATGGACGTAGGTGACCTATCTGCCCGTTGCAGCATCTGCCCTGTCCTCCCTGTTTGGGCTCCAGGGACGGCTCCGTGCAGAGGTATCACCCTTCCTTTGCTGGTTCTAATCATCTTTGACCTTTCAGTGCTCCCGTGGTTAATGATTAGCTATAGGGGACTTCATCAGGTCAGATCAGATCCCACCTACCTTGTGCCAGAGAGAACAGGGAGAAATCAGCTCCTCTGGATGATATGGAGGGAACAGCACTATAAGCCAGTATACACTCCGTTAAAAACCCATGTTCTTTGGTCATGGTCAAATTGGCAACAAAATGAGTAGTAGGAAATCTGGGAGGAGGTTTTGAATCAGAGTCCTAATGGCTGTATGGGAGCATATGATGCCAGTTTGAGACCAGTGGCCTTGAAGTCTCATATTTAATGGGTCCAGATGGGTTTTTGCTTAGAGAAGCATCTGTCTAGTGGTTCAGAGCTGTGAGATGACTTTTCAGTGTTTTATCTTTCACCTACAATGGCAGAGTTCAAGTCCTTATTCTTCCCAGGACAGAGCAGCAATTTGCTTTAGGGCTTTCATGTCCTAATCCTACGCTCTATTCATGGAGCTATTGGAAAAACCTTGAGGAAAAAATCACATCTCATAGGTCTGCTCTGCCCAGAGTTCCTCCTTCCCATTCTTAGAATTTCCGAATCACAGCCGTTTATTCAATGTGCCTCCTTTTACAGTTTATAACCAAGCACAATGCCCTGCAGTCAGAGAATCACAGTTCAGTTCCAGTTGGAATTCTGATCACTCAAAGAATTTAATAAGTAATCCCAAGTAATGAGAAAACTCAGAGTACAACTGAAGCACAGATCAAGCAAAAGCGGTAAAAAAGCTTTGAACTGTCAGGCTGTATGAAGAGAAGAGAAAATGTAACTTTGGGACTAATGCTTTAAGTTTATAGCGATCTGCTTATAACCTTAGATCTATCTTTCGTCATCTGGGAGTGCAGATGCAAAATGTCTCACTACAAGCTGTAGCTTGAGGCCATTGTTTACATTTGTTTGCCTTTGTTTCTGGTGTCTTGCAAACAGCTCATTAGCTAAAGCTGAGTGTTTCCCAGGCATGGGTACAGACTTCTAGTCTGAGCCACAATCTGGCTCACAGTTAATATTACTTGCCCTCGGAGCACAGTTTGTTCCATCGTTGCCCTTTAAGGGCTTTCTTTTCCAAAGAATAGAAGAATGGTTGCTATGAAGTAATGCTAGATGCCTTATCCACGTCCAAATACGTTTTTATTTGAGTGGAACGGGATCAATGCTTTCTCCATACTCTTGGCTGCAGGTTTCTCTTCCCTAATGCTGCCACATCTCACTGTGTTCAATTTTCAGGGTGTTCTTTGACCTCTCCCAGTCTTGGGCACCTGGAGACGGGGCTGAAGATGCATCCCTCTGTGCAATGCCTCCAAGCCATTCCCCAGCTGAGTTCTAGGGGCTGCTCAGAGGAGGCAGTGTTTCCAGTGCTCCCCGACCCTCTCTGACATACCAGAAGCAGGTTGACCATGGAAGATGGATATGCTGCTTCTTTTCCTGAATGGGAAGACTGGTGAGCTGGAAGAACTCTGTCCGAACAATGCTCCACGTACTTAGAGACATCTCCGCTTCTCTGCCTTGATATTCATGCTGTTAAACAATCTTCCTCTGTCCTTCTCCCTTGTTCTCTAATGAGTACCCTTGCTTTACTGCTGACCTTTCAAAGCTGCCTCAGTTGAGACACCTTCTTTCCACTGCTGCTACGTTCTAAACAGCTTCTTTAATGTTAAAACTCCCTGTAAGGGTAAAATCATTCTTTGAGCTTTCCAGCACCCTGGTTAACCACTATGCCATGAGCATAATTTGCATTGCCAGCATCGCTTATACAAAATAGCGGCTACGTTGTCTTTAAAATCCATTACAGCATTGGCTGCTACCCAGTGCTAGAGCAGTTGAATTACAATTAATGTCCAGCATAAGGCCTAGAACATCATGATAGGGCCAATACTTGACTTTCAAAGTTTCATCTTCTTTATGGAGAATTGACTGAACTGACTCTTTTTCTTTTCTATTTAGTAGATTGATCCAGATCTTTGGGGCTGATATATTTGTCCTGTTCCTTTCTAAAAAACTTTTCTTCCCCCAGGCAGTTAGAAAATCTGAATGAAAAGAAATGTGGAAGGCTAAGACTGCTTATTCTGAGCCGACACATACAATTCCATTGTGGCTTTGATACTTTCCATTCCTCGGTCTGAATTTGCAAGGGATGGGATTCATCTCAGGGATGAGTACACCTACAGCATGTCTCCAAATGAGCGAGTTATCCGAGTTCCCTGGTGGTCACTGAGCTCAGGCGATGGACGACAGAACGCAATCATCTGTCTAAATACAGGAGTCATTTTTAGAAAGAGATTAAATGCACTCCTCTGTGAGAGTGTCTGTCTGACTTTTATTCAGATGATCCCCATCCCCAAATCAGGATAAGAATTGAACCTTCGTGTATCTGCTTTTGTATTTCCTTTTACAAACTTATTGGGGTAGAACAGATGGGTTCAACCCCCAGAGAGGACACCCAAACATATGTTGACCACATGTAAGAGTCTAGAGGCATATCTGGTGCCAGGCTAACACCATAGCCAAAGAAAACCTGGGGCTTGACTGAGTTGCCCAAACAGTGCCATCTGAGAGCAGGACATCTGCACGGGGCTGTCAGTCATGACCCTAGACCTGGGGGACACCTACGTGGATGTTGGAATTCAAGAGCGATGTAGGCCATTTCCCATGGCCCGATGCTCAGGTTCAGCAACGCGGCCAAGCCCCTAGCTCACATGTGTACATTTGCATTTGAGTGTTTTAATCTCGAACTGCAGCACACCCCAAACGCCCTATGTATTTTGTAGTTCTTCAGGGCCTCATGCCACAGAGTTGTGCTCTGTGTCAGGGACATGTAGATGGTGCTGCAATACAAGTGATAAATAATAGCAAGCAGGCTTGACTGCCTTCCCGATACCCATTCAGCTGCCATTTATTAGTTAGTAATTTACCTTCTGCATCATGGTTCCTGGTTGTTGTCAGTGCAGCCCTGATCAGCTAGGCTGGAGAATTAGTTTCCCTTATGCTCAGCAAAATTTACTTCAGGCCATTTTGACTTTGCATCACAGAGGCAAAACTGTGACCCATCAGACATATCTCAGCACAGCTTTGCTTGAGATAGCAATGAAAAAGGATGCAAAACAGCCCCTGGCGATAGTCCCTCTCACCATGACATGACACTCAATGCCAGACCTCTGCCTCCGCTGCAACTCCTCTCTGTTGGTAAACCGAGGAGGTGAGGGTCTGGGTTCTGGACCTAGCCGAGGCAAGGTGAATGCCGTTTGTCTGGGCATCTATCTCCCTGTGAAGAGAACGTGGTGGGAAGGGGGGATGTCCTTCTGATGTAGGTGGTCTGCAAGTTCTGCAAAAGAAGCAGGGATCACCGTAGTCACCAGGAGAAGGTGGGGGTGCAGAGGTTATGCAGTTAGTGCTGGGGGGGTGAGGGGAGTGAAGGCTGTATTCCTGCCTTTTTTCCAGATCGATTTATATCACTGCTTTCTGGTAAATCAGTTCCTTGTGGAAATAAATTATCTAGAATTTGAGGATATTTGTGTGTTTTGGTTATTTTTCCCCCCACCTGTTCTTTGTACATCAGACCTTTGCTCTGGTGGGGATTTGGTCTTTTTTGTTGTTTGCTTTTGTGTGTGTGTGTGTGTTACCACTTATTCACTGGAAATATTGATTCCTCATTAAAAATTCAACAGCTTTTTGGCCCGAAAACATGAGTTTTCAGTCACTTTTCAATTTCAGAAATAACCTTTGCTGGGGTACAACTCACATTTTGTAAATTATTTTGTCATAAAAAGCCCTATTTGAATGCAAAAAAAATTATTTTGATGAACAATCTTTGACCAGTCTCGTTGGGACCATCATGCTCGTAGTGCCTAACCTCCTCCTTTGGCTATTATTTGTTTTTATCTTCAGGATCTTTGGAAAGCACCATTTATTTTTCTTACAGCTTCAATGAAAGCATGGTGGAAGCACAGCTTTAGCAGGCACATCCTTCTGTTTGTCAGACACTGAAATATAAATACTTTTCTGTGTCTCTTCAGAAGCTTTTAGCGACATCATATTTGGGAAAGCTGTTAATTCCTACCTAGCTTTCTCCACTTGAATCTCCCAGAGCAAAATGTAACACTATTCCCATTTTATAGATAAAGAAATTGACAACTGGGGAAATTAACCTAAGGCCAATGGTAGACATGAGTCATCTCCAGGCCCAGGCCCCTGCCTTGCCCTACCTCACACCTGCCCTGTGAGTGTGACAGTCTTCCAGCGAAAGGCTGAGAGACCTGGGTTTGTTCAGCCTGGAGAAGAGAAGGCTGAGGGGGGATCTCATCAATACCTAAAAATATTTAAATGGAGGGTGGCAGGATCATGGGACTGGGCTCTTTTCAGCGGTGCCCAACGCCAGGCCAAGGGGCCACGGGCACAAGCTGGAACACGGGAGGTTCCCCCTGAACATGAGGACAAACCCCTTCCCTGTGCGGGTGCCAGAGCAGGGGCACAGGCTGCCCAGAGAGGCTGTGGGGTCCCTTCCCTGGAGACATTCACCCCCCGCCTGGACGCGGCCCTGTGCCCCTGCTCTGGGGGTGCCTGCTCCAGCAGGGGGTGGGACGGGGTGAGCTCCAGGGGGCCCTTCCAGCCCCCACCAGTCTGTGAGTCTGGGATTCTGTGATCCTCTAGAAAGCTGCCGGCCGTGGTGTTACACATGATGTTTTGGTTAGGCCTACATCAACTTTTAGGTTGGAGGATGCTGCTTTTGGCAGGGACTAAAGATGGTGTCATTAACAAAAAAGAAGAAAGAATTCAATGAGCACGGCCTCTTCACAAACAGTCTTTGGAAATAAGGACACCTGCAGTCCTGCTCCCTCCGCCCTGGCTGCCTGGCCCATGGCACACACGCGGGGTGCAACACACCCTGCAAACAGTTAAAATGCATCCCTTCAGGCCACTGTTCCCATCCAGTGCAACGCAGCTGAAAGAGCCTTTGAAGTGGGATTATACAGTTTATCTTGTTTCCTCCTTTCTTCTGTGTTCAGGAATTTTTGCTCTTGAAGCCACAGTAGAAGGAAGACAGAGGCAGTGGGGGGAAGCTGTTTTGCTGGTTTTGGAGCCTGATTTGCATAAGGCTGCTTTACAGTAGCACAACATCAGTCCCATTGTCAAAGGAAGGGCTGAAAAGAGGGTTGTTGGTCTGATAAAGCATATTAGCTCTCCCAACGAGCCTTCCTTTGAAAAGAGAATGACAAACCAACATAGCCTGAAGGTGAACTTCAACCTCTAGTCATTATTCTTCTCCTGAGAACTTTTTCTCTGCCTGGAGTAACAAAGCAATAGCTTTAGGGCACTGAACACACCTACACTTCTCCCTGGTTGCCTGTTGTCATCCTTGAGTGAACAACAAATAAAAGGTTTCCCAAGAAATCCCTCTGCTTCTACTGCACTAGGAAGCTTGGCCTGTGAAGCCCCAGTCCTGAGCATGATGCTCAGAAACTCGGGCTGGGCATTAGCCCAGTCAATATATTCTAGGTGTTTTTATCTGAGCTTCCCGTGGAACCAGCAGAGGTCGTCTGGCTGCCCAGGTTACAGCTGCAAGCATGGGTAGAGGCACAGCTGGGGACAGCCTCAGGAGCATGTGGCACTCAGGGTGTCCACCCGCTCCCCAGCAGCACACACTGCTGTTCTGCCGTTAAGTTCAGCTGCCAGACGCTGCTGGGCAGGCTGTCCTCAGACGTCGTGCCAGCACTCGGCGGGGTGTCTGCCAGGCCCTTGTGTGAACAGGAGATGGACACATCAGGGGACATGCTGTGCTCGCAGCTGCTCCCAACATCCCTCCTTATAAGCAACGTCAATATACCCTTGGCCTCAAGCAGCTAAGGACCATTGTAAGCTCTACTGTCTAGTGTTCAAAGTGCAAGGGATGCTGCCATATATTGAGAAGAAAAATACCACTTAACAAAAGGGCATTTTCTGCCAGATACTACTTTTCCTTCCAGCTACAGGAAAAATGTCACATGATAAATGGTAATCACACTGCTTAATACACTGCTGAGAGATGCTGGGATGCTGCAGCGATGAGGAAAGGATAGAACCTTTGCAGAGCAGCTTGTGCTTCTCTTAGGCGTGTGCTTCTTTTAGGCATGTGCTGAAAGTGTTTTTTAGACCATCTTCCAGGATTAATCTTTTCAGAGTTTGTCCAGCTGGAGCTTCCAGTTGAAAGCTGCTAAGAATCAGAGGGTCTGGATCTAATGTTCTGCTCTGCCATGGGTTTTCACTGCTTTCACTGCCATGGGTCAGATCAGTTGCCTTCTCGTGGCATGTTTTCTCAGTTTCTCATATTCACAGGCTGGTAGGCACTTCAGATCACACAGAGAATGTAGGATGAGATAAATAGCATCTTGGCCTTCATTTGACTACATTGACAAGTTCCTAATCTCCTCTAGAGACAATTACAAAAGAGTTTGTCATCATGTCCATTATTTACATACCAGAAATTATTTGAAATATAATAATAATAATTATTATTATTATTATAAAAAGGCACCTCTGACCCTATCCATGGCTACTGTCGAGCTCACTGTGGACCAGCACAAGCCTTGCCTCTGAAGGTCATCCTTGGAGCTTCATCTGTCTTTGGGTGGGGTTTGCAGGTGGCAGGTTTTGACCAAGTCAAACAGACTGCTCACCTGATTCCAGGGTATTTGTCTCAGTGCCTGACCTGTTCTGACTGGGGAAAGCCTTGGCAAACCAACCAAACAGGTATTTTGGCTTTACCTGGAAATGGGTAGGTTACCTATTTCTGCAGCTGGAGGTTCAAGGCTGCACTGCCACATGTGCCAGCACCAGCCCACCCGGAGTGCAACAGAGATTTTGCAAAACCCTAAATTACCACATTTGTAACTGAAATAATTCTCCGGCCTAGAATATATTATCTGATGGGCTGGCACCTTGCAGGGCTCCGAAGTTCATGTGTGATTATCACCTTCAGAGCCAGCATTGCTGCTTCGATTGAAAAGTTCCCTTCTGCAGCTACTTCCCCTGGACTGAATAGAAAATGGCACGTAACACTGCTTGGTATCCACGTGAAAAGTGTTTGGGGATACTGCCTCTCTCAGGACCTGTTAAGAGAAGAATTTGCCCATTCTGTGAACATAAAAGGTCTCTTGATGTAAAATAAGAGGCAATAATCCTACCTTTATTAAATTGCCCCATATCTGGGGGCAAAACAACTCTCTCCTGGTCCCTCCCAAAGTGTCTGCAGTTGAAGATACCAGCCCATCAATATCCACAGCAGTGATACATGCCCAGTTCAGAACTCTCTAGAATGATGGCTGTGGACCAGCTAGGTTTTCCTCCATGCAGGGCAGGTAATTTTTTGGATGAGAGCTTGTTTTTCCCATGGTAATGAAACGTGTAGCAGCCTTGGATAGGGTGAAACACATCTCAGAAAACAGCAGAGATGGCACCTCTTTTACATTAAGGCCTGAAGATTTTCACCCCCAAAACAGCAGTGCCAGAAATGATGCCAATTGCTGTGTGCTTGGAGGAGAGAGATGCAGGGAGGAAGGCTGGTGCAGGAAATCACAGATCTCAGGCTTGAGATGTGACTCTTGGTTATGTTTTCCCAGACATAAAATCATGGTATCAAGAGGGATGAGGCATCCTTTGGAGCCACAGTTTTTAAACCTATTGCAAACCTGCTGCAGAACACTAAGGGAGATAATTACTCCTGTCCTGGCCCAAATTTCAAAATATGAATCAAGTCTTGAAAGAATAATGGGATTTTTGCTTTTAATTGCATTTTAGGGTTTCTTTTGTCTTTTGCTTCCAGCTTTATGGGCCCTGGTGGCTCATTTAGGCTATGTGTAAGAGCTTTCCTCAGAAGCCACAAGATTTAGGCGTCTTGTTTGTTTAGTGCTACCTGAGAATTTCACAGGGCTGAACAACTGAAACTTTAATATTGCTGTATTCCTTACAAAATAGTGAGAACCTGCAAAGCTGGATACCTGTGCTGAGTTTTCTGCTGTAAATAGATGTCAATATTTGTTGTCTTCTTACCAACAAAGACCTTTCCTCTTCTGTTTCCCTAACATGTTAACGAGACAAGAAGTCTGATACGTTTCCTAAGGCCTCTGTATCTCTGTGCTCTTTGCCTGGGGTGAATACACAGAGCCAAAGATGCAGAGATACAGAAATAAAGTGGTCAGAATGTCAAACTGATGTTCTGCTGCCCCTGCCACTGCCTTTGCATCCAGCCTTGGAGGTGGAAGATAACACCAAGAAACCAGGAGATGCAGCCTGGTTGAGAAGAACATGATATCTCATGCCTGCAGCATTGGTAGGAGAGATGAGGCTGGGTCATTAGCAAGCCCTAGGTTGTTTGATTACCCTAACCAGACTGTGCAAAGGAAACAAACCAGGAGGAAACTGGCCCACAGGGGCACTGAGATTCTTCTAGCGATGTTCCTGGTTTTATTATTTGTGTGTTGTGCTTAGTGGAAGGTTTAAAAGCAGCCAAGTGGGAAACATTGGTTTCAGCAGCAGGACTGGATCCAGCAGCATTGAATACACATGTCCATAGTACAAAATTTGATAATACTCAACTAGAGTTAATAGAGAATAGGGGGAGATGTAAGGAAAAGCTAATCGGTTCCCTCCCCACTCCTTTGGGGTACCGTGAATGTTCCCCCAAGGAGGCGCTACACACCGTGACAGCTCTGCTGTTCTTCTGCTGGTATTTGAACACCTCCTTTGGCAAACTTCTCTTCCCAGCTCTCCCCGCAGCAGCCTCCTGGTGTGCATTTTGCCTCTGCTCAGCCCGGATTCCTGGCTGTTCCTTCCTGCTCTCTGCCCACCCCACTGCTCGCTTCCTGCCCTGCGGCAGTGCTGGTGTTTCCTACACAAGGCTGCAGCCTTCTGCCCTGCCAGACCAGCCTTGGTCATCCTCTGAAGGCAATTCTTCCGCAACGTGAGTTTGCCATACTCTGGGCTCCATCCCCGCTCTGTCTTCTGGCTCTGTGATTTGTTTCCCGAGGCACCTTCTTGCAGGGACCTCTAAGATAAGGTCCAGATTGACATCCTTGAGGAGGAGGACACTTGCAGGTTACCGTGCCCCATTTTGAGCAGTGGATATGTTTCAGTTTTGCTTTTGTGCCTAAGTTGGCATTGCCACTAAATTGTTCAATGGGGCAAGATATCAAACTGCAATATATTGGGACTTTACGCAGGCTTTCAGAAGAAGCTGGCAGAGAGGAGAAACATAAAACAAATTACTCTCCCTCTTCACCGAGTTTATCAGCATTTCTAATGATACAATGGCCCAAACCAGCATAACTCCAATCCAGCAATCACTTGCTCAGGTTGTTTCTGAGTGTAACTAGTTTCAGATGATGGTTATCAGATATAAGGAATAAACCGAAAGCAAAAAAAAATAAAACTTTCAACTGGGATGGATCACTGGAAACCAAGAGCAATCAGATTCTGTTGCCTTGGATCTTCCTGCACTAGAAACAAGAGACGGAAAAGTTAATTTTGATTTGGGCAGTACCATCACATTGGGTTGGTTTAGTGTTAATATAAGAACAACTGAGGATTTGATTTTGCTGATCTACAATGAGCACTATTAGCCTTTTGTAAAGGAACTGAGTTTAATCACATCTGGCAGACCTGCTGGGTATAATGTGTCCCAATATCCCATTATGTTTTCAATTTACATGTATTACCTTTCCCTGGGAAAGTTCCCTGCACTTCTGCCCATTGAATTAAATGGCTATTATGAAAACAGAGCAGGACATTTTAGTGATCTGGATGTTTGATTTTACCCTGGGAGGCAATTAGTGCTAATAAGTCCTGTACCCAGTGCCTCTCTCAGATTTGTCTCAAAAGTAGAGCATATAAAAGGCCTCAGGTGGAGAAGTGGGACAAAAGTTTCATAGGCCAATTCCCTATCCACCAAAACCGCCGATAATGAAGAACAGAAGAGCTGTGTCTAGGTAGAGAAGATCAGAGTCAAATTCTGTATCTTTAGACTGTATAACTTGTCTACAGTTACTTCTAAGTGAAGAATTAGCATTCAAAATCAATGCTAGTTTAGTCTGTGTCTTGCAACACAAACAAATGCGGTCCAAAACATATTTGGGAGCTAATGATGTTAGTGAGATAAATAATTAAAGCAGAAGGGAAAAGGCAGGCATTTAAAGACTCAACAAAAGTAGAGGAAACACATTATAGACCAGATTTGAAAGGAGATGAAGACTTGATCCCTGTAATCTGTATTGATCAAGGCATTTCCAATATGCTCATCACTAGCAGAGAAAGGAAAGTGTCATTAATCACATTACAGCTCTGCCTAAGGGCTCAGTCAGTCACGTTCTCGTACTACCTAGGCACAGTATTCATGCGCAGAAAGACACTCTACTTCCTAAACAATTTACAGTCCATGTAGGTGTTTTACAGGCAGGATCACAAGCCCGTTGGGTTTAGGCATTAGGATTTAACAGCTGAGGCCGCCTGAGCCTGAAGCTCGGCCAAAAGGTATGATAAGACAACATGAAAGGAGCATGTACAGGGAGCTGCAAGGCAGGCTCTTGCCATAGGTGATGAAGTAGGAGGCCGGTGGTGAGCAGAGCGAGGGAGGCAAGATGTAGGAGCTGGAGCTGGACCAAGTTCATGGTGCTTAAAGAAGAGTCTCATGTCCAGCACTCGCTGAAGCTGCTTACTCAGAAATTGCTACTGAGCTCCTGAGAAGCCGCCATGGGACAGAGGGATCCGAAATTAGGGGGTCCATCTCTGCCACCTTAAAGCCAGCCAGGTTTTACTTCCATGAGAAACTACAGCCTTAGGAGGCATATGATCTCTGTGAGCAGCTCACAGGAGAGGTGCTGCTTAGAAACAACACTGTCCGTTGCACTATATTTAACAGGTGAAAATATTCCCACATTTTTAATTACTATGGACATCTGTTCCAGTGGCTTATTCATCACCTGCAGTTTTTATAATCTTCGTAGCTTCTAAATGCAATAGTGCTCCAGGGACATAAGCAATAAAGGCCTTATTTTCATGCAAATATGGCTAGCAAGAAGAACTGCAATCAGGAGGAAGAAAAATAGAAGGAAGAGGTGAATATTCATCAGTGCAATATTGCCCAAAGCCCTCTGCAGGATCTTGATCGGTATTCAGTGTTAGGGAAAGTAAGAAATGAAGGTGGATGTGTCTGTGGTTTTATGCCCAGGTACACAGACGCAGGAACTGAAGCACAGAGCTGTAAAGTACTGTGTCCAGAGAAGCCTGTTTACCGCTTCAGATCAGGTCTGGTAATACAGCAAAACAGCAGTAGGGAAGGTGCATATGGAGTAAGAACATCTTCTGAAGACGGTTTTTGAGTGTTTATTGGTTTTTGTAAAGACTCCTTTGGGGAGCATGCCTTGAGATCAATTTTTAATGTGCTCTAAAATCCCCAAGATTTTGCTCTGGCAGTATTATCAAAGGTGGTAGCAGGCAGCTGAGCTGGCAATACAGCCGGCTTCTCCACCTGTCACGGACAGTAGCACTAAATGCAGCTCAAGGAAAATGGGCATACATGGATACTAGGGGGAGCGGAGCCACCTCTTCTCCTTGCCTACAAACTCTACTTACTCTCCTCACCTCAGGGAAAGTTCCTGTCCCCTGTGAAGTCTTTTCAGTGTCTTGCAAGTTGCTGCAGAAAGCAATTTATAGATTCAGCTATTCTGATGTTTCAGATAAATATTAAAGGCAGTACAGATAGAATTTCCATGTGACTTAATGCAAGTCTTCTCCCTCCTTCTCTTTCTGAAAAGTGTGAGCGAATTCTCCTGGAAGCAAGAGAAAGCAAAGGAATGATAACGAATCAAGAGCCTTGGAGAACACATGCAGCTTCCTCCAGTTACCGCTCCAGTTATTGGCCTAAGGTGTGAGATAGGTGTGTGGGTGTTCTTCTCATTTCTGATTTTGCACTTCCATCCCGGGCAGCAGTAACTGGGCTGCTCTTGGCCAAGCCTCAGGCAGTGCTGCCTTCCCGTAGCCCAGCTCACCAAGACTTGCTAGAAGCAGCGATACATAGGGAACCACCCAAGTCTGGTGTCTTCTGATGAAGATGCCAGGAAAGCAGGAGGGAGGAGGCCTTCAGGCAAGACCGCAGATGGCCAGAATGGGATTCATCCCTTCTGACCTCAGGTATCTACAAACCAGATATCTGCATTCCAGTTCTGTATAAGCACTGGCCTTAGGACATGAAGAGTTTCACCATAAATGCAAATAATTTTCTCAGAGAAATACGTATTTCCATACACTCACATACCCCGCAAACCCTTGTCTTGCCCCAGGGTAGTTTCTGACACATACTCACCAACCGCACTGCCACACATTCACAACTATTGCCTGGTTGGTTGTTCATCTTGAGAGTTTGCTCCCAGAATTTCTACAAAATCTGCTTATGTATGCCTAAATTTATTTATTTATTGCCTTCTGCTCTGTGTATCAGCAACGTGATTCCTTTGAAGACTGTATAGATTTTCTCTAGTGCTCTGTTTTTTGTCTGTATGGAACTTGAAGCCTTTGGGAGGGAGGGAGAGAGCGAGGGTTTTCTTAGATTTTTAAAAAGAAATTGCTGGAGATATTTACGTATTAATAAATTTGTACAGAAAGAGAGACAGCCCCTTAGGTTTTCAGCTCTAGTTGAATAAAATAATCTGCAAACAAAGGCAGCATAAGAAAGGCAAGTGGGAGAGTGGGTACAGAAAGAAGATGGAGTGTCCTGTTCTAGCCCTTTTTTTGCTGCAGACTTTCAGCAAAACTGGTCTCCACGTTTATTCAGCCACTCCCTTCTAAACAAGGTTTTCATGTCAACTCCTGTCTTCAAGCAGACTTTCCTGCAAGCTTCTTTTGGTGCTAGAGCTGTATTCTGCGGCGGGATCATTTCAGGCAGAGGTGTCTGTTTGTCCGAGGCTCCGAGCGGAGACAGCTGGCTTTAAACCAAGGGCTGGTGGCTGTGGTTGCTTTGTCACGGCAAACACATTTGAAAGCTGGGTACATAAACACAAAGTCCAATCTAATCTGTGCTAGACTAAGGAAGAAACAATTGACTCTGTTGTAACTGAGGAGGGTCTCTCATGTAATCAGGAAGGCGATGCTTGTCATGGATAATGAGAGCCTGCGGTGAAGTAAATGGGTGTTTTGCCTTCGCTTTACAGGGCTGTGCTGTCCTGGATGCTTTTCTACCAGTCTCTGTACATGTAGGTTCTGGCTCCTCCTCTCGTGTCAGGCATAAGTTATTTGTCTTGGCTTTATAGGCCTGAGAGACCTATCTCAGGATCTTCAGCATCGTCTCTTATTCCCTTTAGACAACTTCAGTTCCCCTGGAGACCTGTCCACAATGCTCCATCACCCATCCGTTAGATTTTTAGCCGAGGGTGTTTGTGCTGCCTCCCATGCTGCTCCTCACACATGATAGGAACTCTACACAGACAAGCCCAGTACCCCAAGAGCCTTCAGAGCCTTCCCAAAACCATCCTTTCCTGAAATCCTTTTCCTGGCATCTAGGAAATAACTTGACAGCAGTTACTAATCATCAGAGAGCAATCACTGCCAGGCTGAGCTGCTCTGCCACGTTGCTCTCTCGCTGCCTCCCCTCACTGTAGCCAGCTGTTGGCCTTGGTGCGAAGCCTTTCCATCTTTTCATCCTTCTTCTGTGTTTTGTACCGCACCTGGCACAACTGGGTCGTAGGCTCACGTTCCTTGATCAGATAAATAACCAGTAACTATAATAACTACAGCTACAAGCTACAAGCTGTTTTTCCTGGCTCTCTGGAAGCTCAGAGTCCCACTGCTTTGGGCCTCATTCTTTCTGAGCACAGACTGTCTGCAGTGTGCTGGTCCAACACCCACTCAGGTATTGATCACAAGTCTCTTCTCTATCGAATTTCTCTCCAGGAAAACGAATGAATTAGATTCTCTATCAAAATAGCAGAGCCCAGCAGGAAATAGAGTATATCTGGGCAAAGATCTTTCTCTGTTGGTTTGTAGCAAGCAAACACAACTGTGAATCTTTTGTGCTTCTTTAAAAAAACCAGAAGTTCAGGGCTGGTTTTGGAAATAGTAGCCTATATTTTCATCTTATATTTGTATTCTTTTCATTGAGGCTGCCGAAACTTGTGTTCATTCGTCACAGAAGTGACACAGGTTTGATGAAGGAAAGCTCCTCTCCTGGAGCGGCTGTTTTACCATGCCCAAAGCTTGAGGTCCTGTTCAAACCCAAAATTCCTGGTCACTTACTGTTTTCACACCACGGGCTCACTTTCAGACTGGAGTCTGGAAGTGTCCCACGTTGGGAAACTGAGGCACAGGAGGGTGGAGGGGGATGCATTCCTCCACCACTGGTATGGACACTCCACCTCAACGCACATCGCACATGGGGAAGTTTTTTTTGCAGAGTGGACAGAGGAGTCTGGGCCATTTTTGCTCCAGAACAGTGAAGTAGAAAATGACCAACCTACACCGGACATTCAGGGGGCATATGTGTGATGTGCAGCTCAATCCTGACACAACGCTTGCTTTCAGGATGACCTTGGGCAAAAGGCAGCGAATATGAAGGAAGGAAAAACTGTCGGTGTAACTATAAAACAAGTCCTTCTGTTCGCTCACGTGAGCGTTGGAGAAGGGACAGGTTAACGTACCAGCACACGTAAGACACTCCCCACAGCGCAGCAGCTGGCTGACAGTATGTGGCTTCTGACTCCAGGCGTGATACTTTGGAGCAATTTGTTTTTTCAGCTCCAACACTTCCTCCAGCAAAAGGAAAGGTAACACTGAGCCACAGAGCTTTACTCCCACGAACTATCCGGAAAGTGAACTGAAATGGCTACAGCAGCCACAACATCCCAGTTCTATTGACTGATGCAAGACTAAAGTCTAGGCTGATCTGGAAAAGAAATTTCAGTCCAAATACTAGAGTAATGAAGGGCAGGAGATCCTGGGATCCCTCACCAACCTCATACTGTAAAGCTCACAGTCTTACACATGCTCATCGCTTCTCTTTCATCACAGTGAAGTTAATTTTTTCTCCACTAGAAAGAAGACCTTTCGAGAAAGCAGAATTTTCTGTGCAGCTGTTTTCTGATGAAATGATTCCCACTGAAATCTGCCCCCCCCCCCCCCGAAAAAAAATTTCCTTTCTCACCCAGGCAAAGGAATAGGTTTCAAACAACTACAACTGAACCTCTGCAGTTTGATCTTTCACTGCACTCTTTCCATTGTCGGATATCGAAAAGTGCTTTGCTGCCCACTGAAATGTGAAAAACCCCTATTCCTAAAGAGCAAAATCACATAAAATGGCATTTTAAAGACATGGGCTTTGGTGGTGCCCCTGCAAATTCTTATCGACCATTCAATTCAGCAAATTCCTTCGCAGTGTGGAATAAGCTGCCAAACTCCCTCAAGGGAAGCAGGCTCCTGCCCACTGCCTTTTGCGCTATTATAAGCAGCCTGGTAAAGACTTTCATTTTCCCAAAAGGAAAGATGCAACAACATGCCAAGCCAGTAAAGCATCTTCTTCTGTTCCAGGCAGGGTGGAAACAAACTCCTCTGGGTTATTTACTACTTAGGGCTGTCGGTAATAAGAGCCTCTTGCAGCTAAAACAAAGCAGTAACTTCACAGAGCACAAGAGTGACTTAGAAGCTTTGCAGGGGTAAACCCAGCTGCCCCTGGAAGATCTGCACGAACCTCCTGTATTTCCTTCAGCAAGTTATAAACAAGGAAAAAAGCAACCAAAAAAGTAGGAGGATATGGTAGTAGCAGTGGGATGGCCAGTCCTTGAGCTGCAGGGATGAGAGGCCGAAGTGGAGGGGTCACACCAGGGAACCGAGCAGTGAGAGCTGCCTGTCCTGCTAGGGGTGAATGACTCGCTGCCTCGCTGGGCTCAGCAGCCTGCTCGGGGCAAAGTGTCACCCACCAAGCGTGTTTCAGGACAAGTGAGAAAAATCCCCCAACTCTAGGAAGCTGAGCTTGGCAGATGTCTGCAAGAGAAGTGGTCTGTAAGTGATTAGGATGAATCCTAATACAACTGTATTTCTGTCTCCTGACAGCTAATTATTGCAGAGCTTTGTAGCCAAGGCTTCGCTGTGATAGTGACATTGTTTAATGAATCTCCATTTTTTTCCTTGTCGTTAATATTTAAAGTATCGTCTATCCTCTATATGGCTTTTTGCCATCATAAAGGGACTCTGCTCTCAGAGATAAGGCTGAATTCTCCATTTTTTGAGGGGACAAGTAATTGCCTGTGTGGCAGACCTGCAGAAGAATGGGCTGATTGAAGGGAAAAAAGGAAACAAAGGTTGTTAAGGAAGACCTCACTGCGTTAAGCAAAATGCCTCCACCCCTGAAGGCTCCAGGCAAAATGGGCAAGGGACTAATGCCAGGTTGCGGCTGTGTGTCTTGTTCCTGCTGCCGTGGTAAATTGAGCAGAAACTTGGAAGCCTTGGAATTGCTGTCATGGTAGGTGTTTTTCCCCCTGTTCCAATACGTGCATACGTGCACATGGGCTGCAGAGAGGAGCTGCAGTTTGTAAGCGGGCTTGGGAAACGCCGCACCTGCCCCTTGCCCATCCCACAGAGGGGAGAGACACTTTTTCTCCAGACAATGCTGCCTGACATATTCCTCTGGAAGGGCTGCGTCTCCGTAGCAATGCTCTTTGGAAAAGGCAAACATGCTTTGTAAAAGTGATGTCTCCCAGGCAATGCTCTTTGGAGGGGAGAAGCCTGTGCCTTACTTGGAACAAAGACGTTCAGAGCATGAGAAAGGGACGACAGTGCTGACCCTGGGCACTGAGAAAACATTGTTGTGAGACTGAATCCCCGAGTCCTCCCGATCCACCTCTCACTCTTGCATCTCCTGCGGCTTATGGAAAACGTTGGGGAGGAAAATCCTCATCTTCAGGTAGTCAGAGGACCTTATACACATATGAAACATGTGCATACGTGTGTGAAACATGTATATGCACATAGTACGATGAGGACTCAGAGGAAGCGGAGTACAATTCCCAGGGCATGCGCTTTCCCTAGAGATGCTGTTGCGCTCGTGCCCCTGCTGACATTCCCACCGCTTCTTCTACCCAACAGGCAAATGCCACTTCACAAAGAAACAGCTGCTCCCGGGGGAAAGGTTTTTAGTTCTTGATTCCCCAAGGCCATGCTGTGTGAGAGGGCTGTGCTCATTCAGATGAGGACACATAGACATCACACAAAGGAGTCACTCGTAGGGACCCCTGTGCTGTGGGCACCTGCCAGGGGGTGAAGCTGCTCTGCCCCGCTGTGGACGTGGACTGTGGGATCACACCACACGGGTGAGCCACGCAAGATGGGTGATCGGGCTGGCCCGGGCGTGGGCTGGACTTGTGTGGATGATTTGTGTGGGCTCATACTGCTAGCAGGCTAGCTGAGAGCACGCCTTCAGCCTTGTTTCTTTTCTTCCTTCAGTAACACTGAAATTTCTGGGAAACTTCTTTCTTCAGAGACATAGATACTTTGAAATGAAGGATTTGGTCCTTCTGATTAGGCAGGTGTCTTGAAAGGAAGCCTGCAACACCATGTTTCTCAGTGGACCATCTCTGAATGATTGTCATCCTTTCTTATTTGTGCTTTGCTTTGCCCTAGAACAAAATTCAGGTGGAATTTGTGCTGCATGGGAACAGTCTTTTCATCTTGAAAGAATCTTTAAATAATTTTCCTGTTTTGAACTGGAAGAAAGAATCAAAAATCTCAATTTTTTTATCACTAACTGAGGAAGGAAAAACTTGAACCAGTCAAAACATTCGGTCTTCAAGCTGTTTATTTCCATTTGACCTTTAAAAAACATTTGTAGTGTAAACTAAGTTACATTTCTAAGCTAGAAGTTATTCCAAACAAAAAATATTGTTTTTGTTGAAAATGACAAAATAGGCTTTCAACAGTTTTTCAACTTTTTTTTTCCTCCAGCAGGAGATTCATCAAATTGATCCTTTCTCACAGATATTTTTGGCATCAGCAAACTGGCATTGTCTGGGGAAGGGGTGTTTTGCTAGTGAGAAAGCTAGGCCAGGAGTTTTAGGAACAACCGCCTGTGGCTGATTTGTTGGACAGAATAACGGTAAGGGCACGGGAGCACGGCCCCTGCTATGAACCCTCCATCAATCTGGGCACGAAGCACTGGGTTAATGCCATTTAAATTGTCACCTTTTCAATAGGTCACTATGTTCTCCTAACTGCGTGGTGCCCACCATCCCTCTCCCTAACTGATGTGGAGACCTGGGCACACCGATGTGCGTGTGGGTGCCATCTGCACGCTACAGCACATTTTCTTCCCGCTCTCCCAGGCTCCATCTGTTGACACTAATGCATTACTGACACATTTCCTCCTAAATTTATGTGATTGCAGCTTTATCCATTAATCAGTAACTAATTTTTTATAAAATGTGCATGAGTAGAATCCTAATTTATACACTGGACCAGTTCCCATCCCTCCATCTACTGGTCTGCCCGATTAGCTTTGCACGTATTGCCTGGGAGCCCCTGGGTCCTCCTGTTCTGCTCTGGGGGCTTTGGGGGCCTCCTGAACTGGGCAGACATGCTGGAGTGTGGTCCCCAAAGGACCCAGCCTTCCAGGCTGAGGAGGGTAACACACGTAAGACCAGCATTTGAGCTTACACGCCCACTTATTAGGTTGAATTTTCTAAATTTGGGGGGATTTCTGGCTTGTCTGAACCATCTCTTGACCCTGCCTTTTATCCCTCTCTGTTTGGCCCTTGTCCTTCCAGTTCCCCTGTTCACACTGGCTGGTTACAGGCACCGTGTGTGTGCCTGTATTTTGGCATATTAAAGAAATTTATTTTCTTTTTCTTCTAACGGCGTGTTTTAACTCACCACCTTGGTTTTCTGACCACTCCCAGCCATTTGCATGAGCTCTAGCTGCTGATCCATGTTTGGAAGTAGGTCTCCAAGCAGAGCGTGGGTTTTTGGTGCACTGAGTGCAGGAGAGCGAGCTCACTGTGTGAGAAAACTCTTATAGCCGACCTCCCCTTTCACAGCAGAGATGTGGACAGAAATCCTGCTCTTAAACCCAGGGCCCAGCTGGCTGAAGGAGGAGAGGCAGCTACGGGGTGCAGGACAGCAAGGCACAAGCAGGCAGAAGTGGGGAGGGGGGACAAGGCGAGGCAGTGATTTATTTGTGGGCTGCAATGAGGGAGCTTCGGGTACAGGCCTGAAAAATCTGTCTCAAGCCTGACAAATGGGATGACAGCCCTTTCAGGCATTTGCTTTATTGCTGTTATTAGTTATTTTAGAAAAAGCATTGTAATCTGCCATTTCTGTCATGCATTATTCAATAAACTTCTTTGTTTCCCATCCCATACACACGTAGTCGCACCCCCAAACATACTTAAGTGTATATATATACACATGAATAAATGGACCTCTAGAATGATTTCAGGAGCAGGCTGGGAGCCAGCAAGCCCCACTGGTGTCTTAGCCCTGTATTTCCACGGTACTTTGCCTTGTTCAGTAATTTAGCAGGTCCATATTGCACAGAGGATGAGGAGCAGAGGTTTACTCTGATGTTGTCACAGTCATTGGCCAGAGGAAACACCAGACCAGAGCTATAATCTGGCTGATTTAGGGTGCCGTGTCCAAGAGCGGGCAGCAACAGACAATTTGGAGCAAGGGTGCTCAACCTACACCTTACAAACCACCCCAGGATCAGCAGAACATCGTGCCTGACCTGTTAGCCATTTTCTCTCATCCTCTTTCCAGGTCTGTTTAGTTCCCTCCCAGCTTCATCCTCTGACCAGCAGCATAGCTGTCTTACGACCAAAACTGCGCAGAGCTCCCACCAAGTGATGGGACACACTTCTGGTGTGGGACAGACGTGCATGTGGACATCAGGTCATGCAGCAGGAAAGCTGTGAGGGGGAAATGGCCAGAGGAGGAGCACAAGGGCCTCCGACATACAGGAGATCAGCCTGGTGAGAAGTTCCAGTCTCTCCTAGTCCTTAGGAGTGGATGCTGTGTTACTTGGGAGCCAGGTTGCATTTCAGCAGTCCCTTTAACAGGGGCAGGCAGCACGCAAGGGCAATATGACCTAGGAGCCTGCCCTCTGCCCCGCTGGGGACTGTCCCACACTGTCCCTCAGTGACCAGAGCCTGTCACCAAAAATAAACAGAGGGAAAGTGAAGCCCTCCCCTCCCCGCCTCCCGGCTTGGTGGCACGTGACTGATGCTCTGCGGTTCCTGCCAGTGACGATGGGTCTCCCAGGGGAAAATGGGTTCTTGTTCGCTGTGTGATTCCAAAGTGTTGTTTCCGCTACAAGCAAAAGCAAGTAGATTGGAGATGGGCTGACAGCGATGACAGCTGAGATGAAGAGCAGGAGCAAGAGTGAACATCTTCGGAAATGGGAACTGCTAGAGAAATAATCAGAGCTGAGGATAAAAGCTTGGAAATACCTTAGAGGCAAGGGAAGATGAAGCAAAGTCATATTCAGCGTTACAAATCAATGTTTTTCTGTACCGGCGCAGCACTGTGGCAGAAAGTCACCAGGGAGGAAGCATGTTCTGTGAACGTGGTAGCAGGACGGGCTCCGAGAGGCCAGTGCCAGGCCGTGTACCTGTCCCGGCCATGGGAGCTGGTTACGCGATGCGGCTTCATTAGCCAGGCAGTGTCACACCATCTGCAGGCATCCAGCTGAGCAGCCGTGGAGAACTTTTGAGGCAAAGCTGGCCAGAACCAGTCACAGAATAAAGCCAAGCTCTTGAAAGCACTGCAGGTGCTGAGAGGTACTTGATCACCATATGGCTGAAGGAATAAATTGAACATCAGAAAATACCCCAAGGAGAACAACAGACCTCTGCCAGCATTAAAGCTCCCCGAGTACGTGGAAGACCACTGGCAGACGTTGAAACAGCTCCTCTTTCACTCTCTGCGAATACCAGATGCCAACAGAAAGGCGGGCAGGCCGGTAGGCAGGAGCCTTGTTTCTGGCTCTGAAGCACGTAGGTGCCTAGTAGTTTCCTGCTCAGTCAGGCAGAGAAAGTTGAACTACAAAGTTGCACTGAAAGGCTTTGACGACTACTGGACTCCACCAAAAGCAGGACATTTCAGAGACCTGCGCTGGGACAATTCTTGATAGAGTCTGTTCCTTTCTGTCTGTCCTTGCTGGCAATTACATGTTTCTCATTCGAGCTAGAAATCATTAGTACTGGTGATTTAAAGGAGACATTGTCATCCTGATCCCTTCCAATGGCTGAAAAATGACTTGCGTAGCATTTGGAGAAAGGGAGAAGAATCCATCAGAGGAACTTTGTCTCATCTGCCTTTTCATTTGCTTTCATGAGCCTGGCTGTGCTTGGCAGAGACACGCACGCGAGAGAACGGGGATGCAGAGTAAATGGCAGCCTTTCTGACTAATTGCCCTTGTTCGTAATGCACAGGCTCGTGCCAACTCACTGTGAGATGAGAAAGAGCTGGGGCAACGTGAGTGCTGCCGGGGCTGGCTCGGCTGCAAGTATCGTGTTCGCAGCTCGCCACAGACCGTTGCAACCAGGTTCCAGCCTAGCAAGGGATAGAGGCTTAGGTGAAAAGCTGGCAGGTTTCCCAAACGATGGTGCCCACAAGTGCCAAACCAGTTTCGCCTCCACCCACATTAGGCCTTTTGCAGTATCTTTGCAAAGCCCCAGGCTCCAGTTTGCGGGGCATCCTCTGGCCAAGACCTTGCAGGGGATTCTGTTAGGAGCTTTGCTCACTTGCATCACCCTGCTGCAGAGGGTTAATTACCTCCCAGGAGCATTTAGTCTTTGGATATGCCTGCTCCCTCCCTTCCTCTGGCAGCTGAATCCCAGCAGTGGCCCTCCACAAGGAACTGAAGGATGAGATAATTGGCCTTGACCCCATTATGGATCTTCTCCCTTGGCTGGGGAGACATAAGTCATGAGCTGAAACCACATCTCTGCATAATGCTGAGTGAGTTAGGCTGTTGCTGAAGGATGAGGGGTGTTTTATAGCTGACAGGGGCTTCTTCTGTCTCTGAGGAAACGGTGATGCATCTTGCACGTGACAGGCTTTCAGCTGGCGAGCACGGAGACAGCGCTTCATAGGCTTTTCCCTGCAGGGCCCTACCAATTTCAAGGCTTCACCTGCGTTGTTCCTCGCTGCTCTCCTCTCGCTGCGTCCTGACCCCATCTGCAGAATGATGATCCCTGGCCTAAGTATGGTGTTTGTTTCCACATAGCCATCAAGGGAGCAAGGCAGCCCACCAAAGCCTAAAAGACTCTCTCCCTGTTCAATTCCACCTTCCAGCTCCAAAGCTTTCCTCTGTCTTGCCTTTTCCTGGTTTTCTAGAATGTCTTCCCGGAGTAAGCAAAAATGTGCAGCTACTTCCAGTCCATTTCAAATTTCACTGGTATTTTGGGGCATATAAATTATCTGTCTTCAGAATTTCCCCTAACTCTGAAGTTGAGATGTGCATAAACTGAAGCATGCCAGAGAAAATCAGGAGTGTGTCACAGATGATTTATTAGAAAGCCTAATGCTGCCCCTCTAGCCTGACTGGGGCTGTGGATATCCAGCAGCATCACCTCCAGAAGGAAGCGGCAAACGGATCCTTTGCTCCTTCACCCACCCTGGCAGGAAAAATGTTTTCTCCTTTTGTCTAAGTCAAAAGGTTCCAGCAAATGCCGCTGCCTCTTCTGCTGGAAGAGCTTGTTATCAATGCACACAAAAGGCGGAAGGAACAGGAAGGGTTATTCAGCAAACCTGAGACCGTAAAGTGTCATCCAACCTGTTGCATGTCAAAAAGACACTAAGTACTATTAACTAGGGATTATTTTCTAAAAGGCTCTCCAAAGCTCAAGAAGCTCTTCAGCTCCAACCTAATATACTCTCCTGACAGCTGTGCCTCAGTTTCCTGGTTCATTAAGTGGGTAAGGAAAGCTGAATGCAGACAGATGCTATGAGGGTAATTAGCTAAGCTTACAGGAGTGATTTGAACGTCAAACTCACTGCATGAATTATTTATACAGGTTAACATTTCCAGCAAAATGAGAAAAATTATTTGTAAATACCTTGGTGACTCCTGGGCTACATTCTGCTTAGCTGCCTTTGCAGGGTCTCCTCACTCACTTTTGCAGAAACGCTGGCAGCAGCGGATGTTTTTTTCTGGTTGGTGGTTTTTGCAGGATGTGACCTATGTCCCGTGAGACAAGCTTCATTTAATGACGAGATTTATTTTAGCTGGAAATAAAATTAGGGTGACAATCTTTCGAAATCCCCATCCAAAATGAGAATAAAATTATTGAATTGGAGGTAAGGTTGAATGGAAAATGCAATAACCTGGTGAAAAAATGTTTTGGAAGAATACTGCGGGAATGATTTGAGCTAACATGTAATGCTCTAGGAAATTCAGAGTTTGGTTAGATTTACAAGAAAGCTAACACTCTGAGGGTATGGAAATAAAATTTAAGACCTCTTAAACCTTATTTCAGCCCTTGCAAATCTGACAGTCTCTAGACTTTCCATATTTGTTCCTTTAGTGCAATCACATTCATATTTCCATATATCTTGAAGTCTGGCAAGACCACACAATAAGGGAGAAAAATAACAGCAGATGACTACGGAGACATACTGCCTCATGAATATAGAGAAGTCATGGTGCCCAGTTCAAGAGTTATACTTAAACGGAAATATTTGTTGAGCAACACTGGTTTTGAGCAACAAATTTAGAAATTTTATCTTTTTTTTTTTTTCATGGACACTTATTTCCAAAGAAAAAAGCTTAATATACAGACTCCAGAGCTGGTTGTGATCTGTTTGGCTGGTTTTATTTGTCATTAACTGGAATCATTGCAAAAATCTGTGCTATCAGTTGCAGACTGTGGCCTTATAGAGAAAATAATGAAGAAAAAAATCTCAGATAAAGCTGCAACAGAAGCTCAGAATGTGATATAAGACGCTGCTAATAAGAGCAAAGACTCTTTGTTTGTGCCAAGAAGTGGCACAGCAGAGGCGTGGACATGTATACAGCCTGTGCATATATTAACACATACGACTTTCAGCAAACATGAGAGACCTAGACTTTTACAGATGGCAGTTTGAATATCAAGAGCTTTTTTGGAATATTTTACCAGTTTCAGGAAGTTTCTCCACTGTTTGGATGTAGCTGGATTTTGGTGGGGGGTCGTCTTGTCTGCAGCCTGGTTTCCGACGGAACGTGGGTCGTGTAATGGTGGCGCGTGCGTGCACGCGTGGGCGGTTGCGTCTGTTGGTCCTCCCCATTCCCTTCTGAACACATTGGCCAATTTCTGTAAAATTTGACCTCCTGATTAAGGATTCAAAGCTATTATGGCTTAGTGGAAGCAATATTCAAGAAGGTGGGCTGGTTTATGCAGTCGTGGAAGAAAAAATATCCTTAGCTCACCTCTTCGTAGACACCAAAGAGTCCACACAAGAAACAGCTTTGAAAACCAGGCTTTATTCTGTTGTTCTAGGAACAATTTGCTTTCTAGTCCGAAGCAAGACCCACTTTCAAATCTGAATTGCAGTGCAAGGCTTGAAGAGTATAGCAACTTCCTACAAACCACTGGCACAGCAAAAAAAAATACCTGCTTATTTTATTAGGTTATATTTTTAGCTTAAGAATTAACCGTTCCACTCAGGGAGCATCCACTCCTGCAGTGCGTGATATTAAATGTCCCCAGGACTAAAGATGAAAAATAACAAACAAAGAAAATCTTTTCTTAGGGGATTTCTCCACCCAAACGGCCTGTTGAAGGACTGGCCAAATATTTTTTCTTAGTTTTGTCGATAAAATTTGAAGGAAGTGTCTGCTTGCCCCCCAAACGCTCAGTTTTTCTTCATGGAACCAAAGCCACAACATTTCTTTTTACACATGGACCTCCCATCTTTTTTTTTCCATTTTTTTAGGATTTTGTTTCCAATATCGGATTGCAGCCAAAAAATGTTGGTCTTCAATTAATAAGATTCAATTTATTCTTTCTGAGCACTTGGCTTAATCCGGTGCAGAAAGGTACATTAATGAACTCTCTTACAGATGAAAACAGGGAGCAATACTTTGCATTTCATTAGCTCTTAAAAGAAAGCTGAGCAAGTTAAGCAGGGGCCAGCACTATTTTAATTATCCTTCCAGAGACTGTCTTCTGCAAAAATAGTCCCTTTTTATCACATTTGTTAAAACGTCCTGAAGCAGGTTGACTCCCTACTTAAAAGATCTCTCCACAGTGCGGTTTCTGCATCATGGGCATGCAAATAAACCCCAGTGCTTTCCCTGGCGTTGCAGCCTCTGATACGTCCTGCCTCCCATCTGTGGCTGAAAGTGCTCCTTGCACAAGGTTACCGCCAGGCCTGGGCTGCCTGAGCTCTTGAAAAGCAGCATTAATTAGCGTTTGTCTCTTTGTCGGATGGATTTCAGATGTTCACTGTATGGCCTTGCCATCTATCAGGGAAATTGCTACTGGTTGTGCTGGAAAAAGCAGGCCTGGCTGTGGATAAAATATATCTGGGAGATTTACGGTACGGAACAGCATCAGTCATTTCACAGTCCTCGCCTTCACGACGGTGCCATCGTCAGTCACAGTATCAATCACTGAGTCTCTCTGTGGGCATAGGCTTTTTCGCCGTTTCGCTGCAGACAGCCTGCTGGCTTATTCCACCTCTGAGCTAATTATCCCACCCTCCGTCAGAGCAAGTGGTCACTTCTCAAGCTTTTCTGGTTCGGCCGGCATGAGCAGCATTGTTACTTGGTAAGGCGGTGCTGGCGCCTGCCGGAGGGCAGAGGCCTGTCTCTGAACGAGGCAGAAAGAGAGAAAAAGGCCAGCTGGACCTGGAAGGGCAGCAAGTTATCGACAGCCCAGGTTTATCCAGGCATGCAGAAATGGTCTCTTTCCTGTCCTATTGTAGGGACAAGAGAGATTTGCTGAACTATTCTCGACTTAAAACTATTTTCTCAGTCCACAAAAGTTTATTATGCCACATTCATGCTTTGCCTTCACATCTTGCATCTCCCATGCTACACAACTGCCTCCTGCCCTGGAAAGCGGAAAGGAACCATGGGATTTCCTCATCTTGCTGCATGATGGCAAACACGATATGGGCTGCGAACGTCCTTGCAGTGAAGACCAGGGTCAAGGGACAGCTAGGCTGCAGCAGCAGACCACTCCTGCCAGGTCTTTCCAAACTGGACCGCTCTGGTGTCCACTGAAATAGCTTTGATTGCTGGCACTGTGCTGTTCTGCAACAAACAATAAACTCTGTATTTTCTGGAGAAACTCCCCCCCAAACCCAATATTTAGTCATAAGCCCAATTCTCTGCAAAAAACCCCCAAAGTCATTAGAAAATATTCCGTTAGAGCTGGCAGTGCCAGCTGAATTTCCACGCTGCCACTAGGTAGCTGCCTGCTCTCGTCCCTGCTGCAGTGTCGGCAGGCCCTATTTACGGAGCTCCCCAAAGACGCCAGGGTGGTGGGGGATGCACAGCACTGGGAAACTTCATCATTTCCAGCTGAGTAAATGTCGTTGCAGCTGCTTTACGTACGCGGAGCCAGCCAGCCCGCTGCACTGTGTGTGAACTGAGAGGAGGCAGGGCTGTTCTCTCTTTCACCCAGGAGGCAGAAAGCCCCTTAGGGTGTGCTTCCCATAGCATTAATGCAGCAAACCTGGCTCTAACCCATTGGTCACATTCAGATCATCTCTTCACCAGATTTTCACAGTTTTAAAGAACTTAGACCTCACGTTAAACTCAACTCCTTGTTTTTCCTTCATTCCCAAAAGGCAGGAGTTGGAGATATTTGGTATTCACCAAAGCAGAGCCCTGCAAGGCCACGGGTCAGTTCATTTGCAGACAGATGTTAGTTGTGTTGCCGAAGGCAGCGGTGCGGGAGTGCTTGGACTCAGCAATGAGGGCAGTGTGACAAGATAGATGCAGTGGGATAGCACAGAATTAGTTCCGGGAAAATCGAGCAGGAGCCGGTGCTCACCGAGAGACATTTCACTAGTGCAGCTTTTGCATAAAGTCAGGTCCTGAAGTTTCTTCCCCCACCAGCGTAGGCTCTGAATCAAAGACTCCTCATTCTAGCCCTTTGGACACTGTCAGGAACAATATTTCATCCTTCCTGTGAATCATGTAGTGGGATGTTGGCAAACAAATACTGCCACAGATGTCAACAAAGGGTAGTCTGAAGGCTGTGTCATGAGATGTGGCAACACTGAGAGCCATCTTATGGGAGACTTACACCATGGTGAAGTATCTCCCTCAACCAGGCAGCATCTTTGCCTCTTGGGCTTGGCAAAAGAGCATCTTTGGACCAGGAAAAATATGTGGGATGTGAGTAAAACTGTCTTCCCCTCATTACTAAAGCATCCTGAGAGTGAATCTGGAGATTTTATGAAACTGTTGTAAGGCTCTCCCTGGACACACGGTACTGCTCCTGTTATGTCAGGTCATTAAAAGCAGCTAGAAGAGTTTAATCTAGGTTTTGTAAGTGACTGCTGAAGCTGTCTCAGGGAAATTATATCGCCTCTCTTTGTAGAACACGGCAGTTGAATTGCTGGGAGAAGAGGTGGGTTGCAAAAAGACTATGACAACATGTTCCGTACCTGGAAGCGGTTTGAAATATGCAGGACTTACTCCATTGTCAAGATATCATACGCCATTAAATTTCTCTAAGCAAAGTAAATATCATAAGTGACACAATAGTAGGGAAAATGTCACTATGAAATACGGTTAATAATCATAATCAGTTCTACTAAAGAAGCGCTAATCAAACTTAGTACCCTTCGTAGCAGACCTGTTAGAAAGGCAGCGAAAGAGATGTCTCTACTCCTAAAAGCTTACAAGGAAAATCGTACTTTCCTTCTGTGATTTCAGGGCAGCCCAGAGGTTTGGCCAGTTCCAGTTCCTGCTGTAACTGAAACCCTTTGCTATCCCTGAATCCCAATAGCACAGTCGAAACAACAATTTAAAGTCAGGTTTATACGTAATGGTCTAAATAACTGAAGGGGTTGTTTTGCCCCCCACACTCGTCCTTGCAAGGTTTCTTTTCAGCCCAACACACGCCATCACTATGGAAGTTTCCCCTTCGTCTGTGGGGTGCTGGTGAAAGAACTAAAAGTTCCCACGCCCTCGGAGAGGGGATGCGCTGTGTGCCTGCTATGGCCGGCTCCCCAGGACCTTCTGTGCTTTGGGGTACAAACTGTCCGAAAAAGTAACCCAGGATCAGGAACGTTTCTCAGACAGCAGCAGCCGGCCCAAAATACCACTTTTCCTAGGACTTAAATTTTTCTTTTTTGTTTGGCATCCAAAGAACCACATGTTAATTTGAATGTGGGGAAAAGGCAGTTTGCAGACAGCGTGCATCAAAGGACCCGTACTTCTCTTTTTCACAACTTTTTCAACAGTGGGAAACCTTTAATGAGCAGAGATTTTCTCCATTTTTGGTTCACTTTTGAAGTTCTTTTTGAATTTTATTTTTTCAGTAGGGAAATATGTTTCTTAACTTTTCCTTTCAGAGACTCTGGGCAGTCTGTTCTCACAGGCCGCGACTCTTTACATAACAAGCCTACAATAAGTATGTGATAGTACTGCAATATGCTGCTTGGATCGCTGCTGCTCCCAAAGCAAGATTCAAATTGAATCCGTGGTCCAATTTGCTGTGTGACTGGATTCCAAGCCGCAGCACTGGCTTCCACAGGGTTTCAACATGTAGTTAAAAACACTCCATCAGCTGATGTCCATTTCCAGCCTGGAAATGCCATCAACACATTCCTTGTTTTGGAAAAAAACATGTGCCCAGTGTCAGATTTATGGTTTGGTGGGGTTTTTTTTGTGAGCGTGTGTGTGTGGCTAACCCTGAATTTCCATGTGCACAGAAAGGCAGGACGATCTTCTGGTTTGAATGGCTTTTCTTTGAGTTTGCAATGATGAGCAAACAAAGAGGTGCAAAAGGAAAATCTTCAGTGGAATAGCAAAATACCACATGGCAAAACCTTTTTATAAGTTAAGAATTATCAGCATTGTACCTAGTGCCCCTGTGCAGGGAATAAAACCTGATTCATAGTCAAAGGGCAGAGTCTGTCTGGGAGTGGCTATATGAAGAAGAATAGATTTCTGAAGGGGTGAGTGCATCTCCCCTGGCTGCTGTGCTGGGTTTGGCTGGGGTACAGTTAAGTTTCTTCTCAGTAGCTGGGATGGGGCTGTGCTTTGCATTTGTGCTGGAAACAGTGTTGGTAACACAGGGGTGGTTTCGTTCCTGCTGAGCGGGGCTTGCACAGAGCCAAGGCCTTTGCTGCTCCTCACCCCACCCCACCAGCGAGGGGCTGGGGGGGCACAAGGGGTTGGGAGGGGACACGGCCGGGACAGTGACCCCAGCTGACCCCAGGCATGTCCCACACCACAGGACATCACGCTCAGCACACAGAGCTGGGGAAGGAGGAGGAAGGGGGGGACGTTGGGAGTGATGGCGTTTGCCTTCCCAAGTCACCGTTAGGTGTGACGGAGCCCTGCTGTCCTGGGGATGGCTGAGCACCCGCCTGCCCGTGGGAAGGGGTGAAGGAATCCCTTGTTTTGCTGTGCTTGCGAGCACAGCTTTTGCGTTACCTGTTAAACTGTCTTTATCTCAACCCAGGGGTTTCCTCACTGTTACTCTTCCGATTCTCTCCCCATCCCAGCGGGGGGGAGTCAGCGAGCGGCTGGGTGGGGTTTGGCTGCCGGCTGGGGTTAAACCACGGCAGTGCAGAGGAACAAGACTCCTGGGGCATGAGCTTCTGCCAAAGCTTCAGACAGGGGGCATGGATCTGGCCTAGCTTGGGACTGTTTTCTTCTTTTCATTGCAGTCTTGCAATTGGAACCAAGCACGTACAGTTAAATTTGGACTTTTTTTTCAAATGAAACTTTTTACATGTCTTCATGTCTTCTCTTATTTTTGTCTTGGAAACAGGGCTGGACTGTGAGTTTTACTTAGCATGTTTCTCTAACACACAAAGAAAATTCATTAATGTGCCCTTGAGGAAGGATATCATTAAAAATTAAGCCGCTTTGAAATGCTGGATTTTTGTCTGTTGTTTCTTCTTCTAGCTTGGAAACAGTTTTCTTGTGTTTTCCAGAAACCTTCCCCAGAGTCACATGTCCTTGAAAACTCCTCTGAGAAATGTCCATGGAAAATGTTGATTGCCTAAAATGAGCGCTTTCCACTAGCAAAATCATCCAGTGGAAAATTCTTGCCCTGTCCTGCACTGTTGGCTTAATCCTGGAAGGGTTGTAATCCACAAGTAAACAAGTTTTCTCACAATGAAGGGGGAAAAAGGAAAAAAAAAAGAAAAAAAAAGATCTGTTGCAGTTGCCTTTGACCTCAACATGGGCCTGAGGAAGATACAGTTCCCAAGGGCAAGAGCAGCATAAGATAAGAGGAAATTTCCCCAAAGGGCTTATGTCGTGTTTACAGGCTATAGCTTTCTGTTAGAAGTGCAGGTATGAATGCAACCTTCCTTTTCACTCTAGTTCAGCTGAAGGGAAAAAAGGAAAAACATCTTATTATGCAGTGTATGTACTCAGACAGCAGTCCTTACCAGTCCTTACCAGTAGAGCTGGACCTGGATCCCAGAGCTGCTCTCGTTTCCCCCATGCAGCTGAGCGCTTAGAAATATTTCTGCATCTGGGTATTTCCACCTCTCCAGGTTCTCTGCACTCTCGTGACCAGCTTGTGTGGCTTTTCCTCTGGGATACTGGAGATTTCAAGACTTTTGGTCTTCTGGAGCAGAAATGCTCCTGGTTTGCACAGTTCCCAGTAAGCTGTGTTATTTATTCAGAAACAGCACTCTGGAAAAGTTTTGTTCGATAAATGCTTGCTAACGAGGAACGCAGCCTGCTCCCAGAACCGTCCTTGAGCCTTGCAGGGTAGGAACTTCTGCATTTCTTAGCCACCACTGCTGAAAGACCCCGGGGGATACAGGGAGATTCCCAGTAACTCTGCTAATGAAGAAGGAACACATGAGCACTCTATGTATTTGTTGCCTGATTACTACAGAAATAAATGAATCAGGGAAGCACATTGAACAGTCAATTCTCTCTTATTCAGAAACCAGCACAATTTAATTAAGTCTAAATAGCACTTAGAATGGTGAATACTGAATCGATTGATGGGCTGAATACTCCAGAGAGTGTTTTATTGGAAGCTCTGTCTGATTCTCTGGATGCTTGAGCAAAAATTAAGAGGTCCCTTCAAAAACCTATTCCTCTCAAGGCTGGAGGCTGTTAGGTTCATTTGCAAAAATTTTTTTCATTTCAAGAGTTAATTGGTCCCCAGTCTTTCCAGACACATGAATATTTATTGAGTCTTGAGCCTGAATCTTTTTCAGTTCACATTGGTGTAAGTCAGTAGCGACAGCGCTGAAGTCACCGAGAGTAGATGGGAAAAGGAATCAGGCCTTATTGCCACAGGCCTGGGGATGATGCCAGCTCTTACACTGCATCTCCATGGGAGGGTCTCAGCTTGGTGCAAATAAGAACGGTGTACACACTGCACCGGTAGAGAAAGGTCATGGATCATAGAATCACAGAGTCACAGAATGCCCTGAGCTGGAAAGGGCCCACAAGGACCATGGAGCCCAGCTCCTGTCCCTGCACAGGACACCCCAAATTCACACCGTGTCTCTGGGGGCCGTGTCCAAGTGCTTCTGGAATATCGCCAGGCTGGTGCCGTGATGCCTCCCTGGGGAGCCTGTGCCAGGGCTCCACCACCCTCGGGGGGAAGGACCTTCTCCTAATGCCCAGCCTAACCCTCCCCTGGCACATCTCCCTGCCGTTCCCTCGGGTCCTGGCGTTGGGCACCAGAGAGCAGAGACCAGCCCTGCCCCTCCTCCTGCCCTCGGGAGGGGGCTGCAGAGGCCATGAGGCTGCCCTCGGCCTCCTCTGCTCCAGCTGAACACACCCAGGGACCTGATTCAGTGGCCTGCCTCATACAACAAGCTGTCTTGCAAAGTCCTGAACAAAATTACGTGTCATGACCTAATTAAAAAAGCCTCCGTGGCGATGGTGAAGCTAGCACTGAAGCACAGGTTCTCTGATTTGTTACACCCACCTTGGCTGGAGTAATTCTGCTGGGTGGGTTGTATTACAAGGTTACTGAAGTTATGAGTAGAGCCCCCATTTCCCAGCGGGCTTCGTCTCAGTGACTGAGCAGTTGCATCTCAGAGGAGCACAAAGGCTATCTCTGCACCCACCTGTGGCTTGAGAACGACTGTGCTGTAAAGCTGACAAAGCAGCTGATGCTCTCAGGTGTAGCTGCTAAATACTGTCGCTGACTAGTCTGCCTCCCTCTTCACAAAGTACCTTCTCCCCCTCTTGGCATTTCCAAACAGCCCAGACCACAGGAAAGTGCACGGAAGTCTAGGTTAACAGATTTCAGCAAAAAAAACCAAAGCAAAGAAGTTCTTTGCAAAGAATTAGTGCAGGATAAGCGTGACGCCCTTCAAAGAAATTCTAATAAGTGAGGAAGTGCCTCGTTCCAGTGCATCACCTAAGCCCTGCGCCAGCAGTTTCCCTCCCCTGAGCAATCGCTTGCGTCCTCTGGTGACCTGCTCTCATTTTGCCATTGTAGGAATGCAGGGCTTGATAGATGGGGTGAAAGTGGACGTCAACATCTACTGCCACTGTAATTAAATCTAGTGCAGGCCCAGAGGGGAAATAAGTCCATTAAGTTCAAGCCCGGGTGCCTTTGGGCCACTCTGGTGTCTGTCCACGCTGGCTGGACATCACACTCAGCATCTGCTCTGTGCTAAGAGCTGAACTCTGGGTGTATTTGAGGCTGTAGCATCCCGCCTTCCATAAGTCCATCCACACACCACAGGAAATCTGAAGCCTCAAGGATATTCTGTCCCAGCCGAAGGCACGCAGACATCCAGGTGTGGGCTTGGCACCCTTTAGAGTCAGCGGAGAATAAATTTACGGTGCCTAAACCATAGACAAGGGCAATCACACATCCGTCCCCAGCGTTCGAGCTAAGTCAGCACATAAATGTTGTGACTGAGGGTTTATCTACACTTTAGTACGGACCCAGACCTGCGTGAAGCTGAGACACCCCAAGAGCAGGCAGATGTATGGTTCTCACATGAGGCAGCCATAAGGTATTGCCCTCACTACCTCACTACTTCTAGCTCTTTTAATGTCTTCTTAGAAAAGCTCTCCTGAACTTCTTGCATTTCCCAACCGCCTGTATTTATCTTATAATAATTAGATTTTTTTTTCCTGTTGGTCTCTTTTTCTTTTAATTTTGGCCAGAGCAATAGTAACCAACATTACCAGGGGCAACTGATTGAGTGGGAGCTCCTGACATAGCAATTTCTTTTTTAATTAGAGCATTCAATAGATCCCATTGGAAGAAAGTCCTTTAATCAGTTTTTAAATTGTGCAGTGGAGAGTTACAGCAAACAGACATGTCATGTGGATGCTGGCTTTCTGAAGGGCAGGATTTAACTAGATGCAGGAGCAAGTGATATAGCTGGAGACTGCACAGATGTGATTTGACTACGATGGGAAACCATAAAACAAAGAGCAGTTTGAACAGGATCAGATTTTTATTTTAAGCTTAAAAAGAACAGAAGTGTTTCTAAGACTTTTTTTTTTCCTTTCTCTCCGGGGAAATTAAGTTGCACATTAAGCCACTGACTTATTCATAACAGAAGGAAATGAATTGTTTGAAGTAATACTTTTGTCAATTCTTTTTTGAAATCCCAGCATCAAATCCTCTTGTCCCCTCTTCTCAGGTGCAGAATTGGTAACAATATTGTGTTTTAATAAACAACATATTGTTTCCTATCCAGTAATTACGCTCATTTGGCACACAGTATTCCTTTCCTGTTGCTCAATCATTCAGTGTTTAGCTACCACTTTTTCGGAGTCTAGATCGATTTTGTTCTTCATAACAAAAGAAATAACTGTGTTACATCGCAGTCCTTTGTACTGCTCCAAGCCACAGTTCAACAACTGCAAATTGCTTTTCAGGGGATTTAGCAAAAGTCCTAATTATAAACCTATTCTTGTAACTTTGGAATTAAGAGAATGTTAATATTCTTGTAAGTTTAGCATTACAAATGGGGAAACCGAGGCACTGAGCACATATCACCCAGATTCCTCCAGCTAGAGCAGGGACTCCAGCTAGATTTATGGAAGCCTCAAGCTGACACATGGTTGTGGAGATCTCTGTCGCTCTCTTCCACATCACATATCCTAGGAGCTCACATAATTCATCTGTTTAATGCACAGCTTTTAAATGTGGTTCTAATTAATAGCTCAATTTAATAATGCATGTGTTCCTGCCTGTGTGAGATACCGTTTTATAAACAAGAAGGTGAAGCTTTAGTCGGAGCAGTTATTTTAAGAAATCACATGAGCAAGTGTTTCTCCTGGTTCCGGCAGGGAAAAAACAAAGAAGATGAGAAAGGATCATCTAAGCTGACCATTAATTAAGTCTTGGAGAAGCTTATTAACTGCTTAGTAACACACTCACTTGAGGGCAAAGCACAGATGAAGAATTTCCATTATAATATAGTGGGAGTCAAAGTGGATGGTAAAGTCATATTGAATATTTGTTAGCTGTGGTGCCAAGCGACTGCCCAGGATCTAAGGGAAGCAGCAACCTTCCCCAGCCGGAGAGTGATACAGTGGGAAAAATCACAAGGTGTAAAGGGATATTTTTGCAAACTTCCTGGAGATTTCACTTGAGAATATAAGAACTGTCAAATTAGATTAGACCTAAGATCCATCTAGACCATTACTGCATCTCAGAGAGGCTACACTTACTTCATCACCAACAAGCGGATGGGAAATAATCGGTTTTCTACTTTCTTAATCCTTTATAACCGACAGCTGGTTTGAGATATGGAGTTACTCTGACTTCTGATACCTTGTTTATCGATAACTATTACAATTCTGGTTATTCTCATTGTTCACGTAAAGATGAGTCCCTCTCTGGCTTCGTACAGCTTCCCAAGGCAATACGGCCCACTGCCGAATGCACGTTGCATGGTCCTCAGGGTGCAGACATGCACTCGCAGGACACGCACGCACTCACGGAGTCGTGTGGGATGGTTGATTCGCCTGATTGTGGCATCCCTTCCTCCTTGCAATAGGTAACGCCACAGTAATGCTTACTAAAAATCATTTCCTGGTCAGGGATAATAGACTTTCGCCGGCTCATAACTTATTTACATTGCATATTCTCCTGAAGTGATGTAGGAAATGCATCAAATGTTTTAGGGTTGTTGGGAGTTTGGGGCTTATTCTTTTTAATAGGACTGCTTTGTATTTCCTTCCTGCAAGCTAAGCAAGGGTTCACAGAGCTGAATGCAACTCTGGGGGGCTGGAGAGCAGAGAAAATATTGGAAGTGATAAATACTGGGAATTAAAAGTGATCTAAAGTTGCTGTCACATTATAAGGCAAATTTCAGGTCCAGTATCTCATATTCTGCAAGATTTGGACGTAGATTGCATGCACCGTTGGAAAGGTACTACTCGCCCCCGATCCCAGGCACATAAAGCACTGGCTCCACATGGGGAGTGTTTGCAAGATCCAATAATAAATAATAATAATAGGACCTTAAATATGCCACTGAGCAGGGCTGAATAATGCCTATCGTATATTGCAGACCAGTGGTCCTGGCGAGTTTCCTCCCAGGGTGAGGAAGGCAGGATTTTTTGTGGCCTATGTGAGGAAAAGCGGAGGAGAATTGTCTGAAGGCTGCGGTGGGGGGCTGTCAGCGGCCAGGGAGCGCCGGCGGAGGCGAGGGCAGAGGCTGGCAAGGTCATCGTGAGATGCCAGTTCATTGCACTGTACCCCAAAATGTCAGCATGGGGGAGGTGTATGATACGAGCCTCAAGCAGAGCCTTGTATTATTTCTATAGCAACACACAAAGCGTCTGGGCTTAAGAAGTAGGCAGCTTGGGCTCCAGAAGAGGAGCCAAACTACAGTCTTTAACTTTAGTATCAATCAATCCCTACTTGATATATTCGCTATACCCACCTCTTTCCCAGGGAAGGCTTAATAAAACAGCATTGGCTTGGGCATGGAAATTTGGCTCCTTGCACTGCTCTGCCTGATCACTCAATCTAATGATCACTCTGCAGTGCATAATATTTTTTCAATCTGATTTAAGAGGAAATTCAATTGATCATCACTTTCTGCCAGACTTCTTAGTCCTCCGCGCAAACTCAGGGCTGCTTTGCATTCCAGACAGGCTCGTACTGCACCGAGCCAACCTACAGGAAATTAATTCAGTACAATTTTGAAGTGCACTAGGTTAAGCCTGACATGCCTTTCATCTAGTAGGACACAATGTGCGGTGTCCTGCGTGTCACCCGTATGGAGGCAAAAAGGAGATGGAGCAATATATGGCTGGAAAAATAAGACAATTATTGATGTTTCAGGTTCATTCTTCCAGATCTCGTTAATGATGTATTTTGGAGCTATTGATAAAGAGACAGGGAAAGGTCCACATAGATACAGTGTTTTCAGATAAGGAGCTGCTGAAATTCAGGAGAGCTCAGTGTGGCTCTATGCAGACATCATAGACGTGTCACACAGAAAGCAACAGTCATGTGAGGTGTGCAAGGGGGACAATGCCAGCGTGAGGAAGATGAAGGAGCCAGGAAGGGAGCAGTCCTCAGATGATGGAGGGAGGCACTGGGAAAAGCTTTCTGCAAAATACTTTACCACTGCTCTGTCCATCGCCTGCAGAAAATGCAACCTCTGCCTGGTGGCTGCCTGTGTTCAATAGCAATCCCCAAAACATTGCACCCCACCTCTCCTCCCTCCTCTCCTATCTCTTCTCGATAACCCCTACTATGCCTTCGAGCCAGGTCCCTGCAAATTCTCTGTCCCTCCTACCTCTGCTCAGCTTGCTCGCTGCTAGTACTGTCCCCGGGTTTCTTCGGGGCTCCTTACCTTCAGAAAGAAATGCAGAGAGGCTCAACGGTGTGCAGGGAGGAGTGACGACCTTCCTTGAGACCTGCAGAGGTAATGAATGCTGTGCAGTGCTACGGACTCAAAACACAAAGTCTTTATTCAAGTAAAATTTCAGCAGAGTGCGAATCTTGAGACTGTGGAAGGGACTTGCCTGAGACTAAAAAAAGTGGGTAAAGTACAGAGACCTGGGTTCAGCAGAGAATTTAACCTACGCTGTCAAGCCAGGAAAATCAATATGTTGATGGCACGTGTGGCTGAGAACTGGCTGAACTGGGGCCAGTCCCCTACGCTCAGTGCCAAGGTGGATGCTAGCACTCTGAATTGTATTAGGGAGCAGCTTGAGAGCCAGAGAAGATTTGAGTGTACCACAGTATTACGAGAGGCTGGAATGTTTTGTTGCCCCTGTGGAAAACAAGCCCCAGAACACTTCCCTGCTCTCTCCTTCATAATATTTCCTTGGATGTTTACAGCTGAATTTTTGCTGAAGCCCAGTCTTTTCCAAAAACAAAAACCAAACAAACAAACAAACAAAGAAAAAACCCCAACCCAGGTATGTGTTGGGTTGAAAATGAATTATTTTGATGAGCTGTGGGAGTGAAGAAGTCAATTTTCCAACCGAAGGAAATTCCCACTGGTCTGGAGGAAGACTAACATGCTCTGTCGAAACTCACTTGGTTTTTTCTTTAATTTCATCAAAAAACCCCAACCCAAATCTGCTGAAAAGCTCTCCCTGTGTCATGCTAAAACATGTTTCTCATTAAAGTGGCAGCTGAACTCCGTACGGGCTTGGGGGACAAGGTAGGGAGGATTTGCCAAAGTGGCAGGGAGGGATTGCAGCTGTGTGTGCTCCAGGGCTGCGAGGGCACACGTTTGCCTCTGCACTGCTGCTCCGCATACGTCCGGGGGTCTGTGGCCCTCATCTAAAACACTAAAACCCTTTCTTGCAATAATTCAGCTGGCAGGTGACAAAAACAGAAAGGCAAAGCCAAATGTTCCAAATGCAGAGGAGAAATACTGGTTGGGTACTTTCTCCCCAGCCAGCACAGACCACTCAGGGCTTTGTAGATCTGTCAGCCCCGGGGATGGTGCATAATTCACAACAATAACTTCTCTGCTAGCTGAAATTTGCTCTGGACTGCAATTTCTTCCAGTTCATTCCTTCCTTGTGTTTGAATCATGTTTGTAGTCTGCAGTATTCAAAACGTGAGCTCTGCTGCTGAGCTATGATTGCTCTGATAAGCCCGAGGTATCATTTCTGATCTGTGGCTGGGAGTGCATATTATCCATTTCCAGAGTGAATATTTGCCTGCAAAAATTTGCAATGCATCGTTTGCGCATCCTGATTTCCAGCAGAACTGGCTCCTTCAGCTAAGGATTTCAGCTGCCAACCAAAGCAAGAGCAGCTCCACTTTGGGGCAAACCTTATTAGGATGTGCTTTCCATAACAGGCTTGGCTCTGGCCAGCCCTTCAGAGAGCACCTCACCCTCCTCCCCGGGGGACCAGGGAGGAATGAAATGTCACCAAGCCTCGGTTTACAGATGGGGAAACTGAGACCCAGAGTGATGTGCTGGAAATCCAGCAGATTTGTGGAGAACTAGAGCTAGTGGAACTGCTAACATTACCCTGATGTGCTCTGCGTGAGGCTGCCCTGCCTCCTTGCTGGGGTCCCGCAAGCACCCGCTTGTGAGTCTTTGGGAGCAGAAGGCTCTCGCTCTCCTGCCTCCCCCCAGCCCGAAGACACAGCCTTTCAAGTTGAGAAACAGAGGCCCTGAAGGCCTTTCCTCTGCTTTGAACCACCACAGCAATCATGAGAAAAGGCTTTGTGAAGGCTTTTATTTTTTACCCTTTTATTTTTCCACTTGTAAAATTAGCTTTTCTTGAAAGAAGGCAGCCTCTCCTTGCCACCCACTAATATGGGCAACCTTAGGAAATGGCAGACCCAGTGCTGGGCGAGGGAGGGGAGAAGCCTCTGCCCCCACCGCCCCATGAGAGGCGTGAAAGCTTTCATTTGTCAGCGCAGAGATTCCACCCCACATCCTGCGGTGACAAATCATTGTCACTAGGATAATCAAGCTGCAGAGACAGGGTCATTTATCATGACTCTTCGCTAAACAAAGCACTTTCCTCCCTCCTGCCTGGCTTTTGCAAGGCTAAGGGGGCCGCGCTGCCTGGGCGCACGCCGGCAGAGGTCCCCATGTCCCCACCGCTGTCAATCAAAGCCTACATTACCCAGGGATGTCAGAGGTGAGAGGCGTACTGCAGCATCCTCCCAGGCACCCTTTGCCAGGAAAATAGAAAAGCTGTCCAGCCGGCATAAAGGCACTTGTTGCTCTTCACTTGGCCTGAATGCTAAGCCGGGCTTGCAGGATTCACCAAACATGCATCCACGAGCTGAGTAGCTCATTTTGCTGGCCCTTTTGTGCTTAGAATGGGAAACATATTTGATCAGAAGTGGCAGCTAATAAGGCCAACGTGGTAGGTAGTAGCTAGACTAGGGTTTGAGAGACTGGTGCTCATTTCCCTGATGCCCAGCTCAACCTCCCGCATGATTTAATGAATCAAAGTGCTCATGGCTGAGCGTGATGCCTAAATCTCAAAAGACTCGACTGCAGAAGATTCAGATTCCTGGACTAGGATTCACAACAACTTGCTTGCCCAGTGGAAGCCATCGGCTTGCATCCCTTCAGGCTGGCTGAAGGTTTCACTTGCGTTCGCAATGAAGCCATTCAACACGAGTCCAGTCACTCACAGCAGTTCAGCTGGAGGCGGTAACTCATTAAGACCCAATAGTTGCTCACAACCTTGTATCTGTGTGCTGCAGCAGAAGCCCTGGGTTGGGATGTGGGTTTGAATTTGCCTCTACCTCTTGGGGAGGCTTTGCGGCGCTCAGTAGTAGTTGTGGATGTCAGACACGGAGCCTGTGGCCAAACCAGGGCCGCATGGCTCAGTGCTCAGTCGCGTATGAGGGTCTTGCATGCAGGACACCAGGAGTCAGCTTTGCTCCGGCCAGCCAGGCTGCCTCTCCTTGCTGGAACAGGAGGCTGGGGATAGCGAGCGATACTATAAATTGTTTTCTCTCTTCAACAGAGTGAGGTGAGCTCTCTGAAGCAAAGCACTTACTGAGTCCTTTCTGTTGCTTTCTCTGATCGTGGCAAATGACTTCTGCTTTTCACTGACGTGCTCACAAGCTTCTGCGGGTTTGAAGTGTGACTGGTGGCAGTGTATTTCAGGCTGTAGATTTGCTCACAACTTCTTTCCTGAGGCTTCCAGTTCTCCTTGTTCATCTCTCCACTGTTCTCACAGCGTGATTGATCTCTTCAGTCGATATGATATTGTTTCTCCTTGGTGACTGGCATGCCTCTATACGAAAGCACACAGACTGTGAAGCTGAATAGGCCAGCTACTGAGCTAGGAAAAAGTAATGATTTTGATTTGTGTAATGATTTTCTCTATTTAAGTAATTATTAAATTTAAGGTAGATATTTATTTACAAGCTGCCTGTTCTTTATTTTCACTTTTTTAGTTGAAAAATTGCTAGTGTGCAGGTGTATTTTGTCAGACCATAGATCTTAGAAAGAGTTCAGAAGGCAGTTGAAGAAACAAGTACACTTCCCTGCTAAGAGACTGGCTACTACCTACATGCTAATATTTTACACACAAAGTGCTGCTCACATCACTGAAGTTACGAGCTGATGCCTTGGACTTAAAATTTTACAGAAATTGATTTGTCCTGATTTGAGTTCCCCCCTTCAAAGCTGTGAGTGCCATCTCCCAGCCATGGGTTTACATGTTGTGGCTCTCCCTCTCAGCAGCGTGGCTGGGACCCCTTGACAGTCCCTGGGGAGAGAAATGAGAGCTTCTAAGCCATGTTCTACCCCATTCCCAGGTAGACACCGAATGTGGAGGGCCTGGAAATTAAATGAGGTTGAGCCCATTCCCTAAAGTTTTATGTGATTAATTTATTTGTGTTCAGATCATGGGCCTTGAAGATGCCCCATCTGCCTGGTATCAGGGACACAGCATCAGCCCCAAAGATGTTCTCCATTCTGCGGTTCTCCCCCCAGGGCACCTCAGTGTAAAGCGGGGTTGAGTCCCTTCCCCGAAGTCTCGGTTACTGCCTAGAGCCGGAGAGGGGATTTCCTTTGCAGACAGGCCTTGGATCTGAGCCAGCCCAGCCATTCTGAACTCCTGTAATTAGTCAAAATATGAAGGTGAATTATTTTCTGACAAAAGATGTAGGCAGACAGGATTTTTAAAGCTTCATTACTCCAGACCCTGGCAGGGCTGGTCTTCTCAGCTCAGTGGCCTGAGCATGTGATGGAGAGCAGATTCTGATATGTATAATTAACAAGCACTGAATAATTTGACAGATTGGAAAAACATTTCAATATGTGTTCCAACAGGGGAGGTGATTGGCATTTCTGTGTTACTTCCCTGCTAAGAAACTTTCCAAAAGAGATCTCAACAGTGCGCGCTAATGAGCCCGAGGTGATCTGGGGGCCCTTGCAAAACGCATCGTACATCTCCACGCTGGCAGTGGCCAGGGTGCAAGTGGGGCTAAACCCCCCGGGTTTAATAATGTTGCTTAAGGTTGGCATGGGGCTGGGAGCAGCTGAGCATATTCCTGTAGTCCCTGCAGAGGCTGTGCTGAGGGACTGCCTGTGAGCGCCTGTAAGTCAGGGTACACCTCTGACTCACTCTGTGCCTCAGTTTATCCCTTTACTAAGTGACTAGCGGAGTAGTGGTGGACACTACCTGGGTGCTACATTCACCATGCACATACAAAATACCAGCACTGGCGTCTTATCCGCTGGAGCCCTGCAGTCTGCACAGACTGGGAAAGTTTTTCCCAGCCCCACAGTGTTTTAATCGTATTTGCAGAAATCCTCTGCCCCACCTCCTCCTCCCCTTTCTCTCTGTCACTATCAATTTTTCCATTTGATGGCAAGCTGCAGTTTTCCAGCGAGGCAGAGCTATCGTGTGTGTGTGCAGCGTACGCATACACAGCCTGCCCTGGGGCCTGGGGAGGGTGAGAGCTGCTCCTTCCCTGGTACACAGGTTTCCTTCAATGCAAGCAGGAAAGAAAAGGGCTTCCTGATATACAGCCTCCAAAAATACCCTGCCCTTACATCCTTTTATTGAGATAGTCTCATTATCCAGTAACAAAACTGGCTGGAAATCTGCCTTTGAATATTTTTTCCCTTTTGAAAATCTTTAGGCAAGATAGACATTTTCCTGGGAAATTGTTTTTCACGGGACTTCATCACAGACACAATGGGAGCTCAGGAAAAGAGGTGAACTGTCACAGCTCTCTGTCCTTGTGCCCTCCTTGTTGTTCTGCTCTTCTCTCATTTCTTCCAGCAAGTGATCCACAGCGTTATATTTAACACGTTTGTGGGGGTGTGTGCAGGCAGCAGAGACCAGCCAGCCCGCAGCGCCTGTGGCCACGTCCCGCCGTACCTTCCACCGGTTCTCACCGGGTGTCCTGCCCCATCCCCATAAATCTAATGGCACAAGCTGGGTAATTGAGGTAAAGGCTCTTCAGTTCCCTTTTCACATGACACTCTGGGTCCTCTAATTAAGGCAGGTTTCTTTCCTACCTTGTTCCTTTTACGCATTCATCCTCAGAAGCACTGTGGTAGGCATAGAATTAAAATGCCCCTTGAACAGAAGCGTTATAACTTATATTCTGGTTGGATGTTTGAGCTTCATGTTGGGTCGTTTCAAAACAAACCTTGGAGAGTTTCATTAACTGAAACAGCAGAATGAATTTCCCTTTCTGCTTGCTTTTTTTTGCTTCGACTGAATTTTCTAGCCAATGCTGAACCAGACTCTCCAGGCCCACGGCAGGTGCCTTTCTCAGGCAGGGGGCAAAGGCAGCATTCACCAAGGGATGCGGTGAAACAAAAACAAAAAAGAAATTGCTTAGTTCTGCCTTCTGGCTCCCCCCAAGTAATTCATTTTGATCCCACCCATTTGCCCTGAGCTGATCTGAGTTCAGAGCAAACTCTGTTCCCTTTTCCTGGCATACTGGGGTCTCTGTGGTCTGGCTCCACCCACCAGCTTGTGTTTTCCCCCTGCTCTGGTCCAGCGGCTCTGGGCTGCCTGGCGAAGACACAGAGATGATGAATCAGTGAAAACGAGGACCACGAGCCCCTCCAGTGCTCTGAGGAAGTGTCTGGGTCTGCTCTGGGAGGAGTCGCAATCTCATGCGTCCAGGAGAGACACGAGCTAACTGTCCCCTTGGCAGCTGGGGGGGAAAGGAGCGTGAGGGGACACGAAACCTTCGTGTCTTTCAGACATCGCCTTCAATAGCAAATGTAGTGAAAACAAACATTAGCTTCATGATGTGAGACTAGTTCTTGCTTCACATGCTCTCATTGATGTAATCAGAAAATGTGCTGTTGCGAGGCTTTCTCTGGCTCGCTCTACAAGGCTTGGATGCATTATAATCTATTGAATTCCTCCTCCCCAAATCTCCAAAGTGGGGTGCTGTGTTTATCCTACTTATCACCATTTCCCAGCCCCGTGGAGGCACAGGGGCAGCATTGCAAGCTTTCACGTTGCTTGTGTGTGCAATGGAAACATCGACGCTGTACCTCAAAGGCAAGTAGCCTTCGTGGTTGATGGTCTGTGGGGTTGAAGGTGGGACTCAGCAGACCAAGTGTGGTGAGTGAGTTCCTGTTACACAAAGGCTCCTAGACCTGGCTACAACTTCACTAGCCAGCTCCCAACTCCCACTAAAGTCCCTGTCTCAGCAGGAATCAGACAGCAAAACCCTCATGCATGAAAACCTCATCCCATGCGAATCCAACACCGATCCCTGCCTCACAGCAGAACTGGCTCTCCGTACTGCCAACAGCTGCGCCCGCAGCACAAGAAGAACCGATGGGCCTTTTCCTTGCCTTGTGCTTATCGCACCGCTCCTGGGAGGTTTTCAGGGGTTCCTGGCTGCTCTGGGAGGTGAGGCTGGTCGCAGCCATTGTTCCCATAGAAATGGGAACTTCAAAACACTCTGGAATAATCTATGTAATAGCCATCAGTGAGTCACTTGTTTTCCTGAATATGCCACAGAAATGCATTTGTGCTTTTTAGGAAGGTTAATGTGACTGTCTAGCTAGTGAGGAAGGGCCTAATAATGATCCCAGCATGGCAGGGAGGCACCCAGAAATATCTCTCCCTTCTCATCACTTCTGCGCGGAGGGTGACAGCAGTGCTGATCTCTCTCTGCTTTCAATGCAATGATGAAAACCTATAGCCAGAAGTGCCGCCGGTGACTGCGGATGGGTGGCAATAATTGTGCTCGAGGACAGTGAGCAATGGAGACACTTAAATGCGGGGTCATCTAGGAAATTAGAGCCCTGGGGTGTTTCTGAATGCTCTGCACTGCTGAGGAAAAAAGAACTGTCATGTCATAAAACACATGAGGTTTCTCAGTGAAATAGCACTTCTTTGCTTCTGTGTGGATATTAGCGATTTTGGAGTGAGAAAGGAAAAACAAGCAGTTGGCAACAGCCCTGTGTGAGGAGGGGTTTGGAGGTGCAGCTCTGAGCAGTGATGCAGAACTCAAGGGTTATTTTCCTTGTTCAATGGGGAACTCACAGTGTTTCCTCGTGCAAGAGACTTGTGCCGATCCCTGACCTCAGTGCATGGGTAGAAAAGGCTTGTGATGGGGTCCCTGATAGGAGACGAGAGGAATCTCTGGTTTTGGCTTATCTAGCCAACCATGTTGCAAATACCCCAAAATCCTGCGCTCTCAGATCAGTATAGCACTTCCACTGACTCCCTGCCGCCTGTGCAACCCTGTAAGAGGTGCCCCACTCACTCTGGGTGCACAAGGGCTACAGAAAAACAGAAGAGACCTTCTTATTCCTCACTTGCCTCCAGAAACCCGTCTCTTGCTCCTGCTGGAGCAGTCGGCCAGGAGGGCACGCTCTGTGCTACCCAACCCAGGGCTGACAGTGGCAGTCCCTGCTGGTTTCCCAGTGCTATGCTGATCTTCCACCATAGGGTAGCTGCTGTTCCAGCCCATTTGGTTTAAAGGCTGAGACTATTTTCACACCTAACCCTGGTGATGTGCCCTGCTTTGCCGTGAGAGCTCCTGGCCCATCACCCCTCTGCCCCGCCACGGTCCAGGTGAACTATTCCCCGCTCCTTGGTTGAGTCAGTGCCTTTGGCAGTTTAGTGGGCATCCCCAAGAGAACGCATTCCCTGCCAGACCACCCTGGCAGAGACTTTCTAAGGAATCCGTCTTAGAGCTAGTTGGCAAGTTTTCAGCCAACCTCTTTTTTTTTTTTTTTACAGCAATAAATGGGGCTTTGATGAGTGAGACCGTTTTAAAAAAATAAAAAAGTAAGTCTATTTCAGTGAAGCTCTTGGGATTTGGGTTGAACCTGTGGGTAGGCAGTTATAGAGTTACTCTGCAATGGCCAGGAGACAGCGCGAGCAGCCGCCGGGGGTATTTCTTTAAAGGCGTGCTGCCGTAGAGGCAGGGTATGAACCTGAATCGAGACTCTTCTGTGTCCTGGTGAAACGATCTGACTGCTGGGCTCTCCTCAGGCAGGCGAACAGCTTCTTTCTTCCGAGCTTTTTGATCAAAGTTTTGAAGGGTCCTGTTTTCACATCAGTGGGGAGTAAAAATGAAAGTGTAAATCTTCACAATACTTTGCAAAAGGCAATTCTTGTTTCCCAGCCGTTCCCCGCTGCGGTGGATCAGAGGGGCTCCTGTGCGGAGGAGGAGAGCTGCGTTGCTGTGTGCCGGAGCCACCTCTACCGCGGGTGGCCAGGGCTGCAGGGTGAATTGCTCGGCTGGGATCACGACAGGGAGTGATTTACGGCGAGCACAGGCTTGCAGCTTTCGAAGGAAAGGAGAATGGGAGGGGTCTGATGGAAGACGTTGTTGTGAGGTGAGCGGGATAGCTACCGATGGGACGGTGGTTCAAGGCAGTCATCTCGAGTAACATGGGGAGGGTCACCCCACCGCCCTGAGCAGAGAATGAACACTAGTATGTCTCCATCTCAGAGGAGTGGTTGTTCTTCATGTAAAGAAAAGCAGTGTAAGGACTCTGGCTAAAGAACAAAGTTACTTATGAAAACAAGGACTGTTATCTTTGATTGTTTATTATATACCCGTAATGATCTGTCCTTCTTCTATTAAAGGCAAGTTTGAGGCATCAGATTGGGAAGCGGCAATAATGCCTCAAGAAATGGATGAGAAATTGTAGGGAAAATTAATTATTAGTAAACGAACAGCACCTTAGTGTTCACATATCCTAGTTAACAAGTATGAGTAAACTTGTAAAAATCAAACTGTGGGTTGTTTTGCAACACAATAATTAAAAAAAGAAGAGTCAAACAGTTGGTTAATTTATATGCAATGAATAAATGAATCAGTTCTATTTTCTCCAGTGGAATAAAAGCAAACAAGAGAAAGATGTTATATCTGTGCACATAGCATTGTTTTCAAACCTCAGCTGCTACAAACCAGAAAATATTTGCAATGGGGAGAATGATTTGAGAAATTAAATCAGAGTGGGAGTCTGCAGTACTGCCATGGGGAGTGGTGCTCTGAGCAGGAAAGAAATGAGAATGCCACAGGAGGACAGCACCCGGAGCAAAAATTATTGTGTCATTGTCTTCTGCAACGCTTCTAACGTGCCCACTGGGAATGGGGAACGAGCTGCAAAATCAACCATTGTAACCAGGAATGGGGGGCATTATTATCTGTATGTCCAATTTGAGTTAAACATTGAAGTGATTTGCTGGGAAAGATGGTCTTGGCTTGTCCGTCCCACTCCAGTGATGCTACGGCCGCTGCTGCCGGTGACCTCCCTGTAGGTATGGATGCCTCAGGGAGCCTTCCAGCCCAGGGAGGCATTGCTCAGGCACAGGAACCTTGAACAAGATGCCTGGCTTGCAATAGCTTCTGTGACATTGGCACCTTACAGTCTAGGAGTCCTTGTTTGTAGTGGGAGCATTTAGACCCAAGACCCTCCACTGAAAGCAAGTATTTAATTCCTGGTTAGAAACAGAGGATTTCTTAGACTGAAGTCCCAATCTAGGCTCCCCACGTTGCACCTGTGGGAGGGTTGTGCTTTTTGGGCATCACTTTTTCTATCACTTTCAGTGCATCTATTCTCCAGTTTCGATCCCAGCAAAAGCAGTATCCTCCTGGCACTAAGTTCATCAGTGAAGTGGACCCATCATGTGGCTACTGCACAATGCGCTTGGCAGCTTGCTAAGTCACCTGAGGTACATGCAGATCCCCGTGCCGTTAGCTCCACGCACAAAGCCGAACAAAGCCACCTGAGGAGGTGTGAAAGGCGGTGACGGAAGGATGGCAAATGCCAGACTGAGGAGGATCCCCCTTGGGCAACCGCAGAGAACTGCATTTTTGTCTGCTCCTTGAACAGTGCTGTGCCATGAGAAAAATAATGCACCATCACAGATACCATAACAGTCCTGGTACCAGGCTGCTCTGTACCAGCCCATGCCAGTCCTCCCTTCCAGCACCGGCCCAGTTCATCGCGGCAGCATGGCACACAGAGTACTGAGATACTCCCAGTTACCCTTGTCCTGTTGCCAGTTTGGCAAATCCTTTCTTCTCCCTGATACGTTTTCTGAGAAGCAGGAGCAGATTGTAGTAACAACAGGCAGCAGACCTGACAGCTATCTCAGCTCTCTAGTTTTGTCCGGTAAAAAGAGCAGTAATTGCTCCTCTCAGCTAAGAGACTGCCAAACCTGAATGCTTTCTTGTCTTAAAAACTCTGTTGTGAAAGGGAGAGGCATTAAGGGTTATTGTTCGTAATGAAGCCTTAATGCTCTGCTTTTTCATGCTTCTGCATGTTTCTATTCTTCTGTGTCTTTAATCAAATATTATGGTTTGTAACAGTGGATTTTGCCTTGGAACTAAGTGGGTCAAAGCCTCTGAATGCAACGTGCTTGGGCTTCGACTGCCTCGGGGCAGGCACCTCAGACAGGTCCCCCCACCCCCCAACCCAGTCCAGGCAGACTGGAACCTTCAGCCTCTGTCATGGAGAGGTTCTCTGAGCCCCACAGGAGCTGCACAGTTTGCTCCCCTCTGATGCCCACTTCCCCCCTGACGCTATGGCCCTTCTCCTTTCCAGGCATCCCATTCCCAGTAAAGAAAGGGATCCTGAGCCCTGCCTCGCGAGGCCGTGGGTAAAGGGGCAGTTTCTGCAAAGCATTGTTTTCCCAATAAAACCGTTTTGTCAAAACCCAAAGTGCCGTCCTACAAATCCTTTGGACTTGCTCAGCTCCTTTGCTCCCTCGCAGCACCACGACAGTCCTCCTCTTCCAGATGTGGCTCTCCCATTTTCTTTCTCGCAGCGCATGCACCTGCAAGTCTGTCTTTCTGCAGTTATAAATGTGGCAAATAGACCAAGCAGCTTACTCTCAATGGCAGAGAAATTCTCCTCTCTTTTTGTGTTGCTTATATTGCCCATGCCCCACATTCCCATTCTTGCCTCTTGAGATGGGGCAGAGAGAAGGAACTGTGGGGATGGGAGAGGCAGGAAGAGTTAGAGGAGTGTTCAAGGGCCCCAGCATAGGAGAAAACACTCCAGGCATGCAAAAACAAAGACTAATTAAAATTAATGAGAATTAATTTTATCTCTTGAAACAATTGTATGATCACATTTTAATTAAAATAATTTTTAAATCTTTCTCTTTTTTTTTGTAATTTTGCTAATGTATATACTCATGCACTTATCAAAAATAGACAAAGGGACTGGAATGACTTTTCTTTTTCCTAAAAGGCTTTTAGTGGCAGTAAATTAAGAGATATGTTTATATGTAAGGATTATAGGCATAAAGACAGCACTGAGTTATAGAAGGCTCTGTCTGGGTGAGGGTTATTTTTTTCCTTCCCAGCATTTAACTAGTTTTTGATGTTGTAAAGACATTCTTGCATGTAAAACTCTGCAGCTCATTGAAATCTGTATTGAAAATAATTGGAAGCCTTGATCCACTGAGGGAGAGCAGTGACTTTCTTGGATGCTCTTCGCATGAATCCTGGCTCTGTTTGAGAGTTCCTATGTCCTGTATGGAGGCTAAATTACTGCTGCTATTCCTCCTCTGTGGCTTGGGTAGGCGCAGATGCTTGTAGGAGATCTGGAGTTTGGGGTGGAAGGAGTAGGTCAGGAAGGATGACTGGAGTGGAGAGAAAGGGGAAACCAGTGGAGAAATAAGAGCAGAGGAAGCCAAATTTACGTCTGGCGATGGACAGCGGATCATGTATGTTAAGGCCGAGGAGAAGAGAGGAGGAGTCTTCATCTGTTCAGCTATGGAGGGGTCCAGACTCCAGGACAGCTGTTCCCGTGCCAGCAACCACTGTTGTGTTGTCCGATGAATTTTTCAGCTCTCTTCTGGACACTGAATCCACCGACCTGCCCCGTGACTGCATCCTGTCCCCATCCACGCCAGGGCGATGCCTGGTGTCAGGACCACTCACCTGCAGGGCGGAGGCTTTCAGAAATGGGTGGCAGCCAAGGACAGACCTGCCTCCCTCTGTGGCTGCTTGGTTATTACGGCCAGGTGGTTAACGTGCCTGTGGATTTAGCGCAACGACTGCTCCAAAGTCATTAGCTTTGTCTTGACAACAAACATGCATGTTTTGATGCTGGTGGATGATGATGCTTTTAAAAAGCTCAAGAAATATTTGGAAATGTCATATGACGCATGTACAGCTTATCACTAGCAAGCATAGTTTGGCACAATTATTTTGCTCATTACACATTCAATTAAATTGGTTTGAAATTATGTTAAATAAAAAAGCACTTCCAGAGAGCAGGATGCAGTTGCCTTTATGAAGATGATCAGATTTAGAAATGCAAAATTATTGTGCCAGAAAGGGACAAGAAGTTTAAGCCAGCGCAGAGTCAAGCAATACTTTAAGGGTTTTGAAGCAGAAAATTCCAACGTTCTGGATTTTTTTGGAGGTTGGAATGAAAACTCTGTGATTTATATATTTATTCATTTATTTGGTGGTGTTTGTTGCTAAAAAATAGAAACATTTCCTTTTTTTTTTTTTTAAAATTTTCCTTCCCCATAGGAAACCCTGAGTTTGAAATAAGATCATTTCTGTAAATAAAGCTGCAGGATTTCAGCCAGTCACTCATGTGACATCGCGTATTCATATCAAACCTAGTGATACTTGCAATGATGCCTCTCTCCAGGACGGACAACCACCAAGGCTTCTATCAGCAGCCGACACTATCATCCACTAGCTGCTAGCTGAGCCGCTCTGCGCTGAAACACCAACGGCCGCCTCCCTTGTGACACATTTCCGAGCTTGTCCCCATGCATCTGCAGAGCCTATGTGTAATAAAAAGATGGAAAGAAAGCGGAAACAATAAGCAGAGATGATAAATGACACAAGGGGAAGAACGTCTCTAGGTGTTGGTGGTTTCAGACCAGGGCAGACGTTAGCAGAAAGGTTTGGAGCTGAACAGGGGGAAGAAATATTTGGAATGTTTGAGTTAAGGCTGATTCGAGGCTAATTGGGGGTGTGAATGAGGTGTTTACAAGAACAACTTTCTCCTTTTCTTAAAAATATATGAAATAGAAAACAGAAAAGGTGCAGCTGAAAATGAAGATGACTTGGTTCAGTTTGGCTGTATTTATCACAAAAAAAGGTTGATGCCTTTGGGTTCCTTGGCTGTGATGGGGGCTCCTGGGCTCCCACTGCTAGTCTAAACTAAGGCTGCGGATCACCCCCTGCTCAGAAAGTGCCTTCCTGGGGGAGGAACTCTCCTCCCCAGTAACTCGCCCTGGGACCCATTCCTTTCTGTGATATAAAGACCTGCTCTAGTAAAACTTGACCCCTATAATTTGGTTCTAAAGAAATCTTATTTTGGGTAGTGAAAGAAGGACTATAACATAGGCAATGTTCAGGCATTTTAATAGCACTATAAATGCTGTTAAAGCGTTATCTCCAGATGTATTTCTCTATCACATCCCCCTACGTTCATCCTTGGCCTCTCCATTGTGTAATGGCAGTAGCAGGAGCCACTCAGCTGAGGGTGACGCTGTGCTGGGTCTCCCAGTCCATGTTAGCAGGACATTTTAAAAAGATGTTCAAACTCATCCCGCTGGCCAGACCTCTGAGATCACAGTACAAGGCAGACTTTCTGCTCGCTGAGGTGTGGAGGCTGAACAGAAAACCATCCAAACGGTGTGAAATGCCTCTGAGGGGCAGAAACTGCTCGTGAGCTGCTTGCGTGGGAACACCTGGAAGAGCTGGATCCTTATCAACATTCCCAGGTCCGTATTCAGCTCTTCACCCAGAGGATTAGAGGAGAAATAACCCTTTAAACTTTTGAAAGAAGTAAAGTTTATGAAAGTACACAAGGAAAGGCCTCAGATTTTCCTCTGCTGCTGGGCACTGCAAATCCCAGCCCCTGTGGGACTCCCGCTCCAGCTAGGGAGATTTTCTGGTCCTTTCCTCCTTATGAGAGAGACAGGAGATAAACGTCAGATCTCACAGCAGAGGGGAAGGGAAGGAGCCTCCAGGGAACTGTGGGCTGCATTAAGGCAGGAAGGTTAGGAACCTAATTTGGGGGAAAGAAACGGGATTCTGTCAGACTGCAGCCCTGCAGTAGGAGCCACGTCGTATGGCTCCGCAAAGTGGCACCTGTCCCAGGAGCGGCCCGGAGCAGGCAGCCTCAGCAGTGCAGCCGTCCTGCGCAGGACAGCGCCGACACCCCCGAGCGACGCTGTCTAATAACCTTGCTGTCCCTCCAGACCGTGCGTGGCATCACACGCTCCTGCTCCCTGCGGCCCTCTACATTCCTGCGTTATCTGGGCCACAGGAGACACGGGTCCCATCTCTGCTTGGCGTTCCTCTGCCTGGAAAACGAATGTCGTGTTCCTCCGTGCGGCTCCAACAGAGTACGAAGGAACAATTTAATCTTAAAATTACAGTTAAATTATTGTGTGCCTTTGGCCCCACTGCATTCCTGTGAAGAGTTTAGGCTTCTTTGTATTTTCTAAGCCAGAGACCTGGCCATCAGATAACTTCTGAATGGTATGAACATGCCTTATTTCTTGAAGCATGGATAAGTAATACTCCACTCACATCATTCCATCGATTAACACTGAGTTCATTAAGAAGAAGTAAAGTAAAGGGACAGGAGAATGAGTGATCTCATTTGGACCAAGAGAATTCAAAGGACTCCAAAGCTGTATGAACCAATTTCATTAAATTGCTGCCTCGTGCATCCGTACAATTTCAGCTCTGGTTCTTCATCACTTTTCTCTACCGTATTGCTTGATCTGTGGCTGTTGATGAGGTTTGGGAAAGAAGGGGTTTTTCCTGTTGGATATATGATACATCCTGGTGCAAATGAACTCATCAGACGCAGAAATGAAGTGACTCTGCCATTAAGATCTCCTCTCTCTGGGCTCAGTGGGAGTCTCCACTGTATCAGTGACTTCCCTGGAATTGAGCTAGACCAGTCTGTTGTTTCCCTCACAAGTCCCACCACCCAGGTGGAGTGTCACACCTGAGAGCATCGACAAAGAGACAGGCAGGGAGAGAGGAAGAAGGTGGCAGGGTGTGAATTATGGAGTATTATTAGATTGCTGTTACTTGTGTCCCTTCTATAGCTGTGGCAGCTGGGGGCTTTAATTACAGAGATTAAAGAAAAAAGCCTCATAGCTGCTCATCAAACGATACATAAAATAGGCGACCGGGCATTGAGCCTTGGCCGCCATCTGAGTAGGGCCGCACCAGCAAACATGAACAGGGAATGCCAAAGTCAGGATCCCTTCTGATGAGGAAGACCGTGGTGTCAACTTGAGTTTCAGCAGTTGATAGAAAGCAAAGAGAGGGGATAGTCAAGCCCTGAGGTGAGGAGAGCGATGAGCCACGCTCAGGCCGTTCATAGTGCTCAGTTCCTCCGACTGCATCGGCTTGAGAGCTGGAGCGTGGAGAAAAAGTTGCAAGACGAGGCTGGGAGAGACACGGGGCAGTCGATGTGCCTTTAGCTGACAGGAGTCCCTCCCTCAGCTCTTCATAAAGAACTAGAGCTGTTAATGAAAAACCCATTTACTTTCTTCTAAATGGAGTGTTTTCTTCCTATTGCTGCTGCTGAGACCGTACACAGCTCCCCCTGAGCTTCCAGGGCCCCTTTGGGCAGCACCGGGCAGGGCCGGGGACTGGCCAGGCTGCCGGGGCACATCTCATACTCTGGACAGGAGCCGGTTTCTCCCATTCTGAGAAGAAAGAGAGGACAGAGAAGGAATCAATTTGTCAAAAAACTCTTAATGAGCTGTTGAAGACAGCTCAGCCAAGGTACTGATGACCTCCCAGGTTAATTAACCTGCAGCAAAACCTGATGTCTTTTTTTCATTCTCCATGTCTAATTTTCTTCTTAGAGCCAGCCAAGCTCTCCTTTAGTCTGGGTGCCGAGCTGCTCATTGTGTGACACCTTCACGTGCTTTTATGCCTTCCTCATCCTCTGCCGGCAGATCTGGCACTGGATGGGAGTGCCAGAAGCCAACATCCCTCCCAGCTAGCTTCATGCTTCATTTTTCATGACAATGCGATTGCATCTGGCAGGAGCTCTCTGCCTCCCAGCCTGCTGCCATGCTGTCTCGCAGAACTGCCATCCCAGCCCCTGAGGCTGCCAGAGAGGGGCCTTCAGGTCTGAGCCAGCCCAGGCTCTTTCGCAGGGCAGTGCCGTGTGGGACAGCGACGGAAAGGAGCACACAGACCCCCAGGACAGGAAAGCTGATGCCAGCGGCAAGGGGGGGGGCTCTTGCGAACACCCGGAGCTGCCTCAGTGAGCCAGTGGCATTTCAGCTTCCTATGGAAGGCAGAGCAAGGGCTCAAACACTCAGTCTGCAGGTGGATCTTCCCTGTTATGGACAGATTTAAGTCCCTTTCGTCCTACCTCTGAGAAAGCAGGTGTGGTAGCAGAGAGTAGAGCCGTGGAGCTGAGCGAGGATGGAGGAGGCAGGTTCCCAAGGGACCTCGGGGCCCAGGCAGTGGGTTTTGAGCCTCTTTAGAGGATCCTCGAGTTCAGATAGGCTCCCTGGGAGAGCTCATAATTTCCAAACACACCGAGAGAACTTTTCTGACAAGAAGCGGCTGTGTGAATCTAGCACCCAAGGGTGACACCTCTTTGCCAGGGACAGAGACTTTGCTATTTTTAAGCTGCAAGTGTGAATGGAAATGGAGGAGAATATGTACTGCAAAGAGGAGCAGAGTTGCACCAACTACTTGCCGTTGACAATTTATCTGGCAGCTTCCTCCTCCGTCTCCTCTGTTACATTGACTGAAAGCCTTCCAGTGCCCAGGAATCTGTTTCCCCTTCATGCATAGTTGATGTACTCCAGTTGATGTCTTATGTTTGCACAGATAGACCGTGCATAATCAGCTCTCTTTTTTTCCCAGTGGGGGAGAAAGAACAAGTTAAATGATCAGAAACAAGGTGGATTAATTGTTCAGAGCAGGTGCCACAGCCTTTTTTCTCTAACAACAATCATGTTCACAGGTCTTTCAGTAAAGGGATGTGGCCAGGTAGTAAAAGGAGAGCAGCCCTGTTCCGTGAATGGGAACGGGGTTGCAGGTACTTCACCTGGAAAGCGTCACCGGGCTGAGTGTAGCCATGTGACAAATCATGGGTGCTGCCTTGGTTCAGTCCCTTGAGGGCTCACGGGGCTGCCCTGCCACCCAGCAGCCCAGTTCAGAGCCTGCCTGGCAGCGTTGGCTGAGGCACGGAGGAAGCAGAGCTCAGCCTCATCCTCACATCCAGCGGCTGGTGGGACCTGAGCTTCCCAGTGCAGAGGCCCGATGGCTGCTCCGGGCCGGAGCGAATGGAGCAGCTGGTTCAGGCCATCCCCTTTGGATAATGCTGGAGAAGAACGTGCCCGAGCCGTGCCTCTTTCCCTGCCCTCCTCGAGCCGTGTATTATGGGCGTGCTTCTCTCACAGCCAGCATCTTCCAGCCTCCCTCGCTGCTGCAATCAGTCAGGAAGGATTTTATTTTAATAAAAAAGGTGTTGTTAAACCTCACCAGTTTCTCCAAATCACATTGATTGCCATATTTTGCTTTCCAGTCAGAATAAATGGATTTTTCAGCAGACCAGGAGGCCAAACAGTTGAGATTTCTCCTGCATTATGCAGAGCTGCCCCAGTTACACTCAAGAGCCATCAAGACTCTATCTCTGTGCAGAATCAGAGCTTGAAAAACCCTAAAAGTTTCATCCGTCTCAGAAAGCCAGAACTCAGCACCGAAAGTGGAAATTGTAATTTGTGTTCAGCTTAAAACAAACAAAATTCCCTAGAAGAGATCCTGGATCTTTCCAAAAAATGAATGTTCCTGAAGTGTTCTTCACATGATAATAATATCAGTGAAAACAAGAGACATTAATAACCTACAGATGGTGTTAATTGTTTGTTACTGCATTGCACATATATTTGTCATTAACTATAACAATCAGATATTAATATTATTGTTATTTTATTTGGATAAAACTTGGACATTTGCAGTTATTCATAATTATAGGAGTAATCGTTACATTATAACTATTGTTGTTATTCTTTATAAAACAGGGCCAAGTATTGCGGTTGTTGGAGTGGGCTTTTTACACCAAAACCTTGTATATCTGTAGTTCCTGTGGTTAATTAATCCTGAAGGTTGGGGGGTGGGGCAGGACCCTTCCCCAGCCCCAGACGCCAGCAGCGTTTGCGGGAGACTCGCAGCCGCCCCCGCTCACTCTCGCCCCAGCCCAGCCTCTGGGCAGCAGCTCCGGCAGGAGCACGCGGCCGCTCGCTCGGGCGTCTCTTGAGCAGCCTCTGAGCGGTCGCCCTGCCATCCCCTCTGCACAGCGGGCATGCTCTGGCTACACCGGGCTCCTGGGGAGGTTTGCAAGGCTAAAAAGCATCCTTCGGGCCATGAGACACCCTGATGTAACCAGCCGTGCTCTTTGTGCTGCAGTCCATGCCAGCCGCACTGCACATTCTGTCGCTATGTAAACTACAGAAATTACAAAGAAAAATTACTTCACCCATTTAGAAGGAGGGGTTTTTTTTCTTCTCTTTTTCATCTGAAGCCACAGCACACACAAACCTGTCCGGGACTGTCATTCTGCAAGCTTCACTTAGCAGGGAAATTGTTTTATTTGTGTTTGGGTTTTGAATCGCAGCCTAATGACGTGCAGGGCTGTGGGTTTTCCATTCCATTTTATTTTATTAGCTAAGTGTTGAGCATTTCTCATCTCTGCTCAGGACAAAACATGCTCCTGTCTCAAGAGAGAGGAGTTCTGGTTTGTCCCTTTGTCCTCTACAAGCCGCAATACCAATATCTGCTGGTATAATGGCAACACGCAGATAATTCTCACTGCCCTTGAACATGAGAACATACGAACATGTTGGGAGCACGACAAGGAGAACCCATAGGTTGGGTGCAAACCCGCAGGCTGGCGAACCTCCCTGATGAGGAAACTCATATCCCACAGCAGGGGTAAGCATGGTGGGCTGTTGTTTATGAGTGCTACTACAGTGTATGCTTCCGAGTGAGGTGTTGAAGGCTTGCATTTTCATAGACTCATAGAATCTATTAAGGTTGGAAAAGCCCTCTAGGATCATCAAGTCCAGCAAGTTCATGGTACTGAGAAACTAGAACGTCCCCTTCTCCGAGCTACGGTGCATTGCTGGAGGAGCGACTTCCTCCAGGAACCGCCCCTGCTCTCTGATGTATTGGACATCCAGAGCTGGGCCTGAAATCTTCTTAGGCATCCTTCTTATGATCTTCTGAGGAGTTTGTCACCATTCTTCAGCGAGGGGGGAGTAGAGGAGCTGTTGAAACACGAGGGAGTGGGAGAAGGCATGCCCAGGCTGAAGGAAGCAATGATGTAACAGTATTGCTTTTTCTTCAGTATTATCAAGTCCAACCATCCCGGACTCCTCATTCAGCTCTGCCTACATCACACAACTATTTCCCAGGAGCATCACCTCACAGCAGCCTGGATTCCTGGAAGCACTTGGCCCCTGTGCTGGCCTCTGCTCAGGGAAACAGAGCCTGAAACCACTCATCTGAGACCTACCTGCAAAGTATTGCAACCTCTGAAACTTGAGAAGTTACTTTCTAAAAAATCTGGAGGTTGTCTTTTGAAGCATGTGACTTTTTAAAATGGAAAATCTGTCAGATTCTCATTTTTTAACTTATTTTATTGAGATTTGAAGCTGGAGGGGAGGTGTTATTTTTAAGTTGCTGGGTTTTATCAGCAGTGCTGGAAGTTACTGAACTGAAAGCTGAATCTCATCACATGCCTCTGAGTCTTAAAACTTTAATAAAACCACAGCTACTCCACAACTCCCAGTGAAACTTGGAGAGGTGATCTCTGGCTACATGAATCAGTGAAGGAAGCCTCCTAAATTCTTAAATGTTATTTTTTCTGCCAGCTTTAAGTTTCTCTAGATACCAGGGATAATCCTATTAGATAATATTGATATTTTGGTTTTGTTTGTTGGTCATTTAATCCACTTTTTTTATAATGAATTTAAAGGGTGTAAGGAGTATAAGGACTGTAATGTAATCTTGGAAAGCTGTCATTCTCCAGCTCTGAGTATAAGGGATACGTAATAAGCTCAGTGTCCTGATATGCTCAAATGGACAACTGAAGAGACGAGACGGGGCGAGGGCAGTCATAGGGCTTAAAAGATTCTTGGCTGGAGTATAATGTGGATTATAAAGGAAGGTGGTATCATTTTCATTTTACCGTAGGGAAAACGAGGCACATGGCTTCCCATGTGTTTCTGTGGCCTTCCTCTCTCTGCCACGGACACAGACGTGCCCAGACCCCACACAAAAATCCTTGCGCAGCAGTCAGAAAGCAGACTGGGCTGCAGCGCTGGATTCGTTCAGGTGTGCGGAGCTGCTGGAGCGTGGCCCAGCCAATTTGCGTGCTTGGTGCTAGTTGTTGAAACGCCTCATCAAAATAATGCTTTGCTCCTTTCATCTGAGGATTTCAAAGCACTTAGCAGACATCAAACGCACCTTCACAGCCCACTCTGCAGCTGGTGAGCATGGCTGCTCAAGAGGATAATCTCAGCTAAGCAGAGACAGGCGTTTGCTTTCTCCCATGGTAAGGCAAAGGGCTGCCTTGAACTACATCCCAGGGTATCTTGAGCTCTGCAGGACCTTCTGGTGGGCAGAAGCCTCTCTAGTCTCCCTCTCTTGCCTCTCAGACATTGAAACTGGATCTTGCCCATGTTTTTTGACTATCATTAATAAACCGAACCCCTTATGATCCTGGACGAGCCATTGCATGGATTCCCAGTGCCTGGGGGAAGTGTAAAGGCAGTCATGATTGTCATCTCAGGTATCTTGTGAGAAAAACACAGACTAGATTAGCCGTGCTCATGGCCTGATGTGGCCTTTTCAACTCAGGCCTGGATGGCCAGATGTCACCTCCGTTCCCTGGGGACACATCACAGCCAGGCTGATGCTTCTGTCTCGAGGCAATGCAAGAAATGAACCAGAGTCGTCCTCCCCCACCCTGCCTGCTTTTTTTGTTGTTGTTGTTAATTGACATATTTGTTTCCTTTCATGGCCTAGAAGATGGTTTTGTGTCCAAAAAAATATAATCCTTCATTTCTGGCTGGCAGGTTCTGAAGTGTGCAGGGGAGCTCTTCCTTTCAGCTCCAGCACTGAGATAAGGGATGCCTGGCTGGCACCGAAGCACAGGTTGAGGCAGGGCTCTTGCGCTCCGCTCCCAAGCACTTCCCCAAGCTGCTTTGGGCAGTTTAACTTCAAAATAAGGCTGGGACAAAGGCAGTGGCAGCTTTAGAGGTAGACATTTAGGAGGACCAGATTTATCCAGCTCTTAAAACAACAGATTGGGACTTATTTCTAAAAAAGGATGGTACTCTGTCTGCTTTTCTCAAGTGTCTGAAGAAGAGTGGTGGCAAACAGTCTGTCCCCACCAGGAGGGCCAGTAAAAGTAATAGGATCTTGGATATAATGGGAAAATGTCGTAGGATCTTGGAGAGAAACTGGTCTAAAGAGAGAAGCTGTTGGAGCTGGTGCAGCTACTGAAGTGCCTATTTAATTTCTTGACCACAGATTTAGCTGCTTAAATTTGAAAGCCTCCATTTCCTTTGTAGACTGGAAATAACATGTGAGCCCTTGTACACCCCTTGCTTCGGGATGCTGGAGCTAAGACACCCAGACATTGTCCCAAAGCCAAAAGTCAGGAAGAACCCCGTATCATGAGTTCTACATTTCCTCCGTGGACTATGTACCTAATGCCAAGTGAAACTGCGCTGAAACCTTTAAAATCACCATCCATTTCCTGAAACAGACTCAGCTCAGGGTTGAGCCAACTGGCTAAATCTATATTCACTGGCAGCCATGGCAGCAAGCTCAGAAGTATGGAACTAAATATATCTCAGCCCTGCAGCCTCTTTCCAGAGAAGGGAGGAAAAAAATAAATAAGAAGATGGAATGAATGAAGGTCCGGAGCATTCCCAAAAGTCATTGCTTCTCACATTATGAAATATAGACGACATTTATGAGTCTAATACCAATATTGATGTTTGCAGAGACATTTGTTCAGTGCTTGAAGTAAATACCTTCCCAATCGATATAAATAAATGCAGCTGAGTTTTTGTTGTGTGTAGGCTTTATATTTGGAGAAGAATTGGAAATGCCTTCTCTTTTTTATTTCTTGCCTCCTTAAAAAGTTTAAGATATTGAATCATGAATGGACAAAGGGAGGGTCAGATGACAGATGAGACAAAGACAGGAGCCATTATTTGCAAAGATTATATTGGACAACCTGTGATATTTTTTTTCTGCAGCTAAGATCATAATAGGGAAAATGTGTTGGGTCTTGAGTATTATTTGACTAGCTCCAGCGTAGAAAAACTAAAACGTGAGTTTCCCTGAGCTAGGCTGAAAAAAATCTACCATCTTGTTGTTGCACAAAAAGTGGTCCCATTCCTAGAAGCTCTTATCCTTTGGGTATTCCTTGACTCAGCTCATTGAATGGGCAAAAAATAGCCCTGTAATAAAAAAATCAACGGAATGAAGGGGAGGTAGGAACAGCCCTGCCTTATTTGGAGAGACAGATGTCCTGGCTTAACCTTGGCGTGGAGCCTTGGTTTAACGGTAAAATCACCAGCAGTGCTGCCAATTCCGGAGGTGGACCCTCGCACAAATCTGATCTCCTTCAGAGTAATCTCTGGGGTTTCTGGTGAAGGCTCAGGATGATTGCTTGAAAAAGCCAAGACTGTTGCGCAGATTTGTCAATACTTGTCAAGACTTGTATGGGCTCAAATATGAGGACCCTGACTATGAAATTCTGCAAAGCTCAGATGCTGAACCTGAGATGGAGCAGCTTCTTGGGTGGAATTACCATGCCTGCAAATATTGCTTGCGGGAGACCAAGTGGGAGTTTGGACAGAACAGGGGAAATAAAACTCTGCTTGCTGACATAATCTGGCCACACAGCCTCCCCAGGGTGCTGGCAAGGCAGACAGGGCCTCATTTTTCAAACTCTGCCCTGAAAGAGCCCTTAAAATAAAACTGGACTTTCCTGCTAAATCAGCAAAAGAGCTGACCCTATTTCTGCTGACTTTGAGATCAGTTATCTGAGAGGTGTGGTTCGTGTTTAGATTGCTAAGAGCTTTTCTCCAGTTTAGTTTTAAGCTTGAATTTAACTTGTTCTAATAGGAGAGGACTAAACGAGACCAGACTGTTTCGGTACAGCTCAGCTTCATCTGAGTCAGTACATTTATCATCTGCAGCTGTCACTCAGGGAGACTTCTGGGCTGAGAAGTCTTGGAATGAGAAATTGGATCCAGGGTTATTTTATATGCAGTTCCTGTTTGCCAGAAAGCTGGTTTTACATGACCAGCATAATTGTATTAGAGATAACAAAAGGCCATCAGAAATCCAACTGTCTCTTTCTTGGTCTGAGCTTGGTCTTCCACTTGGTACAGGCAGCGCCTTAAGTAGCACTCCCAAGATCAGGGGATTTCGAAGCAATCACACATGGAGATTGAGAGCATGAAAAAGCAGCAATGTTTGCAGAGTCTATTGTAGTTTCTTATTAATGGAAATTTAACAAGTGGAAAAAGTCTGTAGTTTTCAGAGCCCACAGTAGCCAGGGCTTTCCAGGTTTATACTGTAAAGATTAATCAAATCCATAATCCTCGCTGTTTCCTTTGTATCACCGTTTTAATGTCTGCATATTGTTAGTCTTGTAAAAGGGCTTGACTTCGTGATGGCAGAAGAAAGAGGCTGGGAAGGGCTCTTTGATCAGAAAAGTCTCCAACAGCATATGACTGCTCTGCAACTCCTGGCAGGGGATCTTGAACACTTTCTTTGCTTTTTATTTGTCTTTTTTCCTTTTGTAAAGAGAACCATTTTTCATGTCCACTGTGATGGTAGTCAACTGACATTTAGTGACAGGCTGGGGTGAAGTAGGGTTTCACTATGGAGTGGCCACCAGCCAGCTGCTCTGCTCAGTCCCCGTCCTCCCCAGCGCGACCCCTCCCTTCCCCTCCCTGGGGCCCGCAGCCCGCAGCTCCTCGATTTCAACAGCAAGATCCGCTCACATATTGCTTTCTCCAAGGAGACCTGTGGAGCCAGCGCTGCTGTGGGAGTCTGACCTATGAGCTAGAGTCAGCTCATCTGCCAGGGTTGCACGTGGAGCCATTTGCTGCAGTCTCATGCCGCTGGGCAGCTTGCTAAGGTCTGCCCTACAGACCTCCTGCTACAACAGATTAATTGATTTTAAAGCCAGCAAGAATCACAGTGATTGTCTTGTAGGTTTTCTACTGGGGCAATCAAATCTCTCTCTCTACGATGTACTTACAACATCCTCGTAGCCATAGAAACTAGGGGAATTTATAGGCGCCACACGGTTTCTTTGGCTAAATCCATATCAGTAAATAACACCATGCCAGGGAATGCTTTTGGGTACCGAAACTTGCTCGTCCTCACCGTGATGTCATTAGTGTGCTCCCTGGCATGGCACCCTCCTGAGTCCTGGCCACTGCTGAGATTTAGCACGAGTCAAGCTTCGCTGGCAACAGGCAGTTTGCATGAGGGAATTTAGCAGCAGTAATGAGCTCTTCGGAGCGAGAAGGAGACTTGGGCTGTTCCCGCCTGCTGCAGAGGGTGCGCCATGCTGACACCCCATAAAGTTACCTGTCACAACATGGCCCTCTTTGGTAGTTTGGCACCGGCTTTAGTGGGACAAGAACATGTACTCTTCAGCAGTTGGCCACGCTTGTAGAAAGTCTGCTTGATTTGGGGGCTGTTAGTGCCTTTGTACAACATACCGCATACAAAGGTCTAGTTTCAAATCTCTCCGCATGCAAATGGGCTGTCTAAGGGGGGAGGCTTTGATTCAGTTTGTGGGGAAGAAACAGGCATTAGAAACTTTTTATAGCTTAAGACTCTGACATGATACTTATCTCTAAAGTGATTTTGAGTTCAAACCCAAGACAGACTGAAAAAACCCCGACTGAACCTGAATTTTTTGAAATGAAAAATCAGGTTTTGGATTTTCCTGTATACTTGTGGAAGAAGCACCTGCTTCTCTTATGTTCTTCAGTATTCATCAGAAAACCCTGACGTCAAAACCCAAATAACTCTTAACAAAAAGGCAAAATTCTACAGTGAAAGAAGGGGTAGGAGGGAACATTTTACAAGCAGCTCTATTCAAAACAAAGAGGTTTTTTAGCTACTTGATCACAAAAAGGATGAGAAAAAAAACTTAAGGGCTGTAGATATTTTTTATGATCACATAACTCAAGAAGAGGTGATTAAGTTCTTCTGAAATGCAGAAAACATCTGAGAAATGTCAAACTAATAAAGCTATTTCTGGTGCGACTGTTTTAGGCAACTGACAACAAAGGTTTAGTACAGAAACGCTGTCTCAGTGGTGCGATGTATCACCACATTGACAAGGCAGGGGAAATATTAAAAGACAGTAACTAGTTAGCTGATTTTTCCATGACTGGCAGTCATTTGGACATGTGTATTTCTCTACCTGAGGTGCTGGAAGTAATTGAACTACCTAGAATCAGTGGATTTTTTGTTGAGGGAGTAGGAGAAATAAATAAGAACATCACCCAGTGGAGGAGAAAGCAGTTTTCTCCTTTCTCCTGATACAAAGCTTCATGTGTACACAAGCGATCCAACCCAAGTCAACAAGATTTCTTGTTTGTACAAGAGCTGTGCTCAGCAAACATCATGCTCGAGGCCTGCCCGGAGAGCGGCAGGCACACCTGCAGCAGGCACTGCACGCCTGCCTGCTCTCAGCCAGCTCAGAAGCTTAGCCTGGACTGCAAAACACTCTCCTGAAATTGCTCCAGGAGAACAGGGCATCCTTCTGAAAGCCACCGTGTGGCTTGCTGTCTGGAGGCACCCTTTGGAGCAGCTGGCAAGCACAGGAGAGTAAGTCGGGCATTTTTGAAAGAAGAAAAACTTTTTCCAACCAAAAATGCTAACCCTTTGAAAACACTTTTTTTTTTCTCCTTTTTCCTCCTTCATATGCATAATTTTAAGTAACGCTCCTATAGGCGGGCTGGTATTTCCAGATCCAAAAGGAAAACATCTGAACCAGCATGGTGGTTAGAGGCTTTGCTTTCCATTGGGCACATCCAGTCTCTGTCTATGTGGGCACATTTAATGTGCCTGGAATATTCTCCAGCGGAGACAGGCCGCTCCAAGGGCGGTTTGCCAGGGAGGGACTTCACAGCCCTCCTATCAGGGAGGCTGGATGCAAAGTGCCCTGCGACCATCGTCACGGGGCTGTCCCGTCTGCAGGTCTGTGCCTGAGACTTTCATCGGGCATCGCCAAAGGCCCTGGCCCGAAGCTTGCAAAGGATCACTTAGGTAGTGTGGCAGTCCCTGGAAACGTCTGCACTTCACTAATACAGATGTGTGGTGAGGATCTAAGTAAAAGCAGAGTTTGAATGCACGCTTCTGCCAGTGCAGGTAGAAGTGCTAATTAGCTACTTCTCGGTAAGGTGTGGAGGGAGGGGATGCTCTGTTTCTAGCTATCACTGTTTTCTTCCTTTATTTTATTTAAAAAAAATAAATCTTGAAAGTTTGGTCACGTCACAACTCCAGCTGATTTCTGCTATGACTTTTTGTCCTTGATCCACTGCTGTCCCTTAGTTTATCAGTGTGATTTACATACTTGAGAGGCACAAGTCATCTCATCCCAAAACAGACGGTTACCTTTGATTAGGTGACTTTGATTGATTGTGACTTTTTTGGCCTTTTGCATAAAGTGTTTCTCCAAGTCCTCAAAGCCCGGACAGTCATGCTGCAGTGCTGGGATGGAGAGGGGTCCATACGTTAATATACGCAAGGTCAGAGGCATTTTGAATCAGCGCAAAGCTGGATACCTCTTTCCTGGGAGAATTGCTTTTCCCTCTCGGACCGAGCTCTGTTTGACTCCACCTTCTGGTTTTCCAGATCAGCCTCTCAATATGTTTAGTGCTTTGCTTCCTGCACAGAGAGAGGAGGGTGAGGTTAAACTCTTAGAAAGCATCAGGCTTTGGAATAACAAACCACCAGCATTTTCTGTAGTGAGGATAGCAGAGATGAGGTTTTGAGAGCTTAGCCACTGGAGGCCACTTACTTTTCAACATTTTGCATCTCAGGGCTGAAATACAGATTTTGTGTTCTGAATTTCAATAACGGCCTCTCGGGAGCAGAGACAGCTTCGGCAGAGACATGTTTTCCACCTGCTTATTGCTTCCAACAAAACACTGCAAACAGCCAAGCCTATCTGGCATGCACAGCTCCTGTGGATGTCTACAAGACACTCTGGGCTTGGCCCAAAGCATTAGCTCAGAGCGTGACCAGTTGTGTTCGCACGTAGAATCCCTGCGCAGTCTTCCTGTGCTCTTTGGCACAGGCATGGGCACACAAACTGTTCTCTTCTGTGCCCTTAAAAAAGCAACCTCAGTCCATGCAAACGGCCATGCTGACATTGTGATCTGTGGGTTCATATTCCTTGGGGGTCATTTTTACTTGCTTGCCATTAGGCGGTTGCTGCATCCAGATGTTTGCCGCTCCTTCAAGTTCATCAGCCCATTAACAGTAATACATTCTGACCCTAGTTTCTTCTGCAGCTTTATTTCTTTGACCCAAGAACAGAAGCAGGCATTTGAAAGCCACCCTGGTCCTTATCGCAGCTCTGGAGGGTGAATACCCTTCCTGTGGCTGTGGTGCAAATAACGGAACATCCCTGTGCGGGAACACAAATGAGAGGTGCCAAAACTGATTGTTTTAACAAAAACGTGGAGATGTGTGTTGTGCTGCCAGTTAGCCTATAAACATCCAGTGAGGAGGGCCAGGGGTTGGGGCTAAGCTTTTTCTCCCATGTGTCCTGGAGTGTGGGCGTAAGGAAGCAGGGCATGGGTACAGACCAAATTCTGCTTGATAGATTGCACCGACAGAGCAAAAATGTGAGCTTTGCCGTGTGCTGCTCCATGGGGAAACGCACAGAGAAGGTTGGAGACGGCCCTGCTAAGCCTGGCTCAACCAAGACAGTTTCACGATGTTGGGATGTTGGGGGTAGGATGAAGGATAAAGGGCATAAACATTGGTTGATTGTAAGAGTCATTAAAATCATAGAAAATCTTGGCTGGGAGGGACCTCAGGTGGTGATTGCCTTGCCAAAGAAAAGAGCATCCGGGTTGCTTCTTCCTGGGAAATGCACGTCTAATCCATTCTGCACAGCTCCACTGTTGCTACACCTTTGCCAGGCAATTTATTTCAGTATTTAATTGGCCTCATCGCAAAAAAGTTTTCCCCCATGTCTAACCAAAATCTCCCTTGTTAGAAATTAAACCAACTGCTCCTTGTCCTACCTCAAAGCTCATTTATACGGGATGGGCCACAGGGGCTGCATAATGTATTGCTTCATCAACGCAAACCCAGGAAGAGGAGCTCTTTGTGCAATACCTTTTCCTTGAGCCCTGTGCTTGTACAGTACTGAACCCAACAGGAGCTTAATCCTGGTTGATCCTTAGGCATTCTTGTAATAAACATGATTAATAACAAGATAACAAATTCCTGTTGTTGCTTTCCTCTGGCAAGAATAAGCCAAAGCATAGGAATGAAAAGATTTTGCAGCTCTAAAGACTCAGGGTACCGATTGTGGCTAGTTGCAGCAGACGGGCAGCCACGAGCTGACAATATGCAGCAGCAGATTCCTGGGCTCAGAAATGGTGAAATGTCCCTTTTCTATCAAGAAAAAGCATAGGAAATATCCTCAAGCAGAGACCGTCCTCAGGCTTGAAAACAGAAGGATCGTTTTCTGCTTTCTGCACTTTTCTTAGGAGTATGAAAAGCTGAAATCCCAAACTCAGGGCTGACTTATTATTCTCCCTTTTTTCACATTTCTCATTTGCTTGCCAAGTTTTGGAATACAAAGGGAAATCCATGAATATAAAACTCTCCAAAATCTAACAAAACATCCAGAAAATAGATAAACACAAATGAGCTCCCTTCCAGCACAACTGGGATCTGTATTAGCTCCTAAATGCAGTTTTGTCATTGCCATTCTCTGAGCGCTGCTCATCTATTTACTGCTCCATTGTAGTCGTCCTGTATCTTCTCCCACATGCGCTAATGCATTTTGTTACTTCTGAAAAGAAGGAAATCAAATATTTGCCTGACGTAAATCAGGATAAAGGAGCGTTTTACAAAAAGCATTTCCTTCCAGAAATCCTGGGCTGGGTATTGCAGAACAGAGCGAGCAGTTCCTGCAAACAGATGTGTAATTTCAGTCATGGAAATAACCTGTAATTCAGATAAACCATCTGCTCAGGAAGGATTATAAAACATCTAAGAGCATCCTCTGTTGCAGCCCAGACACCTCCATCGCTGGACCCCAGCCGCAGCTAATTCCTGTTAATTTTTCTTCTCTCCACATAAATAAATCCAGTTTGGCTAGTGGCTGGGGGAATCCTTTGAGGCCGTGGGTGGAGAGGATCTTGACCTCTAGGGAGGTCATGGTGTCTTCAGAACAAGCATCCAGGAGCTGTTCTTCGTGCGTAAGGTCCTAATAATAAAAATGATGGAGAATGAGATGTGTGATGGATGTGACACACTGGGAGTAAGAGCCTGGTCCTGGAGCAGTCAGAAGAAGAAGGTTTGCTGTGGTTTTAACCTCCACAACTTCCCAGTGTCAGCAGTCCCTTCTCGGTTGAGCCAGAGCCTGGCTAATCTTTCAGCTTAAGCTTATTGTATTTTGATTTGAAAACAAAATCCTCCAGAAGGCAAAGACCTGAAGGGAAGAAGTTCTCCCCAGGCAGAAATCTGCAGCGGCAGATTTTTGCACTCGTCAGAAGTGAATCACTGCCTGCTCCGCATGTGCGGAGCTTGGATGGCGTGGCCGGGGCTGACAGCTGGTTCCTGTCCCCATCTGTAGTGCTGCTGACGGATGAAATGATGCACGCTGTGTCTGAAGGGGTTGCCAAGTTTGGGGTGGGGTTATGTTAAAAAAGGTAGACAGTCATGACGAGGTTTGGGTCATTCCTCCAACTCTGAAGGTGTTTCCTATGTGTTTAATTATTCAGGGAAAATTTTTGCCAAGACAAGGGCTCAGATTTGCTGCCTGCTCTTCCTGCCCCACCTGCTCCCTGGGGTCTCTGCCACCCCTTTGGATTTGTGGGGTACAGGCGAATCTCCTTAGCTCCCTGTGGGGGTTAATCATCTTTTTCTTCCAGATTTCCTCCTTGCTCGATGTTTTCTCTGTCTTTCCCAAGTGTTTGGGAGCACCAGATACAGGTGGATGCTGAGGCTGTTAAAATTAGGGACTGAGCAATACCTGAGGGATACACAGTTCCACTCAGCCCCCCAAGCCCATCTATTTTTATTCTCCTTTGACTAAACCCAGCTCCAGAAGATGAACTAAATACGTCTCAGTGACTAGTAACGGCACTGGCTCTGGATGATGAGTGCAGGGAAAGAAAGTGGCGGGGGGGGGAGGGGTTTACTGGGAAGGGACAGCAAAGCAAAAGAGGTGCAAGGGAGCCGGTGCTCCTGTGGGCAGTTAAGGGTGTTGCATGCGCTCTGTGGCATGCCGACCTCACACACGTGCTTGCTCAAGGGTGCGAGGTTGCCCCTCCCGCGCTGAGCATGACTGCCGGCTCCCCGAGCCGTGAAGCCCAGAGCTGTGGCACTTCAGCTGCTTTTGGCACAGCTCTTCATGGCGCAGCAGTGCCCTTGCTCTGTACAGCTGCGGTACAAACCAGCTCCAAAACCCAAACTCACGCCACTCTGGTAAGGCAAGACCAAGCCTGGCCATGCAGAGCCGCAGCGGCTAAGCAAAAAGCAGCACATGGGAGGATTTAGCCTCGCCCAGGTTATGACCGACACCAGCTCACCTGCAGCTGGTTTGGGAGAGGACGATGCGCTGCTGTGCTCGGGGGGCTGCTGGCCCCGGGGTGGCCTGGCTCCAGACCTGACCTGGCTCCTGGCAGAGCTCTGTGCTGAGCAGCCAGAGGTTACAAACCCGTCCTGCTCCCCAGCAGCCGCAGGAGCAGAAACCCTGCAGGCTGGACACTAATACAGTCGTTGCTGACCTTTTTGCCCTGTGCTAACATGGCCCATGGTGGATTCATGGACTTTGAGCAAGCCTGGCCATGTAGGAAGGTAGAGGAGCTAAAATGTTAACCCGATGCCTCACTAGAAGGTAGAATCAGAGAGATAAGTACTTTCATAGTGCTGTAGCCACAGAAGTGCTCAGGCAGCCCTCTCCCACTGAAATCTGTGGCAATTAATGAACTAAACATCTCTCACGGCTCTGGCTTAGCCCTCCGAAAGTGTTCTTGAAGCCTTGACCGTACAGAGGACGACCTCTCTCAAAGCCCGCTGGAAAAGGGCAGTGTAACAAAATGAGAGATGAAATACAACTCTTGTCTTTGGGGAGGATCAGCTTTTTGAAATTCATATTCCCTTCACATGAGAATGAAAGGGGAAATTTAGAAATATTTCACCAAGAGGAAATTTCATTTTGGAAACGTCAGAACCCCCTTCTGGAAATGCTTTATTCTGTAATACTGAAGCAGGATGATTTGAAAAAGCAGATGTAATATATAAATATTAAGCACCTATAAAATATTTATCACATTCTATATTATTTAAATTCTTATTATACCTCACTGTGCTATATTAAAACAATAGTGTAAAACCAGAGTTAAATGAAACAAGAAACTGGAAATTAAGTACCCCATTTTGGCTCCAGATTATTTCCATTTCCAAGGGTGATTCATTCTCATTAGATCTTCCCATTCCTGAAAAAGGCAGCTTTTTTCCTGAAATACTGTTTCATTACACATCCCTCCCAGGCTGTAGCAACAGGTACAGGTCTTCTCAGTGCTCCCAGCAAGAGGTTTCATATATGTTCACCTAGGATGGGAGGTTTGTTTTCATAATTTTAGGTATGGGGTGATCAAGGAAAGGAGGAGAAGAGGGGAGAGGCTTTATTCTTTCCTAACCTCAACATCTACCTTTTAGACTTTCTAAGTCTAAGCTCCCTGCCTGGAGGCCCTCCACGGAGACTCCATCACCTGTCTTTCTTGAGGAAACATTCCCACTGAAAAAACCAGAAGACCAAGGACCACTGGGGTGCACAAAAAGGGGCAAACTTTGCAAACTCCACCCTGAAAAGGTCACAGGCTGAGGGGTTCGAAGTTGCTGAATAAGAAACACTTCTTAGAAAGACAGTCCTGGGGCTGGTCATCCCAGCTCCTGGAGAAACCTTCCAGACCATGGGATAGTCCACGCAGGACGTGCCTCCAAGCAGGACAGCCGGCAGTTCCTCAGAGCCCAGCCAGCAAAGCCCATAAATGTGCAGTCAGGGATTAAATAGCCTTTTTTCAATCTACACACAAAGTCTGTAACAGAAAATGAACCTGCTTTTCCTGACGTAGCTGCCAGGTCTCACATTAATGTTGCCGAAACAAAGTTTGCATGGTCCTTTCCAGATTCAGTGGGGGGTTTGGTTGAATGGAGGTGGCATCGCTCAGGTTTAAAGTCTAAAATGATATTTAAGATTCTAGATCGGTAACACTGCTTCTGCTCTGCCTGAGAAAGGCATTTACATCCTTTAAAAACAAGTGTTTTGATTTTGTTTTATGTAGAGTACACATAACCAATTGAAATGTAATAGCCTCTACGTTACCGAGCTCATTTTTGCATTGCTATGGCTTATGCCTTTATGTCTTTAGGACATTAAATCATCCCTAGGGTCTTGTGTTTTCTTACATCCTCCAGCACTGTTTCTTTTATGGTAGACTAAGTCTCTATATGGGAGATTAAGTTTTACAGTGTGATGCCTCAATCCAATTTTTTGCTATCACTGCTTCTTCTGCAGACTTCCGCTTGCACATGGCATAAACTTCGGCTCGTGGGAACTGCTGACATTGCTCCAGATTGTCACACACCAGCCTCCCTCTTCCTAAAACTGAGTTTTAGCTGCAGATGACCAAAGGTGTCAAGCAGCACCCTGGCGTGAAACAGGACTCTGGGAGAAACGGGGAAGATATGGCAGTGTTTAGGACTTTTTTTTTAAATTTATGTTTAGCATTCCTTTAATCATTTGAACTCCAGGGCTTCTACATTTGCACTGCAACACACTTCCTGCATGGCTGTGATATATTGAACAGTCACAGACTGTGGCTGTGGCCACCAGGAATTTTTCAGTGAATTTTCCTTTGTTGTTTTTGTTAACATGGAAAAACGCCAGTTTGTGACACCCATAAGAGGAAGATTTGAAGCCTTGTTTGACTTGAACTTTGTTTCGAGAAAAATGCTACCATAGTCGAAACATTTCAGTTTTGAAATAAGGAGTCTCTGGGCACTGAATCAGGGGCTTTCTGGTAAAAAATTGTAGTTTATTTAGACTAGGAAAAAGAAATTAAGAAGCTGAAACCAAAACAAACCTCAGCATTTTGACTGACTCTTGCTTGAATCCCTTCCCCTGCACCACAGGAAAAGGAATCACATTGGCTTTATTTAATTCATAACATTTTTTGCCACAGTTCAAGACAGAAAAGTGTTTCACTGTTACAGAGAACTTCCTGGAACAAAGCTCAGTCCTTCCTTTTGGCTCAAGCTAACAGCACTGCCTTTCCCCGGGACCCCGTGTGAGTACGGGAAGGGTCAGGAGATGCTCAGGCACCAGAGTAGTGGGGCCAGCGAAGCGAGGCAGATGGTTGTGACCTCTTGTGACTATCGTTGTTCTGTGTAGGTGTGAGGGGACATCACCGCCCTCCCGTACAGCAAGGGTGTTGCTTGTTGATCCCGCCTCTTTTTATAACGCTTTGCCTCATTGCCTTTAGCTCTCTAACTGCCCTGCCAACGAGCTCCTCATTATACAAGTCCCCAAACATATCCCTTAGACAACAAAACCAAAGAAAAAAGCATATTTAGCTCTAATGATGCACACACTCTCATTGTGTTTGGCTCTATGGCAGTTTAATGAGCGAAGGAGTTGCGGCCGTGTTGGGAGGATGAGGAAGGCACGTGGCTTCCCCAGCACGCCTCCTCTAAAGGGAGGCTTACGCTCACACGCACACGGGTGACTCAGTTACGGTACCAGTGACCTGAAGGAAACATACTGTCAAGTTGGAAGTCAGGCTTGACATTTAACTAGGAAATACCAGGAAATTATTACGGGCAAGCGGGAGGTGGTGGAGCCTTAAGGTGGGCCTGGAAAAGGCAGACGGTGACCAGGCTTCCCGCAGCAGACAGGGTGCAGCCGGCGGGTGACTTACGCTGTTGCAAAATCCTTGCAGCACGGGGGACTTCAGGTCCAGGTATTCAAGCAGATGTAAACCAGACCAGCTAATGAATCTCTCCATAAATCTTCCATTTTGAAGCCACGAGGAAGAGCTGCTGGGGTAGCAGTCCTTCCTCTGGCACCCGCCCCAGCCTGGCACGGGAGGATGGACTCTGCCGCATCTCCCAGGGTGCATCAAGAGGAAGAGGCGCTGCCTGGAGATGGTGTCCGTTCCTACCAGAGCTGCTTAGTAGTTGACCTTCTGCCCCACTATTTCTAGATGCTCTTCCTTTTCCTGGATACCCTCAGGATCCGGAGCATCTGCCAAATCAATCTTCCCTTCTGGACACTCACAGCCTTCAAATGCACAGATTTCTCTCCTCACCTTTCCAAATTACTCACTGCTTAGTCACGCTATAGGTATTCCACTCTTTTAATCTACGCTCCTGACTCAGTCCCACCAATGCTTTAATTATTTTTTCCTTCCCATTTTTCTGATCTCACTCCAATCTTTCTCGTAACGAGGTGCTTTGAGCTGCTTGTAAAAGCCCAGTTTAGTCACATCCCAGCTGGCAATGGCAGGGATTGTGTTAGAGCCAGTCAAAAACTTTCCAGCGAAACCAAGTATCCCCATGAAACCCACCATTTCATGCAGCACCGATTATCCCATTTAACACTCCTGAGCTTCAGATTTGTTTGGCCAAACCCAAGGCCGGGTTCTGTGAAATTCCTTTCCAGTTAGCTCAAGGGCCAGGAGTAGCGGGAGCTGCAGGCTGGTAGCCACCAGGCCAGGCAGGTCTGCCGAGGACCAGGGATTTTGGGGGTGTGCAGGATCTGCCCCACCAGCATTTCAGTGCCATTCACAGCCTTTCCCGTTTCTATCCCCGGTGAAGCAGTCGGGGATGGTAGTTTCACGGCAGCAGCTGCAAAACCGTGGGAGTTTCTACTCTGTGATAAATTTAAAAAAATAGTATTGGTTTCAGTTCAATTTGGACCAAAATCAACAAGCGAAAGGAAAAAAAAAAAGGAATTTCTTACAAATTTGCTTTTTGGCCATCTCCAGCTAGCGTCTCTCTGCTCAAGGACGTGATGAGTTTGTGAATGCTTGCTTTTCAACTTGCTGCTATAGCACACTTCTTGAAGCCAAGAAAAAAGTCTGCATAAAAAGTATCTAAAACAAACAATCTTTTTTAGATAAAGCAAAGCGGGGAGGGGGGGACCTGCATGGCTTGATGTATGTGTCCAAGTGTCCTAAGAGAAGCCACTTATATTAGAGTAGGTTGTGAAAGTCAGTGTTTTTCGGGTGTGGACTGATCTGGGGGTATAGCAGAGGCATTTTAAGGATTTTGTTGCTTTTCCATTCATCCTTCAAATTAATACTGTGCAGTCTGTCACACACTCTGGGTAACATGACGCAGTTACATTTGTAACCTCTCCGCTTTCCTCAGATCCCAGCTGCCTCTGTGCCCACTTTTACGCCCTTAAATCTGTTCTGTATTTTGATGAAGAGGTTTGAACCTGTCCATCTAGCCTGCAGATATTTCTGAGGTAGGCTCTGTTGATCATCAGTTCCCCACTGGCTTCACATGCCCCCCGCTGAGCGCATCCAGCAATTTCAGACGTACTTGCTTTGAAGTAAACTCAGCATCGCAAACACATTTCAAGCAAACAGCTTGGCATGGTCTTTTCAAATCCATACTTCAAACTCGACGAACTCACTGGAGCATTTCAGCAGATTTGTTGGGGACCTAGGTCTGATTAACTCCTCTCCTAATCTCTCGAGCCATTATGTTCAATGAGAAGTGTAAACAGATTGGAACAGTAAACTCAAACAAACAGAAAAATGTCAGTGCATTAAATTCTTGGCTGCAGCCGAGTGAAGGAAAATAGATTGCGAAGGGGAAAAAGGAAGCAGGGAGTGGTAGGAAGGAGCTTATCCACCACAAGCCTGTGACAAGCGTCCCTGCTAGTGGCAGGGCAAGAGGCATGGGAGTACGGCAAGCATGCCAAACGCCCTCCAGGGGTGAAGGACGAAGGGAAGGATGCTCCCTGCCAACACACCTCCTGCTGCCCGGCTGCGGAAAGCCGTGCGAGTCCTAGGACACCAAACCCTGCATTAAAACATTTAATTTCACTAGTCTGAGCATGCTTAGTGTGCTGCCGTGTTGTACAGGAGGTGGGTGTTTCTTATTTCCATTCAGTGAACCTCATCTCCTGCGACACCGCAGCCTCTGGCTGCAGCTCCAGAGCGCCCGGGCACCCTGCGTCACTCCCGCGCACCACGGGCCGCTCGGCCACCGGCCCAGCCGAGGGCAGAGGCAAGAGCAGGGTGTGACCTGACCAGATGATGGTTTCCCCCAAAGGAGGTTACCAACCCAATCAGAATAGTGTGTCAGCCCTGGTGTGGCCAGCAGGGGCCGGGCAGGGATGGGGCCCCTGTGCTCGGCCCTGGGGAGGCCCCACCTCGAATGCTGGGCTCAGGTTTGGGCCCCTCGGGACAAGAAGGGCCTGGAGGGGCTGGAGCGTGTCCAGAGAAGGGCAGCGGGGCTGGGGCAGGGTCTGGAGCACAAGTGTGCTGGGGGGCGGCTGAGGGGGCTGGGGGGGTTTAGCCTGGAGAAGAGGGGGCTGAGGGGAGCCCTTCTCGCTCTCTGCAGCTGCCTGAGAGGGGCTGGAGTGAGGGGGGGGCTGGTCTCTGCTCCCAAGTCACCAGTGACAGGACGAGAGGGAACGGCCTCAGGCTGCGTCAGGGCAGGTTTAGGTTGGAGATGAGGGAAAATGCCTTCCCTGCCAGAGCGGTCAGGCCCTGGCACAGGCTGCCCAGAGAGATGGGGGAGTCACCGTCCCTGGGGGGGTTCAGAAAATGTGCAGTCGTGGCACTTGGGGACAAGGTTTAGGAGGCCTGGGGTGTTGGGTTGGGGGTTGGACTTAATGATCTTAGAGGTATTTTCCAACCTTAAAGATGCTATGATTCTATGTAAAAAGAAACAAAGCAGCAACGTTCAGGGTTAGGGAAGGCAATGTGAAGCATTCCACAGGGAAATTGTTCATGTTTTCCTATTGCTTAAATAACATTCTTGTGCTGATTGGTGTATGAGCTCTGCAAAGTCAGTATTTTCATAGACTATCCCAGAGTTCTTTGTATTTTGATTTGTCCCGTTAAAAACAAAAAAAAGAAAAAAAATTTAAAAACAATCTTTTGGCCTCCTTTTTGTGTTTTCAGGTAACTCCAAGGTATTTTTAAAACAAAAGATTGAACATTTTTTTCCCTCAAAATTGAAAATTTTTACTTCATATCACGAGCCAATTCATTCCTGTTTTTATTTTGGTTTTAAAAATAGGCAGGGCCACTGTTTGGTCAAGGTGGCTTTTCATTCTTTCAAAACAGCGTTAAGACCACCACCCTGAGCCAGAAGGGCAATTGCTGCACAGCCAGCCCCACAGCAGCTGCTAACGGGGAGCACGGCCAGACCGCATCGCGGCACTTGCAGCCCAGCTGGGGAGACCTGGCTTGTGGGAAGGGAAGTCACTGTGAAATGCTCCCTGGCATAAAGAAGAAAAATTTTTTCTTCCCTCTCTCTTATTGTATAGCTTTTTGGGAAGGCCGAGGGAAGCTGGTATGTTCCCCAGCTCGGAACATATGGCCAGACACTAGTGCTTTCTCTCAAAGACTACTGCAGAGTAAACTGTGCACCGGGGTCTATTTTGGCACACAAATGCTCCTGTAGACTGTACGGGGAGTCATTCCTGCAGGGAAAATTTGCATTTTTTGGTATTCTGATCTGCTCCAGCAGCTCCTGGGAAGTTTTACTCCAATATTCTTCTGTCACTGACCTTTGCTCTTCTGCATTCAGTTTATCCTGCCTCAGGGATCCCCGCTCAGCTGGGTTCCCAGTAAAAGCTTGGGGCCTGTGTGTTTCCCTGGGCAGGTTCAGGGGCTGAGACAAGGTGCATCCCGGTCACGGTCCCTTTGCTGGACCACGTACACCCTGTGTGCTGAAGTGGGAGCTACTAGGGGTGACTCTTTTTGGCAGCGTCCAAAGCCATTTCTCCCTCTGGATAGAAGGAGCACCTTGAGGCCATAGAGACGCAGGCCCATGCTGTTCGTTGGCAAGGAAGCAGCCTTGCTGGCCTCAGTGACTTTTAGAGCAAAGAAGGTATCCTCAAGACACATCTCAGCTGGTCTGGAAGCTCCAAGTCACAGGTTCTCCCATCCCATGGGCAGGGTGAGGTGCCCCCCAGGAGCTGAGCCAACCCAGAGCCTGGGGAGCCCTGTGCGGGGCTCCCCAAGGGACCAGGAGGAGACCTGGTCTCTGCAGCTGGGGCACACCATGGAGCGGGGCGGAGGGAGCGGCAGACGGCAGAGAAGCACATTAATTTCAAGCTCTGTTAAAAACACTGACAGAAAGGAAAGAGAGGATCGATTTCTGACAGAGAAATAAAATCCAGCAGGAGGGACATCTTATTTCAAAGTTGCTCAGGGCGCTCTGGAAGGAGGCATGCAACATGTTTAAAACTGACCAAGAGGCCCTTGATGGTGCTGGCGTGAGGCAAGTGGCAGGAGGCAATTTGGAGTAATGGGATTTTCTATAGTTAAAATAAGAATGTAGAGCAGGAGCGAGGTGAGAGTGGACCAGTTGTGGGATCAGGCCATGGTCTGGGAGATATTCAGGTGGAGCCAGTGAAGTTAGACTCCAGGGAGACAGGGAGGGCGGTTGTTGAGTGATGCTTTCATGGGAGAAGGGGAGACTCAGAGCGGGGAGCAGGGTCTGCACAAGGAGCTGGCCTAAGCTTGGAGTTTCCATCCTGAGGAAGGTTTTCCTTCGGCATCAGAATGAAAATGAAAAATAGAAATGAAAAATGGATATTTGGTTTAGGAAATATTACACTCCCCAAGAAATTCATCAACATCAATAAACGCTTTGTGAAGCATGTTGAAATTTTATTTACATACCATTTTCCAGCAGAATATAATGATTATGAAAATTACCCAGAAGGTTTATTCCTTGGGGAGAGAGGAGGAAAGCTGAAAGCAAGGATTAACCTCTGTAGCTTGCAAACATTAGTCCCTGTTGCAGATGACTGATAGAGCTCAGGCCATGAAGGTCACTGCAGAGATTCCTATGGATGTTTAACACACTGCAAAGTCAGACAAGCAACAAATGGAGTGGACGTAAGAAATGATGAAGGTCATCTCTGTGACCATGCTGTGCAAATCTTCTTTTTCACAGCTTTTGATCCCGACTCAGAAATGTCTTTTTGTCTATTTAATTTAAAAATGAATTGCTTTCTAGCCATCTCTGAAAAACAAAACCTGCCAGATAAAAGCAAACCACACAGGCCATTAATTTCCGCAGGACTTGGGCTGCTTTCCCCATCCATTCAGCAGAGAAAGTGCATTTATAAAACAATGAGTGGCGGGAGGAAGCAGGGAAGAACATTGTCTGCAGTTGCTCAGAAAAAGCTCCTCCATTTCAAACATGACTTTTTTATGCCTTTTCTTGTTGTTTCTTTCTTTTTTTTCTAACGCAAGAAAGTCCTTCAGGCAACAGCCTCCTTCACCGCCCAGGGCAGGTTCGTCTTGGGCACCGGGTCAGCGACTGAGGAAAAAATAGCGTATGATGAAATAATTACTGGCTGTCTTTGGGAACAGGTACAGAGGGCCTCGGATGAAGTCATTGGGCCTGATGGCACTTGACTTGCTCACTTGCTTCTCAGAGCTGGTTTTGTTTAATGCCCTATTTTGTGATGGGTGGAAATACAGACTGTCCCTGCTTCCTTTCTTACCCTCCCCGAAGCAGGGCTGTTTAGCTGCAGGACGTGAAGGCTGAGGAGGGGCTTTCTAACAGTCCTTAAATATTTCAAAGGCTACTGCAAAGAGCAAAGGGATAATCTCATCTCTGTAGCTGTGGTGGCTAGGGCAGAAAGTTCAAGGGCTTTGGAATGAAGCTTGGCATTAGCAACAATGCTGGTGTGTTTTTTTTTTTATCAAGCAGCTAATGGTTTAGCAATTTGGGGCATCTACCTAAAAATACTTTTAAAAAGCCTACTTCTAAGGTGGTGAATCCTTGTCGCTCTCTAAATGCCCCTTTCCATCATTCTTGAGTTAGAATCATCCAGAGCAGAAAAATCCAAATTCAAACCAAGCCACTTTTGTTAAGTTTCCTCTGTGAAGAAAATGGCCGGCATGCTTTAAGTGACCCTGGAAGACTGCTGTGGTGTGCCTTTGCTGATGGAAGAAGAAAAACATAACTTAGGGCTGACAGTGTAGCTTTTTCATCTATTCTCAAACTCCCTGCAGGGTAAAATTTTCTGGTGCCGATCTCTACAAAGAGTTTTGCAACTGTTCCAGGTTAGGCAATGTACTTTTAATGTTTAAAATGAGAGAGCTTGATCCTCTCACTGTCTCACTCAGCATTTTGGGGGATTCTCCTGAAGATTCATTGCTGGCTGTAAAAACTCCCCAGGTTAGAGAGGCTCGCCTGCTCTTGTGTCATCTCCTTCAAATGTAGCACCAAGAGCTGAATCAGCAGATGAGTGGATAGGTTCTACGGGTAGAGGATAAAATTCCAATGGGCAACTCTGGTACCTTCAACAACTTTTAAGGAATCTCCTGTAATACAGCTGGTCTCTTTCCTCAAGGCATCACAGCCCAGCATGCCAGAGCCCTGTCCTTGTTCCTTGGCCTGGCACCTCAGTTACTGCTACCTCTGCAGATGATGCTTTTTTTTTTCCCATTTTAATTTCTTGCATTTCCAGGGTGTCTCATTTTTAAATTGATCCCATAAGGCTGGTTCACCTGGAAGCCCCTGACGTGAATTCTTAGCTCAACTTCCAGCTTAACAGAGCATTTTGTTCAGGCAGTTAAACAAGAGCAGTCTGCTCTTGTCATCAGCGGCTGAGCAGCTGAGCCGTTGATGAGACGAGTACATTCCTCCATCAGCCACCCACATCAGAGTTAAAATGCACCCAGAGCGGGGAGGGTAAGGATTGCACTGATCTCATTCCAGTGGTGCAGCTGAAGCAGCCCAGGTTCTAGAGGGGGCGAGGGGGAGGATGGCGTAGAGCTCTCCGAGTTGCTCCACCTGCATCTGCTCCCCTTGGTCAGTTGACTGTCCCTGAAGGGCCAGGACGTGATCATCCCGGGTTTGCTCTCTCAATCGTTCAGCCTGTTCCTGAGGCGTTTCTTACTGAGCAGGCCATCAGTCTTGTTGAGATCTGGGCAGCCAAGGGCCAGCAGCTCCAGAAAACATATCCATCACTTTACCAGAACTTGTCTTTCCGAGGGCTGCTGCCTGCTCTTCCAACATGTGTCCTCCCTCAAACACCAGCAACGTCTGAATAAAGAATGAACTTATTCCACTGTGCTGCCAATACATGTTTTCCACAGAACCAGACGGTTTAGTGAGTTCCCCAAACCAGCTAAGACAGAACCTCTGCTTAATTTTTATATCTAAAGAAACACTGCATTTAATTCCTTCACTTTCTTTCGAGAGAACTGTAATTGCTGCTGTGGCAACATAACAAGAGATGCTGTTTTTCACCCGATGCTTCATTAACTTGACCCTAATTGGCCAAGTAAACAAAAACAAATTGCTGCTCAATCTTGACTTGGGCTGCATCTTAAAGGAATCTGGATAAGACAGGCAGAGAAGGACTCAGTGCTTGAGACAGAGGTTACACGATAAGCAAGAAATTCTTCAGGTCAAAAATAATCCTGCACCTACTAAGAATAATCAACTCTATGCTCTCATGTCATGACCAGAAACATTAAGCAAACAGTTGCTTAAATTATACAAGGGCATTTTCCCCCCTTCTTCTATTAATGATAATTGGGACTGAGTTAAATGGCTTGGCTGCTCATTTTTCATCCTTCGTGCTCTCAGACGTCTCAGAATAGAACAGCAGACGGAGGGAAGATGGCCATAATGTGTACACACGCAAGCTGCTGAAACCTCCCATGTGCTGAAAATCCTTGAAAGCCTGGGAAAGGGTGAAAGCAACAGCGTTACCCTGTATTCAGGGTTAAACTAAGTGCTGTGGCTTCTGGCCAAGCCCAGAGAATGTTTTTCCAAGTGGTTGGTTGCATGATCACTGGCACAGCCCCTTCATCCATAGGTGGTCCACAGGTGGTTACAGGGAAAAAAGGCAGTGACAAATTAAAGTGGTCGTAATTTCTCTATTGAACAACGGGTTTAATCTTCCCCCTCCCCAAAGCATCAGATTCATCTCACATCAAAATCCCTCCATTACAGACATATAAGGCTACCTCAGCTAGTCACCCTCAGCTGCCCTCATAGCCAGTGGAGTTTAGGGTGGGAATCATCCAGCCAGCTCAAAGCATCTACTTCAGGCTGTCATGAATTGTGCCAGACCCTGTTAACGGTATTGACTTTGAATTGATTTCCACTGACCTTAAAAGAAGCCCTGCTCAGGCAGAGCATCTCTCCCCTACACACTCCCCAGTTCCAGCCAAAGAATCCGCTTCCTCTTAGGTTGCCCATTTTTGGAGGGCAAAATGCCTGATGAATTAATTACCCTCGTTTGGCTGTCGTGTCTCGGTGTAACTGCAGGTTGAATGTCTCGGGCATCCTGACTTACAGGGTCTCTGCTTGCGGCCAGCCTGCATCTGCTCTGGGGCAGTATCTAATAAGAATTATATTTCTGTCCTTGGCGGTTTCCTCATTCCTTTTTTCCCAAAATGCCCCAAAGCGATGACAAAAGTCCCATTGACTTCAGCAGGGCCAGGATCTTGCCCTTTAAGTCCACAAAAGCTTTCTTGACAGCTGCTGGCGCTTGCTGGGCAAGGGTTAAAGTTGTGTTTGGCTTTGGAGACAGGAAATAAAAAGTTTACATCTTGAATCATTAGCTTTTTTCTGGCCCAGCTCATAGCATGAAATTCAAGGGCAATATTATCAGAGGACAAAAAGGGATTGTAGAGACTGAATTTGTCTCCTTTGTTCATAAAACCTCTACCAGGTGCCAACTTCCAGAAGTCCCCCATGAACCCCATCCTGCACAGGTGAGTCAGGCACCAAATGCTGCAGAGCTGTTATGATCCAGCTTCCCATCAAATCTGCTCTGGCACTTGAGAGTCTTCATCTGTAACTGTTTGGGGTTTTTTTTCTTACAATTATTTTGGTTTCTAACACGGCTTTAAATGAGCAGCAGCAGTAAAGCCAATAAAGAAAAACGGAGGAGAAGCGGGCTGCTTTCCTGCGTGCCCCAACTAGCCAGCACCAGAGTCCTGCTGCTTCTGCTGCTCCGTCTTCCTCCAGTCTGAGCTTTTCTGCACAGTGGCAGGACTTTAGCAAAAGGGGAGGTGAGAAAACATCTTCTGTGTTTCTGGTGGCAGTATGAATTTCACTGAACGGGAGGTGATCTTGGATTTGGTGCTGCAGGTATTTGTAGCAGTAGGTGGCCCTGGAAAAAGAAGATAACTGTCCCTCCAGCTTTGCTTTCCTGTCCGTATCAAGAAGGGGCTGAAGTAAGCTCAAAACTAGAATTGGGAGCACAGGGATAGAACTTCAGATGCCCAGGGAACATTGTGGTCCAGCACATTGAGGATTAAGCTGAACACCTGGCATTTTCTAATTGCAGTTTTGCATTTGAGGGTCTAAATTTCACCAAGCTCCTCCCTGGGCACCTCCAGTGTTCAGTAATTCTGACTCTAAATGGTTTGTGCATCTGTGCCAGACTGGCAGGAACAACTCCCGTGGGCCTCGTGGGTGTTGGATCGGGCCCTGCCTGCAGATCACACTGTAGCGAGGACGTGCATAATGATTTGGAGAAAAATGATGTGTTTATGAGCATCATTTATTCCTTTACAGATTGGCCACTGAAGCAGGGCGGATGGACTGGCCAGGCTTCCCCTGTGCACTAAATTGCTTAATCTCTCCGTACTGTCAACAGCCGTCTGTGGCTTCCCATCAATTACCCATAAAAAAACCACTCTGGAGTGGTGATGAAAGCTCTCCATTTCCACAGCGCTAATACCAGATCTGGGCTTTAATGGTCCAGAGCCGCTAACCGCATGATATGTGTTTTTTTTTTCTGAGGCATCTACAAGTGAAGGGAAGGTGGGATGAAGGGAGGAGAAATGGAAGAGGGGGAGGTGATGGAGGGAGCTTTTATAATGCCCTCATTGCTAAGAAACTTCACAGGGAGAGTAAACAGTGGGAAACAGCTTGGGAAGCGCTACTGTAAAAGGACTGCGTATGCCTGTGTTTTTCCAAACACAACGAGGGAAAAGAAAAGAAAATATCCGGGAGTTTATTTGGAAGGGTTTTGAAAGCCCCTGGTAAACCTGAGGCGCCTGTGTTAGATCGCTGGGATCTAAAATAAATATTAGGTTCCTATTTCATTCTCCCTCTGCAAGAGGAAAAGGAGAAGAATATTTAGGATGACCTCCTTGGTCCGGCTGCACTGAGTCAATACAGTCAGAGTATATAAATTCAGAGTGATGGAAGAATCTCTTTTGATGTAAAAAAGGCCTGTCATTGGGGAAATCACTAATCCCAGAGATTAAATCTGTAAAAAAAAAGCCCCAAACAACCCCCCCAGCACAAACAAACAAACAAACAAACAATTTCCCTCATCCCTCGAGTTTGAAACCAATGAATAATCAAAAACCCAAACAAGGCACTGCAAGCAGAGAGGAGATAGCCAGGCATTAAACAGCAACTGCCCAGCCCAGGCTTCATCCTGAGAACTAATCTTCTCGGCTGTGCGGCTCCACGGTGCAACTGGGAACAACTAGCAGGGAAATGCAATGTTGTTATTAGTAGATACCACTCGTCTGCATTTCACATTTCTATCCTTGCCAGTAGCCTCTGGGGAAGGGTTTCATCTGGTTTTGATGAAAGCAAAATTAAAGTAATCATAACAAGAATGTTTCTGACTGCATCCCAGCCAGTGGAGAGGAGGAGGGAGTGGAGAAGAGCCCTGTGCTGGTGCTTACAGAGCTGTGCTGACCATGTGGTTCTCTTCTTGACAGGCACCCAGGGTGGTATGTGCTAACAGAAAATGTAAGTTATTAGGCAGAAACACGGTTATTCTTATTCCACAAAAAGGCAAAACGACATTTGCAGTTTTACTGTATCGCAGAAGCATAACCACTGGGTCTGAAAGCGCAGAGTTACTCCGTGGGCTTGCTGGCGTAAGCCAGGGGAGCGTCATGTCTGCAGGTTCACGGAGCTGGAGTCTCCTCTCTGTAGGGCTACTTGGTTGTTCCTGTGTCTGACTAGAAGGGAAAATCTGTCAGCCTTGGGCAAAAATCATGTTTTGGGGAAAGCTGTTAAAACACTTTTAACTGCGTCCAAATGATCATGCATGTTCTTCTTTATTAGACATTTCTTCCTGGTAAATAGAGCCTGCAGTTGCTTTTTGCCTTTGGGATTCAGCTTTTGAAAAGCAAGAGCTTCTTGTTTGCTCTGCAACGAATGCTGGTCACAGGCGCTTCCACCTCACAATGTATTAACTGAAAGTTGTTTATAAATACCCTGCAGTTATTTTTAAATAACTTATTCGGTGCCTGGCAGTGGCTGGAGTAGCCGAGGAGATGCACGGGTCTGCACCTGGCGTCCTGCCGTGGGCTGCTGGGGAGCGGTTTTGAATCCTAGTGTAAGTGAAAGATAAATAGTGCTCGTGCTTACGGTGCCCAGGCCTCTGCATGGCAGCCTGTGCTTACTGCTGGGCTGCTGCAGGTGAGCTAAGAAACACCGTAAGATTCTTCCCTTGCTGGAGGCGGCCTCTCTGGGATCACTGGTGCGTGGAAAGGTCCATGCCACGGCTTCAGCGGGTTGGGTTTGCGCCTCCTCCTACCTCTGCTACTCCTCACCATCTACTTTATCCACAGAACAGCTGAGAAGAGCTTTGTATCACAGCCTTTGGTGCCTGGAGACCCTGTCAAGGTTCAATAAGCATGAAACTGTATTTCCAGGTAGATCCTTCACCTTGTCTCTCTCTGGGCTGGGAAAGACAAGTCTCGCCCTGCCTTTCTCCCTGCCTCTGGGTTGCTGCTCTGTCCTGGGCGCTGCAGACCAGGACAGCGGTGAGTTATGGCATAGCGGGTGTTACTACTGCGAACGCGCTGTTCCCTGGAGGTGTAGCTGTGGTAGACGCACCCTTTTGAGTTGTTTGCTGAGCCACCACCCTACCAACCTTTGATGCATCCAGATAGCTGTAGGTGGGTTTTGCTGCAGATACTGGGGAAAAAAAGCTGACACGTATAAGCAGGAGGACACAACTGGGTTTCCTCAACTCCAGATCAATCGTCATTGCATGTTGTATAGAGCAATTACTTTTCCTCCTGTGGCCTTTCTGCTCCGGGAGGCGTTAGCATTAGCAGAACAGAAAGGTGAAGCATTTGAATGTCTTGGTATGTAGAACTTGGCGTGTCTTTGAAAGGACATCTTGTCTAAGGTTTGGGTAGACCTGATCTGGCATCCAGGTGACAGCACGGAGCAGGCACCTCTTGATTTCTTCATATTTACTGAGTTTTAGCCGTTGTAGTGGGAGTCAGAGGAGCTCAGCTGTAACATGCAGTGGGGAGAAATATTACTGCAGCTGAGAAAGGAATGATTTGGTTGCTCTTCTGGAGATGCCTGCCCACCAGCAGCCCCCTGTGCAAATGCCACATGGCAGTTGCTTTCTCCTGCCAGGAGAGAAATGTTCTGCTGGAAACTCACACTGCTCTTTTGCATGAGCAGAGGTTTAATTTCAAGCCATTAATCCATGTGATCTGCACTGAGGCTGCAGGCAATGTGTTCAAGCTGGATAAAATCCTCTTTCATGTGTCAGAGCTGGGCTGGGGGCATGCTGCCAGCACTATCAGATCTGTAACCTTCCCTTGGCATCCCGCTCCTCCCTTTCCACCCCTGTGCCCAGCCCAGCCCTGCCTCCTTCCACACTTCTGCTTCAGGAGACACCACCTCATTTGCTCAGAAGAACGGAGCAAACACAAGGTGATTTTATTTTTTTCATCCCCTGCAGAAAGAACATATTTTCCTCTCTTGCCTCCAGTGTCCCCTGATTGAGGACTTTGGGCCAGTTCTTCAAAGACATCGCAGAGCCGGGATACCTCTGAAAGCCTGATCTGTAAGGTTTGAGGCAGGAGATGTGTCCCCCAGAAAGAATGCAAAAGGCAAGAAAGAACAGACAGACACCAGAGCAATGCAAATCTCACTCCTTTAATCTTTAGTGCCGCTGAAGTGGTTGTGCAGCATCACGCTCGTGGGCTTGGGCACGACCGTGGAAGTGAAACCCCTTCCAGCCTCTGCCTCCTGCTTATGCCATCTGTGCAGCCGGGTACCCCAGCCCCTTCCGCCCGTGGGCCCTGATTCAGCTGCAGTTGTCCTCTCCTGCCAGCAGAGAAATATCCTCCTGGAAACACAAACTGCTGTGCAGCAGCAGAGGTTTCATTTCAAGCCACCCCAAAGGCTCCCAAAACCCACCACGGGCAGCCCTGTACGGGGCAGTGTTAATCCCTGTGCTGAAGAAACCGTTAGCTAAACTGCTAATGCAGAGAATCGGTGTTTCAGCTGGGTTGGGGGATTTCTTTGCGTTCGGGGGCTTGGAGAGAAAAGTGGGGGGTGGGTGGAAAGAAACATTTTGCCAGACTTTTTAACTGATCTGTGGAAATACTTTTATTTTGCAACTGCAAGAGCCAAACCGCAAGTTTCTTTCACAGCGGTGTGATATGACACCCTGGCACTCCAGGTGCCCCAGAACCACCTGGGAGCTCTGACTCAGGTGTTACGTATCTGCCTCCTCCTCTGCGGGCCAGGATCAGCTCCTGAACCACCTTCCCCATGATTGCCCAGCTGCAGTCCCTCCCTATTTAATGGCATCTGAAGGCTTGCAGAGCTGACTACTGGCAAGGCATGGCACTCTTTTGAGCTCCTCACTCTTCTTTTAAGACTTAGCCTGTAAAACTGTCCTCTGTTTAGCATAGCTAAATTGCTCTTTTCCTCTTTGATTTGCATAATGATGGCTTTGGGGTTTATTTTGTTTGTAGCAGAGCAGTAGACTAACCTGCTTTCCACTTAGTGGTAACTCCTAAGAAGTCATTAGAGTTGCAGTAATAGGAAAAGACTGGACTTAAAATTTTGCTAGTTCCTGTATAAAAGCCTCTCTAGTACATTTTAATAGGGTTAAAAGAGCTAATAAAAGAAATTAAGACTGCAGAAAAGCACTTCTGACCTTGGGATATTTGCAGTACTTGTATTAGGTCTGTCAGCTGTGTAAGTTTAGTGGAGGGTTGGCTGGGCCACTGCATGAATTTTTTCCATGCTGTTGAGGATTTATCTCTTACTTTGAGATTTAGCCCCAAATCAGACTCTGGAATGTGACAATTTGAGCAAAGACTTATGCGCTGCATCTATCATCTATCCCAGCTGCATTTCTAGGCAGTCTTTTACGCAGGGAAACCCCCGGATATCTCCGGTAGTGTTGTGACTGCAGACAGCACTGCTGTGGGAAGCAGCCTTCCCCTCCCAGCACAAGCTGGGCAGAGAGCTGCCCTCAGCCTGGCCTGCCTAACACCAGGGATGGGGCTGCAGAGATGATTTCTAGCCACCATTGCAAGAGGTGAGCACCGTGTGGGGCTGGGTGGCCCCTCTGGGAGCTGTTCCCTAAAGCTGCGCTGCTAAAACCCTTGTGGAGTTGATTCCCAGGGTGCTGTGGCTGTGCTGCTGTTGAGACCTGAGTAATATTTATCATTCATCGATCTAAAAGAGCGAACCGTTGCACCAACAATGGGTGTTATCCCTTTGCCTATCCTGAGGAAGAATAACAAGTCTCTTTAGACCAAAATCTTGGGTTAATACGATGTATTTCTGACTTCTTTCAGCTGCAAAAGCAGCTCTTGGATCGCACCAAATCATTTGTGTTTGGGTCCTTTGCTGACAGCAGAGAGCGGGGTTGCTCTCCGTGGCTGCTTACACCTGCAGCTGCCCTTGTTCGGGGGAAGGCAAGATTTATTTAAACTGACCACTCTTTGCAGAGGGATCTTCTCATGCTGTTCGGAGCTTTCTGAATGTCAGATTACAGCTGGTGCTGGAAAGCAGAGGGGACAGTGTCACCTGAAGGATATTTGCAGGAAACAGTGACCTTCCTTTTTTCTTTCTTGTTTTTTCCTTTGTTTCTTTCCCATTGAGATATTTCTGGTATTCACAGCCTAAAATGAAACACTTTCATTGACAATTCTTGGCCCTGAATTATCAAAGACAGTAGGCTCCAAAGCCTGGCATGCTATCAATTCCTTTGTGAACTTGAATGCAAGCTGGAGCCAGGTAACCCGTGTTGTCGCTGTCTGGCAGGAACAGCGCTGAGAGAGGCTGGAGACAGAATGAGGCTAAACCAAAGGACACCCATTTCTTCACTTGCAAGGAAGAAGCCGGCTGTCGCTTGGCAGAAGGGATTTGTGAATATTTGGTCTGATGTAGCCGCGCAGCCCTCCCCCTGTAAGGACGGGCAGCGGACTCCAGCCCAAGCGCAAGAGCCTCGGGCTGCTTTGCAGCAGTCCCTGCAAGGACTGAAAGGGCAGCCCTGGGATCAGGGAAGGAGCCCCATTTATCTGTCATCCGTGAAGAGAGGTTGCTGTGAAATGTGGTCCCGCGGGCTGGACAAAGCAAACTGCTAGGGACTAAAAATAAAAGCAAGTTGTTCTTTATTTGCAGCCACAGTTTGCTTCACTCACTGCTGTAGTTAACGACAAGGCTAAATGATGGTCATTGTATGCTTTATGATTGCCGATAATTCCTCTTTTATGCCGTAGAAACCATATGGCGTGATGGATCGTGAAATCATTTTTAATGTGCTTTATACACTGAAGAAAGGCTTTCAAAACCAACTTAATGACAGCTAGTCATATTCATTTTCCTTTGGCCATTAGAGATTATTAGCTAATTAGTATCTCATTCTCATGCAGCACAGCCTACTTTCTTGATTCCAGAGGTCTGGGGCCAAACGTGGAGATGTGATATTGTGTGTGGTCTTTGAAAGCATGGCTTCCTTTAGTGAACTGGCTCAGGACTTAAGCCAGTGGGATCAGGGGTTTCTGAGCAGGCTTCCTCTGCGAGCACCGTACAGCCCCTGGGGTACGAGGCAATCCTGCATCGCCGGTGGGAGGCACGCTGGTAGGGATGGGCCTTCAGGGGTGTGGGGGCTGTACGAGTTATTTTTTCCAGCAAGCCACATAAAACTCATAATTTCTGTCCTGTTGGAAATACAGAAATTTTAGGAGAAGCCTTCCGAATCCCACAAAAAAGAAACGTTAGAGAATTTTCTTTGAAGAAGAAGAATCTGATGTTCTGTTGTGATTAAAATAAATGTAGGGTATGTCTGAGTCTATGAGCACAGATTCAACTCTAATCACTTCCAGACCCCTGGCTGGCTGGCAGCCATCCTGAAAACCCCCACGAGATAACGCATTGTGGGGTTAAACAGGGACTATATGAGGTACTTTAGTGTAGGGTGGAGAGGTGCTTGCGCGTCCTGTTCCCCATGATGAGCTACGGTCCACAGCCTGCACAGGAGTGTCCCTCATGGCATAGAAACCTTATCCCTTGGCCATCCAGCTCTAGGATGTGTAAGTTAAAACATCCCAGTAGGGCGGCTGTCAGACACTGTCCCGACAGCCTCCAAGACACTGTCCCGGGTCCATCTGGGTGTGCGGCCGTTGCAGGCATCGCTTTTGCAGCAGGTGGTGTTCCAGGTACAGTCCTGTTTGTACCGAGGTGGACAACGCAGCCGTGGCCACAGCATCAAAGGCACTGGAGTCCTTTTCATGTTCTCCCCCAAGAGGCTGAGACTGTCAGAAACGTGGAGATGACTGCAAAAAATAAATCCGTTGTCTCTAACAAAATATTTAGAACAACTACAATGGGATGATTTCTGCTATGCCCACGAGGGTGTGCGAGTGACGCGAGGGTGGAAGAGAAAGGTGTGCCAGCCACTGGGGAGGTGGGGACCTCTGTTGTGTCAGGAGCTGGCACCTCTGTAGACGTAGCGTGGCTGTGAATCTGTGTCCTGGAAGGGCACGGCATCTGCGGCAGCGGGCAGAACAGCCTGAATTAAGACTTTCAGCAGAAAGATGATGGCAATGTCTTACTGGCTTTTGTCAGAAGTGGATTTCAGGGTGGGGTTGAATTTGTGCAGTGCCTCTGGGATGTTTGTGCTGGGGAAGGGAGGAAGACAACTTGCTATTATGATTTTTATAGGAAGTCTTTGTATTCTGCACAGGCAAAATCTAGTCTGTTCAGCCTAGGAAATAAGCTGTAGGGCCAGCTATTCAACCTCAGCACCCTGTCTTCAGCAGTGGCCACGAGCAGAATAAAGTCCTTTCCTTGGTTATCCCCTCTCAGCTCCCAGCAATCAGTGGTTTAGGAGCTAGGAACCAGCAGATGCTACAATCCATCTTCCTGAAAGCTCTGGGGCTGCTGAAATTGCTGCAGGCTTCAAACCCAAATTCACCAGCAGTTTTAATGGACTCCAAGGTATATTTGTTCAAGGCAAGTATACTCCAAAGCAAATTTGCCCAACACTGAACTGGTGTTAGCAAAGCTTTCAACAAGGCTGTTATCAATCACAGTTCCAGCAGCCGAGAAGAATCCTTAAGCACAAATCCACATGTGGGGAAAAAGAAAAAAAGAATATATTTAACATTTATATCTTCACTTTATTACAGCAAATGCATTTTATGGACAATAGATGAAATATATAGCACCAGTCAAATTTCTGGTTTTGAGTAACATCCATTATGAACTCAGCCCCATTTTTGTTTAGTAAATCATTTGCAAGCCAATCCTGACGGCATTGTATATGATCCATAAATCTTAGCCAAATAGCTTCTTTCCAGATAGTCAGCTTTTGCAAGAAACTTCATATTTACAGATTGGTAGACTCAATAGAGGAAAAAATTCTCTAACTTCACAGACTCAGAATGGCAGAGGTTGGCAGGGCCCTCTGGAGCTCATCCCGTCCCACCCCTGCTGGAGCAGGCACCCCCAGAGCAGGGGCACAGGGCCGCGTCCAGGCGGGGGGTGAATGTCTCCAGGGAAGGGACCCCACAGCCTCTCTGGGCAGCCTGTGCCCCTGCTCTGGCACCCGCACAGGGAAGGGGTTTGTCCCCATGTTCAGGGGGAACTTCCCGTGTTCCAGCTTGTGCCCGTGGCCCCTTGGCCTGGCGTTGGGCACCGCTGGAAAGAGCCCGGCCCATCCTCCTGACACCCACCCTTCAGATATTTATAGGCACTGATGAGATCCCCCCTCAGGCTTCTCTTCTCCAGGCTGAACAGACCCAGGTGTCTCAGCCTTTCCTCACAAGGGAGATGCTCCAGTCCCTGATCCCCTTGGCAGCTCTGCGCTGGCCTTGCTCCAGCAGTTCCCTGCCCTTCTTGAACTGGGGGGCCCAGGACTGGCCGCAGCACCCCAGATGTGGCCTCACTGGGGCAGAGCAGAGGGGGAGGAGAACCTCCCTCGCCCTGCTGGCCACACGCCTTTCCATGCACCCCAGGACACCGCTGGCCCCCTTGGCCCCAAGGGCCCGGTGCTGGCTCAGGGTCACCTCGCTGCCCCCCAGCACCCCCAGGGCCTCTCAGCAGAGCCGCTCTCCAGCAGGTCCCCCCCAGCCTGTGCTGGTGCGGGGGGTTGTTCCTCCCCAGGGGCAGGACCTTGCACTTGCTTTTGATGAATTCCATGAGGTTCCCCTCCTGTCTTTGGGGATGTTCTATTTGAATCTTTCTCATCGGTGATTGTTTGATGTCTTTATGAATTAATCCTAATGATGGATTGTCCCATGCATGAAAACATTGGACATGTGAAGACATCAAATGCAGAAGAGTGTGGTGGGTTGGTTTATATCCAGTGTGACCATGAACACAGGTTTTCATGAGGCCAAGGTGAAAGTAGTTGGGAAATGCAAAAACTTCACAAATTTCAGCCCAAATGAAATTTGCCTGGATGGAAAACTTAATTTCTGTAACTTTTGCAAAAACAAAAGTCAGGAGGTTTGGAAGCCACCAGCCCCTTAGTTTGATCTCTTGCCAAAGCGTTAGGAAGAGTGACACCGTTTATAGAAGAGATTTTTAAAAAGTTTTGTCTTTCATTTTTTGAGTACTTGTGATCTGAGTGTCGTGCTCTGAAAAAAAACAGAAGCCGGAGAAGAGAGACAGATGAAAGGCGAGTGGCTCTGCGGCCGGTGGAAGTCAGCTCACAGCGCGTATCTTAGCTGGGTTTCCCATCACATCTCATATGTGTGAGAGAGGGGGAGCAGCCCTGCTTCACAGGGCACTGCCCCAGCCCGCGACTCGCACGGTTTTGGGTTTGGAGATGAGGAAAGGGCTTGGGCAAGGGACTGTCTCCAGGGTCGCAGTGAGTCCCATAATGCTGCGGGGAAGGATCATCCCAGAGGCAGCTCTTGCTCTTCCTTTTCAGGCTCTGAGCTCCCTGACCTCCTCCCACAACCCTAAACTAAGAGAGAGGAAACATCAGATAAATAAATAACTGAGAGAAGGTTCAATGCTGTGGCAGAGACGGAATGCAAGTGTCTCGTGTGATGTGATCAGAGCGCGAGCTGACTGCTCAGGTGACTGTGTAGACTAAATGCATGAGAAAGGGACCTGGGATGTGTTTTTTCAGATGAAATTATAAAAGGACCATCTGGCTTAGGAGATGGGGAACAAGTAGAGGTGAGGGAATAACCAATTTTTTGGTCCGCTGGCTCTTCTGAATGGGAAAGAAAAAGTCATTTCAGGTTGAATGAAGTGTTGCATTTCTCCTGAAATGAAATATTTCATTTGAGCAGCCGAGGGGTATTTTGTGTTTCAAAATAAATAAAACAGAAGGTGATTTTGAAACAAAATTTCTTTTTTTCTTTGCATCCTAAAGTTGAAAAGGAACTTGAGGTTAGTGAGAACAACGAGGGGGCTCCTGGGTGTGTGGCAATCCCTTACAAAGTGCATTCCTGACCTCAGGTCCCAGCTGTCCAACCTCACCGACAGCCTGGTGGTTACGCAGTCGTTAAGGTCGAGGGAGCTGCCCTGGGAGCAAGGAACGCTGATCTCTAAGTCTCCAGGTATTCTAACCAATGGGACATAGTGCAAATGTTTCCCAGCATGACAGATCAGAGCCCCACATGAACATCTGGGACAGGTCACACACCCAGCGCTGCAGCTTCAAAGACACAACCACACCTTAAACCATTTAAATGCGTTCCCATGTAGTTAAATCTGGGCGATGTTAATTTGTATTGAGTGGATATTGTGGAGTATAAACGTGGTTTGCAGCTCTTCACCTGCCTCAGCTTCCCCCTCACAGTGGTTCAAGCTGATTTTAGCTACTGCAGAGGTCATCGAAGGGGGGCCTCTGATCACTTCGGTTACTTCCACTGCATTGCAAGCGCCAGCCCTCTCCCGTATACTGTACGCAAAGACTGTTTATTTAAAAATGTTGTGACCAATTTACTCAGCTTTTAATTAAGCTGTCTTGTTGAAAGAAAACTGTCTCTTGGGAGGCAAACACGCATTTTTATGGTCACTTAATTTTTGCTTAGGATTTTAAAATTTACTTCCGGCATACTTAGACTTGTTAAGATTCAGGGATTCTTGCCCATTTGTGGCAATTGCAAGGCATAAATCATTAAGCTTAATGAAGGTGGGAAGAAAACTGCAAAGTTGGATTTTTGTGTAGAATTTGGTTTTGCTTCTGCACATTTTTTTGTACAAATACACTCAGGTTGGGGTCGGAGTTGACAGTCATCCATGGAGCGGACATGTGCATGAGCACATGGAGAATCTCAGCGCCTGAGATGAGAGCAGAGTCCTTTACAAAGGCAAATTTTAGCAGCTGGAACAGCCTCGATCAGGACTAAATGTCTGGAAAACCAGAGACTCACACTGTAAGGGACCCCAAGACCGTTCCTCTTCTCGTAGTACCTCTTTTCCTGCCTGATTCCTTATTTTCCCTTTTTGCCCTGCTCTGCCCTCTCTTTTTGTCTTCCTTCTCCTCTCTGGGAACCTTTAAGCAGCCGAGAACAGAACAGGCTGGAAGCTGCCCAGCAGATGAGCGAAGATCAGACACACATAGCCAGGTGCTCCAGGTCTCTACTGTCTGCCGTAGCAGCTGGAGGTCACGAGTATCTGGAGGATCTCTCAGCATGATGCTGGCACACAGGAGGTGGCTGTGACGTTCTGGCCGCTGCCGTTGTCACTCTCTGAATGTCCTTTGTGGGGGGCACCCAGGACACACTTCTGGAAAGTAAAAATGTTCGGCCTGCAAATTACCTGTAAGAGTCACAGCTGAGACAGCCACCACAAGGGCTCTGACAAGGAACGGGCTCCTCCCCAGGGATAATTTTGGCATAAGAAAGGCTGAGCTCAAGTCAAGCCGTCATTAGAGAACGGATATTTCTAAGGTCCAGGGAAAAGTTACTACATGTGTTCATGGAGGAGAACAGCAGGACTACATTTCCTTACACATGTCCCGTGGTCATTTCACAGAGACCTTGTCTTTAAGCTCAGAGTCGCCAATCCCCATTCTTATTGATCCCTCTTTCAGCCTACTAAGAAGTAAAATAGCTTAATGCCTTTCTTGCAGGAGCGTTGTGAGATTTGCTTAGCTAATGACTAAAAAGAGCTGTGAGAGCTTTTGGTGAAAAAAACACATTAGAAAGGAGAAGTAAAATTATTGACATTATCCTCTAAGTGTCCTGCTACTAACAGTGCTTTAAGATAATTTCATGTTTCCGTAGTCTCAGTTAGACACAATCATTGTCATTATAATTCCTTCCTAGATAACACAAGTGAGATTCAGATGCCCTGAACATAATAGAAAGAGTTGTCACCCCCCATGCAGTCCTTTTGCTCAGAAGCCTTCTCCGTGTGCCTGAGTTATCAGAGAACCAAAGCCTGCAAATCCAGGCCCCCACCAGCACGGAATTATCTTCTTTGACTATTAGCATAAAGTGTCCAGCTTGCAGGTGGGGAGGGCACTCCCAAGGACAGGACATCGCCGGGGAAGGTATATTGCTGTGATGGCTTTATACCAGGCATTATGTGAGCTACCCAAAGATCCCAAGACCAGACCAACTCACTGCAGCCGTGCCGTCACTTGGGAGTGTGTAGCTGGGAAGGTGGGGAAGATGTTCGGCGAGCAGGGCGATGGCAGACTTTGCAGTTGCGACTGCAAAAGACATTGCATCGTTCTTTGTAGTTTTCTATCTTAGGTACTTTGATGAACAGAAAATAGAAGAAAGGTGCTTTAGGGGTAGTCGGTGCCTTAGGAGCACCTGGAGGTCTCCTCTGAGAGGCACGATGTGCCAGAAATCCCACTTGGCTACCCAGAGCTACTTGGCTTGAGCTAAAGCATTCCAGCGCCACTCCTGCCTGTAGCTGCCTGACGTCTGCCTCCACCTGAGAGGGCTCAGCAGGATGGCTCTCTGCCCTTCTCCACTGCTCTGGGCAGTGTGGGCATTACTGTGCAGAAGAAACACAAGGTTTCTGGGGCCAGCACGCACAGGGGCCTGACCGTCCTGATGTGCATTTGTGCACACGCTGGGCCCTGCTCCAGGGACCAGCCGCTCTTTCCCAAGGGAGGTACCATCAGTTAAATTATACAAGCCGTAGTGGCTGGAAACCAAAGATACCTTCTCATCAGCTTCAGAAGTGATGAAATATTTCACCTGATAAGTAACATTTGACATTTCCGAACTGAAATAATTTTGAAAGTCTGTTCCACAAAGGAAAATAGAACATGACAATTTCAATTCCCCTTCCCACCATCTGGGACAAATACCAAAATGTGTAAATTCATCCCTGAGTGCAAATCCACAGGTGCTTAGCTCTTGTATTAAGAAAGTTTTTGGTTTTATACTTCCCATCCATCAAGTGGAGAACGGAGTATGGTCTATGAGTGACTCTGACGCTGCTGCGGAGGGACAAACCAGCAATTCTTGTGACAAGCACAAGATTAAATCTGAGAATAGCAGCCTGTGAGAAGTACAAGTATCTGAAATGTTCACTTCAGTGATTCTGCTGCAGTAAGAAGTGCCCTCAACGTCTACATGCAGTCTAGTGATCTCTGCTCATCAAAGTGTTACTTGCATTTTAGATACCCTTTAATCAAGAGGTTGTGATGACATCATTTCAGAACTCAGGACCCCATGTGTGTGAAAGCAAGGCACAGCACAAACCAGTCGTGTAGCTGCCTTCTTGCAGAAAGTCTGGACTACTCTGAAGGCAGGAAAGCTCCAGCAGGAATGCATCAAGAGTAAGAATCACTTTATACAGGTTCTCTAAAGGCAAAGAATTAAAGGGCTGCACTTGTACCTGGGTGTCCCAGCAGAGCAAGACCTTTTCACTCCCTCCAGGGCTTCAAAAACCCATATTCTTTATGCAGCCACAACTGCTTCCCTAAAGGAGCTCCATCTTGGGCACTGACTGAGACAAGGCTTTTGCAAAACCATCGATAACCAGTTGTACAATAACAGACATGCACAAGGAAACAACAGTGAAGCTGCCCTGGGGACTTCATGCAGGTAGCTTCTAATTTCTGCATCTTGGAGGTGCATCTTCTGCATTTCATGAGCTGAATACTCTCACTGTGTTAGGAATCATAGAATCATAGAATCATTAAGGTCGGAAAAGACCTCTAGGCTCATCAACTCCAACTGTCAACCCAACACTACCATGTCTCCTAAACCATGCCCTGAAGTGCCTCGTCTACATGTCTCTTAAATACCATCAGGGATGGTGACTCCCCCACATCTCTGGGCGTGCTATAGATAGACATTGATTCGATGCAGGAGGGTTGAGTTAACACAGAGCAGTTTATTGTGTTTTACACCGTGGCTACACAAACAGGTGTCCCAACATGTTGAGGAGGTTGGTGTCCTGGAGTGTGTAGATGAATGAGTGGCTTGAGCGGGAATGGGAATAGGAATGGGAATGGGCAACGACTCTTTGACCTGGCCTCATTCCCACAGCCAAATGTATCCCAAAGCTGCAGTTTCCCCCTAAATTCACATGTTGAGTTTGGTGTATCCAGACATCTCGTGTCCAAAATTACATTCCTAGCTGGGTCTTTGCTTTCAAAATCAGCATAGCGCAGTCATGGCCCTGGTAGTTGTTCCCATGTAGGGATAAACTCTGCCACAAAGTGCTGTTGGCTCATAGCTGCAATTCTGCAAATTGTTGTGCTAAAAAAGCACTGCTGGCTGCAGTGATCATGACCCAGCCATGGCTTTGTGGCAGCAAAGGGCTCGGGGATGGGAGGGCCAGAAGGATGGGCAAATTTAGCTGGGCATTCACAGCAATCAGTGGAAGTGTTCATTCTCATTGTCTTCTACATTGCCAATATTAAGAAAATTACTGCTAATTTCCATCTGCTGGCTAACGGTTATGAATTCTGCAGAGACTTTATGTTGCCAGGGCTTGGGCAGGCAGCTGATGACAAAAGAAGAGGCTGACGAGTCCTGGTGCGACTCACATTTAGCTGTCTGAAGGCAAAGCGACAGCACAAAGCACAGCTGGTCGGGATGCATGAGGTAATGCCCTCAGCTACTGCATCCGAATTGTGCGAACAGCCGAAGAGCTTGCCGGGAACCTGCGGGAGTGGGGGATTTGAAACCTGAGAGTCAGGAGAGGGGAGGACTGGCTGCGTCAAGACAATCAGAGCAGGACAAGGCCAAGACAGTTTCAGTTCATGAAAAAACATGCGAAAAAACCCACCACGAATAATATCCAGATTTAAAGAAACTGCAAAACAATAACAATTTTAAGAAAACACCTATTTTGAAGACAGTTCAACAGTAGGATTGAGCTGAAGATTTCATTCTTATAAAAACTAAAAATTTCCTGCTGATGCCAATATTTACTGTTAATCATATTCTTTTACTGGTATATATTTGTAAAGTGGCATAGCAAAATAAGAGTATTCCAAAATGAGAAATTTAAATGTTCCATTATAATATTGTCATAATGTTTCGACATCACCAAAATGCTTTGCCTTTCCTCTTAAAAAACCCCCAACATTTAGCATATAATTATACCGTTCCCCAAAGCATTTCAGTGAAATACAGTTTTCAACATACAAGCACTCAGCCTGCGTGTTTCTTACCTAGTTCCAGCATTTAGCTAGTTCTGGGGCTGGATTTATCACAGGCGCTAAGGAGGTGACATCCGCACCCAGTATCGTCAGACACAGAGCGGTTTTGTCACGTGGAGGGGTATCAGCCGCACCACCTCCCACCCCAGAGCACGGCTGCGTCCAGCCTGGGCTCACAGAGGTTGTCTTGGCTCTGTTGCCTGGAAGGATGTGAGTGTCCGAGGGGTGTGACAGTATTTCTAGAATATACCACTCAACTTTTTGCTCTGAACTTCCACTCCCATTACAGTCTCCTGAAATGCCAGTCAGAAAAGTAACTGTTTTCAGAGCTTTTGAGCATCCAGTGACTTCAGTGACAGAATTTGCCTTCTCCCAACTTGCATTAATCAAGCTGTAATATCCCAGGTGGGATGTGACTGTGTTGCGCCAAGCTGGGAGCCCTCCATCCAGCAGAAGAAGCTCCCAGACTGCAAAGGCATCTCCCAGAAGGGGTGGGCAGGAGCCTGGAGCTTGAAAAAGATTAAAATCAGATGGGAAAATAGAACTCGTTAACATATGGGGGAGTGAAGACTGGTCTTTCGGGTCCTTTCCACTTCTAACATTTAGAGTTTTATCAGCTGGCAAAACCCTGCACCCAAGTTTGGCCACACTGGACAGTTGTGTGGGAGTTGAAGCTCCTTGCTGCCAGATGTGTCCACAAATCCATTCTGCTTCCATGCGGTGGGGTGCTCTGGGGCTCTTTCCTGATGGTACCGACTGAGAGGTGGCACCCAGGCTTCAGAAGGTATCATGGGAAGGACCTTGAGGTGACCTGACTCCAGAATAGGTGGGGTTTTTACTTCAGTTTTCCTTCCACATTGCTAAGCTTAGAGACAGGCACAGGTTCAAAGTAAAACCGTCTAGGACTAGAGGGCTTTGAATAAGTGGAATTGGCAGAGAGCGAAGGGAAATGGTAAAACATATGTAGGAACGCAAGTGAAGACTTCGGTGTAGGCATATTGGGAAGCCAGCTTCAGGACACAGTGATGAAGTGTCTTTCACAAGTAGTCTGCTCCTGCAAAGCTTAAATCAAGCAGTTCTGAAGTTCCTGCTGAGAGACCCCGAGCTTCATTTGTCAGGAAATTTAACACTTCCAAGGGCATTTGACTTGAAAAATGGGAGCACTTATTGTGATTCAGGCCTGGCATGACATGGTGACTGGTTTTTTTCTGTATCTCTGAGGCTTTCTGTGCTTTGGAGAAAGCAAAACTTCTACTTTAGAAGATTTTCTCTGTTCCCGGAGTCAGGATGGATTATTTTGCGGGGACTAGTTACCTGCAGAGTTTTCCAAAAAGTAGAACAGTTTCTTCTTCTGAAATTGTTGCAGGTGGAATTAGCAGTGACTGTTTATCTCTGTCTCTGTGCGTTACCCTAAAGAGCATTTCCAGCTTCTTTTTCAGTATGCAGATGGACAAGGCCTCTAGTTAATCTTTAACTGAGCTATTGACACAAGGAATGGTGCCATTAAATAAGAATTAAGAATGTGCTCCCTACCTTTGAGGGAGTTTGTGATAGATTTCCTCATTTTATAATCTCATTCACTGCAATGTTCTCTCCTCAATCCTTTTCCTTGCATCTCAATTGAGATTTTGATGAGTCATAAAATTAATCCTCTCGTAGCAGCAAATCTCTTCTCTTCCAAGCTTTAATGTGAGGAGCTGTGTTTGCTGATGCCACATGCCCGTGTTCCTGCCTCAGTGCTCCCCTCGCAGGCACTGAGCCAGCCCTGTGCCCTAGAGCCCACCCAAAGGCATGCTCTCCGTGTGGGTAGAGGCCACCCCCTGTGCGCTCCGAGCCGCTGATTCCGGATTTGAGTACTTCTTGTTGTGGGCAAAAATGAGGAATGGGCTCGCTGTCATCAGGGACACCGCTCTTGAGGTGGTCCTTCCTATCTTTTGTCATCTGGGTTTAAGAAAGACAAGTGGGAAGACGCTTCTTGGCTACGAATCTCTTTCTGTGGTAGAGAAATAAGTCATAAAAATGAACAGAAATGGAGAGAAGCGGGAATGTATTTGTGGGTGTTTCCCTTTCAAAAGAATATTTCCCTGGGAAAAAAAAAAAATTCTTCATACGAAGAAATGACTGAACAGACTCTTTAAAACCCACCCTGAATGTGAGATTAGAAACATGAGGCAAGGCAGACATCTGTAGCTAAAAATCCCCACATTTTTAATAAGAGCTGAAAAGCTCTTAGGAAAGGGTTTGCCTCCCTCACCGAGGCAGCGAGGCTCCTGCACAGCGCTGACACCCGTTGCACCGCAGGCCCCAGGAAGGGGGATTAGTCTCCAAATCCAAATTTGCTATTAAAAAAAAAAAAGTTTATTTTAATAATTCCTCCCTGTGAAACTCAATGACAGCTACATCTGAGAAACCTTCAGGGATAACTCCAAGAGCGCTGTTTCTAAGTCCCATGAATCTCTCTGAAGCCATTTCTAAGGAGGCTATTCTGGCATTTTTTAAGGCAGCACCAGCTTCTCTGGGTTGAAGCAGCCTGAACATGAAAGCGTCCTTCTGGCCTTTCGCAAACAAGCGGGAGAGAAGGCAGAAATGCATTCTCATTAAAAATAATGTATCCTTTCTGAAAGCGGTAATTAGACAAGTTACCAGCAGCAGCTCGTGTTGATCATTCAGAGACAAGTGCTTTGTTACTGGGTGGGAATGATTACGGTCACGTGCTGGGACAGGCTCGCTCGCAGGTTTTGTTGTTTGCTTTAAATCAGTTCTCGATCTCCAAAGGAGCCTCTTCGAGTGTTGTGCGAGCAAAGGCTTTTATAACATTATTCATTATATAGATAACTGCATAAGGAAAAGAGTTTTGGTTTAGAAACAGGCACATCCACAAAATTGATTTAACTAGGATTTAATTAGGGTTTACTTCGGCAAAGTTCTGGAGCCAAGGAACATCCTGTATTTATTTTTAAACTTATTTTCTTCCTTGAATTAATTGTCTTCCAACCTTCTATAAAACAATTCATTGCTTTATTGGGAAGATCTGTTCTAGAGAGTCCCTGGAGACTGACTACCTTTTTGTCACCAGTTTAGTATCTGAGTCATTTAATTTCCTTCCATGGAGTTATCTTTGATCCAAGTGAGCCGGATCAGAATTAGCTCCTTCGCAAGAAGCTGCGCGCAGGAGGCGGCCGTTCCTGAAAGCCGCCGGGTGCCTACTGAGAGGAGGAGCAAGCTGCCTGGGCAGCAGAGCAATTGCTTTTAGGACACGTGCCCTGAGCCAAGGTCAGAAATACCCACGCGCTTCCATGCCCTACAACAACAGGTTTTCCAAACCCTCCCATCCTGACCTGCCCCACTGCTGCTCCTCTACGTGCTTGACACAGATGCGCTTTCCAGCCCCTGTCGTAGAAACCAGCCCCGATGCGACTGTCCCAGACCATTTTTTTGTTCTGCTGAAATGTCTTTCCCATTCTAATAAAGCTCTCCGTGAGTAGTGCCCCGTGTGGGCCACGCGGTGGTGTTCACCCCCGGTAATTCTGCAGCCTCAGAAACCCTTCTGCCATGACCCTCCTGAATGAAGAGTCACCCACTCAGATACGAACCATCCCATTCCTTAATGCCCTGAACTGGTTGGGAAAAGCCCTTCTAATTAACACCCCATCCACTAGTAACCCCCTTGCTTCTCCCCTACAGTGGGATTTTATATGTCTGGCTTTTGGTCTTCCACTAAAGGTTTTAAGTTTGTTATAAAGCACCGAGAAGTGTTAATGGCTGATAGACGTCCCCGGCTAAATTTCTTTCACTTCTGTCACACCTGTGCCACAAGAATTAAAAATTAGACCCGGGGATGCTGCTAGTCCCTCCCAGGACACTGCTCCTCTGTGGCTCTAATGCTGAAAAACGTGACTACCACCTCTTCTCCCACTAAATTCGATTAGCTCCTGTTTCATAATGCTCCTGGAACATGTACATTCAGTGTAGGTAACAACGATACAGTAGCCAACGTCTAGAGGCAGTAATATTTCATCGACTAAAATAGTAAAGCATATGCAGGGAGAAAAAGCTCTAAATAAACAAAACCACAATCTGCTCTTATAAAAATATATTTGAATAGTATGTGCACAACAGACTGGGTTCCCCTCAGGGCATTTCCAACATTTCTGAGGGTTCCAGTGGGTAACAGCTCTGAAATGTGACATATTTTCAGCCCTAAAAAACTCAAAGTCATAGTAATTACTAACTCTTTTCTTTAAGTAGAAATATATTGGCATCGGATTATATTTTATATTATTTCTAAATGGCAGTAGTACAATGACAGTTTCAGCTGTTTATTTTTGGAAGAGAGGAGATTATAGAAGCGATGCTGGCGCTGACCGTGGCAGGGCTGTGATGGGCGGAAGGTAACCTCACCTCTGCCGGTTGGGCAATCCCTTGCCTTCCAGGTTTACGTGGTACCAAGCCAGGATGACACGAGTGATTAGAATCAACCTCCAGAAGATCCCTGCAGTAATACCGTTTGCAGTATCAGTGAGGCTCCCCGTAACCGGGTGTTTGCAGTCCTAGAAACCACAATAAGTGGTGATTAATTGAAAAAAACCCAACAGAGGAATGGAGTCTGATGCTTCAGGGACACGTTCAGTTATGACTAAATCACAGTACTAATTTTTTAATAAGTATGCAAAGTATGTACGCTTCAAGGAGGGAAAGGAAAGCTTAATCCGAGGCACTCTAACTAGGGATAATGCAAAGAAAGGGAGCGTCTACACCAAACGCCAGGGAGAATTGCTTGACAGTGAACTGTATTTCCATTAATTAATTTCTCACAGGAAACCGTAGGAACTCTATTACCTGAGGTGCTGGGAACGAACGGGCAGCAAGCAAGCCGCGCTGTGCTGAACCCGCCTGCGGGCCCGGCGACAGCGACTGGTGCCCTGGCAGGTGCAGCCCATGGGGCATTTGGCCAATATTTCCTTGATCAGGAAATGCTGATTCACCACACGCAGAATTTTGGCTTTCTTTTGCGTTTCAATTGAGCATGTTTTAGTTTCTCTGAAAAATATCAAGTCCCGCCTGTGATTTGGAGAGAAAACCTCAAACTAGAAGTTGTCTGTGTGGTTCGGGCTTGCACTGGGAATACCACCGCTCAATCCACCGCGCGGCCGCATCTGGAGTAACGCTCAGAATTCAGGGTTTGCAGGTAACACCACCAATCTTAAAAATGAACATTTTTCCCCTTAAACCAAGGCCCACAGTGTCACGGTGTTAAGGGTGCTGTATAAGTTTGCCCTCATCCTTTTCTTTTGATGAAGCTGTTTCAGCTCCTGGCTGTTTAAGCCCACTAATGCTGCTGATGCTGGTGGAAGTTTATCATCTGAATAAATTATATTCCTAATATAGCAGAGTGTGTGCCGTACTGGGGAATCATATCCTCTTAGAAAATGATGATTAATGCAGTCAGAGCCTCCTCCCGTTAGGATCTCTCAGACAAGTGTTCCCGTGTGCTGAGCATCCCTTGGCTGCCGATGGGAACCCGGGTCAGGCGCTACGGCACGTGCCCAGCCCCGTCCCCGCGTGCCTGTGGTCCATGTGTAGCAGCTCTCATCCCTTGCTTTGCCGTGGAGGGATGGCGAGCCGCAGACACGGCGTTAGCGGAGTTGCGGGCAGCAGCTCGCAGGCGTGAGGGCCACGGGGCCGATGCCGACAAGCGCTGGCTCTGAGCAGCCGCAGCCCCCTGCCATATCGTGGCCTTGGCTGTAGGCATTTTGTTAGGCCCTGCCGTGATTATACACTACCTCTGCGTGACTGCTCTTGGCATCACGATAGGATACGCAAACAACATGAAAAGGAAAATAAAATACCTTCCAGCACAAAATCCTCAAATTTTCCAGGGAAACATTTAATATGGCTGAAAACATCTGTATTTCCAAACCTTTTCTTCACTGGATGTACTCTGCCCATTGAAAGGAGCTACTGCCTTTTTCCAGAGGGACCATTGACTTTCAGTGACTTTCAGCACCCACCCTGCAGATGAGGGTTAGAATCACACACTGGCTCGACAATGTGGAAAGCATTAGCCGTGGTGCCACCGGCGAGCTGTGCCGAGCCTCAGTCGCGACCAGCAGCCCAACAGCCCGCCGTGCTTCGGGGCAGTAATTACACACAGAGAAATCAGAGGCTGGACTCCAGCTACACACCAGAGCCGTTCGCTTTCTCGAGTGCCCTCCGTGTCTGTGAATTGTATTAGCAAAGATGGAAAAAAAAACAAAAGAAAGGGCCTGATGAAGAGGGGGGGCAGCAGTGTGCCCAGCAAGCACCCCATGGCTCTCTCCCCAGGTCCTACTTGCCTCCCCATGGATTTTATCTCCAGGCCTTTCTCTCAGAGGGAGCAGAGATGGGCTCCATTAAAAAAAAATGCATTAAAGAAGATATCTGTGTCCATGCCCTCTTCTGATTTTGTAAGCTGAAGCTCCTGTAAAGGCAAAGAGTGACTGAATATAAAGAAATCATTTTTGCATTACAGAGATTTGATTCCTTTTCCTATTCCCCTGCTGCTTAGTGCAGCAGAAAGCTGCTTTGGGCATTAACATGCTTTGAACACTCCTGGAAGCCTGGGTGAGGAGAGGGGTCAGGGAGGGAACATCAGTAATACCTGCTGGAAATTACAAGAATTTTAGTCTGATTTTTCCTCGTCAAGATCATTGCAAGGTGTTGACTTGCTGAGGAGCTTTGAGGAGGTGGGGAGGTAATCGACGGCTGAGTTTTCACCAACTTGCCCCAGGCTCTGCCTTTGGAGGTCACGAGGTCCCAGGGCCAGCAGGAACCTGCAGGATGCTGCAGTGCATTTTGCTGAGACCTTCCTGCCTCCGCCAAGGATGGAGGTAAGTCCTGGACCTTGCAGGGTGCACAGCACACGGGCCCATTCTGTGTGGCACGCCTGCTGAGGCTGGCTGTGGATTGAGACCCACATCAAGCCCCACATGAAAAAAATGGATAAACCCAGCTATTCTTGCCTCCTAGTTTCTTCCTGGTGTCTTGCAAAGCGGCGAGGAGGCAATCAGATACGCAGGGAGGAGACGTCCCCCTTCAATTCCATCTCAAGTGACACAAATGCCAGCAGAGAAGGAGCAAAACCAGACCAGAGCCTAGGGAAGGATCTACTGCCGGAGGAAACGTGGCTGAAGGCGATGCCAGGAAGGGTGCCGGGCGAAGGAGGACGGGAGGGTGTTCGCAGGGAAGGCACGGGCAGGACAGATGGTGCCATGGTGCCAAGGAAGTGTGGAGGAGGGAAAGCACCATCTGAGAGAAGTGGGTGAGCGGGGAAAAAGCGTGACATCGGTTTGGGTCCTTTTCAGCTGTCCAGAAGCTATAAAATACGTGCCACATTATGCATGATTTCATTGTTTCTTAGCACTGGATTGTATCACAGTATGTTTTGTTCCACTTTAAATCCCCATTTCCTGGAGTCATGTGAATATGTGGACATGACAGGCAATCAAATTCAGCAAGTTGTTAGTGACCTGCTACACATTTAGCGTGTCTCTTATTTACTAGCGAGCTGGGCAGTCTCCAGCTAAATGTTTTCTGGCCAGGAATTATTGTTTTGTAGAAACCTAGTGTGCTGAGGTTTTCCTTCTGGAAATAAAGCTTCCTGAGAAGTCTCCAAATAGCCAAACCATCCCGTTTCACATTTCTGGAGGAACGGATGGCTTTTCAGCTTAGACTCTTCTCTTTTAGGTTATTGCTTCCTGAAAAGGAAATCAAATGTCAACTTTTCATACTGACAGAGCAGCCGTGCCCCAGACTGGACCGGGGTGAGGGTTTTAACAGCTCTGAGTCCTGATGTTCAGGATAAACATCCTTTGCTGACGCAAGGCTGTGCTCGGCTGTAGGTCACCGAGCTACCTGCTGCCCTAGGGACATGCGCGTGAGGTAGCTCATGCTTTTCAGCTTGTGCTGCTATGTTTTGCTCAGAGATCCTGATTCCAGCATCAAGCTCTCCAGGGAGTTTGAGCCAGCTTAGATTCACACCAGTTTTCCAACATCCAGAGAAACTCACGTAGAGACCAGCTTGGGCTCAAGCTGAAGCAGAGCGAGGGCTCTGGGCAGCTCTGGGCTCCATCCCAGGTGCAACACACACACTGAGCTGCTGCAGGGACAAGGCATCTTTGAACTGCAGTTTGCTTCCAATCTCCACTGAATGACTGATTGATATGTGGATTAGAGAGATTACCCTGACCTGTCTCCTCTGATCTGAGGCCTTCTGAAATTCAATGAGAAGAACCCCAAGCCCCCCAGAGTCATTTAAAGGAGTGCTTGATCACTTAACACTGAATAATGGCTTGATTTGAGCACAGATTAATTACAGGCTTCATCTTTCTTGTAGCTGAGGTTGTCTTTTGCTTGGCGCTTGCATGGTAACTTTTACAGTAAGATCTTAGTCCATGCCTGGGCTCCAATACTCTATAAAAATGCCATCACCTATGGCTACTAAAAATGAGACTGATTGTGTTGGGAGCAATGCTTCCAACTTCAACAGCTGCTGATAAAGCGTCCTCCTCCTGTAAGGAAAATCTTGCATCGTGTTTTCTGCCAAGCAGGCTGGAAACAGCCACAGAAATATTAGTTTTTTCAATTCCACTAAGTCGACAGCAACTTTTCATGCAACTTCAGACGTGGGACGCAGCACTAAGCAGTCCCAAGTGGTGATTCTGTGCTCCTCTGAGATGCTCTACAGCAATCATGCATTACAGAGCAAAGCCTAAACCCTGTTTAAATCACATACCATCAATTCATCTCAGTTTAAGGGGAACAGACTATTAGATACATGCTGACACGCTGATTGCAAAATTATCGTTATTAATGAACGTGTTTTCCTCATTGCTGCGCTTATTAGAACTGTTTCTATTGTCTACATACAGACAGATCTTTCCCCCCGCAATCTTTGCTCTAAACCCCTCGCCTTGGCTCGCGATGGCTGACAACATGGGCTGTGTGCACGCCGCTGGGAAGGACGGCTTCGCAAAGGGGCTGTAAGTGCTGGGGTTTGTGCGCGTAAAGCACAGGTGACTTATCCAAGATAACTTGCAGGCATGCCTAGCAAACTAGGGGTGTTCCAGCTTTTACAGGGAAGTTCACCCATGAGCTGGTTTAAAGGTTGTCCTGAGAATGACCAAATGCTCATACAGTTCCAACTCTTGTTAGAAAGCCATTCATGTAGTCAATGATCTACTTAGATATCTTTAAATGCGGAAGGTAGTAATAGCAAGCACAGTAAGCAAAGTAAGCAAAGCACTCTTACATTTTCAAGGCTTCTAATTGTAAACCATGGACTAATGCAATTCAATTTGGGGAACATTTACGACGCAGGCAAGCTGGCTAGGCTGAGACATGAAGGATAACGTCATGCAGAAGGCAACATTTCAGAAATGCCTGAGGAGCGTTTGAAAACATGACAAAAACATTTCTGAGAAGTGGATCCACTTTTATCAGTGCTGCGCAAGTCTGGGAGAATCTGCAATGGATGAAAGCATCGTAGTGCCGAGCAAGAGAATAAAAATACACGTGTGAGAGTGCAGCCTCACGGGTTGCAGCCGTGCATGGGAGCAGGACTCAGGAATCTCATCCTGCTGCTGCAGAGACAGCTTTTCCCATCCATAGACTTTTGCTGGCATAAAAGGGACTTGCTGCCACGTGGGTTGTCGCTGGGAATTTCAGGAGTGCCTGAAGTATTTGTCAAGGCACTTTTGGATCAGCTCAGCCTGGCCCAAGCAAGATGAATAAATACAGCAGTAATGAGGTGCATGGGAAGACACCCCAAAGAGCTGCTTTGCTTTCCTTGGAGAGCTGCCGTGCCGTGCCGTGCCGTGCGGCCACAGGGTCCGAGAGAGGCCGACGTGCAGGGCTGGCGCTTACCAAGCTTGTCAAATCCCTTTGGAGCCAGCTGGTGAGTGCACATAACACACGCCCTGCAACAGAACTGGGGACAGGAGGTGACAAACCCAGTGCAGGGAGGGGACAGGCCGGCGCCAGCATGGCCAGGACTGCATCGGTAGCTAGAGACCCCTCCAGGACCGTGGTGTTGTACCCAAAATTCAGCTTCAGGTGATGACCAACTTGAAACAAATTGTTTCTCGGGCCACACTGTGGTTGATTTGATGGGACTCAGTGCCTCTGGGTTCCTTGCTAGCTCTGCACAGCTTTTCTTTTTCCTCTGGAAGAATCTTTTCTGTGGTGGCTCTGTCCAGGGCACCCACATAGAAATGCCACGAGCCGCAGATAACCCAGGTGCCGTTCCAAGGTGGGGAAATGTAAGGCAGGGTGTGATGTTTGAGTTAATCATGCTCAAAGAGGCAACCGTTTTGAAGAAAGGAATTGTCAGTGAGATAGAGCAAAGTCCCCACAAAAGTCATCCAAGGCTCCATAATGCAGACAGCTGTGAAACTTCAGATTTTCATGCTTGTACTACATTTCCAAAGCCGTTTTTGTGTCCAAGGGGCAGTTGTCATTTTAGCACGACAGACACACTGTGTTCGCTCTCGTGGAAATCCGTGTTTTATTCTTTCACCCGGCAGCGGTTTTCCTTCAACTGCAACAAAGGCTGCTCAGGCTTAAAAGGTAAAATATGACATTAAAACTAGGAAAACTCAGGGCTTTTTCTTGAAAAATTGTTGCAAAAAAGTAATTTGAAGGATTTGGGGCAAAATAGCCAAACCTGAAACGTTTCAGATGATTAAAATAAGTCTTTCAAAAAGGCGCCGTGCTGCCTGTAAGGGCTGGTGGGTGAATTGCGTGTGCTGCCGCCCCTCGATCGGGCTGGCCAGCACATCAGTCCTTTCTGCTTGGCTACACCCCTCTGCGGTGCCGTGACTCAGTTTCCCCAACCTGCTGGGAAACATTGCTATTAGATTGCACTGCAAAAGCGAATTTGTGAGTGTTTGATGGTTCTGGGGTTTGTCGGCTTAAATGGCAAGGTAAATGTGTTCGTCGCTAGCAAGATTTTAGTGCTACGAAGTCCTTCCTGAATGGAGAGGAATTTCATCCTGATAGGTATTCTCACAAAGCAAACAAAATACAGGTTTTTCAACTGACTGAAATCCGAAGGTGTTTGAATTTTGTCTCGAGGCATACAAAGCCAAATACACCTCCCATGGGCTCTGACTGCCAAGCTGTGTCTGTAAAGAATAAATGAGAAGTTTTATTCTTCATAATCTTGCTGGAGCTTGCTTAGGAGGAAGGGAAGTTCCCCTTTGGGACAGAGTGAGAGACAGACAGCCAGAGAAGTAACAAAAATCACTTGCGGAGCTGAGTTTGGATGCCTGTGAGCCAAACTCTCTCTGCAAAGGCTAAGCAATTTGACCCCAATTGCAAAACAGACTCTTCCTTTAAACCCGCAGTGGCTGTATTAAAGCAGGCAGGAGGATGAGAGCGTCACCAGCATCCACCACATCTCCAAAGGAAGGGGCAGCCCCCTGAGGGGTACAGAAAGGAATATTTTGCAATGTTTAGGCAGCAATAAGTCCCCTGAGGTGTTTGGTCACCTCAAAGCTCTGAGTTACCTCAGTAGCTTTTCCCTTTTTCCTCTTCACCAGCTCCTGCTCCGCAAAGGGAAATTCATCTTAGTTAGGCTGAGCTGTAAAATCTAACGAGTTCTCTGAGCACGCACAACAGTCACCATGCACCGTGCACAAATACATGTGTCAAATATGTACCTATGTATTAATTTAATACATGTGAATGTATATGTATGTGTGCACATCTATATATATATAACAAGCTATACCCCAGCTTGGAAAGAGGGCAAACCGGTTTAAGTTTCTTTGTCTTTGCTACTCTACAATCTGTTTTCATTCCTAATGGCAGAGGAGAAATATGGCTCCTGTACCATGAGAAGAAGGAAAAAAATGCCTGTGTCTAATCAAGTAATTCCTTTGTCCCTTTGCAAAAATGTGCTTCACATATCGGGTGTAAGATTATTTACCATCATTGTTTTGTCAAGGAAAGACGAGGACAAAGGACCCCTGCGTAACGAAAGCCCATCATTACTGACTGCAAAACAAACCCCGAACATTGGAAACGGGACTCTTGTTTGCAGCTTTTGTTAGATTTATTTTTTTAACCTCTGAAGCAGCACAGTCCGCTGTGTGCGCCGATGATTGTGTGTGCTTGTGTCATATGCTGTGCGGGCAACGTTTAACACTAATGAGAAACAAAGAATTTCTGCAATCCCAAGCAGCAGCAAGTGAGCTCAATTAGATGTCTGTCTGGCCGCAGGAAACAGATTCTATTTTCTTTGTACTGAATAGACACAAGAGCCTTTGTCCCGTCTATACAACGTGGACGTGGAAGGCAATCTGCTTCCCAGCCAGGAAGAATTGTACTATAATACACTATTATCCAGGAACATCACTCCTCAACTGTAAAGTTATCGATAATAAAATCCACCTTCCTCTACCATTGTTCCTTGTATTCTAACATAATACTTGTTATTTTTATTATTGTTGTTACAAGTACGTTATGAAAGATCCGTTTGTTGTCGTGCTGGCAGGTGTCCCTTTGTATCTCAGGAAAAAGTTGTATCCTCAAAACTTACCCTTACTCTTTTCCAAAAGGAGACTGAACGGGGTCGGTTTGTACCTCTCACATCCCCGTCGGACAAGTCAGGGCATGGGGTGCTGGGGCACAAAGAAGTTGTCCTTATGGTTTTAAGGAGGGTGATTTCTCCCAGGCGATGCTAAACGGGTGGCGAGGCAGGAGGTTGGTGCGATGGGGTGATCAGGCTCATTCCGCCGTTAGCAGAGAGGTTGCAGAGGGGCAGGAAAGAGGCTTTGCTGGGCCAAGCGCAGGGTAAAAGCTGCGGTCGGGTGGGACACAGGACAGCTCTAGGATGGCACAACATATCCAGGACACGGGGTCACTCACTGCAAACTGGGCTGGCAACGGGGCTGAGAAGAAGGGAAAGAAAATTGGATAAGGAACGAAAAGGATTCAGGAAAGCCCTTTGAGGCTGAGCTTTGGTGCAGATGGAGGAAGGCAGAAAAAATGTGGTATTAAAGATGAGGAACTATTGTAGGAGGAGGATGAGACCCTGGAGCACAAGGAGGAGCTGAGGCTGCGCTACAGGGAGCCGGAGTGGTCACCTGCAAGGCCATCTGCAGTTGCGGTGTCTCTAAAGACTCACGGTTCCTTTTTCAAGCAGGGAGACCTTCACGTTACAGCCTAGACAGCAGTTTAGGGAACAAACCTGAGCTCTTCATCTATGACATGAAATGACTTCTCTGTATTGACAAGACAGACCAAGAGGAAAAGAGCCATCAATCAGCCATAGCACCAGGCAATGGAGAGGAGCGGCTGAGGCAAGCTAAAATTATTCTGGAATTAGGGAAAGGCCTGTGATATTCAAAGGCGAGAGAGAGAGAAATCCGCTGCCAGCTGGGATGAGATCTGGGGAAAGCAAGGGGACTGCGGGGATTCGGCTTTGCCTGACATCCAACAACGCCTGCGGAGGAAGTGCAGGTGCAATGACATCCTTAACGGCCCTCAGAAAGAGGTTACATGTTTCTTTCCCCTCAGGTCTTTCTAGTGAATGAAGAAAGAATAAGTGCAGTGGTACAGAGAGATGTGGGGCTCTGCCCGCTGTGGCGGAGAAGGTCAGGGCTCACGGTGGGCCTCGCTGCAGGGCCCGCTTTGCAGAAGGGCTGGGGGAGCGGCTGGGGTTTGTAACACGCTCTGTGCTCGGGGAGGATGAAGAAGCCGGGCAATGTTCTCTATGAATAAACATTATTAGCGCAAAATGCAGAAATCTTGAAATATTACGCTTGAGAATAAAGGTCTTTTCCAGCCTTGAAAGGACAGGTTTTCTGCTAGGGAAGATGCTGTTGTCATAATGTCATCAGGCAAATTTTACCAATGCATTGTTTACTACTGAAAGCAAACAAAATCAAACTGATTTGGAAAAAAAAAGTTTCAAACTGAAATGATCATTTTGCTGTACTCAGAAGACAAATACCTTGTGCCCTCTGCTCTTCCCGCTGACCTGGGAAGAGAGGTGGCCGGGGCAAGATGAGGGTGAGGAGAGAGCTGCCACATCCTCATCGTCTTTCTCTCGGTTTCTCTTTCCCTCACTATCACACATGAAAAAGGATCCGTGAGATGTACAGCCCCCCAGTTGTTTCCCCATCCCACCCTATGGCCCCACCCCGCATCCCTTCCCCTGCAAAGCAGTGTTTGCCCATCCCAGTTCATGCTCAGCCCTCCTCCAATCAATCCAAGAGCCTCGCTAAAACCGGGACTAGCCCGACAGGGCATAATCACTAAACCTTTGGGGAACCTGATGGGCCCAAAGGGTGAGGAAGAAGCTTTCCCAGCTTGGAGAATGGGACTTGCTGCCTTTAAATAAGCAAGAAGAGCGCACGGTCCCATCCCACACAGACAGCTGGCAGGGAACAATTACAGCGCGATTAGAGCCGTGTGCTCTAGCTGGAAGGCAGTTCAAAACAACACTAACAGTCTTTCCACCACTCACGATTCAACCATAATACGCATGTCCAAGAACACAATTTGCTGGAGCAGAAACAAACGCTCTGTAAGAGAAGGCAGAGAGCCACTTATAAAGCAAAACACTTGTAATTATCGTATGCAAATCAGCCCAACTACAGGTTGCGCTGGGTGCATGTGCATTGCCTGGTTAATTTGGGAACAGTTCAGTAGTTAAAAGTGAACTATAAGGTTCTCATTATGCAATTAGGACTTTAGTGAAAGACTCATTAATCTGAAATGCAATTAGTCGGGCTGCTGCTGCACAGAGTTCAAAAGTGATTTTGCTGGGTGGTGGCTTTGCTGTTCTCGTAGCTTTGGATGAGTTATCTCCAAATGCTTTGATAGGATCTTCTCATTTCAGGCTTACAGAGACCCAGTTTGGAATGATACAAACACGAAAAGAATGCGGGTTTAGTTCATGTTAAGCTGCCAGCTGCTCTCTTACATCTGAATTTTCTGTTTCTTCTAATCTCTGCTGTTTGTCCCTGTGGGGCAGATTTATATCTAGTGCTTAGAACCAAGGGCTGATGTAATGGCACTCGCATATCACATTATTTCTAAGGAATGTGCAACCAGTCACGACTCTTGGGTTCAGTTATCAACTCCACCAGTGGCTCTTGGCACGACCTTCAACAAGACCAGCCCAAGTATGTTATCTTGGCATCGTAAGCCTGGGGAAGGAATGGAAGGATCGGCACGATGACTGCGTAAGGCAGGCTTCCTACCCCAAAACCTGAGTTACCGAGATTACAGAGACCAGACAGATCATAAGGATCTGGGTATTATCTTTGGTTTTACAGCATTGTCGAAGTAAATCATTCAATTCAGGTCCTTCAGGAATCCTTTCTGTGAAGCTGAAACTGCACAAAATCTCCGTATTGCACTCTAAGGCCTTTCCTGCAAGAGGAAAATGAGGCTTCCCGTTATTTCTGTCCCAGCTTATCCACAAATAGCTCCTGTGCTGGCTTTCTGCCCAGGGTAGGTCTCACCTACCTCGCTCACAGGTAAACCAGGCGTTTTAATATGTCCCAAGCCTACTGGGTAAAAGGTGATTTGAGAACATAAGAGAAAAGGCTCTTAAAAAGCTACAGCTTCCCCTAGGTGAAATATTTTGCCAAACCTTTTCGTCTCAAAAAGGATTGAGATTCAGCAGCAGCCAACTGTTCCCTGGATGAATTTCAGCCTTGCAGAATTGCCTGTGACACACACAAACAAAACATCAGAAAAAGTAAAAATGTAACAAATAAACCAGTCTTTGGTTAGAAACTTCCCTAAGTTATATTTACACTGTGATTAAAGAAAATACTGGGCTTCAAAATGGAATATTTTGTATCAGAGCAAACAAAAACCCAAAGTTTACTTTTTCCAACTTCCTTACTGACCAGAAAAGTTCCAAGGATTTGAGTCTTAAGTTGACCCAAAGCAAATTTTTGTTTGCTTATTTGTTTGTTTGAAAATGCCAGAGAAGCAAAAAAATCAATTATTTACACTGTTCTACCTAGGATGCACCTACCTAAAGTGTGCGATAAACAATTTGCTTGAGTAGCTCCTGCCAGGGAATGCAAAACCCTGCTGCGAAGGGTGTATGATGTGAATCTTGCTGGTGGGGCTGAAGAAGCGGGAAGCTGCAGCTGTTAAGGCTGCGACCTCATCTGGAAGTCACCATCCCCTACTCGTGGCCCTGAAACCGCCCTCAGTTTTCCATTCAAATACAAGTAAATATAAGTCAGATTCAGTCAGAGCTCTGATAAGCTTCAGGTATCAAAAACCCGGATCCCATCTCTGGTAATGGTTTGTAGAGGATGCTTAAGGGAAGTGTGTAAGTACAGGTCAGGCGTATAAAAATGCTAATGTCTCCCTCCCTAGGCATATGCAGCTCAAAGACTTTCTGAGCCAAAGGTTATGGAGGTCACGGAGGTCATTGCAAAATAAGATAGAGCAGTTTTGATCACCTTCAGCAGAGGTTTAATTAATCTGCTTGATTCTGCATGGAAACACATCAAGAAAATGCACACATCTTGTTCAGCAGCCCTTGTGGTTTTTCCCATAACGGACAGTAGGAAAAAGCAACTTAGGGCAGTGATTTTTTATACCATTTCAGTTCAGAACACAAATATATATGCCCTTATTCTCTCTTAGATGTCTACACAGGTACTTAAGGCACACAAAAAAGATCCCACTTGGGTAGGGCACCTCGGGTGGAGGTACCTCCCCCAGCCATGGAGCTGGGATTCGTCTGAGCAAGGGTCATCAGCTCCCTCGGGGAATCCCACCTCAAGGCCACTGCTGGTTCGGAGCAGATTTCCACTGGCTGCAAAGGGAGTCCACAACCAGCGGGTTTCATGTGCTATAACGAACAGCTAAAGCCGGTTCTCTCAAATGACCTCCAGCCGCAGCAATGAGGAACCCGCAGTTGCCCAGTGAGGACACCTGTAGCCTCAAAGCCCAAGAAATCCTCTTTGCTCTCCTAACCTGCATTTGTGTTTGGTTAGCTCCCTGCGTATGACTGCTTTAGGGGTTTTCAGCACGGTGACTAGAGTAGGAAAGGAGGAAATTCAGAATTCTAAGCAGAAAAAGCACCTTTTGTTAAACAGAGAGCCCAAGATCCCTGCAGTCTCACAACTGATACAAGCTTTGCTTTACAAGACCATGAACCTGAGGTGGTTTTGACTTAGCTCTCGGGCACGCAGTTCATACCTGTGATTTCCCCTTTGCAAACAGAGCTTGGAAACGTGGGTTTCTCCGAAGCCAGCCACATCTGCAGCTGGGATGCTGTATGCTGCATGCTGCACAGACAGCTCAACCTGGAAGGGAAGGCCCTCTCCAGAACTTTTATCACCTGAAATGTCAGTACATGATGACAGCTAAGCAGCTACACTGAGGAATCAGCCTTCCCAAGGGAGGTCCAGCTCCCCTTTCCCATGTGGCTGCTTTTGGATGGGTTGAGGGACTCCTTGGAGGTGCCGGTCTGAGCAGAGGGAGCGTGCTGGCCTTGCGGAGCCCCGCAGCCAAGCGCTGCTGGCTGAACCCCAGCCATGGGCTGCGGCTGTATGGAAGACCACACAAAATAGATTGAGTGACTCACATGTCACTTTGAGTGGAGCTTTCTCAGGATAGATCCACCCTGTCCTGACCTTGCCAGAGGCCAGGGCTGTCCTGGATTGTCTCCTTCAATGCTGGGCACCCATATTGGCCCTGTTCGGTGAGCAGACAGGGCACACCACCAGCTGCAGTGTCCTGCATCCATCCCACATCTCTGCTGTCTGCAGGCAAGAAAGGGCTCTGCCCAAGGGGACAAACTTGTTAAGATTGGACTTAAGCTGTTGTGGTTCAACCCCAACCAGCAACTCAGCCCCACCCAGCCGCTCGCTCACTGCCCGCCCCACTGGGATGGGGAGAGAATCAGAAGAGTAACAGTGAGAAAACCCCTGGGTTGAGATGAAGTCAGTTTAACAGATAAAGCTAAAGCCACACACAAGCACAGCAAAACAAGGGATTCCTTCACCCCTTCCCACGGGCAGGCGGGTGCTCAGCCATCCCCAGGACAGCAGGGCTCCGTCACACCTAACGGTGACTTGGGAAGGCAAACGCCATCACTCCCAACGTCCCCCCCTTCCTCCTCCTCCCCCAGCTCTGTGTGCTGAGCGTGATGTCCTGTGGTGTGGGACATGCCTGGGGTCAGCTGGGGTCACTGTCCCAGCCATGTCCCCTCCCAGCTCCTTGTGCCCCCCCAGCCCCTCGCTGGTGGGGTGGGGTGAGGAGCAGCAAAGGCCTTGGCTCTGTGCAAGCCCCGCTCAGCAGGAACGAAACCATCCCTGTGTTACCAACACTGTTTCCAGCACAAATGCAAAGCACAGCCCCGTCCCAGCTACTGAGAAGAAACTTAACTGTACCCCAGCCAAACCCAGCACACAAGCCTTTCACCTAAGGTTTTGAGCCATCCCTTGGAACGATCTCTCTCTCGTACTTCCATTTCCAAGCAGCTGCAGCAGGGCCTAGAAGAGATGTTATTTCATGTCATATTATTTTAGTAGCACCTTGGAGCTACAAGAAGATTGAAATTGCCTTTATGTTTCCTCCCAAAATGTCAGGCACCCCAGTGCACACACGTGGTGCGGCTGTGACCTCTCAGCTCAGTGCTCTCCAGGGAAAGCAGATGTGATTTAAAGGTCAGCACAGGAGTGTAATTGCCAGGTAGAGTCCACAATGTGAAAGCTGTTTCTGCAGAGGGATGGGGAATTGATTACTGGTCTCATAAAGCTTCCTGGTATGTCAGCATCATCTCCTGGAGAGTGGGGGTCTTTTTCATAACAGGAAGCTGCAGAGTGAAGGGTCAGTAAGTGAAAAGGGCAAGACCCCTCTCCTCCAAGATAGCTCCTAGGCTGACGGTGAGCACAGAGATGGAGGCAGAGGCAGGGTTACAGTGCTACAGTGTTTTCAGTGGAGCACTCAGCACCCATGCACCCAAGCAGAGGTCACCCACTGCCCTCGCAGACGGCCCATAGGCTTCCTGCAGGGAGGCGATGATGTGCTGCTGCTCCAGGAACGGCTGCAATACAGGCGTCCGTTTTGATAATATCCTCGGCACAAAATAGAAACAGCCCCAGCTGGCTGCAAAGAGCAGCGGCTGAGTAGGCAAGCGATGGAGGCCTCCCCCAAGATCTCCAGTGCTCCCTGCCCACCCCCTCCATGTCACTGCGTCTCTGGCAGAGTTTGTTAGCTTTATCCATGCCTGCCTGCTGGAGCCACGCGGTGGGAGAGGACCTCTTGCTTTTTCTTCCTCTGTATTAAGCTTCTGACCCTCTGTATTGTGCAACTGTGACCTGCACGCATCCTCCAAGGTTCAGAAGCCAAATGAAAAAGAAACGAGTGTTTGCGCATATATATGCGCATCTGGCGATAGTTTTGTAATGTTTGGCTACTATCACTACCCAGGGAGAAAGGGAGCTGACTTATGATCTTCTAAGTCTTGTGTTTGGCTTTACCATGTCTGGATCACCTGCAGTTGCTTATAGGAGGTTTTTTTTTTAGCATGCGTTAATTGAGCATTCCCTGCCTCATCATTAAAAAACATTCTTGTTTTGTGCTCCTTCCAAATTATCCATCTATCGATAATGTTCTCCAGTTTTCCCTGGAGATTCTTTGCCCTTTGCAAATGGCAGTTTTGCTCTTGCTCTTTCAAATCAATGTCATTTTTGCTTTGCAAGTGTCCTTTTTTACTTTTATTGCAGCACCCCTCCCTTTCCCCCTCCCAGTCCAGGGACTTTGCTCACGCTATACCCGGCGGAGAGACTACATGTGTCACTGACTGGTGGAAATTAAAATTCAGGGTTTCTCACTTGCTGAGGCCAATACAGAATTGCCTATTGCCACCTCTTGGTAGGAGTAAAGAACGGCAAGTGAATCCTGTCCCCTCAGAAAAGAGAAGGGTGTGATTCGGAGACATCCTATGGATGTGATTCTCTATTTCCCTCCACACCTGGGGATGGCAGCGTGGCAGCAGTGAGATCCGGCTCAAGGCACTGCTGTCCTTGGGTGTAGAGAGGTCCATAGCATCGGTGTCTGAAGGTCTCCAGAGGTGTGCACAGAGCCTTGTTGTTGGACTCGATGAGCTTAAAGCTCTTTTCCAACCTAAATGATTCTATGATTCTAGGTACCAATGTAGTGTTGGCATTCACCATCACGTGTCCGCTGCACCCTGAAAGCTCCCAGTCCTACGCCTCTGGGGCGGTGGAGGCCGTTCTGTTGCTATAAGGAGCTCAGTTGTCTCCCCAATGGGAGGACAGCATGTACCCAATGTGCTGACACAACACTTGCCTGATGCTGAGCCAAGTAACTCTACTCAAGAAGAGCAACCTCTTCTTATGGGCTTCCTCAGCACCATTTTCCTAAAGAAATTGTTGTGTCGGGGGACCTAGAGCACAGGGTGAATGTTTAGTTGCAGCTTATCAGCCTAAATAAATTCACCTTTCTGCTACAGCTGCCAAAGCACTGAACTAAACCTTCCTTTCCCATAAACGTCCCACATGAGTATCTGTGAATGAATAAATCATGGACTATGGATGGGAGATGGGAGAAAGAGCTGCATGTGCGCGCGCGTGTGTGTATGCCCGTGCCAGCGAGAGCGAATCAATGGAGAAGGAAACTCCTTCCTTGTGGCACTCACTGTGCTTTCAGGCAGCATAGGGAAGTTTTTTGGCTTTACTGATGAAGTGATACCTTCTGTTTCCAGACCTCAGGGAATGGTACATGATAATAGAGAACAGCTCTCAAGGAAATATTCCTTTTAGCTCTTTTTCTCCCTTTAAGCTTAAAAAGTCTGACTTTAGACACTAGAGGCGAAGGGTTGTATCTACAGTTGCATCATGAGGTTTCTAGTGGGAAATCTAAGGGTGATCTCTTTGCCTGCGTGCAGAGTCAGGGCTTGCTCTGGCTGCATCATAGAATCATTTCGGTTGGAAAAGACCTTTAAGACCATCAGGTCCAACTGTAAACCTAACACTGCCAAGCCCACCACTAAACCGTGTCCCTCAGTGCCACGTTACACGTCTTTTAAATACCTCCAGGGATGGTGACCCAGCCACTTCCCCGGGCAGCCTGTGCCAGTGCCTGACAACCCTTCAGTGGAGACGTCTTTCCTAACTCCCAATCCAAACCTCCCCTGGTGCAGCTTGAGGCCGTTTCCTCTTGTCCTATCGCTTGTTACTTGGGGGCAGAGACCAGCCCCCCCCTCACTCCAGCCCCTCTCAGGCAGCTGCAGAGAGCGAGAAGGGCTCCCCTCAGCCCCCCCTTCTCCAGGCTAAACCCCCCCAGCCCCCTCATGATTACTAGTAGCCAAATCCTCCTTGACTTTATTCCCACCAGCTTCAAGGGCTGTGTCTAGATCCTGTGTCTAGTGCTTCATATGCCCTGATGACGCACTTGCTCTTGAGTTTGGGAATTTCACCAGTTTCAAAGATATCCATGTTTTTGCAGGGCTTTAAAATGGCGGTGTATCAGACCTGCAGAAGAAAGTCAGGGGACCATGTGTCTTTGAAAATCCCAGTCCCTCAAATGAGTCAGATCAGCCAAATGTTGATGGTAGCGACTTGTTTTGAATAGGATTAGAGGGAGTCTTAGCTAAGATATTTCAAACTAAGATTTCAGGCTCAACAAATTGGTTTCTCATCTGACCAACTCTGTCTTTAACTCCAGGGCAGAAAATCTCCAGCATGAGCCATGGAGATCCTGCCGGCCAGGTAGAAGCAGTGGCAACAGTTTTTGGGCTATTAAAATTCCTTTGTTAGAACAGCTGGTGAATGGACATCCAAAATGGACCCTCGCCCAGAGAAAGCAAATTAATTTGAAAAGATGAATGAACATTTGCAGAAAATCCATTGCCGCCTTCTCCCCACCCCTGTGAGGATAATGGGTTTGTTCTGCCTCTCAGGACACACAGAAACACGCATCTACAGTTGATTTTTATTTAAGGAGACATTTTATTTCCGGTTATAGAGAAACAGCAGCAGCAGTCTCCCATGCCTGATTTTACAGAGAAAACACATTTTGCAAGGACTCTGAACCTTTGTTCCCTCTTCCTTGTATAAGCAGGTTATGTGTGCATGTTCCCTCTGCGTCAGAGACCCCGTTCCCTCTTTATATATTATTAATTCATCTGACATTCTGGGTCTGATTCATTGCAGGTTCTTTAATTCTCCGAGTTAGCAGTAACAGGCCGACAGCATCCATGAGGGGCTTCCTTGCTCCTTCCCCCCCTCCTGGGGCAGTGCCACCACCCTCTCTGCAGGCTTTGCTTTTTGTGGGTGCTTTGGTAGTTGCATTTCTTTATGGATGTGCGAGAGATTCAAAAGAAAATAGCGATTCTTCCTGCAAGTCTAGCGGAGATTTCCTTCTCCTGTATCATCCTTAGGAGTTCTAGTGCTCCTTAGTCGGCTAGGCAGGATCCAGTAGCCCTCACACAGGTGATTTGATGCCATTGTGGACATCCAGGCTCTGTTTCAGATCCTTCCTCGCCTCCAGCATCTGTAGGTGCAGGATACCCTGGGGCATGCTGAACATTGCTGGGGACCGTGCCTGAGCAGCTGAAGGCCACCGTGTCTCTCTGCAGCCCCACAGGCAGCCGTTTGGGCATACACACGCGGACGTGCACTCAGACCCACTCCTGCTGAAGCGCGGGCAGAGCTCAGCCCAGCTGGAGAAAAACCAGAAATTGTTATTTCCTCCCTAAACCTTCCCATTCTTTGTCAGGATGTGAAAACATCCAGATGAAATGATGGAATATCAATTCTTATTTCCAGAGAGGAACAAAAAAAGAGAGAAAAGGACAGGTCCTCTGAGGATGAAGCCATCTCTGGGCAATGCCGGTGACAAGATCTACACGCGCTTATGGTGACCCTCTGACCCACTGCTGCTTGTCTCAGCGGTGATTCCCAATAATTCCTCATGGTGGTTTTTGGAAGCTGCCTCTACTCTCATCCAAAACACCTCCGACTCCAACCGCCCTGTCCTTCGTGGCGTGTGATGGGCGCGTCACCCAGGCTGGGAGGGGAGGGGGCGGCCGAACCACGCCGTGCTAACCCTCAGGTGTTGGCCAGCGTGCCAGGCACGGGGATAAGTGACAGCACGAGGGCCATCCGCGACAGAAGGGGTCACGGACATTTTCCTGCGGTGGTTCTGATGGAGAGGATGGCACGAGATGTTAATTGTGCATTTTTAATTGGAATGAGCAGTGCCAGTCGTGCCCACCAAAGGAGTTTTCTCACTGCAGCGAAGTTCATTAGCAGCAGGCAGCGAGGAAATAGCTGTGCCCTCCGTGAGCGGTGAGAAATGTCGCTTTGATGAAGACGTGTAACCATGGGCACAGTGGGCCAGGACCAGCACCTCTGCTGTGCTCTTCACAGTGTAACGCCACCAACTTCAGTGGATCTTCCTTTTCTCATTGGCTTTAAATGAGTCCTAAATCCACCCACAGCAAATTGTTAATGAGTAGTGACAGGGCTGGGGAACCCAAACTGAGAGCATCGGCACAGTAATAGGGGTAAGCTGGAAAGCAAAGCGTCCCCTTTCCCTGCATGCAGCCATTGCACCCCAGCTCTGCATGCAGCCTGCTCCTGCAAGCGATGAAAGAGTTACAGCCTGGGAACAGCATCGATCCAACGCAGCGTCCAGGCACGCAGCCCCAGGCTTGTACCCCAAGGACAAGACATGAAAATGGAGCCAAGTCCTGAGGTTCAGGGTAATATTTACTAGAAGTCTCTCTGCTCCTGGACTTCTCCCAAGTCGATACTCATCATTTCCAGACTTGTTTGTGCTGTGGTCTAATCACTGTGCACCAGGCTGCCCTGCAAACAAGCTGGCTTCCCATCTGCAGGGCTCTGGGCGGGCAGCGAGGAGGATGTCCGTTTTGGATCTGGAGTCTTCACTTTTTCCTAGTCCCGAATTAAAGAAGTAGAGTGTGACCCTGACACAGCAGGGATGCAGTAAGAAAAAAGCCCAACACGCTGGCTCTTTAGCAGATTGTCCTGCTCCAGTGGAGCTCATAGGAGACCCTCAGAATGTTTCTCTTGCTCCTGGGGTGATGGCTGTAAAGGCAGCAGCGCTGCTTTGCTGCCTGCAGCCCAGGTTAATGCAGTGCTGGAACAGAGAGGAGCCACTAAAGAGAGCGCAGGGTCCTGTCTGCATTAATTTACTGGCAAGAAAGTCCAACACGGCACAAAGCAACCTCCAAGTGTGTGGTGCCAAATCTGTCACCCTGGGCTGGAGGTAGCCTGCGGTCCCTAGCGCTGTCCGGACAATGACAGCGGAGCGGTTTAGCTCCGTGGGGGATTGCTAACTGCCCACGGGGGACAGTCTGCAACGTCTCTGTGCCTGAGGGTGAGAAAAGCACTGACGTAGATCCAGGCAGCTCAGATTCCTCAAAGACAGGAGATCAACAGGAGAAAAAGGTGATTTCTGTCCCCAAAGCCTTGCGGCATGTCCCTACAGGGAGGGCTTTGTGCAGCAGCTCGCGCTTCAGTCTCAGAGTAATGCTCAGTAAAAGTGACTTCTTATTTAGCACAGCCTGGGCAGGACCAAGGCCACGGGGTGCATCTCTACTCGGCAGCACACAGCTGCACAGTGGCACTCTTCCCTGCTGGCTTGAGCATTCACATTTATGACCACACCTTTACCGAAAGTCCTTGGTCCTTTCTCTTGGTCAGGGCACAACTGGCCTCAAACCTCACGGCTCTCCTCCTGGCAGAGCTCCTCCGAGGAACATCTCAAAGAGAAAATCTGAGCAAAGAGGGCACAAAGACATTTCTGCTGCAGATATATTGCCAGCCTTTCTCTTGCAAAGCAGTTTATGATAAATATTACAGGCAAATGAAAGTCCCATTAGAGATCTGACATATATTGAACAAATCAAATACATACTGTTTCTCTGCATGAGTAATAGAAGGAAGACTGACCTTCTCCTAACTTCCTTCTTGGCGATACGCTGAATGCTTATTAGGTGTTTAAATATTGTATTTACAAGGAGATACATCTGCCTGTGATACCTCTGCTTATGCCTTGAATCCTGTTTTTAATTACGATGTCTATTTTTAGCCCAGACTCATGGCCTGGTGGATTCCCATTATAGACATGAGCTGTGGAAGGCCCTCATCTCAGGCTGTCTTGAAATGAGGACTTCCAATATGCTGTCAGCCATGCTCCCTAATTAGCACAGCGTGGTGTAGACTTATTTATTATTGCTTGCTTTAGAACAGTATCCAGAGACACTGCCTGAGTCAAACACACCCCCGCACACCACAGCACAACACAGAGATGGGCACAAACACATGCAGAGCCCTTTTAGTGGCTAAAAAATAAACACAGGTGATAGTGGAACTGAAGAGAAAGTACTAAAACGGGCTGTGAAATGGTTGTTTGAGGGATGGTGAAAATCTGAGCTCAAAACCATGTCCCGAAAGCTTGTGCTCATTTGCCACGTAACTTCACCCTGGGTTTCGGTGCAAAGGTCGTGGCACCTACATGGCCGCCTGATGTGGACCTCAAGCAAGGTAGGCTGAGGAGAGTAAGTGCTTGGAAAAGTCATGCAGACAACAGAAGGGGGACGAAGGCTGGTTTTTCATGCGTGCACTGGAGGTCCGCACCTGGATCCGCTCAGCCAGACGCTGCTGTTCGTGGAAGGTTTCTCCAGCCCTGGCTTGGCCAATGAAACATCCTTGGCCACCAGAAGCCACCCTCAGCTGGCATCCCCCTGGCAGGCAGGGGATGGGCTTCCCACGGACACAGCTCCCCAGTGACATGTCATCTGCTGAGCTGAGCAGCTCTGAAATGAACTTTTTGCCCAGAGCAAGATTTCTGGAAAGAAACGCAAAGACGGCAACATCCTGGGGACGCTGGGGTGAGGAGCACGTGTCAGCAGGAGCCCAGCCCTCTCCCCCGCCTGCAAAGCCTCTCTCCTTCCCTCCATCAGCACAAGCCTATTTTTCTATTTACCCTTTATTTCTTTCTAAGCATCCACAATGGCAATGCTCTGGCAGTATCTTTTAACAAGGACTGTATCAAGCAAAGGCTCGGAGACAGGAGGCTAATTGAGAGCTTCCTGAGGGACATTTTAGCTAGCAGTAAGCGGCATGAATATCCTTCAGCCTCTATTTATGCTGCAACATTAACAGGTGGGTTGATTTGCATTCTGTGCATTGGCACCAAGGGGAAGCAAGGGGGATTTTATGGGCTGCTCGTAGTGTTCATTAAACCCTCCAGCCCCGGTGTCGCTGCAGTCTGCCTTCGCCAGGGCTCGTGGTCCTGCGCACACGTCGCAAGCGACATTGCCACAACCCCCCACTTCTTCTAAATGAAGTGCGAGGTAGGTCCCAGCTGGCTCTGCTAAGGGGAGGGGAGAGTATCCCTGCACTTAAAACCAAACATTTACACAGAGCAAAGCCATTCCCCGGTAGAGTCTAGATGAGTACTTTTAAAAGCTGAGCTTTGTGTCTAACTCTTTCACATCCCATTGCAACCTTCGGAGGAAGCTGCTGAGAAATTATTGGCAACAGCAAGTCCTCCATGGCCCCAAAGGTACGGAGGCACTCTGAGGGCTTCAGGGAAAAGGAGAAAAATATTATAGATGACATATATGGTGTTTCCTCTGATGTATTTATATCTCTCAGAAAAAACTCAGGAGAAAACACAATTGCCCTCTGAATTTGTTACTGGGGTGTCTGCATAATAAAACATTTCACTGAAGCCAGAAGAGATTTAAAGAGGGAAGTACTCAGACTTCATAATGTGCTGCAATCGTTCCGCCATGGCTCAGTTCCTCAGCTGTCAGCAAAGCGAGCTCCTCCAAGTCCCACCCTGCTGCTTGCCTGCCTCTGCGCTGCTGCGAGCCACCGACGGCGCCTGCTGTGCCTCGCGCCCGGCTTTCGGGGCCAGGGACGTTGCCGGGCGGGGAGCCCTTGGCATTCCCCTCCGAAAAACCAAAGCGATTTTCTTCCAGGAGACACAAAACTGCAATATGCGGCTGCACTCGAAGTGAGCGACAGCTCTCGGATAAGAGGTGTTCCTGGGGCACAGACTCCTCGGCACGCCGCCGGCCTGCTCCGGCGCTTACCCTAACCACGGGTCGTGTGAGAGCAGCAGCTCTCCAAAATTAGGAGAGAAAACAAAACAAAATTCATAATAGCATTAGGAAACTTCTAATTTAATCCCATTGCCAAAGCCTCATCCTCCCTCCAATCCTTTCATGTTCCTGCTTAGTCTGTAAATAAGTCAATATTACTTAAGCCTTAGGCATCCCATGGTTTTATATATTTTATGGATCAGAGCTGCCCCACTGTTTCTTTAGCAGGCTCTCTCCTCAGCTGCTATAGGTAGCTGTTGAGATGGCGTGTCTGATGGCCGCTGGACACCGCTGGACAAAGGCCGCCCCATTTCTATGTGTTTACAGGGCATCTCGAGCCTGACCTAGCACTGGCGCTCCTCTGTCCTTGTAGGACGCGTGGGCTTTCAGCCCCAGCACTGCCTGGTATTTGGCATTTCAGGAGCACCCAGCAAATGCTTGGGGCAGAGTCCTCGTACATAAAACTAGCCACGACATGAGGGACAGCAGAATTTGTCAAGATTTATCAGACACAATCGTCTTGCAAAGACAAATGTGGGTGCTCTGAAATAGAAGCGTTTTGCAGGACCTTCCTGATTTCATCAGCATTTTCAGCAAACTTTACACAGCGCTTTGTTCCAAATGTGCTGAAACACCTGGGCATGACATGAAGCAGGATGGGAGCTCTGGAAAAATCCAGTATTTTGTCCAGCTCATAGACAATTCTGAAAAAAATTTAGCGAAAATGATTTTGCAATGGCTGTAGCATCCTCTCTGGACTTAAAGAAAAGAGTTCCCCCCAGTTTTGAGCATGTCTTTTACATGACATTTTGAAAAAGCCTAAATACTTCATCTTAAAAGGGTTTAGAAGGGTTTAGAGGGGAAACCGTACGAGGAGCGGCTGGAGTCCCTGGGGTTGTTCAGCTGGACCAGAGGAGGCCGAGGGCAGCCCTCATGGCCTCTGCAGCCCCCTCCCGAGGGCAGGAGGAGGGGCAGGGCTGGTCTCTGCTCTCTGGTGACCAACGCCAGGCCCGAGGGAACGGCAGGGAGATGTGCCAGGGGAGGGTTAGGCTGGGCATTAGGGAAAGGCCCTTCCCCCAGAGGGTGGTGGAGCCCTGGCACAGGCTCCCCAGGGAGGCATCACGGCACCAGCCCGGCGATGTTCCAGAAGCACTTGGACACGGCCCCCAGAGACACGGTGTGAATTTGGGGTGTCCTGTGCAGGGACAGGAGCTGGGCTCCATGGTCCTTGGGGGTCCCTCCCAGCTCAGGGCATTCTGTGATTCTATGATAAAAACGTAGACATGCCACCTGGGGTACGCAATTGCATGTGGGCAAGTGACCGTGGCTTCCTAATCCCCGCGGAGTCTGGGCTGGGGCCGCACTGACGGCGGAGGGCGGACGCGTGTCCTACCCGCCGGCCCACCGGCCCACTCCAGCCTGGCTGGGAGACAAGAGCGGTGAGGTCACATGGAGTCACCTACTCTGACGATGCCTCAAGGAACGTGCCTCGACTCACGGGAGGCTCTGAGGAGTTTTTGGAGAAAAACTACTGCCTGACATGAATTCAGTAAAAACCTTGGTGTCACTGACTCACCATCTTTACCACCAAAAGGCTCAGCCAAAGCTTCTCACCCAGCTGAGATATAATAGGCGCAATGATACAGCTTTAAACCTTCAGTCTTACCGAAAACAGGCATTCCTATAAATCCTGCATCCGGATATATTGGTCCGCTAGCACCTAACCAGGCATAGAGATGCTTCTCACTGGAGGCTTGGTAAATATTCTGTCCCCGGGGTGTAAATCCATTAGAGGATGGCTTTTTTCCTCCCATTAGCGCCTCAAGGCCGGCGGGCTGAGGAGTCGTCTGAAGTTCCTGCACCGTTGGTACGATGCTTAAGTGAGACGGAGATTTGCAAGGGATCCTCTGGGAGGCGGGAGCCCAGCTCTCGTGGGGTTTAGTCCTTCCCTCCTGAGGCTGGTCATCCAAAAGGCTTGTGTCAAAACAGTTATGGCACCTGAAAATTAAAGAAATTAATGTGGTTTCTGCATGGACCTGGGGAGTAGATGGGAAAGCAGCTCTTTTCTCATGTCAGATGAAGCATGTTTAGTCCCGAATCCTCAAAACAGAAGAGGACACCCCCGGGTTGCGGTTGTGTTTTCTGCCACATCACTTTTCAGGACAGAGCTGCTTTTCCAATATGACTGTTTCTAGCACATCAGCAACAAGCCTAAAAACATGTGATTAGAAGGAAAAAAAACAACCCTGGTGTTAAATTAGTATGGACTACCTTATAATTAATTTAAGATTAATGGGAACAACTGAGTTAAGATTCTGTAACGATAATTAGCAAGCAAATTACAATAAAAGAGAAGGGAGCAGCTAAAAGTAATTATAGTGTACATACATTAAGATCCCGCACTGCCTAGCAAAATAACACGTGTGCAGTGAGATAACTACACTGCCTTCAACCCGCGTGTAGCAGCACAAACAGCGGGGTATGAGCAACCCAGAGGCTCCTCCAGCATCACTGCTGGAGTCATACGGCCTCTGCCTCTGGTCGGGGTTACTATTTGTACTGTTAAATATAAACCCGGGTGCGGTACGCGTACGTAGTGCAAAGCCGGGGAACAAAAAAGAAAGAATTTCATTAAAGCTGCAAAGCGAAATGCTTCGGATATGAGGAATAGAAGATACGCTTTGCACTCTTCATTCATCATTTCCGCTCCTCACCTCTGACGTGAGTTATGATACTGTCTTTATTTTCATGATTTCACGCTGCTTTCGGGGAGCTCCTGCCTGCACCAGGCAGGGATGGACGCGGCTCGTTTAGAGAGAGCGGATTTACTACCTTGGCTGTCATTATGCTCGGTGTTGGTTCTCAGGCCTTATGCGCTTGTTAGGGGAAAAAAAAGACAGTTATTGTTATCTCCCGAGTTTCTTCTACAGTTCTCACTGTGCTTGTGTCAAGCATTTCATGAACGTGAGGAAATACCGTGGAAGGAGATGACACGCCAGGCCCTGTAATGGCTAATGGGAGATGAGAGAAGGAGGCAGGGAGCTGTGCAGAGCAATCGGAGCTTCTTAACTCTTGCTTTGGGACAGTTTTGTGTTATATTCCGTGATGGATAGTCACTCTCCGCAGTGTTTGTCACAGCCGTCTGACTTCGGCAGTCCCTGTTTAGATCCTTGCGCTGTCACGACTCTTTTCTGGTTACATGTGTGGCAGCGCCCAGCAGCGAGAGGTCCGCGTCCTCCGGTAGGCTCTCGAGCTGCTCCTGCAACAGACTCAAAATAATAACTTAGAGAGACTGAGCAATTAATGAAGGTCCAAACCAGCCTGGAGGGCATGGGAGGGTCAGCGTGATCGAATGGCGCATCCACTGGCCGAGGATGAGGAACCTCTAGTGCTGCTCCAGGCTCTGTATTTAGTTGGACTCACACTAGGAGCAAACCCCTTCACCGCTTTGGGCTCTTTCCAGTTGCAAACCTGCTTGGTGCTTTCCTCTTCGCACCAGATGTCAACAGAAGCCCCACAAACTGGGGCACTGGGTGCATCGCTCCCGCGCAGCCCCATCCTGACTGTGGGACGCCAGGGAAGGGCAGCTCCAGCCAGCCAGGCGGTGTGAGCGGTACTGAGTCACCTTCTCCCCCCTCCGCGGTGTCACAAGATGACAAAGCATCAAATTGGATTCAGATTTGCAAATTACAACTTTCGGTGCAGCTGAGCAGAACCGCGCCGCTCTGACAAATGAGTAAGTGGCTGATGTTACAGCACAGGTCATTTGTTAGGAAAGAAGACCGACCTCCCCCCCCCGCCCCCGGCCCCGTGGGTGTTTTTTTATATATATTTTTTGTTTTAGCATATCAGATCTTTGATTCATCGACTCAGACCACTTGAGGCACAGACAACAGTGAGAGTCGCATTTTAACTAGGTGAACAGAGCTGTTCTAGGAGTGGCCTCTTTTGAGAGGTTAATATTATAAATGCATCTTAAATGTCTAATACACAATCAAATGCCATAAAAATGGAAATGTTATGAGTATTGAAGCACAGAGGACAAAAATCATTGCTCATTGCTCTTGCCACCAAAGAATCCAACTGTAAATACAAGCTGCAAACTTGCCTGGAGTCATACTCCTGGAAATATGACGGAGTGAAACAACTGAACAGGCCATGCCTTCTTCTGTCCCCTTTAAGAACCGCTGTTAAGTGCAGAGCGGAGCCTCCAGGTCTCGATCACAAACCCCACAGGCTTTTATGGCCAAAGTTTGCAAGGGTGGTAGGGTTTCTCCTAGGTCCATGCTGCCACCTTCTTTCCAGGTCCTCGCAAGCATCACCGCCAGCTGCTTCCCTGTCCGTAGGATGCCCTTCAGCGAGGGAAAAGGGTTTGGCATCCCTCAGGAGCAATGCAGGTCCCACTGAGGGGAAGGATATCTGCTTAGCACATGCATAAGGAATGAACTGTCTAGAAAGTGCATGGCAGAGGCTATAACCGGTAAGCAAATGCATGATATGCTGTATAAGGAGCTGATTACACCTATGCAAAGGAGAGCTGCAGCTTGGATAATTACGTTTCAAGCTGATGGACAGCTGTTCCTGCTGTGCTGTCTTCTGATCAACGGCGGCTCACGGTTACGCCTGCCGCTTGCTCTCCTGCCCTAGTAAAGATCACGAGTGACGGATCGCGTGTTGACGCAGGGCTCTCCGGCACAGCAGTACCGCGCTGCCGGCCGGGGCGAGCCGTCTCGCGGCAAGTCTTCTGCCGGCTGAGCCTGTCCCAGAGGGGGGGTGTGGGACCCAAAATGTCCGTGCACCACCCGCCAAGCATCGCCTACGGCTATTAGCCGACAAAATGTTGGTCTTGGTCACCACCCTTGCCCTGCTGGCTTGGCTTTGGAGACGTGTTTCAGGATATCTTCCTAAACCGCCTGCTCATTTTTTGCCCAGCAGACCCAAACAAGTGGCTTTTTGTGGCCTGATTTACCAAAAAAAGGTAACATTTTTGTCATTCCTTGCAACAAAATTAAACTTGTGCCGTCCTGTTCCAGAGACCTGTCACCAAACACCATGCATGAGCACTTCTGCTGGTGCTGGGCAGGCAGAATGGGCCTGAGGGCCCTCAGCCTGCCTGGCCTTACACCCTGCAGAAGCACGCGGCTCTGCACACGCGTGTGCACCTGCACGTGTGTCTGCACACGCATGCAAATCTGCACCCCACCTTCCTGTCTAATCCTCAGCCCCGACGCAGGGGCAGAGTGGCTGCTCCCCAGAAGCCTCACGTGGCACCCACTCTTTCAAGGCAACAGGCTATTTAGGCATTGCCCGTTGTAAAAATGTTTCTGGAACCCAGGATTTTCCATAGTAAGCGAGAGTCGGCAATGCAATACCAAGTCCTGCCAACTGAGGCTATTTGGATTAAATTCTCTCACTAAAAATGACATTCATCTAACTGAAGTGGCTTGTAGTGAAGGGCTGGAGCTGACAACTATCCCACCCCGAAGACAGCTGGTGCAGAGAGAAGAGAGGCAGCAACGGAGCCCACAGTTATGTCAGTGCTCCATTTGCCATTTTCAGAGTAGAAAGTTACAGTCTGAAGAGCCCTTTTTAAAATTTAATTTTATTTAAATGAGTCCAATGACTATTTGGGAAGGAAAAAAGGTTAAATTTCAAAATTGAAACCCAACATGTTAATGTTATGAAAATGTAGGACTGGGATAGATGGGAGGTGAGTTCAGCTGCCCCCTTGGCTAGCTTCTGGGTTCAGTTTTATTAAAACCAGCTCAGCTTAGGTGAAATTTAGCACATAGCAGCATCCAGGGAACATCACAGGTGCCTTTGTAAAAAAAGGTCAGATGAAACTCCCACCTGAACCCCGCAGCTTAATCAGTCCCAAAGCGTGAGAACGGGTATCCCCTACCACTCCCTGCTCCACCAGATGTGCCCCGGTGCTGTCCTTTCCACGACCATTTCTCCAGATGCCTCCAGCAGACATCTGCCTTTGGCAGAGGCGTCAGCCCAGGTGATTCATGAGCTCCACCTCCAGAAGTTTGCTGCTGTCAAAGCCTGCAGAAGAAGGCTCCTGCGCAGGCTCCTGCACAGCAGCACCCTTCAGCCCTCCTCTCATGCGTGCAGCAGGCTTTGAGAGATAACAAATAGCTAGGAGGCAGCCTGAAGCTTTAAAGGAGACGAGTCAGTCCTGACTTATTGTTATTATCTCCTAATAGTTTACACTGTATTATTCTATAATTACTCAGTGAATCATGCTGACAGTTTGCATGTTTGCTGTTTCTGTGAGTTACTCCCATGCCTGCCTCTGAAGGCATCATTACTCTTGCTTGCAGAGGTGCTGCCCCGATGGGCCGTGTCGAGCAGCCGTCCCGCTGCCAGGCCACTCCGGGAGAGCGCGGAGGCACTATTTGCTTGGTTTTAGCAACAGTTTCTCATCTCTGTAAATAATTCCTTGCTAATTACGCTCCGACTGGCTGGTCCTTATTGAACAGCCCCATGAATAACAGAATGGGGAGTAAATCCTTATTTTAATAAGGCCAAGAAATATTTAATTCAACCACTGTGCACTAAATTAAGCAAACTTGTACCAAAGTGGCTGAGAGACGGAGCTCTGTCTCCTGCAGAGATTGCTTTGTCACCGTCTTTCTTCAGGCCACCGACGTTTTTATTGTGCCAATGCGGGCTTTGCTGGTGGCATCTCCACCGCTTTGCTCTGGGAGTCCCTCAAGTCCTGCAGTGACGGTGGCTGAAATAAAGAGCTGTTTCCCTGAGCGACTCGAAAAGCCCTCGTCACGCTGATAAAACATGGGGTTCATAGAGAAGCTTCTCTTTCTTAGCCTCCTCTCGCTTATTTCAGTGGCATCTGCCTTGCTCTGCAGCCAAACTGGGTTTGTGCCACGTAGGGCAGAGGCCAGCTGTGGGCACACCATTGCAAGGCAGCTCTTCGCTTCATGTTTTTATTGCAACTGCTGTTTTTCTTGCTAGAGTTCCCCAGTTATACTTTACCAAGCACTAACAGACACTGACCTGCTACCCTTGGCTGGACCCCACCCGCTCCAGCGCCAGGGGTGTGCGACGGCCTTGCACACGCATGCAGAGGGCTGATGCTCTGCCTGCATCCCCCGGGCTCCTGCTCTTTGCCGGTGCCTGGAGAAGCTGGTAGCAAAGAAGAGGTGCAGAGGCACGGGTGGCACCCGAGAGCGCAGCCTGCACAGTCTGGACTCTGCCTCCTTTCCACAGCCCTGTGTTTGCCCATCGCTGGTGTGGTGTAGCCCGTTGCATCGCCACTACCGTTTTCCTCATCAGCATTTTCTGGTGTGTTGTGACTTTTCCTACGTGCCAGGTGAGCATCTTCTTTTCCACTGGGCTTAACCTTGCTGTTTTGACAGAGGGCTTTGCGGTGGTTGTTAAACAGCTCAACCAGAATGACCCAGCAGCGCCCTGCTAATCACACACGCTCCTCTTGGCTAATTGTGTCTGCTCTGACGTAACACCAGGCTCCTGCTCGGCCGCGCTGCGGGGGAGGGCGGCTGCGGCACTCTGCTGCACCGTGCCGTGAACGGTTTGGCCTCGGCACCCCCGAGCTTCTCACTCCGATGCAACTGGGTTAGCAGCATGCTCCCTGCCTTTCTGCAAAGGCATCGGTGGTCCATGTTCTGGCCGGGCCAGTCGCCACTGTCACAGCAGGATCAAGCCCAATAAACGCTAAATGTAGTAGCCCTGTTAATGGGATGAAACCCTGAGAGCAGGAAAGCAAAAGGGAGTTTCACCATTGACTCAGCAAGGCCATGGTGTGATCCTTAACGCTCCTTGTCCTGGTTTTGGCTGGGACAGAGGTAATTTTCTTCCCAGTGGCTGGTGCAGTGCTGCGTTTTGGATTTAGGATGAGAATCATAAACACACAGATGTTTTAGTTGTTGCTAAGTGGTGCTACACTAGTCAAGGACTTTTCAGCTCCCCATGCTCTGCTGGGTGCTCAAGGAGCTGGGAGGGGAGGGGGCACGGCTGGGACAGTGACCCCAACCGGCCAAAGGGATATTCCATATTGTACCATATCATGCCCAGTATATAAACTGGGGGGGCTGGCCGGGGGGCAGCGATCGCTGCTCGGGGCCGGGCTGGGCATCGGTCAGCGGGTGGTGAGCAGTTGCATTGTGCATCGCTTCATTTGTATATTCTTTATCATTATTTTATTATTATTATTATCATCATCATCATCATTATCATTATCATTATTATTATTTTCTCTTCCTTTGCTGTCCTATTAAACTGTCGTTATCTCAACCCACGGATTTAACTTTTTTTTCCCCATTCTCTCCCCCATCCCATCCCACTGGGGAGCAATGAGCGGATGGCTGTGCGGTGCTTAGTTGCCAACTGGGGTTAAACCACAACAGTCACCCAGAGGACGGATCTGGCAATCCTTCCAGCACCGTGCAACTGAAAAAAAAAAGAGAAGGTTAATTTTTAATTATTTACACACCTGCACCGCGGTTCACCAGGGTCATCCCTTCATGTTTCAGGGCTTTGGTTCTCTGGAGAAGCAGGTCCAGGCTGTACCCGCTGCGGGTGGGAGGTCACCATTTCTGCCCTGCTTTGCTCAGCCCAGCTGCATTTGTTGAGGTTTTTACAACACTGCTCTGACTTCCCCGGCCCTCCAGCGCAGCGCAACGGGAAGCGACAAGCAGTTCTCCAGAAACCACATGGCCTTTCTGAGAGGCAAATCCTCCCTGGTCAACCTTTCTTCTGAGCGCCCTCCCCACCACTTGAGCGTGTGTACAACGCTCCTGAATTTAGCACATTTAGCCGGCTTAGCAATAGGTAGATCTCAGCTTGTAATCAGGCCCGTATTGTTTTCTTAACAAACAGGGGAATTTGCTCAGACTATCGCCCTTAAGGCGACTACTGTTTGTAAGGCAACTGAGAGATGATAATTATAAAAGCAAGCACAGCGTGTGTACACAAACCTAACTCTCAGGAAGCGTGGATGAATCTGGGGCGGATATGCCGCTGCCTGGATATGGAAGCCCAGAGTTATTCTGGTAAGTGATTCAGTCCCTTTTAAGATGCATGAAGCTGTTACTCACGATAGTAGCTCCGGGCCATGTGCTCATCTGAATTTCACCACCAAGCTCATGCGGGTGCATTAGGTTTACACCAGCAAGGAGGGAATCTGGTCTGCACCTAGAGAAACCTGTTGGAGATGAGACGATCCTGGATCGCGCTGAGGCCACTTCACATAGCTTTAGGCATGTATTACCTTTAAAGTCTCTTTTATACCACCAGAGAAGTCTATAGGGACCTATGCGAGGAGATCCAGCCGTACTAGACTAGGCAGAGCATAGCGCCTGTGTTTCATTTATGAGCTGCTGCACCCTGAAGGCTGAGCGGATGCAAACCCTTGAGGACAGGCTCCCTGGCAGCGCTGCGGCCGCGATCCCGTCTGCCCCCGGCACCGATCGTGCTGGGAAGGTTGGGTGAGCGCAGCCTTTGCCCAGAACAGCAGTTTCTGGCTCCTTGCTCCGGTGTAGCCCAGGCTGCACAAGCTCTGTGCTCTGCCGGGTGCACACTGGTCAGAGCAGCATCATCCCTCCAGCTCCTTAGTCCGGTAAATCCAGGCAAGCAGAAAGCTTTCACTGGGCTGTGGTGGGTGGTTGCTCCGGGCACTGGCTGAGTTATACGCAGGTAACAAGCAGCTGATTCTTGGCATTTTTCAAACAATTCACTATTTTATATCTTTATACGATATCAATTGAAAAGTACACAAATCTTTATAATGCTTGAACAGAGTGATTGATACTGGGTTATTCATAAACTCCCCATCCACACCCGTGCCTGTGAATCCCCTTCCAGTCTGTGCAAAACGCAGGGCAGTTGTTGCCGCAAGCGGTGTCGCAGGCATGTCGGGAGCCGTGCTCGCCCTCTGCTCCTTCCCAGGAGGCGACTGAGCAACCCAAGTTCCTTGTGCTCTGCTGCAAGCCCAAGAGCAGCCTTTGGCAAGCACCGCGGGTCTCGATTTTAGAGGTGCAGGGAAGGTCCCTGCGCATGTGGTTTGCGGTGCAGAGAAACGCCGGTTCGTTTTGTTTTTACCGACTTGTCACTGAGCTGAAATCCGTTTGCTTTCCAGCAGCCTAATGGGAAGCTGTTGGAGTCAGGCATGTCCCACTTTGCAAAGTCTGCACTCTTTGTCTCCAATGTCAGGAGCGTAGCGTAAGGCTATGCGAGTAGCTGGATTAAATCAGATCCAGAGTCCATCTTCTCCAATATCCTGTCTCTGATAAAAACATACGCCTAGAGAAGAGGATAAGAATACGGACAGCGTGTAACCGTTCCCCAAAACGTTTTGCTAATCTCTATCAGCCTGTGCCGAGTCTAGCAAAGCCAGAGGTCTATCTTTGTATTAATAGCTGATATTTCACCATGCATGATGTGGAGCACTACACTGTTCTGCTCGTTCTGAACCCTATCTGCTAATTCTGTTTGGCATTTCTGGGTGCACTCCAGACTCCAGGTGCGCTCAGAAGGGATCAGCCGGAGAGGATGACCTCCTAGCACTGGAGATACTGGTATCCAAACCAACCTTTTGCTGAGCACTGACAAGCATTAACACAATATCACAGTAAACTTCCCTGCAGAAGCAAAGGTGGGGATTAACTAGGCAGGACTGGCAGGGAGACTTGTAGCCCCCAGGCTTGCAGCCAAGGTGGTGGCCAGGCTGATGGCCAGGAAACGGATTGCACCCCAGCGCTGATTTGCTGCCCAAGAGCTGAGCCTCTGCACGAGAGCTTGTGGAGGACAAAGCGAGCTGTCCCAGGCTAGGCTTTCCAAGCACAGGATGCCAGTTTTCCCCTTAAAGTGACTCTAAGATCAATATTTTGAATTCTTCCTTCTTTTTCTAAGGTCAGCATCAGGTGTTTCCAATTATCACAAAGCAGCACCACATTACTTCATCCGGAAGAGCTGAAGAAAATAAATTGGAAATACTGATTATTTGTCTTGTGCAATTATTCTGGGAACAGTTCCCTGGGGACTTACTGCATAATGTGATGTCAATGAACAGAAAAAAAACCCTTCTATTGTCATGAAATACACCCACCACAAGGAACTTATTCAAGGGTTTTTAGTGTCCATGTGGGAATGTCTTATCTCAGTCCCTCTCTGTCCATCTCCGAGATGCGGTGTCACTATCCCCAGGGGCTAAATGGGGAATGCGGGAGGATGCTGCAACAATATTTAGGAGTAGCTGGAAGGAAAATAACCGGTCCTGCTTCTCCTCTATATCGTGGAAGGTTCGAGGAGGCTTTTTGGAGCGCAATATGCACATTTCCAGCTGCTGACTCCCGCTTATTTGAAGATCCATGACTGCCATCACCTTTCATGGCACCAAGGAATTGATCCTGGCAAAGTGGGGAAAGAATATGAGGACGTGTTCGTTCCCCAGATTTTAAAGCCTGGTACATTGGCACAAGAGCGATTGCTTCCTTGGATCGTGTTGTTTGCAAGCTTAATGGCAAAATTTAAAAAAAAAACCTCCTGTGATGTTGTTAAAACAACTCATATTCTTGCAGATATAAAGGAGAAAGTGGGGGCGAGCGCGCAAAAGGAGGGCGCAGAGGAGATCAGAAAGGGTTTGGTAGGTGCATTTCCAATCAGCCTTTCTCCATGGAGGTTTTACACCTTCAGGTGTACTGCTGTAAAATATCAATGCAGAGACAAAAAAGCCTCGACAAGAAAAAAAACATTGACGCACCATCTCGGAGAATCATCCAGTCCATTAACCATTGCTCAGAGAAGCACCAAAGCACCCCATGCACCCGCCTCGCGCTCACCCAGCCACATCCAAGGACTTTAAGAGTAGGAGAGAGTGGGAGAGAGGAATATGAATATAAATGTACACAATGTTTATGGGGACTGCTACAGAGGAAAATAAAAAAGACCAGGAAATTTCACCTTTGTGCCTTATTATATACCTGGAGCAAAGCCACTTCTCTTGGAGGGGTAAGAGAATCAATTCCAACCTTCCCCGAAAGCACTGAGCACATTTCTTCAGGGAAACTAATCCTGACAACACCTTTCTTTGTGGCACATCAGTCAGTCAGTACTTCCCTCCTGGAGGAACCTTCTTTCTGCTGCAGTTTTATTTCTTTGGGGCTTTTTCCATCTGAGAGCTCCCTTCATTTTGGCTTCTCATGGGATTATATTAAAGAAGAAAGCAGTTATTTTTAATAATAATTTAAAAAAAGTCTTCAGATGAGCCAAATGCTGAAGCCTACAGGGAAGCATTAATAAAAAAGTCCTGACTGGCTAGGATGGGAGAGGGACAGCTTGCCAGGGGCTGGATCCTGGCCTGGAGAGAGGCCAGGCTCGACCCAAGTCAGGTCCCATTGTCCTTCATGCTGTACCGGCCTGTGCCTGGAAACCTGCTGGTCTACACTAGAGAGTGGGGCAGGGAAACTGAGGCACAGAGCAAGGCGTGCAGCCTCACGTCTCAGAGCAGGAGTGATACCCCCAGTGTCCCTTCCGCGTGCCCTGGGGGCAGCTGGCAGCCCAACGAAGGGTTGCAGCAGAGCCCTGTGAGCCCAGCGGGGTTTTGGGGCCGCTGTCCCAGCTCTCCCTCAGCAGCCACCCAGCCTTGAGTGCACCCAGGCCATGGAGAACTAGGGGTGAGGGTCTGACACTCAGCTCACAGCTCCACTGGCCATCCAACCGCTTGCCTAGGCTGCTCCTTCACATGCCGCCATCCTTGGGTTTAACCTCTGCCACCAACTCTCCCTTACAAACAAGCCCCGAGGCCAGATTCATTCGGGATGAGAGCTACAATTCCCCCAGGCATCCCCAAAAGCTCCTCAGGAACTGCAGAGGTGGCTTTGCACAGCCCAACGAGAGGCACCTGCAAGGGTCCGCGTGAGGCTGGGACATTGCCCGCAACCAGACCCGCCGCCGGGGCGACGGTCCCGCACCCCGCGAGGTGTGACCCCCCCCGTGCATCCCGGTCTGCGCTGATGCCGGTCGGCATAGTAACAACATGCGCAGGGAATAATGGCTGGGTGCAAACTGCAGACACTTCCCTGCGTCTGACAGCTCAGCCCCTCTTCTCTTCCCTGCACAGCACCGGTGGCGTTTAGAGGCTTTTCAGCTTGCAGGGCCAAATCCTGCTTCCCGCTCCCTCTCCTGGGAAAATGTGCTGAGCCTCCCCTGAACTTCATAGAGAGAGACCTAAACTTTGCCTGCTGACAGCGAGAGCTGAATCCAGCTCTAAGTGTTCAAAGTTTCCCAGTGTTGGGTTTTGTTTTTTTTTTAAATCAATGTCATTTTAAAATTACATAACTGCAAAAAGCATCAGAAAAACTTAGGGATGGTGCTTCTATTTTATCAAACCTTTTCTCCATTAGTCTTCCCACACAACTGCTGTCACCCATTAGCCTGCCAAAGAAACGTTAGATGGATCCTTTCTGTTTGGCAGCTCAGCAGGTAGCACTTACCTGCCCCTCCAGCCAGCCCCGCTCGCATCCTGCCCCGCACCCCTGCGGGTACGCTGCACCCCTGCCAAGGGCAGCGGGAATATTAGTGGGGACAGTCTTTAACTCCGACCCACTGTCCTCTAGTCCTGGCCAAATCACAGTAAGAAGGTAAAAGCCCCGAAATTCTCTTTTTGCAGCAGCCGCTGGTGTCAGGAGGAGTTGCAGTGACCTGGGATTTCCACGGATGGGAATTGTCCCGATGAACCCGGGCTGACACACCCGGCAATATTCCCATTGAATTTGAAAGGAATTGGAGCAACTTTGGGGCTGTCATAATATTTTCTTTGAAATAGTTTTTGATGGGAAATCAGGGGTTTTTTTGATGGAGAGGGGGAGTCTTTTCCATGCGCAGAAAAGGCTTGTTTCCTTTGGGAAATATCACTGAAAATCCCCAGCCGCTGTCGCCCTGGGAGCCTCCGCGTGCCTTCGCTCTGCCGCGCCGCAGGGTGACCACGCCAGGAGCAGAGTTAGGTCAAAGCTGTAGCTGCTGGAAACTTGCCCTCGTATGCTTCCAGCTGCATCCCTCAGGTACACCGGCAATTTTTATAATAATTGCATTTATTGATTTCTTCCAATGTGACCTCTGCGCTCGGCTAGAGCACACGAGCCTGCGAGCAAGCATGAGGGTGTGCATGCGGATGTGAGCCGTGCTCTTCCCAAACACCGGCCCATGCACACGCCTCTCTCCTACTCTTCAAGACATCTGTCCCCAGGTGGCCGTTCATGCTGTGGACCTCTGGTACCTGCTCCCCATGCAGAGCCAATTGCTCACAAAGACAAAAAAAACCCTAAACTAGAATTTTTGCAGCAGCAAATTATCGTGCAATTCTTTGTGCCACAAATCAGTCCCTGTAACAAATAGTTTTGGGGGTGAGAAGGTTTCATTGGCAGCTTTTGGGTCAGAGCCTGGCTGCGGGACTGTTCCAAGGCTGCTTAATCCTTAAAACTCCGGCCAAAGCCTCTGTGGGCAGACCCCAAACTGGCCCAGAGCGTTAAATAGTTGCTTTCCAGCAGACGACCCTCACGCAGCAAATAAAGCAGCCTCCAAACGCGGCCCCAGTGCTGTAGGATGAAAGTCTGATGTTGCTTCATGCAAGAGGTGACCGTCCCCTTTTATCCTGACCGAGCTGTGCTCATATTTCAGTATTTGAAGCATGGCTTTCCCTGCTTCCCTCCCTGCTGCTATAAAGAACAGGGCTGCGGCAGCCTCTTCGCCTTCGCTTGTATTTGAAATAATAGCAACAGGTTTAAGAGGAGAAAGGGCTATTTCCCACCTGGCTCCCAGAAGAGTCTTCAAATACCTAGGAAAGAGAAAGAATAAATATTAACTTAAGAAATTGCTCCCTTAACTTGATTTAGAAGCAAAACTCCCTGGGAGAGATATAATTTTCAGTCCCCTTCAGCATCTAAACACAAAGCAGCTTTCCTCTGTATTTGCTCGGTCCAGTAAATTTAACCTGAGAAAAAAGGGTTCAGCAGAGGCATGAAGGGTGGAATTAAGAGAGCGGGTGAATTTTCTCTCCAGACAGAGGAGGTGACATGAAATATTCACCAGACTCCTCCTGACCATGGCGCGACCGCAGGGGCTGCTGTGCTGACGCCACGCTCAGCCCCAAATGCCCACTGGGAAGCTCCAGGTTCCCATTTTCCAGGTGCTATTGCTCCCTGGGGTGTGACATTTGGGGCCAGGTGAGGTCCAGAAGAGCCTCAAGACCCACTTTCACACTCCAGGCTTATGCCCACGTCGTATCCAGGGTTATCCCCCCAGGACAGGGGAGGGGGGATCTCCCTCCCACACTTCCCACTGCTACAGCCCCCTACCACATATGAAGGTATAGGTGACATCTGATCCCCGTATGGATCAGCTCATGGCCACGCAGCCCAGGACCAAAGCACAGAATCACACAGATTTGAATAGTAAAGTGAACTTAGAGGTTTTTTTCTTTCCCTAGATTCTTTTTTAATTAAGCCAGAACGTCTCCTGTGGCGGCGAACACAAAGCGGTAAAAAGCTTTGGAGTGTGATTAAACACCCAAGTGAAGCAGCGACAGCATCGCTCCTGCTCCCGCGCTGCACAGCCCATCACAAATAAAGACGTGAGCTAAAATAGCAGGAGCTCACCCAGCAAAATGCCAGGCGACTCCAAGCAAACCTCAGCCCTTCATACACGGGCGGGTGGGGGTGAGAAAAAGCAATGACAACACAAAAACGTGGCTGCAGCACTGCTCGGTGAAGAGCCGCCCCAAGGCTCTGCGGTTCAGAGACGCAGGCTCTCTCGCTAAAAAGGAGCTACTATTCAACTTTCTTTTTTGTCCTCCTGAAGATGGAATAATTTCTCCAGCCTCTGGCCATGTCTCATGCATATCCCGGCCCTCCTGCAGTCTTGCAGCGCTGCTTTTTAAAGGCGTTGCTTTCTCTTTTCTCCTGTCTGTGCTTCGTGTTGGGCTGGAAGGATCCAGGAAAACTCCGGCAGGGCCAGTTAATGTGGGAGAAGCACAGCAAAAGCTGGGGTATCGGGTGCCAGCCTCCTCCTCTGGCTGTCTCTCTCCATTTCCTTCTGATCCCCTAGACAGAGAAGCAGTGATTTGCTCCAGCTCGCAGGGTGCTGCCTGACCCCTCCTGCCCAGCACAACCGCGCGGTGTTTCACTGGGGCTGAGCTAAAACGCTGCAGGTGGCCAAGGGCTGGGGCTACCTGGTGGTGGAGGGAGGCTCTTGGCCAGCCCTGGCAGCTCTGGCCAGCAGGATGGTGGCCACAGGGCCGCCAAAATGCGCGGCGAGCATTGCCACAGGAGGTGGGTAGTCCCCTTCTTCCCTTGTGACCAGGGCACCGGTGGGTACCAGACACCCCATGCTCGATGACAGATTTACTGAGTGCCATAGAAAAGGAGCTTACTGATATTAAGATGCTGTGAGAACTTTGCTGTTTAATTTGCTCAATAGAATTCATGTTAAAATTACTTCTTAGAAGGAGGAGTAAATCCTTCCAAACGTGGGGGGATGGGGGGGCTCCCCGCACGCGTGTCCCAGCTGATGTAAAGGCAAAGGTGACACCTCTGCAGGGGAGTCCCAGCCGGGTCCCCCGCCCCAGCTGAGACGAAGCTCCTCCCAAAGTCTTTCTAATTAATCCTTAGCAGCCTCCTGCATAACCCAAGAAAACCCCACTTTCATTTGCTTTTCACGCACTGCGAGTCCCAGCGCAATCCCCAGAAGGGCAGCCGCATCTTTACTCACTTGGGCATTTGTTTGATCTCTCTTGGGTTTGGATTTTTTTAATATACACACACGAGGCATGGAAATGAGATATCAAAAGTTTCCTTATTTCTGGATCTGAAAGCGGAGTTGTAAAATGCAAACCGTTTTACTACTCTACTGATGCCAGAATGCATGCAGCAGATTAAAAAATAGGCTACTGACATATTACTTATGTGCCTTCAATATTTTATTATGGATCAAGTATTTCACCTCCCTACATTAAAAACACGCAGCCCCAAAATGCTGCAGACCCAGAAGAATCCCTAGAACGGATGCAGTGCAGGGCTGTACCTAGGGGGGTTCTGTTCTGAGAATCCTCAGTTAATTCAGAGAATTTCACAGCTGGAAGCTCAATAATTTACTTTCAAGGAGAATAAAACAGAACCAAAGAGAACAAATCCCCCCTTTGGAACAAAGGCGTTGTTTGTGGGGTGGCAGCACCCTGCAGGTTCCCCAGAGCTGCGCCGGTCTCAGCTCGCTCTGGGGCGGGTTTGTTGCATACTACGGGATTTGAGGCAGCAGTAATAGAATTAAGGCTGAGATGGTAGCTTCCATGGAAACCCCTATTTCCAAGCAGTTTATGACTTTCTCATAACATGGTGGCTTCAGCAGGAATTGTTTTTGCAGCAGTTAGGCAAAGCAGAGGGTTATTCCGGAGAGCTTGGTGTTCACAGAACATGAGAGAGGAGCTGGCTGGGCTGCATCAGCAGATCTGCCCCACCGGGGCGGCTGGTTGTGTGGCGGTGCCCGAATCACACCCCAGCAGAGCCGGCAGCTTCGCAGGCTGCCCTGCCAGCCAGCGGTGCCCAGCTGCGCCCAGCTGCGCCCAGCCTTTGCTTTCTCCACCAGCACCTCCGGTGGCACCAGGGGATGCTTCTGGGCAGGGGAAGAGGGTCTCTTGCCTGACCAGTGGTGACCAGAACCTCCTGCCTGGGGACAACCGGCCTTTCATATCTGACCCCTGATTTCCTTGCCTTGAGCTCCTGAGAGCTAAAATCAAGCCCTGTGTTTTTCAGGGGCTTTGACAGTGCCAAACGCAGCGCCGCACGGTGCTGATCAAGCCCCGCACCCTTTGATCCCACCCCTGTAATCTCGCCTCCTGCTCTTAGGGACTAGAACCTCTATAAACGAGATACCGCAGCGTTTGCGAAGCCGAGCCACGGCCGGGGTACGCTCGCGCTGTCGCCGCCAACCCGCAACGCGTCGTGGTGCCGAACCGGGGATAAACCCGCTGCCCGCTCCCCCGCCAGGCGCTGCTCTGCAGAGCTCAGCAAGGGAATGAACCCCGTAAGTCCCCGGGGACGCGCTAACTCCCGCTCCCGGGGCGGAGCGACGCTGCGGCCCCGCGCGCCAAGCCCGGGCACCTCGGAAACTCTCACCAAATTCACGTCCCCTTGACCTGAGCTCTCCCGGGGGGCTGGAGGGCTCGGGTTTGGGGGGGTTTCAGCTTGCCACTCACACTGCGAGTCCAGAGGGAAAAGCCTTTCACCTTTCACTCCTTTTGCTCCCTTATGGGATGAATTAAATAACAATAATAAAAGGGTCCAGCTGGAACAACGTATTACGATTTACTTTCCAGGGGTTTTAAAGCTTTTATTTAATCCTTTTTGTCTTAACCCGAGTCGATGTTTGAAGTGAAAATGAAGTTTCAAAAGAAGGCAACGCTTCTAGTTTAGAAGAAAAAACTTGACAATATTTGTCTTTCCTACCCGCTTCGGGAGCGCGCAGGTCACGTCTTGGGGGGGAGAATGGCAGCATCCGCCCAAAATGATTCACTGATTTTCTCCTGTTCAGTTTTCTTTCCATCCCAACCCTGCTCTCCCACAGAAGTAGCAAACTCACCCACCCCAAGGGATAATTTTAAAAGTGACTTGTTGACTAATAAGCAATATTTATTGATCCCAGCTCTATTATTCCTTCCATGTGTTAAGCCCAATAAGCTTTTAAGCTGCTCCGGCTGCGGAAAGAATTAACCAGGCCTCTGATTAAGCAAGCGCACGGGGCGAGCGGGTCACGGGAGCTGGTTTCTCAAGTAAGTTGAAAAATGGGAACGGGTTTACGAAGGGGGGAAGGCTGGGCAAGGCGAGACGTCACGCCAGCTGACGCAGGCTTTGAATCTTACGCTCAGGTTTTGTCTGGTTTGTCTTCATAAAGTTTTCATGAGGAAGCTTTTGAATTTCAGCTCAGGATGAAGTTGGTCTTACGCCTATTTTTTTTTTAAATTAAGAAAAGGTGCTTCCCTGTAACTCAGGCTGGAGATTTGAGCAGATAATTTGGAGCGGGTGCGTTTAAGGGCAAAAAGCAGTTTTCCACACGAACTTTCCTTTACAGTCCCCTTTTGGCAAGCTCCCCCGACCCGAAAAAACAAGTGAAAAACCCTTTAGAGAAGGGGAAGAGGTCGAAAATAATCAAGTGGAGAAAGTCCAGGGCTGTGCTGTGCTTCTCCAGCCAGGCACAGCCCATAGCCCGGGCGCTGCCAGAGAACCTGGCACCGTCCAAGAGTGTCTTTGCTGCAAGGTAGCGATGAGGTTTGTGGGGGAGGGAATATTTGAGGATGTTTATAGTCAGGCAACTTCTATTTCCTCGGGTTTGTGTCAATATATCATGGGTATAACGATCTCAGACCACCTCGTGGCGAAGCGGTTTGGATGTTTATTACCCCGTGAGCGAGCCAAGGGGAAAAACTCCCACTGATTGCAACAGGCGGCAGGAAAAAAAGCTGAGATCTGCTTTGAAACCAGGCTGAGAGGCTCAGCAGGAGCTACCAGATACCACGTTATAACGAACATTGTAACTACTGGCCTTTTCCCGTTCCCTTTAAGAAAGGTCACGGCCATCTTTCTGGGTTTGAGAAGGATTTGACACTTAGGAGCGGCGCTGCAAAATGGGAAAACTCCCGCAGAGCCTGGACGCAAGCACGCCGCGAGCTGGGGCCAGGCAAATCATCGGTTATTCGAGGGAGTAAAGCTGAGCCCACGTCGAGGTGTTTGTGCAAATCACTGCTGCCACCAACCCCAGCGCGGGGGCACAGGCGCAGGGCCCCTCAAACTCATTTTTGCCCATGGCCGCAGGGCCGGGAGTGGGATTTCGGGGGTTTGCTGGGGTTTGCTGCACGTCTGCAGGTTTGCCACAGTGAAAAAGAAACTCTGGGCGAGAGGCTGGAGATAACCAGGCTGTAACGGCTCCATCTATTGGGTGAAAATACACAACGGATCAAAATGCACACGGAGATTTAATTCAGAGACAAAAAAAAATATGAGAGGGGATTCAAAGCAGTTACCGGCACTTACAGCTTAATTGGGCACAATTATAGGAATGCTTCTTGGTACTGTTTGAAATCCAAAGGAAGGTAAAGCTGCTTCTCAAAGATCAGAGCTAAGCAAACCCCAGGAGATGCCAACACGTACCCTAAGTTACTGCCGCCTCGTGAAGGCGCTGGGGAAAAGGGGCTTTTTCGTGTGGTGGACGCGGGGCCAAACGAGCCCTCTGACCCCAGCGGGCTCCCCAGGCGTCAGCGTGACACCGGCAAACGGGGAGAGGGTCGGAGGGAGGGCGATGCTTCTAGGAATGCGTTTCTCCGTGCTTCCACTCGTCTTTCATGGAAGCGGAGGACCATAGAGCAGCTTTGCTAGGGAAAGCAAAAAAAAAAAAAAAAAGGAACGCCCCCAAAACAATCAACCACTTTCCCCAGAAAACAACCGCTACAAACAGCAGGCTGCAAACCTTGCCTCTATTTCTAGAGGCTTTGCTTGTGTTGGTGATATCATGTTTTCCCCCGGGGATGCTGAAAAGCAGAAAAACAAACTCCGGCGGGAGGAGGGAGGAAGGGAAGAAGGGAGGGAAGGAGGGAGGGAAGGAGGGAGGGAGGAAAGGAGGGAGGGAGGCAGCCCCGGCCGAGGCCGGCGGCAGCGGCGGTCCCGGGAGCGGCGCCGCGCTCCCCCTGCGCTGCCGGGGATAAAGAGCGGGGAAGGAGGGGGCTGCTCCAGCGAGGCAACGGCGCGATCGCGGCCGAGCATCCCTCCCTCCGCCTCCCCAGCGCGGCTGGCGCCCAGCGGCGGGGCTCGCCGGGACCTGCGCTCGGGGAAGCTTCGTCCCGCTCTCCATCCTCCTCCTCGCCCGGGGACGGGGCGCGCCCGGCCGAGGGCTTTCCTCGGGGGAGCGGAGGGCAGCGGCACCCCGGCCGGGCAGCATGCGAGCCCCCCGGGGCCGGCGGAGCGCGGGTCGGGGCTAAGCAACCGCCCGGGGACTGGGGTGGGGGGGGGGGCGGGGGGTCTCGCCCCGCGGAGCGGCGCCGGGGGGGTCCCGGGGCGGCCGCCGGGGCTCGGGTAGGCGGTCGGTGTCGGGGAGCGCCGGGAGGTCCCGGGGGTGCCCGGGGCGTGCCGAGCCCCCCGGTGCCGGCGGGGCGGGGGGGTCGGGGGGGGCGCGGAGCGGGAGCGGCCCCGCAGCATGTGAGCGGGGCGGGGGGCTCGGCCGGCGGCTGAGGGGCAGGGCCGCCCCGCTGCCCCCCGCGGGGCCCGGCGGCGGCGGGGCCCGGCATGCCGCGCTGCCGGAACCGCTGCCCGGCGGAGAGCTCGGTGCCGGCCGCCCGCGGCGGCTCCCCCCGCCGCTCGGGGCCGCTGCCGGCCGCGGCGCGGGGAGCGGCGGGACCCGGCATGGCGCGGCGCGGCTCGCCCTGAGCCCGGGCCGGCGGCGGGGAGCGCCCATGGCGCGGGGGCGCCGGGCGCCGCCGCTGCGCACAGGGCTGCCCCCGGGGCCGCCCCCGCGGCTGCCCCCGGGGCCGCACCCCGGGCCGCACCCCCGGCTGCACGGGCTGCGGCACATGTGCTCGCGGCGGGCGGCGCTGCCGCGGCGGGCGCTGTGGGTGCTGGCCTTCTGCACCTCCCTGGGTTTGCTGCTCTCCTGGTCCTCCAACCGCCTGCTGCACTGGCTCTCCTTCCCCTCGCACACCCAGGTGCGCACCGAGTGGAGCCGCCAGCTGCCCTTCCCCGCCGTCACCCTCTGCAACAACAACCCGCTCCGCTTCCCGCGGCTCTCCAAGGGCGATCTGTACTACGCGGGGCACTGGCTGGGCTTGCTGCTGCCCAACCGCACCGCCCGCCCGCTGCTCACCGAGCTGCTGCGCGGAGACGAGGCGCGGCTCCGCTGGTTCGCCAAACTGGCCGATTTTCGTCTCTTTTTGCCCCCCCGGCACTACGAGGGCATCAGCGCCGACTTCATGGACCGCCTGGGTCACCAGCTGGAGGACATGCTGCTCTCCTGCAAGTACCGCGGCGAGCTCTGCGGGCCCCACAACTTCTCCGCGGTGAGTTTGCCGGGTGAAGCCCCCCCTCCCCGGTTCCCCTCGGTCCGAGCCCCCTCCCCGGACCCCCCTGTCGTACCCCTCCGCTCCCCCCCCCCCCCCCCCCCCCCCCCGCCCCCCGGGTGCCGGCCTGGGCTCCCGCCGCCGCTCGGTGCGTGTTTTTCCCACGGTGGCGCTCGGGGCCGGCGGCGGGTCCCAGCACCCCGGGCAGGGCACCGAACGGCCCCTGCGGGGTTCTCATCGCAGCCCCCTCCCAGAAGCTGCCCGGCAGATCTCTGCCCACGAAGCCGTGCGCCTGGATGCTTATTTCTCCTCCGGACCAAAGCCGATGCTTTCTATTTCAAGGGTAACTCTGGCCATCAGCAGTGGGTGGCGAGGGGCTCTGTCCCCCCTTAATTTTTAATTAAAAAAACCAAAATGCTGTAGCCATCCCCGCCACTTCTGCCGCACTTTCCCTGTTGCCTTCTGCACAGTTGCATCTCGACTTTTTCCATCTCCAGCCCGGAGGCAAAGTTTCCCCAGGTGAACTCTGGCTGCGGATGTAGGCTTTAGAGGAGGAGGGGGCTGGCAGCCGGGGCCCTGCCGGGGGTCGGCGTGGGGCACTCGGGTTGCTGCCTGCTCCTTTTGCTGCCCAGGGAATTCCTCGTGGGTCAGTTGAGCTGCACCCCGCGCAGCTGTGGGGTGCTGCGCAGAGGGCTGCGGTCTGCAGGTGATGAACTCAGCTAATTTGAGCTGCTGCCTTTACCTTCTAGAAGGGCCCCGGCCCCCTTTGTGGGAGGGTTGACGCACCAGGCAGGAGTTTGTCTGGGGACTTTGCTGTGGGATCAAACCCCTAAACTTAGGGCCCTGTTTTGCAAACCGCCAAGGGTATCGCTGCTTGAAAAAATTCCTGTGGGACTGTTGGCGAGGTACGGCGCGGTAAGAGGAGATGCTGAATGGCAGTGGCTCTAAATGAGAGCTGAAACTGGACTCTCGAATGACCGTTTCGTACTTCATTGACAGCAGTTGGATGTTTATTGTGCTGGAATATTCTACTCTTCTAATCTCTGCAGATATCCAGGAGAGAGAGGTATACACTGTGATTAAATACTCTCGCTGCTGTTAGCGGTGCAGGTGTCTGTGGGGAGAGATAACTAGTTAGAGCTGTTGCTGCTCCGCACACGGGAGAGGAGCTGAATTCCCTGTTCTGCAAGCGCTGCCTGAGATGCATACCTAAAATCAAAAGAAACGGTCTCTTTGGACTTGTCACATCAGCGTAGTTGGCTGCTAAATTGTAAAGGGGAGGAGAGAGAAAATCCCCGTGGGATGAAGTGAGCTGCCCAGGACTGTTGACTTAACATATGCTGCTGCAAAGATGAGAACAGAAATGGCACACTTAAAAAACCAAAAAAATCGTATTGAGACAGGCCCCTTCTGGCAGGACGAGCCTGCAAACCGGTACAGCGGCATAAGGAAATTTGGGAATAATAGGCAGAAACAGGTGCTCGGCCTCTGGGCTGTGGCAAGCTGCCTCCCTTTTCCCCTTCCCCAGTTTACGAGCGTGGTGATGTTTGCTGGTCGTCAGTAGGGCCTGACTGCAGGTTTTAGCGAACTCTTGTTCCGAGTTGCGGTGAGCAAGGCAGCATGATTCACGTTCTCCCAAGGAACAGAAAGCCTGGAGTGCTGCTTTGGCCTGACAGGGGCGAAGGGTGCTGCGGGGAGAGGTGCAGGAGTTAAGGGCAGACTCTGATGTAACTGGCCACTAAATTCTCTGCAGCGGCTGTTTTATACCACTGAGGAGGGCTAAGGAACGTGGTCTTCTCCAGCCGTCAAGCGCAGACCTGAAAAGCTGCCCCTCGAGGGTGGGAGGGAAGGAGACGGGTGTGTGTCAGCCCTGGGAGCCTGGGTGGGAGCTTGCAGCATGCTGGGACCCAGGGTGCAGGGGAGCACTCCCCAGCTCTGTGCCATCGTGTGGAATAGCTCAGCTGGGGAAATAGGGAAAATACAGGGTGTGTGGTCCCAGGGAAGGACAGCAGGGTGGAGGGAGATGGGAGCCCGCTGAGCCAGGGCGAGCAACTGGATCTGCCTTCCCTGCACCAAGTTGCTGCTGCGTGAAGCAGGGCGGGGGGGGTTAGTGCCAGCTCCCTCCGTCACGGCGCGGCCTTCCTCCTCTCTGTTGTAAAGCAAAAGAGAGTGACCTCTGTGTTGTCCTTGAGTAAAGGCTGAGGGGCTTTTCCACCTGTGAATCCCTACTAAAGAGAGATGTTTCTTGGGGAGATGCCGGCAACAACTTCTCTGGGGTCTGGTGTGTGTCCGGAGAGCTCGCTGCGGGGGGACCTCGCTCCCCGGGGCCCGGGGGCTGGGGTCGACGTACCAGACTCGGAGCTTGGGGTTTGCCTGGAGTGGTGAGCAGCTCCCGGCACCCCTTTGCGTCTGGGTTACTTGAAGCTTCTGCTTTTCCTCCTGAGTTGGGAGGAAATAACACCAAGGAGGGGCAAGAACATTGTGTGGCTTGAACTGGGCACAGATCTGAAGGAAAGCAGGTGAAAAAGATCAAATGCGAATGGAATAAATGATAGTGTAAAGAGTATTTTGCAGTTTTTATACCTGCTCGGATGCATAAAGAGCCTCTTCTGTCTCAAAAGGCAGGAGTGAGGTAATGCTTGCAGGGTTAAAGCTTTCATTGGGTAAAAAAAAAAAACAAAACAGAGTAAACCAGACTTGTTTTTGAGCAAACAAGTCCTTCCTTAGATCTGAAGCAGAAGCAAAGGCTCTGGATGAGAGAGCTGGTCTCCTTTTATTCTTCCCAACTCTGTTAAGCAGTCTCTTGTATGAGGTGCACTCTCCTTTCAGCCTCGCTTTGTTCATCCCATTCAGGTACGGTGGCGATTGCACTTCTGTAACGTGAAAAACCAAAGGGCTGCTTGAGAATAAGCCCAGCAAAACCAACACGTGTAGTAGCGTTGCCTTTTTTATTCCCCGATCTATGTGAATACTCGGGGTTTGCACTGGTTTGTGGAACTCGGTGCTGCAGGACTGCAATGGTTTGGTTGGGCATGTTTAGGGTATTTATGAGCACTCAGTTTTGAGTTATTCTCTTGACGGCGCGAGGTAGGTGTTGTCGGCTGCGTGCAGCGTTTTCAGCTGGATGAGGATGAGGATGGTGGTACATGGGCAGGATGGAGACTCGGATCGTACCCCTCTGGCAATATACGTGGGTTTGCTTCTTCCCATAGGCTGGACCTAAAAGCTCGGCCGTTGCACGAGGCGATGGTTATGCACGTGCTCGACTGCCACCTTGGCGCAGAGGCTTTAAGGGAAGCAACTCTTCAGCAGTTGGTGTCCTTCAGAAACTTCTTCCAATTTCTAATATAAAACTGTCGGAACTGGGCAGTTTAATGATTAAAGACAGTATTTGCTTTCCCCTGCAGGAATGGCCCCATCTATCTGTAACTGAGTATCGGGATTAAGTGGAGGATTGCTTTGCTCTTCATCGCTGGAATTTGGGGGTTGATTTATTCCACTGAGCTCTGTTTGTTTCCAAAATATTTATCTTGGTTGTCCTGGCCCGCGCTTATTGATTTCTTTTTTTTTTTTATTTTTTTTCCTGAGAAAGTTACTAATGCGTCTCACAGGTTGGGATTTACGGTCTAATTACCTCATCCTGATTTAATAACTTTCCAAATAAAACTCGTCACCTGTGGCTCCGCCTGGGAAGCTGTAGCTTGCGACCTGCCCGTTGCAAGGGGGGAGAGAGGGGCTTTGTGGGGGGGGGGTGGCAGGTTTCGGTCTCCATCCTGATTGTGCCTCGGTGAAACAAGCCCTGGTGAAGGCTGTGATTTATGGGCCTGCTTCGAAGGCTCTGCAGTCAATACCTGTTAGTGGTTTTATTTGCTCACCGTTTATATTTTTTTAAAAAACATTTTTAGTTACTCCCAGAACAGGGGCCTTAAGGAGCAGCAGTGGCATAGAGACCTGGGTGCTGCTTTGCCGCAGGAAAGTGCGTTTTAAAAAATATTCCTGAATGCTGGAGGGGGGAGATGCGATTTTGCCGTTTCCCCACTAGATAATAAGCCGTGCCCAGTGTGAAGCTAACACTCATCAAACTAAATTAATGAGACGCTTCCAGCACCGGGTTCACACCGGCTTTCGCTGTGGCCGCAGACAGCAAGCGCCGTGCCACCACCTTGGGTGGGCCGAGGCTGGGGGCAGCCGTAAGCACCGTGTTTAGCACCACCGTAACTAACTGTGTGGTGATTTCAGCGTGCGTGCGTGGTTTTGTTTGTTTGGGGATTTTGCTCACTCGGCTACAAACAAACTGTTTTACCCATTTCCTTTTCAGACCCCTATTCTGTTATATTTTTAATTATTTAAATTTTTTTTTAGCACCAGTTCCAAACATAACTTAAATCTGGCTCGCTGTTACTGTTGCTTTTGGAAGGGAAGTGGGTTGAGTTTAATTATGCTGATGTGGGGCTGAAGCTTTAAATATGCTCCCGATTTGTACAGCTGCCATTTAAGGGAACTACGAGGGGAGCCAGTTGGATTCAGTCTCGCTCATTAAAGCAGCAGTGCCAAGTCCGTGCTCTCTTCACCAGACTGCAACGGCATTAAGTAATATTCCTAATTTTGTGTTAGTTAGCATCAAAGAATCCAAGGAGAAATGAGGACTGAACTGTGTGAAGCGCTGCCCAAGCACAGCCCTTGGTGACGCTCGCCGTGAGAGGTGGGCTGGCTCTGAAGAGGGGCTCGGGGTGGTTTAGCGGTCGTTTGGGTCGAGGGGTCCCTGCACTGAGGGTTTCCTGCAGGCTCGGTTGTTGAGGTGCTTGTGACTGCAGTTAGGCTGGGGAACACACAGTGAGATGAGCTGGCTTGGAGATTGGCACCTAATTTCTGGATCCTGGCTGGGTGCGAGATGGGCGTCGAGCTGCTGAAGAGGGGCAGGGACCAAGGAGCGTCGCCCGGCGGGCGCTGCGCTGGCCCTTCCCGAGCGGGCTTGCTCTGGAGAGCTTGAGATCCCACATAAATCCACGGAGCAAGAAAAGCTCGGCAGCGTGCGTGATCTGGGGTCGTGGGCTTCTCCTCTCATTTAATCTGGGAGCTTAATGCTTGTGGAGAACAGGCTCCTTCGGCGGTAGTCAGCAGCTCTGCAGGGCTTTTATTATCACATATTTTTGATTTAGGAGTCTGAAATGGGATGTGCCTGGAATGTGGGTACCTAAGTCCTTTTTTATTTTTATTTTTATTTTTTTTCAGCAGATAGCCTAATTTATCACGTCTCATGGGGTTGATAGGCCACATCAGCAGAGCACCAGCAGACAAACGCCACCTTGATGCTGGGCTGAATTTGTAAGGGCTGTTTGCCGTGACATTTGAGCGGAGGGACGGCGAGGGGTTAGCTGGGAGAGGAGGTGGGCATGGTGCTGGGAGCAGGAGCACAGTCAGGGCCCGGGAGGGAACTAAAATGATCAACCCATCGGTGCGGGGAGCTTGGCTTGACAGTGACACGAATTGGTGCGAAGGGGTTGCCGCTTCCATCGCTATTTATGGTTCCTTGGAGTTGGGTTTAGCCCTTTGATGCGCTGATCTTCATCAGTGTGGTCGGCGGCCAAAGCGCTTTGCGCTTCTTGGCATCAGGCGTGGAGAAGGCGTGCGTTTTGTTTCGGAAAGGGCTGGCCCTCCTTCCCAGTTGTGGCTCTCAGGAGGTGGGTTAGGTCTGGTTGAAATTCAGCCCTCCCATCTCTTGGGAGGACTTGGTTTGAATTAATTTTTTTAAGGGTATGATATTAGAATTTCTCGTCCTGTAACACTCTCTGAAAACGTTCCGGTTTGGTGTCATCATCTTGACTTTTCATCTTCTCCTTAAGCATCAACCATATAGTCAAAGCGGAACCCTTTGATGATTTTCCATCGGAAAATGAAGGTGCTTTGAAAACCCTTCCATTGGAACACTTTTAGCCAATTCTTACTTGAGCATATTTTAGATAGGTCATTGCTGGTACCTTTTAATACAGTGCAAACCAGCATCCTTCCAGACACGAGAGGGATAATATGCAATTGCAACAAAACTGTGTTTTTCCACCCTCTGTCTTTGGAGCATCTCCTTGAAAGAAGAAAAATATTGACAAACTGAGGCGACTTTGCAGGATAACAGCAATAAAAGAGGCCTGACTGTGGGGGTTGATTCATGAGGCAGGACCGAGGGAGCTGCGTAGGTTGCCCAAGCCAAGGGTGGCTGTGAGAGCTGGACGTGCATCTCTGAGGAGGTAGCCTTTAATGAGGATGTGCTTGGGATGGAGCAGAGAAACACGGACTGAGAAGATTCAAGAATGAGGGTGGACAGAAACTTGCCTAATTGGTCGTCTACCAGAGACAGGCTATTGAGAACAGGCTGCAGGGAACAATCCTTTACTGTCTTGTGGATAATCAATTTGGTCCAGCAAAGCTTCTCTGACTTTTGCCTTTTTTTTTTTTTTAATTTGAAAAATGACATTGGGTTTTAAAGGCTGGCATAAAGCTGATCTGAGGAATGTACCTCGCTGCTGGGTCAGCACTAATGTCTCCAAGCTCCATCAATACGCTGCGCCGGGAAGGCCGCGGTGGAATTTTTCAAGCTGACGCAGAGATGTGCTGCCCGGCTTCTTGCCGTGAACTCTTCGGGCTGTGTAGGATGAGGGTGTTCCGGGAGACCTGCTCTGCCTGGCTAACTTAGGAGGAAAAAAAAATAAAAATTGAAGGTTCTTTATCTTTTATGGTTTTACGGCCCCTTGGTCTGCATTTCTGGGTAGCGCTGCACGTGCTTGGTGTGGAGGATGTCTGTGACGACTAAATGTCTTCCTGGTAGGGGGGCTGCACTAGGGGCTCCTCGCTGGACTGGTGGAGAACAGACGTGCCGCGGGTTGTGCGGCTGTAAAGGGAGGAAGGGCTGCAACCTCTGGGCCCGCTGCATTTGGAAAGAACGGGGTTGGGGCGTGCTTGTGCCGATACGTGCTCCCGAATCCTTTACAGCCCACTTGACCTGGGTCCAGATACGAGCAAGCGTTTAAACTTCGTGCACTGATAGGTTTTAACAAAACCTGGGCAAGCGTTTGGGGTGGAAGCTATGGGGACCGTTATGTCAGGCAGGAAAGAAAATCTGTTCAGTGGGGAAATGGTTCAGCCAAGGTTTTCGCGCTACTGCCACGAAACTTCTGGGCTTCTCCCAGTTTCTGGTCCTGTTTTGTCCCTGGGTTGGAGCACAGGACCGAACCCCTTTGCTTGCGTCGGGACGTGCAGACACGCAGTTTGTCAAGGGGAGGGACGAGCGAGTTTGGGAGAGGGGAATCAGACTGCAGAAGCAGAGGAGGGATTTTTAGCAGGACTCTCCTGTGTGGTTTTTTTCTACCCGCTTTTTTTTTTCTTTTATGCTGAAGCCATCAGTCAGGAAACGAAATGCCGGTTAGTCACGTGCTGAACATGTAATCATCAACATGGGTTTGTTTTAGTTATATGATAGAATCCGAATAATTACTTGCCACCCTACAGCAGAATTTATATAATTAGGGACATAATTACCGTTACCTACCACTCGGGCATTCTGCTAAGGCTTAATATTTGCAAATTGCTTCGGGATCCACCGATCATCTACTAATACGTACCGAATGCAAAGAATAATAATTCCTGTATTTTTACGTAGGTACCAAAGGAAGCTGGTGTGGGGAGGTTAAATAAATGCAGCAGAAGCCCAGGTATTCTGCAGGATGGGAGTCAGGCCTGGGCTCTGCACAGCCCCCACGCACTTGCGAGATGATGCTGAGAGTTTGTTTAATGAAAATGGCTGTGGGGAGCCTGCAGTCCCCTGGAGGCTGCTGGGGTTTGCCCTTTACTCTGGGTGTAATTCAGGGTAATGTCATTTATTCTGAAATCCCTGGGCTGCCGGAGTTTGTTGCTGGCTGGAGCATCACATCGAGCCATAAGGGCTCTGCAGCACCCTGGGCTGGCTCCGGTAACAGTCACTTTTCCCAGCAGGATGGCTGAAATTGGAGCTGGGATGAGCTTTTTCTTATGGGCTTTCTTTTTAACATCCTGGCTGTAGGCTTGCCTCCTCCTGAGCTGGGATGGAGGAGAACTGCTCGAGTCAGACTGCGGGGCGTTATTGCAAATGCATTTATCCCTGGTTAGGGCTAAGCTTGCACGCGGGTCTGCTGCTTGTCTGTAAGTTTTGCACCCTGATGCCATCCATGGTCACACTTTCCATTCCCTGACCGTGCAGGCAGAGGCCAGCCTGGAGTCGGCACCGACTGGTGGGTAGCACTGGTCCTGGGCACGGATGCTGGCTGCAGGGCAGGGATGGTGCAGTGCCCTTATTTCTTCTTGCAGGGACAACGATTGCTGTGTGCACGTGTGGGGGCTGAAGCTGGCTGGGGAAATCCTGCCTGTAATGGATTGCCCATGCTTTAGAAAACCGAAATAAAACTCAAAAGACACATGTTGGCCCTGAAAGGCTTAAAAGCACGTAGGCAGCCTTGGTCAGGGTTTAGCAGCGGGCTGCTTCCTCTTCCTTTGCTTTTCTCTGCCCTTTCGCTTGCTTACAGTTGTCATTTTGTTTTATTTTGTTTAGTTTTTTCCCCTACGTTTCTGGTCTGTCTCACCTTCTCTGCAGTTTTTGCCACTTCTTTCACCCTTCCCTAATTTCCTTTCCTTTTCCCAGTCCCCCCTCTCACCCAGCCAAAAGCCACCCACAAATCTTGATCTATTTTGGAGTATGTTCTTCCCTCCACTTTCCTTCGTTCTTTCTGAAAGTGGGGAACCCTGTTGTTGCAAACCTCTGTGATAATGCAGCTGATTCATTCCGCTCTCAGGCAGTTCTGGGAATTCTTCCTCTGGTTTTTATTTCCCCCCCCGCCCTCACCCTGAGTGCTGTAATTCCATGCTGTGGGAGCAGGTATCTGTCATTTGTTTTGGTTTGTTCCACTTCCCTCTCCCCCAGTTTTGTAATTTACTTCTGGAATAAAACAAACTCCAGCAAAACATCCTCCTCAACACCCTTGAGCTTTAAATTCTTCAATAATAAAGTGTGAACATAAATTAAGAACTAGAGCTGTTACTAATCTTATGACCACACTCGCTCACGTACTGATTTTCATATGGTATATTAAATCAAGAAGAATGGCCTATTATAATACAATTAGCTGTGATTCACAAGCAGGAATTACTGTCACCAGTGTGGGGGAAAACTTGCATAATACGATTGGAAAAGACTGAAACCTTTGTGATTCGAGGGTTGTTTTTTTTTTCTTGCCTTTTTGCCTTTTAAGAACACTTCAACAGCTGCAACCAAGGAAAGCCTGTGATAGGGAATTCACTCTGTGTTTTGAAATAAATTCATGTAATGACCGAAAGTGTCTCATTGTGGGCATGTAAATCTTTATAGGCTCCCAACATACGTTACTGACAAAAAGAACCTCATCCTGTAGCTTTATTAGACTTAATGCATCAGTGCTTCCCAACGCACTCTTGCGGAAGGACCCCAATCTGTCTGAGCAGTGGGCAGGAGCAAAAGCATCGGCAGCTTGACCTTAGAGCTGTATTCTTTGAGCTACAACCCACTTGTAAAACAGCATCGATTTCGGAGCTGTCGAACCTTTTTGCCAGCAGCTGAAGGCATGGTGGAGCTGAGTAGCATCTCCCTCTGGCTTGGGGGCTTGCTGGAAACACCTCCACGTGCTGTCGGGCTGCTCGGGGCTGCAGTGGAGTTTTGTGGTCTCTTAGAGGACTTGCTGCTTGGGGCTATGAGCCCTAAACCGTGTTCCTTGTGGAAGGATGCTTCAGGCTTCATCCCAAATCATACGGAGTTGGTGCATGAGGCCCTTTGGGCTCTGACCTGGGCTTAGGCTCCTTAAAGCCTTGTAATTCCAACCAGGAGTCTTTGGCTTTTCTCCATCCAGGTGGCAACGTCAATGGGAGATACTTCGTGTAGATCCTGGGTGGTTTGTGCCTCATGTTTTTGAATGGGACGTTTGAAAGCTTCCTCTGCATGGGCTTGTGAGAGAGGAAAACCCCTCTCTTTCCTTGATGTCTTTAACCAGGCGGTGAGCAAAGCTGTAGTTACCTCCAGCTCTGCCCGAGGGCGAGCACGGTGGCCAAAATACCCAGGAAAATGGGTCTGAAATCACTTGCAAAACGGGAATTGAAATTTAAATGGACTTTTCTCACCAGCACTTTCTCAAGGTGCTGGGAGGGAAGTAACCACTATGCAGAGATTTAATGGGCTGTGTTACAGAGGTGGCTGGTGAGAAGGTCTAATGGTCCTTTCCTGTTGCAGTCTAGAAAGCAATGCGGCTTGTGAGCGTCTCTTCACTGTTGTATTTTATTTTTTCGAAGCTTGTTCCTTGCTGAGTGTTGGAAGGAATGTTTTTTCCTCCTTGCTGCTTTTTCCTCCATGCCCAGTCTTCTGCGCTGTGCCTGTCTTGGCATGCACCACGTCTTGGGAATTGCCCTTCCATCACCTTCAAGAGCTAGGGGAGCGGGTTTCTCCTTTTTGCACGTGGGGAGCTGAGGAGGGATGGATGCTGAAGGTGGTGCTAGGTCCCAAGGCAAGCTGCGGATGCACTCGCACATCTCCGTGGCACCACGGAAAATGGGAGCGAGCCCTTGGGGCTGCTCCTCCCTGCACAACCCCATGGGAGAGCGCAGGGACACCCGCTACCGTGTCACCAGCCTGCTCCCCTGGGGCTTGCGCTGTGGGGCTTCATCTCTTCAGACCTTCTTTTCTTGCTAAATTTAGTAAAAACTACCAAAAGCCTCCAAAAGTAGTGGAAAACAGGCAAGTTTTTTGCTGCACTACAGCCAGAAAGCAGCCCGAAAGGTTCCCTAAAACCCACCGATGTGTGTCACACGGCTCCCCCAGGTGCATACAACTTCGTAACACGTATTTTGCAATAGCAATGGATTCTCTAAGGGATTGCTAGTCTTCACCCTCTATTTTCTTTCCCTTCTGTGCCACCACCTCCTGGCACTACGCATGGAAATGTGTGCACTGCTCACGGTGGGGTGTGGGAGTGTTGAGGTTGGGTCTACCTCTTTGCAGCTGGCGCAGCGGGTTGGAATGTACCAGTTACAATAACCAGCTAATTCACTGCATTGGATGGTAATTAAGCCTCTCCTGGTCTCTAAACCAGTTTATGCTCAGCTGAATGCGAAAATGCATTCCTTCCGGAGAGTGTATTTTCAACGTAAGGTATCACCCTGCCTTGAGTTATTCACTGCGAAACAATACTTAAAATATTTACTGTATAAGGTGACAAATCCAGACGTTGCACGCACATAATCCCAGCTACCTACACCATCATAAAATCAACATGCTCCATAATATCAAACACATCAATCATTCTGTTTCTAATAATGTCTGCATCCGTATAGTCTCTCTGTAGAAACCTCCTACAAGTCTTGGATGACTTATTGCACCTAGGGCTGCGCTGGATTCTGCGCCGTGCGTTTTATTATTGGTTTTCGATGCTCGCTCTCATGCATCCTCCAACATATTTCAATTGAGCAACCAGCCAAGGGTGCATGAAAAGCTGCTGGTTTTCTTCTGAAAAGTTAATTTGCTTTATATCTGCAGACTTTGCCTCCTTTTCTCTGTCCCTGCGTTCAACATAGCTCTCGTTTCCCTCATCCTTTCCCTCCATCAGTCTCCAAATGTGGTTGGAAGCGTTAATCCTCCATCCTTCCTGCCCTCTCTGCTCTCACCCCGCTCCTCTTTCCCTCCGTGCTGGGGTTGGGGACACAAATGTCCCCAACCTTTTGATGAGATAATGGCCCCTTGCTCTACAGGGTGGGTTTGTGGTTGTAGGAGGCTATTTCAGTGTCACGGTTTCTTCTAGCTGCTCTCTCATTAAATAATTAAAATGCAGTTTACAGGCATTAAAAGTATGATCTTCCTGACTCTAAGATCATATGTTTTCATGATGCTGGAGGGCAGAGGCTTTGTTGTGGCTTTATTGCCAGGCAAGCGGAGTGAGGAGAGAGACTGGACAGATGGATGTGCCTGTGTTGGCCGTTTTTTTCCCCCCTCCCACTTGCAAGTCCCAGCCGCTCCCGAGCCCCCGGCCTGCCCCTGCGTTGGCACAGCCTTTGGAGAAGGCTCCTTCCTTGGTGCTCTGGGTCCCTCCAGGTGACTTTCCCTCGTCCTCCCTCTCCTTTCCATCACCTCCGTGCTGCTCTTGCTGCATTTCCCGTCGCTGCCATCCCCAGCTTTTAGCTGCCGGTTGGCTCTTGAGCACCAGAGTGCTACTACAGTGCTACTGCTACTACCAGGTACTGCTGCTTCGTTGCCTGAGTCCAACCCACGTTGCTGTGTTGGCTGAGCAGTATTTTCTGCATAATACTGAACACAAACCTTTTGACCGAGTGCTACCATGCTCTAGAACGTCCTCTGCCTTTGATTTTTTTTCCAAGCGTTGGGCAATTCACCATCACTTCGCTGCTTTTGTCGATTCTCCTGGCTTAACGTTTTTGTGCTAAATTAATTACATGTGCCAGCACGTCCAAGGCACTTGCGTGGCAAAGCCGTTGGAAGAGGCAGGTATAAATAACATTCTTGGCTGGGTAGGGAAGTGCAATAAATTCATTAGCGTCCTGTGACAGCGTGACTTGCTGCTTGGACAAGCGTCTTCTCAACTCCTGGTGTTTCTCTGTGTTGGCTGCTGGGGATTTATAGCTGTGGGATGCGCAAGTGTTTTGTAACCCTCCTGTCTTTGTATTCACATAAATACCTCCTGCTTTTCAAAAGACCTTTTGCTCATGAAGTCAAACTATTCAACTTTGACTTTGCACAGGAGTTTCTTTTCAACAGATATGAGCTGGTGCCCTGCTACTCCCACTGAATTACACCGTCATTATCAAGTGCCTGGCTGTAGCGTTGGCGATATGGTGAAATTACAGGTCCCCTTTCCCTACAACGTCACATCCTTCCCAGGGCTGGGGAGGGTATATTTAGAGTGACTCCTGGATTTGAGATCGGCCTCCCCTTGGCAAAGATAGTACGTACGTGAGGGTGAGCTCCATCGATGTAAGTTGCAGGTTTTGTAGCCGTACACAGGCTGGGACGCTGGGTAGAAGCAACCCCGTCGCAGTTTCTGTATGTCAGCAGAGGATGTTGTTTCGTGTGAAGATGCACCAAATGGTTTAGCAGGAACAAATCCTGATAGTTGGATGAAGGATAATAAAAATAATCATTTTAAGAGGGTTAAAGATTTTCCTAGGTATTTGTGTTTTGCCTTCTGGCATGGGCATTGCTAGAGGGGAGTTTTCCAAGCTTTCCTTTACAATTGTAAGGATTGGGCAATTAGATTTAGAAAGCATCTACCTGAAAATAGAGGTTTTCATGGGTGTCCTTAGCACTGGCCTTTAAACATCAAGTACTGTGGGATTACAGAGTCCGGGGGTTTGGCTGTGCGCAGCAAAAGCCCGGGGTAATTTTGTGATGTCCGCGCATGTTGTTAATGATACGGTCACCTAAAAACGTCACTGGCTTCAGGGACGGAGGTGAGAAATGTGGGATTTAGTAGGAAATAGGTGATTGTTTTTAACATCCCAATAGGATCTGCCAAGGTGATTTATTTTTTTGCCTCGCACAAAGAGGAGCTGTGTGCATTTGATAAGCTACTCCGATCTGTTACAACAACTCTCCTGCTGCTGGAAACATCTGGAGGGGTTTGGAGACGGTCAGACAAGACAGGCAGAAAGATGCCAAGTGCTCGGGAAGAGCTTTGAGTTTGTGGTAGGTGGGTGCTATCCAAACATTAAAAATAGTGCATGATGCACTCCTCTCTGCATTTCCTAGCCTGGCTGAGTCATCGGTCTACCTTTTTATTAGTGTTGTGGGCGTCGCTGTTTTGGGGATCTTCCTTGTTGGCTTGTCATCCTGTCTTGGGTGGTGATTGCCTCTCGAGGAAGGTGCTGGTGGGATGTGCCCGAGTCCCTGTGCTGCTGAGTGTGCTCCCGGAGCGCGTGATGGAGAGGAGTCTTGGAAAAGGGGGAGGATTTTCCTTTACAGCACCCTACACAATCACAACTGTTAATATGTATGTGAAGGAAATGGAAAACAAACCTTGGCTTCAAGGAGAAAATTAAACTTTGTGTGATAAGGAAAAAGGGGTCCCTACAGAAAGGCTATTGCTGCCAGGATAAGGGGATACATGCCAGGATAAGGGGATACATGCCAGGATAAGGGGAGCTGGGGGTCCTCCCTAACCTCCGAAAGGGGCCTGGGGCTCCTTCTTACCCACGTCTCTGCGATGGCAATTCCATCTTGGCTGTGCGCTCATGAGCCCCCATCCCTTCTCACTTGTCTCCTTTTCTCTTTTTGTCCCTTCCCCTCCCTGTTTCAGCTCGTTGCTCAGAACCGCGGGTTGATGTAGGTGGTTCATGCCCCAACCCAGAATACGTGGTGCGGGGAGGTGGGTATTTCTAGGGGCTTCTGGAGCTGGGTGTGGAGCTGGCGGCTGCGTAGGCTTAATGGAAATGTTTGAATTGGTAATTATCCTGCTTGGTAGGGAGAAGGTCAGAATTGAGGGCACTCTTGGCAGCTTTTAGATGTTAAAATTGTTCAGTTGGAAAGAACCTACAACAGTCATCTAGTCCAATGTTCACCTCGTCTTGTCCGTGTTCACCTCCTGCAGCTGACAGAGACCTCAGCCCCGAGCTGTCTCTCCCAAGGTGGTGTGAAAGGAGGATGGATTTGGGGAAAAGAGTTTGTAAGGGGAAGAAGGAGAGAAATAAAGCATGGGAGCAACTTTGAAACATGCAGGTGCCCCTGAGTGACTCTGGGCAGCTTGTGCAAGGGGAGAGGAAAGTAGCTCGAGAGGCTTTTCATCTGTATGATCGTCGTGATGCTCGGACGTTTTTGTGGCCTACTAACCTAAAATGTTTAAATGCCTCATTTCTAAGAGGAGAATTTTAAGACGGTGAAATAAAAATGCTAGAATGGCTAGTCTGTCTTTCAAACACGTTATGAAGCGCAGCAGGCCTGGCTCTGCGGCGAGGGGTGAATGGGGATGCTCTCCAGGAGCGTGGCTGGAGCTACCAGATGGGTTAAATGAAGAAATAGAAAACCAGTTAATAAATAGATGTCCTCACTGGGTGACTCTGGAGAAACCAGCCTTCTCGAGCGGCACCCAGATGGTGTGGTCTCCTTCCATACAGCCGGGCACACGAGCCCAAGCCAATTCCTGTGGAAAAATACTACATTGTTTTGGTTCCCCTCCACTTCTTTGAAGCGTTTTTGCTTCTTTGGCCTCTGTTTCCTGCCTGTCTTGTTAAAGATGAGCTCCAATGGAGATGAAGGGCAGACCGAACCATCAGCGCCAACTGCGCGAGCCCTTCTGCCGTGTTAAGGCAGGTTATTAGTGGGACTGCTGGCCTTTTGGTCTTAAAAAGCCCAGTGCTGAGGGGGGCAGCAGTGCCATAGTCAGGTCTTCACCTCTAATTTTACCATCCGAAGGATCACCCCCTCTTCTCACCTTCTGTCTGGGAACAAGGAACAAGTGCAAAAGGGTCTGAGATGCCTCAAAAGAGGTGTTTTCCCAGCAACTAAACAGGAGGGAGGAGAAAACCCCAGACAAAGCACTTGATATCTGGCAACCTATTTGCTTTAGAAGTTGTTCCTGAGACATCAGTGCTTGTTAGCATTAGTCTGATACTTGCTCCGTTTTCATCTTGCTCTCCTCTGGGTTTGGAAAGGCAATGCCCTTTTGATGTTAGATATCAAGACAACAGGCTCCTTTCTGCTGATGTGGGGATCCCAGCCGGAGCGCGGGGGCTACAGCCACCTGTAGCAAGCTGATTGCATTAAACACAGAGCTTATTTGCCAATTCATTCTTCCTTATCTTTTAAATATATAATGCAGCAGCAACTAAATAATGGGTGGAAGAAAAGCTGGTGTGTAGTAAGGCTAACGCTCATCGTGATGAAGATGTGCTGCTGCTTTGGAAGAAGCTCAGCAGCAGGCTGGGAAATGCCATGGGCTCGTTCATGCTCTGCCTCTTAAGTGGTTTGGAAGCTCCGTGTGTCCATGATGCAGGAATTAGTGCATCTTTAGTGCTTTCAAAATGACTTTATTTAGTGTTGTACCAATACTAGTGTGGAAAGCCTTGAAGGAGGACGTTTTGCTGTCCTTGTTGCATGGACTGGCAGGGCATCGAGGCGCTGATGGTTGGAGGACTTGGTTCAAAAGCTGAGCAAAACCCAGCTCAAACCACGCAGCAAGCTGGCACTGTTGCAGGCCTGCAAAATCCTGGTTAAACAAACGCTGTAAAACCTTGGCCCTTGAGGGATGACTCAAACTTTGTAAAACAAATCGCTCGTGCTGTGATGAAGCAGGTGAATATTTGGCTGCCTGTGAACTTTAATGACGGATCAGCAAGAGCTTTGGAGTCTCTCTCGTGGTGGAGCAAGCAGTGGGATTGCAGGCGTTGGCACAAGGGCTTCAGCCCAGGCTTGGGGTCATCAGCCGTAGATTTGCTCACAGTTTTCTTTTTACCTCAGCCTGATTTTCTGTTACACCTTGAGATGGAGGAGCTGATCTTGGGCTGCACCTCTCTACGTGCATTCTGCATGTGAGCGAGGGTTCAAAGTCAAACTGCCTGGGGACCATGTTGCAGCAGAGTGACAAGCTGCAGGGAAGGTAGGTTGGAAACTCCTCTGATGTCCTTACAGAATCCCAGACTCACAGAACAGCAGGGGTTGGATGGGCTCTCTAGAGCTCACCCCGTCCCACCCCTGCGTGAGCAGGCACCCCCAGAGCAGGGGCACAGGGCCGTGTCCAGGCGGGGGGTGAATGTCCCCAGGGAAGGGACCCCACAGCCTCTCTGGGCAGCCTGTGCCCCTGCTCTGGCACCCGCACAGGGAAGGGGTTTGTCCTCATGTTCAGGGGGAACTTCCCGTGTTCCAGCTTGTGCCTGTGGCCCCTTGGCCTGGCGTTGGGCACCGCTGAAAAGAGCCCGGCCCCATCCTCCTGACACCCGCCCTTCAGATATTTATAGGCACTGATGAGATCCCCCTCAGCCTTCTCCTCTCCAGGCTGAACAAGCCCAGGTCTCTCAGCCTTTCCTCACAAGGGAGATGCTCCAGCCCCTGACCATCTCAGTAGCTCGCTGCTGGAGAGCTCTACTTACCCTGCGCTCAAGGACGTGCTTCCCCCAGACAGGCTGTGCTTGGATGGGTGCTATCCCACGTCCCTCCTGCTTCTCTGCTCTTGTCCATGGGCGTTTTGGGGGAGGTAGAACCCCTGATGTCCAGCATGACACAGAGTAAAACAAACAGCAACGACCGAGTACGAGAATTTGCAAGAAGGAAGCTCTAGGTATGAAACACCAGAGCAGATCATGCAATGCCTCAATTTTCTGGCAACACTGGCGTAGCTCCGGCTTGAGCCTCGCTTGCACAACGTGGCTCCAAAGCAGCAGCCTTACACCAAACGCCACCCGTGACTCCTCGTTCTCACAGCAAGGTTACCTTGCCAACATCTGCTTTTCCTCCTCCTGTTAATTTTTTTCCCTCCCAGCACCCAGCTGGGCTCCCATCATGAATCTTCGCTCTCCCTGCGAGCGCGACAGTCAGAAACCGTCTCAGAATCGACAAAGTTCTGATGAACTTTGAGGAGTGAGCGTTTATACCTAAGTGAAAGGGGGGGGGTTGCCATTGATGTAGGTATTTTTGTTGCTGTTTAATTAGATTAGTCCTCTAGGTTTGGTGGCCAGCTGTTCACTTTGCAGACAGGCAAAAAAGAATTCCAGCATTACACTCCTGCTGCTTTCGTCTTGTAATGAGCTTGTTAGCAATTAGTTGCTATTGGAACAGGCTGCTGTGGTGTGGAGCGGTAACGCAGTGAGCCCAGCGGCTGAAAAGTTGGGGTTTAATGGGAACTGGGTGGAGAAGGGTTGGAATAAATGGTTTCAAGACTGATGGGCAGGATGTATCAGTGCATGTGGCTCTATTTCCATGTCCTTTTGTGGATAGTTTGGCTGAGGTTGGGATTATAATTTATAGATATAATTTGGGGATTTATATATGCCTATATAATTTGGGGATTTTTTTTTTTTTAAAAACATTTCCAGCCTGGAAATTTTCCCTTCTCTCCTAATGGGCAGGCTGGGGGATGCACTGGGGAACTTAATTCTCTCTGAAGTCTTTTTCTAACCCAGCCCTACCCACACGTGCAAGGAAACGTGGATGGCAGAGCACACCTTAGGGAGGACGGGATGTGCAGGGACTTCAAGTGCCAGTTTGGACTGACAGAGACAAGGGTGCTTTCTGGGGAAAAATAAGGGTTTTTCCAGCATGGCGCATGTCCCAGTTGTTCAGAGCCTGGATTTCTGCCAGCCTCATCATGGGGAAATGAATCCAGGATAGGGTCTAAACCCCTGAATTACAGACTCGTTGAAGGGCTGACCTAGGACCTCGGAGTTCGTGCATCTGGCTCTCAAACTTGCAGAATACTTGCTGTGCATTTTTATTTATATTTTTGCAGGTATCGCGCAGGGTAGATTGCTGAGCTTCTCCTCGCAGTTGGGTGCTGGCCCCAGGTGGCATCCCAGAGCTGTGGGTTCCTGCCCCGTTTTCTTCTTGCTGGGTTAATAAACCGGAGCTGTGGGGCCAGGACTTGGGCAAACCTTGGACTCAGGCATTTGGGGGATATCTTGAAGGGTATCTTGAAGGATATCTACCTGTGGGGCTTGTTTATCAAAGTGTTAGAACAGATGCCGTTGTGGGAGTTGCTCCATTCCTGGTGGGATTTGCTCCTCTGCCTGTGGCTGGGAAGGACCAACCTGTTACTAAGCTCAAATACTGTCATTGCCTGGGGCTGGCAGGTGAAAACAAGCCCATGCGGAGCAGATCTGATGGCTTCAAGCCCTGTGTGTGCCTTCCCCTGGCTTTGGGGTGCCTGGGTGGCAAGTGGTGGTGGGGGAAAATCACTGCACCTGAGCGCACACGCTCGGGCTGCCCCAGGGCTGGTTTAGGGCTCAGCTCATTTAGCTCTTCCCCACGGTGACACGGAGCTCAGCTGTGCCTGGCCGGGCCCTGAGCAGTGAGCTCTGCTGCAGGTTGCTCCAAGATTTGAACCCCCACCACTTGGCGAAAGCAGACCCAGTTTCTTCCTGAGCAAAGTTGGGCATCTGGGTTTAAAGAACCTCTTGTTGGACTGAAGTGCCTGTTTCAAAGCTGAGCTGCTCTGCCCCGGGAGCCTTTCTAAAAAAGATGCCTTTATTAAAAGAGAAAAGGAAAATGGAGATGGGACTCTTGCTTTTGCACAGAGTTTCTGCTGCGCTCTCCTCCTCTTGCGTTTCATTCGTCTTCCTTTCCACAAATCACCAAACCGTAATGACTAAATACTCCAAGCAAATTAATCCTTGGGAAGGCTCACAAGTGGAGGAAGGAAAAAGTTTTTAAAATTTAAAGATTTGGCTTTTGGGGACGTCCTGCGGAAGGAACAAATCAAGAGATAAATGAAGCTTATTTTTGCAAGCTGCTTTAATTTAACCTTAACGACCGCGGCCCTCCCGCTCCGCAGAAGCGTCTGTGAGGGGACTGGCAGAGCTCGCTGAGGCTTTGCCGATGCCGCGCACGTGCGTGGCCGGCTTCTTTGCAGCGAGGAACTGCTGTGTTCTTTCCTGGCTCACGTGGCTGTCGGACATAGGAAGTTAATAAGCATTAAATGAAGCTGAAGGTTTGCACTGAGAACCAAGTCTGCATGCAAAGGAGGACTTACTCTATTTATTTAGCAATAAAGGAAGCCACTGAGATGTGCTCGTGACACAGTTGTGCCTTTGGACCAGAGAAGTGTTTTCCTGGGGGCTCTGCGCTTCGGGAGCTGCAGCTGGGGGTTAATGAGGGTTAAAGTTTGCCTGCAGCCGTGTTCTGGGGAGCACCGAGGCTCTGTGTGTCTTCGTGTGTGCGGGTACGTGTGCGGATGTGGATGAAGGGCTGATGAAAACGTCTGGTCTTTTAGCCAAAAAGCTGTTCGTTAAGAAAAGGCGGGGTCGCTGCCTTCTTTACAGAGGTGTTCTTGGGATATATATAGGAAAGTACAGGAATGTGTATGCTTACCCCAAACAAGATGTGAGTGATTTCTCTGGGCTGCGACAACCAAAGCGAAGCCTCGCAGCAGAAAAAACAGTAGTTAGCTGCTGCCCCTTCTGCACCTGGTGACTAACGGGAGCAGAAAATACCATCTCTGGGAAAACAGCTCCAGGCTCTTCCAGTTAAATGTGTCATTTTTACCTGCTTATTCATCTACCTTACACGTTCATACCCTTCAATCCCTTGTATTATCCCTGTGCTTTGCATGTTTACTCTTCCGCTCGGCTGGGAGGGTGCTGTAACCTGGCCCGGCAGACGCCTCATCCGGCTGCCATGTAGCAAAGGGAGGTGGGATTTAGTCTAGAAGCGACCGAACAACCCGTTGTACCTTTTCTGTCTGTTCCCCAGACTCAGTAAGGTCAGTGACTATTTCCCCGTTAACACGAAGCTTACGTGACTTTTTGTGTTTCAAAACAAACTCCTACGCGCCCCACCTCGCACGTCGGCGGTTACTGATGCCAAGTGCTGAAGCTCCTCATGGCTCCTCGTGCACGGCTTTTGGTAAAGCCTTCACATGGTCAAACGGAGGGTGGAAGCGGCAGCCACTGAAGGGGTTGGACACGGTAACTCTGCCTACGGGGCCGTGACGTGCGCTGGGCAGCTCTGCCGGGGTTTTACCTGGCTTGGAAGTGGAGGGGAAGGCAGGTGCAGCCCCGCTGTGGTCCTGCCTGCTGCTCGGGGGATGCTCGGGTGCTGACGCTGTGCTGGGTATGGATCGCTCCCAGTTTTGGGTCTGGCATCCATAAACCAGCCATCGGCTTGCAAGCGAAGGCAGAGACTGGTGGTGTAAGGCCTTAAAAACATCGCGGAAACTTGGCAGCGAGCGCCTGCGTCGAGTTGGTGACGTGTAAATCGCTGCTCTGCGTTTGACACCGGTGCGGCGGCTGTGATTGATGCTGGGGATGGTGGCTCCGTCTCTCCGTCTCATGCACCGGGGGCTGCTGCGCTGCGGGAGGGACCCCAGGCTGCGGGGCTTGCAGGAGCTGCTCGCTCCAGGGGTGTTGCGGGGATGATGTAGCTGCAAGAAGTCTAATAAAAAATGACTCTTGTATAATGCATAACTTTGTTCCCCCTTCCCTCTCACCTGTATTCGAGAAAAAAATCAGGCAATTTCCTAGCAAGGAAGGGTGACATTTCTATTTTTAAAGGGCCATTTATAAATAGTGGCATTATTTCGGTCTTTTGCAGAGCGAGGGTGCAAGGCATCGACCTACAACGGACTGAGCAGCAGCCCTTCCAACTTCCACTCCCTGTTTATGCTGTTCAGGCACGTTTTTCTCTTGACCTATTTTTTTTGGTGTGTGTTTGTCATAAGCCCCAGATGTAGTGGTACTTTTTTATGAGTTAGCGGAGTAATAGATTTGGAAGGAAGGTTTTGACACGTTTGCTAATAGCTCACCTGCGCAGTTATTTTATGCCTCGGTGAGTTCAGCCTGTGGTGTGTGCAGCAGGAGGAGGGAGGCTGGGGAGTTGTACCTATTTAATATAACACGGCGAGTTGAAACGCTGCTTCAGGTCTCTTAACGAAAGCTTTTCCGTGCCCTTGCTGATGGGATGGAGGTGCCTTGCTTTCACGCACCTCCGTGCGAATTTACGGCAACGACAAGCTGCTCTGTGAGCTGCTCTCCTGGATTTGCCCGGGAGGGAGAAAGGAGCCGCAGCCCTGGGCTGATGGGCAGAAAAGGGGCTGGTTGAACGGGCGGCATGAGGATGCAGGGAAGGGACAAATAAAGCATCACCCGCCGACCTCTTCTGACACCTGCAACAGAATTTCTCATTTCCTACTGCCACGTACTCTAAGGTCTTGCCGCAGTTTATTTGGCTGATTAAAAAGCACAGCCACAAGTGCATTTCTGAGTCATAAAAATACCAACCTGACCAGCTGCTTTGTACCGGGCTTTTATGTCGGCTCTGCCCGTGCTGCCAGCTTCGAGCCCCTGCTAAGTCGGCGGGGAAATGTAGCATCACGGCAAGGGGCTCGTGGCTCGCCCCTGCCTGACGGGAAGGCTGAGATCATTGCTTCCTCGCTGTCAAAGCGGAAAAGGATCACCCTTAGCTCTCACCCCGATTTCTCCCAGCTGGAGATAACTCTGTAAGTCCTCCCTGTCTGGTGCCACCGGCCCGTGGGGCTGCAAGTGCCCCGGTGGCATCTGTACGTCTAAGATAAGATCTGGCCGCTGCCCATGTGTAGCAGCGGGCACCGAGTTTAAAGCAGGTGATTTCACTGAGAATGGCTCTGTGTGAGCCCTGGGGCTGTAATTCATAACCTTGCCATGTGGCAGAAGGTCTCGTCGATACATGCCCTGGTCAATACGAGCTCTGCTGCAGCACAAAGCCATTGGGACCCTTCTTGCAGCACCGTGGCTGAGCCCAGCTAATGCTAACGGGATTTGCAGGCGTGTGCTGGGGACAGGGCAGAGGCAGTCGTTCCCTGAAGGTCATTCAAAGCAGCTTTTTGGATGGAGCTGAGGTTGGGGATGTTTTAGTTTTTAAGGTCCCAACAGGTGCAGTGTGGGGCTGAGCACTGTCACACTCAGTGCAGGAGTGGGGAGGGGTGAGGAGTCAGGCTGGGAGGACCAAAGGGTGCAGCTAGACAAAATCCAAACTTTACTATTTATTGTATGATAAACCAGATAAGAAATATTCCAGAGAGAAATATTTGAGAAAGCAGAAATACGTTCCTGTTTTCAGGGGGGAGGAGAGCCTGTGGTTGGGTCTGGGTGCTGCCGGCGCCGATGTGCCACCAGCTTTGGTTTGCGAGGAGCTTCACATGAATTATGCATGGACAGAGGGGTGTCCAACACACGCCAGCTCCTGAAAGGGCTTTGTGTCCTGCCCTTAAATTATTTTGGCTGCTATTAAAGTAAAACCAGTAATAATAATAACCAATAATAACCCTCTACTCTTTGCTAGTCCCCGCAGATGCCTAAAAATCTCCGTCGTACGCAGCCGGTGCCCAAACCTGCTATTTAATGATGAGCTGCAGTGATAAAGGAAGAAATTCCTCCAGTTAGTTGGTGTTTTTTCTCTTCTTCGAGAGAGTCCCGGTTTCATCTCCTCCGCCTGCCGTTGCGCTTTGGTTCAGAAGGTCTTAGCTGCCTTTTGGAAAGGTTGAACGTTTTCCTTTGCGCTTCTTTTCCGCCTGTTTAGTGAGTTAATTTAAACCTGCCAGGTGGGTGCCTGAGGAGACTGTAAATCGGCATTGCCGTACAAAATAAAGAGCTTGCTGAAAGATTAGAAGCAAATTAATTCCTGTAATTTCTGGCTCTTCTGGAAAGTCATTTCCATTCTGGGGTATTGTTGTAGGGACGCTACGGTGCTCTCAGTGCCTGGAACAACAGCGATGGAGCACTCCGCTTTTGGGCTGGTGCATTAAGCCCAGGAGAAGAGGGTTGTAAATCCCCCGGGGTGAAATAAGAGAAATTAGAGGAAAGAGTGAACCAGAGAAAAATTGTGGTGTAAGCATAGGCAGGTTTTTTTAATTGTAAACTGTTAAAGGGGTCGGTGAGACGTGGAGATGGGAAATCTGGGGCTCTCAAGAGGGTCTGGGCATGGCAGGGGAGGGACTGTGCTGCGGGGATTAATGTCGTGTTGGGTTTACAGGTGCAGGGGGAACACAGGAGCCTTTTTATTTCGATAGCAGAGCTGGGGTGATGCTGGGGGTGTAGCCACATGGATGTCACGGGCTTGTCCTCACACAGCCCAAAAGCTGGATGGTAAAACCCTGGGCTCCAGCCGGGCCGGGAAGGCAAAGCTCCCCGCTGGGCTGGGCTCAGCTCCATCAGTGCGTTATCCAAAACGCGAGGCGATTCCGGGAACCCCGCGGTGCCTCCCCGCAGCTCGGGCCTTTCGGCTGCCGCAGGTTTCCAGCGCGCCCGGCTGCAATAACCTCCCGAAGGAACCGATTTGCTTTTTGGGAGCGTGGAGCGACGGGGAGCGGAGCCGACGGGAGCAGGCGCCGGCTCGGGGCTCGGGGGGCAGCAAGCCCTGCGTGCCAGCGTCGGTGCGTTGAGCCGCGTTTGCTTTGGGAGTGCGGTTTCCTACTTAATCATGTTCAACAATGTTAAAAAACCCAGCTCCGTGTTTTATATTTAAGGAACTTTGTCGCAGCAGACAGGCTGTGCTGCAGCACATCTTTTTTCCAGAGTGTTTGTGTGGGTTAGGATATACTTATTAATTGTCATTTTCCTGTGTATCATATAATCATGAGCACTTAGAAGAGAAAATGAAAGGACGGACACGGCTAAGCGATTCAATTAATCATGGGTTTCCCGTCCAGCCTCTCTAGCTGTGGTTTACCAACAAGGCTTTCTTCACCTTCCTACGTTAAGTAATATATATATTTAGAGGCAATTTTCAGGTGGAGACTTGTTGAATAAGTTGATTGGGCTGGACTGCATAATAACTACGCTAATATGACTTGTTACCCTTCATAATATCAGCTTCATATTCTACCAGTGATAATTAAGCTACAGTTAAAGCTGCTAAATGCTGTTCAGAAGAGAGAGCATTAGAGCGCTCCCTAAACAAAAATAACACTTCCAAGCATTTCCAGCGGTGGAGATCACAACCGAGGCTGCATTAACCATCCCAGCACCAACCTCTGTTCTGTTGCACGTGCATCATTTAGCATCGCTACACCTTAGAAATGCTAGACAGTTACTTTGCCATAGAAGACAGCTTTATGGTGTGGTGCAAGAGCTGGCAGTAAGATACCTTCACTCCTTAGGTTTTTTGGTACTTGGTGGGTTAGGCGTTATTACGGGGGGTTGATGTGCAGCACAGATCTGGCCCGGCATCTGATCTTGATGCGAGTCACCAGGCTCCCCTTGGGTGCGGGGGCGACTGGTACCTTATACCGCTCACGTCCAGGGATGCTCCCAGCTCAGGAGAGGGGGAAGGGAGCCGCGGATCCAGGCCTCACTCGGGTGCTGTCACACTGAGACAGATTTTGAGCCCCTGGGGCTCTTTTCTTCGTACGTGTCCTAATCTGGTGTCACCTACTGACCCGGAGGTGGGAAAGCTTAGCTTAAGCTATGCGGGTTGGGAATGGCACCGCGAGGCTCGTCCTTTGCCGAACGTCTCCATGGGGTCCCGACCAGCATGGGAAACCCACAGTGCTCATGAAAGATGTGTTTTCTTCCTATCTCAGGGCTAAAAAGAAATAGGATATTCTCATTTTATTGAGTTTTTCAGAGCAGTGTGGAGACGGTGCCTGTTTTGAGTTAAAACTTGAGCTGTTCAGGCGTGGAGAAGACTGCTCGGGTTTTGAGCTGCAGACGTCAGTGCTTGCTGTTTGCATTGCAAGAGCTGCTCGAGTTCATTTGTCCTTTGCATTTGGGTTATATGAAAACAAAAAGCAAAACTTTCTTCAGCGTGAAAACCTTCATGGGAAACTTCAGTGTTGCAGTTTGGGGTCACTGAAAGGTTTGGCGTTAACCGGCGTGTTTGCACTGAAGGAGAGACAACTTTGCTCGCTTCCCCAGCCCTAGTCCCAGCCCAGGGGAGGTGTTGCACGTGGGCAACCAGGAGTTAAAATACATACCTCTCTGTAAAGAGTTGCTGGTTTTTTGAACACGTTCAGGCTTTTATCCCAAAGTTATATTTTGAACAGTATGGGGACGTCTCTGGGTGACCCCCCAACGTGTCTCTGTGTCTCCTTTGCAGCTACACGCTTTGATTTGAGCTGATTCCAGTGGCTGACCTTGAACGTAGGGCCTTGATGTTTTACACTTGTTGAATGCTGGACTTCAACTTTCAGAATGATTTTCTGTCCTCTGGAAAGCTGCAATTCATCTCTTTCCTGGAGATGTGCCACTGCTAAAATACCTGACCTGAAACCACTCCTGCTGTATGATGAGTTTTGTGTGCCTCCTCCTGCCTGCTGCAGCTCTTGGCGCTTGAGCCTGCTGATTTTGGGAGCAGAGAATCAAGAAATTAGCATCGTGATGATGCCTTTGAAAATTATTTTGCGAAGAGAAAGAGAAGAGAGAAACAAAAATCCCAGCCTTCCCCCAGAAAACCTTAACAGTGCTGAAACATTTTGGTTTTATTCTCCACGCCGAAGAGAAGGAGCTTCCCTTCACTGCCGGCTTTTATTATTTTATTTTATTATTTGATGGTGAGACCAATCAGATTAAATACCCGGCATCCACGTGGACTTGCATGGACCAGAGGTGAAATTGAGAATATCAAGCGTTTTACAGAAAGCCATCCACATCTTAGAGGGCTTTGTGCTGTAATAGCATTTAAAACCGTGAGAGCTGCAATCAGTGTTGCCAGCTCCGAGGATGCTTTAATTAAAGATGCTGCCATTAGACACAAGTGCTGTGCAAATTGTTGTTTTCTTCCTTTTTTTTTTTTCTAAAAAGGAAATATTCACCGTCCTAGCAAATGCAGGCTCTGGTACATCCCGAAGCCTGCACAAGTGTTCTCACACAGATGCTTGGGCTCTCACCTGAACTTCCTCATGTTTTTTAATTAATTAACCTTGATAACAAGTCTGTACATGTCTGTGTGTCTGGGCTGTATTGAAATGTGTACAGCAGCAAGTTTTGGGGAGGACGGTGAAGCCTGTGCTCAAATGCTCTTTCTCCTTCTTCTGCAGCAAAATTTGATTCCTCCCCCTCCTCCATTTTCAGGAAAAAAACAGGGGGTTGTGGCAGAAAAAGGAACTTTGCTTCAAAATATGGGGGACTTGTTAAAAACAGAGATGCTATTACAGTGAAAAAGCGGGAATTTGAGCTGCTGGGGCAGAGGTATTGCTTGTGCTTGCATGAGTTATACGAGGTTTTGCTGCAGAAATTACCATAATGCTCCACAATGAGGAGATGCTCTCCTGTATGGCACAGGGGCAGACCTGGCTTCACCCAAAACACCACCAGCGTTTAAAGCAGCGCACCTAAAATCACCTGCCTGCCTGCAATGGCTTTGCAGTTACGGAAAGGGTCTGTAAAACAAATCTCTTGGGGCACCACTAGCACCAGGGACTCAGAGGGGCTCTAGGCACAGCCAGCATGGCTCCATGACCAGCCTGATCTCCTCCTACGACCAGGGACCCGCCTGGTGGATGAGGGAAAGGCTGTGGATGTTGTTCACCTGGACTTCAGCAAAGCCTTGACACTGTCTCCCACAGCACCTTCCTAGAGAAGCTGGTGGCTCATGGCTTGGATGGGTGGACTCTTCACTGGGTAAAAATCTGGCCGGCTGGGTGAGCCCAGAGACTTGTGGTGATCGGGGCTAAACCCAGTTGGCTCCTGGTCACGAGCAGGTTCCCCAGGGCTCAGTGTTGGGGCCAGCCTTGTTTAATGTCTGTATCACTGATCTTGACGAGGGGATCGAGTGCACCCCCAGTCAGTTTGCAGGTGACACCGAGTTGGGCAGGAGTGTGGATCTGCTCGAGGGCAGGAGGGCTCTGCAGAGGGACCTGGACAGGCTGCATCGATGGGCCGAGGCCAGTTGTGTGAGGTTTAACAAGGCCAAGTGCCAGGTCCTGCACAATAGAACAAGAGGAAACAGCCTCAAGCTGCACCAGGGGAGGTTTATGTTGGGTGTGAGGGGAAATGCCTTCCCTGCCAGAGCGGTCAGGCCCTGGCACAGGCTGCCCAGGGAGGTGGGGGAGTCACCGTCCCTGGGGGGGTTCAGAAAAACATGTAGACATGTCACTTGGGGCCATGGTTGAGGAGGCCTGGGGGTGTTGGGTTAATGGTTGGACTTGATGATCCTTGAGGTCTTTTCCAACCTTAATGATTCTATGATTCTATGTCAGCACATATATATTCAGCATGAGGCAATATAAAGCTTTATGGAGCTGCAGGAAAGCTTTTTCTCTATATGCTTTTACTTGCATGGCCTGAAAATGTAGCAGGTATACATGGTTATCTGCCCGGCCGGCTGCCTTTGGTCGCTCCATGATGTACGTCATGTCTTCTGAGTAGGGATGGTCACCAAAGCCCAAAGTATTAATGCCACAAAGGTGAACCCTTTGCAAGGCAAACCCTGAGGGCATCTGTGCTTAACTCCGTGCCAGTGACAGCAGCAGAGTATATCCACAGTATTAAGCTAATAGGGCATTCTGGTTGCTTCTCAAAATGAAATCCACCCTTCCTATTGCCAAGGGATAATCAGAAGCGTGCATCTCTGCCGGGCTCCCTCACCTCCTCATTAGGTGTGAGGGGGGTTTTTGTCTGCTTTCAATTAAAAGTTGATTAATGAGAGCGCTGGAGATGCTCGCCTCTTGGAGCCTGCAAGGAGCAAAGCGGTTCCCCAGGATTGGAGCCCAGAAATAGAAGCGATGTTTCGTCAGATGATTTGTTTGCCCACAAAACCTGTCAAAGCATGTTATTTACCTTTAGCTGTACCAGGATTTCTAGCTTAGCTGGGAAAGCAAAGAGAAGTGCATCGGTCTCAAGGATTTTACTGTGCTCTCGTGTTACAGGAGCTGTAGTTTATCCATAAATGTCACTGGCAGGATATATGTATTTTGAATAAAATGCAAAATGTACAAGGCAGATCTGGTCTCTGAAATGAGAAAGGCCCTTGCAGAGCCATGTGAACAGCCTGCCAGCACAAAGCACCAGCGTATATTCATTAAATGAGATACTGAATACGCTGTTTCAGATGGCAATTATACTGCCGGGAAGCTCTGGAGGGGAGATGTGTCCTACCAGTCTCGGTTTGTGTAGTTGTGTGTCCCAGCAGCTCCTTAGATGTGGTAATGACAACAAGATTTTCATATTTAAACCTCATTTTTTGAGATGCTGCTGGGTACCTGGGGTTTCCATGAGGAAGGCAGAGGAAGCCTTGGAGAGGTGGATGCCTCTGTACCAGGTGTCTGTGCTAAGGCAAGATGCAAGCCCTGTCGGGATTCAGTTTTAATTTCAATGTGATGTGAGAGCTTGCGCTTTGGCCTCAAATTTTGTCGTCCAGCTGCCTTAGACCCTCCTGCAGCCCTAAACCCCTTCCAGGTGGTGTAATGCTGCCCCTGGAGAGCATCAGTCCCGGGACATCTGGGACATCCCTCATCACTTATGCCTGCAAGAATCCAGCACAACCAAAGCCTGGGATGCGCTGCTTTGCTTGAGGCTCTAAAATATGCGCTCAGCATCCCATTTCTCTCACTGTGAGTCTAAATAACTCATGATGGGTGGCATTCTGCTCCCAGTGCTCCCAGTGCTCCCAGTTTCCAGCCTCTTACCCCCCATGGGCTGCTCCACCTTGCACTTTGCCTCGGCAGAATGAAGGTCCCCCCGTCATCGCGTCCGGCCGGGGTGCCACGCTTGCCCGTGCTCGGCCGATGTGCACGGGGACGGTCCCCACCCGCACGGCTCTTGCTGAGCTCTTTCCCTGCCCAGATGGTCTGGCTGGGTTTTCCCCTCGGCCACCACCGTTGCCCGAGGGAGTTCTCACTTGCATGGAGCGGTACCACGAAAAAACACCCACTTCTTGCTTCTTGAGTCACCACCTCTTGGAATTTTGTCCAAACAGTTGGGAAAAAGTGTGGAATTTGAGAAAAAGCCTTATTTGGAGGCTTTTAATTCCAAATCAAGGATTCGTAGGATGCTCCCCAGGTCGCCGTACGATACTGTGCAGCTGCAGATGCTGTTCTGCAGGGGAAGACCGAGCCGTCTGCCAGGGCTTGCGGAGGCGAGAACTGGTTTCCCTTCTGCCTTTCTGTTGTTGCTGAAGCGCGTTGCTGGGCAGGATGGCTCTCCCGAGGCTTGCGTGGGGTTAGAGCCGGAGCGTGGATCCAGCAAACACGACTCCAGGGCGGACGACGAGAAGTTCACCTTCATTTGGATTTTTTTCGCCTCTTTACAAAACGTTATTTCCGTGGCACGTTGCACGGTTCTCGGCATTTTATAGCAATCGTGGAGCAAAGCAAAGTAAGGCTTGTATATCTGTTTTTCTGTTTTTCTTTCCTCATTCAAAATCCTTACTGGAGCCTTAGAGTAGCTTTTCTTTGAAGACACCCTGATCTTTGCTTCTGAGTGGGACTGGCTTGTCCCTGGCTTCTGCTTGCTTTAGTTCTTCTGTTCAAAGGAACTTGAAATGTGCTGCCTCTAAATTAACATCTTTGGGTATCTCCTTTCATTGCTCTTTAAAACCAAGCTTCCAGAGAGTAGATTAAATTGCAAAGGAACTAGGAGAGGCAGCTGGAGTCCAAGACCTGCGGATCAAATGCAGTGCATGCTTGTTTTGGTGACTGTCTAGACACATTAGTGACAAGAAGGGGATGCCACTGCTCTAGGCTCAGTCTAGACAGCAGCGTCGCAGCTGGAGTGATGCTGCACCTGCCCATAGTCGGTCTTGGCTGATGTTATCAACGTCAGCAGAAACGGTGTGAATTCGGGAGGGATGAGCTCTCTCTGGCGTCGGTCTCTGCTCTTGAAAGCCACATCCTCTGCCAGCCAGGCGCAGGCGGTTCCTGTCTGTCCATGGATGGGAGCAGGAGGCTTTGGGGTGATTTCGTGTTCTTGGCCCATCCTTGCCTTGGGATTTGGCTTCAAGGGCGAATTCAGGAGCTCTTTGCATCCCGTGGCTTGAGCAGGGAGCAGCCTCTGTGGCCCGATGCAGACAGTGGTGCCCGCTGCTGGGGGGATGATGGATGTGTTATGGGTGTGATGGGCAGCAGGGAATACGCTGAAGGTCCCTCCTTGTTCCTCTCCTCAAAGGAAAGCAAACCACCACGGAAAATCACTGATGTTCAGTGCTGCTTCTCAGCCTTGTTGCCAGAGACAGCTCAGAAATGGGGACCTGGGCAACTTCCCTGTCCTATAAGTGCTTTAGGGTCCAAGTTTTTTTGTAGAATGAGAAAACAGGGGGAAAACTAGTCCTGTCCTTTAGCTGGAGGTGACCTGATGCGTGTCCAGTGGTTTTATCCTCCAGCTCGCTGTTATAGCTGCAGTCCCGAGGAGAAAAATCACTTATCCCCAGGCGCTCCCAGTCCTCTCTCCTCCGCTCGCTACCCGCTCGCGGGGGAGGCTGTTCCTTGCTTGGTGTCTTTTGGTGTTGTTTTTAGTTCCCCCACCCCAAATGCATCTTTCTTGACTTACGCATGCAAAAATCTGTCACCTTTTTTTTTAATTATTTTTTTCCCACGCCTGTGGCTTTCAATCATCCCAAAGACAATCTGTGGTACCAGCGGTATTAATATTTCCACTTGACAGACTTAGCCCGGTCATTAAGAAACAAAGCCAACAGCTAACGGGGCCTCACTGACCCGCGTCTGCTCGGGGTGACCTCCCACCTCCGTCCCGTTAGCCAATTTGTTACCCAATTTATAGCCCGTGTCCTTGGTTCGGGGTGACCAAGAGCAAAGCACGTGTGCCTGTCGCACCATCATCCTCCTTGTTAATACATCTCTTTCCAGCTCCGGTTACAGGCTTTCCTGCTGCGAGCGGGTAATGAAAAGCCTGCTGCCCCCTGGTAAACAGCCCTCTGCCTGCAATTCGTTTGTGCGAGCTCTTTTGGAGCTGTGTTTAATTGGGATCGCATTTGGCTGGATTTACCTGCGGGTCGGCTTGCAACGTGACTCGATCCATACGGTGCATGAAGAAGGGTGTATAGAAAGCCTCATACTGAAACCTGTGTAGTAGTTGGGCTTGATTAAACTTTATATCTGCCTTTATAGCCCTGGATGCTTGCCCAGCTTGTTTTCCTGCTGGAAAAGCTATTAGAGCACCCGCTTTCCCCAGCAGTGGTTTCCCCGTCCAACTCCCGAGGAGAGCGGAGCATCTCTCCGGCAAGGCTGGGGGAGGCTGGCCCGGCCGTTTCTCCTCGCTCCCTTTGTGAGTTCGTGTCTCTTGGCTGAGTAACTACATTTCCCTGCGCTTTCCCTGTGTCTGTTTTAAAACTGGAAATTAAATACAGAGATGTCACAGAGCCTGTACATTGCACTGACCTGGTTAGAGGAGGAGACCTGGGACGCGTGCCCAGAGCCGGGCGCGCAAATCGGCCGCTTGTAGTGGGTGTTTTGCAGGGACTGTTGATAACCCAAGATAATAATAATAATAAGCTTCATTTCTGCACCATATTCTCGCCCCATCCACAGGCCAATTTCATGCTTTATTATGATTTCAATGTTTTAGTTTATGCCGCAAGTGGAAAATTATGTTAGGATTCAGAGAAGCTCATTAGAGCACATTAAAGCTCTCTGTGAGATGGTTCACTGGAATTAGAGGCTTTAACCTTGTTTAGTTAAAATTCAAAGCCAAGTCTGGCCATGGCAGGACTGGAAAGGATGGTTCACTCCGAGGTTAATGCACTTCATCAATCCACTTAGATTCCCTTCGCTGTTTCGCCGGCTGATGCAGCGTGCTTGTCCGGGCAACTCTGTGCCACGTCTCAGGACGCAGCACGTGCTCCTTCTGAAATCCACGGTGGGCCAGGGTGGTCAGTGCAGATGGCGGTTGGTTTGGCAACGAGTTGAGCATGAAAAGTGGGGTTTTTTCCCCAGATCTGACACTGTCACTGGCTGCTGATCTGGGACAGGATTAAAAGTTGGTTGGGGGAGCTTAGCCACCCTGTACCTGAGTCCGTCCTACAGTCTCTTTAAAGCCTAACTCCCCTGTCCCCAGGTAACGTCGCGATCTCTGTCACTTCTAATTTTCCAGCTCAGTTTTGGCTTTAGGGAGTTGGAGCTTTTCCTTATTGTTCGTGTAGCACCTACCAACCACAGCCTTGAGCCAAGAACCCGCTTCCCTTTAAACCCCTGCAGAAGGACCTTGCTGGAGTGCAGCCATGAGCCCGGCATCCTTGCAAGCTGCCTTCGGTCCCACGCCACAGCCACGCAAACCCTTTCCTTCGGGGAGGAGAGGGATGGATTTGTCGCCTACGGAGCTTGCCTGGCAGGTGTGGGGTGGCACCTCCCCAGCTTCTGGGAGGCCGTGATGCAAAGGGCTAAACAGGAGCTGTACCGCAGAGAGCATCACTCGCGCCACGGCGAGCATACTGATGTGTAGAAACAGATTTGGTCAGTGCTTATAGTTGATTTATTTATAGCATATATTGAAAAGGGATTTGGGATTAGAGCTTTGTTCTGCAGGCATCCAGGCAATAGCAGATGGGAATAGGATGTGCTGGGTTACAGCATGAGAACAGCAGGCACGTGGGTGCTCTCAGGGGTTCACCGGTGTGGTGTGGACTGCGTAAGACAAGTGACATGACCGAGGTCCCGCGGGGAGTCTGTGGCAGAGCGTGGAGACGGGTGGCAGTTTTGTGGCTTTTAGACTCATCCTCAGATATGTTAGGGTGGTCTAAACGGTTTCTGTGGCAGCTGGATTCAACTCCCAAGGTTTCTTTTCATGGGCTGAAATTGTCGTCTTGGCCACTGCCCCAAGTGGGAGCTGGCAATGGGCTGTTGAAGGAGGGGAAAAAGTTAAAAGGAAGCAAAAAAAAAAAAAAAAAGAAGCAAATGAGGTTTTTTTATGCTTAGTAGGAAAGAGTCTGGTTTTGAAGTACTGAGACAAGTGCCCTTCAGGGATTTGGCAAGGGAAATATCCCCGAGCAGACCTGCCTTCAAAGGTTTGGACTGGAAAGCCCCTGCAAAGTGCCTGCCAGTGTGGGGACAGTGGAGACAGCGAGGAGGCTGCTCTGTTGCTGAGTTTAAGGCTTCATTTGGGAAGTGTTTTACAGCAGGCAGATGTATTAAATGTCAGCGGTGTTGCCTGTCACCTTGGTTAAAAAATTCTCAGATGAGATATGGGGAAAAGTGAGAAAACTGGTCATCTTGGGCATTAATCACAGCTGTACCAGAAGGACGCATTTATCCCTCAGCCAAGCAGCAGCGCAGGGCGAGAGGGCTCGTGTGGTCACCTGCGGGACAGCAGCTTGCCACGGTGAAAACGAGAGCTTTAACTTGGAGTCGCTGTCGAGACCTGCAGGGAAATCGGCGTCAGAGCCCTTTGGGGAGAGCTGGGGCTCCTGGCAGCGCTGATGTGGGACAGGGCAAGAGGATGGGTACAGCACAGGAGCGATTGCTATTTACGATATTGCTTCATATATATATTTTTACTAGCTATAATGTATATAATAGGGCTATAATATGTGGTTTGCTAGGGTGCAAGCAAGGCTTTTCTGCCTCTCAGACACCCCCTTTAGGAGCACGGCTGCACCCCAGCTCTGGTATTTCCTGTAGAGACAGTAAATTAAATCCCTGTGCTCTAAATCAAAAGCAACCTGGCCATTTTTTCCATGCCTCGGTATTGTTGCTGCAGTCCTCGCATGGTCATGATTTGCAAAAATCACTTCCTAAGTAAATAACGATCAATGCATCCGGGAGGCTGGGGAGCCGGGGGCATTATCTCTCTGAATTAACTTGATTGCGTTTAATGCGTGGGCAGCGGGTGGTTGGGGTTAGCGCAGGGGTTGAAATCTGAGCAACAAGTTACAAAGGAGGTGGCTCATTCCAAGTTGGTGGAGAAAAGACAGGCAGAGGGTCTGGCTCCGTTGTACCCACCCATGGCACAGCGCCGGGGGGTGACTTAGGTGCAGGGCAATGGCAAGGGGTGCGGAGCATCGCTGTGCACCGAAGGCGGCAGCGCAGCGGGAGCCCCAAAAGCTTGCTGCTTCCTCGAGGAAGATCTTAACGTCCACGAGGGATTTTAATTTTTTTTTTTTTGTATATAAAATCTGAAAAACCTGGTAAAAGCAAAGCGGTGCTTGTGGGGTGTCAGCAGCACACAGGGAGAGACTATCTGAGCCGTAGGTTTCCCTCGTTAGCAAAGGGAGTTAGAACCACGCAGGCATAATTCAGTTTATCCTGCATGTGGAGGAGATGGGGTGCCTTGTGTCCTTGCAGCATCTGTTGTTGTACCTGGCACGTTGCTCATAGATAGCATTAAGGGAGATTAATTGTGCTGTTGCTGTCTACCCCCCATTGCTCTTCAAGATGTATAAAGCACCTGGAAACCTTACCCAGGGGGGCCTACAGTGTTCTTCTTGCTTCTAGTCCTTGTTTCTGGATTAAAAGAGTCATTTCATATGGCCACCATATGCAATGGGGGACCCATGGGGCCAAGTGGAGCCTCAGGGAGATGGACCCCAAAGGCAGCTCATTACGTTACTCTTTGATCCAGCGCATGCATACCCCTACAAGCATCTGAGGATAATTAAAAGACTTATTAGATGTGGAGGTCTTTAAACATCAATCTGCTTTCCTCAAAATCCATTGACCTGGATAAGGTAGACCAGGTAGCCGATAACACTGATTAGTTAATGGGATCTATCCGAGCTCATAAGTGTTGGGAAGTGATGGGGAATGTACTAGCGACACAAACGAGAGTGGCACAGCGAAGGTGGGGGAGGCGGGGGTGCCACTGCCGCAGCCCTTTGGCAGCGAGCGCTGGCTGGCGCTGAGAGCTCAAGCTATTAAAATGAAATCTTAAATAAAACTTTCTGGACAGAAAGTCTTTAAAGTAATAACTTTTTTTTTAAAAAAATCTCCAAATATGAGTGGATTTGTGCTGGGGGATTGTCTGTGGCTTGCCGTGGTCATGGGTGAAGGAGCTTCGCAAAGTGCTGCTGTCCCCAGCGTCGCCGAGAGGCTGGGCAGGGATGTGCCATTCGTGGTGGTGCATCTCGGCCAGCGCCACACTTCATCCTGGGCTCTCCTTGACCGGGGCGGTCACAGACCACCGATGAGCCCTCGTGGCCCAACCGCAACTCCAGCAGTCAGGACGGGAGCATTTTATAGAGCCCCAAACAATCCCTGATCCCACAGCTGACAAGGCAGAGGTGCCAAATACAGCTCAAAACCCACTCCTGGGGCCAAAACACGCAATCCTACAGGCTACTGACATAAAAGGCTTCAGAAAACATATTGCTTTTATGGCATATTGCAATTTTCTGCGTGCCCTATCTCATGCTAACAGCTCGCTGCTCTGCAAACGGCCACCCTCTCTGTGTCTGCAGTGGCGAGGCCAGTGTCTGACGTCACCTCTGACGTCACCTTCTGCTCTGCAAACGCTCCTGGTTGTGGTCTGATTTATCCACCCCAAGTCCAACTCCAGGCGGTCGTTCTCTGCTTGTGTTTTGCTTTTACTTTATTGCATTGTGGCAGAAACAGGCAGTCTGAGTCCTTTGGAGCTAAAGTCTCTATGTTGTAGACTGGAGTTCTTAATTTTATTTTCCCTTTTTTTAGTCAAAAACAAGTGTTCCCTTTTTTTTTAAAAAAAAAAAAAGACAAAAGAAAATATGGAGAAGCAAAGGTTGTTTGAGCCAGGTCTGTGTTGTGTCCTGTGTTACATTAAATTGCATACATAATTCCAAGCTAGGTCAGTTCAGCTGCTTTAATTGAGATGGGTTTGAAGTTGTTGTGCGTCATGTCCCTGAAGCATGGACCTGCCCACGCTGGTATTGCCGACCCTGTTGCTTTTGGTGATGTAGAAATTAAAAATAAGTTTGCATTTGCTTCATGATCCTTCCATGGATTCTAGTATAACCTGAGGCATCCCCACTGCCTTCAGTTTTTCTTTCCTTGGATGCTCACCTTATGTCTTGATCCACTGTTGGGTTGCACAATTCGGCAGAAGTTGAGCTCCCTTGTTTTCTAACCAGCCTCGGATAATTCTGGGTGGCTCTGGGCGGCTGGGCTTCACTTCGGAGTGACGCTCAATTGCATGTGTTATCGTGACCAGGTTTGTTGTATTCTCGGGAACAGAATTAAGACTCCAAATGGAGTCAAGTGCCAAGTCACTCTATTTGGCCGCCAACAAGTACGCAGGAGAAAAGGAGAGAAAGACAAAAAAAGGAAAAAGCGAGAGAGAAAGAGAGAGAGAGAGTTACAATAGCTACCACCACGGCTCTGCGGCGCCCCGTCAGTCCGATGTATCGTCAGTCCGGCGGGGGAGCGTTCCCACTGGTCTCTGCTGGTTTTGCTATTTATAGCATGTCTCGTTGCATAGGCCACATCTCCCACTCGGCAGTATCGTCACTAGAGGGTGCTCAACGGTTCCAGAGGGTTCCAGGGGGTCCAAGCCCCCTCCCGTATGTTGTAAGATGACCCTGGGGCCAGGCGCACGTGCAGAGGATGGGGCCTGTGTGCTCCGAGACAATGAGATATGGATAACTTCCTCAGTTGCCGTCGTGGTGAAGCCTTGGTAGTCAAGCCATTCTGCCGACAATGTTGAGACAAGTTTCTGGTCCCTTACACCTTAACACACCCATCTCCTGAGGTGCCCAACCTTCTTTTCTTGCGTGGCTTTCTGGGGTGAAACCCGACAGCATCCCAGAATGGCACAACCTGCCTCCGCACCTTGCATCAGGACCATCTCTAGGCTCAGCCTTAACATCTCTCCAGGCAGAGGAGCCTTAGCAAAATCTATCCACCCTGCCAGGTCCTCACATCAGCAAATAATAATGGAATAACCCAACGTGGAGCCGTCAACTTCAGGAGAGAAATCCGAGCTTCGCTTCCCTGTTCCCATTACAATCTCAATTTTGTGGATTTGGCCTCAGCTCATCCCAGTGTGTGTCAGAAGGAGAAGGTTGGAGGGATTTGTTTAGTTCTGCTCATTTTCCAGTTCAGGTTCGCTTGCGTGGGGCCGGCCGGTTGCCTCTGCAATTTGTAATTTGCTTCTATGCCAGGGCTGTTATTACGTTAGCAACAATAAACTTTCAAGCTGTCAACCCTTCTTTGCTGATAATAAAATGCGTTGTGAATAACGCATCTTTGCAAGGCAGCCAAGTAGCCCAGGAGCAAAGTGAAATAACCCAATGCGATGACTAACAAAATTATAACGTGTGGAGGGAATAAAGACCCAAGTTATTACGTTGCTTTACAGAAGCTTTTAGCATTTCAGACAGCTGCTCTTGCTCTAACCTAATGCTGCTTTGCTTTTAATTGACTAGTAATTGCTAGTGCCTGAAGATGGCTGTTGGTAGGGACACGGGACGTTTCCTCGCTGGTTGAATAGTCAGGCCAGGTCCTCTTTTAGTTTCATTTCTGATAATCCATCTCTGTTAGTTGATTTGGGCTCATATTGCTGTAGATGAAGGAAACACTTGTTCTCCTGCCCCTGGAGCTGGTCCTTTCCCTCCTCATCATTATTTCAGACCTTCTTGGTAAATAGTTCCCATAACTGTGCTGTGTTTGAGGTATGTATCTGTACACCTGTATAGTATATGGAGCAGCTTATCTCCTAAAGGCACCTAATTGGTGTAGGAGCTAAGCCACTTCCCAGAGGGTATGAGACAGGCTGGCCAAGACCCACTAAGCTGTTGAGATCCAGGAAAAAACCAAGGGGACTGAGGAGCATCTGTTCCCCCAACATGCTTGGCTGTTTGCGATGCCACGTGGCATCACACAGCTCGGAGGGTACTTGGTATGTTCCTTCTTGTTGAAACCCAAAAGGCTGGGAAATGGGGTTTATCCATGATGGAAACCATAGCGGTGGCCAGGCCTGGGCCGACAGGACTTGATGGTTTTGCTTCATGAAACCATGGTTCCAACCCAGCCTTGGACCACGATGCTGGAGCAGTAGGTGCATGGGGACAGTCCCCTGCCCTGGGAGTTTGTGTCCAGCTCACGCTGGAGCATCAGTCTCATAGCAGGGTCAGTTTGAGCCTTTATTTCTTACTGGCGTAATTGTAAGCATGGAGAATGGGGTGACCCTCAATAAGGGTGAAGGCAGAAGCAGGGCAAGCAATCATGGGGAAAACATCACAAAATGGTCTCCCAGGATGAGCTCCCGTTTTGCCTTTTGGGAGCCAAAGCTAAGAAAGGATAAAAAACCCTTTTCTGTTGATGCGGGGCCACCTCCGTGCAAATAATCCCTCCCTGCTCTTCCCTCAGCTATTTTTTTCCCTCCGCTGACTCCCTCCACTACTTTCTATATTGACTTGGCGTCTCGGACAGGTCAGCTGTGACAGCCGCCGTGATACAAGATGTGCCAGCTCAGGCTAAGTTAGTTCAGACAAATAATATCTCCAAGGCTGACTCCGTACAGCTGACTTGGTTGGGAACAAGTAGCTGCAAAAGCCCTTGACAGAGCATATGAGGCTTTCCAGGATCTGGCAATACTTTTAAGAAGTCACCAGGGAGACGTGAAAAATGCAGACAGCTTCCAGAAATTCTTCTGTATTTCTTATTTCATTGTGAAGGATGGTGGTGGCGAGATCATGTCTGCCCGCCCACGGCCAAGGGACTGCTCAGGGCAGCTGCAGGGTGGCAAGTCGGGGGTGGGGAAAGGAAAACTGACTGTATTGAAAATGGAGAGCCCTGACGAAGCTGTCACGTACTTCCCTGGTGGGGCTAAGGCTTCGATGGATTCACAGAATCCCAGACTCACAGCCTGGGAGGGGTTGGCAGGGCCCTCTGGAGCTCACCCCGTCCCACCCCTGCTGGAGCAGGGACCCCCAGAGCAGGGGCACAGGGCCGCGTCCAGGCGGGGGGTGAATGTCCCCAGGGAAGGGACCCCACAGCCTCTCTGGGCAGCCTGTGCCCCTGCTCTGGCACCCGCACAGGGAAGGGGTTTGTCCTCATGTTCAGGGGGAACTTCCCGTGTTCCAGCTTGTGCCCGTGGCCCCTTGGCCTGGCGTTGGGCACCACTGAAAAGAGCCCGGCCCCATCCCCCTGACACCCACCCTTCAGATATTTATAAGCATGGATGAGATCCCCCCTCAGCCTTCTCTTCTCCAGGCTGAACAAACCCAAGTCTCTCAGCCTTTCCTCACAAGGGAGATGCTCCAGGCCCTGATCATCTTGGTAGCTCTGCGCTGGCCTTGCTCAAGCAGTTCCCACATCCTTCTTAAACTGGGGGGCCCAAAACTGGGCACAGTACACCAAATGTGGTCTCACTAGGGTTGTAAGGAGGCTCTGCAGATAGCTATGAATATATGGAGTTATAACAAAGTATGGTTTTGGAAGGAAAAGAGAAAAGTTGTTTGTGGTAGAATCTGCTGCAGTGAGAAATGCTCCATCCCTCTCTGCCAAAGCACCCAAGGGAAGGTTTTGGGGCTGGGGGCGCCTGGGTTTACCCACTTCAGTGATGCCCATTTTGTTTTTCCTTTCCTCTTGTTTTTCTTGGCCTCTTGGGACAGACCTCGTGTCCACAAAGACTTGCTTAGATTTACTTTGCCAATAGCAGGTTGTTCATAAAAGCTTTTCTCTTGAAGCTGCGTTTTAAGAGCTTCCTATTGTTTACCCAGAGATAATTCTCCATCGATGTCATTTAATTAATCCGTCTGGCGTTTGGGTCATGCAACAGCTCTTTGCTTCCAAGTGCGCCATCCCTTGGAGCCCTTGTTTCAAACACAGCCCATTTTGGCTGCAAGAGCTGTTTCTGCTGCAGCCGAGCATCGCTCCCCGTTTGCATCCTGTGCAGGCAGGTCCCTTGCTGCAGCAGCTTTGCATCCCCAGGCCACTGCAATCCCTGCAGCATCCTGACCCTCAGCAGCATCCCCAGCCCTACACAGAGTCTACCGAGGCTCCCAGCCCCTCACCTGCCTGCAAGCGTGGCCTCCTTCCCCTGCTGCCTGCAGGATGCTGCCATGCGCCCGCTCTCGGTTTTCCTGCATAGGAATTGCACGGATCAAACTAAAATTCCCTTTTTATAGGTAGGTTTGGTGTCAAAATCTCTCTCAAGTCCACTTGAAGGAGTTTCTGAAATAGTCTTTCTCATTGGTGCCGCTAAGCAAATAGAGCTGCGTGTGTTTATATGCTGGATGTGCAGGATATCATTGGGAACTGAAATTGCATCAAATAAATTCCTTGAAATGGAGAGAAGGAAAATCTTTATTCAGTGAGCTGCTCAAATGGAGTGCTAAAGAACCGAGCCTTTTAGGGAATGTGTCAAATTAATTACAAAATAAGGCCTTTACATTTCTGAGCAGCTGGTTTTTACATTTTTAGAGTTGGATTTTGGTCATGATTACTTTAGGCTTACTCCTGTGAAGCGAACCATTAAACAAGACCAAGGGAAAGCTAAGGGAGTCATGGCATCTGTAATTCCAGGGCCGGACTGGGGTGTTCATCCTGAGGGTTCAGGGATTTTGGTCCTCCGTGTGTGTGTGTGTGTGTGTATATATATATAGTGGGTATTTTCTCCTTGAGAAAGTGTTTTCTGGTGCTTTTATTAGTTAGGAGGGCAGGGACCAATGCATGCTACCTGCATAAAATTTAAAAGGCAAAAAGAAGACAGGTATAAAGACATTTTATGTAGTTGCTTTTGGAAGCCTTTGCACTGCGCTTCTAGGGACATTTGCTTTTGGATCAGAGGATGTTCCCACCGCTGGTGGCATCTGGGCTTCTTCAGAGCACATTTGGTTGCTGCGCTGTGAACTTAACAGCCGGCGAGGGCAAAGCGATGCTGTCCAGCGGCATCAAAGGGAGAGCTTGAAAGTAAAAATATATAGTTGTTTTGAGTGCAGGTTCTCAAAACTCTGCATTATTGTGATCTTCTGCTTCTGCAGCAGCAGCCGGTGGCTTTTACAGCAGGGTGGTGGGTTTTGTCCGACAAATGCTGCTCCCTCCCAGCATCAGCTTGGCCAGCGGCAACGCGCTTCTGCCCGTACATTAGAAAGAGAAGTCTCTCTATAGGTGCTTGGATACCAAACTGTCATGTTTGGAGGGGGGACGGGTAATTGGACCAAGGATTTGGCACTCGGTGCCGAAAGGGTCTTTGCGGTGCAACTAGGACCCTCATCTCAGCCTCGGAGCTGGAAGAGGCAGCGTGGTTCGGGGGCTGGCAGGTTCTGGTGGAGACGCATATATAAATATACTTGGCAAGCTAATTAAAAGGATATATTTTTTTTCTACTTTAAAACCATGCTGTGTGCGCCGAACAAACTCATTTCCTTGCCTGGGTTATGAACATCTTCTGAGGTTATTACGAGCTAGAAGCAACTAAAAGCACTGAAATGGGCCACGTTGGCTTCATTTTCACGTGTGCTCAGCTCCAGGTACCAGATCTCTGGCTCCAGGATGCTCCAGGGAGCTGAGGGGTGGTTTGTGTCTGGCAAAGGTTTAATTGCGCTTTTTCATACCTCCTACAGCTCGGGGTCTGTCTCTCATCTGCACCAAGGGGCAGGCAGTGCATGGTTTGAATATTTCTATATCTAAATATTTTTTAAAGGAAAAAAAAAAACATCTGGGAAACTATGATGGTCCATAAAGTGCTTTGAGTCCCCCTTGAGTGTGAAACGTGCTGCAAAAATGTAAAAAAGGACCTGGTGGGTACTTAAGCCCTTTGGTAGTGAGTAAATAGACTTTAAACTGTGGTGGACCATGAATAGGCTCTATGGAGGTCTCCGCCAAAAATATCTGAGGGTTGGTCTTGAGGAGGGATGCAGATGAGATGCCCAGCTCCCTCATGTCCTGTTCCACCCTGTGTTTGCTGTAATAAAGGGATATCCCTTACTTTCTCTTGCCTTGCTGCGTTTCACACTTGCATTTATAAAGCAAATTATCCCTGTCCCAGGGTCTGGGGACATCCTTGGGCAATGCCACTCCCCGTGGGATCACTGGTGTCATTATAATTAACCTGAAATTCCACATGCATCGGGATCTCTCGGGAAGGGTTTGAGTCAAATAAAGAGTTAAGAGATTAAAAAAAAACACCCTGCCTTTGGACTAATCAGGCTTTCGTCCATCATCAGTGATGGAGGGGGGACACAGCCACAGAGGAGATGCTCGTGCCTGGCCGGTGCTTCGTCTCTTGCACTAGATACCGTGTTGCTGCCGCTCAGCTGAGGGCTGTGTGCAGCAGGTCCTTTAACACACCCCAGCTCGTGGCGAGAGCCGGGGTTTCGCTGTGTGCGTCTGGTCCTGGGGCTTCGATCGAGTCATTTGGAGGTAGTTCCTAAAATCCCCCGTGTAACTCAAAGCACCGGCTCTCTGCCGCGGGGTGCTGTGTCCCACTGCCTTTCTGGAACGGTGAGGGGCTCCTTGGAGCTGTGGCTGTACAAATAATAAACAGCAGCTATAAAATCACTCGCTGAATCAGCTACTTCAGCAGTAATTTAGATTAAAAGGCTAACTGAGGTTAATCCTTTAGCCAAAGGATGCTTACAGAGTGTCTGTGCTGCTCTGGCTGCGGACTGTGGAGCGGGTACTTGTGTGAAGTTCGGGAACAGAGAATGCAACATTATTTTGTTGCTGGCTTGTTTTTTGTAGTGGTTTTGTTTGTTTGGTTGGTTTTTAATTTCCCCTGGAAAAATATTCCTGTCCTTTTCATAGCGTCTTTTTAGGGCTGTCTCCAAAAAGCTGTCATGCAACAACCATGCTACATGTACGTTTGCTGTGAACAGCAGAGCCCGGCCGTTGCTGCTTGCCTGATTATATCAGCGTATATATTCCATACTCCAAATCTGATTCAATCCCACATAGAAAGTTATCAAGAACGATTTATATTAACCCAGTGGGAGTCAAGTGGATTTGCCGAGAGCGTTTTCTTTGCCGCGCTGCTGTCGTGGCTGGAGATCTCGCTGCACAGGCCCCTTGGCGGGGACCGCGATGCTGGGGTGCAGCCCATGCTGGGCTGCGATACCCCGTGCCGTGCTCTCCTCCAGCGCCGCTCTGCTCTAAAATCTGACTGTAAAAACACCAACAAATCATGCCTGCTTTACTGCCACTCACTGATTTCTAGATCCAATCTGCCCCATTTACAAGCGTGAATTCTTTTTCCCTGCCTGCCAGTACCAATCTGCCCTGGAATCAGAAAGTTAAGTTTGTCATGTCCTTGGCAATGATGAGGATATAAACTTGTAGTTGCACCCCTGGGTGAGTGTTTGTGGCTGAAAAATGGGCCAGTAAACAGGGCTGCTGCTGCCCCCAGCTGCGCTGGCTCTGCCCAGCTGGAAGTGGGGGAAAAGAGCGAAAAGGTTTGACTTCTTAGTCAAATAATTCAATAGGTCAATCTTTGGCCTATAGACAGCCAGCCGAGCAGGAAGGGGCCATGGTTACTAATGCCCTTTTTGCAAGAAATTCACTCGAATTTTCAAGCACAGCATTTTTTTATACCTTGCTATAAACCAGTGGCTGTATAGAGCTGTCCCTCTTGTCCCATGTGGTTTAAATGGATGGATCCGTCCTGGGGAAACAGGTGCTTGGGTGCAACAAATCCTGGTCATCATCAGGCTTAGGCTTAAAATGAACTGTATCTGTGTTTACATCTATCTGTACCTGTATATGTACCTCCATATGTACTTCCCTCCCTGCTTTGCCTTTCTCCACTGATTGCAGGAGTCTTGGTAGCAGGGTTTGGGTCCACATTTTACTGTAGAGGCCTGAATTTAGGTGAGATAAAATCTGCTTTAGCTGTTACTTTCCTATTTTCCCTGCTATAAGGGGACCATTTGTTTTGCAGCTTGTCATTGGCAGTAATTTGGTTCCAGCTGGGGATAGACCAGCCGACATCTTACTCTAGGTAATGCTGCTTCGTTTGTCGTATCTGCGGCTGCAGAAATCCCGCGATACCGTAACGCACCTGCGTGGCAGGGAGTGGAGAGGCGGAGCACGATGGGGTCAGGTGTGCGCAGCCCCGGGAGCGCAGCAGCCGCCTCCTGTGAGCCGATGCATGGAGGTTGTCTCGCTCTGCAAGGCAAGGTTGCATAGTAGTGTGTCAAAAGTGGTAGCATTTTACCTAATTAGAGGCCTGATTCAGCTCATGCTCGTCTGTAGCGAACTCCCACTGCCTGCGTTCGGCGCGGGATGGTATAAACACGGCTACAACGTCTGCGCTCCTCGTATTACCATAATTTCCAAGCACCTCGCAGGCATCAATGCAGGTGTCCTCACATACTCCTGTGGAGTCAGCCACTGCTGATAGCCCTATTTTACCTATCCACAGGCTGCATTTTCCCCGCAGGAGGTGAGAAACATGACAGCTGCCTGTCCTGGCAGCTCCACGCACTCAGAGGGTGTCCTTGAGAGGAGACTCGCCACCACGCTGACGGCACGTGCACGAGTGATGGGGAATTGCTCTGCGTGCACGAGCAACGGAGAACAGCTTTGCTTGCTGGGATTTTCTGCACTGGAGAGCACTGGGGCGTTGCTGGGAGGTCTGTGTGCAGCCAACGGGTGCGAGAAGGACACCATGCATACAGCCGCCCCAACATTCGCGCTTCCAAATGATGTAGCCGTCACAGGAAAGTCAAAGAGAGTGCTTTGTGCTGACTTTTGAGCAGCTCTAACTAAAACGCCGGCAAGTGCATTATGGAAATATCTTTCTCAATTGACTGTAGAGAGAACTTCGGAGCGTAAATGGTGGTGCTCCGAGTTATGGCTTGGACAGATGCCAGTGAGAACGTACAGTGCAATTCACACTGGCCATGGTGGCCAGGCTGGTCCTGAGCCTGTGCTGGGTGGGGACAGGCTTTGCTTTTCCTTGTGCGCCAAATATTTCACTTCATCCCGAAGTTGTCACACTCAGGGCTGTAACTAGTAAAAGCCTCCGCAGTTTTAAGCTTCGCTGGCTACAGAGATGCTGTTTTCAGTACGACATTTTGTACTTAATCTCCTCTGAGTAAGGACGAGGGAAGCGGTTGCTGCTTCTCCTTCAGAAAAGGCATGAGATGAAGTTGCTTCACTGGGAATATTTGGAGCTGTTTGTCCTTTTCATGCGGCTGATGCCTCCCTCCTGTGCTGGCTCTGCGGAAAGGCTGGACTTTCTAGGCAGGGAATGGCCTAAAAAACTCCAGATGTAAGAATTTGTAGCGAGGAGCAAACGCTTCTGGCGTTGGCTGGGGAGGAACCGTCATGCAGGTTCTCAGTATCTCGGGAGGGTTGTGGAGGGGCTGAAGGCCATGGCTGAGGAGTCTCCAGCCAGTCTCACCCTGGAGGACCAGGACAGACCGGCTCATGGGAGTTTCCCCATCCCTCCTTTGGCTGTGGGGTGCTGCTTGATGGTTTTAAGGTGCATGGGAGTTCTGAAAATGGTCAATCAGCATTTTCTGGAGAGCTCATTTGGTACGTGATATCCTTCCTTAGCTGGAGGGGTTTGGGTGTGACGCTGACGTTTCAAGGCCAAATGTTTTGTCCGCCCTCTTTGCTAAGATTCCATAGCACCTGCATGCTTGTCTTCACGTGGATGGGCGCCGAGGGGATCCGGGGCCTCCTGTGGCACGCTCTCGAGGTATTTTTGGCAGGGCCATTCAGCATCATTGCCGTTGTCAGTCCCAGAGCTGCTGCTGGGCTGGAGACAGAGCTGTGCTGCTCCTCGGTAGGGAGTTCAGCAAGGGTAATGAAGAACAATTCATTAAACGAATCAGTGGGGAGAGGTTAGGAAGACAGATTGTAATTATTATCTAAATGAATCCTGGCCTTCAAGCCGTGTGCTGGCACCTGTTAAAAGGCTCCGGGGCTCCTACTGCCGGGATGCGCAGAGCTCATCCGCGGGTTGCTGCTGGTGGAGGGACAGCCTTGGTGGTCACGAAGGAGGAAAGCAATACACCGTCACCCGCCTTTCTCCTCTTTCCACACCATCTGCTGCTTCCTGAGGGCATCGTCCAGGTTGTTGTCTCGTCTGACCTCGTTCCACCCAGGTGTGGTGATATCGTGGGCCGGGCCTGGCGTGTCTCGGGCCGTCGACCTCATTTCACCCGCGTACGATGCATGTTGGTACCTGCCGGGTGACCTCACGCTTGTGCTGGGGCACTGACCTCCATAACATTAGAAACTTCTTGTTAAAAACACCCCACTCTCCCCCCCCAAACCCCCCCCCCCCAAACCAGTAGAGAGTGGCGGCAGGCGTTCTGCATCAGGTTACTGAAGGACCGGTGGATCGTGTTTTGCAAACTGAGCCCTGGGAAATTAAGAGATGCTCATGGGTTAATTTCTGTTCATGTGGGAGAGAAACCTTTGTGGGAACATGCAGATATTGTTTCCTACGACTGATAACTTGCGGTCCGGTGGGACAGAGCTCCTGTCGCATTGTTCTGCGTCAGTTTGTTATGTGTGGAAGTAATTAGGGCTTGATGGGGATCAGAGAGAGGGTAGCAGTTTTCTTAGTTTATGGATCAACATAATTCTCAAATATTTGGAGCTTCACCATTATAGTTTATTCATTTGCTGCCAGAATATTAGTGCTATATTTCTTTTTAAATATCCACTCAACCAGTGCTAAATTGCAGTGATGGCTGTGGAGGTGATTTATGCCAGCTATAAGGACCCTCCATAAGCACTCACCGCTCAAACCAATGCTTGCACCAATGTGCCATTACAGGGAGGGGCCGATTGCACAAATAATAAGAAAATGGCAATATTTCTCAGCGAGTTAAACCTGTCGGCCTGTCGCGCCTCTGCGTTAGTGCTGCTAGAGTGTAACTGTTCTTGAAGGGTGGAATACTGGGGTATGAATTGTGATCCGCTGGGCAACGTTTAATGCCATCCTATAAAATAAACAAATTAAAAAGAGAGTTGGTCCTGTCCAGTGGCAAAAACTGGTTTTGAAGACGGAGATCGATGTGTGAGGAGAATTAAGCGTTATGTAGCAGGTTGTTGGCAATGGTAGACTATTACATTTGGGATGCTGGCCGCTGCTAGTTTGTAAAAGAAATAACATTAATGCCAGTACAAGGCTATCTTAGCCTCAGGCGGTACCTAGGACCTCAATAACTTCTTATTTGAAAGCAGCAGACTTGTATAAAACCAGAGCTGACATCCCTGCTGTTCCCATACAGTCGTGCGACAGTGGTGCCCAGAGGGGTGCAGGCAGACATCGAACTGATTTCAGCGAAGCATCTCCTTGCCTTGCCTTGCAGAGTTGCTTGACAAGCCCCGCTGGGATATCTCAGTCTTGGAGGCCGAAAGGAAAACCCTGTCCTTGTAAACACATCTCTGACAACTTTTATGGCTCTGCTTTCCGGAGGGAGCTCCATCCCCATTATTCTTCTCCGTTGCGAGATTAAACCTGACACCATGAAGGATGGATAATATTTTGCTTGTCTGACATGTTTCTGTGCCAGGTTTCTGATAATACAAAACAAACACGAATTTAAAGAGAAATCCATGGCTAACCTTTGAGGGGGAGAAGGTAACAAAGTATGTCATCTATATGCGTTTTCCCTCCTGGCTTACGTTAATGTTTGAAAGAGCCGTGCCTTGTCTTACGGTTTCTTGAGGCCGACTGACCAAGTCACCGTTTGAATACATGGGTCTGTGAGTTTTTTGTGTTACCGCAGTGTTTTTGTAGGACTGAGGTACATAATCCTCTCCAACGAAGAAGATGCTCATTTAGGCTTGCATCTCCCTCTGCGTGAGATAAGGACTTGGTTCCTTCTTTCCTTCTGCGCTTCAGTTCGGAAGGGAGGTGAAGCCCTTTCTGCCCGTTAGGTGTGGATTCCCTCCTTACGACGCTGTCATTGCAGGCTTGTTCTCCTTTGGAAAGAGATCCTCTTGGGATGTGACGCTTCAGAAACCTGTTTATTGTAGGCATCCGTTGCGATTTGCTCTTCGCAGCCATCATTTCATTTTAAATAACGTACTGCTGCCTCCTGCCAGGGTGTGAACAAATGGGCCATCGTGATGTGCTTGCACGGAGCCAACCGGACCGTGCTGTTCCTTGCACCTCGAGTGAAATAATGACATGGCTCAATGCCACCGTTGGCTCAGCAGGTGCCACGGGAGAGCTGGTAGCTATGGGAATGCGTCGCTGTGCCAAAAATTCAGAAATAAGGTCGTCTTTCCTCCTAAGCAGGATCTTTTTCCCATCATCTCATGTACGTTCCTGCCCAAACCCATCTCTGTTCTCCCCAGGCCCTTTCAGCTTCGTGCTCCCCTTCTCCTGGACCTGTCTGCAAGGTCCCTTCATTTTCCTCTTTGCTCCATGATGCTGTTGGTTGTGGTTTGATAGGACACATGTCTCTGAACCTTTGTGTACTGCAATTGTGGAGAAAATGGTCGTGAAGGATGTTAATTCGCTCTCTTTTCAATGGCTAGTACCTTAATCTGACAACTAATGTCTTGCCTTGTCAGTGAGCTCTAGCCTGCGTCTTTGTCCGGATTTAGAAAAGTAATTTACAGACTTCAAATTACTTGCTTTTACCATCATTTTGCTCCATATTGAGAGGATAATTTATCAGCAGATATGCTTGTTCTGTGTATGCTGGTTATAAACTGTGAAATACCTTTTTCTCTATTACTCTGGTCAGGCTTGCTTGCATTTTGAATATCAGTCTTTTTTGCCCTGTTGGTTTGACACACAGCAGGATATACATTGGTGTCTCGGCGCTTTTGATGGCGCTGACTTCTGTTTCGTACGTGCAGCCTGTTTGAGATACCCATGCTCTGCTTTTTAATTTCACAGGATACAGGATTTTTTCCCTTTACGTGCTAAAGAAGGGCTCATTGTGTCACTCAAATACTATTTCACAGATTTTGAACGCGTTTATCATTGTACTGAAATGGGGATTTTCAGATGAGCTGACAAAGAAGTGGTCCATCAAGGAAAAAAAATTGGTATTTTTATAGACTATTCTCAAGGTACGTGTTTGTATTTTTGTTTTTGGCTTGTGCTGGACCTTCGTTTTATTGCAAGTTACAACATTACTAACAGCAAGGAGTGCTGTTTTCCCCTAAGACAAATAAACTGAGGTTAAATCATTCTGCTCTGCCTCGTGTTTACTGTCTCGGGTGTATCATGGCACTTAGTATATACTGATGTTGCCCTTTCCGAACAGCTCTACCCTTCTGTCCTGATGATCTGATAACGCTCTGAATCCTCCCCTGTTATCAGGGAGTTCAAAAGAGCCCAAAACCAAGAGGATCCCCTGAAAAAAAGTTGTATCTTCCCAAATAATCATTCATAGCAAAGGTGAAAAGGTGAGGACCAGCACAACCCCATTTAATGTGAGTTGAAATGAACGCATATGGGGTTCTGAACTTGGCAATGTCTTTTTAAGTGCTGTTATAAATAGTCTTTTATAGCTTCTTAGGGAAAGATGGAAGCCCTTGTGGCTGAGGCTCGAGAGGGGTACCCGCGGTTGTGCCGTGCCATAGCCTGCCGCCACCGTGGGCACTGAGCAGCGTGGCTGAGACCCGCTGTGCCCGGCTCGGCTGCGTGCAGGCAGGATTTATACCTGGGGGTGCCATATATAGCTATAAATGTCACCTATAGGTACATATATATGGCATTTCTCTATGGTTTGGTAGGAGGCTGTCCACAGGGGCACGCGCTGCCCGGGGTTTCTCCCAGCAGAGGAGGTGGAAGGAGCCTGCCCCAGGTTTGAGGGAGGAGGTAGCTGGCCCTGGGGCAGTGGAGGGGAGGGGATGGAGGAACGGCCCGTCCTTTTCAAGTCACCATTTGATTTCTTTTTCTGGGATTGGGGTCCCAGACACGCAGCTGAAGTGAGCCTCGGGCCCCTGTCACGTTAGGTCTTGTTTGTTGGATAAACATCCTAACTCCTCCGAACTGGAGGTTTTACACTTAAAATTTTATAGCTGCAAAGGGCCGTATAAAAAACCCCATAAAATTGCCTGGATTTATTTGGCTAAAGACTGCACTGGGTACATCAGCATCTAAATCCTTATTCAGCATTTACGTTGCGCTGTTGCTCTCTATATAAGCTTGCTTGTCCTGTGATTTTCACTAATGTAAGTTTTGTTTTTGCTGTATTTTAAAGTATCCTAATTAGATATTTTTGACTTCTGCCTTCAAAGCCTATCTGGGAAAACCCATCTACGGGCACTGGCTGCTAACCCAGGCTTACTGTTGTTCAGCTTATCTTTCCAGCTTGAATGGTTTAATAGGTCAGTCAAGTATTAAAATGGAATTTTCACTTGGATATTAAGTCTTTTTTAAAGGGCATATTTTTTTTTCCTGCACATGCTTCATATCTCTGTGTCCCTTTTGCTCCGATTGGAGGTTTTTAACTTGAATATGATTTCATATTTCTCTTTTTTCCCCTGTTTCCCTGATGTTGTGATTGTGAGGCATATGTCAATATTTGAGGAGAATAAATTGCTGATGACTCCAGCTTCTGTTTGGTTTTATGAATCATCTTGGGGTCGTATGATCTGCGTTAGGGACGTGCGATTTCGGGCAGGGCTGCAGCCAGCCAGCGCGCTGCTCGGTGTTGGGCTCCCCCCGCTCTGAATGGTCATTAACCGATGTTTGCCAGTTGCCCACTGATTGCAAAACCTGGACTTGTCAGAGCCGTGAAGCAGCAGAGTGACTCGAAGACGACACACGCTCCCCGTTTCACATTGGTGCTTGTCAGGAGTCACCACGTGCAATGCGTAGGGGATTTCTGAATGGCTCTGAGCCATTTTGTCCTCTTTCAGTATAGGAAGCAGTCCCGCATATCTGCATGTCCAGTCTGTCGGTGCAAGGCATAGGAGGGACTTGGGGTGTTTTAATCGTTGGTTGTCCGTGTGTTCTCCCAGTGAAGGGGAAGGCTGAGTGCAGGACTTGGCAATGCCCGAGACTGGCAATGCCACTGGGGGCAAAGATGTCGCATCTCCGCTCCCCACCAAGAGCTGCTGGTGGCCTGGCAGCCCCCACCTGGGCTTTGCCCAGAGTTTCTTTCAAGAGACAGGCCAAAATGAGACTAAAGAAAGATCAAAAGCCATGGAGGAAATCTTCCCTCGTTTGCCCAAGTGTTTTTAACTCTTATTATTTGCCAAGTAGTGGTGGCGCGAGGAGTTAATGGGATATTGCATTTGTTTGTCGGGAGAGCACAGGCGTCGTTCGCATTGCTCCCGTCGGGTGGAAAGCAGCGGGCATGATGTGCCTGCAGCGTTTGAGATTCAGCAGCTGGAGGAACATGGAGTAAGCGTGGGCTCCAGCGCTGGTGTTTCCATGCTTTGGGCATGAGCCCGCCTCTAGGCGTGCAGCCGTGAGCGGGCAGCGGCGGGGGACTGAGGGGCCTCGCACAAAAGGTGGAATTACATTATATTTTAGTACAAGCTCAAACACAGCGTGTACGTGCGATTCTTGGAGACTTAACGTGATATGACTCTGGCGAGCTGCTGAAGACATTTGTTCGCGGCTCTAAATCGGCTTTCCCTTCCTCTCTTCCATCTTTTATTTTCTGTAAGGAGAGCACAATATGCTAAATGATTAAACTGGATTAGATTTATTTGCAGACATTTCCCTTTGAGCTGCGGCGCATGGCCGTTTCTCATCCCTCTGCCTGCGATCGGGTGGGAAGAGGCATCGATTATATGGGAAATATTATATTATTTCTCTCTTTTCTCCCCGCAGGTGTTTACAAAATATGGGAAGTGCTACATGTTTAACTCAGGAGAAGAAGGACGGCCTCTTCTTACCACGGTTAAGGGTGGGACAGGCAATGGACTGGAAATCATGCTAGACATACAGCAGGATGAATATTTGCCAATATGGGGAGAAACAGGTAAGATCACCTTTTTCTTTCTGCAAACATCTATGTACTGGTGGGTTTTTTTGGAGACACCATCCTGTCCTCCCCAACCAATGTCTAAATCTAATAGCTCTTGAAAGCAAGAGGAGCTCAGTCTGTACAGAAACAAGTTGCTTTTCTTCTCAGTGTCTGCAGCTGCCAGTTGGGACCAGCATTTCCATAGTTCAGCTCATCAGCGAGTGTCTTGGCACCAAAGTTTGCCAAACAGGAGTCTCACCGCCTGTCCTGGGACAAGGGTGGGCACCTGTGGGTGGCAAGAGGTGTGGTGTCTCCTCCAGATGCTCCAGCACATCCCTTTTCCCAGAAAGGCATTTCTGGGAGGCCGTGTTCAAGGTGGGCCTCCAGCTGCTGTCTGTGTTTTCCTCCTCCTTGAAATTTGGAGACCTTCGTTGCCCTAATTGTTGTCTTTGCACGGATTAGTGCACCCAGGGAAGGACCAAGGGCTCGGCTCATTGCACTCGGAGCATTTGGGATGAACAGCATCTGTCCCCTAACGAACCCTACTGGGTCAGGCGTCTTCTGGAGAGCCAATGTGCTGCCCTGCAGCCCTCTAGCCCTGGCGCAGGGAAGGGCAGAAGGTACTGACCAGGAGGGCTCTGTGTGCTGCCTCGCCGCCCTCGTGGGCTGGGGTGGCAGCCCTTGGAGTGGACATGGATGTGGAAACGCTGTCTCCAGCAAGGGCAGCTCAGCGGCTCCCGGCATCCCAGCTGAGCTGCCATGGTGGGAGTTACTGGCAATGCTGGTGCCGGTTTCTTTAATGAACCCTGCTGCAAAAATGGCAGGTGAGAGGCTGGACTCTGCAAGAGGGGTGGCACGGGCAGGGGACAGCCTGGGGAGTGGCACGTGCCACCAAAGGCACCTATTCAGAGCAAGCCTTATCACTTCTTCAGCAGTGGTGGCTGGAGTTTTCATGAACCCGTGCTGGCACTTTAAACAAAACATCAAAAAAAAAAAGTCTGAAAAATTGCCAGCCTCTCTGTTTCTGTGGCAGTTGCGAGGCAGAGCGTTGCGGTTGGAGTTTTTCAGGATGAGGTTGTGTTTATTTTTGGGTATCAGGAAAGCAAGAGGAGCAAATATCACTTAAGGTTCTGTGTTGCCATCACTCGTCATCCTGTGCAAATGAGGCCCTTCGAGCACCTTTCAAACTTCTGCTCAATAGCAAAGAGGAGAGTTGGTTGCCGTCATTCAGAACTTAAAATTTATTTGTGTGGTGTTTGATTCTTAAGATTTAAACAGATTCCTACGGTCCCATCAATCATTTAAAATTGCACAGGCTTTTATAGCAAGAGCTTTTTCTCCCAGATTTTATCTTGTACTCAAAGTCAGCCTGATCTGGCCCGGTTGAGGGGGAGGAGACGGTGATTTGAGATAATCATTTCTGACTTGTTGCATTTGTTTGAAGTCTTGTCCTTTTAAAGGCAAAACAGATTCACAATACCGAGTGGGAAGATGAAGTGCGTTTTCCACCTCTGATGCTTTATTGCTTCCAGGCTGCCTTGGGGGCAGGGAACCACCGCGCTGGCGGCTCAGGGGTGCAGCAGGCTCGGACAGCCACGCCACGAGCTGTGTGTGTTCAACCTTGCTGGGTTTTGGACCGTTCTGAGGTTCCCCATGGAGACACGGACCTTGTGGCACACCGTTCTCACTTTAGGCTTTTTTTTTTTTGAGTTGCCTTTTGGAGGACCTTTAGGAGGAAGCCATACAGAAATGCGTTGCCTTCAGAGCCGTGCTTTTCTATCGCTGCGGTGCTGGGGAAGGTGGATCGGTCTCAGATGGGTAAACCAGACTCTAATTACACAGGAGGCAAACAAAAAAAAGAAGCAAGTGGAGAAATAAACTGGGCAGACAAAAGATGAGGGAGGAGAATCAACCAGGTCTTGTTCTTGCTGTCTGGCAGGGAGGCCGGGCAGGAGAGACTGTGACAGCTGGGAGGAGATTTCCAGTCTGGTACCTCCATGTCTGTGAGCATCACTGTCATCCAGAGGTTAGGTGGGATGGCAGCTTCTGCTCCGGTCACTCTTTACAGCCAACTTTCAAGCCCTGCATGTGGCAAAGGTGCTTGAAACCTGGCTGTGGCTGTGGACTTGAAACCTGGGCAGGGGGGAGCAGGAAACAACCCCAAATGCATTAATTTCTTTTTCAAAAATCTTGTGGCTTTTAGGGTCTTTTGAGTTCAGGCTTGACTTTTGACCACGTGCAAGGGAGCAGTGTACTGGTTTGAATGTTTTCAAGATGCCTCTGATGACGTCCTGCCCCTCCATGGTCTCACTACTGTTAATCTCATGCATATTTAACTTAAATCTGTACTCAGCTAAAGATTAGAGCTGTAGGGAGGGATTATTACGTCCCTAGAACTGGGTTGATGTTATGGGGCTGGATTGCACAGGGATAGTTATTAAGATCTCTGACCATGAAATGCTAGAGGATTCAAGGCAAAACTATATAAATAGGGGTCTTGATTTGGTTAAATCTGTAGGAGAGCCTCCTGGACTCGTTGCAAGCAAATTTGGCTGTGTTCTTACAGGTCCAGGTAGAACTGGTACTTAACTTGGAAGCTCATAAAAACATTAATCGTTGCCTTTCAGCAAGAGACTTTTTCATCCTCCACATTCATATGGTGCCTTGTACAAGCCGCCTTCAATCTTCATTGAGCTCTCTGGACACTACCAGAATAAAAATATTAACTATAGTCGTTAATAGTTGTCGTTCCCATGGAAACACTTAACTCAGCTCTTGGTAGGTAAGTGATAGAGTTGATGATTTCCAAATATTTGCATAGTAATGTAAAAGTGTTTGGAATTCAGTCTTCTCAGCTGCTACCACTGGGACTGCACAAACTCGGCTCGCCAATGAAAAGCTTCGTCAAGGGCACGCAGCTCTTAGCGGTGAAGTTCAGCCGCGCTGTGGAGAGGGGTGGGGGCGGACATGGGGTGAGATCTTCACGTTGCAGTGCCGAAGCCACACGTAGGCAGGGGGTGGTCCAGCCATGGGGTACCTCCAGGATGGAAGGAGTTGAGTTTTTTCTTCCCAGTGAGTTCATATCTCCCTTATCACCTGAGCCGCTCCGTTCTCTCCTTAACTTTAACCTTCAGACACTTCTACAGACTGGCTTTGCTGCTCCATTTTCCCAGTAGCCACCCTGTACCAGCAGCTGGTCTTTTAGTTGCCTCTTAGGCAAGGATTTTTGTGTGGTTGGGTTACTCGACCTTTTTTGTCTAGTTTCCAACTTCCGCAATGTCCCTCAAATGTGGCGGCTCAAAACATTTCCTTTCCCAGCTGGTTGTCCCACGTTAATCCAAGTTTTCCCAGAACTGTCTAGAGCTGTCCCCACCGAGCTGCTGTCTGAGACATGGTGTTTGCACCCCATTAGGGCTTCACAGGTGCTGGAGGTGGACCAACCTCCATCACCACAGGGAGGTCTTCACAGGGAAAAGTATGCATTTCTCTGGCCCGTCGTGGTGGCCTTGGCTCCTGCTTCCTGCAAGGGTCTGTCCCATAGAAAACAACCACCCAAAGAACCCTCCAGGCCCCAGCTCACTGCGTCTCCAGTCCAACCATGGCTGGGACACCCCATGGGGCCTTTCCTCCTGCACCCCGCGCCGCTCAGGCCCTCGTTGGCACAGAGCAGTTGTGGTTCTCTTGGATGCAGGGCTGGTTTTTATCAATGCCAAGTTCAAACGGTGTCATCTTATTCTGTATTTCGTCCGGTAGCTGCTTTGCTTTTTGCTCCAGATTTGGAGATGCCGTAAAACCACATTCTCCTTCACAGCCCCGCATGAAAATAGTTGGCGCGTGGACTCAAAAAATCCTCATTTTGTTGCTGGCTGCATGCCTCAGGATCTCTGCTTTCTTTTTTAAACTGTTCTTTGCAATTCAAATAAGTGGAGAAGGAAAATATTGGTTCGTAGCTTGGGATAGGGCTGCTCCAGGAGCTGCTGCCACCATGTCATATTGGCATATGCTTTGTAATCCAAGAAGTGATTTAATTGTTACCGTCTCAGCAAACAAAATGACGTTTATTGTCGTTCTAAAAAGACCTTTACTGAGTATCCGTTAATATCTTGGGAAGCTGAAATATCTTGTCTAACAAGTTGCTTGTAATAGAAGAATATACCTTTTCCTTGACTGCCTGTGCAAGCCCATTATTTGAACATGTTAAATTTATGTGCAGTCTAATTTTGGAATAGCGAGCACACACAGGCTGCTTCAGTCTTGATTTTCAAGTGCAAAGAAAAGGGTATTTTGACTGTGTCTGGATGTCGTGGCATCAGGCAGCCTTGCCATCTTTGGGTGTGCAAAAATATTGTGTCAGGACTGTCAAAATCGTGAGGCGCGTGGAAAAAAATGATGACAAAAAGAACTGGAAATCTCTGTCATCTGAATTCTGCACTTCAGAGTTTATATTTTCTAGCATTTAGTTTAACCACGAGCGTACTAGACATGAAAAGAGTGGGAAAATAATTTGTGGCTGAAGTTTTCACATCACCTTTTTGCTTTAAAGAAAGCCTTAAATATACCAGATGGGAGCCATGATGCAAACAAACAAACAAAACCTAGGAATCCTGCCTGGAGGTAAAACGCAAGATGGAAAAGAATTTATACCAGGGAAAACTTTCCAGTAACCAGGGGGGAAACAGCAAACCACAGACTCGGAGGAGCGTCGGTGGAAGCTGCAGCCAGTCGTACATATGGCACGGAGTCTCCCAAATTCTGCGGTTACGCATCTTTGTCTCACCAGATCAGGTGCCGGGGCGTGACGGGGCTGCGGAGGGTGTTTGTTTTATTGCCCTTGATAGGAAAATTGGCAGAAATGCAATCAAATATAGTAAAAGAAACTAATTTATAGCGGTGACAATTTGATTGGAAAGGGAATCCACTTCTGGTTAATCTTTCTGGAGTGGCCCAAGGTATTATATATTGACCTAATATAGCAGCACAGTAAATTGGAAATCACTCAGGCTACAGGGCTGTAAATAAGAAATACAGTCGGAGAGTTCTGCGTTTGTGTTTCAGGAATTGTTGGATAAAGATGAACATTTCATACCAATTAATCAAGTAACACGCTGAATAAAAAAACAGGGGGATGAGAAAAGCGCTATAAAATTGCACTAAGAAGAAGCATGAAATCTATACAGCTCGAGGCTTCAATCCACTTAGGAGCCTATCACATAGTATTATGGGCTGCTATTATTTAGCTCGATAAAAAACACGGGCTGCGAGGAAGAGTTTTGATCTAGGTCATGCAGAGAAGGATCTCGAGCCTATTTCCTTCACGCCCAACCCATTTGGATTGCGGTTTATCTTTTGCTTCCCAGTAGGGCTTTTTCATGCTGTTACAAGTGGTGGGTACCGACCGCTGCCATCAAGCGGGGGACGCAAGGGAAAACCATCCGCTGGTAGCTGGAGGAAGCCCCTCTCCAGGGGGCTGTGGTTTGGGAAAAGGGAAAGCAGAGGATGTGTGGTGGGAGCTTGGGGACCAACCTCTGCCGTTCCCGAGGCGCTGGATGCTCGCGCTCCCTCCGGGCATCGCTGTGGGGGGAGCTGAGGCATGTCTGTAGCATTAATCCAAATTAGCCAGCGGTGCAGGTGGTTTCGGTGGCATTGAATTTCCATGCCGCTGCTTTTCTTCCTCATTAAAGCCGCCTTAATTCCGCTGATCTCTTTCCATTTCCAAATGGATTCAATTTAGACAAATTGATTTAGTGTGGTTTTAATTTTGAACCAGGGTCTTCACACAAGCCCTGATGCGGTAGAAGTTAGCTTGGATTTGTTGGCAGCTGCTGGCTGTTCTGGGAAGGGCTTTTGGGTCCTCCTTAAGTCTCTAAAGGGGGGAAAAGTGATGGTGGTTCCATCCATGCTGCGACGAGCAGCACTTCTCAGCCAGCCCTGACCTCCCTTCAGCTGCATCTCCCTGGGGACCGGCTCGTGGTGGGATGCTTGCGGAGCAGAGACGTGCCCTGGGACATCATGCCAACACTGGCACGAGCCTCGCTTTATGCACGACTCGGGGTAGGTCATATTTTAGAGACGTTGTCTCTCTGGTGGCTTTTTTCTGGAGAAGAATAGGTTATCAGGGCCGTGTTGAGGGATCTACTGCCTGCGCTGGGTTTTGGGATCTGTAGTGGAGCATCTCCAGGGCCTGCCCAAAGCTTGGGATGCTCCAGGCGTGACTTTAAAGGGGTTTGCAGCACAAATCATCCACATTCACTCCCTGCAACCAGCACCACGGTGATGCTTTTGGCTTGAGACAAGGCTGTTCCTCCTCATGGCTCGCAAAAGCCTTGATAACTTCAGGGATGCCACAGCCGAGCCGCTGCAGAGAGGATTTGGAGGGGATGAGGGTGACCCCAGGCAGGTGCAGGTGGCTGGAGGCCAGCACTGCCAACGCTGAAAATTCATCTTGCAGAAAGTTTACTGATACGGGCACAAATTAAAGGTTTCCTTGGTTTCTCTGATTTTTTGTTTTGGTTTGGGTTTTGTTGTTGTTTTGGGCGTTTGGTTTTTTGTGTTGTTTTCCCCCCACCCCCCCACCCTCTAGGATTTCATGCCAGGCAAAACAGGTTCAAACAGCATCTCTGTGCTGCTGAGGTGGGTCTGCAGAGCGTCGTTCCTGCTGCACTACAGCATCTGATTGCAAGAATTTTTACAGCAAGGAGGGACAGTTGATTTAGCTCGGGGGTCAGATGTCCCCACTCTTTCCCCAAAGCCTCCCCAGCCCCAGCACTTGGTCTCCAGCTGTGCAGCCTCTGTGCATGGCGCATTAATAAGCCCAAGCCCTGGAGCATTTGATTTGCCAGCTGTGGAGAGGCACAAAGCACTCTCTGTCATTTACTTCTGCATATTCATGTGATTAGCGGCGGTCCTTCATACATCCAGGCCTCCTTTTGCTTACAAAAGATCTCAGTTCAAGTGGTGGAGGAGGAAGCCTGGCCTCTCCCAGGTCACGGCTGCCAAACCCGCTGGGCTCCTGGTGTGGTCCGAGGGGCTGTTTCAGATTTACACCAGGGGGAATCATCTGCATGCTTTGAGCCGCTGGTTTTAACCACAGAGTTTGGGAAAAAGGAAAAAAAGCCCTGGTTTGTGCATCTGCTTTCTTTGCAGCTTGTGGAGTTAGAAGTGGAATTGTTGTAATTAACATAAAACCCATCCGTAAATATAAAATAAGTAGGAAATGACCTGGGAGTGGAAGAAGTGATGGGTAGGTGCAGGTATGTGCCGTGGTAGGACGGTGGGCTACGGCAGTGGTTGGCGATGGCTTGTGTGGGGTTATCCTGTACATGTGTTGATGCAAAACCCTGAGCACGTTTTAAAATGAGAAACCGCTTCCTGAAAGTCCATGTGTTAGTGCTGACTCCAGGGCTTCTCGGCGCTCTTGCAATTTCCTTTCCATTACGGGGATGTTGCAAGCAGTTGCCTCCTGCGTGCAGCCTTAGGGCAGCTTTTTTGCAGCTGAAACTCTTGTTTGCGTTGGAAAGGTTGGTTCTCAATTTAATTTATCAATTAAAATAAAAAAGGAAAGGAAGAAAAAAAAAGAGGAAAGGCAGGGCAAGGTGTGTGTAAGAGTAACTTGCCTTCTCCGGCACTTTTCAGCCCAGAGCATTTTCACCAGCTGATTAACAAACCGCGCGTGTACGTGTAACAGCACAGGCGGATGAAATGCTGCTCCCTCTGGAAGGAGGAAAGACCAAAAAGGCTTTTATTATTCACAGTAAGGCTACGTGATGGTTTAAGATGGAGAAAATAATACTGAATTGATCTGGAAACTACAGCGGGGACGTGGGGAGCCGGAGGGGGGTGGCTTTGCTTGGCATTTAGGCAGGGCGCTCGCGTTAATGCCCTCTGTTATGGCAAAAGAAGCGTCTGGGATCTTGAATTAACAATTTTCCCTCCTGATTAGCTTCAGCTAATCTTTTCATAAGGAGTGCCAGATAAGACACGCCACAGCATCTTCACTGCAGCTTTATTCATGGTCTTTAGGGGAGGTGGCGGGTGTAGCCGTCTGCTCCTAACGGTTTGCAGGGCCGGGCACAGGCCTGGCGATGTCGTGCTGTGGCAGCGGTGCTGGACATCCCTCCCCAGCTCCTCTCCCAGCCAGCACCTTGTCTCCCAGCAAGCCAGAGCAGAGAGATGAAGCTTGGCTGGCATCAGCTTTCAGTTTTTGCAAGAGCGTAGAGCCCCAGAAAGTCACAAAATCAAAATCTGAGTAAGTCAAGACAGCCACGAAGCCATGAACCTGGTGTCCCCCATCACCAAGGGCAAGCCTCGCGTATCAGTGTTTATGAAGCTGTGAGGTTGACCGGTGGTAATCGGTATGTTCAGAGCCCTGCACAGACACCTCCGTGTCTGAAATATTTCAGATTAAAATCTGCAGTGAGAGGCCGTTACAGTGATGAAGAAGATTGCACTAGGGTCGTAATTTGTTGCATGACATCAAACTCATCCTTAGAGAGTCAAATGTTCCTTGGTGGTTATGTCCCTTTCTGCAAAATGAAGTAGAGTTTTCCATGAATAAATCTCCTCTTGCTTAAATATAAGCTATTAAATGCTACAAAACAACTTCTGCTGAAACCCAGTCAGTGCTGCAAAGGGAGAACGCAGCTTTGTTTGAAATGATGCAAAGGTTTGGCAGCAATTACCAGGCAGCAATAATTAGCCAAGGCAATAGAAAAACACCCCAAACCCCAATGACCCAGGGTTGATTCATCCTTCTGAAGACTTGAACGTCCAAAGAGATAAATGGTACCTATAAAGCAGCAGTGGCCTCGAGCATAAATAACACCGAGGAGTTCGGGCCAGAAGAACTCATTGCTTTTTTGCAATAGGAAACTCTGATCTCAGATCAGATCAACACATCAAAGACAGCTTGACCTTTAGGAGGCTGGTTGGTGTTACCTAAAGGGAGGTGTAAAGTGTGCTGCATCTTGGACCTTTTCCTAATGAGAGCAAGAATTCATTCAATTAGCCAGGTTTCCCAGGGAGAAAAGGTCAACGTTATTTCCACCTTCCACCAGCCCCCTGACAACCAGAGCATCCACAAAATTAGGCTGCCACTAAAATTTAATTATGTTTGCCTGAGCACACTCATCAATAGCGCCGGAGCGAAGAGAGGCAGCTCAAAGGTTACTTGGGTTTTTGTGTCTGGGCTGTGTCATTAATGTTGTCACATAACCGATATACTCCCATTCATGGTGAATTGCTCTCCGGGGCCTCTCGATGTCATCGTGGAGCTGGAGAGAGCCAACGCATTTGTTGAAAAAGCTGTTTTTTCTCTTTTGCGATGTAGCGGGTACTGCTGTTTCCATGCACCCGGGAAATTGTCAGGAGCTGATCCAGGCTCAGGTTGCCCCAAGGATTGATGCTGGCCATCCAACACTGCTTGTGGAAGGAAAGGACTTGGGGGGGGAGGATTTCAACTTGGTATTAAAATCAAATTGTTGGTTGTTTTTAAGAAATAGGGGGAAATGTTCATTTTTAGCCAGTCTTGAAGCTTTTGGATTTCTGAGCCCGAAACAGGTACCTACCATCCAGAACATCTCAACAGCTTTGGCAGCGGGTAAGCGAACACAAGCCTGAAACCTGAGGGCTTTTTGCAAGGGATTTCCTCACCAGGCAGGGCAGGCGAGTCGGAAGCATCCCTGTGTTTTGTCCATCAGCCCCTCTGGTCCCCAAGACGAGCTTGATGCTGAGGTGTGGCCCAGGAGCTCATCGAAGGAGTGTATTTCAGCCCACCCGAGTGCAATCAGCACATCATGCAACACCCTCTAAGTCCAGTTTATGCCTGTCTGGCAGTTAGACACCCAGAAATAAATAAAATAAAATAAAATCACAGTGGTTGTCTGCTGCAGGTGTCTCGTCTCCTCCTTTCTGAGCACCCAGTCCCCTGCAGGGACACGTATGTGCGGAGCAGTTCAGACGTGGCTGGGAAAGCTGCTCCTGTTCCTGTGCTCCTGCTTGGGAAGGTGGGTGAGCGACTGTGACAGCAAGGCTCTGTCCTCTGCAGGGCTGGTATTAGCAGGCACAGTCAGTCATCCCCAGTCACATACAGTCATTAAACTGAAGGCTGTAAATATATTTCAATGACTTAATGAGAAAATCCTTTATGGAAGGAGGAGGCTTCAAAAGCTTTTCTTAAAAAAAAAAGGAATAAAAACTAGAAGCTGGCTTTAGGAAAGCTGATAAAGCAGCGATAAGGCACCTAAGATCAATGGATACATGTTACAAAGCAATGCCATGCAGCATTAAAATTAAATATACACTTTATGATGTAACTTTCATTGGAGTCTTTGTGGCTGGTGTGAAAAGTTAAATGTCTGTAGCTGAAATATGAGCGCTCAAAATAGCGGTAATTTGTGGGGTAGGAAGGAGCCATGAGAAGAAGCCTGGCATGGCCAGTGTCGTGGCTGTCGGCCGGTGCCCGGGTGGCTCGCGCCGAGGTGAGAAGGTTTGGGGGCTGCTCTCTGCAGCCTCAGCCTTGGCTGTCCCAGGAGCTGCAAAGGTGCCTGCAAACACCCAAACACCTGGGGCTTATTGCTGTTTTTTTCTGAGCACTGGGAGCGAGGCATCAGTGCCTCTGGTGAGGTTTTGGGATGCCCTCTGGATGCACCGGTTTTATGTGAGGATAATCTAGGTCGTCACCCCCTGCTCTGGTCTTGACCCTTCCCCGGGTGTCTCTGTTTCCCTCCTGGAAGAGAAAGAGCTCGGTGCATACTAATCAGTCTCACAGAGGTACCAGGGGATTTTGTGGTGAGAAAGCGCTTTGAAGATAAAAGTCTTTTGCAAGTGCTAATTAAATTTAATTGTATTAATCTCTTTAGTGCAGGGATCATCGTTTTGCTCCGACTTTGTCCAGCCCGTAGCGACACGGGTTCCGGGTGACGTTTGAGACCTCCCAGGTGTTTCCTAAGGCAAATTGCTGTAGTCCCCGCGCGGCGTCAAGCTGTGCTGAGGATGACGGTGGAAGGGGTTTCCCCTCCTGTAGGTGCTCTGGAAGCATTTCCCTTGCGCTGAGCAGCATGAGTAGAGACCGACAGTCTCCTCTTAAAAACAACATTGCTTCAGCCAGCCCTGAAGGAGGAAAGAATCTGTCTTGCCTGAGATATGGAGCAAATAAAATGTATCTTTCCTGAGATAACGCAGGACTTTGTGAAAGAAATTGAGGAACCCCAGTGGCCACCCACCATGAGGGCTTCCTGCAACTCGTGCTGGCTGCTCCTTAACCTTGTCTCATTTCATCGTCAGGCAGCATCACCAAATTTTCATTGTCCTTTCAGTTACGGCTCTCTCCTTGCTTGTTTACAAGACAAAATAGCCAGCGGTCCACGTCGAGCATCTCTGCCGAAGAGCACAGCTGCCTGTGGTTGTACCGTGTCTTGTTGCAGTAATACAAAGCACTCGAAGGAATCACAGATGGCAAAGAGCATCTAGAGCGTGCTTCTGGATGGCTGGAGAGCAGGTGAAGGCTATTTTAGCAGAGCAGAGGGGAGAAAAACAAGAGTTGTGATTAATTATTCAGCTTTTATGCAGGTTAAAAGGAGTGCAGGAAAGAGTCAAAGCTCCTCTCTCACCAGCCCCCGAGCAGTGCGTTTCTGCCGCTGTATTTACTAGAGCCGCGATGGTCGGATGCGTGGAGGAAAGGTGAAAAGGGAGAAAAAAGCTTGAGTGTTGCAAGGTGTTTATCTGTGCTGCCAGAGCTCCGTCCGCTGCGATGATACGGTGGTGGCACCTGGTGCCACGTGAGGTCCGCTGCCGCGCAGAGTTACCTGCAGCAGCGCTGGGCTTCACTTGGGACAGTTGAAATGGGGAAGGAGCCGACACTGGGTGGTTTAGAGAGGGTGAAAGAGAAACCCGGATAAGTCTTTGGGTATGAGGAAGACTAAGCTAGGGAGAAAGGGAAGGACAAGCCGTGGCGGGTGTGTGAAGGACGAACGGACTTGGCTGGTGGGGAGGACACTGCGTGAAGCCCTGGAAAGATGTTTTCTCCTCCTGTGCCCATAATGGAGTGAGGGAATCTTCACTGGAGGCTTTGGGGACAGGTTTGATGATGGTCCATTGGAGGACGTGGGCACTGCTGTGATGCAGCCCTGGGGCAGGAGGTTGGGTTTGGTGGTCTTACCAGGGCTCTTCCAGCCCTGGCTGTTGAGCCAGGTCGCTTGGGTGCCCATGGGAACCCCAGCAGGAGCTGGCCCTGGCTGCCCTGTGGGGCGATGCGTGGGTGATGGTACCGGTCACCTGCACTGCTGGTGCGTTGGCATCTTTCTTCTGCTTCTTCGGGACATGTTTCTAATGCTTTCTCATTTTTTGGCAAAGTGGGTTGTGCCAGGTCATGGCTGTTGGTGGGGCTGGGTGACTTTCCTGCTCGGTGACAGCAGAGTGAGATCTCAAAGCCACGTGGCAATAAAAAATGAGCTGTTTTAGAGCTGCGTGGTACGCAGAGGCACCGCTACCTAGGAAAAAAACCCAAGCATTTTGGGGCTATCTAGTGTTGGTTTTGGCATGCTGCCACCACCGATGTCTACTTTGCTACCAAACACCCTGCGAAACTGGGTGGCTTTCATAAAGAGGACCGCGACTGTGCTTTGTTTATCAATTTTAATATTTTTGTTGTGGTTATTACTTCCACTACCACTATTTAAGGAGAAGCTTATAAGGATTAAGAGAGGGAAATGCCATCTGTGGCGTTTGGCCAAGTGACAAATTATACTACATGGTGCCGTTAACTCAAATATTTTAGAGTGTGAGCAGCGGAGAAGGGAAATGATTGCCGTTGCCTTCACTCAAATATAGACGTACAAAAGGAAAAGTCTCTTTCCTTCCAGTGGAAGGTCAGCATAAGAAAAGCAAAATAGGTGTCTTTGGAAACAGGGATGTGAAAGAAGTTATTGTTACTGAACAGCCCTGTATACATCCCGAACCGTGCTGGGCAGAAGTCCTCCTCTTTACGGGGAAAGGCCAAAGATAGCAAAGGATTCATGCAGGAGCCTGGAGAAAAAGGGCTCTGAGCCATCTCTGCTTTTCCTTGTGATCTGGTCACCTTTGGTCTGGGGCAAGAGACCATCAGCTCACGGACGTTCTTTTTGAAGGCTCCCTTTCAGGCAAGAAACCCTTTTTCCAGCAGTTCTGAGCACCGTGGAGCTGCGCACCAGGTGATGGTGTTTGAGCCATCCAGCATCCTCCCAAAACTAATTTATTTTGCCACATTTCACCACCTGCCACAAAGTCTGGATCCAGTCCAGGCTGCGGGGTCCAGTGGGGGAGCAGAAGGCCCCCCCAGTTTGCTCCTCCATGATCCAGGCTGTTTCACTAGAGGACTCTCTCCTGCCGACCTCTTCCTCCAAGACATCCAGGTCACGGAGGTTTAACTCCCATCTAATTCCAGGCTAGGGCTGAAGCAGCTCTGTGGTGTAGCCACAGCATGAGGAATGTCAGAGCCGATTCTGGGGGGGAAAATGGCAAAAAATCCTGTTTATTTCAGTGATGTCCTGATGGAGATGCATTTCTCATGCTCTGAGCTCTCATCCGAGCATGTTCCCAAGGGAAAAATTGAGACGTTTTAACGTTACACAGCAGTTTGTTATACTCCATCCCAGGAGCCAAGAACAATTTATCTTCAGTGGCTCATCATAATGCCCTTCAGTGCAGATATTTATTTCTATAACGGTAGTAATGGCCTCGTGGGGTTGTTTGTATGATGTTGCATGGGCTTCCATAAATATTTCAATAATAAAAACAATAATTAAGCATTATTGCTGCGATGCAAGTTAGTACTGAACTTGTGAAAGCTGCAAACTCATAAAAGCAAGAACACTTGCATCTCTGGCTTAGCTCCATCCCGCGCTGCTGCGGCCAGGGGAGCAGGGCTGGGCTTTGGACAGGAGCGGGCCAAGGCTTTGGGCGCTGGATTTGGTCATTTTTCTGCCCTAGGACACACAGGAGCCTGTGTGAGCCCAGAGCTGTTGCCACAAGGGTGCTGAGTGGGTCCTTTGAGCACGGGGACCCTCTCGCTGTGCCCCGGCATGGGGCAAGAATTGAGATTTCCGGAGGCAAAAATCTTCCCTTGGGGTTGGAGTTGGGGTGTGTAAAATGGAACGATGCAGGTCCTAGGGGCCGGGTAAGAGTGGGGAGATGCGGGAGGCAGCCTTTGTACCTTCGTAACCCCGACGGTCTGTTCCCCTGCCCGGCTCCCTGATGGTTTTGCTTTCTGGGTGCAAAAGCGGGTGCAGAGCGGGCGCAGCCACGCATGGTGCGCACCGGGACGATGGAGGAGCTCAGCCTTTTGCCTTGAACTGTAGGGCCTGGAAGTGAGCCGTGGGGCTGTTCCTGAGCCTTTGCAGCCAAAATCCCTTTGGGCTTTGAAAGAGCAAAGCTTCTCGAAGGCCAGATGACTGTACCCTGGCCCCAGTGCTGCAATGAGGTATTTAAGCTGTCCGTGCTAGCAATACACTTTCTCCACGGCTGTGTATTGTTGGTTCCAGAACACTTGATTTCCAGGTTAGACTTACTCACCATCAGCTTATCCTAGTTTGGATTATATTTTTACAAATATTTTCCTGTCGATGGAAACGCTCTGCTCCCTTCTGGTGTTTGCCTTTGATGTATTTATAGTGAGGATTCATAGCCTTCGTCTCGCCAGACGATACACAACCCAAGCTGTGTTGGACTCCTCCCAAATGCCGGGTTCCCCGCTCCTCACCATCCCAGCAGCTTTGGTGCACTCCTTTCCCCTTCTCCATCGATCAGGCTCCGGTGACCAGAACCAATGACGGTGTTTCAGGTGAGGTTTCACTGCTGAGACTTTGGAGTCCCCTGGCTTGCAGGCATCGTTTCTTTCTGTGTGTTGGCACTTGAGAAGGTAGATTTGCACGATGAACAAGGTGACAGGGCTCTGAAAGCTGGAGTGGAGCCATCCCACCCTCCATTGCCCACTGAAAGGAGGTTTCTCCTCTAAATGCGTCAAGCAGCACTCAAAGGATGGGGTGGATGATCCCCCATCCCTCCCCATGGGCTGTGGAGGGACCCTAGTGAGAGGCTGAGACTTGATGTTCAACTCCGAGACGGCCAAAATGCAAGGAGCCGAATGCTCCCCTTGCTTTGTCTCTCTTGCAAAATCCACCTCATCACCTCAAAATCTCAGCAGGGCCCAGCTATGCCTTGGCATCTGTCCTGTTGTTGTATTTCACCTCCAGCCTGGTCTCTTGTACTGCCATGTTCTTCCCATACCTTGAAAAGCCTCAGAAGCAACCTCTGGTACCAGCAATGCCATTTTCTGCTTAAACCACCAGGTTAGCACGGAGGGATTTTTTCTCCCTCCCCCCCTCCCCACCCCCCAGCAAAATTCATTGCAGCACTGCAGGCTGCACTAGGTGTAATTTTCACAGGTTATTTTTATCAGAGGAAAATACTAGACTGCCTGCTGCCATGTGAGATCTGTCTGTGCCCCACTGGCCTTACTGTGGGCAGCACGCTACAACACAATGCAAATATTTTTATATATAGCATCTTCCATTTGCGGCGTTGGGGGATGGCGGGAGGAGAGAGGGCTGGGGGGACACACACCGGGGGCTTTGGGGGGCAAAGGGAGGGAGGTGGAAATGCTGCGAGGAAGCAGCGACGCTTTGGGCTGAAGATGGGACACATATAGAGAGGGAGAATCCTTCCCTGGTGCAGGAGGGGTTTGGTTTTGGTGTGCGGATGACAGAAGTGGTGAAGGCACCTTAGAAGGTCTGCAGGTGGGAAGCTGAGATTGGAGGAGCAGACGGGACCCTGGAGGAGCATCACCTCCTGCGACCACCCGCTCTCCCCACTTCGGTAACCCTAATCCTGAAAAATCACTATAAAATAGGACATGAAGCTCACAAATAGGAGATATGAAATTCTCCACTCCCCAGGCCTGCAGACTTCTAGTTTTTCTTCTCTTAAATCTATTTGGCTCTTTTAGCTCTAAAATCTGTTTGGTTGCTAGGGGTAAAAATTACTAGGTGGAGAGTTTTCTAAGGAAACATGGGGGAACTGAAACTTCCTGTGGAAATGTGTGGACAAACCTAAATCTCTCTAAAATACCCTACATCCCAGTTGTTGAAGCATTCTTTGAATGTGAGACCAAGACTTACACCCATGTATCCTTGAGTGGAGCAGGGGGTTGGGGTTTCTTTTTATCTTTTTTTATCTTTTTTTCCTTATTTTTTTCTTTTTCCCCACCTCCAGAAAAGTCAGCTGTTGATTTCAGGTCTATCTTGGTCCTTGCTGGCCAATACTTTGAAATCTCAGATGCATGAGCAGGAGAAGCATTTCCCTCACCGATGTCACTAAAATACTTGGGTTTTTTTCCCCACGTTGATAGACTAGCCCTCTCCTGAAATTTTGTAATCATAAACTGCATCTGAGGCACATCCTTTTCCATTAAAATAAGTGTTTACTTAGTTGCCGAGTTCACCAAAGTGCTCAGAAATTACATCACTCAAAACACTGACATTTATAGATGATGCAAATTAAATAGACATAACCACAGCTGTCAGTGCAATTCAGGCAGGGCACGGAGTCAAGGTTTCTCGAAATGGTGAAAACCTCTCTGCCCGCCGCCTGTCTTCAAACGTCCTTGTGCCGGCAGTGATTTTATTTAATTGCACACTAACTCCAAAGCTTTTCCACCCAGCCCGGCTTTGCGTTCAGGGTGAAATTGCTTTTCTCCAAAAGGTTGCAAAAGCAAATGGGACCAGCTCCTGCCTGCAGGGATTTCTGTGCTTCAGCCTCCAGCAACGTGTCCTGGAGAGGGACCAGGAGAAAATAAATAGTTGTAAGACATTATTACTGATTGGAGTGGCTGCAGAATGAGGAAAGCAGGTGGGTGATGGGAAGGCACGAGCTTGGCTCGAGAGGGAAGTCTGGTCCGTGCAGGATAAGGGCCCAGCGGGAGCAAAGCCTGGTTATCTGCTGGTGGTGCTGGACCGGTGCGAGCTCTACAGCATCCTTCAGGCAGGAAAATTAAGCACTGATCCTGCGGAGGAGTGGGACCTGGCACAGCTCGCTCTGGTGACCTGCACGGACCTTGGAGTCCTGTGGAGGCTCTCACCGCGGGTCGGGGTGGTGATGGCGATGGGATCATCACCTTGGGGTGGTGACCCACCACCTTGGGATGGTGACCCACCCCAGTCGTCTTCTTCTGTCCCACGTTGGGACTATTGTGCCTTCCCATGGGACCCACATTCCCAGGGAGGTGTCAGGAGGCAGAGGGGCTTCCTGGGAGCCAGTGATGCTCAGAGCTAGGTGATCTCCCTGGCACCTCTTTGGACCTCCAGTTTGAGAAAGCACATCCTGCTGACTCCTCTTCCAAGTACATGGAGATGCCGTCTCCCTTTTGTCACTGCCAAAAGCTGGCGGGAGCCCTGGGCTTAGCCTGCGCGGCATCCCGGTCCCCTGCGTCCGTCCATCCATCCACCCCGACAAGGGCAGCAGCAGAGCCAAGACCCAGCCACGGCACTGGGAATCTGCTTCCATCTGGCTCTGCTACCAGCCAAAATTAGCAGCAGCTCTTTCACTGTTTAATATTTCAAGATGTTCTGGGGGAAGCGGTGAGGCTCCTGGAGGCGGGGAGGGATGTGCGAGAACCGCTTCTGCACCTTTAGAACGAGTCCTTTCTTTTTCTTTTCTTTTTCTAGGGTTTGGGTGGTTTTTTTGGTAATTTCTGTCGCTGCGGTGGCAGCCGCTTGCAAAAGCAGAAACTGGCAGATGGGTCACCTGGGGGCCAGCACCTCCGGCTCTGGATGCAGGGGATATTTCTCCCCTCTGCAGGGAATATCTCTCCCTTCCTTGTCCTGTATTTCTGGCAGCAGCTCCCAGGGGCGGAGGAGATACGGGGGTGGCTCTGACCACCCCCTGATTTTTTGGCTATCCTCCCTCCTGTGGTGGCCCTTCCCAGCCACACGTGATTCCCAAAGGATGCTGAGTGGGAGGGGAATTTATTTTCTTTCCCTACCAAGAAGCGATCATATGAGCAGCAAAACTTGGCAGGAGCAACCCTCCCTGCCCTGGCATGACCCCGCCAATAAAGCAGGTTACGAGACACTTGTTTTCCCACTTTAATGATTAAAACTTAAGCTTAATAGGAGAGAAGCAAGGAACTAAAATATTCATTTGCTGGCTCCTCACTGTCCAGCAAAACCACTTTAACAGCTCTGGGCTCGACTTGCTGGAGACCTGCCGGTTTCTCCTGCCCCGTTTATTATGTAACAAGCTTTTTAATAATATACGTTGAGACATATGGCCCCTCAGATTTAGTATGCAAATGCAATATGCTTAACTAAAAATAGCAGATATGCTTAATGTAGTTTGTTATAACACCTTCTGTTACTTGGTGAGTAACAAATCGCGGCTGCGCTTTACAGAGAGCTTGGAATGGAGTGAGCAGGCAAAAACCTCTGCTGGGGGCTTGCCTTTTGTAGTGAAGGAGCTCAGTCATGTCCCGTCTCCTGCCTGTTCCAGCACCATGACCAGATAATTAAGTAGAAGATACCCACATAAATGCTTAGTGGGGGATTAAGTAATGAATTGCTGGTAGGAAAGCTTTGAGTACCAGCTAGGTGTAGTAGTTGCCTTATGTCCTGGAGCGTTAGCTTGGGTTTGGGGGGTTTATATTCCATATATACTATCCCAGTTCACACTGTAGGAATCGCACAGTGCTTACATCCCAGTGGTGCCAGGTGGAAGCATCGCCTCTGCGCCCTCATCCCTTGGGATTATAGGGCAGAGGCTTCGCTGCTGCTTGTCCAGCCTTTGGGCCGTGGGAAGAGAGAGAAGGATGCAAGGTCCATCTCCTGCCCTTCCCAAATCTTCCTTTCAGCCTCCCTCTTGCAGGCTCTGCAGGCAGAAGGCTCTCCTCTTCCTCTCCTCTTCATGCAAATCCCTTCTTGCTGTTATTTCTTGCCAAAGCAAAAAGAAACAAGAAGCAAGAGGTGTCATTTCGTGGTGACAGTTGGGTGACAGCAGTGCTGCCATGCCCTCCGCAGAGCAGTCAAGGCTGGAAAGCAGCCCTCCGTGCTCCTGTCGCCGCCCCAAGAGCCGGGCTGTCTGCACCTTTCAGATAGGAGGACATGAGGTTTTTCAAAGTATTCTTTCATTTAAAAAAAAAAAAAAAAAAGAAAGAAAAGAAAAAGGGGAAAAAAAACCAAACCTCTGAAATACACTGACTGTATCCCAAGAGATAAAGAGGAAGAATTGATTTACCTCTGTAGCTAATACCACTACCTCGCTTGCCTTTAATACAAGCTGGTGGCCTTTCATGCTGGTAGCTTTCAGGTGCAGGGCTTTTGGGTTTGTTTTCCCAGAATAAATCTTTAACCTTGCACACAAAGTCCCTGATGACTTGCTATAGTGGAGCTTGTCACACGATGCTTCTGTGCTGCTCTTCATCTGCTCTCCATCACCATCAAAGCCTCCAGTAGCCTTGAGATCACCGCTGATGTGCTGGAGCCACATTTACCTGGGTTGTCCGGCTCATGGGCGATGTTTGGGGGGTCTCGGTTCACTTCCCACCTCCGTGAGAGAGAATGAGTTGGTCTGCCAGGAAGCAATTCCTTTTCCCCCCGTTTCATCCCAACACTGATTGTTCAAGAGAACCAGGGGAACAGGAGGTCCCTGCTGCAGGTTGTCAGCAGCGCTTTGAAGCAGCAAGGTTTGATTTCATAGCTACGGGGAAGGGTTTGTAGAGAGAGAGGCTGGTTGCCTTTATCAGTTCCTTAGCTCTGAAAAGGGAACGCCTGAATTTCCCATTGGGGCTTGGTTATGCTTATTTGATCCTATCGTATCTGCTTATGGAGATTAAGGAGTTGCCTTGGCTCGGTGGAGGGAAGTTGCAACACCTTGGACGTGACTCATCCTGCTGTAGACATCTCCCTGGGATGGGATGAATCACTCTGAAGCTGGCTGCCCTTCTTCTTCGGTGACAGGAAAAGCCTGAAAATAGATTTAATTGTCCAGAGCTGGGCACAGGGCTTGCCCGGAGCTTGTATTGGTGCTGTCAGCAGCAGTGATTCCTCCAGCAGCAGCAGGGACCCCGGGGGCATCACTGCAGCACCCACAAGACCCTGGCATGGACTGTGGCAAGGGGATCATGTTGGAGAGGAAAGACGGTGTTCCTCGGTGCGCTCAAAAGGTTGCCAAGGGGAACGGTCTTGGAGGTGACGTCCTGCCTTTTGGGCTCCCAGCGGAAAGGGGACAAGGTTAAGGGACCCATCCTTAAGAACGAAGGGCTGGGTGGTCTCTGTCAGTCCTCTATATAGGGCTATAACCTGTAGATTGCAGGACTTTCCATCTTATCACCCCTACCCCAAATGTAATATCCACCTACTGGAAAGCAGTTACTGAGTTTTTCCCCTCTTCTACAACAAGGACTTTTCTTCAGCTGCTTTAGGGATTTCTTCATCTTCCCCAGCATCAACTTATCCCCATTCCCTTGGGCCAGTGCTGGCCCTACCAAACACTGGGAAGCAGCCGGACCCCTCCAAAGCTTGGCCAGATGGACGAGACCACGACAGGCTCCGCACTCCCCTGGCCACCCTCGCACGGTGGGTTCTGTAGATTTAATTTGTCCCTCTTAAATGGAGGTGAGCAGCCAGGCTGGGTTCATGCACGCTCTGCACAGCCCCGCTGGGACTCTCACTGCTGCCGCATCCGAACGGGACGCATGGTATTTTTCCCGACATCTGCCAGAGCTGGTGGTAGTCCCTGATTGCTCCCAAAACAGCAGCCAAAGCACATCCCACAGTAGCACAACACACAGGACAAATTTCAAGCGACTGGTTTTTAGTGGGGAAAGTTGCGTCGATTTGGTCGCCTGTCAAACGGATGCTATCAAACCTCCGCGAGCCCGGTTGCGAATACTCTTATTTCAGCTTCACTTCATCCTGTATCCAAGCAACTTTAAGTGAAGCAAAACATGATGCTTCCACAGAAATTAGAACATGCACAGGGGAGCGCGAAACTGGTTTTGCTGGCGTTAAACTGGTTTCTTTATAACTCCAGGGTTTATTTTGCAGTAGGCTTGGCGGTCCTGCTTTCTTATGTTTCCATGGCAATTTGGGGGTGGGTTTTTTTTCCATCTATAAATTCTAGTCTAGGAAAAATGTGAATGTTGCACATTCATTTAAGATTTCTGCACAGATATAGTGTGGATGGAGCGGCAGTTGACTCCCAAGTGTGGGACCACAAGGCACATCTGCTGGGTCACTGTGGGTGCCGGCTGCCCCCCGGCGTGATGAGCCTGACGTGCTCAGGAGGTGCTGAGCTGCGGGCACAGACCCCGGGTGATGTGAGGACATGAGCCAGGTCCCACATGCTGCTGAGCTAAATGGGAGGCGTGCAGGAGGGATGCAGGAGGGATTTAGGGCGTCACTGGGTTGGTGGGCATGGGGACAGGGCCATGCTATTTTGCACACCCAGAGCAACTCGGGGTGCTCGGCCCCGGTGCCGGGGGTGCCAACCCGCCCGGACCCCGACAGGGGAGGTGGAGGAGCACTTGCTCTGATGCACGTTGTTTCCATGGCAATACTGAGCAAAGGATGCCGTAACAACTAGAGATGAACCGTGACATCTCACAGCGTCTCTGGGCATGTCTGTGCCGCCGCAGGAACTCCCCTGCGCCTGGGCAGCCTTCCTGCCCCAGGGAGACAAGAAACCGTGGTCCTGACATACCTTTTCTGGACGCAGTGCAGCTGGCACAGGGATGAACATCTGTGCTTCCTTCCAGATGTTGCACTTAGTGCTGCTCGTACCCCTTAAGGATACTGTCCCCATGAGATAGTCGCTGTCTTTGCGCCTCAGTAATACGCTGCGCTGTTGAACGGCGCTGTGCAGAGGGTAGAGGACATACAGGTGGCTCTTCCAGCCCGATGAGTTAAGCAGCAACATTGCTCCTGTTTTACAGATGGGGAAACTGAGGCAAAGGACGACGAGAGTCTGGGGAGAACCCAAACCTCCCAGCGCCATGCTCACTTCTGCACACTGCAGGAGAAAGCTTATTACCCAGAATAAACCTTTGGGCCACCTTCTAGTACAGTCACTATGTGAACCAGCCGAGAAAATACCATCTACTGTGCTCAGTTTGAGCCATATGGGATCTGTTTTGGTTTTCTCTGAGCAGGAGGGTGTTCCGTGGAGCTGCCGGTGCTGCCGGCAGAGCTGGCAGGTGACGGCTCCAGCTGGAAATGACCCGTGACTCAGGCTGTATCTTCAATTCCCAATAAATTAGTGCTAAGCACGGCTTCAGATGTTAATTGCCAGAGAGAAGTGGATCAGTTTGGACGTAATAAGGCAGGGGGAGAAGGGTAGCTCCGTGCCTTTGGCTGCATTTCTTACTTTAATTGCAGCTTCTTGCAGATTCACAGGGATGAGCTTTGTAGCCCGCACCCGAGCGTACAGTCAGCTGGAGCTTTATTAAGATTTTTCGAGCGATGCTCTAAGCAGAAGGGCCCAATGAAGTCATGGAGAGCCAACGCCAGAAATAGAAAGCTGTGCAATCTGCAACACAAAATACTCCGCAGCCAGCTTGAAGCACACGCTGAATTAATCCCCAATTTAATTAACACTACTTTAATCCTTCAGTGAAAAGAACAGCTCAGGATTTGTTTGGAAACACTGTCCTGTGTAAAATAATGTATATTAATGTATTTAAAAATGCAGTCATCAAGGAGTTTTTGCTCTATTCCCAACCTGGGATGCCCTAAGAAATGAATTTACAGGCACTGTCCGCTGAAAAGTGGGATTGGAGCGTGAATGAAGGGCTGTGGATGGGCAACATCACAAAATTAGTTTAAAAACCATAAGGTACGAACCAAACCCGAAGTCACCGGAATTTCTATTTGAAGTTTTTCTGGCATCGGAGCCAATCAGAGCATTTTCAGGGTTGTTTTTTCCCCATTGACGGGTGATTACAGGAAACACGTCTAACAGAACAGCAGCAACAGCTTGGTCTGGTACGCAGCCCCCTGCCTCCAGAAGGTACTGCTAGAAGAAGCCATTCAAAACGATGCTAAAACTGGCAAAACCGTGGCTGGGATGCATCTCTGTGGATGTTCACACCCCTGCTTGCACCTCTCCAGTCTCAGGGTAACAACCTTGAGACCCAGGGTTTGCCACAGAGCCTTTTAGGGTTTGCTCTGCCCAGGGACTTTAATTTTAGCAACCTAAATGCACCTAAAACCAGACAGTCTTGAGCTTCTGGGTCCTCTGAGACCTGTTCCTTACACCTGCAGCACACTAATGCTTCTCAGTCTCAGCACAGAGCTTGGAAAGTTTAAGATGCAGCTATTGAGGACCGGTCCAGGCATATTCCATCAAAGGGTTTTGTAGCTGGGCTTTTAATTTTTCTCTCTTAGTGGAAAAGAGCTATTTTATAGAAAATGAAGTTTTAGCAGAAGTGACAGTTTTTCAAAGCCAGTTTCTTGTTTATAGTTTCATCCTCGCATGTGTTTCTTGCAGGAAAAGCAATGCATGTTGCCTGGCTTTTGGCAGGTTTTCTAAAAAAAACCACTGTTTATTTTGCTCTTCTTGTTATTATCGATGATGAAAATTAATAACTATGTGTTTTAAAACCAAGGTTTCTTCTATGGCAGTGAAAATGCTTTTCCCTCCCCATCCTGATTACAACTGGCTGCATGCCAGGATTTTCTATTTAAAATTACAAACCCTGTTGCTTTTAAGTCTCTCATGGATACTTGCAGGCTGTATCTTGTTTGCTTGATATGGATGTACAGGGATTTACCCGCAGATGGACCTGGGCACAGCACCCAGTCTTGGAAATATATGGAATTAAGTCAGAGCTGAACAGACCCGGGGCAGGTGCAGAAATGGGCAGAATAATTTCAGATGGAAAATGTTTTAACAAAACAGTTCCCGTTGCCCAACAAGTTAGACTAAATAGAAGCTTTCTCCTCCAACTTGTCAGGTAATTACTGAAGGGAGCATATGGTGTCTCCTCTGAAGTGTTGGAAGGGGATCAACGCCAGGCAAAGCGACGGAGCTGGGTGGGATTGGTAGGAGTGGGCGTCACGGGAGGATAACAGGATCGGGATTGAAACTGGAGGAGTTGGTGGGTGCTCAGGAGAGCGGTTTGACCCATGCTGGTGTGCGTGGGGCTTGGGCATCACAGTGCTCAATCAGCTGTGGAGCCCCCGGGGCTGCTGCGGTGCTGCTGAGCAGCGATGAGGTTGGATGGGGATGCTCTGCATTGCTGAAGGTTTGGGGGGAAGTTTGGGCTTCACCCTCAGCGCTGGCATGTTTTGGAGGATCTGCACTGGGGAAGTATTGGCAGGGAAGAGACCCAAAAATGGGACCCCCGTGGGTGGGCAGATGCAGAGCTAGAGCAGACAGCAAGAGAGCTTGGATGTGTCGACATCCATCTGACGTCTCTTGGAGGGAGAGGAGCCCAATTACAGCTGAGCAAGGCAAAGGCAAGGCAGGTTTTTGTCATGGTGGGTCCCAGTAATTGGGTTGCGTTCCTCCCCGTAACCCCCATCACAGGAGGGCAGTGGGGAGTGATTCAGGTCACAGTTGTTGGGTCTTGAGCAGAATTGGAAGCCAAGAGCAAGGCTGGTCAATGCTAGTCTTGCTCCAGGAGGCTTCAGTGTAGGGAAAAGCCAAAATAAACTCACGCTGTCTGTGCCCGTGACCCATAGAGAAGATGCAGATCTCAGAAGAGGTGCACCCAGGCTCTGCATCCACCGCATGCCACCCCATGCAATTAGCAATGCTGCATGCCCTAAAGCAAGGCATGTTTTATATACCAAAACCACTTCTGTCACAACGAGGCAGAAGGTTTGAGGTTCAACAAGGCCCAGTGCCGGGTCCTGCCCTTGGGTCACACCAACCCCAGGCAACACCCCAGGCCTGGGGCAGAGGGGCTGGGAAGTGCCCGGCGGAGAAGGCCCTGGGGGTGCTGGCTGACAGCCGGCTGGGCATGAGCCAGCAGTGCCCGGGTGCCAAGGAGGCCACCAGCCCCCGGGCTTGTGTCAGCGCTGGTGTGGCCAGCAGGAGCCGGGCAGGGATGGGGCCCCTGTGCTCGGCCCTGGGGAGGCCCCACCTCGAATGCTGGGCTCAGGTTTGGGCCCCTCGGGACAAGAAGGGCCTTGAGGGGCTGGAGCGTGTCCAGAGAAGGGCAGCGGGGCTGGGGCAGGGTCTGGAGCACAAGTGTGCTGGGGGGCGGCTGGGGGAGCTGGGGGGGTTTAGCCTGGAGAAGGGGGGGCTGAGGGGAGCCCTTCTCGCTCTCTGCAGCTGCCTGAGAGGGGCTGGAGTGAGGGGGGGCTGGTCTCTGCTCCCAAGTCACCAGGGACAGGGCAAGAGGAAACAGCCTCAAGTGGCATCAGGAGAGGTTTAGACTTAATATTAGGAAATATTACTTCACTGAAAGGGTTGTCAGGCATTGGGACAGGCTGCCCAGAGGCACCATCCCGGGGGGGGTTTCAAAAAACGTGTAGACGTCGTACTTGGGGACATGGTTTAGGAGGCCTGGAGGGGTTGGGCTGAGAGTTGGACTTGATGATCCTAAAGGTCTTTTCCAACCTTAATAATTCTATGATTCTATGAAAAACATACAATTACCTTGCGTGGAGCATCGCAGAGCCAGTGCATGGGCAGGCAGATTAGCGCAGGCACTGGAGGCATCAATCCATGGGAGTGTGTGTTCAAGAGTGAGCCTTGCAGATCAGAACACCTCTGACTGGTTCAAAGTCCAACTCCAACTGGTTGGAGATGAGCCTCGACCAAGCATGCGGAGAGCTCACTCCCTCGCCACCCCCCCGCATTTTGCAGACGTATGCAAGGCCTGGGAAGGTAACTGTTTTAATAAATCCTGATTATCTCCAAATTATTTTCCTGTGCCTAAGGTAGAAAAGCTGGGCTTTAAAGGGTTAAATAGTAATAGCCTGCTCCAGCTGCTCAGTCTGCAAAGGCTGCTGAGATAAAATGCTTGAGATGTGGAGATGCTGCTGGTAGACACATCACTGCAGGTGCAGAGCATGAAGTTTCACGTAGCCAAGAAGTAAAGCAGCCTCGCTGTCAGAGTGGGGCTTTTAAAATGTTGTGTGTTCCCAAAAGCTGAATGAAGTGTGTGTTTTGATTTGTGGCTGGCGGGGAGGGTTGGTTTCCTCAGTAGGGGATGAAGGTGACGGCAGCATGTCTGACTGGGAGTTTCTGGAGGTCTCTGGGCCAACCTTCTTGGACCAACACTCGATGGGTTTGGCCATGACGGAGTGTTGAAGCCTCAGAGGATGGTTAGCTGTAAAGGAGGTAGATCTGAGCACTGTAGATGCTCTCGTTTAGCCCAACAAATCCATGCATAAGCCCGTTCCCACCCATGCAGTCTTTGGCTTCATTTGCCTTGGGGGCTACTGTGTGAGCAGGGTTCAAGAAAGTCCTCTCTTGGGAGAGGAAGGCTGATCCCTTTGCTGCCCGATTCAGTCAGCAGAGCTGCATCCTCTTAAGCAATGGGTTCCTGAGACCTGTAACCCTCATGTCATCCAGTGTCACTTTATTCTTTCCTTGTCCTTCTCCTCATCCCGTATCACCCCATGGTCTGGTGTCTTCTGCTGTCGTCTCCTGCTGCAAATCTTATGTAGTCCCTGGTGTAACAGCTCTGCGGCTGTGATTCCTTGGTGCTGAGTTTCTAACACTTTGGATTGAATACAGTGCTGTTAAAAATTGAAAGGCATCATAAAATAGTAGAAAAATACCAAGGAATAGTAAGCAAAGAAAATAGAGTGACTCATCTTTAAACAGAAGCTCTTTAGCTGTAGAGGCGGCATTGCTGGCCACAGGCATGGATTCGTATTAGTGGGTAACTCAGTTTTTAGGCCAAATTATGCAGAGTTAACAACTTCCTTTGCAAATCAGCCCCCCACCCCTTAGTCCCATATGCTTCCTCTAGTTTGTTGGGATGCGAGACCGTAGCAGCGATGCTAAAGAGAGAAAGGTTACGCGCCCCAGCTGCATGAAGATGCCTGTGTGATAGAGGAGCCCAAAGTGCTCATGTATCACACTCGGGTCTGATTTGCATCCCATTAATTCTGCTTCTGAAAGTCTTTTTCTAGTGGGTTTTATTTTCTAATGGAAGGCGGGGACTGACCTCGAGTTATGCGGTGTTGAGCACAGATTTGGGATGTGGAAACCTCACATCACCCATAACTCGGTGATGTGTCTGAGCCTGTGCACTGCAAAATACCTCTGTCCAGCTTGGAACAGCTTCAGCTGCCAAAAACATGAGCTTCTTGGAATTTAACATGCTTTTTTTCATTATTTAATTACCTACATTGTCTCCCAAGTGGCCTCAGGCAGAGTCAGAGGCGGGGCAGCGGATGCAGGGTGCACCCATGCTTTCAGCATTGGAGACCTTATGGATAGTAGAAACGTCTCCGTTTGGGGGAAGGAGTTTATTTGTTGTAGTAATACAGGAATGCATTTAAAATTCTGTAGCCAGCTAGAAAGTAGAAGTCACCTCCTGTTTTCTGTAGCTTGGAAGTACGGGCCAAGCTGGAGAATCACAAATCTCTGTGTTAGAGGGAGGGTGAGCCCTTGCCATGGGCAGCAGTGTAAGGACCAGGAGCCTGGAGATGTTCTTTGTCCCGATGGGCAGCAGTGGTGATTTGGGCTGAGTCCCAGGTGTGCTCTGCTCCCAGCAAATGCTGCTGCTATGTTTCCTTCCTTGATGCCCAGAAGTCTGATCATCCAGGTGGAGCCCTCCCAACTGCTTACCTCCTGCTTTTGAGCAGGAGAGCTTGGCTGGATACCATTTTCCACAGCGGGACAAACATGCCCATGCCAGTGGACACCATCCCACCCCCCACAGCCTGCTAACCTCCCCTCTTCTTCTTCCAGAGGAGACGACGTTCGAGGCTGGAGTCAAAGTCCAGATCCACAGCCAGTCTGAGCCACCTTTTGTCCAGGAGCTGGGGTTCGGGGTGGCTCCTGGATTCCAGACCTTTGTAGCCACCCAGGAGCAAAGGGTAAGTCCTAAATTTCATTTACACACCAAGGTCCCTTCAGTGGGTCTGTATGAGAGGTTGCTTCTGAGTACTGATGCCCCTTGAGAGGCACCTTGATCGTTAACAGCTATTTACTTAGTAGCGATAGAACGAGAGCAAACGGCCCCAAGCTGCATCAGGGGAGGTTTAGACTGGATATTAGGAAAAATTTTGTTACTGAAAGAATGGTCAGGCACTGGCACAGGCTGCCCAGAGAGGTGCTGGAGTCACCATCCCTGGAGGTATTTAAGAGACATGTAGACGTGGCATTTCAGGGCATGGTTTAGGAAACATGGTAGTGTTGGGTTGACAGTTGGAGTTGATGAGCCTAGAGGTCTTTTCCAACCTTAATGATTCTATGATTCTATGATTTTTATGCCTTGCTTCAAATTGGTTGGGATGAGGGCAGCTTTCTCTGCGTTGCTTCCCATGCATCACCCACAATCCTTGTAATTTTGGCTGCAGAAGGGACTTCATCTCTGGTAATTTCCCAGCCTTGCTCTTCCGCGGTTATCGTTCCACTGTGGCAGTCGCTCAATGTGTTGGGTACTTCCCCACCCACCGAGAAAGGATGCTTGTTGCCAAAAGGCTCTCACGCTCCAAGGATATAAAAAGAGACGAGAGGAGAGTGTTTCATTATGTAGATCAGCGTGAATCCTTTCAGTTGCGTTATTTGTTACAACCTGTGGTGGGACGCTCATGGCTCGGGGTGCGTCACCCTCCCTGAGCCCCGACGGTGGCACATCGTCACAGAGCAGATGGATGCGATGTGACGTAGCGTCATTAGACCCAAACCCTGGGTAGGTGTTCAGAAAGCCATCCAGCGGAATGATTTTTTCCCCCAGCTTGGCCCCGGTGCTGTCATTCCTAGCCCTCCTGCTTCGTTGCCTCTCTCATTTTCCTCACTGCTTTTGCAGCCACCCTCAAATGAGACATAAATCAAGTTGAGGAGAGTGAACATGAGCTGTTAAAGGCTTTGCTCTGATTAAACCTCCGTGGAGATCAGAGCTGCAGCCGTTACACTTCAGCTCAGAGCAACACAAGGAATTCACCACCAAATATATCGTTAAGGCATCTCTCCGTGGCCACCGGCTACCAAAATACACCTGAAGATGCTGCATTTCGGTAAGCCTGGATGCAGATCTTCTTCATTACGGCGTGCTTGTGTGTAATCAGCCAGGAGATAACGAACAGTGTGGGCTCCTGGTGGGCGAGCGCCAGGTGGAAACTTCTCAATTAAAGCAGAGAAATGTTTCGCTCTTGTCGGTTGGTATCTTGTGGGAAGTCCGGTGGGCTGCAGAAAATGAGCAGCTTTATTAGTGCGCGGGGCTCTCGTTTGGAGTGTAACACCTTAGTAACAGCGAAGCAAAGGGCTCTCCAGGGGATGAGGCAGCAGCTGCTGAAGTCCAAGCCAGAAATGGGCTTGGAAACCCATTGTAGGCATTTTTCATGCCCATTCGCCTCACACAAGCCCTTCCACGTGTCCCCAGCGTCCTCACCTCTCTCCAGAGCTGCTCTCTGCTGTCCCAGGGGACCCAGCAGTGTTTGGCATTGCTTACATGGGGCACGCTGCAAGGTAGAGACTCTGGAATGATGGAAAACATTAACTACTGTTGGCAGTAATTACTGGGCACGGAATGCTTTATCCACGCTCTCTCCTGGGGACATCTCCTGAAGCAGTCTGGGGGTCTCCACACACCGAGGCGGCAGCGCTGGGGTCAGCCCCGTGCCTGCAGCTGCCACTGGCAGTGGGGTCTGGATACGGCCCTGGGGCTAGGGCCAGCGGCTGGTTGTCCCCTACAAGAGCTGCATATGGGAGCCGTTCCATGCCAGCACCTGGCAGGCAGCTCGCAGATGCTGGCTTACCCCAGGGAGGACAAGTGACATGCCAAAGGTCATGGAGGAAGTCAGTGTCGGAGCAGAGGGTCCCATGTCAGGCTAGGAATAAGGAAGAAATTTTTTATGGTGGGGGTGGTGAAACACTGGCACAGGATGCCCGGAGAGGTGGGAGATGCCCCATCCCTGGAATCATTCAAGGTCAGGTTGGACGGGGCTCTGAGCAGCCTGATATACTTGAAGATGTCCCTGCTCACTGCAGGGGGTTGCACTGGCTGAGCTTTAAAGCTCCCTTCCAGCCCAAACCATTCAGTGAGTCTGTGTCAGAGCAGATGGTCCTGTGTTGGGGTCTTGCATTTCCATCCCCAGTATGCACATGCCTTCGAGCGAATCCGTCTCCTCTTTTCTCAGCAGCAAAGAGCAGGCTTTTTGTTTAGCAAATTGTCAGCTGTGAAAAACACCTCCGGCAGAATCAGCACCCCCTTAGTGAGACCACATCAGCCCTGCAGAAAAGCTGGCGGAGGTGCCGAGGCTGGCGACTGAGAAGGGCATCGCCAGCCGTTCACATGCCACTTTGCATCCCCCGTTAGCAGGCAGCGCTGGGCAGGGTATCGGGTGCTGCGGTGCAGCCGCCTGATGCTGCATGAGCTTGGCAACACCGCCTCGAATCGCACCCGCTTGGCAGCGTGAGCGGTAATTGGAAAGATTTGTCTTCCTTAAACATCCCGGCTTCAGCAAGATCTGGGAGCGTGGCTGGGAGCTGGAGCCTGCAGGGAGGATCTCAAGGACTTTGTTTTAAGATAGAAATAGCATAAATACTGGAGACTTTTAAGACAGCTGCTGTAAATCTTCCCCATCCTGTTGACGGCATTAACTATTTCATTATTTCTATTAAAAGATCAGACTTCCTATCAGGAAGACAGCCAGCTGAGAGAGAGGGGGAAAACCCCATCCCTCCCCAGATCCCTCCTTCCAGGCAGGGAAGATGTAGAACATGACAAGAAAAACATTTGAGGTGTGTCCCCTCTCCTGCAGGTTTTGCCAGAGTTTTGGTGCTGGGAGAAGGAAGGGCATGTTTCTGCTCAGGGACAGGGGTTCTGTAACTGGTTTAAAATTATACCACGGGCTGTGACGCCTTCACCCAGGAGACCCGGAGGGCTCTTCAAGCCACCTGCCAGGAGCAGCATTCAGCTCCCTGGGCATTGCTGCCAACCCCAATCCCTCCTCTCCATAAAGTCATTTTTAACCTAATTACAACCACTAGAGCATACACGTGCTACTGACGCCTCTAATTACACTGCAGGGACTGGCCAGGCATCACCCACCTTCCCAAGCCCTGAACACACATCTTTTTTTCAGACCCCTGATTTAGTCTTTTTATTTTTTTCTACTAAATCTCTACATCTGGGGCAGTCACATGCTGCTTCTTCAGTAAGTCAGAGCAAAAGGTGGAAAAGCCCATGAGCATCACCCAGAGGACTGAGTCCAGCCAGTTATTGGGGTCCTAAACAATGTGTTTTGCACCATGAAACATAAACAAAATGATCCTCCAGCTGGAGAAGTATAGAAATAAAGATAAAGAGGGGGTCGTTTCACATCTCCCAGCTCAGAGCAGCCTCTGTGTTAGGTATAAGCACTTCTCCCAGTGCTAAAAAAAATAGGTGTGGATTTGGGCAGACTCACCTTGGCATGATGGTGGGAGCCATGCATCATCTTTGAAATGGGCTTTGGGGTGAAAGGGATTTATTCATGGCTGGGTTAGAGGCTTGTGGCTTTATTTGGGCTCTGCTACTATCCCCTGTGGCCATGCTCAAATCTATCCCTTCGTCCCACCATCCCAGTCTGGAAATAGGAGTATTTACTGGGCTTTAGTTTCTGTTTTCCTGACTTTCCAGGTATGCAGCCACTTAGTGCAAGCAAGGACTTGCGTCTTGGTGACAGAGCAGTAAATCCTGGATCTTTATACTGAGAGCTTTCCAAAAGCCCCTTGTCAAAAGCAAACTCTGGTTCCATGATCTCATTAGATCTCCCTTCAAAATTAGCTGTCAGTCTCAAAAAGGGAACAAAATCAGTTTTCCTCCTTCTGTAGTGGCTGAGCTCTCTGGTTCCTGCAGAGCGACAGTTTTCAGATACATTTACCAGTTCGGGAACTGCGTCATTAATGCAGTAATGATGCCGTGCTGGTTTGCACTAGTAGCATCATAAGAAGGACTTTGCACACGTATCGGTTGCATGTGCTGAGTCAGCAAAAGCAATCCTGCAAGGAGGTTTCCCCCATAAAACGTGGTTGTTATGTAGGCCAAGCTGGTTCTTTGCTGCAGACTCATGCCTAAAGGGAGATGCTTTCTGTCTGAAATCTCAGACTGAATCTATCGCCTGAAGTTTAAAGGGAGCCAAGACTAAGCTCCCTAAAGCAGCTCGGGAGGTGGCACAGCAGAAGGCAACACACGAGGGACAGCTGCAATTAAAACAAGAGTGTCTTGATGGAGAACAGCGGAAAACATCCTCTGTGGGTGACCTTCTGCGCACCACGGCAGTGGCTGGGTCTGAATGCAGCGTGAAAGGGGCTAGGGTGGTTTACGTGGACGTGCAAGGCCATAGCTGCTGTTCTCTGGGGGTTTCACAGTGTTTTACACGGGGCGAGCCGGCTGCGGTCCCCGTTGTGCCTTGCAGCGAGAGATGCTCCGGCCTCACAGGGTACCGGTTTCCATGGCAATTGCTGAATCTAATGAATAAGGTTTGTTTTCTCATGAATGGGCAAACCCCCGAGCTGCGCAGGAGCTGGCGCGGGACATGCCGTGCCGTCACCCTCCAGACGGGTCCCAAGGGAGGGCAGGACCAAGCCGATTAGGGCAGTGCCTTTCAGCTCCCGCTGCTCCTGGCTTTGGGGGGATCCACCCCAATTTTTCCCTTTTCCTGACTGTTTTGGGTGAGTCTGGCACTATAACAGACCAGACCTTGCATTGTGCGTGGCCCTGGGGGGGCTGCAGTGTCCCCCCATACCCTTGCACCGACCATAGCACCAAGGCATGGGCAGACACACTGGAAATTATATTTTGAGGGGCTGATCCCCTGGAGAAGGACAAATTTCTCCTGGATTTTGCTCCTTTTAATCCCCTTTTTCCAGCTTGGTTTTACAGCACCATTGCCGCATCTCAGCAGCGTCACCCAAGCCTCTCCCGTTAACGGGTGGGATCAGATAACGTAAAATCCCCAGCTTGGCTGCTCCCCGCTATGCCATCAGCGTGACGCGTTAGAGAAGATGAAAAGCGCACTAAAAAATGGCAATTTCTGCCAACTTGGCAATAAAAATTTAAGAGGCTTCAATTAAGCAACAGGTTCAAAGATGGAGCAATATTGTTTAATAGGGCTCTAGTGTGCCTTGGAGACTCATCCCCTCATAATGGAGCATGGGACAGAGAGCATCAGCTACCGACAACTGCAGTATCAAGAAGTGCAATTACAGAGGCAGGAAAACGGGACCTGGGGTCTGGCAGCGATCGCTCTGGCGCCCGTATGCCCGAACAGGGTGTTGGTAGTAGCATTTGAAAATTAGGAGCAATTAAATAGCATTTCCCATGTTTCCTAACCCTCACTCAGAACATCTCCTTCTACCTACGGTCTTACACCTCCTCCTGGAGAAACATTCGCTCTCTGATTTCCTTCTGTTTGCCTAAGTCCCACACACCCTCCCAGCTGATTTCCTCCAGTCTGTCATCAGCCTCTGAATTAATTCAGCAAGAAGCAGCAAACTGGCAGGCAGCGGTGGCCAGCCCCATAGAAAACCTCATGGCACAGGAGCGGGTCAAAGCCGGCGATGTAAGAAAACGATCGCGTGGCTTTTTTTGTCAGGCAGCAGAGTGGCTTTGCTTGGAAAGCAGCGTTAGGGGTGAATGAGGCTGTAACAGGATGGGTTTGGAGGCAAGGGATGGAAATGACTCGGGGCCAGGAGCGGTGTGTCTGAACGAGGGGAGGCTGGAAGGGGCTCGCTTAGGAAGGAGGTCAGTAAAAGAAAATATCAAGGGTGTAGATGAAGTAATGGTCTGGGTGTTCCTGCTAGCCCTTCAACATATTATATGGATAGAGGATTTTTTTTTAAAAAGATGGGAAGCTGCTTGCTGAGAACAGGAGAGCTTCGGTGAGTCCAGCCCCCATGGCGCACCCCCCAAATTGGGCACCTGTGTAAGAGTTTGGCCAATGTAGTCCAACAAATACAGCCAATGGCATCCAGCAAAATGAGGGGGGGAGGACTTTTGCTGGCTGTAGCTATGCCGAGGAGGTGACCAAAGGGACAGGGTAGAGTTTGTTGCAATTTAAGACGGAGTTTGCACACAAGCAAAGGGTCCAGCTCGTTTAGCGGGGTGCTAGAAGCGAGCTGTAGATGTTCAGCACAGCAAACACCAGAAGCAGCTGTCCAACTACTGGGAGCAAACCCAGGATGAGGCTCAGGAGGGGCTGTCCTCAACTCTTCAGGGAGCCACTGAAGGTTTCAATATTGCTATTTCATTTGCAAAATTATTTCCAAGGAAATGGGGACCTGGGTGAGCTTAGAGCTCCAAAATCACGTTTTTCTTCTGATGCCCACTCACCTCCAGCACCTGGGGACTCGTGGGCTCTATAACTTCCCGAGCTCTGCTCAGGGGGACCTTCCAGGTGCTGAAAGGGTTAAGCTGTTGTCCTTAAACTTTTTTGGTGCTTGTGTGAAGGGAGCAAATGAGAAAGAACAGCCGCATCACACCCAGCACGGCAAAGGTAGGCGGCAAATAGATAACTTCCAGCATCATTAACTGGGAGATGGTGCCAACGAGCTGTGGGTATGCCGAGATTTTTAAGCATTTTACAAGTGCTAAAGTTGCCTGGGATTGAAATTCTATTAAGTTGATGCTATTTGATGTCTCATTAAAGAACGGAGCTTTCTGGTTATTATTTCATTTGGAGCAAATGCAAACACACCCCATCTAGACCTTGCGATGTTCGGGGAGAGGTTTGCACCCCTCCTTGGCAATCGCTGCCTGAAGTTTGATGGCATCAGCTGGGGACCCACACGTGGAGGAGGCAGGAGAGGGGCTGAGCTGTAGCCCAGCGCCGAGTCAGTGCAGGATGCATCCCCAAAGCCGGATTACCCACAGAGCCCAGCTGCAAACCGGGCTGAAACTGCCCCAACCTCATGCTGAAAACATCGCTGCCGCATTTCCGTATCTTCCCTATTGCATAAAATTAATTATGCAAAAAAAGTGTGATATCACTTAGATTTTTTTTTAAAAGACCTCTCCAGCTGTAGACAGATGTACCAGGAGGCTCAGTGCCAAAAGCAGCGTGCGAAGGGCAGCAGCGTGGCCAGGAAAAAGGGCTGTGGCAGGGAGGAGGCAGCGCTGGATGGCCCCAGCCTCCCCGACCCGCAGCCTCCCCAGCCCGTTTGCCGAGAACAGCCCTTCCTTTCCTTGCATTTTGGGCAAGCAAGATCCATCCTGCTTTTAAGGAGACAAGTCAATTTGTTCCTTTCCCTTTTGGCTCCTGCCAGTTTGTAACTGATTGTCGTAATCCCTAATAGCTGGGATCAAGAGAATTTAAAAAGCATTTCATTAATTAATTAAGTATTAACAATTGTGAAAGCACGAGGGTGTGAGTTTGTCAACCTCAATTAGAGGCTGAAGCTGAATTTCTAGAAGCGTGAGACCACGCAGTGCCAGGGAGGGGTATGCGCGGGCAGCCCTTGGAAAGCTGCCATGGCAGCGGAGCAGGATTAGAGCTCAGCACTGCTCTCCTGCAGGAACCGAGGGCAGAAACTCTTCCTACTGCTTTTACCCTTGCTTTTCCTTTTGCTTTTATGGTGGGTTTTTTTTCCCTTCAGCTTCAAAGAGAATTAGCGCATCTTTGGTGGTTGCAGAGCAGGTTGGAGTGGAGCAGCTCATCACCCTCGGGCAGCCTCCGCTGGTCCAGCACCAGCGCCCTCCCGCCAACCCCAAACTAGCATCATCTGGAAGAGGGGAAAGTGATTCTTGCAAGAGGAGGAGACGTCTGTGTGGCTGCACGCCGCCCAGGAGTGGCTGCAGGGGGGAGGAATCAAATCCAGTTAGCATCTCTCCCGTTTACGTTGTTTACATGGCCGCAGTCTGCGGGGTTGCGCCGTCGCGCGTGCTCCTGTTTGCTGGCCAACGAGGCAGGCTTGGCTCCCCAGTGCGCTCTTCCAGGCAATGCAGCGGCCTCGCTAGCATCGTGGGCAGGAAATTCAGATGTCAAATGTCTAAAATGAGCTGCTTGGGTAGCTCTCCGGGGCTGAGCGCTTCGGATGTAAAAGCTTTGCTTGAGGTTGCAGCCCTGAGAAAGCACGTGTTTTGGTGAGGAGTGGGTTAAGGAGGGATGCTTTTATGGATGGCTTCACCATTGCATTAACCCCAGGGCTCGCAGGGCATTGGGAGGCCTGTGCCAAGGCAGGAGAGGCAACGGGAGCAGGGATGGGGCTGGTTTGTGGGGGGAGAAACCACAGGGAAGAACCGTGGGATCCTGCTCCATCGCACTTCAGGGCAGGAAACCCGCCGTGAGCTGCAAAGAGTTTGACCCCTCGGTTTAAGTCTTTCACCGCAGGGTGCACTGTTTGCTGAGTAAAACCATACCCAGCTCTGGGGCTGGATAGTCCTCTCTTTGAAGAATAACAGGGAGCATTTCAGAGGAGGTGACCCAGCAGTCCTGGCAGTCGCCGTGTACCTGTGAGCGATGCTGCTGCGGCTCCAAAGACAGACGGTAACAGAGCAGCTGCCTTCAGAGAAAATTGGAAATAGAAGGTTAGGACAAGAGCTGACTACCTCAGAGACTCGGCACATTGGCGTCTGCTCACCAAAGTCACCTGGGAAAGGCAAAAGGAGCTTTCCTCGGGCCAAATTTCCTTTGGATGTTGAGGCAGGATCTGGGAAGTGTGGCGCTGCTATTCTCTGCAGAGCCCAGTCCCTAATGATGTGCCTTCTCCCTCCGGAGAGGTCCCGCATCCTTATCTGGCTGCTGATCACTCGAGAGTTTGCTTCTGATTACAAATTACAGAGCGTGAGGCAAGCGAGGAGTCTTTCAAGCTGTAATTGCCATGGAGGCTCCAGGTAATAGCCTTTGATGAGCTCCTTGGAGAGAGGAGAGTTCACTAACTTGCTCAAGGGAGGGAGGGTCCAGCCTGCCAGCCCAGGGAGAATTGTCTCTAAAATCTTGCCCTTAAGGAAGAAGCACAGATTTGCCTGTCAAACTTCAAACAAACCCTTGCTGTGACGCTGCCTCCCTCCGAGCTGGTGATGGAGGGGAAACACATGGATTCCCGGTGCCGGTCCCCTGGGTGTGGGAGATGCTTTGCTTACAGCTGCTGCATCTCAGGGCTCTGCTGGGAGGCACAGCCAGCAGCAGGAAATCCTGCCCTGTGTTACAGAGACAGAAGAGGTGGGGTTTAATATAAACCAAGGTAGGACCGAGGTGCCTGTGTCACACCCCATAAGGCTCTGCTCCATGGCCAGGAGTTTCACTGGGGAAATTTCCATTAAAAAGTAAAAATTGGAGCTTCCCTGGAGTCTCCTGTCAGTCCCAGACACGACGTGTTTTTCTCCAAAACAGGGAGAGCCTTTATATCGCAGAGCAAAAAAACCTCCACAGGTGTTAAACGTACCAAGAGGCCTTTCTGCTCCTAAGTATCAGCGATTCAGAGAGTGGTGGGGAGAGCAAAATCTTGGCATGCGGCAGGGGAGATGTGTTGCATCTAGTCCTGCTTTTTTAGGACACCAGGGAAAAGTGAATTGCACTTGCACACTTGTGCGTGCGTGCAAGTGTGTGCATCGCAAGGCGACAAGTCCCCAAGGAACGCCATGCTTCTGGGGACCTGCAAACCAGCTTTGCTTCGCGGTATGCGAGTAGTCAGTGCTCACGGACCTGGCTACAAAACAGGCCATAACTCTGTTAATGAAGTTGCATCGATTAGCGTTTAATTAATCATTTGGCCCGTGCACCTCCAGCAGACGCGGTGCCGGTTTATAGCACCGTGGCTCGGATGCAACACTGGCTGAACAAAAAAGGGCGTAAGCTCAATATCTGATCACGACTCCATCATTTTCTGATCCAGTCACCTACATTCAGCATACAGTTTAAAGGGCTTAAAAGATTTGTGTGTAGCTGTGCTTGGAAGAGAGCTGATTCCATCTGAGACCATGATTATTTATTCTCCTTTATCATACAACGTGCAACATATGGGCCCCTTTCTCCACCGCAGATGACTAAATGATGGCATCTGGTACTCTGTTATATTACAAGTGTAAAGCAAATGAGAAAAGATCCCCTTCAAACAGCACTTTTCTATTGTCACAAAGATGCTTTTGATAGTTTCATTCCAAGGTGCTGCTTTGCTGACTTTCAAAACCATCCCGTTCAGAGCCAGGCCTGTTTCTTAGAGGATGCCAGGATTGCTGGCACCTGTGGTTTTTCCCCCGTAACGCCTCAGCTGGTCCCCGCAGATGGGATCCCTCCATCCCCTGCTGCACCTCCCACCGCTGTGGATACTGTCTGCTCTTCAGACCGGGCCCGCTTAACGCAGAGGTCGGTGCGTGTTGCTCAAAACAGCTGAATAGCTCTCGCTGCTGTTGCTTTTCAGAGCAGCCCGAGCAGCAGCACGGACTGAGGCAGACTTTGGGCACGCCGGAGCTCGCGTCCCTCAGCGAGCAGCCCGGGGAGGCTGTGGGCGATGCCAGCTCCGGCATGCAGAGCATCCTGCTTCTTTGCAGGTGTGCACAGGAGGCAGAGGCGCTGCGCAGACCTGCCGTGGCTGAGCATCGCTGCAAAGTTTTCTGTCTTGTTGGCACTTGAGACTGGGGATGATGCTCACAGAGGCAAGGGAAGGGAGTTGGTGATGCCCAGCTGGTGGGGGAAGCAGAGCCACAGGGGGGTTCACCATCACATGGAGACCCCCCCCTCACCCTTGTGCAGGCAGGATCTGAGCTTTTCTGAGGTGTATCCTGGGGTCTTGCAAGGGGAGACCTTGAACATCATGGAGAGCACCTGAGGCTCATCTAGAAGGTGGGTATGCCACAGGGCTGCCACCTCCGTGGTTCCAGCTGGTCCCACAAAGCCTCCATCAGCCTGGTAGAGACGTAAGTAACTGGGAACCAGTATAGTGCCCAGAGATGCAGCAAGCAAAGTGCTGGAGTAAGCAAAGTGCCTCTGGATTGCTAGATGGGACCTGTTCATGGCAAAATTGTTCCTAGAGAAGTAATTCTTTTGGCTTGGCTGAGTTGAGAGCTTGTCCAGCCCCAGAGGGCAGGATCACCCTCTCTGACGCCTGGCATCTTCCCCAAACTCTCCTTTAGCTTCCAGGTTTTGTGCCCCGCCAAGGCAGACTGTTCCCATACCCAACTGTCCTCGCCACAGGACATGTTCATCCCAGTGCCTCATCTTTCTCTTCCTGGCTGCAATTTAAGGCCATTACAGGTTTTTAACGTCTGAGTGGTTCATAAGTCAAAGCCACAGGGAGTTTTACCAGCCCCCCAGCACTGCAAGCTGGTGCACAAGGTGAACATCTTTTCACAGGGTGCTTTGGAGAGGTGGAGCTCTGCTCTCACAGCAGATCTCATGGGGCAGACCTAGACCATGGGTTCTGAATGGCTCACGCCATGGTAGTGCTGTCATAGCTACCCCACGTCCATGCCTGAAGGATTCATGGGGTTGTTATTTATCCAATAGCATCTGCAATGTGCCTCCACTTCGTGGGTCATCTCTTCTCTCCTCCCTTTCCCACACATCTCCAGAAGAGACCCAAAACAAGCGCCACAGAGCCTTGCCGCTAGGTTCTAGGCTCATAGTCCCTCAACATATGTTTACATATTTATTTTCGGATGTGATTAATGTTACTACATTTTTTTAAAGGAATGTTTTTGTTCAGCCAACGTGCTTTGCCAGCACAAAACGTTCTATGTTTGGAGCAAAGCACAGCAAATTGGATGCTGCTTTAAAACACAAAGAAGGAGGGGTTAGGGGAATGCTATTTTCTGTTCTCTAGCGAAGAGTAGTGCAGAGCATTTAGCAAAGATAAACGGGAAAGGCTGCCAAGCTGCAGACAGAAGAGGAACAAGGTAGATTTGGCCGTGGGGGCCAGAGAGCGACTGTTTTTCCTCCAGCATGTTCTTGGCTCTGAATTAAGGTCTCCGAGTTGGATTGTGGAGTTCTGCTTATCTTATCTTTGCATTTGTGTTAAATAAAGCGGTAACAGCAGAAGAGTTTGCATTGCACTAGCACTGAGCAGAGCAACTTATGAGCCTCACACAAGGTGGTGTGCAAATGGGAGAAGAAGACAGGTTCCTCAACATCATGGGGTGCCAGGAAAAGTGTACCTAGCTCCATGGGGCTCTCCCGGAGCTTGGGTGGTTGGAAAAGGACATGATTGACTTGTCTGCCTTCTCTGAAGCTGCAGCGAGGTACTGCTCTGCAACGCAGCACCATCTCCCATGGTAGCACCGCTCTGAGCAGAGCCATCCCTCCATGGGGAGCATGGAGGTTTGGAGGCTCCTTCTGGCACTGGTATGCCCTTGCCTTGGCATTTATCTCTAGATGATAAACTGTTCTTGGTCCTTCCGTGTGCTCCCAAGTCCCTGGCCCTCTCTGAGGCTTGTGAACTGCTGCATTTTTTTATCAAAGAGAAAAGTGCCTGAAGAAGGGAAGGGTGCAAATGTGGCAGCTTTGCTCACACCAGAGCAATCACAGCCATTGCCAGGATCTCACTGCCACCCCTTTCCACTCCTCAGTGTCACCAGCGCTGTCTGCATTGTCCCCATGAGTGGCACGTAGCAGCACAGCCAGGAGATTAGAGTAAGCTGGAGGTGGGAGCTGTCGACACAGCAGTGCCAACGACCCCGTGCTTGCTCTCACCAAAGTCGGAGATGATTTGCAGGTCAGAGCCTCCCCTTCAGTCCCTGCATGGGCAGGATTTTCCCGATGGTGCAAGAAAGACCACAGAGCTGGTCTTGCAGAACTTCTGGTGCTGCACATCTCCAGTGCACCATCCTGCTGCGGCTCTGCTCCCAGAGCTGCTGGGCTGGAGGGGTGCAGGAGAGCCGCTCTGGAGCCAAAGAGCTTGCTCAAACCTCTCACTTGGCAAAAATCATGCTGTGACCTTTCCTTGCAGCAGCACTGCTTGGTCTCCTCCTTAAAAACACCACTAAAATTGCACTTTCTGTGCAAGAGGAGGGAGATGCTGCGCCCCACTCCTCACTGTCGGTCCCCAGCACCCCCTGACACCCCGCTCCTCCCTCTCTTGCAGCTGACGTACCTGCCTCCGCCGTGGGGTGAATGTCGCTCGTCGGATATGGGCTTAGACTTCTTTCCCGTTTACAGTATCACGGCTTGCAGGATCGACTGCGAGACCCGGTATATTGTGGAAAACTGCAACTGCAAAATGGTTCACATGCCAGGTCAGTGCGCTGGAGGGACAGGGACCCCCTCCCTCCACCCAGCCTGGGTCATTAAGGGTTAACGAGCTGGAAAGGGACCAGGGATTAAAGAAGCTGGGAATACCTTTCCTGAAGGAAAGCAGAGTGCTAATATCCTCTGCAAAGGGCCCTGAACTAGGGGCAAGATGTGGCAGAGGGACATGGGTCTGATTTCCTCTTACTTAGCCCCCATTAACACGCCAGTGCGGCATTTCCAGCAGCCCCTTCCTCAGTCTGCAAGAAAAGATCCCCGTGGCCGGCAGAAGTGGGGCAGACACTGCAGTACCTCTGCTGCCCACCCCCAACCTGGGTTCACCTGGCTAAGGGGAGGTCCTTGTGGCCCCCGCAGAGAGCCCAGCAGTCCCCAGCTCCCTTGCAGCAGCGGTGGCTGATGCCCACTGATGGATGTGTCCTTTCCATGCAGGAGATGCTCCCTTCTGTACCCCGGAGCAGTACAAGGAATGTGCAGAGCCTGCACTCGGTGAGTACCAAGAGCTATCCTTGGGTACCATGGGTGTCCCAAGCTGGAGGGAATTCCAGCAACCTGCATCCTCCTGGCTGTCAGGACTGGGGTCATCCAGAGCAGCTGCAACCTGGCGATGGGGTTTGATGAGACCCAACTTGTTGGGAAAAGTTGGGTACACCCTGGGACAAAGTTTCTTCTGGTTGTACACAGGACATGGGGCTCCCTCATCACAGAAACCCTCGGGATAATGGGCACCCCAGGATATGTAGATGGGGAGTGTCTCTGGGTCTTGGTTTGCATCTGAGTCTGGGATGGAGGGAATTGTTCTAGGTCTGGATTTAGGAGACTCAGTCACCACACATTACCTGAGCAGATGCTGGTAGCCTCCAGCAAAAGGCCTCTCTCCAAGATGGTGGGGATGGCCAGGACTGGGTTTCCTGCGGCTCTTCTGAAATGTGACTCCTTGGCCCCTCTCTGGGTGGCGTGACCTCTGCTCCCTCATCTGCTGTATGTCCCTGACTCCATGAGATCTAACTCTGTGACCTCCTCCAGGTTTGCTTGCTGAAAAGGACAGCAATTACTGCATCTGCAGGACACCCTGCAACCTTACCAGATACAACAAAGAGCTCTCCATGGTCAAGATCCCCAGCAAAACCTCGGCCAAGTACCTGGAGAAGAAGTTCAACAAGTCAGAAAAATATATCTCGTAAGTGTTGCGGAAAACAGATCGCCTTTGCTTTATGGAGGCAAAGTGTCTGTAAGGCCCCATTGGCTGTTTAAACCAGCCTGTGCTAAGAGCAGACCTTGCCAATGCCTCCCATCACCGAACAGAGGTGTGTCCTGTAGGGAGGGTTAGGGTGAAACCCTTGAAGAGATGAGGTGTAGGTTGCTTTCTCCTCAGTAGACGTGTTTCCAGACAACTGTATGTTCCTTCCCTGGCCTTGCCTTCATGAGCATAGTCCATATCCACAAAAAAAGTGCAAAAACTCCTCTTATTTTACACAGGGAAGCCCTGTCTTGCTCTCCCTGTCTGAGACATGGCTGCTCTCTACCTAAGCCTGGGCTGTGGACTTCAGGCAGCCACAGTCTTGGACCTCTCCAAGCCCTGCCTGTATTATTGCCTTGTGGAGGCAGCGAGAGTTATTCCGTATTAAGCATCCTTTGGACTCTTGCTGTTATCATCAAAGTGAGATCCAGAGCTCAGAGAAATCCTGAGAAATCTTGGGGAAACATTTTCCAGCTTCTGGTAAGGCTGCCAGAGTCCTAATGGTGCCCGTGTCTTGGTCTCCAGGAGGTCCAAGTGTCTATGGGTTGCTGTGGACCCCAGAAAAAGAACAGTCAGGACAGGGAGGGGAATAAAGCCCCAAAGTCCCATTTTTTTTCTTGTTCCAAAGCACATGAGGCCACTGTGGCTGATGGGCTGATGCTGTTGTCCTCTTTCTACAGAGAGAATATTCTTGTGCTGGACATATTTTTTGAAGCACTCAACTATGAGACAATTGAGCAGAAGAAAGCCTATGAGGTGGCAGCCTTACTGGGTAAGGAGAGATGGGGGGGCGTTTTGGAGTCTGTGTGAGCCTTTGCTGGAGTCCCTGTGTGCTTATGGGACAGATGGATGCCACGAGTGGGTGCACAACTTATGTACATTGCCTTGAAAATCCCAGCAAGGTCCTGCCACCTTCCTGGCCAGCACGCTTTCAACCCCATCCCTTATTTTCCTTCCAACACCAAGCCATCCCAGGAATGTCTCAGAGACCACAGCTAGTCCGTGTGTCACCCATGAAAGGCTAACATGAGCTGCTCCATCTCAGCTTGTTACCAGGGCCCTGTTTGGAAATCCCAGGGCCGAGCGGGTGATGGGTGCGCTCTGTGGTGCCCCCCATGCTGGAAGGGTAGCGTGTGGAGGAGGGCATCTCTTAAAACCATCTACCCATCACCTCTTACATGCTCCAAATCTAGCCTCCTTTCCAGGGAGGCCAGCCAGGACCTTGTGCCTTTGGGTGGTTCCCTGCAGCTTGATGGAGAAAGTGGAGGAGTTGTTGAGTTGCTCGGCCTCAAATTGTGTCAAGCTTTATGGGCGCTGGCTACAGATTTGGGTGCTTGGGTCTTCAGGGTGGAGATGTTCAGTCGGGAAAAGCAAGCACGCTCTGTGGCCGTGCTCAGCCTTGCAGCTCCCCCATGAGCCACCCTGAGTCCCCAAATCCCTCCTGGAACGAGGGAGCGATCAGCACCTTTGTTTGAAAGCTGGAGCTGGGCCATCCCGCGGGGCTGGGTGCTGCGAGCCTGCCCCGGGATGGGGAACACTGCGGGGAGCAGAGCACCCCATGTCCTACTGGGTGCCCCCACATCACCCTGCAGCGGTAGCTCTGCAAAACATACATGCCATGAGCCCTTCTGCACCTGCTGTGGGTTTCCCAAGAGTGTTACGGTGAGGAAGAGGAGGCTGGTGATGAAGCCTCTTTGACATAAGCCTCCTTATTTGCACGACCTTGCACAACCCTTGTTCCCAGGGCACCGCGGGCTTTGGGCAGAGTCTCATCTTCCCCCAGCCCGCCAACCCCTTTTGAACCAGCAGTTCATCCCCAAGCATCTTTTTTCGTCTCTTTCTTCTGCCTCTGTCTCATGGACACCCACAGCAAAGGTCCTGTAGCCCCTGCACCCGCGGGTGCCTTTGCTTTGAGCAGCAACACAGTTGAAACATGGGCATTTTCAGCAAAATCCGTGAGGTTTGTCTTCCCTGAAGCACAGTTTGGCACAGCACAGCATCTCACATCAGGAGTTATCTTCCCAGCAGATCCCTGGAAGTCTCCTCTCCCCAAGGTGCCTCCTCCGCAGCCCTTCCCCAGCCCTGGGGAATCGCAGGACTCAAGCAGAGACAGCCTTGAGATGCTCCCCCAGAAAGCAGGCCCCCTTCCTTCTCCCCTTCCTCTCTTTGGCAGTTTTGGGTTTTTCTCAGCTCCAGGGGACATTACCTAATTTTTGTCCAGCATCTTTCTCCTTCCCCCGCTCAGTTTGGGAATTGGGCTGTGGGATTCCTGGGATGAAACCTGCTGTCTAACTCTGACAGATGGCTTCCTTGGATGCCAGCGTGTGCGTTACAGCGGTATCGCATCCTCATCAGGCTTCCAGCTGACGGCCCCCTTAGCAGGAGAAATGCTTCGGTGGCTGGCAACGTCCTTCCCGGCATGCTTTTCATGCCGTTAGAGCTGTTGGTGTTTCTGGGAGTGATGCATTTCCTCACTCTTTGGGGACAGCAGTACCCAGGGCAGCTGCACCGCGGTTGCACAGGTGCCCCTAAAAACATTTACCCCAGGGGTAAAAGCCATCTATCTGCACGTTGTTCTCTCTCCTAGGTGACATTGGAGGCCAGATGGGGCTATTTATCGGTGCTAGCATCCTCACTATACTAGAGCTCTTCGATTATATATACGAGGTAAGACCTTCGCCCTTCTCTTTTTCCTCTGGCAGGGTGTGGGTTTGCCAGCTTGATGCCAGGCTGGGGTGGGCATGGACCAGAACCCCCATGCCCATGTGGATTATTGATTTTAATTAATGATACTACACAATTAATGCTCTACAACAGTGCTGTGCAGCGTGGTGCGAGGTCCCTGCGTCAGCAGGTGCTCTCCGTGGGGGTGGGCTGGCATGCAGCCATGGCATGGCATGGCCAGGTTCACTTGGTGCCCTGCCTCCACTAATGAGGTTTGCGTCTCGCTTGGGCTAATTAAGCACCACCTTCATGTGGCTGTGCTGCTGCCCACCCTGAGGCTTGCACTGCCTGGGGTGCTGGCTGGGGACCTGTTCATGCACCCTCCTGTCCCTGTCCCGAGTTGGGCTGCTCCCAGCAGCACACCGGTATCATAATCCCATAGAAGCACCCTTACTTAATGCCTGAGTGAGTCCCGGTCCAGCCGTCAGGCGGGAGAAATAGTGAGGCAAGACCTTGTACTGCTGCCGGCAGGTGGAAAAACCCCAGTCCCTGTTATCTGCTGTCTGCAGCTCTGCCAGCAGCCCTGGAGCAAGGAGCTTTCTAGGAAGCACCAAAACGAGCTCAAGCGTGGTCTCGTGGCTCCGCAGTGGCCAAGAGCAGCTGCTCCGGAGAGAAGCGCGTGCCCTTTTTATTGGGAATTATTGCAATAAACAGTCCAGAGGGACGTTGCCTTCTGGCAGCCCTCCCTCCTCCTGCCCTCCAGCAGCAGAGTTACTGCTTGTAACTTGTATATTTTTAATCTTATTTTGACTAAGCAAGTTCCCCAAGTGAACGCTGATGCCTCGGCCCAGCAGCACAGCTCAGCATCTCCTAGGGGATTTCGACTTTCCTGTGCCAACACAGGCCTCGGTGGTCCCGTGCTGTCACAGCCTGCCTGTGGGCATCGTCCCGCCAGCATCCTCCACCACTGCCCCTGCGAGCACAGAGGCAGATTCCAGGTGCTCTCTGCACCCTTCTGCTATTTGGACTTTTTCCACCCCACTTCTTCACCTAAATGGGCTACAGTCCAAAATAACGCTCCCTGGAGCATCCTCCCCACCAGTCGCTGATTTTCCTTCCCCGTATTCATCGCTGCACTGCAGAGGCTTCATGTTGGGGGTCAGGCTCGTGGTCTTTGTTTATAAAAGGGGAAACTGAGGCAGGGAGGGGGGCTGCAGCTGGATATGAGCTGCTGGGGAGCACCCAGTTTACACCAAGATAACCCCAGGGACCTGAACACGCAAGCGTGTGTCCTGTTTTATAGCAGGAAAGCATGAGTTTATGGATTGGGATAGTTTCACGGAGGATGCAAACGCCTATGGAGACAGGCAGTTCCCAGCAGATCTGGGACATCCCAGCCCAAGCACCTTTGCCCTTGTCCCTGGGAAGGTGCCTCCTGCTAATTCAGCTCATCTATCCGTTGCCTGGTGATTTAAATGCAATGGCTTTGGGCCCCCTGAACCCAAATACGCAATATCTTAGACCCGCATAGTCCAGCGCTCTCACAGCCCCGTATCATAATGGGACCAGGGATTTTTAATCCCATGGGATATTGCAGGCAGGGGTTGTTCGTGGCTGTTGCATTAGTGTGTGCCAAGCCAGGTGGGTGCACAGGGATGTCAGGGAACCTCGGTCCCTGCTCCAAACTCACTGGGGCAGCTTGAAAAAACCCTTAATGTTATTAAAGTCGGGTTGCTGGCTTTACGTTTTAAGACAGCTGCTCCCTATCACAGTCCCTTCTGGGCAGCTGTTAGCACTTGGTGGCATTATTTTGCAATAAAATATATTGAAAATTACAAGCATAAAGCTCGTAATGACTTCAGAGTGCAAACAAAACCTGTGCCTCAGTTTATATCTCAGGCTGAATGCACACAATATTTCATTAAAATCACCTATTTCCAGCTTTATTGGGGTTCTTTCATAAGAAGGTAATAAGAAACCTTGCAAAGTTTGCATTTTTCTTCTCTTTTTACTCCTTTGTTTGACATCTGCTTATAAAACTTAGCAAATAGTTTCCTCTTGGTGTGGTTTGTTGGGTTTTTTTTTCCTTTTTTCTTCTGCTTTTTGGGCAAACAAGGCTTAAGAGAGTATCCTGACTCCTTAGAGAGGCTCCCCGTGCACACCTGGGGATGCACCAGCAGGTTCGCCCAGCTATGCCCTATGCAGGGCATCTTCACGGTCACCCGTGACAGATATTTAACCCAAACCAGACAGGGAGAAAAGGAATAAAATGTCTTCAGCAACGCCTAATCTACGTGGCTGAGCTAATCTGCACAGGTTTTTTCAAGGTGGGGCTCAGCACACCTAAAACTCACTGCGTTTTCAACCAAAGCATGTATAAACTCTTTGAGATTGCCAGGTTCTCCAGTGGGTTAGCCAACATCAGGTGAAGGTTTGACCCTAGAGATGGTTTTCTTTCATTGTTCGCCCAGTGCAATCCTCCTGGCCCTGCCCCAGGGCAGAGTTGTGCTCCTGGGCTCATCGGGGTCCCGAATCCCACCCCTCGTCTCTGCATGCCAGCCACCAGCCACCTTGCTTCCTTAGGAACTGACCCAATTTTTCATGTTTTTTGCTTTCATTTTTTTCTCCTTTTCTCCCAGTGGAAGTTTTTCAGAAAAACACTCACTTTTCAACTGTTCTGGGATTTCCCTTGAAAATACGTTTTTTGGCAGCAGCGGCTGACAGAGAAATAATGTGGCTGTTAAGGGAAATAACGCTCACATAGCTGACATTTTTCAATAAAGCCCCAAATATATTTTTTAAAATTGAGGGTTTGGTGTTTTGTTGCCACAGGAAGAGGTCAGTTTTGACGCTTGGGGTGGTTTTCTTGGAAAGCTTGTCTCCTTCTCCATGTCCTTTGGAGGGTGACCTCCAAAGCCAGCGCATCCCCAGGGCTGCGCCCCCAGCCCCGCTGGCTGAGGCTGCCCCGTGCCTCGCGGATGCCCACGCAGGCATGACAGATGTCTTGCATGTTCCTGCCCTCCTTAACCCAACCTCCTTCTTTTGCAGCTGATCAAGGAGAAATTATTAGACCTACTCGGAAAGGAGGAAGAGGAGGGGAGCCATGATGAGAACATGGTAAGGAGCCCCATTGGGAGAGAGGAGGAAATTGCCCTGCGGTCGGCTCCGTAGGCAGGTGAAGTTGCTCGATACGGATGCAGCGTTCAGCCCCGGCTTGAGTTATTCCCAAAGGATTAATGCTATGGCTCAGCCAAAGAAAGGAGATAGAGGTTGGGGAGGGACGGGGAGCATCCAGCGGTCCTGGGGTAACCCTGTCCCCCCGCTCTCCGTCCGCAGAGCACTTGCGACCCCATGCCAAATCATTCGGAAACCATCAGCCACACTGTGAATGTGCCACTGCAGGCCACCCTGGGAACGCTGGAGGAGATCGCCTGCTGACACCGTCCGACCGCTCCACAGTGCCAACACCTAAGGAAGGAAAACTGCACGGGAAAGCAGGGACCGAGCTCAGGTTTGCAACGGGGAAAAAAAAAAAAAGGAAGAAAATCGCTATGCATTTAAAAAAAATATATATATATATATATTATATATATATACTCTGCCAAAACCAAGCGAGAGGCACCTTGGACTTGACTTGTGTTGTCCTTTCCTGTGGGGGGGTTGTCTTCAAGATGTGAAGGCAGCAGCTCATTTTTGAACTGTACAAAACAGAGACCACCACCACCAAAACCAAAACCGAGGCCCTGCCATTTCACATACTGCCAAATGTATAAAGCACTTGCATGCCAGTTCTTTTTATGGCAATATATTCCTATCTGTCTTTATAAGCTCTGTTCCTCTTTACAGTCTCTGATTTTCACTACAAGAAGGAACTCGCGGGCCCAGCCATCCCCTGAAATCACCATTACTAACGTCGTAGGCTGAATTAGAATAAAGAAACAAAAAGTCGCAGCTCTTGGATTCTTCTTACGTTCTTGTCCTTCGTGTCAGTCTGTGATGAATTTAAGCTAAGCCGGGTCCCCCAAGGCCGGGCCACCGCCGGGGCTCCGCAGCGCTACCAGTCACCCCAAGGTGAGCATCCCTGGAGAGGGGCCGGACCGGTGGCTCTCGGTGGATCGTCCCCCTCCCCGGCTGCTGTGTCGTGCTCCTCTGTCTGCAGTGCCTGGATAGTCCATCTGCGGCAGGTGGGCACGGGGCAGTGGGTTTCTTTATATATTTTTTAATTTTTTTTTAAATATTTTTTAATTTTTTCCCATTAATGGATTCTGTGCTTTCTCCTCGTTCTCATGACTGATATTAAAGCTGGTCTTGTGGAAATGGCCGGGCTGTGTCATTTCTGCCTTGCCCCACCACCCCAAGCTGAAGCCCCCGGCGCAGCCTCAGCACAGGGTGAGGGGCAGACACCAGGATAAGCCCATCCCAGGGGCTGCCCGGAGCCGTTCCTCATCCCTCACCCCCCTTTTACCCCTTCCACCATGTCCTCACACACCTCCTGATGGGGTAGGCATGATGCCATGGCCATGCTCAGCTTTATCCCCATCTGCTCTGTGATGGTGGGGCCAGCTCTGATGTTGTGCAGTGTGGTCATCTCTTGGAGTCTCATCTATTAGCAACCAGGAGTTTAAATAAAACAGGGTCAAAATGATGCTGCTTTACCCCAATAAAGAGAGAAGGCAATTTTCCTGGAGCTCCAAACCCTGCTGGTTTTGTAGCCTGGAGGATTTGGAGCAGGGTGCAATGTGTGGGTGTGTTTGCACCTCTGCTACCTCATGGCTGGGTGCTGCTGAATGGCCAGTGACCTTCACCAACACAGTGGCCACAGCAGGGAGAATCACAGCCGGCCTTTGAAAAGTTGTTTTGGGAGAAGTGATGGAGTCCCAAACCTTGGGACTCCAGGGAGTGGAGGCCAGCCCAGATTTACACGCAGGGGATGCTGCAGATGGGAGATGTGTTGGGGTCTGCAGCCAGCTGAGGGACTGAGGACATCCCTTTGCCCTGCAGAAGGTGCAAATCCATCCTCCAAGCCTGTGTTGAGTGCTCATGTTCATGCACAGAAACGCCTTCCTGCGGGACAAATCCTGCTGCCGCCCAGAGCATGGTGCAAAGGGCGCCCAGTCTGTCGCTTGTTCTGGACTAGACCATCCCCCAGCAGCAGCCGGCCAAGGGTGCTCAGGGTGGGTCTGTCCTGGGCCATATGAGTCAGTAAGAGCTTCCCCGTGCTTGGGCAGAAGTCCCAGCTGGGCAACCACACAGACAACCTCAGTGCACGCCATTGCCTCGGGGAAAGGCAGATCCTGTCTCTGCAGAGCCCAAATCATGTCCCCCCCCCATCACACGCCACCAAACCCGAGTCCACTGCCCACCCCACCATGCCAAAGGCAGTGCCTTGGAGCAACGCTCCCAACTGTGCCGCTGCGGCTGCCCGAAATGGCCCCTGCGAAGCAGCACGTTGGCAGGGCAGCCGCAGCAACGGGCTCTTCCGATGCAGCAGGCTCCGTGCCTTGGAGCTGCCACGCGTCCTTCCCTGGTTGGAGATGTTTTGGCTCGCCTCCCTGCTTTGGCTGACTGTGTGTTAAGAGAGCCTTGCTGAAGCAAGACCAAGGGGCAGGATTGCAGCCCAGCCCTCTGCCGTGCTCACTGTCCACCAAGGGCAGGCTGAAGCCCCGCTCTTCCCTTCCCCTGTACTTGCTCATCAAGCCCAAGAAGCTGCTCTGATGGTGACCCACCTGTTCAGGCACAGCACAAGCCATCCAAAGCTGCCCCAGCGCCAAAGGCTGGAGCCCGCCCCAAGCTCAGGCTCCCAAGCCATGCCCGTGGCTTTCCCAAGCCCATAGGACGTGGTTCTCGGTTTTTCCTTCAGCGGCTGGGTTGGAGGGGTCTTCTCTGGCTGCTGCAAAGCTGTTCCCAGCTCATCAGGGTCCTCCTTGAATCAAACATGAGCTGTGGCACCAAGGAACCACATTAACACATCCTGCAGGCTATTCAGCTGCAACCTCCGCCTCCCTGCCTTGCTCTACAGCAGAAGGTACTCTACAGCCCCTCAGTGTTTTCTCCCTTAGACAAAAATAAAAGCAGCAAGGCTCCCAACAAAATACCTGGTTTGTGGGATTGAACACGCCCAACAAAACCCTCACCAAGCAAGGAGGCAGGCAGAGTCCTTTCAGATATCGAGTAGCAGCAGGTGGGTTTCAGTCCAATTCTCTCCAGGCTGGCGGAGAAGTGTTTAGAGGATGTGTGCTCAGATGTGTGTCCTCTAAAGGCTTAAGGGTGACAGTGACTCCAAGAGTCATTTCCATGCATATGATTTTCTCCACTTGGCAATTTATTAAATCTCCATTAGAAATTTTGGTAGAGTCATTGGAAATCTGCTGAAGCTTGATGAGGTGGGGCACCACAGGGGTGCCCAGAGGTGCTGTGAAGAGTTTTGGAAAGCCACTTGAACAGAGAGGCTGGCCCAGGCATGGCATCTCTGATTGCTCCTGAAAAGCACACTCTCCAAAAGACTTGCTGAAGAGCTCATTTTGTGTTATCAGTTTTCATTATCTCCTGAGACCTGGACGCTGCCCACGCGTTCATTATCCGTGGGTTGCCCAGCAGCCATCGGCTGGTAACAAGTGCTCATCGACAGCCTGGCCGTGAAGCTGCAGAGCTGCCAAGCTCTGCCTCCTGTTGCCAAATCCCTGTGCCAGCCTGGTCCCTGTCGTCCCTTCTGGACCAGTGGAGGAAATTCGTGCCAGGCCTGGCTCAAGGTGACTCACTGCAGCATCTCCAGGCTCTAGCCATGCCCATTGGGTCGAACCAGCCATCAAAGACCAGCCTGGTCTGGGCTTCTGGTACAAACTGGTCTTTCTATCCCTTATGCACGTTAATGGCTGGGAAGGGGGTTGTCCCTCTACTCATGGTGGACCTTTGTACTGGATTTCTTTGTGCTTGAAGGAGCAGGAGTGTCCCCACCTTTGTGTTGGAGTCCAAGGGTGAACTTGGGACTTCACAGGATCCATCCCCTCAAACGCAAAAACAACTCACCATCAGAGTGCAGGTATCGCGAGGGGGTGGGGGATGAGCGGTGAGACACTGCCGACAGTGCCCGTCCCTAGAAGATAAGCTGGTACCATTTGACATCTAAGCCTGGAGGAGATACCACCAGACTGGGCAAATTAATAAATCTCAGCTCCTGGGATACTTTGCTCAATTTGTGGGGCAGCCCTTTACCAAAAGAGGTATTTGGATGCTAAGCATGCGTCTCAAGGCACAAAAAGAGCCCCATAGGCACCTTAGGGGTCACCGCCAAACTGCATCGCATCAGCACGGCTGGGACAGCAGCAGCGCAGTGGGTAGCTTGAAGGACAGCCACTACCCCACGCTGAAAGCAAGCTGACCCAGAGACCAGCCATGCTGGAGGCTTGCAAAACTTCTGGCTGCCTTGTGTCCTTTTGCCCTGTGACTTCAATATGTATGAACAGCTGCGATGAAAAGCCATCCCACACCCAGCGCTGGGGTGCTCCCATGCTTTAGGGGGCTGCGGTAACTGCAAACATACTGCTCTGGCTCTGTGCTGGCCCCAAGTGCCTTGGGGCACCGGCTGTCTGAGCAGGAGGGTAGCAGAGGGTGGAAAAAGGTGACCTGTTAGCCATGATGTCTTCCATCCCTCCGTGTAAGGTGGGTCGCTCTGGGGCACTCACTGTGTTTGGCAGCTTTAACACCGGTGGATTTATACTTGCCTAGAAGCTGTCCCCGTTCCCACCTCCTGCCACGGGGTCTGGCCCTGAGGTGTCTCCAGCAGCGATGCTGATGGCTCATGCTGCCCGGCTCTGCAAGCCCACAGCTCTAAGGCTGCTCCTGTGTCCACTGAGCCCAGAGAGGTAGCGCTGGTTGGAGCCACCTCCGCTCTCAGGCAGGCTCAGCACAGGTGGTCATTCAAGAGCCTTCTTCCCTTCAGCTGCCTGCCCTCTTCTTCCTGAAAAGCCTGTGTTTGGGGAGCAGAGGGGGTGGGTGATGGAGGAAGGAGGGGCCGGAGGAGTCAAAACACAGTATCTCTTGCCAGTGGTCGGTATAATATATCCCAAATTTAAGAGCCTCACACTCTGCTAAGGCAGGTCATATCCACAGCTGTCCCACTGCCACCCTCCCGTGCAACGTGGAGCCTCGTTCAGGCAGCAGCCCTTGGGAGGGACGCTGGTGCATCGCAAAGGCTTCAACCGAGAGCTGCAAGGGCAGGCACGAGGCTTGGCAAGCTGCCTGCCAGCGAGGCGAAAGTTCAAGTCATTTAGTTTAACAAAGGGAAGGTGAAAAGGTGGGTCCATCAGCCTATAAATTCCTCTGTGGAGAGATTTCTAATAAAGGGTTCTTTAATTGGGCAGACAAAGCCAGAATGGGGAGGGAGAGGGGGGTCATGACAGGGGGAAGCTAAAGGCATTCAAATGAAAGAGCCTGCCTGGGACCACAGATGGTCCCACAGCCCCTGAAGTCTTTAAATCAAGATAGGACATCCTTTCCCAATAGATGTGCTCCTAGAGCAGGTCTCCGTCCCTCCAGCACTCTCTGGGCTGGCTTATGAAGAAGACCTTGCAGATGGTAGTAAAGGTTTTAGAAGTGAAGACCCCAAAACTCTGCATTTGAGCCTGTTGGTGTCTGAGTTCACCCAAGGCCTTAGAAAGCTGGACTTGTACTGGATTCTCCCCCTCTTAGACATCCGCAAGCCTTTCTCTTCCCTAGGAATTCACAGCAAGAGCTTGGACAGGTCTTTGCAGCAGAGTTATTCCTCCACTCCTGGCTATATCTCTGACGTCTTTGACTTTCAGCCTCAGAGGGGTGGTTAAAAAAAGAAAAGTCCATATTTCAATCGCTTATCACACTGAAAGCGGTGTGATCTCCAAGCCTGGCAGGGAACAAATAATTACCACTGGGTACAAAGTCTTTTTCTGTCAAGGATCTGGCGTGTCAATTGATTAGAGGCAACGCACATTGTGTTGACTCCGGCTGTCTTTCATCTATCAGCTGCAAAGCCAAATTCATACTGGAAGAAAGGGAACATTATACCACGTCCTGGGGGTGGCTGAGGACATTCTTGCCCACGCCCTACACTAATATAAGCACTAATAAACAGCTCAGCTTTTAGGGGCTGTTGTGCTCAGAGGCATCTCAATGGCAGCAGGCAGGAGGGCATCACGGGGTGATGCTGAGCTGAGCCCGATGGCTGGGGCTGCTGCAGAAGCCCCCATGGGGTGGGGTAAGCAATACACATCGATCCACAACTCTTGTCCAGGCTATAAAACAGGGATTGAAACTGTCATGAACCCTCCAGAAGGACAGCTGCCTTCACATGGTGACACAGGACCCACAAGGCTTGGGTGTGTGGTCCTCAAAACATAAACTTTTGAGCTGGCCAAAGGAAAAATGTACTTGAACACTTGCCATAAAACCTCAGCCTGAGCACTTGTGTCATGCTGGAAGTCCTCTCTGCCCTCGCTTTGCTCTCCCTATCCTCCTCCTGCCTCTCCAGATCAGTTTTCCCATTTTTACCTGTTTTTCTCCTGCTCTAATGCCTAACACTGTGCACCCATGGGTGCTGGGAAGTGAAGGAGCTGGTTCGCTCCTCTGGGTTCTCCTTAGCAGGCAGCAGAGCTTCACATCCTGCAGCTTCCCTGCTTGTGCCCCGGGGTGACAAATCTTCCATCACCTCTCCCAGTGCCACCACACTCCTGAGAGCTGCAGCACTCAGCTCTGGGAGAAAAGTCCCATCCTCAGGCTTAAAAAGCTCTTTGCAATCCTTCTCTGCTCTCACCCAGCACTGCACCATGTCTTGCAGCTCGCCATAGTCTCAAAACCCCCTTGCACAGAAACCTCATGGTGTTTCTCCCTTCAAGATGTCAAAAAATAAGTGAGGTTCAAGTTCCGCAGGCTGGGAAATGTGGTTTGTTCCACAGTTGCTGGGAAAAAATGAAACAAAACAAAATAACAAACAAAAAAAACCACTTCCCTCTCTTGATCTTCTCACCAGTATCCTGATGCTCTCACCCTCACCCTGATGCTTTTTCCCAGGTCCTGATCCTCACACCTGTCTCCTGATGCACTTCTCCGTCTCCTGATGCTCTCACATCCCCTCTCCTGGCATCCCAGGGATCAAGTATTCAGATCTTGGAGCTCTGAATCAAGTGAGGTGGGAGAAACTTCATGAGAAGGTGCATCATCCCATGAGGGCTTAGACACATTGGTGCTGTGGTCACCAGACAGGAGCTTTTCAACACCCTCTGGAAGCTATTCAACCACTGGGTATTTTCCCATGCTCACCCCTGCTCTGCGTGCGCAGAGCAACAACACCCGGCAGCAAACCTCCCCAAAACCACAAGATTGCCTTAAACAATCATAAGAATTTCCTCTAAAAAAAAAAAATAAATCCAAATTGGGTGTTGTTTTCTCTTCCTGTTCCTCCCACCTCCCGAGCGAGAAAGGTGACATTCGCTTCACAGTTTCGAGCGCTCGGGAGGAAGCCTGGAAATGTGCAAAGAAAACTGCAATTCTCACGCAAATCCTCTGCTTCCACCCACCCGCCCGGCGAGGAGCCGGTGAGACTCAGGGTACGCTCACAAGGGCTGGCAGCACGCTCCCACCATTTTAAAAGCCCATGGCATGGCATGCTGGAGGGTTTTCCTCAACCCAATCACCAGCTTTCTGGCTCTCCTCTAGCCCTTGTCCTCCCCCCCACCAGGCTCGGCAAGCAGATTTGGCGGCCGCAGACGTGCTGCGCCTGGATGGGGTCATGAAAAAGCCAGGAATTGTAGCTGTGCTATGGGTTTTTTTAAGGATGCAACAGCAAATCATGACTTTGACCCCATCTCCAGAGGAAACACCTTATGAGATCTTGTTGTCAGCCCATTTGTCTGCTCATTCATCACCCCCGGCAGCTTTCAAATCCATGAGCCAGTTCCAAGAAAATTTGGCAGTGGGTTCTCAGAAATAATTCAGGTCCCGCACATTACGAGTACCACCGGTTGAGTAGGAGAGGGGAAACCAAGTTGGCAGCTCTGCTGGGATGAAGACAGGCACAGCCCAGGCAGCGGCGGGGCTGATGGACCATGCACGTGGCTCCGAGCTCCTCCCAGCATCTGCTGCGTTCTCTGAAGCACTGTCTGAGGAGGCGGGGGGTGCACATGCATTGCTGGAGGCAAAGGGGGGATAAAGGGCATGAAGCCATAAGAAATCAGGTTTCTTTCAGGCCACTGCTCAAGGAGCAATTACTTTCCACCAAGCCATAGGTTTTAGCAGCCAGGGAGAGCCGCTCTGTGAAACCCCACGCAGCTGGGGCTGGCAGGTTCGGAGCAGTGCTACGCTGGCAGCTGGTTACACCTTTCCCTTTATGATCAACTTTACCTGGCTCAAAAGGGTGATAAGAAAATAAAGTGACATTCAAGCACGTCCGCTCAAGCCTTCCCCTTTAACAAGCGTGTTGGCAGCGGCTTCATTCCTGGGTCCGGGCACCAAGTGGCAGCTCTGCCACTTCTTCAGCAGCAGGAGAGACATTACAACTTGAAACCAACTCAATGAGCCAGCTGAGGGTTTGAGGCTTTCCCTGGAAAAGGGACCCGCAGCCCCCTTGGACAAGGTAGGGTGGAAGGAGACTGCACTGCCAGTGCAAAACCCCATCTTCTGTTGGGACTAATAGTCCCTTATTGAGGGGAAAAAAAAAAAAGGGTGATTAAAGATCAAGGAAAGCAGCATTATTGGGGGTTTCAGATAAAAAAAGCAACATCCAAACCCAACCTGCTGAGCAAGCACAGAGAACAGCTATGCTGAAGTGCGAGAAGATCTGCCAAGCAAAAAGGGCGGCTCTAAGCACTTATAAATTATTTGCTGCAAATTAGCCCCACGCTGGCTTGGAGCACACTTCAACAAAAGGACAGAGGAATGTAACAGACACGGCACGGCACATCCCCGCTACCCTATTACTGTCTGTTTATTGTTGTGATCTGTCTGTACGGTGCAAGGCGCTTTGCATTCAGTCTGCTGAGCTGTCTGAAGAGGGGGACCAGAGGTGATGGCTGCGCTGCAGCGCCTTGTTTTCCCCGGCTGGAAAAGGAAGGTCTGCGCTGCCGGCGTACGATCCTTCTGCGGATTGCTATCTCAGGCAGCTGCAGCTTTTTTGGCAATCCCACCCTTTCGCTGATAAACAACTTTCCTGATTATTTATTAATATTTGCTACAGCATAGGAAGCCTCCACTGGGAAAGTCCGTGGGCACCAGCCTCCTGCTGCCTGGGCCCAGTAAAACTTTTCCTGGTTAAGTTTTTGATTTTAAGAGCATGGGGATTTAGAAACATTTTCTGGCTCCACTTCTTCCTGAGCTGATTCCATCAGCACAATTTTTATTGAAGCAACTCATCTGTTGGATGTTTCATGGAAGAGCAGAGACTGCAGCCAGCTGAAGGCTGGGCACTCACACGGCTCTGGAGGACACAAGGGTAAGGAAATTTAGATCACCTTATGATGCAGCAACTTGGTTTGGGGGTTTGTTTTTTATTTCTCATGCACTAAAAAAGGAAAAGGTCAGAAAGAGGGTGGAATTTTGTGTGTGTTGTTAAAACTGAAGCAGCCTGCATCTTCTCAGCCTGCTAGAAGCTAACAGGATGATGCCCCACGCTGCACTGCCAGCAGCCGCTAAAGAGCAAGCTGGGGTTTAATGTCTCCTGCCTCCTTCTTGGAGGCATCATCCTCTTTGCTCTTATCCCCTGGCAGATCCAGGTGCAGCAGCTGTGAGCAGACAAAGCAGGGGGAGTCAGCATTGCTTTGGGTGAGTGCTCAGATGGCTTCAAAGGCCTGGGTGTAGACTTCACAAGGTGCTCCATCAGCTCTTGCAAAAGACTCTCTGAAAACCACCTTGAAGGCATCTGGGGGACTTACAACATCGCAAAATCTCCCATCTCCACCATGGGAGGAGATGCCGGTTGCTATGGCTGCTGCTCCCTAAGGTTTTGTATGGGTTGCATCTTCTGGACCAAGTCTGGCCCCACCAGCCAGGTACTGCAGTGTGAGATGGTGCGGGTTTGGTCTTTGTTTGACCACCCTTCAGGTGGATTTCAGCTGAGAAGGATCCTCTGGTGTCTCCTGGAGGACAGGTAAAGAGCAGGATTCTTAGTGCACAAATCAGACACTCAACACTAATAAATAACACGCTCCCAAGGCCACCAAAATGAGCTATCACAGGCTGAAGTTGCCATGGAATAACACATACAAAGGCTGAAATGCCTGAGAAGTCAGGAACACAAGAGAGTGGCTAAAAATAGAAATTGTTAATGAACTTCAGCCAAAACAGGTGGGAGGGATGGGGATGGCTACGCCAGAAGTCCAGAGCTAAAGCTGCAGGAGAAGAGGCCACTTTGCCAAGAAAAGCATTAAAAGCTCACAAGGCTACATCGGCAAACTCGTGGAAGACAGCTAGACACTCCGGGCCGCACGGCGGGAGTCATTAGATCAATAAATCACTTGAAATGCCTCGGAAGTCAAAGGCTGCTGTATTTGCAAGGTAGAAGTGGCTGGAAGTTGCTTGGTTCCAGCTGGAGCCCAGATGCCAGAAGAGCCCAGGGCATGGGAGCAGCCTCCTGGCCACGGGCTGAGGGCAAATCCCTTCGGCTTCAGGGAAAAGATCGTTGCAACTCCAGGTTCAGTCTTTGCAAAGGTTTCTGCTTGAAAATGGAAGTGCTTGGGAAAAAAGCAAATGAAAGGAAAAGAGAGACCGGTTTGTTGTTCTTGGCAGCTGAAAACGGACCCTCTGCTGTGAAATCTGGAAACAGCAAAACTGTTTTCCAGCCCAATATTCTGGATATGAAAGGTTCGGCTTTTGAAGGAGAATAAAAATGTTTCCACATCCTGAGTTAAAACAAACAAATAAACAAGACTTTTTAAAAAATATTTATTTTGATGGGAGGTATTTTTCCAACCAGCATCCCCAGCCTTTTCAGTGAGTGGGCAGGGCCCAGTGGGTATAAAACTTTTAAAAAAATATATTCTGGCAGGTTTCTTGCTTCCTTCGGGGAGAGATTTCTGCCAAAAGCCCAGTCCCAGTTATCTCTGCCATGAGGATGAGCCCTGTCTACATCTTATGGCTTCTCACATCTTGCTTTTCGGAGCAGCACATGCTTGGAGGTGGCACGTTTCCTACCAAGCCTGAGACATTTTAGCTCCTGGTGGTGTCCAGAGCCAGGGAGAAGGAAGCTGTTCCCCAAAAGTCTTTGTTCAGCTCCTTCTGAACAGGGCTGAGCAGTGCAAAGATAATTTAGGGCTTTTGGGAAACTTGTACGGTCACAGTCCCATGGGTCAGGGTTAGGTATGTGCCCCTGGTCCCAAAGGAGCTAATGTGATCGCTGCCCCGGTGCAATCCTTTACTGGGTGCCCTCACTGCAGAATTATGATATTAGGGATGACCGAGAGATGAGAAACGTTCATTATTCCCACGTTGAGAGAAAGGATGCAGAGAGAGCTCAATAAGCACCAAATAAGATGTAGACGCCCCAAATGTCCCAACTGGGCAATCAGAGCTTGCATCACGGGCAGACAGCAGAGGACCCAGCCCAGAAGACCCAAGCTTCGCTTGCCCAGCTGCTCATACAGGGCTGGTTTCCACAAAGCAAAGACCTTTCTTCTTGTTTTACAAAGGTGGAGACAAAGGTACAAAGCAGAGCCTGCGCGTAGCCTCAGTGCTTGCTGGGAGAAGTTTGTTAGCGAGAGATGCCCAGGGACTGGAATCGGTGGAAGAAGCACTCAGTGGGTATGAATTCAAAAGCAAAAATAGCTTTCTACTCGGTCGCATCCTGCGGCTGGCTTGGCCCAGGTTATCAGTGACGAGTGCTGGTGTTGGAGGCAGCACAGGGACACCGGGGTCCTGCTCGCCCACGAGTCGGGCAGAGCTCAGCCCACCAGCGGGGCAGGGCTGGGGGAGAGATAAGTGGGGGGACTGAAGAGCACAGGCAGCAATAAACAAGGCTTGAGCCAGCAGAGAGGATCAGCAAGATATTTTGGAGCTGCAACAAGAGCTCCTGGGGAAAACAGTTCTAAAAAAATATGAATCCTGCACTATTGCTCTGACAACATTTCCCAGGGCTTTAGAGCAAGACAGGAGGACGTGGGACAGGGTGGATGATTTGCCTCATATCTGAGGATTTATTAATTTTTGCACAATTCCTGCATGAATGCAAAAAAGAACTTAAAACATCCCCTCAGTTCAGGTGGCCCAAAACACATTTTTTTGTCACGGATTTTTTTTTAACCCTCTCCCTCCTCTTTTTAAAATCAGCCAGCTGCACACTGAAGGAAAAAGAGTACTGACTTTGACAATGTCAGAATAATAATAATCTTTTGTTTATGCTTTATCAAATGCTTCCCTTTCCTTGGCCAATGCTGTCCATTCAGTTCATCCTGCATTCAGAAAGCGTCCTCCTCCTGCTTCTGCCTTTCAGCCACATGTATATATTTCTTATCCAGATGAAGATGCCTCCAAACTATGCCTGGGGGAATCCTTCGAGGTATCTGGAAGCACCTGGCCATCTATCCAGGTTGTCTCCAGCAGCTTCTGTGTATGTGGCCACCTCTGCCTCCCATCCAACATCTGTCCTTTCCCATGAGGACCAGGAGAAATAGCTGGAGCTCTCCACGTGCTCCGCCATCATATCTGACACCGGCACCTCGCAATGCCATGTCCTGTCTCCGATGCCTGCAGCACCTTGGGAGCCGGCGTTCCTGCTGTTTGCTGACAGCAGGGATGCTGCTGCAGCTTCCCACTGCTGTGGGAGGAGTGGGAATAGCAGGCAAAGAACTACTGAAAAAAAACAGAGATTAGGACAGAAAATGAGCTGGGGAATGGCATGGTGAAATGGTTGCCTGCAGCCAGCTTCCCTGCTTAGCACCTAGGCAAGATCAGCGAATACGCAGAAAATACTGGGGCATGGGGAGGTTTTCCATTCCCATTTATAAGTGTGTGAGAAGCTGATTCAATCCTGGTGCTGTTGCTCTCCTGTGAAAAACCTGGACACACCTTCCCTGCACGGATTCCCCTCCTGCCCAAGGAAGAGCTGGATAAAAGCGCATTGCCCTGCTGACCTGTGCTCCCCATACAGAGTTTTGAGAGGCGTGTGGCCCATTTGCCACCACAAAGGCAGGGAAAAGACACCAAGCTGAGACAACATGCCCTGGATCCTCCACAGTCTTGAACGTGCAGCTCAGCGGGTTCAGCGTGGCTGTGGTGCGTTAGCCCACGGGCCTCTCCTGCCTGGGCTAGCAAGGGTGCGGGCTGGGCACTGCCTCCTGCCCAGCAGCCAGATGGGCATTCTCCAGAAAATTCAGGCATTAACAAAGAGAGGAGGAGTTGAGACTGCTGGAGCTGAGCCACTTCTGACTCGCAAGACAGCATGAATAAAATATCAACAGGATGCCCCAGCTTCATACTTCCTTCTGCCCCAAGAGAGCAATGCCACTCTCTCAAAAGCACTTAATGCAGCAAAGAGGCTGCCTGTGGCAGCCAAAGGTGGTTGTGCATGGCTGTCAAGTGGCCTAATTATTGCACATGGCCTCGGGATTTCATTAGCGTGCTAAGATACTCCTCCAAATATGTAATATCCCTGCAAGGCACTAGTAGCCCATCAGAAAGTCTCTGAAGCAGTTCGCTGGCATGGTCCTGTTATAAGATGCTGGTATGCCAGCTTGTCTGATGGGTCTCGGCTTCGAGTTGCAGCTTTGCCATCTTCCTGCCACCCCCAGCACTGTCTCCTGTACACAGGCTTCTGGTCTCATCACCGGTGCCTTTCCCGGGGGGACCGTCCCGCCTCCTCCAGCCAGCTCATCTGCTAACTCTCAACCTTCCCAGCGACCGCTGCAGCATTAAGGCAAAATAAGCCACTCTTGGGATGCAGCACATGATGGAGATGTGCTGTTCAGCTGATGTAATTGATATAAAAGCAGAGAAGGTCACTGTTGTGGGTTTGATAAGGGAACATGACAAAGCTGTTACATCTCCCAACCTTCCCTTTCAAGCTGACAAGTCTTGAAAAATTAAAAAGCACATGCGCACACGTGTGTCTGTCACATCGTTCCCTCTGGCGTCTGTGTGCAAGTGAGAGCCCAAAACAGCAAAGTGATGACACCCTGGTCCGGACCATTTTGCAGGATGCCCAAATGCCAGCTCTAAGTGCCAGTGCTGCTATCACGCCACGTCTGACCCAAAACGCATCCGAGAATGGAGGGACAATGCTGGCAGCGTGCTCAGGCTCGTGACTCCCTGTTGATTCTCCCTTCTCTCACTCATGGCAACACCAGAAGGCTCTGCAGCATTTTCTGGGTGCATCTGAGCAAAATGGGTTCGGTTTTGGAGTCTCCTTTCCAAAGCCATAAAATTTGTGGTGTTTGTCCTTCTGCAGTGGAGAGGAAGGAGCATCAATCACAGCTTTTCCCTCCTGTTATCTGCCATTGGGGCCATTCAAAGGAGTTCAGCTCAGTAACACTAAACCATCATGTTTGATTTTAGCTTGCTTTATGCACCCAGTAGCACAAACCTCAGCTCCAGATAAAATGCCTCTTTGAGATGAAACACCTCCCTTGCAGTTTGGTAAGACCAGCCATCCCAACTGTCCCTTTTTACCTTCAGTTTCTAAGACAGCCTTTCTCAAGAGAAACCCCTTCAAACTGAGCATTTTCTTTTCATCAGAGAAGCTTTTCCAGCAGCTACAATAAAACCTTTGGAGATAGTTTTATCTAGCTCCTGCCAACAGCCAGCTTTCTGGATGCTCCAATTTCTTCCCTCTGTCTGCACTGCTTTTTAAACACCCGCCAAAACTGTTAGAGATTTTCCAGGAGGCATAAATTCTCTCTGTACATCATACAGCCAGCCTGTCTACAGGAAGCTGAAGTTTTCCTCCTATTAATTTGAGTTGCTGAAACTTATTTCTCATATGGTTTTTCCTTGTAAAAAATCTTAATTCATTTTGATCCTGATCGTACCCATCCAGTCAAATTCAGCTCCTCTCTCATCTTTTTAATATCCTCCTCTGTTGCCTTCTCTCCTGCTCTGATAACATCAAAGAGCCTCTTCCTTGTCACCGCCACGCTCACGCTTCCTCTTGGCATGTCACTTTTATTAATTTGTGCTTTTAGAGGTCTTCTCGTCTCTGCGTCGGGAGGTATTAACTTCAAACGTTGCAAGCAAGCTGCTCGGCGTGGGGGCTGACAGGCGAGTGCCATCTCCTCGGGAGCCTGTGATGCTAAATGTGCATCTTACGTTTTCCCTGGCAAGGGTTTTTTATGTGGTGTATTTGCTTCCTGAGGCACTAGGCACTCTGCAATTTTGCTATCTCTATATTAGAGAGCCAAAGAGACCAGCAGGGCAGCTGGCTGAGGAAGGGAGAGGAGCTGGTCCGAGCACTCGCAGCACCAAAACCCCAAGGTCCAAATGAATGGAGATCCAGCTGCTTTTCCAGCAGGTGGATGGGCTTGTGGGTAAAGACATGGGCAAAGGGGCACGGTGCCCCTTCGGTGAAGCGCTGGCACAGGGTGCCCAGAGAGGCTGTGGAGGCCCCATCCCTGGAAACACTCCAGGCCAGGCTGGACGGGGCTCTGAGCGACCTGGTCTAGTTGAAGCTGTCCCTGCTCACGGCAGGGGGCTGGGCTGGATGGGCTCTAAAGGTCCCTCCCCACCCAAGGCGTTCTGTGATTCTCTGCACGCCCGCACACGCTGCCGCGGCCGTGCACGCACCAGCTGGGAGCAGCGCCGGCACGCACAGCGCCGATCCATGCCCAAGCATCCTGCTCCGTGAATAAACGTTCCCGGTGCAGATCCTGCAAGTCCGGTGGGGAGGACCCCACGCAGACACCATTTGGTGGTGAAGTCAGGCCAGCAAAGCGGGGGCGGGCAGCGCTGGGGCTCAGGGCAGTGTCTGGTGGTTGGTGCTCGCACAGATGGCAGGTTGCAGGCAGGGGGTGGCACATGCCCAGATCCATCCAGGTCGTCTCACCCACACTCAGACAAAGGTCTGCCAGGTACTGACGCTTTGCTGGCACAAATGCTGCTGCACATGAGCAGTTTACACCATCCAGCTCCCTCCGGGCTCAATTTATTAATGATAACGCAGCCATGTTTCTACCATAAAGTGCTGTTATTGGCATGTTAATGTTGCAGCCAGCAGCTCCAACGCACGCTATACCCCATAACCACGGTGTTTACTCACACATTAAATAAATAGATGGACACTGGGAATTAGAAATGTCCACTTGTCCCATCAGTGCATATCAATTTCCATATCATTCTTCCCTGAGGACAGTCTCTAATTGCTTCCTGAATGATCCCAGTTCTCCTCTTCACAGCTTTGCCTCCCAGGCCCACGGAGGCAATTAATTACGGAGGTGAAAAGTGCATCCCTGTGTTCACTCAGATTGTTTTAACTTGTGTTCGGATCTGCTGGTATCCCAGCGAAGCCTTTCCTAGGCTGTTTTCAATTTGAGAGGCCACTGGTGGTGATTGCAGCTGGCTGAAGCTGATGTTTTCCACCCAAGGTCTCGATACTCTGAGTGGAGATGGGACCTTTATTACACCCAATTCCTGTTGTCTGGAAGCGCAGCCCCCAGTCTGAGAGTCATCGAGGCATTTCCCACCGCTGGAAGGACGGGCACCTCTAAAAGAACGTTCATCCGCTGCCCTGTCTGCGATGGGAAGTACCTCACCATGAAAGGTTTTAATCTTTTCCAAGATCTAGAAACCTCTCTGTGGAGGTTAAGTCTCTGCTGGGCTCAGACTGGCCCCTTTCATGGCCACATGCGTGTCATTGCTGCTAACAGCCAGCAAGCAACCAGCTGACGGTATGGAACTTTTCCGGGGGAGACCAAGAAAGACATGCATGTTATACAAGGAGAGACTGTAGACAAACCTATAGCCAGTAAATACGAAACAAGGTCAAGCTGTAGCCAGGTAAAGTCAGGGTGGTAATATTTTCTGACAAGGTGTTTGGTTAGCTACTGGACCAACTGACTATTGGAAGTGCTGCATTCCTGACCACTTGCTTTCATAAGCCAGGTGGGATGGCAACTCTGGAAGACCTAAGTGGAAAATGAAATTACTGGCTTGTACCAGGTATGATTATGGCTGGAAATTTCTTGTCTTGCCCTGAAGATAAAGGCTTTAAATCCTCTCCATTTCTGAACCAACAGCCAGAACCAAATGGAGGACAGAGAGCACCCCAGGGAGATCCACCGTCTCATACCTGACCCGCCGTGACCTCTGTGGAGCTCAGCACATGGCATTTAGCCGGCTCCGTGTCTGCTCAGGGCTCAGCTGTGGCTGATGCCACTACTTCTTCCAAAGCTTATAAAACACAGAGGTAATTCCACCTTCTGCAGCAACAACGTCGAGAAGAAACCATCTTGCCAAAGAAGAGGCCCTGGCAGTTCACCCCAACATGAGTGCCCGGCAGAGCCAACATGCAGCAATGCCAGTCAAACCAGCAGGAGAGCTGAGTGTGAGCATGTCATCCAAGCAGCGACAAGTGCTGAGTGTTGCAGATGAGCCTCTTCAATGAGCCATTTCATCCTCATCCCAGCTGAGCTCCTCCTACAGTTGTAATGCCTCGATTAGGTCTATTGCAGAGGGATCCAGGTTTCTGGGAGGTCTCAGTGAAGAAGGTAGGTCAGAGTTTCTACTCTTCCAGCAGAGAAGGCGGTGGGAAACATGCAGCGGGACTGCCAGGGGAGCTGCTCAGACACTTTTTGCGTAGGTGAAATTTTGGTTAAAAAGGTTGTTTTTTAAAGTTCAGCAAGATTGAAGCTGAAGCTCCCAAAATGCTTTTTCCAGAATGTGGTGGAGAGCAAGACATAGCTTGACTGTAGTGGCACAGTGTTGCAGAAGGAGACTAAGCTGAATGTCTTCCTCTACCAGACTTGGGGGAGAGAGATGGTCTCTCTTCCAGCCAAGGTTGGGGTGCTGATCGACCACATCCAACTGTGAATTTTCAGACATTTGTGAGCATTTGTTGATGCTGACTGAAGGCAAACTCAGAAACCAAACACCACTGGCTGAAGACCATGTCCTCTTCTGGTGTCTGACGGCGAGCTGGGGGTAGGTCTGGTAGGACCTCAGCTCTGGCAGCCCCATCGCCAGGGGCCAACAAGGTTGAGGGGTGGCCCAAAGGCTGCTGCCTCCCGCAGGGCTAGGGACAGCGTGAGCAAGGGCTGCAAACAGCACCCCGTGAGCCCCACATCTGCTGGCATGGTGGCTGGTGTCACTGTCTCCCGCTCTGGGCCTTGAGTCTGGTTTCATCCCAACAAAAGGGGACTCCTCAAGGCTGGGACCCTGATGATGAGGGCACTGCTGGGTGATGAAGACAACACTCACAGTGAGGAGCAGCAAGGCACTCCATCCAAAACGAGAGGCCATCAATCAAAATGAAGGACAGGGCATGGACTCTCATCCTTCAACACTGCATTAATCGCAGCTTTCTGCAGCCTCTTCAGCACAGGGCTGCAGAGCCTGGCCTCTACGCAGGACTTTTGTAACAGGTCAGGTGAATCGGCATCAGGACTTTTTGGTTGTCCCTCCAAACTGTGTGGCTGAGGGAACAGGAGAAGCTGTGGGAGAAGAGGAACAGCAACAAGCACTTTGGCTCAAGGGCTGTCCCAGGTCTTTCACTGTCCTTGCTAAATTGCGCAGACTCTATGCTCTGCTTTTCAAATGAGGAGCTGCTTCTCCGATTCCCACTCAAAAAGAAGCTTTCGGGAAGTGTCAGGTTTTGCTCATAAACTCAGCGCTAAGCTTGCATCTGCAATTTTTCTTTCTAGTTTGCAAGGCTATATCTGAGATGCCCTGGGGAGAGCAAAGCAGAGAGACACCCGCCGTGCCCTGCCAAGCAGCTCTGCAAACCGTCAGCTTCTGAGACACCCAAGATCCTGATGTCAAAAATGACAGGCTCCTTGCATCAAGAGTCATTGTGGGAGATGAAATTCCTGTGCGAGAGCTGGGGAGATCTGAAGTTCAGTGGGACTAAGGGGGTTGTCCTAGTAGGAGCTCGGTAAAGTCAGCTGCAACACGCAGGCTCGTAAAGCAAAGCCAGCACTGGCATCCAAGGGGGCAGCCCCCTTGTAGCTGTACAGGGCAAGGCACGGGGCACTGGGCCTTCTGTGCTGTGCGGCAAGGTCTCAGGCCTGGGACAAGGAGCAATATCACATGGGAAGCCCAGAAATGCCTAAGGAGAAAAAGCAGGGCCAGACCCAGCCCCAATAGGCAGTTTCTAAACTGCGGCTGCATTTCTGGGGAATAAGAGAGCTCAGCTTTGCACTGAGATGCTTGGTTTCCAGGCCAGAGCACACCCCCTGTATTTTTAGCACAGCCAACAGAGCCCTGACCAGCCATCAAAGCTGTTTTGCCTCCTAAGCAGTTTCCACAAGGACCAGAAAATATCCAACAAATATCCTCGAAGCCCCTCGCTGCCTTCCAGCAGTACTGCATGTCAGCAGTCCAAGGCCACTGGAAGAAGGATCCCTGTCACCTCCATTTCATGGCCACTTGCTCAAGGCCACCCAACTAGGGTAGAGAGAAACCCACCTCTCCCCTATACCAGCTTTGTTTCCAATATGCACAAAGTTCCTCTATCACATCAGATGCTCTGAAGACCAACACTTTATCACTCCTGATAATCACAAACTGTAAAGTACATTTCCATGGGCCATTCAGCATGTGCCTCCCTTCAGAGACTGCCAGCAAGGAGATCAATTAGAAGCAATTAGACTCATGTTTTTAGCAGAAAGATTGTCCTCGTTATGTGTTAGTTTGGACAAAAGGAGCCAAAGCCTAACCCCAGCCCTATGGGAATTGCTTGTTGCAATGCTTCTCCCACAGCTCGGTGGTTTCTGAAGGTTTTGTTGCCTTCTCCACCCCACAGTTGTTGATGGCAGTCCAAGAGCTCAGGGCATTTCTGGACAGCTGCAGTCATTGTTTTTTTGGCTGTATCTAAGCACATGAATATTAATGTGTTTCATGTTTGACTTGAGGTTTACACTATCGGAAGCTTCTATTTTTTCTCCCCTCCTCTGCGTGTTTCCTTGCCTTTGCATTGTTATTCCAGATATAGAAATATCTCTCAGCCTCCTTAAAAAAATAAAATTGACACTCTGCAGGGTTCCTGCTCTTCCCCAGGCCAAGAAGCAGCGAGTTGTCACCGGCACATTCGGAGCACAAACGCTTTGCTGGCCGTGGACCAGAATGAGCCAGCATCACTGCATTTCATCTGGGAAATGCTGCGGAGGGGTTTTGGCGTAGGGAGGGTCAGGCTAACCCCACCTGCAGCCCCTAAAGGACCAGAGCATTGAAGCCCTCAGCCACGTCTCCGTGTTTGCCTTGGTGGAGCTCTGCAGCGAGAGGTGGTGGTGGGTCCTGTGGTTGGTGGTGTAGGACAGGGGAGAGGGCCTCTCTCAGGACACTGGTTTGAGGACTGCCTGATCACGAGTTGCATTTTTGCCCTCTCTAAACCTCCCAGCACTTTTGTTTCGTTCACTTTACGTCACTCCTGCAGCCTGTCCCTGATTTTGGCTTCCCTAGGGCAGCGGGTCCCCAACCTCGCTCTCTGCCTGCTGCAAAACTTTTCTGCCACTCCAGTCACTTTAAATAATTTTCTCCATCTCTCCCTCCGGTCTTCCAGAGACCTCAGCAGCTGCAGCTTGACACTGTTTTGCCCAAATGTGCTGAAGATGCTTTGTGCCTGCTGGGCTCTCTGTGATACAACCAGGGCAGCTGGGCCAGGCGCTTCCCCGGGCCCTGATGGTGCCACATGTCCCAGCAAAGGAACACCCAGCCACGGCCATCACACGCCACAGTCCCTGCAGGGGGACAGGCTGCTCCTCCATTTTCATGCAGTCCAGGCTGCTTCTCCATTTTCCCACTGCAGACACCAAAGGGACTGTGCAGCTCGTGCTGCTGCGTGCAGCTGTGGTGGTGCCAAGGGAAGGGCAGGCACGGCTCTGTTGAGGGATAAGAAGTTTGGCAGACATGTGAGATGGGCACGCAGCAGCTCATGTCTTTTTCCACTGTGCTGTATTGTCTCTGTTTCTCAGTCTGTTTGCGACCCCCACTGGGTCCCCTCCAGGGTCTGTGTCCTTGCTGGAAGACTCCAGCACCAGTGGCTATGGTCACCCCATGGACTTGGCAAAGAGCAGGGAAAACAGCCAAAGCAGAGAAGCTTTGCAGGAGCAGCAAGCCCCTTTTCCTACCAAGCTCCCCCAGGAAAACGTGGCAGAAGAAGAGCAAAGTGGAACACAACCAGTGTGCAAAGGCACGTGCGTGCCTGCCTGCCCCAGCCGGCGTTCGCAGCCCCCGCACCCGGCAGCCACCCATGGCACGGGACCCAGCTCCCAGCCCTTGGCAGAGCCGGTCAATCTGTTGCAGCAGCCTCCCTGGCTGGAAACTGTCAGTCCATCTGTCAAGCGTGAGGTTTGATGTGCTCAGATGTGATGGGCTCGCGCGGGGTGGCCGGCAGAGAGCCCGACGCAAGGCACCAACCCGTGCCAATTAAAGCGAGGGACGTGGAGCATATTGTGCCAGAGAGAGATTTGCTGCAAGATCTGAGCTGACCAAACGAATAAGCCAAACCCAAGAGATGGGTGGAGGCAGTGTCTGGGCTACAAGAACAAAATGGCTTTCACGAGACACGAGCTGTGCAGCACAGAAAAGCTGAGCTGGCCACGGGGAAGGTTTGGATAGGCACCGAGATGGGGAGGTCTCACCTTTGGCTCTCTTCGGACGCTGCCTCTAGACCATTTGCAGGCCTGGGACTTGTTAGAGGCAGGTTTTCCCTGATGCTGCCGCAGTCCGTGGAAGACATCAGTCACTCAAAGGCTCCTGTGGACTTTTGTGAGTCTCCCTTGTTGTGGTGGATTTTATTCATTAGGGTTATTAGTGGCAGTGCTGCAGTGCCTGAATGCCCAGGTGGGAGTTCCACTATCCAACCCTAAATCATGGTTCTCAGACCCAGGAGCATCCTAGGCTGTGTCCATCAGCAAGGTCTGCTGTCCCACAGGAATATCCCCTTCACGCACATGCACAGCTTGGAGGTTGGCATGGGCACGTCCAGCATAGAGGGCAGCTGCTACAGGGGGAAGACCACAGCAATCCAGCCTCAAAATAAAGGTGTAATGAAAGACAGGGTGATGTGGTCCATGCAAGGGGCTTTGATTCTCCTAGAGGGCTGAGCCAAACTCAGGGTTCCCCGGTAAGTTTCCACAACTTCCCAGACAAAAGTGAATGGAGCAAAGGCATGATGTCGCCTGAGGTCCTGGCTAACACTGGGTCTATCCATGAGCGCAGGTCGCTGGCAGACACCGCAGCCCTTTCAGCTTACGGCTCCATCTCCCACAGTGTGCACTGCTGGCTACTTCACAAAATGTTGCAATAAATCAGTATTCAAATGATCTGTATAGGATGTTTCATCTTAATTCTACTCAGTTATAGCTGATCTGTGACCCCCATGACAACATCTTCTGCTGCTTCACAGCTTGGAGCAGGAATGTGGTGGTCTCAGGTGTCCCCAGGCAAGAAGAAAGACTAGGAAGAGGTGCCCAGTTTGCCCCCAGGGACCACTCACTTCATTGCATCACTCTGCTCTTAAGCCTTCCTCTAAACTGCACACCTGTGGTTGTACCCTCTCCCAAATCCCTGCAGTCCCCAGGACCGGCCTCTGAGCCCCCCTGGAGCAGTGGGATGTCCCCAGGTAAACATATTGCCCAGGAAGCTACTGAGAAGCTACTTCTAATCTAGACCCTGATAACCCATACGTGCAATTAAAAGTGTTCCTTCCAACATACATTATTTTCACTTGACAAGCATGAATTTCGTTTTCCACCCTTTCCCACCCACCTGTCTTGGCAAGGTGCTTCCCAAGCTCCCTGGAGCCTTTTTTTGGTCATGACTCATCTAAACAAGTGACAGGAACTCCAAAGTTTGCCACCTTCCTTCTTGCCCACCTCCAGCTCATTAATAAACGAGGTGCCGTGCTGCCGGCGGGCAAAGCGGGATCAAAGGTGATCACTGAGCTCAGTGAGCACCAAGGGTGCCAAGGTCTAGTCTGCAGCCTCGGCGGGAGCTGCGCCGGAGCCCGTTTCCACAGAAAAGCAGCAGACAGGGCTTGGGGCAGCGGCCCGACGCTCAACGTGCCGCGGGCAGCGGGGTTGCCTTGGTTGCAAGCTTAGCAGCAGAGCTATGAACTGGGTCTATTCTTGGTGCATTCGTGCTCATTTGCAAAAATAAAAGTGCAAGAGCAGCCCCAGGCCCTGGTGAGTATGTGTTGGAGGCAGAAACCAGGAGGGGTGGGAGCAGCACCTCAGGAGAAGGGCAGAGCTTGGGGGACACCTCCAGGAACCTCCAACAGGGACCTCTCCAGCTGCGCAGATGGAAAGATCTTCCCCAGTGGGGACCCCACCGCTACCCACCACCAGCCCTGAGGGGGAGAGAAGCTGCTGCAAGTACCGGAAGGTTCCAGAGGAAAGCATCCTTGCAAATTACATGTTTGCTGAGTACAGGACCCAGCATTTCAATTATATATGACAAAATAAGGCATAATAGTTGTATTTACACGCAGCAGTTTATCATATGGGTCGTAGATGAAATATTTAGAAGCAAAGGACGTGCATTTTTGCCTGGATAGGGTTCCTGGCCTTCCCCCTCACACGCAGGTTTGCAAACACTGTGCCAGGACCTGGGAAAAATATTAAAATCCCAAAATGGGCTCCCACCTTGCAGCTAAACTGTACATAAAATATTATTTCCCATTTGAGTTTGATGGCTTGTAGTAGAGGAGTCTCATATGGGACTGCAAAATGCTTATAAGGGCTGGTGGTGCTGGGGAGGGGGGGGAGTGTTTGCAGGGACCCGGAGGGGAAGGGGAGGAGGACCAGGCACTGTGGAAGGTGGTCCAGAGCCCACGACCAGCTCTGCCAAACAGATTCCCAAAGGCTGGAGAGGCAGAGAGCCACAAAAGGCAGGGATTAGGAAGATGGAAGGGGGAAAGGATCCTTTCCCCAGTGCTTCCACTACCCACCTGGGGCCTGAGGCATCAGAAACTGAGCGGTGCAGTCGGTGCAGCCGCCTGCGGGCAGGAGCATACCAGGCTCCTCATCCCTCCCAGCAGGAAGGTGTTTTGCACATGGAGCTTTAAGATTCATAAACAGGAATAAGCAGCACATTAGAGAAGATGAATCTTGTCCAGGCTGATACGATCCATCTCCCAGAGCGTGCTCCATGTGAAATTTCATTAGCTTCTGGAGGGGAGTTGCTCTGCTTGTAATAATTGATAATTATCCCAAGTGATGCATGGCTTAGTGGTGTTGAATGATTGTTTCCCTCCGCACCAGTGACTTCATCATTTCGCCTGGTTTAAGACTCACTTTTACGCTCACATCCTTTTTAAGGGAGGCTTTGGGGAGAGTAATTCAGACTTTTATGGCCTCCATTCAGCACAGATTGCAGCAGTGCCCCACCCCAGCCTCTGTCACCACTGAGATCTGCTTGGCAGGGTTTTGCCAGCAATCCCACAACGAGCTGAGGAGCCCACGGAGGACTGAAGGTCATGGGTCTACTGCAAAAGTCATTTGCCACCTTTTGTTTGCTTCAGGACCAAGCCCAGGAGCCCTCCCTGATATGCACTGGGGAGAGGAACACGGCAAAGGCTCATAAGGCTGTGAATCCTTCTGTGCACTGAATTGCCAATGAAATAGTAGACCCAGTCCTTGTATCTTATTCTGACCCATTTATAGAGCCACTAGACAAGGCAGAGCTGATGAAAGCAAGACCAGTCAACTGGGAAATCAGGTCCATGAAGTAGAAGAGACCAGATTTCTACGTCAGATATGGAAACCTGCTTCAGGAGTCCCCAAGCCCTCTGTGAGGTGGCCCAGCCCCAGTTCTGCCAGCTCCCCCAAAGGCCACACAATTCATACCTGCCCCAAATGGCAACCTGGGAGCAGTGACTCGAGATCATCTGATAAAACCAGGGACATCATTTGCATCATTGGGATCACTGGAGGGAGCTTCTCAGCTTCAATTTATCTGCTGTTGTCACGGTCCTGCCAAGGCAAAGTTAAATGCATAAATTAAATCGAGCTCAGTCCCTCTTCTCCCAAGCCCCTGTGCAAATAGAATAAATCAGTTTCATTTAGAAGATCAAACCAGGCATCATGCACAGATGGGTTTAAAAATAAACTCCTTCACTGCATGCATTAAAAAAACAACAAGCAATTTATCCTCCCCATCACTCTTCAATTTGTTTATTGTGAGTTGGGCTGGCAGTTATGAAGAGCGCCGCGGTTCTCCCAGCGCCTCGGCCATGCGAACCCCCTCCATCGCATCGCAGTGGCCCAGGTTCAGGAAGAGGCAGCCGCATCCCCCTGGCAGGCAGACGTCCTCCTGCCCCGCTCCACCTGGGCTTTGGTGGTTCTTGGGGGGGACGTGTGTTTGTGCGACCAGAGTGCTGCAAAGCCCAAGTCTGATCTAGAGGGAGCAACAAAGCTCACCCAGATGGTGCTCAGCAGAGGAAGAGGCCGTCTCTGTTCCCCCGTGGGGTTGGACCCAGGGAAAGGGCTAGGAGCAGGGTGGTGGCAGAGGGATGAGGGGTGCACAGCACAGGGTGGCCCGGCTGTTTGGGAACGACCCTGGGGGTAAAGAGATGGTGTTTTCCAAACCTGCAACACTTCACACCCACCTTCAGCCCCTTTAGTCCCGAAATCACCATGAACCCTGCTACAAACACAAATGAGTGACATCCCACCACCTCCAGAGGACAGTCCTGTTATTGCTCCTTGTGTGGAGGGAGGAGTGAGCCCTGAGGGGAGACCCCAGATCCCCAAAACACAGGGAGCTCAATCCCTCTGCAAGCAGGAGAAGGACGGGTCCAAAAGCCTCCAAAGACCTCGGTGACAGCGACCTCCCCAAATCATGACCCATCTCCTGACCCTGCAGCACTGCACATCCAGGGTGGAGGAGCCCCCCTACGGCAGCAAGGACAGGAGTCAGAGACAGTCTGGGAAAAAACCTATGAATCCACATGGGAGCACGTGAATGTGCCTGGCCGTGAACCCATCTCCGTGCCCTGGCCACCGCGTTGGTGGGAGGCTGGGACCTGAGCACAGGGCGCTCCACACAGGTTGGTTCCTTGCAAAGCAGGGACTTCTGATTTGTTTTTAATGACACTGTTTACTGCTAGCAAAATCTCCCGGAGCCAAAACTTGTCTTTCCTAATAATAAACAAGCAAATAACAATGAGAGGGAGAAGGAAACACATTTTTAAGGCATCAGGGTTTGATTTGATTGATCCTGGTAATAAACCCCAGGAAAAAGGCACTGTTAAGCTGGAACAGTGGTTGTAGATCTCCATCAATAATTTAAGTAGGGAAACAGGAATGACAACGCTGTATTTGGGCACGCAAAAGCCCCACCAGACTCAATGCTGAGACAAGGCTAAAAAACACAGAAAGGCCGAAGTGAAGGTTTCTTTGGTGCTGGGGAGCCTACAAGCTGGGAAGATACTTGGGAGGTCACAGCACTGGATGCCATCAAGTCCCAGTTAAGAGGATGGGGCATGACCAGAGGCCAAAGGCTTTTTCTGCACAAGATACTGGCAGTATCTGGTCATCCTGCTCTGCCAACATTTCCTATTTTCGTTTCCCCATTTCCTTCCAGAGCCAGGGATGAGAGATCTTCCTCCCACCAGCCCCACCCCGCCTGTGCATCCCCCAGCCCACACACAACCAAGACGGCAGAGGAGGGACTGCAGAACAAACCCTGGTGCAAGATCTCCAGGCATGGCACCAAGGATGCACCATCCTCAGAGCCTTCTTTGCATGTGCAGGAGGGAGAAGGTACACGGGGAGGGAGAAGCCTGCCCTTGCTCTCGCCTGTTCATCTTTCTGCAGGGGATCCTTCATGCAAACAGCACTTTATAAACAGGGGATGCAAGAGGCAGAGCTGCTCTTTACAAACCGCAGGGAAAGAGGCAAGATGAAAGCTTAATCCTTTAAATGCTGCCTGGGTAACAGGGAAGCCGATAGACTGTGCTGGGAACACTCCATCAGGCTGATTCTTATTTAAAATAGCAAATGGAAGGCACTTCTGCTACTGTAGGATTTAAAGGCAATAAGGCGTGACTAATACCCCCTTGCTGAGCTCAAGCAACAGCACTTCACCAGCCATGCAGGTTGGAGATGCTGTAAGTGGCTCTTTAATATTTTTCCCCCCAAAGAAATGATGTTTCATGGGCTTGGAGAAGACACAGTCCTAGCCTCGCGTTGCTGGTGAGGGGGACTCACAACCTGAGCCATGGACCAAGACAGACCCCTACCTTCCTGCTCTCCCACCTCCATGCAAGCAGCTCACGACATCCAGAGCTTGTTGGCCCACCTCCATTTCCCCCTGAAAGCACAAGACTGCTCGAGGGCTGGTTGCTGCAGAGCACATGTGAACTTGCTGTGGGACATCCTCCACAGAGCCCTTAGGAGGAGCCCCTGGGGCTGGTGCACTCCATCTACATGTGGCCACCTTAGAGCACATCGTAGCATCTTTGAGGCAGGTTTCAGTATGACAGGACCATGGGATGATGGCGAACAGGGGCTACCAGCCTGTCCTCTGCTCAGGTGAGCTGTTTGTGAAAGCAGGAAGTCACACATGGCCTGCCCATCCATCAGGGCACGGTCCAGGCTGTGCACACACGCACACGTCCCTGCATGGCCAAGGAGATGTTGGGTGCAAAGGGCAGACCATGGGCTGCCCAAGCTTTTCCTCTTGTCCTGCCCCTCTGTAGGACTGCAGCCATGATACCTGGCTCCTACAAGCTGCTGCAAGGCTAACCCCTCTGGGAAAAAGTTGGTTTATAAACTTTTTTAAAACATCCAACATCCGCCAAGATCCAGCAAGAGTCCTTCCTCGTTGAGAGAGCTGACAGCAAGCAATGCTTGCACCAGTGAGAAAGGGAGATGAGAGGAGAAGGAGAAACGTCCTGCATTGACTGCTGCTTCCATTAAAGCACCACAGGCCCTGAGCAAGCATCCTTGGCCACAGGAGCATGCAATTCGTATGCCTCCCTGGAGCAGTGGGGAAATACATGCCGTGAGGCACGCTCGGCACGCTCAGGCAGCCCTGTGCCTGCCTTCCCATCTCCCACAGCTGCCGAGCCAGAGGGATGGTTTGAAAATCAGTGTCACTGTAAAACATGCTGATGTCTTCAAGCCATCGAGCAAATCAAATGTACAACGTGGCAGCCATCACTTGATGGATTTCCACTGTCTTCACTTCTTGCAAATTGCCTGGAAAAAAAAAAAAAGCAGTATTTCCCCAACAGATTCTTTATTTGGAATCAGCCGGCGCTGAGGCTCAGGTGTTCACAAGCACTTCGCTGCAGATGTCCAACATGCCAAGATCCCCGGGAGAGTTTTCCAAAAGCCAGGCTGACACCCAGGCCTGAGTTCCCAGGCGCAGGGAGCAGAGGATATTTTTACTGAAAGGCACCTTAAAGCTTTGGGAATTTGCTGGCTATTCAGAGGGTGCATTGTCACTTCGTGGGGTACACACATTCACACATAGTCTCTCCTGCCCTTGCACACCTCCATCACCCGTTTGTCTTGCTGCACCAGACCGGTGAGGGCTGAGCTCCCACGTGGGGATACATTGCTCTCTAGGGCCCAGACTGGAGCTCAAATTTTTGCAAACAGCTTGGAAGAGTGGTTGAATGAGTGTGGGAAATAACTCCCCACATCCTCCCTGATGTGCACCTACCTTGAGTGGCCCCTCCTTAGGTCCCACCTGGGAGACAAGGACCAAGAATCTCCTCTCCTTCGGCCAGAGGCAGGAAGGAAGCTGGGAGCTCCCTGTCTGACAGGGAAATGAGATCAGCGTGGACCCATCTGCCAGACAGCAGTGAACACCAGGTCCCCAGACCCCATCTTACACGCCTGTCCCATCCATGACACAGCCACCCTGCATGATTTCCCACCCCTAGTGATGAAACTTCACCTACTAGTTGTAAGACCCCCAGACCCCATGAACTGTCTCCAGCGTGGGAGGCTTCAGTCTCTCTTCTTCTTCCACAAGTGCTATGAAAACTTCTGGCAAGTGGCCCAGGGCTTTCTCCATGCCTACAAACGACTGGCTGCTCTTCATCTGCAAGCAGTGTAGATTGTGGGAACATGCCCTCCCCACTCCTATCACATTAGGAACCAGGGTGAACATGGGAGAGAAATTAAAGGAGAAGAAGTTTGTACTGGCTGCGACCACCCTGCCAGGATTTGGGCACTGCCAGCAGGAGCAGCCTGGGCTGCAGCTGGGCACTGCAGGGAGAAGAAGAGACCTCGTCCTCGACCAGGGCTTTTTGGCCCCATGTGGCTGCGAGCTGGATGCCTCCAGGGACACTCCGTTCCCCACCAGCTCTGCAAGAACTACGCATTTAGTTGCATTACCAATCCCTGGCCTTGGAGAGGGGCATACGGTGTCCAGCCTCCCCTTCCTCCCAGCACAGACAAGAGCTTGAACATTGTGCAAAGCCCTGGGATGGCAATCACCAGGGCAAGGGACGGTGTGCGGTGATGTGTGTCACTGCTCCGGAGCTGCAGCGGGAGCCCAGCCCATGGAAATCGAAATTCAGAGCCACTCTGCTTTCCAGGAACAGCTGTATCTCTGTCACCAGTATGAATTATGGCTAATGATAAGTTATGCTTATTAAGTATGTCAATAATTTACCCACTTACAGACAGGAAGGACGTGTTTTATCTCTGGCTTGGAGGCTGCTTCAAGTCCAATAAAACGGAGCGTAAGTCAGCCAAAAGCAGTGCGGTCCCTGAGCCAGGCTGTGGAGCAAAACGCCTCCATGGTGCAAAGCAAGCTCCCCCAGAGAGATGCAGCATATTCCCTCTGTTCCTGCCCCAGCCCAGCCCCCAGCCCCCCCCTCTCCCTGGGGACCCACCAGCCCCTGTGCGAAGCCATTCCCCGACAGCGAGGAAGGCGAGAGGGGCATGCAGAGACTGTCCTCAGCACCAGAAAGATGAATCATGGAGCTTTAAAAATACATTTTCTGGGTGGTTATGGGTCACACACTGGCTCCCCACATCCTAAGGATGTGTTGCACGAGCTTTGCCATGGGCAGCATGGCCTTGCATAGCTGCTGAAGGGGCAGCTTCACCGAGGTCTTGAGGGACCGTGACCACAAATACAAGGTGCTCAGAGGAGGGGACGTGCCCAGTGTGCAAATGCACCCCAAAGCCCAGCTTAGGAAGGCTTAGGTTAATGACCCTGATGCAAGTCAGTGTGGGGAAACATGTCCAGGTCTCTCCCAGCCTCTCTTTTATCCACTTTCCTCATTGACAAGCTTTTTTCTTCTTTGATTGCAGGGTGGTGACTGGAAATTTGCCACTGCCAATTTTTTCAATCAAAAACCAGAGGGTTTGATTACATGCAAATATCTGCCCAAAACATCTGCTTTTCTCTGACACGTTTGATCACTCACTCTGAGAAAAATATTCCCATTTCCCCTTCTGCTGCTCTGGGTAGAAAATGTCCTTCCCTTCCATTTTGTTGAAGGATTCAGTCTAAAATGGCAGCTCTGTCCTCACCCCCACCTCCCTCTGTCTCTTCAAGGTCCAGTTTCATACCAGTTTCCTTTTCCTCACCACTGGAGGGGATGAAGGCTTTTTCTTCCGACACACACGTCCACAAACATTTCTTACATCTTGCTGGCCATACAAATGTGTTTTCTACTAACTCAAGACCAAAGGGATGGACTTGGAGGGAAATAAAAGGAACTGTTTCTTCTCCAATTTCTTGTCTTTTAAAACACGTTTCTCCAAGAAAGATGTCGTGGCTGTTTGTGGAGATGTTTGGTGACAGCAGCTGTCTCCTTCTCTGGCCCTTCTCCATCCTGCAGCTGCAAGTTTTTGAATGATTCCACTTTGTTTTCCTTGCATCAAAATTCTGATTTAAAAATCAACTTCCCTGTCTTAAAACTTTGGTTTTATGCTTTCCTGCGCTCAGATGATTTTTTTCCAAAGCAAGAGGAGCCCTTTCTCACTCGCCACCCCCAGTTTTCCAAGTTCTCCACCCAGAGACGCCACTATGGCCCCGTTGCTGGGGGGAAGCCAGCTGGCTACTTGCTGACAGCCCCACACCCCTTGTGGCCTCCAGAACCAGACCTTTTCAAGTGCTACCTGAATTTTAATCAGGAACCGTCTGGATGCAATTAAAAGCAGGCAGCTCCCGTTTCTCCTGCGGGCTGGGATAGCACCAGTGAGGCTGATTTAGAGACCTCAGGTTACACAGTTGTTCCTTCCTGCCTTGCGGGTCAATAAGAACAAACTACACACGGCACCATTGCAGGTCATTAACACTAGATTGATCCTCCCAGGCTTTGTGCTTTTTTAATTAAACACTTTTAAAGGTTTATTGAAGTCTCATAGGATCTGACTTCATTTCAGAAAGAATCATGTTCCGCTCTAGTGAAAAATCTGTGGCTACTACAGTTCATGTGCAAACAGGGTTTGCCAGTCCTCTGGGTCAGAGGGGTGTGCAGAAGTCAGAGCTGTGGACCATCCCTTACCCCAGGGATTGCTCCAGCCAAGCAACACGGGGTAGGGAATGAGCTTTACAAGACCCTGGAGCTCCCACCCCAAGCCTGGCCCCAGACCCCATCTCCTGGCTGGGCTGCCTTCAGCATCCCTGCCGCAGTTCACACCCGAGCTGTTGTGGAGGTTTTCTTGGCAAGCAGGGACAGCATGAGACCTGGCAGATAATAAAGGGTGGAACGTAATTGATTTTACAAGGAAAACAGAGTTTCCAGAACATCCACTCTACAACAAAGAGATGCAAGGGTAGTAATTGGGAGGAAGGTACAGTCACGACTCACAGTATTATTAAATCACAAGCAAACACATTCCCAGCACTCAAACACAGCCCATATGCTCAGCTCCAGAACCAGCTAGATCTGCATTCATTTCCAAACACCAAAACCACAGTGTTTTATTTACTAGGGACAGCTGGGTGAAACTACTCAGGAAAGCTCCGTAACGGGGAAATTTCAGTGCTCTGAATGCACAGACCTGCTGGAGAGGGTGTGAATACTCGTCCTGGCCTCCAAGGGGAAATACGGGCTGGAAACAACTATGTTACTATCTGTATTTTTATTGGAGTGGCTGGATGCCCCAGGTGCTGGCAAACACATCAGGAATGAAAGCCAGTGCACCAGATAGTCTTTCTTTTAGCTGATAGGAGAAAGAGGAGAGAGGGAGACATCATGGTTTGCAGGGAGGGAGAGCATCCTCTAGGATACCTACTGATGGAGCTCGAGAAAAAGAGCAGCTCTTGGGCAGAGAGACAACTCATGATGCCCTTCCTGGCCACAGTGGGCTTGCACTGAGAAATGAGGGGAGAGACTTACCTCCATGGGAATAAAGTCTGTCTTCGAAACAGTTCCAATCACTCTATAAATCCATGTGCTTATTTGGAATGCTGAGAGTGGCTTGGGTCTCCCATCTCAGAGTACAGCAGGACTGGAAAAGGTTCGGTGCATGATAATGGGGGCGAGCAAAGGCTTGGCACAGATTCCGGATGAGAAGTGGTCGAGTAGACAAAGCCAGTCCAAAATGAAAAGATTACCAAAAAGAAGATATGGTACATCAAACCCCTAATGGCATAGAAAAAGGGAACAGAAAGTAATTGTTCTGTCTGTTCTGAGGCAAAAATATGGGAAAAAAGCGAACTAGCAAAAGCCAGGCTTGCCGTAGACAAGGTAGTTTTCATACCAAGCCTGCGGTGCGTCTTGCTGCAAGATGTGCGACTTCAAAAAGTGATGAAAAATTTCAAGAGAAAAAGCCATTAAAAAAAAAAACAAACCCCAAAAAAACCAAATGCAAAGCGAACAGGTCTGTCCTGGAAAGCATCTGAGCTACAAACAGGTGGGGCTGGGAAAGCATTTTGGGAGAGCATCACGGCTCGCTCTCCAGTTCTTATATACTTCCTAACATGTTAAGATTCCCCAGCTGGTCCAGGTGTCCGTTTGGACTGAGCAGGTCAGGCTGTCCCTGGGTCACGTCCCAGCCGCTCGCCCCATCCACCTCCTCACGTACCTTCATGTAGCACCCCTCAGTTAACAGCACATCCTACCTGCCAAGGGACCGAGGAACCGCTCCAGGTAACTCACTGCCTTTAGTTTCCTTAAGCAGCAGAGATTAGAGAGGGCAGCTCTTTAAATGTGACGTTCAGGTGAAAGCAAGCGGTGGAGCATGATGGAGCAGATGGTCCCCAGTGCTGGGGAAAGGGAGAGGGCTTTGAGGTCCCAGAGGTCTGCGCAGCACCCAACCACATCCACAAAGGCAGGAGTCTCCAGGGTGCCGGTATCTGGGGATCCTGGTCTCGGGTAAGTCATTGAGGGGGATGCTGAGTGGATCCAAGCTCCTGGATCTCAGCCCCAAATTTGTTTCAGCTTCTCTCCAACCTGAATTAGAGCAGTGCTGGTGTCCCACCACCACCCAAGGGTGCAAGATGAAGCACACAGAGGGCAGGGGAGCAGGGGCTGTGGAATTATCATGGGTACGCTGGCACGTGAATGTGCAAAACAATGATTTAGCTCTAAACTCATTAAGCTTTCTCACTGAACAGAGGCGACGACGGTTATTACCTGCACAAGATCATAGCAGAAGAGCAATCATGAAGCTTGAAATAGATAAAATCCCAAGTCATTATATTAGCAAATTATCTGTTTGGGTCTGTTTCCTATTGACAGTATTAAGCCTATTCTCATTAATATTTCACTCTTCAGGGAAATTAAACTTTAATGAAAGTATGGCACTTACAATGCCAGCCTGATGATTCAGAAGGGAAAAAACCAGCAAGGCCACGGCTGTCTGAATTATCCCTTGCAAATAAGTCATCTAGGAAGCGGAGTCCTTATTTATCTGAAAATTACTCACAAGCCCAGACCCAGCTTCTCGGAAGAGGCAGGATATCTACCAGTATTTGCTGAGTATTTACTGCATCAGGCTCTGCGTGTCATGATGTGATGGCCTCAGATAGGACAATATGGGGCAATACACAGTGGCTGTGGTCCCTCTCGGGGTTATCCCCCACTAAGCCATGCTGTTCTGGGTCCATTTGGGCAGAATTTGCTTCAGGTGTGCACTTTGCTCCCTGTGTCCTTCATCTCTTAAGCTTCTTACCCAAAATACAGCAAGGGTGGGCAGCAGACATCCGTGACACCCCACCCCTGCATCTGGAGCAAACAAGTGAGCTCTGAGCCGAACCTACTGCTGTCTGCGTTACAGTGATGGATAGTGCAACACATCACGTATGAAGCCTCATTTGGAGTCCAAATTAATCTTGTGTGGTCCCAGCTGCCTCGGTCCCAGCTTTCCCCATTACCTCCAGAGCCCAGCACTTCAGAAACCCAGTTACTGCTCAGCATTAAGAGAGTATTTTTCTCTGTCTCCACTTGACATTTCATTTTTGCTAAGACAAAGTAACTACCACTGTAACTTAGGGGGGAGCTGCCGCTGCAAAATGGCAATGCTCCCCTCCAGACTGTGTTTGCTGGCACTGTGGATGCTGATGAGAGAAAATTAATTAACTTCTTGGAATGTTTCCTGGGCACCCAACAGCACCAGCGAAGGAAACCTTCTTTACATGCTTTACAAAGAGAGCATGTGGCAAGCTCAGCTCTGCCCTTTACCTCTCCCCCCAGCACCCCTCTCCCAGCAGCAATGACTTCCAAGCAAGCTGTTCCACCGCCCAGCTCTTCATGGTAGCTAGAGGAGGATTTTTTCATCACACTTTGCAGCTCCAGGTCCCCGGGTGACTGGCTTTGCCAGAGTGAGCCCAGCAGTAAGCCTTTGCCCTGCTAAAATGAAGGGAGCATCATGACTGCTTGAACACAGCTTTGCGCTGGGTCATGCAAGGCAGTGGTAACACCAAGAGGTCTCTGCTTCCAGCACCACTGAAAGCTGCAGCTGTCCCAAAGCCTGAAAATACTTGCAGCCATCAGCGGACAACCCACATGCTCCTTCACTTCCCAACCAGGATTTGCTCCAGCCACCAGCAAGTACAACGCAGCCCCTGCAAGCACCCATCTTGCCCTTGGGAAGGGCCTGCATCCATCCACCATCCAAGGGGACCTGTAGCAGCTGAGCTCCTCAGTTAAATACCATCACTATGTGCCTCCATTTAATCCAGGATTTAATCTAATTGTTTCTCTGCTCCCCTGGAGTTGAAGACAGACAAGTATATTAATCCACCTCCACCATGCCAAGTCCAGCTATAGACTCCCTGGCACAGGAACCCTCTCCCAGCCCCAAGAACAGACCGCTCTCTGTCTGGGGCCACAGAGGTGCCAGCAGCCCAGAGTTACTCACCCACACCCTGGGCTGATCCCCTTCTTGTGGACCTTGGGGCCGCACTGAGGCACCCAGAGCCCCTGCGCCGTGTAGGGCTACCATGGAGCTGGATGGAGGGGATGGAGACAGCACGGTGGGAAAAGCATGGGTTGACGGTCCCCTGTCTTCAGGTGCCCATCAGTTCCTCCAGCAATGTCTGCTGAAGTCCAGGGACTTCAAGGGAAAGGGTATTTTGTCTGAAAAAAATATAGAAAAGCTCACTTCCTTGAAATCAAGCTTTTCGCAAGGGCACAGAAATCTCAGTTCAGGAAAAAAGCTGGGAGCTGATGTTGAGCTGAAAGTCAGAGCCGGAAGAGGAAGCTTCCCAAAAGCTACCAGCCCTGTGGTTACAGCCCATGGCTGGGAAGGAAGGGTCCAAAACTGTCTTCCAGTGATTTTCTATTTTTATAAGGATCAAGCATGAAGAGACACTGCCAACTGAGTAAGCATGGACTGGTCACCAGTGCCCACGGGTGACATTTCACTCCAAGGATGCCAACAAGCTCCACATCCCCATGTTACTTCTCTCCTTTATGAAAAAAAGTCTAAAATAAATAAAACCTTGAAAAAAAAAAAAAATTCCCCTTTTTCTCCATTGTGGAGAACGCGTTTTACGAATAGCCAGAAATATGGCTTTTCCAATCCTCTGTGTTCATCATCAATTAGCAATTACACCATTAAAGCTTTATTTAGAGTTTGGCTTGCTTTTAAAACCAGCCAGAGTGCATTTTCTCTTCTCTTATTTTGATTAGTAAATAAATACCCCAGGCCCAGGAGCTGTTAGCGATGACATTTGATGTAACCCTGAGCGATTTACCTGTCAAGAGCCACACGGCTTGTTTGGACACGCTTGGGCTCGGCCATCACCATCGCGGCGTGGACAGGGCTGTTTGCTTTCTGAAGGCATTTTTAGCTGAGTAAATGGATGGCGGCTGCCTCACACCATGCAATTTGAAATCATTAACTGCAGATGTACACACCGCTATCACGCTGAGAGGGGACTACAAGGCACATCCCAGGTCAATGGAAAATTGGGGAAAAGTTGGCCAAATTGCACAAATTGTGCTCCATTTCTAGAGGAAAACTGGGGGAAAATTCTCCCCATTTGTCTGTAATAACAAATATTGTGCACTATAATGGCTATTTTGCAGCTCCCAGGACTTACCTTGGAGGAAACTTGAAGCACTCTCCTGCTTCTCATCTTCACTTATTCTTTTCTGCCTCCGCTCTACATCCTTTCCTGCTGATACAGCCAAGTCTTGGAGAAGTAAAGTCCTCCAAGCAGCAAAGCTACTTTCCCCTTCATCTTGCTGTTTTCCAATAGCATGGGAATAAAAGAATGATTTGGAAGAATTTATGGTTTTGATATTTTCAGATTTTTCTTGTGCTTGAGAACTAGTTATTTTTCACCTCAGGCTTCCAGTGCTGTCCCTTTCCTCGCTGGACGGTGTCAGCAGGACTTGCAGATGCTGGGATGTGACCAGGTCGCTCATTAATTCAACGGCAGCAGAGGAGGATCGAGAACCTGCTGCAAAGTTCTCCAATTCAATAAAACTTGTTGCGAACAGAAATTGGCTGTTTCTGTGCAATCCTGTTCTTGCAGGTCACAGTGCCTGCGTAAGGCACCAAACACAGCTTTCTGCCCTGTCCGGCAGGTTAAACTGGGCAGAGACGGAGGATAAAATCTGTAACTGGCCTGGGCTCAAATCCTTAAAAGACATTAGATACCGTCACTATTATTCAGGTACCCAGCACAACCAATTCAACTGTTTAACCCCTAAATATTACCAAGACCTGCTCCCCCACAAACCAGTATTTACATCTGGTTTGGGGTTGGAGCAGGTTTCTCGCGAGTTTTGGCATGGGCAGGACCACTGGTCCTTTGTTTTTCAACAAGGGAAGAAACGCTGGCAGCCTTTGCCTTCTCACTCGGCAATACCTTGTCGAGCCCCAAATTAAGAAGGTATTTGTGCATTTTCAGCTTTGCCGCTGTTCTCCCAGAGACCAGCTGTCACACATACAACCTGTCACTTCGGGGGAAAAATAAAGTTTTAAGCTTTGTTACAAAAAGGGTGTGAGGCACATTTTTGGTGAATAAAACAATGTACCCCCAAAACGCTGCCAGGTCTGCCTGGAAATCCACCCGTGCGTGCAGGCACCCCTCCCTCTAGTGACTAAACCCTGGATGTACAATTACTCCTTTGCTTTAGAGACATTCTCCTCCCAAAGCTGAAATTAAAGATGTGACGATCCCCACCGTGCCCAGGGACTCACGGCACAGGGGGTGAATGCAGATGAGGGAGCTGTGGCAGGTCCCCACCGGGGGAGGAGGTGGGGATGCTGCAGAAACACGCCACGAGGACTCCTCCGCTTCCCTGGGCTGATATTGCTCGTGTACCACCTTACTTCTACTCCCAGATTATTTTTATTTTATTTTATTTTTTAAGAGGACATAGCCCTGTTGCAGAGCTACTCTAGATATTTGCAGAGCAACCAATAGCCAGGACTGTGGTGGGACAGGAGCGTGTCCTGGCTGGTGGGACCAGTTGAAGGGACATGGTGGATGGGTACTTGGAGCAGAGGGATTGTGAGCTTTTGGTCCCAGTCCTCATGCTGGATCCCCAGACCCAGATTACTGGCTCCTAGTCCCCAGCCCCATCCTCACCTGGGGACCAAAATACATGCTTTCACCATAGATCCTCCATTTGAACAGCTTCAGTCGCACAGCAAAGACATCCAGGACAAGGAACGGCAGCTTTTGCCCAATGCTCCTCTCTCCACATCTCCCTGCCCCTCCTGGAGCCCAAGCAGAGCTGGAGATTGGGTGGAAAACTAAATCCTGCTGCATCCCGCTGCAGACAGCCCCGAGCATCTGCAACCAGGCTGCTCCATCTGAGCTATGAGCCTCCAAGGAAGGGGCCAGGGAGGGAAGCATCGATGCAACCATCATCCGTGGCACAAAACTTGCTGCCATCACACCCTGACCTTTGAGAACTGCCAGCCCAGCCTTGGCCAAACTCTGCCTTCGTAGCCCATCAGCCACAGACCCAGGTTTCCTCAGACAGCACTCCCGTGCAATAAAAATGAACAGGTTTAACACATCACGCCCCTTCTCTGCAGGCACCCGTCTCAGAGACTCCCAGTGCAGTGCAGAGCTGCTCAGGCACTGCCATAAGGTTCAGGGCAAATGTTGAACTGAATGTTGATACACAGCTTATTATAAAGCAAGTGTTTGGTGCAGCCCCTCAAAAGCCGCCCTTGCCAGAGCTCAGGAAAACACCAGGGATGGTATAAAGCAAAACAGCCCTGCATGGGGGGATTTATGCATGGCCAGAGGTTAATCTCTAGAATTAAATCTGATATCTCATCTTAAGCTTTGGACTAATATTCCAGGTCACTGGTGAGTCAGGGAGAAGAGAAAAGGTTACAGCACGGGAAGGGTGAGGGGCGACCACACATCCTCATTGTTTGCTATAAGAAAGATTTGGTCATGGAGACAGGTTTTTACTAAATCTTTTAATCAGTTTAGTTCTTCCCCTCCTTTCCATGGGTAAGGGGCTCTAAGCCCTGCAGCAAAGCAAAATTGAATTGTGAAGCTCTCAGGGCAGCTCAGGAGCTCAGTCCCTGGGGCAGATGCTGATGTCCAAAATACTTTGCTTAACCTCCTTCCAATGGACAGCAACGATGCTGCTCACACCCGCTGCTCTGAGAACTGGCAGGGTTTGGGGGTGACTTGCCCTCAGTCCTGGGTGATGGGGGACACTTGTCATCAGCCAGGACGTGTCCAAGGTTTCTGGAGCTTGTCGCCCAGCTTAAAGCACCCAAGAGCTTGGACCCCCCGTGCAGAAAAGCTGCTCGCTGGGATCAGCTCTGGTCCCTTTGAGAAATCCCCAGTTAAATGCTTTGCAGTCCAAATTTCACAAAAACTCTGAAGTCACATGCCAAAAACTTTCCCCAGGGTAAAAAAACATGTTTTGGTCCGGCGGCATGTTTCACACAGAGGTTTCTGCTCCCTGGGGGAGGTATTGATTTGGGCTGTAAGAGAGAGAACCACATGGCGAGCCCTCGGCACAAAGCTTTGTGTCGGAAATGTCGGCAGCGGGTCTTGTGCGAGCTGCAGTCCTCCTTTGGGTCAGACAAGGCTGTATCTGTCACAGGGTGGTGGGGTGGCAGCGATACCATGGGAGGTGCCGCATGGGCAGAGGAACAGCTCGGCCACAGCAGCAGCTGCCTGGGGAAGCTTCTCCCTGACTCCAGGCACAGCAGAACCCCCCAACTGCTTATTTTTAAAGTTTCAGGTAAAACACCAACCCCCCAAAGTTTATTTTTAAAATAATCTATTTTTCCCATTACTGCTCGCTGACCAAGCTAACTTGGAGAACTCCAGACAGGGAAGAAAAATTGACAAGGAAACCTAAGTGCAACTGGGGGCTGTCAGAGGAGCTTTCACGTGGGTGCCTCTACCTGGAATGAATGAAACGGAGCCGTAACTCACACTTGAGCTGCTGTCGGAGGCGTGTGGGTGTTAACTGTGCACACCTCGCTGCAGTGTGTGCTGCTTCAGAGGGGCAAACCTCCCTCCGCCCGTGCAAACGGAGCGACCCTCTTGGTTATTTGCCTGGGATGCTGCAGCTGGTGGAGCAGGACTGGGCTCAGGATGGGGCTTTGAATCCTGCTGTGCCTCTCCGGGGAGGGGAAGAGCAGCTGCGAACTCCTCCCACGGGTGATCATCAGGACAGAAAAGGCCAAGGTCCCTCTTGAGCATGGGGCATTAGTTTTATGACTGCTCAGCTTAGGGACAAATAAACAGATTTCTACATGCCTTGAGTCCCAATTTCATCTACCTTATTTACCACAGCTGAAGCCTTCCTGGAGCTCTCTACACAGAGACGAGCAATTTAGAAAATTGGGGTAAAACCGTATTGAAACAGGGCACTTCAAGTACCAAGTCTCCAAAGATGACAGGCATCATGTTTTTAAGGGCTCAGCTCTGAGGTGAATGAGTTGAGGACCCAACATGGGAACATACAGCCCTGAGCAGCTTTTCTAGCTCCTAAAACCATCTTCCACCTGGGGAACCCAAACAAATTCTCACCAGCAAAGAAAGTGCCTTTCCAGCAGCTAGATGAGACCTTATGGAAACACAGCCACCCTCTATCATTGCACTTGGTGCAGCTACTTAGTCATGTTTTGTGGGGAAGAACAGGTCAATATTTTAGTTTTCTATGACCAGCTTGACACCACCAAGACAACTTTACGGCTCTGACAAGATTTCCATCTGCCTTGGGAGGAATTTGCCGTCGGAGCAGAGCTCTCCATTCGCCATCTGCGGCGGGGAGGACGGAAAGGCTTTCATCCATTAAACATGAGGGCAGATCAGGAGAAGGCTGCGAAGGAAAGCTAATGCTGGGGCCAACCAAGAGCATCAGGGAGGAGAGAGAGGCATCACATAGACAATCAACCTCCATCACTTGGTGGAGCTGGTTTGTTCGACCATCTGGGACAAAAAAATAAAAACCTCCTGAGCTTTGCTGAGGAGCCCCATGGGCCCCAAAGCAGGTGCATGGTTGGGGTACACTGCGATCGCTTTCACTCTGGGAGGCTGTACCTGTTTGGCATCCCAGCCCTGCTCCTGGGGCCAGGGTGGCTGCTTTGTGCTGGCTGCATGCACCACAGATCTGCAAAGGGGCAAGAAATAGTCCCTCTGCAAACATCTAATAGAAAAGAGCATCTCAGCCCACAGTCTCTGCATCCAGATGTCATCAGTGACACTGATGGCATGGGCACAGCTCTGCCAAGCCAGGTACCAGTGGCCTCAGCTCCCCGCTCCAGTCCCACATCACCTCCTCATCCACCCCAGTGCAGCATCTTGGCTTGGTCAGACCCCTACTACATAACCCAGGCACGGATAATAAACTTCACCCCTCCTAACCCCAAGGTAGCATCACAGCATTTGCCATCACCTATATTAAACCAGTAACTTGTGTTAACTCTACCACTCCCAGTAGAGGTTTGTTACAGACCATAATCACCTCAAAGCAATGCCACACAGGCTTAAATAATGATATAACATGAATTATTTAAGAATGTGTAATGGGCTGGGAAGTGTAAATATGGAGAAGTTGTTACCCATGACTATTACTGGCCATAAAAATGTTTATGCTGTTTCATATCATATTAGTGGCTATATGGTAATTTGCTAAAAGTAAAAGCCGATCAACATTTGGAAGTACCTTTTAAACAGAAGATCTAACGTCAAGGGGACTGGGGCTGTCACAACAAGCAGCTCAAATGAGGCGGCTCTGCTAAAGGGCATCTCAAATGCAGTTGTCACCCCAAGGAGGGGCAATGTAGGCAACTGCATCCAGGGAGGAAGAGAAAATAAAAGCAGAAAGAATGATAAGACACCCAAGGCTGATTTGTTTTAGCAGTAGGTGATGTTAGCCCACTGTGCTGCTTGGCTCCCCTAACCCAGAAGGGATGCAGCATGATGCAAAAGCACCTAAAATCCCTGAACTTGACCCACTGAGACCTGAATATGGCCCAAGCATGGCCATGGCAGGGTGCTGAGCCTGCCACATGGCCTGTGCCACATGGACCCACAAGCTCTGGTCCCCAAATGCTGGGGGCACCCGCACCAGCTTGAGAGCACAGGCAGCTGCTCTGCTCCACGCACAGATCCAGCCCAGCTCAGGCCTCCGCTCTCCCAGTGGACCATTTCATTAGGAGCCTGCAAGAGGCTGCCAAGCCCAGGGTGCAACACCACATGCATGTAGCAGACCAGATTTTTGGGCAAAAAAAAGGTATTTCAGGGAGCTTTGAGACAAGATGTGGTCCCAAGAAACTGCTAGGAAATCCACTTGTTCGAGGCAGCACAGGCACACTGACCTTTCCTGCTGCTACAGCAAAGTTACAGACCTCCTCCTCCCCCAGGACTGATGATTGCACGCAATTAAAAAAGGACGGATCCATCACTTCTTTCCAAGTGACTGGAGAGCAACGCTTTAAATGATGTTCAGGCTTGGATTTTTTTCTTTCCATAGCATAACTTATTATCTAGAATTTTTAGGGAACTCATTTCAATTTGAGAAGCGTGTTGGATGTTTGTTTATTCCCCTCTACCTCCAAGCAATCAGTCCTTCTAATGGTCACGCATTTATGTGCCGTGTCACACCCAAGTGGGTCCGACAGCACTTTACAAGTCTGCACTCCACCCCATGTACAACCCTCTGCCCAGTGCTGAAACGCAGCCAAAGGAACAAATGAGGGGGGGAACCCGTCCACGCACTTCTCAAACGATGGAAAAAGCCGCTCCTTGCTCCTATTTTCATCTGATTAAGGACAGAGCGCTTTGTTTCCCACACAAGCAGATATGAATCTCCTGTCTCCAAATTGTCCAACATCACGAGCTGCAAAATGACTCCGTGTTCGAAGAGGCTAATGCCGAACAAGCCAATAATGGACAAACTTTATCACCCAGTGATGCTGGCAGGTTGCATTAGCATGCGGCAGCACTTGCTCGCCGCGACCCGCATGTGATGGAGGAAGCTCAGAGCAGCTCGGGAGCTAATGGATCAGCATAATTCTGCCATCAGCGTTATTGTACATCACACTTCAAATGCAGTCCGCCTCCATCACCTGCAATTCAGCAACAGGGAGGCGTGGGCAAGCGGCGTTTGCCCCCTGGCCGCGTCACCTCCCTCCACAGGGTCCCCTCATGACACACCGACTCCGTGGGTTGTGCTGAGTTCAGAAGCTGGCATTTCTGTGGGGATAGAAATCAATGGCTCTTGTTTATAAATATAATTAGCCCAGTATGTTAATAAAGTTATCTCTGCTGGCCTGGAAAGTCTTTGCAGCCAGAAGAGGTGATGCTGCAAAGAGCTAGTGAAAACCAAGAGGTTTCCCTGTGCCCCAAAGGAGAGAGGAGCTGCTCTTTCCAGGGATAAAACCCACTAAAAGCCTACCAATTTTCCTGAAGTAATAAAACCCTGCAGGTTTCCCACTTCCACCTGGTACATTGACGGTCAGCACAATTTACAGGGGAAGCAGTAAATGAAATAAGATGATCTGCAGAGTTTATTTGCTATTGCTTTTCCCATAAAACACAGCTTAAATTTCATTTCTCCTGTGTTCTTGCTTAAATGAAGCCACATCTTCAGCTCCAATCTGCCTAACAACCCTTTTCCCACTTATTCTTTTACTACCTTAAACACTTCTCTCACCTTCACTTATGTGATGCCAGTAAAAATGCTGGAGAAGCACCTTCAGGGAAGACTTTTCTCCACTGAAACAGGTTGATAGGAATCAACCAGAAGCTGTGGGCATTTCTGCAGGAGCTCATCTGCACCCCACCTCTGCTGGAGCCCCATCAGGGGAAGATTTAATCCAACACTTACTCAAAAAACACTCCCATTTGATGGATGAGGTCTCAAACTCCTGCGCACAGGTGATCATGAGCAGGGCTGGGTCGCACCCAGCAGAGGATGGGCAGGAAACAAACCCAGTGTCCCAGGAACCACAACTCCAGCATTTTCTTGCTGGAAACAACCAGGTGAAATGGGGTTTTATTCCCCAAGGCCATGACCTGGTTCCCAGGTTGCAGCATTGTCATGGTTTTAGCTGGGACAGAGTTAATTTTCTTCATCGTAGCTGGCCCAGTGCCGTGCTTTGGGCTTAGTATGAAAACAACGTTGGTAACACACCGATGGTTTGGCTGTGGCTGGGCAGTGCTTGTGCTAGGCAAGGGCTTTTCCAGCTTCCCCTGCTCGGCCGGGGGCACAAGGAGCCGGAGGGGAGGGGGCACAGCCGAGAGAGCAGATTCAAACTGGCCAAAGGGATATTCCGTATCATGTAACGTCATGCCCAGTGTGTTACCTGGGGGGAGCTGGCCGGGGCGGGGGGATGCAGCGATCGCGGCTCGGGGACCGGCAGTATCAGTTGGCGGGTGGTGAGCGGTTGTGTCGCTTGTGTTTCTGGGTTTTGGGTTTTTTTTTTTCTTTTCCATTTTATTATATCATTATTGTTATTATTATCATAATCATTATTATTATAATTATTATTTTTATTGTAATTATTAAACTGTGCTTATCTCAACCCACAAGTTCTTTTGCTCACCCGATTCTCTCCCCCGTCCCACAGGGGTGGGGGGAGTGAGCGAGCGGCTGCGGGGTGTTCAGTTGCCGACTGAGGCTGAACCACGACAAACATGCACTAAGCAAATCCACTTCTGACCCGAAAGCCCCAAAACCCTTTACTTGGGCTCCCCCTCTTTGCTTTTATGGCTACTTACACCACTACAGGTTGGCTCAGCCTTATCCTTCTGGTGGGACCATCTTTCACACACCCCCTCTCCACTAATGATCTTACAGGTGTACTGCTGGCTGCAGAGAGCCATTAGCTAGCTACAGAAAAATCCCAGCAGCAGCCAAAGCAAGGCAGGCAGGGCACACTCCAAAGGCAGCCAAGCTTTTGCAAGCAAGAGGCTACATCCAGGATTACGTTTATTCCCAAGCACGGGCCCGCAGCATGCAGCACTCTGGGGAAAACTGCTCTTTGCCGGGGAAAGGAGGAAAGAAAATTTGTTGCTGCAGAGGAACAGCTCCCTGGGGCTTTGGAGGGTCAAGCCTGGCACCACCTTCCTCGGCTCGCATGGATGACAGAAGCAGCTGCTCCCATCACCAAAATCCCTTCCCCAGTAGAAATCCCACCTTCTCCCCTAGTCACTGCCCCAGCTGCCCCTCAGTTCCCCAAGGTCACCCACCTCATCACCCTCTCCCTACATAACCATCCCCCCATTAACACCCCGCTTTCCTCCAAGCCTCACCTGCACCATGCTTGGATTTATAGATTTATTGCATTTTTCACCTCCTGCTTGCAAACTTCCGCCCAAACTTTAAGCTGACCCAAGCAAGACCCTAAGGCAGTGGTGCTGTGCCTATTGTTATTATCATCTGTGGTGTTTCTTTGCTTTATGGCAACACAAATAAAGCCTCTTCTCTCATTCGCAGCTATACTGGTACCCTGATGCAGAGCCAGCCCTGCCTGGAGCATGCATACCTGCCTCGGATTAATCTTCATCTCTTTTTTGACAAATATACATATTTCATTTGCTCTGTATCACTCTCCCATCTGTTGTTTGATGGGGACTTGTGGGTTAAGAGCTCAGAGCTCTGTGCTTGCAGGTGCAAACAGATGCACCTCCATGCAAGCAAGCACGAGCAGGACAGCGTACAGGCACACCTAGGCCCATGTCCTTCACGCCAGTTCTCACATACCCTCCTCCAGCCCTTGAGGAATTGCTCTAAGAGAGCGTCATCACTGCCATCCCCTGCCCAGGTAGGGCACCATGCCTGAGTCACAAATCAGCATTAAATATTTCCTTGCTAGGAGCTTAGAGTAGCACCAAAACCCCTTGGGAAATGTTTCCTCCCCTGAAAGCCCACCAGCCCCAGATGGTGCCCATTCCTGGGATGTTGTCATGGTTTTGCATTTTTTATTAATTTTAAAGGTAATCACAAAAAGTCAGGTAGAATACACTTTTTATACTCAAAAAGTCACAGTCATCTTCAGAAAGCCAGGTTTTCCAGGAAAAGATAAGATCTTCAGGAACTCCACACAGCCCTGACCCCAAGCTCTTGTTGGTTTTCTCTACTCCAAGGGCCACATAAACATAGATTCACAGAATGCCCTGAGCTGGGAGGGACCCCCAAGGACCACCGAGCCCAGCTCCCGTCCCTGCACAGGACACCCCACATTCACACCGTGTCTCTGGGGGCCGTGTCCAAGTGCTTCTGGAATATCGCCAGGCTGGTGCCGCGATGCCTCCCTGGGGAGCCTGTGCCAGGGCTCCACCACCCTCTGGGGGAAGGGCCTTTCCCTAATACCCAGCCTAACCCTCCCCTGGCACATCCCCCTGCCATCCCCTCGGGTCCTGGCGTTGGGCACCAGAGAGCAGAGACCAGCCCTGCCCCTCCTCCTGCCCTTGGGAGGGGGCTGCAGAGGCCATGAGGCTGCCCTCGGCCTCCTCTGCTCCAGCTGAACAACCCAAGGGACTCCAGCCGCTCCTCGTACGGTTTCCCCTCTAAACCCCTCACCAACCCCATGACCCCCCTCGGGACACTCTCCAGTACCTTTATACCCCCAATGTCCTGCGGCGCCCAGCGCTGCCCACAGCGCTCGGGGTGAGGCCGCCCCAGCGCGGGGCAGAGCGGGACAATCCCCCCCCTCGCCTGGCTGCGATGTGGGGCTCGGTGCCCCCCAGGGCACGGCTGGCCCTCCGGGCTGCCAGGGCACGCTGGGGGCTCGTGTTCAGCCTGCCGTCGGCCAGAGCCCCCCGGTCCCTGCAGAGCTGCTCCCCAGCCCCTCGTGCCCCAGGCTGTCTGTGCAGGGCTGCCGCGCCCCAGGGGCAAAATCTGGCGCTTGCCCTTGTTCAGCTCCATACGGTTGGAGACTGCCCGGCCCCCCAGGCTGTCCAGAGCCCTCTGCAGGGCCTCTCTGCCCTCGGGAGCATCAACAGCTCCTCCCAGTTTTGTGTCATCAGAAAACTTAATTAGCATTCCTTCCAGTATTTACAATGAGATTAAAGAGTATCGGCCCCACAATGGATCCCTGTGGAACCCCACTAGTGACTGGCCACCAGCCCCATGTAACCCCAGGTACTACGACCCCTTGAGCCCGACCCATCGGCCCATTGCTCGCCCCCTGCATTAGGTGTTTATCCAGCTGTGTGCTGGGCATTTTGTGCAGGGGGAGGATGAAATCCAAACAGATCACATCAACTGGCTTTCCTTGGTCAGCCAGGTGGGTGACTTGTCTTTCCTTGAGCCAGAACCCAGTCTTTCCTGAGCCAGATGAGATATCACCTTGCTTAACCTGTTGTTGCCATGGCCAATAATCAATAGCTGCATAAAACAACCTTTTTCAGAAAGCTCTTACCATCTCCTTGTGTTAGAAAAACTTGAATTTTCTGGCCCACGTTTATTCCTCTACTGCACAAATAAATATTGGATTTTCATAAAGTCAGCATCCTGCAACAAATGAATGTCCTAAAGTCCAAGGTTTGTTCTCAAAGGCCTAGAAACAAAATGCATCAGTGAGCTGGCCTTGCTGGAAACATCTGCATTATTCGGAAAGCCTTGGAAAAAGTTACTGAGGTGCTACAGTAGAATCCACAATACCAGGTGAATTTACTGCCCCTCAATCTCAATATAAAGAGAAGCACCTGGATTTACACTTCCAGTTATGACAAGTCATCTAAAGAACCAGCTTCTGATGTTTTAGTAGTCTGGAACTTTTCAGTTTTCCAGCAAAACATCAAACAGATATTTTCTAGGGGGGAAAAAATCATATAACAGAAATTGGGGCTTTTCGTTCAGAAATGTTCAGTGGAAGTTCTGCCTGCTTTAACTGGCAACCAGGTAACATGAGCTTCAGCTGAAGCCCCATGCCCCAGCAAATTCTTCCTTTTGAAAATATTCACTGTGCGACTTGTATCTAATACCACACCAACGCACATTTCATTACCGCCTTCTCCACAAAGGAGGTTATTTCAACCACTAGGTGGAAGCGCTGTAAACACCTGATGAATTTTTACTTACCTCCAGGAACTCAGACAAGGCTCCTTTCATAATATTTCTATCCCTTTATTTTCCTTCTTTTTATTTGCATGGTAGGAAAAAATAGACAGCTGAGCTGTATCATTTGTGGTTACCAAACAAGACATTCAGTCTAGGCATTTGTATCACTACTTTTTTAATCAAGTTAACCCCAAGAGGTAGAAAACCTGCTGGCAGCCTGCCTTGGGTTCAGTCAGCATAGATTTGTCCAAGACAAAAGGAAGATTAACATGACAAAAGTAGGGGTGTTTTTCCTAAAAAATCATGGGTTGAGCAAGAAATGCAGGGATTGGAGCAACGCACACAGTCCCCAAACAGAAAATCTCAGACAGAACAGGGTTGTTTTAAACAATTTGCTTCATTTTGTCTTTTTTTATGAGAAAGAAGAAAAAAAGCATCTGCTTCATTCAAAGATCCTATGACACAGGGCAAGGCATAATTGCACCTCCACTGCTAATCCCATGCCCAGACTGTCAAAATGCTTCAAGACCCAAAGTTATGCCTCCAACGTGTACTACAAGGCAAATTATTCCGGGAAATTCAGCCGCTCCCTATTTATTCCTCAGCGCGTGCTCTGCTCGAGGCCGTGGCGTGTTTTCAGTGCAGAAGAATAAGGAAAGGACCAAAGGGTAGTCTGCATTCATGGGATGCAGCTGAACCTTGGGAAATGCTTTACCTTACTTTCACCCACCAATTCAGCTCTTAATAACAGGCTTCTCTTTCAATCAGTCTTGCTTAACAGCATTGCTGAAGTCAGATGTACAGAGCCCTGGAGAGCTTATAGGGAGCTGTAACATTAAATGACTATGGGAGAAATCAGAGCAGCTGCAGATAAATCTCCCACCAGCCCAAACGAAGGGTTTGCATGGCAGTCTGTGACGGATGAACCCCGGGGCCACAGGAACAGGACAGTGTAATGACTGCTCTGCTCTTTGCAGGGACAGGCACAAGTGCAGTGCGTCCATCCAAAGCTTCTGGGGAGGGGAAGAAAGAGCTGGAGAAAGAATTGAAGTGTTTGAGGATGGTTCCCTAAGTTTTACTTGTAATGGAGGAGAGCGGACTGAGGGAAAAACAGAAAAGGAGTTTGTAAAAGATTTAAGAGAAAGCCAGACCTGTGAATACAGATTTTACAAGGCTCTTTATTAAAGACCAGAATGCCTGGAGATGTAGCAGTAAAAAAAAACCCACACAACCTTCAAGCAGTTTCTTGGGGAGATGATTATGGTGCCAGGAAAAGTAATGTGTATATGCCAAGGGCTAAAAATCCGAGGGAAAAAAAAAACCCAAAACAAATAAAAGCCTCAAAGAAAGACCCAGGGATATTTTATGAGCTGAAAAGAAGCAGAGCTTTGGTTCATCCACACCCAGCTGTGAATTCAGACACCGGACGCTTACAGTTGCCCATGCCCTGAAGAGAAAGCCCAGGGCAGAGTTTGGGGCACCCCTGGACACCCCCACACCACAGCCTGCTTCATCATCCAGGCACCTACCCCCAACATTGGCATGGGACCTCTTCCTCCACCAGGCAGGGGTCAAGCCCATGGGGCTCTTCTCTGAAAAGAGTATTTCAGGGGTGGCGGGAGATGCGTCTCTCTGCCGCTGCTCCGCTTTGCTGAAAGCCTTTACGCATCCCCTTGAACAGAGAGCGATCCTTGCCCTGCCTCCCCAAGGAGCTTCCTCACCGCCACAAACACGTGCACCATTTCTAACCCCTCTTGTCCACATCGGGCCAAGGAGACCCACTTAGAGAAAACCTCCATCCATCGAAAGCCCAAAGACCAACCCCACCAAGCAGAGACCACCCAGCCCAAAGCTTAGATACCTTTTGGGGAGTGACCAAAAAGGACCGGGCTCACTGGAAACACATGGCATTGATCAGTGCTGGTCCTTGGGCAGCCTGAGAGCACCTCCCCAGTCGAGGCCACACAGCCCAAAGGCAGAGGGAAAGTTTCACGCGAATCCTTTGCTCTGGCTGTGCCATGACTGTGCTTGAGCTCAGACCTCCTGCAGGACCTTGCATCCCCTGACTCCCAAACGGAAACTGAAAAGTTTCTCTTCTGCCCAAAATAATTAATTCCTTTCAGCCAGGGAAAAAGAAACAAATGCACCCTCATTTGGATTCAACCAGATATTTTTTCTCCCAATATTTTAGTTAGAAAAGCAATTGTTCTTGCAGAACAATGTAATTGTTTATGGCGTCCAGCTGAGCCAGCAAGGGGGAACAGCAGAGCTAAAGGAGCAAGGGGGGGGATGACAGAAATAAAAGTGTTGCAGGACAGCAGCAGACAGCATCAAGTCAGCAGGTGCCTGGCTTTCAGACAAACATTCAGAAGCTCTCATAACACCCAGCATTGGGAGGAAAACCTGACAGTGCTTATATCAAGAGCAGGAAAGGTTTCTCTGAGTGGCCGGGAAGAGCTGTTTCTCCCTTCAGGAATGGCTTATAGAAGCTGCAGAGATTGTGTAACCACGTGCACCCTGATGGCTTAGATGGAGTCTGTCTGGTACCGCTGAGCCTCAGGTAAAGACATAAACTGCCAGGGAGTGATGAGAAATGATGGAAAAGTGGTAGGAGGATGGGCATGAATACCAAGGATCAAGGGAAGTGGGAACACAAGAGCTGTGGCCACACAAAGAAGTGAAAAATCAGCCTTGTCAACCATACAGCCCCAGCTGGATGGGATGTTGTCTCCGGACAGCAGCAGAGGAGCTGGGCACCTCGGCGTGCTCAACAAGCTTAAACCCTCTCTGAATTCACAGGAGATGGACGCCTTCTGGATGAACATGACATTGCCCCCCAAAAGAGCATAGGAGGGAGACCAGCTCTCCCTTCAAGGGACTAGAAAGTCCAAGATCTTGGTTTCATCGTCAATGACACAAGTCAGCTCCACCAAGAACTGGGATCACAAACATATTTCAGGGCACGGGTCGGGAAAAAAAACCTAGTGAACAGAGTGTAAGGCTCCCTTCAAGGTACCTGAGAGCCTGGAGAGATGAGCAAAGGGAGAACAGACAAGCAGGATAAAAACAATTCACAAAATTATCTCATTATTGGTATGGAGAGTCACTGGCACTGATGTGGACATGCAGGGATTGCTGTCCGTCTGCAAGAAACAGAGGAGCAATTTAGAGATACCATGCTTTATTAAGGCAATCTCAGAATAAGGGTAAGGACTGGGTTTGTTACAGGTTTCTTTTTAATCAGCAGTATTTCATTTGTGCTCTGAAGTCCTTTGGGACATGCAAACCTTGATACCCATCTCCATCACCAGGAAGCCGAGCGCGCAGTAGAAGACAAAGCCTTTGACAGCTAAATAGGCAGAAGCCACCTAATGCACAGTCCAGCAGAGATACTGGGGGCTGCTTCGGACCCAGTCTGTAATATTTATCTTGATTCAGGCATTTTTCATGTCTGTCCAACCCTTCATTGCTCCATTACAATAGCAAAACTATTGGACCCTTTGCTAGAGTAACAGCTTATACCCTCCTCCTTGTGAGATGGGGAGGATCCTGCTACTCTGCTGTGCATCAGGCATCCATCGGAGCAGCCCAGCAGCCACCTCCCACCCTCCCAGGCCCGCCCTGAGCACTGCCAGCCAGCGGTTTTGCTCCCAAAGCATGCTCCCAGGTGGAAAGCAGCACGTATATCCCCACAGACACCACTCACCCACATCCTGAGATGGAGCACAAGGCCCTCGCCCCGTGGGGGATGCTCAGCCTCCCAAACTCCTTTGTTTCCTGCTTTTGGCAATTTCAGGAGTGAACAGAATTGGAGGCAGCTCCGTTCACCTCAGCTGGTAACCCCAGGGAAGAGAAGTGCTGCTGACTGGATGCATTGATGCTGGATATCAATTGATGGCCTGCCAGGTTCATTTACTCCTCTATCAAGTGATTTATCAAGTGACTAAGGGACAGTTCAGACAAAGTGAATGGATTTCATTAGCATGGCGTTAACGATTTGGCACTTTAATAGAAAGAAAGGAGTATAGGAAAATACAAGCCGTGAGTTCCCCATGAAGCTTTCATCCCACCTGCCCACAGGGCTGACACAGCGCAGAGAATAATCAGACTTTGCTATGAAAGGCTGTGTCTTAAGGCTTTCATTTTTAAGAGAGCTGTTAACACGTGAAAAGACTTGAAATTTTGGTTAATTCCCTTGTTTGCAAGAGCTTATGGTTCTCAGAGGACCCTAAAGGATGTAATAAAGAGGAGATGTCTTTACTTCTAGAGTTGTCCAGAAAGTTTGGGAAGGGCCCAGCAGAGATACCGGGACTTATATAAGAACAGATGCTCCTGATGGGCCCTGGGATAATCCCACCTACAGCTTCATACTCACAAAGTGCAGAGCCAGAAGGGGACAACAGATACAGCCTGAAACCAAGAAAAACACTGTAAGCCAGCCGGGGTTACCACCACCTTCCTTCCCTGAAAGAGGTGGCAATTAGCGGAGCCGGGCTGCATGGGACCGTGGTCCACAGGGAGGTGGACCAACCTTTCCTGGAGATCTCCTTGGCCATATTTTGCTGTCGTGATGGTAAGCTGAAAGCCTCAGTAACCTTCTTCACTGGTAGATGAACCTTGACAAAGCACATCTGAAAGGGCTGGGTCATGGCCAAGCTGGGACTTGGTGGTGCAGAGGTGTCCAATGGACTGGCAAAGCCCACCCTCCTAAATCCACTGTGATAAAATCTTCTACTTGGATGCATAGTGCAAGTGTAGGTGGATCTGTCCCATCCAGATCCCCAAGGAGAAGGGAAATGGGAACTTGGAAGGGAAGTTTCTGCTTCTTCAGGCCCTCCTGTAGAAAGTGCCACACTCGTGGCTCTGGGCTGATGAACTGCACGGGGGCATTTGAACAAGTCTCTTAGTTATTTAAGAAAAGTCTTTAAAAAGGAGCTAATTGGGCTAAGTGAGCAGTGGGGTATTGCAGTGGGAAAGGGCAGCTTGGATCTGGAGGGCTCTGTGGGGTCCTTCTGCTCCTGCAGTGTCTGGGTAGAGGGAGCTCTGTCCTTCTCCCACCACACTTAGCCCCACTAGGCATTGCCTCTGCTAAGCCTGCCTCTCTCAAACCTCTGAGAACATCCACCCAGTCACCTGGAACTATTTTTAATTGCAAAAACTCAAGAAAAGGGTGACTAAAAAACTTGCATTTTGTTTAATAAGGATCGTCTGCAAGATTTATGTAGCTAAGGGAAATATAAAGGACTATTCCTAGTGCAATTTAAGTGATGCCTCAGCAGCAGAGGGGATGACACTTTTGTGGCCAGGAACAAGGGAAAAATCATTGGAAAGTTCATAATGCCAGTGGTAAAGTGAGAGCAGCCAGGATCCAAGACTTCCCAAGCAATGAGGACATGGGTGAGACCCAGAGATGCCTTGGCAGCTCAGTGCAAAGGGATTTAGAAAGGCAGAATGAGGAAAATTGCCCTAGTGAGACCACACTTGGAGTACTTTGTCCAGTTCTCAGCCCCCCAGTTTAAGAAGGGCAGGGAACTGCTTGAGCAAGTCCAGCAGAGAGCTTCCAAGGTGATCAGGGGCTGGAGCATCTCCCTTGTGAGGAAAGGCTGAGAGACCTGGGCTTGTTCAGCCTGGAGAAGAGAAGGCTGAGGGGGGATCTCATCAATACCTATAAATATCTAAAGGGTGGGCGTCAGGAGGATGGGGCTAGACTCTTTTCAGTGGTGCCCAACGCCAGGCCAAGGGGCCACGGGCACAAGCTGGAACACGGGAAGCTCCCCCTGACCATGAGGACAAACCCCTTCCCTGTGCGGGTGCCAGAGCAGGGGCACAGGCTGCCCAGAGAGGCTGTGGGGTCCCTTCCCTGGAGACATTCACCCCCCGCCTGGACGCGGCCCTGTGCCCCTGCTCTGGGGGTGCCTGCTCCAGCAGGGGTGGGACGGGGTGAGCTCCAGAGGGCCCTTCTACCCCCGCCAGTCTGTGAGTCTGGGATTCTGTGAAAAGAGAGGATGGGCTATGCCTTGTTCCCCATCTCTGCATGCTCCTGCACTTGCTCTGTCCTCATGGCCATGGACGCATCTCCAAGAGGCTGCCAGGGTTGTTAAATTTTGCTCAGCCAACTTAGCTTGGCATGAGCTCAGCCCCCAAATCAGCATCATAGGGACCAAAAGGTAGGTTAGATGAACCTCACCTACAGCATGCAGGGCTGGCCGAAGTAGGGGAAGTAGAAAGAAATGTGTGCACATGTGTGCCTGCATGTGATAAAGGAGAAATGTTTCTCTGGAGCACTTTAGTCAGTGCAAACATCTTTAAATTGCAGCCCAGCTGACCATGGCTGTGCAGCCTCTCAGCAGCCTGACGCCCTCGCACCATTAACACAGCCTTCCCTCCCCTGCTGTAAGGATGCTTGCGGCAGCTCTCCGCTGTCCTTTTATCTCCAGCAGCAGAGACAGGAGAGGGCACAGTCCTGCCCTGCTCCCAGCAGGCTGTGACTGATGTTTCGGCTTTCCTTTGCTGCAGGGTGTTGGTCCCCGCCGGAGAGGTTAGGACACTCATAAGCAAGAGGAGGAGAGCTGCTTGTTCCCGTGTACTGCCAAACCCTCCGCCGGCTTCCCCATCACTCCATGGCAGGGATGGAGGAATAATGTTGATGTGTTCAACCTCCCCCTCTCCCTGCTGTTTTCACCTTGCTGCTGTGGTGGGGAGCTTGTTAGTTTAAAGGGACTTGGCTGAGGAAGTGTGAAGGACAGGAGAGATCCTGTGAAATGTATTCCCAACAGATTATAATAAATGTAGAGAAATAAATGCTTAAACCTCCCCCACCCAGCCTCCGGAGCTTACAGACTGGATCCATTCTGGCTTTGAAGGCTGAGCTGGTCCATGCCTTGTTCAGCATAGGAGTGTGAAGGGCTCTTGCATAGGTCTTCTCCCTTTAGCCCCCACCAATTAACAAATAATCACCAGAGCTAACAATGATTACCTCAGGAGTGAAGCCTGCCAAGTCCTGGTACTCTCCACAGGATTCTCCAAGCCCTTCTCTCATTTATCCCTGTAGTGATAAATTCACCACACTGGCACATCTGATCCTCTGCAAAGCCTGTTCAATAGCGCTATCGGGAAATCCAGAGCAATAGCAAAGTCTTGGCTGTGATTGCTTGCTGTGTTCCATCTGGAAGAGCCAGCTAATGGCCTCCTCCAGGGACCGGTCACTATAAGAGACTGTCCTCATTCACGGGCAGGTTTTAGCCATGAATTGCACCTCAGCACAGAGACAAGAGGAAACAGAAGAGAAAACCAAGGCCAGGCTCTTATCCTGCTGCAACAGGGAGCAGGTAAACCCAGGTTTCCCCAGAGAAACCTTGGAAGGGCAGCAACGGCCCTGAAGATGTGCAGTTTGAGGACAAAGCCTGCTCCTGCAGTGATTTAGTGCTGGCTCAATAGGAGTAGCTTTGTGTTCCAGTAAATCCAAAGTTTAATTGTTTTCTGTTGTCTCCCAAAAGAAATCGTTGCTTTTCTGTTATGACCTACCTACCAGCCCTCTGCGCTAAAGGTCAGTCATTTCTGTTGTTTTCTCATCCCAGTGAGTATCTTCACATCCTCATGTGAGGTACGAATTCCTCAGAAGAGCTGACCCGGGTCACAGATTAGTTTCATTATTATGCATTTTATCAAATAAGGTTTATTGTGGATGGAAACTCAGTCACTGGGGAGTTTTCATGCAATTAACTGGTTTTGCTGAGAAATTAGTTTTGCTGCATAAACCGACTCCTGAGGTTAAACTTGTCCAGCTGGATCTGCCAGCACTTAGGAGAGCTCTTTGGAGGCCTTCAGGGGATTAGCGATTCATTTTCATTTATATACCACCTTTCAAGCCCAAATGGTCCTAAAACACTTTGCAAACTCCTTTCCTTAGTTGGTGGCCCAAAGCAATCAAACTTCTGTTTGGCTGAGCTCCTCTGAAGGCGCTGTAGTCCAGGGGATGCTCCTCCAGTCACAGAGGCATCTCTGATGGTGCCTTCAGGCTTCCTTCCTGCCCCCGCCGTGGTTCTCTGTGTGGATGGTGTCTCCTCAGTGGGAATACCTGCACGGTGATGTTCTGGCTCCAGCTGCAGCCAGATGTGATGTTCTGGCTGATGCTACTCAAGACACAGAGGTGATGGTCTTCACCTGCCCCCTGATCAGCTGGTAGATCCAAAAGCTGTTAGATAATGTAACAAAATTTCCTTCTTATATCCCTGGGGACAGACATGCCCATCCCTGAAGGATGTGCATGAAACCACCAGAAGACAGAGCTGTGATCCCACCTCTGCAAAGCCACGCTGTGACTGACCCGTGATATCTCGGTCTGCGAAAAAGCCATGTCCAGTTATATGTCTCATTTGTTGGATTAACTTCATGCAGATTTCCAGCAAAGATGCAGTAATCATGATGAATATCAGGGAAATTCAGTAAAGAAACACTTCATAAATCAAGACAATTTAAAAAACATTAGCATTCGAAGCAGATATAACCCTGATTTTACACCACGCTACATTTTTTTGGTTGTTAGTTTGCATGCACCCTGAAGGCAACAGCTATGCACCAAAGACATTAATTTTCATTATAAAGCTCCAGGCAGTGAATCAATTTTACCTGGGTTACATTCAGCTACAAAAAAAAACGAGCAGTGGAGTGAAATCTAACTGCTGCACGGGCAGGTGGCACAGATCTACCCAGCTCTCTGCCATCATGTTACGAAGCCCCGCACCGTAAATGCTTTTCTCCCCTCAAAGGACACCCATTTACTCCACAAGCAGCTGCTCTCAGCTGTTTAGAGGCTTAAACCCCTGTTTTACAAAGAGCTTTTCCCTCTTTGGCACTGGTTGCTAGTGTAAATCCAGCCGCGCGAGGTGAGATTGCGTCGCGCAGGACAGCTCGAGAGGCGTTGGTGGCTTCGGCCGGAGCACGCTGAGCTGGGAAGAGCCTGTGCCTTTTGCATCTGTTTGACCTGTCCCTTTACCCAGAGTTCAACCCTGTGAACAGCAGAGGACTGATAACACCCAAAGGTAAATCAGAAATAAACCAACTCATGTATCCTAAGATATGAAAGGCAAGAGCAGGGGCGGGCTGGTGATGTTTAGGCATGACCATGTTTGAGGATGGACAAAATCATCACAACAATGGATAAAACGATGGTATTCTGGAGAAGAAAGGGAGGGAAAAACCTGTATGAGGTTGCACCAAAAGCTTGTGGTTTTGCCCCATTTCCAGGGCACCCATTACTTTCTTGGGATTCTGGTGAGCGGTGACCTGTTTTGGAAAATCCCATGGTAGTAATTCTATTTAATTGTGCCACTAAGGAGAGGAAACCCCACCAAATGTCTGGCCTGGCACTGGAGCTGAACCCATCCCTCCCACGGGGCTGCTGGGTCACAGCTTTGACACCAGTCTCAGGAAATAAGGCTGTTTCTTGCAACCCCAATTCCCAGGATCGCATCATTTCATGGGAATGTCAGCACTCATTTTTACTTTAAGTAGATTCCCAGCTTTCCTGGAGTCAGACAAAAAGTCCACCTTGAAACAGCACTCAAAGCCTTAGATCTAATGAAGGAATAAAAGACCTGACATCCCTTTTTGAAAAATCCCATGCTTTGCAAGTACGTGTCCTGATCCAGGGGTCTGAGCTCCCGATCCCTGTGTGGCCATGAGCTCAGGGGTTGTGGCAGTGGAGCAACCCCGAGAGAACCACGATGGAGCTCCTGCGGCCCATGGATGGAGGTGGATGGAGGCTATGCTTATTCCCAAGCACCAACACTATTCCCCTCTCTTGGCACAGAAGGAAAAAAAAATTCAATGACTGCATTTCCCTTCCTGGGAATTAAACCTCTTTTCAAAGGCGCCCAGCTCATGGCCTCGGTAATACAGCATAAACATGCAAATCCCAGGAAAAGCCTCCCCATGTGGCACGCAAAGCTTTCGTTCCCTCTCAAACCCATCTGTCTTTTTAAGGAAAGCTCTGCTAAAGCACCCGCATCTATTGAACCCAGGGAACCACCACTCCAGGTGATCAAATGCGTCTCCTGGCTGGGACCAAAGCAAGTCACACTGAACAAGTGCAGATGGCAGCTTTCTAATGAAGCTGATGTGCCTACGATAAAACAGCGGGGGCACATCGAGGGGCATTCAACAAGCCCCAGGGACGGCTCCCAAGCTTGCAGCCTCTTGGGATAGCTGCTGAACTATGGAAGGGATGTTGCTGTCACCATGCTCTTGGTGAAGCTGGTGGCAACATTCTTCATCCCAAAGCATGGTCTGACTGCAGGGAAATGGCTTTTTCCATTTTTGTCTGATCCAGGCCAGGCAAAGTGATGATATCTTTCACAAGACTTTTGCTGGCACAGAAGTATCCCAAAAGCATGGTGCTAAGGGAAGATGCTGCTCTTGCCCCCACGGTGCAGATTTGGTGGCTTGACCCCATCTGCTGCTCCGCTGGCAGACCCGCCTGGGTGTACAACACCGAAGCAAGGGCAGGGGTGCTTTGTTGTAGGTAGGAAGAGGTGAGGGAGCTGGGCAGGAGATGGCAAAGCCCAAATTATACCATCTAATTGAGAAGGATGTCCTCTGATATCATCCCAGCTTGCCTATGCAACCCCGCTGCCATGAGCCCTGTTTTCTGCTTCGCTCCAACATAAGTGACCTGAGATGAGCTTGAAGCAGTGGAAAATCAACATATAAAGCTGATGACTTATTCCATCGACGTTTGAACGGATTACTAGGGACAAAGGGGAAGAAAAACCAGAGCTGGGATTATGGTCTTAATAAGGGTGAGCGCTTACTGCGGTATATCTTATTCTCTTTGTAACAGTCATGCAGGTGGAGCTCTTACAGAATTATACCGATATTAGCATTACAGCATTTTCCCCCATAGCAGCATTAGCAGTCCCAGTGGCTGTATTAAGTGAAAATCTCTCCTGCTGATGGCAGAGCTTGACCACGTGCTGATCTCTGACTGCAGCAAGCTGCTCATGCATGGGGTGAGGAGAAAAACCAACTCTGCTGCCAGCAAGGCACTGCATCCTTATTAATATCCACCCAGATCTTCCTCTGCTTGCAGCCGATGGTGCTGGAGGAAGAGAAACTCCAGACAGCTGCAGCAGGTCCTGGAGCTGCCAAGCATTGCAGCCATCAATCCACCAAGCCGCAATGCAGCCCTTGCATTTTTAGCCAGCTCGTGGCCCTCTTAGGGACAGGACACATGTTCAGGCTCTGCAGCTTTAGGGCAAATTAGGGTGGCAGAAGATGGAGCTGCTGGGATGGCTTTGCCTTCCTCCGGCTCTGCCCCACTCCAGCATCACCATGCCCAGCATCCCCTCCTCCATGCAAGCAGACCCACACCCGCTGGTACACCACATCTGGGGGCTTGTGACCCCCCTGTGGGTCGAAGGAGAAGCCTCAGGACAGCCCAGCTCACCCAGGCATCTCAGCACCAGGACAAAGGAGCAGCTGCCAGTGGGCTGCAATGCACCCATCCCCTTTCACCCGCGTGGTCCTGCAGTGATCCCACTCTTCCCATGACAGTAGCCAACTCCCTGCCAGTTTATATGACGTGTTGTAGCGATACACACTTGGCCGAGTTGAACACTTTAGTAAAAATCAAGATATATGAATGTCTATTGCCTTCGCTTCACCCCCTAATTTAGCAATTCTATCAAAAATGTAATTAAGTTTGTCTAGCATGATTTGTTCTTAATAAACCTGAGCTGCTCGCAGTTCTGCTATCCTCTTGGCGTTTGTAGCTATTAATATTTGCCCAGCAAATTTGCTGGGATTTGAAATGAGATTCATATAAACTTGTATATATTATCTAATTAATAAACAATACTAATACACAAGTAGAAGCAAATGAGCAGTGCCCAGCGCTCAGACTTTGCTAGCTAATTAATTCTGCCACCGCTCCCCTCTGCGGGAGCAGGCATCAGCTCCTCGGCACAGCCATGCGGATGCCACAGGGAGGCTCCGACACGGTCCTCAGGCCAAGAAGGGATGAAGAGTCAGAGGACATCATGCCTCGGACCAAAGCCCTCATGTCCCCTTGGATCGTGGCAGCAGACGATGTCCCCAGCAATCTTCCTCCTGACTCCATCTGTCACCCTGAGGCTGTCAGTGGTTCGGGGACTTCCCGAGCCACAGGCTACCTCCACACCATCACATCTGGTAGCCTCGTCCTCCCCACCTCCTGCTCTCAGATAGTACCTCTTGTTGAGACCATGAGCATTGCCGGCCCTGCTCTTCTCACCCCTTAATGCTCGTGTTTCCCCTGTGAAGATAAGCAAGCACCGCAAGGAAATTATTTCAGATCCTCTTTTTGTTTGAGACACCAAGCAGCCTTTGCCTCAGGCACCTTTAGGAAGCTGGTTTCCTATGGATGTTCATGTTTTCTGTCCCATACCCCACACAGGGACATGATCCCATACCCATGGCTCCTGGGTCTTCTCCTGCACCACTGCATGCCTGTAACATAGGGTCCCTCCATCTGCTCCTATGCAAAAAAGGTCTACTTGAGCATCTTTGGAGCTGCAGCAGCCAGCAGAAGGTCACTGGCTCCTTTAGAGATGTATTTCTGAAGAAATCAAACACATTGACGGCTAAAAGGTTTCTGCCTATACAAATCAGTAGCTCAATAATACTTTGAAATAAATGTCAGTCTTAGGTCACTGCATATCGTGAGGGGAGATGAAACAAGCCGTTTGCCCCCATCACCCCTGCATGACTCTTATCACACCCTTTAAATACCGCCAGAGAAGAGTTTAAAAGAAAGGCAGGAACAGCTGGAAAATTTAAATCAAACAGTGCTTTTTTTTTTGACGGGAAGTTGGCATTGCAGTAGGATGAAAACACACACAGAAAACAAAGAAAAAAAATATCCGACAACAAATTACAGAAGGTCTTGGTTTCTCAGAAGTTCTTTTTTTTTCTTTTCCTGTTAAAAGTCCACATTTTCTGCAGACACCCGCCACATCCAGCCTGGTGCTTGCTAGAGGCTTCAGACGTGCCCAGCTTGGGATGGAGAAGGGGATGCTGAGACCAAGCCTAGAGGCAGTGGGTGACTCCAGTTGCAGCTGAGCAAGGGACGAAGCCCAGAGTCAAGCTTCAAGGACAAGATGCAGGAGCAGGATTACTTCTCTGCACCGAAAAACCAAGAGCATCCATGACTGTGAGCTTCTCCATCAACAGAGCAAAATGCGCACATTTTGGTGACCCCCACAAAGCTGGTCCGCAGCCCCCTTCCCCATCACCTGGAGCTGGTGACAGAGGACCCTCATCCCTGCTCTCCTCCTGGCAGCCACTTTGTGCCATTCCCCACCCTGATGCATTTAAAGGTGCATTTATAGCACAAAGTAGATGTTTACAATTTATAATGGTGTTCCAATTATGGGCTGGAAAAGCGCCTGGAATTGAGCCTGTCTCTGTTATTTATGGGCAGTGTAATCCTAACCCAATAGATACCTCTTACAAAGAAAGCTAACATTTTTCACTGAAGCACTGAAAGCAATACTTCATGCTAACAGAGTCTGTTATCAGAGGGAAATAAGCCTGCGCAACCAGCTCGCCAGCTCCCCAGAGAAGAGCATCTTAGAGCACAGGGATCCAGACGTCTTGGTCAAAAAGCAACAGGCTGCTAAAAATGGAGAACCTGCTTTTGGGACACACCCAAAAAGCAAAGATGACAGGACTGGGAGGAGGAGCAGGGACGTCCACCTCCCATCAGGTGCAGGGGTGGAGATGGAGGAAAATAGGGCAAGGTCCCCATCCTTCCCATGCTAAGAGCACCGTGCCTCTCCCCTTGTGCCCCATGGGGTGCAGCCGGCAGTATCTGCATTCGGAGATTGTTTCACACCTCCATGACACCCCAGTTTTATCCAGAGCTTGCAACCTGTTTCTCCAAGAGGAGCTAGCCCTCATGCAGCAGGGACAAGAGACGTTCAGTCCAGGAGAACCAGGACGCGGTGCCAGGTGGTTCCGGGGACACTTAGGACATCTGAAATGTGAGACACTGCCTGGTAGCCTGTTCCCAGCAGAAGGTCACTGCTCCTCACCTATACGGGAGGACTTTCCTGCTGGATGGTGACGCCAGGTCTCACAACACTTCTTGCAGACTGGCAGGAGAGGAGCTCAGGTCTCAGCCACGTGTCGGGTGTAGCAAACCATGCCTTGGCCTGTGTCTGCACAGGCCGGTCCGTGACAGATTGCTCTAAGCGTCCTTATCCAGGGTGCACAGGCTGATGGACCACCAGCACAAGGAATAATGTATGTATGAAATACAGTTTCAGCTCATTAAGATCCACTAGGAGCTAGATGCTTGAATAAACCCCCTCCACTTTCCTCAAATACCGCCCCGCTTCCCCCAAGGGTACGTGCTGTGCTGTGAAAATAGCAGTGCTAGTGGGGCAGTCGTCTTCATCTCAATCTTGATGACCTTGATTTTGCATGACAAGCTGCATACTTAATTAATTAAAGAAAAAACCCTCCATTCCTTCTAAAAGGCCATTATTTTAATTCTGACAGGTAATTACAAGAGAAGAAATGATAAATCTTCCTGAACACTGTTTGTCTTAAGCAGAGGCATTAATTATGGACGTTTTAAAGCTGAGGCTGGATGTAGCTGAAGACATGTCAGTGGATGAAGAAGTGCTCGAGACCACCTTGAGCATGACTTCCTGGTGGGCAGCTCCATCACTGCATTTCTTCCCACACCGTAGGAAGGACTGTGCTCTTCTGAAGCTCCATAGCAGGAGCAAGGGATTGAAACAGCTAAATAAAATTCACTAGAGAAACTCATAACAGCATGACACACTTGGCCTCTGAAACTGATTGCCATCATATATCATCTGGCAGCATTTAAAAAGAGATCACAGTTTTATGCAGATAATAAGAAAATCCAGAGTTATATCAAAGAAAAAAAAAAGAGAACCAAGATATTCTGTGAAGAGCGGAAAGAAGAGAGCCTGATTTCTCATGCATTCATGTGCTCAGTAGGAACAGTAACATCAGCTCCCCGCCCATGACGTCCAGAGGAAGAGGAGACCACCACCTTGCTGGCTGGCCAACCAGCTACTTCCAAACTCACCATCTAATGGCCAAGTGCTGCCCGCCTTCCTCTTGGACAGGCATTTATTTGGGTCCCTTCTCTCTGTTCAGCCAACAACCTCCACAAAAGCTGTAAGATCTCCATCAGCCCTCAGACCATGCTGTGGACAGAGACGAGACACTGCTGCCCTTTGCCCCCATGCCCCAAGGGTTGCCAAAGTGCTGGCATGCCAGCAGAGATGGTGCTTTTTTTTAAGCTGCCGTGGCTGAGTTATTATTTGCTTATCACATCATCCGCTGCAGGTCTAGAAGGCGATTCATTTTGGTAGGTGATAAACCCAAGTCATCAAACCACCAGAGTCAGCCAGAAAAGCACTTTCACTCAGACCTCGCATGGAAATAGCAGCTCTGATGAGCCCAGGTTGGCCTTGCTTCTGGTCACGAGCCAAACCAGCCGCTAACACGCAGGTAACATGGAGGGGTCCAATTAAACAATCATTAGCCTTTTCTGAGGCGTGAAAGCCGTTTACATCCCCCAGCCCAGGAGCTCCACGCACGGCCGCTGCGCTGCTGGCGGACAGGACGTGGCGCGGGGCGCTGGCTGCTGCGATGGGGCTGGGGGAGGATGCAAAGGGGCTCGGCTCCACCAGAAACACAGGTGGCTCAGAAGGCATCCTCCCCTACCACAGCCTCTTCCTGGCAAAATATTAAATCGGTAGAGATCACATTCCCTCTCCCTGGTTTCTATTTCAGCTTTGCAATTATCACACCACAGAAAATGGGCTCATCCCCTCCGCATGTTGCTCCAAGGAGCATCCCTGTGCCGGGACTTCCCGGGAGGTAAGTCCATGCTTTGCTCCTTCCCCATGGGGAGACCATGTCCTTCATCCGAGCCCAGCAAGGAGGTGCGGGACAGAGCAGCAGCTGGTGGGACAGACCCTCAGAGAAGGGGTCCAGCTGAGCAGTTGCCAAGGAGATGATGCTCTCCCATCCCACTCTTGCTCCTGACCTTTCGGCTTCAAACGCTTTCTTGCCTGGCTCTACGAATAAGCAAAGGCATTTAGTACATCTGTAACCGTCATTAGCAGGGTAATTTGCACACACTGTAGTAGTAACCATCATTAAGAGGATGATTTGCAAAGAACAGCAATAAGTCAATTAGAGTTAATGTGATATTGAAACCAGTGCCCATCCACAGAGGGGAGCTGACAGGTGGGTTGGACCCCCACTGGTGGCTACCTCCTGCTTTTTCCTATCTGCCCATAAAGTCCAGATTCAACAGAAGGATTTAGGTTGTGTCCAGCTACCCAAGTGGCAACTGCTCCAGTAATTAGTCAGTGCTAGACTAAAGCATGCGGTGAGGCCCTGGGTGCTCCCGGGAGCGTGGCAAGGGGATAAAGGCCCCAGCAGCATCCCATTTCCATTGACGAACTGAGAGGGGTTTGCCTGGGGGCATCTGGCAGACCACACATGGGCAGGAGCCCTGGGCACACTGCTAGGGCACATCTACACCAGCATTTGCCATAGCTATGCTTCAGGGGAGGATTTATCTGATCCTGGAAAAAGCTGGATTCAGCTGAGAGAGAATCCAGCTTTTGCAGGCTGACAACACATTCGGGTGCAGCTCCGGGCCAATTGGGGCTGATGGAAGGTGCAATGTGGCACCACAACATGGTGCTCACACATCTTCGAGACCCTTCCCTGAGCTTTACTCTCAGCCCCCCTGTAGTATCATGCAGCTGCCTTCATATCCCATTGCCACAGAGGGGTTTTTCCCCTGGTTACAAGTGCTGAAGTCTCATTTTTGGTGGAGCTGAGCTCCCCATCACCCCAGAGGGAAGGCCGCTGCCCTCCAGCCCCACGCCAGCCTCCCTGCCCCTCCGCATGCTCTGCTCTGCAGCAGTGCAGGTTTCCACAATTTTCCTTCCATGCTTTCCTTGCCAAAGGGCAGAGACAACATTAAGACATCACAGGAAGCCCCAGAAGGCTGGGCTGGAGCCAGGCTCCCACATTAAACACAAACCCTGTCAATGAATAGCCTATGAGGTACGAAAGGCTCCGTTGCCCAGCTGCCAGGCACATGCATCTCTTTTGCATTTGACTTAACCCAAAGGAAAATCCAAAATTCACTGCAAACCACCGTGAAGGTTTCACACGTGCCCAAGATGAGCCTCCCCCAAGATGGGGAGGCGTCCTGCCCTCGCAGATATTGTCACACCGACGGGCGCGCTGCCAAGGGAAGCATCCCTGGACACTTATACTAAGCCTTAATCACACTGGAGTCACTTTATTGTTCTTTGAACAGCCTTGGACAGAATCAAAGAATAAATCCATATTATTAAACCCCTTAATCACTTCTTGTCACCAGGCTCAGAGAGGAGGGACGAGGTTGTAAGCACCATCAGTGGTGGAGCCAGACAAGAAACCCTGCTATGGGGCTGAGGAAGGGTGAAGAAGAGCAACCAGCGATGGTTATTTGTCCAACACCTGGGTGACCACACCAAGCCTTTGAGGCTTTCAGGGGCTTTTTGATCCCCACCTCACTTGAGCTTTTCATCCTAGTGTCTGCCTCCACCACGAGTATCGTGGGGACAATAGTGCTCCTCTCCTGCACAGCGACGTTACGAGGATAAATGCGCTGAAGACTGTGAGATGGTGAGATACATTGCTATGGTAACAGGAGTACCACATACCTGAGACAGACCTGGAGGAGAAGGCCTCGATAAAAAGAGCAGAGAGGTGCAGAAGAATGGGAGACTTACCCTAATCCCTGCCAGCTGGCAGCAGGCACCGTGCCACCACCCAGGCTGATGAGTGACCCAGGCTGACACTCAAGAGGAGATAAAGCAGGTGAGATGGGAGAGGCAGATCAGCTCTGCTGGGAGCCTCCTCCCTGCTCAGGAGGGTCAGACGGACACAGGACCACCTGCAGCACCCCAGTGTGACTTCACTGGGTGGGAAACCAGCAGGAAACCCAACAGTTGGCCAACACTTAAGGGGATGATGTCCCCAAGCTCATCTACCGCAGAGCACATTAAACTAGCCTGGGCATCATGTCTAGGGCAGGAAGGAAGGATAAGGCAACGGTGTGGTGAGGGAAGGATGGTTTGAGACCCATGGGTACCCTGGAGGCTCTGGGGAAGATAAGGCTTGTCCCTCGCTTGGGGACACCTGCAGGCACATCCCATGGCTTTGAAGTCTCCTATTCCCCACCTTACTCCTCATTCCCCCTGCCACAGATTCACAGGCATATACCATGTTCAACCATCAAGACCAACATTCTCAGCACCACAGACCACATCAAAACCCCCAATTCCCCAATAACTCACGTGGCAATGAAGCATCTCTCAAAGCATCCAGTCTCCGCAGGAAAACCCACCTCTTCCCTAAGAGGTTTGCTCACATGCTTAACCACCCCTCCTGCCTGAAGCACGAGCCTCATTTCTCATCCAGTTCCCTCCCAGCCAGCGCTTCGCTCTTGTACCTTTATTCCACTGGATGCTTTGCTCTTCCAGAGAGTCACACACTCAACAAAGCCACCTGACAGTCTTCTCTTTGAGGAGCTAAATGGCACAAACTCTTTTTTTGCCCTATCAGACACTTTCTCCTCTTCACCCATCCCTGAAAAAAGCAGTGTAAAGGACCTATTCTGCACTCCGTCCCAAAGTGCAATGCTTAATAAGTTGATTTTGTTCACCTCACCTGCATAAAAATTGCTCACAAAAGTGTTTCAGGGCTTGCAACAGGGGCATTTTTATAATTTAGTCATTGAAGGTCTTCAAATCCCTTAATTATATGCAATTCATAGCAGTTTGAAGAAGCCGAACAGCATCAGCAACTTCTGTATCAATCGACACAAAAGCATCTTCCAAGTGTCTCTTTTATGTGGTTTTGCCCATAATCATGACAGAGAGATAAAGTTCTGTAATTTATTTCCACTAATATAGTCAGGCAGCAATTGATGTTTTTTATGAGGGTGAATATGTCTGTGGGATGTACTAATGTTTATAGGCTGGTAAATTTGATTTATATGGAATTGTCAGTGTTGCTATTGGTAAAGGCCCAGTGTTTCTAGGAGAGCTAATATGATTTGCATTGATGAGATTAATATCAATTAAGCGCTCCCAGGTTTGCAGAGCACAGCTGACTGGTCACCTAAAACAGGTGATTTCCACCTGCTTTAACCAGAGCAGGTGAAGGAGCTGGGGTTTTTGCAGACAGTAAGTGGGTGTTTGACCCCAACAAATGCAAAACCCAAGGGATTTTGTTGCTCTTGCTGGTCCCAGCCCCAGAAATAACAGGTTTGCTCATGCAGGAGGAGGTGCTGGCTCCCCTTGGCCCTTGCTCCCCTCATTTAAGATGATGTGGCAATGGGAATGGCACTGCATGGCCATGCACGCCACGGTGTAGGGCAGGAGCAGCCTCTGGATGTGTCTGCTCACCCCTCCGTGTACAGTGACCCTGCCGAGCCAGGCGAAAGGTGCAGAAGGGACTTTATGGCTCCAGCAGCTCTGTCTGCGCTCAGAAACTGTCCGATCACAGTGGTGTTTCAGTGCCCTCTTGTGCCCAAGCACAGAGGGTTTATGGAGGGGCTGATCCTGGAGAGGTGCTGGGGCAAAGGTCTCCCCGGTGGTTTTGGGAGGAGGGGAGAAGGTTTTCCGCCACGATCAATCCCCTTAGCATGATCCTGACCTAACGCATGACACCTATGAAGGGATAAGGCCAACAAAAATTAGGCTTAATGCTTTTAAATACCAGGTGCCTTGAATTACGAGGCAGGTCACCCATAGCAGGGAAGGCAGGGGGGATTTGGGGTGACTCCCTGTGAAGATGGCATGGTGGGGCAGCCCGTCGCTGCCAGAGAGGCACAGGAGGAAGCAATGGGGCTGGGAACGATGCTGGGGATCTGCCAGGAGACCCAGCTCACCTGCCAGCATGGGTGCAGCTTCCCGGCATGGTGTATCCCAGATTTTCAGCATAAAGAGGCTGTCTTAAGCTGCTCCCTTCCCCCTCAAAGCATCTTGGCTCAGCTGAAAAGCACAGGCTTCGTCTCAGCTCTGTCCTGGTGTACCAAATGCCACAGAAATAACCCGCACTCCAAGCCCAGGCTTTGCCACCTGACCCATGGGAATGGAGGGGACCAAGATGGGTTGCTGCCAGCCTCCAGGCAACACAACCCATCCCATCCCAAGCCCATCGCACAACCTTTTAGCGGTGGATGGAGTTTGACAGGCTCCAGAGACAGCCTAAAAGCTTACAGCTGCCGGATGAGAACGGTGAGGTGAGATGACAAACTCAAACTCATTACAGCTTGGAGAAGGTTAAACAGCCCCCATCTTCCCAGTATGGCTTTAAGTCCCCCTGACAGGGAAACCTTCCCTGCAGAGGTAAATAGTTTAAAATCTGAGTTACCTGGCTGATAACTGAAAGCTTAATCATGTGCCTTATGCGAGGTGTCAGGCAGAGCTGTGTCATGGGTTGCACCCAGATGGAGTTGGGAAGGACTGGGGTAGACATGGGCTTGCAAGGACTTCTGCTTGGATGAAGATTTTGCAATAGCCAGCCTAAAGATTACATAAAAAGCAGTGACTGACCTTCCAAAATGAGCAACACGTCTGCCCAGGTGAAGAGAGTGATGTCCTCTGACCAGCATCCACACTGCTGGGAGACTTCCACCAGCAACGAGCTCAAGCTGTGGAGCCCTGAGATGTTATTGGGCACCACGAAGCCAGTGGTCCTGCAGCTGGGATGTGAAATCACCCCTAGCGATGTTGCTCTGCCAGCAAGGGAAAAACAGGGGCTGTCCATGGATTACTGGGCTGAGGCTGCAGCTCTCCTGGAAGCAACGGCGTGATGGATGGCCGAGAGGCAGAGCGGGCTCACACCCAACACATCTGCAGATGCAACGTGCTCACAGCCGGAGGCTGTTGGCGGGATGGAGCACTGCAGGGTCGTATCTGGTGGCGGTACGGTCCCATGCGCGGTGAGAGTAGGCTTGATATATTGAGCTCTTTGCTGTGAAATGTCCTTGCCACCCAGGCTTCTGCACCAGTCATGAACCAAAGCCCTCTCGACCCAACACCTCCAGCAACTTGTTGTTTTAATGCTCTCCTGGGCTCTTGGTAGCCTCTGGTGCCTGGGAAGGGGTTTAACCCACGGAGAGCATGTTGATAGCTCCCACCAGACCAACTACTTCAGTCTCCCAAGAAATAAATCCCACCAATGACGGAATTTGCAAAATCCAGGTTTTGGTTGGTGGTTCTCTACTGGTTCCCCTCAATCCTTCCTCAGGAGCACAGCTTTTTTTGGAGATGTCTGCAGCTGTCTTGGCCTGGGGACTCTGTGCCTTTCCTTGACACCATCGAGGCTACTCATCAAGCCATATTGGCCACTGCTGCCTTCCTCTGCCAACTGTGACTGTCCGTCTGGGAGATATTTCCATCTCCCAGGAGTGTTACTGTGATAAGCTAAATGTCTGCCTTCCACCCCAAGAGTGTGAATTGGCCGCTGGCATGGATTTGCAATTTATATGTTAATTGTATCTGCCTCCAGGGACTGCGCTGACCTCCAGAAAGGGAGGTTTAATTGAAAAATATGCAAAGGATGCTCCTGACTTTTCATCCAGAGAGGAGGTTCCCCTGGTCTGTGCAGACAGCTGAGAACAGGCAGCCTTTCCAGAGAGGCACCGAGCCTCACCTATGCTGATGAACAGGGTCTCACTAATTTGGCATCAGACTGTGCCACATAATGGGAAAAGAAGCCAGAGTAATCACGTTTGCTCCTAGGTGACAAAGAGAAGGTCCTTTAATCACCATCATCTGGGCTTTGACCTCCTGTTAATGATCTGGCACCTGGTGGGATGCTGGAAAAGTTCAAAATTTTAAGAGGAACTTCAGCAAAGTAATTGTTGGGGTCTCCACACCACTGAAAAGTGACACAAGAGGAGATTTAAAACAACATCTGAGTAAGTGGAAAAGACGGTATGGTGCCTAGCATTCCTGGGCGCTCCAGAATTTCTGCATTAAGGGAAAAAGGAAAGTAGGATTTTTCCCAAGCACTTGCTGATGACCAGAGACAGACTGAAACAGAGAGGTACTGCTAAAGCTGCCAAAGCTCTCAGGCAACAAAACGATTGCAAAGATGTGCCCACTAGACACTGGAAGCACCCAGGGAGATGGTCCCCCATAGCCTGCTCTGCTTTCCCGCTGGGAAACTGGTGCCGGGATTTACTGGCCACCTCTGCCCCATGCAGGGAAATCTCCTGGCAGCAGCAGCGGGACCAGGCGGGTTGGGATGGAGGATTTACCTCTGCAGCAGGGGAGGGGAAATTGGGGAGAAGGGAAAAGAAGCAACTTGCTGAAGGTCATTCAGCAAACCTGGGACAGGAGGAGGACCTTGCATCCCGGCTGCTGGCCTGTGCTCGTCCCCAAGCCCTGGGGATTTCCGTGCGCTCACGGTAAGACGACAGGAACAAAAACAAGAGCTGAAAAAGCAATAAAGCCCTAATCCTCACAATCCTTGCCTTCTTTCCCTGAAAGCCCATTGCTTCTGCAAGGGCCCTGCGGCATCGCAGCAGGATGCCTTGTACCTACCGACTGCATTGCAGAGCACACATGCAGGCAAATTAAATCGCTGTTGTGCTGGCATTTCTTAATCTTAAGCCTTTTGTTTATCTACCTTATTTCCAGAAGTTTATTTGGGTTTAGGAACATCTCTTACATTTCAGCAAAAGAAAAAAAAAGTAGTGAGGATTCTCTGGTTTCGATCTCATTCCTACCTATGAGTACGAAAGCACCTCTGCACCCTGGAGAATGGTTTTCCTGTGGGAAAAGAAACTGGTGCCCAGCACAGCCCAGTCTGAAACAAAGCAGGAAAATAATCTCAGTGATTGCACAGATGAACAGCAGAGCCACGTGAGTCCTTCATGGGAGTGAACACCCACCATCGCTGCCGTCCCGTGGAGCTGAGAAGCCAGCAGGATTGAGACTGGGGCAAAGTCCAGCTGGGAACTTAAGCCCTATGAGAGGGAAAGGGCTGAAAGGAGCCTTTTCTGACCCATTTATATGTAGTTAGTCTGCTCAGGGGAAGGTCTTCGGTGACAACCGCCATGTGAAGAGGCTTCACTATCACCTTCAGATGGATTTAGCCCATGCCCAGGGCCTGGGACACTGCAGTGAAGCCGCTGGAGGGGAAAGACATCATCACTTTTACCACCCATCCTGGTGCCTTCACTGGACAGAGAGGGACTACGCAACATCCAGATTTCCCCCAAAATCCTAGGAACCTCCCCAAAACCACTAGCAGGCTTGCTGGGATGGCAGCCAGCAACTAAATCTGCAGCAAGGTTAGGATGCCAGCCCAGAGATTGATTCATCAGGCGAGTAACTCCCAGGCACAGCGCGCGGTCCCCAAGGATGGCTCGCTGCCCTGTGCCGCCACCGAGCAACTCCCACGCTGGTATTTCAGCCTTTCGTGGGATTTCATTAAGGGTTATTAGCAGCTCCGTAATCGCCACCAGAGCAGGGTTTCATGTTCTGCTTAATGAAGTGTCAGTGCTTCTGAGGAGAAGATACGTGTTTTAATGATGGTTTAAGGCTGCGGTGGAAGCACGCAGGCGGGGGGAGAGAGGTGGACGGTTTGGAAACAGGCAAGAGCACTGCCTGGCACCAACTGCCCCAAAACCTCGTTGCATCCAGGCATAGGGATCCACCACCGGGACTCAGTCAAACAACAGGGATGCGGGAGATGTAATTTAACAGGAAAATTCACTTTTTTGGTGCCTTGCTCCACCTAGTGCCAAGAGTGAGGCTCGAAGGGGACACGGGTGTTGGTGGTCACCTTTTGAGAACCTGCCCCTGGGGAAGCCACCTCGTCCCATAGACCTTCTCCTCCAGCACTGTGCCCCCCTGCTCTCCGTGGGGAGCAGCCCTGGCTTGTCCCAGCCTCTGGGGAGGAATGACCCTGCTCCCAGCCCCACAGGATGAATAATAAACCAAAAATAGGCCTAGATGTGCCAGTTCTACATCGCCAGCACAGGGGATCAGCAGCCGTGGAGGACAAGTCAACAAGACACAGGGTGGCTTGGGGATGCAGCAGCCTCCTCCAGAGAGCCCCGTGCACCCCAGTTCAGGGCCAGTACCTGCATCCCCATGCCAAGGGATGCCCCAGGTACCTCTGCCCCTACCCCTGCTCATTGGGTTTGATCTCCCATGGATGCAGCCCCCCGTCACTGAGGGCTGCAGGATTTTTAGGCCACCCTGTAATCAGCCATGGGGTCCCCCACATCCGAGTGGGGCTGGGAGCTGCAGGAAGACCCCATCCCCCTTGGGGTGCCCATTTTCACTTGTGACTTCAGCTGAAGAGCTGCAAAACTTCTACTTTATTACTTCTAATTGAATGCCAGAAGATAAAAAAGTCTCCTTTGCATCCCTACCTGTGGGATGGCGTAGGCATCACCTTCCCCATCACAGCACATCCCCCAAAAAATATGAGCTCAAAAAACATGAGCTCTGACGGCAAGATGCAGGGGTGCTCCATGGTCCGGCCCCTGTCTGGCACCCAGCACGCATGGGTGGGGATGGGAACCCCCCCACAGCACCACATATTTCCTGCAAGCAGCTTGCTGGTAGAAGGCAGGCAGAGCTTTGCTCTTGACCTGGTCCCCACACTGGCAGCCAGACTGGTTGAACTGGGCCCAGGCAGGCATCCTGCTGCCCCAGGGCTGGCTGGGGCAGGTCACTGGGGGACGGCGCTGAGCGCTGGTGTCCTGCCCAACTAAAAAGCGGTGGTGACAAAGAGAGAAGGGGGGGATGCATCTGCCTAGTCAAGAGCATCAGTGGCCACAAGATGACTATTCTGGGATAGAAATGGAGCAGCAAAGGGAGGGGGAAGGAGAGAAAAAGGATGCAAGGAGCTAGAAAAGAGAGTGGGTCAGCTGCAGCTGAGGGTCTTGTAGCCGGAGCTGGGGGGAAAGGAAAAGAGAGAGGCCAAGCTGAGCCCCAGAGGGGCAGCAAACCTTGTCCCACCTTAGGTGGGCTCTACCTGACCAGGTAGAAGCAGAGAAAGCCCCCGGGGCAGAGTGGTGGCACTCGGCTGCAAGGACTGGGGGACCACCTGAGGCAGGGGGGTACGGGGACCACGACAGGTCCAGGGCCGTGCCACCCAGCTCCGGGCCATGCCCCCAGTCAGGGTGGGGGACGGAGGGGTGCCGAGGTCCGTGGCTGGTGGCGGGTGAGGTGTGAGCGGTGGCTGAAGCCCTTGGTGCAGAGCGGGCAGTAGAAGAGCCGCTGGCCGGTGTGCAGGCGCTGGTGGATGGCTAGCTCGGAGCGCTGGATGAAGGCTTTGCCGCAGCTGGCGCAGGGGAAGGGACGTTGGCCCAGGCAGGCTCAGCGATGCTTGGCCAGGTTGGAGCTGTCGCTGAAGTGGCACCTGCACTCGGGGCCGTCGTAGGGCTGCTCGCCCGTGTGCCGGCGCTGGTGCACGGTGAGGTCGGAGCGTTGCAGGAACCGCCGGCCACAGTCCCCGCGCTGGTGCGGCCGCTCGCTCGAGTGATGCGCCGGCGCCTGCTCAGGGCTGGGCGCTGCGTGAAGCCTTTGCCGCGCTCGGCACACAGGCAGTACCGGCAGCTCCCAGCAGGCAGAGGGGAAACCACAGCCACCGGCTGCTTGCGAGCCTGTGGGCATCTCGGCCAGGCAGCCCCAGCGGCTGCCGTGCCGTCCGCAAGCCACGCAGGAGCCCTGGGGCTGGGAACCCTCAGTGGTCCCTGGGTGCTTGGCCAGGCTGGTGCTGAGGCGGACATGGCACTCACAGGGCGTTCTCTGCTGGGGGACAACGGGGGACACCGGCCCCACACACCTCCCGCAAGCCGGGCAGTCACCCAGGCTCCCCACGGCCGGGGCTGGGGGGCCAGCTCTGCCCATGGCAGGAGAGGTCTGGCAGCCTCCGCACCAAGCAGGGAGGCCTGTGGCAAGGCAGAGAGTTCTTCAGCATCCAGGCAGCCGTGGGGTGTCTCCTCCAGGACCCCGACAGCTTGGGGGGGGCCATCACCCTGCCTGCTGCAGCCCTCCTTGCGCCCAGCCCGGAGGCCTCAGCCCAGCTCCTCCACCCAGGGTTTCGTAGGGGCTGGGATGTCTCTGGCTGTCCTGACGGCCTCCCCACGACCCCCACGAACCGGGGGCGGGGGGGGTATCCTGCTGAGGGGCTCCCCAGTGCTGGCAAGCCCAGGCTGGGTCCTGCTCCAAGCCCTGGGGTCATTTCCCCTGGGCAGCCCTGAGAAGATGCCCCATCACCCGCCATCGCTGCGCTGCCGACCCGAGGAGGCATCTCTTCTGCCACCGTCCCAGTCCCGCTGCCCGCTGGAACAGAGAGAGACACACGGCTCGGGGGAAGGAGGGACAAGAGGAAATCCACGGCAGCCTGCTGCCATGTCCAGGGGTCCCTGCTCCGCCAGCCCTTACCTCTGCCTCTGGGGCCCTTTGCAGCCCTCCAGCATCGCCAGACTCTTCCTTCCTGCTTCTGCTCCTTCATCAGCTCCTGCAGCATCTTCTTCACCTGGGTCTGGCAGGGTTTGCAGGGTGGCCTTCAGCTGCTCCCAGAGATGGCCCCAGGCATGAGGGGGTTGTTGCCCGACCATGCAGTGGCTCCTGGTGCCCCCAGGGAGGCTCCGTGTCTGCATCTGCAAAGCAACGGAGGGGATGATGATGGGAGAGAGATGCTAACGCAGAGCTTCTGCCGCTCCCCAGGCGGGTCACCCCTCCACGGGGCTGTCACCTCCCTGTCCCCAGCCACCGGCACCTCTGAGACCACCGGGCTCAGAGTACACCAGTGACAACGGGACCGTGCACAAGGCAATGACAGCAAACAGAGAAAGGTCTTCATAGAATCACTAAGGTTGGAAAAGACCTCTAAGATGAAGTCCAACCGTCAACCCACCACCACCCATGCCTCCATGTCATGAAGTGCCACGTCTACATGTTTTTGAACACCAAATTTTGGTCAAAACCAGTTTTGAACAGCAGTTTTGCCTTGCTGATCCTCACTGCGGAAGGGACACACGACACGCGCTGGGACACCTCTGCGGTGGCTGGACGGACCTGGCCCAGCCAGATGGGGGGTCGTGGTGACAAGGAGGGGGTTTTACACCCCAGCCCTGCCCCAAGGCCCAGGAAGGGATGTGACAGTCACCACCATGGTCTGAAAGCACAGAGCCACACCAGCGCCCTTTGCTCAAGGGGCTCTGGCCGGAGGGGCAGGGCTGTGGGGCCGAAGCCCGGCCGGTGCCACCCCGTGGGGTCCTCACCCAGGGGGGTGACGGGCTCGTGGCTGTCCCGCGGCGCTGCAGGGCTTGCGGGGCCCCGCTCCTCGCCTCCCTGTGCCTGCGAGGGAAGGCACTGCGATTCAAACCAGCGCATCCCGCAGCAGGCTGCTGCGCCCTGACCCACGCCAGGCCCTGCGTGTCCAACCGTCACCCAACACCCCCACGCCTCCTAAACCATGGCCCCAGGTGCCACGTTTTTGAACCCCCCAAGGGGTTCAAACTCCCCCACCACTCCGGGCAGCCTGTTCCAACGCCTGACCGCTCTGTCAGTACAGAAATTGTTCCGAATATCTAACGTAAGCCCTGCCCCAGGCCTGGTCCTGCCTCCCACCCGCCGCCCCACGTGTGTGCTCGCTTGCACACGCGTGCGCCAGCACCCGCCACGCCTGCACACCACCCCCCACGAACACAGACCCACCCAGGCCCTCCCACCCAGCCACCCGCACACGCGTGTACATGCAAACGCTTCACGTGCGAATGTGCATGCCCAAACACCTGCGTCCCAGAGAACACGTGGGGCTCTGCACCCACGCCTGCACACGCACGTGCTGCTCGTGCGAACGTGCAGGCCTTCGTGCTGGCAGACGCACACATCAACGTGCACGCACGCGGCCACACGCACACGCCTGCAGGCACACACGTGCCTTCACACTCGTGTCTGAAAACACACGTGCCTTCACACACACGCCTGCACACACGAGCACACCCTCACACCTGCGCACCCACGGACGCGTGCATTCCCACCCATGTGCACGGACACCTGCACGCCTGCACAGACAGACACACAGACACGCACACACTCGCTCAGATACACAGACAGTCAGACACACACAGAGACAGACACACAGACACACACACGTACAGTCACGCCCGCTCCGGGCCGGGCTGGGCGGTGGCGTCTCCGCCGGGAGGGCGTGGCCTCTAGCGTGGGCGTGGCTACCTCTCGGGGGCGTGGCTACCTCTCGGGGGCGGGACCACCTCTCGGGGGCGGGGCCACCTCTCGGGGGCGGGGCCACCTCTCGGGGGCGGGGCCACCTCTCGGGGGCGGGGCCACCTCTCGGGGGCGGGGCCACCTCTCGGGGGCGGGGCCCGCGGGCGCCGCGCGCTGACTCGGTGTCCGGGCGCCGCCGCCGCTGCCGTTTCCGAGCGCGCACCGCGGGCGGGGGCCGCCCCCCCCCCCCCCGTCCCGTCCCGTCCCGTCCCGTCCCCCCCGCCATGGCCGGTCGCGGCGCCTTCCCGCTCAGCCCGCTGCCCCCCACCGCCGCCCCGCCGCCCCCGGGGCCCGGCCCCGCCATCCTGCGGGGGCCCAGCCCGGCTCCCAACGCCGCCGCCGCCGCCCCGGGCTACCGCCCCATGGGCCCGGCCGCCGCGCAGTACCAGGTGAGGCGGCCTCGGGGGTGGGGGGGTGCGGCGTGAGGGGCGCTGTGAGGGGCGGGGGGTGGCGGGGCTCCCCCCCGGACCGCCGGCGAGCGGAGGGCGCCGCGCCGGCCGTTGGGGCCTTCCCCGGGCCTCGGGCAGGGCCCGCGGCGCGCCGGGGCAGCGGCTCGGGGCCTCCGCCCGCTGCCGGGGTCACCCGGGGGGGGGGTCCCTCACCCCGGAGCCCAGCCCGCGCCGGCACCCCCGCCTCAAATCCCGAGTAACGCTATTTTCCTGCCGGTTTTAGTCAGGACACCTCCCCGCGCTCCGGCTTCCCACCCGCTCCACAGGCCAAGGTAACGGCGGCGCCGCCGAGCGCGGCCCCTCCGCGGCGAAGGCCGGCGCCCGCCGGGCCTGACCCGGTACCCGTGCGGTGCCGCCGGGGCCCCCGGGCGGAGGAGGCGTGAGCGTGTGCCCGGCTCCGCAGCCATTTCCCGCAGCGCGGAGCTGCCCGCAAACCTGTTTATCTGCGTCTCCGGCAGAGGTGGAGGTAACCGTGGGGCGCCGCGGGTGGATGGCTCCTGGGAGGAGCTCGGGAGGTGGCTCAGCGGTGGGCGAGGAGAGCAGGCGCTTGCTAATATTGGGGGAAAGTAAATCTAAACAGGGAGCAGCCCTCAAAAAGCAACAGAAATCCCCCATTTCTCTTCTAAGAAGTATATTCTGACCTACACCCAAGTTTCCGCCTCCCCAGTGCCCCAGCAGCTAGGCGCACGGTGATTATTTTGCTTATGAGGTTTCTGGTGTGAAGCGCGATCTTCCAGACGGGCTTGAAATGGAGGAGCCCAGTTGTGCAACACGTTCTCATCCGCCGCCGATCGCCTCCTGCAGAGCTGCCGCCTTATTTGCATGAATTAAAACTTGAGAAATAAATCAAGCCGAGGGAATTTCCAGCTCGTAAGCTTCATTAATACAAAATGGGGAAACAACTTCCCCTTGTAACCCTAAAAATGCTGAAAAGCCCGGCACTGAAAACTGAGATGGCGCAGCCGAGGCCGATCTGAGCGTGAATCGACGGTAGCTCGACTCAGAGGCGTTTCAGGCTGAGCGGGCGCTCGATCGTTCGCCCTGACCTTCCGTGTGGCAGGTTGCAAAATCCAGCCGAGAAGCTGGAGCCTGACGGGAGCAGCCACAAGCCGCTCGCTGCTGTGGGTAAACAGGCTAACATATGCTTGCTTTCCCCCCCCCGTTGCTGGCCGTAATGCCGTGATGGTAGCAGGTGTCGGGAGCGCGCGGCTGGCGCAGGGTGATGTACACCGAGGGTACATCACCGCGGTATCTGGCACCGGCAAGCCAGTGCGGGAGTTGGCTGGGTCGGCGGGGTTGGTCGAGCCGGGGGGCTGGCGGTGAGCGCTGTGCCTTGCGTCTGGCTGCGAGCTGCGTCTGGCTGGCGACTCGCTGGCAGGGCTGCCTGCGTGTGGGATGGAGAGCGGGTATGATCCAGAGGGTCTGCCCTTTGTTTTGCAATTCCCAGGCTGAGGAAAGCAGCCCGTCCCCTCCCAGTGGCCATCCCTGCTGTACCTGGAGGACTTGTCTGCTCCGTTAGGCCCTGGCTTAATGAAGAACATTATCTGGGCACTAGGAGACACAACAGCCCTCATCCATGCCAGCAAGTGCTTAGGGGCTCTTTAATCACTGAAATATTAAACATATGCTTGTCCTTTTGACACCCTTCCACGTCTGCTGGTTATTTACTGCTGGCTCAAGCAGGGAATTCAAGACGACAGTTGCCTTTGGGAATCCCTTTTGGGACCGATTTGACACCCTTGTGGGAGCTGGTATTTCCAGAGCAGCCGGGCAGTGGTGCAGTGCTCAGAGCAGGAAGGAGAGGGTTTTTTGCAGGAGGAGGATGATCAGCTGAGCTATCAGACTGCTTGGTGGTGGTGGGGTCTATGGGCAGACCCTGTGCTGGTGGCAGCACAGATGCCGAGGCTGAGTCCCAGCCCCCAGCATCCCGGTTATGCTGGCTGGTGTAAACTCAGTGAGAAGGAACCTTTCTTCTGTTTATTCAGGTGCTAGTTTTGGCCTTAGGAGAGTTTTTCCTGAGTTATCAGATTGACACTGTGGCAGGGAATGGGCTTGGCTCTGTGTGGTGGAGTTGGGACTGGGCAGAGCAGTGCCCCGGCCTCAGAGTTACCCCATGCTGATGCTTCACTGGTGCACAGAGGTGGCAAAAAGCAGCGTTCCTTAGGTGCCCTGTTAAAAGGGTTTCATTGGCACTTGCTGGCAGGAAGGAGCCTGGATTCCGTGGGACAGGAGGACTGCTGCAGTCCAAGCAACTCCTAACCCTGAAAGCAGCTGCGGCTCAGCGATCCTTTCCCTGGGCAGGCAGCAGTGTGAAGGAAAACAGGCATGCTTCGTGGAGAAACCCAGGCAGGCAGCTGGGATGGAGGAGCCGGAGAAGTGTGGGTTGCTGGTATGGAGCCAGGAGAAAGATGGGGTGGCCTGGACACGTTGGAGAGGGTGTAGTGCAGCATGGGAGAGATCCTTCCAATCTTCTTTGGGAGCCAGGAAAACAGTGTTCCTGCTCCTCAGGCGATAGGGATTGGCTTGAAGGGGGCCTGGGGACAACAGCCAGGGCTTGAGCTGTACCAGACAGCTGCCCAGAAAGCTGTGATGCTGCTTGGGCTGGGTGACTCCACCCTTCCCAAGGGAGATGGTTTCCAAGGCAGGTTTCATCATAGACTGAGCCTCGAGTTAGTTTAAGTGATGATACAAAGCAGATGAACGCTGTCCTCTTGGATCAAGAGGGAGGAAGGCAACAACAGAGACCACAGGACCCTTTGTTTCTCCTGGAGAAACGTGACAGTGAAGTTTTGCTAGGTGGAAAACATCTCCAGACCTTGCTGTTGAAGGCCCTCCCTCCACCTTCCTCCGTAGGACCTTCTCAGGAGCTCTCAGCGCCATTCTCTGGGCAGTTTAGCACTGCAGCAGCACCAAAGGCAGTGTTTTATACCAGGCACCTACCTCCGCTCTTCCTGTGCGTGCCTCCACCGCTGCATTAGAGGCTGCCAGAATTTCTCTTTCAAGTGGGAACCCAACACCTTTGTTCCTTGTTCCTGCTTGCGTTAACACCCATGTTATTATTTGAATCCCTGCGACCTTTCCTTTCTCTGACCTGTAACATCTGCAGCTTCGGATGTGAGGCCGCAGATGGGCAGGCTTGTCTGGACCCAGACATCTCTGCTGTTGCTTGAAACATTGCCAGCACATGTCCTGAATCTGCTCACTGTCTTTGCCTGTTGCTTTGCCCTTCTCCCTTTAATTTACTACTTCCTTGTCTATGGTTTTTAGCCGAGAAGCAATCTGACTCCTGGAGCTCCTCCTGTATCAAAATACACCAAGTCTTCCAAGCATGACAAGTTGCGTTGGGGCAGTTTGGGGGCTTGCTGGGAGCAGGGTGCTGCTCAAAAGCTTGCAGTATGCAATGGCATCTTGGTAACACCACCACCTCCCGGATAAAGATCTCTGCCAGCACAAAGCCAGGCTCTTCCTGGCACCCTCCCAAGAGGGATTTGCTCACAGATAAGAGTGAACAAAGAAAGGAAAAGCACCATTCTGGGGTGTGTTGGGGGTGACTTGGTTGGTCCCAATCCATACAAAGCCCCGGGTTGAGCGGTGGCTTTAGGCAGCCAAGCTCTCCTTGAGACCAGCCTGGCGTGGAATTTAAATCCCATCTGAACAGGGTTTGCTTCTGCATCTGCCCTAACGGGAAGTGCTGCCATCCAGGCTTGTGGACTTGCAGGAAAAGCTGTCGTCGCCTGGCATCTGTCCAGGGCTCTGCTCCCAAAGCCCCAGGCGAGGATGCATGTGGGCTCTTGCTCCCTGACTGTTAGTATGTACAAAGTTGGATCACGCCTTTCTGGACAGAGCGAAACGGGACATGCGTTGGGAAGGGCCTTTCCCCCCTCATTGGGAGCTGCAGGAAAAGAGCTGCGGTCTTAGAAGGAGGATGAAGAGGCTCTCAAGCTGTTTTCTGAAATGCTGCTTTTCTTCAAGCTCGCTCTCCAGCCTGGCCACTTGCAGATCCATCCTGCAATTTATTGCTCCCCTTGTTTCTCCCTTCTGCTACCAGCCTCCAATTTCTGGCCTGCCCTTCCTCAAGAAGGGGCCTTTGGCAGGCGGAGAGGCTCCTGTCATGCCAACGAACGTCCATCGGGAAGCCTTCCAGCCTCACGTTGGATTCAAGTGAAGCTGACTCTCAACAGAGCTCCCCAAACGCAAGCGGCCTGTGCATTGACCTGGGATGAACCGCTAAACCGCAGCCAGCCCCGTTCGTTCCTTCAGCTTTGGCAGGGAACAGAAACAAGCTGTTTTCTGTCCTGTTTCCAAACGGCTCCGCTCGCTCTCTGCAGGGAAGGCTGGAGGCAGTCCAGCTCGTTCCTCAGAGCTGAGCTTGCAAGATTTGCCCTTTGTCTGCCCCACTGGCAGGGGAGGACGAGGCAGAACCCGGAGGCGATGGGGCAGGAGTGCTGCCCTGGGTGAAGCGTGGATGGAGGGACAAGGGGTTCTGTTAGCCAGAGAGGAGCTAAGGAAGGTCTCCTTGGTTTGAGCCAGTCTAAAACAATTTCCTGAATTTAAGCCCCCTTGCATCGTGCTAATTTTCAGGGCTTCCGAAAGGGGCTGGAGGCTGGCGTCAGCCTGCCAGGGCTGAAATGCTGCTTCGTGGCTTAGCTGGAGATTTAAGGCTGCGCCATGCTTGCGTGAGTTGAGCCTTAGGAGCCTGCAGCCTTCGGGGAGCTGAGGCTCCCCCAGACACGGATGCGGTCACTGATTGAACACAAGGCAGAGGCTGGTCCTGCTTTGCCAAGAGGCTAATCCGTTAGCAATTTGCAAATTTTGATGGTAAACTGAGGGGAAGAAAACATCCATGTGCAGGGTTCTGCCTTCCCTTTTTTTGCTTGTCCAAGTGATCAGATGCGGGTCCCTGGTGGGCTGGAGCTCACTCCCCTGGCAGCTTAACTGTGGCTGATGGTTCTCAGATGTTTGTGGTGCTCATGTTAAAGTCTTAAGTGTGACGGATTTGTTCATCCTTGTGCTGAATCTCTCCCTGCTGACAGAGGTGTCTCCTCTTCGTGTAACTGAACAATCTCTGGCCCTCTGAAGAGCAGATGGATGTGCGAGAGACCTTGCATAAGATGTTATCACTCACGTGGAGCTGTCAAAGACCCTCTCAACCATCTCAGCCAGCCTCCAAATCTCACCTTTCAGGGATAGATCAGAAATGTGACCCATGGAGTGGCAGAGGGAGGCAGGAGAGACCTCGGGGCCTGCTGGTGGTGAGAGCTGCCCTGGCCAAAGGATGGGAGCTGGTCGTGGCCACGTCACCTCTTAGTCCAAGCGAGCTACTGAGTGCATTCCCCCATCCGCAAGCTTTGGGAAGGGGTCGTGGTGGTGTATGTTGTCACATAGGGAACCTGCCTGACCTCAGACCGGTTTCCCCATGGCACTGACCACAGTCTCCTACGTGGGCTTGAGAAACACCCAGGGGCAAGGCTTTCCTTGAAAGCCATCTGTCTTCTCCATGCTTCTGGTGGCTCTAGGGAGCTGCAGGTGACTGCATGCAGCCTTGGCGCTATGCAACTTTTACTGGGGCTCACAAACTTCTGATGAAAAGTTTCACAGCCTCTTCTGATGGCACAGCCCTCCTGTGAACACTGCGCTGGCAAACAGTATTTACCCACTGCCTGTGTTTCTTAATTTTGCAAAGGGTGTAGTTCTCGGTGCTGCCTCTCCTCCCAGACCTGCCACGGAGGATTTCTTGATAAATCTGGAGAAACTGGGTTCTTGCCTCATGACTTTTGGCAAAAGAGGAGGTGCTGCTGGCCACGGTCAGCTCTTGGCGATGCTGGTGCCATCCCAGTTGTCATGAGGAGTTGTGCAAATGTGGCTGATCAAAAGGAGAGGAACATCTGGGGGCTGTTAGGAGGAAGAAACCGGCTCCTACCTTGTAGTAAGGGCAGTAAGTAAGGTGGGTCTAGGCTCTGGAGGTGCTGCTTCAAAGGAAGGCTGAGCAAAGGTGGAGACAGCATTTGGTTGTGTAACGGGCTCTGCCCATGCTTCGTGTGCCTGTTTTTTAACTTCCACGTGCGGTGCTAATCCTGTGGCTTCCTGCTGCTTGACTTCCCGGCTGCAATACGCTTCTCAATGCAGCGGTTGGTATATTTTTGGGATGTCCTGCTTGCAGGGGCTCTGGAGTAAGAGCAAGTCAAGCTCTTGGTTTTGTGTTTACCAGTTCTTCAGGGAGGAGGTGAGTGGGTTTTGGCTCTGCTGCTGTCAAACCAACCTCCCTGCTGCAGCTCTGAGCCTGCCCATAAAAGCTGCAGAAGACAGGCAGGCTGCCGGCAGTGGTCTTGTGGAGCACTCCTGCGCCCGGGGTTTGTGCTGAAAATGATGCCTGAATGCAGGTAACCTCGTCAACCCTCGTGGTGTTGCCATGCTAGGCTCACTTGGAATAACGAGGTGGCTTCATTAGCTCTCTTCCATGGCATGGCTGTGTGCCCCAGCAGGGCGGTGGGAGGGGAGTTGTGGGGGATGTCCTGGCATGTTGAGGAGCCTGCAGCAGGGGAGAAATACGGCTCTGCTGGCTTGGTGGCTCTCCCAGCCTCGCATCTTGGCAGTGGGGAGCTTGAGGATCAAAGGATCCTGGGAAGCTGTTGGCTCGGACTGCTGGTGAAGCAGGCTGGAGCATGTAGGGACGGCTGACGGGTTGTGGGGTGCTGTGACCATTTGTCAGGGGCCCCAGAGGGATGCATGGGGTGTAGACCTGGTGGCACCTGTGAGGCAGCAGTGCAGGTGCTGGCTTGCCATCTGCTCTGCTCCAGGGAGGGGCTGCAAGTGCTGCCCTGGGTTGGGATCCCTTGCAGGAATGGTTAAGTATCATGTCATGACTCATAAATGTCCTTTCTGGGTCCCTGGAGGACGGACAGTGGCAGGAGCTAGCGGTGAGGGGTGAACTCTTGCCTCCATCCCCTGCGCCCAGGAGCTCGGCTTCCTTCCTGCCAGCCGGCCTCGTGACCAGTGCCGTTAGGAAGTGGGATTGCCCCGCTCCCCTCCTGGGCATTGTCTGCCAGCACTGGCGCTTTCTGGAGAGGAACCCACGGCACAACCCACACCGCAGCCCCTGATGTCCCCTGAAGGCAATGACCCTCATGATGGGCTCTCGCGCAGCTCCAGGTCTGATGTCTCCTGCTCTGTGGCGGTGGCTCAGGGCCACATGCGGCTTCGGCTCCGTGCCGGCTGGCAGGCTGGGCTTCCCCTGCGGTCAGCGGCTTCTGCCTGTCCTGTTCTGCTTTCCCATCTCTCTTCCTGCAAGGAAGGACGCAGCTCCTGATGTCCTTCCCTCCTCCCTGCCCTGTCCCTCGCCTGCACCTCGGAGCAGAGAATGGCCTCCAAAATCTCTCCCAGGGAAGAAGCAAGACGACGAATGGCATCCGCTGGTCCCCGGCAAAGGTCAGGCTCCCTCACAGGGCAGTGTTTAACACACACTATTCCTCTCTTCTCTTCCCCGCTAGCGCGCCGGGATGCCGCCGGGCAGCCGGATGCCCATGGCAGGGCTGCAAGTGGGACCACCAGGAGCCCCCCCTTATGGAACAGCGTCCCCGATGAGACCCGGCCTGCCACAGTCGATGATGGACCCCTTCAGGAAGCGCCTGCTGACCCCCCAGGCACAGCCGCCACTGGCCACCCAGAGGAGAGGGTAAGGGGTTGGCACCGTCCCGCTCCGGGACAGACACCTGCGCCAGGCTGGAGGGGGTTGGTTTGACCCACTGGGTCCCAGTTGCACTTCACTGCAGAAACCCACAGCTCCGTGCCCCACTGCAGAGGGGAGAGCTGCCCGCAGTGGGGCAAGAGCTGGCACGGCTTGCCTGCAGCCTCTCCCCAGCTAGCACCGCTGGCACTGGGAAACCTGCCAGAGCTCGAGGCTGGCATGTTTTGCAATGATGGAGGGGCGGGAGTGGGGGCAGAGATCACTCAGCTTGTAGCTTCCCCATGCTCTGATCTCCACGCCAGTAATTGAAAAGCTTCGCTGCATGTGTTTGTGCTTGCCAGAGGCCCCAGCACCGCCTCCTCGGGGTCTTTCCCCTTCTCACAGGGGTTCGTGCTGGCTCTGGCAGGCACAGACATGGGTGGAAACAGGCGATGGGGGTGGCAGGTTGCAGAGACGCTCCTCGGAGCTGCGGTCTCAGCAGGAGTGTTCATTGGGGCTGGTCTCAGCAGGCTGCAGGCAAGGCTCTGCCAGCCGCTCCTCACTTGTTCACAATGCTGCTAATCCCTTTGATCTGTTTTCCATGAGGGCTTCTTGATTACTGGAGGCTGTTTCTCAGGGCAGGGTCCCTTGGTCCTAATGGATACTCGGGCCCCATTCCCTGCCCCGGCTGTGTGGCAGGGCTGGTGGCTGACAGCTTGGTTAGCTCCATAATCCCTCCGCAGGGAGTCACAGACTCTGCAGAGCGCCTGCGCATCCCTTTGGAGCTCCAGGGCAAGCTGCGGATTAAGGACAAGGGGCAGCTTGCAAGGACGTCAGCAGCCAGATAAGGCTGCGGCTCCATTCCCAGGGGCTGGCTGTGTGGGATCAGCCATGCTCAGCTGGTCGAGCATCCTCGCTGTCAGCCGGCTGCGGATCAGGGGATCAGCACCTGCCAGCTGCTGATGAGGTGGCTAAACCCTGCAGGGCAGGATGCATCTGATGCAGCAAGAAGAGCTCAGGGAAGCACTCTGACCCCGCTCCTAGCTAGGGCTGCCCTCCCGACCTGTCCTCCTGCACGAACAGCCGTGGGGCAGCCGGCCTACCTCGGAAACCTCATGATGGCAGCACGAAAGCCCACGTGTGCTGCCCTGCTGCTTCACATGCTGCCAAGGGAAAGGGACTTCCCTTTGCCTGCTGGACTCTGCCCCATGTCTTGCTCACATGTGCAGAAGAACAGGAGGAGAGCCTGCATATCCAGGCGTTGAGCGTGAATTTAACGGGGTGTCAGGGTGGGCTCAGGCTGATGGGGCTGAGAGCCTGCAGCATGTGGGATGGGAGGAGAGCTCAGGGCCCTGTGGTCTGACAGCGTAAAGCTTGAACAGGGCTAAAATGGCTCTGAGCAAGGCTGCAGCCGTGCTGTGGCTCTAGAGGCCGCCCTGCCATGGCAAGGCTGATTTGTTTTAAGCTGTTTTTAAGCTCCTGGAACTGGGCTTCGGTTTGTAGCATTGAGAGAATGTGACAGCTGTTTCCAGAGAGGAAACTGGAACACTGTCCTGCAGACGGGAGCATGCCTGCAGCTGCAGCTTTGCCTTATACCTCCTTCTCCTTGCTCCTGCCCTGCAGTACCTGTAGCAAGCAGCAGCAAAGCAAACTGAAACCAGGGACTGGATCTCCTTCCCTGATGATACGCTGCAGACCTCCAACACCTTCCCCCCTGGAGTCATCTGGGCCCACAGGGTTATAATTTCTCACTCATTTGCTTTCCAGCAATAATCCAAAAGCCTGCACTCCAGGTGATCTTACAGCCTTTCTTTGCTCCCTGCCCTGCAAGTCCGAAGTCCCTGACACACACAGCAGCCCCGAAAGCGGACCTGCTCCCCCAGAACTGTTCCTGCAGCAGGAGCCTTGACACCTGGCTCAGGCTGAGCTGTGCACGTGGCACGCAGCTGGCACTGCCGCTGTGACTCCCCTCCCTGGAGCCCGGCCCCATTCCTGGCCTGGATGGGGCCGAAAGAGCCACCAGGCTCCTGGCGTTGTCCCCAGAGATCCGCTGCTGCCCGAGCGTGGGACATGCAGTACCTTCCCACCAGGCACAACAAGCTGTCCTGCAAGAGCTTGCAGTGTAATTTTTTTTTTGTCTTTGCCTGTGTCTGTGGTTTTTGCAGGGTGAAAAGGAGGAAGATGGCTGACAAGGTCCTGCCACAGAGGGTGAGTGCTGCTTCGGTGCGTGGGGAAGGAGCTGAGCTGCTGGAGGGAGGTGGTGCATCCGTGCTGCCTTCCCAGGGCATCTGGGGTGATGCGGTCATCACGAGGAGGAGGATCTTGCTGAGCCGCCTCCTGCCCGCTGGGCATTTCTGCTCAGAAGATTTCTGTCTCTCCCTCTGGGGTGGCAGGAGCGGTTTGGGGTGTGCACAAATTGGACAAGCAGGACTTTGGGCAAGTGAGGAGCAGCGGTGACTTGGGGTGGAGACCCCAGGAGGACCCTAAGCCTCTCCTGGGGGTCCCTCTTAACAATCCCTTACCTGCCTGTGACACTGGGCAGGTTGCTGGGCACCGTGATGGGCTCAAAACTGGGGTCCATGGTACAACTCTGTGATGTGGGAGGAGCTTTGCAGGGCTTGTAGTCTTTGTTTAAAATGAGGAATTGGTGCTTTTGTGCTGGACTTGGCACTTGGTGACTCCTTGGTGAGTCAGCCCAGCACCGGTAGCATTGCTGGGGCTGGCTTCGGGGTCACAACCCCATCCTGGCATGCAAGGGGCTGATTGTTTCTGTTTGACAGATCCGGGAACTGGTCCCAGAATCGCAGGCCTACATGGACCTCCTCGCCTTTGAGCGCAAGCTGGACCAAACCATTGCTCGGAAGAGGATGGAGATTCAGGAGGCCATTAAGAAACCGCTGACGGTGCGTGGCAGCCCTGGCTACCTGGGAGGGCAAGCTGGGTGGAGCGGGGGCACCCGGGGTGGGTGCTGGTGCGGGTGATGCCAGCCACCCTCTCACTCCAAGCATCCCCCCTCTCTGTTTTCCTATTCCACAGCAAAAGCGGAAGCTGAGGATTTACATCTCCAACACTTTCACCCCGGCCAAAGAAGAAGGGGAGGGTGGTGAGCGCGTGGCCTCCTGGGAGCTACGTGTGGAGGGCAAATTGCTGGAGGACGTAAGGATACAGGCAGGGGTGAACTGGTTGCAGCGGCCACGCTGGTGCTCTGTGCTGACAGCTTGGCTGGGGTGGATACGGCGGCCTCTGCTCGCTGGGTGATGGAGGTGGTGTTTGGGCTTGGGGCCCTCTGTGGCTGGTGGTGTCAGGCCAAGCCTCTCCCGCTCTGTTTTACAGCCGAGCAAGCAGAAGAGGAAGTTCTCCTCCTTTTTCAAGAGTCTTGTCATCGAGCTGGACAAAGAGCTGTACGGGCCAGACAACCATCTGGTGGAGGTGAGATTGGAGGCTCCTGGCCACCCTGCAGCGCTGGCTCCGCAGCCCGAGCCGGGTGGGAGAGCTGTTATCCCCAGCGGGCGATGGGAGGTGGTCCCGCTGCTTATCCTGCGGGCACTCGCTCCCCAGCCCAGCACCTGTCCCGCTGCGAGAGGGGGTTGAGCAAGGTGCTTTCGGGTGCCGGGGCTCGGTGCCAAGCCCTCCCTGGGCAACCACGCTGCCGTGCTTTCCAGGCTCAAGTTAGAGCTCTGGTTTCCTCCCTGGTGCTGGCTGGTGGCTGGCATGATGGCTCCCAGCAGCAACTGCTGCCCGTGCGGCCCTTAACCCCCTCATGCCTGCAGGTACGCAGCTAGAGCTGAGAGGTGTGGGGCTGCAGCGAGGACTTGGCCTGCGAGGCAGCTTGGGCAGCTCCAGGCCCCACAGATTTGCAAATACGAGGCCCAACACAGGTGGTGATGCCACAAAAAGGCTCATCCGTGTGTCCCAGCACCATGCGGGGAGAAGGGTCTCCCCTGTTGCCTCCCAGCCCATTGCCTAGCTGGAAGGTCCTTGGGGAGATTACGCACTGCCTGTGAGTGGGATTACACCTTTTTTGGGGTGCTTCTGCCTGGAGCAGGCTTTCCCTGCACCCAGCTCACACTTTTGGCCTTGAGAAATGCTTGTTTCTGTGGCGGTGCCTGCTGCGGTGGGGGTGAATCCCCTTCATGCGTGGGGCGGTTTGTGAGAGCAGCTCTGATGCCCAGCCCCTGCACTGGCTGAGGCAGGATTGATCCTGCATTGACTCCAGGAGCTGTCTGAGCCCTTGATATCAAGTGCTCAGGGCTGTAATTCCCCCAGCCCGTCCAAGCTCCCATCCGCCTCAGGGCTGGAGCACATCAAGCTGCATCTGTTGGACCAGGTGGGCTCTTGCCTGAAGCCCACTGGGGTCAGATTCCCAGATCCGCAGGGGTGGGATCCAGGCTGCCTGCCTCTGCTAGACCCCTGTGCGGAGCCCGAGTGCCGGCTCCCAGCTGCAGACCCCAAAGCCTGTCAGCAGGTGGCTTGTCATGATCCTGGAGTTGACCAGTGTCCCCTTGGTCCCCCACAGTGGCACCGGCTGCCCACAACCCAGGAGACTGATGGCTTCCAAGTGAAGCGTCCCGGCGATGTCAATGTGAAATGCACTCTGCTGCTCATGCTGGATCACCAGGTAGGGGCCGTGCGGGTGCTGGCTGTACCCTGCTGCCCTTCCTCCAGCATGGCTTGTCTGTGCAGGGAGGTCTGGCGGGGGCAAATATGCCAGGGCAGAGCCTTAATATGAGGCTGCCGTGGGGATGGAAAGGAGCACAGAGAGCTCTCAGAGCTCCCAGCTTGCAGCCTGTGGCGACACAAGCGTGTGACACACGGGCAGCGCAGGGGAGCGTGCCCACAGAAGGGGCCCTTCCAAGTGCCAGACCCGCTTCATCCTGCCTGTCCCTGCAGCCACCACAGTACAAACTGGACCCTCGCCTGGCTCGCCTGCTCGGGGTGCACACCCAGACCCGCGCCAGCATCATGCAGGCACTCTGGCTCTACATCAAGCACAACAAGCTGCAGGACAGTCACGAGAAGGAGTACATAAACTGCAACCGCTACTTCCGCCAGGTCAGCCCTTGCCCCACGGCACCAGCATGCTTTGCTGGGAGGAGAGCACTCTTCCCACCTCCAGTAAGGCCAGAAAAAGCATCTTTTCTGGCTCAGAACAGATACTCCAGACTGCCCAGTCTCAGTCTATGCCCCTTCCTTATGGCTCGCATCCATCAGCTTGCCAGGGCTGGGCAAGTCCCCGCCTCCTGCCCGCCCTTTCCATGGCCGGTGTGAAGGATCCCTGCCATGGACAGCAAATGCTCTGCTTTGCCCCTCCAGATCTTTAACTGCATCCGCATGCGCTTCTCTGAGATCCCCATGAAGCTGGCAGGGCTCCTGCAGCACCCAGATCCCATCATCATCAACCACACCATCAGGTAGGGGGGGAGGCCGTGCTGGGCCGCGCTCCCGGGGCTGCTGGAGGGGCACTGCCTCCCCCATGGGGTGCGGGAGGGGAGGGCTGTACCTGCAGGGGCTACCGAGGGCTCCAGCCCAAAGCAGGGCGAGCACAAGTCACCTGGGAGGGGAAGAATCAGCTGGGGGCTGCTCGGGGCAGTCAGTCCCCCAACTGGAGGATTCCCCAGTTGGAGGCTGAAGATGTTCCCCACTAACACCCCGTTTCATCCCAGCGTGGACCCCAATGACCAGAAGAAGACAGCCTGCTACGACATCGATGTGGAGGTGGATGATCCCCTGAAAGCTCAGATGAGCAACTTCCTGGCTTCCACCACCAACCAGCAGGAGATCGCCTCCCTGGACGCCAAGGTGCGGGGATGCAGGGGGACACTTCAAGGCTGCGCCACAGAGCTGGGGGGGAGCTTGGTGTCCTGTTCTGGGAGGGGGACACAGCTGCCTCTCACCCTTGTCATCTCCCTAGATTCATGAGACCATCGAATCCATCAACCAGCTGAAGACGCAGCGTGATTTCATGCTGAGCTTCAGCAACAACCCGCAGGACTTCATCCAGGAATGGATCAAATCCCAGAGGAGGGACCTCAAGGTAAAGCCCTGGGGCTGGGCAGAGTGAGGGGCTGCAGGGGGGGCAGCCCTGGCGCTCACCCCACATCCCCCCCGGCCCGTGTTTTGCTCAGATCATAACGGACGTGATCGGGAACCCTGAGGAGGAACGGCGAGCCGAGTTCTACCAGCAGCCCTGGGCGCAGGAGGCTGTGGGCAGACACATCTTCGCCAAGGTGGGCTCTGTGCTGTGCCGGTGGGGCGTGCAGTGGGTTGGGGTGGCAGCGGGGGGTCCCTGGGGTAGCCCCTCTCTCCCTGCCTGACCGCCCTCATCTCCTGCAGGTCCAGCAGCGTCGGCAGGAACTGGAACAAGTGCTTGGGATCCGCCTCACTTAAGGGGCTGGTGGGGGCTCGGGAGCTCCTTCTCCTGTCCCTGCTGCCTGAGCCTGATGGTACTTTTTACTGGAATCAAATACAGCACTTGCACAAACCCTACGTGCCTGGAGGGATTCGGAGCCACCTGCACCCCTGGGCTCCCCTCAGCCAGGAAGCTCTAGCCACAGGCAGAGCACAGCGGAGGGTCCCCCGGTCCCCGCAAAGTCCCGCTGCGGCCCTTCTGCTGCATTAACGCGTCCTGCTTTTTGAATCGTGCTGTTCGCCTCTTCCCCCTAGCACTGAATGCAGCCCTCGCTCCCCTCCTCTGGCCAAAAGCCCTCCTGGAGTTGCTGCCCAGCAGGGACAAGGTGCCTGTGCCGACTGGGAGGCCCCCGCCAGCCCTCCCCGAGCCCAGCCGTGCGAGGGCAGGCCCGGCCCTGCCCCTCTTCAACCAAAGTTTTGTCATTCCAAACGCCAGCTCCCCTCCCCGCTGGTGCCCAATGTTTTGCACTATTTTTGTGAACAGGTTTTATAAAAAAAAAAGGAAGCATTTTGTACAGTGGGTTTGTATTTGATTAATATATTGAGTTCCTCTTACTGCACTCATTGCCTCAATCTATGCAGTGGTTCGTGGTGGTCTCAGAGCTGGCTCAGCCCCAGCTCTTCTTTTTTATACGTAACCAAGTTTTTTAGTGTTAAGTTTTTGACAATCAGTTAATTATAATTAGCGACTTGTCTTGTGAGCGATGCGAGGTCTCTGGGGGCAGCTCTGCCCCCGGGAGCCTGCGGGCAGTGGGCTCACCGGGGCTGGGAAGTGTGCCGCGCACCAGTCAGCGGGGCAACGCGAGAACTGGAGCCGCTGGGGAGCGAGGGGACCACAGCGCTGGGCTGAGGGGACGGTGCCACCACCTACTGAAGTGCCTTAACCCCGCCGGCCCCCTGCCCCCGCCGGCCCCCTGCCCGCAGGCTCCTCGCGGTGGGGCCGGAGAGCTCTGCCTCTGGGCGGCTGCAGGCAGAGGGGAGGGGGGCGTTTACATATTCCCAGGGTGTGCGGCTCAGGGGTGCCTGCTCTGCCTCTTGTGTAACCATTTTTTGTCTATTTTGGATATTTTCTAATAAAACCAGTTAGCAGCAGCTCTGTGTGTGTGTGTGCTGGCGTCCTGCAGCCCCCCTTCCCCAAGTCAGCGCACAGGTGTGGCCATAGCAGCACTTTATTAGAGGCAGCGCAGCCCCAGCCTCACCGTTACTTCCACAGCTTCTTGATGGACATGTTCTTCTCGCTGTCCTTCTGCATCACCTGGGCAGGGAGGAGGAGACAGTTGGTTCCAGACAGGCAGATCCCCTCCTACTCCCCCCATCTGGGTGCTAATAATCCCCCAAAAACCACCCCCCATGACCAAGCTTCAGCCCTGCACAGGGAAGGCACTGTGGCCTCCATCTCACAGCCCTGGGAGAGGTGTCCATGACCTCCCTGGCCTCTTCCATGTCACACACAGCCAAGAAGGCCAACAGTATCCTGGGCTGCATTCAAAGGAGTGTAGCCAGCAGGTCAAGGGAGGTTGTCCTCCTTCTCTACTCCACCCTAGTGAGGCCACATCTGCAGGTCTGGGTCCAGTTCCCAGCCGCCCAGTTCAATAAAGCCAGGGAACTACTGGAGAGAGGCCAGCAGAGAGCTACCAAGATGCTCAGGGACTGGAGCGTCTCCCTTATGAGGAAAGGCTGAGAGACCTGGGTCTGTTCAGCCTGGAGAAGAGAAGGCTGAGGGGGGATCTCATCCATGCTTATAAATATCTGAAGGGCGGGTGTCAGGGGGATGGGGCCGGGCTCTTTTCAGCGGTGCCCAACGCCAGGCCAAGGGGCCACGGGCACAAGCTGGAACACGGGAAGTTCCCCCTGAACATGAGGACAAACCCCTTCCCTGTGCGGGTGCCAGAGCAGGGGCACAGGCTGCCCAGAGAGGCTGTGGGGTCCCTTCCCTGGGGACATTCACCCCCCGCCTGGACACGGCCCTGTGCCCCTGCTCTGGGGGTGCCTGCTCCAGCAGGGGTGGGACGGGGTGAGCTCTCGAGGGCCCTGCCAGCCCCCATCATCCTGCAAGTCTGTGACAACCCCCACCAAGCTTCACAGCTCCCAGCAGATGCTGCCCAGGACAGTTTGTGCCCCACCAACAGCGCTCTGTTATGGGAGGAACTCGCCAGCAGCCCCAGCTTCACTTCCCCCATGGTACTTACCTTGGCAACAGCCATTTCAAAGTCCTCTTGCGTGACGTGCACCCGCCTCTCCCTCAGCGCGTACATGCCAGCTTCTGTGCACACCCCCTGCGAGGGACAGAGATGTCACCCACCGCTCCCCCTCTGCCAGCCCCGGTACCACCGCGGTGCCCCCGGCTCACCTTCACTTCTGCGCCCGACGCCCCCGGCATCAGCTCCGCGATCTTCCGCAGGTTGATGCCTCGCGTCAGGTTCATTTTCCGGGAGTGGATCTTGAGGATGTCCAGGCGGGCCTGGAGGAGAACAGCAGCAAAGCGAGGGTTGGAGCCACAGGAATCACTCCCGGAGATGTCTGGGGACGACCCGCTCCTCCCAGGGACAAGGAGAGCAGGGGAGCAAGGGAGCACCAGGGCCCCCCACCTACCTCCTCGTTGGGAGGGGGGAACTCGATCTTCCTGTCGATGCGGCCAGGGCGCAGCAGAGCCGAGTCCAGGATGTCGATGCGGTTCGTGGCCATGATCACCTGCACGGGGAGAATTGTCACCACCCTGGGCACCCCACTGCCACCACAGGGCCAGCGGGACACTGCCCCATCCCCTGGCAGGGGTGGCACCTTCCTACCTTGATGTTCTTGGTGGCCTCAAAGCCATCGAGCTGGTTAAGGAGCTCCAGCATCGTGCGCTGCACCTCGCTGTCCCCACCAGAGCCCCCCTCCAGGCGGGAGGAGCCGATGGAGTCGATCTCGTCCATGAAGATGATGGAGGGAGCGTGTTCCCGGGCCATCACAAACAGCTCCCGCACCATGCGGGCGCCTGTGGGGAGCAGAGAGGGCTGAGTCCTGGCCCCGTGCACAGCTCAGCACGGCCACAGCGCCTCCGTCTGCCCTGGGCACCATGCGAGGGGCCTGTCCCGAGGCCACCCAGCACCACGAGAGCCCTCACTGGGGCTCCAACGTACGCAGCTGCCCCCCCTCAGACCCTTTTACCTTCACCGATAAACTTCTGCACCAGCTCAGAGCCCGAGACGCGGATGAAGGTGCAATCGGTGTGGTGGGCCACAGCCCTGGCCAGCAAGGTCTTGCCTGTACCAGGGGGTCCGTAGAGCAGCACACCCTGCAACGGCCATGCGGAGACCTCAGCACCGCGGCCGGGCCGGGCTCAGCACCCCTGTCCACAGCCGCACAGGCAGCCAGACCCTGACAGGTGACACGGGATGCCCCAGGGGTGACACAGGCAACATCACAGTGGCACCGCAGCACCCCCAAACGCTGAGCTCCACCCCAGGCCCACAGCAGCAGCACTTGCCTTGGGCTGGGCGATCCCCAGCGCCTCAAAAAGCTCCGGGTGCTTGACCGGCAGCTCAATCACTTCCTTGATCTCCTTTATCTGCTTGTCCAAGCCCCCAATCATCTCGTAAGTGGAATCCGGAACCTTCTCCACCATCATCAGGGACACAAGAGGGTCCACTTTGTTGGGCAGGATCTTGTGCAGCGTGTAGCTGTCGTTGCGCAGGGCCACGCGGCAGTTTGGGGTCACCTGCAGCAAGAGCAGAGGGGAGCTCAGCATGTATGCAGCAAGGAAGGGGGCAGGCAGCCCCAGGCTGCCTGGAGGGAGCAGTTGTGCCCCCCCCCACAGCCCCAGGACACTCACGTCATTAATGTCGATGTTCTTGTCCACATCCACCACGAACTTCCCCTCCGGGTGCACCTGAAAGGTAGCAGTTGCCACCGTGAGAGTTATTTCTCTAAGAGGTCCTTTCACGTGCCCGATACCTGCACTGGCTGCTTAGAGCAGGGTGAAGGAGCCAGAGAGCTCAGCCACTGCCAAACACCCTGCAAACCCTCCTGCCCCCAGGAAGGCCTAAGCCAGCTGCCTCCCACCAGTCTGGGGAAGGTTTGGGCCCAGGACAGGCACCACAACACGCTCTTCTGGAAAAAGAACTCTTATTTCACATCTTTTAGTTGTTACATCCCCTCAGAACTCAGGCGCACACTTGCTCCAACCCCTTTGGGCCAAAGGGAGGGTCTGTCGGACCCCAGCCCGCCCACTCTGACTCTGCCCCAGCCCCAGTTGCCCTTGGGACTGCTCAGCCTCATACCTTGACAAGCACTTTCTTCTTGTCCATGGCTCTCACCACTTCTCCCACGTAGGAGCCCTGCTCCTGCAGCAGCTGCAGCTCCTCCCGCAGCAGACGCACTGCAGAGGGAGGCATCAGCACCAACCACTAGCACCCACACCCAGACCCCCTACCCACAACAGAGGGGCTGCACTCGCCATAGTGGCCAGCAGCCCTACAGGTAGGACCAAAGAGCCGCGGGCGAGGAAGATAAGAGGAGCTGAGCTGTACCTTTAGCGTTCAACTCATTTCTCTGCGCTTGCAGGCGCCGCAGATTCTGGCTCTTCTCATTCACAATGAGCTGTTAGGAGAAAAGCTTTGCTGAGTCCTCCGTGTCCCAGGCAGCACTCACATCAACCAAGCATGGGCAGCAGCACAACGGCCTCTGCATTGGGACAGGCACCTGGAGGGGTCCAGCCCTCCCCAGCAGGATGTGGCCAGCCAAACCCCACTGCCAAGGGCTGGGCAGTGCCTCGCACACACACAGCGGTGCGGTCAGCTCTCAGGACTAGGACGCCATCTCGTAACTACACCGCTCAGAGGTTGGGTCCTGCTTGTAGATACCGCCCCTGGGGCACTGCTCCCTCCTCACACCCCAAAACAGGACACCCACAGCACAGAAAAGGCTGCAGGTGATCTCGGGGCTGAGACCACAGCAACGCCGCTCTGGGGCGGGCTGGCTGAGCACCTCCTGTGCAGCCAGGGCTGGCTCACCTGCAGCTCCTCGATCTTGGACAGGTAGTACTGTCGCAGCCCTGTGCCGCCTTTCCCATCATCCATCTCCATCTGCGAGAGAGAGCAGCACTGGCCATAGCCCGGAGGGCCTCCCATTCCACGCAGAGCCTCGGAAACCACCTCTACTCCCGCTCCATCTCCGCGCTGACCCTCAGGTCTCCGTTTCCCCCCTCCTCGGGTCGGGTCCTGGGTCCCCGCTTTCCCTGCCACCCGCCTTCTCTCGCCCCCGGCCGGTGGCCAAGAACAGCCCCAGAGCTCCCCCGAGCCTCACCGTCCCCATCGGCACACCCCCTCCCCCTGCCCCGAGCCTGACCCCGCACCCCAAGGCCTGCCCCGGGCCCCCCGCCCCCTCGGGGGCGCCGAAGCGGGACCCGCCGAGTCACGGCGCCCATCGGGCCCCGACCAGACGCGGTCCCAACAGAGCCCCACGGCAGCATGGCGGGACCCGAGCACCCCCCGCTCCGGCTTTGTCCGGCCCCGCTCGCCCCGGCCCGCCGCACCTGCTCGGGCCCGTCCACCGCCATCTTCTCCGCCGGCATCGGGCCACCAGCCTCGCTCCTGCCGGCACTAAAGATGGCCGCCACCCTCCTTCCGCGGCCCGCCCCCCACGCGCCGGGCGTAGTTGCGTCACTTCCTCTCCCTGGGCGCTGCACACCCCCGAGCGGCGCAGAGCGCATGCGCAGCAGTGGCTCCCTCACGTCAGGGCATTGCCGCCATCTCGGTAGGGTCGAAGGTGATTTCTCCGCACCACCAGGTGCCAGAGGCCCAAGGACAGGACACCGAAGCTCCTCCTAGGGGACCCGTTATCATTTCTCCTTCCTTCTCCCGCGGCAGCCCGTCTGAACACGGCGGACAGGGATGCGCCACTCTCAAGATGGCGACGATGAGCGAACGGAAGCGGAAGTTTATTGTCCTGCGCGAATCACGCTGGGAAGACGGTGCCGGCACGCGGCCGCGGGGGGATCGGGACTGGGACCGGGATCGGGATCGGGATCGGGATCGCGATCGTGTGTGTGCGCTGAGGGCGGCGGTGGCGGCTGCGGCCCGGGCGGGGGGAGTGGGGGCCCCGGGGCCGTGCAAGACGCTGAGCCGGGGTAGGCCGGGAGGCTTCGGCGGGCCGCGGTTCCGGGAGCAGCGGGAGAGCGCCGAGGGGATGCCGGGGTTCGCCGGGGAAGGCCGCGGGGGACCACCGGGCCGTCCCTCGCCCCCAGCTCACCCCCTCTGCGTCCCGCAGGCCGGTGCCGGCGGCTGACAGCAGGTCCCGACCCCGCCGAGGGCCCCGCCGCGCGCCGCCATGGGCAAGAAAAGCAAGTTGGGAAAGAGCCGGAGGGACAAGTTCTACCACCTGGCGAAGGAGACGGGTGAGGGGCCTCCCCGCTCGCTGCGGGGCCGGGGCGCCGCGGCCCCCGTAACCCCGGTGATCCGTAACCCGCGGCTCTCCCGCCCGCAGGATTTCGCTCCCGCTCCTCCTTCAAGCTTCTCCAGCTCAATAGGAAGTTCCAGTTCCTGCAGAAGGCGCGGGCGCTGCTGGACCTGTGTGCGGCCCCCGGCGGGTGGTGAGTGGCGTCAGGGCCCCAGTGGCAGCCCGGTGCCGCCAGCTGCCCTGGGACCTCGCTGTGAAGTGGCTTTTGTGTTTTCGGTTGTGGTGGCTCATCCCAGTCACAGTCCTCGATGCCACAGCTGATCCCAAACAGCTGAGCTGGGGGCTCTCCTGGGATTCTGCTGTAGCTTTGATCCTTTCTGTTGTTCCAGGCTGCAGGTGGCTTCCAAATTCATGCCAGTTTCCAGCTTGATCATTGGTGAGTGATGGGTGTGGGGTGAGCTGGGGGATCTGGACTTGCCCATTGCCTGGGGCAAAGGAAGGGAATCCTGGATTTGGGAGTCCTGGCAGGAGGAGAGGGCAGGTGGGGAAGCCATGTGGGATGGGCTGGAGCCTTGTTTTGAGAGGTTGCATTGCTCACATCTCTTCTTTACACCAGGAGTGGACTTGGTCCCCATCAAGCCCATTCCCAACGTAGTGACGCTGCAGGAGGACATCACCACTGAGAAGTGCCGCCAGGTACGAACCTGCCTCCCCTGCCCCAAGCATTGTGTGCGGGTCTGGTGGAACCGTGGCAGGGGGCTTTGCTGAGCTGACACAGATGGGATGCTGTGTGTTGGCTCTTGCAGAGGGGTTAGTGGGACAAAGCGCATGTCCCCATCCCTCAGGCCCTGCGCAAGGAGCTGCAGACGTGGAAGGTGGACGTGGTGCTGAACGATGGAGCACCCAACGTGGGAGCCAGCTGGGTGCACGATGCCTACTCCCAAGGTAGGGCCCACCCGGGGCTGGCGTGTGGTCTGCGGGCCTACGAGGGCAGGCTCATCTCATACCCTGGCAGGGCAGGGTGGCAGCGGTGTGCGCGGTGGGACAGGGAGCTGGGCGGTGAGGATGGTGACAACTGCTGACTGCTCTTCTTTCTTCCTCCAGCCAACCTGACCCTCATGGCTCTGAAACTGGCCTGCGAATTCCTCTGCAAAGGCGGCTGGTTCATCACTAAGGTTTTTCGTTCCCGGGACTACCAGCCACTTCTCTGGATCTTCCAGCAGTTCTTCCACAAGGTCCAGGCCACCAAGCCCCAAGCTTCCCGCAACGAGTCTGCTGAGATCTTTGTGGTGTGCCAGGGTGAGTGGTTGGGGGCACCTGCAGCTGCTGGGATGGAACTGGGAATAACCTGCTGATATCTCTGATTCCTCCATCGCAGGTTATCAAGCTCCAGACAAAATCGACAGCAAGTTCTTTGATCCAAAATACGCCTTCAAGGAGGTGGAGGTTCAGGCTAAGTCTGTTAGTGAGCTGGTTAACAAAAAGAAACCAAAGGTATGAGCTTGCTTTGCTGGGCAGCAAGGCCAAACACACGCTAAAGGGGCTGGGAGTTAGGGCCAAAGAGATTGTAATAAGCAAAGTTGCTCAGGGAAGTGAAAGGTCTGGAGATGCAAAGTGGTGGAAGAGACAGTTTTGGGAAGGTTAGAAGGTGGTATACTGATGGGCAAGTGGTGAGCAAGTTGTGAGGCTGGGGATGGATCGGTAAAACTCTCCCTACAGCGGTTGGCTGCTGGTTTTGTGTTTCTGTGCAGTGTCTTTAGGACACAGAGCAGTAAAGGCCATGTCAGGTGGCCTCATCTGGACACAGAGCTGACACAAACCTCCATCACCTCTCTGAGTCTGAGGTGTGTGCTGGGAGATGATGCTGTGGAGCTGGCAGGTTGGGGCTGGTAATTTGCCCTTGTCCCTACGTCGTGTGGGCACGTTTAGGTGGACACTGCAGCAAGACATGAGTTACATGACATTGTTCGTCCTTTAGGGGTGGTTGTATTTGCTTGTGTGTGACCTGCTACGGCTCATACAGCTCCTTCTTCCTGTAGGCAGAAGGCTACGCAGATGGTGACACGACCCTCTACCACCGCTTCACCCTGATGGACTTCCTCAAGGCTCCCAACCCTGTGGACTTCCTCTCTAAGGCCAATGAGGTGAGTGCCTGAAGCGAAGGGTGGTGGCCCCTGAGGCGTCCCGAGGAGCACAGAGCAATGAAAAGAAGGAGCCAGGTGCCCCAGCAGCAGCCCCGTTCCTGTTCTTGCGGCGGGGAGGCAGGGCTGGAGCTGGGGCTCAGGCGTAACAGCCCTTTCCCTCTGCTTTGTGCAGATCACGCTGGGGGACGGTGAGCTGGAGAATCACAGTTCCACCACGGAGGAGCTGCGTCAGTGCTGCAAGGACATCCGCGTGCTGGGACGCAAAGAGCTCAGGTACTGGGGGGGTCTGGGACAGGGCATTATGCTGGGCTTGGTGGGCGTCTCTAACAGTCTGCCTCCCCACGCAGAGCCCTGCTGAACTGGAGGACGAAGTTGCGGCGTTTTTTGGCCAAAAAGCTGAAAGAGCAAGCAAAGGAATTGGATATCAAGTAGGAGCAACAGGGCTGCCCCAGAGCACCAGTGCAATGGGATGGGCCTGCCACCAGGACAGATGCTCTGAGCTCCTTCCTTTTGGCAGCCTGAGCTCCGGTGAAGAGGAGGAAGGCAATGAGGAGGAGAAGAGGGAAAAGAAGACATTGCCAAGAGCCGCAGCTGATGAGGTGGTAAAAGAGGAAGAGGAGGAGGTAGAGCTGGCATTGGCAGAGATGAAGGCTAAGGAGCTGGCAGAGCTAAAAAGGTAAAAAGAGCTCAGATGAGTGATGGGGGAGTACTGGGCCAGCAGGGCACAGGGGGGCTCTAGCCCTGGGGACAGAGGGCGGCTGTGTCAGAGCCTGGCGCTCAGTTGACAGTGCATGGGGTTTGTGGGTCTGGGGTCCTCAGGGTTGTCTGCTCCTCCAGGCAGGTGAAGCAGCTGTTCCCAGCTGGCATGGGCCCCCTTTGCCCCAGGCCTGGGGACCCCTCACAGAGACATGATGGTGCTGCTGGGTCCCCTCCCGGGGGAGATCTGGCACCAATGCGGCAGCGGATGCGTGTGTGTGGCGAGGGGGGCAATGTAGCCTCATTCCTTTGTGTCCTCCAGAAAGAAGAAAAAGATCCTGAAGGAACAGCGGAAGCAGCGCGAGCGAGTGGAGCTGAAGATGGACCTCCCTGGCGTCTCCATTGCCGATGACGGTGACACCAGCATGTTCTCCCTCCGGACTCTCCACAGGACCCCGGTGTGTGGGGCAGGGGGAGGCCAGGCTCCCGAAGCCATCAGGGCCGGGACAGGCGGGCACGTGGCTGACGGACTGTAGTTTGCGACTCGTCTCACTTGCGTTGCAGCTGCTGAACGAGATGACCCGGGGGGACATGGCATCGGCAGATGCCCTGCTGGAGACAGGACCTGGGGACGATGACATTTATATCTCAGATAACGAGGAAGGGGACGATGTGTCCCTGGCCAGCGATCTAGACCCGGAGGAGCTGCTTGAGATAGAGGCCCGTCAGCGCCGGCTGGAGCGGGAAAGGCGAGAGCAGGGTGCAAAGAGGTGAGAGTCAGGAGAGGCCCCCCTGGGGCAGGGGCTTCCTATGGAGCAGCTCTGGAGTCTGGCAGTGGATGCACCCCATCCTGGCTGGAGAGCGCCGATCCTGCTGCTGTCTGTTACAGAGTGAAGTTTAAGCAAAAGGAAGAAGAGGAGGAAGAGGAGAATCCCCTGTTGGTGCCCCTGGAGGAGAAGTCGGAGCTGGAGGAACGGCAAACCAGCCTGTGGTTCGGGAAGGTGAGTCCTAATGGGCCAGAAATGACAGGTCAGCCTCAGCAGCTCCCTGGGTCTGCCCTGCCTCCCCTGACCTGCTGCTCCCCGTCCCCAGGACGCCTTTGCCGGCATTGAGGACGATGCGGATGAGGACCTGGAGCTGGGGCAGTCGCAGGTGTTGGCTGAGAGACAGCGTGAGTCTCAGAGAGGTTAGTGGGGGGCTACGTCGCTGGCAGGGCGCACAGAGGGAGGCCACACGGCCCGTTCTGGGGCACTGGATCAAACTATGATGTGGATGCTGCTCTGAGCAGGACCGGAGATCTCCAGAGGTTGATTCCAGTCTGGATCATTACACAGTTAATGAGCTAGCATTAGTGTAGCATTAACGAGCTGGCTCTCTAGAGGAATAATCTGCAGTGAGGTCTGCCTCAACCCTTTCTCACCCAGTGGCTCCTGTTCCCCAGACAAAGCCACAAGGAAAGGGCAGAAGAAGAAGGTTCCCCAGGAGGAAGCTCCAGCTGAGCCCCCGCCTGCCGCAGACACAGGGCCCGACGCTGGTAAAGCGCAGGACGAGCAGAGCAGTGATGATGGCAGCAGCAGCGACGAGGAGAGGTGAGGGCTGAGAAGGGAGGAGGTCTGGATGTTTTCCGCCCAGCTCCACCGTCCCGGAGAGCAGGGAGGTGAGGATGCCAGCTGTAACCACTCACCTCTCCGCAGGCCGCTGACACGGGTGGGGAAGAAGCAGGGCCGTGTTGAGCCGTGTGGCTTTGAGGTGGTGCCCATTGAGAACCCAGGTGAGTGGGGGGTGCTCTTTGGACCCCTGTGCACCCGGTGATACCATGTGAGTGCCTCCTTAGGGATGGGAGGCAGGGTCAGACCATGGTTTTCTGGGCTGGCAGGGCTGCTGGCTGCTCCCTGGGTCTCAGGCTGCTTGCAGATAGGCCAAGCTTTAATCTGTTCATATGCTGCAGTGAAAAGAGCCCGCATCCTGGACGCAGAGGGCCTGGCACTCGGCTCTGTCATCGCCACCTCCAAAAAGGCCAGGCGGGACCTGATTGATGACTCCTTCAACAGGTACTTGCTGCTGTGGGTGCTGGAGGGGGAGCAGCATTCGGTCTCCCAACAGGAGACAGGCCATGGATATATTGGTGTGAGAACCCCGTGTCCTGCTCACAACTCACCCAAGCTGCTCCCCAGGTATTCCTTCAACGAGGACGAGGGAGAGCTGCCGGAGTGGTTCACAGAGGAGGAGAAGCAGCACCGGCGCAAGCAGATACCTGTGGACCGGCAGACGGTCGAGGCCTATCGGCAGCGCTGGCGTGAAATCAATGCTCGCCCCATCAAGAAGGTGGCAGAGGCCAAGGCCCGCAAGAAGCGGCGGGTGAGTGGGGCTGTGGTCCTGGATGGGTGCTCCGTCCCCCCTCCTGGGTGCTCTGTCCCTCCTCCAATCCCCCTTGTCCCTCACCCTCGCTGTCCCCACAGATGCTGAAGAAGATGGAGCAGATGAAGAAGAAAGCAGAGGCCGTGGTGAGCACGGTGGATATCTCAGAGAGGGAGAAGGTGGCCCAGCTGCGGCGGTGAGTGGTGAAGCTGGGGTCCAGATCCTGCGTGTTGTGCTAGGCTTGATTGCGGGAACAGCTACTGCACTTAACCCAGCAGGGCTGGAAAGGGCTGGGCTGGATCCGGCTGCAGGCTGAGGGGTGGGAGAGCGAGCACGGGAGCCCTGTCATGGGGCACAAAGGCCTAGCGGAGTGGTGGGACCCCATATTGGTCTTTGGCTACATCCCAAAGCCAAATTGCTGGGGTGCTGAGGTCTCGGTTTCACCTTTTGCCGTTCTCCCGCAGGATCTACAAGAAGGCTGGGCTGGCCAAGGAGAAGCGGCAGGTCACCTACTTGGTAGCTAAGAAAGGCGTAGGACCCCGGGTGCGCCGTCCTCCCGGCGTCAAGGGCCAGTTCAAGGTCGTCGACAGCCGCCTGAAGAAGGATGTAAGGGCTCAGAAACGCAAAGAACAGAAGAAGAAACGCCATAAGTGATGTGGGACTGGCTCCATCCTCCACAAGGGACTCGGCTTGGGCATGACTGGCTCCTGTCCCACCACAGCCTTGGGAGCAGCCGGACTCACCCCGCCACCCTCCCCCATCGTGGGGACAGGGCTGTGACTTAGCCCCCTGTTGCTATTAGTCCGTGCCTTGACGTGACATTGCCTCCTGTCCTCCAGTGAGGCAGGGAGGGGTTATTTGGCCTCAGCGCTGTAGCACCGACCCCCTTCCCGTGCTCACTGTGGGTGGCCGCATCTCCAGGTCTCTCACCGTTTGCTGGCTCTGCTGGGAGGCTCTTGCCCTGCAGAGATGGCACGAGCACCCACGCCAGCCCTCGCTGTCCTGAGAGGTCATGGCTCGGGTGGATGGCTCCTGGGCCATATTTGTCACTGGGGTCGCAGGGCGGTGGGTGTTGAGCTCTGAGGCGGGTGGGTGTCGGTGGTCTGCATGGAGCGGCTCCTCAGTTGCAGCAGAATTAAAACCTGGTCTGACAAAGCCCCAGGATGTGTCCTGCGTCTTGATGAGGTGAGGCGCCTGCGCTGCGAGCTGCCATGCCCCTTCATGCGCTCATTGGTAGAGAGAGGAGTGTAGGATGGGGTCTGCACACCTCTGCTAACACCTTGGGGAGCTCTCCTCCCTCGGGCCATCTCGTTTTATCTTTGCCAAAGCGGGTGAACAGCTGACTTGCCTGACATCCACCCTCCCGGCCCTGACCGCAGCAGCCACCCCGTCCCCACCACCCCTCCAGCTGTGGGACCCTTCGAGTTTAAGAAAAGAAAGACCAAGGGAAAATACGCACTTGAGCAAATGTATTTATTTAGACCCGGGGCAGGGGCTGGGGGGACTGCAGCTTCTCTCTGTTGACGAGTGCCTGAATCTGCTTTAATGGCATTGAGGAGGTGTCCCCACATCCCTCTTGGTGACAGCGGCACCGTGTCAGTGCCGGGGAGGGGAGCAGGGCAGCACCACGACTCCCAGGGAGAGCAAGATGGGGTGAGTGGCAGTGGGGACCTGCTGGGGAAGGGACAGTTGGTCTGACAGGAGGGGGCAGGTCCTGATCCTGTTCCAGTGCCGCAGGGAGCAGAGGGGCCAGACCTAGTGCCCCAAAGCTCCCTCGGGGTGGTGGTGGGGATGCACTGGGGTGTCCCTGTAAAGCCACCGCTGGGCTGCTCAACCAGTCAAATATCTGTGGCCGGGGCACAGAGCAGCAAGATGTCTCTGCCCGTGGGTCTGGGGCAGTCCCTCGGCTGTGGCTCTGGTGGGTCCTGGTGGGGTGGGAGCTGCGCAACAGGGAGAATTGGCTGAGTCCAGAGTGAGCCGCGCCGTGCTGGGGGCCGGCGGTGCTGTGAGCAGCTCTGGGCCTCGTTCTGCCCCGGTGGAGGGTAGAGGCCGTGGCCGGAGACCATCGGCTGTCCCAGTCCTTGGTGGCTGAAGGAGTTGGGGCAAGCGGAGGGGACCAGCTGCCAGGCTTCAGGCTGTGCTAGAAGTTTTCCTGCTGACCGTCAGCCCCTTCAAAATCAAATAAGGGTGTGCTGTGAGAGGAGAGCCCCCCTGCCCCCCTAGCCACCCTCCAGCTGAGCTCCATCCCTGGGAGCTCAGTGTCTCAGCCCCTGTGTGACCCCAAACCCATGGATGGGGAGCTCCATAAGGTGAACAGGAGGATGGCCAGGGCTGATGGGGGTCCAAGCCCCCTCAAAGAGGCACAGCTCCTCTCTGCACCACACAACCTGGATGCCTGGGTCCTTCCTGACCTCTAGCCCCCCAGGCTCTGGCCACCAAGTCCCCAATGATCAACCCTGGGCTGGGCTCCTCCACCCCACATTGCCCTCCTTCCCCTGAGTCCAGCGGCTCAGCGCAGCCCAGATTGGCCCTTCAGGGTCGGTGGGTCCCCATTAGGGTCCCAATGGTGGGGTGACCCCTCTGCCCCGTCAGGCTCAGCCCCTACCTGAGCTGCAAGGGGCACTGTAGGAAGCATCCGTGCGGTCACCTGCAATGGGAAGGATGGCGACCGATGGGCTCAGGGTGAGCTGCTCCCGTTAACGAGCCAAAGCTCATCGACGTGAACTGAAAGCTCAGCCAGACCCACTCTGCACCACTGGGATTGCAAGGGGTGGCAGCGGGGCCAGGAAACCTGGGGCCACGTCCCCGGCAGGGCTCACCCGTCTCGTAGTAGTCGTACAGCGTCACGGTGGCTGGCTGGAGGTTCCTCACCGGGAAGTCCTGCGTGGCGGTGAAGGTGAAGGTCTCCTCCTCCTTCGTCAGCTGTGGAGACAGCCCAAAGGGGAGATGCAGCCACCCACGATGGGGCAGCATCCCCACGCCCCAGCACACGGGGTCCTGCTCCTGTCCCGGTGTCCCATCTCACCTGATCCAGGTAAATTGTCACCTGGTCGGGCTGCACCTCCACCTTCTTCACCAGCTTTTGCCTCTTCAGCTGGAGGGACATGGCTCAGGATGGGCAGCAGCTGCTCGCTGGGTGCCCCAGCCAGGGCCAGCAGCCCAAGTAGGTGCCCCTCCATGTCCCACTGCCCCCGAGGGGTAGGGACTCGGCGGCAGGGTGGGTGCCCCAGTAGGGCAGAGGGGGTCCTGGGGGCAGCAGGGACTTCTCACCTCCACCACGGAGCTCTTGTTGGGGATGTAACCAGATGGCAGCTTGGCCTCGATGACAACCATGTTGGTGGTGGGACGCTCCCCACTGTACCTGCAAGGGCAGAACGCCAGGGTGGGGGCTAGGGTCTGCCCTGCCTCCTTGGCTGCCTGGTGCCCCCAAACCCAGGGGACAGCCCCAGCCCCTACCGTGCCCAGAGGAGGAGGTGGAAGCGGGTGCTGGCATCCCCCGTGCACTCCCTGGGCTCTGTCTCCACACGGAGGTTGAACATCCCCTTGCTCGGAGAGGGTGGCACGTTATAGCGCAGGGTCACCTGGGGTGACACAGGAGGGTTAGAGCCACCGAGCGGGCACCGCACGGGGACAGGGACCCCGGGCCGTACCCACCTGCACCAGGGCGCAGCCCTGCCCATGGGCTAGCACCCTGTACGTCCCCGGCAGCTCATGCAGAGCCGCCTGCTGCAGCACCAGCTGGTTGCTCTTGTGCAGCACAAAGTCCTGGGTGGTGCCCATCGGGGATGTCACCGTCACCGTGAAGTCCCCGTTGCTGCCATGTGTCAGGGCGGCGTACTTGGCCAGGGCTTGCAGGGCCACCACCGTGTCCTGGGCATGGAGAAAGCTCCGAGGGTCACCCCTGACTGCAGGTACAGGGAGTGGATGCTTTGGAGCAGCCCCATGGACCCTGGTGCCAGTACCTGTGTGGAGGCGAAGCCCCCGTAGGGGTTTTGCTGCTTGGTGAGCCAGCGGACGATTTGGGTAGCCGTCATCAAGTGGGTGGAGGACACTTGGGGCTGGGTGAGGTAGGCCAGGAGGACATAGGAGGTCATCTCCACCTCTGCCGGTGCAGCGGCAGCCCAGGAGGGCTGCGAGGAGGGCAGAGCCTTCCCTTTCCTCTGCCAGTAGAGCTGCCCCTCTGGGAGGAAAGGGCTTGGGAGCTCAGCCCCCTGCTCCAGGGATCCCGGAGGACTGGGGGTGACATGGGGTGACCCAGGCAGAGGGTGGCACTGCCCAGAGAGGCCAGTGCCTGTGCCGGGTGGTACCTGTGCTGATGCTGTGCTGGGCCAGGCTCTGCAGCCGGGCTTGCAGCTGCTCCCCGCGCCCCGCCAGCGCAAAGACGTAGGCGAGCAGTGCCAGCGTGTAGAGGTCGTCTGTGGTCGAAGCCTCCAGGCACTGCAGGGCTGAGCTTACCTTAGGGTCCTGGCATGGGAACAGAGTCAGGAGCCGGCCCATGGGCACGGCCGTCTCTCAGAGACCCCAGTTCTGCCCAGTGAGACCAGTCGCACCCAGGTCGAGCTAGGAGGTGGCCTGGAACAGCAAGACTCTCTGCCCCAGCACCCGTCCCCATCCCACCAGCCCCTCCAGGGAAGGTGGGGCCATCCTCACCGTTGGGGACAGCCCCAGCTCCAGCATCGCAGCTGTGACATAAGCCGACAGCGAGACCTCGTTCGAGACGCCACCCTGCAAAGGGGACAGCAGGAGACGGGTCCGGCCGTGCCATGCCACCAGCACAGGGACTCCCCCACTGCCTGGACCACACACCAGGGAAATGCTGGGGCCAACCCGCCTCCAGCCGCATGTCCCCATGTCCCGCCCCACCGACCCACCTGCAGCGCATTGTTGAAGAGCTTCCCCACGCTGCGGAAGCAGCCCGTCTCCTGCTGCTGCTTCTGCAGCCAGTGCAGCGCATCCATGATGTGCTGCTCCTCGATGGACACGTAGGCTCTGGCTTGCCCAAAGGACTTGAGGACAAACGCTGTCAGCCTACGAGCCAGAGACATGTCGGAGGGATGGGAGACTGGGGCTGGAGTACGCTTTGTGGCAGGAGGAGCTCCAGGACGGCCGGTGCCCGGAGGGATGCCACTGCACCGCCTGCCTGAGCCCTGTGCAGTCCCTCACCATGTATTGCCGCTGGAATCACTCTTCCCGAAGGCACTGTAAGAGCCGTCATCATGTTTGTAGAGCAGCTCTCGCTGGTACCCTGCAGGGAGGAGATGGAGATGAGTCTTCACGCAGTGGTCTTTAGAACCCAAGGGGATCCCAGAGGCAGCCTGGAGCCCAGACCCACCCCAGGGCACAGGAAGAAAACGGGGAGGGGGGATATGGGATGGTGGTGTCCTTCAGCAGCCAGGCAGAGTAGGACAGGGAGAGGAGGGGACTGGGGATGCTCACCACTCTGCAGGAAGCTCTGTGCCTTGGCACGGATGTCAGAGTGCAGCTGCCCAGTCTTCTCCAAGTACTGCTGGATGTAGATGTTGGGGGCGAAGCGGACCATGTTCTGCTCCCCACAGCCATAGGGCATGGCCAGGAGGTGGTCCAGGTTCTGCAGAGCATTGCCCATGATGTCGCCTGTCCCAGGGGGGACGTGGAGAGCACCATCACTGGCTGTGGCCTCTGCCACCAGCACCCCATATCCCCTCCCACCCCAGCTTTGGGCAGTCCCACCTCCTGCTAGGCTTGGGCCATGGACACCCTCTCTGCCCTAGGTGGTCCCTTGTCCCCTGCCTGTCCCTTACCCATCACAGTGATATGGGCTCGCTGGGAGCCCTCCAAGATGTTTGCAGGAACCTCCAGGGAGATTTCTTCAGTGACTGTGGGGATCAAGGGCAATGGCAGTGAGGATGCCCAGCTCCTCCCTGCCTGGCCCCATGGCACCCTTGCCCACCCCCTTCCTGCTCTGACCCTCCGTATGCTCAAGGCTGGGTTGGGGCATCTCAGACAAGAGCATCTATGGACCCTGGTCCTTGGCTCCTCTGGCCTGTTGGCCCTTGGTACCAGCAGCCAAGCATCCCTGCCCCACATCCCCATGGCACTGCTGGACACCACCAGCCAGTCCTACCTTCCTGGCAGAGCAGGGAGTTGTGAGCCTTCTCCACCAGGATCCCCCCGGGCTGTGGGGAAGCAGCGTCAGAGTTGGTCAGGAGAAGAGAGCAGCTGCACCCCCCAGGGTCATGCCTGCAGCTCAGGCTTGGGGCCAGATGCCGTCCTGCTCCTGGTCCTGCTGCACCGTGAGGGGTGCTCGGACCCTGTCCCTGACCCCATCCCGCTTTCCTCCTCCATAACCCATCTGACCTGCACCAGCAAGGGCTTTATCACGGTGTCCACGCGCCCCTGGGCTGGCACCACGGGCACCTCGTTACTGCAGAGCTCCTTGGAGCTGAGGGCCTCAGTGCTGACGGTGATGTTCACCTCCCCTGCAGATGCAAGCAGGGCACTCAGTCCCCACAGAGCGCCCCAGCCCACACTGCAGCCCCACAGGTTTGTATCAGCCGTGGGGCTCTGCGTGGGGCCGGTTGGATTGGGATGGGGGTCATCAGGTGGAGGAGCAGTGCTGGGGGGCAATGGGGAGGATGAGAGTGGAGTAGAATTGCATTTATCCCCCCCATCCTCTGAGGGCATCCCCAGGCAGCAGGGCAGAGGGGTCCTGCCATGGCCCTGGTGTCCCGTACCCAGGCTGGTGGCTCGCACACCCCAGCGGAAGGTCCTCGCTTCATCTGCACAGACACAGCCTCTGTACACCTCGCCCGCACTCGCTGACACCTCCAGCTCTGCCGACTCCGCCAGCGTCACCTGAACCTGCCAGACCACAGCCATGGCCCATCAGCCCCCGCCAGACCCCAGACCCAGGGCCCCCTCCCCAGCCCCGCTCACCTGCAGGCACTGACGCAGGTAGTTGAAGACGGTGGCCACGAGGGTGAAGGTTTCGTGGCGGACCACGGCGTAGGGCAGCGCCAGGTCCACGAAGAAGGGCTTGAAGGCTGTGAGTGTGGTAGCAGGGGCCAGCCCAAAGCCCAGCGGGGCCGTGCAGAACATCCCGGCTTCCCACTCGGTGATGGCATCGGGCACCGTCACCATCACCTCTGCAGAGCCCCCCTCCCTGCAGGATGAAGGACATCATGAGGCCATCCCACCATGTTCACCCACAGCTGGTGTCATCCGCAGCTGGGCTGGCTCTCTCCCTATGGGAGAAGGAGCTGTCCTGATGTCCCCAACCTCCCTCCATGCAGGAGGGGAGGTGGGGAGAGGACTAGCCCCATGGGGACCGTCCTCACTCACCCCAAGGGGACCAGATCCCACAGCCATGTCTCTGGGAAATACGTCCGGGGTGCCAGTGGCTCTTCCTGAGCAGCAACAACAGGGATGGCACTAGCTGTTACTTCTGGGGCAACACGGTTCATTACGTCTGGGAGAGCACGGTTCATTACGTCTGGGACATCAATTCCTCTCAGGAAAGAGGTGTCCAATAAACCCTTGACACCTGGAAAAGGCAGAGCAGAAATTAGGGTCCAGAGGTCTCCACATCTCAGCTGGACCTCGCCTGCAGACAGCCTGAAAGTGGCCAAAAGCCTTTCCAATCCTCTTTGATTCCTCTGATGCCGAGTGTATTTTCAGGATGGCTCCAAGTTCCCCTGAGGACATGGGAGGCAGGACCAGGCACCAGCTTTTTGCCTTTTTTTTCTCGAGAGGGCTCAGTGGAGCAAGCAAGCCAAGGGCTGTGCTGACCTCTGGCACGATTGTAACCCGGCATCCCAGGAGATCTGAACGTCCTGCAAACGTCGCTGGTCTTGGCATTGGTGAAAAGTTTCAGTGCTGCATTCTGTGAAAAAGAAAAGAGGTTGGCCATCTCCAAAACCCAGCAGGAGGAATATCCCCATCCCAGCAGTAAATAGTCACAGGGCTGCAGAAGAAGACAAGTGGAGAAGGACCAGAGCCTGGTGTCCACAGGAAAGGACAAAACCTTTGCCACAAGTGTGGCTTTCACAGGATGTCGCTGTGGTTTCTCAGCACACTGAGTAAACCACAGCCCGCTCTTGGATGAAGAGGAACCAAGAGGCACGAGCGGGCAGGGCCTTTACCTGAAATAACTTGTAGGTGTCCATCTGGGAATTCCTCCAAGAAAGGGGAGGTAAGCGATGCCTCCTTGAAGGGCGAAATAAGTCTTGCCATCTCGGTACAAATGGGTCGATGGGAATGTCAAATTCGGAATAGTCCCAGAAAAAGTCTGAACAGCGTGATGGGTCGTGAATGCTTCTAGGATAGTCGAATTCAGGGAGTATTTTGTAGACCTGGGAATAAACACATGTGCTACGTACAAAACCCACCAGGCACCTACCCCCTGCACAGCAGCCACCATGGCACTGTAGGGGAGGTCCAAGACAATGTCATCTCTCCCACAGGCACACTATCCCCAGCCAGCTCCTGGGGCTGCAGAAGGGGCCCTGGGCAATGCCACCACTCACCGCCTCCACGCTGAGCTCAGCTTCGGGCTTCAGGAGCAGCACACTGCGGTCCACGGCACGAACGGCGCACAGGGACCCCGGGGCAGCCTCCAGCTCCAGCCGCAGCGCTGAGCTGGGCAGAGCCCTGTCCTCCGAAAAAGCTATCTTCACCTGGGAGGGACAGGGGTGTCAGGGGGCAAGGGCAGGAGGGGGAGTCACCTCCCATGGAGGAGCAGGACCAAGCCACGGAGATGGAGATCTCTTCTAGAGAAGGATAAAATCAGGCTCGAGGGTTTGGGGATCAGGGCATGGGTTAGACTGTGATGCTGTGGTACGCCTGGGGCAGGATGGGCCTCGGGCATGCAGCTATGAACAAGCCATGGAGTGATTCCCCCGACTCCAGCAGCCTCTGCTCACCTTGTTGGGGAAGCACTTGGCCACCTTGAGCTCGGTGCTGTCAGCCACCATCTCGCCGTTAGGCAGCACCACGTAGCCCAGCACCTTGGCCGTGGGTGCCAGCTCGGGGCCGATGGGCAGCTCCAGGGAGAAGGAGCCTCTCAGCCCTGGGCCGTGGGAAAGGAGGGGAGATGAGGCCCGGGCATGGAGAGCAGAGCCCTGCGCAACTGGTCCGTGCCTCAGGACCTACCAGCCTCTGCAGGGAGCTCTCTCCTGAGGACGGAGGCGATGGTCCCCTTGGCCAGGACCTGTAGAGGAGGAGATGGGAATTACAAAACTGATGCTGAGGGGGGAACAGAAATGCCCTGATGGAGGGTGGACCAAGGGTGACACTATCGGGATGGCTTTTGACCTTCCCCAGTCTCCAGCCCCTCCAACATCTCCCATTGGCATGCAGGTCCAACAGTGCCAACAGACACCTCTACTAACAGGCATACGACCCTCGATCTAGCCAGGACAGATCGCTCATTGTCTTGTCCTCAGGGACACAACCGCGAACATGTGTGTAGATGTGGACCTTTGCACACAACCACCCTAATGCCTGCTGCCCCCCCCCCCAGGCTGGGGCTCACCAGGAAGACCACATCCAGGCTCTCCTGCTGCGTCCCCAAGGCGTCCTTGCTGAGGATGTAATCCACCCAGAGCTGCTGGGGCCGGCCGCACGGCAGCTCGCTTTCTAGCCGGCGGATCCGCAGGAAGCTCCTGCTTGCCGAAAAGAAGGGGTGGAGGTGCCTGTGGGCATTTTGGTAGATGAGTGTCGAGCTGTCATTCTGGGTGTGAGCTTCCTCGTTGACTTGACCCTGAGCAATGGGGGTAGAAATCAAGGCTCTGAAGCTGTCCAGACTCCACAACATAGTGGTCCCGTCACCGGGCACCATTAATGCAGGTTCTTGGCTTGGAGAGGTGCCCAGCCCCGGACTACTGGAGAAAACAGTGCGGGGACCAGCGAGGGGTGGGAGACAGGTCACTTACACGCAGGAAAACCGTGCCACTCCAGCCAGAGGTCTCCAGCTCAAAGGAGGCTCTCCCTGATCTGTCTGTCAGGAAGGTCTGTCTTGTATCTTTTCCTTGCTGCCCAACGATGAGCAAGAGCTGCTTCTGTGGCAGCACAGCACCGTCGGCTCTCTTCAGCAGCATCTGCACCAGGAGGGAAGGAGAGATGCCCCAGGTTGGGCTGCAGGCGTGGGGCACAGGACAGAGGTGGAAGAGTGGGGTTGCACATCGGTAGGACTGCAGTTGGGTGCAGAGGGGTGCAGGGGAGCCCTGCGGCATGCGGGGACACCCCCATTACCGTCCCAGTGTAGGGCATGCCAGGCTTGTAGAAATCGTCAGTGTTTTCGAAGGTGACAGTGAGGATTTCAGGTAAAATCTTGCAGCTCTTGGTGTTGTTCAGCTCCAACCCTGTGGAGAGGGAACGGGGAGCTGAGTGTTGTGGGGACACAGGGAACAGGTTAGCTGCTGGCACCTCCCCCGTCACGCTGCAGAAAAGGTCCCTGGACATTTTAGGCTGTCCCTTTGCAGCCAGCAGCCTTGAGCACAGTTGGCACCTCCTGCAAGAGGTGCCAAACCTCTACAGCATGTTTTAGACCTAAAGCCAAGGCACAGCTGCCTGCAGAGACTTCACAAAAAGTGCCTCACCAAAGCACCATGATGCAGAGCCACCTCGGTGCTGGTGGGCCTGGGACAACCCCTGGTCTGCTCCCTTTTTCCTGAAGCCAAGCCACCTGCAGTCATTTCCAGTGGAACCGAGGTGGTGAGTGAGGTGGATTATCTCAAAGAATGAAGCCACGCCACCAGACTGAGTGAAGCCACTGCTCTGTGTCACAAGGACTCAACTCGCTGCTAGCCATAGCACTGGGAGAGTTGTTGGATCTTGGAAAGGCATTTTTGCCTCCCATCCATTTCTCTGGTCAGAATTATTATTGTCTGGCTGACCCGGCTCACATCCCCACCTGGACCCGGTCCCTGCACACATGCACCTCTAAATCACAATGTTGCTTTTGGACTTCCCCAGAGGAGACCAATATCCCCACGCCACGTGCGTCTGGGTGCACACAGGGATGAATACAAAACCATACATCAGTAGCAATGCCCTTGGGAATCCAAGAAGCAGGACAACACGGCCATCCCTACCTGTCCCATCCTCCACCAGCGATGCCTGGACTTGGAATTCCTTCTGATACATGGAGCTGGTCAGGTTGAAGGCAGTCAACAAAACCTCAGTTGAAAAGCAGCCATTCTTCTCGGTCTAGAGGGGCAGTCAAGCCCATTCGCAGCAGTCCTGGGAAGGGGCTCTCTCCCAGTGGCACCCACACTTCCCAGCAGTCCTCACCTGCCCGCCAACCTCGATGCAGTTCATCTCTTTCTGGGGGGCACCGTGAAGTCTGTTCAGGATCCCCACGTGCCTGAAGGGCTGGCACAAGCTGGCCTGGACCTTCCCCTGGACGGGCTTTCCGTAGGTGTACCTGTTGGGTGGAAGGTGGGGAGGGTACGCCTGATGGGCCACATCATGTCAGATCTCCCCATCCCCTCCCTCTTCCTGACGCAGCCTGTTTGGGCTCACCGTCCACAAATCTCCATATGGAACTTCTTGTCCTTCTCCAGCACCACAGCAGGGAGATCAATGGTCACCTCAAACTTGGGCAGCACTGATGGAGAAGCAAAAGGAGAGGGTTGTCACTCCCAGGACAAGGACAATGGTGCCTGGGTGGCCAGGGGGACAAAGGCATGCTGCCCACAGGGACATGCTGAGGTGGGGTTCCCACCCTCCGCGCACCTCCCGGTCCCCACGTACCATATTCCTTCACGCTGAAGGAGTGTCTCTTCCCCTCCACCTCGATGGTGTACGTGCCCAGAGCCGGCTCTGCAGCCAGCGGCAGGGACAGGTCCACGATGCCCTGCCGTGGGCTCACCTCCCGCCACTGCGCAATGCGGTTCCCGCTGGGATCCTGCACCCAGGGACAGGCAGCGTCAGCACCCCGGGGACCCCAGCACCCCGCGATAAAGCAGCCCATGGCTGTGTTATGCTTCTCTCCCAGCCACGCTGCCTTCCCAAGACCATACTGCCCAGGAGCCTCCCTCCAGCTCTCAGACTGACCTTCAGGAACACAAGGGGCAGCTGCAAGGCAAAGAGAAGATAGTTAGAGGAGAAATTCAAAGCGTTCCTTGGGGTCTCACCAGGACGGGGACATCTATGAAGCCATGGATGGAGTAGAATGAGGGTTATTTGTGGGATGCTGTGAATTTCCCACCCTTCAATTTGCTTTGGGATTGATTTTGAGCCTGTGGGCTGTAGCTGGGGTGAGCTGAGGGCACTGCCAGCATGGCATGGAAAGGTGGCATCTCCTAGCGCCTTTGCAAGAAGCCAGCAACCATTTCACCTGGGAACCTCCTGCACTTCCAGAGACCCAGATGTTTGCTCAAGGGTGCCAGAGACTGAACTTACCTGTAATTCTGGAGTCTGATGACTTGATGTATATCAATAGCACATTCCCTACTTCCCACTTGCCATCGCTACATCCCTAACCAAAAGTATAAGCGAGTACATTCCCGTGTCACACTGCAATTCTGCTCTCTCTTTCCTTAGCCTGCTGAAGCCTGCAGGACAACACAGGGCATCCCTGCCCCTGGGGAGCACAGCCACCCAGGCAGAGATGGCTGGGGCAAGATTCCCAGGGGAGAAGCGCTGGCTGACTCCCACACCTCTCTCATGGCTTGCCAAGACTGTAGGAGGGCAGTGCAGAGAAGCCCTGTTGCCTCCCCCCTTTCCCAGCCCTGCTCTCACCTTCTTACTACTGGGAGTGAAGTCTTTATCCAAAGAGACAATTCGAAACTTCACTGGAAAGAGCAAACAGGGATGCAGGAGTGAGTGGTGAGTGCATCCACAGGGAGGGGGGATTCTCCATGGGGAAGGTGGATGGAAATCCACCCTCAGCTCTGTAGTGATGCACTGACCCCCAAGCAGCACAGCCTCCAGCGCTGCCAGCATGTCCTGGCATTGCCCTTGGCCAGTGCTGGGGGTCCCAGCACATCCCAGGATGAGCCCTCCTATGTCCATGCAGTGTAGGAGCAAGGCTGAGCCTCCTGCACACCTCTCCCACCAGGTCCTTCAGCCCATAGCAGGGTGGTCCGTCCTGCCTCCCTCACCTTGCTGTCCAGGCTTGTAGACAACCTTGTCTGTCTGTATGAAGATCCCAGGCTCCAGGGCTCTCAGCATCACCTTCTTCTTCTTGGAGACATCCAGGGAATCTCCCTGGATCGAAATGTGCAGGTCTACGATTTCCTCCTTCTGTTCGGTGGGGGCTGGAGCCTGTCAGGGGAAACACCAGGCACCGGGTGAGGACAAGGGATATGCCATGGCCAGGATGCTGTGCTTGCTCCGAGTGACCCAGAGCACTCCTCACCCACAGGGACACCTTCCCCAAGCCAGGGGAAGGAAGAAATGTCCCCCCAACCCCTTGCCCTAGCTTGCAGGTCTGCTACCAGCAAATTATTTCAGCCACCGAATAACTGGGCTGAGCCTAGAATAATTTAGCCTGCATGGGGGATGAGATTCTTCCAAAAGACAGGGAAGTCAAGCCTGCTCCCAGCCCCACATGGGACCACAGCCCCATGTTCAGGGGAGCTGGTGGAAACTGCTCTGCCTCGAGACAGCGGGCTGTCCAGGGCATCCCATTCTGTGCTTACAGCTGTGCATGGAGCGAAACTCACAGGGAAGGTGATGTTCAGGTGCAGTTGAGGCTCTTGGACCTTCCTCTCCAGCAGGATAATGTTACGGGTCCTGTCTTTTCTCTGCAGCTGGATGGTCACCTGGACGGGCTCGTGCAGGCCACTGAGATGCACCCACAGCATCGCTGTGTGGGGGTGGTAGATCACAGCTGGGGACGTGACCACATAACTCCTGGCAAGGACAAGTGGCATAAGAGACGTGGGGCTGCGGCACATCCCAGTACAGACCCCACAGAGGTCCTCAAGAGCTCCTGGGTGTGCAGAAACCTGTGCTGGGGTGCAGGGCCACCTCCCCCAGCCTCCCCCCTCTGCTTCTGGGCTCTCCTTGACTTAGCTCAGCAAAGCAAAGGCTCTGCTCACTCAGCTGCTGCAAGTGAGGCAGAACCCACAATAAACCATCCCAGACCCACCAGCCCTTGGGTGCCAAGTCCTCGATGCTCGTGGGCAGGGACAACCCACCGGCCTGACCATTTCCACCCTGGCCAACAATCACATGCACGGGAAGGATTAGCTCCTACTACATACTGCCAAGGAGCCACATCTAAATGCCCTTCCACCAGGCACAGACAGACAGACACAGAGAGGGCTTACGGTGCTGCAGACGCCCCAGCTGTGAGGTGCAGGATGAGGAGCAGCAGGACGGCCAGGGCAGGTGGGGACCTCATGTCTCCAGCTGCAAGCAGGTGTTGGGGAGGGCCACAGCCTCCTTCTCCAGGTGTTGGATTGCTGTAGACCTGCGTCTGCTCTGCTGCAGGCTCTGAAATGAGATCTTTGCTTTCCATCCAGTGAGCGAACAAGGGTTGGCAGAGGGATCCAGCGTGGACCTGCAGATATAGCCAAGGCAATGTTTACTATCTGCCCACAGCCTCCGGGGTTCAAGGCTCTGATGGATTTTTGCAATTTGAGAAAAGGTTCCAATAGGCTGTAGAGGTTCAAAACCAGGGGGCAGGACCCACCTACACACCAGTTTGCTGGGAAGTGATGGCAGGAGGGAGGGGGAACGAGTTCCCCAGATGAAAGAAGGCAGCACATCATGAGAACAGACTGTAAGTTGGCGATTTCTCAGAGGGGCTTATTTTCAGGAATTTCAAATTTAGCCAATCAGTAGCCATTTGGGCTCATCACAGGTCTCAGGCTATCTTTTTGCCTGGTTTCCTCCAATTTCATCAGATCAGTTATGGGCACAGGAGCAGACAGTACTGGGCTGTTGTGCCAGCTCCACCCCCTCTCATTCCTCTGTGCACCATGCCTGGAAGCCAGACACCAGCCGGGGCATGGGCTGAGCTACCTCTTGCTGTCCTGGTGGGAATTTAGGGAAGTTGAGGCAGCTCCAGGACAGCCACAGAGTGTCCTGAGGGCATCCCCTGCCCCGGGGTTTTGCAGTTCCCTTCCCTTTGGAGATGTGGGGAGAGGCAGAGGCAGTGCTGTGGGAAGCCATGGGCTCTCAGATGACCACAGCTGCTGTCCCCATGCCTGCCCTGCTTGGGTATTGCTGGATACAGCCCTGTGCTCAGCCTCCCGCCCTCTGGGAGCAGCCCCACACAGTGTCGACGTCTGGAGGAGGCTGGTCCCCACCACCCCCACGGACACAAGGCGGGAGCATGGCCCCGAGCCCATCCTGCCGCCCCAGGCTGTGGGCATGGGTCAGTGTCCCAACAGGCATCCCGGGGACAGTCCAATGTGACAAGGAGCTCGGGGCCATTGGCACAGCGAGCCCTTGAGGGCATGGGGCAGGATGCAGTGAGGGCCATGAGCAGTGTGGCCAAGGGGAGATTGATTCGGGAGTTGCGTCTCTGGGGCTGCTGAGGGGAAATACTGCATGGAGGATTTGTCATTCGGTGCTGCTGGTGACTTCAGAGCAGGACCCAGACTGTATTGTCCCCCAGCCCCTCCTGACCAGGCATCACTGACCCCATGTCGTGCTGTTTCTTCTGATGCCTTGTTGCCCGTGCAATTAATGCTCTCTCTGGTTTGGCCTCAGCTTTTTATTCAGCAAAGCAAAGTGAAGGCACAGCCCCTCTTATACATCATCAAGGCGGTCAGAGCCCCTAACCCAAAGTGTGTTGTGGGACACGAGGCTGGCTTTGGTCAGGGATGGGGGGAAAGAGCCTGAAGAAAGCGAGCTTTCTTGCAAGAAACACATTTTGCTGCTTCCACTTCCTTTACCCCACTTGCGTTTTTATTCATTTTTCAGCCTGGCTGGGCAGGGACAGGGAGAGGCACAGGGACAAGGCTGCACTCAGGGCAGTCCTGAGCATCCTCTCCATGCCCAACCATCAGGCTTGCACTGATTTCCCAAGGCTTTTTGTCAGCACAGGGTCATCTCACCTGCCCTGGTCCCCATGCACTGGCATCAGCTCAAGGGAAACAACAACCTCACAGTGGGCAGCAAAGCAGCTGCTCCCCAGGCAGCCCCCGACCCCCACGGGATGGCAGGGCTGCTGGGGAGTGGGGCTGGGTTTCCAAGTCCTTGTCTCAACCGCATTCCTGCAGGTTCCTGCCGGGTCAGGTGAACGGGACGAAGGGCCAGGAAAAGGCTGCCAGCCCCAAGACTGTGGCTGTCTGGTGGGGTGCAACAGGGTCAGGAGCAGAGGGACAGCCATGCAGCTGCAATTTTCCTTCACATCGGTCTTGGAGGCTTTAAAACCAGGAATACAGCATGTATGAGGTGGAGATCAGAGTCAGTCTGCCCTCCTCTGTCCCAGAAATGCCTCCCCCTCTCCAACAAACACCCCACCTGGAACCCGTCCCCCACCAGCAGAGCCCACGGGCTCTGATGGGCCGGGAGAGCTCAGGGCCACCCAGGTCAAGCCAGGCTGTTCTTGGAGCAGCCCTGTGCATGGTGTGATGAGGGGAGCAAACTGATCATCACGTACCCAGTGGCCTCAAATCTACCAATCTCACCCCAAAAGAGAAGCAAAGGCACCATCCCACTGATGGCTCCTAAGCATGGACACAGACTCTCCCCTCGCTCTGGGTGCTGGTGCTCTCCCTGCGCCTTGCGGCACCCTCAGGCACCATCTAGCCTGGCCGAGGGATAGGGCGATGCTCTGCTCTGGGGTTGAGTGATTTTTGTGCAGCTCTGCTCCCAGAGAGGATGGTGCGAGCCCACTGCCTCACCCTGCTCACCTGCACCATCAGGAGTTTTGTCTCAGTGGCCACACGCCCCTGGGTGGGCACCACGGGCATCTTGGTGCCACAGAGCTTCTCGGAGTGCAGGGCCTTGGCGATGACGGTGACGTTCACCTCCCCTGCAGAGGCAGATGGGGAACGTGGCTGTGACGTTGTCTCAGGGGCTGGCTCCAGCTCGGAGCCGTCCCGGGGAGCCAGGGAAGGAAGAGGGTGCAATGGGACCAGGAAATGGAGGGAAGAGGCTGGAGAGTGGAGAAAGGAAAGAGGAGAGAGGGGAGGGGAGAGGGAGCTGGGAGGGGGAGGAAAGGATCAGAAAAGCAGTGGCAAAGGGGAGATTTGCAAGCAGTGTCACTGCTGGGCTCTCTTCCCCCTCTCCAGCCCTTTCTGTCCCCTCTGTACCCAGGCTGGTGGCTCGTACGCTCCAGTGGAAGGTCCTCGCTTCATCTGCGCAGATGCAACCACCGTATACCTCATCCGCACTCGCTGACACCTCCAGCTCTGCCGACTCCGCCAGCGTCACCTGAACCTGCCAGACCACAGCCACGGCCCATCAGCCCCCGCCAGACCCCAGACCCAGGGCCCCCTCCCCAGCCCCGCTCACCTGCAGGCACTGATGCAGGTAGTTGAAGACGGTGGCCACGAGGGTGAAGGTTTCGTGGCGGACCACGGCGTAGGGCAGCGCCAGGTCCACGAAGAAGGGCTTGAAGGCTGTGAGTGTGGTAGCAGGGGCCAGCCCAAAGCCCAGTGGGGCCATGCAGAACATCCCGGCTTCCCACTTGGTGACGGCATCGGGCACCGTCACCATCACCTCTGCAGAGCCCCCCTCCCTGCAGGGCGGTAGAAGATGGACAGACCTTGGAGGCTGGGTCTGATGGGCAGAGCCAACCCCCTTCCTCTCACTCCTGGGGACCATTGGTGGCCATCACACGCTTGGAGATGGGCAGAGGTACCTTCAGTTCTCTTATCTCTTATGGCATCCCCTGCCTACAGGACAGACTGCCCTGGCCTCTCCCAGGTCTGTGCTGAGATCCAAGGGAAGAGGCTGGACATGTCTGTGTCACTCCTGGATACACGGACACCAACGGTCTGGGTGCTGCACCCAGAGGTAAAGCTGATGCAATAAGGGTAGTCTTCTGGCTTGAGGTCTGCTGGGACTCCTTACTCACCCCACAGGGACCAGCTCCCACAGCCATGTCTCCAAGAAATCCATCTGCATCCCTGTGTCCTGCCTGACACCCGCTTGCTTATCATCCTCCAGTCCTGCTCCTGCAAACGGGGGCATGACTCAACCATGCTGCCAGGAAGGGTGGAAGGAGGCAGGCTGTCCCCAGCCGCCCTTCCGCAGCCACCATGGAGGCTGTTACAGGTTGGCTCCACTCGCCTTGGGGGTATAAAGGCCCTTGGAACTGGACGTTTGGTGCACAGCCCAGCTGGGCGTTGGTGACAGTTTTCAAACCTGCATCCTGAAACACAACACATGAGAGAGAATAGCACCGCACTGAAGCCCAGAGATACCGAAACACCTTTCCATCGCTCTCTGAAGCCAGGAATCGGCATGCGTTTAAAGCCCCATGCCAGAACAGCGCTCCCACAGATCAGGACCCCCGCCACGCTGCAACAGGAGTGCAGGAGAGGAATATCTGTGCCAGGGGAAGCTGCTGCACCAGCGACACTTGGGAAAGATCTGGTGGATCTCTCTGCTCACTCCTTTCCCAAACAGCCCTGACCCTTGGGTTTGCTGCCAGTGGGAGACACACACAGCCCCCATATAGCAGGGGAATGCCAGGCCAGTTGATCCTTGATTCCAAGCCCAGATTTGAGACAAGAAGAGCAGAGCTTAGCCGCATCCCCATGAAATGCTGCTGTGCCTGGACTGACAGATGCATTTCACATCTGTCCTGGCTGGCGAAGCGAGGGGCAGGGCATTGTGAAAGCATGGTTTGTGAGCACAGACATGGGCTGGGTGAGAGATGGGGTACCCCCAGCACCCTGAGTAATCCTTCCTGGGAGGAAGAGGAGTGCGAGGTAGGGCTGGAGGGCTCGTACCTTAACCAGGCTGTAGGAGCCTGGCTGGATGTCAGACGCCAGTACCTCCCTTTTCCACCGTCTGGAATGGCAATCTTGCCAGCTCTTCCTTGGCACATCAAAACAGTTAATGGCTGGAAGAAATGCTGTGGGGGGTTCAAACTCATATTTCCAGCAGTTAGGTGAATCAGGATCTTCAACTTCAAAAGGATAGCTGTCTTCAGAAAACGTTGGGAGTAAGTTATAGACCTAAACTGAACATGTGAACTTTGGGTGAGAAAGACATGAAATGCTCCTGGCCCAACTCCAACCCCTTTTGCCCTTGGCATCCCTCCATAGCATCTGCACCTCCCCAGGCATCACAGTGATGCTGCTCTGCTGGCAGCCCCAGCCCCTCCGCTGGGACCCATCACTGCCCCATATCTCCTCTCCCCAAGAGCAGGGGATGCTTCCACTGCCGGCACCCTGTTTTCAGGATTACCACCCCAGGAGGCATCGCAGAGCAATTCTGTGTCTCTGCCTCCCAGTCAGCAAAGCACTATCTCCCCTGCAAAGCCCCAAAATCCATGGGTGGTGGCAGGGGCTCGCTGGGGGCTCCTGGACACCCGGCATTCATCCCGCAGGCACAGCTCCCCCAAAGTCCCCACTGCCCTCCCCTAAAATGGGTAACAGTGGAAAGAAACTGCTGTCCCCATGCCCCAGCAGTGAGTCCAGTCCAGCCCAGGAGCAGCCTAGTGCTGAGGATAGTCCAGACTCACCATGCTGGGGTTGAGCTTGCCCTTGGGATCAGAGGACTGCATGTATTGAGCCACGGTGTAGACGGCGCACAGTGACCCTGGGGCAGCCTGCACCTTCAGGTGGAGCTGAGCGCCCACCTCAGCCCTCTGCTCCGAGAAGGACAGATTCACCTGGAGAGAGAGCAAGCCTTTGGGTTAGGGGAGAGGGGAGCTGGTCCCAGGAAGGACCTCTGTGCCTCAATCGGACCACAAATGCCAGCAGAGGACGGAGAGTGAGGACTGTGATCAAAGGCAGGAGATGGTTTGCAGCAGCAATAGGAATGGGAGAGGAAGGAAAAACCTCCCTGCAAGGAGAGTCTGGGAAGACCCGGTTGCAGGGGATGCAGAAAGGCTCTGCTGAAGGGTGCAGTTCAGTGCCCACGTCTCTCCAACGAGCCCAGCAGCAACTCCCGACTCCAGCAGCCTCTGCTCACCTTGTTGGGGAAGCACTTGGCCACCTTGAGCTCGGTGCTGTCAGCCACCATCTCGCCGTTAGGCAGCACCACGTAGCCCAGCACCTTGGCCGTGGGTGCCAGCTCGGGGCCGATGGGCAGCTCCAGGGAGAAGGAGCCTCTCAGCCCTGGGCCGTGGGAAAGGAGGGGAGATGAGGCCCGGGCATGGAGAGCAGAGCCCTGCGCAACTGGTCCGTGCCTCAGGACCTACCAGCCTCTGCAGGGAGCTCTCTCCTGAGGACGGAGGCGATGGTCCCCTTGGCCAGGACCTGTAGAGGAGGAGATGGGAATTACAAAACTGATGATGAGGGGGAACTGGCACAAGCAGGTGAGGGGAGGCCATGGGAGGACGCTCAGGGAGAGACTATTAGAGCCGCATCCTACAGGAAGGATGGAAATCATGGCCCAAGACCTGACAGCTCCAGTGTCCATCCCAGCACCCTGAACCCAAGAGTACCTGCCCAGGGCTGGCTGGAAATGGCATCAGCTGGAGGAGAAGGTTTAACCCTGCACCCCAGACAGCCTCATTCTCCTCCTCTGAGCTCTGCCCTTGGAGCAGTCTCCCATCTCTCCCTGGGTGAAGGCTCACCAGGAACACCACATCCAGGCTTTGCAGCTTGATCCTCATGGCCTTCTCATCAAAGAAGTAATCCACCCCAAGCTGCTGGGGCTGGCCACAGGGCAGTTTCTTTTGCACCCTGAGGATCTTCAGGAAACTTCTACTGTCCGAAGAGAAGGGATACAGGTAACGAGTGGCACTTTGGTATTGGAGATACTCCTTGTCTTCATGCTCCGAGGCTGAAGGGTCATCCTTGAGCTCAGCCTGAGGGGTGGAAATCAAAGTTCTCAATGGCAAAGACCAGCTCAGAAGCAGAGCATGGTGGGGGTGGAAAGCCACTCTGCAGCTGCGACTGCCGTGTGCTTTGCTGTGACATCCCTGCAGGAGTACGCCGAGAAAGGCAATCCAGCTGTGCTCAGCCCCCAAAAACGGAGCTGCATGCCATCACAGGGCTTGTCCAAAGGAGTAGCCAGCAAGAGGAGGCAGGCATGGCTAAGCAGCACATGTGGGCAGGTGGTAGGAACTGAAAACACATCCCAGAACTATCCGATCTTGTGGCCAGATGCTGTAGGTAGAAAGGATCCTGAAATTCGGCAGTGAAGTATGAAAACAGTAAGGCAGAAAGAAGGAATTCAAGGAAGAGCTTGCAGAATACATGAAAAGCGAGAGAAGAGGAACAGGAAGAGTGGCAGCATCTGCTGGGTCTGACAGGCAATTAAGGTATTGAACAGGGATAATAAACACATGGAGCTCTTCACCATAGGGTGCTGCGGGTGCGAAAAAACCAAATGGGGTCATGGGGAGGCTGGAAGACTTTATGTAAAAAAACCCTCTGTGATCTTTACTAAATCCAGGGTGCCTGAGGGGTGTGGGACATGGGTCACTTACCTGCAGGGAGACCTTGTTATTCCAACCAGAGGTGTCCAGCTCAAAGGCGGCTCTCCCCAGTTCGTCTGTGAGCAGGGTTTTATTTTGCGTTTCTCCTTCAGCGTTAACCACAAGCAGCAGCTCCTTCCCCCTCAGGGCAGAGCCATTGGTTGCCTTCAGCAGCACCTGCACCTGCACCGGGAGGGAAGGGGACATGCCCTGGGCTGGGCTGCAGCCATGGGGCAGAGGGCAAGGGTGAATATCAGGGTTCGGGGTCAGAGGGAGCGGGATTGGGTGCAGCACTGTTCAGGGGGAGCCCTGGGGGGCACAGGGACCCCCCCCCCCCATTACCATCCCAGTGTAGGGAATCCCAGGCTTGTAGAATTTATCAGTGTTTTCAAAGGTGATCGTGGGCTTTTCATACACAATCCTACAGGTTTTTCTCACTGCACGCCACTTCCCTGTGGAGGGGTGGAGGTGAGAAAGGCACTCAGCAATGTGTCTTGGTGATTCCCCTCAGGAAAGATGGGTCAGAGAGTCTCAAACGTGTAGCATTGCACATTTTCTCCCTACTGCTGTCTTTGCAAGTGGCCATATAAAACAAAGCTGCCTTCTTACAGGTAGTGGTTAGGGGCAAGGCTGTGCAGTGAAAAACCACACCTATTGGGCAACAAATGCAAAAAATGGTCCTCAGGTGTGACAGGATCATGCTCAGCCAAGGTCTGCGTGCTACTGAAATACCAAGCTTTACCCCAAAATGCCCCTCTTAATGGCTGCACACAAATAGAAGAGGCCACTCACAGCTGCACTGTGCTGAAATTGGGCTTTCTACTTGACCCTAAGGATGTCCCTAACAAGCCCTCCCAGGCAGATAGCGACTATTTATAACTAGATTCAAAGTCAGAAAGACCCAATTAGAAAAATAATTACCCTGGTAGCTCTCCAGGCACTAATCCAGCACACTAACTAGTCTCAGGGAGGCAGAGGGTGGGGAAGGAGAGGTGGGTGATGAAGGAATATCTGCCGGTGGGATGTTAGAAGGGGAAGAAGCTCCTGATCAGCCTTCGGGTCCTGAGGGATTGCTCCAGCACTCAGGAGTAGAGATAAATTGACACCAAAGCAAGTAAGGGCATAGAGCAGCTGGTGCTTGTGGATGGGAAGGACAGAGACCCTGGGGACACCCGAGCAGAGCAGTTGTGCCATGTCCTCTAGGACATCACTGGGTGGCTGTCGTCAGGGCTGTGCTCACCGGTCCCCTCCTCCAGCAGCGATGCGTAGGCATGGAGCCATCTTTTATTGTAGAAGCTGGTCGGGTTGAAGGAAGCCACCGGCACCTGGGTGGAGAAGCAGCCGTTCCTCCCTGTCTGAAGGAGAGAGTCACCCGCATGAGCAGCAGTGCTGTGGCCGGGCCCTTGAGTGTCATCTGCTGTCATCCTTGGGCTCCCAGCTGCCACTCGCCCTGCTGCTGCTGCCTCCCTCCATCCTGTCCTGCACCCCCCGGATGCTGCAGACTTGTCCCCCGGGGCTGGTACCACACTCCACCATGCAGCTGGCTGTCCCATTCCTGCCCGTCCTGGCCTGAGGACCACCCCAAGAGTCCCTGCTCAGCTCCTCTCTCCTCTTTGGGATTACTCTGGGTTTGCAGCACTTTCACATGAGAGCTGGATCACCTGTGATGCCTGAATGATGCACCCAGTCATCATCAGCTCAGGCACCCCACGGTGGGGAAACATTTCCAGGACTACCACCCATGTCCCTTCTCCCTCCCCTGCTTCCCTCACCTGGCCGCTAAACTCAGTGCAGATCCCTGCAGAGCCCTTCATCAAAATAATAGCTTCGTAAAGCTGGCACAGCCTGACCTCAGCCCTTCCCCGGAAAGCTTTCCCGGATGGGTACCTGTCAGGAAGGAGCAGGAAGGGGAGCAGATGGGGAGGCTGCTGGGAAAGCATCACCGCAGGAGCAGCCAGCCTTGCTGCTGGGGCTGCTCTCCAACTCACCACCCACAGACAGCCAGCGGGATCTTCTCGTCCTTCACCGTCACGACGCAGGGCAGCTGGATCAGCACTTCGAAGTGGGGCAGCCCTTGGTAGAGACCAGCGGGCAATGGGATTGTGCCCATTTCTTCCTTCGGGAGTTTCTTGCCATCCCATGCGATGGCTCCCAAACACCCCATGCGGAGCCCAGCCTTTGTCCCCACGCACCATAGTCCTTCACGCTGAAGGAGTGTCTCTTCCCCTCCACCTCGATGGTGTACGTGCCCAGGGCCGCTTCTGCAGCCAGTGGGAAGGACAGGTCCACGATGCCCTGCCGTGGGCTCACCTCCCGCCACTCTGCCACGCAGTTCCTGCGGGGACCCTGCGCACAGGGACACGCAGCATCAGCACTTGCTTATGGGGTTGAAGGTGGGGTGCGTGGTGGTGGTGGTGGTTTGGCAGCCTTAAGGACTCAAGTCACCCTGCGTATCCATCACAAGAAGCAGAGGTTTTGCCCTGCCATCACGCTCAGAGCAGCCCTGAGGGCGTCACCTCTCCAGAAGGAAAATTCCTCCCCAGGAGCCCTGTTAGCTGAGCTCCAGCCTGGCTACAGCAGCCAGAGCTGGCAGGGGGATGCTCCAGCCTGGACTGGGAGATCAGGGGGTTCTCCAGTTTGGGTCAAAGTCTCTGTAGCAACAGCCACTGCCGCCTTCATCTATGTAACCTGTCCCTTAGCAGCATCTCCCTAGAGGACCCCCGTCTTGCAGACAGACAAGCTGACCCTGAGTGGGCTGGAAATGCAGACGAGGAACCCAAGCCCTTCTCCACCCTCCTTGTAACTTCTCTCAGCACCTGCAGTGGGGATGTCCCTGTCCCTGCTCCTTGTCCCCAGCATCACACAGGTGCTGGGGCCCTTTGCTCCTTCCGAGGGAGCCGACACGCTGGCACAGGGTGACAACTCACCTGCACGGCCACCAAGGGAAGCTGCAAAGAGAGAGAGGAGCATTTAGCATGATCAAAGAACAGAGGGCTGAGCTTATAGTGGGGCAGGGGGCTGAGCCTGTGGCATCTGGCTTGGTCCCTACAGAGCTGGTTGCAGGGCTGGGGGCTCAGAGCCGCTATCATTGCCTGGTTCCTGCTGCCATGTCCAGAGCCGTCACACTGCCTTTTCCAAGCAGCAGCAAGAAAGCAGCAAGGCTGCGTTGTGCAAACAGCATTAGCTGTGCAGTTGGGGCTGCCAGCGCTGCGTAACACTGGGGGGCTAAAACCAGCAGGCGTTATAATGGTGCATAAAAGCTACACGAGAGAAGACAGGCAAAGGGATGCTCTAAAAGGAATAATTAATCTCCTGTGCCAGTGCCAAAAGCAAGTGGCTGTACCCTGGGCACTCAGGCTGGGAGCTCTGGGAAGAGCTGAGCCCCCCTCACATCCCACATCCCTTCAGTGTTTGGGGGAAGGGACCCACACACACCCCCATCTCCTCTGTGCTTGTGGGGACACTGAATGCTGTGCCACTGCTGCTGAGACCGATCGTCTTGGGCATGTGGGGACCCTATTGCCTCCATGTCCCCCCTGCAACCCCACCCCCTCTCACCTCCCTATTGATGGGAATGAAGTTTTGATCCAAACGGAGAATTCGAAACTTCACTGGAGGGAGTAAAGGCAGGAGCAGGAGTGAGCGCTAGGGCCTGGGACGCAAGCCCAGGGATCCCATCCCAAGAGCCTGCAAGCTCTTCCAGCAGCTCCTGCCCCTCACCAGTTTGTCCAGGCTTGTAGACATCCTTGTCTGTCTGCACCAAGGTCCCCAGCTCCAGGGCTTTCACCAGTACTTTCTTCTGCTCAGAGACCTGCAGGGAACCTCCCTGGATGGAGACGTGAAGATGCGCAACCTCGTAGACCCCTGCAGGAGGGGTAGAAATCTGCACCCAGGGAAACAGTAGAAGTGGTTGCAAAGCCTTTGTGTTGGATGCCAGTGAGATATCATACCCATCGCCCCTCACCACCACCCCGTTGCCCCATGAAGGCACCAGGGAACCGGTGTGCATGGGAAGATGACACAGATACAGCCCACAAGGTCGCCATACATGCCCCATGTCCCTCCACCCTTCACCTCACTCATTGGCCATCCTGGATGGACCCCATGTCCCCTCCCAGTTCCCCCAGCCCGGCTCTGGTGGTGGGTAGGGGATGGATACCCCTTCCTGAGGTCCTCAACCCTGCCGCGGGGCCGTGACTCACGTTGGAGAAGTGGGGCCAGTTCAGCTGGAGGATGTCGCTGCCCTGCTCCTCCAGGGTGACGTTGGGGACGCCGTGGCTGCTCGCCAGGTGGAGGGTCACCCGCACGGGCTCGTCCAGGTCCATGAGGTGGACGAGCACTTTGCCCGTGTACGGGTAGTAGAGCACAGAGGGGAAGAGCACCATGTAGTGCCTGGGGAGGGGACACCTTGATAGCGGAGGAGAGCAGGGACCCCCCACCAAATCCCAGGGCTCCCCTCCACTCCAGACTCTCAAGGCAGAGGTCACTTGGGTTTTTTCCAGCCCTGGTTTCTCTCTGCAGGCCTACAACACCCAATCTTCCCCCGTCTACCCAGGCAGGCTGGCCAGTTCACAGACCAGAGCCGCTTTGTCTAAACACCTTGGGAAAGAGCTGAAGGGTCAGTCTGCAGAGGGGAGGAAAGGCTCTGCTCACCCACTAGCTTTTGTGTGAGGTTGCACCTACAGCGAAGCAGCTCGGAGACACCAAACTCGGGTGCAATGTCCTCTATGGGGCAACTGCCACCCCAAGCATTCCCACCCTGACCAGCATCCACTGTCACAGCAGGATCGTCACACCACCGAGACCAACCCCCATCCCACCAGGCATGGACAGGCAGACACAGAGAGGGCTTACGGCTTTGCAGATGCTCCAGCTGTGAGGTATAGGATGCAAAGAAGCAGGCAGGGCAGGGCAACTGCAGAGCCCATGCTTGGAGGACCAGTGGAAGCAAGGTGGTCTCAGAGCCACCGTGCTGAGTTTTCCTCTCCTCAAGCTCTCACCTCCCCGCTGGCAGCAAGCAAATGCCAGCAAGGTCTCTGGCTGGGACCCAGCCATCCAGCTAGGACAATGTTTAACCACCAGACCCCAGCTTTGCTGGGTTCAAGGCCCTGGGCAGCCAAACCACACCTATGATGGTGGGCACGTGGTGGGACTGCCGAGCCAGCTCAGAGCTGACAGACTATGCTGCACGTAGGGAGCCCTGGCAGGAAGGAAGGGAATAAAGGCGCTTTCTGGGAAATCAGATCTTTCATGTGCACGCTGCCCTTGACCATCTCCACATGATTGTTCCTGATCTGGTGAGCTGTTACTCATGGGAAACCTCTTTTCTGTTGCTAATATTTTTGCCTGGTGGTATCTTTCTGAGCAGACAATTGCCACGGTTTTGCAGAATTTCCTCTATAATGACCTAGCCGCTCCCAGGAGTGGGAACGATGCCAAACTGGAGTGCTGTGCCCTTGTTTGGCCATGGTTTGCACATCTTCTTTGAAGATGGGAGGTGAAGCCTGCCCACCCTGCTCCCAGCACTGGGGACAGCCATGCACTGCATTTCTCCCTGCCCCACTGTCACCCTGGTGTGGCTGCAAGAGGAGCTGCTCAACTGGGAAGGAGCCAGCAGTCGCTCAAAGCCCTGTCCTGGCTGCAGGGATCAGGCCAGGGGACATGGTAGCTGGTGGATGGGTCTGGTTGTGCCATGGTCTGGAGGCCATGGGGAGGTCCCTCCTGCTCTGGGTGGGCATAATCCAGTCACTTCTGCCCTCTGAGGGTTTGGGGCTTTAATGAATGCCCTTCCTGTGCACCTACTGCTTGACCCTAAGGCAGGGAGAGGTCTACCTCAGGGGCAGACCCAGTCCACCCCAGTGTCACTCAGCCTGCCACACGCTCCTCACACCGCCCAGCACCGCACCCCATGGAGAAGCTGTGGTGTCCATGGGGATGCTCTGCGTGCAGTGACACAGGCACCCTGCACGGCCAAAAGGAGACAGATCCCCCTCCCCGCGCTCCCCTCAGCACCCGAGGCGCAGGCAGGGCACCATGTACACACGCCACCAGGTATGGACTGTTTAATCTTGTACCCATGTCTCAGAGTCCAGCATCAAGGATGCTCTTTCCACGTGGCAACATCCCCTGGACCTGCTGCCCCCCTGCAAGGCACACACTGCGCTCTGGAACCCCCCAACGGCTGGCTGCATCTGAACAGCATCGCCAGCTCACAGGAGCCTCTGGAAGAAGCAACCCAGCAAACCCACAGGTAAACCCCACTAAGTCACACTATCAGGGGTGGAAGATGGTGCGGGGAACGCCCAGCCCTGCCTGGCACGTGTCTCCCCCCTACCCAATGTGCAGGCAGGAGCCATCCAGGGAGACGGGTCTTGCTGCCCGGGGCCAGACACAGCGCCAGGTTCGGGCGAGACAGCCGATGCCCTGGGGAGGGGATGCACAGTGGTAGCAAAGGGGTTCTGGGGGCACCTTGCACTCTTTTCGGGGTGCTCCCTGGTCCCCATTCTGCACTGCTTTGCTTCCCCTTGTACCAGGGCACCGTCCTGCTCTTGCAGGCTGCCGGGGCGGTGGCAAGTCTGGGGGACACATCCGCAGGGTACAAGGGGATGGTGTGGCCCAGCCTCTGGCTGTACACCCTCCCTTACGCCCCCGAGGGGCTCGGTCCCCCTGCCTAATTGCTGATCCTTGTTGCGTCCTCCTCACACTGCAGGCTGCCTGCCCCCCTGCCAGCACCGGCCCCCGCGCAGCGCAGGAGCAGAGGCTGCTCAGCGCCTTGGTCCCCACAGTGATTTGCAGACATCTCAGCGAGGGCATCGGCCATGGCCTGGCGGACAGTCTCCGTCAGTTCAGGGACATCCTTTGGGCTCAGGCCCTCAGTTTTTACCTTGGGGAGGATTCGGATGGTGCACGTCCCTGGAGAGAGACGGGAAAGGCCAGGGATGCTGTTAGATGAACCCACCAGGAACCAGGCCTTCCCACCAGCATCCTCCACCACCAGCTGCCTCCCCATGCCTCAATGTCCCCCAAAGAGACCTCCAAGCCCCACGTGCCTCATCCTCACTGCCAGCCCTGCCTTCCAGCAATGGGGCTTCTTGGCCATCGCTTACCAGAGGTAAATTTCTTATCCTTGGAGCTGAAGAAGTCCTGGTATGGGGAGATCACGATGGGGAAAATGGGAACCTGTAGGAGATGGAGGGTCAGGGGTGTCTTCCAGACAGACCCCTTCCCCAGGCGGGAGTCCAGCTCCTGCCGTGCCCCAGGCTTCAGCAGGTCCCTGTCCCCTCCCTGGGTCCTGCACATCAGGGTGCCAGTCTCTAGGGGCTGCAGACCCCAAAAGACCCTAATGTCCCCCATCCTGCTGCCCCACTGCATGCCCACCCCACTCCGTCCAGGGCAAGCGGAGGGGCAGGATGGCCTTACCTGAGCCTGCACGGCCAAGTGGAAAGCCCCGCGCTTGAAGGGCAGCATGGATTTGGCCTCGTTCCTGGTGCCTTCAGGGAAAACCAACACTCGCAGCTTCACGGGACAGGGAGATGCATGAGCACGGACCCCAACCAGAACACCCTGGGACCCACTATGTCAGTCCTCCCCGCACCCCCCTTGCCCCATCTGTGTTTGTTCCCCGACTCCCCTCTGCTGTAAGCCCCCCCTCACATTTTCACGGCGCATGGTCCTGGCCGTCTGGGAGATGACATCAATTGCATCTTCTTTTTTCTGACGGTTGATGAAGATGATGCCACTGAGCCAGCAGGCCCACCCCACCGTGCCCATGTACATGAGCTCCTTCTTGGCGATGGGCACACAGCGGTCAGGAATGACCTCCACCATGCCTGGAGGATGGATGGGAGAGGAGAAGATCCATCCCTGCCCAATGGCACTCAGAACCAACCAGCCCTGTGGCTACAGTGACCTGGCATCCTCTTCCATTGCCCCAACCTTCTCCCCGCAGCACACCCATAGCCCGGAGATCGTGTCCTGCCAGCTCTTCTGGCTTATGCCTTCCACACTGCCCTGTACAAATCCTGGTGCTGGCCTTGCTGGGACCCATCAGGGTGAGCCTGGTCAATGCCTGCAGCACCCCAAAGGCTGCCCATGCAGAGATGAGCCCCCACTCTCCCTTGCACGTACCCATGATGTCAAGGGAAGCTTGGTGGTTGCAAACTATCACGTAGGGCTCCTTGATGTTCAGATGCTCAGAGCCCCACACCTGCATCTTGATGCCATAGAAGTGTTTGAGGGGCAGGATCACAGCACGCAGGAGCCTAGGGCAGAGGAACACACGTGGGGAGCAGATCGACACAGAGGGTGGCTGCTTGACTTTTTCCACCGCTTCACAATCACTCAGGGAGCAAAGTGTAAGATGGGCCAGGCTAGATCTGGTCTTCATGAGCAAATACTGTGTCCCAAGGTGGATCTGTGTTCAGTCTCAGCGATGTTTTGCTTTTCTAAGCATATTTGTAGCCTGTATGGCTCAAAGCTAACCTTGTAACCATCCCCAAGGTGAGACCAGCTGCCGTCTCAACAGTAGGAAGTTTGCATTGGAGCTGCTGACGGACAACAGCAGCCAGCGGTGGGAGGGAAAAAACCAGGCTTTTTGCTGTCCAGGGATGATGGGAAATCAAGAGAAAGGATGGGATGTCTGCCTGCAGCCAAGGTGCAAATCATCACATCCCAATGAGGACATCTGCCTCTGGCCAGGTGAGCCTCACCCTGAGGCTCCCCTGTGTGCACAGCTGGGTCTGTGTGTGCGGGCTGGAAACTCAGACACCAGCCTTGCAGCCTGCGCTGCAGATGACACCTAAAGCCAGAGGAGCTGGGTTGCAGCCGAGAGGTACTGAGCTGTAGATGGATGAGCACTGAGGATGGACAAGCACTGAAGACGGGCATGCAGAGGAAAAGTCTTGAGACAGACAGGTCTACAGGGCTGTGGCCATCACCAGGGCCTGTCCCTGCAGAGCAGCCAAAGGGCAGCGCTGCAGGCACCAAGCTTTGTGCTGCACGTGGAGGGGGAAGAGAGCAGGGAAGGGAAAACCAACTCAGCTTCCTTTATTAGAGGAAATCACAAAGAATAGCTTCACTGGACCTGCAGTGTCAGGAAGAGATGGCGGTTCCATCTGTGCAGATGGAAGTGGAACAAGGAAGAGTGTTGTCACCATCCAGGGAGGGTTGGACAGGGAGGGTTGTAACATCAGGATGGCAGTGCTGATGAAGGGTGACTCTCAGTATGAGAATAACAAGTGGAATGGAGGGAGGATGGAGCAATGGGGATTGCAGCATCCACAGTGGAGATAAAAAACTGGTACAGTTTTGGTGTTGAAATGGGGCACTCTGCAACCCACAGCATGAAGAGCACCCGTGCCAGGGTCCACACATCCAGCAGCGACTGGTCCCAGGGAGCCCACAGGGTTCAGGGCAGGGGACAGGGCTGTCAGCAAGAGCTCAGCGCCAGGCAGGGGTGAGAAGAAGTTTGGGAGGAGAGACTAGAGGCAGGCACAGAGGGAGCAGGAGACATGATGCTTAGAGGGTCCATTGTATCAGAAGACCACCCATTCCTCGGGGCGTGCAGGCTCAGACATCCCTGTGTCTGCAGAGAAGCAGAACACTTGTGGCAATGCCCCAAAGGCAGGACTAATGACAGGAACATGCTCCAAGCCGGAGGCTTTGGGATTTGGATGCTGAGGAGGAGAAGGAGCTGGGCATGCTGCTCCAGGGGAGGATGGCTGTGAGGTATCAGCGGGACAAGATAAGGCAACGTGAGTCACTGCTGCATCACGCTGGGTATTTCTGCTAAGCCGGAAGCGTTCGCATCCGGGCTTAGAGCACCTCCAGGTGCGGGCGTGTGTGCACAGCATTTCTGCACAGAAAGGAGGGGGGAGAGAGGCTACACAACAGACTGATAACATCAAACCCCTGACCACACTCCTGCCGAGGGCCCGAAATCCATCAGCACAAATACGTGATGGCTCGAGCTCAGCAAATACCACAAGCTCAGACATTTTTCACTCTGACATAATTATATCCCTTCTGGATGCTATCATGCCCAGGAATCCAGTAACAAGATTGCAACACACTTGAAAGCAATCAGACCTTCCTCTCGTGTTGCACAGCGATGTTATCTTGGCTGCCACCACCCTTGAGCACAGCTGACAGCACCAGCGCATGACCCGCCAGGACACGACTGTGCCATGCCCGACAGCTGGATGGCACTGAGACATCCCAAAATCCCTTTGCCAAAGCACGGTCCCTCAGGCTCCCACTAAGCAAGACCTGGATGCAGTGCCAGGGAGACAGCGATGGGTGTGCACATACATCCTGCTAATGATTGTACTTCAAAGCTTTGCCAGACCCCAACCCATCAGCCACCCAGCCAGTGACCACAGCATTGCAATGGCCAAGAACGATCCCATTTTTACACTGCTTCATCCCCCAGGGACCACTAGTCCCGACCCAGCTGGCCACCTCTGTGGTGTAACCCTCCTGGGGCATAGCCAGCACCTCTTCACCACACCACAAGATGCAGATGCACCCTTCATTACCACATGGACATGACCACAGCCCTCACTGTGGCCCCAGGGCTCAACTGCCAGCCGTAACACAGCAGTGGGTATGCCTGGGGCAGGAGAGAGCATGGGTCCACCAGACCACATGAGGTCCTCCGTCAGAGCCAAGCTCCAGCCATCTCCACATCAGAAGCACATCCCCAAGCTGTACTCACTTCATGTTCTCCACAGAGCGTCCCCGAAGAGCTGCAAATGGGGACAGGAGGGTGGCCATGGCCACGATCCAGCCGTTGAAGAAAGCCACCTTGCAGAAGTAGTGGAAGGTGGCATTGTACCGGTAAAGCAGCAGGGCTGCCAAGAGGAAGAGGAGCAGCAGCCCGTGGAGCAGGACCACCTCCATCATGCTGCTCCAGCGGGAGGATGCTGGGGTGCTCAGCCCACGTCCCTGGGAGCAGGATGAGCAGAGCAGGGGATGTCAAGGAGTGTGGCGGGTAAATCAGGTGTATCAGCAGAGCAGTGTGTGGGCGTTTGGGGCTGGTCCAGGGGAAGGTCCTGTGTGTATCTCACCCTGTACAGAGGCTTGAGGATGCGCTGGCTCAGACAGGAGGCGGGCTACCCCACCAAGGGTGGGGAGTGGTAGTGAGTCAATGCCAGGGACCCTGGGTCACCCAAAGTGTCACTGCTGATAAGTGCCCTCGTAGGCTGTTAAAAGCCATTGCTGTGCCTCCAACTTGATGTGATCAGATCTGTTTCCCACAAAAGCATCCGTGCTCTGGGCACCTCTCCTGGCTATAGGGACCTCAACCCTGGGAAAGGATGATCTCAGATGGTAGGGACAGTGGGAGCTGGTTCTGGGCATGCCCATCACCCCAGCAAGGCTTGTCACAGGTCCCTGTTGGCATCACGGCTCATCCCTAAACCTCACCCTGCAGAGTATCAGATTATTGGAACATATCTCCCTGCTGCTCCCTGCCTGGGTCTGCAGCAGGCACGTGGTGCCAGTGCTCCCCACCAATCTGGGCTGCAGGAGCCCCTCTGCCCTTCCTCTCCCAAGGCCCACCATCTGTTACCGAGGTCCAAGCAATGCCACAGGGGTCTGAGCCCTGCCACCCTCCCGGGCTGAAGGAGATGCCAGCCCTTATCCCAGTTGGCAGCCAGGGGCTGCATTGTGTTAGGTGTTTACATAGGCACAATTAACATGCACAGGCCTGTAATTAGCCTCTCCTCCCGCTCTGGTGCTTTTGAACTGGGCATGCAGGATCCAGGCCAGCTCTAGGTTGCCCTGCAGAAACTCTGGTCTTGCTTTGAAAAAGCAAGTGTTTGTCATTGCAGAGAGAATTCTGGCTTGGTCTCAGCTACCAGCAGCATCTCCCAGCCCAGTTGTTCCATTTCCCGAGCCCTGCCAGAGACATCCACATGCTGCTGCCCAGACCCATCGATTCATCTCTGATCCATACCTTCCCATAACAACCTCACTAGGGCTCTAGGGCAAACAGTACCATTACACCAGGCTGGGGAGAGGTGTCACATCACCTGCGTCAAACCCAGCAGTCCTGCCCTTGTCTGACACAGCCTACCTTCAGCAAAACTGCTCTGCATCTCCCCTGCTCCATTCCCCTCCATGCCCATGGCTGCTCTTTCTACTCACACCTTCTCCCTGTCCCTGCTGCTGTGGATGCAAGCACATGCCTTTGGGCTCCTGGCTGTGCGATGGTCTCCGTGCTGCCAGCTGAAAGGTGCCCCAGTTCAACCAGCGTGACCCAGAGAGGGCTCCAGGGGTTGCTTCCACCATGGGTGTTGCAATCCCCATTGCTTCATCCTCCCATTCCTCTTGTTATTCTCATATTCAAGCTGACTGGGCCATACCGTGAGCCCAACATTCCTGTCCACCCCATCCCCAGGTGACTCCTCTCCACTGTCTTCCCTTTCTGTCTATACGGACATGGAAACCTTTGTGCACCAGCCTGGTTTCCCCATCAAATCCAGCTCAGCTTTTGGATGGTCGCCTCTTGCTGCTCTGCCCAGCCAGTCTTGCAGCCTCTCAGGCTGGTCCCAGCTGGAGATATGCCTTCATGCAGGCTTTTTTGCTCTGCATTGAGGAGCTGCTTCTCCAACTTCTTATCCATCTTCAGCAGGAGTCAGGCTGAGCTTTACTGCAGGGGAAGATCTGCCTGTGCCAGAACACAGCTCAGTCCTGGGGAAGATGAGCCCTCCTTTCCATAGGGACCCCAGAAGAGTGACAGTCCTTATGTCCTTGATTTAAGATGCAGCTGCCTGGGCACCATCTCTCTGCACACTCTGAGCTCCAGAGGACCACCAGCCCTGAAGTCTCCTGCCAGGATCGCTGCTCTTCAGGCAAAGCCTCCTGATTACTGGCCTGTAACCTCACCGGGGTCAGAGCAGGGCTGTCACCCCCAAGTGGGTTTGGAGAGGTAGCAGAGGCAGGGGACAGCTTCCAGCATCCAAAGTGCATCTGCCCCTTTTTTCCTGGAGAGCAGAGGAGACACTGAGTCCTAGGGAACCCCATGCTCACCCACGCTGCATCCCCTTTATCAGGCTGCTGCCCTGACTGCATCCCCACAAGGAACATGCTGCAGGACACATCCAGCTCTCCCCATGCTGTGCTCAGCCAGAAGCATCCCACTCTTCTTCCCAGCACCAACCATCAGCAACTCCCTACATTGCTCCAGCACCCACACCAGGCACTGATATACCCCCTCCCCGCTGGGCACGAGAGACTCACACCCCTCCAGCTTGGAGGAAACCCTGCACTCAGGCACGAAGCCAGGAGCCCGGGTAATTACAGATGCTTAATTAGTGACAGCAGGATGCTTTCTTAACAAAGCGAATTAATTACAGGCAATGTGCTGCATTGAGATCTGAAGGGATTAATGAAGACCAGGACCACCTGGGCTGGCATCACCCACACCCCCCCACCCACAGGGACACAGCACAGCTCATGCCGCAGAGTCCTCATGGCTTAGCAGACACATGTTGTCCAGCTGGGACTGGGATGTCACCTCTGCAGAGGGAACAAGCCCTCTGCAGAGCACGGAAACAGAGCCTGTCCCTGTTTGGGGTCATGCTGTCACCTGCGTTTGGTGACAGGCTCCATGATACCCATCGTTTTGGGGTGGCTCAAGGGGAGGAAGCTAATGTGCCCAACAAAATGCACTTTGCTGGGCACGTTGGCTTCCTCCCTGCGAGCCACCCCAGAACAACGGGCATCATGGAGCACCCATGTTCAGCACCTGTAGGATCTTCTGGGTTAAGGGCTGGGATGTGCAGGAGAAACCATCCTAGGAAGCATGGAGCTCACAGCCTCTCCTCCACCATGTCATAGTACTCTGTGGAAAGAAAAGGGGACGTGGAGGATGTGCAAGAGCCACCCCCAGGATCCAATGGATGGAGGGAAGAGGGAGGGCTCAGCCTTTGACCGGGGGCTGCCCGGTTGATGCACGCTTGAGGGCAAGATACCCCTCGTTGCGGGACATGGGGAGAACGTGTCCTTACCTGATGCTGGTGGGACACTGGCTCCCACGGTCCCCGTGGCACTGGGGGGTGGAGGGGGCGGAACCGCACTGCTGGAGAGGAGCAAGGACAGGCGTAAGTGCGGGCATAGTGTTGCCCCTTGTGTCCCAGTGTGGGCTGGAAGTCCTGTTACACCAGGGTCACAGGGACACGTGCGCAGCTCCGCGCCGGGTGGCACAAAGCAGCGCCCGCGCTACTCACACCTCCCCATCCTCGGCTAATGAGCCTGTGCCCAGGTACCGCATGGCCGTCAGCCTCCGACCCTGCGCCGGGACCGGCCATGCCAGGATAGGAGCAGGACTGGGGTAGGGGACGTAGTGATGGTGGAAAACCACAGCCTCCTTTTCCTCTCCGGTCTGTAAAGGCACCGCCATTGCCTGTGGGGAGGAACAAAAGCCAGGGCTGTGCCGGGCCCTTTCAACAGCCGTCTCCCTGGGGCACTGCTCCCCAAAGCACCAGCAAGAGAGTTCCCACAGAGCTGCACTTGGCTGTGATGCCGCCGGCATGGAGCAGCTCTCCCAGGGTCTGGCTGGGTGGGCTCAATCCTACACAAAGCCCCGCGGTCAGCCAGCCTGGGAAGCCGGCTGCTGGGGACACGGGGAGGTGGCAGCCCCACAGATGGGACCGCAAAACGCTGCAGGGAAGAGCCCATCTGATCCAGCCGCTGAGATGCGACAGGCAGGGTCTGGTCTTGGCCAGCATGGTGACCTGGCGGGTACTGGGTGGGCAGCACGGGGGGGTGCATGCCTAGAGATGCCAGCTGGCAGTGAGCAAGGCAGCTGCCCGCAGCCCAGCTCTCGCCCCCGCTGAGAAAGCAGCATTTGTTTCCCCCCACAGGGATAAAATGTTTCATATGATTTTGGTTCAAGATGGACTTTTAAATGAAAGCCCTTGCAGAGCCATCCTGCCTAATGAACAGTGCTCAGCCTCGCTGCTTGGCCGCCACAGCCCAGCGCTGCACCCTGCCCATGCTGCAGCACACAGGGAGGGTTCTGGCTCTTCCCAGTTGGGCTAAACCACCTCCGAGCAGCCTGGATGTGATCTATTCCAGCAGAGCTGGGGGGTCAAACATGGACAAAGGGCCCCCAAACCCCAAGGGGCTGCAGAGCCCGGACAGAGACCACCCAGCTTCTGCACCCAAAGGGGTCCCACACTGTGCCAAAGCAGGACACGGGCATCCCACTCTCCTGAGAAGCTCTGGAAGGGTCCTTTTGCACCTGTCTTTGGTCCAATTTGGTTCTATGGCCCCTTTGCCCACCCACTGTCCCTGACCCTTACCTGGGCAGCAGCTGGGGATGTCCCAAACCCAAAGGCCATCAGTGCTGACACAGTGAGGCTGTTCATCACCACCTGATGCATTTGGGAGTTTTGAATCATCATCAACTCAATTAAATCTGCTGGAGAGTAAAGGGCTCTGCATCAGAGTGAGATCAGAGCAAAGGCATGAGAAACATGGCCATGGGATGAGTGCCTGGGGTGAGGCAGCACCAAGGCTTGTCCCTGTGCCCAAGCGGTGGGAGCTAAGCCAAACTCCCCCCACCCCAATTTGAAAGGCACATGTGGCACTTAAAAATTATTTTGCTTGGCTAAAGCTTTAAAATAGCCATATTTCAGCCTTTTCTTATTTGCAAATGTAATTAAACATCTGGTCTGGCTTGCTGAAGGCTGCTCACAGAAGGTGATTAGTGGTGCTGGAGGCATCAGACTTTCCGCCCATTCGGAGGAGAATTGCTCCGGTCCTGGCAGCATTCAGGCTTGGCAAAAGCCTCTGCCTTGGCAGGAGGCTGGTGTCCTGGGGGTGGCACCGCATGGGGACCGCGGCAGGGTCAGCTGCACTTTGCACCGTGTCAGGCACGGGGAAGCTCAGAAAACCCCCAAGGAGGCCGGGGCTGGACCGCGGGTGCTGATCCCATATCCATTCCCAGGGGCAAGCACCTACAGAGCTGGGTCCAGGAGAGGAGCAGCTGAGATGCTCGGTGCCTCCCCAGACCCGCCTGGCTCCACACCCGGAGCTGGGACCAGGAGCGGCCGTGCACGTACAGGTTAGCTTCCCAGTCCCCTTGGCTGGGTGCCCAAGCCGCAGCGTGGCTGCTGAGGGCAATCTGGCTGCAGGGGAAGCACGGCGTCTGGCTCTGCACCCCCATTAAAACATCCCCGTTTGCCGCAGGCGTGAAGCTCCCCTGCAAAATGCCTGTAAACCTGCCAGAGGGGCTGCCTCGAAGATTTGTACACGAGACCCGTGAGCCCCTGTTAGCCAGAGCCATGGGTAACAAGGGGTCTGGGAATGCCCACGTCCCACATACCAGATCCCAAAATGCTTTCACAGCTGCAGGGATGGGCTCCCCGGGCACCCATGAGACAGCCAACCCTCCAGCGAGGATCATTACAGCACAACCGGGAGGTGGCCGGAGTCGGAGCCACGAAGAGGGAGCGGGCCGGCAGCCAGGCATTGAACCAGGAGGAGGAAGCACACGAAGGGCTGGTGGCTTTTAATGGATCCCACCCATCCCACTGGAAAAGCAGCCAGCCCCCACCGCAAGGCTGCAAGGGGCCAGGCTGGGGTCCCTTTTTTCTTCCCACATCAGTTTTGAGTGTGCCCTTTCTTCTGTGTATTTTTAAAGACAGCTCAACCTTTCCCCCCTCCCCACAAGGCTGCACAGCTTCACCCACAGCATGTTCTGGGGATCACAAGCCCCCGCCACCACCTCTGCTGCCTGCTCCCACAGCCCGGATTGCTGCATCCTGGGTTGCACAAGGTTGGGTGAAGCCCCTGTAGACAGTTGGTCTTCACACCTGCCTGCTGCATCCCACAGGCTCTGGGGGTGGCACGTGTCTCCCACCAGTCCCACCTAGCATGGCCAAGGAGCCCATGTCACCCTGGCTTTCCCTGGTGATGCTCCCTACACCCATGTGAAATGGGGTTTTGGAAAACAAAGGTAGGTGGATTTCAAAAAACAGCCCCAAACCATTCCCAGGGAGCATCCTGGTGCAGCCAAAGCCAGCCCAGACTTCAAGGTTGGTAAAACCCCCAAAAATTGCATCTCATGGGGCAAAGCAGCCATCAAAGCATGGTGTGGCCAGCCCGGTGAGGCTGTGGGGGAAAGGTGCAGCCCCCCTGCCTGCCCCTGGTACTAAAAAGGCTGGAAAAAATAGAAGATGAAGTTAAGTTGGTTTTAACACTGACGTCTACAACATCTATCAACACGCACCTCCCCGGACATGTGGGGGTCCAGTGGGGGGGGCCAGGGCAGTCCTGGGAAGCTGCTGGAGGATCATCACTGGCTGCTGGGGCACCGGCATGGCCTCACCAGATCTCCCAGGTTGGAGCTGAAAGGCAGGAGGGGAAGGAAAACCCCAGGGATCTCCCACTCTTGCTTTAATTTAGTGCCCTGTTAGCCGGGCAGCCGGGGAGGAGAGGGGAGAGGAGCTGGTGGCAGGGGACAGAAGGGATGACAGCTTCAGAGGAAGGGGTGGCTTGCACTGATCCCCCTTTCCAGGGGTGCAGCCCTGCAAGCCTGGATGAATTGCACGCCTGGCAAGTCCCTCCCAACCCCTGGGGACACGTCCCTCTGCAGAAGTGGCCTTTCCCAGGTCCCTGGGGTCTGCAGGGAGCAGGGGGGCATTTTGCAAAGAGCAGCTTCGCTGTCCCAGACCCCAGTGCCCACCCGAAACCCCAACCCCATCCCATCTCTCCTCCCACCCCATCTCATTTTCCCCACCATACCCTCGTGAGCCCCAGTCATCCCATAAATCCAGAAGCAGAGCTGCTCTCCAGGGCTTACCCCATGTGGGATGACATATGTTCCTGCTGGCATGTCTCCCCAGACCCCATGGGGGTCCCCCGCTGCCCCCACCTGCATGGCTCGGGCAGGCAGGCAGGCGATGGGGCGAGCAGAGCTGCTGCAGGCAGCAGGGCTCGTCGCTATAGCTGCTGGGGCTAAACAAACCCTCCCCAGAGGTTTGGCCGGCAGAGGAGTGTCCTGGGCTGGTTTTCCCTGCAGTGTATCCCCAGGATAACCCCCCCCACTGCAAAAGGCTGTGGGGCAGGGATGGCTCGTGCCCCCCCAGTGGCATTTCTGATCCTGCAGGACAGCCTTCCCTGCAAGGAAGCAAGCTGGGAGCAGGGGGCTGCAGGTTTTCTCAAGCCCTGCTACTGGTCCCAGTGGCAGGGGAGACCTGGTCCCAGTGCTGGGGCTGCTCAGCCCCGCTGGCATCTCACAGCTGTGGCTTTGGGAGCTGTCCTAAAATCCCAGGTCGCGGCACCCTGTGGTCTCCACAGGTCTCATCAATCGCAGCCAGCAGGAGACGGGTCTGCTCCTGCCCTGCAGCTTGTGCTCTCGGTGCCTCTGTTTCCCAGTCTCAGGGGCTGCATTTCTGAGCTGCGAGGTGTTTGGGGATACTGAGCCCAAACACAGCCACCCTGGGACAGAGCAAAGGTCACTCAGCCGGGGGATAAGAGGGAAAACCTGGGATGACAGCTCCCTGCTACCTTCTCCCGAGCTTTGGCAATCTGGAGCTCTAGAACATCCCAAGCCAGAGGCATCCCTGGCCTTTTCTTTCCAGTTTAAGGGCCATTGCCTTGCGTTGGCTTCAAGCCCACTGCCAGGTCACCTCCCTGGGGTGGAAGGCAGAGAAATGAGAAAACAAGGATGGGGTGGGGGCTGGTGGGCTATGCTTTCCCATCAGAGTGGGTTGCTCCTCGCCACGCCACCTCTTGGATTGGGACTTACTGAAAGGTCCTTTCGAGTGCTGGTGAAGAGCACGTGGAGGGGCCGGGAGGCAGCTGTGGCATGTCCCTGCAGGGCTGAGCTGTGTCACCTGCACCTGGGGGCAGCTCCAGGGTGTCGGAGCAAACCTGGCAAGGTGCCTTGCAGGGAGCATTGAGAGTTGGGTCTGGGTGAGAGTCCAGGATAGCTTTGGATGTCAGGCTGGGATCATACCTGAAAGGCTCTGCAGTGCCTGCTGTCGGATGGAGGCATCCCTGCCTGCGCACCACAGGTCTGGGCGCGCCGTTGGTGGAGGGAGAAGGTCCTTCCACCCCGTGGGATGTCCCCTTGCAGGTTCTTAGAGACAACATCCCACACACACGACCAAGGCATGTTGCCCAGGGAGGTCGCTCAGCCCTGCCAGTGCCACCTGAGGTCTGGTCCCCAGGGCACCCATGGGTCAGTGCTGGGTCCCTGGGTCTGGCTCCCAGCCTCGCGGACCACTTCCTCAGGGATGCAATGACCGGCCACCATATCCCCTCATGGAAACCCAGGAAAGGCTTAGCATGAGCATGAATCGATTGCACCAGAGCCCGACTCCAGCCTGCTGCTCTCCCCTACCACGAGTCCCTCCCAGGGATTTGTGTCCAGCAGACTAAAAACATGTTTTCCATTTATCTCCCCCGGCCAGAGAGCTCTGCGTGTCCAAGCTCATCCCAGGGAAACACTGCGGCTGGAAAGGGTATGTCTGCACAAAATATTTAAGCCCCAGCAAACCCATTGCAATGAAAAACCACTTTCTCCCCCAGAACAGCCCAACTTCCTGCTGGCCTCAGGTGTCTTTCCTCCACCTCCATCAGCTGCATTTCCCCAGACCGATCTTCTGGGTGATTATTTTCATCAATATTACATCCAAAATCCACCATCCACTGATAGTGCAGATCTGGGAACTTTTCCCAGGAACCCAGCCTGCAGCCAGCCCTGTTCACCGAGCGGGAACAGATCGCTCAAAAAACTCTTGTTCTGCCCCAAAATGGCACTGGAGACACCCCCAGATGCCAAGGGAGGAGCACTCCGAGGCCGGCTGCCTTAGCCCCCAGCCGTTGGCTCCAGTCAGGCTATTTTCTGCTTGATTAGATTTTGTTCTGTGTTCCTAATTTCTCCAAGCCTCTTCATATTATTTCTCCGCCTTTTGTTATAACTCCCAAATTCCCATTATTTGCACATTTAATTACTGTGCTGATTACCCCCTGCTTCTGGCAGAGGCTGGCTTGCTCTGAACAGAGCCCGGGCAGCCATCTCGCTGGTGCTAATATTGTTCTCATCTGTTAGAAGGATTCAAGCACCAGGGCAAAGGGCTGAGCAGTGTAAGGAAACCTTCTGCCAGCCGTGGGACAACAAGGGGAGACAGGGGACCTGCTCTGAACATCCTCAGCCCCCCTCCATGGCAGCCTGAGCCCCTTTCGGGGTGTTATTAGCTGCCCTCCAGTGCAACCCACAGCCCCGATGCATCTCGTGCAGCGTTGCGGGACAGGGCGCAGGCTGGGGGCTCGGCTATGGGCAGGGCTGTGCTTGGCTGCAGCCTGTCACCATGGCATGTCCCTTTTTAGAGCCCCCCAGCACATCTGTCACACAGAGAGAAGGTCTGAGCGTCCGTGGGAGAGAGGGAGCAGGAGAAGCAGGCACCGTGCGCCCACCTGTGCATGTCAGCCCGGCTCTCAATCTTCTTTAAATCACAACATCATTGAGTTAGGGCTGCAGATATCAGAGAGGGGCAACCCCTGCCCAGGCCCCCTTGGGCAGGAGCGCTCATGGCCATGTGGGTGAACAGGAGGATCGACAGCCAGGTGATGGAGGGGTGCTGAGGGGCATCATAAGCGCTGGCCAAGAACTCATGGTCTGTGCGCAAGGAAATGCAAGTGTTGAGGCATGTGGGATGGGGACAAAGGCAGCCGCAGCTGTGCTGTCTCCAGGACGCTGCCCAGAAACACCTTTCACAGGCAGCAATGAGCCTCTGGCTGGAGATACCACCTCTTCTCACTAAGGAGGTGAGATGAGGACCCCCATCAGCCAACTCACCTACACTGGGGAGAGGTGAGAGCCCAGGACCAGTTCATGCTCCCTGTCTTGGCATGCTTGATGATGGCACCCACACGTGCATCATAGAAAACCAGGGCTCAGGACGGATCAGAGGATTATAAAGTTCTGGTGGGAATGGACTCCACTGTCCCCAGTAAAAGACACTCTGCCAAACCCAACCCCTAGACTGAGATGTGTCCAGAAACCCTGAGGATGCTCAGCAGATAATTTTACTAGCAGCCCTCATTTTTGGAAGCTCTCGAGTCCCTCTCTTACTGTAAGTCTGGGTTTTCTTGTCCTGGAAACCCTCACCTAAATCTCCACCCTAAATCAAACCCAAGGCCAGGAACTCAGCCCCATCCACTGGTTAGGCAGAGGGTGGGCTCCACCAGAAGCTTTGCTTTTAGCCAGGATCAGGAACAAGGCAGTGGACCTGAAACAGGGTCAAGCCCCCGGGGACCAGGAGGGACAGGCACCCTCTGCCACCACCTTGGACATGAACCCAACATCCGCACCATGTAGGTGCAAGCAGACACCCCAGCACAAGCTGGGAGCAGGGGGTGATGCTGCACCAGGCATCTGGAGCAGGAACAACATGATCCAGACCCTCAGAGGCACAAAATGCTCTCTCTGAACGGGTCTCTGCTTGCAATGCAAGCAATGAAAGCTTAGCATCAACAAACTTCATCAAATTAGCTGAGCAGCAGAGCAGGGGCACCGGGGCGTGATGGCCGGCTGTCAGAGCAGGAACACCGGGACAGGGATGCATCAAACCCAGATGAGATGTGCTCTGATGTGGCCCGTCAGCAGTGACTCACTGAGCTGCCCTCCGATCACTAGGGAGGGCAGCGAGGTGACGGAGCATCCCTTGTGTCATCCCCCTTCCCGTGAGACAAACTGGAGCTGGAGAGGTTCCCAAAATTAGGATACACAGGCAGGAGGCAGCAACCTTGCCTAAGACTCATGGAAGATGAAGTAAGCATGACTGAGGCAATACATCCCCCCCATAATCACTGCTGGCTCCTAAGGGGTATAAAAAAACCAGTCCAAAAACCAGTTTGTCGTTGCACATGAAGACAAACTCTGGATATGGAGTGGCAGCTTGGCAGCCACAGTCCCCTGTGCTCTGCATCACGCCGTCACACACAGCCACCCAGGCACACACCTCTCAGGGATGCTCTGTGGGCCCAGGAGCACGAGTGGGTGAAAGCATCTCATTTTGAAAGCTAATTACAAAAAAAACACCACTTTTCTCTTCCAGGAGGTCTTACTCCGCTGCTGCTTTGAGCCCCATCTTCCCCATGCCATCATCCAGCCACCGTGATCTCCGCTTGCTCCAAATCGCCCTTCGCAGACTGTTTCCTTCCACAGAGCCTAACATTAAGCAAGAGGCTGTTGGCAAGGGCTGGGGACACCCCACTTCTTTGCTGTTAGGTGGGGTGGAGGTAACACAGTTAGTGATTTCCAGCCCTTGGTAAATGAGCATTTGCCACACGCAACAAGATTACTGTGAGTGACTTCATTTGCTTTGGAAACGGCTGAGTCATTTGTAATTACCGACACGCACCAGCAGCAATCCCAGCGCTGGCGCTGGATTAATGGGAGCCCCGTGGCTGGAGGGCAGTCTCCAGGAGCTTCCCTGGGGCTTTGGCACGGACACGGAGCCCCACAGTGACTGTTCCCCGCCACCCACAGCTAGGCACGCCTGTGCTGCCACACCAAAGCAATGTGCCTGAGGCAAATCCTCCCATCCTGTCCCCTCCAGCCAGCCACGAGGTCCCCATCAGTGTCACCATCGCATGCCCATGCGCTGGTCCAGGCGGGGAGCCCAAGGGGGGCTGGAGGGTCCCAGGCCAGCCAGGATCTGCAGTGCAGTGGGTTTGACCTCGTTTATATTCCACTTGCTGCTGCAAAAAAGAGCAATGGCCCTAAGACCAGCAGGGCTGGGCAGGTCACCCAGCGCAGGCAGGCGGTCAAGCCACCATGGTCTGTCCCAGCCCACCCTCAGTGGAGGAAGGACAAGACCAGCTCAGGAAGGCGCAGGTTGCTGGGCATCGCCTAAGGGGTCCCCGGTGCTCCCCATCGCACCCCCCATCACATGGGGTGCTTGCTGGGGAAGGGAAGAGCCATGTCCCTCCTCCAGCAAAGCAATGCTTTGCAAACCTCATCTGGCCTTTCCCACCACAGGGACCAGACCCGGCCGCCTTTGAAGCTGGGCTGCTCCCCTCCAGCGACCAGCTGGGGACGGGACACTCGGGTCAATTTGCCACCAGATGGCACCAAATAAACCATTGCGGGGACACACGGGGTGGCCCAGGGCCACTGCCACGCCTGAACCAGACCCTGGCTCCCATCACCCCGTTCCTCTGCTCCCCACCTCGGCCGGCAGCAGCCGGAGCTGCCCGTGCTGCCCATGGGACGATGCAGCCGGCTCGGGCATTTGCATCGGGTATTGTTTTATGTGGTTTTAGCAGCATTTGATAAGGCACCCTCCTGCTGCGTGTTTATACCCTGTCAGAAAATTAAAGTATTAAGTTTGGGCGTTTGCATTTCAGTGGAAACTATTAAACGGTAATGAGTCTGGCCAGGTCTCGGCAGCCTTTTGTGTCAACATAACTGTGGGCTCAGCCTTAGCTGGTCAGCGCCTCCGAGAGCAGCGTTGGTCCCTCCTAATAAAGTCAAACAGGTGCTTTTAAATATTAAGGTCCTAGTTCTTTTATTTGCATTTTTTAGGGGTATTTAATTTACATACCAGTTCTGATGGAGGTCTTTGAATGGCAGAGCAACAGTAGAGGCTTTGTACCTCATGATGAGAAGTTATGGAAGGACCAGCTAATGTGATCTGCTGCCTCATTAAGAAATCGTGATGACGTAGGATTACTAAAATTAGCAAAATAAATGGTTCACCCTCCTCTCACCCCAGTACAAAGCGCCGTGCAGGCCCCCCAGCCCTCCACCCTTCAGCGAGGGCCTTTGGGGCCATTTTCAGTCCCTCCTTTCACCATCGCCCACACCTGAGCTGCTGAGGTGAGGAGGATTTTGGGTGGTCCAGGGATGCGAGGCTGGATTTTCAATCCCAAGAGATTATCAGAGCTGCCTTCCCGGCACTCCTGGGTTTCCTCCTCCTTCATTTGCCCCTCTTACCCTCTCTGCTTCATCACTGAAAGCATTAAAATGGTAAAGTTTGGGTCAAAATTCCCTTTGCTAAAGGGGCTGGGTCTCTCTAGCATGGAGATTTATAAATATTTCTCTATTTTAGATACATATACGGGTAGATATTTGGACACATATATATATGGAGAAGACCCCAGGGAAGTTCTGGGAACTTGTAGCTGGCCCCAAGAGCCGCCCCATCCCTGGGCATGACGGGGGGAGATGCTGCGCTGGGTGTTTCGTGCTCAGGGAGGTGTGTGTCCATCGTGGGTTGCTCCTGCTCCCAGGGTAAACCAGCACCCCCTCTGCTCCGCTCCGGTTTGGTACCCAGATTACAGCACCCAGCATCCTGGTAGCACCAAACCGCCAAAATCACGAGGTCAGCCGAGACTGAAAACCTCGGTTGGGGCAGAGTTAAGGTTATTTTGCAGAGCTGGGTGCTGCCTGCCAGACACCCAGTGCCCATCCTGGGCCTTTCTGGGCAGGGGCTGCATTTTGGAAAGGGGTTCTGGTGTGTCCCAGACAGGAGAGGCAGGAGGTGAGCGGGCAGGGTGCAGCCGGGGGCGGAGATGGGCAGCGCTGCCTGCCATGCTGGCACCGGCAGAGCCTCCTGTGCAGGCAGGGCTTGGAGGAGCATCACTGCCCCCACCCCATGGGCATGCACGGTCCAGGCACACACACACGTGTCAGGGCATGTGTTTGCACACACGTGTGCGCACAATCCCAGCATCACGACATCTCCTTTGAGCTCTCTACCTTCCTCTAGTCCCACGTCCCGCGTACGGCCAGTCGGAGAGTGTGGTGACTCTCGGCATGCCCCCTCCATCCCATCCTGGTGGCACCCCCACTTCCCACAGCCTTTACCAGCAGTTTTACAGCTCAGCGTCATCCAAGGAGCAGGCGGGAGGGCTCCGTGGCCCCTGCACATCCCCCAGGGCCCAGCTGGGGGACTCCAGGTCCCTGACAGGAGCAGGTAATGGGGTGCTGGGATCCTGGCAGTGGCCAGGCTGGGCAGTGCCAGGCTGGGGTGTCCCCCCCGTGCTGCTCCACGCATCCAACCTTCTGTGTGGGGAGGGGGAGCGGAGGGTGGAGCCTGCCATATTACCAGATCCAGGAGCTGTGACATTCAGTCTCGCAGAGAGACAGAGCCCATCGGCACTGGGCAGGGACAGCGAGGCAGGGTGGGACAGCCAGAGCCAGGTGGGCACGGGGAGTGGGTCAGGGCCACCCAAGTGGGACTGAGCACCCACTGTGGTCCCAGGGTGAGCCAGGAGCAGGACAGGGCTGGGAAGCAGCAGCGAAGCAGGGTTAGGGGGAGGAGGGTGCTGGGTCGCCCCTTGGAGCCGGTGTCCTGATGCAGCCCCCCACCCGCCGGGCCATGCAGAAGGAGCTGGGCTGTCCCCAGGCCCTTGGGGACTGAGCCGGGACACCCGTGGATGGGGCAGCACAGGGTTGATTCCAGCTATGGGGGTCCCAGGGCAGCCCCCCGGCACCTGCATGCTGTTGGTTCTGCTGCTCGCGCTCCCAGTGCTTCGGGTAAGTGTCCCTGGGGAGAACGGGACCACGGTGGGGAGAGAGTGGGCAGTGAGCGCGGCCGTCCCCTGCCTCTGACAGCCGCTTCGGGTCTGGCCAGCCCTGGGGAGCAGCATGCCTGCAGTCCCGGTCAGGGGTCACATCTCCCCCAGCACACCCCCATCCCTGTCCCCATCCCTCGTGCCACCCGATCCAGGGGTGACGCCGAGCCGCAGCCCTGCACGCTGCCGACACCGCTGCACCCACTCGGGTGCTTTCGTCGCAGCTTCTGGGGGAGGATTTGCTGACACGCAGGGCAGGGACGGGCAGGGAGAGAGGTGGGCAACGCTGGGACCCTGCTGCGCTCCCCCTGCCTGGGACAGCACTTGGGGTCTGGCCGGGGCAGCCAGCAAAGCTCCCGAGGGGTTCAGCCACAGGGGCTGCTCCAGGGCATCCCCAGGGAGGGTGACCCCGCTCTGCCCTCCCCTGGGGACAGCCCCCTCCATCCTCACGTGGGTCCTGGTGAGGGCTTTGCTCACATCATCCTACATGCCTCGAAGGAGCCCCAAACCCCAAGGGACTGGTGGAGCATCCGCAGGCGTGAGGGTTGGGATGGCCGGAGGGCGCAGGGAGCAAGGACCACCTATGGGATGCTCCCCAGTCCCGGGCAGACCCGTGGGGATGGCAGGCACTGACCCCCCCCCGAAATGGGGGACGTGGAGCGGGTGTGCTGCCGGAGCAATGCGCGGCACGTCTGGCAGCCGCACCCGCAAACCCGTCCTGAACTTGTCCAATTGCTTCGGCAGCAAACGCCGGGGGATGGAGAGGGTTTTGGCTCAGTGTTTCTCTGCAAATCCTTTGGGACCTCTCTCGGTGCTGCTTGCTCCGCAAGCTCTTTAGCTAACATGGAGGCTTTGAGTAATGGAAAGGAAAGAAAACCAAAAGAAAGGAAAAGGGGGGAAAGGAAGGGGGAAAAGGGAAGGGAAAAGAAAGGGAACAGAAAGAAAATGGAAAAAAGGGAAGGGGAAGGGGAAGGGGAAGGGGAAAAAGAAAGGGAAAGGGGAAGGGAAGGGAAGGGAAGGGAAGGGAAGGGAAGGGAAGGGAAGGGAAGGGAAGGGAAGGGAAGGGAAGGGAAGGGAAGGGAAGGGAAGGGAAGGGAAGGGAAGGGAAGGGAAGGGAAGGGAAGGGAAGGGAAGGGAAGGGAAGGGAAGGGGAAAAGAAAGGGAAAAGGAAGGAAGGAAGGAAGGAAGGAAGGAAGGAAGGAAGGAAGGAAGGAAGGAAGGAAGGAAGGAAGGAAGGAAGGAAGGAAGGAAGGAAGGAAGGAAGGAAGGAAGGAAGGAAGGAAGGAAGGAAGGAAGGAAGGAAGGAAGGAAGGAAGGAAGGAAGGAAGGAAAGAAGGAAAGAAGGAAAGAAGGAAAGAAGGAAAGAAGGAAAGAAGGAAAGAAGGAAAGAAGGAAAGAAGGAAAGAAAGAAAGAAGGAAAGAAGGAAAGAAGGAAGGAAAGAAGGAAGGAAAGAAGGAAAGAAAGAAAGAAAGAAAGAAAGAAAGAAAGAAAGAAAGAAAGAAAGAAAGAAAGAAAGAAAGAAAGAAAGAAAGAAAGAAAGAAAGAAAGAAAGAAAGAAAGAAAGAAAGAAAGAAAGAAAGAAAGAAAGAAAGAAAGAAAGAAAGAAAGAAAGAAAGAAAGAAAGAAAGAAAGAAAGAAAGAAAGAAAGAAAGAAAGAAAGAAAGAAAGAAAGAAAGAAAGAAAGAAAGAAAGAAAGAAAGAAAGAAAGAAAGAAAGAAAGAAAGAAAGAAAGAAAGAAAGAAAGAAAGAAAGAAAGAAAGAAAGAAAGAAAGAAAGAAAGAAAGAAAGAAAGAAAGAAAGAAAGAAAGAAAGAAAGAAAGAAAGAAAGAAAGAAAGAAAGAAAGAAAGAAAGAAAGAAAGAAAGAAAGAAAGAAAGAAAGAAAGAAAGAAAGAAAGAAAAGACAGACGAGGGAGAACAAGCAGGGAAGCAGGGCCAGGGGAGCACCAGAAGCTTTAAGGTCTTCACAGGGAGAGTGATGGCATCAGGCCCCTTCCCAGATGGGGAAACTGAGGCATGACACAGTTGCCTGCCCTGAAACAAGCTCTGAAGGGAGCACTGCACGTTTTCTGCTCCATTGCTCCAGAAGCCAGGCTGCGTTGCCATAAATAATAAAAACCAGCAGCTCTGCAGCCAAAAGGAGCTGCAGCCCCTCTGCCCAGGCCAGGTCCTTCATCACCGTGATGAATTGGTGTGCTTTCTCAGTGCTGTGCCCAGCAGCCATCACCAAAATGCATTTTGCAGACCAGGAATTTCCTTGTAAATCTTATGTTCAGCAGGAAAAAGAAACAAACTCTCCAGGGCAGGTAAAAGGACCCCAGAGGAGCGGCTGCATGGTGGCCAGGACAGGGCAGGGGAGGACAGGACTCAGCCAAGCGATGCTTTAACGCCCCACACTTCCCTCCAGTCCCTGGGTCCACTTGCCCACCCTCATCCCTCTGTTTCTCCAGCTTTTACATCTCTGCGCACACACCTAAAATCATCAGCAACCCAATCCCACATCTTGGCCCAAAGACCCTGCCCCAGACGTGGCCTGTATCTGGATGCTGCAGCCCCCGCCACACCCCCCCACGGGCATGGATGCTTGGGAATGGGGACGGATGCTTGGGAATAGGCATGCAAAATTCATGGCCTGCTCTCCTGGCTCTTCAGCTGGAAGCTGAAGGGGGCAAACCCCAAAAGCAGGGATTCCCCGGGGCGCCCGATCCCAGGGTGCTGAGCCACAACACCCCTTGCATTTTGGGGAGCTGCGGGGTTGGGGCGCACTCCTCTGTGTTTCAGCGTTCCTGCTAGCAAACCAGAGAGCTTTAGGGAGATCAGTGTGCCCATTTCACAGCATCTCACCAAAGAGGCGGGGAACAGGGTGAACTCCGACGGCCATTGCAATGCTGCCAATTAAAACACACCAGCCTGAACGTGAGCAAAACCCACATGAGCCAAACCCAGCCAGCAAGGGAAGGATTAGACATCCCCAAATAGGTGGTTTTTTAAAATCTCTAATTGCATAGTTGCCTTGCTTAGGCTTTGAACGTGCTTGCCTCTGCCCTGTGGATGGGGTTGGCCCCTCCGTCTTCAAGCTCAGCTCCTCTGCATGGCGCTCGTGCCTTGGTGGAGCACTGCCCTCAAGCATCACACGCTTTCAGAAGGAATTAGAAATAATTGCGGTAGTTCTTTATGGTGTTTACAAGGCAAACAGTAGAAAGCTAAGGAAATGTCAGGGTCCAAAAGCGCGGTTACGTAGATAGGCTCTCCTGGGGCTGGCTGCAGCAGAAATAGTGAATATTGGCCGGTACCCTGCCTGCTCAGGTCTTTTAATGCCCAGCCTCCTACTGTCTGCCCTCTCCCCCCTCCCAAGGTGCAAGCGACACATCCTGACTGCTCCGTCGTCCTCTATTTCCAAGAGCAAGAAGCTGAATGTCTAGAGATTACCAGGAGGGAAAGCCAAAGGGCAGCCTCCCCCGGACGCGCCGGGCAGCAAGGTGAGCGCGAGCTGCCGCTGTGCACAGGGCTCATCTCCCTCGGGAGGAGGGGGAGGATTTGCTAAGGGGGTCTCTGGAAGATGATCCATGGTAGGGGGGTTGCAGAGTGCACGTGGATGCAGAAAAGCAGGTATTTTCAGGAAAATGGAGAGCAGCACTGGCGTAAAGGCTAACGAACATCCCTGGAGAGCACCAAAAACTGCTGCTGCAAGGAGGGAGGGCTGAGATTGCAGCCAGGGGGTACGGGTGGGCTGAGGGACGCAAACAAGCACAACGGCTGAGTCCCTCCAGATTTATGGCATATCGCAACGACAGCGTGGCCCGTGGCCCAGGCAGAGCCTCCTGCCCTGCTCCCGTCCTCCCTCCGCCGATGCAGAGCCCTGGCCACCAGCACGAGGGTCGCACAGTGCGTGTCACCACTTCATGCCTTCCTGCCTCCCTAATCCAGTCAGTTTTAATGCCAAACATGTTTTGAGCAACTTAATTTTTACATATCCAGGACTTTTAAACTAATTAACTAATTGAAAAACAGTTTTAAAGTGCTGCTTTTGTACTTTTTTTTTTTTTAATTTGCATTTCAGTTTCCATCCAAAAGCAGCTTGGCTCAAATTCTGGATAAAAATTATCACCTAGTGAATAAGAAATGCGTCATTCAACGGGTTTCATCTAATACAAATGTAAAAATGAAGCATCTCAATAAATGCATGTTAAGGTGCATAATTGCTTAAGTAACTGTGCAGAGATATAACGTATCATCCAGCTTAGCAGAGAAAAGCCAAGTTGATTGGAAAAGGTCCATTTCACAGCCCAGATCGTGCCAGCCAGGGGGAAGGAATCTCACTGTAGGAAAATAACCGAGAAACACGAGTGCGTAATTAAAATCAGTATTTAATCCCAGGTGTCCTGCTTGACTGCTGCCTCCTCTGCCCACCTGAACTGAATTTATCCCTTGACCCTTGCTCACTTGTGCCAGTGTAAAGAGGGTCCTGCGAAGAGTGTGGCACGAAGTGACGATGGGAGGGAAGGCTCAGACGCCCTGGGCACGGTGGTGACATAGCATGAAGGAACAGGACAGGGACGTCAGGCTTCAGCATCCTGCTGGGGAACCCACCATGGGGCACCAAAACTGGTTAGAGAGCGTGTTTGCAGCACTTTCACTTCAAAGTCTGCTCTGGTGCTCACAGCATTTACTGCTCTGAAATAGCTGGGAAGAAATAACCTGCTGGTGAGGCTCAAATGATCTCTTCTGGAGATCTCCGGATGCCAGTTAAAGCAGCAAGAAATCTGGAGGCGGCCCTGAATGTCTGCTTATAATTAACCAGTAGAAATGCTGGGCAGGAACTTCCCATCAAACTGCATTTTGATGGGAAAAATGCTCTTTTCTACCATGTCAAGGAGAACATCATGAGGATAATGTTGATCCTGGGAATGTTTCAGCCCTCCCCGCTGGGAAAATTGGAATAAAGCAGGTTGCTTTGGGTCGATCCAAACCAAACGCCTCGGGCTGCCGGGCCACACCGGCTGGGAGCCTGGGGACAGGGACCGTGAGAGGATGTGGTGGCCCCTGGGGACTAAGAGTGTGGGGACACTGAAGGCATAGCTCCTGCCTGCGAGGTGGGCAATGGGACACGTTGCCAGTTCCTTTGCTCGTGTTTTTTGCCCTGTCCCCCAGGAGCTGCCTCCATCACCTCTTCTCCATGGAGAGTTGTTTTAGTTTTGCACAGCTCTAAGAAATGTGGGGTTTTAGATGCTGCAGCATCCCAGGAGAGGGAAACAGAGTAGGAAGGGGGACTTACACCTTTTCTCCCCATCCAAATGGAGGGATGACTTTATTCTCTGGGATTCCACTGCAGAGCTGCATGAATCCCAGCTCAGTCCCTGTGCCATGGGCTGCTCCTCTGGCTCCCAGCCAGAGCTCAGACCCCAAGAAATGAAGCAACCACTCTCAGCACCGGTCCCAATAGCTGTGCTCAATTCACCTGTCCTCCAGAGCAAAAATTAAGACATACCTTGGCGTTGTAATGACAGCCCTGCAAATCCCTCCCAGCCTGGCCAGATACCTACAGACTGCTTTGCTGAAATCAGAGAAAACTAATTAGACTTGTCTGAGTCCACATTCCCTGGCTGGGAATAGATGTGGCTCCAGGTTAATAATGTATATCTACAAGGTTAATAATGTACATGTGCAAGGAGGAGAGCTGTCCTAGAAGTATGATGTCTATGTCTCATTCCAGTGTGCCGCAGCACTAATTCCTCAAGGCCCCACATCTGCTCGGCCGTGCTTGTTTCCAGGGCAATTGGGGAGTCATTTAGAGATGAACTTAGTGCTAGAGAGAGAAGCAAAACATGTTTAAGCTAATTGCTCTCCAGAAAGTCTTGTGGTGCTTTCTCCTGTCCTCCCCCTTGCAGCTGGAGAGACGTCCCGAGCTGAGCCACCACAGCCACTGGGTGCAGAAATCCAACAAAAACCTGTATTATTTTAGATGTCACGAGGAAAGTCCCAGCTTTTCTGTGCCCTGGGGACTCCCCACAGGAGCTCTAGGTCTGATGTAGCCCCAGGAAATAGCAGGTCCTGTCTCGCTGCAGGGCTAAAAGGAGAGCTCTGCGCCGGGGGAGATCATTCCTAGAACTGAGCCAGGATGCTCCTAATTCCTGAGGGGGTACGGCATCGCCCTGTAGATCGGGTGACGGCCGGCCACTCTCTGCTCTCCCATTACATCCGTGCAGCCGTGCTTGCTGCGGGCTGTGCCTGGGGACCAGGGGTCTCTGTGTCTCCCCGGCACGTCCCCTCCCAGCAGCACTAACCCTCCCGTCCCTCCCCAGGCTGCCTGACCGAGTGGGATGGAGTGAGCTGCTGGTCAGCTGTGCCCGTCGGCCAGTCCCAAGCTGTCACCTGCCCCGACATCCTCCACGTCTTCAAGAAGTCTGAAGGTGCAGTGCTCTGAATCCAGCCCAGACATCTCATCCCCTGGGACTGAGGGCTGAGCTGCACCCACCCCTGCCTGCCTGGGACCCTTGTGCCACCCCAGCCCTTCCCCTCTGCTCCCACAGTTCCTGCCCCATCCAAAAGCTTGGCATATATTGCAATCCAAGCAGGGGATGGGCAAAAGCAGAGATGCAGAGTGCTGCCGTGCCAGGAAAGTCCCCAAACCCTTTCATCACCAGAACCAAGAATCCCATGTGGGTAGAGCCCTTGGGGACCTCATCCTCCAACTGGGTGACACCAGGACAGTCCCCTAGCTGCTCCGCGCCCTCCTTTCCCCATCCACACACCAGCCTCATGCTCCTGACCTGTTCTGTACCACTCCAAGCCATGTGGATAAAAAACACAGCATAAGATCATGATTATTTCAAGGCTGGGCGCACTCCCAGGGCAGACGCTGCTGCCGGGAGAGCCACTGCCTCCATCCATCTTGGAGGCAGCAGAGTGTGAAGGAGAGCACCCGAGCAGCCCCTGCAGCATCCGAGCGCTTCCTCGGCTGGGCTAATTGAAAAGGTGATGGAGGGTTGGTAAATGCTTTCTTTAGGGTAGAAAAAGCTCAGGAGAGGCTTGATGAAGCCCTCACAGGACCAAAAAAAAGCCCCTTTTTAGCCTTAATTCCCTCCCACCGTGGGGATTCACGCTTGCTTTCACATCCTGCCCTAAGATGCCCTGGCATCTCCAGGCACAGCACTGGAGGGCAGAGATCTGACTTGGATGGGAGGGATGGGGCAGCCGGGCCATTCGGGTACCATGCTGCTGTCACAGCCGGGATGCTGGTGCTGAGATTTAGGCTCCATCCCAGAGAGCAGCATGCCATCCCCAGGCTGGACATTTTGGGGGTGCTGATGCAGAGGCTCCCTGGCTCTCATGAGGTCCCTTCCTGTTGCTGCAGCGCTGATCCAGAGGAACTGCACGGAGTCGGGGTGGAGCTCCCCCAGCCCTCCCTACTACATCGCCTGTGAGCTGGAGGCCGTTGGCAGCAGCAACGACACAGAGGCCAAGGCAAGTGGGTCCCCCTCCCCAGCATCACCCTACCCCGCATTGACCCATACCGTTGGGCAATGGAACATGAAGATGCTCTCAGGGATATCTTGTTGGCCTCATCCTTGTTGCTGGGCTGCCTGGAAGGACCTGAGTTTGGCTGGGCACAAGCCCAGCCTGGGCAATGGCTGGGACATCACGCTGGCACCTCCTGGCCCATCGCAGACCAGCACCTCCCAGCCCATGTTGCCTCATTCCACTGGTGCTTTCCCTTCCAGAAAGGCTATTTTGTTACGATGAAGGTGCTTTACACCTGTGGCTACTCCACGTCCCTGGCAGCCCTGTTCTTGGCCATCGGCATCTTCTCCTGCTTCAGGTAGGGCTCGGCGCCGCCTGCTCGGTGGGCTGCAGCTGGCGAAAAGCAGGGTAAATCATCAGCAGGGGATGGCTGCTCTCAGCCTCTCCTCTCCCAGAGCATCCAGGCTCCATCCCTGCCAACACTGATAACAAGGGAGGCATGAGATGAACTGCAGCGTTGTCCTCTCCTGCTGACACACAGACTTTAAACCCACAGGTTGCCCTTTCAAGTTTGGCTTTTGCAGACCTCACTGTGCTGCAGAACCATAGAATCACAGAATCATTAAGGTTGGAAAGGACCTCTAAGATCATCAGGTCCAACCATGCTCTCCAGAGGTGGCTGGAGGACGTTCCCCAGCAGACCTTATCCCTGGACAGCTGACTCAAACACATCACAACCCTGTCCATTATTTCAGAGGAGGAAAACCTTCTCCAGGGCTTTGTGCTTGAGCACTACCAGCCCATGGCCCCCTGGGCTGGGGTCCAGCCATGGAAGTGGCTCCTGAAGGAGAAGTTTCCCTGCCCATGTGATCTTTCTGCTACTCCCTCAGCACAGCACATCTCTTCCTCCCACAGGAAGCTGCATTGCACCAGGAACTCTATCCACATCCACTTCTTCACCTCCTTCATACTGCGCGGGGCTGCTGTCTTCATCAAGGATGCCGTCCTCTTCTCGGATGAGTCTGTTGACCACTGTACGATGTCAACGGTAAGGCCCAGCCCAGGCACGGTGCAGGAGAGGGCACGATGTGCTGATCTGGAGAGGTCTACGGGGATTTGCAGTGGATTTAGCACTGCAAAGAGGAGAGAGAGAGGCTGTGACCCTGGGGAGGAAAGGCTGGCTTGGGTGGAGTTCAGGAGGTTCACGACAGCATCTCTGCTTGGGCCCTGTCTGCAGAGAATATGTTCTGCCCTCAAAGCTCTCCCTCATTTCAGAGTCTCCGGGCAGGGGTAAAGCTCTGCACAAACCCAGCAGCGCCATGTACGTGCAAACACACAACAGACCTTGCACTGCTGGATGCGCAGATTTGGGGTTGTCAATAGGAAGAGAAACCCCTGCGTGCAGCCCCGAAACAACACTGTGGACACCACTGTGGACATACCCTGTGCCCCCAGGACAGGCTCTGATGCCAGCCATCTCAGCCATTCTCCTGAGCCTTCCCCATCCTCATCCTCACAGGTGAACTGCAAAGCAGCCATCGCCTTCTTCCAGTACTCGGTCCTGGCCAACTTCTACTGGCTGCTGGTGGAAGGCATGTACCTGCAGACCCTGCTGCTGCTCACCTTCACCTCTGAAAAGAGGTACATCTGGTGGTACATCCTCATCGGCTGGGGTGAGTGCGGGACCCCCAGCACACCAACCCTCCAGCAAGGTCCCACTGACACAGACCAGGGGTAGGCACCCCTGGGGATTCGGGGATTGCCTGCTCTGAGACCCACCTGGCCAGAGGTCCACAGGCATGTTGTTCCCCATGGCTGTTCTCATGTCACCCCACCCCAGCATCTCTGCATGGCCTCATGTTTGGTGGGGCACCCACCAGCTCCTCCCAGCCCCTGGAGCTAGTCGGGCAGCATGGCCTGATCCTCGCCCTCATGATGTGTACAAAATCACTCAAAAGGGGAGAATGCTTGCTAACACCAACCAAAGAGTCTTTGCAGCAGCATCTGCTGCCAACCCATCCTGAACATGGTCAGAATGGGACAGAGACAGGGCCTTCCCTCTTCCAACATCCATCTGGGGCTGAAAACGCCCATCCCGGGTGCCCAGGTTAGATGTAAGAGCACACAGAGGACCAGGAGTGTGGCCAGAAGGTGACACACAGACAATCACATCACCATCAGTGGGCACCACCTCCTTTTAAAAGCTGGAGAAGTGGGAAAGGCTGTCACCTTCCTGCCACACCCAGGGCCCCAGACCTGACCTGGACATGTGTTTTTGGGGACAAGGGATGGATGGGAGGTACAGGGACTCCCCAGAGCCCTGGGGTCACGCCACAACCCTGCCTGGCTCCTGTCCTTGCAGGCGTCCCCATGCTGACAGTCTGTGTCTGGGTGGTCACCAGGCTGCAGTACGACAACCATGGGTAAGAGCAGCCACCCCTCTTCTTTCTCCAGGCCAGCTCGGCCACGTGTCCCCCATGCAAGTCAGTGGGGATGAACCTCTTGCATGGGAGGCCCAGGAGGGGAGAAGTAGGGCAGCACTTTATTTTGAAGCTATTTCTCTTTTCTGGTAGGGCCCATACTATGGCAGGGCCCCGTTGCAAGAGGGCAGGGGGCTGACGAGGGGTGGGGGCGTGGGGAAGACTTGGGCTAAAAGGGGGCAAGTGGGTGGCAGAGCCATTTCTCCTCTCCCATAGGTGCTGGGATGACTACACCAGTCTCTACTGGTGGGTGATCAAGGCTCCCATCCTCTTGGCCATATTTGTGAGTATGTCAGTCATGATATGTGAGCCAGTATGTCCCCTGAGCATCCCAGATCCGGAGCCGGGCGTTCCACAAGGGCAGGGGGACCCAACCAGGGGTCCCCGCAGAGCCTGAGACATGGTTTCCTGCGGCAGGTGAACTTCCTCATCTTCCTCAATGTCACCAGGATGTTAGCGCAGAAGATCCGGTCCCCGGACATCAGCAAAAACTACAAGCAGCAGTACATGTAAGGGCTAGCTTGGGCCATGGGGAGCTCCCCTCACCCTGGTTTCTGGGGGGACCCAGGGCAGAAAGGACCCTTCCCTGGTGCAGCACAGAGGAGGACCATCCATGGAGCCTCCAACACCTGCCTTTCATGGAAAACCTGTTTTGGGTTAAGACCAAGTCCTTGGGAAGGGATTGTCTTGCAGGGTAACAGGACCATCGCCTGCACCCAGGCCCCTGCTCATGCCCCACTCTCTGCAGGAGGCTGACGAAGTCCACATTGCTCCTCATCCCTCTCTTTGGGGTGCACTATGTGGTGTTTGCGCTATTCCCTGAGCACATCGGTGTGGACGCCCGGCTATACTTTGAGCTAGTCCTCGGCTCCTACCAGGTACGGACGGGGACCTGGGTAGGCAAAATCCCCATGAACCCATCCTGTCCCATCCCAAGATCACACCAGGAGACCCTGGGATGTGCAGTCTTTTGGGAGAGGATGATGTCCCAGACACCCCTCAATCACCAGGGACAAAGCACAAGGGTTGTGGTCTTGTGAACTTGCACGGACCCCATACACCTGCCGCCTGTGGGATGGGATAAGAGGTGTGGGAGGATGCTACATGCAGGAAGCAGATGAACACAGAGGGGTTCAGCCCCTTTCCTTGGGCAAAATTTGCTCTTTCTGTCCTTTCCAGGGGTTCCTGGTAGCCCTGCTGTACTGCTTCCTGAATGGGGAGGTGAGTGTCCCCCCCAGCGCCGATCCCCTGGGCACCACAGCCACACACGTGGTCATGCGGACACCCCCAAGGGTGCACGGCACCCCAGTGAGCACTGCATGCACACGACAATGCGTGTGTGCACATGTGGGCATGCAGACATGCATGGGGGTCCCCACCCTCTGGCACCCCAAATCCCTTGTCAAGCCCCGGGTGCAGCTTCTGCCCCTCCAGCGGGTGCTGGTGGGCGCCCCTGGGTGCCATCACCGGCCTGTGGTGTTGGTTCAGGTCCAGGCTGAAATCAAGAGGAACTGGAGCAAGTGGCAATTGTCCATGGAAAGCAACGTCTTCAACCTGGTGACCCAAGACTTCACAGCATGACAAGAACGGCGTTCGGGGGGAAATACCTCCCTCGAGGATGGTGGTGGTGATGCAGCTCTGTGTCTATGGTCCCAGAAACACAATGAAAAGGATTCTGTAGGTTCTGGGTCTGGCATCCTCGGAGGGTGGTGTGAACAGCCCTTGGGCAAGGCTCTGCCTGCTGGGGTGCTGGTGGCTCTTGTGGATCCCTGTGATGGTGTCTCACCCACCCAAAGCTCTCTTCACAGTTTGGTTGGTATTTTAGGCAAAGGGAAGAGAGCTGCTTCCCCTTTTCTGCCCCGGGACTCGGTAGGAAACACAGATATCATTTCACAAAGTACATCTGGCATTTTTTGTTTGGCACTGGAATGAAAACCGAAGCAGCCTCAGTGCTGAAGGGTTTTACTGCTGGTTATTTTCCCCTTCTTCCTTGGTTTACAGAATTGTTTCCCTTACGGGAAGATGCCTAGACAGAGCCCCCAGGAGCCATCCTGGGAGTGGGAGAAGCAAATACAGAGACAGACAAAAACCCACAGCTCTCTACGTGAGACCCAATGGTCTCATGACTTAGATCCCCCCTGATTTCCAAAATGTTTCCCTTTCTCCTGTGCCTGTTGCTTCATCTGCTCTCAGAGCTGGGGAAGAGGGTCCATCACCCTTGCCATGCCAGCTCTGAGGGGCTCTGCAGCTCCCCAGGGGCTTTGCACCAGAGGGACAGGATGGTTTTCAAGCAGTGGGGGTCACCCATCTTTACTGGGAATTTGTTTGCCTGGGACTAGTGAGGTTTTTGCCAATAAAATCTTGTCCTGAAACGCAGCATTGCTTTTCAGATGCTTGGTTTGCTCCACAAACCCAGATAACTTGGTACCAGGCTTGCTAGAGGGTGGAAACCCACCAATGTCTGTAAAGCCTGGAAATATTCCCTGTGGGAGAAATACCTGCTTTTTCTCTGCCTGGCGAAGCTGCAGGCTCTGGGCACAGCCATGGAGGGGAGATGGAGGAGGAAGGCGAGGAAGACCACAAGGTGGGTGCATCACGGGCTGCCCCAGAGGTTCTGGGGTGCTGTGTCCCTTCCAGGTTGGAGCTGCCGCCACCACGCTGCAGCCTGGCCCCTTTCACCCCCACAAGCATCCTTTGCCCTCCCTGGGCTGAGCTCCTGCCTTGGCAAACACTGTCTCCAGGGCCAAGAAAGGCCTCAAATGCCCAATCCCCAAACCTCCTGGCCTCTCCTGGCTGCACCGTGCTCCCGAGGCCCAAGCCACCCGATCTCAGCAGACCCTCTCACACTTTCTGGGTTGTAATTTCTCCATGTAGCCACATGACCTTCCTTAAATAAAGCCCACTTGCTGGCCCCTTTCCAGACTGCAGGATCTCCAGAGATCCCGTCTGGCCTCACAAAGAGGCACTCAGAGGGAAACAGAGTCCCAGACTTAATTTGAGGTGAGGTGGAAGATGTCCTGTTAAAAAACCCCCCTGGGACAGCAACATCCTGCATCGCCAGCCAGGAAACCTCCAGAGGACCATGAAAGCTGTCAGATAAATGTCTGCCTGCAGCAGCAGAGACCACAGGTGAATAAACATCTCCCCCCATCATCCGCAAGGAAGATGCTGTTTTGGCAGGGGTGTGAGGCAGACAGCAGCAGCACATCGGACCAGGGCTGGGGATGCTTCATGGGAATGCCACAGTTGCCATAAAGCTTTGAAAAGCTCTGGGTTTTGCATGTAATTTCAGCTGTAGATGGGCCTTTCTGGGTGCTAGACCTGCACCTCAAGTGAGCCCCTGGGTTTTGCTGGGCATCAATGCTGTGGTCTCCCCGGTGCACGGCAGAGCCTGCAAAGCCAGGAGCCCACCATGGGTGCAGAAGGGCTGATGTGCCACTGCCACGGGGACTTTGCATCGCTTTCAGTCTGCAGGAAAGGTTTGCAAAGGGGTTAGCTCTATCTCTAGCATGGACCATGCCCTGCAGCTATGTATTTGGGGTAGCTGAGGCCAGGCACAGCAGGGCCAGGTCTCCCTCCCATCTCCCCTCCAGCATGGCCCAGGGTGCCACAGTAGCCTGGCACCCCCATTGCCCGCCCTGCCCTGGAGGTCCCTTGCCCTCCCCCCGGGCAGAGGGATGTCTAGGAGAAGGGGGGGTGTTTTGCCTGGAGCCGGTGGGTGGCACTGCGGCCCCGCAACGCCGCCGCGGGCACTGACATCGGATCCAGGGTGTCAGCCCTGGACTGCACAGTGTCCCTGCACAGACCGCCCTGGACACAGGCTCAGCCGGAGTGGAGGGACCCCGGCACGTCCCGGGGGCTGCCGGCTGCTGGTCCTGGGTGCCAGCACCCAATGACTCTGCCCAGGGCCCTGAGAGCACCCAGGGAGTAAGGTAAGGGGCCACGCCGCTTCGGGGGAGTGTGCACCCAGCCCCGCACGTGTCCCAAGGCTTCAGCAAGAGCTGGGACCCCACAGGGTCTCCCTCGGCCACCCTGGCCAGGTGAGGGTTAATCAGCGATGGGGATCGGAATAAGGTTTAGGTCTGGGACAGCCTTCGCCTGTCACTCCTTTCCCTGCCTGCATCCCCTGCTCCTCTGGGGGCTGCCAGGCCACCCTGCTTGGGTGCCGAGGGTGCACCCAATGCCAGCGCCCGCACCCGCTCCCTCACCCCGGCTCCGGGATGTGCCCAGCTCTGCGGCTCAGGGAGTTCACCCTGCAAATGTCCCTCCCTCGCGCCCCAGCTTGCTGGTGCACCTTGTTCCCACCCTGCCCAGCATGGGCAGCTCTGACTCTGCCCAGGTCCTGCCTGTGCAGAGATCAGCCAGAACTCAGCCCCACAGAGCCCCCACAGATGCAGCCAGCCCCACGGTGGGTCAGGATGCGCCCAGCGCCAGCAGGTTCGTGGGAAGATGCATGCCAAGGCACCTCAAACACACCAGGGTCCCGCAGGCTGTGCCAGGCATTGCCCTTATCCCACCCTGTCACCCCCAGGGCACAGGTTTTGCTCCCAGATTAGTGTTGCGAGTGCCCCTGGATACACCAAGCTCCCATTTGTTTGGGATTTAGCTGTTTTTTCAGGCAGAGCTGTGACCTTGTGCCTGCCCAGTGCCCAGATGGGCACCCTGGGGTGCCCCCAGCTTCCAGAAGGGCAGAAGCCACATCCCGTGGTTTCCACCCTCATGTGCCTCACCCCAGGTTTACTCTAGGTCATATGCAAAGCAAAAAAAGACCAGTACAGCTTGCACAGGCTTCCTGGTGGTGACAGGGCTGGGTTTGGGGAAGCTGGCAGCTGATGGGGCCCACCGAGCATCCCCTGAATTTCCTGCTGTGGCCAACGGAGCAAGTGGAAAGTCCCCACAGCCACAGCGGGAGGACACCTGCCCTCCTCACCAGCCAAAACCACCAACCGCCAGGCACACAAAGGATGCTCTTTGCGCACAGGCACAGGCTGTTGCTTTGCTGTTGAGCTCCCGATGGGCTCCCTGCACCCGCTGTCCTGGCTGTAGCAATCCCCTGGGAGCTAACATGGGGCTCCTCACTCCCTCCTGCCCTTGGATTTAGCCACGCTGAGCCCGGCCTGGGCTCCAGGTCAGCAAGAAATCAAAGTTAATGCTTCCTAAAGCACACCTTCAGCATCTCCCATGCAGAGCTAATCCTCTGTCCCACACAGCCTCTGCCTCAAGAGCTGAAACTGGTCTCCTGGGCTGCCATATTTACACTGTCTTGAACAGAAAAGGACAATTATTGAGTGAAAAGCAGAATTGAGCCAAGGAGCTTCCTGGATGTTCAGGTGTACTGTTTTGGCCCTGTTTTTATTGATGGCATGGGATGTCAGTGAGCACAAGGAGCCCCGTGGGTGAGAGACTGCAGGCAGGGAGAGGCGAATTGCCATGGGAACGCGCCAGCTAGGGATGCCTTGCTGGGGAGGGCAGATGCTTCAGCTTGAGAAAAGCCCCTGCCAGCATGGGAAAGTTGCTACAGGGTATTTTGGGACTGGACAAGCAGCAGAAGAGTTGCACAGAGATGGCTGTGCTGGAGGGATGATGAGTCCCCTCTGACCAAGCTGGGTGCTGGGGTGGTTGGTCCACCTCCAGCGCAGCCCTGTGCACCCCAAAAGGGGTAAGCCCTGCCATCCAGGCACCCCTCCGTGCTCTGCTCCCAATCCTGGGTGCCCTCTGTGCACCCTACACACCTGTGCAACTACCTGGGCATGGAAAGAGCACCCAAAGGTCCCATCAAGAAGGACAAGACGGGAGCCAACCACACAGCCAGCCTCCCTTTTGCACTATCCCGTGCCACCCTGGTCTGGCTCAGACCCACAGGGGTGCCCCCAGGCAGAGTGTGTGGCGAGGACCCACAGGGTGAGGTGTGCTGGTGTCGAAGCAGGGTGACCCCGCATGGCTGCTGGCCGTCCCGGCCATCGAATGCTCCTGGCGTGCAAAGAAACACGGTGCTGGTGCAAAATTAGGCAGCAGCAGAGGGTGGGCATGGGGGGAATGAAGCAGGAATGACAGACACCCCTCGCTTGCAAGCAAGAGGAGGAGCTGTGGCCATTGCTGGATGCTGCACAACGGGAATAACACTCCCAAAAAGCCACCAGCTCGGAGACAGTGTTGGCAGCGGTGCTGGCACCGACTCCCTCCCCGCCCTCGCAGTTGTCCTGCTGCTCTTTCCAATTGCATGTCAGTTTTTGGAGAGGTAGCTGGGGAGGTGCTGGCCAGGGTCCCTTCCCACCTCCCCTCCACCTCCCCACACACCATTTGGTGCCAAGGCCAGCCTGAAGCCACCTCAACATCTGGGACACCCTGCTCCGCCACCGTGACCGCCCCGGGCGGCCGGCGTCCCCGGCTCTGGGCATGGCCAGGGTGGCTGCGGTGCAGGGGGGTCCGTGCACGCAGGACCCCGGGAGCGCTGGGCGATGCGGCCGCGGGGGTTGCAGGCGCCGCCAGCCCCATGATTGGCGCGGCGGGGGACGAATGCCACAGCTGAGACGGGGCCGAGGCTACCTGAAGGACCCCGCATGTCCTCAGGTTTCACTCATGACCATCTGACAGCAGCAGCAGCTGCTCTGCCAACAGGCACTCGCTGAGCCAAAGCCTCCAGGAGTCGAAGGAGAGGGAAATTCTGGCCCTGAAAGGTCTCTCCTTGGGATTTTGCTCTCTCCACCCAACAGTAAGTACTGGGGTCAGCCCTGGGCTGATGCCAGGCCACCGGGCAGGGTCTACGGGGTCTTTGATGTCCCCAGGTTTGTCATTCTCGCTGTGCCTGGAGCAGTGCAAGCAATGCCGGGGGCTTCACCGTCTGAGCACCGGAGGTGGATGGGAGCAGGACAGGCCCTGCAGTCACTGGGGCAGTGGTTAGGGCTGTAGGCACCTGCCGGACCCCCCTGCATCGAAAACAGCTCAGGATGGGGGGGGTGAAAGTCCCTGCAAAGGTGCAGGCGGGGCGCAGGGACAAGGGTGCCAGCAGTCACCAGACCCTCGGTGGCCACAGACCTGCCACTGGGGTGAGCAGGGACAGCGGGGGATGTGACGGGCAACCGCTTTCTGAGCCACCTTCCCACCCGGAGGAAGGGAGCTACAGGCAGGGCTTAAAAGTCACAAGTTGCCTTTCTCCTGGCTTCTCCTTCTGGAGATCTAAATATAAACCTCAGCGTGGCCAAGCCAAGGTTGCAGGAAAGGTCTGCGGGTTGCTGCACAGTGTCTCCTTTCGGGAAGGCGCCTGTCCCCGCAGAGCCTCGGTCCCCCGTGGGGGAGAGGAGAGGGACCCCCACGGGGATGGGGGAGGAGGTGGGGCCCCTCTGCCATGCCAAACCAGCGGTGATGGGGGATGCGGGGGTGAGAGGCCATCATTCCCCCATCCGCACGCAGGGGCTGCGGGGTCACGCACACAGCAAACAGCTTTGGGGTGCCAGGCAGGCAGGGTGACCCCAATGTGGGGTTCAGTGCTGGGATCCCTCCATGGGCAGCAGAGAAACAGGCAGGGCCAGGGTGGGATTCGGCTCATTTTTTGGGTGCTGAATCACCACACACGGCTCTGACCTGGCCGCGGGACCCTGCCGGCAGCGGGTGCACGGGGCTCTGCAAAGCTCCCATCACTCCCTGCACGTGCGGAGACCACTGTGCACCCCCAGTGCCATTTTGGGGTCTACCCACAAATGATCAGCCACCCTGGTCCTCCCACCTCTCGCAACAGCACCCAGCCCTCTCGGCCAGATCCTGCGTTGCTGCTCTCTCGCTCCCCGGTGCTGGTGCTGAGTTGCAGCGTGAGGTTTGCAGATAAGCACAAGCGTTTCCTCCCCTGCCCACACCGCTGCTGACAGAGATGTGAGGGATCAGCCTGGGCATGCAGAGAGCAAATCGCACTGCAAAAGGTTTAACAGCAGATATCGATGAGGGGCAACAATTCCATAAAACCCTGGGGAGAGCGGGACACCCCAGTTGGTCCTGTTAAACAGAGGAGATCCTGCACATGTAGCTGATGGGTTGGTGCTGTGAGCGCTGGAGCTGCTTCCTCTAGTCCTTGCTAGGAAAACACCCGACGTTATAATGGTTCGGGGAAAAAGGGCTTATTTATGGGAACTGGTTAAAGAACACAGAGTCCTGCCTTGACTTGGCTGGGCTAATACGTAAATAGCGTTTTCTATTTTCCGGTGTGTTCATAAGGGTCTGGTGAGCATCATTCAGGGCAAAAGCGCCCTGTGGAGCCGCTCGGGCAGCTCCATCTTCGCTCAGGGAAACTTGCTGGATTTGGGATTAGGAGAGCGAGCGGCAGCAGGTAATGACGAGCCATCCAGCATCGTTTCTGTGTTCAGCAGGTTGGACTAATTAGGTCATTGATATGGAGGGGAGGAAGGGGGAGAACATAGTGGATGCTTTGGGGAGTTATGAGGGCAAAGATCCCAGCTATAGCTCCGGAGATGCCGGGAAGGGTGCTCAGCCTCTGTGTCTGTCTGTCCAGCTGCCTCCCTCCCTGGTTATTTATACAGCCCTTGCGAACACCTCATCTTCAAGTTCCCCTCGTCCAGATCCGAGTGGATTTGAATGAGATCCCTCGGGACCTGGAGAGCAAGAGCTGAGGTGTGGGGCTCAGCACCCGGAGCTGGGCATGGGGAGGGCTGTGATGGCTGCAGGTGTCCCATGTTGGTCCTGGTTTGCATGGTGTCTGGTACGGGGTATTCGGGCACAGAGCCTCGGAAAATGGGCATCCTCCAGTCCCAGTGTGCTGCAGGGACCACGATATTGCAAATCCCATGGGAGCATCAGGTGTGGGACCTGCTCACTGGTGATCCCTATGGGAGCTGGTGGGGCTGTGTCTCTCCAGGCATCCCTCGGAGGTGGCTGCATCACTGCCCCCCATGTCCCCTGAGCCTGGGGGACCCTGTGGGGGGCAGCAGCTCCTTACGGCCCCATGCTGCCCTCCCTTCCCCCACGTTGTCCCCTCTCTGCCTTCACAGCACCTCGCAGATCTTTTCCAAGCCTGACATGAGAGCTGCTGGCAGGGAGGAGCAGGAGCCTTGGATGACATCTGAGTGCAGGCAATGGGCAGTGGGCAAGCACAGGGTCCCCGCTTTAACCCTTCCCCGCCTGCCCAAGCCTCCACCAGAGCCAAAGCCCCCCAAAAATAAACCCAAGCAGCCATCCACCCCAGTGCCCCCTTTCCATCAATCGCCTCCCGAGGATCAGTAGGGACAGTGGGATGGAAAGGCAGCAGGGAGGGGGTGGTACCCCCAGCTGCATCCCCCGGCTCCAGGCAGGAGGGGGTTAGCGCGTTGCTGCAGGATGTTGCAACCTCCTATTTCCATCTGTTGCCCAGGAGAGTATCTGAGGACTTCACAGCTTCCAGCGTATGTATGCCACCCCCGCCTTCAAGCATATCGAGGTACCCTTGGTAGTGCTGGGGGCAAACAGGCATTACAGCACTGGCATTTGAGTAAACTCAGGGCAATAGCGATCAGTTAATTGTATGAAATTAATTTCCCTGCGACTTATGATGCCAGTTGCAGGAGTGGAGGCACCTCTGCAGGGCATATATTTTTGGGGGTTTAGTGGTTTATGTCCCAGGGGGAGACTGGTGCCCCCTCAGCGTGTTCAACAACAAGGATTTAGCTCTCCAAAGGAAGCCAGCGATGGCACAGGCTCGGCTGCATATTTGCAAGGAGCTGGGGGAGGGACCACCGCCTTGTTTGCCACCTGCAGAGCACCCATCGCGGCTGGGGCCCTGCTGAAGGTGCTGCTGCAACGCACCATGAAACACGGGACTGTGCATCACGTCCTTCTCCTCCTCCGTGTAAATCCCCCGAGCGCTGGCACAGCTCTCGGCTCGCAGGTGTCCTTGTCCCAGAGTGCATCGCAAGGCAGGGGGTGGGTTGGCTGCTACCAGGAAAGGGACTGGAGAGCATTTGGAGACCTCCTTTTGGTCTGCCTGAGAAAGGCAGTGTCCAACAGGCAGAAAGCAGCGGAGCAGCATCATTCCCATAGCAGTGAACTCCTGCAGCTATACCAGCACCGCAGCTGCTGCTTTAGGGTGACCTTGGCTGGTCTGGACCAACCTGGGGAGTCATGACAGCACCTGACGAACGCAAACTTGCTGCAGCATCTCAGTCCCCCTGGTCTGGCTGGGGAAAGGCATCCACCAGTGCTGCGCTTGCTCTGGCACTGTTTTCCAAGGGCTTTCCCTTTGCTAGGCATCGGGCAAATTGCAGGCAGCATAGCGTCACCCGGAGCCCCACGATGATGGGTGCTGCTTGGAAGCATCCCGCATTCCTCTGGTGCGGTTGGCTTGGGGCACGCCTCAAACAAAGGCACAAAACACAAGAGGAGGGTAAAAAACCACAGCGGTGACAGAGGCCAACATGGGGGGATGTGTCCCTAACAGGAGCCAGTGGTGCTTGCCAGGCTTGGCAGGGGAGAGGCTGGTGTTTGAGCCACGCAGCCCATGGGATTTCGCAGCCGAGTGCTCAAAAAGCTTAGCAATTCAAAGGATAATGCTGGAAAATGAAGAATTAATTTTTGTCTCGCTCTCTAAGTCTTCCAAGCCCACTGCTATTTGAAAATAGAGAGGGAAAAGGATTGGGGTGATTCTTACTATTTTAATGGTGTTATTTTCTTTTCCTGAAAACTTAGCACCAGCTCCCTTTAAAAAAGGGCAGCCTGAAAACGCAGCAAGTTTATGGTGGGCTCAGAACCACCACAGTGGTGGAGATCCGGTGCCCCACGGCAGCACTGGAAGAGGCATTTTTGTGCAGGAGAAAATTTGGGAGACTTTGCATATCTTCCCAGAGAGTTTTGCTAATGTAGTTACAGGAAAGCATTAAAGGACGACAATATATCTGGGGATAGTAAACATCAGACTCTTAAATAGCACATTATCATGTTACAGAAAGAGGCATAAACTGGTTTATAAAATGGCTAATTTTGTCTGGCACAACTGAAGGGTGTTTATCCTAGTAACTGCTAGAAACTCATATAATCTTAAAACTGCTAATGCAGCTCCAGGCTCTGCTCAGCACACTGTTAAATCACCCATGTGCATGACTTAAATCCAATCTCTCCACCCCCTGTGCTATTTGTGGGCAGAAAAAAAACATTTCACAGTAGATTTTTTTCAATTTTCCTACTATTTTTTGCAAAACTTGGGGAAAATACAGTAGGAAATAAACAGCCCGTAGGACTTTTTCAGGCTGTGATGTCCCTGGGGCCATGCCCAGAGGCTTTTTTTCTACTACTATCAGACTTTACAACAAAGCACCCTGTCACCCCGTGCACTCAAGCATCATCAAAAAAAAAGCACAAATATCCTGAAGCTCAAACAGCAGTCGGCTGTGTAAAGGTGGGAAATGCAGGGGGGATAAGGGCTCTGGTATTTAATCATCCCCATAAAGCTCCCTGTCCTCCATGGACATCCAAATACTGTCCTGACCACAGCAAGTGTCCATGTCCTTGGGCTGGGTTTGAAACAAATGCATGTTCTCCTGGCATCAGGTCTCCTAGCCCGTGTGGTTTTGGTTTTTTAAAACCTATTTAACACATGCAGGGGTGAGGAGGGGGGACCTGCTATGGGGGGCTTCGCAGGGCATGCAGCAGGGTTGGGAGAGCGAGACCCATGGTGCAGCTCCGAGGGTCCTCCTGGGCGAGTGAGGCGGCTGCCCCGGGATCGGCAGCGTGGGGGATGGACAGTGTTTGCAGCAGCACTTGGGATGCACGTGACTGAGAACCCATCACTGAGCCGTGACTCATCCCCAAACCCTGCTGTCCCAGCTGGTCCCGGTTGCACCATCCTGCCCCACCCTGGGTGTCCTCACGGGGATAAATAAGCGAGGGATGGAGAGGGCTGGGTTGTCCTGTGTGCAGTTAGCCTCTCAGTGCTGCTTGGGCTGGAAGTGGTGTGTCCCAGGAGGCTTTGGGGTGCAGGTAGCAAGGAGGGGTTGCTGTAGGAGTGTGCTTTTTGTGTGCTGTGATGGGTTTGGGTTCTGTGCGCAACAGGGTCTGGTTTCTAGAGCTCTTGAGCTGCTAGGTGTGGGCTTATCTCTCCCGGCATTAACATCTTGAGCTACAACCATGTGGGCCAGCTCTGGGCCCCCTGGTGCTGGCTGCTTGCTGGCTTTGGTGCATGAGCTCCTTGTTTCCGCGCTAATCCCTGATGCAGGAGTCCCCCCCTGTGCTGTGCACTGCGAGCACTTGGCTGAGCATCACCTGGCTCTGTTGTTTCTTGCTGAGTGAAGCTGGTTTACACTTGCTGATGACCGTGCAGGTTGTTTTCTGTCTTGGACTTGTGTTCCTATCAGCTAAGGTCTCTCAGGAGCAGCATGTCCTCACTTGAGATGCCTCAGTCATACCTGTCTTTGTTAACCCAGCTCTGAGTATGGTCAGGGAACAAGGGCATCTCTCTGGGCATACAAGGCTGCAGATGCTTTCCCAGAGTGTGCCCTGGGAAGGGAGGAGCAGAGCCCTGGAGTTTGGGTGATGGGTTGAACCCTGCACCTGCATGGGTCAGCAGGATGGGGAGAGGCCTCTAGCCACCCTGTGTCTCCCACAGCCACACATCTGCACAGAGCAGCCAGGAAAGTCCCTCCCCATCTTCCTTAGCTCGCAGGAGGTTATTTTCTGTGCAGGGATGAAATGCCAATTCTGGATGGGGTTGGCTCTCCAAGCAGTCTCAGACAGGACCCTGTCATCTTTCTGTCTGTCCTGATTATACAGGACATATTACGCAGCATCTCTGGTAGCTTCCAAACTACTCCCGTTATTTTGGAGGCTGATGCGAGTGGCCTCAGAGTAAGCAAAAATATCAGAGGAAACTGAATTTCTATCAAAGTGAAGGCTTTGTTCTCCTGAGCAGGGAGCTGCTCCCGGTTGCCTGCTGATAACTGCTGATGCTGCACTGGGGGGTGAGATGCTCATCCGTGGCATGCCAAGGTGTTGGACATGGGCAGCGTGTCCAAAAGCAACAGCTCAAGTGTGTCAAGTAAAAAGGAGTTATCCAGCTTAGCTGGGAGTCCAAAATTTAAGAAGGCAATAAATTGCAGATCAAGCTTTGTAGAGACATTTTAAGTGACTGATTTCTTAGCAGGAAAGCCAAGAATCTCCCTTTAAAAAGGAGCTTTTGGGGGATCCAGGTCCTGGGGAGAGCTGGGGCTGAGCCCCACGGACCATGGGGGTGATTTGTGCCTGGGGCAGCACCTGTTGCTGCACCAGAACTGCTTTTACCTATCAGAGGCCCAAGGGTTTGATCTCAGTTATTTATAGCAGCTGCTATAAATGTGCCAGGATGTGCCAGGCGGGGGGCAGAGGGGCTGGTCACCCCGTCCCGGCAGCTGGGGCGGCTGTTCCCAGGGTGAGCCACCTCACTCGGGGTGGCGGGACCTGACTGTCTACCCCGCACTGTGTCTCACACACGCACTGGTGTGGGAACTGGCCTCACTGGGGGAGAAAGGGGTGCTGAGCCAAGGCCCCGCAGAGCCTGCATTTGGCTCTTGGCACCTTCTCTTTTGGGAAGCAGCGATCAACCAGAGATGCTGATGCCTCCAGGGCTGCCCTGTGTGGGAACTGGGCATAGGCTTAAGTCCTGATCCTGCTCCCTGGGGTCATCCCACTATCTCTGGGTGGCCACAAAGGGGTCAGAGCAGGACCAGATGCTGCAAAAGACCCCAAAAAGCCACAAAGCATTTCCATTCCCAGGGCAACATCCCCTTTGAGGACCCCCTGCATAGCCTTGGGCAGTGTTGCCAACCCCCAGCGTCTTAACCTGTGGCTGCCGGCCCCGTGCCGGGTGGTGCTGGGGCTGCTCCATCGGCAGCGGGATCAGCGTGGCACGGCGCGATTGTTTCAGCCCAGCGAGGGGAGAAGGCGACGCGGGCCGAAAGCAGAGCTGGTTCTGCTTGCTCAAGCTCTCCTCCTGCGCTCGGTCCTGCCGGGGGAGGAATGAGCAGAGTCATGGGGCTACAGAAACCTGACTCCTGCGGTGATCGCTGGTGGCAGCTGGAGGCACAGCCACCGCCGCCGGGACCGTGGGCTGGGCGCAGCGAGTGGGGACAGGGCATGGCTGGGGGTTCGGAGGGGCAGCACCCCATGCACTGCAGCCTTGGAGAGCAGTGTGCTGCCGAAGGGGCTGGAGCCCAACGGAGCACTGACGTGGCCTGGAACGCAGGCTTGCCCTAACAGCTCTGGAAAACCCTATTTCCAGGGAAATTGAGGCTGCCTCGACAACAAGCTCCTGTGAGTCCTTGGAGATGCCAGGAGATGGGTGGGTTGGTCCCCATCATAGGTGCTGCGGGACCTGCTTGAGCGCGCATCAGTGCATGCCGGATGGGACTCGGGGCGGCAGAGCCAGACACAGCCTCGTGCTTTTGGCTTGGGCTTTGAGGCCACTGGTATCGAGGGAATGCAAAGGGCAGGTTTCCAGAGCTGCCCAAGTGGAGCATGAAATGGGTGTAAATCCAGAATAACTCTGGATGAGAAGAAGCAACGGTGGCATCCTGCTCACCCGCTGCCATGGGCATCATCCCCTTGCAGAAATGTGCGGTGGCAAAAGTTCCCTTTTTGCTTGCTTTGATGAGGGACCACCTTTGGGGTCCAGCGGGCCTGGGGAAAGATGGGCCATGCCCCTCTGGGGTAGCCGCTCCGGGCTCTCTGTTCTGCAGCAGTTTGGGCCACAAGCTGGGGTGTAAGCAGTGCCAGACTCCGCTTTGCAGTGATGTGACTCAGTTTATCCTACTAGACAACCCGGTTCAGCAAGAACAAAACTCTTCTGCTTCTAAAACAAGTTTAAATACAAAAATTGGTGCTCTTGCCATTTAAATTTTTTTAAATGTTGCCCTGTTCCAAAAGGCAGCAAGCTGCTCCCATCTCTCTCCTAGCTGCATTTTGAGCGTGCACCAAAGCCCTGGTGCTGGAGCCGTGAAGGGGCTGTTCAAACGTTGTGATGAAGGTGGTCTCTGCCCAAGGGATGTTGCAGCTGGGCACTGGTCCTTGCTCTATCTCTGGGGCTGGATGTGATGGGGGGTGAGCAGTAATACCCCCACAAGGCTGTGCTGCTGTGCGGATTACCTGCCCTTGGCAGAAGAAAATCCATTTTGCACACCGGGATTCAATCCAGCAGCGATAGCGAGGGAGCATAGTGGTTTCTAAAATGCAGTTATCCTGTGCTGCTTGAAATCAATACCTCCCTTTGCCATTGCTTTTATCACTTGGTTTTATAATCACCATAGGAACGTGTCGATACTGTTATGCTCCCAGAGCCTCTCTTCCCATCAGGGCTATAAATGTCCAGTTTCCTTTAATTACCAAGGGCTGAAGGTTTCCAGCTCTCAGCATGGCGGGGCTGGGGCTGTGAGGAGTATTGATCCTAAACCTTTTTCAGGGGCAGGTGCCTAGCAGCATCATGTAATGCTTTGGTGCATGGAGGAGTCACTGCTTGCCAGTGGGATGCTCATTCTGGGGAGGGTGAGGCACAGAGGTGCATCTATCCCGATATCCCTGCAAAGCGGGACCGAGTGCTATGGTATATTGGGCCCATCTCTGAAGCAAGCTGGTGTTTACGGGTCAAACAGATATCAAGGCAAAGCCAAGGGGAGGTGACTCAAAGCAGGAACCTTTGTGGCGTCTAGGAAGCCTTTGCCGGGCGTTCTGGCCTCGCTCAGGGTATGGCAGCCTGTTCGTCTGGGTGCAACCTCTGGTCTCAGCCCTGCTTTGCTCTCTCCAAGCCTTTTTGTTGTTCTGCTGCTCAGTGGAGCCACCCTTATCTCTCCTGAGTAATTACCCATCCTATTCCTGTCTGGGGAGTCATCCTGATCTCTGTAACATTAGAAAGTGCCATTATTGCCTTGCTTTTGGGCTCAAGACAAGATTTAACCCCTTCCTCTTGGGAGCAGAGCCATCCTCCACTGCAGGTTACTCGTGTTTCCTACAGATGGGTGCTGCGAAATGGCCACTGAAGGACCGAGCTCCTCTGGCTGAGGAACCTCTTGCTTTGAGCACCACAAGGTGCAGGAGGAAAGCTGCCGATGCCTTGCAGCATATTGCAAAGGGGAGACAGCTGGAGCGCTGCCGCTGATGCCGAAGGTGTTTTGTTTTGTTGAACAACCCTGTCTAGGTTGTGAAATTGCATGTCTAACAACAGCCAGCTGGTGCGAGGGGCAACAGCTGCCTGGTTCGTATGGTGCTCAACCTGATGGTGCTTTTTGATCAGAGGCTGAATGGGGGTCTGGGAGGAGAAGGAGCACACGGCGTGCTCCGTCTGCAAGCAACCCATGCATAATAACCATTCTTGCAAGTTTAATATTTCTGCAATAAACCTGTTTGCAAAAACCCACCAAGATCCTGTTACCACCTGGCTTTAAGGGCTGAGAAAAAAATGCCCCAAACTAGCAACAGCTGGCATTGCCTTCTCAGGCCCCCTCTCCCCAGCAGGCTGGGCAAGGCGTCCCGGGAGCAGAATGAGAGGATGGCCGGCCTGCCGCACATCCCGGGCCCCGAGAACCTCCGCCCCTTCACCCCCGCCTCGCTGGCTGCCATCGAGCAGCGCATCGCCGAGGCAGAGGCGCTCAAGGTAAAGCGGCAGCAAGTGGAGCTGCCTGAGGAAGAGGAGATCAAGCCCAGCAGTGACCTGGAAGCTGGCAAGAACCTGCCTCTCATCTATGGTGACCCACCGCTGGAGCTCATCGCAACCCCCCTGGAGGACCTGGACCCTTTCTATAAGGATAAGAAGGTGAGGGGCAGAACTTAGCCCATGGGTAGACTTGGCATTAGATAGAAGTCCCAAGAAAAAGACCAAAGCACAGACCTCCTCTTCTTTTCACTATGCCCCAGGGTCTCGTCTGAGCCCATCTTGGCCCCAGACTGCTGTGTTTGCTTTTCCTCCAGTGCAGAGTATCCGTTCCTTGGCAAAGTCCCAAGCATTTGGAGAGCCAAAGCACGCATAGAGGTCTCGCCTTTAATGGCAGCACTTGATGTTTTGGGGGTATGCAGAAGGGTTAACCCATCTCCCTCCTCTCTTTTCTCCACAGACATTCATAGTGCTCAACAAAGGGAAGTCCATCTTCCGCTTCTCGGCGACCCCTGCCCTCTACCTGCTAGGGCCCTTCCACCCCATTCGTAGAGGAGCCATCAAAGTGCTTGTGCATTCATATCCTTGCCCTCTGTGATGCTCACCCATTTCCAGGTCAAACCCTGAAGCTCAGAGCACAGACAGCCCTGGTAGAGGGCTGGGAGAAGTGTTTCATGATGGTGTGGTGAGAAAATCTCCTGGGCTGGCCTCCACCACAGCCAGGAGCCACTGCCCAGCCATCCTAGTGCTTTGATTCCCTTCCCAAGGTGGCTTTGGGCACCTTGGTGGCACCAAGAGCTCAGTCTTAGTTGGAGAAGGGAGGAATCAGTTTGGTTGGAAAAAGGTAGAAACTTACTTAAGTGGTGGAGCTTCCTAGGAAGAGGTTCAAGGTCTCTGAGGTACGGAGAGACTTGGAAAGGAAGGAAAATGTTTACAGGTCAGGGGATCCTGATCTGGGAAGTGGGTGAACTGGGGAACTCAAAGGATGCTTTGGGAGGGGGACGGCAGAGGAACCAGGACATTGGCGTACAGGGAAGGAGGCAACTTGGGCAGTGCTGGGGCTTTTGGTGTGAGACAAGCAGAGATGGAAAGACGGGAAAGGACCCCAAGAGCAAGAGGGGCACTAGGATGGGTGGGAAGTGATTCCAGCAGGGTTCTGGTGGCAGCAGGGGTTGGTGGCCAGGAGGTAGGAGGAAAAAGAGGGGGTGTTTGTGGCAGAGGGATCAGACAAGTGGGGAAAGCTGTATGCTGGGGTGATGGAGAGAAAGGAGCATGGGGGACAAGAAGGGAGGCAGACCGAGCACCAGGGAGATGGGGAGGGGAGCAGAAAGGGAGGGCAGGGGCCAGGACTGTGTATGGGAGTTGGGGACTAAGGTGTGAGCACAGGACTGAGTCAGCAGAGAGCTGCAGGAGGAGCAGGTCAGGGAGCGGGACCAAGGCTGGAGCCAGGACAAGAGGAGTAGGGGTACTTGGCTTCATAACCCCAAGAAGGGGTGATTCTAGGCAACAGCAAAAGCAGTTCTCCTTGACCAGGTTTTAAATTATTCAGCATGTTCATCATGATCACGATTTTAACCAACTGCGTATTTATGACGTTGAGCAACCCCCCGGCGTGGTCCAAGAACGTAGAGTAAGTCCCTGCCTCCCGCAACCTCCCACAGTCATGGGGACCATCCCAGCCTGGCCATCCTCAGGAGGGACAGGATCAAGGCTGAGAGATGGGTGTTGGGATCCAGGCACGCTTCAGAGGAGGAGAGGCGTCATTGGGAGATGCTGGTGGTCCTCTTGATCTCAGAAGGGATGTCCATGCTCTGCATTAGGCATTGCAAAGAGTGGGAGTGTTTCAGAGCTGCCCAAAATCTGGTGGGGTCCCTGTGACAGGAGACCACTGCAGAGCAGGTTGTGTCAGGACAGCAGTGATAGTCTGGAGAGGCTGAGCAGATCCACCAGTCCAAGGAGGATGGACAACCAGCCCCAGGTGAGAAGGGGAATATCCAACATTTTCTGCTGTGGTTCTGCACAATCAGGTCTCAGCAGAGTTTTAGAGCGTGGTGGTGGTGGGACATCAGCAGGGATCAGAGTTGTTGCAGAATAGTCACCAAAGGGATTAGCACCTCAAGATGTCCCAACTTGCCTTATGAGGTGAGGTGAAAACCTCCCCAGTGCCAAAGCACCCCAACAACCCAGCAGCCCATGACTGTGAGCCCCCAAATTCAGCTCCCCAAGATGGTCCCGCTGGCAGGGGTGGACAAAACCTCATCCTGAGATGGCCCTTGGACCCAGGTGAGCATCCCCTGAGTCACAGTTCCCATTTCAGATACACCTTCACTGGGATATACACCTTCGAGTCCCTCATCAAGATACTGTCGAGAGGCTTCTGCATCGACAATTTCACATTCCTGCGTGACCCGTGGAATTGGCTGGACTTCATGGTCATCTCCATGGCGTGAGTCTGGTGGGATGGGGAGAGGCCAGGAGGGGACCTGCAAGCCCGGGGAGACCCCGGGGAGGAGGACTGAGAAACACCAGGGTGGGTGCCTGGCAGAGCCCCTGAAGCCCTTTCCTCTCCTGTCCTGCAGCTACATTACCGAGTTTGTGGACCTGGGGAACATTTCTGCTCTCAGAACCTTCCGTGTCCTCCGTGCCTTGAAAACCATCACTGTGATACCAGGTGGGACTTAAAGAAGGGGTCTCCTCTCCATACCAACCCCTTCCTTGAGCTCAGGTTTTCCCACAGTTGACAGCAATTCATTCTTCTTTTGAGGACTCTGAGAGAAAACAGAAGAAATAAGGTATTTGATACTTACAAATAATTTTCCATATAATTCAGCCTTTAGGTCAGGTCCTGCTGATTTTACATCTTGAAATTAGCTGCACTCACTTGGTTGTTTTCCCAGGGAAAGTCCCTGATGAGCCAGACATGCTGTTTTTAGGGCTCCTTGGAGATGTCTTAAGTGGGCTTTTGCTCATGTTGTGTTATGGGCTCAGTTAACCAATACGCTTTGCGCTGTCCTTGGAGCCATAAACTCAGTTTTGTCCCACTGCTGACTGCTCTGCTGCTAGGCTGAGATATTTAATAGGTATTACTGCAAGAGCCACGTGGTCAGTGTTTAACATTGCCCCAAACATCCAGCCTGTGGTGGCTGTTCCCTAAATTTGGTGCCATATCAATACCCTCCTTTGGACCACCTAGTGCAAGCTCACAGAACTGATATGTCAGACCCCTTGAAGAAGCATGAGATTGAACTGAAAGTGGTAATTTCTTGTGGTGAATAAATTTGTGTGTCCGGGCAGTTTCCAGATCTTTACGGTTCATATCTGAACATTTTTTGCCTCCATCAAACAGGCTAAAAACTGCATTTAGCAAATCGTAAGCTGCTGCTTCTTTCTGGAATGACATCCCCCCAAGAGGTTCCGCAGAAATAGCAGTTGCAAAAATAAGCTGGTTTAGAGCGGCTGTCCTCAGCAGTTTCCCAACATAGACAAGCCTTTGAAGAGCAGGGTTTTACCTAAACAGTCTGGGGAGATGGGGAACTGGCATGATGACAGGGCTAAAAATCATGGGTCTCTGGAGAATTGCCTCTGCATGAGAAAGCTCTGTGCTCAGAGCTGCTTTTAAGATCAACGTCAGGATGTCCCGGCATCACCCATCATCCATGTAGACCTTGGGTGACGGGAATGACATCCTCCGTGTCAAAAGCACACTGAGGATCTGTGAATGAGCCTCCTCTGCAGAGGAAATGGTGATGCTAGGGGAGAGAAAAGTTAATCCCGATGCTTAATGCAGATGTCGCTTCGTCACCTTCCCTTGGACGCACTGGGGTTTCTCCAGCTTGAAGGGATCAGGCTGAAGGGTCCAACTGGGCTCCCAACCACCCACGGGACAGCAGAGCGTGAGGGCATTGGACCACGGAGGTTTTTCTGAAAGCAATGCTCAGCATCTTCCAGCTGGGCTGGCAAATAGGTTTTCCATGTGCCACAGCAAAGTGGTCTATGCCAGTGGTTTGGGCCAAAAAAGGCCAGATTGTGGCATCTGGAGAAAACATAAAGCCAAAAGGAATTGATGGCTGCCAGGCTGGGATGGGCTTTGTCTTGTGATACCCAGGTTAAGGTTGGCTTGGGGAGGCTTGGCTGGTGCTCGTCCAAGGGTGACAGTTTGGGGGGAAGGGTTTATGCTGCCCAGCAACGTGTGGGGACAGAGGGGCAGCTGGGAAGCAACATGGGGCACAGAGCTGGGGGTCTGAGCACACGGGGTGAACTTGGTGATACCATATGTCCCCACCAGCTCCAGCACCTTTTGGGAACGCCATAGCACGTTCTCCACAATTAGCAAACGAGCCATTAGCTCAGTAGTGGCGCCTCCCCCCTAGGGCTGAAGACGATCGTTGGGGCTCTGATCCAGTCAGTGAAGAAGCTCTCGGATGTCATGATCCTCACCGTCTTCTGCCTGAGCGTATTCGCCCTAATTGGTCTCCAGCTCTTCATGGGGAACCTCCGGCAGAAGTGCGTGCGGTGGCCCCCCCTCAACGACACCCTGCTGGGGGACTTGGGGCTGGACAACGACATGTTGGCCAATGCAACGCTCTACGGCAACTTCACTGATGACATTGCCAGCAACTTCACCACCAACTTCACCAGCAACAGCACCTTTGATTTCGAGGCCTACATCAATGATGAAGGTAAACACTCGTGCATCCCCTCCTCCATTGACCCATCGCTCTGACATGCTCCTCGGTTTCCTGCCCCTTGCCGGTTCCATTTCCTTCCCTCCAAGTCAGACCGAGACGCTTTGCCGGTGGGTGAGGCAGGGGTTGTGCATACTCGCAGGACGGACAGATGGCATCAAATCCTCCTTGCCAGGGAAAATGCAGTCCACCTGGGCAAGCTAAACTCCACCAGAAAGGTTTCACCATGGGAAGACCTGGACAAACCAGTGTCTCCATCTCTCTCCTACTTGCTAGTGAGGGTAGGAGCTCCCAGTTGGGGTGGGTGCTGGTGAACAGCTGCTCCATCTGGCTGGTCTCGGCAGGGAGATCAAACCCTCCAGGAGCAGATGGGACTTTGGGTGGAAAACCAGAGGGAAGGATGCTGGAATGACATTTCTCACCCACTTTCACTGCTGCATCATAGCTGGGTCCTTCCCCAAGTACCACTACATCCAGTAAGCATTGCATGCAAGCCTGCAACACTGTGACAGCAAACAGGAGGGGAAGGAGGGAGAGGTGGGATCAAGCACAGACCCTCAGACAGGTCTCCAAGGTTATTTCCTACCACCTCTTTGAAACAAGTTTGGCCCCAAAAAAGTGTGGTGGGTTTTTTGTTTGTTCTTTGGTTTTGGGTTTTTAAACTCCATGAAAATGTAAAAATCTCAGGAAATCTGCCTGGAAGAGCTGCATGGTGGTGGAGCGCTCCACAGGGATGCTTCACATCTCATTTATGGCACTCGGCAGAGCTCAGCAGAAGGTCGGGTTACATCTCGGCTGAGCTGCTTTGCCCAACTTTACAAGTAGCTCTGGCATTAATTACAGGAAGGCTTCTTGGTAGGGGTGCAAATTCAATATATAGGATCTAATGAGTGCAGTGCAAATAGCAACAGCACCCTGCAGCCATGCGTTCAGGTTAACAGCTGTTGGGGCCAGGCCAAAAACATATCGCCTGGAGTTTCACAAGTGGGACATCTCCTCGATGAGCCCATGTCGGTTAAATAAAAGCCTGGTGGCGAGAAGCCAGGCAGAGCCAGGGATGCTTTGAGGAAGCTCCAGAAATTCCTGTGATGCCCAGGATAGGGTCCAGCTGCCCTCTGCCATGTCCTGGGGTAGGTGTCTCCAGGTGCTCATCTATGTGTCTCTGGGGGCAGGTGGCCTGTGGTGGCACTGCATGGCAGCTCCTGTGGCTCTGGGTCTGTGCTCAGGCTGTAAGGAGGAGCTTTAAGGGCCCCTGGTCTGTCAGAAGGGTGGGTTTCCCCACCAGGTAGGGCTGGTTGGGATGGGAGCAGCAGGAGGAAGGCAACAGCAGACCGTTTCCCCAGGCTTTTTTGGGACCCCAGCCATTCCCCCATGCTCAGTACTCCTGGGAATGCCCTGCTATTTTGTACGTTTTCCCAGAAAAACAGACCAGCCCCGGTCCATTGACCACGTGTTAACCCACCTTCCCAGGAGCCCTGACCCTGGCCAACCTGACTGTTTCCAGAACACTTTATGGGCTTGGGAGCCACCTAGTTGGGTCGGCAAAACAATGCCCTGGGCTCTCTGAGCTAGTGCCAAGTATTTCAATGCAAATAGCAAAGTCAGCAGAGAGGAGATAGCCCAGTGCCCAATGCTGGGATTTGGGGGATTTCCCTGACAGCAAGGAGCTGCCAAGATTTTTAAAATCAACGTTTATTGTTTGGTTTTGGTTGTTTGGTTTTTTTTTGTCTTGCTCTTTCCCCAACTGCAAAGCCAATTTCTACTTTCTGGAGGGAGCGCTTGACGCCCTGCTCTGCGGGAACAGCAGCGATGCTGGGTGAGTGCAGCTCACGGTGGTGGTGGCTGAGGTGCCCTCTGGCTCCCCGGGAGGGGATGAGGCAGCCAGTGCAGCCTGTGGCACCACTAATGCTTGGGATGGGACAGGACCGGGGCTGGGGATGTGGTTTTGCAGGTGAATGGTCTGGGAATCCCAGCTGTATCAGCTTGGAGGGAGTAATGGTCCGGGCATCCCAGCTGTATCAGCCTGGGGGAGGGGGGGTGTCTGCTGAAGCATCTCAGCACCTCCAGGGATGGGGCGTTTCGCGGCGGGTGCAGGAGGGGCAGCGCTGGGGGCTCATGCCGGCTGCCCCCGCGGCTCCTCTGGTAGGAAGTGCCCTGAAGGGTACCAGTGCATGAAGGCAGGGAGGAATCCGAACTACGGCTACACCAGCTACGACACCTTCAGCTGGGCTTTCCTGGCCCTCTTCCGCCTCATGACGCAGGACTTCTGGGAGAACCTCTTCCAGCTGGTAGGCACCAAGTTTTTGTCCTTGTGCTCCTCTCGTTACAATGTCCGTCCCTGGTCTAGGACAGGTCAAAAGTCACTTGACGGGAAACTTGTGGGACCTTGTCCGGTGGTTTATGGGTCTAACCAGGATTATCACAGACAGGGCAAGATTCGATCCAGTTTCCCAACCTGAGCAGTGCAGTGTATTTTCCAGGGCAAATCCCAGGTGTGCTTCAGCAGTGCTGTCAGCTGTATCATGGAAATCAGAGATTTATAAGAGTATCTACTACATCTCTAGCTTGAACTAAGGGAAGAGGGTAAGGGGGAAAAGCTACGTCTAGGTCACTTGTCCCCTGCATTGAGTCATCCTCCAGGGAGGAGTTGAAGAGACCATAAAATCCCAGCTGACCCTGGGTCCAGAGACTGTTCAGAAAAAAGCAAGCCAATGTCTGAAGTCTACCTGTGTCCTCTGGAAATTATTATGCCCAGATCCAGAGTTAGAAAAGGACCACTCTTGGCCCAAGGGTTGAGACCTGAGAAGATGGGGGGTGAGAGACATCAGCCCCTGTCAGGGCAAAGTGAGTCTCTGAGGAAATATTGGTCCTGCCTCCACACGTGCTTGCAGCCCTTGGGCTACCAGATAGCACAGAGCAGCATGGCTGGGTTTGCTCCTGGCTGTTTCACACAAGTCCTAACCCCGTGCCATGGACTGCAGGAAGGTCAACTGGGCAATGACCAGCCCTTGGGGAAGATGGGAGCAAAATATTGTACTCCTACCACAAATGGGGGGGTGCCCTGGTACAAGACCTTTTGTTGGAAGCATCTCCAAACCGGTATCATGCCGAGGTGCTGTGACAGCCCGTGCCTCCTCTTTCCACAGACACTGCGTGCAGCAGGGAAAACGTACATGATCTTCTTCGTGGTAGTTATATTTCTTGGCTCCTTCTACCTCATCAACCTCATCCTCGCAGTGGTGGCCATGGCTTATGCAGAACAAAACGACGCCACGATGCTGGAGGAGCAGCAGAAGGAGGAGGAATTTCAGCAGCTCATGGAGCAGTTGAAGAAGCATCAAGAGGAGCAAGAGAAGATGGTTGGTGGGAAGTGTAGAGGCCAAAATGAGGGACCTTAGGAATGGGGGGAGAAAAGGGCAGGCAGCGACAAATGTGGTGGTGCCTCTATGTAAAATCCAAGAATAAGCCCCATTTGGTCCATAGTAAGCAGAGATAATAATTGATTAACTATTTTGGGGATCACAGCTGAATCAAAAAGTTGAAATACTATCGTGGATTGGGGGGGGCGGGAAAGGCTGAAAAGATTTAATTTCCACACCCAAAATCCAGCACAGGGAGCACTGGGAGGCAGCAGAGAGGTGCAGCACAGAGGTACGGTATTGCTTGAAAGCAGGAGGTGAGAAACAAGGCATAAAAGGCACCAGAACTGACAGTATCTCTTCCTGCAGCCCATCAAGAGCAGGAAGGCTGGCGGAGAGCCTGCACAGGCACATTATGATCAGAGTACAGAAGAAGCACTCGGGGAAGATTGGGCAGTTGCAGCAAAGCTAAATGCATTAGGAAACAATTTGCTTTTGGCCAAGACTGGAAACAGCAGAGAGGGCTCGAGAGACCCTGCGTCTCGCCCGGGGAGGTCTGGGTGTCCTTTCAGGAGCTGAGGCACAGATCTCAGCGTCTGGCCCCACTGCTGTACCCCATACATGAGCAGATATGCACACCTGGTGCTGCAGAGAGTCTGCACTGATATTTCTCTGAGTTGGCATCTCTAAGCTGCCTGATTTCCACCCACTGCAGTCCTGAGGTGTTACCTTGCCCCTTTCCAGTCCTTGGGAGCCTCTTTTCAGCACAATATACCTATAAAAAATGTGGGCAAAAGCTTCTGTGATGTCCGATACTGCAGCCCAGACATTTTCCATCTCTAGTCATCATTTTGGCCAGTGTCAGCAACACCCACGGGAAACATCCCTGCAAATCTGTTAGTCTGGGCAGAAGACCAGCTTCCTCACATAGAGAGAGAGACACAAACCAGCGTTTTCCTCTTTCTAGAGCCTCTATCTCTCATTGCTTATCTGTGCTGAGCCACAACATCCTCCGGGGAAGTGGCTTGCTTTATCTGGCTGCTGGTGTTTCCAGGATGGGTCTAAGCAAGCCCTGCCCAAGGGATGGGGACTCCAGGGCTGGGCACAGAGCTGGTGCCGTGGCCAGTTCCCTGAGCAAATTAACCAGTGAGTTGCCCAAAGGCTTTATTAAGGGATGATACTTCTTTATTGATACCTAGAGAAATAGAGAAGACAGAGGGAATAAGGCTGAGAGTGAGGGCAAAGCACCTACAAGAAATGGGTGCTCAGATCGTTTAATATCCAGTGGCCAAGCGTGGAAACCGTGCTGCATCTCAGCAATGTGCAGTGGGAACAGAGAGGGTCCCACCCCACCGTGGCATCTGTTACCAGAGGGTGTGTAAACTTCAAATATTAATACCACTGTCAGAAACAAAAGAAAGAAAAAAATAAATTATTGCATGTGCAAATGAAAACCTAAGAAAACAGCATTTGGAAAAAAATCTTAAATTTTGACCCAAACATTCACAAATTCAGTGCAAGTCCAAAAGTCTTGGACATTGCATTTCAGCAAGAGCCTTGAAGATTTTGCTTCTTTCCTCTTTGGGTTGAAAGCATGTTTCAAAGATTAAAGCTTCCTGCAAGACAGAAATTAGAAGGTTTGCATAGTTTTGTCATTATGAATTATTCACCCTGACCAAATCTGAGCAGATCTGATACTGCTGGGCAGAGCTTAGTACGGTGGGGTGTGCAAGTGAAAAGGAAAGGCTTGCAACTTCTGTTTAGCTACTGCAAATTGTTGTCCCTCATTGTGGCTCATGGGGACCTGAGTTTGCTGCCCAAGTCCTGCAGCAGCAGGTGTTGGAGTCACAAAGTCCTGCCCAGGCCCCGGGGCTCGGTTCACCCCCCTCCTTCGCCTGGTGCCCTGCAGCGATTGCGGGAAGCTCCGGATGGCTGCGGACACGCGGGTGATGGAGACGTGGGTTGCTGCAGTTGCAGGACCGGCAGTCCAGCAGTGGTTCCCTGCGCAGCAGCGTGGCCGAGAAGGAGCGCGACTCGGATGTGAACAGTGACCAGGACAAGGCAAAGGACTGCAACGGGCAGGTGGTACCCAAGGTCGTGCTGGAGCGGTCTGCTACGGTGATTGGCGTACGTGCTTGGCTCTGTTTCTGCCATCCCTTGAGGGTGCCAACCCCAACAAACCCAGGTGGAGGGTCAGGCTTGCGCCCAGTTTGTTGTGGGTCGGGTCCTACGAGCCTTTCTGCAGCCCACCTGTAGTTCCCATGTTGCACCCCAAGGTCTCTCCAGACCACACCCTTTTTTCTGCCTGCCCTATCTTTAAGGGTATTAAATATCCTGCAGCGCTCTGCATTCATCCCCTGTGGCCTCCTTCTAGTTCAACCCAACCAATGAGCCGGAGAAATCAGACCACAACCACCTCACTGTGGGCAACCAAGACGGGCCAGGCCTCGAGAAGAGAGTGGGGAGTGCCATCAGTGTCATCTCCAACGCTGTGGAAGGTACGTCCTTCCCCAGCCGGGGTGAGGGCTGTGTTTACCCCAACTGTCGCGTATTGGTGGGCTTGGGGTGCTCGGCACACACCAGTGACAGCAGCTGTCCTAAATCTCCAGCCGTATGCAAGGGATGACTCTGGACCTGGGGTCCCCCTATGGGGTCAGTGCACTGCAGTGATTCTCAAGCAAGGCTTTTCATCCCAGCTCACCAGGATGACACCTGGAGGCAATAATACAATATCTCTTGCAAACGCATGGAATTGCAATTGGTTACAGCAGTCCCCAGAGCCAACTGGGAGCTCTTGAGTGGCTTCTCAAGAGCTGCTGTCTCAACTTCAGCAAGAAGTACCATGGACTCAGCAATAACAGGCTTCTCAGCCCTGCCCTCCCCGAGAATGGGCACCAAACCCTCTGGCCACCCTAGAGCAGTTCCTTTGGATGTCTCCACAACCTCAGCGTGGCAGGAACACCTCAAATCCTGCCCAGGTGCCGAGAGCAGGATTGGACCCACGGTCCCCTGACTGGTCTGCCTTTCCATCCCTCTCTGGTTTGGAGGGTAAGGTCTGCACCATCATTGTGCCTGGGCATGGGAAGGGTCTTCCTTTAAGCCCCCATATTAAACTCATAGATGGTCTAGGGCTGGTTCAGGACCTCAGGACAGGTCTCTCCTAGTGGGTTAGCACTTGCCCCATGCAGGGGAGGACAGGATAAGCCTACACTGATACAATCTTTCTTTCCTTCCCTCAGAGCTGGAGGAAGCTCACCAGAAGTGCCCATCCTGGTGGTACAAATTTGCCCACATGTTCCTGGTCTGGAACTGCTGTCCTCTGTGGCTGAAGCTGAAGGAGTTTGTCAAGCTGGTGGTGATGGACCCCTTCGTGGACCTGGGCATCACCATCTGCATTGTGCTCAATACAGTCTTCATGGCCATGGAGCACTACCCCATGACGGAGGAGTTTGAGAACGTGCTGACTGTGGGAAACTTGGTAGGCAGCTATGGGCATCCTGTCCTTCCCTGCTTAGAGCCACAGCAGCCACACCATTCACCCTGGTGGGCAGATCCCCCTACTGCCATTGTGTCACCCGAACAGCATGCATGCATGCCTGGAAATATGTCCCGGCTGCTGAGAAGTTCCTGTAGGGATCTGATCACAGCATCCCTGTGGTGGGTTGGACTCCAGAATGGCTCAGATCAAGGGAAGTGATATGGGGGTGGGATCCATCACCCCCTGCTCCCCTCCTGCTGCAGCTTCTGTCTTGCTTGGTGCATCTCAGTGATGCCAATGTGGCCATGCCCTTGCAGAGCTGTCCTGAGCTATCTTCTACATTGCAACCCAGGGCCAGGCACGAGCTGCTGCCAGCCCTGGCTGACACCACAGCGTCCTCATGATGCTGGGTGGCCATGGGGTGGGGACCAGTTCAGATGCTGGGAGCAAACAGGTCCCCACAGAGCAGGAGGCAACAGTGCTAGCAGCATTAAATAATAATAATCAGATCTTTTCCCAGTGAAATCACTGCAAATCTGGTCTGTCCTGTATTTAGCAACCAGCTGTGGCTGCTCCTGTTTGGAGCTCAGGGTAAATGGCTTTCAGCTTGATGCAATCTGCTGGTGGGACAAGTCCAGGAGGCCACTGGTAGCTCTGGGAAATGCGGCTAAGGGATGGGAGAGCTCACTGCCTCCTCTCCTGCCACCTTGCCCTGCTCCAGCACCTGCCAGGGCCTCTCTGTGCAGGCACTGGAGTGACACATGCCAGCGCCCAAGCCCCGGGTGGGCAGGATGACGCTCAGCACATAGCTGCTTTGTCTCTGGTTTCATTCAGGAAATACAAGGGGATTAATCGGCTGTTGCTCGAAGCACGGTCACGCTGCAAAGACAGGTCCAACTTTTCCTTCGGGCCAGCGGTGGTTTCTGGCTGCAGGTACCACCCCAATGCAGGGGCCCGGGGGGATATGCTGGGGTAGGGCCAGGTAGGGATGGGAGCAGGAGAAGCAGCTCCCACTGAGCCACGGTTTTCCCCCACATCACCTGCCTGTGCCTGAGATGAAAGCAGCAGCGCCTGCTGCCCATCTTGCTGCAGGCAGACAGATGACCAGGCTGTAAGTGCCGGGATCAGCTGGCAGGAGCAGGAAAGGGAACATTCATGGGCTGGCGTGCAAAGGGCCATGTCGGGGAGCATCCCCTGGGGGTGCCGGTGCAGAAATCTCCCTGCAAAGTAGAGGCAAGGACCTGTGCATTCCAACACAATCCGCATCCAGGGCAGAATTTGTCACCAGGCCCCCTCTGCACATGCTGTGTCATGAAATTGCATCAAGGATGCTAATTGTCACGTTGCTTTTCCTGCTCCAGAGTAATGTGATAATGCACAGCACTGTTGTAGTCCCAGGAAAAGAGTAATGTGTAAAAGCCAGATCAGCTTTCTCAGGGCTTGGGGAGGGGCAGGGGCATCCCAGTAGCAGCCCAGTTCCCAGTGCTGGGAATCCCTGTGATTCAACAGTCATTTGAAGGGCATCCCTTTGCCAAAGAGGCTTTCATTTTTAATTTCCACCTGCCAACATGCACCTTTGCCAAGTCTCCCCAGCAGCAATCGGTCCCCACAAGCCTCCACAAGCCATGCTGAGCAGCAGCTGGGGAGCTCGTTCTCAACCAGGGCTGGACCCAGTGGGATGAAACACTTTGAGAAGACCCCAGAAAATGAGAGGCGCTACCCACCCCATGCCGAGCACTGGCTTTCAAGCAAGCTGATGGGGTGCTGTTTCCCACAGGTCTTTACAGGGATCTTCACGGCGGAGATGGTCCTGAAGCTCATTGCTTTGGACCCCTACGAGTATTTCCAGCAGGGCTGGAATATCTTTGACAGCATCATCGTCACCCTTAGCCTGGTGGAGCTGGGGCTGGCCAATGTGCAAGGGCTCTCCGTGCTCCGCTCCTTCCGCTTGGTACGTACTGTGGGGACGAGATGTGCTGGGGGGTTTTGGATGCAATTGCCACCAGGGTGGAGAATTGCTTATTCAACCTCCTTTATGGCGATCACTAACTTGTCCCCTGTTAAAGATAACGCTGACAGTCAAGCTAAATATTTAGGAAAGTCATAGTCTGTGCTCTTTGCAAAGCACTTGAGTGTTTAATTCCTCCTGCCTTAATAAAACTGTCACACGAAGGTCTAATCCCAGCTTCTCGGCCTTGCTGACACCTTGTGGCAATGAAAGCCCTAAGCAAATCAGCGCCTTGTCTCCTTGCTCCTCGTAGCTGAGGGTTTTCAAGCTCGCCAAGTCCTGGCCCACCCTCAACATGCTCATCAAGATCATCGGCAACTCAGTGGGCGCCCTGGGGAACCTCACGCTGGTGCTGGCCATCATTGTCTTCATCTTCGCTGTGGTGGGGATGCAGCTCTTTGGGAAGAGCTACATAGAGTGTGTGTGCAAGATCTCCCTCGACTGCACGCTGCCCCGCTGGCACATGAACGACTTCTTCCACTCCTTCCTCATCGTCTTCCGCATCCTCTGTGGGGAGTGGATTGAGACCATGTGGGACTGCATGGAGGTGGCTGGCCAGACCATGTGCCTCATCGTCTTCATGATGGTCATGGTCATCGGGAACCTCGTGGTGAGTCTCGGAGCTGGGGTGGACCCTCAGTGAAAGGTGGGGGGCAAGTCAGAGAGCGTTGTGGCATGGGGACACCTCTGCCCCTTGCTCACCGGCCAGCTGTCCAGCTCAGCTCAGCTACAGGGCTATGCCTGCAGGCTGCTCTTGCTGGAGCTGTACAGGCACACAGGCAAAGGGCTTGACCTCCCTCCTGTTGATCTGGTGAGGATGTGCTGTGTGGCCACCTCTGTGCAAGGCAGGGTAAAAAGCAATTTCTGAGAGACCTTCAGCTGAAACTAGATCAGGAACAGAACGGGAAACCGAGGCACGGAAATTTCACAACAGGCTTTAGGCAGTTGCGGGAGCAACTCTGGGGCAAAAGAGGGCTCATCTTCAAGCTGCCCCTTCTTCTCTACAGGGCTTTTCAGGCTTTCCTCCCCCACTTCCCACCCTCCTGCGATGAGGGACGGAGGCAGCGTTATCTCCACCTCACCCCACGACTGGCCCTTTGCTCCCAGCTGCTTCTGGGAGCGGAACACCCTGAAAGACTTTTGCAGATCCCCAGCATCCCCAGCCCTTACCATGGTCCCAGTGGCATCCCGGGGATGCATGGCCTCTCCGCAGGACGGGGGGTCCTTCCCCTGGGTCCTGGTGAACCCTGGTCACCATCACCCTCCCTCCCTGCCTGTTGCCCTCCCCGCTAACCCGAGCTGCTTGCTGCCCGGGCTGCAGGTCTGCAAGTTCCAGGCGAGCGTGAAATCCTTTCTAAACTTGGTAACCCTCTTGCTGGCGGCTTTGAAGCTTGTTTTCCAGGCTCTGTGGGCCCTGCTCTCCCTTCTTAAGGAGCAAGGCAGGGGAGGGAAGCGCAGCGGCTTGCCGAATCACTCCTATTACTTGCCGGGGTTGTGTAAGCCCTTTGGAATTTGCTTTGAAAAACTATCTGCCCAGGGAGCTGCTGACGCCTCCCTCCCCACGACGGCTCCAGGCCCGGGCTGGCACAGCTCTCCAGAGGGGTGAAAGCAGCCCTGGGGAGAAACCCAGACCACCCCATGGCTCAGGTCAGGGGTAGGGCAGCTTGGAGTGTCTTACTTTGAGGCAGAAAGTTGGGATTTGAGTACTGCTTGGCTTCCCTGGCTCATGCGAGGTATCTGGGGCTTTGAACTGGCCCCCATAAGCAGCACAGAGAGCTGCGCTGGCTGCAGACCTCACGCTGGGGTGTCCTGGGGTCTGTGCTGGGTGATGCTGGGCAGATGTGCATGCATCGCCTCGTGGTGGGGCACAGCCCGATGTCCCCCCAGGCTGCCCATCACCCAGTAGTCAGCGACAGTTGGTAACGCTACCTTTCAAGGGAGAGCTCATTTATTAGAATTGCAATGCTGAATCAGGCTGAAAATCACCCAAAAGCAGCAGGAGCATCTCCAAAACAGTCTGCAGAGAGTGCAGGAGTTAGAGACTGGGAATTGCAGCTGGGGCTCCCTGAAGACCCTCCCCAAAAGGGGCTCTGGAAACCTTTCTTCTTCTGGAGGCAGTTTTTGGAGTAGGACAGCCCATCTACCCCTCCAGGAGCCTTCCCTGGAGACAGTACAACTTTCAGCTGGTGGGGCCTGAGGCAGCCCTCCCAGAGGCATAGCCCTCCCTGAGATTGCATCCCACCTTTCCGGGCAAGCTTTGCAGCTCCTGCTGTGCTCTGTGCTGCTGCGCAGGGTTCATTTAAAGCTAAGTAGAGAAACACAGTGCAAGACCACCTACAGAGCCATCTCTGCCCTCTTCATCCTCTATGCCAGGCTGTCCTGGCCACATCTCAGGTATTTCCGAGGCCTGGAGCCTGTCCCGAGCAGCCTCCCGAGCATCCCGGCTGCAGGGAGGTGTGTGTTTCTCCCCACTTCCCCTGCAGAGGAATAAGGCGACGGTCAGTCGTCCTTTACTGCTAATGACACTTTGAGCATTTCCTTTGGCGTTATTAAGGGAAAAGAGAGGAAGTCAGTCGGGTGACAAGGTAACAGACTCCTGTCCAAAAAAACCAGAGCCAGCAGCAACTATTAGCTGTAATTTGTGCTTAACGTAAGTATTAAACTGGTGGGATAGTAGGGATTTATTTAAAGATGCGATTTAAGTCATATGGTATGAGCCATGTGAAAACAGCAGTGACCTTGAATAGCAGCTAATTCCCTTCTCAGATACGCTGCTGGCATAAAAAGGCACAAACATCAACAGCTGTGGGCTTGGCCCATGGGCCACTCTGCGCAGCAAGTGCATGTCTGTGTGCCGCCGATGCTCCCGTACCCTGGAGAGAACCTGTCCTGCTCCCCTTCTCGTGAGCTGCTCTGGGTTTCTGGCATGCAGTGAGCCCACCCATGCCAGGCGAGGCTGCAGCTGGGTCCAGTCACGTTTTGGGCATGGGGAAGCAGGAGAGATCTGGGGGAAGGAAGGGAGAGCCCATGCTCAGAGCTATATAGAACATTGTGTTTGCATCCCATGAACTGACTTGTGCTGAGATGACATGCCACTCTCCCCAGAGCAGAGCAGTCTCTGGTAGAAAGGGATGAGGTTACGGCTGTGGGTCAGGCTCCTACATGGCTCCAGCACTTTGGAGACCCTCAGGAGATCACTGGGTGTCTGACCTACCAGAGCCAGCAGAGAGGAGAGGAAGACTTGCAGCAGGGAGGACAATAAGCAGGAGGTTTCTCCCTGCAAAGAGAAGGGATGAAGCTAAGTGGCATCCTTATGGGTGGTGGGGAGAACCACAGGCTTTGGGGAGTCCCACACAGGGACCAGCCAGGCCAAGAGCTCCCAGAGAGAGAAGGGAGGGATATGCTGATGGACCCACAGGGGAGGTGGTTTGAGAGGGGCTGAAGTGATGATTGGCATTACTTGCAAATGGATCAGCAAGACCCAAGCAGCCGGGCATGACACTGAGGGCATCACAGCCCACACAGGAGGGAGGAGGACCATGTCCTCCGGGAGAAGGGGTTGGCTTCTCCACAGTCCCCTGAGTTGGGCAACAGGAGGGACTCCCATGGCATGGTCAACATACAGGTCTTCTCCATGGCCATGACTGGTCCCTGCTGCTCCAACCTGGGGGAGCGATGTTGGTGCCACAAATCAGCGCTGGCATTTGCTTTTGTCCCCTCCAGGTGCTGAACCTGTTCTTAGCTTTGCTGCTGAGCTCCTTCAGTGCTGATAGCCTGGCGGCATCTGACGACGATGGAGAGATGAACAATTTGCAGATCGCTATTGGCAGGATCACCAAGGGGATCAACTTTGTAAAGGCCTCTGTCCTCATGCTGCTCCGCAGGCTGTGGAAGGGGAAGAAGGTGGCCCCGGAGGAAGAGCAAGAACACAGTAAGAGGGACAACTCTGTGCTAAACCACCTGGACACTGGCCAGGAGCCCAAGTCGGAGTACCTGGACGGAGTCACTAGCAAAGAGCATTTTTTCATGGATGAACTGGACCACATGAATTTCATTAACAACCCCAACCTGACGGTGCAAGTCCCCATTGCCTCGGAGGAGTCTGACCTCTACGAGGAGACGAGCACCCAGTCTGACACAGAAGATGCCAAGGTAAGAAAGGTGGGTGGAAGGGTTTCAACCCCAAAACTGGGACTTACCCATTCTTGCTGTGCTGCCCAAAGAATTATGCTGGGTTTGGTTACTTCTAGCTTTTCCACAGTGCGTGGCATGAGCCAAACTCGGGGTTTTTCAACCTGGCATTTCCCAGTGTAAGCTGGAGGGGTGGGCTCCAAGCAGGCGTTTGGCCTGTTTTGGGTCAGGTTGTGAGGTTATTGCTAACATGAGGGCGGCCCACTGCACCACAGGGTTGGTGCAAGGGTCGAAGCGCTCATTTTGGGGTTAAAGATCTTCCAGAGGAATTCGATGCCATGAAATCTGCTGATGGCACTAACATTGGATCCACTGCTAATGCCTCAGCATCATCGGGGAGGGTATGAAATCAGATGGAGGAGCTTAGCACAAGTGAACATGAAGCGATGCATTTTGGATCCAAAGCTGACGAGACAGCTGATGTCAGCATTGCTGTGTCGAGGCATGAAGAGGACTGTCAGGGCTCGTGGGACACAACTGGGCAATGCGAGACAAGAAACTTGGGAAGACCTAAGTGGACACAGAAAGGAGGGTGATAGTCTGGTGGGAAATCACAGCTCGCAGTGGGGTTGCATTGAGGTCCTGGGAATATGCAGGGCAGTTGGGGATGTTGCGGTGGAGAGAGGCAACTGGAGTGTCTGGAGCATCTCCCTTGTGAGGAAAGGCTGGGAGACCTGGGTCTGTTCAGCCTGGAGAAGAGAAGGCTGAGGGGGGATCTCATCAGTGCTTATAAATATCTAAATGGAGGGTGGCAGGAGGATGGGGCCAGGCTCTTTTCAGCGGTGCCCAACGCCAGGCCAAGGGGCCACAGGCACAAGCTGGAACACGGGAAGTTCCCCCTGAACATGAGGACAAACCCCTTCCCTGTGCGGGTGCCAGAGCAGGGGCACAGGCTGCCCAGAGAGGCTGTGGGGTCCCTTCCCTGGAGACATTCACCCCCCACCTGGACGCGGCCCTGTGCCCCTGCTCTGGGGGTGCCTGCTCCAGCAGGGGTGGGATGGGGTGAGCTCCAGAGGGCCCTGCCAGCCCCCACCAGTCTGAGATTCTGTAACTACAACAATCTGAAAAGAGATTTTGTATGAATAATATAACAGCTCTGACCCAGGGGTTTATCATGACTATTGATGGCAAACGTGTTGCCCAGGAGCTGAGGAGCCTCTGGGAAGCTCTGGCCCAGCTAGTCCTGCTCGGGGGCTGTGCTGGGGCAGAAGGCAGTGGAGCAGTCTGGGTGCCAACATTGCTGATGAATGCCTGGCTGTGATTGCACAGGGAGCCCAATGAAGGGCTGCAAAATGAACCAGGACTCGCAAAACCCCAGGTCCATCCACCTTCATCCACCTGCAGGCTCCGTGCAGCTCCATGCAGTGACAGGGACCTGGCTTCGCTTGGGGCACAGTGCAAGAAGAGGGGACAATTCTGATTATTTTTAATTAATTTTTTTTAGCTGGGAAAACAGGGTGTTTTCAGCAGTTGGGGCTGCAGGAGGAAGATGTCAGGAAAGGTTGTGGCTGGCTGTGACCCATTGCAAAGGTGCTGCTAACGCTGTGCTCAGAAGGGACAAACTTGCCTGGAGCATTTTGGTGAAGCGAATGGGTGAGGGGAGTTGCTGTTGCTGGTCCCCTGAGTGTTGCCAGCAGGAGGGCTGAGAGTTGGCATTCCTCCCCAAATTTTTCCTACTATAAGTCCAGTCTGGTGGCACTAATCCTCAGTACACCCAGGCCATGCCATTGCACACGGGCGTGCGGTCGCGCTGCACAGAGGCAAAGCTAATGCCGCCCGGCGGCTGTGGGGGGACACATCCAGCCTGGTCTGTGGGGGTCCCCGCGGCCCTCAGTTCCCTGCCACCACGATGGGCTTCCTGGCGGACGGGGGAAACCTCAGTGTGCAATTATGGACGTGTCCCAGCGCGGCTCCGGCGTTTTGGGGCTGTCTTCAGCTGACATCTAGTGGCACCCGCTCCAACGCCCTGCACCGAGCTTGTGTTCTCAGAGCCATCCCTGGCTGCTCGGTGTGTGCTGGGGGCAAACAGCATCTCTCAGCCACTAAATACCAGTTTACTCCGTCATCGCTGATGGTTTTGGTGGCTAAATTCAGTTGAACATTGCCGAAGGTGCAAACCAGGGGAACACATTAACAAACCGGCCCCTGCCCAAACAGGCAGGGTGGGCAAGGGGCTGGCGGTCATCACTTGAAATCACTCTCTAGTAAATAGGAATTGGGTGCTAATTGGTGGGAGCCGTGAGCTGGTCCTTGGGGAAGACTGCTGCTAGCTTGTTGTGTTCACATGCCGTCAATTAGCTCCAGATGGAGCCAAAGCCCAGAACACCACCTCACATCAGGGACACAGGCCACCAGTGACAACTGCAAACTGGGGGGGTTTTCTCTGGCTGGGCTGCTCAGAAAACGACGATAAATGCTCTTCCCCTTCCAGAGCAGCTCCCTTCTGAGGCAAAGATATTTTACAGGGTGAAATGGTAGCGGCAGGATGACGGCAGCAGTGAGGCTGCTCTCCTTGAGCACTTTTGCATCTTATGATTGATTTATCTTCTGCACCACAAAGCAGCGAGGAGGTGACAGGAACAGCAGTGTTGGTGTGTGGCTGTGCAAAGAGTTAGTGCTGTGGCTCAGGGCCTTTCCCAGGGGCTTTTGCTTCGGACTTCCATCCTGCCGGGCAGGGTGGTGTCTCCTCAGACGCTCTGGGCTGTGGGGCATCACAGGAGTATTGCCAAGTGCTGTGAATTTTGGGGGTCACGGGCTGAGTCGGGGTGTGCAGCACGTGAATGTCAATGCCCGGTGCTGGCAAGGATGGGGAAAGCCATGGATTTGGGTGGAAACACCCAGGCAGGTTGGAGGTGCTCTCCCAGGTGTTTTATGGACATTGTCCTACAAACCTGCTGATCACAGGCTTGTGGGGGCTCAGGAGCCTCCAGAGATGGGGTTTGGGGACCATGGGGCGGGATCAGCGTGGTTATCCCCATCCCATCCAACAGGACCTGCCCTGAGCACCAGCACACAGAGTTCCTGGGTTACACCAGGCTGCCAAGCACCTCTTGGGCACCTTTCCCCCGATCTCTGGGGTGACCGTGCTGGTTTATCCCCACCTTGTGTCTTTGCAAGACTTTTCCTGGAGGCAGATAATCTCTGTGTGTCCTTCCCTGGGGCCATAGCTTGCCTGGCTCCTTGCTGAGGTCTCCTGATCCATCTGCCCCTCCTGTCCCATCCCAACCCTGGCGGAGGGTGGTCCCACTGCTCCTTCAGAGCCACCAGCTCATGCTGCTGCTACTGCTGTGTCCTGCTCCCCAAGCAGTGCCCTGCACGTCCCCAGCACTCAGTAGCCAGGCTGTAAGGGTCCCCCAAAGCAATGTCATCTCCTACTGATGTGGCTGTGGCCACTGAAGCTGCAGGCAACAGCAGTGCCTCAAATTACCCTAGGGGGTCTTCCCTGGCTTGTTGGAGGATGGAGTAGCTACTTTATTCACTACCAAAGTCACTAGCAACCTTGGGGGAGGATTATCTCCTCCCCATGCAATGCCATCCTGCATTGGAGATGCCCACCCAAGATCATACCTGCTCCCAGGTAGGACAGGCAGGTCTGGGGAATTCTCTTTCCTCAAGCATTGCAGGTCTCCTCAGAAAGCCAAAGGGAAAAAAAAAAAAAAAAAAAAAAGAAATCCCAGGGACTTGACAGGGTTTTCTCTCATTATCAGCCCCTCCAGGCCTTGCTGAGTGGTGTCTGGGAAGCCAGCCAAGCTGAGCTGTGGTGCGGGATGGAGCCTGCGAGAGATGTTTGGGATGCAGGTTTTGAACTTGGGTGAACCTCAGCCTAAAAGCTCTTCAGCATGAGCCCAGCCAGCAGGATTTGAAAGAAGTGCCATGGTGGCCACCCAGGTTTCTGTAGGTCTAATTGTACCAAAGGGTGTTTGGTGGAGCATTTCTTGGATGGGAGCATGCAGAGGAGGAGGGGAGGTGGTGATAATATCAGCCTGAGATGATGGTACAAGTGGATGGGAGACAGACTTGCTATGCTTAGAGGAAGGCTGGGGTCAGAACACCTTTTTCTCCTCTGAACCCGGATGAAAAGCAAAGCTCGTGCAAGCTCATGTACCAACGGTCCTCCAAGGTTATCAGCCCTGGACAATTCAACAGCTTCACTCTGGGCTCTGCGTTTTCATAGCAAAGGGACTCAGAGCAGCCTTCAAGCAAGGGTGTCCCACCAGCTGGCTCCCTTGGTGGGGACAGGAGGAGCCGGAAGATGGCTGGAGGCAGCCACATCCCGGGAGCATCCCTTCTGCAGGGCAGCCCAGCCTGAATCCTCCTCTCCCTTTGCAGAATCCCCTCTCCAGCGACAACGCATCATCCCTGTGCAGCACCGTGGATTACAAGCACCCGCCGCCGGTGGAGGAGGAGGTGGCGGAAGAGGCTGAGGACAGCAATGAGCCCGAGGAGTGCTTCACCGAAGGTGAGAGACCAAGCGGGGCAGGGGACCCCAGGGAGAGGGGAAGGTGGGTATGGAGGGGCTATTGCCAACCAATTCTTGAAGGATAACAACCCCCAGGGTCACTTGGCTCAGCCCAAACTCCAAATCCTCCTGTACCACCAAGGATATGGTCCCAGTGGTGCTCCCCTCTTGTGTGCGCTCCCTCAAACCCAGCAGGATCCTGGTCCAGCCTCCACCTGGGAGGGTTTGAAAAGACAATAAAAGCACAAATAGTGTCATGCTGGTGGAAACGCCCTGGGCAGGAGGTGACCCACAGCTCTTTCTCCCATCCCCAGCCTGTGTGAAAAGGTTTCCCTGCCTCTATGTGGACATCACCAGCGACAGAGGGAAGGTATGGTGGAACATCCGGAAAACCTGCTTCCGCATTGTGGAGCACGACTGGTTCGAGACCTTCATCGTCTTCATGATCCTCCTCAGCAGCGGGGCGCTGGTAGGTCCCACCTTTTGCCCTGTCCCATTTGCTCTGCAGCAGCTCCCCAGCTTGGTGGGAGCCCAGGAACACGGGCAGGGCCCAGGCAGCAGCACCGGAGGCTCTGGGCGTAGTCTGGTTGTCTCCTGTGCAAAATAACACAGCTGTGGGCAGATATTTGATTTTAAACCCCATTTGGCTCAGGTCTGCCCAATGTACAGGCTTCCAGGGGATCTAAACATCCTCCCCTTGCCCTCCAAGAGCTCTGCATTGGTACAGTTACCCCTGTGCGACCCTCCCCGGCATCCACCATGGGCTGTGGTCCATGGGCTCAAGGGCATGCAGCTGCCTACAGCCTCCCCTCCCTCCCGTCAACCATGAACTATCTGCATCATCTATTTAGCTTTATGTGGATGATTCCTCATTTCCCGGCCTCCATAACTGTCTGTCAGAAGGTGCTTTACAAATAATTCATGGTTATTATTTTGCTGTTCAGCACTTCCAACCGCAGACTGGTGCACCCTCCCAGAACCTGGGCATCCATTTAAATCAACTGCATGAAAAAATTGTATGTATGTCAGCTGTTGGTCCTCTCTGAGGATTTGGGCTGGATATAGCTCAGCTGCACCTGTAAATAAACAGGGCTGATGGGGAGACCAACTTCTCTGCAAGTTTGGAGGTAAAGAGAGAGGGAAGGAGGATAGAAGGAGTGACCTGGTTTTCAGACATACTTTATGGGTCTGCATCATGCTCTGAAGTGCAGTTTGGGGACGTCTGAGGTTATAGCTAGTGCCGGAATCGAAATCTGTGCTAAAACAGCTGTGCAACACCTGGTCACCATGTCTGTACCACTGATTGCTTATGTTTTACATGCCATGCAAATGTAGCAATAACCCAAACTCCTAAGAGCATTTTCAAAACTACCAAGGCATCCAAAGGGGCGGGTTGGTGTCCTGGCTTTTGACTTGTGCTTAGACTGGTGGGAATTTGATGCAGCTGGACATTTGCTTCCATGAAGCTTTGCTTCAGGACAAACACCACGCTACATAGCCTACAAGAACTTCCAAACAAGCGTTAGACCACATGTTGATCAGGCGTGTCAGTAAACGCCACCTGTAGTTAGACTGTCAACTTTCCAAGCTACCCCAAGCCCTAGGAAAGCAGGGGCAACGCAGGCATGGATGTGGCTGCGTGGGCCGTGCAGCGGGTCTAATGGAAGAATGACTGTCATGTAGCTCCACGCCTCTTCCAGGCTTTTGAGGACATCTACATTGAGCAACGAAAGGTGATACGCACCATCCTGGAGTATGCTGACAAAGTCTTCTCCTATGTCTTCGTCATTGAGATGTTGCTCAAGTGGGTGGCCTACGGCTTCAAGGTGTATTTCACCAACGCATGGTGCTGGCTGGATTTCCTCATTGTCGATGTAAGTGTTGTCTGATGAGCACTTCTAGAGCCACAGTTACCCAAGGGATCTGGGTGCATTAAGGGATTGTAGGAGGCTGTTGGAAATGAACCCATACTGTATTTTAAAGGACAATGAAGTGGCTGTGGAATGAGGGCTTAGACCATTGCTTAAAATGTTCCTGTCCTCCACAGGAAGGGTCACGGCTTTCCCTGGTTGCAGAAACCCTTTCAAACCCTTTCTGTTTTACGTTCAAGCCAAGAACAATCCCATGCTGTTCTGCCAGACCCCAGTAGAGATGTGAAGGGAGGTAGTGTCTCCCAAATGCTCAGACACAGCAGGCCATGCCGCCTGTGTAGTATTTCTGCGTCCCCCGTCACCTCCACCCTCATACCCAAGAGGCAGGGGCATCCTCCTGGTGGCCGGTCACCAGGGTCCCAAGGACTTGATGCCAGTGTTTGTGTGTCACGGCAAGACAATGACCACTGGCCTGAGGGAGTGCCGGGGAGAGAGGGGCGGGCAGGAGCTGCAGGCATGTGGCTCAGTTCCTCTCTGTTGTTTCCATCTGCAATGTTGTTAATCCCTTGGGCTGCTCCTTCCAGGTTTCCCTTATCAGCCTGACAGCGAACTGGCTGGGATACTCCGAGCTGGGAGCCATCAAGTCCCTGCGGACACTGAGGGCTTTGAGGCCACTGCGTGCCCTGTCCAGATTTGAAGGCATGAGGGTAAGTGCCTCCCCTGTGTGCTGTTGGCTCCGACACGGCCATGCAAGCAGCACCATTCAGCAGCCACCTATGTCAGGGACCCATCCCAGCTGGCTTTTAGGGACCTCCAGATCAGTGGGATGGATGCTAAGGTACCTTTGGTCCAGTTTGAGCCCACTTGGTGCTGCCGAGGAGGGTAATGTGGCACAGGGACATGACGGCCCACATCATCGTTAGCCTGGTTCCCCAGCCAGGTCCTCCAAGGTCTTTTTTCCCCCTTGCAGGTGGTGGTCAACGCCTTGCTGGGTGCCATCCCCTCTATCATGAATGTCCTGCTGGTCTGCCTCATCTTCTGGCTGATATTCAGCATTATGGGGGTGAACCTCTTTGCGGGGAAGTACTACCGATGCATCAACACCACCTCGGGAGAGCTCTTTGACACCAGCGTGGTGAACAACAAGAGCGACTGCATGGCCCTCCTCTACACCAATCAAGTCAGATGGGTCAACGTCAAGGTCAACTTCGACAATGTGGGCTTGGGATACCTCTCCTTGCTGCAGGTGGTATGTAACAAAAGCAGCTACCATCCCTCAAGACGTGTATTGTCATAGCAGGGCAGCGTGAATAGCATCACAGATGGGGCCTCTTGGCTGCTTCTTAGCTCCAAAATTGGTATTTAACACAAAAAAAAAAAACCCTGCAGAGCTTAGGAGGAAAGGGACAGGGTAGAATATGGGAGGGGAAGGTAAGTGTCACCAGGGACCCGCTGTGGATAAGTGTAGGCAGCACCAAGCCTGGAGCTGCAGGAAGTCCTCTGCACAGCACAGGACGCAAAAGCGAGGAGGGGAGGCACTCTCCTCTCCCCCACCTCTTCATCTGAAAAGTTCAGTCTGCTGTAGCCATAGGCTGCAAGAGTTTTGCATGGGGAAGATGACAACTGGAAAAAGAGTGCATGTGTCCGCTGCAGGGCAGTGGGCGAACGCAGCCATGCTTCCACCGAACTCACCGCAGCTGAGCCGGGCAAGCGGAAGGGGAACTGCTCACCGCAATGTTAACAAAAATATAGGTGTGAGCTTTGTTATGGGGTGGGCTGGGGCTACTCCCATCAGATCCCGGGTAAGTGGCGGTTGCAGAATCGGAGCATAAGCCAAATTGATTAACCAGCTTTAAATGCAGCTTCCTCTTCAGGTTTATTGCTCCATCAGATTCAGGAAACAAGATGTTTAGGCTTTTTGTTTAACAAATCAGCAGCAAAAGCCTGTAAAAGGTGCAGTGTACCCCCCACCCCACCAGGATCGGGATCCAGCAAATAGCAGAAGCAATGATACAGAAGTCAGGACTACAGAGGTGACACAGATTGGGAGCAGGAGGAGCAGCCGGCCCCGGCACAGCCCTGCCATTGGGAAAATGCACTTTGTTTTGGGGGGAAAGAGTCAATTGATTCTTGTCCCAGCCTGTTTTGCAGTGGTGTTTTGGGAATTTGCTGGTAACTTCGGCCACAGAACAGAGCTTGTGCATGCGTACCTGTGTGCAAGTGCAAATCTCAGTATTTCTGCATCGGGGCATCTTTCTTGTGATTCAACTCATCGTCCCTCTCCTGCCATTCCCACAGAGAAGCTGTAACTCCGGACTGAGCAGGCTTTCTCAGAGCTAATCCCCCAAACTAAACCCCAAGCATGCACCCATCGCCCTCCCCTCCCTCCCTAGCCCCAAATACCTCCCAGCAAATCTGCTCTCCACTGCAGGCGACCTTCAAAGGCTGGATGGACATCATGTACGCTGCTGTGGACTCACGTGAGGTGAGTGGGCAAGCATGGGTGTCTCACAGCCAGCACTAAGCATCAACTCATCCCACCAGGCCAGTTCCCCCTGGCAGACTGGGAGCAGAGTCCTGGGGCCAAGGCACAGCTCAGCGTGGTCTGGAGATGGACCCTTCAGCCACAGCAACCCCTCTGGCTCTGCCCATTGGTGCCAGGGGGCTGCCTGCATCCCACCCGTGGCTTCAGCTAGGACATGGGCTAAACACTGAAGAAACCCTAAAACATCCCTCCTGCTAAGGTGCACAGCCTCAAAAAGGGCAGCCAGTTGTGTCCCTGTGCCACTCATGTCACCGTCACCACAGCATCCCAACCACAGCCTGGCCCCCACACCAGGCTCCCACCCCACCCAGGCTACAGCTGGACCCAAGCCCACTCCTCAGCTTCAGCTTCATGGTCTGAAATCCCAATTCTGCCTCCACAGCTCCACACTGGAGGGCTCATCCTTCACCCTGCTGTGAGATGATGCCCTCCATGTACCCCTCCATCCGGGAGAGCTTATCCCATCCTGGAGAAAGTGCTTGCCTTGCCTTGAACAATAAATGGGTTATTAAAACAGAGCAGCATTTAACCTTTGGGTTAAATGGGTTATTAAAAAAAAAAAAAAAGTGTTTTGAAGAGTTTCATGCAGAGGCTGTTTCTCCTGTGATCCATCCCAAAAAGTCTTCCCACGCCAGCCCACGTATGTATGCACTGCCATGAGCCAGCGCAGCAGGAGGGGCTTCCTACCTCTCTCTAAGTGAGCAAAGTCGCCCGTCACCTGCTGGGGAGGTCAGCCTCGCACACCCACGGGCCTGAACGCATTGTTTTCGTTGCCTTTTTTTAGCATCAGAAAGAGGCACTCTGCTCCCCCCGGCTGCAGCTGCAGGTGCTCAGCAGAGGAGCTGCTTCCAGCTCCCTCTGAAAATGGTGTGGGCTCCTGCCTGCCTGAACACTTGAGGCAGAGCTGGTTTGAGAGCAAATCCAACCTCTTCTGCCAAGAGCCTCCCTTGAAATGGGGGAGCAGGTTGTGACACCTTGGGATGTCTCCAGTCCAATGTAGAGCAGATTTAAGTGGTTCCCCTTAAGATGAGTGGTTCCCAAGGCCGCCAGGCTGTGCCGCACCCGCGTGCTGGGGTGGCACAAATTAAACCGCTTTTTCTTTCCCCTCTTGGCTATATTTCAGCCCTTGGAAAGGTGATTATCAGGAAGAGACTCAAGCTTGCTCTTTGATATCACTGCACCTGGGCATCCTTTCCTGTTCCCCAGCCCGTGGTGCGGGATCAGGGGTCAGCACACCCTTGTCCCCCAGACAGTGTCATGTGGATGTTCCTTCCCATGGCTGCCCCCACGGGGACCACTCAACCCGCACAGTGTCTGCCAAACATTTTGGAGCAGCCACCCCACAGCTCAGATAGTGACCCCTTGTCTGGGGGCGTGGGGACACGCTTTCCGGAGAGGGTTAGTCTCACATTCCCCATCTCTCCCGGTCAGATTGAAGAGCAGCCAGTGTACGAGATCAACCTCTACATGTACATCTACTTCGTCATCTTCATCATCTTCGGTGCCTTCTTCACCCTGAACCTCTTCATCGGCGTCATCATCGACAACTTCAACCAGCAGAAGAAAAAGATAAGTATTTTCTGGGTCCTGCAGCCACTGTTGCCTCCTGGGGTGCTGGTCCAGGGTGGAGGGGACCAGTACAGTTGTGGGGTGAGGGGACTGTGTCCCGTGCTTGGATGGACCCCAGGGTCCCTCTGCAACCTGAATTGCTGTTACCCGTCAGTGGCTTCCCGCAGAGGGAACAAGGAGAGCCTGACAAAGAGCACGTGGGGCTTTGTGTCCTGGCCGTAGCACATATAGAGGATTTCATTTATGGATGCAAAGGGAAGAGGGGGCTGTGTTTTCTCTTGCCTGTGCCACAGCAGGCATGGCTGTACACCTGAGCCATCACTTTTATTTTCTTTTCCGACCCCATGACCCTTTCTCATAATTTTTCCATGTGTCAAGGAAAAACTTGACTTCAGCTTTCAAGCGAACAGCACAGGACTAATAGCCCTGGGCTGCCGGAGCGGGAATCGGGTGGAGGGTGGGTAACACAGCGCCTGGTGTTTGTGCCAAGTGAGGTCTAAGGCACACCAAGATGCTGCCTTGGTCCCAGTAGAATCTGGCCAGCAAGGAGGGCTTGATCCCCAGCAGGGCATAGGGCGCCCCACTCGCCGCAGCGGGCTGGGAGGCAGCATCTCACCTCTGCAGGAGGAAACCACATTGCTGGGGTGAGCACACATGAGTGCTGTGAACTGTGGGAAGCAGCACAGAAAAGGGCAAGCAGGGAGAAAGCAGGTTTCACTGAGCCAGTGCAGCGAGCAATGCCTGGTAGGAGCTTGGCTGGAGATGGTTGGTGGGAAGGAGCATGGATGGAGATGCTTCGTAGGAAGAGGCGAGTTCCCAAGACTAACAGTGGTGATTCCCTTTATACTTTGGAGGCAAAGACATCTTCATGACAGAAGAACAGAAGAAATACTATAATGCCATGAAAAAGCTCGGCTCCAAGAAGCCCCAGAAGCCCATCCCCAGGCCATCGGTAGGTTGGGTTAATCACACTGGAGGGCAGCGGGGAGGGAGCATTTCAAGCCACCAACTGTCCCAAAGTGAATGAGAAGGGTCTAGGGAAGAGCATTTGCCAGGGCAAGGAGCCAAATCCTGGCTCCCCATTGCTACTCTGCAGACAGGACCTTCCTAAGAGCTGGGCCTTTAGAAGAGGTTCACATCAGTCGGCTTCCTTTGGATCTGCTCTTCAGCCCTGGGCCTGCTGGCAAGGGCAAGGAGGGGATCCCTTTTGCAGGGATGAGGGTTTTCTCCTAGCTCAGCTCCCGGCTCCTGTCTCAAAGGGAGTTACTCAGGGAAAGCTCAGTTTTCAACACTCCTAGAAGGGACAATGGCAATACATACGCAGTTGTGACTTGGGCTTGGTTTTGATAGCCCAGCCCAAGTGAGGCCTTTCCCCATGTGTTTATTCCTGCCTCGATGCATTACCTATGGATATAATTAGAAAGCAACTGTCCCCTGTGCCCACGCCTCCTGGCCATGGGGTTACCAGGTGGGTTTCATCCTGCAAGGTGCTGAGTATCCTCCTCCCATAGCTTCTGGGGCCGTGAGACCTGGCCACAAACCTGAGGTTTTCTACACTCTTTTAAATACGGTTCCTTCTTCTTTTTCTGTTGTGTCTTTGTTTTGTGTGTCTGTCCCATGTTCCCACCTCACCTCTGATTCACCATCATCACCTACGTGGCCCTTATGGCAGAACAAGTTTCAAGGGATGGTGTTTGACTTTGTTACCAAGCAAGTATTTGACATAACCATCATGATCCTGATTTGTCTTAACATGGTGACCATGATGGTCGAAACAGATGATCAAAGCGAACTCAAAACATCTGTCCTCTACAAGATCAACCTGGTCTTCATTGTCATCTTCACCGGAGAGTGTGTGCTTAAAATGTTTGCTTTGCGCTACTACTACTTCACTATCGGCTGGAACATCTTTGACTTTGTGGTGGTCATCCTCTCCATCTTAGGTGAGTCACAGAATCCCAGACTCACAGACTGGTGGGGGTTGGCAGGGCCCTCTGGAGCTCACCCCGTCCCACCCCTGCTGGAGCAGGCACCCCCAGAGCAGGGGCACAGGGCCACGTCCAGGCGGGGGGTGAATGTCTCCAGGGAAGGGACCCCACAGCCTCTCTGGGCAGCCTGTGCCCCTGCTCTGGCACCCGCACAGGGAAGGGGTTTGTCCTCATGTTCAGGGGGAACTTCCCGTGTTCCAGCTTGTGCCTGTTGCCCTTTGGCCTGGCGTTGGGCACCGCTGAAAAGAGCCCAGTCCCATGATCCTGCCACCCTCCATTTAGATATTTATAGGTATTGATGAGATCCCCCCTCAGCCTTCTCTTCTCCAGGCTGAACCAACCCAGGTCTCTCAGCCTTTCCTCACAAGGGAGATGCTCCAGCCCCTGACCATCTCAGTAGCTCTCCGCTGGACTTGCTCGAGGAGTTCCCTGTCCTTCTTGAACTGGGGGGTCCAAAATTGGACACAAGTCCTGCTGGTTCCACTGGTTCCTCAGGGGTCCCACTAGATAACAAAGTGTGGAAATGGTCTGGTGGCTGGTCCACAGCCAGCAAGCTGCCACTGGTCACCCTCTTACACCCACCCTTCGAGCAGGGACAGGCCAATAGGACAAGACAGGTGTGAGACCTCCAGGCAAGGTGAGAGGCTGGGATCCTGTCGCACCCCTCCTTGGCGTTGGGCTCCCCTTGTTGCATGGCTGCAGGGCTGAAACAGAGCAGCCAGCATTTAACCTTTGAGTCTGTGCACAGAGATATTTTGGAATACATTCCCTTTGCCACCAGCGGAGCTGAGCACTGTGTGCCATTGGGGCTGGCTTCATCTGGCTCTGTCCCCCCAGTCCTAGCAGATGGAGTACGTCCATCTGACCTCCCTACGTTGGCTGTAGAGCATGGCAAACTCACCTCTTTTTCATCCCTTCGCAGGCATCGTCCTCTCGGACATCATAGAGAAGTACTTCGTATCACCCACCCTCTTCAGGGTCATCAGGCTGGCAAGGATTGGCCGTGTCCTCCGGCTGATCCGAGGGGCAAAAGGCATCCGGACTCTCCTGTTTGCTCTGATGATGTCCCTGCCTGCCCTGTTCAACATCGGCCTCCTGCTTTTCCTTGTCATGTTCATCTACTCCATCTTCGGGATGTCCAACTTCGCCTATGTAAAGAAGGAGGCAGGGATCGATGACATCTTCAACTTTGAAACTTTTGGGAACAGCATCATCTGCCTCTTCCAGATCACCACGTCGGCTGGATGGGATGGCCTTCTCAGCCCAATCCTGAACAGCGGCCCCCCCGACTGCGACCCCAACCTGGAAAACCCTGGCAGTTCAGTAAAAGGGGACTGTGGCAATCCATCCATCGGCATCTTCTTCTTCTGCAGCTACATCATCATTTCCTTTCTCATCGTGGTGAACATGTACATTGCCATCATTCTGGAGAACTTCAACGTGGCCACAGAGGAGAGCAGTGAACCCCTCTGTGAAGACGATTTTGAAATGTTTTATGAAACCTGGGAGAAGTTTGACCCGGACGCCACCCAGTTCATTGCATACAGCACCTTGTCTGACTTCGTAGACACCTTACAGGAGCCACTCAAAATTCCCAAGCCGAACAAAATCAAGCTAATCACCATGGATCTACCAATGGTTGCTGGGGACAAAATCCACTGTCTGGATATCCTCTTTGCCCTGACTAAGGAAGTGCTGGGAGACTCAGGAGAGATGGATGCCTTGAAGGCCACCATGGAGGAGAAGTTCATGGCTGCAAACCCCTCAAAGGTTTCCTATGAACCCATCACCACCACTCTGAAAAGGAAACATGAGGAAGTCTGTGCTACAAAAATCCAGAGGGCTTTCCGTAGGTACCTCCTGAGGCGCTCGGTGAAGCAGGCGTCCTACATGTACAGGCACAGTAAGGATGAGGACGCCCTGAGAGAGGAAGCACCCGAGAAGGAAGGTCTGATCGCCACCAAAATGCACCAGATGTATGGGAACAGTGGGACAGATGCGGAGACAGCCCCTGCCTTTGGTCTTGCACCCGTTCCCAGCTCAGAGACTCGAGATGCTCCTGGTGAAGCAAAAGGATGGGATAAGGAACGCGTTGTGAAGGAGTCGCTGGTATAACAGAAAGAGGCTTTCGTCTCTCGCCCAGCCTGAAAAGACTTCATTTGTATCTCCTTTTCAAGAGCTCTTCCATATACAGATCAATAGATCTTAGATATTGAGCTAATTTCAGATATTTCAAGCAGACACCTTATCTTTCGAAGCAGGATCTCTTACTGATCCTGGTTTTTACAGCTCATTGCACTTGCAAAGAGTTTAATATTTTTTCTTATGAGAATTAAATGTGAAAACTGTTGTTGGTGAAAGAGAAACATGTTAGTTTTGAAATGATCTCATCATGGTAACGATGTTTTTCAGACATTAACAAATGAGTACGGCTGTCCTTTCACTTAAAGTAATTATTTATTAATGTTATTTCACAATTAAGAGATTTTCTTGTATATTATTCTTCCGGAGCGCAGCCAAGTAGCCAGTGAAAGATGAGCCAAGTGAAATAATATTAAGAATAATTACAGAAAATACAAGGTTTTGTGAACAAAAATCTCCAATGTCTTAAAGTAGCACCTTTCTTTTGAATATTTTAATAAGCTTTATGGGTTATTTTTTTTTGTTATATACAGAGAAAGTGCAATTATGTCTTAAAGATTTGTTTGCATATCCAAAACAAAGCATCTGCAGATATGTTCTCAGGGTTAAATATCAGGTTTTAAAGGTCTCTGAATATGCGTTGAAATCATAAATCATTCAGGTCTCTACGTTACGAATGTAAACAGTATTTATAGTCATGCTTCTTCTCTGTTTTCCCATTTCATCCAGATTTTGTGGCAGGAAAGCAATGGAAAAAAGTAGGGTTTGAAAAACCTCCTCCAGGAATCCCCAGTCCCCGTAACAAAACCCTCTAGGGTTTCTCCAAGCCCCACAGCAAGAGGAAATGTCCCGCTGGAGCACTCTTTGTTAGCGTTAATTAACGAGACGCATCCCCGGGGATCGGAGCAGGTGTTTGAACAGTCCTTGCAATGAGCTGCTTCAGCGGGGTCCCTTAAATCCCACCGGCCGCCGAGCACCAGCGGCCTTAATACAATGAATGTTCCCACCGGGGTGTAAATCCCAAACTACTCAGGCGGAGCATCCTTCCCTCGGCTGGGGCTCTGGAGGTGACCCGGTGGCACGTGCTGGGGTCTCTGCAGAGCCTGATGGGGCCAGGCAGGTCCGCACCAGGAAACCTCCAGGCAGAGGAGCGTTTTCCCAGGGGGGGAAGGGTTTTACTGCTCTTAACACAGATGGGCAAAAGAAAAGTATATCAAGAAAAACATGCAAAAGGCCCCCAGTTCATCTCTGGACCGCCTTCTGCCCTCAAAAGGGAAAAAAACCTCTTGAGATCAAAACGAACACGAACCAAAACCTCTTCCAGTTAAAACAAGGGCTGCTTCTTGAAGCCAAAGGGTCTGTCTTTTTGTATTATTATTTTTTTTTTTTCTTGGGCTGATTTTGGCGCTGAGCCGTTACGGATGCCCCACGTTCAGGCTGGCCAGGAGCGGTGCTGAGCTTGCTTGCATCCACGTGCTGTCGGCCAGGCGGCAGAGCCGGGGTCGCTCTGCTCATCCCATAGTGTTGTGCTTTCATTTCCGTGTTGCATAGGGTGATGCTCCCTGGAACAGGAGCCTGAGCTGCTTTAAATGGCGTTTGCATGGGAAGCATCCATGGCACGGCGGTTTCCAGCCTGGGTTGTGGTTCACAATCAATGCTGCTTGTACGTATGTGTCGTTGGGATGGGAGAAATGCCAAAGAGCAGAATTTGTGTGAGCTAAAGCCATTTTTCTTTGTACATTTCTTAAAATAAACTGTAAATGGTCTATTATTATGATACCAAATGCAGTGGTGTGTGTTAGAGGGGAAAAATGCTTTCCCTGCCCCTGCGAGGGGTAAATGTCCCCTCCCTTTGCTCCAGGGCGGCTCTGGGGAGACCCTGTTCATGCTCTTGGCTGGACCTGCCATCCTCAGGACCTAGTTGTCCCATCCTGCACAAGAGCCCCCCTGGGCTGCCTCCTCCCGGCACCTCTAACCCAGCCCAGACCCCAGAGTTTCCGCTCTGCTCATGAGCAAGTCCCCTGGAGCCCTTGGTGCCTCACAGCAATGAGCCCTGACTCCAAGAGCTATAGGAGATGCTGCAGGTTCAGCCAAGGAGAGAGATGGGCTTGGAGGAGGTGCAGACCCCCCGAGCTGGCCCATGCAAGGCTCTGCGGGGCCAAACCCGCCCCGCCAGCCACGTGGGAGCAGTTCAGCATCATGGGGAGAAGGCAGCGGTGGGCAAAGGAGGTTTCGTGCGTCAGTGGGTAGGTGGAGGAGGAGCCACCTCCGGGACCCGCTGACGTCCCCAAGGGCCACAGCATGGCCTCACTGCTGTGTTTTTGCTTTCACTGGAACAGCTCGTCCCAGGGCTGATGTAATTCAAGTTGAGAGCACCGTGGTACCACGCAGGCAGGGGGCTGGAGGGAGAAGGTGGCACAACCCACTGTCCCTATCCTCCCACGGCAGGGGAAAGGACAGCGGTGAAACCCAAGCCCTGATGAATAGGAATGGGCTGGGGAAGGGCGCAGCTGCCTGGCAGCAGCTCTGCTCTGCCCACAGGGCATGGTCTGGCCATGCGCTGTGAGCTGGGGAGCCAGGGTGGCCCGGGCGAAGAGACATGGGGACACAAGACCCTCCCCGTGATACCATCAGGTCTCCCTCTATCCCATGCCACTGGGTACTGCAAGCACAGGGTACTTCAAGGGGAGAGCAAGCCCCTCTGGACCAGGTCTGTTACTGCTCGAGGGTGCCAAGGAGCCTGCAGGCAGCACAGCACCGTAATTTGGCCACCGTCACTGCAAACCCTCTTTAGTTTGTGCCCCACTCCTGGTTTTGTCATATGGGGTTTTCCCAGGCACCTCCAGCATCCCTGCCTTGGTCATCACAGCTCCCACCTCCAACCCCAGGGCTTGATAGAAATCTCTCCAGTGCCTGCCGAGCCCATGGGCATTCCCTGTTGCTTTTGCCTTGCTGGGATGTCATGGTAAGGCTGTGCTTTTCCAGCAAGACCTGGGGTGATGGCAGCAGGAACTCAGCAGCACAGCCCCAATGTACAGCACCGTGCACGGCGTGACCTGCCCCTCTACCGGGAGAAGGCACCTCTTCCATCATCTCCCTTTCCCTCCTCAGGCTAGTTTTTCTCTGGAAACCTTTATTTCTCCTCCTTCTTGCTCCATGTCCTCTCACATACAAGGTGAGGCTCGGGCTGGTTTCTGGCAGCCACCGGATGCTCAGAACTCGTAAAAAAAACACCAAACCTGCAGAAGGTGAAGGTTTGGGGAGGCCCCAGGCAGAGATACCCGGGCTCTGGGGACCAACATGGCTGGCAAAAGTACCCTAAGGTGTTTTTCACATGGAGTTACAGTTCAGTGCTCACCCGCAGCTGGTAACGCACAGCAGCCAAAGGGCACTGCATGGAGAGAAACCATCTTTCTGCATCAGAGCAAAGGGGGACAGAGCTCACCTTGGGGTGCCACGCTGCGCTTTCCCCAAGAGCGACTGTCTCCAAAGGACTCACAGAGAAGGGTCTCGGCCATGGCAAGCAGGGTGCGGAGAAAGCGTGGGCATGGCTGGCACCCAAGGAGGTGACATGTCGTTTTGGCCATCTCTCCCCTCTTCTAGATTTCACCCATCCCTGGAAGAGCAGCTGCAGGGACTCTCCAGGATGCAGAGGATGGGAGCCGGGGGACCGACCCCGCTGCACCCCACAACAAGCAGCGAGGAGGAACCCCACAAACATCCCCTCTTTCCACCCCATTCCTGCTCCAACTCTTGCAGCCGGGCCAGCATCAACCCCTGCCCATCACCTGCAGGGCTAACCTGAGGGGGGATCTGCCCACGCTGCTGTGGAGCTGGGGTACAACCCTGGGGGTAACCCCCATCCTCCACCCCTCGGGGATGCGGCACTGCCAGCAGTCGCATCCCGCCCCCTGGGCACATCTGCTCCCGGGGCAGATCCCCTGGGCTGAGCCCAGGTTTTGAATCACCGAGAACTTTGCAGATGGGCTCATCTCTGGTTCTGGTGCGGACCCACACCAGTCGTGGCCACCTCCATCAAATAACGCCACCATGACAAGCACAGCCCAGCGACACGAGGCTGGACGGTGCCCAGAGCGCAGGCACCCTCCGCCCCAGCGTCTGCGCCACATTCAAAATCGGCCCCAAGGGGAAAGTCCCCGTTCAGGAGGATTTACATGAGCAGGAAAGGGGCTGTCTCACGTAGCAGCAGCTTTGCCATTTTTAGGTACAGAGGCCAAGCCAGCCAGAGCAGCCGCTGTGTATTGCAGAAGCGAGGGCTGGTGACTGGATGTTTCCCTGCCATTTGCAGTGAAAGATGGCTGATCTTTGCGTGAGGCTCTGGGTGCTCCAGGTGAACATCTGGCTGATGGCTCTGGTCACAGGTAGGCATCCAACAGGAGCTTTGCATTTCAGAGCAAAGAAACGTGCACCCAGGCGATGCACCGGCGTGCGTCTCCTGCTTAGTGCAATGAGGGACTTCACCCAGCTCTGGCTTTAAATGCATTAGTTTTAAACTTTGCAGTCACAGCTCTCAGTCCTGCCCTGTGCAGGAAGCTAGCCCCGGGCGCAGGGGAGCCAGGGAGGACCCGCAGGGTCTCGGGGCTCGATGCCTGCTGCAGGTTTCGGGTTTTGTTTCCCGTTGCGGTGCAGGGATGGGTGCAGAGAGGGGACACTTTCTCGGGTGGCCGGCTGGCTTGGGCAGGAACCCGGTGCTGAGCGGGTGCAGAGCCTGCCCGGCTGTGGTTGCAGGTGGCAGGAAAGAAGGGTTGTTTGGTGGGTTTTTTTTACCATTTATTTTTCTCAGAGGCCTGGGGACAGGGCCAGCACATTGCTGAGCAACCCGACGCCCCTTTGCTCCGTAGGGTTCAGTGCCCAGGAGTGGAGGAGAAATGAGAGGAAAAAGTCTTTCGGGAGTGATTTGTGGGCCCTGTGTGAGCATCCCTGTGCTGTTCCCCTTTGCATCCCCATGGAGAAGCAGCAGCTAAACCCAGGCCGCAGCTCCTGTCCCCTTCCAGCTGCTCTTGCTTGGTGCAGGGACGCCCACAAAAACCTGCAGCAGAAACCACCCTTGGCTGGGGAAACTTGTGCCCTCAGGAGAAAGGACATTTAAAGGGTTTCTGTTGGGTGGCCACCCAAGCCCAGCACAGATTCAGGGTCACGGGATTTCATCCTGGCTCTCATGGTGGCTTTGAGGGAGGACGGGAGAAGCTCAGCCCATCCATGGCTGCAATGGAAGTCTTTGATTTGAGGGGTGTGAGGGCTTTCAGGGTGAAGGACCAGCCTGGTCTTCATTTAGAAACACCAATAAAACATAGAGAGCAAAGCCCTGGGTCCCAGCTGGCCGGCAGGACCGCAGGTGGCATGGGTACGTACCCAACGCACAGCCCAGACAAGGTGCATCTCCCCATCTCAGAAAAAAATGAAATGGTGCTGGAGGGGAGAGTTTGCCACCGGAGTTGTAGGTGCTGGAGGTGAACAGGGCAGCACAGACCTGGAATATGCTCTGGGGCAGGGAGAGGAGCCCACGTCTGAGCCAGGAGGTCCCTGCCAGGCTGCTGTTCGAGGCAGAAAGGTCTGCGGCCGGGTGGCAAGGTTAGGGGCAAAGCTTAACGTAGGGAATTGAACCTTCCTTCTTCTTCTGGAGGGAGTTCTGCAGCTGTCCCAACATGGTGGGAGGTGGTGCAGCCCCCACCTCCGAGCCAGCTTCCCCACGGTGGGGTTTGGCAAATATTCATCAAGCTGATGGAGCTGGGCACTGAAGCGGTGCAGTAAACAGGGCTGGTGTTTCCTGCCCAGCTGCAGCAAGAGGAACCGAGGCACAGGGGGACTGGCGCTGTAGGCAGGGGCACTCATGGGTGCTGGGGTCCCCCCACCTCACCCCGCTTCCTGCACCGCACTGCAGGCCCCACAGCTCCATCCAGCCCTTGTCCTGGGGGGCTGCATGGTCCCAGGGTCTGAGAACCCCCCTGGCTATCGCGGGGCTCCAAGCCCAGGGAAGCTCTGGCAGTGAAAGTGTTTCTGATTGACTCAGAAAATAGAGGGTAAATAAAGAGGCATGAGCCTGTCTGGACCCTTTCTAAGAGGTGGCAGCCTAGGGGGATATTAATAGCGAAGGCAGGTTTCACTGGGATGTCAGCCAGAAAGCAGCTTAGAGAAGATTCAGGAGACAGGATGGAAATAGAAGGGTTTGCACCCAGACCTGCACTGTCCCATGTCCTCTGAGTGGGGCTCTGGTTGATGTTCCCAAGCTCTCCTTCCTGTATGGAGTGGGCATGACGGACCCATGGTACTTGTCCTACATGGATGCTCCCTCCCGACCCTTCTCCTGTCTTGCAGGTGGAGAAGCAGCAGACAAGAACAGCACCAGGAACAGCACAGGTAACCTCTCGGGCCCACTGGGCTCTTCCCCTGTGTATGTCCTCAGGGTCCCTCCCATCCCCGCTGGCTCTGACATGAAGGTGCTGGTCCCCTGCAGAGCTGGAGATGTCTCATCACCCACAGGCCTTCTCCATCGCAAAGGCAATTCCCAGGCTGTGACCTCCTCCGTGGCATTTCCCCAGCCATGCACCTTGCTCTCCCTCTGCAAAGCCAGATCCGTTTTGTCTTTCCTACACACAGACACGTTTTTCCTTTGCATTTGCAGAGGACGTTGCCTGAACAAGCCATGCCTTGGGACCAGGCACTGGGCTCATCCACACAGTGCTTGTGCCATTCCCACCCATGGGGTATTAAGGATGAACTCTGCAACCCAAAAAAGCCCTCAAATGCACCAGCACTGGGAAAAAAACATGGGCAAAAATACAAAATACAGCAAAATGCAAAAAATGTGGAAGCAGGGCAGAAGCCTGCTGGGAGATGAGTCTGTCCTAGCAAAGGCTCTGTGGCGCATGCCAGCACAGCTGTAATTTTGGAGCTGGGACTAATGAGATGTACATTCAGAGGGGTGGGAGCCGCAAAAAAATATTTGAGGCCATTCCTACAGAAAACTGGAGTTTCCATTAAAAGCATGTTTTCACCAAAAGTCTCTGATTTCTACCCTCGGACGATAATGATTCACCAAAACAAAGCTGAATGCTCAAAAGCAGTATAATCCATGAAAATTGAAAGACCTTGATTTGGGAGATGCTGGGGGGGGTGGTCTAGTAGGAGAGGCTTTTTTTGTGATGCTCACAGGGTGCCGGTTCGTTGCTTGCCATGACCACCCTTGTCCCCTGGCAGACAGCTGGTGCCCCATGGTGCACCAGCACCCGCGCTACATGGCAGCCAAGAAGAACATGCCCGTACACTTCATCTGCTACTCGCACGACCCCTATAGCATGCAGTGGTACAAAATGAGAGAGAACAGTGATGAGGTCTACGACCTGGATCTCAGCCCCTCCCGCTACAGCATCGAGAGGAAAGACAACTTCATCAACTTCACCATCTTCAGGGTCACCTACGAGGACACTGGCGTCTACGTGTGTGAGAGCAAGAACCTCACGGAGAAGAAGAAGCAGTCACACTTGTGCGGGACACAGCTCAGAGTCATGGGTGAGTGGGAGCTCCCCATCCTCCACGCACCCCGGGAGATGTGCTTTCTCCTTCTCTCACTCTTTCCCTCTCCATGTGAACCCCACATCATACTCCTATGCACCCACCTCTCCCCATGCCGGTGGGACCTCCTTCAGATACAACTGTAGATGCCCCATGGCACCACAGAGGTTTCTTTGCTTGTTGCCAGCCACCAAGCACCAGGACAACCTGCCCAGTTTGCCCTGGCACGTCCATCCCGCAGAAACACATCTGAGGGACTGCATTCCCCTAATAGATCAGATTTTTCCTGGTCCTGCCTGGTGGTGGGTCCTGCCTGGTGGTGGGTCCTGCCCGGGGTGGCTCATCCCAGAGCTTGTCCCTGATGCCGGGGACAGTTTGCAATGCTCTGGTCTCTCCCAAAGGGGAGGACATGTCACCCTGGTTCCCCAAATCCACTCTTGCTGACACATGAACCTCTGACCATGCCGAGCTTGTCCCCGTTCCCTGGGAGCCTGGCACAGAGGTGGGACTTGGGGCTCTCCCTGTGCTGCTGCTCCCAGGTCACAGTAACATCCAGCAGATCCAGAGCAGGAACACCCTGAAAGATGCCATCATCATCATCCAGTCCATCCTGCTTGTCATCTTCATCAGCATCCCCATGCTCCTCTTCCTAGATAAAGTAAGTGACAGCGTCTCCAGCAGCGGGGATGTCCCCAGCGCCACCACTGCGCTGCTCGCTGCGGCGTCCTGCGTCCCGGGTCGGACACTGCTAGGGGTGGGGATGGGCAGGCCCTGGGTTTGGGGCTGTTGCAGGGGAGCGTGGCTAGCTGAAGTGGGAAAATAAGCATCTAAATCAGTGTGTGGGATTTGCCTGTGGAAGCAGCGGGACCTGGCCCGGGGGGACAAAGCCAGGAACAGGGGATGGGGAATCGTGGTGGGTGCTGACACCCAACCTGTGGCTCTCCTCTCCATAGGGTGAAGGCAAGGAAAGCCCGGAGGAGGACCACACCTATGAGGTAATGCTGCATTAATTATAGAAGTACCTCTGTAGTACCAACCTGAGCCTTGAAATACGTGGTTGTGCCCTTGCTGGGTGTCTGCTAGGTACCACCAGCCCTTGCAGGGCACATCAGGGCATCTTCCTGCCAAGTGCCCATTCATATCAGCCATAAAGAGCTGCTCGTAAACCCAAGCCAAGCTCTGAGCGCATCCAGCCATTCCTCTCCGTCCTCTCCCCTCTCGGAAGCTGCCCCAGTTCTGGGGGGAATAGCCTGGAGATGGGTCCCCACTTGCGGGCCCCAGGGCGGGATGTGCTGTGAACGGAACCATGGTCTCCCTCCCGTGTCTTAACCTCCTTCCTGGTGCAGGGCCTGGAGGTGGAGCAGATGGCCACCTACGAGGACATCACTCCTTTCCGGGACGTGAAGGCCAAGTGGACAGTTGGGGAGCACCCGGGCGAAGAGTGAGGGGTTCTGCGCCCACCACCAGGCTGGCACCGGCGGCGCGGCTCCCTGCCCGCACCCTGCCGGCACCCATGGGGACGGGCCCCCAGTTCCCGCCCTGGACCACAGCTATGACGGGTGCCTGGATCCCGGGCTGCAAGCTACCTCCAGCAGCCCTGCGCGGAGCTCGGGTCCGGCTGCCCTTGGGTGCTCGCTTTGCCGCGTCCGGGCTGTGCCCACCAAGGCTGCCCTGCCCCGGCTGCCTCTCTTACCGCCCCGCTGATGAACCCCTAAAGCCTATGTAGAAATTAGGAGCCAACCGCAGTCCCCCCAGTAGCAAACTGGCCCCAAACCCCAGGCAGCCCCACACCACGGCGCTGACCTACTGCCTGGTTAATGCAATGGAAATACCAGGGTGGGTGGTGGGTCTCCTCCAGCCCCACCTGGGAAGCAGAGGACCAGTTCTGATCACTCTCCGTGTTGCAAGGACCCTCCTGGGCTGTGAGGCCCTGCTGCAGCCCTGGCAGAGGAGCCGAGGTGAGCAGCACCATCCTGGTGTTACAAGAAGTGGATTTTGGGCCACTATTTAGCTCTCAAGCCATGGACGTGTCCAGCAGGCCAAGCTGGCAGTCATCTGAGATAAAGGATCCTCCAAACACACCTCTCTCTCCCCAAAGACTACAGGAAGACTTGGGAAGACAGCTCTCGCCCAGAGGGTCTTGCACAAGGCTTGCTTTTCTCCAGGCAAGAGCTGGCCTGTGTCACGAGGACGTCCCCTTGGTGAGGGGGACCTCAGAACCTGTGGGAAAGATGTAAATTGTGGGACGCAAATGTCCAACTGCTTTTGAAGTCCTAATAAAGGTAATGGGTAAATTCACATCGTGCTCCATCCTGCCATGCCCGGTCCGGCGGTGTCCCATAACCTTGGTGCCAGTGTCGGTGGGATGCCCTGGGAATAAGGAGCAACTTTTCATGGGTCCAGCCTAGCTAGAAACCAAACTTCACCCTGTCAGGGCCCCGAGCACAGATGGGGATGTAAAGCCAAGAGCAGCCGCGGGGTTCTCCTGGAAGCTCTCGCTGAGCACGCACGGGGAGACCTCCACAGTCCCAGGACGTCAGCTTGGGACGGGAGACAAAGACCATCGCCAGGAACCAAAGCAGGAGATCAGGGCCCAGGGCCAGGAGCCCCCACTCCCAGCTACATCTGGTCTTGCAAGAGATGCTAAAAACCATCTGGAGAGGAGCAGAGCGGCACTAATTGGTTTTGTTAATAAAAACTATTTTGGCACGGCAGCAGCAGCTGCGTGGGTGAGGCGGCTCGGGGCTGGCTGGGCACCCAACACCGGGGCTCGGGGGGACGGAGAGACGCGGCTACCACAGCGCGGTGGGTTCGGCGGGTTTGGCTAGATGAGGCAGGACAAGGGGGTGACAAGGATTGGGGGGCTGAAAGTCTGTCCTCCCTCGGAGAGCCCAGGGCCCCTGCACCCCTGTGGCTCACGACATTTTGGGCCTCAAGAAGACAGGACCGCCCCGCTTCCCAAAGCAGCCGGCAGAAAAGGGGGGGTAAAATCGTGAGCAGACAGGGCTTTTCAGCACAGAACAGGATGGTTCTTGTTTAGTTGTAAACCACCTTCATGGAAAACGGGTATTCAATCTAAACAGCACAAAACCAGCATTTTTAAGATTGATTTTTACTAGTTAAATAAAACTATCCCAAATTAGTTGCATGCACACGCATATAAACGTTACTTAAACATGTTTTACTTATAAAAATGATTAATTAAATAAAGGAGTATTCACAGAGAGGGAAGTGAACTGGCTGTTCCCGGTTTCCACGTTTGCCAAGATTTTAGGACTAGCAGAGCTCATCCCTCCATCCCTTGTTTTCGGTTACGAAATGGAAGAGGAAGGCAAGTTTTCTGGCCTTCCCAGTTCCCAACCACTTTCTCAGCTCTGCATAAACAACTCGCTCAACTGACTTAACCAAATCGTACGAAAATAAGGAGAATCTGCTGTTTGCACCTGGAGAGGAAGCCACCGATGTCAAAAGCAGTTTCGGCGACCCCAGTTCCGCTCCTCCGCTTGGCTATACTCTTGGCCCAGGGCTTTGGCCTCCTTTAAAATGCCAGAAGCAAATAAATATTTCTGTAGTGTTAGTGCTTTATTTCAAATGCTTAGACTAGTTTCTAGGGAGCCTAGAGATAGGGTTTGTTGTCATTTTATACTGAGATAGGTTTGTATTTAAAATGTATTTAATGTAAATAAACACATTTCAGTATACGCAGTGCAGGCTCTGTATTTTGTCCTGATCTGTATCCCTGCCATCGGCAGGATGGTCAGGCAGACGGACTGGGTTGCAGTCCTGGAATGCATCAACCTCCTCTTAGAAATTGGTTCAGTGAAACTGAGCGGTTCTAGCACCAGTACATGAAACCCATCGATTCAATCTGAAAAGGAATATTTACCTTGGAGGTAGTCAACCGTCACTTAAAACCTCTGTCAACCATGTCGTTGCCCACCGAAGTGCAGAGCCTGGGCTGGGGGCCAGCAGCCGGCTCCTCGGTCAGGATTCACTGGGTGCAGCCCACCCATCAGCCTGGGAAGGTCCCCTCCACACAGCCGCCCCGGGCTGGGGGTCAGGAGGGCCCAAGGAGTACGCGCGCCTGCAAGGAGAGTTGCTTCACTTGTTTAGATGCTGCTGGTGATGCTCAGGGTAAGGCGGGTGAACACAAGACCACCCCGAAGAGAATTAAGGCGGGGGGGGTTCTCTTTGAAAAAACAAAAGGAACTTGGAAATTACAGTGTCACGCTGCTTTACAAGATGCTACTTTGGGTCGCATATGCAGGCATTTGAAAGCTAGAAAAATGCCAAGCTGATATTTGAGAGCTGCTTATGCAACTGCAATTCTGCCAGTGGCGTGTTTGCCCAGCCCAGCATTTCAGAGTCACGCACCGCCATCTCCATGGCGCTTCTGCCTCATTTAATGCCCAGAGATGATCAGGGACAAACCAAGTCTTAGGGGCACTGCACAGCCTGGATCATCCAGGCATCTCCATGCCTGGCTGCAACACAAAAAATGTTGATTTAGCCCCATGCTTTTGTTAACAGAGCTAGAGGCAGCAGGGCAGCAAGTGGCGGGCAGGACTCGGGTGCAAGGTGCCGTACCAATCTAGCTGCAGCGGTAGGGCATCAGCATGAACAGGCAGCAGAGCCTGGGCTGGGCTGGGGTGCCTGCTGCTCTGCTCATCTCTGACAAATACTGACATATTTAAACACGATCTGGAGTAAAAAAACACACCCAGATGTTGCTGGCTATTGGGTGACGGGATACCTGATAGCTGCAGGACCCACTGTTCCCTCTTCTCTAGGGACTGACATTTACTCTGCGACACCACCATGTCCCCAGTGAGCAAACAGCCGGGGGCTTCTCGGAACAGACCGCGCTCTCCCAGGCATGTTTATTAACCAGCTCTTGCACCCTCTGCTCCAGCCGCCCCAGTGATAATGCTGCCTCTCAGAAACCAGAGTCACACCAGGGGAGCATGGCAAAGCCAGGGCCTGGGGCAGCCAAACCACCACCCCTGACCAGGGAGCAGTCCCTGAACCCCAGACAAAGGGCGAAAACAGGGTGGTTTGGGGCAACCAGAGCCTTGTGGGTAGTAAAAGTCCTTTAAGCCCCTCCTGGAGCTGCCCATCCCAGGTTCTGTCTTGCTTTGCTCAAAAGCAGGGATAGGTGTGCTGCGACCTCTCCTCTCCCTCCTTTCTGTACCAGCCCTCTGCTTAACCCAGAGATATTTCACATTTGTATCTCCGGCAAGAGCAAGCAGCAGCTCATAACCAGATCTTCTCATAGCCTTGTCCAGCTGAGGATGTGAGAAACCTCTCAGCGCACTGGCACCTGGCTTTGCAGTGGGCAGGCTGGTACCCAAACAGGCAGCTCTTCGTCGCACCTATGCCAAACCAAACTATTTACTGAACTTTTGAAATTTTGGTAGCATGAAAGAAATTAAGTGGAAGAAGCAGGATTCGTCTGACAGCACCCAGCCAGCTCCATCCCCACTAACAATAAACAGGAAAACATCCCACATGCTTTAAGTCAGAAGTCTCCCCAAGTGGTCAGTCAGCCCCGCTATCTGTGGGCCAAGGCGGCAGAGGCAGGCAGGAGAATCAGGTGGATTTTCAAACCCCTGCAGCAAATTCCACTGCGTAAAAGCATGGATCTGATTTGGGATGGGTCTTCCGATATCATCATCACCATAAAACCTTTATTTGCGATAAACAGCAGAATATGGTGAAATCATTTAGCACATTCATCCCTAGGCAAACAACCTCCCCAACCTTTACATCTGTGTATAAATGACTACAATTAGGTAGCACCATTGTGACCACTTGTGCATTTATGCACAGAGAAGATATAGAGATGTTGTTGTGATCATGAACACATATATACATTTTAAACAGCCCCCCTCCTATATAAGGGGTGGCTCAACAGTTACTTTTACCAGCCTAGATGAAAAGAAGAAACATTCACTGTCAAGCAACACCTGAGCAACTCACCAGGCAGAAATGGCTCCAGGTACTTTTATTTATTTCAGTTTTAAAGGATTGGCAGCGCTGCTGCATGCTTAGGGTGATGGGAGAGGGTGATGGGGTGGTACTATGGTGGGCTACACACACTCAGTGCCAGTCCCAAATTAAAATGCGGCAACTTCTGAATCAATGAGAAAGCGTACCTTTCCCCACAGCATGACTTTAATCCATGAATTGACTTAAGTAGTCATTAGCCTGAACTGGGCAAGGAGAGGATGGAGAACACAAAAATCAAAGTGAAGCCACAGTTATAATAGTTATCATTAACATAAATGTTGGCAGGGATATCAAAACTCATATTCAAAGCTTAAGATGGGGATCAGGATGATGTCTAATGCATATGTCCAAGTCCTACAGGCTGCAGGGCATCCCTCCACTGAATGGTATTTGTCCGAGATTAACTTTGTGGTCTCTGTAAGCATAGATGGACACTTGTGTGAATCAGATGTCATGGGTTGAAAACTTTTAGGCTCGACAAAGATCACCACATTCTAAAGGTATGTGCCATAGAGCAAAAGTAGCTGGTCACAGCACAGGTACTGACATCATCCTAGCAAAGGCAGACAGCCGTTTGCACATCAGCAGCATGGTGTAAACCAAGGCTGAGGTGAGGTACTCCCAGGCCCTCACCTGGTACTCACCATCCCCTGCTTGCTCAGGCAATGAAGAGAGCACTGTGCTCTTCTCATGAGGGCAAGGCCTACGGAAAAACACGAGCATGTTAGGGAAAAACGTTGGGGCACACTCTAGGTTTCATCGAGCAACAGTAACTTTTCATCCAGAAAGGCACTTCTTGTAACACTGGGAGCAGTACAAGCCCCTAGGGCATGTCTAGTGAAAGGGGACAGGGTTTCATTTGATTTCGGGGAGGGCTAAGCCCACCTACAGAGTCTAACAAGTCATCAAGGAAGGTGAGCCCTCAGCCAGCATGGACAGAAGAGGCTGGGAATTAATTCCCAGGTGCCACCCCCCTCCTCAGCAGTCGCTAAAGGACTGCTAACACCTTTCCTCTCCAATTTGCTGCAGGGTCATGGTTTTCTCCTCTCTTCATCGCTGTGATCACTCTGGGACTGCAGTGGCCACAGGAAGCTGCCACCTTCCCAGCCATGCCCCTTTCCAACCTGTTTGCCAACGCTGTGCTGAGGGCTCAGCACCTTCACCTCCTGGCTGCCGAGACATACAAAGAGTTCGTAAGTGTTGCAGCCTCTGGGCATCTCCTCCGCATTAGCTTGACAGTTTCAGGACCTTGCCACAGCTTCCCACCCAGTATAACTTCCTAGAAACAGAGACTTTTCAACTGTTGGTGCCTTCTCTGTCAGCTCTTGATGAGGCAAAAGGGTCTTAATAGGACAGGGCAGGTTATGTCCCACCAGCCCGGCCTCCTCTCAGCTCTCTGCCCCTCCCCAATCCTGCACAGTCCCCTCCTCAGGGCCGGTGCTGCCTATGTCCAAACCTACTGCACAGGGTCAGCTGTCTCAAAGAGAAGCCAGGCTCTGAAAGCAGTGGGAGATGGTACAGATATTTTGCAAGTCTTCCCTGTGATGGTCACCTCCAACCCTGGCTGATTCTGAGTGCTTAAAACTACTCAGTTCCTGCTGTTGCCAGGAGCTGGCATGAGCTGTCACTTTGGCAAGAGCTGTCCTTGGGGGCCATCTACTCCTTGTGAGAACCTGGTCCAAGCGTGCTTTGCGTTCACCTTAGCACGTTGGCTTAGTGAGAGGAAGACCTTTAGGTCCAGTAGCTACTGTGCCAACATACAAACTCCTGCTTCCTGCCAACCCTTTACAGAGACACCTCATGTCTTACATTTATTTCTTGCAAAAAGTAACCATTCAGCTTGGGAAAGTGTCTATGATCTTCTCCCAGTAGATGGGCAACAGATCTGAGCGTATCTGGGATGTCTCCACAGGAACGCACCTATATTCCAGAGGACCAAAGACATGCCAACAAAAATTCCCAGGCAGCATTTTGCTACTCGGAAGCCATCCCTGCTCCCACAGGGAAAGATGATGCCCAGCAGAAATCGGTAAGTTCTCTCCCCGGGGCAAGCACAGGCCTGTTTGAAGAGCCCAGCTGTGCTTCATTACAGCAACAGAACGTTTCCATCTGTGAGCACTTCAGTGCTTCCTGAGGTACCATTCCTCCTCTCCCCTTTTTACTATTTAAACCTTGCATGAAAAAGGAAAGACTCTTCTAGGTGACGCTATAAATCATTTTCCCACCCCAAGGAGGAGAAAAACTATTGTCTGCACAGGGCGTGTGTCTGGGTGGTGCTCCTCAGCTTGTCTGTATCTGCTGAAGCTGCAGGAGCAGTAGTACATCTCTGGGTCACCTCCAGGCTGTTTCAGAGGGAGCAGGACACACAGGTACCTCTACCAAATACCTCACCTGCACAGCTCTGATCCTTTCTTTTCTTAATTTCAGGACATGGAGCTCCTTCGGTTTTCACTGGTCCTCATCCAGTCCTGGCTGACCCCGGTGCAATACCTAAGCAAGGTGTTCACAAACAATCTGGTTTTTGGCACCTCAGACAGAGTGTATGACAAACTAAAGGACCTGGAAGAGGGGATCCAAGCTCTGATGAGGGTAAGCTGCAACATGTAGCATGATTAGAGAATAACAAGAGATCTAGGTACAGAGCACTTGGCTCTCAGGGTCTCCTACAGAATCCAAAGACCATGAGAAATCTCCCCACCTTCCATTCTGAAGACCAGTGGCATCCTTTGGACTTTGTTTACCTTAAGATAAGTAGATCACGACACCCCATTGCACACGTTCCATCACTGGGGACTGTAAGAAAACACAAAACAAATGCTAATAGCACTGCCATAACCACTCAGATAACAGTACGACCCAAAGTCTTTCCAAACCCAGCATGAAAGAATTGCTTAAATCTGCAAAAATTGCTTAAACTGCAAAATTAAATTGCAAAAAAGTTGCTTAAACCTGCAGATTTAATCTGCTTAAGTGTACAAAGAGCAACATAATGCTTGCTACATCTCCATGCAAAATACTTTAAAGTGGAGTAAATTTTGCAAGGACATGCAACATTTGACTGTGTACGGATGGAAGCCTATGCTCTGGTGTTTCTCTCTTACATTAATACAGCACCCAGACAGCTGAGAGCTGGAAAGTGATCTTCTTCAAGAAGAATTTTTGCTTTGTTATTTTAAATGAAATAGCTTATTATCTGCCAAGACACCTTTTCAGTTATGCTTACTCTATAACTAAGTCTATTTGCCAGCATCACCATGTAGCTAGAGCTCCAAGATCTTCATCTGTGAAAAATGAGTCTCGACAATTATTTACATCTTCTAGCACCTAAATAACTCTGAAAGTCAGGCCCTGAGAGTAACTAGAGATCTTCTGTCCTGACACTTCAGCTAGAGTAAGTAGGTTTATGTACCAGTACCACTTCCAGATTTTGCTCTCCATATGATGTGTGCTTGGGCATTGGGAAGCGATACACAGAAACTAGACAATCACATTTCATCCATTTATGACGCTGTTTTCTTAACCAAAACTGTCTTGTTTACTCTGCCAGCTGGTGAGCAAAGCAGGGCAGGAGAAGTGGCAGACTGCAGACCTCTCAGTTCCACAAGCACATGTCTTGGGTCTGAGTTAGAGCTTTGCTCAGTAGGGAAGTGGGATTAAAAAAAGTTATTTGCCTGCTTCCCCATCTCCTTGGCTAGAGCAGCTACACAGAGACCCTGCAACTTTCCCCTTATTTAAAGACCCCAAAAGCCACACTCCTCCCTCCCTGCAGCAAAACTGCTGGCAGCAATTTGTATAGCATCATCCCTGCATAATTAACCTTCCTGTAAACACAGAAATTGAGAAGTAGGTTTGAAATACAATTAAGAGTGGGGTGAAAAAAACCCAACCTCTAAAGCCAGGTGGGAGCCTTGGCAACGGGCCCCTTGGAGGATGCTCATCCCCAGGCCCCCGCTGCCTCCCCCAGCCCCTCTCCATCCTCTCGCAGGAGCTGGAGGACCGGAGCCCGCGGGGTCCCCAGATCCTCAAACCCACCTACGACAAATTCGACATCCACCTGCGCAATGAGGACGCCCTGCTGAAGAACTACGGCTTGCTCTCCTGCTTCAAGAAGGACCTGCACAAGGTGGAAACCTACCTGAAGGTGATGAAGTGCCGGCGCTTCGGAGAGGGAAACTGCACCGTTTGATGCCGGGGATGGCTCCCCAACCGCTCCGGCCCCTCGCCTGCCGTGGCTGCCCTGCTCCTTGTAAAGAAAATTGGAGAATAAACCCGCTAACTGCTGACATGTCTCTGGTTTTGGGGGGCTGTGGGGACAGGCCGCCATGGGGGCCGGGAGGGACAAGACCCCGCCGGGGCAGGGGGGGTGTTGGGGGGGGGGGCTGGGGCTGTTTTGGGGCGGGGGGGTGTTTTGGGGGGGGGTTTTCCCTCGCACTCGCGGTTGGGACCCCCGCCCCGCCCCGCGGCCCGGCTGAGGCGGGAGCGAGGGCGGGCCGGGGGCCGGGCGATGGCGGGGCGGGAAGGCGAGGCCGGGAGGCGGGAGGCCGGGCCGCCCCGGCATGGCGGAGGTGGTGGAGTTCCGGGTGCCCACCGGCAGCGCCCAGACGCTGCTGGTCTGGGGGCTGGAGCCTGAGCCGGGCCTAGAGGTGAGGCGAGGCCTAGGACCGGGCCTGGGGAGCGGGGACCGGCACCCCCCGGGGCTGGGGAGCGGGGCCCGGCATCCCGCAGCGTCCCTGTGCCCCGCGGGAGCTCAGCTCCCCCATCTGCACCGACGGTTTCACCCGTGTGCTAATAATATATTTTTAATCCTTCTCTTTTATTTTATTTTCTTGGTTTTTAATCGTTTTTCAGTTTGCCTCCTTGTGGGGTGCAGGGCAACCCAGAAGGGCTGTTGTGCCGCCGCAGGGTGATTTCTGCCCGTGTGCCACGGCCGGGTTTGCGGTCAGCACAGCAAAAGTAAGAGCCCAGCACAAGGTGGAAGGGCTGGAACAAACCCCTGTTACTCTGCATTCAAAATATTGTGCTGATGTTTCACTGAAAGCTTCAGCAGAACAGCGTGCCCGCACGAAGCGGGGTGGCAGGAGGCAGTCTGGGATGAGGATGATGAGGAGACGGCAAATCCCACGTCTGTCTGCACTCTCCCGGTGCAGAGGCTGGGTGATAAGGGAGATGAGACATCGGCAGGGCCAGAGGTCAGCCAGGTTGAGCTTATTTTTATGAAGATACTCATCTTCAGTCTTGCTGCTTATTCCAGGGCTTATTGACATGAAACAGTACTAAAAACTTTCCTTGCTTTCTAAGTTATTAAGTCCTGTGAGTAGTCCTCTCTCTCTGTCGCCGTTGCTCAGCCCCTGGAGCACCCATCGATATTTCAAAAGACCCTTTTTTCTCTTGTTTTTCCTCAGCATTCCCTGTTTTCAGCATTTTCCAAATTTGGGCCGCTCTACTCGGTGCGAGCACACAGAAATGCTGCTGTGGCAGGGCCAGGGTATTACGCCGTCATCAAATTTTATTCAGCTGGAGATGCCAGCAGAGCCCAGGAGGCGTGCAACGGGCAAAGGCTGTTTCAGAAATCTCCTTTGAAGGTAAGCAGAACGGCCCCAGGTGTGAAACTTGTAGGACTCAGCACCACAACCTCCAGCAGCAGGGCAGAATCACATGAAATACTTGTTGATCTCAGTGATGCTCCCTGTGCAAAATGTTTGCTAACTTTTGGCTGGACACTACCCCTGTGGTGACATCCCCTACTGCTGGCTCCCAGGCAGCACTTAAGCAGTAAAGTGGCAGCATCCCTCCTCTGGAATAATTTGCAGGGCCCATTCCTGAGTAAAAAATATTTAACACATGTCAGAAGCCCTCATGCAGTCAGGGGGAGGTTACCTTCGGACGACTCTCCTGGCGCCATCCGCGGTATGTCTGGAGTTTGAACCTGGCAAGCAAAGCCTGGCTAACCAGGGTTGTTCTTTTCTGGACAGGTTTGTGTTTGCACCAAGCAGAAAGGGTTTCAACAACAAGTTATTGCTCTCAACAGCAACAAGTGCCAGGAGCTGGCCAACCACTACCTTGGCTTTAACGGCTGGTCCAGTCGCATCATCACAGTAAGGGACCCTTTATCCTTCCTCATCCATCATCCTTCCCCTCATCATCTTCTTAATTATAGCGGTTGGTGGAATAAGAATTGTCCTCAAATCAGCAAATAATAGAGAGCTGTGTTCTGGACCACAAATGGGGGTATTTTGAAAGCCTGGGGAGAGGAGATCACTATGGGCACTGATTGGCTTCTGTTAATAAAAATTATGGCGGCTGTGATTAAAGCAGTGCCAGGGCCTGACAGTAGTCCTCACATGCTGAAAGTGTCTGAGATGACTGAGAACCCCAGAGGATGGGGACCATGTGCTACTGCCTTGGAGACACACACTGCACAGAGGAGGTCTGTGGTATGCAGGCGTAGGCCTAAATAGTCATAGCAACCCCATCTATTTTATCAAAATTAATTATCTGTGGTCTTCCCAACAGCTGCAGAACGTATCTGGCTTTGACGGTGAGAATGAGGAACTGGGAAAGACATTACAGAAGCGATCCATTAAATATCTGTGTGCTGTAGAAGTGACACTGCCCAACCATGGGGTATGCACCCGGGGAGTTGCCCTCGGCGAGGCAGACATAGAAAACGGTGAAGGTATGTTTTGGATGCAGCTGGAAGTCTCTCTTAGCAGCTGGTACAGACACTGGTCAATCTTGTGTTTGCACAGTTTGTGGGTCTGATGTAGTATCTGAATTTAGCTGGAGGCAAGGATATGTGCAGGGTCTTGTGAGCGGCTGTGCAGTGCAGTGAGGGATCCTGAGCATGCCTCTTCCCTCCCTGCTTTACACCAGTATTGTTTTCCTACCCTCTGTTCCCTCCCTCTCACCTGCAGCATTATTCATTCCCCATCGCAGCCGCTTCTGGTGTAAACATGCCATGTGGTTCTTTGTGCCGTGTCTGTAGCACAGCTCAGGTGCCAGCAGGGCTCCGCACTGCCCGCTGCCCTGGGCAGGGTCCTGACACGGGCTGAGGATCGTGTGCTGCTGTGGGTCGGCGCATAGAGCCCCTGTGAGGTGCTGCCATGCTGCCAGCAACTCCTGAAACATAAGCAGTTTTCTTATCAGATCCATAAAGCTGTGTTCGGTTACGTTTCCTAGCACAATGCAGCTAGTGTGCTTCGTATGCAGAGTGTCTTCTTAATACCAGTAACATGCTGCTTGTTTTGTTCAGATCCTCTCGAGTTTGTCACAGCCTCAAGGAGAGTTCAGAAACTCGCGGTTGGGAAAGCTTTGTCTAGCGCCTTTCAGAAGATACTCCTTGTAGTCTTAGGTAAGGCCTATTTTTGTATTAAACACTGGGATGTTTGGGCTAACGATAGTATAACTTTCATGATAATTGATATGAATTCTTTTTGTCTGAAACTTCCTTGGGATTCCTTGAGGCTCGGGGGGTCTCAGGCAAAATTAAACTTGTGTTGTGGTCTGTAATGATTTAACAGAGTGGTTCCACCCTATGAGCTATGTGAGCGAAAGGAAAATCTGACAGGAGGTCAGATTTTTTTTATGATAAATAAGTCATTGAAACTCCAAATTCCAAGAGTGTAAACCCTGGCAGGGAGAGCTTTTTAAACTACACGTGCAGGCCGAATGGGGATGTGGGGGAGTTCTGCTTCCAGGGGTAACGTGAACTGAATTGTAACGCTTTGCACGTTCCCATCCAGATTCCAAACCAAACAGGTGCCGTCAGAGGTCCATGCCCCACTGTTGTGTTCAGGGTTGCGCCTTTGGGGTACTGTCTCCTTTGGGTTTTTAATCATAGAAGCTGGCTCTGTGCCTATCCAGGAACTGCTAGATCTGCTTTCTCTGGGTTCCAGGTCTTGTGCTTTCTGAGCTTTTAACTGACTCCTGTTTATATTGTATCTGAGTACTTTAGTCTTTTATGCTTATCAGGACAGACGCTGATGGGATCAGGTCAGTGCCTCAATCCTCATTTTACAGAGAGGGGCCTTTCATCTGCCAGATTCCTCCCCTGGGTTTTTTAAGGTGTTCTGTTGAAAGGTGGGTTTCTGGATTCAGATGTTTTGCAGTGCTTCCTGCCTTCTGGTCTATCACATGCACAGAGGCAGGCAATTAACATGCTCCATCCGTCCTCTCCATAGAATTCTGCTTCCTCAGTTTCAGTTTCTGCTCCATTTAGTAAGAGCCATTTGGTTTTCTGCAGAGAAGACAGACAGGTAGGCCAGAGAAAGCAGCACACTCATTCAGACCAACCAGTCACTTACTCTGAAAGCCTTTGTGAAGCAGAATTGTCCCATTTGGAGTTTAGGGTAGGTTTATTGTCACTATACATGGTAGTAACTAACCATGTCTCTGGCTGTTTATTCTGTGTGCTTGTTTCAGAGAATGGGAAAGTGGCCGTGGAGTACAATTCCACCCAAGAGGAGCTCACAGACTCCTTCACAGAAGAGGAACTGAAGGGGCTTGTTCAGGTAAAACCAGTGGATATTTAGCTTTTCCACAGGACCTGTATGTTATATCTAGAGATCAGAGACACAGCTGTTAACTGTTACAGCCTCTGACATCCTCCTTTTATGCAGCAGTTACCTGGACTTAAATCCCAGGGAGTAATCCCATCTTGGAATTGTACAGCATGCTAAAGTTTCAAAATTTTTACTTTTTTGGGTATCTTTGTGCAGAAATGGGTGGATATTTTAGATGGCACAGTGAAAAAGCAGGAAGGTGAGCAGCTAGTGTACAGGATGGTTGCGGTGCAGCTTGACAAGTCTCACACATGACCGTGTCCAGGACTGCTCTTCATAGAATCTGTGAGCATGAAAATCTCAGTAAGGTCACAGTAGGTTAAATCAAATTATTTTTTAATAAGTTCTTAAATAAATCAAACTTCCCATCCAGAAATGTACTTCATAAACCTATCCTGACCCACAGGGAATGATTGTTAAAAGGTTTGGTCAAATAAAAGCTTTGGTGAAATCCCTTCAGGTAATTGTGGGATCTATTACCACGCATCGAACAAAAATACCCCAGGTACAACAGTAAAACTTCTGTCATCGTGCTCAGTGAGAGGATGAGCTCTGTGGGGCAGCCTTTGCACGCAGCTGGTCATGAGCAGAGGGTTTTCATCTCATTTAGTTGGAAAACACTGCTACTTACCAGGGAAAATCACTGATACAACGGTGTTTTGAAAGCAAACATCACCCTCACATGATGCATCAGCACGGCGCTGCGCAGCGTCTAACTCCTGCAGTTTGCATGGAGGAAGTGTCTAACGAACCTTGTGACATGTTATTCCACTTGATCACACTGAGTCACCTAGCGTCCACCGGCAGAACTAGCTTCCTTTCTTACTGAGAGTAGCAGTAAAACAGGAGGTATTTTGGTGTGTGAAGTAAGTAACGTCCACCAGATGTTTTTTTTTTATCAGCTAAGAAGATGAAATTTCTGCTGGTTTCTTCTTTCTCTGTGTTTTCCTCTGTGCTGCCCCTTCTGTCTGACTTCCTTTAAACCCGCAGAGAACTGACCTAAGATGCAATGACCACAGGAGAAGTGAGCAGCAAAGTCAAACAGAAAGCCTGCTGCTTCTCAAATCTCTCTTTTACCAGCAGAGTTATCCCTCACCTCCCCTGCCATGTCACTTCCCTTGTGATGGTGTGTGGGAGGTAATTCGGCGCCCTCTCTGCAAGGCACCTTCCAGCCTGATGGGAAGAGGAACAGGCAGGAATTCGGAAGGACTTGCTTGGGGAGAGAGCTGCTGGGCGTCCTTTTGGTTCATTGCCTTGTGATGTCGTTCAGTCTTTCCAAAACAGAAATGTTCCTGAGCTGGTGAATTCCGGGGAGGCTGTCTCCAGTACATGGTAAAAATAGATTGTTTCCAGGTGCAGAGGGATGAAGCTAAAATACATTGTAGAGAAAGAAATTTACTCTTGATTTCTCTTCTCAGGTCAGTGAATTTTCCTTGGAACAGTTTGACCTCGAAGAAGAAGAAGTTGTTTTCTCAGATCTCAGCTTTGATTATGAGCTCCCTAGCCGGGAGATGCCATCTAATTAGTACAGCTCTGTCTTTACCTCATGTCCAAAAGTTCTGCAGTGTTTGGTTAGGAATGAAAATGTAACGCTCTGAAATGACATATGTGTCATATCCAGTGTTTTCTTTCCCACCAAATACATAGCAGCAAAAGAAATGGGCAATAAACCTAGTGTTACTAAAATTAAGCCCAAAAATATATGCTGTTTTTAGAGAGGAAGTGTTTTCCTGTCAACTTATTCAGGTCGGCTATATATGGAAGCCAGCTTAGCTGCACGATTATCATTTAGACAGTATAACAGATGTGCATAGCACTTACAGAAGAATAAAAGGAACAGGCCCTCCTTGCAAGAGCCTACAGTTCACGTTCGCTCTGCTCTGCAGGAGAAAGCCGGAGACGGCAGAAGGAGACATCTTACCAGCAGGAGTAGCTGTGGTGCTTACACACATCTGCACAGACACAGAAGAAAATACTTCTCTTGGTGAAATTTCTTTTAAAGAAATAAGCCTGTCTCGTAATAATGTGTTGTGGCACAGGAGCCCCATGGGTTGAGTGCCAGCTACAAGTAGTTGGGACATTATCGCGATGTAAAGCAAAGATTCTTTCTAATTTCAAACAGGTTTTTCATTAAATTATGTAAACTTTTGTGACTTGGTGTGATAAGTGAACCTCAGGGTCAGCACAAGCAATGGGAAGGGACATCAAGCTCCCCAAATTACGAGGGTGTGTGGTGGTGGGGGGAATGCTTTTTTGATAACAGATGCCTGCTCTGATTTTTTGACCTCTGTCTTTGGAAAAAAAGATGATTGAAAAATGGGAGACCTCAGGGAAGAGCCACGGGAACGGTTTGAGATCCCTCTTGAAATGAGAGGAGCGTGTTTAATTTAACAAAAAGGAGAGGAAAGGGGTGATTTGATCCAGGAGAAGAGACCTGATACCCAGTGAGCTTTTTAACCAGGAAGGCAAACGTGAAGCAAGTGGCTGGACACTGAATTTGGATAAATCCAAATGGGAAGTGAGATGCAGCATTTTGCAAGGGGAAATACTGAAGGGAGGGAACAACCCTGCATGGGATTTGGTAAATCCTCTACCATAGAATCACAGAATGGTTTGGGTTGGAAGGGACCTTTAGAGCCCATCCAGTCCAACCCCCTGCCGTGAGCAGCGACAGCTTTAGATCAGGTCGCTCAGAGCCCCGTCCAGCCTGGCCTGGGATGTCTCTAGGGATGGGGCCTCCACAACCTCTGGGCAACCTGGGCCAGCGCTTCACCACCCTCACTGTAAAAAATTCCTTCCTTCTATCCAGTCTAAATCTACCCTCCTTCAGTTTAAAACCATCACCCCTTGTCCTGTCACAAGAGGCCTTGCTAAAGAGGTCGCCCCCACCCTTCCCACAGCCCCCCTTTAAGCACTGAAGGGCCGCAATAAGGTCTCCCCACAGCCTTCCCTTCCCCAGCTGCACAGCCCCAGCTCTCCCAGCCCGGCCTCGCAGCAGGGGGGCTCCAGCCCTCGGAGCATTTCTGTGCCCCCTCTGGCCCCGCTCCAGCAGCTCCATGTCCTTGTGCTGAGGAGCCCCGAGCTGGGCGCAGCGCTGCAGGGGGGTCTCACCAGAGCGGGGCAGAGCTCTCAGAGACTGTATTTATATTATATTACAAATTATCCTGACGGCGGAGCCGCCCGAGGCCCCGGATCCCGCTCCGAGCCATGTGGCGAGGGGCCGCGGCCATGCCGGGTGAGGTGAGGCCTGCGGCCGGCCCCAGCCCTGCGGCCTCCCCGTTGCCCGGCGACCCGGCCCAGCCCGCGCCGCCATGGTCCTGCCCCGGCCCCGCCGCCCTCTCCTCCTGCTGGCACTGCTGCTGGTGGCAGACCCCTGCCCGGGGCGGCCCACGGGCGCCTGCCCGCTCCCCTGCCGCTGCCGCCGGCGGCTGCTGGACTGCAGCCACGCCACCCTGGCCGGTGTGCCCCCGGCCCCCCGCCACCGGGCCCTCTCTGTCCTGTGAGTGCCGGCCGCCCCGCCAGGCCCCTCCATCTGCCCCTCCTCGGCTTCTTATTCCTGGTCACCCCTCCCGGGGGGAGTCCCTGGCAGGAGACGTCTTGCCTTCGGGGGGCTCGTGCTGCAGCACCGAGGGATGAAGGCGAGCTGGCCATGCTATTGCATCTCCAGGCGAACTCCGCTTCCACGTCAGCAGCCAAATTTGCAGGGGAAGGGGTTTTCCTGAGGGATGACTGTGTCAATCATTTCTTTGCAGAGATTTCACTGGCAACTTGATTTCGTCCATCGAAAAACAAGTGTGGAGAGAATACCCGTGGGCTGAGTACTTGTAAGTATCCTCTAGCATTTAAAACATTGGGAGTTCAGGTATTTTCATTCCTTTCATATGTTTTTTGAGCCAAGGGTATGGTGAGCTCAGGCACCCACACAAACCATTTCCATCTGAATTCAAAGCTGAGCTGCTCAGCAAGGAGGGGTGTTAACCCCCAGGGCTTCCTAGGATGGCAAGAACTGGCATGAGCTGTGTCCCTTCCATCCTACGGGCCTTCCCTGTGCCTATTTAATCAATGATCAGGCTACAGTTAGCTTCAGGAGCCCAGGAGCAAATGGCTGCTCCTGCAATGAGTGGTGACGATCCCCACAGTGACTCAGAGCGATGTTTAGTAAAGCTACTGCAGGGTATTTTGCCCCCAAAATCCCATTTTCTCCAGGAGGGCAGCTGGTGTAACAGTAAATGTCTGTCTGTCTCATTCCAGAGTCCTCCAGGACAATGATCTGCAGGCAGTGAAGAGGCATTCACTAGAGGGTCTGCTCTTGCTGAAGCACCTGTAGGTACCATCCCCTGCCCACCACAGTGGGCTACTGCCTCACCCTCCCTTGGAACCCTGCTGCTCGGCCCACCCCTGTGCAAGTGTGCTTTATTCCTCCTCAGTTTCAGGCTACAGCCAGAGCAGAGGGGGGTGTCTTGGTGCTGCAATAGAGCCTGATGGCCCGATGGGAGAACCCCCACAGTGGCACGGTGCTGCTTTCATTTCCCCAAATCCAACCACGATGAGGAGGCTGCTGCCATTTCCCACAGATATTGCACGACTTGTAGTCAACCCCAAGCTAGCAGTGACTTTCCACACCCTGGGAGGTTACCTCTGGCTCTGTTTATCTGAGAAACGATATTTTTGGGGTGAGAAGCACCTAGAACAAGGCAAAATCCACGCATGCCTTGCTTCTAGGGTTTGGGTGGAAAGACCTCTGCTGCGGTAAAGACAGTGCTGCAGATGGCTGATCACTTTTCCCCAGGTGGAAGGAGAGGAGCCTGCACTCGCCCTTCCTCTGCTGAAATCCCAGATGGACTGAGTTTGGGAGAGCTCTGCTTCAACCTCCTGCTCTGAGCAGGGCTAACCTCAAAGCTAGCACAGTTTTTTCTATGAAAAAAGATCAATGAGGTTGCTCAGGGCCATATCCTGCTGAGTCCCCTCTCTTGGAGGAGGAACAAATGTTCATCTGAGGCCACACGATCATATGAAATCGCAACAAGTGCTGTCTCTAACACTGGAAGGGAGCAGAGGAGCATTAAGAGTTTTTTTCTCCTTGAAGTTCAGTTCTTTACATATTTTGGGGTTTCCTGTGCGGTGCAGGCAAAGGAAGTGTGAAACAAGAACGGCAAAATCTTACCCTGTTCTCTGTCCCCTGCTTGGCCTCTGTCACACTCTCTTTTCTTACCCTAAAGGCAGAATAAATCCCCTGTTGAAGTTCAGAACTTAAGTGTCCAGAGTCCAGATTTCCTGAGCCTCGGAGGACACATGGCTACGCTTGTTTCTCAATACAAACCTCATGTCAAAGATAAAAATACTACTCTTGTGAAAAAGCTGACAGCAAGGGGAAGCCCTGGCTTGGAGTTGGCTCATGAGGGTCATGTTTTGTTTCCCGCTCCTCTGTTATTAGAGTAGCTGAAATAAGGACACAGAGAGGTGGCCCAAACTCCCCTTGCTCATATTTGTAGATCATTGCAAGTATCTCAGCTCCATCACCATTTGCATTTGTAGTGTCATTTATTCAGTGTGACCCTTATGTGCTTGCATTTTTCCCACAAAAAGGGAGGGTTTGTATTTTCTAGTATGCACGTTGGCTTGGAAGGAGCCAGGCCCAGGGTGGTCTTGGCCTTTCTGGAGCTGCTTCTGCAGTGAGCCAGCCCTAGGGCTGCATCTAAGCCTTGTCTTAGTGCTGGGGAATGGTGGAAAGCAAGGTACTGCCAGCGCTAGGTCCCACTGCCCACACTAGCTCCCCTTCCCCATGCCTTTTTAGCAGGTACGTGTGCCCTACACCGTAGTAAAGAAGGATCCAAGAACTTTAAAGCAGAAAGTGTGTTCTGCAGGATGTGGTTTGCAGGTTAAAGGAATCAGGATGGGAAGAAACAGGCTTCCAGCCATGCTCCCCTTCCACAAGGCTGAAAACTGAACTTTCCACAGCACTTCTGAGATTGCACATGCAAAGACCTTCCTCCCACCACCAAGCTGCCTCCCTGGGAGGCCCAGACCCGGCAGGCAAGACCTGCAGTTGCTCCCCGACGCTCTCCCTGAACGCCCTCTGAGTAGAGAGGCCATCTCGGATAGAAGAAAGCCAGTGCATTCATCTCCTCTAATTTTAGATGCCTAATAATTGCCTAGGATTAAGCTAATTGTTCAGGCTCTTTTATTTTCCATGGAGAGGAACAGGCACTTCCCATTCACCCAAACGATCTTGGGAACCTGTCTGAGGAGGGGATGAATCACTCCTCAGAAATATTTCTCTCTCACTCTTTCCTGCAGAACAAGCCCAGGCAGCTAATTCAGGCTGAGACAACAAACCTCTTGATTTCTAAAGCTAGGCCAGGTGAATCCCGCAGCAGCTGAGTGTGTACGCACATCTCACAGCAGAGCTGTGCAGGAAGGTGGAGTTTAGGTTGGTTACCCCTTCATTGTGCCCTTTCCAGTCTTCGGTGTTCTTGAATTTGCATCTTCAGTAGGGTCCCTTTAACATAATTTTTCACCCAATATGGTGTAGGAAGGAGGAATTACAAGAGAAATAACCATTTTGGTCACACGTGGTTACCAACCTGTCTCTGAGCCTGCAAACAAGAGGTGGTGTTCAGGCTTTTCTGGCTGAAAGCAAAGCACTGATGGCACCAGGGTTTGTGGCACACAAATCTGTGGCACATCCAGAGGGTCACATGTCGGTGTGGTCCGTGCAAATGCATCCTCAGCTGCCAAACTGTGCCTGCGTGAAGAATCTTTTCTGTTATCAGAGTAATCTTTACTGAGTCTTTTATGAATCTTTATCTGTTATGAAGCCCTAAAATAATTCTGGTGGGATCAGAGCTCAAAAGAAATCGCTGAGATGAAATCCACCTCTGGTCAGGAAGGTTATCACAGGTTACACGCCACTGCAAGCTAATACCAGATATAAACACCATGTGAAATCGGAGCCGTGAAACATAGATGCTGCCAGTGTCAAGCAAATGAAAGTAAACATGACAGTGCAAATGTAATTAACATTTTGTGTTCTAATTTTAACAGGGATTTATCTTGCAATAAAATCCTGTCGGTTGAGGAACATGCTTTTGAGCCACTTCCTTTTTTGCAGCTTATGTGAGTTATAAAAGTTTCTTTCTAGTGTATTTAGTGAAGTCTGGTTGCATTTATAACCCCTTTTGTGCTAGAAAATGTTCCTGTTATTTTTAGAACAATGACTAAATTTCTCCTACTAAAAGACTAACGGAGCGAAAGAGATCAATGCAGATGGCTGGATGACCCACAACAGGATGAGAGATCATAGCGTGGCTGTCCAAACGCAGCCATAATAGAAGCCATTTCTTGCAGGTTTGCTGTATCCTGGAACAGAAATAGATTAAGCACATGTGTGCTTCATTTCCTCTCCTTGACAGGTTAAAAAAAAATGAGAAAAAGGCAGTTTCCTCCCTATTCTACCGTGGATTTGCATATTTCCTACAAATCAATACTGCTTTGCTCCAGCTTCCTGTAGGACAGACCCGGTTCATTTCTGTGATCTTCTTTTTCCCCAGAAACCTTGGTGGAAATCGCATCACACAGATCCAGAACGGCACTTTCCAGGCATGGCATGGGATGCAGTTTTTACAGAAGCTGTAAGTGTTACAAGGTCTGACAGTAGAGCAAAGCGGGACTGTGCAGTGACAGCGGGGAAGAGCTCTCTGTAAAGAACTGAAACCTACTATAGATGTCATCCAGGGTTTACCAGGAGTCTCCAGCCTGAAAGACACTTTCTCCTGGCCTGCTTATCTCCTCCATGGCTTCCTTGAACCAGCACCAGGTTTAAACAGCAGCAGTGGGAGCCCAGGGGGATAGATAAGAAAAAAATGCTGCAGGAGGGAGAAGAGGCAGAATGATGAGGGGTAGGGGCATGTGACGCAGATTTCTAGCCCAAAATTTCACTTTGCATACTTGCATTTAAAAGCAAACATCCACAAAAAGGAAACTTTGTTCTTGTGGTGCCTTGAGAAACTGTGACTTAATCCATAACCAGTTCTAGCAAGAAGCCCTTCCAGGAATAGGATCACCGTTTCCATCTGGAGCTGAAGTAAATGGGAAGCCAGGACATTTTGCCCACCAAGGGTTCATATACATAGGGAAAAGGCTCTCTGCTCTCCTGAAAGTGCAATACTTCTCACATGATACACCAAATAAGGTGATAGAATAAATTATGAATGGCAGTTCCCGTAGGACTAGGCCACAGCTTTGCCTGGCTGGATGCAGGAATAGAGTAAAAGTTTATGGACAGTGGAAACTTAAGGAAATATGGGAAGTAAGACTCCAAAATAACATCAAAGTCCTGGTGGAGGGAAGCAAAGAGAAGGTGTGAGCTGAGGAGGAAAGAGAGAGATGTGTCTTCCAGAAGAAGCACTTCTGGGCTTTTGCTCTTTTAGCTGGAGATAATCAGGACCTGATGTATTTTGTGAATCAGCCCATCCGCATCTGTCCTGCCTCTAGCCTTCATCCCAGGCCCTTCCTCACACGCCACTGAGCCAATTTTTTATCTTCAGGCTGAAATTTCCTATGTTTGTTCTCCACTTGAAAGGAAATTCTTTGGGGAGGTTTGAGTAAAAATTGTTCAGCCAACTCCACATCTGCCATCCATAAAAGTCAGCTGGATCCTTACCCACCATAAACCTCTTTACACCACTCACACAGTAGAGAGGAGCCTGGAGAGGGGATTTCAGCATAGTTCTGCATCAGATCCAACAGACACAACTCTCTTTGGTCCTCTCTGATATTCAAAGGGTAGAGTGAAGCCTGGCAAAGAGGAAAAACTCCATGATCACAGAAATACTTTGCAATGATTTAGTGGAAATGCACTTTGATTTAGCTGTGTTTACACAGTCCAGGAACCACTGGGTTTTTTTTTTTACTCCACAGCGTTTTAACCAGCTCCCATTTCTCCAGTGCCTGCTGCATAGGGCCAGTTGGTCGTGGCTTTCCAGAATCGTGGGTCTATGTACATAACAGGACATGTGGACAGGCCATCACCACGTGCCCCTGCCCACACAGATCACATCCTTCCCATCACCCGCTCACAGTGATGTGTTATTTTTTTCAGGATCCTAAGCCATAACCCGCTGTCTGTTATTGCTGACACATCATTCTTTGAGCTGCCTTCAGTCAAATATCTGTAAGTATTGACTCATTTTTACGAGATTAATATAGATCTTTGTCTCTCTTAAGTGCCCTGTTGTCAGGAAAGCAGAGATCCAGTAGCAAATCTTACTTTTCTCCCACCTTTAGTCTGCTAGAGGCACAAATAACCCTGGCACCCGGCGGAGCAAGGCAAAGGCCAAGCAGCTGTGGTGTGTGCCCAGCTGCAAAGCAACCAAGGAGCTGGGACACAAACTTTAAACCCTAGAGGCTGTCCAGGTCTGGGGCTGTGGAGTGGCCTGACGGGTTTGGGAATGCCACCGCTCCTGCCTGAGCACTGACAAGGTGGGAGCCAGTAGCTCCTGGTCATTGGGGCGCTCGTGCCGGCAGTTCTGGGCTCCTGCACAGCCCGCGTCCCCACCCCGCTGCCTTGACATAGCTCCAGGCAGATTCACAGCATCCTATGGCTCCTGCTCACATCTGTGAGACTCCTCAGGGGGGAAGACATCCAGGCTTTTTGCAGAGGTCCTTCCTGCTCGCCACCCCGCTATCCCACAGATACTCTTTGCTTTCTGCTCAGCACATATTCTCTTTTCACTGGTATAATCTCTCTTTCCAAAGTCACAGTGGATTCATCCTCTCTGGCAAGAAGTGTCTCCCTTCAAGGACTGGAGCTGCACTCATAGGAGAGCAGGAGGAGGGGTTTGAGCTGGGGAATCCTTTCGCTTTGCATCTGTCTCCCACAAGATCTGCAGGACCTCTTCCTGATTCAGATCCCATGGTTAGGAACAGGTCAAAGCAGAAACACAATAGGGTTTTGAATTGTTTCTGTTTGATTAGGCAGAAGTGAATCCCTCTTCAAACACCACCACAATCCTCAGGGACCTGGTCTTGTTCACAGAGCAGAGTTTTGGTAATGCTCTCTGAAAATTTAATATGTTTTTTTCAAATCCTTTCAGAGACCTGGGTGCAACCCAAGTGACTCAGCAGACATTGCTCATGCTTCTCCTGACAACAGTCTGCTTGGAAACGCTGTGAGTATGCAGGGACTCAGTCCCAGCCGCCAGCAGATCGTAATTGCTGAAACAAGTGGTCTGCTTGGGAAACAAACCAGCTCACCAATAAATCAGAATAACCCCAGTAAGCCTAAGGTTTGCTCTTTACTTCTGAGGACCTCCCAAACTCACCTGCTAAGAAATAGAATTTCCCCTTTTAGATGACATTTTTCAGGTTTTTCAAAGGGAAGTTTTAAATCAAGGTGGGGTGCGTTCCTGTTTCAAACTGCACCTTGGGATTGGTTCCATTTTCAAAGGTAAAATCAACATTTTGATGCCACCAGAGAAGCCTACCTTCTATTTAAAACCTCTCTTAGAAATTTGGAGAACATATTTGTCCATGGGAACTGGGGGGTGGGAAGTTTTCAAGAGCTGTAGAAGAAATCCAAGCAAAACCATGATGCATTATATGTGTGTTACCTGAGTTGGACTCAGAGACACGTATTGAGATGCTGGGTTTTTCTCCATAACCTCCTGTCTTTAGCAAACTGCCCAGCGATATGGCCTGCTGCCTCTGCCAGGAGAAACTCACCACCGAAACCCCGTGCAGGACCATCAAGTTCCACTGTGAGAACCTGTGCACCACCAGCGCTCCCCAGTGCGGTAGGCTTCCCAATGATGTCCACATAGACATCAAATCTGCCTGGTTTCCTCTAGCTTTAGGAGATGCTGTAGCATGGCCCCATTTTGTGTGGGGTCCCAGGCAGCGTTGGCCTCCTCGATGGCATCAGTGCAGCCTGGTGGCTCCTGGCCAGTCCCAGGGACACTAAATCTGGACAGACTCTCTAGAGGGAGCTTCATCCATGCGAGGCCTTTAAATCAGCTCAAAGGCCAGCGCAGGCAGCTCAGGTGGGACCTGGGAAGCCTCAGACTGTACTCCCTGAGCCTTAGGCACAAAAAATTCCCCTTTGAGCACATGACTTGGAAAAAACAAGGGTTGAAAAGTTACTAGCGATTACACATATCTTCTGTGTCAAATACTATCTTGACAAGAAACGGCTTGCTGGGCTAAACAAACACACGAGCTTCCAATCCACACAGCACATCTAGCCAAGGAAACCATGCATGCCCAGTACCGATCCCAAGCACTGGAAGGCACCGTCTGCTTGTAAGCCCCCCAAATTTCCTCTGACAACCTCCTGAGCCTTTCCAGTGCCACCACACCTTGACTAGTCACAGCTCAGCAGCGAGACAGGTCCCAGACACAGCGCAGACATGGCCAAAGGGTCCGGCAATGTTTGCATTGCTCTGGCAAGGTGGCATGTGCTGAGCTGCACCTCAAACCTGCCACCCACACTGGAACCCCCAAGACCCATAACCAGGCATGGATGGCCCTAGGCAGGCTTTAATGCATGATGTGTTGGAGAGGGTCTGGGATATCAGGCTCCAAAAATTGCCTGAGTGACCTTGGAAAATTGCCTGGTCTCTCTGCCACACCGCTCCCCATGTGTAGGAGAGAGGACAGAAACCCCAATCTCCCTCGCAGGGCATTAGGTGAACACCAAGCATCATTATTCTCACGTTAGCCTGTGCAGCATGAGAAATGCACTGTCCTGCTCAATCTTTGCACAGGGTAAACATCATCCTATTCAAAGCAGAGACAAGCTGCACTTCTGCAAATACATAGAGTAAGGTTTGCAAGGTCCCAAGTAACTCATTTTCAAACTGGATGTGGACAAGTGAGCCTAACCTCATGGAAAGTCTAGGGAAAACGGGCTGCTAAGCCATTAGGTCTAGATACCTCAAAGGTATTTATGTGTCCAACTTCCTGTCATTTCAACAGGAAAAAAAGGCGTAAATACATTTGTAATCTGTAAATATTCTTGACCATGTCACACTGCCTCTGCCATTAAGCTATCTGTAAAGCAGGATTAGAGATAAGGTTGTGTTTGCAGCCTTGGTGTAGGACTCCTGAAGACTTATCCTAGCTCTGCAGACACAGTGAGTGCCCTTTGCTTGCCGGGGCAGGAGCTCTCCTGGGCTGTTTGCACGGCTCTGGGTCAAATCCCCACATCTTCCACTTCTCCTAGGCCTGGGTGATGGGGGCTGCATCCATCAGCAGAGAAACAGCTCTCCGTTGTCGGGGCTCACTCTGACTCCAGATTGTTGCAGACAACAACCCAGCAGCAATTTAATGTGAAATATCCCAGGTTTTCCTGACTGCAGGGAGAAGGGCTAGTGGGGATAACTGACCAGGAACAAACACCGTGTCTCTGGGTATTCCGCTTTCCAGGCTCGCTCTGAGTTTAAAAGCTTTATGGTGATTTTAGCAACACAACACTGGCTCGTATCAAGCTGTGGGAAACTCTCTGACAGCAAACCCATTCCCCCAGGATATTTCCCACCGATCCAAACAGGGCCCTGGGAGACACCAGAAAAGAAGCATCTATCTGTTCTGCCCCGATGAGATAATCCGATTGATTTAACAAGATTTTTCCCATCTGTAACACATCCACCATTCAGTTCACACACTCCCTTGTCTTAAAGATGAGCATCTGCTGCTCGGGGTAAACCTTTGACCTTGTATTTTGGCCGAAAGCTTCTCATGCCGCAGGAGTCAGTGATCTGCTCTCTTGGTGTTTTACAGCTCGCACAGATGCTCCAGCAGGGATGCAAGGAGAAATAATGGAAGCAGTACAATCCAGAAAACGGAACACCAGCGCAGTGTTGAACCTAAAGCCCAAGTCGCCTTCGCTCGGGGACCACGACACTGTTACACTTGGAGTTGTCCTGAGCCTGACCGGCACTGATGGTGATCTCAGTAACCCAAATGACCCCATTTCCAGAACAAATTCATATTCCCCTCAGCCCCTATCCAGGCAGGAAGGTAAAACCAGTAAGGAGCTGCTGCTGCTGCTCCACAGCATCCAGCACATGGGCTGGACCAGTGAAACTGATATAAGGAAACTCTATTTTCTAGCAAAGGCACTTGTGGCTGAGCTCAAGAATAAGCTGCACAAGGCTAAAAACATCATGACTGTGAAAAACACCATCTCCTCCCTGCCAACACCCGCCATGCAGGACGAGGTACACGAGATCCCAGCAGCGGAGGAAGAGACAACCGCGGCCTGGGTGCAGAAGCAGCGTGACTTAGGTTTGAACGAGGCAGCCTTAAACCCCTGGGAAGCGGCTGGAGGGTTAAACCCCACTGACAACATCTCCATTTTCGGACATCACAAAATATCCGCACCCCTATCAAAACATTCCCTGTCACGCTCCCCAGCAGAGGCCCCTCGTTTGTCTGCGTCTCTTAAGATTCAAAACTATTCCAATGCTGTGGAACAGACCAAGAAAACTCATAGGATGGAGGATGTCGAGGATGTAGAAGATGCAGAGGAAGCACCATCTCCAAGGCAGGACTATGTTTGGACTCACACAAAGCACAAGCAGGGGGACAGCCTGTATAAAAGTAATCAGCTTTTCTACAAGATGTTTGGCAATGTGAATCCAGAGGAAAAGCCCACACCAACAGAAAGTGAAGCAGAGTGGGGACTCAACAAAAACCAGCATTTTTTCTACAACCTGATGGTTAACGACAGCCCCTCTGCTGCACGCAGTGTGCTAGAGGACACGGCTGAAGAAGAGGGTTCCTCTCTAGGTGAGCGTTTACCAGCCATTCCTCAAACCGCAGAAACACACTGGAAGCAACAAAAGGAAGGATCCAGTTTCCTCAGCAAACCAGGCAGCTCTGACAGCCCGGATGGCTCGTCACTCCAAGGAGACCTCTTTGAAACTGAGGCCCATCGTCCCCTGCGCTCGCTCATCCCAGACGAAGCCCCACAGGTGTTCATCGCCCACATGGCACGAGCCCTGAGGATGGACTGCGGCCTGCCCGAGCTCCAGCTGGCCTGTGCAAAGATGGTCTGGAAGACGGGGCTGCTCGTAAAGCTGCTCAGCGAGAGGCAGGATGACCCGGGAGCCTCTGCTCTTGCAGGCCAGTGTCTCCCAGAAGGGAACGTTTCCAGCGGCATGGCCTCAGCCAGGGAGGCGGGCAGGAAAACCGCAGGGAAGGTAGGAGAGATACCCGGCTTTGTTGGACATGTCCTTCGAGACAACGGGGAATGGGAGGAGCAACCCTCTCTCCCCTCCCGATTTTCTCGCCTTTTCTCCCAGTGGAAAGCAGAATACATCTCCAGCGACAGGCTCCTGTTAGCAGTATCAGCGTCTGTCATCATCGCGATTAATCTCATGGTGATTTGTCTCATCGAGGTAAGCCAATAACTCGTTTGACAGACAGCTGTCAGTCAAGCCTTGTAGCTGGAGCGCACAGGGGCAGGGTGGTGCCTTCCCGCACAGTTTATGAGGTAAATGGGGTTACATGGGGCTGGTGGCCAGTCACTAGTGGGGTTCCACAGGGATCCATTGTGGGGCCGGTACTCTTTAATCTCATTGTAAATTACCTGGATGCAGGACTGGAAGGAATGCTAATTAAGTTTTCTGATGACACAAAACTGGGAGGAGCTGTTGATGCTCCTGAGGGCAGAGAGGCCCTGCAGAGGGCTCTGGACAGGCTGGAGAGCCGGGCAGTCTCCAACTGTATGGAGTTTAACATGGGCAAGTGCTGGAAAAGGTTCTTCCCGCAGAGGGTGGTGGAGCCCTGGCACAGGCTCCCCAGGGAGGCATCACGGCACCAGCCTGGCGATATTCCAGAAGCACTTGGACACGGCCCTCAGAGCCACGGTGTGAATTTGGGGTGTCCTGTGCAGGGACGGGAGCTGGGCTCGATGGTCCTTGTGGGTCCCTTCCAGCTCAGGACATTCTGTGAGCCCTGGGATGTCACTGACAATGCCCATGAACATGCTAGGTAGCGCAGGAGATGTGTTTCCAACCTTGGGGCTTGTCGCAGCATCCACACCACACAGCTCAGCACGGGTTCAAGCCTGCGGGGGGGGAGCTTGTCCTGGCGTCTGTCACGACCTGTCCACAGCTCTGCTCTGCAGCTTTCCTAACAGCTTTCTTGAAGGGGGCTGTGGCTCCCTCTCATCTCAGCCTCTCCCATCAGCCTCCCCCAGGTTTTATCCCACAGTCCCTAGCCTGGGTCACCTCCAGGCTCTTCTTCTGACCCTCTTCTGCTCTCCTGCCAGCACCAATTGCTTTCAGCCATGCAGCTGTTCCCCTGCTACCTTCCCTCTTGCCAAATCAAGGTCTTCGGCAAGGCGCCGGGCTCCACGTGGGTTGGGGCAGTGCCGGAGCCGGGTGGGGAGAGGATCCAGCATGCCCACAGAGTTTCAGCCTCCCTTTGGGGCCTTTCCCCTCAGGGAAAAAGAAAAAAGCTTTTATTTCTATAAAAGCCTACCTATGTGTTTCAGACCGGGGTTAAACAGGCGAGGAGTACCCCGCAAAACACTGCACTGATAAGAAAAACAGACATAAACATTGCTGAGATTAGGAGAGCTCTGGGATTTCAGGTCATTCCGGAGGCAGGGAAAAGCGGGGAGTCGGGAAGGGAGGATGGGCTCTTTCTAAAACCGTGGCTGCTGGCACAGACTTGCACATGTATATAGCGGGCTCGGCTGGAGCCTACCTTTGGCCTACCTTGTTTTGCAGAGTATGACAAGAAAATCCTGATATTACGAGTCTCTCTCTTTCCTTCACCAGGTTTGCTCCCAAAAACCTGCAGCCGCTTCCCAACCCCAAAGCACCAGTAAATCGTGCCCAAGACGGTAATTACTCCCTGCACCATGCCACTGCCATGCCACGAACAGTCTTTACTCTGGAGACTCCAATCCTCGAGCCCCCCAGCCGTGCAGGTGCCGGCTGCTGAAGACTCACGAGCCTATGTTTAAAACACGTAGTTTTTTAAGAGACCTAGAAAAGGGACCGCAAAGCGTGAGTGGTGGGCACGGCCGTAAGCTCACATCTCAACCAGGCACCCAGGTGATGATGCTACACCCTGGGTGAGGTGGATGTGTTGGTCCTGGGCTCCCGTGTGGGCCCGTGTCCCTGTGACCACACCGCCCAGCCACAAGGAAATAACTCCCTGCTCTGCTTCCCAGCAAAACTCTTCTCCAGTGGCAGCTCTGCCCTATTTCTCCCTGCCCCGCTCCCCAGGGAGGCTGCTGACGAGCTCGCTCCTGTCCTCTCCAGATCCATTTCACACCCAGGCTAAACCAGAACTCCTTCCCAGCCATGTCAGCCAGCACTGTCCCTTCCTTCTAGGGCTCCTCATCTTCCTTAGGGTCAGCTGAAATATCACCCTGCGCAGGCAGAGGCCTCTGCCCTGGCAGGGCACTGGCACACACTGCAGCCTTCCCTGGCCGAGCCCCGCTGCTGATGGACCAGGGAAGGCGAATTCTGGGGTGATGATGCACAAAAGCCTGTTTTCTCCCCCTTTATACCTGCTAAATCCCAATGTTTTGCAGCGATCTAAATGCCACTTGCCCGAATCCTACAGTAGCTGCTTCCCCAGCAGGGCAGGGCGCAGGCAGCCTTCCTGCCCGTAACCACCATCACCAGCTGCCTCCACTTTTTACCCTTCTTTTCCTTTTTATTTTTTCAGGTTCTTTCAAAAACTCCTGCCACAGAGATGGATCAAGAGCAAGTACGACGTTAGAGGGCAGGTAAGGGCAGGGAGCATGGGCCCGGTCTGCCCCCCTGCCGCTACCTGCACCACTGGCTGTTTCTCACCCCCTTCCTTTCCCTCCCTGGCGCTTTCCAGAGCTCACGCGTATCAGATCCGAGCAAAACCACACCGCAGTGGCTTAGAGACCTGTACCAACCCCTCGATTCCCAGCATAAAAAATCCATGGCTCAGCTGTACGATGAAGAGACCTCAGATGAGGAGATTTTCAACAAGTCCAAGCTAAAGTAAGTGGGATGGCGATGATGCCCACACCGATTTTTCCGTTTTTGTTCTGATGTAGGAACTGCTGAGGCTTTCCTTGGATGTTATTTCCTTGCTGTTATTTCCTTGGCTATTTCCTTGGATGTTACTTCCTTGCTCTTATTTCAGCTGGATGCCCACAGCGCCCCAGAAAAGCTGCGATCGTGGGGATATGCAATTATACAGAGACCCAATACCTCTGCCTTGTAGCTCCGGTGCACCCCAAGAGCTGGAGCAATGGTCCCTCTCCACGGAGGAGGATGCTGTGGGAAGCCACATGCTCGGGATACCCCAAACCTCATCGCAGCGGGATGGGAACAGGAGGGCTACGAGGGACAGGGAGCCCTCGTAGGGCTCCGGCAGGCTGGGTGCAGCGCCGGGTGCCAGGAGCCGCAGCCGTGCAGGCTCCCCCCACATGTGGGACACGCTGCCCCTGGAAGAGGACATCCCTGCGGGGGAACGCGCTGGCTAGGGGCAGCTCTTCTCTGCAGGAGGTGAGCGGGGGGCTGCCGAGGCCCTTGGGGGGCTGCCGTGCGCCCCAGGGACTGTGTAAAGTTGTTCCATTTGTTCAATAGCGGGAAAGGGCTGCTGAAATTGCCATTAAAACTTGCAAGTTTTTCACCCAGAGCATCCCACAGGCGGATGGAAGCGTGCACACGTGTGTCCGGGCCTGTGTGCATGCACGCACACGCGTGTTGCGGCAACAGGAGGGCCTTGAACAGACAGTGGGGACGAGGGCCTGCCGGGGGAGTGAGCACCGACCCCTGCAGAGCCGCTGCACCACCGGCACCGGCCTGCGAGGGTGCGTGCTTGTGCATGCGTGAGCACACGTGTGTAGTACGTGTGTGTAGGGCCGTGCCTGTGCGCGTCTGCCGTGTGTGTGTGTGCATGTGTGTGCACACGTGTGGCTGCTTGTGCGTGTCGGTGCATGGGTGCCTGCCACGTGCGTGCAGCAGAGGGGGCTGAGGGGAGCCCTTCTCGCTCTCTGCAGCCCCCTGAGAGGGGCTGCAGTGAGGGGGGGTCGGTCTCTGCTCCCAAGTCACCAGGGACAGGACGAGAGGGAACGGCCTCAGGCTGCGTCAGGGGAGGTTTAGGTTGGAGATGAGGGAAATGCCTTCCCTGCCAGAGGGGTCAGGCCCTGGCACAGGCTGCCCAGAGAGGTGGGGAGTCACCATCCCTGGGGGGGTTCAACCACCGTGCAGCCGTGGCACCTGGGGCCATGGTTTAGGGGGCCTGGGGGTGCTGGGTTGGGGGTTGCACTTGATGATCCTCGAGGTCCTTCCCAACCTTAGCGATTCTGTGTTTCTATGCGCGTGTGCGCGCGCGTGCGTGTGTGCGCGTGCACGAAGGCCCTGCAAGTCCGTGCCCCGCTGCGCCCGTAACTGCGAGCCCGCGCGGCCCTGCAACCCCGCCCCCTCCCCAGGATGGGCGTGGCCCTGCGGCCCCGCCCCGCCCCACTGCGCGCTGGCGTCAGGAGGGGGCGGGGCGTGCGCGCTCCCGGCAAGGCCGGCACTTCCGGGTTCCCCGGCCGGAGGCGCGGAGCCGGTGAGTCGGGGGGGCGAAGGGGGGCGCGGGGTGCCGGTGTCGGGGATGCAGGGTGTTGAGGGGCGCAGGGTGGTACAAGCAAGGGCTCTGTGTGTGTCCCCCGCACCCCATGGCTGCAGCCCCTTGCCCAGGCCGGCTCTGCCCGCACCACCCCGGCAGGGATGGGGGGCCGGGCCCCCAGACACCCCCCCCCACGCGGGTACCCCGCCACAGCCGCGGCCCCCCCCGGCACCGCCTCCCCCACCCTGACCCGAGCCGGGCTCCCCCAGCGGGGCCAACGCCGCTGAGCCGCCCCCGTGGGTCCCCCCGTGCCGTGGGGGGGCTTGTGCCACCCCACCGCGCCGTGGGCCAGACACCCCTTTCCGTGGGGTCCTCCCGGAGGGGGTTGGGGTCTGGTGTCCTGTCCTCGGGCCCCCCCTCCAGCAGTGAGGCCCCAAGCCCCCCTGCAGACCCCATGCCGGTTGGAGGCACCGTACCCATGCAGAGACCCCAGCGCAGGCGGCATCTTTACAGCTTTCTTAGATTTATTGTGCGTTACGTTCTCTGGAAGTGACATTTTCTCACTTAAAACAAGTGGTCGCGAATGATCGTGGGCAGTTCCTGCGTCGGGCAGAAAATGCAGAGTTTAAAGAACCCGTTTCTTTTTGCCTTGCTTCCAGCGACCCCCGGTTCCCCGCCGTCAAGGGATGCGAGCTGCCCGCCGTGTCAGATGGCCACCGAATCGACGGGGAAAACACAGCGCTGGGAATCCGAAACGACACAAAAATCAGGAGTATAAGTACGGGACCATCTTGCCACAACGTGCTGGGGGTTTCGCAACCCGCTTCGCCCTTGCGTGGTGGCTCTGTTGGCTGCAACGCTGGGGAAAATCAACCCCAGCTTTACCTGCGGCTCCAGCAAATTATAGCCTGGTTCAGGAGCAGGCGACAGGCTAAAAGAAATTCTCTGTTTGAGCATTTGAGAAACACGGTCTTGCCATCAAGGGCGGCGCTGGGAGCGCAGCGGCTGCTCTGCCTCCCCCAGCTGCTCCTGGGCGTCCCGCTCGGTGCCGCGGGGGTGGAACGTGGAGGGGTTCATCAGTGGCGATTCTGCTCCAACCCCATCAGGTTTGTCGGCCGCAAGGAGGACGTTTCTGCGGGGGGAGGGTGGCGCGTAGGTCCCCCTCCCTTACGTGATGCCTGTGGGAATCGCGATGGTGCTGAATTAGGGCCAGGTTGGGCACAGAGAAGGAGCTGAAGTCGGACTGTGCAGGTCCTGCTGCTGCCGAGAGCCAGGGCTGGGCTCTAACCCTGCCCTAACCCTTGCCGAATTATTTCCGAGGGGTTTTATCCTGCAACAAGCCAAGTCTCTGGCCGTGCCAGCTGGCTTTCCTGCTCCCAAGCTACCTCTGCTTGGGGTCGGCTGTATTTTGAGCGTGGCTGGGTGTGCGTGGGCTCTGGGTGGAAGGCAGAAGCTGTGTAGGAGGAGAGGGCTGTCCCGACAGCGGCCATTGGACCCACAGTCCTCTCAAAGCCCTCATTTTCCCCGGGGCGGAGGGTGACTGGTGCAGCACTCGTGCTTGGAAAATGACTGGCTCCGCGTCCAGGCCTTGAGTCACCGGTTCACGCTGTTGTTGTGGGCTGTTGTTTTCCGTCTGCAAAGCACGAGCTGTGACCTGCTGTTTATTTATAACTTGGAGAGCGTCACTTGTTGGGAGACTGAAGAGCCAAGCTCTGGGACGGGGTCTCTGCCTCCCCTGGCACAAGGCTTGATTCGAACAAGCCATTCCCAAAGAATTTGGCTATTTTGCAGCAGTTTGGTAAATATACAGCTCTGCTCTCGCACCAGCAACTCTCTTCCTCGGTAGGTTTAACCACGCCAGCTTGCTGGCTGTTTTTATTTCTCACTTGGTTTATTTTCTCTGTTTCACTCGAGCTGTTGTGCCCTGCCTGCGTAGCCACCGGGGTGGTGACTGCTGGGAAACCATGTGGGGTTTTTTTTGCTGTAGATATGCTTGTCTCTGCATGTGCACATCCATCCCATCTCTTATCCTTTCAAGATCACAAGCAACAGCTGTGACTTTCCAGGGCCTGCCTGGAAGTGCTTTGGTCCTCTCCAGTTCCTTCTAGAGCCAGCTAGCCCAGCCAGGATTTCCCATGTTTCACCAAAGACTTGTGTTAGGTGAAATCCGCCTCGGAGCTGGTTCATTGCACTTGTTCAGGAAAATGCTGTCCCAAGAGAAGCTGTGTTGTGTGGATTCGCAGCGCTGGAGCAAACTGGTTGGACTGGTCGTGGTGGGAGCGGAGAGTCCCGTGGTGAAGGCGGTGGGTGTCCTCCTTGGCATCTCGCCTCCTGCAGATGCTGGGAGAGATGATGCCAGCGAAGGAGCTTGTGTTTTGGGGAAATACCACAGGCTTAGTAAAATCTGGATGAGGTCTTTGCAAAAACACCACTTTCACCTCCTCCCCTGCAACCAGCTGGGGATACCAGGGTGGCCGGCACCGAGAGCACGGATGGCAGGTGCAGTCCAGGAGCTGAAACGCCCACGCTGTCTCTCCAGGCGTGAGAAATGCTGCCCTGTGCCCATGGCTTGCTTCTCCCGCCCTTGGGGCTCTGCCCCAGGTTTTTGCACCTTGAATTTGGCTTGGGTGGGATGCATTGCTTGTTTGCAGGAGGTGGCGGGGAAAGGGGCAGAGGCTGCCCGGCCCCAAGGAGCCTAATGCTGCCTGAACCTCCCATGCAGAGGGCAGAGGTGGGGACAGCTCGACTGCTGCTGTCATTTAGGTGTCCCTTCATTCCCCCCAAAAACCCCCAGCAGTGCCTCAAGCCTCTGAGCCAGAGGTTAATGTTCCTGTAATCACTGCGCTCCCCCATTTCTGTGTTGCAACCCAAAGAGAGGAAATCTTATGACAAGTCATGGCAAAAACAGTTTCCTTTTCTATGAAATTGTCTGTGAACTCTGGAAACTCTGAGGACTGATCTGGGGTTTGTCCCCAAAGAGCTCTTGACCTGCTGCTCTGAGCAGGTGTGGTATGTGCATGGGCCGGCCGCTCCGGATTGGGGCTGCTCCGGATTGGGGCCGCTGCTGCCTTCAGGACCAGCCGTGGCCGTGTAAGAACTGGTCTCCAAACCATGCTTCTACCCTGGTATCATGGCTCATGGTGCAGGGAGAGGGGCAGATAGAGGCTGTCAGGTCTGCTTGGGAAAAAGCTGTGGGGTTTTTGTGTTGGCTTGGAAATAAAATCAGTATCGATGCCATGCCAAGCCCGTTGTCTGCCATGGGCTTGCCCAAACCCTGCTGTCAACTGCTGGGCTCTGTCCTTCTCCACCTGGATGGCAAGCGCATCCAACTCAAGGGAATACATTTCTTCTCCCACCTCTTGCATCCTTGGAAAGCGTTATGGCAGTAGCTGGTGCTGGAGCGTCTCTCAGACCCTTTTCTGCACCAGGACACGCTGTGTTTGAGCGGGGACGCAGCCGTGTGGTGGGCATTTTGCTGACAGCCCCATGCTGGGCTCACAGAGCCTCCAGGCACAGCTTGGTTTTGGCAGATGGTTCTGAAGAACAGGGCAGGAGGCCAGAAGTCAGAAGTCAAAGGTCCCTTGTTGTCTGCAGACACCCTGCAGCTCAGCTGATCCAGGCGAGGCTGCCGCTGCCTGCTCGGCTCTGGTTTTGCCAGGGTTTCCCATAGTGGGAGGGCACTGATTTTTCTCTCTCTCCCACCAAAGCCAACTGCAGCCCTGCCATCTGTGCCCCCAGGGGCGGGGAGATCCTGGGGTGCATCTGCCTGTGAACGGAGCGACTGGAAACCTGATAGAGAACCAGCATCCTTCCTCCCCAGCTTCCCAGACAGCTCTGGCCATCGGGGCAGGCCCCCGGGCACCTCCAAGAGGGTCTGTCCCAGTGGGGTTTGGCAGCAGTATCGCTCCTCCAGCGAGTACTGGAGGGGTGAGCTGCTGTCACCTCTGCCCAGGGTCTGAGAGGGGGTGACAACCCTCTGTCTGGGCTGCCTGAATGCCATTCACATGGGTTTTGGGTGCCGTCTTTCAGGCTCACTCGCTAAATGCCTGTTTTGATGCCCTTAGCAGTGCCTGGGCATTGCAGGCGATGTAGAAACAGAAGAGCAGCAGTCCCTGGCCCTGCGCGCGTTGCTGCCGGCCTGACCGGCCCGGCCTCTCGCCCAGGCTTAGGGCTGCCTGTGGGCAGCTTGCGAGAGTTAATTACTCCCTCTTGCAAGGGTTAATTACTCCCTCTCGGTCTCTTGGCCACGGTCTGTTTTGCCTGAAACTCTCCTGGTCCCTGGGAAGTGGGCGAGTTTTGATGCAGTCGTGGGTCAGTCCCAGGTTGAATCCAGCAGCGGTCTGGCCGTGAGCGCTTGCAAAATGCCTCAGCAGACAATCCACGTCTCTTGCGTGGTGCCGTGTGCCCTTTGCGTGGCAGGTGAGTTAGGTGTGAACCGAATGGGTGCTCAGACATGCTCCTCCTTGTCCCAAAGGTGACATGTGAAGGCAGCGCCCGGCACGGGGAGCGGCGGCAGCAGCTGAGATGCATTCGAGTCACGCCGATGACCCCAAGGAAGCCATACAGGTGAGCGAGATGCCCCAAACCTCCCCAGACAGCTCCAGTTACTCCCCGGTGCACCTCCAGTTGCAGGCAGGGACATGGCAGGACTTGCCAGTGCTGCCAGCTGGGATTGGGATGGTTTATACAGGTGAAGGGTGGCTTGTGCTTTCCAGCAGAGAGGATCCATGATGGTTTGGCTGGGGGGTGGGGTGTTAAATCAAATAGGGTGGCCAAGCGTTAAATCATGCCAGACTCTACCTTGGGCTTTGCCCCTCGTGACAAGACCCAGCGTGGGGCAGGGGAAGGCGCTCAGCCCTGATACCTGAGTGAAGGAGTATTCCTGCTCTCTATATTTGGGGTTTCTTTACCCAGCTTTGGGAGTCTAAACACGTTTAGTGAGCAAAGTTCAAGCCCAGCAGTTAAAGCCAGGTGTTTGATTCATCCCACAGCAGAACTAATGCATGCATGACAGATAAAATCATTCGCACTCTTTAATCCTGTTAGCTCACGGTGGCTGCTTGCAGGTGGGTTGCTTGAGCTGGCAGATCTGCAGGGCAGCTGGAAAGAAGCTCCTGCTGCAAGAAGCGTCCCCTGATAAGGACAGGGAGAAGGTGCCTGTTCCCCTGGCTGTCGTCCTTGAACTACAGCTGCTGGAAATCTTATTTTGATGCTGAAAAAAAATATACTGGGCTGGATATTTAATATGGGTTTGTGCTGCCAACTCAGGCTCGAGTCAAGATCTGCCCTGCCCCAGTCGCAGCAGCTGGTGCTGTTCAGCGTTCGCCTTGAATGCTGCGTGATTGATACCGAAACGTGAATTGTTTGATGGGGTCCTGGCTGAATTTGCAGTGTTTGCCAAATGCCTGCTGGGAAGTGCAGCTTTCATTTTAAATAAGGTTGATTGAGACATCCGGGCTCAGCTGCATTAGAGAAAAAATGTTAAATTCCCTGAACTTGCTTCTTTTCGACTGGTGTGAGAAGGAGGGAAGCAAAGCTGCTGGAAGGTAAAATTCCCGTGTTCCTGCTTCAGAGCCCACCGAGGCTCTCCGAAGGCAGCAGCTAAACCCCAGCCGTCCTTCCAGAAACATCTTTTTTTGGGGAGGCCCGTCCCCAGCAGCGCCCATGGGTTAATCGACACTCGCTGAGAGCGAGATCGATGGCTTTGATTTCTGCTGGCAGGACTCGTTAGGGCATCACATGCTGCTGGGTCTGATCTGCACGAGTTCAAGTGGTATCACAGCCCTTATTACGAGTTACCTCCTTCGCATTTCTTGCTTAACAACCATGGTTATTTAATCCCTGTGTTTCCCCCAAGCAAGCGCCTGGAAAGAGCTGATTTTTTTTTTTGTCCCCATCCTTTTAAGCAATTTGGTGTCCGCAGAGGAAGCGCCACACGCTCGAAAGGCAATCCCAGCAATGCTGTGGGCCCTGAAATGCCAGATAGAATTGCATGAAGTACTCATTTTAATAAAAAAAAAAAAAAAAAGCCAGATGAAATGTGATGCCAAGAGCGTGAGCCTCAGCTTGACCGGTTCGGCTGTAGTGCTCCCTAAGAGCCGCTGCAGAGCACGTGGATGCAGCAGGAGTCGCGTGGTGTTTTGCTCTGGATGAGCCACGCCATTTTTGAGCCCTTGTATAAGAAATATTTCCTAATACTTGTTTTTTTTTAATAACGTGAGCATGTACCTCCTGCCTTGCAGCTGATCAAGAAGCAACTGGTGAATGCCATCAAGGCGTTGCAGAAGCAGTACGTGACCTCGGATGCTGTTGTAACCAGCGATGATGGGAATGCGAACACCCTCTGCAGCGCCCTGGAAGCTGTCTTTGTGCACGGGCTGAAGGCGAAGCATATAAAGGCAGAGAGTGGGGGGAAAGGGAAGAAAGGGGGTCGGGGACCACTTCCCCAGCCGGTCTTCTGGGGGCTGCTGAAGAGCATCACCCATCGGTGAGTGCCCGGCCCTGCCGAAAGGTGTTTGCACGCTCAGGTTTATCCCCTCTCTTTGGTCCAAAAGCCACAAAATTCAGGGAACGGTGAACAGGAGGATGGCTCGATGGAAAGATACGTCTCTACCCCGTCCCGTGTGCTCAGTCCCTTCAGTTGGAGGGAGAAATGCCGTCACGGGGTGTCTCAGGGGCTGGGGCTGCCCGGGGCCTCTGGGAGGTGCAAACAGAAGAGCAAAGCCGCTGCGATGCCAAGCAATGCCAGGCTGGGCGCCCAGGGCTGCCAGCACGGCCCCTCTCGGCGTGTGCAGGGGGAAAGGTGCCATTTAGGTGTGAGCTGGTGTCCCCAAACGGTTCAGGAATGAAACGCTGCTGACAACTTAGGGCACACTCTTTTCTTACTTATTTTTGGGTGCCAGGCTCTATATGGGGACTCTGTGTCCCCGGTGGGACCCCGGTGACCCCACTGGCGTGCGGCAGCGGCGGGTTGTGGGGTGCCCGGCACAGGAGTCTGGTCTCTCTTCTGGCCTGGATGTGCTCAGGATGGTTGGTGTCCATTTCCCCATGTCCCAGCCAGCCTTTGAGGAGGTCTCGCCTGGGTAACTATCACTATTTGCTGGGGTTTTTCTGAGCCACTCCCTAAGCAGAGTCCTCCCACACTGAATAACAGCCCACACGCAAATAGTTTTGAAAGCCTCATCCAACTCCATCACCGACTCTTAAATTATGAAAGAGTGGATGAAAATAACTCCTTCATATGCTACGGGGGATATTTTTATGCCCTTTGAAGGGTTTTTCTTCTTTCTTGAGAGACAGATTAAAAGAAAAGCTCTTACAAAACTTTCGCTTTGTTTTTTGTAACGTCTGCAGCGCTGACGTGAGCTGGGGCCGGGGAGGATGAGGGAGCGTGGTGTCGCTGTTGGATCTGGGGGGAGAACGGTTGAAGGCAGAAGGCTGAGGGTGGTTGAGGTGCCCAACCTGACCCGGTCCTTTTCACTGTGTTTCAGCTGATTTTAAATTCAAAGCTAGGATTTAGACACGCGGTCACCACCAAGCAGTATCCAGCCAGAGCGAGCCCCACCAATGTGCAGGGACTTTCCCCCTCTGCGTCCTTGGTCCAGGGCGAGCGATATGCGTCAGATGCCTCCAGCCAGAGAGAGGAGGAGTGCCCAGAGGCACCCCAGGGATGCCTGGGATTGCTACCAATATATTTAGCTTTGGGGAGTTCAGGAGCTCTTTTTTTCTCTGTGGGAAACCGTGTTTTCCACAGGGGAAGGAGACTTTCCACAGCCTTTTTTGACCCAACTCCTAAACTCCCTGCAGCAGAGCAGGTTGGGAAGTTCCTGATGGAGGCTCTGCCCCTCCTGCACCCTGTGATGGACTGAAAACGGAGCTGCTCACATTCTGTTCTATTCTTTTTCTCCCTTTCTTCAGAAATACTGTCTCAGAGCTGGAACAACTCATCTTTATCAATACGGACGTTGGCCGCTGCCGAGCCTGGCTGAGGCTGGCTTTGAACGATGGCCTTGTGGAGTGTTACTTGAAGCTGCTGCTGCGGGAGAAGTCCCGGCTGCCCGAATACTACCAGGCGACCGCTCTGCTCTTAGATGCCGAAGAGTGCGAGTTTCTCCTTAGCTACTTGCAGGGCTTAACGTCCTTAACCTTCGAGCTCTCCTATAAATCAGCGGTTTTGAACGAGTGGACTATCACCCCTCTGTCCCTGTCGGGTCTCTGTCCCGTTTCGGAGCTGCTGGAGCCCCTCACGTCCTCGACATCCGAACCCCGCAGAAAAGCGTCGCTGGGTTCGATCTCCCAGTCATCGGGGTCAGATGAGATCGAGATTCAACCCTCCGTCTTACCCATCAGCAAAGCCAGCAGCAAAATCAAGCTCACATCGTCCTCGTTGAGCCTTAACACCACGAGCTCGTCCCAGCTCTCCTCCAGCCTGGGCTCCGACAGCATCCTCCCAGCTCACTGCGCCCGCAGTCCCGAGCGGAACGAGGAGCCGCTCTCCTGCGACTCCGACCTGGGGACGGCCACCGCCGAGGACCTGGACAGGTCGCTGCAAGAGTGAGTCTTTTCCCATATCTCCTCTTCAGAGGGATTTTTAACCCTCTCCTGGGATCTCATTTATTTTCTCTCTATAGGCAGGAAGGCTTTCTCCCCTCTTTGTCTTTAACAAGCTATTTTTTTCCTCCTGGAAAGAGCCTGAAATGTAAAAAGAAACGCTCGGCACGGCTTGCTGGGACCCTGCTGCCGCGGCAAATGAGCCTCTGGCCACTGAAATGTGCGTCTGTCCTCTTTACCAGGGCAGAAATGTCAGAAAAATGCTGCCTCGTGGTTTCAGGAATGTCACCTCTCCTTGGCACATGCCGGGGGATTCTCCGGGGCTTTCTGCGGGGGGAAAGAAATGAGTTTGGTCAAGGAAAAGGTTATAATTTGCAGCTTTGGCAGATAATTTAGAGGAGGGAGGTTGTTAGTTTGTCATCCTCATGATTTATTTCTGCCAGACACTCAGCACAAAGATTTCCAGCGGGTTATATAAGCTCTGAGTAATTAGTAAATATTTTCCATGCCACCTTTAAAACCTGGCTCTGAAGGAGCCTGGCCTTGGGGTGCTGGTTGACAAAGGCACCCTCTCCCCATAAGGGTCTTGGAGAGGGTTTAGAGCTGCAGTCTGCTCTTCCCCATCAATAACGGCATCATCACCTACTTCGAGGATTTTGCATCTTAAGATGATCCTGGGAGAACCTGCCTTGATTGGATTAAACTCGTGATGGAAAGACGTCCTTCTGAATTTTAATCCTGGGCAGGTTTCATTCAGCCTAGCTGGTGGCGGAGCAGGGGCACGGCAACAGCGTCTTGTCTGGCCAGGCTCCACTAATAATTGCTTGTTAACGGTTATGAAAACACTTGAAATTTGGCACGTGGTCCGTGGCTGGATACGCGTCTGGGAGCCGTGCGTGGGGCTGGGGCTGCGGGGAGCACCCGGCGCCCGCCCTCCCTTACGACGTGTCCATCAGAAGGAAATTAAACCCCGCTAATGGGCGTAGTTAGGAAACGCAACCTTTGCGGGCAGGGTCTTTGCCTGCAGCGGGGTTGACTGCTGCTCCGTAGGGCACAAACCACACATTTTTCTGTTAGCAGGGCTGGTGCCACAGGTTTTTTTGCAGCCATACAGTGCTGCCAGCCCACAGGAGACGAGCAGTGATGCTGAGCCCTTTTTCTGGGTGGTTATAATTTGTAATAACTGGGGGGGGTTTTATAGCTTCTAGTTAACGTTTGCTGCATTCAAACTGGTTGTTTCTCTGTTCCCAGGGTGTTGTCCGAGTTCAGCAAAGCCAAGCCAAGCCCCGAAGCCCTGGAGGGAGGGTTGGTCCCCAGCGTGCTGAGCTGCTCCCCACGGCAGCCCGCCTGCCCCCCGGCTGCATCACCCAACCCCCCGGCACCGTCCCACGAAGCTCGCCGGCAGCCGCCTCCCAGCGCCGACAGTCCGTGCTCCGCTCGGACGGGCGACTCGGCGACCGCCAGCGGTGGGGATGGAGATGCAGCAACGCGAGCCGGCGGCACAGCCGGCATTTCGGCCACGCGGCTTGGCGGTCCAGCTGGAGGAGAGACAGGCAGAAGCGGCACGGTCAGCGGCAGCGAGGCAAACCAGGCTGTCCGCAGCCCGACGGCTGAATACTTCCTTTCTCCGCTGCTGGGTTGTCCGGTAGGTGTTACAGCTCGCTTGCTATCAGTCTCCTTGGTTTTATGCTTCCTGACCAGCACATCTAATGAAAAAGGGAAATAAAACTGGTGACAAAGATGCTCAGGGGCTGGAGCATCTCCCTTGTGAGGAAAGGCTGAGAGACCTGGGTCTGTTCAGCCTGGAGAAGAGAAGCCTGAGGGGGGATCTCATCAGTGCTTATAAATATCTAAAGGGTGGGCGTCAGGAGGATGGGCCGGACTCTTTTCAGCGGTGCCCAACGCCAGGCCAAGGGGCCACGGGCACAAGCTGGAACACGGGAAGTTCCCCCTGAACATGGGGACAAACCCCTTCCCTGTGCGGGTGCCAGAGCAGGGGCACAGGCTGCCCAGAGAGGCTGTGGGGTCCCTTCCCTGGAGACATTCACCCCCCGCCTGGACGCGGCCCTGTGCCCCTGCTCTGGGGGTGCCTGCTCCAGCAGGGGTGGGATGGGGTGAGCTCCAGAGGGCCCTGCCAACCCCCACCAGTCTGGGAGTCTGTGGCAGCTTCTGAGTAGGCACTAGTTTCTCCAAGCTCTCATCTTCCATGGGGCTTCCAGTGTTCTGATAGCAAGTTGGGTGTAGGTGATGCTCCCTGAGCATCCTTCTCAACCCAGTGGAGCTGTGTCCATGCAGCTGCCCTCAGAGGAACTGGGTTTAAGTTGATATTTCCTGATAAAAGAGGCACCAAAGCTTTTGAAACCCTGCCTGTCCTGCCAGCTGTTCCTTGCCAAGAGCGGCTGCAACAGGAAGTTTTTGGTTTTGGTAACAATATCTGGAGAGTGATGAGCTCTTGCACAAATCTGGCCGTAGGCTGTGTGCAAGCCAATCAACAGCCTGAGAGTCGAGTTTCTCATGGGGGCTTTGCTTCACTTCCACATAAGAGGGAAAAGGATTGACTGGACAGGAGACAAATTTCAGTTTTCCAGTGGAAAAATATTCACACCGCACATCTGTTCGCAGAGCAGGATGGCATTCCCTGGTACTTAGGCTAGCTTAAGGTGGTGGATTTCCCCTGTTGCTGCCAAGGAGTTGATCCACTTGCTTTTGCTTTTGGGAAACTGTATGAACAGCCCTGTCCTCTGTCTGATCTGTTACTGTCTTTTCCATCCTGGTTCCCGTCGTTTCCGTCCTGGTGAGGTTAGGATAATACTTCATACCCCCTAAATGGTTTCTCTTTTTGGTCCATGCTCCTTCCAGCTCCCTCCCCGTTATCCCATTTCCGCTGCTTCCTCACGGCATTGGGCCAGTTTGACCTAATCTATGTATAACATACAGTGTCAACAGGAAATTCCCCTCTGCTTTCATGTGACTCATGGAGCAACCTGCGTTCCTGGTCCGGGAGTAGGCTGAGCCTGCCTGTATGTTGGGAGCTGCACCGCGAGCCACCCATGATTCTCACTGCAGGGTGGTGATGGCTCTTCTGCTGTCATTGAGTTTGTTGTTCAGAATGAAAGGCTCTTGAAAAGCAGGCTAGGGTAGTCAGGAGGAGATTCTGGGTGGGTGCAGCCCTGGAAGGGATGTGCTGGGTCCAGGGAAGCTGCTCCCTTTTGCCAGAGCACTGAGATGGTTCGTGTTTTGCTCCTGGTGGTTGTTTGGGAACTTTGTCCCACAACTTCATTCTTGTAGCCAGAAAAACTCCTGGAGAAGTTACAGCTTAACGGGCTTTCTTCTGCTTGTGGGTCTCATCCCCTCCCGAAATATGGAGACAAAGGTTTCCTCTGCCTTTCCTGCCTTACTTTTTGTTTGTACTGGTCAGGCCTGGTGTCTGTAGCATCTGCTTGTAAGCCGTAGGGGTCTCTTTCATCCTAGACATCTCTGCACCTCGCCCCATCTCTGCTCTTCCTGGAACGAGGACGGTGCCATCGCTCCAGGCAAGCTCATACACTTCCACAGTTTCTAACCCTCTATCGCAAACATTTCAAGGGCCAAATATCTTGTATGGGGTTACTGCAGGGAATGTGCTCTCCCTCTGAGCCCCTCATTGGTTTTACGGGAAGACAACTGAATAATTTTGGCCTTTATAATCCCACCAGTATGTAATCTTCTTATTTGTCAGCTGCTGACACGGTCCCATGGAGCGTTCCCTGATCGGAGGGAGCAGGGGAGCCATCGCGTGGGGACAGCCAGTGTCGCTGCCGGGGATTCAGTCTGCGCAGGAGCAGCCCCCGCGGAGGGGTTGCTGTGGGCATGCGTGTGTGAGGGGTGCAGGGTGTTCAATAAGTTTGGTAATTAATGTTTGGGGTTTTTTTAAACAGAAAAGAAAGAGCTGGATCTCAGAAGATGATTTCTACAGGCCTCCTCCAGGAGAGAGCGGCAAAAGCACAGCTGACATCAATGGCTTTGGGCCAGAGGGGGCTGGCGAGGGTCCGGCCCCAGGGCTCATTAGTGCTCTTGACTTGGAAAGGCTGTCAGTGCCGTCCTCGGAGAGCGGGAAGGCCAAAATGTCACCTGAACGGGAGCAAAAGGGCTTCAGCGTTGTGCATCGCAGGCAGATGGGTACGTGCCTCCCCTCTCCTGTCATCAGGTGCTCAGGGGCTGGGGGCGTGTTTCAGGTGATGGCCCATTTGGGAAGCACAGTTTGCCATTGCTAAGCTGATGGCGGCACTAAAAGCTCCAGAAGGCAGTGGGGCAGCTTCTCTTGGCACTGCTGAGCCCACGACAGCTCTGGAGGGAAGCATTTTTTGGAGGAGGGGAGGTATGCTGGGTGTCTCTGTCCACTCTGCGGGACACGTTTCCTTTATGCTGTCCCACTCGTTCTCAGTCTCAAAACCCAAATGCATGCAGACCGATTACGGAGGCTGAGGTCCTGAAAACATCTGCCCTACCCCACGGTCCACCAGGACCAGCTCTCAAAGCTGCGACGCCTCTGGTTGAGCCGCCCATTGGCTTTTCTCTTCCCTTTTTCAGTTAAACTAAGACATCTGCTTTTGCTCCAGGTCTTTCCAACCCTTTCCGAGGGCTCCTGAAGCTGGGCAGCCTGGAGCGGAGAGGAGCCATGGGGATATGGAAGGAGTTTTCCTGCGAGCTGTCGCCGCTGGAGCTCCAGCTCTTCCTGGACCACGAGGACCGCATCTGCGTCGAGAGCTATTCCCTGCTGCGGTGCGAGTCACTGGCACTGACGCACTCCGACGGCCGTTTTGAGCTGGTTTTCCTGGGGAAAAAACTCTACCTACGAGCTCCTTCTCGAGATGAGGCCGAGGACTGGTTGGACAGGATCCGCGAGGCGCTGCAGAAGTGCCGGCCTCAGCTGGAGGAGGAGGAGTGGGAGACACTGGAGTATCCAGAAGACGCTGGCGAAGGCCAGCCCATCCAGAACAACTCTGCTGCTCTTCTCCAGTACAGCAACGTGCCTGGAAACAGCTTTGACTGGACTCCAGCTCACGAACCGGAGCTGGATGCAATAAAGGAGACTGTTCTGTACATGGACGTAGACAAAACCTGGGTCCCCTATATTTTTTCCCTGTCTCTAGAAACTTTAAAGTGCTTTAAAGTCAGAAACAACGATAAAATTTTAAGCAACAGTTACGGTATAGAGACCATCCAGGACATCCTTCCGGACACGAGCCTCGGGGGACCCGCGTTCTTCAAGGTGATCACCTCCAAAGCTGTCCTGAAGCTGCAGGCTGAGAATGCAGAAGAAGCAGCCTCGTGGAGGGAGCTGGTCCGAGGGGTGCTCATGGCCTACCTGGAGAGCGCGGAGGAGGCGCTGACGCTGGGTGGCAGCTTGGACGGGCACTCCCAAGTCGTCCTGAAGAACATCGTGAAGGAGAACGGCTTCTTGTTGCAATACCTGGTGGCCATCCCTGTGGAGAAGGGCCTGGACTCGCAGAGCTTCATCTGTGCAGGTATACGTTGGCTTGTGCAAAAACAAGAAACCCAGCTCCGTCTTAGAGGATGATGTTGTGTTAATGAGTCGCCATGAAGTTAGAGACGCCCTGAGTCCTGCCAGCCCCTCGGGGGGTTTCGCATCCCAAATCAGCGGCACCTTTGGTGGTCTGTGTGCACAGAGTCCCCCCACACCAGGTCCAGGGGTCCAACTGGGCTGCTACTGGGCTCCTGTTTGAGACGCTTATGGTATAGAGAGTGGTGGGTCTTGGCTTGAAGGCAACCTTAGATAGACCAAGAGGCCCCGGACTCTCTTCCTGGGCATTCTGTTGCCCAAGCTTGCAGGGAAAGTACAGTCAAGGGCAAACGCTGTTTTTCCGGTAACGCAGCACAGGAGCGAATGTTGCGATGGGTGTGACAAGCTGATTTTGCAAAACGTTCATTCAACCTGCCACTAACGCCCCTTGGCACGCAGGGCGATGCTGGTTTAACAGGATAACACTTGCTGACCTCCACAGGAGGTATAATTTGCTCTTTACCTTGGTAAGTTAATTAAACTCCAGATTTTTCTCCTGCTTCAATTATATTTCTTGTACCCTCCAGCGGATTTTTTTTTTCTTTTAATCGCTCTTCTTTTTTTATATATATAAATATATTTTCCATTCTATTTGATCTCTACCTTCCCCTCCAGGCTCTGTCCTGCATCTTCCACCTACCAACAGATGGAAGCAGCAAGCCAAAAAGACAAATTCCCAGTTTTTATATATAGGTTTTCTTAGGGGGCCACCTGCCCTGCTTTCACCTCCCTCCCAGCCTGACACCGGAGCCTGGTGCAGGAGTGGTTTCCATACATTCCAGGGCATAATGAGTGATAAAAGCTTTTTGTTGTTATTAATTTAGTGAGCAACACCTGACCTCCATGAATTTTTTGGGGGGGATGTGCTCCAGCTACCCTGAAGTGTGAAGGCTTGGGTGGCAAAGCCCTCCCCAAGGATGGCAGAGGCTCGCATATGCTTGGTCAGTTATTTTAGAGAGCGGAATCCATTAAAAATAGCCCAAAGGGTTTTCCTGCCTTCCCGACTCCAAACGAGACGTGCTCACTTTACAAGTCACTCTAAAAACCCTGCAGATTTCCCCCGAGACCCAAGCTGCGTTCCTCCTAGGTAATCCACTGCTATAATAAAGGCTTTTTTTTGGCTTAATTGGTCCTGACCTCAGCCCTCGCAAGCGAGGATCCCTGGCAGGTGAGGGCTTGGTACCCTGCAGCAGCAGCGGGAAAGAGAAGGGCTGAGTGAAGGCAAAACGGGGCAAAGCTACGGGAGGAGGTGATGGGGCAGGCTGGCGGGATTTGGGATCTCCCCTAAAGCACTGGGATGTTTCCAAAATTCCCTTTTCCTAAAAAAAAAAAAATAAATAAACAGTTGAACCACTTGATAGATAAAAGTGGGCTCAGGGATAGTCCAGACTCCTTTTTTGTGGAGGAAAAATTGAAGCGGCTCCTGTTGGACCATCGTGGTCTTACATCCACGGGGAAGGGGCTGGGGACCCCTCACCGAATGTCCTACAAGTGCTTTAGCTGATCTCCAACGCTTCCGAAAACTTCCTTGCTCCATTCCTCCCCTCCCAAAAGTTTCTCCCCCCGTCCTGGCGGGAGGGGACTAGGCTCTTGGGGCAGCGCACATCCCCTCTCATCGCCTCGTCCCTGCTCCCCGCAGGCTGCTCCAGGCAGATCGGCTTCTCCTTCGCGAAGCCCAAGCTCTGCGCCTTCTCCGGTCTCTACTACTGCGACAGCTGCCACCGGGACGAGGAGACGGTGATTCCCTCACGCCTCATCCACAACTGGGATCTGACGAAACGAGGGGTAAGTCCCCTCGGGTGGTGCAGGGAGCAGGGGAATGCTCCTGCCTCTGCCTGCGCTTCCTGAAGGTCCATCTGATGTTGCCGCCATCAGCAGAGGTGGAGGTGCCCACCCTAGGCCTCCCTGCGAGCCTCCTGGGCCGCTCCTCGGTGCATGCCCGCTTCTTGTCCCTGCCCCAGGTTTGCCAGCAGGCTTTGAAGTTCCTCACCCAGATCCGTAACCAGCCGCTGATCGACCTGAAGCTGGTCAACGAGAGCCTCTACGACCACGTGGAGAGGATGGGACGGATCCGCCAGAGCAGGGAACAGCTGAAGCTGCTGGGAGATTATCTCATCATGTGCCGCAGCGGGGCCCTGAAGGAGCTGAGCAAGCGGTGAGGTCTCTCTGGGTGACGTTATGCCTGCATCCCCCTCTCTGCACCCCAACAGTCTCCTGGTCCTCCTCATCGCTCGCCATTGGAGCGGGGAGCGATGCTGCCAAGGCATGGGCTGGCTTTTAGCTCCATGTCATCTGCTCTAAGGAGTTATCTGTCTGTTGGCTGGGTCCACACACTGAGATGTGACTCAGGAAACACCTTCCTGACCAAGGAGCTTCTGGCTGGACAGGAAACACCTGGGAAAATAGATGAGAGATTTATTTTCTTTTTTTTCCCCCTTTGAAATTACCAATGGCAGGATTTGGGATGTATGGCATGGTGCAAAAATCAGGTCCGCCGTGATTTTCTTCAAGAGTCTGCATCGTCCAGGCTCCCCCTTGGTCCAAAGCTATTGGAGATGTGGTGGAAACCATCTGCCACCTTCCTCTCTGTGCTTCTTTGCAGGCTTGATCACAGGCACTACCTCTTGGAGTGTCCCCACAAATACAGCGTCACTGATCTGAGGCAGGTGAGAGCTTTGCGTGGTCGTAGGGGTTTTGCTGGTGAAAACATCCGGGTTTCTGCTGAGCGTGGCACTTCCTCATCATCAGTGGAAGGTTTCAAACCGCTTTGTTTTCCTTTCGCCTTGCTGTCCTCGATCACGTGCACATCAGCTTAAAGGCAAATCATTGCCTTTATTTTAATTTGCCAAAATAATTGGCACGTGTCTGTATCCTTTGAGAACCGTGGAGATCGTGCAGGATAAAAGCTCACCTCTGTAAGCCGGCGTTGCTGCTAGTGCATCTCCACGCAAACCGGTACCGATTGCAAATAATGCTGGAGGTCGTCGGTAGCTGGATTTTGCATCGACTCCAAAGCCAGGAGCCCCATCCTGGCAGGTCGTGGGTGCCGCTCCCAGGGCTCTCTGAGCTCCTGTTGTGACCCAGGCACGTGGGGTGGGGGTTGTTTTTGGAGGGACAGCCTTGTCTTCGTGTGGCAGCACAAAGCACGGCTGTAATGTGGATTTTGCACACTGCAAACCCAACAGGAGCCGGGCTCCGCGCCTGCCTGACGTATCTCTGCCCCGTAGATAGCCGACGGCGTCTTTGAGAGCTTCCTGCAGTCTCTGATCCAGTTTGCTTCCCATCACGTCTACAACTGCGACCTGTGCACCCAGCGAGGCTTCATCTGCCAGATCTGCAACAGCAGCGACATCATCTTTCCCTTCGAGTTTGACACTACCACCAGGTGAGTGACGTCTCCATCACATCCCGCCGCTGCGAGGCCACCCGAGCTTGTGGCCTGGCTTTTCCCAGGAGCCTGGACCGTCCCCTGGGTCCTTCTCTGGGGCTCTCTGCTTTCCAGGCACGTAGCTCTGGGGTGGCCTGGGAATAGCTCAGAGCTGGTTGTGCATCCTCGTGGCACCCACGTCCTCGCGGCACCCATCAGCTCCGAGGTGTTTCCCACCACAACTGGGCTGTTCGGGGCAGGAGAGGACCGTCCTCACAGAGCCAAGATGCTGCCAAGCGAGGTGGCTTTGCCAGCTGAACATGCAGAGCCAGCCAGCGCTTTGCTGTCTGCCTGCAGAAACCGTGCTGGGTGCTGGGTCCCGAGGGGGCAGAGGGGCAGGAGCAGGAGGAGGAGGATGAAGGTGCTGTGAGCCCCTGCCTCGCTCACCTGGCCGATGCATCTCCCTTTCAAATTCAGTCCAGCCCCTTCCAGGGGTTGCAGGAGGGATGGAAAGGCAGCCGTGGGACTGTTCATACACCCTTCTACAGCGAAGGAGGGGAGGAAGGACACACAGACACAGATTTGGAGGTAGATGGTGGGCAGCCCTGCAGGATGTGCTGGGGAGAGGTTGGGGATTTCCCAGCAGGACAGAGGGGACACTGGCTTTCATCTGGGCTTTCCTCCTCCCTGCGGAGCTCGCGGCCTTTGCAGGCAGGGTCCTTGCCTGCCGTGGGGTCAACCGCAGCTGAGCAGGCGCTGAGATCGGATGGCTGTGTTAGAAGGAGTGTCTTTATCCCCACCATCGGGGCTTTCTGAAGAAATCAATATCAAACCCTTCCAGCCCAGGAGCCTGGTCTGTAGTGGGTGGAGACATCTCCACATCTCGATGGTTATTTGGTAACGAGTATAATCCTGGCAGAGAAGTTGAACAGCCTGATGGTCTGCGTGGCCTTGCTTTGCCTGGCGGACCCTAAAAGCGAGCAGCAACATCCAGAAGCTGCAGAAAACACCAGCAAGACCAGGGTCGCCGGCTACCCCGTGCGTTACGTGGTTGCCCATACTCCCAGGGCAGTTGAGCACGATTGCTCGCTCTCCCTCCTTGCCGCAGCGACAGCATCGTGCTTGTTATCGAGCACAACATCCCCCGGGGCACCGATTTTTCCCTTGAAAAAGCGTACAGGCTCTGGAAGGAGCAGGCACGCGGGCTGAGCTCTGCTGGCAGCCAGCTGCAGGTCTCATGTCCTGTAAAGCCGGGCTCTGAAGTTTGTTGACCTCTTTTTTATTTTTTTATTTTTTTTCCTGGCGGAGGAGGTTGTGCAGCAGGAAAGCAGCTCAACCAACATCCTTGCCAAGCTAAACCCGGCTTCCTGCCCCTCTGCCCGCCCCAGGAGACAGCCAGCTGCTGGGGTCACGCCGTCACTGGCTGCAGGATGCGTCTGAAATGCCTCCTAACAATAAACCCAGCCGGGCGCTCGCTGTTCTCCTTTTCACAGCAGCGGCGGCCCCTTCCTGCAGCCGTTGCTCTGGCAGGTGGAGGCAGGAGATGCCGCCTTTTGGCTGCCGCTCGCTGAGAAACACGCAGGGTAAAAAACCAGCCCCCGGCTTTGCGAATCCTCCCGCGCTCGGGGAGGAGCCGCCACCGCTGCTAATCTGGAGAAGCCGTGTGAAAATATACTCCACTGGGAAAATGCACGGCACCAGGCAGCACGCACACACCCCCCATCCCGTCACGAGTCTTTTCCGTATCCTGAGTAACTGGGGGGTTGCAGCCGCTTGTCAGGAGCAGGATTTGACCCAGGCTGCAATGTGTCATGGTCCCTTGCCTGGTGCGCTGCTGGGCGTGTCCCTGCTCCCCTCGCCACTCATCCTTTGGGAAATTAAGGTACCCAGTGGTATGCACACATCGATTGTGCAGCAGGTATTTGCACTTGAGGGCATTTTAAAAATAATCTAGCTGACCCGCTGGCATGTGGATGGGCTGCATTTTGCTGCTGCTGGCGAGCTGGGGCATCGCAACCAGGGAAAAAACGTGAGCTCAGCCTTCATAGCACAGACTTTTCTTCTGTTGACTCAAGATAAGTAGTGAACGCCCCGCGCAGAGCTGGGTGTCTCCTCCCCGCCAGCCCCATGCAAGGTATAATTTCTGGCTGTTTACATTCCTGCTGCGGCGCTGAGCCAGAGCAGGGAGGTCCCAGGCGGGCGCTGGCGAGACCTCCCCGGAGCCTGCCGGCTCAAAGGCAACGCCATCCCGGCTGCCCGTCCCCTTCCCTGCGGCTCCGGTGTCCCCACGCAGCGTCCCTGCCACGTGCGGGTCCCGCAGTCAGGGTTGGGGGACTCCTGGCTGCACCCCGGCCCCGGCGAGTGGGGAGGGTCCGCGCCGTGGCACCGCGCTGCATCCCGGCCCCACCGGCGACGCGTCGCCAGCCGGGCTCTCGCCGCTCTGCACTGTTGCAGGGTTTGGTGTCTCAGCCTCGAAATGTTGCTCCTGTGCTGTCAGCGCTCTGAAAACAAGGTGAAAACCTCACTCAACATCTCCCTCAACATCTGCAAAAACCAGCAGCGCGCTGGCAGCTGCCCACAACGCGCTTTCCGGGCAAGCGGCTGCTTTTGCTCTGAGCTTGCTGGAGGTGGATCTTTTGCTTGAGTTGTTACTGCTCCTGCTAGCAAGTCTTGAGCTAGAGCTGGCTCTTGCTGTGGCCGGGGCTCTTTGCTCAGCAAGTGCTTGGAGGAAGCAGAGACGAGGTATGTCCCCGGGTCTGGTTTGGTGGGGAGAACTTCAGTCTTTGCTCTGACGTTACCAACAGGGTGGGTTTTTTTTTTTATTCCCCCCACCTTGGTTTCTTGTAGGTGCAGCGAATGCAAAACCGTCTTCCACCGCGACTGCCAAGCCCGTGCCAAGTCGTGCCCCCGCTGCGAGCGCCGGCAGAGGTACCAGCGAAAGCTGGAGGCGGAGGCCAGCGTGGAGGCCAGCGTGGAGGCCAGCGTGGAGCCAAGCCTTTAGCATCCGGGGAACAACCTCAACGCTGCCCTTCGCTTCTTGGCCAGCCAGACTAGCGCTGAGGGGAAGGAGCCAGCGAAAAGTGCCGAGAAGAGACCCCCCTGCCCTGGGGCTGATCCTGCGCCCGGCCCTTCCCCGGGGACAGGGAGCTGGCGGTGCTGGGCGATGCGGCGTGGGTGCTCCTGCCCCATGGAGGGACCCTCTGCCCGCCCAGGGCTGAGCAAGGGGGACTGGAGCGGGGGGGGGGGGTGTCACTGCTCACACAAACCCGGTGCTGCTGGGGGATGCTCCCAGTCACCCTCCTGGTGCCAACCTGGTACATCCCCTCCCAGTGGAAACCCAGCGGCTTTCCAGGGTGTAAATCAGGATTTCCAATCAAGGGTGTGGATAACTGACATTGATTAAAGCTCTAGTTTTTTAGGATGTTCGATACTGAAAAAACAGTATTTTTTTACATGGGGATTTTGCACAAGGTGGCCTGCTCCGGGGAGGTGACGGCAGCCGCGCGAGGAGGGGGAAAAGTGACATTTGTGCCTTTAGGGACCTTGTGTGCCCCCGGGGAACCGCGGGTCCCAGAGCTGACCGAGTATCTCCCGCTCGGAGAGCCCACCCATCACCGTGGCCTCCGGGAAGAGAGGGGAGAAAAGAGCTGGGCTGCTCCTCCCCACAAGCTGCTTTTAAGCCCCAGACAAAATTTTATTTTCCTTTCACCCCTCCCCATGCAAAAATAATTAAAGTTTATTTAATGATGAGCAAAGATGTCTTCAGGGTTTGCTTCTCTGCAGCAGCGCTGAATCCTGTGCCGGGCCTGATGCTGTGTCTCTGTGGGATGAGGGTTGGGGACAGGGATGCTGATGTCCTCCCTGCCCATCCTCCTGGGTTTGGTGGGGTCACTGGGGGGACGCTGTCACATTTTCCCTGCCCCCTTTTCCTTCCCACCTGTTCCCCACTGCTGTCAGCATCTCCGGTGGTTCTTTCCCTGTTTTCCCAGCCACTCTGCTTCTGCTGCCGGGAGGGTTTGGGGTGCGCTCACCATCATGGGGACCCCAGTGGGACTCCCTGGAGGGGAGGGGGAGGCAAAAGCCAAATCAGCTCCCACAGCACCCCACTACGTGGGGGTCCCATCCCCCTGCCTGGGGAGGCCGTGCCAGATCCGGCAGCGGCGCAGATCCCGGCTCAGGCACGGGGCAGGGCCCTTCCTGCGGCAGGAACCTCCCGAAGAGCTGTTTCCTCAGCCGGGCGGCAGTGGGTCCCCTCCGCCATCGTCCCTTCCCTCCCGCCCGAGGGGAGGAAGCAGGCCGGGTCCCCACCGCCTCTCTCCTCCGGCCGAGGGGCCGGGCACCCAGCGCCGGCGTGGAGCCCGGCCCCATCCCTCGGCGAGGCGCTGGCAGGAAACCGGGGCGAGTTGGAACCAGCCCGGCACAGGCACGAGCGAGACCTGCCGTGCGCCCCACCGCCCCCGCCTGCACCCCAGCGCCGGCTGGAGGTGAGATTTGGGGGCTCAGTGGCTTTGAGGGCTCGGGGACTTGGGGCTTGGTGGCACTGGGGGCTTAGAGATGGTGGGCGAGGACGGTGGTGCGACCCCGGGGCTGTTTCAGGCGGGTTTGGGCGCTTTGGGGAACGTCTGTGTGGGGTTGGGGCTCAGCGGGGGCCCCCCAGCTTGGCTCCCCTGGCATCCCTGCGCACCCCGAGAGGGGTTGGGAGGTGCCATCACCCCTTCCCTGCCCCGTCTCCCACAGGCAGAGGTGCTGGGGCGGCCATGGAGGCGGCGGTGCCGGCGGAGGAGGCATTGGTGCTGGTGGAGTACGGCTTCGAGTACCGAGCCAAGGACGGGACCTTGGTCTCCATCAAGCCTAACGAGCGCTATGTCCTGCTGAAACGAACCAACCACCACTGGTGGCACGTCAAGAAGAGCGGGGACACCCGGCCCTTCTACATCCCTGCCCAGTATGTGAAGGAGCTGCCCCCCATCGCCACCCCGGCCCCGCTCGACCCCCCGCTGCCAGGGCACGCCGGGACAGATCCAGCCACGCTCGCCCCGCAGTTGCCACCAGCCTACGAGTATCGGTTCATCGGCGCTGCTGAGGCGGAGGAGCCGGCCAGAGGATGCTCCGTGCCCAGGAGGGACTCGGTGCCCAGGAGGGACTCGGTGCCCTGGAGGGACTCTGTGCCCTGGAGGGACTCGGTGCCCAGGAGGGACTCGGTGCCCAGGAGGGACTCACCGCCAGTGCTCAGCTCTTTTCGGGTCCCACCGAGGCTGAGTCCCCACCCCGCCGAGCCCATGCGCCCCTCGCACTCCCTAGATGACCTGGCACGCGTGACCCCGGTGCCACATGGTGCTGCTGCCATGGGGTCGTGCAGGGACCCCCCAGGACACACTCGCCCACTCGGCAAGAGCTGCTCCGAGACCCTCTACAGCCCCGGCAAGGACAGGGACACAGCCAGGAGGTGGCCGGGGTCCAGCCATGCAGCTCAGGTACGATGACATCCCCTTTGCTGTCCCCAAAGGCAGCACCGGAGTGGGGGGGGCTGAGTGGGGGGGTGGCAGGTGGCTGGGTCCATCAGCTGATTGAGTGCCCCACGTCCAACCCCCCCAGCACAACCCCATGTCCCCTGGCATGGGGTGGGGTGTCATCCAGGGGCTCCCCAGCACTGCTGGGACCCCCCACATCCCCTCACCAAGCTAATCCCATGGGGCAAACCTGTGGGCCAGCCTCCCCCCATACAGGTTTGCCAGCAGTTCCCACCTCAGGAGGGGTGAGCGACCCCCTCACAGGCACCCACCCAGAGCACGTCCTTTGCTCAGCCCCTGCTGCACTGTGCCTCAGTTTCCCCACCCTCATGGGCACCCCTGGGCTCTCCCAGCCCCCCGTCCTACCCCCACAGCAGCGTCCCACCGGGGTGCAGAGCCCAGCAATGCCCGCGGTCCCTGGGGGGTGCTCGGTGCTACCCACGGGTCTTTGGGGGGTCATGCACCCCATCCCACGAGCAGTCCCGCGGTGAGAGAAGGCAGAAAGGGGTTAACAGGGAAGCACAGCAACTCCTCCCTGCCCGGGGCGGGTGTCTCACCTGGGCGCAGCACCCAGTGCCGAAGGTGAGTGCTGGGTGCACCCCGGCTCAGGCAGGTGCCCCGCCACCCCAAAACCCACCCTCACCCTGTGCCAGTAAGTAGTGAAACGACCTTCCCTGCCCCCCCCGGGGCTCCCCACTGCACCCCTCTTGTGGGGGGTACCCAAGGGTGGGGGGAGCCCCCCGGCCCCTTGCCTGACACTGACTGGGGAGAGAGGACAATATGGGGGGAGGTTGTCCCATGTCCTTGTCCCCCTCCTCACCCCAGCACCTCCCTTTGGGTGACTCCAGGCACCCACAGCACCCCAAACCCTCATGTCCCCTGCTTTCAGGTGGGCTCAAGGGGCTGTGCCACCCAGGGGGGTGTTTTCCTGCAGGGAAGGGGGTCTCGGTGGCAGGAGGCTGGGTTTTACACCGTGTTTTACACACTGAGACCCCAGCCGTGCAGGATTAATCCTCCAGTGCTTTTTGCACTCCCAAAGCCACCGACGCCCCCCCAGGAGAGGCCCAGCGTGGTCCCCAACCCCAGTGCCGTCACCGGACCTTTCCCCTTCCCCTGCTTAAACGCAGCCGGCACCAAAACCAGCCAGCGGCAGCAGCGGTGGGGCAGCGGCGGCCTTGGCCCAGCCGCCATGTGCATCCACCGCCTCGGCTGCTGGGACAGGGCAGAGCCGGCGCTGGGGGGACACGGTCCCCCCGGCTCGTTCCCATGCTGTGGCTGGTGGAGTGGCACGATGCTGGATGGGCCAACCTAAATTTGGGGGGGAGCTTTCCTGGTTAGCACCAGCTGCATCCCTGGCGCTGCATTGTCCCGGTGCAATTCCTGCTCGGTCGGCCTTGGCTTTGCAGAAGTGGGCGACGTTTGATGGGCGGCGGGTGACCGGGTGACAACAACCCCAAAAAAAGCCAATTCCGCCCCAGGGCCAAGCACCAGGCTCGGAGGCGGCTCTTCCGCTCCCCGAACCCCAGCAGGAAGCGCGACCGGTGCGGGGCCCAGCACAGGGCGCCATCGGCGTTACTGGGGCCTCTCGGTGTCCCCGCCGCTGCCACCCCCTCCAGTGCCCGCCGAGATGGGTGACCGCGTGTCGGGGGCTCGGCAGCAGTCCCGTAGCAGGGTGTCGCGGCTGCTGCACTTGGGGAAGGTAGGCAGCACCCATGGGTGCACCCAGCCAGGGTGGGGGGAGATGTTGTGGGGTCACACACACACACACCCCCGCTCCAAGCTGTCTTCTCAATTTCTGCCTGGTGTTTACACCGTGCAGGTGGCACCGGGCACCAGCGGGTGCCAAGATGCCCATCCCGAAGCAGCAAGGGGCACCCAGTCCCTCCCTGGGGGGAGAGAAACCCCCGGAGACTCACCCATGCAGGGGAAGGAGGTGCTGGGGGGGCTCCATGTGGGGGTCCCCATCGTCACCCCCATGTCCCTTGTCCCCAAGATGATGGTGGCTTCTCACACTGGGTTTCCAGACCCGATCACCATGGCAGAGGGGTCTTGGACTGGCAGGGGGGAGGGTGATGGGATGTCCCTAGGTAGACATGGTCTGCTGTCCCCTCTGCTCCCGTGTGTCCCCAGGGACACTCCACCTGCTGTCCCACCCCACCCTGGGGTGACAGGCAGGCCAGGATTGGGAAACTTTGTCCCCACTGCCCTTGGAGGGAGGCTCAGGGGCTATAAAGCTGGGGAGATCAAAGGGTGCCAGGAGAGCACCCTTTCCCTGCCAGAAGCCACCCCCCTTAGGGCTGCCTGGTCCCAGGGGACATGTCCCCCCATCCCCAGCATCCCTGCGGATAGTGTAGGCAGCCAGGGAGCTGCGCCGGGGGGCTCGGGGACTTATTTTGGGATGTGGTGACAGGGCTGTCAGTCTCACCACTGGTCAGGGTGCTGGTGTGGGTGGCAGGGGCTGTTAGTGCTGGCAGCGCGGGTGCTGGTTGGTGGTGTGGGTGCTGGTGGTGTGGGTGCTGGCAACGTGGGTGCAGATGCGCTGGGCGCTGCGATGTAAGGGCAGAGCCTGGGGGTGCAGGTGATGTGGGTGTCGGAGATGTCCCAGGGTGCCGATGATACGGGTGCTAATGTGCGGGTGCAGGTGGTGAGGGTGCAAGTGCTGGGGTGCGGATGCCGATGCCCTGGGTGCAGATCCTGGGGGTGCAGGCGCAGCGGGTGATGCGGTACCAGTGATGCAGGTGCTGACGCTGGGGATCACGATGCCCCAAGCCCAAACTCTCTCCTTGTGTTCAGGCCAGACTCTTATCCCCACTGCCAGCTGGGTGCTCTCTGCCCTGATGACGGTGCTGTGGGTGCCCTCTTCCACCACCCAGCCTTTTACACCCCATGGCTCTCAGCTCCTGCCCCACGCAAGAGGGTCTCTCAGGGCAGTGCCCGCTGGGTGCCCATCCGGAGGGATGCCCCAGCAGCTGGGGCAGGGCAGGGTCCAGCTCCTCGTCCACCTCACCCATTCACCAGCCCTGCTACCACAGCGGGGACAGCCTAGGAATGCCATCCCCAGCATCCCTGCCCTCCCATCGCCAACCACAGCACCCGAGTGACCCATCCGTGTGTCCCCCAGGCACGCAAAGAGCCAGAGGAGTCGCCTGCCCCCATCTACCTCAATATCCAGGAGCTGCAGGAAGAAGCTGCAGCCACCAGCTCAGCCCCGGAGGAGTCCAGCAGCTCTGTGTCGGATTGGGAAACCCACACAGATACGGACAGTGGACATTTGTTTTATTATAACCCAGTGACGGGCGAGACCACGTGGGATTGTCCCTTTGGGCAGGCAGAAGATGGAGTGAGTCCCGTCGCCTCTCCCGCCTCCTCACTCACCCACAGCCCGGAGCTTCCCGAGTGGGAACAGTACATGGACGAAGCCAGCGGACAGGTTTTTTTCTATAATTCAGTAACAGGTGAGACGTCGTGGGAACCCCCACCCACAGGAGATCGAGGCAGCTCCCACGATCTGTACCCTGGGGTGATGCGGTACGGTCCCATGGAGCAGAGGGTGAGTACCCAGCGAGGCGCAGGGATGATGAGGATGCAAATGGAGATGAGATGGAGATGGGGATGGAGCTGTGGACAGGAATCATAGAATCATTCAGGTTGGAAAAGACTTTTAAGAGCATCAAGTCCAACTGTTAACCTGGCACTGCCAAATCCTCCACTAAACCATGCCCACAAGCACCATGTCTACACATCTTTTAACTATCTCCAGGAATGGTGGCTTCACCACTTCCCTGGGCAGCCTGTTCCGATGCTTGACACCCATTTCAGTGAAGACATTTTCCCTAATCTCCAACCTAAACCTCCCCTGATGCCACTTGAGGCTGTTTCCTCTCGTCCTGTCCCTGGTGACTTGGGAGCAGAGACCAGCCCCCCCTCACTCCAGCCCCTCTCAGGCAGCTGCAGAGAGCGAGAAGGGCTCCCCTCAGCCTCCCCTTCTCCAGGCTAAACCCCCCCAGCCCCCTCAGCCGCCCCCCAGCACACTTGTGCTCCAGACCCTGCCCCAGCCCCGCTGCCCTTCTCTGGACACGCTCCAGCCCCTCCAGGCCCTTCTTGTCCCGAGGGGCCCAAACCTGAGCCCAGCATTCGAGGTGGGGCCTCCCCAGGGCCGAGCACAGGGGCCCCATCCCTGCCCGGCTCCTGCTGGCCACACCAGTGCTGACACAAGCCCGGGGGCTGGTGGCCTCCTTGGCCACCCGGGCACTGCTGGCTCATGCCCAGCCGGCTGTCAGCCAGCCCCCCCAGGGCCTTCTCCGCCGGGCACTTCCCAGCCCCTCTGCCCCAGGCCTGGGGCGCTGCCTGGGGTTGGTGTGACCCAAGGGCAGGACCCGGCACTGGGCCTTGTTAAACCTCACACAACTGGCCTCGGCCCATCGATGCAGCCTGTGCAGGTCCCTCTGCAGAGCCCTCCTGCCCTCGAGCAGATCCACACTCCTGCCCAATTTGGTGTCATCTGCAAACTCACTGAGGGTGCACTCAATACCCTCGTCCAGATCACTGATGAAGACACTAAAATGGAGATGTAGATGGGGATGGGGATGGAGATGATGGAGAGGGGGCAGCCCCCACCTGGACTGGCCATGGCTTGGGGATGTAGATGTTTTTGGTGGGGCACAAGATCTTGACCTGGCTCTTCTCTCCAGCCGCCCACTCCGGAAGCAGACTATCCCGACCTGTCTCCAGATGAGCTGGAGGGTTATCCCGAGGAGGACTACTCGCCCATGGGCTCCTATGATCCGGGGGCCGCTCCCTCTCTGTCCCCGAGGCACTCCGAGGAGCTGGGCTCACCCCCAGGCTGGTATGGGGACAACCACCCTGAGGGAGCCGTGTTCTGCCCCGAGCACTTCGCCTCTGACACGGTACGGGAAGGGGGATGGAGATGGGGGTAGTGACGGGGACAAAGATGGGGATGGGGACAGGGACAGGGATAGGAACAAAGATGGAGTCGGGGTGTCTGCCAGGGGATGTGCATCCCACAGGGCCACAAAAGCAGAGGGCAGGGACTCTGGGGTGCAGTGGGTGCGAAGCCCAGCACCCATCGGCACAGGCACCTTGGGCATCACCTGCTCCCTCCCTCCCTTCCTCCATCCCTTCCCAGGTGCCATCGGGCAGCCGCCACAACCGGGCCAGCAGCAGCTCCAGCCAGGACAGCGGACTTTTTGCCTGGCACGGTGCTGCGCCACTGGCACTGGGGCTCAAGGAGGAGAAGGTGAGCCCCTGGGGAGGGGCAGCCAGCCCTTCCCCACCCGAGTGCCAGGGACAGCAGGGGGCAAACCTGACACACCTCCCCCTCCATGTTTTGCCTTCCAGTTTAAAAGCCTCGAAAAAGCTGGGGTGCTCAACCGGACCAAGACGGTGGACAGAGGGAAGCGGCTCCGGTAAGCACATCCCGGTGTCCTGTGCCAAGAGAGAAGGGAGTCCCAGGGGGGCAGAGGGGAGAGGGGCTGTGCTGTCCCCCCTGCGTGACCCCTCCTCTGCTCCCCAGGAAGAACTGGAGCTCCTCCTGGACGGTGCTGGAAGGGGGGATCCTCACCTTCTTCAAGGACTCCAAGCATTCGGCTGCCAGTGCCTTGGTAAGAGCCCCAACAGCCTTGGTGGGGCCAGCACCCATGGGACAGGGCCAGCACCCATGGGACGGGGCCAGCACCCATGGGACGGGGCCAGCACCCATGGGACGGGGCCAGCACCCATGGGACGGGGCCAGCACCTGTAGGATGGGGCCAGCAGCCATGGGACAGGGCCAGCACCCATGGGACGGGGCCAGCACCTGTAGGATGGGGCCAGCAGCCATGGGACAGGGCCAGCACCCATGGGACGGGGCCAGCACCCATGGGACGGGGCCAGCACCTGTAGGATGGGGCCAGCAGCCATGGGACAGGGCCAGCACCCATGGGACGGGGCCAGCACCCATGGGACGGGGCCAGCACCTGTAGGATGGGGCCAGCAGCCATGGGACAGGCCCAGCACCCTGCACGAGGACCCCTCCCAGCACTGGGCTGGGTCGCCGCACAGCAGCGCGTGTGCGCTCACACCCCCCTCGCACGCTCACACCCCCCGTGCGGGAGCCGGGCTGGGGTCAGTGCCGGGGCACGCTAACGCGCGCCTGGAGCTCGTTGGGTCGAGCAGGGAGGAAGCAGCGCCCGACCCAGCCCCGCCCCGGCACCCAGCACCCACCACCCGGATGCAGACGCTGCCGTGGGTCTTGCAACACCCTGTGGTGATGGCAGCAGGGGAAGGAGGGGGGATGGACTCCCGCCCTCGCGGGGGGGGGACATGGGGCTGGTGCCTCTGCTGGGACGCGGGTGCAGGGCTCTCTCTGGGGGGCCCTTCTGGAAAACAGGGGTGGAGAGGGGCCGGGGGAGGGGGTGCATAGCCAAAGCACCCCAAAACCCAAGGCATGGCGAGAGCAAGAGGGTCTGATGCCCTTCCCCTATGAAAACCCCAGGGGACTGTCCCTTCCCAGGGGAAAGCAGCCTGCAAGGGACTCCTTTTCCCATGTAACGCTGCTCCCGCACCATGCTGTCACCGAGAGGGACCCTAAAGCTGAAGACCCCTGGGGTCTCCAGGCAGGGCTGGGGATGTCCCATGAAGCGGTGGTGGCTGTAGGGCCTGGCTGTCCCTGAGCTGGTGGCCACGACACCCACGCCACGGCAGCAGCACCATGTCCTGGTCCTGCAGAGGGACCCCGGTGCCATGGGAGCAGACAGGCGTGTCCCACAGGGGACATTTACCACTCCTGCCTTTCTGGAGGAGGAAACCCACAGCCCCACCCTGCAGAGCAGGACCCCGGTGTCCCCGTCCCCTCCAGGCGGGTACCAGCGGTGCCACCCTCATCCCCTTGCTCCTGCAGCGGCAGCCCAGCACCCTGACCACCCCCGAGCACACGGTGGAGCTGCGCGGGGCCACCCTCACCTGGGCTGGCAAGGACAAGTCCAGCAAGAAGCATGTCCTGGAGGTGAGCCGGGTGATGGCGGGGGGACATTGGTCACCCATTAGGGTCCACGCGTGACCTGTGGGACAGTGGTGATGCCAGCACCCGCCTGGTTAATCCTGCTAGCAGTGAAGGGGTTGTGCTGGGGTTGATGGTGGTGGGGGCACTGGTGGACGACCCCGGGCTGGGAGCAAAGGGACATGCTGCGCTGCCAGCCACTGTCCCTTTCCTACGGTCATGGAGATGTCACCAAGGGGTGTTCTGGCTCCCAGAGGGGTTTTTCCACCTGGGCTTTGCACAGTGAGGGGGCTTCCAACCACCCCGGCTCACTGCCAAGCCGCAGCAATTTGGGTCATCGGTGTATTGAGTTGGGTGCAGTTCTCAGCCACAACCTGGCCCCAAAGCTGGGTGGTTGTGGCCAACTGCGGCAGCCCCACGGCCCTGCCTCGACCACTGCCCACTGCTCCCGCAGCTAAAGACACGGGAGGGCTCAGAGTTCCTCATGCAGCACGACTCAGAGCAGATCATCACTGCCTGGCAGAAGGCGATCACCGACAGCATCAGCAGGCTGGTGAGCAGGGGCCTGCCGCCCACCAACCCCTGCCCTGCCACCCTGGGGACGGGCGCAGGGGTCTCACACTGGCCCTTCCCTAGGGCACCGACCTCCCCGGCGAAGAGGATGCCGAGAGCGGGGCTGAATTCGGCTCCCGGGAGAAGCTGGGGGGCGGCGAGGAGAAGAGGGCAGGTGAGCTCGGGCATCCCTGCGCAGGGGCGGGCACCGGGGTGGCACCGGCAAAACCACCCACCGGGCCGGGCAGGGTGGCCACTGCACGGTGTCCCCAGCTCCCGGTGGTGTGGGGACATGCTGGGAGGACCCTGTTCCCTTGGGATGATGCTGACAGGTGCCCTGTCCTCGCCAGTGGCCGGGCAGGCAGCGGGCAGTGCCAGCGGTGAGAACGACTCCAGCAAAGTCCGGAACAAACTCCGCAAGTTCCTGCAGAGGCGGCCGACGTTGCAGTCCCTGCGCGAGAGGGGCTACATCAAGGGTGGGTACATCAAGGGTGGGCGCCCAGGGTGGGGCTGCACCAGGGGTGGGTGTCCCCAGGCTGGGAGGTGGGTGAGGACAGCTGGGGATGGAGCTGAGACATGGGGCTGGGGGACGAAGCCCAACTCCGACCCAACGTCATGGTGGTGGGCTTGGGCATGTTGCGCCACCTCCAGCTGCCCTTTATGGGAACGGGCCCTCCTGCGATGTCCCTAGCCCTGTCCCCTACCCCGTTCCTGCCACCAGGCACCCTTTCGGTGTCACCTGGCCATGCTCAAGTCCCCATTGGTTTTTCCAGATCCAGTTTTCGGCTGCTCCCTGCAAGCGCTGTGCGAGCGGGAGCGGGGGACAGTGCCCCGCTTCGTCCTGCAGTGCATCCAGACCGTGGAGAGGAGAGGTACCGCCCGGGCGTGGGGACTGGGACAACCCGGGGGGCACCGGGATGGGGACAGCTCTGGGTAAAGCCTAAATTTGGTGGCTGGGGTTTCCCTGGAAGCTGGCTGCTGCACCCCTGCAAAGCCATGCTGGTCACTGTTACCGTGTGCCACCCAGCTGTGGGCATCTCCCAGGGGACGGTGGGGACACGCGGGTGCCTGGAGCTTCCTCCGTGGTGGCTGGTGTCACATCCCGGGGCAGGCTGTGGCTAACCATGAGCTGGGGTTAACCTCCATCTCCACCATCCTCTGCCAGGTCTGGACATTGACGGGCTGTACCGGGTCAGCGGCAACCTGGCCACCATCCAGAAACTGCGCTACAAAGTGGAGCACGGTAAGGTCACCCGTGGTGACAAAGGGGGACAAATGGGATATAACCCCCCCCTCAAAGGGCAGGGTGACAGGGCTCCAGCTGAGGAGGGAGGGGATGGGGACCCTTGCCCATCCCTGGGGCTCTGGGACCTGCCTGAGGTGCTGCCCCGGCCCTGCAGACGAGCACCTGGACCTGGATGACGGGCGCTGGGAGGACATCCACGTTGTCACCGGAGCGCTGAAGCTCTTCTTCAGGGAGCTGCTGGAGCCGCTCGTCCCCTTCAGCCACTTCGACAAGTTCATCGCTGCCATCAGTGAGGCCTGGAGCTGGGCTGGGATGGGCTGGGCTGGGCTGGGCTGGGCTGGGCTGGGATGGGATGGGATGGGATGGGATGGGATGGGATGGGATGGGACGGGCTGGGATGGGATGGGATGGGGTGGGAGGGGATGGGATGGAACGGGATGGGATGGGATGAGAGGGGATGGGATGGGATGAGAGGGGATGGGATAGGATGGGGTAGGATGGGGATGGGATGGGGTGAGAGAGGATGGGATAGGGTGGGATGGGATGAGATGGGATGGGGATGGGAGGGGGACAGGGATGGGGACAGGGACACATGCTCCGGCTGCCAGAGCCAGCACCCCACCGTGTCTTCCCTCCCCTTGCAGAGATGCAGGACCCGACCAGGCGGGGCCGGTGCATCCGTGACCTGGTGTTCTCCCTCCCGCCTGCCCACCACGACACCATGAAGGTCCTCTTCCGCCACCTCTGCAGGTGACACCCGTCTCACTCCTCCCACACCCAACCCGGTGGCAGGAAGGGGGACAGGGCCTAGGGTTGGGGACATGCCAGGTGACACTGTCCCTCATCCCCACAGGGTTATCGAGTACAAGGAGGAGAACCGCATGTCAGTGCAGAGCATCGCCATCGTCTTCGGCCCCACGCTGCTGCGGCCAGCGAACGAGGAGGGGAACATGGCCATGCACATGGTCTTCCAGAACCAGGTGGTGGAGCACCTCCTCAACCAGTACAGCTACATCTTCCCTGACGGCTAGACCCCCCTGGGGACATGCATGGGCACAAGCCCAGCCGTGGGGACATGAAGGAGCAGCATCTCAGGGGAAGGACTCAGCCGTGTGTCACCTCGGACTGTGGGTGGTGGCAGTCGTGGGCTCGATGAAGGGCAGCGCAGCAGCCCGGCTCGCTCGGGATGCGGCTCAAAGGATGGGTGCCGGAGCTGGGGGCACCCCAAGCACCCCATCCTCCTCAGGCACCCCCTCCCGCTGGGGCCAGATCTGCGGAGGTTGAGCCCCAGGGGGTGCGTGGGGTTTGGGGCGATCCCCATCAGTCAGAGGGAATGATGGAGCCCAGCGGTCCCCAGCTCGCTGGTGGCAGAGGCCCGGCATCCCCGGGTAGGAGGATGGAGGTGCCCGGCCAGGCAGTGCCCGCGGGGACGGTGCCACCGGTGGGGCGGGCAGGGAGGAGCCAGGCTGTGCCATGGCTGGAGCTGGCGTCCGGCACGAGCCCACCGCCGTATTCCCAAATAAAGAGCCCGGACAGCCACGAGGACAAGGTGTTGCTGGCAGGGCATGGGGACATCCCCGGGGACGCCAGCAGCACAGTGGGGGCTCGGTGCCCTCTGGCTCCTGGTGGCTCTTGGGGACAAGATGTGCCCCTTGTACCCCATGGGGAGGAGGGGACCTCTGCAGCCCCTGAGGGGCGAGACTGCAGGCCACCGCGGTGACTGTCCCTGGGCTTTGGGACACCTTCCCTGGCTGGCATCGACAAACCCCATGTCACCACAAGCGTCATCGCAGACAGCGGGGAAGGGTGCTGAGGGCGATATGGCGGGGAGTGGGTGCCAGTGAGACATGAGCTGCCGTCACCCAGAGTCACCCCTCCGGGCTGGGGACACTTTGGGTCATGATGGAGACAATCTGTGGCACAACCAGGACAGTATGGGACACAAGGGACAGTAAGGGACACAACTGAAATGCTTTGGGACATAATGGGGACACTAAAGGGCACGGCAGAGACACGAGAGGGTGCTTTGGGTCACGGTGGTGACGCTTTGGGACACAACAGGGACACTTTGGGGTTGTAATGGGGACAACTTGGGATGCAGTGGGGACGTGAGGGGACATAAGGAGATACCTTGATGTGCAAGGGGATGCTTGGGGGTGCAGCGGGGGGTACTTTGGGACATGAAGGGACACAATGGGGACAGGAGAGGGACCATTTGGGATGTGGTGGGGAGATTTTTGGGGCGCAAGGAGGTACTTTGGGACACAAGGGGGTGCTTCGAGAGTGCAGTGGGGGTACTTGGGGACATGAGGGGACACAATGGGGACACTTTGGGAAGCAGTGGGGACATTTTGGGCCACAAGGAGGTACTTTGAGACATGAGGGGATGCTTCAGGGGCACAGCAGGGGTAGTTTGGGACACAAGGAGACATGATGGGGACAGGACAGGGACCTTTTGGGATGCGGTGGGAAGATTATGGGGCACAAGGGGATTCCTTGGGGGACAAGGGGCTGGTTCAAGGGTGCAGCATGGGTGCTTGGGGACACTTTGAGATGCAGTGGGGACATCTGGGGACACAAGGAGATACTTTGGGACACGAGTTGATGCTTTGGGAGTGCAGTGCAGGTACTTTGGGACACGAGGGGACACAACGGGGCCAAGTTGGGATGTGGTGGGGACGTTTTGGGGCACAAGGAGGTACTTTGGAACACGGGGGGATGCTTCAGGGCGCAGCGGGGGTAGTTTGGGACCCGAGGGGACACGACGGGGACACCTGGGGACACGGAGGGGGACAGGGCGGGGCGGCGGGGCGGGGCGGCGGGGAGGGCCCGGCCGGGGTCCCGGCGGGGCGGGCGGGGGCGGTGCCGGCCCGGGGGGGCGGGCGGGGACAGAGCCCCGTTGCCGGCCCCGCTCCGCGCCCCCCGCCCCGGCTCCATCTTGTGCGCGGCCGCCGCGGAGCGGCTCCAGGTGCGGGGGGGTCGGGGGGTCCGAGGGGAGGGGGTCCGGGGGGGGGTTCGCCCCGCCCGGTCCCGCGGAGGGACCCGTCGAGGGGGGGGGAGCGCGACCCCGCAGGGCGGAGCGAGAGGGGACCCCGGGGCGACCCCCACCCCCCGGGACCCCCGGATTGATCCCCCCGGGGCTGGGCGGGGGCCCCGTAGCGATTCCCCCCCCCCGCCCCTTGGGACCCCCCAGGAGCGCCCCCCACCCCCGTCTCCCGCGGTCGTGCGGGACCCCCGGGGCTGTAGGGGACTCCTGGGACCGATGCCCCCCCCCAGAGACGTGAGGGACCCCCAAAGCGACCTCCTCGCCCTGCGACCCCCGGAGCGACCTCCGCCGCCCGCAACCGGGGCCGTGCAGGACCCGAGACCGCGTCGAACCACCAGCGGCGACCCCCCCACCCAGGGCCTCACGGGGACCCCCCGGACCCCGCCATAGCAGCAAACCCTCCCCCCAGAGCCCCCCAGCAGCAACCCCCACCCCACCCTCACAGGGACCGCCCGGACACCCCCATAACAGCAACCCCCACCCCCAGCCTCACAGGGACCCCCCCGACACCCCCATAACAGCAAACCCCACCCCCAGCCTTACAGGGACCCCCCGACACCTCCAGAGCCCCCCGGCAGCAACCCCCACCAGCCTCGCAGTGACTCCCCCCAGCAGCGACCCCCCACTTCACAGGACACCCCCCCAGCCCCCCCAGCAGCGATCCCCCCCGCAGGGCCCCCCACACCCCCCCACATTTCCCCTGCTGCCTTGACCCCCCGAGTTGTAGGCGCTGCACAGGCAGGACCCGACGCCAATCGGGGGCAGGGACCCCCCCCGGAGCCGGGGGGGAACACACCCCCGTGGCTGCCCCCCCATCCCCCCAGGACCAGGCACCAAGGGGTTACGGCTCAGCCCCGGCTTTGGTGGCCGAAATCCCTCTAAAGGCCTTAATCACAGTGGGAAGGGGGGGGGGCAGGGCCACCGTGTCCCGTCCCGTGTCCCCCCCCTCGCTGTCCCCAGCCTGGGGGGGGGGGGGGAGGGGGGCGGGGACAAGTGCACCCGGCCTGGAAATTTAAGCCAAATCACTAAACCTGGCTTAAAATTTAATGAGATTTAGTGGGGGGAAAAGGTGGGGGGGGGCACACTGGGGAGTGGGGCTGCAGGGTTGGGGGGGCACGTCTGGCACCCCCCCGGTGGGGGGGCCCAGGCATTAGTCAGGGTGTAAAGGTCGGGAGCCGGCGGTGTTTGCGCGCGCGGTGCGGAAGTGCTGGCAGCAGGTAGGGAGGGCAGGGCTGGGGGTCCCCGACTCCGGCAGGATGGGGTCCCCTCCCTGCCCCAGGGTGGGCACCCACCGGGGACCTGCTGTCTGTCCTGCACGGTGGCACGGGGGTCCCGGCCGGCTCTGCCCCGGACTGGCATCCCCTGGGCCTGGCGTGGCCAGGTGTCCTGCTCCCATGGGGACGGGGACTCCGGGGCCCCGCTGCTGCGGCGGGGGTGGCTCTGGGGTCCCCACGTTCCCATAGGGATCAGGCTCTGGGGGTCCCCGTGGCCCCATAGAGGCTGGCTGAGGGCTTCCCTATAACCCCATAGGGACGGGGCTCTGGGGGTCTCTATAGCCCCATAGGGTTCAGGCTGGAGGGGTCCCTATGGCCCCATAGGGACAGTGCTCTGGGGGTCTCTGTAGCCCCATAAGGATCAGGCTCTGGGGGTCCCCATAGACACTGGCTGTGGGGGTCCCTATAGCCTCATAGGGACCAGGCTCTGGGGGTCCCCACAGACAGTGGCTGTGGGGGTCCTTGTGGTCCTGTAGGGACAGGGCTCTGGGGGTCCCTGCAGCCTGACCTTGCTCTCCTGCTCCCAGTTCCTGCCCCTGCCCTGTGTCACCGTGGCTGTGGTGGCAGGATGGGGACAGCCCCCCATGTACCGTGGCCAAATCCTGCCCACGGTGGCCAAACCCCACACCCAGCACCACCCCTGCCCCCTGGTCCCACCCCCACGGGTGATACTGCCTTCTGGGGCAGGGATCCATCTGTGGCTGACACCACGTCCTGGCCAGGCATTTTGGGGTGCGGGGTGTGGGGAAGAGCACCTGCGGGGTTCCCGACCCCTCCCCAGGCCCCCATCACTGCAGATCCCGCCGTGCTGAGATGGCGCCGGACGCCTGAGCCCCCCCAACCCCGCAGTGGGGACCAGCCATGGAGACAGTCGTCATCGTGGCCATCGGGGTGCTGGCCACCATCTTCCTGGCGTCCTTCGTGGCGCTGGTGGTGGTCTGCCGGCAGCGGTACTGCCACCCCAAAGACCTCCGGCACCACTACGACACCAAGTGAGTGAACCCGCGGGGGGTGGCGTCGTCCCTGTCCCCGCCGGCTGAGGGGGGCTGGGGAGGGACCCCGACCCCCTGGGCTGGGACAAGGCTGGGGACACATCCAGCAGCATCAGGGTGCTGGGGGAGTGGGGTGAGCCAAGGCAGTGGCCCTGTCCCCAGGGATGTCCCCCATGTCCCCAACAGACCCATCGTGGACCTGATGGGGACCACCGAGACACCCTCGGAGCCCTCGGAGCTGGAGCTGGATGACGTGGTCATCACCAACCCGCACATCGAGGCCATCCTGGAGAACGAGGACTGGGTCGAGGACGCCTCGTAAGTGTGTGTCCCCCCCACCACTGCTGGGGACCCTTATGCAGTGCCAGCCCCCCCCGTCATGGGATGCAGGTGGTCAAGATTTGGGGGTCACCAAGCCACAGCCGGTCCCAAGAAGGGGTGGACCTCAAGCTGGGCTCTGGTGGGAATGTCCCCAAGGGTCTGAGGGTCACGGGGTGTGGGCAGGCAGGTGGGGGGACTGGGGGGCGAGGGTGGGGGGCTCCACCCGGATTCACACCCCCGTCCCTCTCCACAGGGGTCTGGTGTCCCACTGCATCGCCATCCTGAAGGTGAGTCCTGGGGGTGGCACTGGTGGCACCAGTGGCACCAAGCGCCCACCCTGGCCCCTCTCCCATTGTGTGTGTGTGTCACCACAGATCTGCCACACGCTGACAGAGAAGCTGGTGGCCATGACGATGGGCTCGGGCGCCCGCGTGAAGTCACCCGCCAGCCTGGGTGACATCATCGTGGTGGCCAAACGCATCAGCCCCAGGTGACAGGGTGACGGGGTGGGGGGGGGGGGGCTGTTGCAGGGCTCTGGGGGGTGTGATGGTGTCACCACCACAGGGGACACCCTGGGGCTAATGCCATCCCCACCGGCAGGGTGGATGACGTGGTGAGATCCATGTACCCGCCGCTGGACCCCAAACTGCTGGATGCGAGGTGATGGAAGGGACAGGGACACCCCCTGGGTGGGGGGACACCCATGGGTGGGTGGGGGACACCAGTGCCACACAGCTGGGGACAACCACTGCGGGGTGACCTGGCAGGATGGGCAAGGGGAGGAACCTCCGCACCCCGTGCTGCAGGTGGGGAAACTGAGGCACAAGTCACGCTCCCAGTGGCAAAGCCACCATCGCTGTCCGGCACAGGGGGAGGTGACAAGGCCACCGCGTGTCCCCGCAGGGCGGCGGCGCTGCTGCTCTCCGTCAGCCACCTGGTGCTGGTGACCCGCAGTGCCTGCCGCCAGCCCGCCGCCCGCCACTGGGTCGAGCGGTCGCTGGCAGCCGCCGAGGAGCACATGGCGGTGCTGCGCCAGGCCGCCATGGCCACCGAGACCGACCGGCCACCGGCCACCGAGGCCTTCCGACAGGAGCAGTCGGCCATCTGAGACCCCCCCCCCGCACCCCACGTTGGCAATAAACCCTTGGGATGTCGTGTGTGTCCTGGCCCCCATCGTGGGGGTCCCTGGGTCTAGACTGGTTCTGTGGTTTCTGGCTCCAAATGGCAGGGTCGGGGGGGGGGGGGGGGGGGTTGGGGAGGGTTTGGGGGAAGTGAATGAGGGTTTGGAGGGGATTTGGGGGTTTAACAGGGTCTTAGGGCAGGCTGGGAGGATGAGCTGGGTTTTGGGGGGCTTGGGGAAGTTGAGGGAGGGTTGAAGATGGGGTTGGAAGGGATTTGGGGGGCTTGGGGGTTTGACAGGGGGTTTAGGGGAGCTTGGGGGAGGGCTGGGGGAATTTGGGGGGCATTGAGGGGAGGTTGGGGGGTTGAGGTGGGTTTTGAGGGGCTTGGGGGGGTAGGAGTTGGGGAGGCTGAAGGGGTGTGTGGAGCAGATTTGCAGGGCTTGAGGGTTTGGCAGCGAGTTTAGGGGAGCTTGGGGGGATGAGGTGGGTTTTATGGGGCTTGGGGGGAGTTTAGGGAGAGTTTGGGGGGTTGGAGGGGATTTGGGGGGAGTTTGGCAGGGGCTTTGGGGGGGCTTGAAGGAGGTTGGGGAGATTTGGGGGACACTGAGGGGGTTAGGAGGGGCTGGGGGTGGGAGTTTAGGGGGGTGGAGGGGGTTTGAAGGGAGTTTGGGGGTTTGGCAGGGCCATGGGCCGGGTGGGCAGGGCTTGGGGGGGTGTGTGCAGGGATTTGGGGGGGTGAGAGGGTTTGGAGGCAGCTTGGGAGGTGGGAGTTTAGGAGGGGCTGGGAGGTTGGGCAGGGTTTGGGGTAGGTTGGGGGGATTGGGGAGGATGGGGGCGTTTTGGAGGAGTTTGGGGGATTTAGAAGGAGCTTGGGAGGCATTGGGAGTTCAGGGGGAGTTGGAGGGGATTTGGGGGGACTGGTGGAGGGTTGGGGGGAGTTGCGGGGGGCTGGTGGGGAGGGGTTTGGGAGGGGGATGGAGTGGTCTGGGGAGGCCTTGGGGGGGTTGTGGGGTTTGGGGGTGCTGCTCCCCCCATGAGCGAGGACCTGAGGGGCCGCGGGGCTCAGCACCAGCGCGACGCGAGGCCCCGTGCTCCGGACGGGGGAGGGGGTCCGCGCCCCCCGTGCTGAGACCTGGGCAACTCATCGCAGTCGGCGGGGGGGGACTGCGGTCATGTGCCTCGCGTCACGTGACGGGGTGGGCGGGACAAGGGGAGGCGGTGCTTCCCGCCCCCTTTCGCCGAGTTGACCAATGGGAGCGGGGCGGGTGAGGAGGTGGGCCAATGGGGGGCGGGGGGTGGGGCTTGCGGCTGACCGGCACGGCGACCCCCGCGGCGGGGCTGGGACCGGCACCGGCACCGGCACCGGGTATAGGTACGGGCACGGGCACGGGCACGCGCACGGGAGTGGGCGGGCGGGCGGGCGGTACTGGGGTGCGCTGGGAGTGACTGGGAGGCACTGGGAGTCTCAGGGCACACTGGGAGTACTGGGATTCCTTGGGGCGCTGTGAGGTCCGGGGGGGGGCACTGGGAGTCACAGGGTAGCACTGGGGGCACTGGGAAGTACTGGGAGTCCCTGCGAGCACTGGGAGGGAATCCCGAGGGCATTGGGGTATACTGGGAGGCACTGGGAGTCCCTTGGGGCTCTGGGGGTCCCGGGGCACTCGGGGCAGTGGGAGACACTGGAGGGCACTGGAGGGCACTGGGAGGCACTGGGAGTCATGGGGGATTCTGGGGTCACTGGGGGGTACTGGGGGGCACTGGGAGCACTGGGTCTGGGCCCTCAGTGTCCCTGTGGGGGCCGTGCGGAGTGCCCAGCCCTGCCCTGCCGCGGGGGGTCCCTGCCCTGCCCTGGGGGGTCTCGGGGGTGTGGGGGACAGCGCAGTGACACCGGAGGAACGAGGCTGCCCCCCCCCCCCGCCCCCCCCAGCACAGGGTCCCACACCGGGTCCCGGGGGTGGTGCCCCCCCAGGGCGTGTCCCGGCAGTGTGGGGGGCTGTGGGGCCTAGGCCTGCCTCAGCTTCCCCCCTGCTGGGAGCCGGGGGGGGGGGATATGGGGGGCAGCACCCACGTCCCCCCCCCCGTGGGGCGCCACCACCCATGGACTGGGCCACACACCCGCCGAGGGGGGGGGTGATGACACGTGGTGAGAGGGAAGTGAAAGTGATTGTGGAAGTGGGGGTGGGAGGGGGAGGGGGGCCATCAGGGCGGGGGACCGACTCGGTAGCGGGGTGCAGGGCAGCCCTTAGCACCCATAGGTTCTGGCTGGGGGGGTTGCCCCCCTCCAACAGCAGTGCTGGCTTCCTATTCTGCGGGAAGATGTTATCAGGGTGCTGCGGGCAGCGGTTGGGGTGCCAGACACCGCAGCGGTCCCTGCAGCACGCCTGGGTGCTCCTTGCAGCATCCTGGGGTGGGGGGCGGCCCTAAGTGAGGAGGGGGTACTGGGGCTTTCCCAGCACCCGGCCAAAAGGGGAAGCGAGAGCTGGGGTGCAGGGCTGGGGCAGAGACCTGCCCCCATCCTGCCTCGGTGAGCGGGAAGCTGAGGCACGGCGGTGCCAGGGGGGTGTCCACTGCCTGCAGGTGCCCCCAGCACCATGAGGACCCTCCTGACGCTGTGGCTGGCTCTGACTGGAGCCGGTGCCTGGCTGCGATGCCCCGACGGGCAGCCGTGCCCTGCCACCCCGGTGAGTGCCCAGGGTCCGGGGGAGGGGGGGGGGTACACGGGGTGCCCCGACCCATGGGTAACCCCCCGTACCCCCCAGGTCCTGCCCGCCAGCAGCGCGGCAGTGTGCCAGGATGGCTTGCCGTGCCCTGCCAGAGCCAGCTGCCCACTGCCAGAGGTGAGCCCACCTGCCGTGCCTCAGTTTCCCCCCCACTCCACAATTTTGGGGGGGCTTCCCCACCACTACAGCCCTCCCACCCCCACTTCTCTTCCCCAAGGGTGTCCCCTGCGCTGGTGGCCGCCGCTGTTGTCCCCAAGGGACCCAGTGTAGCACCGATGGTGAATTGTGCATCACATCCCCAGGTACAGAGGTGTCACATGTGGGTGGGGAGCCATGGGTGGGCCTGGGTGGGGAGCATGGGGATCCCTCACCCCTTTCCTGCTCTCTGCAGCCCCCCGTGCTGTCCCCTGTCCCGACGGACAGTCTGAGTGTCCTGATGATGCCACCTGCTGCATGACGGCCGGTGGCACCTGGGGCTGCTGCCCAATGCCTCAGGTACAGGGGAGGGACACGGGGATGTTGGGTGGGGACACATCACGCGGACACCGCTGTGACGAGCAGATCCGGTGCCCACAGGCCTCGTGCTGTGCCGACAAGGTGCACTGCTGTCCCCACGCCACCGTCTGCGACCTGGCCCACGGGCGCTGCCTGTCACCCACCGGTGATGTCCCCATGGGCACCGCGTTCCCCGCCTGGAAGCGCAAGCCCCCAGCAGCAGGTAAGAGCTGTCCCCTTCTGCATGGTGGGGTGTCCTCGCTGTCCTCACAGAGGGGACACGGTGGTGGGGAAGGGGCATGGTGACACTGCTTGTGTTTGTGTGTGTGTCCCCCACAGTCGCGCTGCGCCAGGTGCTGTGTCCTGATGGTCGCTCGGCTTGTCCCGACGGTGCTACCTGCTGCCAGATGCCCTCGGCGCAGTACGGCTGCTGTCCCCTGCAAAACGTGAGTGCTGGCCCCGCGCTGGACACCCCGCGCTGGACACCCTGCACCAGGCACCCCACACTGGGCAGCCTCTGCCAAACATCCCATACCAGGCACCCACAACAGGCACCCCATACCAGACCCCCACACCAAGCGCCCCATGCTGGGCACCCTGATTCACGCACCGTGTCCCAAGCACCCCATGCCGGCCACCTTGTACTGGCCAGGCTGTACTGGCAGCGCATACTGAGCACCCCACGCTGGGCACCCTGTCCTGAGCACCACGTGTTGCGTACCCTGAGCTGGGCACCCTGTCCTGAGCCACCCCATGTCAGGCACCCTGCACTGAGCACCCCATGCCGTGCACCCCATTTCGGGCACCCCATGCTGGCAGCCCACCCTGTCCGCAGTGCCGCCGGGCCCCTGGGGCAGGCAGGGGTCCGGCAGGCACCGACGGCGGGCTCTCCCTGGGCAGGCGGTGTGCTGCAGCGACGGGCAGCACTGCTGCCCGCAGGGCACTGCCTGCGACCTGGAGCGCTCCACCTGCACGTCATCAGGGGACTGGGCACAGCCCCTGGCATCCCTGCCCAAAGGTGAGGACTCCTCTTGGGGGCAGCCACCCCCTGTCCCGGCCTGAGGAGGGGGACACTGGCTCTGACTGCCCCCTTGTCCCCAGCTCATGATGTGAAGTGTGACGAGCGGACCAGCTGCCCCGAGGGAAACACGTGCTGCCGGCTCAGCTCAGGGGCCTGGGGGTGCTGCCCGATGGAGGAGGTACGGGGTGTGGTGGGCGGGAGATGTCCCTTGTCCCCTGGTGGGATGAGGGCAGATGTTCCCTATCGCCCAGGAGGGACAGGGAGGGCACCCACCCCGCTGATGTCCCATGGCAGTGACACTTGACCCCTTTGCTGGGCCGCAATCAAAACCACTCTGCTAACTGGGACCTGTCTGGGGCTCCTGTGGAGGGACGCAATGAAGGGCCACGAGGCCACCAGGATGCTTGGGGACTGCCAAGTGTCCCACTGCAGGGGTTCACGACTGATGGGGGCGTCCCCATGTCCCCCATCCCCAAAACGTGGATGGAGCCAGGCTGGGAGGGCAGGGACAGAGGACAAGGGAGGGCAGGGACAGGCAGGGAGGGGGCACAGTTTGTCCCCTGTGGGTCCCCAGCATGGAACTGGGGGTCCCCAGGGGTCCAGGCTGGGCTCAGCCCCTTCTCGCCCCCAGGCCGTCTGCTGCCCCGACCACGTGCACTGCTGCCCCCAGGGCTACACCTGCGACCCCGAGTCCAGCAGCTGCCTGCAGGAGGGGGGGGGCCGCCGGCCCTGGCTGCAGAAGACCCCGGCGCTGGCCCGGGCCGGGGACGTGCGGTGCGATGACAAGACCAGCTGCCCCGATGGAAGCACGTGCTGCCAGCTGAGCTCGGGGAGCTGGGCGTGCTGCCCGCTGGAGCAGGTATGGGGGGGTGCTGCCCGCCGGGGCGGGTATGGGGGGTGCTGCCCGCCGGGGCGGGTATGGGGGGGTCCTGCCCGCCGGGGCGGGTATGGGGGGTGCTGCCCGCTGGAGCAGGTATGGGGGTCCTGCCCACAGGGACAGGGTGCCCCTGTATGGGGAGAAGGACATGCTGGGTCCCCAGCAGGGTGGAGGGGCCAGAGCGGCGCACCCAGGGGAGCAGCGGGCCCCGGCCTGGGCTGACACCAGGGGGAACAGGGTGTCCTTGTAGGGGGGACACATCTCAGGGATCCTGGGCAGCTGAGGCAGAGGGCCTGGGGACATGGGGATGTTCAGCAGGACACTGCCACCTCCTGTCCCCATCGGATGGGGCAGGTGTGCCCTGGAGGGACAATGCCAGATATCCGCTGTCCCCCAGTAGGGACAATGGCCGATGTCCACCCTTCCCTGGGTGGATGAGGGAGGGCCAGTGTCCCACTGGGGTGGGGGTGACACCGGCCTCCTTTGATGCGCCCCAGTCAGGCCCACTCCGCTAACTGGGACCTGTCTGGGGCTCCTGTGGAGGGACGCAATGAAGGGCCACGAGGCCACCAGGATGCTTGGGGACCGCCAAGTGTCCCACTGCAGGGTTCACGACTGATGGGGGGGTCCCCATGTCCCCCATCCCCAAAACGTGGATGGAGCCAGGCTGGGAGGGCAGGGACAGAGGACAAGGGAGGGCAGGGACAGGCAGGGAGGGGGCACAGTTTGTCCCCTGTGGGTCCCCAGCATGAAACTGGGGGTCCCCAGGGGTCCAGGCTGGGCTCAGCCCCTTCTCGCCCCCAGGCCGTCTGCTGCCCCGACCACGTGCACTGCTGCCCCCAGGGCTACACCTGCGACCCCGAGTCCAGCAGCTGCCTGCAGGAGGGGGGGGGCCGCCGGCCCTGGCTGCAGAAGACCCCGGCGCTGGCCCGGGCGGGGGACGTGCGGTGCGATGACAAGACCAGCTGCCCCGATGGAAGCACGTGCTGCCAGCTGAGCTCGGGGAGCTGGGCGTGCTGCCCGCTGGAGCGGGTATGGGGGGTGCTGCCCGCCGGGGCGGGTATGGGGGGTTGCTGCCCGCCGGGGCGGGTATGGGGGGGTGCTGCCCGCCGGGGCGGGTATGGGGGTTCCTGCCCGCCGGAGTGGGTATGGGGGGGTCCTGCCCGCCGGGGCGGGTATGGGGGTTGCTGCCCGCCGGGGCGGGTAGGGACAATGGCCGATGTCCACCCTTCCCTGGGTGGATGAGGGAGGGCCAGTGTCCCACTGGGGTGGGGGTGACACCGGCCTCCTTTGATGCGCCCCAGTCAGGCCCACTCCGCTAACTGGGACCTGTCTAGGGCTCCTGTGGAGGGACGCAATGAAGGGCCACGAGGCCACCAGGATGCTTGGGGACCACCAAGTGTCCCACTGCAGGGTTCACGACTGATGGGGGCGTCCCCATGTCCCCCATCCCCAAAACGTGGATGGAGCCAGGCTGGGAGGGCAGGGACAGAGGACAAGGGAGGGCAGGGACAGGCAGGGAGGGGGCACAGTTTGTCCCCTGTGGGTCCCCAGCATGAAACTGGGGGTCCCCAGGGGTCCAGGCTGGGCTCAGCCCCTTCTCGCCCCCAGGCCGTCTGCTGCCCCGACCACGTGCACTGCTGCCCCCAGGGCTACACCTGCGACCCCGAGTCCAGCAGCTGCCTGCAGGAGGGGGGGGGCCGCCGGCCCTGGCTGCAGAAGACCCCGGCGCTGGCCCGGGCGGGGGACGTGCGGTGCGATGACAAGACCAGCTGCCCCGATGGAAGCACGTGCTGCCAGCTGAGCTCGGGGAGCTGGGCGTGCTGCCCGCTGGAGCGGGTATGGGGGGTGCTGCCCGCCGGGGCGGGTATGGGGGGTTGCTGCCCGCCGGGGCGGGTATGGGGGGGTGCTGCCCGCCGGGGCGGGTATGGGGGTTCCTGCCCGCCGGAGTGGGTATGGGGGGGTCCTGCCCGCCGGGGCGGGTATGGGGGTTGCTGCCCGCCGGGGCGGGTAGGGACAATGGCCGATGTCCACCCTTCCCTGGGTGGATGAGGGAGGGCCAGTGTCCCACTGGGGTGGGGGTGACACCGGCCTCCTTTGATGCGCCCCAGTCAGGCCCACTCCGCTAACTGGGACCTGTCTAGGGCTCCTGTGGAGGGACGCAATGAAGGGCCACGAGGCCACCAGGATGCTTGGGGACCACCAAGTGTCCCACTGCAGGGTTCACGACTGATGGGGGCGTCCCCATGTCCCCCATCCCCAAAACGTGGATGGAGCCAGGCTGGGAGGGCAGGGACAGAGGACAAGGGAGGGCAGGGACAGGCAGGGAGGGGGCACAGTTTGTCCCCTGTGGGTCCCCAGCATGAAACTGGGGGTCCCCAGGGGTCCAGGCTGGGCTCAGCCCCTTCTCGCCCCCAGGCCGTCTGCTGCCCCGACCACGTGCACTGCTGCCCCCAGGGCTACACCTGCGACCCCGAGTCCAGCAGCTGCCTGCAGGAGGGGGGGGGCCGCCGGCCCTGGCTGCAGAAGACCCCGGCGCTGGCCCGGGCGGGGGACGTGCGGTGCGATGACAAGACCAGCTGCCCCGATGGAAGCACGTGCTGCCAGCTGAGCTCGGGGAGCTGGGCGTGCTGCCCGCTGGAGCAGGTATGGGGGGTGCTGCCCGCCGGGGCGGGTATGGGGGGTGCTGCCCGCTGGAGTGGGTATGGGGGTGCTGCCCGCTGGGGCGGGTATGGGGGGTCCTCCAGAGGAGTCTGGGGAGTGGGGGCACAAGGGGTTGGGGATGGGATGGGATGGGGGGGCTTTGGGGCAGAGCAGTGCTGTGGGTTGTCTGGGGATAAGAGCCCCCACTTCCATCACTGCTGCCCCCTCTATGGGGGCTCTGTGGGCACCCTGGGGACAGGGTCTGACAGTCCCTGGGGCTGCTGTTGGGCGTGAGCAGGGCTTGTGTGGCGGGGTGGGGGGGTACATGTGGCTGAGGGGGCACCCAGCCACCCGGACGCCTGTCGCCCCCGTTGAGCCCAGCTTCCCCTCGGCAGGCCGTCTGCTGCAGAGACCACCAGCACTGCTGCCCCCGGGGCTACACCTGCAACGTGGCCACCCAGAGCTGTGAGAAGCTGCTGGCCCCCACCCCGCTGCTGCCAGCACCCCTGCCCCCCCGCCAGCCACCCACCGCCCCACCCGCCCTGCTGCGAGCCGCCGGCACCGAGCTGGGTGCCGCCGTGCCCTGCGATGCCGCCCGCTCCTGCCGCGGCGGGCAGCAGTGCTGCCGGAGCCGGGGGGGCTCCTGGGGGTGCTGCCCCTATGCTCAGGTTAGTGGGGAGGTATTAGGGTGGGGTTCTGGGTGCCATCACCCCGCTGCTCCTCCGCTCATCCCGTCTCTCCACAGGGCTCCTGCTGCTCCGACGGCCGACACTGCTGCCCCAGGGGGTCCCGCTGCACCCGGGGGGGCCAGGGGTGCAGCCCCCAGCGCTGGGACCTGCCTGCGCCCCGCAGGGTGCTGCTCTGATGGCCTTGGGGACCCCCCTGGGTGCCCCCCACCCCAATAAACGGTTTCTAGGACAAGCCCCCATCCCCTGGCTCCTTGCAGGGGTGGGGCTGGAGCTGAGGGAGGAAGCAGAGGCAGGCAGGTTTTTTCTTTTTTTTCCTTTTTTTTTTTTTTTTTTAATATATTAATGCCATCTAATGAACAGGCAGGGACGTGCCCAGCCCGGCTGGGGGCAGGCAGTGCCCAGGGAGGGGGGGTCTCCATGTTCCCCCCACCGCTGGCCCAGCCCCAGCTGGCCCCTCCTCTTCCTCGCCACGTAGAAAACGTTTAGAAACACGATTAAAATCCAATGCCAAGGAGGGGGGGATGAGGTTGGGTGGGGAGGCAGGGCTCCCTCCCCCCCTCCCCACCTCCTACGGCAGCTTGGAGGCACCGCTGGCCCGGGGGGCACTGCCGGCCCCCCCTGCCCTGCAGGGACACAAGCAGGGACATGCCTCAGGGCTTGGGGGGGGACACAGTTCTTGCTCCCCACAAAAGACAGGGAGATGAATGGTAATGTCATGGTAGGGCAGAGCCTGGTGGCACCGGGGGGGGACACACAAAATACACACCCCAAGCACAGAGGGATACAGGTGACGTGGGGCTTGTCCCTCTGCCACCTCCCCGGGGGGGCGCAGGGTGGGATGGGGTGGTGGGATGCGGTGGTGGTAGGATGGTGACAGGACAATGTGGTGGCTGGGACGGTGGCAGGAGGGGACACAGGAGCAGCGTATCTGCCATGCGTGCACACCCCCGGGGTCCCACAGCTCCCGCCACCCCCGGGACCAGAGGACACGAGGACACAGACCCCCCCCGCACTCACTTGACATTGAAGACCATCAGCGGCCGCTCCTCCCGCTTCTGCCAGGGGCTTTTACGGTCGCCCCCTTCGTCCCCCCCCTCGCCCGCCTCCGCCAGCGCCTCTTCTTCAGGGCTGGTCAGGGAATCGCGGGGGGCTTCACTGGCGCTGCTGCGCCCGCTGCCCCCCCCTCGCCGCCCCCCGCTCCCCGCTTCCAGCAAGGGGGCCAGCGAGCTGTCCTCTGGGGAGGCGACGGGAAGGGGGGGTCGGGTCCCGCCATCCTCCCCCCCACCTCCGACTCCCCGGGGGAGGCGGGGGGGGGGCGCGGGGCCGGACCCCCTCTCGCCGCCCTGCAGGTCGATGTAGGAATGCCGGACCTGGGAGGAACGGCCGTCCAAGGAGACGAACCAAGCTCTTGGAGGGGGGGGACCCCCCAATTCTAATAACTGCTGGCCTGCCAGTGCTTGCAGCTCCCCGTTGAGCTGGGCCACCGCCGACCCGTCCAGCAGCACCGGGATGGCCACCGAGCCGCTCACCGGTTGGGGGGCACGAGCTCCCCCCCAGTTTTCCCCTTCCTCAAATGGTTGCCCAGCAGATGGGGGGGCCGGGGGTGCAGCTGTTGCCACCGTCGAACCGGGGCCCCCATCGGTTTCGGGGGGACCCTCCGGCTCGCCAGGGGCCAGGCGCATGTACCTGGCAGGGATGAGGAGGGTGGGCATCACTCCCCGGTAAACATCATCCGGCCCCCCACCCCGGTCCAAGGGGCCGCAGAGGAGGAGGGGACCCGGGGGGGCCAGCGAGGGGGGGCGAGGGGGGGGCTCAGGCAGCGGGTGCTCTGTTGGCTGCCCTCCATAACGGGAAAACACTGGGGGCGAAGGGGGCCGGGGGGGAAAAGCAGGGGTCCCCCGGGGATGCTCGTCTGGCGGCTGCAGCCCGTCCACTGAGCGGGCGGCCCTGAGGCCGAAGGCTTCCCCAGGGCGCCCATAGTCCTCCGGCGCGGGGGGCTGGCGGCGGCGGGGGGCCAGGGTGCCGGCGGGGGTCCGGGGACCGGCACGGAGCTGGGGGGGGGCCGGCGGTTGGAAGAAGTCCGGCCGGGTGGTGGGGAGGTCACGGGTAGTGGGGGGCAAACTGGGGGTGGGGAGGTCAGTGTCCCCCCCCGAGGACGCCGTCTCCAGGTGGCTGCCGCCGCAGAGGAGGTCCAGCTGGGACACCGAGGTGGCCTGGTCCCGTCGGGCGGCGTCCAGCGGCCCCGGCAGCGGCAGCTTGCGGTGCTGTGCGCGCGGCTTCAGGCACCGCCGCCTGCGGGGAGACGGCGATGGGGGGGGTCACCCCACGGCAGGAGGGTGCTGGGGTTCCCCACCCACCTCCCTCACGTGCTGGGAGGGGGAATCCAGCCAGCTATAGGACACCCTGGGGGTGCCAGAAGGTGGTGGCTCCCCCATAGCCAGCTATAGGGCACCCAGGGGTGGCGGGGAATCCTGGTTCCACCACCACCCCCCCCCCACCCAGCTGTAGGATACCCAAGGGTGCCAGGTGGGCCTCTACCCCGCCATAATTGGGATCCCAAGGGTGCCGGGTGGGGGTGCTGACCTGCAGTAGTAGATGAGGAGGCAGAGGAGGATGAGGACGAGCAGGGCCAGCGCGCCCAGGATGGTGAGCAGGAAGATGGTGTGGTAGGTGGTGATGTCCGTCACACCTGCCGCCATCGCCACCAGCCCTGGGGGGCAGCCCCCAACAGTAAGCGCAGCCCAGGGGCTGCACCCACCGACGGCCCATGGGGTGGGTGTCATTCACCCCCTCCCACACATCCCCCCCATTCACCCTGGGGTGCTGCCACACCCCCCACCCCCCACCCCCCCCAGAGCCACGGGGAAAGGGAGCACCCATGGGTGTCACCCTACCTGTGCTGGGAGAGGGCAGAGCCGCTGCCCAGTACCCCAGCTGGGAGGAGACGAAGGTCCAGTAGAGCTGCCGGCCTTCCTTACGGATCAGCCCCGTCCCGTTACGCACCCACAGCCCTGTAGGGAGACACGGCCATCCCCCACCCCAGGTGGGCTGAGACCCCCCCCCAAAATCATCACCCCCACCGCCGCCACCCCCCGGCAGGAGCAGTGCCACCCCTCTGCCACCCGCCTCAACCAGCACTCACCGCTCTTGGGGTCAAACCTCCAGGCTGGCACACTGGTGGCCACCACGGGCCCAGCGTCGGGGGCCAGAGGGACAGACAGCTGGACAGGGCCGGCCAGCGGCACCTCGGTCCCGTTCCCAGTGAAGAGATGGACGCTGAGAGCCGCCACGGGTGCCAGCTCCAGCCAGGTGGCATTGGCTGCGGGGACAAGGGACGGGTGACATACATACGGGATCACCTCATGGGGGGGAGGGGGGTGTCCCCAAGTCCCCCCGGTGTCCCCGTACCGCTGCCGTCCTGCTCGGCCCCGAGGAAGGCGGGGAAGGTGCGGGCCAGGCTGGGGCCAGTGGCGGCGGTGAGGGACGCGGCGAGCTGGCTGTATGTGGAGCTGCGGGGCAGGCGGGCTGCCCGCCGCGGGAACTGCGCCCACGGCTGTCCCCGGGCACCTGCGCGGGGGACACAGGGTGGGTGGCAGCACCCAGAGCAGGTGGCGTCACCCCTCCCTCCATCCCTGTCGCTCACCTGGGGATCCCAGGAGGATTTGGACCAGGTCTTCGTAGAGGATGAGGGTGGCGGGGCGCTCTGGGAGCAGGTAGAGGCTGATGGAGGCGTAGACTGCAAGGGGAGCGGTGATGGGGAGAACCCCAAAATACCTGCCCAGCCCCTCCCCCCAGTTGGGGGATGGGGCTAGGGAGGAGGGGGAGGGTGGGGGGTGATGGGGAGAGGGGATGATGGGCCCAGCAGAGCCCCACGGGTGGGTGGAGGGGGGGAATAGGGCAGCAAGGAGTGGGATGGACATGGGGACAGGGAGGGATAGGTGGGGGCAGGCAGGGTGGCGGCACCCCCTGCGCAACCCCATCCTTGCACACCCCACACACCCCAATTCTTGCGCACACACCCCACCTCCCCGTCCCTGTATGCCACGGTGCCCTCGCACACCGCCAGTCCTGGCACACCCATGCGCATCCCCAGGCCTCGCACACGCCATGCACCCCGCGCAACCCCGCACACCCCAATTCTTGCACACCCCATACACCCTGACCCTTGCACACCCCGATCCTCGCACCACGATCCTGCACTCCTACCTTTGCACACACCCCCTGCACCCCAGCCCTCGCACACACCCTCCGCACCCCCAGTCCCCGCCTGCCACCATTCCCTTGCACACCCACAATCCTTGCACACCCCAAATCCCCCGCCTCACCCACCACATGCACCCCCATCCTTGCACACCTCCACCCCTGCGCACCCCCCAGCCTTGCATGCCCCCCCTCTGAGCGCTCCCACGTGTCCCACCCCCCCAGCAAGGTGACCCCATCGACGCCGCCCTGCGCTCCCCCCCCACCCCGCGACGGCCCTGGGGACAAGGGCTGGCGCCCAGCCCAGGGTGTCCCTCCCGGCTCCCCCTGCACAGGGATGGGGGGGCCTTCGGGGTCACCAGGACATGCCCATCCCCTCTTGACGGGGCCAGACCCACCCCAAACACCCCTCTGTACAGGATCCCCTCCCCAAAAGCCCTTTGGGGTCCCCAGGAAGGGACTGGGGTCCCAGTAAGGGACTGGGGGTCCCTGGGAAGGGGTCAAGGGCCCCCAGTAAGAGACTGGAGCCCCACCGCCAAGTAAGGGAGAAATGAGGGACCCCATTAAGGGCTTGGGCCCCCCCATAAGGGACTGAGGCTCCCCATAAAGGACCAGTTCCCCCAGTAAGGGGTCAGGGCCCCTGTAAGAGATCGGGGTCCCCCATAAGGAACGCACACCCACAGTGAAGATTCAGAGCCCCCCCCAGTAAAGAGATGGGGCCCCCTGTGAGGGCTCAGAGCCCCCCAGTAAGGGATTGGAGCCCCCCAGTAAGGGCTCAAAATTCCCAAATAAAAAGTTGGGGGCCCCTGTGAGGGCTCAGGGCCCCAGGTAAGGGACTGGGGTCCCCCATAAGGATTCAGAGCCACTTGGTAAGGGCTTGAAGCCCCCATAAGAGTTCAGAGCCCCCCCAGTAAGGGGTTAGGGTCCCCCATAGGGCTCAGAGCCCCCAGTAAGGGGTTGGGGTCCCCCATAAGGGTTCAAAGCCCCCTAAAAAGGGATTGAGCCACCCCATAAAAGCTCAGAGCCCCCCAGGAAGGGACTGGGGACCCCCATAAAGGATCAAAAGCTCCCCAATAAGGGGTTGGGGTCCCCCCATAAGGGTCAGATCCCCCCAGTAACGGGTTGGGGTCCCCCCAATAAGGGATCAGAGTCCTCTCAGTAACAGGTTGGGGTCCCCCATAAGGATTCAGAGCCCCCAGTAAGGGGTTGTGGTCCCCAGTAAGGGCTCAGAGCCCCCCATTAAGGCATGGGGATTCCCCATAATGGGTCAAAGCCCCCCAGCAAGGGATTGGGCCACCCCATAAGGGCTCAGAGCCCCCCAGTAAGGGATTGGGGTCCCCCCATAAAGTCTGGGGGGTCCCAGTCACTCACGCGGCAGCTTGTTGACGCGCCAGGGGACAGAGGCGGTGACGTAGCCGCGGCGGGCGGCGGTGACAAGGACCCAGGTGCCCAGGCGGTAGGGGACGGGCAGGACGCCGGCGCCCTCGTGGTCGGTGGTGCCGGCTGCCAGCGAGCTGCGGTTGCCGAAGACCTCCAGGGCGGCCTGGGCCAGCGGGGCCAGCGTCCCACTCTCGTACACCTGCACCTTCAGCAGCACCTCTGCGGGGACACGGGTGACGCATGGGTGCGGGCACCCCACATGACGGTGGGAAGCCCCCACCACCCGCCCCAGCATGCCCGGTGGATGGGGTAGGGGGCACCACCTCAGCAGGGTGGTGGGACCCATCCCAGTGGGTCACGGCCACCGCCCTGGTGGGTCCTGGGCAGCACCCCAGTAAGGTTCCAGGTGCCACCCCAGCAGCGTGGCAGGCACCTTGCTGGCAGGTTCAGGGGCACCATCCAGCAGGACAGCAGGCACCGGCAGGGGAGGCGTGGGCATCATCCCTGCGCCCACCCTGTGCCCCCCAAAGTGGGTGGACCAAGGGGCAGGGGGGTATTGCTGCAGGGTGCTGTGCCCACACGGGGTGGGTGCACTCAAGTGTGTCCCTCCCAAAATCCACTGCAAGGGGCCAGGCAGGGCCCTTCTCCCTCAGGGTGCAGCTCACACATGTCATGAGTTTGGAGGGTCTCCACCCCAGCGGGCCCCACCGGCAGCCCAGGGACAGGTTCCCCACCCCAGTTCCTGATGCAGGGCAGGAATGGGCACGGCTGAGGGGGGTAGGGGGACCCCACACCCCCCGCTGCCCCCGGCACCCCCCCGTACCGGCGCCATCCTGCGCATGAGCCCGCAGCCCTTGGCAGCCGGCCCGGCTCGGGCGCCGTCACCCTGGCAACGACCTCCTTCATCCCACAGCCCCGGGTGCTTTCGGGACCCCGTGCTCCCCTCTGGCAGCATCCTGCCCCCCAAAAGCCCCCGCATCACTGGACCACCCACCCCCCAGCCCAGATGTTGCCCAGATGTTGCAACGGACCAGGGGAGGAATTTGCAGCAGCTGCTGTGATGCACGGGGGGGGGGGGGGTCGGACATTGGGGTGGGGGGGTGTGACTGGGGTTGTCCCCCCACATACCGGGGACAGCCGGCACCCAGGGGGCAGGAATGTCCCTGCAGCCACATGCCGGCCACCCACAGCTGCTGGGGGACAGCTGGCACCGACGGCCACCCCTGCTGTCCTCCGGGGGGGGGGGGGCCAAGGTGCCACTCCCCAGTGCGGGGGGATACACCGCCCCCCTCCCCACTCTCTGCCTCCATGGGCACAAGCCCCCTACTACCACCAAGGGGCCCCCAGCCCATGGCAGAGCCACCGCGGGGCATGCTGGCACCCCACCAGCCTCCCAGTTCCTCCCGGTATGACCCCATGGCTCCATAATGGGTAGCCCTGGGATGGGAGTGGGACCCAGACATCCGGCCCTGCGCCCTGTCACCGCTGCCACCCCATGGGGATGGGCACGGGTGGCTCCAGCTGAGCCGCGGGCATGCCGGGGTCAGGGACCCCCCTCGCCCCACTGCTCCCCACCTCACACCCGGGCACACCTCCCCCTGGCACAAGGGCACTGCCAGGAGGGTTTGGGGTGGGGGTGGGGGGTCACGGAGAGCCATGGGGACCCCAAAGTGGCACACTGCACCCGAAGGCCCACCCTGCCTGCCAGGAGCGGGCAGAGGCACCTGCAATAGGGTGATCACCGCACCCCACCCAGGACGCTCCCCACCATCCTGCACCCCCGGGTGCTGTTCAGGACCACCACCCACCCACCTTCCTCCTGTACGCCCTGGCCCGGGCCCCCCCCCCCCCCACCATGTTGCATCCCCTGGTGCTGCTCAAGACCCCCATCCACCATCCTTCAACCCCAACCTTTGTCCAAGACCCCCACCCACCACCCTGCACCCCATTGCCTGGGACCCCCACCCAACATCCTGCACCCTCAAGCTCTGCCCAGGACCCCCACCCACCTTCCTTCACCCCCTGGCCTGCGACCCCCACCCATCGCGTTGCACCCCATGGCGCCGCCCGGGGCTCCCACCCACCCACCTGCACCCCATGGCCTGAGACCACCCCACCCTCTTGCACCCCCGAGTTCCGTCCGCGCCCCCCACCCACCCAGATGCACCCCGTGGCACTGCCAGGGACCCCCACCCACCCTCTCGCACCCCTAGGCGCTCCCCAGGACCCCCCTCCCAGCACTCTGTGCCCGCCGGTGGCGAGAACCGCCCGAGATGGGGGGAGACGGACGGTCAAACGGGGGGGCGGGAAGACGGGTGGGGTGGTCAGACAAACAGCCAGCCGGAGACGGACGGCCACCAGCCGGGGGGGCGGGCACGGAGGGGGGGGCACCGGGGAGGGGGGCACCGGGGACGTGGGGGGGGGGCCCGTTCCCGGCGGGATGGGGGTGAAGCAGGCGGGGCCGGGGGGGGATGGAGGGGCCGGCGGGGGTCGGGGCGGGGGTCGGGGCGGGCCGGGGCGGGGGCGGGCGCCTCCCGCCGCCGCCCCCGCACACAAAGGCCGCTCTCACCGTGCGCTCCCGGCTCCGCCGCGCCCCGCACCCGCCGCCCGCCCGCGGCCACCAGCAGCAGCAGCACCGGCAGCGGCGGCAGGAGGCGGCGGGGCCGCATGATCGCTCCGCGCCGTTACCCCGCCATGCCCGGCCCGCCCGGCCCGGCCCGCTCCGCTCCGCCCGCCGCCGCCGCGGGGACCGGGCTCCACCTGCCGGAGCCGCCGGGCACGGCGGCCCGCCCCGCCCCGGCCCCCGCCCCGCCCCCCGGGCCCGCCCCGCCCCGGGCCCCGCCCCGCCCCCGGGCCCGGCCCCGCCCCCCGGGCCCGCCCCGCCCCGGGCCCCGCCCCGCCCCCGGGCCCGGCCCCGCCCCCCGGGCCCGCCCCGCCCCGGCCCCCGCCCCGCCCCCCGGGCCCGCCCCGCCCCCCGGGCCCGCCCCGGCCCCGGCCCGAGCTCCGCCCCCGGCACCCCGGTACTGACCCTGGCACTGGCACTGACACCCCGGCCGCGGCCCCCCGTCCCAGCACCGACCCCCCCCCCCCCATACCCACTCCCGGTACAGCACTGGCATCCCGGGACTGACCCCCACTACCGGTATCGGCATCCCGGGACTGACCCCGGTACCAGCACCAGCGCCCAGCATCAGCACCGCCCCCGCCCAGCGCTGGCACCGGCCCCCACTGCCAGCACTGACACCCCCGGTACCGGCACCCCGGGGCTGCCCCCACGGTACCACCGCAGCGCCCCGGCCCTAACGCCCCCCAACCACTGGCACCCCAACACTGAACGCCCCAGCACCAACCACCCCGGTACCGACCCCCCAGCACTGACACCCCAACACTGCCACCACACCCATCTCCCTCCAGCCCTGGCACCCACCTGGTACCAACCCCGCCCCCAATCCTCGACCCCTATTTCCTGCCCTCCAGCAGCCCCCTGCACCCCTCCTGCCCCCCAGCACCCCCCCCCCCCCGCCTCCCAGCACCCACACATCAGGCCTTTGTGGAGGCACACAGGCCCCTGGGGTGCCCCAAAAGGCACACGGAGGTCCCCAAAAGGCACTCCCCCCAACTCCTTATTTACCCCCATGTGTGTCCTGTCCCCTCCCCAGGCCCCTCTCCATAGCACAGGTCCTGGGGGGGCACCCCCATGGCACCCCATGGGAACCACCACAGTGCCAGGCAGAGATTTATTGTCCAGGAGCTGGACCCCACAGACACCGAGGGGTGCTGGGGCATGGGGGCTGGGGGACATGCCATGGGGCAGTGGTGCAGGGTCACCCTGGGGTACCCCGCTAGCCCTGGGCACCCCCTGGCTCCTGGGCCTGGTTGGGCGCCAGCTCCTCTGTGTCCTCGGCAGGTGGCCGCGTCCTCTTGAAGAAACCCATCTGGAGGAGGGACATGGTGAGAGCCCGGCCCCGGGGGACCCCACGGCATCAGTCCCTGGGGACCCCAGAGCATCCCCCCTGGGAGACCCCATGGCATCACCCCCGTGGGACCGCATGGCATCACCCCAGGTGCTGCCCCCTACCCTGTGCCTCCCACCCCCAGGGCTGTGTCTCCCATTTCACAGGTCCCTCCAGTGCCATCAGGGTCCCACAACCACAGGGGGGTGTGGGGGTGTGGGGGATGTGTCACCAGTGTCCCCAGTGTCATCGTCCCCCTGTCCACTCACCTTCCACATGAGGAGGATGAGGAGGGTGAGGAGCAGGAGCCCAGCGAGGACCCCCAGCACCACCCACCACACCGGCACAGCCCCCTCGCCCCCAGGACTGGTGCGCACCACCTCGGTGACAGCCTGCAGAGGGATGGGTGGGTGACGCTGCCGCCACCAGAGCCTGTCCCCGTGTCCCCTGTGCCTGTGCAGGTCCTACCGTGGCCTCCCCGGCAGGCAGGACAAGGGGCCGGACGCGGTAGGGCATGGACGAGGTGTTGAACCAGGCTCGTGACTGGATGAGGAACTGCTTCAGGAGGTGCTCCCGCTGAGGACGGACATGGGGACAAGTAGGGACACGGGGGACATGGTGTCAGGGGTGCTGGCAGCCAATGGGGCACCCATGACCCCACACCCCGCATCCCCAGGGCTGCTCTCTGCAGGTCCCCAGGAACCACCGTGCAGGAGGGGACACGGCAGGGACACCCTGGGGACACCCTGGGGACACAGTGCCACCCTGTCCCCAACGGGGACAATACCTGCTGCAGGGTGTCCATCCAGAGCAGGGCGCGGACGCTCACCAGTACCCGCTGGTCCTTGGCCAGGCTGGGCACCTGGCAGGCAATGCTCACGCATGTGGCGTTGCTGCAGTCCTGCAGGACACGGCGGGCGTCACCCTGACCCCACCCCAGCACCCCGGGGGGCACCACCCCAGCCCCCCGCACCCATCATGGGCCGCAGGTCCCCAGGGAGCCCCCTCTCACCACGGACACGGGCTTCTCCAGCTCAGCACCCAGCAGCTCCTCCACCTCCCTGCGCTCCCGCTGGTGGGTGCCATTCTGGGGTGCTGCGCCTGTGGGTCGGGGGATCTCCAGCTGGAAGGCGATAAGGGGGGGAAGGGGCACCGCCGTAACACCCACCCAGCACCCAGCGGGTGGGTGCCGGTCCCCGGGCAGCGCCCTACCTGCTCGGCGTTGAGGCCGGGCGGGTTGGTGCAGCTCATGCCCCCCTCGGTGCCCAGCTCCAGCAGGTAGAGCAGGAAGCGGCCGCCCAGCTGGCTGGGGACAGCGAGGCGCAGCGTGACCCCGCTGACGGTGCTGGGACCCTTGTTGTGGAGCTGCGGGAGGATGGTGAGGTGACACCAGGGAGGGGACATTGGGGACAGTCCCCCGGGCACCCATGGGTGCAGCATCCTACCTGGTAGACGTGCTCCACCTTGATGCCGTGGTCCTCGAGCCGCCGGCTGCCCTCCACCCTGTGCCAGCTCGTGGGCAGCACCGTGGTGGCGGGCAGGGAGTTGCTGGCAGGAGAGAGGGGGGTCAGTGTCCCCCCACGGTCCCCCCAGTCCCCCGTGCACCCCCAGACCCTCACCCACGCAGCTCCATTGCCGCCTGCGCCTCCACGGGCACCGTCACTGACACATTGGTAGGGCTGGGGCTGTTCTTGCTGTGGGGACATGGTGGGGTAAGTTTGGGGACACACTGAGGCCACCGAGTCCCGGGCGCCCGGGTCCACACGGTGGGCAGGGGACAGGGCCACAGGGGGTTGGCACTGTGTCACCTCCGCAGCTGGAGCTGGAAGGTGATGGCATCGCCCATGTCCTCCAGGCCGGACACGCTCAGCTCCATGTCCACGGTGATCTGGGGGGGTCAGCGGGAGGATGTGTGGGTGACCAACCACCGCTGGCCGTGCCCAGCCCCGACGCCAGGGTGATGGGCTCAGCGGGGGGACCCCACATCCCCTTACCTGGGCACCTGCTTTCATGGGGTTGCCCAGCTCGCAGAGCACCACGTGGCTCCCGTTCTCCTTCTTGGGGTTGCAGCTCAGCTTCTCCTGCCCCTGTGGGGGGGGACGACACACAGCCAGGGGTGAGAGAGCATGGACCCCCCCCCATGCACCAACAACCCCGGGGACGCACAGGGCCCAAGGGCAGGGTGCGAGCTCCCCCACCCCACGCACCCCCCCACCAGGAACCCACCAGGATGTTGCTACGGGCTGCCTGGTAGTGGGTGCCGGGGGGCAGCTGCACCCGCAGCTCGGCCTCGAAGGCCCCTTCGCCCTCATTGCTGGTGTTGGCGCGCAGGCGCAGCGCGGCCTCCGCCCCGATGAGCAGGCGCCTGCTGGGCCTTGGGGGGGGACAAAGGGACAGGGGTCAGCACCCCTGGGTGACACTGGGCACCCACCCTCACCCAGCCGGGCGCTCACGTGTCGGCGGCCAGGCGGAGGTCGGGGATGCAGAGGTTGTCCTCACCACAGTCCTCCAGTATGATGTGGGTCTGGGAGGGAGGGGGAGACGGGAGGGACAGGGGGACAGTGGGGGGGGTGCGGGATGGGCAGCCGTTGGGGACAACAGAAGGTACAGAGGGGACATCCTGGGGAGGTAATGGGGAGAGCAGGGAGGGTAGGGGCAGATCCCAGGGGCAGATCGGGGACATTGGGGGGCACTGGGGGGACATCCTGGGGAGGGAGTAGGGACAGTAGGGGGGCACTGGGGGGACATCCTGGGGAGGGACTGGGGACAGTAGGGGGGCACTGGGGGGACATCCTGGGGAGGGACTGGGGACATTGAGGGGCACTGGGGGGACATCCTGGGGAGGGATTAGGGACAGTAGGGGGGCACTGGGGGGACATCCTGGGGAGGGACTGGGGACAGTAGGGGGGCACTGGGGGGACATCCTGGGGAGGGAGTAGGGACAGTAGGGGGGTACTGGGGGGACATCCTGGGGAGGGATTAGGGACAGTAGGGGGGCACTGGGGGGACATCCTGGGGAGGGACTGGGGACATTGAGGGGCACTGGGGGGACATCCTGGGGAGGGAGTAGGGACAGTAGGGGGGCACTGGGGGGACATCCTGGGGAGGGATTAGGGACAGTAGGGGGGCACTGGGGGGACACCCTGGGGAGGGATTAGGGACAGTAGGGGGGTGCTGGGGGACATCCTGGGGAGTGATTGGGGATGGGAGTGGGGTACAGAGGGGACATCCAAGGGAGGGACTGGGGACAGTAGGGGGGTACAGGGGGTATGTCCTGGGGAGGGACTGGGGACAGTGGGGCGTTACTGAGCAGGCATGCTGGGGAGGGACGGGGTATGGGGGTGGGGTACAGAGGGGATATCCAAGGGAGGGACTGGGGACAGCAGGGCATACTGGGGGGATGCCCCAAGGAGGGAGCAGGGACAGCAGCAGGGATATCCCAGGGAGAGACTGGGGACAGCAGGGAGGTAGGGGACGTATCCTGGGGGCGTGCTGGGGGCAGCGGGGGGTGAGGGGACACAAATCCTGAGGAGTCATTTGGGACAGTGGGGGAAGCAGGGGGGACATCCCACAGGGACACTGGGGACAGCGGGGAGGGCAGGGGCTATGTCCCAGGGAGGGGCTGGGGACACTGGGGACAGGCTGGAGGCTGTGGGGCTGGAGCACAGCAGTGGCAGCGGGTGCCCCGGGCTGAGGCTACCCACACATGCCCCAGCCCAGCCATGGGGACGTGCCCACCCCGGGGCACTGCGGCGATGTCCCCAGCTCAGCCGCGTCCCCCCCTACCTGGGCCTGCACCAGGGTGTCCCCGTACAGCACCAGCCCCAGGGTCCCGGCGGGCAGTGCCAGGCTCAGGCTCAGGGCGACGGGGCTCAGCTTGTCCTTGAAGTCGGCCTCATCCTGGGGACACCCATGGGCAGAGCACCCCCATGGGCACCCAGCACCCACTCCACCCCAGGGCCCCTACCCTCACGGGCTGGGGACTCTACTGATCCCATCCCTGTCCCCCACCCTTCTGGAGCTGGGGGGTTCTCCCACCCCCACCCTGGTCCCCATCCTGGCTGGACATGCCACTGTCCCCATCCCTGTCCCCCACCCTCCTTGCCCTGGGCACACCACTGTCCCCACCCTTGCCAACTCATGCTGGCACCGTCCCCATACCCGCAGGTAGGCGGTGAGGTTGTGGCACAGGGGGGGTGTCCCCGGGGAAAGCACCAGCGCCTCAAGCCAGGACGACTGGTGGCCCTGCAGCAGCAGGACCCTCCGGGACAGCTTGGGCTTCAGCCTGTCCAGCTGCAGCTCGGCGTCAAGGCCTGGCAGGGCACAGCAGGCAGCGGGGCATGGCACCAGTACCACCCCTGGTGACACCCCGGCAGTGCCCCTTGTCCCCTCCCCGGGTGATGCCGGCACTCACGGATGCTCTGGGGGATGCTCTGACCCGTCACGCTGACGCACAGCACCACGGGGAAGCTGCAAGGGGGATAGCACCCATGGGTGCTCAGGGACCTGCCGCCATCCCCAGAGCGATGTCCCCATGCTGCCAGTGTCCCCATGGCAGTGGTGTGCCCGCCACATGGCTCACCAGCTGACACGGGCGCCAGAGTCAGGCAGGACACACGCCAGGATCTCAGGGTTCAGACCATCAGGGACGCTCAGCTGGGTCTGGGCCACCACCACAGGCTGTCCCCTGGGACACGGGGACAGAGCTGAGTGCCCGGGGACGCGGGCAGGGACCCCCAGGCCGTGCTGCCACCAGAGCCTGCAGGACGGGCACTCACCAGTACACAGCCACCTTGGCCGCCCCGTAAGCCCCCACCAGCAGATCTGCGGGGGGAACAAGCAGGGGGTTGGTGATGGGATGGGTGGCATCGGGTGGCACAGCGGTGGCCACATGGCGGGGCCGTACCCAGGTAGCCATTGCCATCCAGGTCGGTGGCACCACGCAGGGCGAAGCCGAAGGCGGCTGGGCCAGGGAAGGGGCTGTCGAGGCGCTGCGTGGGCACCGGCATCAATCCCTCGCTCTGCCCACGGAAGATGAAGACCTGCCCGCTGCCACCATCTCCCGCCAACGGGGCACCCACGGCCACGTCTGGGGACACAGGGCACATGAGCACCCACCGGGTGCCCCAGCCCGTCACCACGACCCACCCGGCTGCTCCTGCCTGTTTCCCCAATGGTTAGAGCAGGCACTGGAGGGGTGGCACGTCCCCTGGCACAGCCCCCCCTCCCCACCACCCCCGTGCCAGGCCGATGTTACCGCCGTAGCCGTCCTTGTCCAGGTCCCCGAGGCTGGCGATGGCGGCGGCGAAGCGGCCGTAAGGGTGGGTGCCTGTCAGGGTCTGCGGGGTCTGGGCGAGGCGTCTATGCCCCCCGCTCAGATAGACATAGAGGCGGCCCACCTCGCTGCGCTGGCCGTCGGGGCGCCGGGCCATGTACAGGGGGGCACCCACCAGCACATCGTCCTTCCTGCACCCAGCGTGGGGGTCAGGGTCAGGGTCCCCAGGTTTGGGGACTGGTCGCACCCAGGGGTGTGCCAGGCAGGGGGCAGCACCCTAGGGTGCCCCCACGGGGGATGGGGGGGGGCAGTCCTTGCTCTCACCCATCCCCGTTGACGTCAGCCACAGCCACCGTGTGCCCGAAGTATGATGCCACCTGGAAAATGGAAGGGTGGGGGGTGGCACGGGGGGGACACAGGGTGGGTGTTGTGCTGGGGGCACCATGGGGTGCGCTGGGTGACAGGGGTGGTGGGGTGAGGGGGGGCAGTTGGGTGCTGGGGGCGATAGGGGGTGCTGGGGTGCTGTAGAGCACTGGGGGGGCAGCTGGATGCTGTGGGGTGATGGGGCACTGAGCAGGGTGTCAGTGGGCACCAGGGAGCCATGGGGTGCTGGAAGGGGACAGTGGGATAAGGGGGGCAGTGGGGGCAGTGGAACAGGCACTGGGGGTGATGGGGCAGTGGGCAGGGTGCTGGGGGTGCTGGGGGGCGCTGGCACGTGGGGGCGGGGGCATACCTGCTCGCTGGTGATGCCCTGCAGCTGGCGCAGGGTCACCCCCACACTGAAGATCTCCACCTGCCCAGAGCAGCATCAGGCCCTGTCCCTGTACCCATCCCGGGGTCCCACCCCGGGGTGCCCGGCCATGGCAGTGTCCCCACCACCAGGCATCCCCACACAGCCGGGCAGCGGGCGCTCGGCACCACTCACCTCACCCCTCGTGTTGCTCTTGTCGGGGACCCCCACGACGAACTCTGCGGGGGATGAGAACCCTGAGTGCCCCCACCATGGCACTTGGGTGGGCATTGGGGTACCCTCCTGGCACAGGGGTGGGCACGGGGGCACAGAGGTACCCCCAGCACTGGGGTGGGCACAGGGGCACAGAGGTACCCCTGGCACTGGGGTGGGCACAGAGATACCCCCCAGCACTGGGGTGGGCACGGGGGCACAGAGGCAGGCAGGACTCCTGAGCTGGCACAACCCATGTCCCAGAGCCCTTGGGAGGGCACCCTGAAGCCCAGGGGGTGCCCAGGGTCTGGCTCCTCCCCCCCCCCACATGTGGCCCAGTCCCCTGCACCTGCCTGGCCGTACCTTTGGTTTTGGGATCGTCATCGAACTCGCCCACGGCCACCGAGTACCCTGCAGGGAGATGGGCACTGGTGACCCCTGTCATCCCCCACGTGAGCTGGCTATGGGGCCAGGCTGTCCAACGCCCACCGCTCACCCCGGTACCCGTCCCCATAGTCCATGTACGCCGGCTGCTCCGTGGGGCGCCCCGGGCGCTCCGGCCACAGCAGGGACTTGCCGTGGAAGCGGCTGAGGATGGTGTCCACCTCCACCAAGTACAGGAGACCTGGGGAACACCGGGGTGGGAACCAGCGCTCACAGGGCACCCGCTGGCACCTGCCCTGGGCTGCCAGTACTGCTGCAGGTGGCACCTACACGTTGTCCCATCCGGGGTACCCTCCTCCTGCCGTGCCCACCCGAAGGTGGGTACCCCGGCACTGGCCAGCCCAGGTGGCAGTGCCCGGCAGGCAGAACTCACCCATGAAGTAGTACCCGCCAGGGGCACCCAGCACCAGCATGCCGTCCTGCAGGATGAGCTGGTGTCAGCATCCACCCTGGGGCACCCTCACCCTGGCATCCTCATCCTGACATCCCTCACCCCAGCATCCCCTACCCCAGCACCCCCTCTGTGGCATCCCCCACCCCGGCACCCCCACCCCAGCACCCCCTCTGTGGCATCCCCCACCCCGGCACCCCTTCTGTGGCATCCCCCACCCCGGCACCCCTACCCCAGCACCCCCTCTGTGGCATCCCCCACCCCGGCACCCCTTCTGTGGCATCCCCCACCCCGGCACCCCTACCCCAGCACCCCCTCTGTGGCATCCCCCACCCCGGCACCCCTACCCCAGCACCCCCTCTGTGGCATCCCCCACCCCGGCATCCCCCACCCCGGCACCCCCACCCTGGCACCCCTTCTGTGGCATCCCCCACCCCAGCACCCCCTCTGTGGCATCCCCCACCCCGGCACCCCCACCCCAGCACCCCCTCTGTGGCATCCCCCACCCCAGCACCCCCACCCTGGCACCCCCCACCTCAGCACCTCCTCCACGGCATCCCCTACCCCAGCACCCTCACCCGAGCATCCCCATTCCACATCCCCATTCCAGCATCCCCTGCCCTGGCATCCCCAACACCCACATCCAGCCACACCCTCTGCATCCCTGTGGGGACCCCGGGCACGCTGCCCCCCCCCAGCACCCATCTCACCGGGGTGACAGCCGCGCTGAAGCCAATCTCGCAGTAGCGCTTGTCATAGGCTGCAGGTACAGGGCAGGGTCAGACCCACCCAGGGTGGGGGGCAGCCACTGCCCCCACCCACCCACCCACCCTCACCGTAGTAGCTCTCGCGGTAGGTGCTGGCCATGAGCCGGTCGCGGCAGGGCGAGTACCAGGCGATGCGCTGCAGCCCGGGGGCACCCACGAAGCAGGCGCCCGTCGGGGTGCGGAAAGCCTCCTGCTCCCTGTACATCGCGTTCCAGTGCTGCAACGGGGCACAGGCCTGGGGACAGGGACAGGGTGGGTGCCCACCCCACTCCCACCCCCACCCCCACCCTCACCCAACAGTGCCCACCCGTCTGCCAGGTGCACCCACCACCAGTTTGCCGTTCCAGCTGGTGACGGACGCCCCCAGCCACTGGTGCGACTTGTAGGTGTGGAGCTCCAAGGTGCTTTGGATCTCGGTCTCATCTCCTGGGGGAGCAGGAGAGGGGGAGCGTGCTGGGCCAGCAGCCCCCCCACGCCCACCCATCACCCCGTGGCACCCACGCACCCGTAGTGTCGATGTCGAGGGGGCGGCAGGGGGTCTTGCCGGGGGGCCAGGAGCAGAGGAAGACGGCGCCGGGCTGAGCCACGTCGGGCTGGGAGGTGTTGGCGCGGGGTGCCCCCACCACCACGCTGGGCCTGGGGTGGGCAGAGCGGGTGTCAGGGTGGGGGGGACAGGTGCCGTGCCCAGCCCCAGCACCCCAGTGACTCCCTACCTGCCCTCGGCCATGTGGAAATCCAGGGCAAAGCCAAAGTAGCTGCCAGGGGGTCCCTCGTACACGGTGGGGGGGTCCTGGAGGAGCCCCAGGGTGGGGGCTGAGTGCGGCCCCCCGAGGAGCAGCAAGGCCTGGAGCAAGGCAGCAGTGCCGGCAGCGGCCCCCATTGCCTCCCCGAAATGCGGCCGGCAGCCCCAGCACAGCCCGTCCCAGCACATCCCCTGCTTATCTCTGGGATGCAGCTGGGGACAGGGGGCACAGGAAGAGCTCCCACACACACACAATGGCTCCTGCCAGGGACCCAAAGGGGTCTGGGGGTGCAGGGGGGGTCACGCTGCTTTTGGTGGGGGGAACGGAGGTGCCCAGCCTGGCTGGCAGAGCAGGGCAGGGGGCAGGAGGTGGCAGCATCCTCGGGGGACACAGTGAGGGGCTAGGGAGGACGTGGCCACGGTGGGAAGCGGCACAACAGCCTGCGCCCACCACCCGCCTTCCGCCAGAGGCAAACGCGGCCCTCCGCCCGCGCCGTGGGACGCCTATCTCGGGGCGCAGGCAGCTGCGGGGCCCGGCCAGCGGAAACACACTGGGGGGGGGACGGCCACAGGGTGCAGGGGGCCCATCCGTCATCCCCCAAGGTCCCCTCCACGGCCGGACAGAGCAGACGGGGTTGAGGATGCCTGGCTTCCCGCTCTGGCCTCACCAGCACTGGGCATCACCACCACACCAAACCCCAAAACCCTCCCCGTGGAGGGACGCCGGCCGGGGCAGCCCAGGCACCGAGCACCAGCACTTTGTAGGGAAGCGGCCCCGGCAAGGGGACGGGTGCCAGGGCGGGGGGACAGCCCGCAGCCGAGCGAGCAAGGGGACCCTCGGTCTCGGCAGAGCAAAAGGCACCTGGCACGCCTGGCAGGGGCTCCGGCAGCTGCTGGGGCCCAGCCCTGCAGGGACGGCCGCGGGAGCTGCCCGGCTGGACCCACGCGTCCCTTCCGGCTTAACCCACTCGAGTAGTTCATTTAAACACACTCACTTAAGGCCACTCCAGCTGCCAGCAGCCCCTCTTGCCCACCCAGAGCCGGTGGTGGGGAGAGGCACTGGGCATCTCGCTGCAAGCCAGCCCCTGTGCAGAAATGGGGTTTTCAACCTTTTAATCTACTCTGAAGCTGTGGGTGGGAAGCGAGGCAGGGACCATGGGGGACCATGGGGTGCTGTGCTCCCCGGGGTGGTCCCCACAGTGCCCACATGCCACCTCGACCCCCGAGGAGGGATGCAGCCCCCAGCACCAGCCCTTTGGAGCAGCTGGAAGGTGGCTCCACGCTCTTGGCTGCCATCAGAAACCAGTGGGATTTGCCCAAAGCTGGGGCTGAGCCCAGGCTGGCAGGCTCTGAAGATGGGGAAGGGTTTAGCTAAGCCTAGCTCAGCTCCACGCCCCTGCAGAGGAACATGCTGAGCACAGGGGTCTGCACTACAGTAGCTGCTCCACTTGCAGAGGTCTCTTCCCAGGCTGGCAGCAGCGAGCACCCAAACGCAGGTGAAACCCGCACCAGAATGCTTTAAGGCAACTATATTCCTCTCCCCCATCAAATTACTTCCTTTCCTATTTCTCACAACACTTCCACGTTGTCATTCATCCAGCCAACCAGTTCCAGGGTACGCGACAGAGGACAGCCCGGGCGAAGGCAGGGGGCACCCTGTACCCCAAGCCCAGCAACATTCAGGGCTTCAAATTTTTTTTTCCCCTTTAACCAAATCAGGACCTTTAGTTAAGAAAGCAGAGGCTGGTGCTTCTCACCACGAGCAGTCGCCTCCTGGGCCACAGGAACGGCACAGGGGAGAGCACAGAGCAGAAAGAGGGGGTGGCAGAGATGCTCGGCCCCGGGGCACGCTGCCACTCCAGCCACCAAAGTACCCGCAACCGCCGTTTCTTGCCCCGTTTCACCTTTAGTAACAGTTTGACCAGGGAGGTTGATCGGGCCAGGAGAGAACTTGTGGAACCCGCTCCGTGCCTAGAGGGCTCCTACTCAAAATAACATCCAAAATAATAAATGAAGAGTACATTTTGTCTGTATCCAGCTCAATAGCTCCCAAGCAAAGTATTCCAATTAAAAGTAGTTTAACTTGATGAGCCAAGCATCTAATACTGTTATTTTAGGAAAAAAAACAGGCCTGGGCTACACCGCGATCAGATGCAGCAGCTCCAAGTCATCGCACGCAACCACACTTTTTTTTTTTTTCCACAAATCATTGGTTTATTAGAAAGGTTTTTTCCCCTCATTTTACAGCATATATATATATTTATATATATATCTTATGTGACAAAGTTAAATACAGTCTGTTTATGCTTGTTAAGTAATGATGGGTTAATTATTTTTAGCACTATTCTGGAAGTCAAAAAAAACCCCTGACTGCAGTGTGAAGGGTGCCAGAACACGCATATTGAATCTAGAAGCTAATGAAGCTCAGCATTGAGACATTAATACTGTATTCTGTTAATTATTTACAGAGAAATTGAGTCCCTTTTTTTGACCGTCGTGTTGCAGTCCGGCCTGCCCAAACACAAAGTTTCTCATTTAAAGAGTGAGGAAGCTCAAGCTTTCAATCCTTCCGATCTCTGCCCCCCACCCCGGGTCTCGGTGCTGCACTTCGGGAGAGGACGGGGATGCCACGCAGCTGCCGCGGGCTCCGCAGCCCCTCGCTGCCCGCTCGGAGATCAGGCCCTCGAACCGCTCTAACACGAGGAGGACCTGAACCTGAACCACCCAGCTCAGCGGGGAGAGCAGCGCCTCGCCCTGGTGCGATGGGAAGAGCTCGCGGATGGAGGAGCCTCCCACGGTTAGAGCTACCCCCAGCCAGTGGACGATGCTGGAAAGAACAGAGAAATCCCTTACGGGACACCACGGGCAGGCACAGCCCCAGCGGATTAGCCCTGAAGCACCTCTCCCTGTGTGTACGATGGCAAGCGGTTACGGGTAAACGGCTCCTCCTTCACCAGAAGGCTCTACGGAAGGGCACAGCTGGGCTGGCACCTGCAAGTCACTCGTCCAAACCCAGGGGCAGGGAAAAAAGAAAATTTTAAAAAAGGGGGTACTTCATACTCTGCCTCCAGTGTCGATTCCTATAAGCAGCTGCTCAGCGAAGGCGAGGAGCGCCGGCAGGCCCGGGCTGCTTCGCTCCACGGAGCCGGCAGCCGCCACGCCGCTCATTAGCTGTTAGAGTCACCGGTGTCGCCCACGCGCCTCACCTAGTCCAAGTCTTGCCTTTTTTTTTTCTTCTGCAAAATGCTAAATGAAATTTTTTTACATTTTATAGTACATAAAAACTTCAAAAAATACATGAGCTTGATAAAATATACATGCTTAGTCATTTTGCATCTAGCTGAAACTATAAAGTTGAACCTTTACAAGTGTCTTATTTCACCTACAGCAAACATATTTACACAAAAGCCACCAGAACAAGTACCACTAGAAGAACTGGCTGTAAAAAATATTATTGCAGTATACTACAAATGTAACCTTTTTATATGAGCTACAAAAAGCAGCATCTTTGTTTACAGAGTTCAGTGCAATTCTTTACATAAAAAAAAAAATCCTATAAATTAATAAGGAAACCATCAGTATTACAGAGGAAAGAATACACTTTACATACCCCGGCCACTCTCCCCAGTCCTCTGTATTGCTTCAATTCCTAACGGGGTTTTTCCTCCCTCTCTCATCCGAGCGTCCCTTCCCCAACACCGCAAGAGATGGAAGTCAGAGTGATTTTTGGTTTTTGCCCACCCCCCTCCCAGGAGAAGAGTGGTCAAAGCCCAGGCTGAACTTGCCAACCCAACAGAGAACCTCCCTCCAGCGCAGGATAGCTGGACAGCGTCAAGGCGCAGCCCTCGCGCAGGAGAACGCTAACGCGGGATGGAGATGGGTTGGAGCTCCGGGCGCACATGCGGCTCCTCTCTTCGGCTTTAAAATAAGATCTTACTTCCACCTTTGCTGCTCACACCGAGAGAAAAAAAAAACCCAAGTATGCGGCGGTAGGGTGCCAAGAAATCTCCTGTAATGCCTGAAAACTGGTACTGGCCCAGCCGAAGCAAGAGTGCGACTGCCCTTCCAGCGGTCTCCGCGCCAGGATCCCCAGCTGTCAGTTACTGAATGTTTTATCACTGATTACAAGCCAGATTCAATCATGCTGACTATTTTAATTAGATGACCTCATTAAAAGGATTTTTAGAGACCTATTAGTGTGTATGAAATCTCATTTATCACATACAAGGCAGCAGAAGGAAGATGACCAAGTGTAAGAATCCAGGGGAAAAGAAGCCTTTCCGAGGGTCCCACCGGTCTACACGAAATGATTCTCGTAGGTACAGTGCTGCTACGTGCATGGAGGTGTCGGGGACGCGAGACAGTCCCTGGGAGCGGATATACACAACGCTTACAACCTGACCCCACCGCCTGCTCCTACCCAGCCCTCGAGCCTTTGGCTTCTTTGGCTGCTAAAGAGTAAAAGGAAATTCCCAGGTCTCACCTGCCAGCTGGATCAACTTCAACCCCTTCCCAAAACACAAAATATTCTCCTTCCTCCAAGGTTACTTCATTTTGTCCTTCATGTGCCATGACTGGGTGGATGCTGCAAGTCCTGTCCTGAGAAAATGGGGTGCAGCAAAGGGTGAAGATGTAACGCCGTAGCAGCTGCTGCAGCAGCGGGTCTCGGGGCAAGAAGGGTTGGATAAAGAGCGTGAGGAACCGGATGAAAAGTAAAGGGGCCCGGATGGATAGCTGACGCCGGAATGATGTGGATGGGGTGGCTGGCTAGAAACGTAGCAGGGTGCCCTGGAATAATGGAGTGGGTCAAGTGGGATAACGAAATAGGTGTTAAGTGGGGCTGGGGTATATGATGAACCTGAGCGAGAGGCTGGGGATGGGGGTGAGGGTGAATCCCGATGGCGGCGGCGGCCGCGGCGGCGTGGTGCTGCAGGATGGCGTGCTGCACGGTGGTGATGGAGGTTGCGGATGCCGCCGCCGGCTGCTGAATGTGGATGGGCTGCAGGGCAGGCGCTGCCGGCGCCAGGGCCGCCGAGGCAGGGAAAGCCTTGACCTGCTTTGCCAGAAGTTGCTGCTGAATGTGCTGCTGAGCAGCTTGCTGCAGCTTGCTGTACTTCTCCATTTCTTCAGGTGTAAAAGTGATCGGCTGGCTCTCAAGCGGCGCTAGAGAAGAATCTTCTCCTCCTTCCTGATCCCCTTCGATGCTCGGCTCCCCACTCTGAGGCACGTAGCCAGGAAAGTGCTCGACATCTGGAACTAAGGGCATCATACTGGTTTCCACTGGGACCGGCTGGTTGCCCCCGTCCATAGGTTCTAGCCCATCGCCATCGCTCGGATCTGAGAGGAAGTTATGTGGCATGACCAGATCTCCAGAACCAAAGCACTCAGGGAGCGCCGGTGCTTCGAGGGGAATGGAGGGCATTTCCACAGCAGGTTCATCACGTTTCTGCTCATCCAGAGGTTTGTCCTGAATTACCATCACCACGTCTTCCAGGAGAGACTGGCCGGCCAACTGAGCCTCCTCAATGCCTTGGGAAACATCCTCAGAATCTGACAGGTCCTGCTCCTCGCCCCTCTCCAAGCCAGACTCTTCATATCTCTTGGTGTTTGGTTTTCGACCGGTTGGCAGTTTCCCAATTAAGGGGAGAACCGGTTTGTTGCCTAAGGAAGGAGGAAGTTTTGGGCCAAAGTAGCCCTGGGGAGGATCTTTGAGCTTTATGCCCACCTTGTTTGCCCCTGCCAGCATCTCGTCAGTGACACACGGCTTCTTCTCAACCTTCCTGGACTGAATCTTTTCCAGGAGAAGTTTTGCAGTAACCGAGTTTCTCTCCTCTGGACTGCAGTCGCCTTCCGAGGCCCTCCCTGTGCCAGAGCTGCTGCTGTTCTGGGAGAGAGAGCCAGATCCTTTCACATCCTCTCCTTTGCCATCCTCTTTCTTCAGTGACGGTCCTTCACTTCGGCCTGTCCGGAAATAGTGAGGAGACTGCGAGCGATAGATTTTGGACCTGATGAAGTCTCTTCTCCCAGACCTCCTCTCTTCAGGGCTCTCATGGCCTCGGGAGCCCTTTCGTGAGAGAGACCTCTGCGAGTGGCTTCTCGTACTGCGGCTGCGATCCCTGCTATAGCTGCGGCTCCGCTTCCAGCTGCGACCCGTTACACTTCGGCTTCTCCTCTTGCTTCGACTGCGGCTGCAGCTGCTGCTGCGTGTTCTGCCCCGGCTCCTTGTTCTTGACCTACCTCGAGGGTGAGTTCGGCTCCTGCTTCGACTCCTCGACCTGCTCCTACTCGAGCTGTAGTCATCCTCAGAAGAGGAGTACTTGCGCCGCTTTGATCTGTGATTTGAGCTGTTGTAGTCAGAGTCATCTTCCGAGTCGTGGGACCGCTTTGAATGGCACCGTGACCGGTCGCTGTAATCACTGTAGCTATCATCCGAGTAACTTCTCCGACGGCTGTACCGGCTCTGGTCCGAGGAGGCGTCAGAGCTGGTCGAATAGGACCTGCGAGAGGAGTGCCTCCGCCCCGACCTGGAGCGGCTCCCGGAGTGGTCGCTGCCGGAGTCATAGTCGTCGCTGTACTGCGACGAGGATTTCTGCCGGCAGTGCTTCCTGTGAGAGCCCTCGTCGCTGTCGTAGTCCCCGCTGCTCTGCCGGCTCCTGCGGCTGGTCCTGCCCAGGGAAGGAGCCGAACACCGTCTCCTCGAAGCAGATAACTGCTGCAGGTCAGCCTTGTGTTTTTTGCTGCCATGCTCTTGGCAGGAGTTACCACCATCCTCTTTTTTACCGCTGCTTCCCTCCTCCGCAGACAGAGACTTCCTCTGGGACTCCTGAGAGAATCGTTTTTTCTTCTGAAAATGGCTACAGTCTTCAGACAGTTCGGTTTTTAGCGCTCGTTCCGATTCAGTAGAAAGAGAGGATTTGCCTTTTTTGTGTCTGTGTCTTTTCCGTTTCTTGGGTTTCTCTTCCCCCAGGTCAGTTTTTCGGCCCTTCTCATCAGCTTCCTCCTTATGTTTACGTTTGTGTTTGCTGGACTTTTTATGCTTCTTTTTCTTTTTGTGTTTATGGGATCTCCCAGATTTATTCTTACCAGTTATGCTTTTACTAGTGTCCTCTCCCTCTCCCTTACTAATGCTTGTCAGACTGGGCTCCTGCTTGTTCTGGGAGCCGCAGGTGGACAGAGATTTGTTTTCCATTTTCAGAGCAGAACTGTTAGCTGCAATTTCTGCCTCCTTGGGCTTGCTTATCTCACCAGATTCTGTGCTCTGAACGTTTTCTTTACAAAGACCCCCAGGATCCTTAGATTTCTCTGTCCCTTTACCTTTAGCATCTTTGTTGCGAGAGAGCTTGAAATCAAAATACAGGGGGTTACAACTGTATGAAACAGATGGTTCTGCTTTGGTAAATATGAGAAGCTCTGAAGGCCACTGGAGAGTCGTGCTCTCATCTTTACTCAGAACGGGGAAAAAAGGTCCTGTCGGATGCTTTGGTCCGTCAGTGACATCTTTACAGCCTGGGACAGGCTGAGCGACTTCTTTACTAGTGTCTGGCTCGGGGAGGTTGCTCTCTGTAAGATGCTTGCTCTCCTGCACACTTGCATTTTCTGGGAGTTCTTTTAGTTCTGTTTTGCTCTGCTGAGCTGCACTTTCAGTAGTACTCTGCTCCTTCTGCTGCCCCATGCTCTCAGCCGCCTTCTCGGTGTGCTTGCCAGGTTTGGGTTTTGGAGAGCTACCCTTTTTAGCTTCATGCGTGGTTTTTTTGTTCACATTGTCAGCTTCCATTTGTTCGGTAGACTTCATGAAAAGTAGGAATTGAAAATTAGGCTTTACTTTACAATGGGCTGGGGGAATATAGTGGTAGTATTCTGGCTCAACTGCCATTGGTCCATCTTCTCGCCTCATCTTTTTTAGTTTAGATAACGTAGTGGCTAGAGACCCACTATCTTTGTCATGTTGGTCATCTTCCTCCACCTTGCCGTCAGAATTATTTGTGCTTTCACCCTCGCCAGATTTCTGCAGGCTCCCTCCATCTGAGGACCCTCTCTCATCCGCTTTTGCTCCATCTGCAGAGCTTGATTCTTCCACGTGGTCCTTGAAAACAGAAGCTATGGTCTCAAGCTTTACCGGAGTCTTCTTCGCAAATGAAAACGACACGCCTATCTTCTGCAGTGGAGTTCCCAAAGTACTCTTAATGCCAAAGCTGATTGCTTGGGCCGCCTGGATGGGCATTTGGCTTGGCATAACCGTGCCACCGACTTGTCCAGTGTTTAGGAAGCCTCTGTCCATAGTCATCTCTGTAGCTTGGCCAGAAGTTGTCTGGATGAAAGAACTGCTGTTGGCTGCAGAATCGTCGTCGTCTCCACCTTCCTCATCCACAGCCACCGTGGTGGTTCTGAACATGGGTCCGCTTCCAGGAGCGCTGTATGAACAAGTTAAAATAGAAAAAACAGCTGACTGCCATTTCTATACCTCTGCAGTTGGGTTTCATACCTGACCTAAAACAATCTTTCACCCATTTCAAGTACTCTTGTATCCAGAAATGCGCATCAAAACAACACTATACAGCCAACTGAACTTTTTATAATATTAAATAACGGAAGAAAATTAGTATTGCTGGATAAAGCAATTTGGGGATGTTCTGGTCTACCATTTTAGTGAGTTCGCTCCTAACAAAACCACAAGATGAGGCGAAACTTCAGTGTGAAGCTTTGCCCTCAAAACTTGCGCAGGATTACGGGAGCAGGAACGGCAGTGCAGTAAAGGGCCGCAGTCCCAAGCAGGACTCCCGTGCACACGCTCCAAGGGCGCTCAGGGATCACCGGCACTCACCATTCAGGCTGTCTCCTCTGTTCAGCCAGTTCGTGTAGACGCCGGAGGGCCTTCTCCTGCTTCCTTTCATCTTTACGTGATCTTGAAGAAACATTGCGAGCAAATTCCCTTTGCTTGAGATCTTTCAACCTCTGAGGCAAAAGAAAGCAGAAACCGATTAGATAAAAGCTGTTTGTTGTTAAGTGTCCGAAAGCATCTCTGCTGTAGCACTGGAAAGTATGCTGTAAAGCCCCTCCCCAGTAACATTTATTGAGCTAGGATGGAGCAACAGCATCTTAGCTCAACAAACCAAATGGAGCACATTGCCATCCTCCCAGTAGCTAAACGAAAAGACAACTGTTGATCACTTTTGGCTGTGACTTCAAGTCTGTGTGTACGCATTTCCAATCAACATTACTGGTTTTCTTTAGCATGTACAATAAAGCTGATTTCAAAGCAACGAGCAAGTTCTGGAAGGAAAAGGCGGGGGACGGGGACGACCGTCTGCTGCTCTTGCAGGGTGCAAAAGTACTTGACAAACAGTGCATGACAGAAGTCTTAATAGCATGGGCCAAGGAACAGACAGGGATTAGCTGGTGCAAGAGAGTTACCCAGGTATTACATCTTACAAAAGCAATGTACAAATTACATTGGAGAAGGTGCCAAAAATCCCTTGCAGATGATTCCGGTAAGCAAATAAATAATACAACATACACCACAACCAGTTACTTGCTTTCCTGACAGTAGTTCTGAGTGGTCTCTCAAGAAACAAAATGCTCTAAAATGCAGTGGGGTCTTTTAGGGTTTAAGATTTGAGAAGGCAGAAACGCTAAGTTCCCCAGAAATCTTATCACGTGAGGAAGCAAACCCAAACCCAAGGAATTTCAAACATCATAATGTCACTGAGGAAACCTAGGTGTCCAATTCTAATAGAAAGCAAACATCCGAGACTTCAGAACATTTTTGAAAGTCCTTGTCTCAAAGCACTAGGAAAAGAGGCTGCTGTTTTTCCTTGCAATACATGTGAAAATTCACAAGACGTTTTTCAGGGTGCTATACAGAAGTTTAAGTAACAGAAAGCAGCAAAGACAGACCTCTACCATCCTAAAGGATTAATTTTTCTTTTCTGGTGCACAATTTGAAACCCTTTCAAAAGGCCCAATTCCAGAAAGTATCATGTACCCAGCTTTTGAAAAAGTTTCCTGTTTTTCAGGCATTTCAGAAGGGCCTGAAAGACTAATGGTACTCAAAACAGATGTCACTTTAGAGAGATCCTCATTCAAGATGTACAAATCATCGGTGAATTCTCAATATACCTTCTGGCTGGCTGACTCTGCCTCTGTAATGGAGCAGAGTCAGGCTGGTACACACAGAAACAGTGGATCTGAAAACTAACCCGAAGTTCAAATTAAGAGGAATTAAGTTGGCCCAATGTAAAGAGAACATTGCTTTGTGAAAAAGAGGAGGATTTGACAAGACAGAGGATTCTCTTACCTAATCGTATTTACTAAATGTGGTTGAGCGTTACCAAAATCAGTGGGGAGGACACACAAAAAAATACAGCTATAGACACTAGTAGAAGGAAACTCACTCTTGTGATCTGGATTCCAAAATTAGAAGGGTTTGCTTTCAATACATCAGCTGAAAACGTCACATCACAAAGAAAAAAAAGAAAGTAAAAATATAACAAGAGTGGAAGAGAGAAAAAATAAAAAGCAAGCATTACTACAGAGGCTCTCGGTGCATCTGCGAGCTATTCTAGGGAGAAGGAGCTGAGCCAGCGAAGCTACGGGACCGAGCTTAGGGAGGCTGGAGCAGCAGGGGGAACGCACAAACACATACACGCACAGACACAGCAATGATCCCACCTGGAATAACAGAGCTACTTTCACCAGGACAAGTAAAGGGCTCAAGGGTTTTGTGGTGTATGTTAAATGTTGAATAGTAAAATTTTTTTCCAAGACGGAGGAAAAAAAGAAAAAATGGATTAAGCAATGCTATCAGCTTTTTCATGCTGATTTAAAAAGTGTATCTAAAATGCTCCAGGAAGTTAAAGTCACCAACAGCTGGTAAAACTATTTAACTGGGGTTCGATGCCAAGTCTCTAGATCACTCATCCATTCGGAAAAAGATATGAGCCATGTATTTGCAAGAGAAATGAAATGTGACCTTTTACTTTGAAGAGGAAGGTGCAATGGTGCACTCAGAAACCCACCTCCACCCCTCAGACATGGCCTGAAACATCTCCCCGTGAAAAAAAAAAACAGGCTCGAAGTCAGTTGATAATGATGCGGCTGCCCACAATGCAATCCTGCCTTCACTACAACAGACAATTTTAGTGAAAACAGAATTAAATGCTCGTTTCCTCAAACGCTGACCTTTGCATGTCTCTGCTCCCCCAAACTTCACACTCTCAACACTTACAAACTAGAAGTGACGAAGGCAATGAACTATCCCAATGCACCGCAACTCCAGAACATGCAACACTCGGCAACACCTAGCTACGCTGACATCCGTGCCTTTTAAGATGATAAACCATTAACTAGAGTTTCAGGACTACCAAGAATTTATTACTCCCCAAATTGGGGGACAGTTGGTCTGTTTTTACAAAGCTGACTTTACAAAGGACTAAGAGATCTCAAGGCTGCGTTTCTTTCCGTCACACAGAGGCCAGAAGGAAGAAGGGTCTTGCTGGGTAAGTACAGGATAGAAAAGCTCCACAACTGCACCACGCCATCTCTGTGGGAATGTAAATTACGGAACACGGCGTAGCTCAGCATCTTTGGCTGACCTAAGATAATGCACCTATCATCAGAAATGATTTCTCAACTTTGCAAGAAGCAAAGTTTCAAGAAACCTGGCCAGACTGCATTATCTCACACCAACGCAACCTGGGGCAGGGGAAGGAGGGACGACAGAAGACCAGACTGCGCATCTGTAACAACAAACCACCACGGGAGCAGACGCAGAAGGCTACATTTGCAGGCAGCTGATTAGCGCTGAATTGTTAAACTAGCCAGAACTTTTCAAAATACCCTGTCAGAGTAACAGTTACTTGGCTCATTGTTTGAAGTGCATAATTGAATCCAGTCATTTATCCACACAGAGAACAGTGAATAACCAGTTAACTACAGCTGTGCCTACCTTCCTCCCCCGAACCTAACTGGGGTGAAGCAGTTAAAAGCCTGAAGTACAATTTTACAGCAGTAAAAGGAGTATATCGAAGCAATGAAATGCTTTTCAGCATACTCCCAAGTCTCAGCCTTCCTAGAAAGCTATCTGAACTAAACTGATATTTAAGCTAGGCTTACACTAAAGAAATCTCCACCTAACCCTTAGGCAAGCGTTGATTATTCTAATCCCCCAAAATCTCTAAATTACTTTTCAGACTGCACCAGATGTGTGGGTGTTCACAGCGGCCGGACGGCCACGGGAGGCGAGTGGCACAGCTGCCCCTTGCCCCCCAACACAGCAAGGAAATTGAAACAAGAATCTATCGTAACCACCCAGTCATTCTCAGGGAGCCGCTCCCTGAGGAACCAACTAAAGAAACTAAGGAAAAGTTCTTTTTCCAACTAGGGAAAAGGAGCCCTGGGAACCCATCTTCTTGGGGTGAAACCAGCCTTTTCAAGTCTTCCCTCAGTGCTCAGCAAGACTAATTTTTTTCAACAGGATCAGAGCCACCAACCTGTATTAAATCAAGTAGCTTCATGCTACTATAGGATTTAAAAATTGGGAAGCATTTTTTCTTCATGGGCAGTGTGTTTTCTGAGGAAGCAGAAGGTTTATCAAAGCAGCAACACATTTACAAACTGTAGGGTGATAGTGACCATGAAGCCAAGAAATACTATTCCGCTGATTTATTACTTCAGCTATAAAAAGGGCCACATCAGTAAGCCCAGCGGACCAGCAAATAAGGACACAAATCACTAGTACTTAAATAAAGTTCATGCAAATTTGTGCACACCAGAAGCAGTACTTCACTACCTCAAGCCTTCCTTCAGCTCGGTATTGTGTTTTATTATTAGCTGCCGCCCACCTCGGCTTTGTAACAAAGAATAGTATTTTAAGCCTTCAGCCTTGTTTCTAACAAAATTACTAAGTCGTCTCTAAATTTCAATGGAAGTGCAAATCGAGCTCTTGTGGAACAGGTTTTCTATAAAATCTGCAGCTGCCTCAGTACTCCAGCACAAAGAGGCTACAGTGATGTGTTATCTCCTGATCACTGCATAGCTCAGGAGGGGCCAAATTGGCATACATTGCCACTACCTTACAATTTTCTTCAAATAGGCTTAAATAAGCAGCACTCTGGCATCATTTAAAACCTCTAGAGATAGCCCATCACAGGCACAGGAAGGTGGTTAAATAGAAGGGGAATGATCGAGATTAAGAAACTGTCGTAACAGGAGAAAATTTAGCGCATGCTGTGGCAATCGTGAATGAGATTTTGCTGGGGAGACGGTATCGAGGCAAGACCTCCCCGGTACCGACCGGCATGCTTTTCAGGTCCTCAACCTGAAAAAGTAACCAGTGGTAAATGGATTTTCTCAATGTAAGCTGAACTGAGGCCATTCAAGAGGCATTCTTTGCTTAAAATTGCAGAGCAGAAAGAGATCATGTTATTCTCAGACTAAAAGCAGCACTCTGCTACACTGCTCTACTAGACGTGAAGATCCGAGACTTTCATGACAAACTTTGTATTCAGGAGAGGCACAGACTGGATCCACATACAGTGAGATTTCTGCACTGGCTCGAGACAGGAGGCAGCTCATGTGACAGCACAATCCCATTAGAGCCTGCTCCTCCCCTGCTATTGTTCTCAAGTCTCTCTGCCAATTCCTATTAAATAAAATAATAATGTACTTTTCATTACACGCCAGCAGACTTCTGGCTTTCTGAACTTTTGACATATGCTCGATTCTTTGCCACAAAAGCTTCTGGGAGTGAACTGTACCATTAGCTAAATATGAGCTCAAAGGATGGCAACCTTTATAGTTTTATGTAAGTGAGAACACAAGCTCTGCTCATTTTTGGTAAACAACATTCTTTGCACGCTCATAAATGAAGTGAAAAGAGCAGAGGGGAAATGGCATGCAATTGCAGTGTTATTTCATCTTAATTTCTTCCCTGACGCCTCATTTTCAACTTAGGAAAACAGACCGTGCGTTAATGCAATGCTGATAACCCAAGGACACAAGTCTGCCTGCCCTGCAGCAGGCTAGCACCGCTTGTAACCAGCGTCCAGGCCTTGCATGCTGAAGACTTACTTTATTGAACACTCTCCACATATGAGTGCTCTTCTCCAAACACGTTTGCCATCAGCAAACAACCAGCTGGACAGCTAAAACTGGGTTAGGAAAAATACTGTGGGTTTTTTGAGGGTAAAGCATTTCTAGAGTAGAAAAGCCAAGTAACACCAAGCATCTTAAAGATTCTCTCCTCGGTATTCTACATTCAGGTTGTGCTTGAAAATACAAGTTTTTGGGAAGCACAAGTCCAGTTCTCCCCAAACCAAAAAGTTCAGGGTTTGGATTCAGAGCACTCATCAGCCACAGCAGTGACTGTGGGGTTTTTGTTGTGCTTCAAACAGATCCCTCCCCCATGGCATTAGAAGCAAAGATCCAGATAATTAGGGCATGAAGAGAACCGCAGATCTATAGCTTCAGACCTGAGTTCCACCCTCTCTCCCAAAGAACTTCTTTATGGAAATGCATTCCTTTTGTCCCTTCATAAAGAGAATCTATGCAGAATTCATCATCTACACCTCCAAAATGCCACACATTTAGAAATAAATAAAATGAAAGCTACATAAAGGACTGCATTTCAATACTGCCTAGTGTTCTCACAGTTAACCTGGCAAAAGTTCACACAGGAACATGTTTGTTTTTCACACTGAATTCAGAAGGTGAATGTTTTTGTTCTGTTGGGTCAGTGACTCAGTGAACAGCTCAACCCTTCGTCAGGCATGCCAGCAGGAAAGAGGTGACCTTATATGAGGTTCCATAAATTCTCAGGTGAAGTAAAAATGGCCCAGACCAACAGTAAAAGCTGACTGCAAACACTACATCACTTACACGTAAGGTAATTCCAACCGTGACAATTTTTGCAAGCTGCTCTAAGTGATGAACGATACAGATTAGGCTTATTTGATAGGAATATACAAACTGGGTACAACCGCAGATAAGGTGACCCACATTTATCTTCATCCAAATCTAACATGAAGTGTTCTGTCTTGATGTCAAAACCCAAAACTGAATTAAGAGCTCACTCTATGTAATGCCCTAAGGATACACTCCCACTAAGTCCAGAGTATTCTAGGACTGTGGGAGCTCTCAAGCATCTCGACACCATGTATCTGCAGGAAAGCAGCACAAAAATACACTGGGTCCACCTTCGCTAGCCAAGTTCCTCGCTAGCTGCGGGACAAGTTTTCTTTTCACATTTGCCTTCTTTGCATTTGTCTGTTAATTACTATTACTCTGTTGACAGTCAGAACTGTGCAACATCAGAGGCAGGGGTCCTTCATAAGCTACCAGTCCTTCTAATTACCCGGAAAAGAAAAAACTAAAAACAAACAAAAAAAACCAACCACAAAACAAAACAAAACAAACCCCCACAAAACCAAACATTAAAGATATCAGTAGCTTTCCAGGGTACAAGAAGTTCGGACATCTATGGTTACAGCCTTTTTCAGTAGCTCACTGAAGGATCTTTAAGGGAACTGAGTTTATTTTTCCTCTTGCAGTACCATCTGTATGAACTCAAATTGCGTTTAGTCCTCTGGCCTCCCCCTGAGAGGGACTGACCATTTGGTGAATAGACCGGGTTACTGTTCTTTAAAACATCTGTACTTCTCATTTCAAGTATCAACCTAATTTAAATAAAAAAAATAAAAAAAATCTAGAGAACAACATTGCACACCTCCAAAAGATGTTTAAAAAACAATGGCTTAAACAGGCCAATGGTTTGTGATAATAAATTGAAGATTATTTTCCTGGTATAGGTAATCTAGAAATACTGCCTTTTGGATAGAAGCTTGGTGCTGAGATCGATTCAGACATATCCAAATGCTATACGAAACCAGTACAGTCAGGAAATAATAATAATAAAACCTCCCCTTTAATTGTTTGGTGTTGGAAAGTTGGTGGGTCCAAAATATATCCGGTAGGGATCAATACACTTACCTATCGTCCCTGTTTCGCAATAATCCTGAGTTCCTTCCTGGAATACAAGACAGTGTCTTTTATAACTCGGGAGGGGAAAGGGATCTGAGGATGGAACATCTATTCGCAGGGACAGCCTAATGCTCACTGAGCCACCGAGGGAATAAGCAAACACTTCAATGTCGTGGGTATGTGTAACTAAAAATACTTAAAAGCAAAAATGATCCTGTGGAAATCTGCTCAACAAGCTAAGAAAAAGGCAAAAACGAAGCAGTGCTGCCTCAAGAATTACTGCTGAGAAGACAAAACACTGCAGATAATATATACACCAAGCCAGTTTGCTGTAATTATCTAGGATACCGTAAGGTCTCATCTTTCCAAGAAAGCCTACCGATTAGCCTACTTTTAACTACTTAGTTACGGTTTTCCTCAAAAAAATTAAGTTAGCCTTTATGTAATCTTGCCTTCTTGTCCAAAGAGGCAAACTACAACACATCAGTGTGCAACATATTATGAAAAGCACAGCACTTTTTTCCTTTAAACTACCTTAAAATTTAGAATAGACTGTTAGAAATGAGCCTGTCTTGAGTGGTAACGAACAACAGAGTGAGATAGCGTGACTTATGCAAATTTACCTTCATTATTTCTAGGTGGTTTCAAGTTCACTTACTGAACACTGACCCAACAGGGTGACACACATTTCAGCATGACATAAAGCTGGACAAGCAATTTTTTCCCCTATGCAAAGCACGATCGCTTCCTCGTTTAAATCCCTGTGTAACTAGAAATTAATGCTGGGAGACGTAGCGAGAATTTGAAGGCTCATTTTCTCCAAAGCCTGCCTGAAGTTACTGCAATGGATGCAAATTATCCAAGAACATCAATTCATCTAAAAATTACCAGCAGTACCGAGCAACTCCCAAATTATTTCTACCGATGAGAAGACTACGCCACCCTGTGTGTTCCCAAGATATTTTTCCTTCTGGTCACTCTTCCTGCACCCCATCTGACAACTCCTTTTATACCAGTGAGGGGTGGTTGCTTTCCAAGCTTTGTTTCTTCTTCCACAGTATCTCTAGATGCTAAAGAAACTCTCAGCCTTGCCAACCTCATGTCAGTCCCCTTATTAATCACCTAAGGGTTTTAAACAGGAGTTGACATAATCACACTGCATCACCACGCTGTAAGAATGTGACACAAACAGGTCCTTCCACCTCCTAAACAGATGCATATAACTGCACTCAAGTTTCAGCCAAGTTGATGGAAAACTTCAGATGAAGTACGCTGCTATCAGGTATCACGACTGTGCCGCCAGCTTGCTCAAAGCAGCCTGTTTTCCCAATGCAAAGTAAATGGATTAATTTCTGCTCTTAATTCTATTAAACCACAATTCACCACAGTTCTCAAACAGAAACTGCCCTGCCATGGGATTTCCTGTCAGACTCCCTTAGTGAATTTACTTTGAACTATCACATCCTATACCTAATACACACACACAAAAAATTGTACTCTGTAATGCCAATTCTTGTTTCTAAGCTGTTGCTTCACTGCTATTTTGCAAGGTCTAGACTCTACAGCACATCCTCCAGAAGCTATCAGCATTTTAACGGTTGTATTGTTAGAATTTATGAGTAGGAATATCAAAAAACCTCCTTTGAGCAATTTCATCTCTAGATGAGTACAACACCGCTATCTGCTGTACATTTACATCTCATTTAGCAACTTCAAGTGGTCAAATAGATCAGGCTAACACATGGACTTTTATTATTTACTGTGCAGGATGAAGTGTCATGGAGATACTACCGTACATCCCTGCCTTGGGAGCAGAGCCAGTTCTGCACAGATCCTGAATCCACCTTCTCCTGATGGTTACAGAATTTGGAAAATGCTCCCTTTTTACAGTTCCTTTGACACAGCCCATTATTTCCTAGTCTGTTTTCAGTAACTTGACAAAGCACAGACTGAAGTATTAAAATGCACACGTGTGGCATAATATCAGTCTCCACAGTTGTACTACATTAAAAGCTGATGCAAACTAGGAGCCATCCATACCCATTGCTCTCTTCCCAGTTTAGCAGCAGCCCTTTCCTGCCCGTGGGTCATTCAGATGCCAACAGTGAGTTGTATTTTTTGTTTGTTGTTTTGAGTTTTTTTAAATGTACGGTGGGCATAAGAATCTTAACCAGTGACATAAAACACCTATCCCTGGGGCTATCAGGAAAATAGATACACTGGGGAAATTCAGAGTGTTAACCACAAAACAAGACCGCTGCAATGAATATAAAATTGATGAACTGTGCTATCAACACTTGTTTACCTGCTTGTGAGCATGATCGTAAGAGTTTATGTGGTTGTCAAACTCTTGATGCTTTTGATACTGCTTGTCACAGAGTTCACAGTAGAAGTTTGCTCTGAGGTCTTCCAAAGCCTTGGCAATCGCCTTTTCTTTATCAACATAATCCTGCAAAATTAACAAAAAAAATGCTTCTGTTAAACTTCCTGTAACACAAACTGGAAGATGATGAACTAGTCCTTTAAGGAAAAATAGCCCTTAAGAAAAGCTTAGTGTACACTGATGATTATATTTATTAAGCTGACCAGTCTTTGCAAATTAGAAGGAATGAAGGATAACTTTGCAGTACTACGAACCAGCCTTGACCCAGTTTTCTAACAGAGAACATAATCTTGTCATTAGCACAGGTATCAGTAAAAGGAGACTGCTTTAAAATAAATAAATAAAAATTAATAAAAATCGATCTCATGCTGATGGCAGGGAGGCAGTTGCGGCTGCAAGAGGAGATCCTGCTGGGTTGTCTGAGATAAAGAGAGGTTCAAAGCCTCAAGCTCGCACATAAACAAACTGGCAGCTGCCGGCTCGCGGAAGATGCGCAAAATACGCATTGAACCAAGAAAGATCTCTGCTTTTGGAACAGAATCTTAGAACTTTAAATGCTGATGCTTCCTCCATTTTGAGTGCTAACAGATGTCTGCTTGATCTCAGTTTGTCTGCAATTCAGCAGGGAGGCACACAGATCCGTGGCTGGGAAAGCACAGCTCAGAAACCGTTGAGTCTATTTCACTTCAGTGTAATTTTTCAGTGAAATCTTCCCAGGAACAATGCTGTCCATTAAGCTGAGCTCAAATACAGTGATTACACTGGGAGTGGGTACAGGTAGTGGCCATTGAATAAGGGAGGGAGAGAGAACGCTTTAGAGGTTGCAGTCAGTTGTTTTTTTTCTTAGAGAATTCAGCATTTGTATAGATGCAAAACCAAACCTCCAGACAAAGGTGAGGTGTCTAAATTAGCAACGGTCACGTCCTCCTCTCTTTTGCTATAAAGAAAATAGCAATTTTTGGACTGGCAGCAGCAAAAAGCTCCGGGACTCTGTGGAAATCCCAGTCCCTCAGGTGGCTGTAGTGGCTTGAAGTCCCAGGGCCTGGAAGCGAGCCTGTGCTGCTCCATGAGCCCTGTCCCCAGGGCACGGCCACAGCCGAGGCAGACCTGGGGGGGCTCGGCAGCCGGTGGGGGCTCTGAAACACACCTCACGCGGAGACACGCACTAACCTCAGGGCTAAGCAACTTCCTCCTCGAGCCAGGTCGTTTCAATTACGATCCCACCAGCCAAATTAATAAAACATCGCCACTCTTTAAAAGCAAGCTGGGGAAGGTTTACTGTAACAAGATGGAAGCACTTATGCTGATGCATACTAAAAAAAAAGCTACAAATGCAGTATTAAAAGTACACTGTACTAACACCAGCCTACCCCACAGAGCTATTTACCATATGCATTTCAACTGGAATAAAGATAAATTCTATATAAAAAAACCAGCCTAACATTTGAGAAAAAAGCACTCAGAGCTTAAGAGTTTCTGTCTTCAGTACAAACTCCTTATGGGAAATTTCCTTGCATTAGCAAGAGGACCTAGCAAATGGTTAAAAAAAAGATATACTATGAAAGCTTTTTTTCTTTTTATTTAAGCTCTTGTTCAAGGCAATATGGTTTCTCCCACTTACCACATCAAAATTACATTAAAATAATATTGCTGAGCATGTTTTCTAAAATGCAAAATTAATGTAAAAAATTTCAGCACCCGGGTGGGGTGGTGGGAGGGAAATCTGAAAAATTTTACTGCTAAAAGGTGTTTTTCAATTTAAAGCACTGTTCACCTTCTAAATAAAAAAATCTATTTCAAGTTCCTCCTTCCATCTATTACTGGAGGCCCTTGTTAAGAAGAGAATAATAATAATAAAAAAAAATAATCAACAAAACTATCTAGAGGTTTGAGCCCGAAGCAGGTCCCCAGGAAGACAAGAAAGGAAAACAGAGCAGCGTGAGATCCACAGAACAATGGCATTTAAGGTTCCCCTGAAACCCTGAACAAGCTTCCTGCGCCATGGGTAGTTTTTTCTTTTTTCTTTTTTTTTTTTTTCCAGAACGCATCCTGTGGCTAAACAATGAAAACACAGCCATTTCAGTGATCAGAATCTCTACAAAAGAAGGGAATTAAAGAACATTTCTTGCTTGCTTCTTGGTTGCAGAGTTATCTGAAATCCCTTTGAGACTCACTGAATGGCTAATCAGGATGCGGCCACAGTTGGCAATTACATAATGGACTCCTGCGGAGCAATGAAAAAATTCCGCTTGCAGAGATTTTCACAGATTGATATAGAAATGCAAGAGCCTAACGATAAAGCATGCTCATAAAAACACATCCCAGTTGGGAGAGACTGCTACTGCTCCACAGAGTTCCTGGAAAAAGAAAATCTGTGCTGAGAAATGGCAGGAAGACAAAGCAGTCAGAGCAACGCATGTTCGACTGCGTTTGAAAAAGACAATTGCAAAGCCCAAGATCTTTACTATAAATTGCACCGCAGACCTGAGACAAAACATCATCACATGCAATTCACACAAGAGCTGCTATCCACCACTCCGAAACGAAGAAATCCGTTGTACTCGACAGCTGCTGTCTGAGGATGCCCAGCATCGCAGCTGGGGCTTTGCTGCAGAGAGGGAGCCGGGCTTTCGGCCACGCGCCGCCCGAGACCAGCCAACCTCACGGCCCAAGCCTCCCTTTGCAGCGTGCGAGCAGCATGCCGCCCAGCGGGGGATTAAAAACAACAAAAAGGAGAAACATCTTCAAGGAGAGTGTGCACCTGGACGCAGACCGGCTGCATAAGCCCGTTTCAGAGCACATTTGTACTCCGTGTGTGCGCCAGAAGAGATCGTTATTAGTTTGGAGCTGAACGCAGTTAATTAGCTTTAAAAGTAATTACAGTGGCTTTTATTTTTAAATGAACAAATATACCAGCAATTCACTTGCCAAGCAAGTCAGGGTCTCAACTTGAAGGAAAAAGAATCAGGAAAGGAGGCTATACATTGTGTAGCTGAATAACCTGCCTGCAGTATTAACTATTGAACTGGTGAAACGGAATTGCAGATTTGCCATCATTATGTTTAATTTTAATGGAATTGAAACTACTTTTCCATTATTCCTCAAAGAATTAAAATTTATGCAAAACTGGCACTTCATTCTAATGTCCAGGGCTCTTCAACCCTGGCACTTCTCAAATCTCAGGACAATTAAACAAGCAGGCTTTCCTAAGACTTGATGTACTTGACAGGCTGGTAAGAGGAGTGGATTAAAGGCCTAGCAAAGACCACGTCTCCACAGCAAGCTCAGTTACAGCTAATCTAAGTATGCTCCAACAGGTCATGCTCTATGCCAACATGATGGCCCATTTTTATCATTGAAAAAGATAGTCTTCAGCTTACAAAAACCCCACAGGTTTAGTAAACCCTATGGAAATACAGACTTTTTATTTTTTTTAACACTGCCTGAGAAATTCTTCCAAAGAGATACAGCCCATTGATTTCTCAAAAGTGGAGCCATGTCGTACCTTTTCAAAGAAAGCAGGATTTATGCAACAATATAATAACTCACTACCTCCTGCTTGCTCAGTAACAACAGATCTGCTCCACTTCCAGCTGATAACTGCCCATCTAACGTCTGCATCTGCGGATTCTGCACCGATAACGTGGCAGGTTCACTAGAAAAATTTGGCAGCCCTGCGTCTAGGGAAGGAAATGGTCTGCTTACCCTAAGACTGCTCTTTCCAGAACAGGAGCAAAGCACACAGAGAAAGCCCTGCTGCTATCCTGTAGCTCTTAAGCAGCTAAATAAACATCAAGGTTAATTCCAGGAAGTGAATAACTGGTTCGTTAATATATAAATAATCTCAACAATGACAAAAACCAAGAATACTTAAGTCCTACCACCGTTACTGCAGCCTAAGGAGAAGAGCTCTGTCCTGTCAGAGCAAATCCTCTCCCAGTCAGCCCACAGGAACTTTGATGTTAACGCCCCTGTTCAGTACCTTGTATTTCTGCCTCAGCTCCTCGGTGTCTTCTTTCTCCACCTCCAGTACACGCCTCCGCTCAGTGGCATCTTCAGCATAGTCGAGCTATTTTTTTTTTTTAACAAAAGAAAAAGAGAGATGCAATTTGCCCCGTAAATACTTCACGCTACTGAGACTGCCAGAATGTGTCGTTTTAAAGATATGAGATTTGAAACAGAATCTTTGCATATTGTACTTCACTTCCCCTCTTTTGTCATCCCACGGTGTAACACACACACAAAATGGCTCATTGATCCTTCCAAGACAGAGGGTCCTGGCAGGGCCGTCCACTGCCAGCAGCAGCCTCAGTTTTGCAGGAGTGAAATCGAAAAGCCCAGGGATTTGCAATAGCATCCAGACCTCACAACTCAGGTACCCACGGGTAACCAGAGCACGCATTTTGAGGACAAGTATTTTCTTACTGTGTTGCCTTAAAAGAGAGTTTCTTTACCTTTGATGCACAATTTCTCACTTTTAAATTTCTTCCCTATCAACTCCCCGAGAGCCACGCAAGGAGTGACAGGGTGCAGGGCAGGAGCCATGGCCGGGCGAGCTTACCTCCATTTCCATCCGCCCCATGCCCATGACATCGTACTTGACGACGATAGGGATGGGATCTGTCCTCCCTGTAAGAGGAACACACACAGAGGCGGTCAGCGGCCGGTCCGTCGCCACAGCTCGCTTTACACATTGGGTTTGGGTGGTTAGAGATCTTGCCTTGGAGTGCAGAGACCAGAAAGCTACAGTGAACCAAACACAAGCCATTCTCACAGCTTACAGCCAAAACTGCTTCTCAGCTCCAAACTGGCTACAGTGAAATGCACCCCGAGTACTGATAAATGGTATGTTCTGAACATTAACCGGTCACGTAAAACATACTCGTGGCTAATGTTCAACCGTGACAAGTCCTAGGGCAGGGCTGTTAACAGGACTTGAGAAATGAGCCTTCTGCTCAACGCTTCCACATCAGGCGATACATTCTCCTCATCTTCCGATGCAAGTGAAAAAGCTATTAAATACGTTTTACTGCTCTAGCACGTTAATAATTGATCAGGGCTTTCCTGTAAAAGATGTGGAAGCCTCCCTCCCGCCAACTTTTGTCCCTTCCCAAGAGTAAGGAAAGCTGTCCGAGAAGTGTGGCACAGAAGCCAAACTTCTTTCATCTAAAAGGACCCCCCAGTCCAGGCCAGGTGGTCGAGCACCTGCTTCCCCAGCTCCTGCGGAGAGAGCTCTAGCACTCGCTGCGTCATCCGTAAGCTGTGAAAAGGACTAGTTGCGAAGAAAATTGACTTTGAACTAATCGAACTATGCTGGAGATTTTTTTTTTTTTTAAAAAACCATATCTTTAATCCACTCATAACCAGCCAAACAAAGCAAAATGGGGCAGACAAGCACTTTACTACCACAGCTTATTTTTTTTTAATTATTATTTTTATTTTTACATCACAACTCGCGCTGTTCGTTGTGATGTAAGCCCACTGAAAAAGTACTTACCTTATCCGGTGCACACCTTGAGTAAAATTATTACTGTACTTGTTTTGGTGTAAACAACTGTTTTGTTATACACACATACACATATATTATACCTTTGGGCTAAAAGATCTACAGGTTTTAATCATGCCAAAAATATTGCACTGCCATCCACATGTGCAAGAGATTAGAGTCTTTAAAACTGCCTCAGAACACCTGTACAGGCATCGGCTTCTCTCTTCTCCAGTATCAGCTTTCTCTAACTATTGCAAAAGTGACAGTCCACAGATCTCAGACTCCACAGAGTCCTCAAAGGGAACCTACTCTGCTCAGACTTGTGTCTTTGTAACTCAAAGTACAGAGGCATGTGTTTTTCCTTCAGAAACAAGTCCATTTAATTAATCGTTTTGTGCTTTTGTTTATACACCCAGAAATTTGACAGGCATATATCCACCACATCCAAAACCAGTTATCATGGTGATCCAAAGTCATAGTTTGAATTGAGCTTTCGTTTGGGTATTTTAAGTGTTCTCCATTTGAAAATGTTTCTCTTACGCCCAATGGTATAATAAAGTAAGCAGTGACTGCAATTTTTAGCAAAAGGACCAAATTAAAGACAGGTTATAAAAATGACTTCCTAAGTGCAATATCACTTTCATAACGTCTCAGCCAGGGATTTACTGGTAAGTGGTGAATCCAAATGGAACGGCTGGCAGCAACTGCCAACAATTTATGTTTGGTTTTTTTTTTTAAGCTTTTTTTCTTTTTGTTTTGGTTTGGTTTTTGGCTTTTGTTTGTTTCTCCAGCAATCGAGATCTTTCAATGCAGCCTCATTGCCCTGGTAAACCCCTGCATACAAACAATGCATCAGTACTTTTGCCTTCTAAGGCAGTCAAAGTTTTTGGGTTGGTTTTGGTTTTGTTTTTTTTTTTTTTTTAATCTATTTGGAAATTGCAGTAGCAAGTGCTAGTGCCCATCATGTTGGGGAAAAAAATCAAGTTTGGACAGTATTAGAAATTTATGTTTAAACTGATTTTGGCAGTTCTAACACAAACAGAAACATCCCTTCTTAGCAATACCCTTTAATGAACAAGGATCAGACAAGTGTGCATAAAGAAAGGAAAGGAAAGGAAAATGAAAGACCAAGCAGAAGGATGATGGCTACAACAGAGAAAGTAAGCCTAACATATTGGTGCACTGATGACAAAAGGAGTAATTCAGTCTGAAAATAAAAAATTACCACTGCTAAGTTTACCATCACCACAACAAGTCCAGGATCATAACGCTGTAAAAAAGAAACACCATTTGTTAGGCAGAAACCATTAGGGGCAGAAAATAGGCCGTTTGTAGTAGGCAGGTAGGATGGGTTTTAAAAAAAAAAAAAAGTAGTAATCATAATATGAGGCTTCTTCCTCACCCCTCCACCCCATCACCATGCTTTGTCCTGTGGAATCAGGGAGCGGGTAGATTTTGAGCAGTTATGTGTTTTCAGAGCTGCGCTCGCAACCTGCAATTTTGGGGTGCTGGAAGAGGTTGAGCTCCTGGAGACGGCCCAATTTAAGAGAGGCCCTGAGGCACATTTAAACAGACAGTTTTAAATGGAAACAAATCAGGATCTTAAGGCAATTACAAATATTTTGAGTCAAAAGGAGCTCTGTTTTCAGGTAAGAGGAGACTATTCAATGCAAAAAGCAATGCCTTTGTTTCAAACTTTACTATTATTTCATTACAAATGAAATCCCAGGGCAGGCGGCCAGCACAGCCGGCCAGCGCGACATCTCGCCGACAAGTGCCAAGCCTGAGCACTTTGAGCACGTAACACGGCTACGGGCAGCAGTGCCCATCCCCACCGCCGAAACCGCGGCTCCGTCCAGGGCTGCAGGACATGCTGCCAGGCAAAGCCCGGGGCGGTGGGTCATCGGGCCAGGGGAGCCTCGCTCCATCTCCTCGGAAAGCCACTACGGCTAAGGGAAAGAACAGGCTCTGTGTTGCCAAAGGGCCACCTCTCACCCCGCTGACTGCCAAGCGGGCTGGGCGGAAGATGGAGAACAGCCAAAGGGGAAAATGGGACTTTTTAAGTTAAGCTAAGTTCTCCTTTAAAAGAACTTCCTCAAGAAAATTTATTCCAGAGCTACTGTGCATGACAACGGGATCTTTACCAGCATGTAAACATGGTTCTCGGACATTGTGGGACTCCCAGGTTCAGGCTTCCTGCTGACCCTTTTCAAGCACACCGACAGACTTTGAAGGGGAAAAAACTGAGTTTTCAGGAAAGGGCAAGAATTCCCACACTTCATGCCACTATGCAGGGTCGCAAGCACTGCCACACTAACAACTAACCCCCCATATAGTTAATCATGCAGAACACACAAAGCTGTGTCCGTGCCCCATCCCCCTACAGCCCAGAAAATATCTCTTCTTTCTGAACCAGGTCACAAACTCTTTCCTTTACAGACCGGTCACGTTCCACAGGCTACAAACCCCAAAGCAGAGAGGATTATTGTATAACACACTTCCACACAAGGGGAAAAACCTCTGTGGAGAGGACAAAGCATAAACCTCCAGTGGGATGGGAAAAACAAAGGGCTTACACAAGAGCCGCACCTCAGAAAATCCAATCTCAAAGTAAATTAAGTTTGTAATTATTTCCTTAGTTCAGAAATGAAACGAGATTTCAAAATGGACCAGATGTACTTGTTTTGCTTTCTTTTCCCCAAAGAAATGGGGAAACCTTTCCCCCAGCTTGTGAAAAATTGCTCACCCCCAAATATTCCCCGACAGCCGCCGCCCCCCCGGAGCCCCGCGCCTGCCCAGATGGATCTGCCAGCGGCGGGGAGGAGGCAGACGCAGGCAGCACGCTGCCAGGCAGGCTTCGCCAAATTCACTCCTTTTGAATTCCACAAAGTCATTGGATGTGAGCAAATACTTTGCCAGCAGTGCTATAAATTAACAAATCTTGGGAAAAAGAGTTAATGCTAGCGCTTCAGGGCTTTAGTATCAAAAAGCAAGTCGCGCCGGGCGCAGAGGATTATCGCTTCACGGCTGCCAGGTGCAGGGCGAGTGCTCCGTCTCCGGCCGCAGCGGGGAGGTGCCGCTCTGCTCTTCGGAACAGGACGCTGCACCAGATGGACCTGCCATCTGAGCCCGTCTAGAAACGCTGGCGTTGTCAACACTAGTGCACATTTTGTCTTTTTTTTTTTAAAAAAAAAAACAAAACAGTCAAAACAGAAAACAGTTTTCATTGACAATCTGCAGATTCAGAACTCCTCCCTCCAGCAGTATCACGCACTGCAATAGATAAACAGGCCTTCGGAAACGTCTCGTAATGACAGAGAAAGAACAGGACGCTCCCATTGAAAAAGGGTTGTACCCCAAAATTACACGTTAACCTAATTCAATCAAATGTTTCAGTGTATCAGTTATGCACACCATGTAAGCACCAGAGAGGTGACAGAACAGCCTTAATCCTGCTCACTGTGTCGACATCTTAATAGGAATGCCTCCCAGGTACAAGCTTTGTGGGCTATAATCCTAGAGGACTGATTGATATCACACTCTTGAGAGAATTTCATGAACTAAGCGTCTCGGGAGGATGCAAACAACGGGATGTGATCTTGTTGAGCGCAGAGGATTTTTACTTATTCTCTATCTTTACGCTACAACCAAAACCACAGTAAGAGAGAACCTTCCAGGAGGCTTTAATTGCCCCTGGAAAGGGCCTGCCGCTGAGATCAGCAACACGGCTGTGTGGAGGCAGTGCTGGGGAGAGTCCCGATCACACCACTGGACTTGCTCTGGTGGATAAGGGTCGGTTTGTTCAGTCACCTGCGGTACAAACCCCACTGCGGGCTGCGAAAGGTCAGTAGGCACCTGGAGTCAGGTATCAATGCCCACAGCAACGCATCACGGACACAGGACATGGACACCATTGCACTACGTTGTCTCTGTGCAGGTGAGGGAGAGAGGCAGGAGTCACTGTGGTCGGGGATGAGTTCCCTTTTCAAAGGTTAGGATTTTGCAAGCTCTCAAAGCTTTCCTGGGCCTATTGCATGTTTCGATAGCCCAACAGCTGTCACACTGAAAATTCAGACTCCTCGTTCAGTACATCAAAAGGGGAGAGATGAGGAAATCCAGTAATTTTTACTGGTGAACAAGCCTTGACATGCTCTGCGGTGCTCCTTACTGGCTAAAAGTGAAGGTAAGCTATCAAGCTTGTTCTGATCGCTGCAAGAAGCAAACAAACAAGGGCAACCTTTTCTCCTCGTCTCCTTTGGGAATTGGATTTGCAAGCTCATCCTGTTTACGTCAGATTTCTGGAAGGGGTCACAAACAATCGAGAGCTTCAAACGACGTCTGAAACATCTATCATCCTCAGTGACAAGCATCAAGTCCCAATGAGGAGAAACTGCTTTCCAAGTACACAAAAACTGCACTGTGAGCGTAATCCTTACGGAGCAGGAGAGACATGACAAGTGAAAGACAAGCTGCGAACACTCCAGTCACATGGAAAACTTCAAACAGGAGCTCAAAACTTCTTAGACACACAAGCCAAATGTGATACTTGCAGGAGCCCAAGCAGAGCTCCCTGAACTTCTGCAAGAGAAGGCATATAGCGGAGTCTGGGTCAAAAAAACATCCCTAACCCAAATGATGATCAGTACTGAAGAACAACATGGAAGATGTTAGAACAAGAACATAAATCTTGGTAGATCTAGAATAGAAATCAGAGATAAGAGTCACTGTCTTCATCTCAGTAAGCAGAGAGGGCTAGAGAGCCCTGTCGGGTTTAAGGCTACGCTGCAAGGGTGGGGGCAGGTCGTGCATGGCCAGGACTACTCACGTCCCACACACATCGTTCACAGTTTAATAAAACTACTATAACGTTATATGAACAAAGGGCAATAAAGCCTGATAGTAAGCCAAAAGAAGGCCATCTCTGTGACAATAAAAATGTCACTGAAAGAATAATGATTTCATTGACTACACACACTCAAGTAACCCATAAACTTATCACCCGTAATCAAAGGAAGGATCTTGCACATTCAAAAGCAAACAAGGGGCAACTGCTTCCCCCAAAGGAGACAGAGGCAGTAAGTAAACTTTCCTCCAGGTCTGCGGTCTTGTGGATTTCGACACAGTAATGAAGACTGGTGTGATGATGACAGCAGGCTTTCAAAGCCACTTTACCAATGTTTTTCAAAGCTAACTTTACATGAAAATACAAGTCTTAAAACTATTGCAATGATTTATGATGCAAACACAAGCGTGGAAACCCTAGTCTATGCCAGAATTCAGGTTCCCGTGAGGACATGTTAAGATACAAGAAGATAAGACTATGTTCACATCTATTTCTTGGATAAGACTGACAAATCATTCCGAACTTAATGAATAAAAGCACTGTTAAACATTTTTATCTCTCTCTCCTATATATTTCTTGTATTTATTACACAGCTTCAAAACACAGATAGAAATATAACATTCCTCATTTCCTTGTGGTGTTTTTCTCAGATGCTCATTGTTCCACGTTCTCAAGGCCTGACAAACATCTCCTCTGTCTGCCTTCGTGAGCTCAGAGGACTTATTAACAAATGGAAAAATACGTTAATTTATTAGCTGTAAGCCATTTGGCAAACTGGTGGCAGAGCCACGATTCAAGACCTCCGGAATTCAAACTCTAAGCTTGTTTCTCTGAGCCGCAGCTGCCAAGCGATCACATTTGTGACTGATCTCAGTTGCTCGAGTGGTAAGCGCTCCGCTTATTACTCCCCACGTCTGCTGAAACCGGCATCCAGAAAACACAGGGTGCATCACCCGCAGCCACCTGACAGGGTCTTGGAATAGTGACTCTTCCTGAGCTTGATCTCAGGCATCACCGAGGCTGCCAGAGAACAGATATTTCCTGCCTTAGCCACAGGATCCCTTCTTTACCTGCAGGCTCTCCTCCTCTCTGCATATCTTCTAGCATTTCTTTCAGACAGTTCTGTTCTCTCACTCTACTCGGCCTTTATACCAAGAGTGAAAACAAGAGCTTGTCTGAACAGATTTAGTGAAGAACATGCCAAATAACTGCATCATAGTATAACTGAAAGGGGGGCTGGGGGTGGTGATGACTATATTTATCACCACAGAATTTGCAAATCAAAGCAGAAATCCACCTGTGCCTTTTTTTTTAATTTAAAACCATACAATGAAAGTACAGGTAGATGGAGGAACTGCATCCTAGCATTTTCTAACAAATTTGATATACCTGACTGCTACTTTGTTAGATAATTTATATGTTCATGAAAGGATACAAATAAATTCAAAGTTCTGTTATGCACTCATGTAACTGCTGCTGTGTGTCACCAGTACAATTTACACCATGAGTTTGCAGCACACCTTGATCAACAGGAACAGCACTGCCTTGACAACTTGTAAAGGGTTTATTGGTTTTAGCCTGAGTGGAAGAGAAGCAGCGTGCAGGAAGGGGTTCACAGCTCTACATGGCACTGCCAAGAGCTCCCACGACACTGAACACGGCTCTGACTGCAGGCAGCCCGCCTCCTCCACGGCAGCGTCACGTTAGCATTGCTGCTCTCCAGGAAGAGTCAACCAGCCTTTCAGAACAGTCATGCTGAAAGGATGCCAAAACTTTGCTAGAAACATAAGTAAACGAAAAGGCAGCTATTACTGAATAGGAATCAGGGGACAGAAGGCATTTCTTCTGGACCAAAGGCTACAAGTAAAGCTACTGATATTCCAACGGACTGCCCCAAAAGGGACCTCCCTTTTCTTAATACAACCACCCGCTGCTTCTATTTTCTGAAAAACTGACATAACCCAAGCACTAGTACAGGACAGTATCCCACAAAGCCTTGCCATCCCCCTTGAAACTTAACTTAGTTTCACACTGAGTAAGATTTTCATCACAGCAATAACCAAGCAATGAAAGGCCTCAGTCCCCTAAAAACAGCCAGGGAGCAAACTTACATAGTGTCAAGGCTCAATTCCAGTTCTACATGAAAACTCTGTATTCTCTAAACTATCTGATTCAACAACATAATTACTTAAGAGTAACTCTGCCGTGACAAAAACACATTGTCTGTTGCCATAGCAAAATACTAGATTCTGATTCACCTCTCAGACATACCACAAAAGACCAGGATAATCCCAGTCTTAGGAATACTATGGGAACGTGAATTAAATCAACGCCTTTAAATGTACCAAGTTAATTACACACTGCACGCTGCATGTGAAGGGAGATAGCTGGTGGTATTGGGAAACTTAACCGCCGTCTGTACAGGTGTTGGAGCAATTTTTAAAGTGTCACCACTGCAGTCAAAGACATTTCCATGAGAGATGACTTAAAAAAGGCAAATCTGGAAAAAGTGTGTGGAATAATTACTGTTATTACCCAGGACAAACTCATGGGGTGACTAGCTAAGTATGCCTTCTACCTGCCTCCCAAAGCTGGTCAATCCTTCTCAAGAGTCCTTTCCATATGACCAGTAAACATCAGACAACCCTCCCCACCTGACCAGTCTGCACTCCCCAAACCGCCTCTGTTTGTGGCAAGGCACCCCTCAGAGCTGCCCGCCCTCCTGCCCTCCGCAGCCCCTGCTACGACAGAGGACGTAGTGGGATAGCATGAGCGCGGGAGGATGGCTGTGATCAGCTCAGCGATATCAGAGATGGAGCATTAACTACCCCTTGAAGCCTGCCTGCTTGCTTTTAGCTATCAAATCTACCCTGTCCAGATTTATCAGATATTCCCCATCATGCACACTCTGCAGTCCTGACCTCATCCCAAAGAGCCATCTAATTCTTTGGCCATGACTCCTCAGATGAGCTAGATGACTGATTCGAGAGCGCCACATTAAAATACCAGCCAGTCTGAAATGCTAGGTCATTGCACCGTGTGTCCTACACGTTATTCTCTGAGTGCATCAAATGAAATCACATATTCCTGTGTTTTCTGGCAAAGTTAATAGACTTTGTCTTTCCTAAGGACAGCATTCACCTACTCTGTTCATTTTTTCCCTAGTCTAATTAAATGAGATTAAACTACTGGTGTTTGTCTTGCACCTATACCTCTAGAGTACTATCACCTCATTAAACACACACGTCCAAAGGAGAAAACAGAGGTTTTCAGCACAATTTTTTTCCTTTAAACAAGACTTGTCAAAAATTGGAAACAGAGGGAACATGTGAAGAGCTTATATTTTCAAATGTATGATTAAAACGATACCACTTCTGCGAGTCATTCTCACAATGCTTTTCATAATAAAACTCTAATGTAATATGAGAGTTATTCCAAAAGAAATCATTACAATATTTGAATTCAAGATTTCACTCAGCCCTCTCCCTCCCCGGCTGACTTTTACGTAACTCCTCTGATTTATTCACGGTCCTCAGTCTCATTTAGCACAAGACTTCGCATGAAGGTCAGTGTTTTTAACCACATCTTTTTCTAGTTTCATTTTCTCAGTAGAACACAGAATTCTAGATTATCAATGACACGTATTCCCCTCCAAAGAGAAAATGGTCTACACCCACCGTTTTCCCATTCGTTAGAGCACAACCATCGTGCAATCTCTATAGAAAAGCCACACTTTCCAGATTTAAAAGGTTCCCCTGTCAACTGGCAACCCCCTTCCTGCCTTTTCATATTCACTGGCTGTTAGCAAGTTGAAACATCATTTCCAAATCTAACACAAGTTGTTTGTGGAAAAAAAAAAAAAACGTAAAAAACATCAGGAGAAGAGACAAGCAGGGGAATGACTCTGCTGAATTCATCATGAGCTTCTCCGAACCAGTATCCCAGCCCTCGCATGGTCAGAGACAACAGCACTATCCCTGGCTAATACTCCACTCAATATGCACCTAAGATAAAACAAACCATGAAGATGCATTACAGCTAAAATACAGCCGCTCTTCTGACAGCTATGTCCATCAGGACATGGTTTACTTGCTTTCTTATCCAAGTGGCTCAGCTCTTCCACCAGCTACGATGGTTAACAAGAGTTACAGCACAAGGCAGCAGCCCCAGCAGGTACAGAACTACTCTGCTTCTGAAATTTTGCAAAGAATGAGCCAACCTGCTGGGTACCTTTGTACTACAACAGCAGATTTTTATGACTGGCAATTGGCAAGTGTGAATTTTAGGCTATTCCAGATACCATCCACAGAAATAGTTCAGCACTCTCACTGCTGGATTACATCCACAGTGGGTCACTAAGGCAAAGGAAGCCATCATGACAGTCAAGTCCTTGTTGAACAACAACAAAATGGCCTTACTAGAAGAAATAAGTATTTATGACTGGCAAGTGTAAGGTAGCAAAACTTCGAGATTCACCGAAACTAAGGAGGGAGCCCCAGGTCAGATAAACATCTAGAATAAAAAGCTACATAACAAAAAAAAAGCACACTGAACTTATCAACTTCGCTTTAAATTAAAGTCAACTGCATGGAAATAAGATGAATGCAATATCAATTCCATACGCGTAAACAAAAATTTAGGGTTTTGAGGGTTTGTTGCAAAGGCCTTCTGCAGGAGGTCAGATACCCTCTCCACAGCTACAGGCTACTCAAGGTGGTTCTGCTTCTGCTGTACCTCTTCACAGTAGGCTGTTTCAGATTTTAGGCTCGAGCACAGCAGGAAGCAAGTCGAGTTAAAAACAGAGATGCTCTGCATTTGCTATTCTTCCATCTCTTAAGAAATCTCTCCTGGCCTTTTCTGAGGGGAAGAATTTTTTTGTTTTGTTCTTCCATTGTCAGTGCACATCAAGTGACCTCACTCTTCAAACTCCTAGAATAAGATTAAAATTGGATGCAAATGTTTCCTTCCAGGCAGTTTATATTTGGATTTTGGGACGATCTAAGATTCATGCAAAAAGGTCACTGGATAATGAATTAAACACTCCCAACATGATCATCGTCAGTGCCACAGGCAGCAGGCACAGGCCCCAGCTGCCTGTAACTAAGAGGGAGCACCCCTGATGTCTTCGTTGAGCAGAACCAGAGCAGCAGCACTCCTCCACATCCTCTGCCTCCCTGGCCCCTCGGCCGGAGAGGCTGTCTGTCAGTCTGTCTGTCTGTCAGATGGAGAGGGCACTGCTTTCCTTCCGGGAGATGAAAGGCACTATACGATTCCTGCACGCTCTCCAAAGCCTACATTAGGAAGGTTTCAGCACCTACCTGGGTTAAACTAGACAGGCTATTTTTACTCCTGCATTTCTATTAAAATGCAGGAGATGCAGGAAAACCCTCACAGCCCATACCCACGGTTTGTCTGTAGCTTCCAGACAGTTCAAATCACCAGAGCTTCAATAATACGTGACTAACAGCTATGGTGCAGAGTCAACGCTTCCAAATGCAGAGTGGGAAAAATCTAAATCTGTACGAGTTTCCAAATGCAAATGCCCGATCAACCCCGTGGGCAGCCCTAGTCCTCTCGTCCTCAGGACACAGTGACACCGCCCTCTTGCCCCAAACTCAAGACTGTACAGACATCTGCTGTTTACTCTGTGGTGTCAGTGCCTGCAACACCACACGCACAGGGCCCCTCGGGCTGCGCTTTTGAATCTGACTGGAAGAGGGCTTTAGCTTCTTTCAAGTCTCCATGTTTCCACACTGGTGACGCGCAGAGCAATACAGGGCACCCAAAAGAGACCAAATTACAGATCCAGTGAATGCCATGCCAAAGCAGAAGCCCAAGAGGTGACAACTACAACCATATCCTGAGCTTTGGCACCAGCACGGGACATAAGAGGACTGTAAGAGTGCCATGCATTAACCAGAGGATTTCAGATGAAACCATGTTAGAGGAAGCAAGAAGCATTAACCACCAATGCAGTCCTGCCTCGGGGGTTAGAGTGCCTTAGTCCAAGAGATTAATGTGCATTCCCAGAGTTCAGAGAACTCGTTACCTCTTGACAGTCCTCCACAGCACAGAAATAGTTTTCTCTCTAATGGGCTCACTGTAGGGCCATGGAAGTCCAATTACAAGCTCCCAGGTCTTCAGACTAAGGGTATGGGAACACGAGTAAGTTACTCGGAGGAACTCAGGGCACGCTTGAGTTTCAAACACTTCAAGAGGTTTCTACAGAAACTGCCCAGGCAGAGTCTCGTGCCTGCTGTAAATACCCAGCACCTCACTCCCCATATCGCGGGCAGACACCGTGTGCACGGGCAGCTCGTAAGGAGTAACTGGTAGGAAGCAGTTCTCAGCATAACATGGTGGTGTGCTTTCACCCTGGCTGGGGCCTCTGCTGAACAGGAACTACCGGCCAGAGGAATGGCTGAAGCCACCCACGTGAACTGGGCAGCATTGGCTCAATTTAAATCACGGGATTGAGCGTGGTGGGAAGAATTTAGGCTCAAGACAGCACGAGGACTAGGTGCGCTGGTTCAACTAGCACTACAGCATCTCAAGGAGATTTGCCAAATCCCTGACAAACAGACTGCTGGGGAACAGAAATAAGTCAAACCCGTGAAAGCCCTCTGGAGAAACTAGGAGTGAGCCTCTCCCATCCATGAGAACCTCTGCCACCACTTTCAGTCTTCAGTGGGCCCTTTTACTCGCCTTCTAATGGCTTCTGACACCACTGTGAAACATGCACACAGATCACTGTAACTAGCTTGTATTTTTAATTCTTTTAATATCAAAGCATCCAGCCAGCAGAATATTTTTAGTTTTAGAAGCTGCACAACTACCTGTTAGTAAGTAAGGCAGTTAATTCACCTCCCTCCAAAAAGGCCAAACACAGTGATTCTTCCACGTACACAACACACACACATCATGTCTAACCTGTACCGATAAGTGAGGCAGCAGCTTCCACTTGCAAATTGTTAAATATGAAACTCAACAGTGCATTTGTTTGGATATATTAATAATGGAAAGAAAATCTAATCTAGGAACAAAAAGCAGAAATAATTTTGTTAAAGACTGAAGCTGGTATTGAATGTTTCAGACACAAGCTACTGGACTTACCCTGCAGTGACTTTCCCAATCCCTGGCCCAGCTTCCACCCATGTTTCTGGAGTAAGCGGTGTCCAATATTATCCTGACAGACAGAACAGAGAAAACAAACCAAAAATATTCCAATAATATATTCTTCCCTTCCCGCTGACATTTAAACATGTGATGAGCAAGAGATTTTCTACATATATATGCATGCAAAAAAATGCTACTGAAAAGGCAATATATGCCCAATAAAGGGAAAGACAAATGTCAAAAATTGCTGGCTAGAATTTTTCCAGGGGGATGGGGTACTGGGGACGGTCACTTTCTGATGGTGTGCTGGGCAACTTTTGTGCATCACGATTAAAATAAAAAAAATAAAATAAATAAAAAAAGCAATGTGGGAGAAAATAAAGTGTACCAATAAAAATTGACAGTAAAAAGCATAAAATCAAGCTATTTATACAATCATATCCATCACCTAGACAGCACCACTTAAAGATTTTTTTGTAAAGAAAATCTACAATGTGTTTAGTCATTTTGTTCGTGTGTCAGGCTTTTATAATACTGAGTAAGTTGTAAGTGCAAGACTGCCCCACCACTAGAAACCAAAACACAATCATAGCAAAATCCAGGCTAGACTTGATTGGGTTTTTTTTTTATATATGTATATATATATATAAACTAGCATGCAGCCAATATTAAACTGAAAAAACAGTGAGGTTAGTAAAACAAAAAAAAAATCAATTAAATAAAATGAGCTCAAGCACAGACTGGGTGATGCATTTCACATGTAAACTAACAAAAATACTAAGATGTTAGAATGAAACAGGCCTAGCAATAAGTTAACAGCAAGGAACCATTAGTGCATGTAGGGGAAACAATAAGCATAATGTCTCATCTTCCTAAAAAAAAATGCTATTATTTCAGAATAAGTGGAAAAGTACTGACGCAGCGATTAAGTGTCAGCTTTTGAAAATAGGGCTGAGCAGGTTCTGCGTGGCGTTCGTTATGGTTTTGTGCAACATTTCTTCTCCCAGACAAAGAACAAGAGTGCTCAGGGCACCCTTGTAACCATCTAAAGCTGACAGCTTGTCCCTTAGCGATCAGTTTACCAGTTTACTAGCAGTGTCCAACTGTCAACTCCTCAAAGAAGGACTCTTGGTTAGGAACATGTTCGCCTTCTAATTATAAAAAAATAAAAGTAAAAATTAGATATGTATTTATTGATTATTGTCATAAGGCAAACCACAACTCAAGATATCACAAATATCCTGAATTATAACAGGCCATGAATCCATAACATTGAGTGGTATGTGGACTCTTAAAAAAAGAAATATATATGCTGCAGATTTCTTTAAATAACCACGTCGTCAACAGAAATCAGAATAGCACTGTTTTTCACTCACTCCACATTGAAGAAAATGACCACACGGTTTGCAGAACTTTGGTGAATCAGCTTGAAAGACACAATCTTCCCAAAGATATTGGCTGCATGGATATGTTTTTCCTCAAAAAGATTCTATCAAGTATAAATTTAATTTATTTTTTTTCTGATATACCAGTAAAGCAAGACATTTCATCTCGCTGTTATTTTTCAGGGCAACAGTGTACGTCTTTCCCACACTACCGGCTCTCCCCAAGGACATAATTAGGACCACAAAAAAAAAATTTTAAAAAGGAGAAGTAAGGAAATGTCTGGTTATAAAAGCTTAAATCAGTATATGCAAAAAAAGGAAAAATGAACAAATACAGATTCCAACCACAAATACCACGGAGAAGACCATCAGTTTGGAAGCGTAGGAAAACTTACCTGCCAACCTATCTGCTGCAGACCGTTTCTCTAACGGCCACAGCAACTGCACAGTCCTTCATGCCAAAGGGGCCCAAAGTTCAAAGGTTTTGTGGATAACGCGCTAATTGTTCTACCGTTCGCATTGCAACCGTATCTGACAAAGGATTATTGAATCCAATTTTAAAAGCCGGTGCTGACAAAAATGGCTGCATTTTCGGGGAGGGGGGGAAAAGGAAAAGGGGTACTTTGCGATCTTTTGCTAAGTGGAGATGAGACATTGTGCTGACTGTGTTGTGTTATGAATGCACTAAAATAAACAGACAGATGAAGCAGTATGCTATTTCCAAAAGCAGTGCAAGTGGAGTGAAAGCATTTCCATACGAACCTGGCTTTAAAAACTGGGCTGTCAAAAGAACAGTTAAATGTAACACAAAGTAAGAAACTGTCCAATCACTAATGGTAGTTTTTCTTTTGCTTTGTTTTCAATTCACTGCTTGCAAGTAATGTATTTATTAAAGAAGAGTGAAAGCATAAAATAAATTCAACAAGTCAAGACCAGCTGGGAGATTCAAGAGCGGTGTGTTGTGACTGACACAGTGAAGGGATAAACAAATGTTAAAGGGGAAAAAAGAAAAATTTAGAAGGGTTATACACATTAGCACCACTTTTACAAAACCACTCAAGAGGATGGTCGCAAGTTGTTTGACATAAATTGGAATTATGCCTGAACAGTATCCTGTCTCGGTTCCCAGGAAGGGGATGTTTTCCCCATCCCAATCGCCTCCATTCGTTTGCTTAAGCAGTGAAACTACTTCCTAATTTTCAGTATTACTGAATTGAAATGGAGCATCTTCTGTTTCACCAAATAGAGAGAACCACCCTAAGGGTTTAATATTAACATTTGAGCTGGGACCTAGTCATCAGTCTGCTCATCTCTAGCCATGTTCTACCTTCTTCCTCCATTTCAAATCACTAGTACATTTACACAGGTGTACATTATACATAAAAATGCTGCCCTAAAAATTAATTTAAGGAAGGCCAGGCTTGCTAGGCTCCCACATGAGAGCCATCCTACAAAGCCTCATGAGTAGCTGGGGAGATTAGGACCAACATTCGACACGGGGCAGCAAAGCTTGCAAGAGCAGGTAGCTTTTTTTAAATTGCATTTTTAAGTGAACGTTCTATAAAAGTGTAGACTCTTTCACATAGAAAAGATGTCTTTTTTTACACCAAACTTCCTGCCAATGTCAAGAATTGTCATTCCTTTTGAATAAATTATCCTCACTTTGTAGTAATTTTCCTACGGGAAGAGTCACAGTGATCTACGAAAAACACTAACAGCCCAGTGAAGAAATCCCTGTTTCTCAGAGAGCTGGCACGAGGCTCCTCACTTTCCTATGCTATTGTTTTGGGGGTCCTTGTGTTACAGCCACAATAAAAATTATTCGGGCAGCCAAAATAAGTCTCCCAATTTGTGTCTGAGCGAGCAAGTGAGCTCTCAGTTACCATCCAAACTACCCACAACAGCAGCGTCATCTGGGCATTGATAATACGATGTGACATCTCTGTGACACTTGGTCACGGAGACAGCACTGGGCACCAGACTGCGGGATGCTCAGCGTCGGACAGAGCCGCGCGGCAGGCTGGAACAATTGACACCTCCCAGTCACCACTTTGGAGCTGCTCAGTAGTGATCATTTCTATTTACAGATGGGGAACTTTGCCTCGCAGATGAAGCGTAACTTTCCCAAAAGCATGTAGGAAATGTAAAGGTCTTGACTTCACCAAACTGTCATGGGAGTTGGCTAAGCTATTGTGGAAAATCTCATCCAAAGTGACCTTCTCCAACAGCTCAAATTGGCTTCCCCAATTCCCTATCCTGTGCCCTGACAAGATACCCTTGATTGCTTTCCATGGGTATCAGCGATTCCCAGTCGGGATATCCCCAGCACAAATTTCTGATAAAGGTCCTCGCTAATAGGAAAAAATGCATACAATGAAAAGATGTGTACAAGAACTGAAAGGTTTCAATGATGATGTGTGCGGGGTATAATCTGCAGTCAGTTGAGCTGTGTTACAGATAAACCAAAACATTAGTTTTGCCTAATAGAGGTTTTCCAAAAGATCCCCACGTATCATGGTCACATCGTTCATCTCTCAGCATCGGCAGGAACCATACATCTCTTGAGTGGATTGTAAGCTGTGCTGACTGTGTATTGAGGAATCTATAAGCAAGGATCGGATGCTACTGGGTGAACCCATGCAAACAAGAGGTTGAAAAGATTCCCAAACAAAACCTATAGCTCACTACAGATGACACAATGAAGACTAGAGAGAAAAGCCAAATAGTAATGCTACACCATTCAGCTTCAAGAAGCACATTATTTATAGCGCTGTCCACATATGGCTACTGCTAAATGTCAAATCAGCAGCCTCATCAAATTACACTTTGGAACTAGTGGAGTCCACAGATCTGTACAGATATACAGTGCGACAAAACCCAGCTTCAGCGCGTACAGTCGTCTACAACAGCCTGTGATCATCAAACAGCTACCGACTGAAGCCTGAAACCTTGTGTAGTTCAAGGACCTCCTTGTGTAACTGAGCAGAATTAGAGGGGGGGGGGGGGGGGGGAAGGACATTTGTTAGTTATGACAAGGACAAACTAACAAGCTCCAGAATAAGTGGGTGATACACAGTCTCGCCTCCAACCTGCAACAGCGACAGCTTAGTTTGACTCCCTGACGCCCTGCATACTGCCTGCACAGGAAAAGGGCTGCTGTCCTGTATAAGCTCTAAGGGTACATTGCTATCTCCTACGTGATCTGTACTGCTGGGACAAAGAAAACCATAAATTCGCAGCGACAAGATTCAGTACGTAAGTGGAAATAAGGAATTAATGTGAAGAAAATCTGGATTCTGTTAAAGCTGCAAAGCTTTCTGACTTCCCATTTGAGTAGCTGAACTCAGTGCACTTAAAATATTTTTGAAAAATGCATGCAGCTTGAGTTTAAAAGTGTTAAGTGCTCTGATTTTTCAAGGGCACCAGACACCAGTGGTTCCACTGACGTGAACAGCCAGTCCAAGTGCAGCATCTTTCAAACCAGAACAACAACAAAAAAATCTTACGGGGCGGGTGGGGGGGGAGGGGAAGGGGTGAAGGGGAAATATCAGTAGTGGCAGCTATGAAGAGTCCATTGATATGAAATATTTTCTTCAATTTAGTAATGGAAAATAGCTGGCTTCTTGCTTAGGCTCCATACATCCACTAGCTCGTGTCGGCTCTATTCTCCAGAAATGTACTTTGGTTATAGTCGCATGTTTCAGTCCAGACATCTTTGGCCTAAACAAGCTGTACAAAGCGGGATTTCCACAGGAACAAAAACACTAGTGCACTAATTGAGGACACGTTTCAACATTGTAATGATCTGTAGACTCCCAAACCTATTTTTCCAGCCACCTTTGAGTTGCATGCTGTAGCAGTACAGTCAGCACCTCTCAATAGATAATGCTGCAGAGATGGATCTCACTTCAGTGGTGATTGTCAAATGTGTACTTCAGGTGAAACCCTCTGCCCCCTGGGATTTCCAAATGCAAGCTACCTTTAGTCTTTAAAGCGTTTTCATACCACTAAGAAGCTGCAAGAAGCACACTTAAGAGAATATACTTGATCCACTCTTCAGTCTGCAGAATAACCAAACTTCAAACTTTTAGCTGGAAGTGCTTTGATCTTGTTATAAACACCCCTCCTCACAGAGAGACGTTTGTCATCCAAACTATTTCCATAACATGAAGCATAGGCTCTTACTCATTACTCTGAGCAGACTCCTTTTTAAAGGTCACTTGAATTGCTAACAGAGAACTGGTTAAGGATTATAAAACAATTTGTGAATGTTAACATTGCAAATATTTAGATGTGTGGTATTTGCAAATTATATACTTGTCTTTACTCCTTCCCTCTCAATTTCAGTTTAAGGATGTTACCCACTTCTAGGTGAGCAAACAGCATAACACACAAGAGGGCAGAAAAACCAGTATAAGCACCACTTTCCTAATGAGAAACCTTGCAGGAGAGGTACACCACTGAACTCTGACAAAAAACCCTATTCCTTCTTTTAATGTGTGCAATTTGCCAATTTAAAAAGCACACAGGTCATTAATAGTGTAGAAGCAAAATCATTGTCACAGGTGTCAGTAAACTTGACAAAATTATTTATGCTTCCCAGCTACAGATTTTCTTTTAAGAATCAACAATGTACTTAATGAAGATGATGTGAAGATTAACCTTAAAAGCGACTGGTTTGTTTCTGACTGCAGTTTCTGACACCAGGCTTGTTCCTGAGACCAAAACAACACTCCGTGCAACAGCTGTAGCTTTTAAATTCTGCGACTAGCACGTGAAGGCAGCTCAGGTGTGCTCCGACACAGACCACAGATGATGTGGTGACACAGAACATACATTTACTCAGTTCTGCAACTCCTTCCAAGAGTTTAATGTCCCAGGCTTGGGGTCTTACACCTCAAATGCTTGTTTCTCTTACTACAGACAAAAGTAGAGTGAAGCAAGCTGGATTTTGAAGTAACAACAACTGGAGGTTTTCACTCTTTCCCCCCACAAAAAGAGGTACGCCATTCTCTTGTCCTCTCCATCAAACTGTTTTCAAATTTAACCACAAGGCAGAACTGGGCATACTAAAACCTACCAAAAAGTTGTAAAGATTAATAATGTCCCAATATGTGGACAGTGATATAGATATGAATAAAGAAAAGCCAAAGTTGAATTTCATTTTTTCTGCCACAGTTCAACATCACTCAAACTGCAACGAAGTATTAGATCTGCAGATGATCCAAGCTGCAGGGTGAGTCTGCGCCCGTGTTGTTGGGTCCGGTGTACTCCTTCACATTTTACACACTGCTGTAAGCATCACTCCCTTCAGAACACCAAAGGGATGTACTCTGTGACCACTTCTATTCCTCTGTTTGGGAAAACGTTCAGAAATCAGATAAGCAGCCTAGCCTGGAAGCAGTATTTGAATTATTTTGAAATGCTAATTTCCAGCGTGGCACAGAGTCAGCTACCAACAAGTATGCCTCATTATATTTACATAAGGAAACAAGCTTGGCATTTTAATTAAAATCCCCACATCACAACGTAAGATTGAAGTATTCAGGAGAACATTGAATACAAACTCCCATCTCTGCAGCATTATCTCATGCGTCATCAATTACTGCCATGCCTAAATCTAGCATCATGCCAGCACATTAAGACAGTAGGTACTATATGCAGTGTTCACTGGACCAGAAGAACAGAAATAAGAAGGGGGAAAGGAAACCCTAGAGAAGAAATTAAAAAAGGCAGACCGTGCAATACAAACCAGATCATGGCTGCTTAGCTAATATGGGCCAACTGCTGCGGAAGAAAAATGTCGAACACCCCAAGTTGTGTAAATTTTTTGTAAACATCTAACACACACACAAACACACACAACACCAACCTACACATGAATGAAAAATATATATTGATCTTTTGCTAACACTAAGTTTCTTCTAGGTGCAGACTAATGTGAAGAAACTTTAACAGAGAACTTAAAATTATTAATAGGGAAAAGAAATACTTGAAAAGTACTTCCTTAACAAAAACTAGTCTTAATCAGAACACCACTAAGTGACCCCTGGTTATACACTACAAGTTTTCTTGCTCTTGTACTGAAACCACAAATGAAACTTCACCAAAGCTAAGTGCCAAACTTCAGTCCAGTTTAGGCCGAACAAGCTACTGTGCCTAAGACTAGCAGAAGATGCTTTGCAAAGGGAAAAATTTAAAAGCTCCAAAAAGCTTAAAAAGGAAAACTAAACAAAACTTAATTTTTCCCCATCTAATGACTGTACTCTCCACAGCTAATTCAAAGTAAAGCGATGCTTTACAGAAGCAGTTTCAGATTCACGGGGAAGGACTGCTGTACTCGTACTGTAATGCATCCGTGTTTCCGTACTGCCAGATGTCATTCTAACTTTTAACACACCAGTAGTTTTTTAAGAATATAAACTAAAATAGGATCAAAATACATTCTACTACACTATTCCATCAGGTTTGCATATGAATTGATTCTTCAACAAAAAGTATAAAAGCTTAGCAAAATAAATACCTATGAAAGAATGTATTATTTTGAATAATCTCTGAAATATCATGTTGAACTAAGTCACTTATAGTTCTAGGAGAACTACTTAAAGATTAAATCCCAGGCCCACTTAATCTCAGCATGCAATTTACCACAAAAAATTAAGCCTGTACTGACAGAGACACCCACTCCTACCAAATTTGACTGCATTCACATCAAGTACCATCCGATGACGGCCTAATTTTTGGTGGGTTGATGATGCTGATAAGTATGTATCTTACCGATTCTATAGGCTTGTCTAGAGATGCTTGCTCTATCTCCAGGTGCCCTTCTTCATACTGATCAAAGTGATTGCCCTGTAAAAGAAGATACCCGTTAGCTCTATGGCAGAGAACACGTCTCCAACAGTCTAGTTTCAAGATTCAGGTTTGTACATGGTGTTATACTTTATATAATTTTGCCAGCAGAACAAATGAACTTATTGAATACAGGCTCAATTCAGTATGTAGGCTGTAAGAACAGAAAAAAATCATTTTAAAAGCTAACTAAGCCAATTTGATGATAATCAAACTATGGAAGTTGGCAAAATATCAAATATTTGTGATTAAAATACTTAGGGTTTTTTTTTTCCTTTAGAAAGTCTATGAAAACGCTGACCATAAGCACCAGTACTGGCCTTAAAACCACCCAGGGCAAAAAGCAGAAGGAATTGACCCCACTGCTGCCATAAAAGGGTTTTTTGTTGTCTTTTCTCTTTTAAAGAGGAGTAAGGCTTTCCTTGCAGCAGGAAATCCAAATCGCTTGAGGCATACATGTAATTTCACACACCTTAAATCAACACAAACCCACAGTGGTACGAAATGAAACCTCTCCCCGTGCCCACAGCGCTTGTTCATGGTCTGAAGCAGCCCTTGCCTTGAATCTGGGCAGCTGCACAGTGAGCCATCAGTGGAAGTGATCCTCCAACACGCAAAAAAGCCGTTACTTTCAACCCTGAGCCACCCCCCGAGCCAGCTGACTGCACAGCCACACAGGCACATAGAGCGACACAAAGAACACTGAGATGCACACGCACATCCAAGCTTAAATAATTTGTGAGCACAGTACCTAAAAGTGCTCCACAAAACACGACAGGACTGAGGAACATGTCTGAGGAAAGAGAGACAGACCAAGAGATACACAGGGGTGCACTAATGAAGTCTGCAGATAACACTAATAAGTCAGCAAAGAAAACACCACAAAGGATGCTAAATCCAAGCACCTTGATTCCCTACGCTCCCAGAGCAACCCCATGAAACATCTTTGGTCCTATAGACTGGCCACGTATAACAATTAAAGCAGATCAGAAAATTAAATAGGGTTGTTCCTATGGTGTACTAGGCCCAGCCTCCACCAGCGCACATCACACACACCTCTACACCGCTGGTTTCTGAACAGGGCAACCTCTCCCGTACCCAGCGGTGCCTTGTAAGCCCAGTACAACACACAAATGGCAGCCACCAGAGTAGAGACTGGAGCCAAGCAAGCCTCCTAAGGCATCTGCTACAGCAAAATCCAATCTTTCCATGCTTTTGCCAAGACATTAAGGATACAGGGCTCATGAGCCAGGAAGGCACATGGCAGCCTCTGTCCTCCCTTGGTGACACCGTCAGTGTCAGTGGCCATTTCGGGGGGGAGGGAGGGGAACAACACCAAAAACCACCACCACCACAACCCACACACAACTCTGCTGTAATTTCAGATGTTTCTGAAACCTCAGATTCCTGAAACCGCAAACACAGTGAACCATTTTCGGCCATTCAGTAGGTCTATGTCGTAGCATTAACATCCACCATCGCTAGCACAGATCTGGAAAGTTAAAATCTGACTTTCTAGCTGCAAACTCAAAATCAAACAGGAGAGATGCCTGCAGCAGGGGGTCGTTTCAGCGGGCTCTCCTACGCTCCCTGGGCACACTGCTCAGCGTCACAGCCCTGTGAAACCCCAGGAGGTGCTAAGGCCTCGGCTGTCACCCCCTGTTCCTTTCCCAGACCCTGCAGTGCCACTGATCCTTCTGGCTGCTCAGACGACACCAAACACCTGGCAGGTTTGATTTGCATCCCAGCTCCATGATGACTTTGAGCAGGAACACACCTAGCACCACTGCCAAGAGAAACATGTTGTCACTCTCCTCCTTTCTGTGAACACCAACTTTTCCTTCTGCAATAATTTTAATGAAAGCCAGCATGCGAAAGAGCAAATCATAGTTGTAAAAGTCTAACAGGCAGTCCGTTAGAAGCCAGGCACCAGCCTCCAAAAATCCTCTGGAACGAGTGTTCGTACCCAGTGATGCAAATCTGCAAGGGACCATCTTGACAAAAACCTGTTGCCAAAAGAATGTGCTTTGATGCTGGTGCCCCAACTGCCAGCCTATACATCATCTGCCGTCCACAGCGATAATTCATCCCGGCCATGCTCTGCTCCCAGTAGTAGTCTTTCCCACGGCCTCACCAGAGCAAATTTGGGACTTAATCTGCAGGCAGCAATCTGTTCCCACCCAATTTTTTTTGGACAGCCTTCAAGGAGCAAGCTGAAGGCCAACTTACCATGCACGTGCGGTCATTGAACTGCTTAAAAAGGACAGTAATTCTTGGAGACTGGCATGGTGTAGATGTACAGACTGTACATGTGTGTGCTGCGAAGTTAGGGAGCCCAGCAGGGAGAAGACAACAGAAAACCTGCCTCGATGGCAGAAAGACACAGCCCAGCCTCCCAAAAAGTAATACCCAGGAGAACAAAAGCAGTCAAGAGTGCACATGCTGTTAATGAATTTGCACTGTTGACTACTGAACGCTAATGAAAACACATTACTAAAATTTCATATGTAAAAAAATTAAATCCACGTAACATTTAGTTAACAAACACTTGAAACGCTCTCAGCAAAAACAAAGACATACTTCCCCCCCGCCTTATTTCACAACGCGACTTGCTGCCTGCAGACAGCTCAGTAACGCCAACTAAATTACCTGGAGCTGGCAAAATATTTCTGCCTACTCACCGTCTCCTTCAGCGCACTGCCTGCCAAGACATTTATAATTGTTTTTACAAAGGCAAGGGTCAATTCCAGTTTGAAAGCACGCCTTGCTGATCTGAGGCTTTACAACTTCATTTTTCTGTGCTTAAAAACAATGTCTCCTCCCAGAAACTAGGCAAAGGTCTGAACACTCACTCTGTGACAGCCAAACGCAAAGAAGCCTGAAAGTAAATAAAGCCATTCTCTAAGTTCTAGTGATCCCACTATTATCCACTTGATATATTTTGGGGTTTATTTTATAGATTTATATACTTTGAGGTTTATTATCTGCTTTGTATCTACTTCTGGTTTTTTGTTACTGGTAATGGGAGTGGGAACAGGTTGCTTGTTATTACGTCAACAGCAATACTAACACTTTCAAAATGGGCAGGGTGCTTCCATCACCTTGAACTCCTGGGTATGCAAATGCCACCCGAGCACAGGGTAACAAGCCCTGGTGGGGTGCTGGCAAAGTGCTCGCTCTGTTAGGAAGTTGGCTGTTCTAGGCTTGGGAATTTAAGGTATCAGAGTAAGAAAGTGTGCAAATGGAACTGAAATCAATACTTGTCACAGAGAATGTTCTTTATTTATCAATACTTTAAAAAATTTTATAAGGGAAACATTTTCCTTCTACCATAAAGTAACTCACCCTGGGGAAAAAAAGCAGGAAGATAACAACGCAACAGTCATACTGGAGTCAAATTTATGAGTGTTTTCAGCCTGATGATGCCTAACAAGCAAGGAGAAAAATGGTTCTGACTTCTAAGGCCACAACAAACAGCTTGTTATAGTGATGTTGTCTGCCATGGCGGTGATCACACGCCTTTTGGAGCTGGGACTCTGTGGGGCTGGAGGCAGCAGGCAGCTAAGGAACAAGTAGGGGGAAGTTCCATCTGTTTTCCTTCTTTTCCAATCTTTCAACCTGGCACATCGAATGGATCCATGTAACATTTCTGTTTTGCTCTATCTTAAGACAATGAATCAGAGGAAGACAAAATACTTTAACATTTAAATCTAACAATTAATTAAGCCCTAAATGTTGAATCTGTTGAGAATAAACTACATTTCTGGCAAACACAAACCAAAAGCACAGACCACATTTTAATATGACTTCAATCTGTGTCTTCTGCAGACTTGACGGATGCTCCCTCTTCAGAGGAAACCTTTAAGTGAAAAGAAGAATCTAATCCCTACAAAATGAATACCAGGCCATAAAGTAACAGCTGCATTAAATCCAGCACTATTCAAAACCTGTTCCCAAACCTTCTGTCCTGTACGACTATTATAGGGATACAGTAAAATCCTGGCCCTGCCAGCTGATGACAAAGCTTCCACCTACTCCCGTGGGCAAGGATTTCAGGGCTGAATCCCCTTCTCCCTCTCAGCTTCTGCCCCTCCATTCTCAAGCTGCCTGTATCAGGCACTTCTGCCTTGTAAAACAAGATGCACTGCTTATATCGCTTTCTTACAGATGCTACCTCCATCCTAAAACAGCAGAGCAAATAAGATGAGAGGCTTCCACTTAAGCATCATTTATTGCTATCACTTTATGCTACAGCAAGTGCTCTGACGCTAGGTGCTTCACAAGTATAGTGAAATTCAGTATGTTTTACTACTTGGATGAGAAGCAAGGAGAAGCCTTCAACATCTAAACGTTCCTTATTATACACCACGCATGCCATTTAGTTTCCTTGTTGCATTCATCTCCAGGAGCCAATATGTTTGTGTCCTGTAATCTTTTGTGTAATACCATCTGAACTTTGGCTAAGTACCCATTTTGGTTACTCACAGTCACATGTCCTCTCCCTCTCTCCTCCACTTTCCCATTGTTTGATCTTTGCACGAAGCTCTTCACCAAACCTTACGTCTTGGAGCCCTCACACACTTAACTGCTGAGTTATGAATACAGCACTTGAAAAATCAACTAACAAAAGCTGCCTCCATGCAGGATTTTAGACCCTTATTCTCCCTTATTTGGATTGTAAATACTTCAGAGCTCTGGCCCAACAAATGCCATTTCGTCCAAGATTAAATGTAGCAGAGTCACTGCATTTTCTGAAACAATTCAAGTTAAATGGCTAAGGGGAAAGAGTGCTGCTATTTGTTTCTTACTTATAAGGTCCCAAACATTGTACAAGTGAGACCCAGTCAGTATAATTGAAAAAAATTAAGAACTTAATCACACTTTCATCCCAAAAATCTTTAGTGGCAAGAATTGTTGCCAATAAATGACTCAATTCAAGTGAAATGAATTGTTGATTTAAGCCCGTTCATCAGCGTAAATTTAGTGTCACAGAATTAATTCTTCCCCCTACACAAGGCACCTTTTCATGAAGGTGGGCAAAGACAAAGCATCTAAGGACACACAGATATTACTGGGGGAGACACAGAGATGACCCTTCCAAAAGCATCTTGCAAAAACTACAAGGCAGCAGAAAAACATGCTCTCTCCTTCCCTCTCACTCCCCCCAAAAGGGTGTATCCAAAGCCAGACCCGACTCCTGAGTGCTGCATTTTCTAAGTCACCTACAGCACCGTCAACACAAGGAGGAAAGAACGATGAGTCCCTTCAACTGCTTCAGGGCCATTAGACCTCCCTGGATATTAATTACTGCTCTTTCCAATCTGTCCAAGCACAGAGGATATTAAGACATCAACATGCAGAATACGTTCCACATAGTACACGTTCCTGATGGGAATTAGCAGTTTCTTTTACAAACAGCCCTAATTTATCCATGGATTATTTCAAAAGAAAAGTCAATGCAGCAAGTTTGCATTTCAGTAGCTAGGCCAAACCTCAAAACACGGCTCCCATGCAGAGACTGGAGAAAACTACAACAAAGGGGTAGTACAATGGAGACATGAAAGCAATGGTTTTCTTTCAGAATGCCTTAATTCAGCTGTCCTTTCAGTTACTGCTCAACACCAGAGCTCAGTTACACAAACATTATTATTAATACCAAAGATGATGATGTAAGTTACAAAACCCAACAGAAGTCAGATACAGAGAGCCTAGAATAAGAATACCTGGGGAAAATGCTGCCTGCTCCACAAGTCACAGGGACGATGCTTCAACGGTGTGAATGGAGTAAAATAAGAAAAGACTCCAGTATAAAACACCACACCTACGCCCGAGAGCACTAAAACCAGTGATGACTGGGGAGGGAACACGCAGAACGCAGTTGCTGAGATTTCAGAGCAGGAACAACCTATTTATGCCTGTACTGAATTTCAGGACCAGCTTAAGAAGGTGCACCGAAACACATGTTCCTGTGACAGTGCAGATAATCTAAAAAAAGTAATTTTGCAGAAAAGCCCCACTCCAGTCACCATCATTATTTCTTAAATGCACTGGAAAAGAGCACAGCGTGATTATGATCGCTTAACCGCACTTGAAAAGAGCACAGTGTGCTCCTTTGATATTCAAAAATTAGTTTTACACTGGTAGAATATCAGGAAAATACTCAAAAAAATAACATTTATATTGCATTTACTTTAGAAAATGGAATATTAAAACACTAAAGCAAATCAGCACCACTTGTGCATTCTATTTATCCATTAATTCAATCAATAAACCTTAAACTCCAAAACATGAAGTCAAGCCACAAAATTCAGGGTTGTTACCCACAAGTGCCACTCCAAAACATTTAACCAAGCCCGCTCCCCACTCCTGAAAGCTCTGAAGGCATTAGGCTGTAAACCAGCAGCTGAGACACTAGGAATATTTAAAAAGAGAAATGACTACCCACAAAAAAATGCCACTTTCTAGTGTAGATAAAGCCATGGCATTTGAGCATTAGCTCAAGTCACAGGATATTTTGCAGCACCCTCCGGTCTCTGCTCCCACGGCTGGAAAGCACAGCTGACACTTCCTGCAGCCGTCGCGGGACGGGTCAGCACAGATGCAAGGTCTCAACAGTTGAGCGCAGGAAACTGAAGCAGAATTTGAACACAGTGAGCAAATGCCACCTCTCCAAAAATCCCTGCTGCCTGCACACATATGGCACCCTCACAGATCGAGAAAAAAAGACTCAGTGATTCCAGACGCAAATATCCTATTAAATTTAACGTTTTCTTTTTTTAACGGAGGACATTGAGGAGTTGCAAGACCTTTAGGAGGACAAGGCACCTTAACATCCATCAGCTTTTCCCAAAGATATCTCCTAGCACAACCCTTACGAGCACCCCGCATCCAGGACACCTGCATGAGCGTTGCTAGTGCAGCACCAGTGGAGCAGCCGAGAGACATAGAAACCACTCTGCAAGAACCTCACAGAGCACCAGACGGTTGCCTAACCCAAAGACCAGGAATTTTCAGCAAACCACATTCGACATTCATCTCATTTTGTGTCTAGTTCTCTTTTCAAAAATCCTTCCAGCTTGGTCAGCTGTTACCAGACCTGCTGGTTTCACACAGCCCGGAGCTCGACTGACCCACCTCCCCTCAGATGGCCTGAAGGGGATACGTACCGCCAACCATGGCTGTAGGGTTACACACAGGGCAGAGACAGGAGCAGAAAAACCAATTCCGGGCAGGGATAAAGCATGAAAGGTGTAAGTGACATGGTCTGCTGGTACTACCTCTTATTTTGTTTATTTTTATGGGGCTCTATCAACTACATCACCTGCTAACCTCACCAGTAAATATCAGCCAACACAGATGGGAGAGGGAAGGTGTTAAAACCAAATCCAGCTCATCCGAACTGGATGTTTATCACACACAATCAAAATGTAACGGGTTTATAATTTCTCTGCAAGATCCATACAAGATCCTAGGAATGCTGACTAGTATCTCAGACAGTAATTTATGCTGCCCTTTGAAGCTAAGCAGGACCTGATGACTCTATACAATGGAAGATCTCCAAAACATAACTGATGCAGACAACCATGTTGATGTTTAGAAATCCATCCAGAGAATTCAAAAACAACTCCAGGAAAGCACAGCTTAAGAATGTTTCTTGAATATTCATTATGCACCCAGAAGACGACACATTTTTAAGGCCAACACATACCTAGAAGATGACTCCAGCAAGCCCTGCTCACACTGGAAGCTTTCTTGCATAATTTTAAAACCCATGTGGTTTCTCAAAACTATAAAAAGCTATACAAAAGCAACTTTGTACCGGTACCTGGAAAGCCTTTGTTAATGCTTCCCAGAACAAAATCATCCTTTTTCCTGTTGTTCCCTCTTCGGACCGTAAGATGCAAAAAAAATCAGTTATCCTTTCTTAGCAACACAGAGGTAAAACAGTCACAGACAACAGCGAGCATTTTCATTGCCTTCCACGTTATAAACAGCTTTCCTGGTCCCTCCCCTGTAAATAAGCAATACAAGTGGGTAAGTACGGACGCTGCACATCTTCACACCCTCCAAAATAGCTTAATATTTACAGTCAACATCTTGTGAAAGCTGCAGCAAAACCTCATTTGAGGCAAACACACACATCAATTATTTTGAGAGTACTTAAAATGGAAATCCTCTCAAGTCAATACAACAATAGCAATCACTTAAGATTTGGATGTGAATTTAAATTGGCAACTTTTGAAAGAAGCACCTTGTAATTACATGTTGAAAAGTTGATGGCACCTTTTGTTTACCAAACTAAAAGTTAATTTTGATGGCAAAATTCTACCTGTTGAACTTAAAAACACTGAAAAAACACCTGGAAAATGTACATATAAAAACCTAGTTAGAGCTGTCCAATTAAAAGTGTGTCTTACAGTTCAGAGATAAACAGCTTGTACAAAATGGAGTGGAAGCCAGAGGCAGGTCTCTGCTTCGCTATGTTTTGCATACTTTGGCACCAAACAAGAACAATTTAATGTCTTTCAGATTCCTTCTGCCACTACCAACGCCAGCTATAAATCTGTTCCAGCACACAAGGGATGCTGTTTAGTTCTTCAACGCTTACAGCAACTGTACCGAAGAGTATTAGCATTGGTCCCACTCACCCAACTTTCTCTTAGCCTTTTCTTAACATACCTCAATGCAGAAGATGCTGCCGCTTCCAGCACTCACATGTTCATGACTAACAAGGACTTTCAAACAAGAAAGACAGAGAAAATACCCCTATGGGATCAAGTAATCACTTCATATCTAGGGTGTAATTTATTTATCACTACAAACTTCCAAGCTTTTGTAGTATGGTGGGTTTTTTTCCTCTCAATATGGTGTTTGACTTGATAAATTATTGTTTCTAAACCAAAATGTCACAGAAAACCTCACTCAGGAGCACATTAACTGGATTCAAACTCATAACTCATTCCACAAGACTTGGTACCATTCAATGCTTTTATCAATGAGCAGAGAGGAAAGACAGCAACTGCCGACCCAGTTTGCAGGTCATGAAGCCCAGCAAACAGTAAGCACCAGTGTGGACAGCGTGTTTGTACAGAGCAATCAGCCGTGTAACACGGCCTGAACTCCCAAACACACAGAGCCCTGTACAAACACACCTGCAGCACAGGCTGCTCCTGAGCAGGCAGGAGAAATCCATGTTAAAACTGCTTCATGCAATACGGTAGCAAAAAGGATAAGAACAGAGTCCGAGGGTGTGTAACGAAGGAACAGCAAGTAAGAGTAAAGTAGCAATAAACATGTTTATCTCTCTACATTATACTGATGAAGTCTCTTCTAGATTCCTCTACGCGAGTCTTCTAGTCACAAATGTGGAAAATTTTAAGATGCCCAAAGCCATAACAACGCGAAGGGAACAGCAAAAGTCCCTACAATAAAAGGATTCAGAGATCAGACTGTTAAGGCTCTCAAAAGAGGTTAGGCTAAGACAGAAATGTTACATATGCCCTCACATAAGAAGAAGCAGTGTGCTAATTTGCACTTTGGCATTGTAGAGAAGGACATAACCAGAAACAACAGCTAAAAGCTGAAAATTGAAAAATCTAGAAGAAAAGTAACAGAAAATACACCTTTCATTGGGCCAATCTATCAGAACAATCTACAAAGGAAAACGTTCACCATCACCAGCTGTCTTCAAGAGAAAGAGATACTATAGCCAAACACCAATTCCTGGACTCAAAAACTGGGTCAAATGATGGATATTGAAGGGTAGGGGATCACGGCTATTTAAAGCAGACATCCTAATATCAATTTCTGGCTTTAAAACTGTGAATAACTAAACTCAAATTAATTGAGTGCTCTTAAAGCTGCTTGAAGGTGGAAAGTACCAAGAATTACTATGGGTTTAAAACTGTACCATAGGTAAAAAAAGCATACATCAACTGAGGAAATGTTGACCAAGTACTGCAATAGCGCTTTTTGATTGAATGAACTCCTAAAGCCCTACATCCCCACTCAGTGGGTGTTTGGAGACTAGTCAGGAGGGTTTGGTTTGGAGGGGGTGACTCAGAAGAAGCTGAGATAGCTTAGACATGGTTGTGAGAATGCCAAATAAAGTGTTTCCTTTCCTATCCAGTTAAGCAAGGCAATAGAGAACATCACTGCACAAGAGGAGAGAACACAAGTGACAAAACACAGAGGGATAGGTACAACCATGACAGGAAAGGTCTGTATAGAATTAACTTACCACAAGTTCCAAAAAAATCCACACTGAAGTTCAGATTCTCCTGTGATCTTCTAAAAATGGAACCAATACTATTCGATATACTTTTTAATGCATTTTCCCCTCGTCTTCTCCTCCCTTCCTTGCTCACACAGGCAGGCAAAAATCACCCACAGTTCTGGGGTCCCTGCTTTGCTCAACTGCGAGGTCAGCACATCTTGCCAAGGAGGCAAGAGCACTGTCCTTCCTGCACCGTGCCTAGACCAGAAATTTAACCCTAATCTAATGATAAATTAGGATCTCCAAACAATACTAATAGATTTTAGAAAATCGAAGATTAACGCATAAATAAGAAAACACTCCACAGAAGGGGCTACCTCATGGACTGCTCTCAGCCACATTTGTCAAAGGCAAATTCACGCACCAGGATCTTGTATCAGTCGCAAGCTCAAGATAATGTATTTTGAAAAGACTCCAACCTCCAAGAGACTCCAATGAGTCTTTCCCTCGTCCCCCCACATTAACTTTTTCTCCTTCCAGTTAGTAAAACTAGGCAAAAGAAAGTGACCCTGCTTATTCCCTTGCAGCATGGAGAAAACCCACCAACTGACTTTGCCACATAACCCACGAGCAGTCACGGCCTGCTGAAGGATATAAAAATCAAATACGTTTGCCTCAGGCAGCACCTAAGAAATGAATTGAAGTTGAAGCCACTGACAACACACGCTCATTAGAAGGACAGATTTTAAAACTCCACGCTGCCAGCCCAGATGTCCGGTAAGCCAGACTGCCTAAGCTGCTTGGGAACAAAACTTATCCCTGACATTCTGCCAATTAAAAAGCATAAAATCCCCATGCCATCAGCACTCAGCTCAACTTGCTGGAAGCAGCAGGACTAGAATCCCAGACCAGCCAGTAACAGTGACGTGCTCAGTTAGCTCTCCGAATCCTTTGCGGGGTGGGGAAAACCCGCCTATCTTCTTGGCATGAGCAAAAATACCAGAACTGAGGTTCAGACTGGCCACATTTCAACCCAGTTTAGAAAACCAGGCACTTCTGCTTGGTGGAAGCGTTATTTGGTTATACAGCCTATACAACAAACTAAAAAAATCAAGAGACAGAACAGTTTGCGTTCCATCTGGCTAATGATGCAAGTAAGTGCAATGTACGTAGGAAGAGGAAATTATTGTACACATATACACATATGGCTCGTAATATTTCTGCTTCAACAATGGAAAGGAGAAAGATACAGGAAGAAAAGATTTTCCTAACATCTGTGAGTAACTGGGAGCTCTACTGGATTTCAGCGATATGGACACACCCACAGTATTCATTCTTTGAGTTCAGCAGAGTTAATCTAAAGAATAACATTATTGCAATTGTAAAAATAACACTAAAAAATACATTTACTTTTTGCAGCAGTCTCATGTATTCACACAGCTTTCAGTAACGCTCTTAAAATACTGTTAGCATAGTCGACAGCTATTGTTCATGATTACTTGAAGTTACGATGGTTCACAAGTTTGTCTCAGCCATGGGGAAGCCAGTCAATCAAGGAGACAGCAGAGGCAGACAAGTGACAGACATCCCTGCGACGGTTAAGCAGTACGATCTTTTAACCAATGGACTAAGCTTGTCAGCGGCCACTCAAAAATAACCCCTCCAGCAATGGAAAAGGTTGGGATTTGTTTGGGTAAGCTATTCAGCAGGCAACTTACCATTTGAGAGCTTAGAGAGGGGAATGAGAAGGAAGGTCAGCGATATCCTTCTCCTGCAGTAATTCATTTCACTGCCTAAAGTCCCCTGAACAAACTGCCGTGCTGCCCCGGTCAGGGAAAGATCAAGTATTACTGGACAGAGTAAAGCTAAATGCCTTTCATTGGAGCTCCCCTCAAGTTCAGCACCTGTAAAATACAGTCAAACACAGGGACTTTCCCTTGAGGTTTTCTAAGGCTTGGGAGCATACAGCAAAAAGAGAAGAGGGTCTAAACCCTTTGTGTGGCTTCTAAAGCTACACAGCTCAGCAAAAGCAAGACAATCCTATTTAAAAAAAAAAAAACAAAAACACCAACAAAATAAAAGCTGCTTAATCACCTCATTGTGGCAATACCCTCCAATGCCATTTCCTCCTTCTTTGGCAATTTCATCTTTCAAACCATCCTTGGCTTTGAGGTTCCTTCCACCCTACCATAGAGAGGGCTCGGAATAATTTCCGAGTACATAATTTTTCTCCTCCTCCTCCGTATCGTGATCTGTATCCTTAAGGATATCTGACTTTCTTACACTTATACTAGCTACTCTTTTCCCCAGGGTTACTTGTAACCCCATGATAGTATCACCACTCCCTCTGCAGCTTTCTTTATATCCATCACACCACTCTGGCTGCAGTTATGGGAAGGTCCCCCACTCCCTCTTATTTCTCCAGTCCTCAGCTGATCCCTCTGCTCAGCAATCCTCCTCCTCTCATCACCTTTTCAGGCACTTCGGACCATACCTTCTTTTTCTCAGCTGATTTAGGTCCTTTCCTTCTTGAACCCGTTTCCCTCTGGTGGTGTACGTTTCCATTCCTGCCTTCCACGGAGCTTCCTTTAGTCAGGCACGGGGAGGGAAGAGTAACTCCCAGCAGCTCTCTCACCTTTAATCCACTCTCTCCAGCATATCAGAAGCTCAGAAACCTGAATATCACCTCTGCTAACCCTGCATTACCAACCTCATCACTCCCCTGCCCACATCAGTGCTCAACTCGCACTCTTGCCAAACTAATCCTCCCAAACCCAGAACCTTTCCAGTTTCTTTCTGGAAAGAAGGCTGATAACAATAGAGAGAACTCTAAAATGCTTTTTTCTTCCTCCATTAGCCACATCGCTAATCCCAAGCCATCTGCCTTTCTTCCAAACAGCTAAAAGGTTCCTTCAAGCCATGCACTTTACTCCTGACCTTTTGTTTCTCCTCCTGTCTTGAGACAGTAACACATCCTTTCGCTTCATCAAGAAGATCACAAGTAGATCACCCAGGAACAATCAGAGATCTCTATGGCCTCCCTCCCCCTCACCACGCCGCATCTATCCCTGCTTCAAGCTATATAATCTTAGAGCACCATCTCCCTTTTGCCGTGCCCACTCGGGTCGCAACAGACTAGAAGTAACACAGAGTCACGTTTATAGTTGTTCTCGGTCAAAGGACAGAAATTTCATCTGCCAAAGCTTAGAATTAGAACTGCTAGAAATTGCGTGAAAAAAAGGCATTCTGAACACTGACAGAAACACTCCTACCAAGGAAGCCTACATACAAATTTGTGACTTCACACTAACGGAGTGTCTTATTTTTGCTGTAGTTTTGAGACCAGTATTGCACAGACGTGATCAAAAGCTGTGCACTAAAGGCAGGCATATTTTTACCTAAGCTTAGCAACAGTCACAGTGCAGCTTTCACAGCGGACCTGCAAACACTCAGCATAGCAAGCCATTCTCTGGTGTTATGTCTAAGTGACATCCGTCTAAATATAGAGGGAAAAAGTCAAAAATCTGCTCTGAAAGTGATCTGGATGAAGATGGAGGTAAAATCCAGTTCAGAAAGCCTTCTTCCAACAACATACCTCAAAAATTGTTAGATTGACCAACTGTCAGGAGTACGTGCATAGGCACTTGAGCTCCCACTGCTCAGCGTGACCTTGGCCAAGACATGTGGGCCCAGTCTCCCTCTAATCAGCTTCCTCATAGCTCATCGTTTTCATGCTCAGTCCTCTGCAAGCCTTAACCAACTCCAAACTATTCCTCCCAGAGGACCAACTCCCCTTTTCCCTCGAAGCAAGCTTTAACGTACAAAATAAAATGTCTTCTCACTGACAAGTTTTCAGGGAGAAGTTACCCTACTATAAAAACAAACCCTACCTTTTTATTTTTCGCTCTAGTCTATGGGAAAGACAGCAAAAGTCTGATATTTGGCACAGATAAAGTCCCAATTAAAAAGAGTGCCCTTTGTTAAAGTCAAAGGAAAACAGGGTTGTGACTGGGTCATTGTTTCCGAGCATGCTCGGCAGCTTTTAAGATTTCGGCATTGGGTAATGGAGCCCTGTTTCCTCTCTGACATCACTACACATTCCCCCTGCATGACCAGAGCAATGACACAGTAACAGGTTTTGCTGCTACAATTGTTTTTTTGCAGAGGGGTTGCCCCACAAAGGGACGCCAACAAGTACACGGAGCAAGAGGCACGTGTGACTAGTTGTGCAATACACGACGACAGATCTTACCCATTTCTTGGGTATATCCTGCAGCACCCGTTTTAGGTTCCCCATCTCTCCCCTCCCAAAGCAAACTATTACAAGAAATGTATTTTCAAACCCAAGATCCGGCTCGCTCCACTTCCTGAAACAGGAACTTCAAAACCTAATCAGACCATTTCGATATTAACTATAACTCATTCCCTCATTTAAGGAAATGAACGATGCAAACCAGCCCCTGCGTTTAGGGCTGCATTAGGAAGCTATACCTATGGTCCCGATAAGGTAACACAAACAGGACAGGCAACCACGCCAATACGTATTTTCTCATGCGTTTCTAATGCAGTTCAATAACAAATTAGGAAGCGCACATCCCCAAAAGCATCCAGAAGGAGCAACATAAATTAATTACTACTGGACATCCTGAGCGCTTTCAAGATTGCACCTTAGTGCTACATAAAGTAGAATTACGCCAGCTCTGCAACTATAAAAAAATCCCTCCCAGACCTTCAGGTGAAAGGCAGGAGTTCAGGTGAAAAGCACTAGTGCAACTCCGGGCTCCCAAAACAAGAATGACACAGAAAAGCTCATCGACAGCCCTTCTCGAGCTGCGTTTATTCTCACTCCTTTTGTTTTTCCAACCTCGAGATTCTCTCGGGCTGAAGTCAGAAAACAAAATGTCATTGTTTAGGCTTAACGAGTCAACGTTAATTTCACCATTGTTCATTTAAATCCCCTTTAACACAGCAACAGCGGCGTTAATTACGTCGGAATACGAATGTTTTCCTTGGGGGGATGCGAGAGGGAAGACGCGCGTTCCCCGCGGGGCTGGGGGGACGCGCCGGGCGGCCGGCGGGACGGGGCAGCCCCAGGCGGGGCAGCGGCAGGCAGGTGAGCTCCCGCCTAGCCTCTGGCCTAACGCACCGTAAAAACCACGGGGAAAAAAGAAGAAAAACCCCAATCCACGGAGCGCCGGGCTCCTGCGGGTGAGAGTCGGCTCGGCGGGGGGAGCCCCGGCGGCCGGCTCGCTCCCCCTCTCCTCGGGCCGGCCCCCTCCCGCGGGTCACCTTGACAGCCCGCCCCAGCCCCCCGGGCCTTTGTGTCGTTACCGGCCGCCGGGACCGCGTACAAAGCCGCGGCGGGGAGGAGATGAAGCGTAGGGGAGCGACCCGCCCCGGCCTCCCGAGGAGAGCGCGGCCGCCGGGGGTAGAGCGGGGGCTCGCCCGCCCCCGCGGCGCGGCCGTTACCTGGAAGTCCCTGTCCTCGTTGAAGCGGGAGAACCTGTCCGCCATTTTGCGCCGCCGCTCAGGCTAAGCTCGGCTCGGCTGGGCCCGGCCCGGCCCGGCTCGGCCCCGCGCCTCCGGCCGCCGCCTCCCCTCAGCGCCGCCCCCGCCGCGCCGGGCCGCTCCACGCATGCGCGGCAGGGCAGGTCACGTGCGCGGCGTGGGGAACGCCCTCACGGGGGGGGCCGGAGGGGGACGGTTGAGCTGCCCGGGAGCAGAAGAGCCGGCCCGCTGACGGACGGCTACCGGGGGTGGGGGGAGGGAGCGGAGGGCAGCGGGCAACCGCCGGGCGCACCGCTAAACCTCCGCCACGGCGGGTCGTTCCTGCCCACCCCCCTCACGAGCCCTCGCTGCGGTTTGGCACCGGGAGCGCGCATGCGCCTCCCCCGTCTGCGCGCACCCTAGCAACCAACGAGGGCGCGAGCTGCTGTAGCAGAGGGCGGGTCCCCCCGCCTGCTGCTGCGCGCATGCGCAGGGCCGTCAGGCGGCGAGGACTCGAGCCGGGGGACAGGAGAGGGCGCGAACCCCGCTTCAGCCTTCCCGCCCTTCCAGCTCGAACCAATGGGGCTGCCCCAGCCTCTTGAGTGATGGCGGTGCGAACCAATAGGAGTATGGGCTCACCACCGCCCCCTGGCGTGCGCCGCGGGTCACGCTCGCTCCTCAGAGGGCGCGTGCGCAGACTCTCCTCGGAGGGGCTCGGTCGGACTGAGGGGCGCCGGGAAGGGGCATCGGGGTACCCCAGCACCTCTCGGGAGGTGGGGAAGGGCCCCGGCCCAGCTAGCCTGGATACCCGGGGCCAGTCCTGAGGCGGGGGATGGGACCCGGGGCCAGCCCTGAGGTAGGCCATGGTGCCCAGTGCAAAGACTGAGCTGGATCATGGTGCTCAGAGCCAACCCTGAGGTGAAGCACGGTGCCCAGGGCGAGGAGGAGTCATCCCTGTAGCCCTGCTCCCGTCCCACTCAGTCACGCCGCAGGGGCCTTTCTTGACTCCTGAGCAGGGAGGTGTGTGCCTGCCTTGCTCAAGCATAGCCATGTCCCTGTACATGGTGGCAGAGGAGCAGTGCCCGGGGCCTGCATGCACCATGCAGTGCCTCGGGTCTCTGTCTTGCAGCAAGCCACAGGCCTTTTGAGTGCAGAGCCCCGGCAGACGAGGCCCTGTTTTTCCATCCACTGCCGCAGCTGTTACCAGCTGTCTCTGAGCATGGCAGTGCGTGTCGCTGTCTCTAGGCCGTCCCTGACAGCAGGAAAACCGGATTCCATCTGTCTCTCCATTCATTCCTTTTCTTTCTCTCACCAGACGCATCACTGCTCAGATCCTGCTTGCGTACTGCCCTCTGCTGTCTCGTCGAGGCACGGTCCTCAAGGTTCAGAAACGGGCCTGTCTGAGGCGTGTGTTCACCAGACCGTGCCTCCACGCACACCACCGAACCCGTCGTCGAGCCCTGCGCAGTGAGGCTGTGGGTCGGGCGCAGGGGAGGCCGAAGTGGTGGTTCTGCTTTGTGCTAGGCAGCGTAGGTCCTAGCAGGGCTGACTTGATCTATTACTGCAGTGGGCCAGGCAGGGCTGTGCTGCCAGAACTCCTATGTGGAGCTCCCTAACGCATCTGCCTCTAACTTGCTGGGAGGGATGCAGCTCCCATCCCGCTGCCCACCTCTGCAGCCTTGCGGAAATCCCCCTAGGCTTGGCTCTCTCCGGGGAGCAGTCAGCCCTGTGTTTGTGCTGAGGAGACTGAAGCAGCCCGCAGAGCCCTCCTGTGCTGCCACTTGCCTGTGCATTACTCTGCTCCTCCCAAATGCCTCAGTGTCGGGGTCACTCATCTCCCACTCCATCAGGGCTGTGGTCCCACCTGTCTCAGGGCTGCCGGGCCTTGCCCTGCTCTGCCTCTCCTCCATGGGTCGTGGTCTCCCTCCCTCTAACATGCATCCCTGCGGCTCCTTGTGCCCCAAGGAGGGTGGAGGAGCTGAGGCAGGGAGGGGAGCAGCCTTTCTCCTTCCCGGAGTCACCACGGTGTTTTCAGAGAAGACTGTCCCCACCTTGTCCTGCCGAAACACCCGGGTGGGTCCAGGCGGGCTGGGTGGAGCCGGGATCCCAGCCCGGGGAGCCCGGCCATGCTGCGTGGGCTGGCCCCGTGGGAACCCTGGGCCCTGCTCAGCGCCGGGGCTGCGCCCACGAGAGGGAGCTGCTGCTCCACCCAGCCAGGCAGCGGGACCCCCACCCACGCCGTGGGACCCCACCCAATACGGGGGGTCTGAGCAGGACGTGGCCCCGCAGCCGTTTGGAGCCGGGTGGGACGAGCCACGGAGCAGGGAGCACGGGTGCACAACACCCCGCGGGGAGGGTGGCAGCTCCCCCAGCGGGGCCCGGGTGTGCTGGTGGCTTATGCCCCTTCCGACATGGCTCCTCCACCCCGCTGGGTAAAGAAGCCGGTGCTCATCGTCACCCATGCGTAGGGGGCACCCAGCCCAGCCTGCCTGGACTTTGGGGCGAGGGGGATCTGCCACCCTAGGGGTGCGGAGCCAGGTATGAGGGGTACCCCCCACGCATCCTCCTGGGTGCTGCCCGAGGCCCCTCACCCCCTGCCTCAGTTTCCCTGGGTGCAACAGGGGTGAGCGGACCCTGACTGTGGCAGGGGGGAGCTGGGGCGTGCACTGAGCCCGCTTTGGGGGGTCAGCTGCGGGAGGGCTCAGGCCTTTCTGCTCAAGGTGCTCGAGGGGAGCAGCGTCCCCAGGCTAGGGGACCCCCGACCCCCCGCGTGTACGTGTGCGGCGTGCACCACCAGGCATGAGCGCGAGTGTGCGTGCAAGCTGGGGGAGGCCGGGAAGCGGGAGTGAAGGAGGCCCCTTTCTGCGGGCCGGGAGGCGGAGGCCGGCGCTGCCGACGCCTGGGCCCCTCTTCTCATGTAAAGCAGCTTTGTGCGGGGGCTGCGCCCCCCGGCCCCACCGCCTGCCGCAGAGGAGGGGGCCGGTGGGGGGCCAGAAGGAACAGCTCCCCCCACCTTCTCCCCACACTGAGGGCCCACGTGTGCCCATCAGGGACCTGCAGCTGCAGGGGGTCAAACCTGCCCCACTCTGCGTCCCTGGTACCCCCTAGCCTGGAGGGGCTGGGCGTGAGGACAGCTCAGTGGCCCTGCTGGGCACAGCTTCATGCCACCATCAGGCACAGGGACAGTTCAGTGCCACCCTTGGGCACAGGCACAGCTCTGTGTCCACATCGGGCATGGGGACAGTTCAGTGTCCCCATCAGGGGCAGCTCTGTTTTCCCACTGGATACAGGGATGGCCCAGTGTCCCTGTCAGGCACAGGCTGTGCCAACTTTAGGCACAGGGGTGGCTCGTTGTCCCACGGTGGGCTGTGGACAGCTGGAGTGGCCATGAGACTCCATGGAGACAGGAATGGGCCTCCCGGCCTCGCTGCAGCCCCACCAGCCTACAGGGGGGATCTGGGTGGTGGTGGGGGACAGGCAGGCACCCAGGGGACCCTGAGGCCACCCTGGGCCCGTGGCTTGGGCTCACCTCTGTCCTCACACCCGGCACTGAGACGGGCTGGGTATAAATAGCAGCCAGCTCTGTCACCTCCTGTCACATGCCCGGCGCTGGCAGGGACCCCCACCATCAGCCAGGGGCACAGCTGTTTCCAGCACAGGGAGGGATGGCCTCGGGGCTCCCCATCCCCCCCCGCCTGCCACACGGCCACCATGGGGCCACTGACCCCCACCACTGGGGCCACCAACCCCCACCCCAGGGTCCAGGCTGCCCACATGGGGCATTTCTGTCACCGCCTCAGGAACGCAGACCCCGGCCCAGTGTGGGACCCTGGGACAGAGCTGAGATGGCCAGACCCCCCCACCCCACGGGGACCCACTGCCAGCGCCAGGGGCTTCCCTCCCTAGGGACAAAGGGGGCCCCAAATCAGAGCAAAAGGGGAAACTCCCACCACCCCCACCTCACACCACCCACTTCCACAGGCAAAAATTGTCACTGCTTGACCTGCCGGTCCCCGGGCGGCTCTAAAAATACCATGTCCTCCTGACAGCGACAGCTGAGGGCCAGGGCGGTGGATGCCTCAGGGACCCGCGGGGGGGCCGGGGCCATGCAGAGGAGTGGGGCTGCCAGCCTTGGGTGCCCTGGCCCCCCCTGAGCCGGGACAGTCCCTCTCGCTTCCCATGCTCTGTTTCGGGGAGCCCCCAGCATCCCGCCCTGCTGGGCCTGGCCCGCTGCCCCCTTCTCCCACCGGGATGCAGCCAGACTGTGGCTTGCAGCACCGTGCCCAGCCATGCCCACTCTTGCCCGTCAGCCGCCGGCACGGAGCCTGGCCCCGGCACGCCGCGGCGGCTGTGCCTCTCGCCGTCCCCCCGGCCCTCCCCGAAGCCCCTAATCCATCTCTCGCAGCAGGAGATGCCTAAGCTGCCTTTTCATGCTGGCTCCTCCGCGCGCGAGCTCGCCGCGCTTTCAATACCGGGCGCTGGCAGGAGACGTGTCGGACAAGCTGAAGGGATCCCTCCCCTGCCAGGAAGGTCAAGGTGTGCTTAAGCCAGCTTTCCCCCGCGTGCCGCCCCGGCCGGCACAGGCCAGCGTCCTGGAGCCCAGCACCACATGGGCTTTGTCTCCCACCAGCACTGGGGAGACACCATGGCATCGGGGTGTCCCCACCCCGGGGTGTGTGCAGGCAGTCGGACCCTCACTCAGTGGGGGCTCATCCTCCCTGGCTCCTCACAGCCGCTCTCAAGGTCACCCCTCGCTCCACCACTCCCGTCCCGGGAACCCTCCCAGTGCCAGGGTTCGGATGACCCGCTGTGCCCAGTGCCTGCCAGTGCCTCGTGGGTGTCCGCTGCACCCACAGTGAGGACTGCCCCAGCTGCTGAGGCGCCCCATGTCCACCCCACGGGTACCCCAGGGCTCAGCTCACCCCAGCCCACCCAGCCAGTGCTGCTCACGGAACTCCCCCAACCCATGGAGCCACTGCAGATTGTTAGACCAGTTTAGACCAGTAAAAACCAGGCCTGAGAACAGCAGGTACCGGTTCCTGACCTCCCTAACCCACAGGATAGTGTGCGTGTGACAAAGCTGGGCACGGGTGTGCAAATATGCATGCACACGCATGCCAGCAGACCTTTCACGCAAGCATCCCCCAAAGCTGACACCCCCCGACCCCCCAGCCCCGCTCCCATGACCCCATGCTTGCCTCCCCTGCGTGTGTGTGCATGAGCACATGTGTGTGCATGAGCACATGTGTGTGCGTGCCTGCGCACGCATGTGCCAGCTCACACACAGGGGTGTGGAGGGGCCCCGTGGTGCCCGCGCCAGGGGCCCCGCATCCCTCCCTGTTCCCTTGGTGACGGACCCCCGTCCTCTGCTGGCACCTCAAGCTGCCGCCAGGCCGGGCTTTTGTGGCTGGTTTTAATTAGAGCCTCTTAAGTGTGAAACAAAGCTGAGGACATGGGCCGGGGGGCCCTTCCTCTGCACTCCTGGGGGACCCCCAGGGATCCCCATCCCACCTGGCATCACCTGGCGCAGCTGCTCTGTCCCCCGATTCCTGCTTCACCCTCCTCCGTGCCCAGCCCCGAGGGACTGGGGTGCTGCGAGCTGGTGCTGCCAGAGCCCCCCCACCAAATACTGCCCTGCTGAGCATCACTGGCCCCCAGCCCAAGAGCGGGGCGGTGTGCGGGACTGGGGCCAGCCCCAGCATCACCCATGGGTGCACACCGGGGCTGCTGTCCCCGGGAGGAGCGTCGGCAAGTGGCCAGAGCTGCCCTCCCTGCCGGTGGGTGGCCCGGGCGTGCCAGGCCCCACTTGGGGTGCTGCTGGGAGTCCGAGGCCAGGACCTGGGGGGTTCCAGCTCTGTCCCCTGTGCCTGGCCCTCCAGGGTGCGGGGAGGACCCTGCGAGCACCCTGTCATCCTGCAGTGCTGCAGGGGTCCTGGGGAGAGGGGCTTCACAGGGACCACGCCCTGCTCCAGCAGGGACACTGGAGCCCTCAGCCTCTCCGGATGTGGCAGCACCCATGGGCCATCCCCTGGCAGGCGGTGACTAAGACGCCAGGGTGCTGGGGGCAGGGGACGGGCAGCACCAGGTGCCCACCAGCAACCCCCAGTGCTGTACTGGGATGAAGTGAGAGTGGGGCAGCATGGGGATAGGGGCTCCTGGAGGGCTACAAGGCGGGAGGCCTGGGGGGAGCTGGGCTTGGCCCCCTACTCCAGAAATACCCAGCCTGGCCTGCTGGCAGCACCCACCCTCTCCTGCTGGGTGCCATGATGGGTCCTGTCCTCTCAGGGTCCCCTCTGCCCAGGATGGCAACCCCAAGCAGGGAGGCTTTTGGGGAGGTGGCAGGACTGTCCCCCACCCTGGCAGCACCTGGGGACAGGGCCAGCAGCCTGGTGATGAAGGGGACCAAAGGGACTCCCTGGCCACCCTGCACATCCCTGCGAGGGGACACCCCTGAGCAGGCGGCACCCCACTGGCTGCCTCCCGGGGTGTTCCCAGACACCCCCAGCCCCCCCAGGGGACCCCCCGGGGCTGGCTGGCAGGGCTGCTCCAGGTTTGCCCCTCCCCAAGAGGGCTCAGCACTCACTCCAAGTGGGACCACATCCCCGTGGGTCACCGGTACTGAGGTCCTGGGGACCCCCTGTCCTGAGCCGCCAGCAACCCGCAGCACCCAGGAGGGCGGGGGGTACATGTACAGCCCCTGCCACCCCCTTCAGGAAGGGACATCCCCCTCCCCAGGAAAGAATCCAAGATCCGAAGCTTCTGGGAAGCCAAGATCCACGTGGCTGCGCAGACACCCCCACACCTCCTCTGTCCCCATCTCCAGCTGTCAGGGCTGGGGCAAAGGCCTCTGAGGCACGGGACACTGGGGGGATCACCCAAGCCAGACCTCACACTCAGGGGGCCGAGGGGCGCTGCAGCCAGAGGGGCTACCCCACGTCCCGCCTGCCACTGGGGAGCCGGGAGCGGGCCGGGAGGCGGCTGCTCACCGGGATCCGGCCTCCACTCCGGCCCCCGCGGGCCGGCGCCCTGCCAGGCCCTCCGCCAGCAGCCTTCCCGGCCGGGGACCCGCTGGGCGCCCGCCAAGCGCCGGCCGTGCCAAGCCGCCTTCCGCGGCGCATGGCGGCCTGGCCTCGGCACGGCCCCCATCGGTAGCACCCCTGGGTGCCCCAGCCGGGGTACGGGTGGGTGCCTGGCCGCTGGCACCCATCGCACCCCGGTTCCCTCCACGGAACCACCACCCTGGCCTCGTCCAGGGCCGTGGGGCGCCCTCCCTCCCACCCGCGACCCCTCTGCAGGAGCGGGGAGCCCCCAGCATCCCGCCAACCGCCACGGTGACAACCGGCACGTCCGGGCTGGGAACGCTGACGGGGGGGGGGGGCGTGGGGGCTGCCGGGAGCGGGTGTGCTTCGTGTGTCCCGTCCTCCGCCCCCCCCGGGCTTTGATTTCTGGAGCCCCCCCTGCCCTTCCCCCTCGGCCAGGAGCCGCGCAATGGTTTCAATTACGCTCTGAAAGGCGGTGGGGCCCTCTTTTCACGGCAGCCCGGGTTTCTCCTGCTCACAACAAAAGCTTAAGTTACAGGAAAGGGAGAGAAAGGGAGGGAGGACGGCGGAGGGAAGGAGGCAGCCAGCAGAGCCCCTCGCCCCCCCAGAAAGGAGCGGGACGGGGGCGGTGGGCTCCCCGCCAGCTCCCCCCGGCTGCCCTGTCCTTGGAATGCTGCTTTGGGAAGGGCAGCACCCCCCATCCCGCTGCTAAAATTTGGGGTGATTGCCCACAGTTTTTTTCCTGGATGAGGATCTCTGGTGTGCCCAGTCTCCCCCCCGCCAGTGTGTCCCAGTCCCCTCCCAGTGTGTCCCGGTCCCCCCCAGTGTGTCCCAGATCCCTCCCGAAGTGTGTCTCAGATCCCCCCGGCATGCCCCATATCCCCTCAGTGTGTCCTGGTCCCCCCCTTCGATGTGTCTCGGTCCCCCCTGCTGTGTCCCAGATCCCCCCCAGTGTACCCCAGGTGTCCCCCCCCAGCATGTCCTGGCCCCCCGGCTCCCTCCCGCTGCCACAGTTTGGGGCCAGAGGTACCCTTCACCATGCTGGGGTGGGAGGTGTGGGGCCATGGTGGGGGACGGGATGCGGGGTGTCCCCTGCCACCCCTGCCTGGTTTGGGGATGGCAGGGTCACCCCGGCTCTGCAGCAGCCCCGTGGGGCTGCAGGGTGCCGGCTCCAGCAGCACCCCAGGGTGGCCATGAGCACGCCACGGGGCAAGGCACCACCTGGGTGACACCCAGGGGTGCCGGGGCCGAGGCATTCCTGTTCCCGGGGGGGTGGCCGGGACCCGTGTGGGTGCCAGAGGGCCACAGGGACTTATCCTGCCCCGGAGCACCCTAAAGGGGACTTGGGGACAGCGGGGGACCCGCTGCAGCACGTCGGCGGGGGACATGGGTCCTGGGGGGGGTAGGACACGGGAGGAGCAGACCCACGGGGGAGGGGAGGACACGGGAGGGGTACAGGGGACACGAGGTGGCTCAGGGGACACCAGCGGGGTGCAGAGGAAAGCGGGGATTGCAGAGGACACGGGGAGGGACAGGGGACATGGGGGGGGCAGGGGACACGGGGGGGGCGGGGGACACGGGGAGGGACTTTTCCCCGTGGCCCCGTCCCGACCCCACGCCGAGGGGGGAGTTTTCACGGCGCGGACAAAGTTTGCGGCGGGGGGGCCCCGCACCCCCCCGGCCCGGTGACCCCCGGGGGCGGGGGTGGGGGGGGAAGGGGGGGCGGGGCCAGGGGCGGTGGGGGGGCGGGACGGCCGCGCCGTTTGAATGTGATTGGCGGGGCGGGGGGGGCGGGGCCGAGCGCGGGCGGGGCGCGGGGGGGCCGCTCCGCCCGGCGGGGACGCGGCGCTGCCCCGCACAAAGGCGGCGGGAGCGTCCGGTGCGGCTGCTCCGCTCCCCCGGCCCCCCCCCCCGGTACCGCCCGGCCCCCCCCCCCCGGCAACCCCCGGCACCCCGCCAGCACCACCGCCCGCCCCGGGGCTCCGGGACTGGGAGCGGGAGCCGCGCCGCGGAGCACCGGGTCGGGGCAGCGGGAGCGCCGGGACCGCCAAGTGCGGAGAGCGGGAGCAGCGCTTCGGAGCACCGGGAGCGTCCGGTCCGGCCACCCGCAGCCCTCCCGCCGTGCACGGTAGACCAGGATAGCGGGAGCCGTCCAGGCGGGCGCCGGTCACACACGCTCCGCGCACCAGGAGCCGTCCAGGCGGGACCCGAGTGTATCCAGTTACCGGGAGTCGTCCAGGCAGCACCGGGCACGGCAAATCCGGTCACCGGGAGCCATCCAGGCAGCACCGGGCACGGCAGACCCGGACAGGAGGACCGGCCGGCCAGCTGGGCACTGGGCACGGTAAATCCGGGCGCAGCAGCTCGGGGCACCATGGGCCCCCCCAGCGTGCTGCCCGCCCTGGCCTGGCTGCTGGCGGGGCTGAGCGTGCCGGCACCGTGCCGGAGCCAGCTGCACGGCGAGAAGGGCATCTCCATCCCTGACCACGGCTTCTGCCAACCCATCTCCATCCCGCTCTGCACCGACATCGCTTACAACCAGACCATCATGCCCAACCTGCTGGGTCACACCAACCAGGAGGATGCGGGGCTGGAGGTCCACCAGTTCTACCCCTTGGTGAAGGTCCAGTGCTCGCTGGAGCTCAAGTTCTTCCTCTGCTCCATGTACGCGCCCGTCTGCACGGTGCTGGAGCAGGCCATCCCGCCGTGCCGCTCCATCTGCGAGCGGGCACGCCAGGGCTGCGAAGCCCTCATGAATAAATTCGGTTTCCAATGGCCAGAGCGATTACGTTGTGAGAATTTCCCCCGGCATGGCGCCGAGCAGATCTGCGTAGGGCAGAACCACTCGGAGGACGGCGGTTCGCCAGCGTTGCTCACAAGCGCCACGCCGTTGGCCGGCCAGGGCACCCCGGGCGCCCCTCGTTACGCCACCCTCGACCACCCCTTCCACTGCCCACGGGCGCTGAAGGTGCCCAGCTACCTCAACTACAAGTTCTTGGGTGAGAAGGACTGCGCGGCACCCTGCGAGCCCACCCGTCCTGACGGCCACATGTTCTTCAATGAGGACGAGATCCGTTTCGCCCGTATCTGGATCCTCATCTGGTCCGTCTTGTGCTGCGCCTCCACCTTCTTCACCGTCACGACCTACCTGGTGGACATGCAGCGTTTCCGCTACCCTGAGCGACCCATCATCTTCCTCTCGGGGTGCTACACCATGGTGTCGGTGGCCTACATCGCTGGCTTCGTGCTGGAGGAGAGGGTGGTCTGCAACGAGCGTTTCCAGGAGGATGGCTACCGCACGGTGGTACAGGGCACCAAGAAGGAAGGTTGCACCATCCTCTTCATGATGCTCTACTTCTTTAGCATGGCCAGCTCGATCTGGTGGGTCATCCTCTCCCTCACCTGGTTCTTGGCCGCCGGCATGAAGTGGGGCCACGAGGCCATCGAGGCCAACTCCCAGTACTTCCACTTGGCCGCCTGGGCCGTGCCGGCTGTCAAGACCATCACTATCCTGGCCATGGGGCAGATTGACGGGGACCTGCTGAGCGGCGTCTGCTTTGTGGGCCTCAACAACATCGACCCTCTCCGGGGCTTCGTGTTGGCCCCACTCTTTGTCTACCTCTTCATTGGTACCTCCTTCCTTCTGGCCGGCTTCGTCTCCCTCTTCCGCATCCGCACCATCATGAAACACGGAGGAACCAAAACGGAGAAGCTGGAGCGGTTGATGGTTCGCATCGGGGTCTTCAGCGTCCTCTACACTGTCCCAGCCACCATCGTCATCGCTTGCTATTTCTACGAGCAGGCTTTCCGCGAGCACTGGGAGCGCAGCTGGATCAGCCAGAACTGCAAGAGCTTGGCCATCCCCTGCCCACTCCACTTCACCCCCCGCATGACCCCTGATTTCACCGTCTACATGATCAAGTATCTCATGACTCTCATTGTGGGCATCACGTCTGGCTTTTGGATATGGTCGGGTAAAACCCTGCACTCGTGGAGGAAGTTCTACACGCGACTTACCAACAGCAAGCAGGGTGAGACGACAGTGTGACCCCCCCAAGTCTGGTCACCGCCGCCCTTCGGCTTGAATTTTTTTGGGGGGTTTATTATATATATTTTTATTTTTAGATTTATTAACGTCTAAGGGGTGTCTCTCTTTATCTTTGATTTTTTTTTGTAATTAAACCTGTAAATAGCATTTGTAAATTTAATTATATATTTCTATTTAAAACACGAAAAAGAGGGGGGGAAAAAGGAGAGGGGAAAAAAGGAAGAAAAAGGAGGGGAAAAAAGGAGAGGAAAAAAGGAGGAAAAGGAGAGAAAAAAGAAGGAAAAGAGGAGAGAAAAAAGGAGAGGGGAAAAAAGGAAAGGAAAAGAAAGGAGGAAAAGGAGAGAATGGAGAAAAAGAGAGGGAAAAGGAGGGAAAAAAGGAATGGGGTAAAGGGAGAAAAAGGGGGAGAATTGGGGGGGGAAAAAAAAGAGAAAAAAAACAGAGGAGAAAAAGGGGGGAAAAGCCCTGCCGAGCCGGGGAGAGGACTCTCCCTGTCCCTGCCCCTCTCCCCGCTGCCCGGGCTGGGCTCCCCCTCCCCGCGGAGCCGCCGGGGTGCTGGCGCTGGCCGAGGGGCCCCGGCCGGGCTGCGGGAGCGGCCGCTCCGGGCCCGCTCCTGCCCCTCCCTGCCCGCTCCTGCCCGTCCCTGCCCGCTCCTGCCCGCTCCCTGCCCATCCCTGCCCGTCCCTGCCCGCTCCTGCCCGTCCCTGCCCGTCCCTGCCCGCTCCTGCCCGTCCCTGCCCGTCCCTGCCCGCTCCTGCCCCTCCCTGCCCGCTCCTGCCCGTCCCTGCCCGTCCCTGCCCGCTCCTGCCCGCTCCTGCCCATCCCTGCCCGCTCCGGGCCCGCTCCTGCCCGTCCCTGCCCGCTCCTGCCCGTCCCTGCCCGCTCCCTGCCCGCTCCTGCCCATCCCTGCCCGCTCCGGGCCCGCTCCTGCCCGTCCCTGCCCGTCCCTGCCCGCTCCTGCCCGTCCCTGCCCGTCCCTGCCCGCTCCCTGCCCGCTCCCTGCCCGCTTCTGCCCGTCCCTGCCCGCTCCCTGCCCGCTCCTGCCCGTCCCTGCCCGCTTCTGCCCGTCCCTGCCCGTCCCTGCCCGCTCCGGGCCCGCTCCCTGCCTGCTCCCTGCCCGCTCCTGCCCGTCCCTGCCCGCTCCCTGCCCGCTCCTGCCCGCTCCCTGCCCGCTCCCTGCCCGTCCCTGCCCACTCCTGCCTGCTCCCTGCCCGTCCCTGCTGCCCACTCCTGCCCGCTCCCTGCCCGCTCCCTGCCCACTCCTGCCCGCTCCCTGCCCGCTCCCTGCCCACTCCTGCCCGCTCCCTGCCCACTCCTGCCTGCTCCCTGCCCGCTCCCTGCCCACTCCTGCCCGCTCCCTGCCCGTCCCTGCCCGCTCCTGCCCGCTCCCTGCCCGCTCCCTGCCCGCTCCCTGCCCGTCCCTGCCCGCTCCCTGCCCGCTCCCTGCCCGCTCCTGCCCGCTCCCTGCCCGTCCCTGCCCACTCCTGCCTGCTCCCTGCCCGTCCCTGCCCGCTCCGGGCCCGCTCCTGCCCGTCCCTGCCCGTCCCTGCCCGTCCCTGCCCGCTCCGGGCCCGCTCCTGCCCGCTCCTGCCCGTCCCTGCCCGTCCCTGCCCGCTCCGGGCCCGCTCCTGCCCGCTCCCTGCCTGCTCCCTGCCCGCTCCTGCCCGTCCCTGCCCGCTCCTGCCCGCTCCTGCCCGCTCCTGCCCGTCCCTGCCCGCTCCTGCCCGCTCCCTGCCCGCTCCGGGCCCGCTCCTGCCTGCTCCCGGCCCGCTCCCTGCCCGCTCCTGCCCGGCCCTGCCTGCTCCCTGCCCGGCCCCTGGAAAAAAGGGGGGTAGGGTGGGGGTGGAATCCCATTTTTGTCCCTCTCCTTTTGGAAACTCCCCAACAAGGTGACTTTTTATTAACACCACCCCCCCGCTTTTGCTCACCCCCAGAAGATGCTGTGACGGGGCTGTGCCCCCCCCTCCCGGGGCTGGGGTCTCTGCCTGCCCCTGCCCGCACCACCCTGCCTGTAACTTCCCTCTGCTCTCCTGCGCACTTTTCCTCCCAAATTAGTTTTAAAAGAGTCCTTTGCAAATACAAACAAGTAAAGCAAAATGCTAACTTATTCCTGAGGGCTTTTTTTCCCCCAAACCCCAAGAATTAAATGGGGGGGTTCCCCATGGGTGCTGCTGAGGGGGCCAGGAGCAAGACCCCCAGCTTCCATCGCACCATGGGGACGAGCCAGCACCTCCGTCCAGCTGGAACAAAGCACTTTGCAGGGGAAAAAAATACCTATTTAACCCCCAAAATAAGGAATTTTCAATTGGGGGTGGGGAGGGTTTGCCTCTCCTGTGCCCCCCGTTGGAAATAGCTCACATTTTCTATAGGATTAGGGTTTTTTGGCTATGCGTGTCCTCCCCCCCATCCCGAGCCTCTGGAGAGAAGCGGGTCCCAGCTCCCGTTCGGCTTGTCAGGATTTGGGCGATGCTGGAGATGGGATATGAGGAGGTTCAGCTGGAGGGAGGCTGGCGCAGAGCTCGCAAAGGGGAAGGATGGATTTAATCAGCTGGATTTAATTGAAATTAAAAAAAAAAAACCCTCTTCCCAAAATGGAGAGGGAGACCTGGCCGGGGAAGCGCTGACCCCATGGGCACTCCAAAACCAGCCCCAGGAAGCCCCGGCACTTCCCGTCTCCTTCATTTCAGGGGATTTTTGGATCCTTGGAGCGCAAAGGGGGGTTGCGGGGAGACTGAGCCATTCCCCTTTCCCTGACAGAGCCCAGGGATGATCACAAAACCCCCTTAAAAATCCCAGTTCTCCTTGGAAGTGAAAAGCAGGAGCCAAAAGGGTTAAGGCAGCGCCTCTCCACACATTTTGGAAAGGAAAAACTCTTTGGATCTGGTTTAATTTTCCAGCGATGACTTGGAAGGGGGGAGAGAAGGGGGGGGGGAAATGTAACCAGGGTTTTTTCCCCCCCCTCAGTGGTTCGGAGGAGCAGTTTAGTTTGAGGGATGGGATGGGCTGACCAGAACCCCCCCCCCACCTTTGGTGGCTTTCAAAATAGGAATTAAAATGGGGTTGATTTTATCACTGCCGATGCCTTTGCTTCCCTCCGGGGGTGGGGGGTGGGGGAGAGACCCCCACTGGTGGTGACATTGGCAGATTGGCAGCACAAGACTCGGCCAAGGGGATGGAGGGACCCCCTGCCACCCCTCAACTCCATGCACCCAAAGGTGCCATCGCATGGGTGGCTTCACCCTTTCCATAGGGGATTCCAGGGCTGTATCCAGCCCTGGCACCGGGTGCTTGGGCCGGGGCGCTGCCCATCGGGTGCTTCTCGTTATCCGGTTGGAGGGTCCTGCTCCCCAAAAGGCAGATCCCACCCAAGGCTGCTTTGTTTTCTGGAGGCGAAGCGCGGCTCGCCGGGGGACGGGGGGAATGTAAACTCTCCACCCAGGAATGCAGGAGCTGGGAGATGATTTTTTTTTTTTTTAAAGCCTTTGGTATCCCGGCTTTGGAAAACAGGGCTGGGATTACAGAGCCTGCACCCGGTGGCTGAGATCTGTGGATGCTGAGCACCCCATGGATGCTGCTGGGACCCACCTGGGTGTGTCTGTGTCCCCCCTCCCCAGCCTGTGGGATCCTGTGATGTCCAGGGACGTTTGGAGCTGGGATAGGAGGAGTTGGGCCAGATCCTGCCCTGGCAGCAGCCGTGGGGCTCAGCCCAGGGCTTTCAGAGGGCCTTTTGTGCGGGGTTTGGAGGTGTTTTGCTCTTGGGGCTGTTTGAGGAAAGAGCTGGAGGGTGTCTGCAAGCAACAGTCGGTGTGTTCCCCCTCTGTCCCCTGGTCTGTCACCCCAGGGATGGGTCACCCTGGGTCAGGCTCACCCTGGGGACAGGACACCCCGAGGATTCCTCTCCCTGGGGATGGGTCACCCTGGCTCCAGATAACCTTGGTGACAGGTCCAGATCACCCTGGAGACGGGTGACCCCAGGTCTGGGTCACCCTGGGGATGGGTCACCCCAAATCCAACTAACCCCATGTCCAGGTAACCCTGGGGACAGGTCACCCCTGGTCTGGCTAACCCAGAGAAAGGGTCCCCCCAGGTCCAGCTAAACCCAGGGACAGGGGACAGGGACCTGCTCCCTGCACATGGCTGAGCCCCAGCCCTCCCAGGCTGGTGACTCCCACCCTCCTCTTCCTCTTTTAAGCCAAGTGAAGAGGGAGCAAACGCTGGTGGCAGGTCCTGCCGTGTCCTCCCGCACAGCCATGGTGGGGGTCCTTTGATGTCCCCTAATGAGCCCCGCTCTGTTTTCACAGCTGCCCAACACAGCAGAAGTCAATTAAAGTGCACCCTGGCTCCTCCTGCCCCGGCAAGCGCCTGCCCTGCCCAGCCCCAGAGCACCCACAACTCATCACACCAGTGTCCAGGGAGGCTTCCAGAGCTTGCACTGGTGGGGATGGGGACGGGGGGACCCCATGAGGAGCAGCCACGGTCAGGTCAGCCATAGGGCGATGGTGCTGGGCTCTGCCCAGCAAGGAGCCAGCCCTGGGGTTGAAACCAGTGCAGTAAAAGGGGTGCTGGAGGAAGGAACTGGTCTCACTGGGAGGACAGGGAGACATGGGTCCCCACCACTGGCTGTCCTGGTGGTCTTGTTCCCTAGGCCATGGTCACTTCTGGCCCCTGGCCACTGGCTGTCCTGTCCCCTGGACAGTGGGCTCCCCATGCCCCGTCCACAAGCTCTGCTGTCCCCATATTCATGGGCTCTCCTGTCCCCTGGGGACCCTGTCCCATGGGCAGCCCTGTCCCCATGGCCTCAGGCTCCCCTGTCCCTGGGCTGTCTCAGCCCCTGTCCCCTGGGGACCCTGTCCCATGGGCAGCCCTGTCCCCATGGCCTCAGGCTCCCCTGTCCCTGGGCTGTCTCAGCCCCTGTCCCCTGGGGACCCTGTCCCATGGGCAGCCCTGTCCCCATGGCCTCAGGCTCCCCTGTCCCTGGGCTGTCTCAGCCCCTGTCCCCTGGGGACCCTGTCCCATGGGCAGCCCTGTCCCCATGGCCTCAGGCTCCCCCATCCCCGGGCTCTCTCAGCCCCTGTCCCCCGGGGACTTTGCCCCGTTGCCCCGTGGGGACCCGTCTCAACAGCTCAGCCCCAGGTGACAGTTCCCTCGGGGCAGTGGGGTCCCAGGCCCCAGCGGTGACACAGGGTGATGGCAGAGGGCCGGGGAGGTAACGGGGAGCAGGGAGGTGATGAGGGACAGCTCCTGGTGACATGTCACACATCCCCACTGATCATTTCTGTTAGCTTTAACAGTGTGACAGGTCCCAGGGCCTCAGTGGGGACATCGCTGGCAGTGCCCAGCTCGCAGGCAGCTGCCCGCTCGTGGCTCCATGTGCCTTAGCCTCCACGAGGATTAAGCCAGCAGGGACCCGAGGCCACGGGGACCCACACCCATGGGTGACACGAGCAGAGTGGGCCCCCTGGGTGCTCCCAGCCTCATCATCCCCACTGGCCGCGGGCGCTGGAGCGGGATCTTGCCGGGGCCGGCAGAGCCCTGGCCGGACGCCAGCGAGGACAGGCGGCCGCGCCGGCTAAATTCGGCTCCTCGCTGCGCCGCTCTTAAAGGAGACGAAGCTGCCAGAAAGCAGGATGCGCCCCTCCGGCAATTAGGGATGTCCCTAACGAGGGTTGGGTTTCCCGAGGCAGATGGAGGATCCTGTCTCCATCCCACCACCCTGCCCTGACACTGTGGGATGGGTGGATATGGGACCCGTTTCCATCCCGCTGCCCTGGCTGAGTGACGGGGGGCCCCGGCTCCGTGCAGGGGTCACGCCTGAAGGGTGTGGGAGTGGAGGACGTGGGGCCACCCCTCCATCCCAGCATCCTGCTGGAGAACTTGGGATGAATTGTGATGCCCTGTCTCATTCCCAGTGCCCTCCTTGAGAACGTGGGACATGCAGATCTGGTACCCCGCCTGCCTCCCAGCACCCCAGTGATGGGTGCACATGGGATGAGTGGGCATGGTACCCCATCTCCGTCCCAGCATCCCTCCTGGAGAACTGGGGAAGGGTGGAAGTGGGATGGGTGAGCACAGTAGCCCCCTCCATCCTAGCGTATCTCCAGGAGAACACGGGATGGGTGGACACGGTTCCCACCTCTGCCCCAGCGCCCCATCCAGAGATCGTGGGATGGATGGACAGGGGATGGGTGAGCATGGGACCCCCCTCCATTCCGGTGTCCCCCCTGGAGAGTGTGGGATGGGTGGGCGTGGTACCCCACCGCCACCCCCATACCCTCCTGGGGATCAGGGGTTGGATGGCCGCGGTTCCCCTCCCAGCCCCCCTCAGCTGCCCCATCCCACCCCGCTCTCCCCGCCCTGCCCCCGCGGGGGCCCTGCCGTGGGGCTGCCCCACGGCCACGCGGTTCCGGCGCAGCTGGCCTGGCGGGGGGAGGGGGGGGCCCGAGGGGGGGCCGGGGGGGAGGAATCCGGCCTGGCCCGGGCCGGGGGGGCGGCTCCGGAGGCGGCGTCGCCTCTGAATGCGGGGAATGTTTTTGCAGCTGGAGTCGATTAGGGGCGGGCTGCGCCGGCTGATTCATCCCAGCCCCGGGGCGCGGGGGGCGGCGGGCGAGGGGGAGCGGGGGGGTGCAAGGGGGGGATGCAAGGAGGGGGGGTGTTCGCACAAGAGAGTGAAAAGGGGAGTGGGGGTGTGCGCAAGGGGGTGCTCCGGGAGGGTGGTGTGCGTGCGCGGGGGGCGTGCGGGGGACGTGTGGCGGGGGAAGTGTGTGTTTGTGCAAAGGGGAGGTGTGCGAGGAGGGGGCGTGCGCAAAGGAGCGTGTCTGGGTGCCGAGGGGTGTGAGTGGGTGTGTGCCCGCGGGAGGTGTGCGAAGGGGAGTGAGGGTGCGTGGGGGTGTGGGTGCGAGGGGGGGAGTGTCCGTGCAAGGAGGGTGTGCAAGAGGAGTACGTGCGCGTGCACGGTTGGGCTGTGCAAAGGGGAGTGTGTGCGCAACAGGAGTGTGCATGCGAGGGGGAGGCACTTGAGTGTGCAAGGAGGGGTGAATGAAAGGGTGAGCGTGTGTGCAAAGGGAGTGCGAAGGGCAGTGTGTGTGCAAGGGGGGCCGTGTGTGCGTAAGGGGAGCTGCACGCAAGGAAGAGCAAGCGTGTGTGAAAGGGCAGTGTGTCAGTACACGTGTGCATGCACAAGGGAGCTCGTGCTTGTGAGCAGGTGTGCAAATGGGTGTGTGCAGCAGGGAAGACGGGAAGACCCCGGGGGTGTGGGGGGCTGAGCACACTGCTGTGCATGGCCGTGTGTGTGCAAGCGGCCATGCGTGTGCTCAGCATGCCTGGAGATCCCCATGCCCCCTGAGCTCCCCCACAGGGACCCACACACGTGCGCACATGCGTGTGGCGGTCGGTGTCGCCTCCCGCCAGCCCCCAGGGAGTGTGATGAGCTGGCCTGTCCTCAGCCCCACCCCGGGCGGCAGCACCCCCGCGGGCCCCCGGCTCTGACGCGGCCCAGCTGCTGCCGGCCGTGCCGTGCCGTGCCGCCGAACCATTTATAGCAAATTCGGGGCCGCTGCCGAGCCGGGGGAGGGCAGGGGGGCACCCGAGCCGTGTGCCGGGGCAGAGGTGGCACGGTGGGCCCTGGCCACGGGGACGGGGACACCCAGCAAGCAGGGGTCTGGCGTGGGGGGAGTGAATGGAGTAGTTGTGCACACATACGTGCGTACGTGGGTGTGTGCACGCACATGCGTGTGGGCACCGTGCTGCATGCGGACGCCCGCGTGTTGGGGTGCACCCACGTGCCTGGACGTGTCTGGGCACACCGGGACGGGCACACGCACAGGTGTGTATGTGCACAAGCATGGACACACACACATGTGCATGTATGCACATGTAAGTGCACAGACACACACACACACACACACACACAGAGTGGAGGCTCCCCCCATGATGGAGGTTCCCCCACAATGGAGGCTTTCCCCATGACAGAGGGCTTCCCCATGACGGGGGTTCCCCCAAAATGGAGGTTTCCCTCATGACAAAGGGCTTCCCCATGATGGAAATTCCCCCAAAATGAAGGTATCCCCCATGATGGAGGTTTCCCTCACAATGAAGGTTCCCCCAAAATGGAAGTTTCTCCCATGATGGAGGTTCCCCCAAAATGAAGGTTTTTCCCCATGATGCAGGTTTCTCCCACAATAGAGGTCCCCCCACGATTAAGGTTTCCCCCACAATGGAGGTTCCCCCATGACAAAGGTTCCCCATGATGGAGGGTTTTCACCATGATGGAGGTTCCCTCAAAATTAAGGTTTCCCCCATGATGGAGGTTCTCTCATGATGGAAGTCCCCCCAAAATGAAGGTATCCCCTACAGCAGAGGTCCCCCCAAAATGAAGGTATCCCCTATGATGGAGGTTCCCTCATGATGGAGGTTCCCCACCACGATGTTTCCCCCCCAAAGGAGGTTCACCCTACCATGGAGCTTTTCCCCATGACAGAGATTCCCCCCCAGCGGAGGTTCCTCACGATGGAGGTTCCCCTGATGACGGAGCCCCTCCAAGACGAAGAGGTTCCCCCATGGTGGCAGCTCCCCAGGACCCTCCTGATGGGGTCTGAGCCTCGCCAAGCCCTCTCCTGGAGCCAGACAGCTGCAGCAGGAGGGTGCGAGGCTAAAAATACCCGCGGAGTCACCACGCCAGGACCAAGCCAAGCTCCCCCACAGCATGGACCTGCTAATGAAAGTGGCGTGTCCCTGCTCCGAATGTGGTGGCTCTTGCTACGTCCCCACGGCCGGGCTGCTGGGGGTCTCCTCGGGGCTGCGGGGGTCTGGGGGAGCTGGCACGGTGGGGACACGTGCCCATGGGGGACCACCAAGGAGCTCAGCTGGGCCATCGCTGGTTGGGGAGGGAACCACGGGGTGAGGAAGGGTCTGGAGATGGAGGGTGGCCTGGGGTGGCATTGGGTGGCAGAAAGCCCCGGCCAGGAGGGGGGACACATGGGGACAGGGCTGGCAGTCACCCAGGGCAAGTGTCACTGTCACTGCACGGCCACCACGTCACCAGCTGGGCCCGCCTGAGGGTCCCCGGGCACCCATGGGTGCACGCGTGTGTTGTACACACACGCAAGCGTGCCCAGGCACCGTGCACAGGCGGGGATGCACACGCACACGTGGACACACACATCACGCACATCAGACGTGCACAGGTGGGCACACCCCATGCACACATGGTACAGGTACACACACAACGCATGCACTCGCGTGTGTACCCAGTGCGCATCCCCCCAGTGCGCACACGCACTCACACATGCCAGGCTTGGGTACACACACGCACGTTTGCACCCCCCAGACGCAGACCCTGAGCACACGGATGCACACGCACCACCTGCACACCAGCTCCCCGCACATGTGCGTGCATGCGCCACACGTGTATGCACGGATGTGCACAAATCCATGCATGCACACCACACACGCGCCCACACGTGCATGCGTGTCTGCTGCACGTGTGCACACACATGCAAACTCACGCCTTTGTACCATGCACACTCACACCAACATGGCATGTTGCACGCGTGCACACGCATTGCATACGTGCAGGTTCCCCAGACACGCATGCAAGCCCCACACAGGTGCAGGCACACCCCCCAGAGATGCACCCCCCATGCACATGCACACGCACACGCACACTCCTCCCATGTTGCACGCACACCCCGTACACGCACTCACACCCCAGGCCCTTGTGCTACCCTCCCGTGTGCACACACACCACGCAAACACCATGCACACGCCACGCACATGCCGTGCAAATGCTATGCGCGTGCCATGAACACACCACGCGCCGTGCACGGACCATGCAAACACCACGGTGCAAAGACCGTGCACCTGCAAACGCCACGCACGCACGCACACGTGCACACACCAGCACCCCACCTCCCTGCCCGGGGCTCCCACCCAGGGCTGCTCCTCGCGAGGCTGAACCCAGCCGTGGGCCGTGCTGCTCCCTGCCCCACTGCTCGCAGCCAGGCCCGGAGGCAGCTCGGCGGTGGGGTCCTGCACTGGCCCGTGGCCCTGGGGGCTTGGGTGCATGCTCGCCCCAGGCCTGTGCCCACAGGGTGCCAGCGTGGGACCCCCCTCCCCGTGCTGCAGTGGGTGCTGGGGGCTCCTGCTCCACCTGAGCAGCTTTTTGGGTGCTCTCTGGGTGCATGGAAGGCTGCCGGGTGCTGCCTGCCTTCTGTGGGTGGCTCTGCAACCCCATGGACAGCCACTGCCCTGCCCAGCACCCCTGCACGGTGCAGCTGTAGCGTGCGACTGTGGTGCACAAGGGTGCTGCACAGCCACTCTGCACCCCTGCACTGCACCCCTACGCTGCACCCCTGCACTGCACCCTGCACCCTGATACTGCACAGCCACTCTGCACCCCTGCTGCACCCCCACTCTGCACCCCTGCACTGCACCCCTACGCTGCACCCCTGCACTGCACCCTGCACCCTGATACTGCACAGCTATGCTGACCCCTGCACTGCACCCCCACACTGCACCCTGCACTGCACCCTGCACCCTGATACTGCACAGCCACTCTGCACCCCTGCTGCACCCCCACTCTGCACCCCTGCTGCACCCCCACTCTGCACCCCTGCACTGTACCCTGCACTGCACCCTGCACATTCACACTGCACCCTGATACTGCACAGCCACTCTGCACCCCTGCTGCACCCCTGCACTGCACCCCTGCACTGCACCCTGCACGGCACCCTGCACCCTGATACTGCACAGCCACTCTGCACCCCTGCTGCACCCCCACTCTGCACCCCTGCACTGCACCCTGCACTGCACCCTGCACATTCACACTGCACCCTGATACTGCACAGCCACTCTGCACCCCTGCACTGCACCCCTACGCTGCACCCTGCACTGCACCCTGCACCCTGATACTGCACAGCCACTCTGCACCCCTGCACTGCACCCCTACGCTGCACCCTGCACATTCACACTGCACCCTGATACTGCACAGCCACTCTGCACCCCTGCTGCACCCCTGCACTGCACCCCTGCACTGCACCCCTGCACTGCACCCTGCACTGCACCCTGCACCCTGATACTGCACAGCCACTCTGCACCCCTGCACTGCACCCCTGCACTGCACCCCCACACTGCACCCTGCACGGCACCCTGCACCCTGATACTGCACAGCCACTCTGCACCCCTGCTGCACCCCTGCACTGCACCCCTGCACTGCACCCCTGCACTGCACCCTGCACCCTGATACTGCACAGCCACTCTGCACCCCTGCTGCACCCCTGCACTGCACCCCTACGCTGCACCCCTGCACTGCACCCTGCACCCTGATACTGCACAGCCACTCTGCACCCCTGCTGCACCCCTGCACTGCACCCCTGCACTGCACCCTGCACGGCACCCTGCACCCTGATACTGCACAGCCACTCTGCACCCCTGCTGCACCCCCACTCTGCACCCCTGCACTGCACCCTGCACTGCACCCTGCACATTCACACTGCACCCTGATACTGCACAGCCACTCTGCACCCCTGCACTGCACCCCTGCACTGCACCCCTGCACTGCACCCCTGCACTGCACCCTGCACGGCACCCTGCACCCTGATACTGCACAGCCACTCTGCACCCCTGCTGCACCCCTGCACGGCACCCTGCACGGCACCCTGCACGGCACCCTGCACCCTGATACTGCACAGCCACTCTGCACCCCTGCTGCACCCCTGCCCCACACAGCCACGCCGCACACCTGTAACGCGCACCCTCGCTGCACCCCGTCACGCTGCACCCCACACCGCACAGCGGCCGTGCAGCCCTGCGCGGTGCACAAGCGCGTGCACACCCACGCCGCGCTCAGACGCCGCACACGCACCTGCGTGCACACACACGCAGGCGTGCACGCGCACAGGGGCACGCACTGTCCCGCGCAGGCGGTGCCCCACAGGCACGCGGGGGTCCCTCTCTCCATGGTGGGGTGAGGCCGTGGGGCCCCTCCTGCGAAGGGGGGGGGTGGCAAGGTGAGGGACGCGGGAGGGATGGCGGGTGGCTGTTGGGGAAGGACGGACACCGGACATCGGTAGCCAAGGCCTGGCGCTGTCTCTGGGACACTTCTCCGGCAGCCGCCATGCCGGGGTGGGGACGGGTCCCATCCCTGCTGGCGGGGTCCCCAGCCCCAGGGCCATCCCTACTCGGGGAGCACCAGCCCTTATGTTCACTCTGGTCCCTACTGACGTGCAGGCATAATACCCTCAGTAAGCCAAGCCACGCTTGGAGTAGGGGGTGGTTTAAAGGCCCTCAGGGCTGTCCCTGGCCTGTCTCGGGACCAGAGGAGCCACCACCAAGGGGACCCCTAGGGTCACCCCTACTTGCTGCCCACCCACCGACCCCCCAAATCTGGCTCCGATTACCCAGCCCGAGCCTGAGCAAGAGGAAACCCGCGGCTGGGGCAGCACCCTCAAAGAGGAGAGCTGGGAGTGACTCCCCCTCTCGTGGCACCATGTCCCCCATCACCAGGGCCACTCATCAAGAGGGGACCCTGAAACCCAGCGTAACCCTGAACAGGGTTTAACCACTGCACTGCCAGGGCCACCAGCTCACCAGCACTACCTGAGTTTCCCTCTATTTCCACCACTTTTACCCCCAAAATAGCTGTTTCAGGTTGAACAAAAAATTCTCTTGGTCCAAACCACCACTATTATTATTATTATTATTATTATTATTATTATTATTATTATTATTATTATTATTGGGCAGGGAAGGAAATCACCCTCAGGCACAGCCAAGTCCCCCGCTTGCCTTCACCTGCCTCCTCCAGGGGTGCAGGGAGATGCACCCTGTCCCTGTCCCATGGGAGCTCGGGCAAGGGAAGGGGTGGAGGGATGGAGGGATGGACAGACGGACGGCTGACTGGCTGGATCGCAAGCAGCGTGGCGGCACCATGCCTTTGCCTGCACCACCCTCTGCTGCCCGCCGCCACGCATGCCCGCGCCCGCTGGGGTTCAGGGGCGAACGTGGGGGAATTTTTTTGCAAACCATCGTTAATACCCATTTAATGCTGGTGGTGGGTTTTTTTTGGAGGTGGATTAATTAAATCAGGTGTCAGATTTAAGAGCCGGGGTGGGTGGGCTGGCTGGCTGGCTGGGATGCTGCCCGGCACACACGGGACTCCTCAGCCACGGACCTCAACGCTTCGCCCACGGCACCCCGAGCCAGCGGCTCCGCCGCAGCCTCCGGCCTTTCATCCACCAAAAATCCCCACTCCGTCCCCCTTTCATAGCCACCGGCGCTTTTATACCCAAAATGCGTCATCCCTCCATTTTTGAGGGGTTTTTGAAGCGGCGATTGTGGAGGGACTGGGCTGGATCCATCCCAGTGCTGTGGGATCCGGCGGCCATAAGTGTGATGAGCTGTGCAGCAGGTCAGGTCTCAGTGCCAGCCCCATGGTTGCGGTCCCCGCCGCCTGCTCGCCAGGCTTCCTCCACCGCCAGGAGACTGAGCCGAGGGTTGAATGGCTGCACAGACATCCACTGACCCCCGATGGGGAGCACGGGGCTGGGTGACCCCCAACTCTGTCCCCCGGCACAGCCTGGAACCAAAAGTGGCTCCGGCTCTATTCCCTACCAAAAATCCAGACCCATTTCCACCGATTTAATCCCTTCCCTGGCCTTTCCCAGCTCATATTTTCACGGGAAGAAAAACAATCCCCACCTCTGCTCGCTGCCGACGGGCCTCGGGCAGGGGATATTCTTTCCAACCCATCGAGGTGTCTCGGCCGCAGCCCTGGTGCCCCCTAATGTCCCCGTCCCCCCCAGCTGCCGCCTGGCGGGGCGTGAAACTGGTGCAAAGCTCAGCTCAAGGCGGGAGGATAAGTCCTAAATCGGGCTTTTGTACCACTTCCCCAAGCCAAACCACAGCCTGCCCCCGGGCTGTCGCCCCCCGGGTGACTCCGCAGGGCTCGGGTTTCCCGGGAGCAGCGGCGCGCCGGGGGCTGGAGCCTCCCCGCTGGCCTGGGGCTGGTTTTATTCCCCGTTTGATATAAAATTAAACCCTCAAGGCATTAAATTTGCTTTTCCAGTGGTAGAAAGGTGACTGGTCTGTGGGGATGCTGGTCCCAGCTTGTCTGGCACCAGGATGGGGACGGAAGCAGGGATGGGGTCAGCCATGGGTGGGTTTTGGGGAGCTCAGCAGTGATTCGGGGGTTACTTTCCGCCGAATCGAGGGCGTGAGGTGGGGTGTCCCCATGGACCGGCCCGCCTGCGCCCCAGCTGCTGGCAGCGCTCCCGGGAAGGGGAAGGGGCAGGAAAGTGTGAACGGGGAAGACCATGGAGGGCGTCTTCCACCGTGTGCCGCCCGCGAGGCCCGGCTGCAGCGGCGGCATGGGGCCAGCGTCCCCCCTGGGCCATGGCCGTGCGCGGGGGGACGAGGGGCCGGGTCCCTGCCAGGCCTTGCCCCGTGCCCGAGGCCACCAGGGTGCGGGGGGTCTGTGGGGAGAGGGGTGTCCTGGGACCAGCTGGGAGGACGTGGCGGTTGGTGGGGTCCTGCTGGGGGACACACACACCAGCCCCCCCTCCAGCGCTGGCTGGGGGAGTTTGGATCCACGGGTGTGGGGGGTTCTTGGGTGGGAGAGCCCCCCTGGGTGCCCCACGCCGACCCCTGGCACCCAGGACCCCACGGAAGGGCCAGACAGGAGCCCACGGGACCCCTCAGCCCCGCCACCCCCCACGACGGTACCCCGGTGTAACCCCCCGCTCCAAGCCACGCCCCCCGGCGCCCGACCACGCCTCATTCCACAGACCACGCCTCTCTCCCGAAACACCGCCCCTTTCCCCGGGCCACGCCCCCTCCCCCAGCCCCGCCCTCCTCTCAGCCCCGCCCCCCGCTCTTCGCACCTGGACTACGGCTCCCGTCATGCCGCCGGCCCGGAAGGGGGCGTGGCCTCCGCCGGCCGCTTCCGGGCTGGCGGTGCGGAGGGAGTGAGGGAGCGGTAAGATGGCGGCGGCGGCGGTGCTGGAGTTCCAGCGCGCCCAGTCCCTGCTCTCCACCGACCGGGAGGCCTCCATCGGCATCCTCCACTCCATAGGTGAGGCGTCGCCGGCCGCCCCTGCCCCACCGGCCGCCCCCGGCTGCCCGCCGCCGCCTCCCGGCCGCCGCCGCCGGCGGCTGCTGACTCACCCTGCGAGCCGGACGGGAGAGAGGCCTGGGCCCGCTCCGCCGGCCCCGGCCCGGTCCGCTGCACCCACCCGCGTCCTCCGCCCGCACCGCGGGCCGCCGGGCCGGGCCCGGGCCGCAGACCGCCGCCGGAGAGGGCCCCGCGGGGCGGCGGAGCCCCACTCGGGCAGCCCGTTAGCGGAGCGCCGCGGCTCGGGCCGGCTCCTCCTCCCGGCTCCCGGCTCGGGGGCAGCGGCGGGTGAACCTGCCTGCCTCGGAGCCCGCGGAGCGGCGTGGCCGGGGGCTGTGCGGGCAGCGGGGCGGGCGGGCGGGGGGCTCCGGGGCGGGCGGCTGCCTGTCCCGGCCGTTCACCGATGGGGCTTTTCGGCTGTGGTGTTACAGTGTCTGGGTGTTGCGCTGGTAGCGGCGGCCTGCAGCGGATGCTCGGCGTGCTGAGAGAACCCTGCTGGAAGTGATATTTCCTCTAAAATACACCCGCTCTTTAAATTACCTTCTCAGAGCTATGCAGAAAGTTTTGAAGAGTTTTCGTGTGTGCAGTGTCTGGAGCTGTCACCTCTGCTTGTTTCAAGGCAGGTGCTGTTTGCAGCAGTTACTTGTCGGACCGTCCCAGACATTTAGCAGCACCAAGGAGATGTTGATGCTATAAAGGGGTTTGTAGGCATGATATGCACGTCCCTCTTTATTTGGGGGCCGGGGTGTACAGGGTAGGGAGAGTTGGGTACCTTAGAAACTGGTGTATGAAAGGGTCGTTCTCGATTCTCATAATGTGCAGTTATTTCTGAAAAGATGCTGTGACCTTCTGTCACCCCGCTGTGTCGGCCAAATAAGGTGTTAGACCTTGAAATTGGAATTGTTGTATGGTCTTTAAAAGTTGCTCTCCCCAGTTGGTGTTTCTCTGGTTAATTAGTAGTTGGTGTCTCAAGCCTGTCAACACACCTACAACTTCCCATCCGGTCAGGCTCAGTCAGGAGTGACAGCTCGTGTTGCCGGTCGGTGTGAGCTGGAGCCGTCCCGAGCGTGTTGCCGTGGTACTTTTCTGCTTGAGAGCAAAGTTACTTTGCTTTTGATGCTGCATGTGCTAAATTATGGGGACCGAAAGCCACAGTCTGTACGCAGGGGCGGTGTGGACGATTTCAGTTCCCTCTGTAGAGCTGGACAGCGGATTTTGGCTTTGTTTGTGTGGAAGTTGGACGAACTCATCTGCGCAGGGGGTGGTGGAGGTGAATATTTACATGGTAGCAGGTGTCAGGGAAGAAAGTGTATTGTTTTGTGGATAACTATATGAAATTGGTGTTGTGTAAGCAGAGGTTTGGTGCTGCTGTGTGTGATTTGGCCCTTCTGCGTACTTCAGAGCCAGAGTTACTCACGTTGGTAGACAGAGTGACGATTAGATTGTCAGAGTTCAGTGTGGGAAGGAGCGCTGACTCCTGTGGCAGTTGTAACACCTGATCCGCTCCTGAGCGAGGGGACGGACGTCCCTTGCTCACCGAGTCGATGTTGTTTGAGTGCTTCGTTTTGGTGTGGGATCGCACCTTAATATGCAAAGCGGCAACATCAGAAATGCCAATACCAGAATATCCAACCCCAGAAATCCCATTAAATTTATTTTATTTGGTTTTGTGGCTTGAGTGTGAGAAGGTCTGTTGGGTGGTGGTGTTTTTTTGGATAAAACTTGAACAGCTGGATAAGCTTAATGAGACTACTTCAAAACTTAAATTACAGTCAAGTTGAAGCATGCAGTTGTATCTATCAGCTGGATTAAAGCCTTCGTGAAGTATAGACAAAGCGCTCTTTATAAACCGTGCGTTTAAACCTTCCGCATAATCTGCTTTCCAGATCTCGCAGGCCAGGCTGAATTTGCTCTTGCTGGTTATAACAGTTACTTTTTTTGGTGCCTTTCCAGGAGCTGACTAGTAATGATTTTCTTCTAACTAAAAGAGCATTAAAGGTAACTTTTCCACTCTTTTCTAGTGAAACGTGATGTCCAGGAAAATGATGAGGAAGCGGTGCAAGTCAAAGAGCAGAGCATCCTGGAACTGGGGTCACTTTTGGCCAAGACTGGGCAGGCAGAAGGTGAGTCTGAAATAGTAACTGAGGTATCGGGTAAGAGATACATATGTTTGAGCGAATTTAGTCTCCTTATTAATGGGATAGAGGTAAAAGCAGGTTTTTGGCAGGAAATATTCTCTCAGAGACAGGACAGAAGCTAAAAAACTAGGTAAGCAACATAAAATATTAATCTTGTGTTACTTGGCTCAGTATTTTAAAGGACTGCCGATGCATTGGATGGTTTAGTTTATGACCGTTCGACATGTGGCTATTTTAGTACAAATAGCTAAAGTTTTGTTGTGTTTGAGATGAGAAGTTTCTCTTGTTTTTAATAATCTCAGAGCCTTGCTTCAAATGGGAAAGTTTTTTCCCAAAAGTGCTCTCTCACCAGCAGCTTCCTTCTCAAATAGTTGATTTATCTGCTGAAACGTTATATCAGAAGATCCTTGCCCAGCTCCTCACAAGAGCCAGATTTGACAGTCGTCCTATTGTGAATGTGTGAAAGGACAGAAATGGAGTGAAGGTCTTTATTTGACGATTTTTGAGTTGAATCTGTTCATGTCTTCTGTTTCCTGGAAAGCTTAAGGCAGCGTGTGTGTTATTTTGTACTCAGCAGTTTAATTTTGTTTCTTTTGCTGAAGAATGCTTTTGCCTTTTCTGGAGCACCTTTCTTCTTGAGCATTTTAGGAGCTGATGCACCACGTCCGTACAAAGAGCGTTCTGTCCGTGGAAGACAGTTGGCCATGGTATGGCCCTGATGTTTTCTAAATGCGCGCAACAATAATTCAGAATATGAAGTGAAGCATGTATGCTTTTAAACAGTCTGAAACCGGTTGGGGAAAACAGGCCAGCAGAAGTTTAATCAAACTGAAATTCAGCCAGGACACCAGACCTAATGATAGAGTAGTTCATGGAGAGCGGCATGAGGTCTCAGATAGCAACTGATCAAGATCACAGTTTTATATTTATTCTGAAACGCACACTTGGTGTCCTACTGTCCAGTCTTTGTAAACATCTATTTTGATTTGGCCATTTAACTGCTCTACCCATGTCTACATGTGTTTGAGCATTCTGGACACTGACCCCACTGTGATTTACAATTGAACAGAGCTTGTGACAAAGTAGATTACTTGCACTTAGAGCAGTGCTGGAAACAAAGGTGCTATTCATCTCACCTAACTATAGATGTCCACGTCTGGTTTCCTAGTGTGGACTGCTTTTATAGTTAGTGGAGAAAAGCAAGCCCTTCCCATCCATGATTCATCTCTTCCTACAGTAAGAATTTGGAGCAGGACAAATGAAGCCTGCTGTACAAGTGCCCGTTTCCCTAATTGAATATTAAAGGACCTCAAGTCAATTAACTCAGGTATAGGTGCCCGTGCTGTAGGGGTGCCCTTTGCACTCTGGTGTTTGCTTCTTCAGGGATAACTAAACATGGCTTTGCTCCTGCACCAAGGAAGATGTGTGTGCTTGGGCTAAAAAGGGGGAATCATCAGAAGAGTCTCTTCAGGTGAATGTGTGGATGTGCTGCCAGTGTGCATAAGCCTGAGAGAGGAGTTGTTAGGAGCACGGTGGCCTCCTTACTGCTGTGGAACTTGGCGTAGTTTTGAGTTTAAACTGAAGTCTTCGTTGAGAGTAAAGAACTTTAGTGTATTATCAGAGGCTGGCTAGCTAATACATTTAAGAGGAAGGCTACGTAATTGAAAACAATGTTAACTCATCAAAACCAAGCTTACGAAGAAGCAAATGTGAAATGTATTTGAAATGTGTTAACACTAAACTGCAGAGAAGCTATATTCTGAATAGAAGAAAATGAATTTGGCAACATTAAGAAGCCAGTTGTATATGCGTAGATCGGAGTGAGAGCACCAGGTTGCGCTTTCTGGAGATCTGTGGTGGAGCTGAGGGATGAGGAAAGGGGATACTGCAGCTTAGAGATGTGCTAGTCCTGTGGGAAAAACACTGTCACCTCCCCTTTCTGTCTTCTTTCAGGGTAAAGTAGACTAGTAGGAGTGACAAGCAGTCAGGGTCCGCAGCATCTGCACCGGGTGCAACTGTTCACAGGGGTGTGAGCACCAGGCAGACACGCAGATCTTCATATCTGAGGGGAGCGAATCTGGTGCTGCTAAACCTCCCGAGGAAATTGCAGAGGGTGTGTGTTTTCTGGCCCCAATGAAATGGATCTCATCGCTGTAGCTTCTGCTGCACGTGTTTTAGTTTTAGCTGGTGGAATTTCTTTGATGGGTTCTAGGTGTCGCAGTGGCTTGTTGGCTGCCTTCAAGCAGTAACCCTCCAGAGATCAAAGGGTCTGTGAGCTGCAGCCTAGGGGAGAAACTGGCTGCAGTTTGGTGGGATTTGAAAGTTACAGCTGCTGTGCTGCTGACCGGCTGAGAGTCAAAGGAATCTAGTTTGTAGAGGTCTAACCTCTAGCAAACTATGGCCTCTGGTTAAAAAATTCACTATAATACAAATGACCCTCTTTATCTGCTTGATAGAGATTAAGGGTTGAACTGGTAGATGAATTACTTTTTTTTAGGACAGCTCTAGATTTTGATGGCATTGCTTAAAACTATAGGGTTGGAATAACTCGGATCAGGTATTCAGGTATATGGCATGTTAGCTTGTGGAAGCACGTTCTCTGAGGATGAGCTGCAGACTTCAGTTTCCAGAGCAGCTGCTCATCACTTCTCTAGAGCTGTCAATCACACCATTACCAGCATTGCATTTACTTAAAAAAAAATCCTAAAAATAGTTGACAGTTAAATTTTACCGATATAACTGTAAGAGAAATTTCTATGGGAACTTTGAGCTTCCGTGTCTAAATGTGTAGTTTGCAAAATGTAGAGATATTCTAGCTGTTGATTTCAAATCTGCTTTCTAGTGAATTCTCGGGCAGCTGTTGAGCAAGTCAATGGAAAGATAAGTACTGCAGTGTATTTCATGTGATTTTGCCTTTCTTCTGAAGTTCCTTTCCCGTGTGGAAGAGCATCTTGTGCACTAAAACCATGATTCATTGGTCCTGAGAAGCAGCAATGCACAGTATGAAGTACCTCACTACTTAAGGGTTGATGGATCTCAGAGAGAGTTTTGCTGCCTTGATAAGACAGGCTGAAAGACTGGCAAATTCTGAGTTACTGAGCTCAAAGCTAAGGATAGGGTGCCGTGGCCTGATGGGAAGCAGGCTTGTTCCTGGTGTTAAGTATGGTGTTTTCAAGTGCTTCTGTTGGTTGTATCAGGGAAAAGCACAAGACCCCAGCTTCTGGGCAACTCCAGCTTTGGTGTCACCTCTCTTCTGAACCCAACAAGGTGATCTGGAGCCCACCTTTCTCAGCTCACATCGAGAGGAGGGGTGCTGGAGAAGTAGCTCTGCGTATGACGGATGTGTTGGAAGCAGCTGTCTGCTGCTGTCGTGGTAGTTTGTTTACTCTATGTGAAATCAAAGTGTTCGACTTGGGTTAAAATGATTGGGATCTGCATCTGTGAGTGGTGTTGCAGGTGGAGTGCTCCTCAGACTGAAGGTGATGTGGGCAAAGTCATCGTCTGTCGCAGGGCAATAGGTAACAGTTCCTTGCTGAGTAAAAGTTGAGTGAAACTGTCGGTCAGTGTGGCTCAGTCTTAAAGTCTTGTACCTCAATCCTAGAAAAACCTGCCCATTTATTCTCAGACAGAAAGTAAAGCTTGTACGAAATCTTAGGCATGGCAGTCATAGCGTCTTGTTTTGTTCCCTTTACAAGTGGTTCATTGTAGGAAGAGTCACAGTTTGTTGTGCTGCTGTTTGGAAAATAAGGCTCCTCTAAGGATTCAGTGTGCACTCGAGATAAGTTTCATTTGTTCTAAAACTGTGCTTTCAGATGTATAAAAATGTCGGTACATCACCATGAGCAATTGGATTGGAACATGCTGAGCTCTGCTTATTATCAGTGTAAGAAATTAGTTGTATCAGGTTTGATTAAACTTTTAAAGTAAATAGGTTGAAAAAGTAACAGATTTAAGAAATAATTTTTAGATATTATTAAGATGTTATAAGATTTTTTGCATTACGGGTAAATGAAGTGTGAAAGAAACCTTGTTTCCAACTGTTTTTATTGGAATCCTCCCAAACTGAAATTCTGTTCAGAAGCATCAGGAGCTGATGCTCCTCCATGTACTAATTGAAATAAAATTAGATTAGTCTCTTATTTTGGTTTTGATTCGATACCAGTTTGGTATAGAGTACATTGAAGACTTCTGAAATACTCATTACAGGTTTTGTTTGGTTTTTCTTTTACTATCAAATCCTGTAAACCTGGCAGTGCAAGATCTAGCTGACGCTTGGGTGAGACTTAACATTCTGGGGCAAATAAGCTGTGGTTTCAGTGTACGACCCCGCTACGCTCTGAGTCGGCGCTGAGCCCTGCACGGCGTGGTGCTGCTGCTGGAAGTATCGTCTTCCCCCGGCTGTAAACAGACGTGACTGCAACCTGGCCCGACGGCCGCGTGTCGTTTATCGCGGGAGAAGACTTAACTTGCGCTGTGCTGTTCCGACACGTAACTCCCTTCTGCTTCCACGAGCGCCGAGTCCTGAAACCGCTGCCATGCGACTGCAGCGTTCCTTCGCTCTGTGGGAATGATGTTTTTAGGGTATTTCTTCATAAAGAAAGACTTTTCCTTTGTGAGCTTGGGACTAGCTTTATAACTGTAAACTAGTAAGGAGACTAGTAGAAACAGAAATCTAGTTAGGTAAGAACCAGTTAAGTAACGTGGGTAGTTGAAGTGTTAAGAAACGGCACTTTTCCAGCAGTGGAGCGCGGGGTGTATCTGACTTTCTAGGGCTGGCTAGCTATGGCAGATTAAAACGTCAAACTGAGTTAATAAAAACATACTTAAACTATAAACTCCATTGCCCATTTTACAGCAAAATCTCAAAGCATTTAGCAGATGCTTACATTTTGAAAGTGTGCCTGAGGCAAGTGTAGTTACAAATGGTGTTATAATTGGGCGAACTGAAGTAACGGGAGGTGTATGCTGCGCGGGTAAGGCTGGAGCCCGACAGCCGCCTTTGCCAGTCCCCGTGTTTACTGCAAGGCATTCCTTCAGGTGACGTTTACTGCTCTTTTCCTGTAAATGATGTTGAGAGACTGCTTATAAAATGTTTGGTGCAATAAATACTGCTGTGTATAGATGTGTCACGTGCTCCAGCTGCGGTGTAATTCTTGGCTCTGCGGTTGTATTTCATGATTTTTTTTTTTCCCTCCTATACAGAGCTGGGAGGACTTCTGAAGTATGTTCGACCCTTCTTGAACTCCATCAGCAAAGCAAAGGCAGCCCGCTTAGTCCGATCTCTGCTCGATCTGTTCCTTGATATGGAGGCAGCAACGGGACAGGAGGTGAGATTCACATTTTGGCGCTGGTGCGTTCCTCAAAAGCAACGTCAAAATGCAACGCCATTATCTGACCCACTTTGCTTCACACTGAAGAATTATTCACGTCAGGAAACATTAATTTAATGCATTTGGATATATTCTATTAATAAAACATTAGATAATTTAATTCACTCATAACCATGCTTTTCTGCAAGCCTCATTCTGCTGCGGGTTAGGAGTAACTCTCACCCTGGGCATTTTATTTCGATTTGTGTTACTGGCTGTTAGATGCACAGCATTAGTAGTGTTTTGTAGTGCGATTAGCGTTCAGGATACGAGAGGCGAGAGGCGCTACACCTCTTTCAGGGGCCTCGGGCTGGTGGAAAGGTGGGGCAGTGTGTGATGGCATGGAGCTGGAGGAGGGAGTGAGTGTTCCAGGAGCTGGTGGGGTTAGATGGTGAGTAGTAGTTAGCATCTTTCAACCGGAGACACGAAGGTGCGTGTGTGGGGATGCAGTGTGGTGGGTATCTTACTCTACAGAGGGCTTCTGAGGCATGAAAGTTACTCCTGAAGTGGGAGTAGAAAAAGTTTTGCAGCTATCAAATATAAACTACTTCCAGGGGATGAAGTTCTCCACTAGAAAACCCATTTGGTCTAAGGCAGTCCCCAGTTAGGATTTACTCCTTCTCATCAGCTCCCTAGAATACAGTTGGTTTTCTTCTTGTTTTTTTTTTTTCCTTCCTTTTTCGCTCCACACAACTCGTTGGTTATTTGGGAACGGGTGAAGGACAGGAGTGACTTGTAAGTGTAAATGATGAGGAGCCCCTTACAAGCGGTGCTGACCTGCAGTGGTACAGGCTGTACTGGCACAGCAAAGCAGTTGGAAAGGGGAGAAGGGAGGGTCTGAGCAACCGGTTAAGGACAAAGCCCACGTAACACTGTGACACAGCGACTGGCAAGTTACAGCCTAGAAGAGGTTCTGCCGTGTTGAGGGGCAGGTGACATTCTTGTTAGCCAAATCGGCGCAGAATTGTCATCCTGTAGTTAAGGTATTCTAGGAGATGTTCTTTGTTCAGTTCTTGTGGCTTGCGTGTCACATTATCGTACACGGTGACAGACAGAATGTTTTGCCCCTCTTTAACAGAAGAGATGAAGGGAAGCGGGGTGGGATGTGCAGGTGAGAAGGGAGCCCCTAAAAGGGGTCAGGAGAAAAGGAGTGGCTTCAGACTTTTTCTGAAGGTAACTCCATGTAAACGACAATATTTGGGTGCGATCCTAAAAGGTGGCATTTTACGGCAGGGAACAACTTGGAGTAACGGTGATGAAAATATGGCCCAGTTAGTAAAAACATTCACTTTCAAGCATATTCAGAAGCCAAACCCAAAACCTTAAGGAATTATAACACCTAACCTGTGAGGTTCTTGATGCAGTAATCCTGAATACACTTAGCGCCTCAGAAATGTTCAGAGGGACGTTTGCTTCCTTGGTGTAACATATATTAAGGAGACTCCCAGGAGTCCAATAAAGCAATGAAATTGGAGATTTCTCCAGCTCTTAATGCTCCAGTATCACTGTGCAATAATTGCGACTTCATAATGGCTTTTCATAAAACGTCCCCGTTTAACAAGCAGTGACGAGGAGCTGACAAATCCTGCAGTGTAGGGCAGTGCAGAGCTGCTCCAGGCAGAGCTGCAATCCAGAGATTTTGGGAAAAGGCATTCCTGAGCCTGGCACCTCAGGATGTCTTACTGTATATTATTGGCCAGTACTAAATTGACACCCTCTTCAACTGGGGTGGAACCTGACTGCTTTATTCATCAAGGGAATCTCATCAGTCTTAAAAATTTAAGAAGCCATTGGGTTTCTTTACCCTGCTTTGAAGTGATAGATAAAACATCCAGTGTCACTTAACTGACTGTCTCCTGGCACCTAACTTGGTTATAAACAGCAGATCCCAGCACGTCCTTTGCTTTATACTGCTAAAGGATGCGCATGGTCTGACATGTTTAGGCCCTAAAACACGTGCTCTTCGTTTTCCTTTCTTTCTAAAGCAGTTGAAAATACAGTTCTCTCTATGGCTAAATGAAATGGTACAAAACACGCTGGAAGGGACCTCAAAGTCTTTTAGTTCATGCCTTGCCCTAAGGCAGAATCAGTTCCCATGTACCCAGACGTTTTTATTTCAAACAAAACCACAGCTGTTCAAGAAATGCTGTTAGGATTTCAGCTGGTGAAACTTTGGAAGCGATTTTTATTCTGATATTCCAGTGTGGGAGGGTTGTCTCTGGTGGTCAGAAAAAGTTGTTGGAACCCAAATGCATTAGAAAGCAATCAAAGAAGGTGATCTGCTGGGGATTTTTGGGACTGCTAAAGCTTAAACTGAACTTCAGTTTGCCTTCTGAACCTTGCTTTCTCTAGCAATATATATTAAAAGGAGTATAATGCTGTCATTACAAAGTGCAGGAAGTTAATCTAGCAAATAGACTATCAAAATATGTAGCACAAACTATAGCTGGTCTGTGTAAGTTTGTGCAATATTTCTGTGCGTTTAAACTCTGGTGTCAGTGTGATGCAGCCTGAGGCTAAAGCGTATCGTGTGTGGTTACCAGTGAGTCCTTGTTGAAGAGAAGTTGCTTAACCTTGAGCTGCAGTTCTCATCAACGGTGAACTACGCTTTACCCCAGTAATATTAAAGGTGTCATTCAGAGACATTTGGGGTAGGCACTAATCATGAAGGCTGATCTCCAGGCTCATCTGAAAGTAAAGCTAACTTGATGTTTAGCAGTGCTGCCGTTCAGACAGGAATGACTCATTTTCGTAAACTACATTGTGGAGATTCAGGCTTTGTTGTATTTTTGTTGCTTTGTAGGAAATGATTGAACCCTACTGCTGTTTTAAAGAAGGGCAGCAGAAGGCTTTACAAATTTCTTTCTGCTCCCTTTAAGGTTGACCTGTGTTTAGAGTGTATTGAATGGGCCAAATCAGAGAAGAGGACTTTCCTACGCCAGGCTCTGGAGGTACGTCGCGTTGCGGGTCCCAAACCTGTGTAACGGCATCTTCCCTTTATTGGATTTAATACCTATAAAAGTAGAGAACTTACAGTATGTTTTCCAGATCTTTGTACGTGTAATGGATGGGGGATAACAATTACACTAAAGGTAGTGACTCTCCTTGAACAGGCAGGATTTTACCTGTTGTGTTTAGATCTAGCTGATCTTCCAAATAGTAGATCTTGCAGAATTGGACCGTGTGATGTAATGAACGCAAACTAATTCAATTAAGTCTGTGCAGATAAGAATATAAGTTTAATTTTACAAAAGAAATCCGTGCTACCTTTCTCTGGCTTTCCTCACAGCAGTTTCTTTTCTGTTCTCCAGGCGAGGCTGGTCTCTTTGTACTTTGATACGAAGAGGTACCAAGAAGCACTGCAGCTAGGTGAGTCTCCCACTAGGTGGTGGTAGTAGTTCTTTAATTTGAAATTAGTCCTGAGGCTGACAAGGGAAATGATCGACTACATCATGTTCTTTGATAAGTTTTGTAGGACTTGGGCATTAATTTCTCAGTGCTGTACCAGATCTGCCATCTTTTACTATAGTTTGGTGATAGAATCTTTAAGAGATCTCTTTGTTTTCACCATTTATTCTTCTCAAATAATTCTGGAAGCAAAGATGAGCTGTATCCAGTTGAAGGCCATCAGGTTTGGCTCCTGCTCAAACATACATAGTTTACTGCCGTGGTCAGGGAGGCTGAAGGGAAAAACCAGCTTGCTTCAGTTTGCCCAAATACGGCCTCAATAAAAGCAGTAGTAATGCCAGGAAATGGTAAACCTCTAAGGATGTAATTAGACAAGCTCTTGCGAAGTACTGTAAAGGCTTGAAGAATTTGCTTCTGCACCACCTGAGGTATGATAATTAACCATGTGAACTCTCCTACTCTGCCACAAAGCAGAGTAAAGCAGGTCATCTTATGCGGCCCAACTCCCTTCGGTGCTGTTCAAATGCTCATTTTGCAAATGACTGCAGTAATGTCAGATGAGGTTTAAACTGGCTAAAGGGTATTTGTACAGACTGCTCCGCCGGCTCAGCGCTGGGTGTGAGCAGGGCTGAGGGACGGCTGCGCTGACACGGACAGAAGTGCTCACCTGGGCAGTGGTGATCCCTCAGCAGGGACCAGTAACTTCTTAAACACTGTGGAGGCAAGAGCGTGTGTCATGTCCAGAGTCACCTGGGTGACTTGTATCTGATCAGAATATCAAGTTATGTTAAGTGCTCTGATACATGGAATTCAATATCAAGTTACAATTAGTTTGCGTATGGATCGTAATGAACTCAGGTTTAAAGTGATCAGAGTTCCACACTCTGAAGCTATGCTTAATCAAGTTAATTCATGATGGTGGTACAGCTTAGGGAGTTGTGAAGGCCTGTAACTAAAGGACAGCCTCTCCAAAAGCTCTATCGAGATGTCAGTGTTGTGCGCTAGTGTTCCTGCGTGGCTGGTCACGACGTGGTTAAGTCCGTGGCTGTGGGGAGTGGGTGCAAGCGGAGAGTCTCTGTGGAATGTTTCTAGGGAGGGTCCATTCTATCCCGCCTGGTTATGCAGTTTCAGCTGTGGTGTTCAGCTTCTAAGCACAGCAAGCGAGGATGCGGTTCTTATCCCTCCTTGCCCGAAGTTAGTTCTTTAATTCATAGTGAGGGGGGAAGAAGGGGAGAAGTGTCCTGTAAGGCTGGCTCTTTCTGCCCTCACAGGGCTTTAGTGTGACAGTTTATCTAGGTATTTCTTAGGCTGTCCATTCCTGCCTCCTAAATTTGACCTATACATGTCTTGTGCTTAAAACATTCCTTCCTCATCCCATATTCTTAGGAGTTGCTTGAAAATCCTCAGGTCTCACCATAGGGGAGTGGTGCAGGAACGGGCAGTACTTCAGGTTTGCTGGGAGCTCTGGGTGTGAGTGGTAAATCACGCTGTCACCTGGGGAGGGGGTACCAGAGTGACCATCTGCACTGCACAACCTGTCCTTGACTTCCTGCTGAGTGTCTGCTGCCCACGCTGAGGTGGCAGAGGCAGGCTGTCCACGTACCCGAGTGTTCTCACTGCCCTCTTCCACCTCTGACACTGAACTGGTTCATTCTTCTCCAGCTGTGGACTGACACTGACCAACTGTTATTTCATCTTCTTTGTTCCTTCTTGGAAGAACAGGTTGTGTAAGCCTAGCCTCCCTTCCTCAAAGCCAGTACTGCTGCTGGGGGAAGAAGGGTGTCATCTGGAAGGGCTTGGTTTGGGAAGACCTGGATAGCAGGTGCAGAGCAGGTTACAAAGGTTCTTGTTCCTCCCCACTGCTAGGTTCCCAGCTTCTTCGGGAATTGAAAAAGATGGACGACAAGGCATTGCTGGTGGAAGTGCAGCTGTTAGAAAGTAAGACTTACCATGCCCTGAGCAATCTGCCAAAAGCAAGAGCAGCCTTAACCTCTGCACGGACTACAGCCAACGCAATCTACTGTCCACCTAAGCTGCAAGCAGCGCTAGACATGCAGTCAGGTAAAGCCCTCAGGAGAAGGGGAAAGCCTGGGACTCATCACGATGCACCAGTTCACTGATTTTTGTTCTTTCCGGAGTGAATCATAGGAAATGATGCTAGGTGGGACCAAAAGATACCTACCAGTCTGCCCAGCTGCCGCAAGGCAGGATCAGCTGTAATTACATTGTTCCTGACACATGTTTTTTCAGCCTGTTTTTGAAAACCTCCAGTGGTGGAGGGTCCGTAACCTCCCTAGGCACTACAGCATTACACCATGTTAGTGTAAGAGTAACGTTGTTCCTGACCTAATTTGCGGGTACTTACTGAATTGCCCTGAACTTGTCCTTCTTAACATGTCCCCTGAAGAGAGGGGATGGATGTTCTTCTGCTAGATAGAAAGGATTCCCTTTACTGAAGCACCAGATAAAGCACTGGGCAAACAAATTGTTCTGTCCTCTACCAGTCACGTTCTGAATTAACTTCGATGCCTGCCTGTTTGTTCCTCTCCGCAGGTATTATCCATGCAGCAGAAGAGAAGGACTGGAAAACGGCCTACTCATATTTTTACGAGGCGTTTGAGGGATATGATTCAATTGACAACCCAAAAGCCATCACTGCACTGAAATACATGTTGCTGTGCAAAATCATGCTGAACATGTACGTGATATTTGGTTCTGCAAAGAACACTTCCTACATTTAAATGGGAAAGGCTTCTCATTTATAAGACTCTAAACTATCGAAAGAACTCAAGCAGACAAACTTTGCTGTTTGTCTTTATTTATGACTTAATCAATGATTCTGATACAATGTTATTTGAATTGTAGTAACTTGCTTTCAGTTGGGAATTTTTGAGGTACGCTTAGATTTAAGCTGACCGTGGTGTTGAATAAATGCTCTCTTCCCTTCCCTCCCCTCTCTAGCCCAGAAGATGTGCAAGCATTAGTGAGTGGAAAGCTTGCTCTGCGGTATGCAGGGAGACAGGTATAGAAACTTAATCCTTTCTATCTTCCTATTATCTCTGAGAATATTGTGTTACTCTTTTTGTCAAATACTTTGGTCTTTCATACCAAAATACTCTTCGCTTCTGAGTGTTCTGAACGAGATCCAGAACTGATTAAAGTACCATAATTAATTACCGTAAGTCAGTTGTCTTCAAAGGGAATACAGTGATTTTTACCACCTGAGAATCTGGCCTGCTTGCTTCATTTTCTGTTTTTATTCCTTCCTGCTTTCTTCATGAGCCACTAAATGCTTAATGCTGCCAGGCACTCATGTCTTGACCCTCGTCAACTGCTCAGCAGCCATGGATCAGATGTATTTTATCCAGGATACTCATTGCTTTTACTGGTGTTGTAGCAAGTCCTGAAAATCCATTCACAGCAGTGTTGCTGAGCAGCTTGAGACCTAGATGACTGCAAGGTGGAAGCCAAGCAGCTGGCGAGTTGTTAAATCAACTGTTCATTCTGACATGTTAACTTGCCAGCCTGTGAATACCACCCCCGTATTAAATCCACGGATGCTTATATAAAGTACAGGGCCAAAAGCCAAGCGTGCCAGGGTCTGAGCCAGGCTTACACACTGATGGTGGCTTTGGTCAGCCAGCTATTTGACGCAGCAGCTAACACTCACCTACCTCACGGCGGACTGGGGAAGCTATTTAGCAGAGGAGGTCAGTGAGCGTATGTGCGTAGAAAAGAGCCTGAAGCGGGAATATCCCTGTATTATCCCTGCTGGATCATGAAGGGCAGCCCTGGTCCTGCTTCATCCCCTTCCCCTGAGTGACAGCTGGGTTGGAGGCTCTTTTTCAGAGCAGGAGGGCGGCCTACCAGGGAGAAAATCTCAGCTGTTGCCTGCACTGTCCTCCTGAGACAGCAGGGGTCACAAGTTCCTGCAGCAGCTGTGGAATCTGAGCGTAGGGAGCAGAGAGAGAGTGGGTGGCCTTGGGGACGTCTTGGTGGGAGAGATGGTAGGAGAAGCCTGAGCCCCATGCACCATAGTCACTGGGCTGTCCTTGTCTCATGCACTTGTGCCTCTCACTGCTTGGAAACTGTTCTTCTAGTGGTGTTACTATTCCGTTTGGTATAAATATGGTAGTTGGGTTGTGGTGGAGCCTCTTTGTTTCAGCAGCTGTGGCGTAGACAAGAAACGTCATCTGATGCCGTCCATGATAGGGTATCCGTAGGACTTTTGCTGTGCTTCTGCTGCTCGGCAGAGGCAGCGTGGCATGCCGAAGGGCAGAAACACAGCTTAAGGGCTGAAAATGGCCACGTTCATTAAGCAAGTGCCAAAACGTGTACTTTCCTTAAAAATTGTATCAAACTTGCTCCCAGCCTGCAACCTGATAGGAGCTGCAGCTGGGATTCTCAAACCTTGCAAAACTTGAGTTCTTTGTTTCTGTGGAGCTGAGTTCACGCTGCATCCTGCAGCTGTTCTGTGTGTTCTCCTTATTAGCAGCTGCTTTTACTCTGCCTGTGTGTAAGTAACATTGACATGGCTTTGTAGCAAAAGGAACATTCCCGCTTTGCTGCTTAAGCACGTTTTCAGTATACTGCGCAGTTGGCATAATAGCACCGAGAGGAGAGTCAGAAAAATAACCTACTCTTGTTTTCTTTCTCTGCAGACAGAAGCACTAAAATGTGTGGCACAGGCCAGTAAGAACCGATCACTGGCAGATTTTGAAAAGGTGAGTCCAGAGACAGACAAAAAATGGGGCCTGGCTGGACAAAACATTCAGAAATGCCAGTTTTGAATAGTTGTAGGAGCTGCTGCATCCCACAGCAGGAAACCATAAAAACATTCGTAGAAAGCAACAGTGCATCAAGCAAATACCCCACAATAATCAACTGGTTTGGTTTTTACAGCGTGGGGAGTCATAGCTTGCTTGAAACTAGGTTGGGCTTTTTCTTTCCTTTTTTTGGAGAGCAAACCCAGAAGCAGTTCCCTGTAGTTTTGGTGCTGCTCACTGGGATGTGTATCTTCCTAAAATTTTTCCTGACTTCAGCAAGAACACCACCGAGGTAACGGAGAGGATTCCCATGTCAGGGAACAATCCTGTTGTGCCATCTCCTGAGTGTAAACCATAGATCCTGGCTTGCTAAGCGCCAGCAGTGTAAAGACAAAAGACACTTGCTGCGTGGTCCTTGACCTCCTGGCCTTTTGGCTAAGTTATGGGATTGGATCAACCGCTGATACTTTGCTGGGCAGGGAGGGACTATTTCATACTCAGAGGGCCTTGAGGACAGGAGACCTGTTGCTACCTGAATTATTTGTTCCCGCCCTGTCTTCCACAGGCTCTGACAGACTATAAGGTGGAGCTCAGGGACGACCCCATCATAAACACTCACTTGGCTAAGCTCTATGATAACTTATTGGAACAGAATCTGATCAGAGTCATCGAACCCTTCTCCAGAGTACAGGTAAACGCTTCCAGCAAGCACACCGACGTGCTGGTACCTCTCTCCCCTGCTGTTCGTGGTGAGGGCCTTGTTCCGTAGAGAGTTCTTCTTACTCAGAGCTGCCCAGCACTTCCAGAGCTCAGGGTTCATCATGTTCAGCTGAAAAATGATAAGGAGGGGGCCGAGGGGAGCTTTGGAAAACCGCGTTCCAGAGTCATCGCCCTTTCCACCTGTTTCGCTTACGCACGCTGAAAGGTGGACGTGCTTTTAACACTGCAGGTAACAGTGTTTGGCTTTTAAGGGCTCTGACGGGGCGTGGGTAAAGCTGCAGTAATCTTGGAGAAGAAATGTTATTTCCTGTTTCAGAGTGGAATGGCTCTAGGTGTGTAGTCCATCTTCAGTTAAAATTGGATATGAAATCTGAAGGACATGCAGTTGCAAAGCGGAGAAAGCCATCAGAGGTTTTTAGGCCAGAGTATTTACAGGCCCTTGAGCTGTTCCTTGGAAGAGCCCCACACCTCCATGTTCCGTGTCAAAAGTACAGCTAATGATTTGCCTAACTCTTGGTCTCTCTTATAGATTGAACACATATCCAGCCTCATCAAGCTCTCAAAGGTAAGAACATTGCTAGAAATCAGTGGCACATCTTGAGGGCAAAGGAATTGAGGTCAAATGGCATTTGCCACTGGGAAAAAAATGTAGGCTATTAAACCTGGCAGGTCAGCTCAACTGCGTTTACAGCAAAATACCACTCTTGGGAACTTAGCGTTAACACAGACAGGTTCCAGGGGTCATCGGACAGGCTTCCTCTGCACGAAGACTTTGCTGTAACAGTGCTTTCCTTCACAGGGGTTTTACTCCCTGTGTTAGCACTGGCTTTTTACTGGGGGCAGATTTTCCTCTGTGTAGCAACAGATCGTGTTGTGACCAGCTCAGTCTTCCCCATTGACCTGCGTTTAATCCTTGTGAGCGTGCCCAGAGGAATCTTTCTTAGACCCTTAAGATACAGGATCCAGCTAATAACTTTGATTGAAGTTTCATTAGGGATGCATATGTCACATTGACTATTGCAATAACTGCTTTACAGATAATCCCAAGCAGATTAAGTTTTAGGAAAATCCACTGTAGTCCCAGCCAGTTGCATCCCGAAGTGCTTTTGTTCCATATTGCCGCTAAGGCCGGAGGTTTGGAAGTGTCCTGAGCTCGGCCTTTATGGGCGTTACATCATCTGTCCTTTTCTATCTGTGCAGTCTTTTCCTTGTCTTCCCCTTGGTGTTTAACACATACTTAATAGTTCGAGTAAAGGCCGGGCTGCAGCTGTTTCCTAACTGCAGCGGCGTCCCCTGTGCCTGAAGAGCAGAAGAGGAGCTGACTCCCGCGGGGCCTTGCCTGGCGCTGGGCAGAAGGGCAGCTCAGTGCCGAGGGGCTTAAACGAAGCTTGGCCACCTCTTGACTAAACATTTGCTGAACCAAGCTAGAGTGCTCCAAATGCCCGAATGAGTAATGTCTGTATGAAATGACAGATACACCGTCTTCTGTGGAACGAGAGGGCAAGACATCCCAGTACTCTTGTAATTGAAAGCTACTGCTTAATTTCTGATGTCATCATGGTAGTATCAAAGCAGCGTGCAAGGAGCGATCTGACACTGAATCACAGAATGGTTTGGGTTGGGAGGGGCCTTTAGAGCCCATCCCATCCAACCCCCTGCAGGGAGCAGGGACAGCTTCAGCTAGATCAGGTCGCTCAGAGCCCCGTCCAGCCTGGCATGGGATGTCTCTAGGGATGGGGCCTCCACAGCCTCTGGGCAACCTGGGCCAGTGTTTCACCACCCTTGTAAATTTTTTTTCCTTCTATCCAGTCTAAATCTCCCCTCCCTTAGTTTAAAACCATCACCCCTTGTCCTGTCACAAGAGGCCTTGCTAAAGAGCTCGCCCCCACCCTTCCTACAGCCCCCCTTTAAGCACTGAAGGGCCGCAATAAGGTCTCCCCACAGCCTTCCCTTCCCCGGCTGCACAACCCCAGCTCTCCCAGCCCGGCCTCGCAGCAGGGGGGCTCCAGCCCTCGGAGCATTTCTGTGCCCCCTCTGGCCCCGCTCCAGCAGCTCCGTGTCCTTGTGCTGGGGAGCCCCGAGCTGGCCGCAGTATGGCTCCAGAGCTGGACACCATGCTCAGTGATAAAATAGCTGCTTTTAAGCAGTGCTTATGTCCCGCCAGGGCTGTTGAGTGTGGAGTAGTAAAATTTACATTTCTTTATATAGTTCTGGGAGACTTTTAATTTTTCTGCTTCAATTCCAGGCTGAGGTAGAAAGGAAACTGTCACAGATGATCTTGGACAAGAAGTTTCATGGTGAGTCTGTGCATCCTTCAGACTTGACTGCCTTGCCACCCAAGCCAGGCCGTGTGTGAGTGAGCTGTGGATAGACTCCTCCTCATCGCTGCACCTCAGAGCCCGAGGGGTCCTGAGGCCGCTCCGCTTCAGAAGGCAGACGTGCAGGTTAACGGGCACTGGGGGAAGAGTAGCGAGCGGTGGGCTTATTTGTTACTCTTTTGTCATGGAGGCCGTTCCACTTGCTCGTTCCGTCTGCCTTCGTTAAGCTCGAGGCTTGATTTCTCACAAATCAGAAAGCACATTTAAGCTCCTACTTGCTGCAGCTGCATCTGGGGACAGCTGCGAGACCCACTGCAGGTTGTAGCAGAGACGTGTTCTTCTGCCTTGGAGCCTACTGGAGCATGTGGTCACCTTTCCTGGATAACTTACATTGAAAGCGTTTTGTGCCTTGGTGGGGGGCACCCACACAGCACAGCTGGTCGGTTTGGGTGTGTCTGGGACCGCAGGAGGCTGCTTCTCTAACAAGCCCTCAAGGAGACGGCTCTGTTCTTGTTTACCTTGTCCCTTGTGTCGATTTAGAAAGCCCTCTTGATCTAGCTGAGCAAGATGAATGGCTAAAAGCAGCATATTGGTTAGAGAATCGCTCCAGAATTACAGCACCCAGCTGCAGTGCCCATCTGGCACCTGGAAATAGTTTAATTATAAAATGGCTTGTTTTCTTGCCTTGCTCCAGTGCTGTGCTGAGCCGTCCTGCTGGGCGCAGGGGCCTGGAGGAGGAAGGGAGCTCTTAGGGAATGTGCAGGCGTAGGCACCTCCCGGCTGTCTTCTCGGCCCCTCTCCAGGATGTTTTCTTTTCCTGGGCAAGCTACCGCTAATGCAGTCCAGGCAAAAATCAGTCAGCCGGTCCGGTGCGGCACGCGAGCCCCTTCCGAAGGCAGCGCAGCTGACCGGCCCTTTGCTGGCTCGGTCCCTAAAGTCCCGCCGTCTGGAAGATGCGGTCTGTCGAGCGGTACACTGGTAACACGGCTTTGTGTCCGCAGGCATCCTCGACCAAGGCGAGGGAGTCCTGATCATCTTCGACGAGCCCCCCGTAGACAAAACTTACGAAGCTGCCCTCGAGACTATTCAGAATATGAGTAAAGTAGTGGATTCGCTCTACAACAAAGCCAAGAAGCTAACATAGGTGAGTGGAGGCAGGAGCCGGAGGCCGCCGCTGCTCCGGACCTATCGCACCTCCCGGCTCTGTGTCCCGGAGGCTTGTTTTCTCTCCTCTCGGTTGACGTGGCTCTGTTTTCTCTTTGCAGAGTTGAATTTGCTAGCTGTCATTTGGAGAGTGTGTGTGACAGGAGAGTGAAACCTTTGGGAAAATGTTAGGAGACTTTTTTTTTTTTCTTTGTTCTACTTTTCGCTCGGAAAGTTTTTAAACTTCCTCATCCGGTGCATCTTGTATTCCATACGATGCGTGTTCCAGTTTCCATGTAATCTTTACTGGCCGAACTTTGTATCTGGGGGGGGGAATATTGTTTAAACAAAGAGGGTATTCTAAATAAAAGGAAAAAGGCTTACACTACCTAAACATGTGCTTTCCACTTCCTGAGGGATGGCAGAGAGTTAAGCAGGGACAAAGTTTTGTTACCAATAGGTGCCCAAACCAAGTTTGTTTCACCTCTCCCTCTGCTCTGAAATCTGAGACTTACTGACGGCGTATAAGCAGCGAGTTTATTCCATTTGTACTGAAGCAAAAAAAACCCAAAATGTACAGACTGCTGGCTTATTTTTAAATCTTAAAGGCCTCAGATCCCCTCGAGAGCAGCTCAACAATGATTTTCCTGAAGGCTTTCACACCTGAGGAACCTGCTTCAGAATTGTCATTGTGCTGCGCTAGCCCAGAGCCACCCTGCGCCGCCAACAACCTCCAGGCGGCCGCAGCCACTGTCTAGACCATGAGGCCAGTTTCTAGTAAAGGGAACAGCGCAGGTTTCCCCTGGAGGCCTGTATTGCATGCTATTGTTTTAAAATAGACTAGATTTTAAATGTTTTATCCCCTCCCCCCACCTGCACTGTAGGAAGAACAGGTGAGCAGGCGTTCCCCGAGTCCTCGCCTCCCTGCGGAGCCAAGCCTCCTCCGGCGGGGAGGCGAGCGGCTGCCCGGGCGCCGAGCAGGCTGTCGGTATTTACCTCTGCTGCGCTAGTGTTTTGTTTCTTTTCTTTTTCATTTATTTTTTTTTTCCCCCAACATCCGATGTGAGACAGCTTGGCCCTTCTGGAATAACCTAGAGCAGCGCTCGCTGGGGAGCTTCCTCCGTCCTGTTCCACGGGCGTGTACGTGGCGGGTGGAGCACGGTGTATTCCAGCGTGTTTCATTTTATGGTGAGGTTACTAGCTAGGTTTTAACGCCATTTGGGCAGTGTAAGCTTCTGCGTCTCTGTCCTGCTAGTCTTTATTTTTCCTTTCCCCTCTGTCTCTCTCTTTCTCTCCCTCTCCACGTTTTTCTTACAAAATTTATATTTTGTAAAAGGATTCTGTTTATTAGGAAATATTTTGCCTTCACACTGAATCTTAGACTGGCTGATTTTTCCGCTTTCTGTTCACATTTTAACCTCTCCGGCATTTTATTTTATCTTTATTTTTAAATTTCCATCTCATCCAGTCAGTCACTGTTTGGGTTTTTGGCACCATCAATATCAAATGTACAAACGGTTCTTGCTAACCAACACCAGGTATATCTGATGTTCAGATGAGTTCCAATAAAATAATTTTTTTTTCAAAAAAAAAACAACCCCCAATCTGTCTCCTGTCTTCAGCGGCCGAGGCAGGTGGCGGGCACGTGCGGCGCGGCGTCTCTTCGCGCAGGGACGGGCGGGTGGCAGCGCAGGCTGCGCGCCCGGCCGGCGCCCACGCAGGCATCGCCGGTGGTTGGTATCGCTGAGACACGGAGCGTGAGGGGCCGTGTTTTAAGCAGCGTCACTAAAGGTTTATGGATTGTGACCTGGGCCTGGCCCAGCAAGTTGCGAGTTCTACCAAATGAAGTTATATTATTACTACCGTTATTATGGTGAAAAGTGAATTCCATCTGGCCTCTTGCACCTCTAGCCTTTCTTGAAAATACTCCGATGCTGTACGGGGGAGTCTCGCGTTGCGTACGCCACCGTGCACGGATTCCTCCGAAGGCTAGAGAGGGGCCTTGGGATGTACTTGAACTGATACAGCGTCTTTTAACGTTCGTGGCTGAAGCTCGTGCGTCTCAGACGCCGCCTGGTTGAGGTGGTGCAGGCCTCTGGGGAAGGAGCCTGCCCTCTTAGGCAGAAAAATGTGAAGGGCTTAACTCCTGCTCTGAGGCGTGGCTTGGGTCGCAGGGGTGTGCGTCTCTACTGTTTTTTAATAGGGTTTTTTTGAACTATAAGTAGCTCGTAAGGTATTTCTGAGAAGCAGCTGTGGCCAGTTCACCTTAATGCTACGTAAGTGGCATTTTCCCTGGGGGGTGCTTAGCCGTGGATGTGATTCGCTGATTTGGGCTGGGGGGAGATTAACCCGTGGAAGCAGAGCCAAAGGCTGCGCGTGCCGTGGTGCCAGTCGCACGCACCGCGTTGAGGTGGAGCTGGCGTGAAGTCCTGTGTGTCCCCGCCAAGAGCAGCGTCCAGCTCCGCTGTCGTCGCTCCAGGGGGCAGGATCCGTCCTGACCCAGCGGGTGACGACGAGGGAGCAGGCGAACCCCTGTGCCGGAGGCTGAGGAGGCCCGACCAGGAGTGAGGACGACGTAGCAGGTCCATGGTGACGCCGGCTTGGAGACGGCTGGGCTGCCTTGGCGGGGTCAAGGAGGTTTAATTGCATGTTAGTCACTAAAACTACCTGCCGAAAGCCTCTGGATTTTCCGAGGCGTCTGAGCACCTGCCTTCCATCTCCAAGTGTATTAAAATTAGGGCCAAAAAAGCTTAAATGGTAGGGCTGCTTGTTAAACCGCTTTTGAAGTTTAAGCCAAAGGCTTAACTCAAGAAGCAGGCTTTCCTACAAAGGCGAGTTTCATGCTGCTTGGGCCCGTGTAACATTTTTAATGGACAAAGGGATTTTTCCGTAACAGCAGTGCTGCTCGGGCTGGGCTTGCACGGTCCCCTTCGGATCATTGCGCGGAAAAGCCTCTAAAGCTGTTTGTGAAGAGGATGTACGAAGAGGAGACATTCTGACCACCCTTAGACCAGCTCCCACCGGGTGCACTTTGAAGGACACGTGGGGTTTTGGTGCTTTGGGACAGGTCTGTCCTCAAGGCATCGGTACCGCGGTGGGTCCTGAGCTGCCTCCCAGAGCCGCCCCGGGACCGGGGCGCGTGGGGACAGGTGGGATTTCAAGCCCTGCTCTGTGTTTCAAACTGCCACATCCCGTGGCCCAGCACTGGCACAAGCTGAGGCCACGGAGGTCAAGGTGCTGAGAAAGGCACCGCCTGAGCATGGGACGGGGAAAAGCGGTGGATCAGGAAAATCCCCCCTGGTTTTTCCTGCGCGTCCGCGGCCTGAACCTGCAGGGCCGTCAGCACCTGGCCACGGCCCGGCCGCGCACGGCACCAACCCGCCGGGAGCAGCAGCTTTGGTGGAGCTTTGACCCACAGTGAGATTTTTCTTGACCTCCCACGTGCTTTAAACCCCAAACGTGCGGTGGGCTCGTCCCAGGTGGGCGCCTGCCACGGCGCCCGTGGGGCGCTGCCTGTGCGCAGTGCTTTTGGGGACAGCCTTTGCCAGGGTCCCCCCGCTTCCCCGGGCTGTCCTTGGACCCCTGGTGCTGGGAGGTTTTGGGGGGGGTTTGAAGATGCCTTTTGTGGCGTGGGACGGGGTAGCCTCTCGTCCGTGGCAGTGGTGGCTTCCATGGATGGAAGAGTATAGTTTAAGCTCAGCGTAGGTCCTCAGCCAGGCGCAGCAGCATCGCCTCGGGAGGGGGGAGGTGACACCCGTGGGTGCTCGGGTCGCCGTGGCCGCAGCTGGGGCCCGGCAGCCTCTGCCTTGGCCGGGCTCGGCGCGGCGTGTCCCGCGTGGGAGCGGCCTTTGCGCGTCGCTGCCGGCCGGGCGCGGCTCCGGCGGCCTCGCGTCGTACCGGCTGGTGCTGCTCGGGCCGGAGCCGCTGCTGTTCCCCGGCCCCGCGGGGAAGGGGCGCCCCGGGCCCGGCGTGCGGGGCCCGGCGGGGGCTCCCCCCGGCTGCGCGGTCCCGTGGGGCCGGGCCGGGGCACGCAGGGCCCGGCGGCGCTTCTGCTTCACGCCCTCCGCGGCCGTTGCCGTTCCGCGCCGGGCAGAGCCGAGCCCCGGCGCCCGCGGAGCCACCGGGGACCCGCGGCCCGAGCGGGGGGGGGGGCGGGGCCGGGCGGGGGGGGCGGGGGCGGGGCCGGGCGGGGGCGGGGCCGGGCGGGGGCGGGGCCGGGCGGGGGGCGCGGGGGCGGGGCCGGGCGGGGGGGCGGGGGCGGGGGCGGGCGGGGGCGGGGCCGGGCGGGGGCGGGCGGGGGCGGGGCCGGGCGGGGGGGCGGGGGCGGGGGCGGGCGGCGGGGTCTGAGCTTTGGTTCGGTTTCGGCTCATCTGTTTTTCTTTGTGTTTTTAAAAATTTTTTTCCCCCGCCGGCCGCGCGGGCCCGGGCCGGGGGGCGGTGACCGGCCGGGCTGAGGGGGCGGGGCCAGCGGGGCGGGAACGGGGCGCAGGCGGTCGGGGAGCGCGGAGAGGCGGGGCCTAGGCGGTAGGGGCGGGGCCTAGTCCGTCAGGGTAGGGCGGAGGGCGCGGCCTGCTCGGCGGGGGCGGGGCGCAGCCATTCAGGGCAGGCGGGGGCGCGGTCTGAGAGGCGGAGGGCGGGCTCTGGGCGGCGGGGGGCGGGGCCTAGCCGCTGAGGGCAGGGCGGCGGGGGCGCGGCCTGGGCGGTGGGGGGGGCGGAGCCGCCCGCCCCTTTCCCGCCGGCGCGGCGGGCGCACGTGGCGGCGCGGGGCGGGGCGGCGGGGACGCGCACTGCGCCGCCGGGAGCGCGCGCGGCGGCGGGGCGGGGCGAGGCGCGGCGCTGAGCGGCGGCCGCGGCGGCGGAGCGGGCAGCGAGCGCGGGGCCGCGCCGGGGCCGGGGCCGGGGCCGGGGCCGGGCCGGGGGCGGGCGGCGGGGCCCGCCGGTCGGCCGGCGCCATGGGCACGGTGCTGTCGCTGTCGCCGAGCTACCGGAAGGCCCCGCTGTTCGAGGAGGGGGCGGCCACGGTGGGGCACTACACGGCGGTGCAGAACAGCAAGAACGCGAAGGAGAAGGGCCTGAAGCGGCACTCGCTGATCTCGGTGCTGCCCTGGAAGCGCATCGCCGCCGTCTCCGCCAAGAAGAAGAGCTCCAAGAAGGTGCAGCCCAACGGCGGGTACCAGAGCAACGTGACCCACCTCAACAACGAGAACCTGAAGAAGTCGCTCTCCTGCGCCAACCTCGCCACCTTCGCCCCCCCGCCGCCCCCCGCCGCCGCCGCCGCCGCCCTCGCCTCGGCCCAGAAGGTGCCGCCGGCCGCGCCCGCCGCCGCCGCCGCCACCCCGCGCCGGGTCGTGGTGCAGGCGTCCACCAGCGAGCTGCTGCGCTGCCTGGGCGAGTTCCTCTGCCGCCGCTGCTACCGGCTGAAGCACCTCTCGCCCACCGACCCCGTCCTCTGGCTGCGCTCCGTGGACCGCTCGCTGCTGCTGCAGGGCTGGCAGGACCAGGGCTTCATCACGCCGGCCAACGTGGTCTTCCTCTACATGCTCTGCCGGGACGTCATCTCGGCCGAGGTGGCCAGCGACCACGAACTGCAGGCAGTGCTGCTCACCTGCCTGTACCTCTCCTACTCCTACATGGGCAACGAGATCTCCTACCCGCTCAAGCCCTTCCTGGTGGAGAGCTGTAAGGAGGCCTTCTGGGACCGCTGCCTCTCCATCATCGACCTCATGAGCCCCAAGATGCTGCAGGTCAACGCCGACCCGCACTACTTCACGCAGGTCTTCGCCGACCTCAAGAAGGAGAGCGGCGCCGAGGAGAAGGGCCGGCTGCTCATCGGCCTCGACCGGTGAGCGCCCGCCCGCCGCCCGCCCGGCCCCGCCGGCCCCGGGGGATCGCCCGGCGCGGAGCCGCTTCCCGGGGGCTGCTGCGGGCGGGGGGAGGCGGGCGCTGCAGCCGCCCCGGCGCTGGGGGGGGCGGGGGGGACACGGGGCCGGAGCGGAGCGCGGACCCCCGGACCCCCACCCCGGGCCGCCGCCGCCGCCCCTTCCCCACCCCGCGGGCCCGGGGACGCCGCGGCTCCGCCGCCGGGTCGGGTTCAGCGATTCGTGGAAGGGGGGGACCCCCCCACCGGGACCCCCCCCCCCCCCCCCCCGGGACCCTCCCCCGGGAGCCCCGGGCGGGGGCGCGGAGCGGAGCGGGGCTCCGCGGGCCGGCGGCGGCTGCGGCGGCGGGTGCGGGACCGGCCACCGCATCGCCGAGACAAAGACCAGGTTGGGGGGGGGGGGGGAAGGAGGAAAAACAAAAAAAAGGAGAAAAGCAACGCTCCGAAGGCTCCGGCGGGGGCGGCTGAACGGGGCCGATCGTGACTTGCCGGAGCGGCCGGTAACGGGACAGACGCGGCCCGGCCCCCGCCCCCTCCCCTTTATTTATTTTCTTTGAAGAGACTCGAATTTCCCGAGCGGGTCTGGGTTAAGGGAAATAACCGCTACTGTATCATGACATCAATGTGAAATGTCTTGTTCCCATCGTGCACTGATCATGAGTATTGTGTAAAGGATCTACTTGAGTGTGCAAGCAAGGAAAGAATCTACATGCTGCTATATGAATACTTTTAGAACAAAAAAAAGGAAAAAAAAAACCCAACAAACTCCTAACCTACCGGGGGGGGAAGAAAAACTCTTCTTTATTCTTTCATTGTTGCTTTTACAGTGGTATTGCGCATGCAAACAGGAGCATTTTGTGTCTTCAAAAAAAAAAAGGAAAAAAAACAACATAAAAAAATAATAATCGAAAAAAACCTTACCGGGAGCTGGCTGTAAAATCTACACCCATGCACAAAGACCCGACACCACCCGATACCGCAGGCTTGAGCTGGTGTTCCCTTATCAGGCCTGGGGACTGCTAAGTTTTTTTTGGGTTTTATTATTTTTTTTGAATTTTTCTCCGTGTGCACAGTTCTAGTTTAGTTCTGGTCCATCGGGAGTTACACTTGGAGCGAGCGGGAGAAATAACGTGCCATTTATTTTTATTTTCGATTTTTCACTTGAAGCTCTCCATCGCTGTACATTGGACCCTGCTAATGATACATGTGTACGTACGTTTTTTTAGTGCAATCTCTTCTGTAGATCTTTGTTGACCAAATTGGTGGGTATTGTTACTTATTAATTTATATTTGTCTCATTTTGTATGTATGTGTATAGTGTGTTTGTAAGTATGTGTGGTTTATAACCTGACCGACTGTGTCATGGGGCTCAGTGTGCCTGTAATTTAATCCCCTCCCCTTATTTTTATTTATTTTTGTACTGTGCTGATTAAATAAAAATGCACTGACCATCCATTACACGGCAGCGGCTCGTGGCGGAGTCTTTTCTGCAGCCCCGCGCCTCCGAGGCCCCTTCGCGGCGCGGGGAAAGCGATTTGCCTTGGCGAGCGAGGGCTTTAACGCGCCCGCGGGTTTAGCCGCGTGCCGGGGTCGCCCCTTCGCGGGGGCCGGCGGGGCGCCGCGGGGCCAGGAGGAGCATCGGACCCGGCACGGCCGAGGTGAAAAACCGGGTTATTGGGACGCCAAAACTCCACTTCCCAGCGGCGCGTCGTCCTCCCCGAGCCACCGCGCCCGGCAGAAACCGGCACCACCACAGCGGGAGGCAACCAATTGGGTTTTTTTTTTTTTTAAATTTATTACAGTGAATTACATAAACAAACCCCAGGTCCATTATAGTAAGGCGCTTTTTTTCCTGCTCTTTTACACATTAAAATATCAGCGATTTAAAAAAAAAAAAAAGCCCCAGGCTGAAAATCGAAATTCAATTTAGAAATAGTTAATTTATGGGAAAAACCAGGAATATATATATATTTTTATATATATTTATATATATATATCTATAAAACCAGAGCAGGAACAGATAATACATTTTATAAAGACACATTTCATCACATCCAATATTGCCATCTTGTAGTATTAGAAATTTCCTAACCCTGCGATTTATTGCTGTCCATCATGATTCGATACAACCATTTCGTTGGCGGGATAGTGTATAAAAGTGCTGATTAAATCTCCTGCCACTACCTTGCCTAGGGGTTAGCGTTACTGGGGGACGCTTGGACTAGCAGATAGGGAAAGCGAGGAGTGCAAATCGAAAGGCCCAGCGCCGACGCGGCTTTGCCTCGTGGTGCTTCCCCGGGAGGCTGGAGCTGGGGGTCCCCGGCCTCCGCCCGGCGTCGCTCCCGCTGAGGAGCTGCTGCTGGGGTTAAATGAGGCGGCGGCGGCTGCTCGGTGGGCCCGAGCCCCCGCGCGGGCTCGGCAAGGCGCGGAGCTGTCGCGGGGTGGGACGGCACCTCCCGGCTCCGACGGCCGCCAGGCTCCTGCCGCCCGCAGCGGTGGGTGGTGGGTGACTCGCGTTTGCTGGCATCTGGAGGCGCGTCTTCCCGAGGCCCGGAGCTGCCGGCGGCCGGGGTGCGGCGCGGGGATGCTGGTGGGGCTGCTCCGAGGCTGGGACCACGTGAACGGGAGGGGTCTGGCGTGGGGCCTCCGTGGCGAAGAGCACAGGAGGGATTATGTTTATCCCACTAAAATACAGACGTAGAGATTCGCTACGCTCGAGGTACCCTCAGCCTCGGGTCTCCGTGGTGGGCGGGTACAAATGCTGTCCATGCATGGCTTTGGGAAGCCTTTAATTAACAAGTCGCTAGGCAAAGTGCCTCTTCCAGGCTTTTGAAGTCCTAAAACGCTCACTTGACCAAGTGCTCCCCATTCGGGGCTGGGCTGGAGACGGGCGCTCCCGAGGTGGGGTCACCTCACAGCCCCCCCCCCACCCCTGCAGCCACCAGGCTGGAAATCCTGACCTGACCAGCAGTGCCAGGACTCAGTATGTATAATCCCCACAGCCCCGCAACGTCACGTGGCCTCCTCCACGCCAAATCCGCAGCAGCAGCCCGGGACACAGTGGCAATAAAAAGCTTGTTAGTCTCTACGGCCCTCCCGCGAACACCAAGCTCAAGGTTAGCCAAGCCGCGGGCGCTGCGCACTGGGGAGACGCGATGCCACCGCACGAGGTGACGCGCAACGCCCAGCGTCCAACACCCGCAGCCGGGAATTCCCAGGGCAACCTGGAAGGGACCAGCCTCGACGGCTGCAGGTCGGGTTCATGCTGCTGCCCCGCGCCTGGTGCAGATGGTCGTGCCCGGAGATAGTGTGAATAGTGCAAAGTGAGGGAGCCGCGGCCTCAGCCCCCCCCCACAGGCTCCACGTGTTTCCAGAATCACCCACCGGCAGTGGGTCCTTTCAGCCCGCCCTGAACCTCATCGCCGGGACTAAAATGACGCCACGTGGATCAGCTAAAAAGTCAGCAAGGCCACTTGGTCCAAATGGGAACCCACCAGATTTTTGGGTGCCCACAGAGGGTAATTAAGGCAAAAGCAATGGAGGATTAAGAAAATAAAACCTCTGTGAATCCCACTCTCCTTTCTGCTGGTGGATGTCTCCAACCAAGGTGCCTTGATGGGTTAGTGACCTCCAGGCAGGAAAGCAGCAAGTCTAGAGGTGCGCGTCCACGTACCAGCCCAACGCTGTGTGTGCCGGCAGGGCTGGGAGAGCGTGGCGTGTCTCCCCGGCGTGGGGAGCCAGCCCTCCTTTCCAAACCTGGCTCCGGGTCCACTGGGATTTGGTCTTAGAGGACCAGATGCCCTGAGCCGGGTATCTTTGGTTCCTCCGGTGGAGGCTGCATAATATTGCAAAAATGACACACAAAAAAAGAACCACAGAAGGGAATAATGGAGGGGGTTTAAGAAATCAACGTGGGAAAGGGAGGAAAGGGTGTAAGTACCTATAAATGCTTTTTTTGGGACTAATTGAGAAGCACTTTCCTGATATTCTGGCCTGTTTTGTAAGATGGATGCAGGTCACTGGCTATTTTAAGCCTTTGTTGCATGCGGTAGTAAAACCCTCTCCTGAATTTGGGTTTCTAAACCTCTAGCTTTGGAGATCTTTTTAGGTGCATGACCAAGCCACAGCTGAGCATCTCTAAATTAATCCCTTGAAAAGTCCAAGGCACGGGGAGGGCAATCAAAGCCCCAGTCTGTTTTTCCTCTGCGCGCTCTCTCTCTCCCTGGGCTGGCGGGAGGGGGATGCTAATTCCCCGGCACGCAGAGGACGAAACCGGAACGATGCTTGGTGAAATCCGGTTGGGATTGGTTAATCTTGGTTTCCACGGAGACGGTGCACTTCCGCCCGTGCAGGCTGCACTGGACCGGGTTGGTGACGCTGACTTGCAGAGCGCGTTTCTCCCTGCAAAGGCAAAAGGGAAACGAAGAGTCAGGCAGGAGGGCTGGGATGCGCTTGGCGCTGTTGCTCACACCTCGGTGCAAGGCAGCGAGAGGTGTTTCCGGGTCAGGACACACCCCGCATCAAACCCAGCACGCTGCGTTAAGCCAAGCCTCAGCTCTAAGCCCAGCTTTCAGGCCTGGTTGAGCCCCACTCCCGCACGTGAAGGGCTCCCATGTGGCGAGGCGTGCGCCAGGGACGCTGGCATCGGGCTCAGTGCTGATGGGGGGATATCGCTTCACGGGCAAAGCACAGGCCGCGTTGCAGAAGGCCTGGGGTCCGCTGCCAGCTTGGCCGCCGCTCGCCAGACGACCTCGCGAGCAATCACTCCTGCTCTATAATTACAATAATGATGACATTCCTTGTTCTGGGCTCAGAGGTTAAAAGTACAGCATGAAATAGCTAAAAGAATCACAGGTAGGGTTGCTTTGGCTTTTCTTTTTTTCTAACTTCCCTGTCCAGACAGGCAGGCAGACAGACTGACCGACCGAGCATGCACCCTCCTGAGGTCGGAGCACCCTGGACGGAGGCGGTGGCCGGCTGGGCACAGGTGCCGGCACAAACCGGTGTCACTGCAAACCATTCCCCAGCTCTTTAACCCTTTAACCCAGCTTTGGTGCTAACAGTGAGTCTCACGAGTGAAATCAGGAGCTTCTGCCACCCCGCTTGGTTTTCCCTTGGCTGCTGGGGTCGCTGCCAGCAGAGGAGCCCAGGACAGCTCGGCCAGATGGCTGTCCATCTCTGCTCCAGCCAAGACAGGGCCAGGGATGGCCGGCGAGGATGTCCCCCTTTGCTAAAGGCCATAAAAGCCACTGGTTTATATGACAAATAATTTCCTGGTACTGGAAGCAGAGCCACGCGCGGCTGCTCCCTCGGCGGGGGATGGAGATGAGGTGCGGCTGATGTGCCAGCTCCAGCCACGAGCCCTCTGGACCAGCAAAGAGCGGCCGTCAGGAAGCAGGGGAGTGAATTTGCAGGAGAAACACCTGCAGCAGATCCACCGCACCCGAGCCACTGCCAGCCTGGGGCAGCAGGAGATGTCCAGGGACTTGGCCTTCGGGAAATCTCTCCTGTGACTTCACCCGCACTTCAAATTCCTGAATTTCCAGAATTTCTTAGTATAATATTGAGCGGTTTCAAGACTCTCTTGGTGCTCTAAATACACCGAGGAGGACGGGCTGGGTTTCTGTTTTGCTGTGTTTTGCTTCCAGACCCGAGGTCTTGCCTTGCTTTAGCTGTTACAGGATTTTCACTGTTGCAGCGTAAGTCCTTTGTGCAGCACAGGCTTCGTTTTCACTTCTTTAAGACCGTTCAGGACGTGTCACATCCCATAAGCCACCTTTTTATGCTGCTTCCAAATAATATGTTCACCGCTTCCATGAAAACGAGCGGGGTTTGGTTGGGGGGGTATGGCAGGGCAGCAGCACACCAAGCCCTCATGCGGTCCCAGGTATTTAATACTTATTTACTCTTGCCTCAGTGAGTTGAGGCTAAAATCCCTGCTTAGCTTGCTATTTTTACCATGTCTTAGCAGAACAAGCCGCATACGCAGAGCAGCCTCTCAGAGACTCCTGCCATCATGTGCCTGGAGAGCAGGTTTAGCATCAAGTGTCTGTAACAAGGATAAGTGCTGACGACTTTCCTTCCCCTCTCCCACTGCTCTCATCAAATTATAGGGAAGAAGACAGAGGCTCTGTCGCTATTAACTGTCCAACTCTGTTGACCCTTTTGCACAGCAATAAGCAGCCCAAATGAGGGGAGAGGAACAACATCAACCTGAATTTTGGCCACAGGCAGGACCCATGCCTGGAAATCAGAAGGTCCTTGAGGTATTTTGAGCCCTGTGGCTCTGGGACCTTCATCAGGAAGCCAAATCTCTCTCGGTCCCAGCTCCTGCTTGTGAATGAAGAGACTCAACTGAACAAATGTCTATGTGAAGCTAACGCTGTCCTGGGATAGCGGGCTCTGGAGCAGATGCTCTGATTTTCACTCCGTGTAACATTTCCATTAAACAAGGGATTCACTTCCCCTGCCATGTTTTCCAGATCCCACCATGACAGAGCTCATTCACTCTTGATCATGTCGCTTTTCATCAGGTGAGGTTTCAGCCTCAAAACCTTTTGCTGAGGAGCAGGACAGCTCTTGAATGGCACCCAACGCAATCCACAGCTCTGCAAGTCTGCACAGGGACTGCAAACCCCGTCCTTGGTCTTCCTCACTAGCCAACGCAACACTGAACCCTGCCACCAGCTCCACAAGCAGCTCCATGTGCCAGGACCTCGAGTCTCTTGGATGCTGCTCCTGTGCCTGGTGACTGGCCAGCAAGGAAGAGGTTGGAGGAGATGGCAGTTTGGTTTCCAGTCCGTCAGTCACATCAGCACCACACCTGCTGGGGCGGCGGCACAACGGGGAGATGACAGCCGCTGGCTGCCCTGGAGCGAGATGGTTGACTTATTGACCGAAAGGGAGGGAAGAGCCGCCTGCATCAGCCCCAACTCAGACTAAAAGACCTTCCAAATCTCACCACTACAATGAGATTTTACGGAGTGGCCCAGCTGGGGAGATGCTTCCTCAAGTTCCTGCAGAATTTAGCTCCCAAAGGAAGAATTTGAGATGGAGATGGTCCGGTGTAACCCTGGAAGTGCAACGAAGTCGTTCATAGACAAGGGCAACAGAGAGTGAAAATACCCTTGGGGATCACTGGTGCTCTGCAAGACCCGCAGCAAGACACCGCTGGCGCAAAGGCAGAGGCAAGTCCCGCTTTCACTCAAACTTGGGCTAAAGTGAGTTTTCACTGTAAAATCCTGTCCCACCATGGTACTTTGCTCTTCCACCTCACCATCTCAATAAGATGATTGTCAGGAAAAGGTCATTAAGGTGAAATTTAGGTAGAAGGTAGTTTGCACTATTAAGTTTCAAGCTTGGAAACACACATCTATTCACCATCCATGCTTTAATTCCTTAAGTATTTCAATGGTTGCTACTATTTAAGGAACATTTATGAATTTACTAATTACTTACACATAATCTTTTGGCCTTCTGACAATTTAAAGGACCAACTGGGTTCCATATTAGAGGTGGAAAATCTTGTAATTTCAAGACTTAAGGGCAGAACTGAATGTATTTATGACTATTTTGCAGCTGGAGACACAGTCACAGCACAGAAAGCTAAGTGACGTGCCCAAGGCCGCAGAAAACTGTCAGCATGAAGAGTTAAACCCAGATTCTCTGAATGCCAAGATTTGTCCTTTAACCGCAGACGAAGACCCCGCTATGGCAGTCGAAATGCCAGTCTCTTCTTTCATCCTGCAGAACTACTTGATTCAAGGATCCTGTGTTGGTTCAGACCCAGTTTCTTATCAAAAGCAACGTCCAAGCTCGCCCCGCCGTTTAGCAGGCAAAGACCGCCTGCATGTTACACCCTCAAAAGGCAGTTGCACCCTTTTCCTCATCCTTTTGGTTTCATCCACCTCACGCTTACTGCGTCCCAGCACCCCCCGGAGCTGCTGTGTGTGCCGGCCGGAGAGCCCTCCCCTGCAGAGCCGACAGCGGGACGCCGGGAGCCCCCGGAGCTGTCGCTAGATTGGCCCCAGCTACAACCTGCATAGGAGAATTTGTTGCAGACATCAGGCCCTATTTTAGTAAGCCCTTAACAGGCTTCTGAGACACTTCTGCCGTCTCCCTTGTACAGACACGCGTTTAGGAGACCATCTACAAGACGTCAGCACTCATGGAGGTACCAGGCACAGCTCTGCCCAAGACCAGCCCCGTCTGATGGCAGGTTTGGCCCTTCACCAAGCCCTGAGGTAACCTGCACACTGACAGAAGTCAAGTCAATTAGGACAAAATGATGGACGCTGCTGCCGGGCATCTTCTGGGAAATAAAATTACTTATTTTTAACAGTGATTCCATTAGAAGAGACAGCGAGATGGAAGCGCTGGCTGAGACTCTGCCAGCCCCCAGCATCCAGGCATGAAACTGCCCAGAAAAGCATAAAGGAAAAAAAGGGAGCGTTCATGGGAAAGTCAGGATCAACCCCAGCGCTGCTCCAGTCCTGCCGGGGAACCACATGATAATTTCTGTATATAATAAAGCACATGATAATTATTTCTGTATATAATAAACACCAAGGTGTTGGTGTTTTCTGAAAACACAGGTCTTTTTATATAACTGCAAACAAGATTTCTGGGCAGAAACAGCCTCTCTCGACATCCTGGCCGTTCAAGCCACGGCCACTGATCTCAGCTGGTTGTGCAGGCAGGGACTTCTCTTTGCTCTCTGGATTTCACGGCTCAGTGAACTCTGCAGGACTGGGTTACCTCTCTTCCTTCATCTGCTCCCAACCATCACAGCACGCAAACTGCCTTCATCCGCTCACTTCGCTCATCCGCTGACTCGCGCTCATCAGCGCTAACGGCCAACGGCCGAGGCGATGGCTCTGGGCGCGAGCGTGCGCGAAGCACCGCGGGCGTCGCACCAACAGCGTCTGCGTACACGGCAGAACCGCATCACGGAGCGGGAGCTTCGTTAGAAATACAGCGAGAGCTGATTAGACACCCTGGTGAACGCTGGCAAAAGGGAAACCAGCGGAGGAGAGATGACTCCAAGTGGAAACAGACTGCTGGCCCATGAAATATTAGAGTTTTGACTGAGCATTTAATCTAGGACCTCAGGGAAAACACAAGCCAAGTAGCGCATAAATGGCCACAGACATCTGTCAGCGCTGTTGATAATACAAAAGCATCTATGTCACCAATAAGCGGTGGGAAGCAAAACAGTGAAGAGAAGGAACGGAGAAAGAGCAGAGGGAGTTCCTGCGAGGACAGCGGTGTAAGACTAGAAAGTTAAATAAATGTATTGTTAAATAAACGTTAAACATGCAACATGCTCAAGAGCAAACACAGAAGACCCGGACTGCCTTGCAAGGAGCTGTAATCGGCCTGAAGATACAGCAAAGCACTCGTCAAGGAGACAGTCTTCACTTGTAGCTGTGAGCTCCGTTCGGGCTGCAGAGAGCGGGAACACGCCGGCCCGGGGGCAGCGGTACCTGACCACTCTGGGCTGCTCCGGGGACCCAGCCCCATCACCCGCTGGGCTGGGAAGACGGGAGGAACGGGTGGTTTATGCAGATTTTCCAGGGTCTTTAAATGAGGTGCTGCCCGCCTGTGAATGGAGCTAATGCAGTCACGGGGCAGGAAATAAGTTCTTTTTAGGAAGCAAAATTCGGGTAGAAGATGGCAAACTCAAGCCCAGTAAGTGCCTGATTTTCATGACAACAAACCAGAGGGATTTAAATGAGGCTAAGCATGCGATGCAGTGCGAGAGGAGGGCTCAGCAGTAATAAACCAAACTGGAGGTAGTCTGGAGGGGATTTTTTTAACCGGTCAAACCTCTCTAGAGTGTAGAACAAGGCCTCTGGAAAGAGGCGTCACTGAGGACTACTCGGTTAAGACTTCACGAGAGCACGCAGCTGCAAACAAGATGTTAGGAAGCATTAGGAGGAGGATGGATAATACTGAAAAAATGGTAACACCTTACATAAACCAGTGCTGCAGCCTCATCTGGATACTGGCTGCAGCCTTCGAGGGGGTTAGCGATGACAAAAAAAATAAAAGGCTCACAGATGATGGGAGGCTATAAAAAAGAAACCAAAAAAGCAGTAGCTATATTCTGCATGAAGAAAATACATAAGAAGCAGGGAGAGAAACTAGAGAGGTCTAAAAAAAGGCAGCTTCCAAGGCTCTGCTTCCTAACAACGGCCAAATCGACAAACAGCAATATTGAGAATTTCGAGGTGGGTTAAAATAGTTTTCCAGGCAATGTGTAACCTCGCTGCTGTGGATCACTCCAGGCCGCGGTGCTCACTGCTGCTGGTGGCACAGAGGTGAGAAAAAATGAGCAGGATCTAAAATGACACTGGATATAACACAGATAATAAATATTTGCATATCTGGGCTACAACAGGTGTCATTTTTTGAAAAGATAATTGTTTTCCGCATGAGGTTTTAAAGCTCACTGGCTGTGCCGGCTGCATATTTGGCAGGGGAGGGACGGGGGAGATATATCTCATCTGACCACTCATGGTTTTCTGCAAGTTGCAGGACAATGATACTGGGGATATTCAGGCTCAAAAGTTATAGTTCTCACTGTGAAAATTAACCCCGCAATAGCTTAAATGGGGACAAAAATAGGAACATGTAGTTTCTCAACATGTGCAAGTGTGAAACCTGCACCGAAACCTCGTGTGCATTTTCTGTCACTCGCTGTAACCTCTGAGCTTCGCAGGAGGAGCAAAGCACCACGCCGGGAGAGCCGCTCCGTGCGCAGGACGGGCACAGAAGCATCCCCTGCTCTGGGGAGCCGGGGCAAGCACCATCCCTGGGGAGCCTCGGCGTGAAGCGCATCACATGTAAATAATCCTGGGTGGATATTTCATTCCAGGGAGGGAGATGTCCTGCTGCTAGCGTGCAGAGCCCGCGGGCTGCCGGCACTCCGGCATGCTTCATCTTCTCTGTTCTCCCGCTGCCTCTCAGGGGGGCAGTAACATTTGAAGTGTGCGCAGCTTCAAAGCACCGGCTCCCACTTCCAGAAGAGATTTACACACTTGAGGCATAAATTTCCCTAAGACTCGGGATGATTTTGACAGCATCACCCCTGTGACTCCTTGGCACGCTTCATCCTTCTTTGCTCTGCTCAAATCCCCTGCCATCAGAGGGAGAAAACACCTCTTCTCACCCAGCTCTTATTAAAACACGCTGGCTCATGTAGCTACTGGTTAAAGGCAATGATTTACTACCCTGAGTACCCGAGAAAATAATTTAACATCCTCTTTGCCTCCTCGCACTGGCTGCTGGACTGCATTAGCCCCACCAAAGGAAACGCCCCTCCAGCCAGCAGCCCCTTTTTAGTGCAGCCCCGAAGCTGCAGCTGGCAGCACTCTTCAGCCCCTGGGTTCGGTTACCAAAACCGAGAAGCGCAGGGTGAGGAGATTAACCGGGACCCATTTTTGGGTGCAGACCAATCCTCTCTGCTCGTAACTCAAGAGCAGCGGATCGCAGGGGATGAACACGCGTGGTAGGTAGCGTGCCGCCCATTCAGCACGTGCTGCATTACGCACACGTGCGCTGAAGCGACACGACAACATCCTAAACCACAACGAGTTTTCATAATCTGCCTTGTGAAACCCTCTCTGAGCTCTCGCACAGCGAAAGCACGGGACAACAGGATGTTTTCTCAAACCGTTACTCGGTTTTTAGGGACGTAGGCTGTTTGCGTTGTAGAGCTCTGCTGTATCAGGTGGTCTTGGCAGAGATTAGACATTAAGATGGATCAAAGCTATGGAAAAGAGAGACTATAAAGAAGTCAGACGTGAATAAAGGAGATCTCAAGTCAGGATCAAAAGGCAAATTTCCATAGTCAAAGGTCAGAACAAGTCCTCCAGGCATTTTAATGCCAAGAAAGGTCAACTGAGTTAAGCAGGCAGGTCCTCTCTCACTGTATGATTTTTCAAAACTATGTGCAGTCAAGTGACACTTGGTATCATGGGTTTTTTTTTTGTCTTCCAAAACCAGCAAATGTTTACGGCCTATTTCTAACACAGTGTTGTACCTTGTGGTCTGTTCAGGCAAATCGCCTCAGAAACTCGAAGAAATGGCTTTTCAAAAGCAATATTTTAGTCTGCAAGAGAAGAACCAGGCTACAAGTTGCAATCCCATGTTGTTCCACTGAAAACTCAACCACGCCACTTAAAAAGTGGCTTTCAATCTTTTCTGGCTCAGACTCGAACATGTGTCACTTTTCTCCACAGCTCACATTGACATTTATTTACCAGCCCAAACCACAGAGCCACTCGCCCTCGGTTTTGGGAACCGTACGGTACCACATATTACCACATCACTCTAGCGAGTGCGTCAGCAACTCTATTTTTGCCCTTTTAATGCAAAACAAGATTTGTTAATAGCTGTATATTCCCAGCGAAGAGCGTTACATATGTCCGATGGCACACAGCAAGGCGAAAGCAAAGTCAGCTATTAATACTCTAGTGTGCTGGCGTCCGGCTGCTGCACCGAGGCGGTTCCTTTTATTCATGTCTGAACCATAAAAGCCACTTTCCTAAGAAGACAGCAGCTGCCACAATACTGATGTGCTTTTTTCATGATGTGTCTGTGGTAGATCCAGGTCTAATCCTTCCCCTCTAGCTGAGGTGTAAACCTAGTCCATTACATGTTTGGCTCTCTCGTTCTTAAAATGCATTTATTCCTGCTTGAACCCAAGGTCAGGCAGTCCCAGAGCAGTGCCAGTGAGCTGCGGTTTGTTCTTAATTTATTTAGTAACTGGGACATTTGTGCATCCATCCTCGCTAGCCAGAGAGTGCTTTTTGGAAAGTCAGCGAGCTGTAAAATATTTCTGTCTCTTCCAGCAAAACCATTTGGTTCACGTGCTTCTGGGCAAAGGAGGATCCCCAGGGTGATGGGGCGGGGGCTGCTCCTCCCCCCTCCGGGGCTGCTCACCCTCATCAGGAACTTGGGGTAACAGCCACGATACAAAGAAAGACCTCAGCAGCTAAAAAGCAGGTTAAGAGGGGTCAGGTCCAAGCCAAACAGCCTCGCTCCCCATGGGGACTGCACCCCAAAGCCCGTGTTTTATGGTGGGAAAGCCCCAAAGAGTGGTTTTGACACATCGCTTTGCAAGCACGCTGTGTGGTGTACCCTAACATCCCCTCTCCTCCCTCTCTGGGGAATCTGATGGAAATGAAAGGTGAACGCAACTATCCCATATCACATGAAATTCAAGAAAAGGATCAAAAACTCATCGAAGCTTCATCCTCCAGCTGAACCGGGGCAAACGCTCATCCACTCAACTCCCAAACCCCAGCCCTAACACAGCCACCGCCCCCAGGCTGAAGGCGTTGGACTTTGGGGTGGCGAAGACGCACTTTCGGCACTGAAGCTCAGCTATAAACTGTACCCCGGTCTCGTTACCACGCTTGGGCTGTTAATCCCCTCCCTGCCCACCCAGCACAGCCACACTGGCTGCGAACTCAAGGCTCGGGGCAGCACCGGCCCCCTGCCCGCGGCAGGCAGGAGGCAGCGGGTTCCTGCAGCCGCTGCTGATGCTCCCTGAGTTCTGCTCCTATGGCAGCTGAGAATTCATCTACACACTTCAAATGGAGAAGTCTCAGTCTTTTTTTTCTCTCCTTGTGTCATCAGCATTCAACGCCTGATGTAATTTATCCCTTAGGAAGCACTCACTAAAGCTGGTCAATGGTTTTCTGGATGAAAAACGCACGTTCACTTAAATAGGGTATTTCCTGGGAATTCTCATCAACAAAGCAGCTTTCAAAAAAGAAAAAAAAAAAAGCACACACAGTGCGTTAAATATTTTATTCCCTCCAGCAGGCAAAACGAAAAATTTCCAAAGCCCTGAGTGGGGCTGGAGAAGGGAGCTCCCAGCCGCCATGGGAGTGCCACGACACTACCCACCGACCAGGGCTCTGCCTAAATTCATGGGTTATTCATCTAACACCCTAACAGGAGGCACCCCGAGATGCCGCATGCCCAGCCCGAGTGCTCGGGACTGCAGGGAACTCTAAAATCCACATACTGCTCCTCTCCCCTCCCCTGGTCACCATGTGCAGTTTGATACTGTAGGCATTAAATGCCCTGCAAAATTCAGTGTATTTTGCATTCTCTCTACAGCTAAAATTGTAAGTTTTTCACCAAGTCTTCAGCACGCTGAAGATTTACAGACTGGCAATAGGCAACTGCGTGGAGGAAAGTGAAAGGACGGGGTGCCAGACATGTGGGGTTTGTGCTCCCCGCGGACGTGGGAGCGGGGTGGCCACGTTTTTTCCATCCTCTCAAACACCCATGAGGTTTCAGCAACAACACGAGAAGAAACGTGTCATCTGCGGCTACACCAGCAGCACCTGCCTCTGCAAGGAGCAGAAACCAGTTCTGGCGCAGAATTATGAAATGACTGATCTCGTTAGGTAAGAAACGACTTCTACGGCTGCGTAACGTCCTCCCCTCCGTGGTCTGCCCTGCCGACACGCCGGGTTCCGGTGTGCTTTGCGGCTCAGTTTACACTCTACTTATTTTTGGATAAACAGAGGAATTTCGTTTCTGAGGATGATGGTTACACACGTTATTGTCCGGCGACGTGTGCCGCTTGCCTTCATCTACCCAAACTGACCCGGTTCTCAACATCAGCAGCCTTCCCGGGGTGCAGCACCAATATATAACTACAGCTTTTTCTGAGGTCTCCAATTAGTCATATTTTCTCAGCTATTCTGAGTCCTGGCAAAGCTTTTGAGAGTCAGCTCTCATCCGGCTTTCTGCTTTAGCAGGAGCAAACGTGGCCGCAAGATGCCGGAGCGTTACATATTTTATAAAAACCACTACGCCAAAAATATGATTCAAAGTCCTTGGCTGGAGACAGAGTAAAAGCAGAACATCGGCTCATTCACGGGGTTATGCCAAGAATCCTCCATTATAAATGCACCAGCACATAAATAAAATAAGACCACTTAGGAAGATGAGCGCAGACTTGCTTCCCGTTTAGGACATCACGGACCTCAATTCCCAGGCAGGCTGAGAAGCAGCAAAAGTCTTTCCTTACATTTTCTTTTTGGCTCCAGTCCTCGCCCTCAGCCAGCCAGCGGGCTGAATCCTCCGGACCCGCATTTGTTGGGGCGTGCGCAGCCCACATTTGCAACGTCCCTCCTGGAAGGATACTCTCGGCCTGGTTAGCAGATGCTGATAAAATGCTGCTGGGTGAAGTTTTGAAGTTTAAGGAAGGAAGAAATTCAGAGAAAAGAAAAACTTCAAAGAGAATCCAGCACGTTTCAGTCATCTGGGATGTATTTACCCGACCCCTGCAAGAACGCGAGGTACAGGATGCTGACAGTGAGGACAGTACGCGTGGTGTTATTCAACTATTTACCACTCAAATTTACAAGGGGGCAACAACTTTCCAGTACCAAACAGTGGTCGAAACAGCTGATGGGTGCAGTATGTTGGAAACCGATGCCACAGCGAAGCGCTGCTGTTGCCCTGCCGTTTCCCTTCGATACAGACATCACCTATAGTCACGCTGATGGATGAGCAGCTCTACCTTCCCCACTGGTACATGCGGGGCTGTGAATTAAACTGGTATTTTTAGAGTCTGGCAGAGGTCTGAAGTCACAAAACGGGGGAAGCTGCCACTGAGCTTCACAGAGATACCCTAGAATTATTATTAAAAAAATCAGAAGTGTGCACACTTTTGAAGGTCTCTTCCCCCCCCCTTTTTTTTTAATCGTCCTTTAAGATACTGCCAGGAAGCCAGCACAGATAAGCGGGAGGGCAATTTGCTAAGGTGAAGCCACAGGCTCGGCTTCTGCTGGCACCGATGGCTGCGATGCCACCGGAGCCGTGGGAAACACGTGGGTCCAGGGGCTCGTGGCCACAAGGACGACGGCGCGAGGGCTCTCCCCGTGCCCAGGGGCTGGGCAGCGAGGTTGCGTCGTCGCACCCCACCCACGGCTCTGAAAGCTTCGGTTCAATAACGCCTCCGCAGCGTGGCCGTGCCGAGGACCTGGCTGTCATTGTCCCCAGCCGTCCTGGCTGCGCTCCCGCCCTGCAGCCCATGAAACGCCGAGCTGCTGCGCAGGCAAACAGCTCAGCTCCATTATATTCTGCACACATCGGCGCTGAGCTCATTAAAGCCAGAGCCGGGGATTTAATAGGAGGGCTCTGACATCCCGGGGAACATCCACCACCAGGTGCACTCGCTCAGCACCACACCGTGGCTCCAGCACGGGCATAATTCACCCGTCTCCCTTTGAACAGTGTGTGACAGCTCGTGTGTGTGTGCAGGGAGGGGGTGATGGAGAACGACTGCTTTTAGCACTACACTCTCAGTCACTATAGCAACCTGGATATTCATCATCCCATCTGATGCTTCATTTCTGCCAGCCAACCAGGGGCTGATGCAGAGCGAGAGATGGGTTCATTTACTGCCTCCTATGATCGCTGCTCGGTGCACCCTGGATAACCCCTGCAAAAGCTAATTCTGCATTAATTCCCCTTTCTGAGGTTTTTTTAAAAGTTTACTGGGGCTGGTCCTGCTCACCACCGCTGCGGCAGCAGCAGCACTGGTGCAGAGGATGCTTTCAGGCAGGGTGTCACCATGACCTACTTAGTGCAGGACGAGGTGACATCACGTTAAAATGCCAGTGGCTTCCCAGTCCTCTGGACCACTCTGCCCAGTAGCAACGCTGAACTACCCTGACCCTGAAGGCAGACTTCCGACAAGGAGGCACGCACCTCTGGCCGTCGGTATGACCTTGCTCTGTCAGCATGGGAGACGTCTCCCCTCCTCGGCTCCTCTGACCTGCAACAGCTGTGCTTAATCCTGCCTCTCTATTTCCAGATCTGATCTGAAAACCTAGATTTTTCTCCTTTTCTAATAGAAAAGAGAGAAATTAGCTAAAGCTTCAGGGGATAGAAAAATGCCATTAAAAAAAGAGGTGTTATTGTGCTGCATTCTCCTGCAGCTTTTCTCCCAGAGAGAAGCAACGTTCCTGTTCACCCTCCCTGTGCGAAGAGATTTTTATCACATATTGCCTGACAAAAGGTCACATTTTCACAGGCAACCAGCGACACACAGGAGCGTTTTCCCCAATGATTTAGGCAGGCAGTATCAGGGCTATCCAGCCCACAACCATCAGCTTGTTCCTGAAAGCTAAACCATGAATTTTTATCAAAGGCGAGCGCAGAGGGGTGGGGTGTGCTCGGGTTATCACGGCATTATGCGAGCGAGGAAGACGGCTCCTCCTCTCCCAGCATCCACACTGTGACATTTTAGCTGAGGAAGCTGAATCATCCTTCAGTTAATGACAGGCTTTTAACCTGATGTTGAGGAGGTTCACTGAGGTCTCCCTACTGTTAAAAACGCCTCTTTCTATGGCCAAAAGAAGAATCACTGGAGCACAGTGATTCTTCCACCCCTCAGCTTTACGCTGTCCCCCTTGGGAGCCATCTGATGGGGAAGGACGTGGCAGCAGGGACATTGCAGGCAGCACGGTGTTTCCTGCAAACACATCGCTCTGCCAGGTGCCTCCCAAACCAAAGGCAGTTTAAAACATGTACCGGACCCTGCGGAACAAGGCAGGGAAGACTCATCAGGCAGAGGATGATGGACGGGAAGGGGAAGGGTAAGCAACGAGTCAGGGTGACTCAGGGCACAGACCTCTCGATTGCTCCATCATCACATTCAGGTTTTAGCTTTTTAACCAACTGCTACTTCCCTCTTATTTCCTGGGGCCAGAGCACACCCAGGGCCTTTCGGGGGAGCCCGAAGAAGAATGCAGGGCTTAGAAAGGGATTTTAAAGACAACAGGTGCTCGGAAGGTCAGAGGGGAGCTTAGGAGCAGTGGTCTCAGGAACAAGAACCCAGAACATGGAGTGACTCAGTGCATTTGGTTTTGGCTGCCAACCTCCCCATGGGCTACCAGCAGAGTCCCAGAGGCAGATGGTATTTTAGGGATGATGCTTTAACAGGTTTGCAACCGTTCTCAGGACGTCAGGGGCTGAGGCACCTCGTCTACACCAAACTTCCCCAGCAACACTATTATTTTTTGAAGTCTTGAGAAAATCTGGCCTCTGCTTCCCAGAACGGGATGGCCAAAAGACAGGGATGGTTGGTCATTAACGCAGAGGAGAGTTTGGATCGCAGAGAAAAGAAGACAAGAGCAGTAACTGCAGCAGGCATCATGAGGTGGGCAAGTTAAGGAAGAAGTGGGGGATTTCAGAAACAACAGGAAGGAAGAAAGAAAGGGTTGGACGGCACAAGGTTGTGAGCAGCCTCCGTACCTATAATGTAGGAAAAGTTGCTTCTACTGCCTCAAAAACTCCATCACATAAAATTGTCCATGTGGGAAACCAGCCAGACCCTGTACTGACATCACCTCTGTATCAGCGTTACAGCATCCCAGTGAAACATTTTCGGTCTAATCAAATTTGAGGCACAACAAAAGCCATTACTGTTCCAGTCAAAAGCATCGGAGTGAATCAGGTTTGAAGACACGAAGCCTGGGGAGAAGAAACGATGAGGCGGATTTTGTAAGAAAGATTTTCCTTCCCTCACAAAACTTACAAGTCATGAACCAAAGCCCTTCCAGTAGCACACAGAACCCGCATAGGTATTTAAGAAGAGGAATTTAATTCTGGACTCCTAACATCCTCTCCGAGGACCAAGAGCAGTCAGATTAGCCTAAGCCAAGGTGACAGCCAACCTGCCAGGAGCTTGGTATCAGCCACCGGCACTCCCCAGAACAAAGAACCGAGCTGAAAAACCTCACCCTGTAACTAATGACTAAAGTCAGCCTATTTCTTTACCTTTCAAGCCAGATGATTCCTAAGAGCACCAAACTTTCACTATGTTTCCTTCATATTATGGATTCATGATACCCTGCAAGGCATCAAGGATGCTGCTTAGAACCGGGACTTAGGCTACACCGGCAAATCAATTTTTTATGTGGCAGCAAAACGACGGGCAGGATTTTAAGTAGGTCTTGTGTACTCAGAGAGGCTGGGCAGCCAATTCAGTTTTTATTATTTCAGGAGCATTTGCTGAGATGTTCCAGAGTAGTCTCAGTATCACTTCTGCAAAGGGCTCTGAAGCTGCATTCCCAGAACAGCAATGCTGGCACTTCTGCTTCCCTTTGTTCTCTTGCCTTTATTCACCGACACATTAGTGCAATTCACATAGGCAGGAAAAAAGGCAACTTGCTGTGACGAGAGACAACTATGTCTTATTTAAATACCTGACCTATTTCCGCATTTCCTTTGCCTAACTTATTAAACAAGAATTTTGGATCTGCAGAAATAGCTGAAATAACTGTGTTGGCTCATGTGAAAAATACTCATCCTTGTGGCAAAGCCAGCATGAAAAACAGGTGCATAAACAAAAAGATTTTTGCTTATAGAAATTAAAAATTTGGAGGGGAAATGCATGTTGCCAGGCTGATTCCCACCACATTCAGCATTTGCATTTTTGTTGCAACAACTTCTCATTTTCATTTCAGGGTATTACGTGACTCCACTGGAGGACAACACCTATGTAAACACAGCGTGGACGTACACATTCAAATGTTTCTCATCAGCTACCCAACCTGGAAACACAGCGAATCCCTACTGTCTGGAACTCCACTTCTTGCTCAGGAGGCAGGGTGATCTCATGTTGGAAATCACGGTCTGTATCAACACCCCTGCCCCGTTAGACAGGCTTTTAAATGATCTCAGGAGCACATCAGAGCTTTCGGCAAGGCGAGGCCCGGGGAAGGTGCAAGAGATGATTCAGACCGAACGGAGAGGAACGCTGGGGAGGGATGGCGGAGGGCTGAGCGGCTGCTCGTGACCCGCCAGCGAGGCTGCTGGTGCCCTCCATCTCCCTGGAATAAAAACGGGTCTGTTCCCGAGCAGGCTTAGGATGCAAGCTTTAGAGCGCAGACACGTTACTAGGCACAGTCAAATGCTTTTAATTACTGTCTGGCACAATTTGCATTCTCAGCTGTGAAAGAACCGATCCTTCTTCCTATCTTTCCTTGCAGTGGAGGGTACAGTTTTTACTTAAATGCTATTTCTGTTGATGAACCTCTTTCCTTCCCACCCCCAACCTGCTGCTTCATGTAGATTGGAACTAACGCCAGCGGCTGTAGTTCCTGGCAGTCAGAGGCAGCACCACTGCAGCGACTCCAACAACGTCGCCATTATAGCAAACGGCTCCGGAACCCCCGTGCCTTTGGGTTCATCCCTCTCCTTTGCCAACAGCCCACGGGGACTCTGCGGCGCACTGCCATGGCTGCAGGACAATGGACCCGGTGACCTACAGGGTCTTATGCTCCTACAGAACTTTCTCCAAATACAGGCAAGTTTGGCAAAATGGAATTATTCTAAGAATAAGACAGGCCGTCACAGATCCGTAGGTTCCCAGGCTAGCAGGGACACTAACCACTTCACGAGACTGTGGCAAGGATGAATAACTACAGTCCCCGAGCCGTGTCAAATGCTGTTTGGAGGTACCAAACGGTGGTAGGCTTACCATTATCGTATCCATCTTTTAGTAGGCAGAATTATCAATATTTTATGCTTCTATATTTCAGAGCCTGTGCGAGGAGAAATCAGCAGATTTACACATGGCACCGAGCAATTTGCTACATCAACTAAATGCCTGCAAAGCTAAAGCCATTAACAAATCAAATATCTACGGCTCAAGCATTCAGTATTAATTTATTTTGCTGCAGTCATTCCAGCTGAGCAAAATATCTTCCCCCACCCCAGTCTCTAATCAGCTTCCATCCTCCTCTGGGCTTACCAGAGTTAAATCTTTCACATTGCTCCCTGTGATAAATTGAAAAATTGAGCTGCAAATGGGGAGAAATGAGTTGCAAAGCAAATGCTTCCACTAGCAATAGATTAACTCTTTGTTCCAAGGCTATCACATCACTTCAAGAGGCTTCCTATATGTTTTCTGAAGAGCCACTGCAGTGACAAGATAAGATGCCACCACTGTGAAATAATCTCTGGGAAAAGAATCATTCCTCCAGTCTCGAGGGGAATGCCCGCATGTGAGCTAGCTGTAGAGCTCGGTGGTAGCACTACCAAAATGGCAAATGAATCCCTCAAGCCGTAACTTGCAAGAGGACTATCTCACACTCATCTTGCCACTTTCAGATACCTTCTGCTAACACCACAAACCAGGAATGTTCCTCAATCTAATTTAAAAACTGCATCCGAGGATCTCGGCTTTTTGCAATGTAATTTTTTGTTTGCGAGTGACAGAGGTGGCTGGTGAGGGGTTTCAGTAAAAGATAAAACCAATCGTTTTTGCGAAACAGATCTGTTCTGAGTCTCGTGATTCTCCCTTCCCATCTGCAGTGGATTGAACTGGTCTCCTTCCCCTTCGCAGTCCCAGAGCTTCTCTTTTCTACCTCCAACAGCTGTATATGCAGAACACACTAATAGGAAAACAGTTGACAACACCCAGGGCATCCATTAATACAACAGAAAGAAATGAGGAGATGGCGGCAGAATGGTACGGCAGCCAGCTCTCTTAATACACGAGCAGGCAGTCGCTGGAGCAGAGAGCCTGGAATGGAAGTGTGCTGTACACAAAACTAAAAACCCAACAGAGGATCAAAAGGAGCGAGCCTAGGTGCGACCCCTCGGGAGGAAGGTGCTGATGCTCTCCCTGATCTCGTCCGTCTTGGCGCAGGTCCTGCTCTTACACCAAGGCGATGCACTGACCGACATCCGTATTACACCAAGAGTTCGGTATTAAGCAATCTTCTGTATTGCTGGGTGAGCTTCCAGAGCTCGTGCAGTGCAAGAGATTAGGTTAGACGATTAGAAGAGTCTGTCTGACCTTGAGTTCAGTTAAAGCCCTCCTTAAGTCATGCAAGTTTCTCTGGGGCTAAAATCCTGCCACGGACACGAGGAGCCAACAGGCTTATTCAGATCACTGGGAAACAGAGGTCAGAGCAAACATACTGCTGCCAAGTTCAGTGCAGCATCGCATGACAGCCAGCGCGAGCTGCTTACTGAGCTGCTCCGCAAAAAACCTACCTGAAAATGACCTGGCAGCTTATAAATCTACTTCGGCGCTTTTGTGAGGCACTGCCTCAGCAGCCCGGCTTATACGCAGTGAGGTCAAGCTTGTGGCGTACTATTAGTATGCCCCGGTCCTGATGCTGAAAGGAGATACGGACTCTTTTTAGACCAGCATTTCCCAAAGGTGCTGATATTCACTTGACTCTCTTCTGGGTGTATGCATCTTCTCGTGACGCTTACATTCGGAGAAGAGCTAGCTACCTTTAAATTGCTGCACATAATTATCCCTGAATTCCTGCAGCACAAGAGGGAAACAGGTGGAATTACTGGCTCCCTGTGTAAACACTTGTGACCAGGAGAACACAAGCTGCTGACAGGTAATTAAGTGCTCCTTAGCTAGTGCAAACACTTAGGTCACTAATTGAAGCTGCTTCTTACTCTTTTGCTCTCTCTGTCCCTCCCACAAGGAACTGAGCTGCTGCCAGCAAAAAGGCAGCATAATTAAAGCTTATTAATTGTCAGTTCTATACTCAAAAATAAAACCTTCGCAATATTTTTTCACATCTTCCATGATCTCTGAGCCCTCTGAAACTGTGACCCGTGTGCACTGTTGCAAGGATGAGGGGCGAGGTTCAGTCCTTGGAGGAGACAGGGTGATCCAGGAGCAGGACCAAAGCCTCAGGACGCCAGAGAGCGTTACCTGGGAAGGATTCGGTTCCCGGCGAGCGAGCCTGCAGCCAGCACTTGTCAACCCGCCTGTATTGCTACAACTTTCAAAGCTGCATTTTTTGATACGGTACTTAAATTAAAACCATGTTCTGATTTTGACTTTATAAAGGCCGTCTTCCTTGCACAAACAGGCAAAAGCTCCCCAGACTGAAGAGTCCTGCAGATACGATCCAATCCAGTGCCCTCACTTTTTTGAAGGTACTTCTATTAAACCAAGCAGGGGCTATAATAACTTGCCCGACAAGCACAATGTCCTGTGACACCAAATCAGGCCACCTCTAACAAAGACTTCAATACTCTTGTGCCAAGCAGACAAGTCATACATCCAAACACTTACAGTTATTAGGATTAAGTGTTTGAAAACAGAGGTGTGAAGCGAGAGGGAAGAAAGGCTTACCCTGCAGATTTTGCACTGCTCCTTGGGTAACCACGGGCTAATTATCACATTTTTCCTTACACAGACAAACTGTATAACTGAACCCTGAACACTCTAGATCTTCTCCAGAGATAACTTCCACTTGAGATAAAGGAGGAAGCGGTAACAGGAGACGATTAACAGCCTAACATGGAAAGTTAACCGGCAACAGCATGGCCAATGACTTACAAACTATTCTCCAGAGTATGCTGGAGTAGGAGCCCGGCAGTCCGAGGCTGGTGAGAACAGCTGTTAACAACAGCTAACGAAGCACACTGAAGAGCCGCATTAAATTTCAAAGGCATTCTGGATGAAATTGGGCTGGGCAGCACGAGAGGCAGGGCTCCTGTTCCCGTCTCTGCCAAAGCCCCCCTCTGCAGTCTCCTTAGATACAGGCACACTAACCGCTTGCCTGCGTGATAAAAGATAGAAGACATTCAAAGAAATGATCAGAGGAAAGGGAAGTTAACTTACTGGTTGACTGAGACCCTCTCTACTCCCCAAAGACAAGTTTGACAGCCAGGCACACAGCTCCCTCCCAGCCCTCCGAAAAACATGCAACAGAAGGCAGGACTAGAAAACACGATTTGTTCAAACCCACAAACAAAAAAAAAAGCCCCCTTTGCATACACTATTTAATTTAAAAGAAGCCAGTTGCTTTTTGGAACTGTAAAAGTCCTGAGGCAGATAGGTTATTACTGTGGAATGCCATTAACTGTAACTGCTGTCTCTAATTTGCAGCCCGGGACAGGAAAGCACCCGAAGCTGTCGCACAGCGCTCGGTTTTATACGGACCACAAGTTTCACTTCAGTTCCTACTGTCATTTAACAGAATCTCCGAAGTATAGTAAGGATGTAATTAGTTTGTGTTGGCCTATTAGTCTTTATTTTCACTGCCAGAAGCATCCATGTGCTCTTCCTATTACAGCGAGAACCATCTTTATATGCTCTCTCTTGGTCTGTTGCAAAATCTCCGACAGGCCGTACCGATCTAGTGTTCCCAGCTGAGTTTGAGAGAACTGGAGCCTCCTGTGCTGCAGGTGTTTACCTGGGGGGAAGCTGGACAAACTGCCAGAGCAGCTCGTGTCCCCTCTCCGGTGGCCCCCAGCTGCCCTGCATCCTCTTTCGCAGAGGAAACCGCAACCCAAGCCCAACCTCACTATAGACTCATGCGGCCACAGACTCAGAGCTGGCTCACGTCTTTGAAGAATGACACTATTTGGGTATGCTTCTCGGGGGGGGGGGCACTATAGATGTGTGCTATTAACACCTGCTACCGCTCCTGACTATATCTCAATCTGTTTTTTTTCTTTCCAGGTTTATTTGACAGGGAAAAGCCAAAAGGCAAGTGATGGGCTGCAGTCTGGCCATGAGCAGAACACCAGCTTCTAAAGGGATTTTCCAAAAATTCCACCTAAGCTTCTATATGCAAAGGTCAGGGCAGGAAGGAAAAACCCCACGGTGACCCAGGGCTTGTGACAAATCTGAAACCGTCAGCAGCGCAATCCTGCTAGTATCTGTCTGTGCTGCCCTGCTCTCTCAGGGCCACAGGAAAGCCTGAGATGTCTCTTCAGCTTTTTTCATGCATTTTTCATTCACTGGCTACAGGTTATTTTCCCAGCGCTGGAGGATGAGGGGTTCCTGCAGCCCGTCGATACTGTTCAGCTGTCCAGAAGAGCTGTTATCGATGAGACTGAGCCAGTCACCCGAGGTTGAATGTGCACATTTACCTCCCCGTGCTCCCAGCTTCTGGCTGACCCAGAAAGCGAGAGGTGCTCCAGCTAGGTCTGCTCCCAGCGGACCCCAGCGCAGTGCTGCTCTTCCACTGCTGGTTCCCGAAAAACAGGCTTGCAGAATTATTCAGGCTGGAGGGGATCACTGAAGGTCACCTGCTCCAAGCCCTCATCCCACGTGGGGTCAACTTGAAAATTAGATCCAATTTCAGGGCTAGGCAGCAAGCAAATCCTATTATGGCTGATGGCTCGGGGGCGCTGCTCGGGGCCAGCTGCCCCCTGAACGGCTGCGCCAGCCCTGGCTGAAGGCATCAGAAGAGCACAACTTGTGAAAAGCCGTTGTTGTCTACTAGCTGCCAAGTCACAACCTTTGAGGACAAGGAGACGTTGATTCTAATACAGATGAATTTAAGATTTTCTAGAGGCTTCCAGACACAGGACTGCTAGGCATCGACAGCCTGCAAAGCTCCCCAAATGCTGGAGCCAGGATGGGACAGAAAATCTTTAGAAGGAATACGCCACATCAGCTGGGATGGAGGCAGAGCCAGCTGCGAAGGGGAGCACCTCCCGCATCCCCAGACCTGTGACAAAATGAAAAGCAGTAGACTGGGAAGATGGCAATGGCTGATGGATTTACTGCTGTGACCAGGCAGCCGCCGTGGTGCTCTCCAGAGACAGGGATGCTCATCCCCGACGCCCTGAGCATCTCCTGAACCAAGAAGGTCACCGAAGGAGGCAGGGGCAGGGCACAGCCTTGGCTTTTGGCAAAGAGGGACACCCAGCTGTTTTCAAACCTGAGGGCAGAGCCTTCAGCCTCAGGAGGACTGGAGGATTGCTGGCATCTCCTCCCCATGAAGCTCTAGCCTCGGGGCTGATTGCTACAGTGGACATTCCTTCCTTTACTCCATGCCTTTATCTCTTCTCCTCATCTGCAGGATCCAAAGGAGATGAAAACCAAACAGGATGAGCTGCCTGCTGCCTGCTTGTGCAAGGACGCAGACAAAAGGGAGAAGAGGGTGCTGTGCTATTTAAAGCTGCCTCCTCCTCAATTCCTAGGGGTGGAATTTTACCTCTGGAGTGTTGATTGCTTTGTAGGAGGGATTTAAAGACTACTTATACAAAAATGATCATTAAAACCTAAATTAAACCTATGCCTAGTCAATACTTTCCATTTCAATTGTTCCCAAAATCCAGAACAACGCATCCGATTTGCCATAGAGATTTACTGTCCTTTTCTACTGTTTCATAAACCAAAATCAAAATGCTGTTTTTTAAAATCATAAGTATACAGAAAGCCCCTTTGACAATAAGCTTACAGCACGATTCCTTAACTCCACAGCATCTAAAGTGACTTCAAATTAAAAGAATTTTGAAGTACTGTGATTAGTTTGATTACTAAATCAACAACTTGATTTAGTAAAATCACTGGCAGCTCACAAAGTATTAATAAGAACAATTATCAAGTGTTGGCAGTTTTCGAGTGATATTTACAAACTGAACTCAGGCTAGAATAAATACAGCTGAAATCCCCCCTTCCCAAATTCTTTTAACCTTTCTGGTTTTACTTTACAAAAGCAGAAAATGCTCAAAATGAGCAGCATACGCCCTCAGGGTTAATGCTAATTACCTGGGCCAAAATGCCTTTGGTAAATCAAAACTTCAGAAAAAACATCTTCTAACAAAATTCCACTTTTTTAGGTCAAAGATGGCTTTTAAAACCCCAAAACAGACTATTCCAGCCCACCTGCCCTTGTGCCACTAGACATGAGAAATTAAACTAACACTTGGATACTTAGATTTGAAAACTGGGGCACAAGCCACAGCAGGGGAAACAGAAGAGAGCTCTAACAAAGCACGTGCTGGTTCGGTGCTTGCTCTGCTTAAATTTGATGAGTCATTGGGTTTCGATAATGTGATGGCAATACAGCAAGTGCCTCTTTATATAATCTTAAGTGTAAACAGATTTTGTGAATAAGCATTTTCAAGTCATAAATGGGCTTCTTGTTAATAAAATGTCAAGTAATAAGTTGCTGTAGCGATGGTGATTGATGGCCGATGCTGCCTCTGCCTACAGAAAGAGAGGGCGCAGAGCTTGCTGTGTGTCAGCTTCTTTCTTTGCACAATTCCTATCCGTCTGGTTTGCAAGGAAACCACAGAATTAAGGGGGATGCTTTGCACTTGGGCCTAGGAGAGCTTCGCCCAACCATGGGCGCTTACTACAAAGCCCCACCTGAGATGCCAGGAGGGATGCTGCAACCCTCTGCCTTGCCGGTGCTCCCGAGGATGCAACCCACGGCTTCCTGGGCGGCACTAAAATTTAACTGCTCCACTTCTTTCCTCCTGAATTGCTGGAAAACTCATCTGTGCTGCCAGGCACCCGGGGGAGCTGCGGGAGGGCTGTCGGCACGCTGGCGGATCTGCTGCGTGAGTGAAGCGGGCAGAATGTCAGCTGGTGCAGGCGCTCGGTTCAGCTGTGCCCTCTGATCAAAGGTGTGCAAACTGATGCGGGCTGGCGAAGGGGCAATGCCCAGAAGCCAAATTAACCTTCCCTGGGTGACAAAAGCCTTGGCCAGACAGTCGCTGCAGGCAGGTGAGAGCAGGCAGGCTCACAGCTGGCGCTACTGCCTTCAACGGCTGCTGGAGTTGTTTAACTCAAGCGCCAAGCTACGCTCATAACCAAAGTCTGTTTTGAAAAGTGATAAAGTAGAGCCGGCTATGTGGTTTAACAGCAGCTTGATTTAGCTCAAGTAGTTTCTTTATCAAGTAAAAACGAAACCAGGCACAAAGCCAAGGAAGTGCCTCTGCCCGGCTCCGCCGGTGCTCAGGTGGCTCTGTTTTCAGGCCCATTCAAGGTGAGTGCAGCACCACGCTCACGTAAAGATGGGTTGTTTTAAAAGAAAGAGTGAACATGGTTCTGGGACAGCATGGGAAAGCAGCAGCGGACAGCAAAAAGCTAGGAGTGGGGTGGGAAGGCGGGGAGAAGGGCGAGGGCAGACAGGTGCAGGGGGAAGAGTGGTGGGGCAGGCGCTACCGCCCCACGTTCTCCACCCGACACTCTGATGAGTGTTGGCCAACCGACGGACGCCAGCGTGGAGCAACTCGCCCTCTGCTCATGCTCAGCTCATTTGAAACCACTCACATGGCGCCAGAGAAAAAACAAAGGACAATTTTCTCCCTGTCCTCCAAAGACAACCTGAAGCTCTGTCAACCTCCTGCTTCCACCCTACGCTCCTGCCTCTCCTTCTGCAGTGACAGCTCTTCTCCACCGGCTCCATTTCTAAAGGCAAACCAGAGAGCTTGCCTGTGACGCAGCATCGCTGGGTTTTATCCCAGAGGGCTAGTGCTCTTCGCTGTCTTGCAGGCCAGAGCTACCTCCTCGCCCCACCCCACCTGGCACCGCCAAGCGCATGAGCTTCACCCGAGCACCGCAGCCACATCGTCACCGCTGCTGCGTGCTGGTGGTGTGCCCCGTTTTCTTGCCAGCCGTGGCCAAGGGACAAACGGCACTTGAGACGGAGCGTTGATACTGCACAGGCCTTTTGAAAGCTACCGATTTGCTAAACAGCAGATTATTAAGGATATTACAGTTTAAGGAGAAGCGGAGATTTTTGGAACCCGGATGCTGGCGGACTCTCTTCTCATAGGAGGTTTGCTGTTCCCTGGCAATGTGCACCAGCCCGCTCACTGTCATCATCTGGGCCAGGACTCCTCTTTGTGCGCAGCAGCAGCCGACATAAAAACCTCATTGTTGGTGGCTACAGCGCTCGTGTCAGTAACACCAGTATTGCTTTGCTCACCCTGCCTAGGCCTTCCAGTTTCTTCCCCACAATATTCTTTCCCATCAAGACTGCAGATCATCAGAGAACTGATGGGGCCAAATTTGGACTCCAGCCCAAATTCAGATGAACAAACCTTTCCTAGATGTCCATCAAGGGTGTTGGACACGTGACATTTCTGGGGAAATTCCATGTTTCTGACTGACCTCTTGAAAAACATTTCCACTTCTGTGTGGCACTTGCCAGCTAGGAAGGCAGTGAGCACAGCCCGGCCCGGCACAAGGGGAGGGTTTTTGGCTGGTTTTATACGCCCATGCCTCGGTGTTTGCAGAGAGCTGGTGGTGGAGCAATTAGAAGAAGGTGGCTTCTTCTGAGACACTTGAAATACTCGGTAGCTTCAGAAACTGCAGCAGTTAATTGCTGTCGATTGAAGAAGGTTCTGCTGAAAGGAGAGCACCAAGGTTATCACAGCGAATTATCAGGACAGAGAGCAAGGGAGCCACAAACATGACATATATGCGCGCCGCTGGAGGCCTGACAGCGGTGGTCTCCTGGGACCTAGAGGACCCGAGGCTTCCTAGTGCCCACAGCCTCCCCTCTCCTGCCCCTTGGTCTGTTCCAGAGTCAGGCCACCTCCTGAAAACTTCAAAGACCTCTCCTTTGTCACCATCTCACAACACACTCGTAGGTAGATCTTATTCAAATGACCTGCAAGGATCCTTCAGACGTTTTGCCCCAAGGTTCAGCAGGGAGGTTGTCACCACTCAGGACTGGCTGTTCTCCCCTGCCCATCAGCAGCACAGCACCTGGGTCACACTGCGATACCGGATGGTTTTGAGGCTGGAAGACTGAGAAATGAAACAAGAATGTCTCATTTCAGACATGATCGAGGCTGCTCCTCCAATTTCAAGACTTTGTGTCAATGGCCCTAAAGAAACTGTGCCAAATATTATGTACACAGGGAGAAATGTTTTTGTCTGATTTGCACAGATAACAATCAACCCAACTCTGAAACGAATCTTCTGCAAACTGATAGATTGACCTTATCAAGTGCTAACTGCAGTCTGGTTTTCTGCATTTTAAACTATTCCTGTAGCTCTTGTGAAAATATTTCCAACATGTCATTTTTCTACGGTTAACTATGGACAGGAGAAGCGAGTACCACCACCCTAAGTAATGTCTCATTACTGTGAGTAAATACTCTACTTTAGCAATCATCCCTCTCATCAATATACAGAATTTCCTTGGTTGCATTGTCAGGAGACCTTTTTTTTGCACCCTGAAGTTGCAGGAGCACAACGCTGAGAAGGTGGGTTGCCGGTTTGAGAGATCACGGGCGTAAATGACGTGCCACCGTTTCTCTCTGAGGATTATCAGGGCCCTCCCAAGCCATGCATCTTCACAGAATTCAATCTCTAAAGGTATCAGACTGGATACTGCATTCAACTTCCTCCAGTTTTGTTGGTAGCATCACTCTGGTTTTATCCTTGTGTGCAGCACAATGTTTTGAGGAGATGGGGTGCAAGTTCTACTTGTTATCCTTCTGCGACCCCGGGCAGCACTTCAGGATTGCCTCCGGAGAGCCCCGAGACATTCCCTCTTGACTTCACAAACTCTGACTTGAGCAGGTTTAGTTTCCAAAGAAATCAGCCTTGGAATGAGTCAGGAACTGTTATGCTGGTTTCGAAAGGCATTATCTGTGCTTTAGCTTTTGAAGAAGCAAAAGCTTCAGCAGAGGACGTTCGCTGAGGCCAACTAAGCTGAAAGGGTTATGCTTGAAAGACGGGAAGTTTTTGTTTCCCAACCCAGGACCTGAGTGCCTCACCCTCCGAATCACCTCACCCACCTTCCTCAATACCTAAACCTCAAATTGGGTATTGGCTGCGGCGAGCAACACGTGCCAGGGCACCATAACCTAGGGGAGGGACCTCCAGCAGCCTCCACCGTCTCAGCACGGGTCCTTCCAGTGCAGACTGGGAGCAGATTTTCCCTGCAGATGCCACCTGAAAGACAGCTGTGAAACACTTCCGATGGTGGGGCAGCCACAGCTTCTCTGTGCCTGGAACCCTGCGATGGGCAGAGGGGTTCAGCTGCTTTCTGCTGCTGCTGATCCACAGCTCTGCTGGCTATGGGGCCGCCTCCGTATTTGCTTCCCATAAAAAGAAGTCGATGCCTCCAAAGAAAAGAATTTAGCTGAAAATTGAAGTTGTGAAAGCTCAGTCCTGAAGCGGCCCAGGAGTCCGCGGTTGTAACTCTGGAGGCAAAGGAGTCTGGAGAGGTTTTTCCAACACTCAGCTTCACAGCCAAGTCTGCAGCAAACACTTGCCCAGCCCCAGCCGTTTCCCAAGTGGCCCAAGCACATTTCTGGTTTCGGGTTTGGGATGCTGAAGGAATAACTCACAGTGGAAACACGAGAAGTCTAGTATCAGAATATTAACATTTGTTTGAAAAGAGCAGCAGCAACAGAAACAAAAAGCCCCCAAACCTCATGCCATTCACAGCCAGCTGCTTTTTGTCTTTTCACTTCTCATTTGCTGGGAAGTTTCTGCACCACAAAAGCTGCACTGACGGTGCTGTCAGGAGCAGCTCGCGAAGCTCACGGCTCTACCTGGACGTCTTGCTGTATTTCAATTCATATCACCCCAAAGATATCACTTAGTTACCTCAGAATGTACAGAGACACTGAAGAGAAGAAATCATTTCCTCGACATGCGTTTCCTAATGCTGGGGGATTATAAAGGGGAACTCTATGTTATCCCATCTTTTTGTTTGATACTGACAATTAATATTTATCATATTAATGCAGGGAACCTCTATGCCATATTATGCTTCAGTTCAAAAAACCAGCTCAAATTCCAAGAGCCAAGGTTGTTCTATCAGCGTTGCCCATGTTGGCCACAGCCCCCTGTGGGATTACCCGGAGCATATCAGTGATCATCCACGTGGGTTTGCATTTCACAAGGGAAGAGGAAAAGAAAACATCAGACCTTGATCCATGCCACGTCGCAAAGCCAACACGGCCAAATCAAACTCAGTGGGGGTACCCTGCACGTACTTTTGGGTACACAAGAAACAGTCTATTTTTCTTTCCAGCAGAAATTTCAAAACAACGATATGAAATAAATTTCAGTCTTTTCTGACCTGTCTAACCGATATTAGCTCTGAGCACTGTATTTCCCCAACTCCTACATGTGGTATTTTGGGGAAGGGGCAAATGTCAACAGACTTCCTCTGGGAAGTTCAGGATCCTGTTTTGACCAGCTGAGCTTCAGTTTGCATCAACAAATAGACATCCAGTCATTTTTACATATTCATGCACGATATTGCTAAGCAAATGCCTACCAAATGCAACCAAACAGATTTTGGCCACTGATCTCTCAAAACCTTCATTTTGGGGGGTTTACTCAAGGGGGTAATTTTGCTCTGAAACACGACGGGGTGACTCTGGTGTTCTTCATGCCCAGGGTAAGCCTCTATGGCTCATCCCATGCTGAATGTCTCGGGCAAGTCGCGGGCAGCACTGCTGTAACGTGGGTCGATGGGGCAGAGCCAGGAGGCAGACAAACCCCAGAGCCACGCCAGGAAGGATGCTCCAAACCAGCTGGAGCACACTGGTGCAGTCCTACCAAAATCTTCTTAAAAAAAACCCATAAAATCCAAAGCCGGGTATGACAATAATGCAAAGAGATCGCAGCGATGGAGGATAACCAGAGCGCTGTCTGAAAGTAGACAAAAAAAAATAAAAAAGAGAATTTGGCATAATCTCAGGCAGCACAGGAGACTGCCCTGGGGAAGTACCTTCCCCCAAGAGATGTTCCCTGGCACCGGCCTGTCCAAAAGGCTACCGGGGCTATTTATTTAGGCAGCTGAGTCCAACCAGCACTACCTGTACTGTGTCCTACCACACGGCACGTGACGTGCTCAGACTTGCAACTGCAAGTGTTTCAGAGAGGAATTATGATGCACCCGAAGTGCATCACTTCTGACAGACACGCCACCTGCTTTCATCTCAGCACGTAGTTTTACTCGCAGGTCACATCAAGCACGCTACGTTAATTGCAGGGACAGAGAAAATCGCCTAGGAAAAACAGAATATTTTGCCAGGCCTGAAAAGCACAGGCGTATCTGTCATCAGGTGCGAAAGTAACGCAGACGGGTTTTTATGGTAACATGAACAGGAGGGGAAAAAATGACAGGACAGAAAAAAGATAATATGGACTGTTTAAAAATAGATTTCAATTTATACCTGAGCAGCAGTTTCCCCTTAGTAGACAGTTTAGCTGCATGCAAATGTGGACACAGAGCTCGCATTTATTCCCTGAGTGAAACCTCCAGTGAAGACGTGACACGAGGCAAGGCAGAGAACGCTCAGCATTTCCACAACAAGAATATTACGCAGAATGAGATGCAACGGAAGCAAGCAGGAAGTAAAACTTTTCCACTTCAAAGCTTGTAATACAAGAGAAAAGGAGAAATACTCTTATACTGCAACCTGCTGGTCCCACGGCCGCTAGATGCTGCAGCTCTGCCGGGTACGAGCGCGCCCCGCAGGGACCCGCTCCTGACGTTCAAGAAGGAGGCACACGCACACACGCAGAAGGGAAAACTTGTGAATTACATTCTTTTTAGTCTTAGGCCCGAGACTGAATTCTGAAGTGAAATAAGTCAATTAAATAGACTTCAAAGTATTTACCCCATCTTAGACTAAATCACTGTTTTAATAATAGGTTTGTACGCCAAGAGTTTAATAGCCTCAGCAAAAACTATCTAAAATGTACAAGATGATATATGTTCTTGTAGCAGCCTTACAAAATCCAACCCACCTTCTAATAATAAACTGTTTCAGGCTTTCATTTTCTAAATTGCATGTGTACTTTGGAGAGAGGTTTTCTTGAACCTGCCGCATAATGAAAGATTTCAATAAATCTTGTCAAACCAGACAAACAGAACGAAATTTTAATTTTACTTTTAAATTGCAGCTGAGAGCTCCAGTAGATGTATTTTTTCTGTAATTGCCACATAACTAAGGCGGAGGAGTTTGCTTATTTTTAACAAGATAGTGTTATTGTCTCCATGTGTTAGAACATTTCGTTGTCTACAAAAATTTAACCTTTCGATATGCAGAAATAGATTTGCCTCTCCTGCTCTAGCTCTGGCCAGTAAGGGATTAAAAGTATTACAGAAGGGGAAGGGAAAGAAATGTTACAATAACTGGAAAGGACGCTTTAACCCCATGGTAAGGCTCAGTATGGAAAATTACTCCATACATTACCATATCGTGTGGTGCTGCACTGACTTACAGCCATGGCTGAAGCTCGGCTGTAGTTTGAGAAGCAAGATGACTTTTGTTGTTAAACCACACTCTTCGAAAGAAACAACCAAATTTGCAGTACTGGTGAGGAATAGGCTTTTTGGTGCTATTTCCCCATTTCTGCCTGGTCTGAAGAGCCTCCATCAGCTCACCGCAGCTGCATCTGATGAGGGGGAGTTTTCAGAGCACTGACTAATTTTCATGTTAAGGGTTTCTATCCAGCACGCTGTCCTGAAGCGCACAGTGCTAAAAATAAGAGAAAATGCCCTCCCGTCCAGCCCACGAGGACGCAGGCGGGTTACTTCCACCGCCCTCCTCCTCCTCCCCATCCCTGCTCCGGGAAACCCGGCTGTGGCTTCTGCACGGGGAAAGGGGCAGCTGCCACCCCCCGGCCCCTCCGCCGCCGACTCGGGGCTTCGTGAGCCCCACCGCTGCTGAGCCATTTCCATATTCTTCTTCTTATTATTATTATTATTTCTGAGGGTTTGGTAATGAACTCATTAAATCACCGAGGCGGTGTGACAGCGAGTGGCTGAGATGCCGCTGATGTAGCCATGGTAACCGTCCCCCGCTCAGGGGACCTCGCTGGCCCCCTAATTACTGTCACCCCCGATCAAACGCGGCAGCCTGTGCCGCCACGGGCCTGTCCGGTGGTCGGCGTACAAAGGATCCCCTCCTCTTCGCCAGGGGAGCCCCTGCGCACATCTGTATTCCCAGCCCAGGCTCTCCCCCTGTCCTGTCCCCTTCCCATCCCTTCCTCGCTGGCTCTGCTCCAGCGGTTTCCTAGAAAGGCTGAAACAAAAGATGCTCTGGCTGCGTCGCAGGAGCTCCCTGCAAGGCACCGCTTTCCCTCGGCCTCGCCCCTCTCCCCGCGGCGCTGTGTGGGTGATGCCGGGGGGCTGCTCCCCTCCTGGGCTGGGCCAAGGCGATGGGGCTCCATCCCCACGGATCAACCTCCCAAGGCAGGCAGCAGCGTCTGACCCACCAGGCTATTTGGAGAAAAATGCTCCTTGCCAAGGTCTAACCGGCAGGGACCGAAGTCCTGTGTTTGCAGAGGTAATAAAGCTGATTAACATATTCTACGATATTGAGTTGTTTTTTTTTTTAAAATAAAACACAGCTTGAATTTGTATTTACACTTAAGGGTACCTTAATTCACACTCATCTGAATTAAACAGAGCACAGTAAGAACTGCAGTGGAATGCACTGGACATACCAACACATCCCTGCAGACAGGTGGAAAGGACAAATAGTGTAATGCTTATGCTAAAAGAGGAGGGAGAGGCAGGCAGGCAGGCGGCAGCACAGGCAGGCAGCAGGCAGCACAGGCACACTGCAGGCAGGACAGGCAGGCAGCACAGGCACACTGCAGGTAGCACAGGCAGGCAGCAGGCAGCACAGGCACACTGCAGGTAGCACAGGCAGGCAGCAGGCAGCACAGGCACACTGCAGGTAGCACAGGCAGGCAGCACAGGCACACTGAAGGCAGGACAGGCACACTGCAGGTAGCACAGGCACACTGCAGGTAGCACAGGCAGGCAGCACAGGCACACTGAAGGCAGGACAGGCACGCTGCAGGTAGCACAGGCACACTGCAGGTAGCACAGGCAGGCAGCAGGCAGCACAGGCACACTGCAGGTAGCACAGGCAGGCAGCAGGCAGCACAGGCAGGCAGCAGGCAGCACAGGCACACTGCAGGTAGCACAGGCAGGCAGCAGGCAGCACAGGCACACTGCAGGTAGCACAGGCAGGCAGCACAGGCACACTGCGGGCAGCACAGGCAGGCAGCAGGCAGCACAGGCACACTGCAGGCAGGACAGGCAGGCAGCAGGCAGCACAGGCACACTGCGGGCAGCACAGGCAGGCTGCAGGCAGCACAGGCACACTGCAGGTAGCACAGGCAGGCAGCACAGGCACACTGCGGGCAGCACAGGCAGGCAGCAGGCAGCACAGGCACACTGCAGGTAGCACAGGCAGGCAGCAGGCAGCACAGGCAGGCAGCAGGCAGCACAGGCACACTGCGGGCAGCACAGGCAGGCAGCAGGCAGCACAGGCAGGCAGCAGGCAGCACAGGCACACTGCGGGCAGCACAGGCAGGCAGCAGGCAGCACAGGCAGGCAGCAGGCAGCACAGGCACACTGCGGGCAGCACAGGCAGGCAGCAGGCAGCACAGGCAGGCAGCAGGCAGCACAGGCACACTGCAGGCAGGACAGGCACACTGCAGGCAGGACAGGCAGGCTGCGGGCAGGACAGGCAGGCAGCAGGCTGCACAGGCAGGCTGTGGGCAGGACAGGCACACTGCAGGCAGGACAGGCACACTGCAGGCAGGACAGGCAGGCTGCGGGCAGGACAGGCAGGCTGCAGGCAGCACTGGCACACTGCAGGCAGCGCAGGCAGCGGCTCCTCACCCAGCATGTGCACAGCCCAGCTTCTCTCTCCATGCTGAGCTGAGTCAGAGCAAATCCTGTCTGTATGTTCTGACAATTGGTCTGTTACAAATACAAGATCTAACTATTGTTATGCCATTTTACAGATAGAGATCCTTGCTAGTTACGATTATTAATAGGGTTCAAGTAAATGCTAGCATCTTGTTGACTCGACCAGAAGAGTTTATGATAGTTATAATCTGTGGTGTTGGGATCAGTTAAGTTACTGCTGCCATATGAGGAGAAAGTAAAACATTTGCATAAGCACAAGATTTTATACTTAACGTGCAAGGATATGAAACTGCATCACGCCCCCACCGCCACCTTCCTTACTGAGGAAACATCTTTTCCCTGCTGTATCATTTCTATTTGTGCTCTAAATCACCATGCCTGAGTCATGGGAGAACAGAACAGCCTTTCTTTGCAAAAATATATTTTCCCAACACATGCGGTTACAGGATGTGCTTGACTCCACAAGCTCCCGGAATACTTTTAATGATGCTGAAAAAGAATCATTAAGTCAGAAGTTGCAATTACGATGCCCTCAATCATAATTCTTACTTTCAGTCAGACCTTGACCTCTAATTCCTACTCTCTCGAGCTCAGCTGACAACACGTAGCAAAACCAAACACAGGATGCGGGCGCTGTCAGCAGCTCAAAATGAAAAAACACCTCACCAGAAGTTCGTCAGACGTTTCTCTTTAGAAGTAAATTTTAAAATTTGACATGGCACAGCTTTAATGTGCTACTTTCCGCGTGCTGGTGAAAGCCCTTTCCAAGCCAAACACGGGAGCTGAAAGGCAGCCTGTCAGCAAGGGCAGCGTGTCTCACGCTGACAAGCACCATCGGCTCCCTGGCTTTTTCTGCGTTCGGCATTTTTGGCACTCCTGTGCTAAACACTCCCGGGGCCAACCTTGCAGCACAGTATTGCTTACAGCCTGTGCAGAAACGCTGCGGGGCAGTTAGCTGGAGGATGCTGCCGCTGGCTGCTGCCCTGAGACGGAAACTCCCCGATAAATTTGTGCTTCTCTCCCCATTCCTGGTAGAGGACGCTCTTCAAATGAATATTTAAACACCTTGAAAGCAAATGATTGATTCTTGGGTCAGGTCTGTACTATCGCGCATGTTATTCCAGCAACAGATGGAGAGAGCATCCCCTTTCTGTTCTGAAGGCCTATGCCATCATCCACACGATGCAACAGCAGCAGTTGAGAGAAGCTCCTTTTACTAGCCTGATTTGTCCGTCAGCGGGGCTCTGATGATGCTTCCCTGATCCTGCTCTTCCAGACAAACGCAGCATCCTGCGAGAGCCCCAGTTCAGGATCTCGCTCAGTAGCGTGAAAGCGAAAGCTGTCAATGACAATTACTTCTGATTTAGCTGCCCTTCCCCAGCAGCTTTCCCGAGCCGCTGCTCCTCTGACAGACTGTGCTGCTGACTCTTTTCCCAGCCTGCTGAAGTACCCGAGGATTTTAGCATATAACAGCCACTCTCCATATCTAGTTTGTTTCCCCAGACAAAAGGTTTTCCACTAATTTTGGGTCTCCTCCCTCCCCCGATTCCTCATTCTCATACAGTTTCTAGCCTCATCTGAAGACCACGTTATATGAAAGAAAAGGACTAAATTTAGCTTGTAAGGTCTCGCCATAGTTTCTTCTGTGTTTATCACTGCTGTATTTAATTGTCTGCATCACAAGGATCAAAGACGGATGAAGTGGGAAATTTAGTAGGTAGCAAACAAGCGCCAGTATAATTTGACGGCTGGCTTTCCGCTCACTGCTTTATGCTCATTAACCCAATTCCTTTGAACTCACGCAGGAGATGCAATAACACATCATTGGCAACCAACCTCCCAGGGATGCCAAAAGGGGTACGAGTCCCAGGTAAGTCGGAGAGAGACGAGCCGATGATGTCTGAGTTTCCCGCCTACGTGCAGGCGAGCGAAGCAAACCTTCAGGAGCGCTGACCCCACGTCAGTCTGCTGGAGAGGCTGCCGACACGGGGAGCCTTGCAAGAACCCTGCGGTCCAGGCACTTCCCTTTGCATCTCCTCCTCCTTCCTTACAAAAGAGCTTGTGAATTTAGGTAACAGATTTCTCAATATTCTGTATCATTACTTACAATATAGGGTAAGATCAACCATACACTGTTCAAAAGTATTTTCTGAATAATTTAAGAAATGGCCCTGTTGCTCCGTATCTCAGAGCAGGCACTGCAAGCCACAGCCAGGCACGACGCACCGTAATTGTGAACAAAATTCCTCCCTATAGCGTTGTCCTCGTGCCCATCTCGTATGAATCAGGTAACACAGATGAACAGGAACCCAAGCGGATGATAAAACTGCCCTTAGGAAAAGAAATGGAATCAGGCACTGGTCTTCAAGACAGGCAAGCCTCACTTGGTATGACCTCCTACTGGGTTGCAGGATGAAAGCTGGTTGCTGCTCACTCCATATGATAAACGGCTGCTGTCTCAGGGGTACGAAATGAGATGGGGGCACGAAAGGAGGATGTGGGTGGAGAAAGCCTTTTGCCAACTACTCTGCAGAAAAAACCCTCTTTATTTCCCTTTTTGAAATTCATGGCTTGGAAAAATCAGCAGACACTGCTATGCATAATCACATGTACGTACCTGTGGTCTGAAAACAACCCAATCTCTTCCTAGTCATTGCTGCCATCAACAGTGACAACACCCGCTGACACCGGCCAGCAGAAGGTGTTTCAGCTGACACAGCCAAAGCAATCAAACTCATTAGCACTGAGGATGCCTCAGAAGCTGGAGAAAGGGCAGCTACACATCAGGGATCTAATTTGCTTCTTTCCTCACCTTCATTTCATCACTTACCACCTCTTCCTTGGCTTGTTACCTTTGTTTAAAAATTTATACGGCCCTTGCTTAAACATTCTGGTGTGCTTTGCCTGTGGGAATCTGTGAGGACGTGACTTGGGACTTTATGCATGTTTAGGGATATTCCAGCTGGGCAAGTACCTTGAAAAAGCAGTTCTGAGTCTGTTGGAAATGAAACAAGGAGGATGACAGAGCTTCAGATGAAACAACGAAACAAAGCTCATTAGCCGTCTTTCAACAGTGTCTGGGCAAGCACGGCACACCTCAGATGAGACGGGGCGAGTGCGTCATCCCAAGCAAAGCTACGGCCGAAGATCCTTCACTAATGGCTACACAATGAAGCCCACCTGCATTCACAACCTGTCTAGATGCAAAGGAACTCCATTTTAATTAAACCTATTTAGCTAGCCCAGTGCAAACGCTGTGGAGGCATTCGGTTTAGTAAGGCTTAGACTAAAAACAAACCTTCCCCGGAACAGCTGGCAGCAAGAGGTGGGAAGGTGCACAAAGGGACTGATGTGGTGCTGAAAAAAAACTTTTTATATAGCCACAGCTGTACTGGCACAGCTTTTTTGGCATGGAGGAGTGAAATGTGATGTTCAAGACAGTGTCCACAGGGGCACAAAGCCTTTGGAGAGCTGGATGCTGTCCCCTTCGCAGCAAGTCCCTTCCACTCCACAAAGCTTCAACCCTCCATCTCCCCTGACATTTATCCTGCTAAGCCATTTGAAATCCCAGCCTGGATGCCCAGGTCCCCAACTCCGGCCAGGGCACTGTTCTGAGAAATGGAGAGCAGTGCACCGAGAGTGACGGTCTGTTTGAACAACAGGGAAAATGATGCAGCAGCCCAAGACCTAATAGGCAGAAATTCAGTTTGACCCACGGCAATTCACCACGAGGTTGCTCCGGGAAGGGTGAGGGTGTGATGGATCACAGAGTGCACGTGGGCAGCTACAATGATGCTGGTGAAGGCTCAGACTGGAAGCAGGACTTTGTAGCAGAGATTCACACTGACTGCCTGGGAGAGGGGCTGACCTTTTGTAAGTGCAGAGGAAAGTCAAGAACTTTCCCCTGAAAGTTTATGGTTAAAAATAAGATCTTAGTAAAAAAAAAAACCAAAAAGCTGTTGTATGTTTACCTTTTTCCTTCCCAAATTCCCCCCTGCTGACATCTGATATTTGGGTGGCTTGGGAGTGAAAGAGGAAATACAATTTTGCCTTTTGCAAAAGCAGGCGCGTTTGAGCCTGGTTACCTTTGCTGGTACAATTGAGCTTGCCTGTCCATCTGTCCATCCCCACTCCGCCCCCAGGTCTGACAGAGAGAAGACTAATAAATAAACTAAGTGAAAAATTAACTGCCAGAGATACGCAAATAAATACCTTCCTGACGGAAAGGCAAGCCAGACTCTGCCCTTCCATGTCCTTTTTGCTGGCTGCTATCGAGCAAGCACACGTATTTCTCTGCACTGGCCACGCAATGCGCCATCTCTTGCCTGGGAGGTTGCTGTGGGAGGACGAGCAGAGGAGGACTCCGCTGTTACGCCAACAGTGGTGGTATTTAGAAGAAAGGGACCCAATCCTTAGGCAACCTGGTTTTATCTGTTCCACTGCTGGGAGCGATGGACGCCCCTGTTAAAAAGCACAGCCTCCATAAGTAAAATCAAACGCAACATTAACGTGTAACGTGCCTTTTTCAGGCTTACATCCTCATCCCTTCTCTCCTTACTAATCATAAACCATCTCTGACCCAGCACTGAGACGTTTTTGTTCTGGGTTGATAACCTTGTAATTCAGAAGTGAATTCATTTCCAAGCATCCAACGCCCCGTGTGCGAGCAGACCCCAATGGCTGAGTACCCCAGCTCAGGTGCTCCACGACTTGGCCCACTCAGGTATCTACTGGGGTTTTGCGTATCCCCGTTTGGGGGCTGTCCCAGAGCAGCTCAGTAACCTCCCCAGCAGCAACCACAAAGCAAAACACAGGCTATGACAGATCAAAGTGCACAAACTGCACAAGCGCAGTAAATTATCTCAGGTTTTGCTACCGAAACTCTTGCACCTGGGCCAGGCTAAACACAAATGGCCAGACCTCAGCACCAACCACCTTAGTAACTGCGTAACATACACAAACACTTCTGGTTCCTCTTTTGGATGAAGGCTTTCAGCTGATTTACACATATAGGAAGAAAAACACTGGGTGAACTCTGCAATGGACAGAGGATCACTGAACTTCATGCAAAGTTCCTTCCAATCTGCAATCAAGTTTGCATCGAGCTAAACTTGGTTGAGTTCTTCAACCAAACCCAAAGGAAGTTGGCTTATCAGGGAACAATCTCCTGCAAATAGAGCATCCCTTAGAAGCTAAGTTGACAGGCAGACAGCTTTTATCTCTTTTACTAAGGCTTTAAAAAAAAAACACCAAACCCACCAAAACCAAAAACTAGGTCAGTCTTGGCCATCCTGCCATTTCACACTCTATATTTAGCTATAACTACTACCATACAACACAGCGAATACATCGCTATTAGCCACAGAAGATGTGTGATCATAACTGACAAGCGACTTGCACGACCAGTCTAGCCTACAGGATGAATCCAGGGTCCTGGGGAGTTTATAAACACTGAGCCATCCGCACTAACCTCCTCTGTGCTCAGATAACATTCATTAATTTTGCTACTTTTCTCAACATAAATATGAGCAAATGATGCTTCTAATCCCGTGGGCAAAATAAATGGTTCAAATGTGAGCTCAGCAGCAAAACTCCCTAACTTACAGGTGCACCCATTAACCGTTGGGAGCACAGGCACCCACATTTAGAGCGACCTGGCTCTGAAGATGAAATATTGGAGGCTTACAAGAACACCCAGCATTTTAACATCTTTAAAGCCACACATCTCCAATCACTTATCGGCTCCATCCCCTGTCCTCCCCCTAGCACGCGTTAGCGTGGTACAGCATTGCACATCTGCAGAGGGTTGAGGTAACAGCGCAAAGGTCAGTAAGAGAAGGAGATTTGCTTGGTGGTTGTGCCATGCTCACGGCCAGGTGGAGGGATGAGAAGCAGCTCAGGCCTGGCAGTCACAGCTAAAAGAGGGGGTAACAGAGTTTTGGGTGTAACCTCAAAGTCATTAATTCCATCAGGTAACTCAAATTTCATAAATACAGAAACACTTCCATTTTATTTAAAGTAAACATGTGGCAACAGCCTAGACAGGAGTAAGGGTGACGGCCCTGCCTTGTTCTCCTCATTATCTGCATCAAGGCTTCTCACATCTTGCACCACCACCCCCCGCACTTGCAGGCAGCGATGGCTCGAGCTCCCAGCCCTCTCAGACTGGGCACAGCCACAGAAAACACTCGCCTCTCCCTCCTCTTGCGTGTCCCATGGCTTCCTAATGTAGCATCGAAACAAGTCCTGCCGCTCCCCGTCCACACACACCAGGGCTCCCGACGCCTCGCACCCTTCAATCTGTGCCTCACCCTGCCTTGCTCACCCGCGGGTCCCGCAGGCCCCAGCACAGGCGCTGCTGGCGCTCCGGAGAGGCAGGCTCCCCTGCTGAGCTGCCGCGACCAGCAGCGCTCCTTTTCGTGCTCACAAGAAAAGTGAAGTTGAAGCCCCCAGCACCGAGAAGAGTCATCAGCACTAATCACTCACCATGCAATTACTCAGCTACTCAACCTCCAGCTGCAGTAGGCATCTCCACACCAGCGGGAGATCCTTGTTATTCACTGTCAGGCATGACGTGACATATCCCCGACATCTACCCTTTGCAAACGTGTATGAGTACAGCGTGGAGTTAAGCTGGTGCTTAAGTCCCACTTCAGCCTCACTGAGGTATCAGGACTGGACTAATGTAAGCTTTCTTTAAAGCATATTCCCTCCAAGCTGTTTTTTCTGCCCTCTTCTGAGCTCACCCACATGCCCTGTTCCTTCGTCTTGTCATTCATGGTTTCTCCTGGCCGATTTGCAGCCTGTGGAACTGTAAGAGACACACGGGAGGACTATCAACATTCAAAAGTCTTTATGTAAATCCTTATTATACAGGAAATTAATTCCAGTCTGAGCCAAACTCAACCCAGACATGCAGCTGGGCAAACACATATGCCTCCAAACTGCAAGCGTACAAGTAAAGCAAATAGAAGTAGCTGATGAACGCTTTGGGAAATGGCATCCCTAGCCCACTTGCCCCAAAGTAGTACCAGTTAAAACTGGCAGAGACATCTTCTGCTCAGATTTGAAGACGGATGGTGGAATTAAGGTCCTAAACATAGGCTTCTGGTGCCATTTTAGAGATCCTGGGGTACATCTTGTCTCCAGCTGCCATTGCAGAAAGCACAAGTGTCCTTTAGGTCCTGTGTCCCACCTGCCAGCCCTATGCAGATTCCTGACACACCACAAGGCATTAAAAATGGCACTGACACCTCTGCTCAGGCAAATTATTTCCACTCCCATCTACTTGTTCAGTCTACTTCAAAACCCAACTTTACACTTGAGTCGAGGCACAACAGCATGTGCCTGTGCTGGGGATGCACCTTACGTTGACTAACTCTGGAAAACATAAGATCGTCTCCTGTATCACCCTCAAACTGAAGGTGAAACACACCATGTGCTGGCTGCTGATGTGACAAATTTATGATTAAGTGTTTTACTCACCCATTTTATCTGCCTCAAAAGTTCCTGGGAGGAAGTGTCACTGCTTGGATTTGGATGCTAACACCAAGCCCCGCCAGCGCCTGCGGGTCTGTCTACCAGGTAGCTGAGAAGCTGGCACCAGCCCAGGGCCACTGGGTTCAGGCACCAAAGTATCCTTCCTCCCCCTTTTTCTACATTAAAAAAAAAAACCAAAAGAAAAAAGAGAAAAAGGATGCGTTCAGCAGATGCCGCGATGTCCTGCGCATGGCTGGAGGGGACCCCAAAAGCATCTTTTACACTTCCATCAAAACAATCAAGCCAGATGCTCTATGAGCAGAGGAATGACTACAGCCTGCTTTCCTCAAAAATAGAAGCCCAACGAAGCACGCCTCGCACACCTTACAGCACTGCCTCGTCCTTCAGCACCCTTCCCTCACACCCAGCTTCGCGTTTCCGTGCTGTGACACTTCTTTTTGTTGGTGGGCTGATGACGCAGCTCCCCACGGGGATGGAGGACGGCTGAATTCCCCTGCCTTTGGCTGCGCAGAGATCTGAGAGTTTGTCTCTTTAATCACAGTGAGTGATTTTCACGAAACTTAGAGAGAATGATCTTTGCTACCTCTCTCCCTCACTGTCAAATCTGAGGATACAGCAGCCACATAAAACCATGTTTCCCTGGGAAACCAAGCTAAAAATAGCCAGGCTGGCTGGCTGGGGAGACTGGTCTGGAGTTTTTGAAATTGCAGTTAGGACGAGATAGCACTGGGGTTAAGTATCTGTGTTACTGACCCTGAATGCTAAAGATCTCAGTGTAAAACACTGCTGTCCCCTGTCTTACCCACGGTCACTGGTGGTGAAGGCTGAGCTTCCTGCCCAGCGCGGGGAGGGGCTCAGCCTTTCCAGCCAGCAGCCTCTCTGCAGCCCCAAAGCGACGGGTGGCCTCTGATCTACCAGCCCAAGCTGGGGGACGTAGCCTGGTTTGAGACTATCGTCAGCCTGGCTCAGCTTCCAGCACGCGTGAGGAAGTGACGGCTGAAAGCAGCCTGGCCACGAGCTGGCGCAACTCGCCGGTGACGGAGCACGGTCACCAACGGCTCGGTGGGGTCTCTGTCCCCGAGGTGCGGGGGTGGCGTCAGCCGAGGTCCCACTGAGCTGTCGTAACTCTCCTCCCATCGGCACCTCTCACCGAGATGAGCAAAGGAACGAACTCGTGCTCCAGGGGATCGGGGCTGGGGTGGACTGAGGGGGTAGAAGAGCATGGACGGGGGCTTTATTTTATTGCTTTTGGCTGTTCTCTATCTGTACATCGATGAAACATACCGTAAAAGTGATCTACACTAACACAAATATAACATATTTCTGCAGGAAGGAACAGTCCCACCGAGGCCTGCCTGCAAATCAGTAATTTCTGAGGGGAGCTCGTTCGGCGAGCGGTCCCAGCAGGGCACGGCCTAAGGACGGAGCATCTCTGTAAGTCTCCCCTTAGCCTGCCCCACGAGACTGCCCAGCAGGTACCAGGATGGGGTGGTGGAGAAGGAAGAACAACTTCCCCTTCTCCAATATCAGCTCATCTTCTGAGTTCACACAAGGAAAAGCAAGAAGGGGAAAAAAAATCTTTTGTGCATTTAATTCAGAATCTAATTACTGTGTATAAATTAGTTAGCTGGCTTCCACCTAAGATTTAACATGTAATAGCCTATGAATCACATCTCTGTTACAGGATATATTGTGCCATTTATATGTAAAAATGCTTTATGCAAGGCACCCTGTGGACTAGGGATATTAATTTATACCACGGGCTCTGGAAGATTAAGTGAAATTAAAGAAGATAAGGAGATAAGACACCACTGCTGATCAATGCTTCTTAATGAGGAACATGCTCTATGTGCATTTTAAGGTGAAATCATCCATCAGAGTCTACACAGCCGTAAGGTCAGCTGCTATATATGGAGATGGTGTGCATTAAAACTCCACTGGTTGTAACAAAGACTCTCTCTGGTCAACAACACTGGAGCTGTTTCCTTCCACCTGCTTTGCTGGCTGCTTTCTCCATATGCTTTTAAATACTCCGTTTAATCTGCCCAGATTAACTCCTGTGGACACAGACCCAAGCAGAGAATATTCCTCACCATGATCTTGATTTTCTTCCTTCCACTGAGCCATGTTTTGTGGCAGGAACTTCTCTGGCAGCTCCTCCAGTCAATCCCTATTTATTTCCTGCCAGTTTGTGGGCACCACAGGGAAGAGCGATGAGGACTCCCATGCCATGCTCTTCGTGCCTGAGAACAGGCACGTGCACTCCAATTTCCCTAATGAGGCAGCAACACCCACTCCAAAGGCTTCTAACTCATTTATAAAGAGCAGTCATCACAGAAGTTATTCCACCCGAAGGACAGGGCACAAGAGCCACGGGCAGCCGCTGACTAAGGAGTTGCACCAGGAGATGAATCCTCCTCCTGCATCAGCAGTCTGCAACTCCAGCAGCACAGAGCTGTTTTTGTGTTTATGCTCCGTCCTGACCAGCTCCTCCTCATTACTTAAAAGAGAACAAAACATTACTTACAGTCTAATTTGAAGCTACTGCCCTGGAGTCAGAAACCGAATTAATTTCCATAGATACTGAGTGGTTTTACCAGTATAGTGGAGCTAATTACCTCTTCTCCCCCGTCTCCATTATTACTGTCACCTCCTGTAGGGACAACACAGAAGCAATGTCCTACCCTACGAATGCGGCACGCAGCAGTAGCCCAGCACTGTCTGGGAGGAGATGGTAAATGCTCCCTTAGCATCTCAAATACGCCAGACAGCACGTGAAAATAACCCCTAATGCAAAATTGTTTGGTGAGAAAACAAGAATTATCTGGACTGCGAGAAGTTTCATTTATTATATGTGCCTAAAGACAGCAGGGCTTAGTTCCAACAACGCGAAGTTATTAGGCACCAAGAAACGCCGAAGCCACCCAGTGGTAATTTTCTTCACATTGTTTTCATACACCTGCTTAGAAATTCTCTTTTGATTAGAGACAGGGGAATTCAGGCTGCCATGAAAGCATGGCATGCTTTATGTGACTGAAGTCACAAACCCAGAAGGATTCTTGAGTCACTAGAAACGAACGCTTCAGGTGTGATCCCTTATACGCATGTTTCAGCCTGCACCGTCCTGTTGGGGTTCTTGGTAAGGGGAGGATCAATTTATCCATACCATGTACGCAATCAGTCACGAGCATCCAAAATAGACCGTTTAAGCACAGCATCCACGTAGGCACGTGTGTGTGCCACTGTAACTACGTTCTTTCTGTCTAACAGCATTGGTCCGGTGCACGGGTGAGCAAGTAGGAACATCCAAGCCTTCCTCTAAATGAATCTGTAAAGAAAAAAACTAGGGAGAAGAAAACGTGAGAGGTGCAATATGCACAACGCCGATGACTTTCTACCCTGGACTGCAAACCCATTTACAATAACCCTACAAGAACATATAAAGAACGTATAAAGCATTTGTTAAATAATCACCTCTGTAGGATCATTTTCACCAGAAAAAAACTGATGCTCAACACAGGCCTTTGCCAACACAGCTCAGGCTCTCCAGGATAGCGCTAGAAGCCTAATTTTCTTAAAAACAAAACCAAAAAAACCCCAAAGATTAAGGCATCCTGTGATTTAATGGCATCTCTTCAAACAGCAGCACTGCCTGCAATCAGAACACAAAGGCTTCTGAGCAGGGAGACCAAAAATGGGACTAATACATCACAGGTGGGGGGGAGGTCTAAATGATGCAATGAAAAAATAAACCATGTCTTTTCAGAAACTACCGTTAAACAAATGAGGGGCCACCTTTTGCATTCATTATCGTGCTGCTAGTGATTCCTTGGAGCCTGCAAGCCAGCCAGCATTTTAGCACACACCCTAAAAGAGGATGAAGAAAGAGGATTTTAAGTAGGTCACCAGTAAATATGATCACGATGGATCTTTTTTTGTTGTTTTTGTTTGCTGTCAGCCACTGGAGTCCTGCTTTGCAAGAAATGCTGGAGAAGAAAGGAATCGATGCAACAGCAGCAAGGTGGGCAGCGTGTCCAGAGGAACATGTGTGTTAGCTTTCTGAAACCAGCCTTGGACCTCTGACACGGGCAAGCCTTCTGAGACGAGCCCCCAGAGCCGCATGCGCATCACCGCCCCCACTCGCCACGCAGAGCTGCCACCTGGCCTCCGAGTACGGAAACGGGTATTTAGAGGTACCTGCTGCTAAGGAGTATGGGGAAATGCAGATTGAGGTCTTATGCCAAGGGGGTTTAATGGAATCAAAGCATTCTCCTCTTTCCTTTCCGATCTCTTCTCCCACCTCTCAGGTTTCTTGTGCTGAGGAAATCAACCTCAAAGCGCCCCTCCCTGCCCCGGTCCCCTCCTCACCCAGTGCTACAGTGGGATCGGTGGGGGGGAGAAAAAAAAGAGAGAACTGGGAAGAAAACCAGCCTGTCCTTTTGTCCCATGAGCTCTGGGGTATCACTGTCTGTTTGCATAAAGGTGGGACACAGGAGGGATGGGAAAAGGAGCGGGAGGATGCCCATGGCAGTAGCTGCCTCCTCTCTGATGCCGCGGCCAGCAGGGTGAAGGGAGGGACACGCCGAGGCCAGAAGAGCTTCACCACGCAGACAGAGGCCCAGCCTGCAGCGGCCACTCAAACCCCAGGAGGACGACAACCCACCAAGCAAAGCCGCATCATCTGCCGTTGTCTGACTCTCCACCGCGCTCTGCCAGCCTGCGCGGGTTGACTGGCACTGCCACGGTTCGTCTGGAGAGGAAGCTTCAAGAGGGGAGAAAGTGGAAAATAAAGGGGAAAAAGATCTTGCCAAATATTCCACAAAAATTGGATTGTGGTTGCAGGAGCAGGAAGGGACTAGCTTGGTTTTGCTGTCAGATGGACAGGAGTAATGCTGTTCTAATGCTACTGCAATGCTGTTTCAAACCCAAGTCTATTCAATTCTGCCCTTTAAAAAACAAACTAGCACATTGTTTCTACGCTTTGGTTGCCGAGTAGTCCGAGAGCAGGCAGAGCGCTGGTTTTCTCCAGGTCCTCAGGGATATACGCAGCGATGGACATTTTAGAAAATGATGCTCCTAGGACATTTCAGCATATCAGGGATTTTCTGTTCCTGGAGGCGCACCTGGCTGCTCACCATGCCCCGCGTACCTGGAGCACCTTCTACCGCAACTTTCTCCATGAGTAGGGAGAAAAAAAAGGCCAGTGAAAGCAGACAAGCCCACACGCCTTCGAGGCAGAGCGCAACGTCAGACATGGTCTGAAGGTGGAAGCAGCAGGTGCTATTTGAGCTTTTCCTAATTCGGTTTTGTATCATACGGATCGCGTTTACCTCGCGGCGCTGCAGCTAAATGGAATCCTTGACGGAAAATAGCTGTAATGAAAGAGCATAAGCGACCCCCTCATCACCCGCTCAACCTCTCCCCTTGCCTACACGGGTAACAAACCCATCACATGAAGCGCCTTTTGCCAACTATTTATCAAACCAGTGAGTGTCGCCTGAAGAAAATGGTGCATTGTTTTTCTCTCGGTAATAGCTGCTGGCTGAACACTGCAGAGATGCCGAAGGCATCTATAATTGCAGGCATTCCCACGTGAACTCCCAGGAAAAGACAGGTTGCTCTAGCGCGCCCGAAGGACTGTGGCGCTGCCTCGGGGCTGCTGGAGAGCCAGCTACAGCGCGACTAGGCTCGAGCCGGGTGGCAAGATAAGCACCAGAGCCACTGACCGAAGCACTAAATAAAAGCACTGTTATGGCAGATCCTCCTTGCAACAGTTCTAATACCGCTGTTCAGATTTGAGCTCATTTAGTCCCTCAAAAGAAAAGCAGCAGTTGTGCTGCTAGTCGTTGGCCATCTCTCCCCACACACACATCTCCGAGTACTTGATGTTCTGCCTCAAAAAACCTGGGTTTTAAGGCAAACCAACATGTCACTTTGATAATTTCTGGGCTTTACAGCTCTAAATATGACCTGCCCCATTAGCCTGGTACCAGCAGCACTTTTTCAGGCCGGAATCCTTAAGGTGACATTTTCTAACAAGGAATTTTTATTTTTTTTAAAGCGCCTTGAAGCGATAACACAGCTCAGAGCGCAGCGTGGCGCAGAAACCAGGAGCAACGCACCCCGTCGGTGCTGTCCTTTGGAGCCTGCGATGCACAAAGGCATCATCCAGCCATCACATCTGGCGGGGAGAGAAGCCTGAACTCCAGCTGGCTCCACTAAATGGAGATTTATCCCGGACACACGAACTCCTCGGGATGCTGCATACTCTGAAGATGCAAATCGAACCACATGCATTTATACACAGCACGCATGTGACACTACTGGAAGTTGATGGAAAGCAGTAGAAAGCCACGGTAATGCCCACTGCTGAAGGAGAAACCCTTGAAGGAGTCCTAAATCTCACACTGCTGTCTGCAGGGTGTCAAAAATAGCATCTCAAAAAGGAAGATATTCTACTTTCTAAGATATAAAACTGGGAGGGGCTTTGCTCAGAGCCTGCCCCTAGCCGTGCTGTGTTACAAAAACCCTGTATTACTGTGGGAGAAGCCGCCTGGGGCATGATCTGATCTCCTGATGGATCCACTTATCTCTGGGCACAGCTGATGCTCTGTGCCTGGAAATGCCAAATTCTAGCACGGCGGTTTCAACCCACGCCCCGACAGCAGGTCACACACCGTCCCCGACACAAGCTCCCGCTGGCAGAGCGGGGCGCAGGGCGCGAGAGCCCTCGGAGCCGCCCCGCGGGTAGACGTGAGAGGGGTCGGGTCGCAGAGGAGCGGGACGGGACCGGCCATCGGTCTCCCGTGCGCGAGGCTGGACACATGAGCAGGGTTATGTGTGTTGGAGGCTCCAGCACAAGTGCGGGGTAAGTGATGTAAATTGAGAAATTCACACCAGGAGTCTCCTCTTTTTCTTTTTTCTTGCTTAATTTAGCATTAAAACTAATAAATTAATAGGTTATTACACGTAACTACTGAGCTATGGGCAAGAACAAACGGTTTCAGTCTGACTTTATGAACAAAGCAGATTTACAGGGAAATTAGCCTCGGATCATTCTCAACACATCTGTTTTGAAAAGGGGGAAAAAAAGCAATGTTTAAGCAATAGCAAATCAGAACTGATTTAGGGATCTGAAGGACTGAAACGAAGCCAACACATTAAAACTAACCACAAAAATTATCACAACTACACTTATGCAAATCTTTTTTCATATCATATAAAAAAAACCAACACAGCTTTATTTAGGAATTTGGCACACTAAAGGAGAAAGAGGCGAGCCATGGACAAAACGTGTCAGCACTTATTTCACTCAGATATCAGGGCAGGAAACATAGTGGCAGAATTACAAGCTGGCAAAGAAGAATTTATAAGGAGAGCACTGCACCAGGCGCTACTAGGGAGATATACTGCAGTTTTGTACTGGGAACTGGATTCCGCACACTGGCTTTTCTTTTTCCAGCCTGCTCTTTAGCACGAGCTTTAAAACTTGAGCTCAGACATTAAGTTCTGGATCCACTGTAAAAAGACAAACCAAAAGCTGTAAAGTCTGTCAAGATATAAAAGGGTTGGGGTTTGGTTTGGGTTTGGTTTTTTTCCCAAAAGTCAGGTTCATACAGGCACATTTATTTAAATACTAATTTATTGGAGCTTGGCTTCAGAAGGAATTGTTGGGACCAAATATTTTAACCAAATATTTAGTCTCTATTTAAAAATTAAGTTCCTCAGCTCTTCCCAAAGATGCCAAGCACCGAGCTAGGGGTCTTTACCACATCCCGATTTTATCAGAAAAATGCTCCACACTTTCCAGAAAAACCAAAACCAAACCTACCCTCAGAGCACGAAATTTTAGTTCTGCGCAAAAGTCACTGATGACTTCTGAACGAGCAGTCTCGGGAACATCAGGTGCCTTTTTGAGAATAATTCAAACACTGAGTTCACAAATTGAAATGAACTGGGCAAGAGGCAAATGGAAGGAAAGCTTAAAAGACAAATTTTTGCCTCTGCTGAAGACACTATAAAGTAGAAAACCAGAAGGAAAGTTTTGTTAATGTGTACTTTTATGACACTTTGTTTTACATAAGAATGTAAAAAGTAGCAGATGTATTTCTGATGAGGCTTATCAAATACCCAAAGGCTCCAAGAGAAAAATGCATACTTCCCCCCACCGTTTCAAACGTAAGAAAAAGTCAGGAAGCCTACTCTTTCTATGAAATTCTTCTCTCCCTAAAAATATTAAAGCCTTAAAAATAATTGTTGTTTTCATCTTCACGAAAACACCTTTTCTGATATTTAGCAGCTCTCTGCAGAATTAAACGTGTGTGGTTAAAAGGCAAAGCTGTTCAGGAGCTGGGATCTGGACTGGGATCCATGGAGCTGATGAACAGCAGCCACTAAGCACCTTTAATCAGGAATAATGAGACTCAAGGTAGGAAAAGCACCCCGTAAGTGACTCACTATAAACAAATGGGGAATGCATCAACTCATGCTAATATTTAAGCGTCATCTGTGAGACATTTTTGACCTCCGAAGGTCTGTAAGCAGGAGCTCCTGGGTGCTGACAACCCCGACCAGCGGCGGCGGCGGCAGCACCCTGCATCCCAGGGAAGGGAACGGGTTGCGCGTTTTGGCCAAGATCTGGCAGTCAGTGGAAGAGCAGGCACTAAACACACCAGAATTTGAGCAAGTTTGAAGTTACGTGTTGACGCCAAAGAAGTATTGCATCCACTTCGAGTCTAAACCTGCATTTTTTAAAGCATGCTGGTAGAGTTATGGCAGAGCACAGACAGCTAGGGGAGCGTAAAAGATTACTTCTGTCTAGTAGCTTGTTTTCAAATGTAACATCCCTTCACTTAAGCACATGAGGCAGATGGCATGAACTACAACCCCCTCCCCAAATTAAAACAAAAATATAAAAGTTTTATATGCCTGAGATTTGCGAAGCAGGGAGGTTCCCAGCACACAGGCCGGCGGATGCCAGGACAGCTGCTCGGGGCAGATGGGTCCTTTGACAGCTTGATAATACTGACTTGCTGGTGAAACTAAGCCCTGGTAAGGCCAGCCAACGTGGGGCCATCTGTTTACTGGAGAGGAAAGGCTCTTGGAACAGCAGGTAGCCAATGCTTTGGTTGAGAATTAAACCAACAGCAAGATCATCAGTATTTACAACCTTTACTTGCGCAACCACATACGTACAGCTGGCAGCCCAACTCTGCCACGGCAGCCTGCTCCTGCCGCGCCGCGCTCCGATTCAAGATGCGGCTTGGGAGTTTTGCGCTACGGTTTGCACCACGGAAGGCTCTTCAGAAGGCGCTTTCTGCTTATGTCAGTTTGTTAACAGCGGGCAAGGTGATGGCTCGTGTCAAATTTCGCAGTCTTGAATGGATGCCAAGAGCTGTAGTTCAAGACTGAAAATAATAATATGGTCAGAAAGGTGTGATAACGAATACACGGAATGTAGCAGATAGCCCACAAGAAACATCTTTGGTAAGGTGAAACATTCCCATTCACCTGTTCCCACAATAACACCTTCTCCGGGGAAAATTCACAGCCTGCAGCATCAAAAGGGACGCTTGACTGGGAAGGCTGGCGCGGTAGCCGGGGAACGCAGAAACTCCGTATCGCTGCACCACGATTACTCAGGTGTGATTTCTTTCTAAATTCTGATCATAAATTTCTCAAGGATAGGCAGGAGCTGGATAGAGCCTCATAAAAGGGCACCAAAAATATTAAGTACTCGAAAATATTAAAATGTTCATACTTATAAGTATGATGGCTTCTGTAACACCTAGAGAGGAGGAGGATGGGTTTGGATTTTCTGTTCTAGGACACTGCAAAACATGTATCCCAGCTTCTGACAATCTAAATGCTATTTTTTCCCCCAGACCACAAATAATCCTTCCAGTTTCACACTGCTGCTACAGACTGTCCGAGAAGAGAAAGGATTCCCCTCTTTCAGCACAGTCGATCCACTAGCTGGAGACAGGGAATGAACCAGGCAACGCAACTAACACTTTGCAAAAGGCCGGTAAGACAAAACGTCATTTATTAGTAATACACCACACTGGCGGGATGGGCTGGAGAGGACCTTTGGGTCACTGGAGAGCTATATTCAGAGGAGTAATAGTTACCGTGGAAACCTGATTCTAAATTTTCAAAGTAATCAAGGATTTTTGAAGCGCCCTGAATAAGACTTTCCAAATGCAAAACAATTTCAGAGAACCCCAAGCAACTCAACCATCAGAAAAATCAAACACCTTCAAAGAACATCAAGCTCCAATAACCTCCCATTTCTACCAAGATCTCCATCCCAGGAGGACCCTGAGCGTTTCCATGGAGCTTTAGCATTTAGGGGCTGCTACAGAACGGAAAGCATCAAAGTTACACGGAGATGCCGGTATAAAGTAACCTGAACATGTTTCAGCCACAGCAGAGTTGTCCTTCCAGTGGATTTTAGACAGAATTCAAACTGGCAATGCCAGTAGGACACGGGCAGGCTAGGGAAGGAAAACTGACCAATAAACCTCTTCGTACTCAAAGGCAGGCCAAAAAATACGATGAATTGCTACTGTTCACGTTATCAGACAAAAGAATTGACTTTCAGATGTAGAGGACAAGTACTCAAGTAAAGGATTCACAATTTTGCTGCAAGAATTAAAAGCCTCTCGAAAGCCCAAGGCCTCTCTACAGCTCATTTTATTCTCAACAGTACCAATGAAGGACTGCAGGAGACAAAGGGTTTTTTCCCATGCCAGGAACATACTGAGAAGTGTAACAAAAAGGTACTTTTCCATTGGAAAGTGAGATGAGGAAGGTTTCCTGGGCCAGGCAGTTCAGGACCCATTTCAGAGACAGTGAATGAACCGTGCCGCAGCAGCAGCATTGGGAAGAGTTTTAAGAAAGGAAACGATCCTCTTCTGAGTCCCTTAATGAGTTCCCTTCCAGCAGGACAAGCGTTTGGAAAAACTCAGTGGTGTCAGCAGCTGAAGAAACATTTTCCAAACTAGAACAGAATTAAAAAAGAGAGTGCGCTTCCTCGGGGTGCTGGCACTCCTCCTGTTCAGGCAGCAAATCTTTAATCTATGCAATGCATTTTCCAAAGGAAAACTGTCACTTCTTAATCCAAGCTACAACTGTGAGGTTGACAAACCTACAGGAGATGATTCTGAGGATCATAAATTAACCAAAGGTCAATCTTAGCTAAATCCTAGGAAATTTTTTAAGTCACTATGACAAGCTAAGAGAATTAAGCCAATTTTTCCAGTGTATGTATTTTTTAAATCCACTTTGTATAAGGAAACTATTTTTCCTTTGCTACTGCCCTTCCGCAGGGTGGAGTACCTGGTGCTTAAAAGCCGACAGCTAACTGTGGGTTAGGGCTCCCGCCCCAAAACACAGCAGAATCTTACTCAAAATTCATTATGAATAGAAATTCTGCATAAAAACAAAGCTCAAGCGCTGAAAGAAATGTTAGGGAAGAGTCTGATATGAATAAAGTCTGGTCCTTTGTCAGGCTCCAGCCGCTGCTAACAATGGTGTCAGCCACTGGCACGGCTGAATCAGAACTAAACACGGGTTAGTTGGCAGTGGTGACAGGACACATCGTATTAAACAGCAATTTAGAAGCAGTTTGTTTCTAGCCCGCTTTTCCAAAGCAGCGCTCAACTCCTTTTGATCTTGTCTAGCCTGCAAGAAATCACCAGCACCGATGGAAACTTCCAGCTAAAGAGTACTCATCACCCGCCCGGCTGCCGGCGCTGCTGACACCCACTGTCAGTTAACGGATAATTTTCATAGCTTTCACAAAGCTTAAGTGACAGATTAATTTGATACCAGCGGTTGTAACAGCCTTCCTTTGTGTGGAGGCTTTCTGCCTCGTGAGACGGTTATTTCCTTGGAGTAAGGTCGCTCTGTGAGCAGCACACCATCACACTCGTGTTTTGTAATACCAGTTTGGGCTCCTCTTTCCTGCTTTGTCCCAAAAAGCCAAGAGTATGAATCCCCACTGTCTCCTCCAGATTGCTGCTGACTGGAGAGGATGCTTCTGTTTTAACTGGCATGTAGATCTATTAGTCTCAGCAGTTAATCAAGGTTTCTACAGGAGAAAGGTAAACAGCTTTAAAGGAAAGGAACAATTTTAAACTGATTAAAATCAGTGCAGTTTTGGTATGAAAGAGCATCTTTATGACAAATTGAAGTCTTTTAAAAACCTCTTGCATGATGCCTGGGCCTGAGCTGGAAGGTCTGTTTCTTCATATCAGTGGAAAAAAGGCAAATAAAAAAAATATTGAATCGATTTTAATCAAACTGGGCTCTCTAACTTAATGATTTGTGTTCCAGACCGTGCTCATAATTGAGCTGAGGATTTTCTCCTAAACAAGAAAAATTAAAATCATGTTGAATCTCCTCTGCCTTTTTTCACAGACAGCATCAAAACAGTGTAAAATGCTTGTCCTCACCTTTGCACAACGGATTGAAAATGTGTATTTACAGAGTGTTTCTTTCCATCTATCTGACAAACATCTCAGCATTCATGCTATTAACAAAAAACACCCAGTAGGCAGCGCGCTTGGAGCTTAACCTTAAACACCGCTATTTAGATAATGTCAAATTTTAAAATCTTTCACTTAAACGTGTTTGCAGGAAGCTTTGTTTGCCACAACACGAACTGCTGCAAAGAGCAAAAAAGCAGACAACACAAGTGTGAGTTCTTCTATTTGTACCGTATAAATTTAGTCTCCCCCAGTTGCCTGCAGTTCTGGTTAGGTTTTCTTCCGACACTCGATTTATGTCGTCGGGGGCTTCGGGGCATGCTGCGCTCCTCCGAAGTTTTAAGCAATTCTAGTGAAACTAGTATTTATGGCTAAAGCTTTGAATACCAGGAAAGCCGTCAGAAGTGCACTTTTTTTCTCCCCAGGGAAAGGCTTTTCTGAATTCCCTAAAGCAGGGCTAAGCCGAGCGATCTGCCCTAGGCTGGGCACGCTACAGCCCCAAGCTCGGCTTTGGTCTCTCCCGTGTCCGTACCAAGAGCTGCCCCTGCTCCCCCAGTGCAACGCAACGCTGCCGCTCCCCCTGCAAGGCTCCCTGGGTCTGCTTAGACTGTGAGCTCTTTGGACCAGGATCTGTTTGTTTATAGTATTTAGCATAATAAAGCTTTAATCCCAGATATATCCCCTATGTGCCACCACACTGCTGATGGCAGGCAAAGAAAGGTCTGCGTGGTAAGGATGCACTTCCCCGTGCAAATCTTGCTTAATATGGAAGCCTGGGGCAAACCGTGCACCTCACACCAAACGTGTTTCCATTTCAGTTTGTTCTGAAAGGCTGATGGCACGGATTTTCCCCCCGTTTTTTCACATATATGTATTTATACATATAGTTTCCGCATTTTTACACATTTGCATATATAAATATATGTATGTACATATATTTTTCCCAATTGATACGTATCTATGTATAAATTATACATCCACACTCACCCTCCTGTATTACACACAGACGATACACGTGCACATGATACTCAGTCCAATGACCAAACCTCTCCGCTTCCACAATCAAATAAATTGCTACCATCTCACTAATGTCATGAAATGCACAGATGGAGCAAAATTACAATACTTAAGGCATGTAAAAGGGAAAGCCGAGGAACGTAATCTTCCCGAAGACACCTTTGTGCCAAGGCAGAGAGAGCCCTGCGTGGAATAAGAACAGGGTAACAGGCTTTAATGGAGCCCAGAGCCCATCGCTTTAGTTTGAGATCCATTTTTATGAATTAGTGCTTGGTCAATAGCGTAGCAGTGCCAGTGCAGCTGGCTCTAAGGCATGCCAGTTTAGGAACCCAGCACTAAATAAAATTAATCCAGTGCACACTAACGACTGAAATTGGCTGACAGGTGTCAAAGTGCAATGGAAAATACAAAATTATCCTTAAGCAACTGATTTTCTGCTGGAGTTCTGCAGGGATTGCTTTTTACTGTTCTTTTAACTCCCCCTTCCCTTCAGCAATCCTGGAAGAAAACCAGCAACTGCAGTTGCAGACAATACGGGGATTAGGGGAACAGAAAGCATTGAAGAGAGCCCGCCACTGATACACATTGATCGGAACTGCATGGGTAAGCCAGACGGAAAGCACCGTGTGTGTTTTAACGCAGACAAAAAAGATTCTTTAAGTCAGGGTGTGCTGCAGAAAGAACGGACCACAGCGCTTGGAAGCAACGGATGGGTCTCGGTCACCTTTGGTGATGCCATCTGAGCTGCCTTTACAATCCACGGCGTTTAGATCGCGACACCTCCACACTGCAGGGAGGACTGGGCACGGGAGGTGACGCACACAGTCTGGGAGCCACCAGAGGATGAGGGTAAAAGCAATTAGTGCTTTGGAAACTGGCGAGGATCAGGTCTTCTCTGGTGAAGTACAGCTCTGAAGTACCTCCAGAAAGAGTCCTCAAATGTTGCACTGATCAGATGCGACATCTTCTAGAGGCTTAAGGACCATGAAGCAATGTTGGTGTAAAAGAGAGAACGGATAAGTCCTTTCCAGGCTGATAATCCTCCCCTTTTATGTCCGCCCTCACTCCTCCAAGAGCTCCTCAGGTCCCTTTCTCCTGAACACAGGCTCCAACACTTGGAGGGACACTGTGGCCACATCCACAGCTCCTGAGAGCTGTGTCGCCTGCACTGTAAGCAAGAGCTCTGGCAAGCCAACGAGAGCAGCATGCTACCATATTTTCTTCCTGCCAAGCCGCATAAGAGAGCCCCGTGATCCACATTTCAGACGCTTGCTCCTACAAGGGACTAACCCAACACACTGAGCTGCTAGAAGATTTTTTTTTCCAGCTATTTCATGCACTCTGCTTAATCACAGCTCTTCTCACCTGGCACGTGCGAGGGCTCCAAAACAGCCACAGCCAGAGACCAGCAAGGAGAACAGCCCGTGAACTCAAGCTCATGGACACCCTGTCCTGCAGGCAGGCATGAACTTACTGTGGCCATCACCTCGGCATCTCAGCTGGCTTTCCCATCATTTCTGTTGGGAATTCAGTTACTTAAATAATTACATTATTAAAAATATATATATAATCTAGCTGATATATTAGAAGAATGACTCAAACACCTGTTAACTCAACTGTATTCAATTCACCATCTTAACCAGCCGAGTCGCTACTCCAAAATTTTATAGCTCATAGAAGCATCACGTTAGTTTTATGCTCTATAAATACTAATTTGTGAGCACAACCTGAAAGTAAGAAAACTCCTACTAGGAATAATTTTAAAAAGATGCAGTTTCAAGCAGATTGTCATGGGCGAAGGGAAAAGATGGGAACTTGGGCAGTATGTTCCCAAAACTGAAGCCTTTATGCCTAGGAACAGGAACAGCGTAACTTCTCCACAAGCAGCTGCCAGAACACAGCATCTAAAGACATTACCTCTAAACTTTTTCTAAAATGTCCAAAAAATATTTCTTGCTGAAAATTTCCAGAATTCCCAATGCAAGATGTGTCAGCACTGAAGTTCCCAGTTTGGAAAAAATAATAAAAACTGAACCAAAGCATCTGAATGAGAAGGTTTAGGCATCCCCAGCACAGATGTCACCACCAGCCTCCTCATCTTTCCCACACACTGATACAGACTGGCATAGAATTTTACATGATTTTATGACACAAGCATTTAAATATCAGAACCTACCATGCGACACATCACCAAGGGCAGCTGTGCAGCCTCACCCTTGCCAAAACCCCATAACAGGGGTTTCAGAACCGGTATTGTGGCTGCTGGAAATGGCTTTGCATGTTCAGAGAGGAGCGTAAGCGAGACCCCCTGTAACCCAGCACAGCTGCTCCCCGCGTCCCAGGTGGAGCAGAGCTCTGAAGTCCCATTACAGGGTCACCCGGCGATTGAACTTTCAGGCTCAAGATTTTACTGCTGGATCTACTTTCTCTTCACAGCACCCACCCTCTGACAGGCAGCAGAGAGGAACCTGACACTTGCCATGAGGCACACAGTGGCTTTCAGCTAATCCTGTTTAATGAGGAATTCCCAAAGTGCCTTTCAAGCAAGGGGTCAGCTAATCCCATTCACTGACAGGGTTTTTCTACTCTTAGAAAATGGAAAGTGGCTGAAATTTTTCCTTTAATTTTGATTTACAGATATTGCTTTGAAGAGGGAAACCATGACATTTGGATATTTGGAAAATTAAATGTGAGCTGTTCCTGTACATTACTGTTGAACCAGTAACTTTTATTACACGTTGGAGAAAAAGGGGCTTTTAGACCAGCTCTCCCGTTTAACCAGCTGTGCTGAGAGTTGTCATCTGAAGCAGCAAAAAAAAAATGCTCATATTGGATTAAGTGAAGATTAAACAGCATATAAAAGTATTGAACTGCCATTCTACTACAGACAGTGATTAGATAAGAACTAATCCTTTTTAAAAATAAAAATGCCATTGCTAAATCGGTATAAGAAATTGAAAATCAATAGTTTATACCCTTATATGAAAGGTGCAATACCGTAGACTGATGGCCACACAACATACGTTCTTAAAATTAAGAACCTGTGCCTTGCACTGAGCTATACCAGATACATGACAAAAAGGCTGGATACTTCGTAGTGACGTCCGATCAAACCAGGGCAGTCTGAACATTGAACATACAGGATCTGGAGCGTAACCAACGGTTTCACAGCTCTTCCCAACATTAGAGACTCATTACGGCAGTGAGGAGCAACAGCTACCTGAAGAAGATGTCACCTGTGTTCAAAACATGCCAGACATGAAAGAACTCCAGCTACTTCACAGGATTCCCAAAATGAGGTGCGTTGCTTTACACATACCTGTATCTCCTGAGCCTTCAAGAGTAGCTACCTTTGAAATTAAACTATATTTAGGTAAAAGCAAAACCAGAGAATGTTGTCTTTTCAGCACTGATTTTCCCAAAACAAGTTATGCCGATGCTGAGAATTCATTTCAAATGAACTTAACACGTACCTCCAGCTGTGTGAGAAGTGGCCAAACCGGCATGCTCTTCTTGAATTCATGAAGAAATTTCCCCAGGGACCTAATGTAACCTAAATTCGCCATCATTGTCCTGCCACTTGTAGCTCTGTATGAATATTTACCTAGAAAGACTCCTCTTTAGGGGTCATAAATGGAGCACGATATTGTGAATGGCAAAAGCCAACATTGCATGTGATGCTAAACAACATCAGTCCTCATGAGAATCTGTTCTGCCGGAGTAAGGGAGTAACTTGGAAGGTCTGGTCACTCCACACACCACTCCTCTACAGAGTGACTTTTCTGTGATGGCCTGCAACGCAGTCACCGCTGTGATGCTTGTCTCAACAGTCCCAAACTTGCCCTACGGTATAAAGGTGACTATTGCCAGTTAGCTACAAAACAAGAAGCTCGGTGCACGATAACCGCTTAAGTGTTCCATCCACCAGTAAAACAGCTTTTGCACATTGATTTACAAGAAAGAATTTTCGGGAAACAGAGATGACATTTTACAGCTTGAGCAATACATCATATGCCGGGGGAAGGGGGAGCAATTTGGGAAAGGAATGGCTATATCTCACTTTTACATGTTAGGAGTTTGTCTGTAAGAAGCATTCAGGAGACACTGTGATGCACGCAAAATGCATCTTCAGTGATATTTGTCCCCAAACACCCATGCTCGGACACACGCATACAGGGAAGGCAGAAGGGGTAAGTGAAGTGTGGTAGCTAAAAAGCATGTCCCAAAAACGCAAGGAAAAAAATGCTGCTCTGGTATCCCGGTAATACAGTGAAGTAACACAGACAAAGCTCAAGACTGGCATCAAAATGACGTCGGGGCAGCTTCCCACTTGGCACACTAGACTTTTTCAACAAAATCCATCCCCGACACTGACCTCTTGAAGTGACTTGCCAGGACTCCCACCAGCTCTCCAATCCTGTTGTCGTTAGAGGGCTCTTTACTGAAGAGACAGACAATGAGATCCTTGTTGTCTTTCGTGTGGAAGACCACGAGCTGGTCCTTTCCATTGGAGACACTCAGTCCTATCAACTGTGACGAGAAAGCAAGAACAATGTTACATACGTTGACATGTCTTTCCTACTGGCCAGGCTGGTTCTTTCCTCTCCACGCTGCCACGCTCGCTCTCAACATCTACCTCTACCAGAGAGCGCAGGGCAATGGTGGCGAGCAGGTCCTCGTGCCTGCTGAAAAAGTCGAGGGGAAACAACAGGGGCTTTTTGGAAGTCGGCCTCAAAGGTACAAGGAAATTTTACCATCTACACTCTGATCAACTCTTGCGAGAAGCAGCACAGTCCCGTGTTACCGTAGCGCCCTTCTGCCTACCCAGTACCGTGGCCACCCAACAAAGAGTGCCCCGGGTGGATTTCTAACAGCTGAAGCTTGCTTTCCCAAAGACCTCACACTGGATGACACCACATTGCTCAGCAGCAGAGCCACAAGCCTGCTTTTTTTTCCTTTTCAAAGGAAACCAACAGTAATCACAAGTCTGGCCAACCACCATCTTCAAATTCAGGCACGGAGCGCTGGGAGCGCAAAGAAACGCAGATAATATAAGAATGAGGTTTTTTACTGAAAGCCTAAACATCTGGATGAATAACATAAGTTGCAAACCCCAAAACGCTGATGATTCAAGTATTTAGGCACGGATTAAGGTCTTGTTGCTCTGACAAAATAAAAAGGTGTGGGGTTTTGGGTTGAGCTTTTGGGGAGGGGGGGTTTTGTCTGTTAAGTAGCTGCTACTTGGCACATTAAAAGCTTTGTCCTCATCATCTCACAAAGCAAAAGCAGGAAATTTTGAGGAGTGGCAATCTGGGTACACAGGCTATTCAGAGGAATATTACAAAAAGCAAAGAAGGAATCTGTGCTGGGGAAACAAAATAAAGGCTGGCAAAAGTAACATCAAGAGGCAAGTACATTTAACAAACCCGTACTAAAAAAAAAAATTAAAAGAGAGAGAGAAAGAGAGAGAGAGAAAGGCAAAAGAATGAGGAGGACAGAGAGAATTCCGCGGACCTTCCCTGTGCACTACAGGACTACACGACTCCTTTGAGCCACCCAGAGATTTGCAGAGAGAAGCCACATTCTCCTAAAAGTGAGAGGCACCGATCCACCATTTTGTGGAGATGAAAGTCTCATTATTCCCTTTTTAAAGCGTTGGAAAGGGTATCGGCATAAATCGAGCTGGCGGCTGCTCGCTCCTCTCGGAAGCATGAATCATGTTCAGAAGCAGGCTGGATCTGTGTGTTTGGTTTAGCAGTCACAATGTATTATTTCCAAGAAACCCGTTCCAGCTCTGGATGTCTAACACATACCAGACAGCAGCATCGTCCCAGAAAAGCACGACAACACACAGCACTGCGGCGTATGCCCTATTTTCTGGATGAAACACTATGCAAGCTTAAATCATTCATATTTTGTTGGCTTATTATCGCAGCAAAAGGGTCTGCGTGCACTACTGCAATTGCTGATATTTTAAACACTGAGCAGAGACCTCTCGATACCAGTTGCATATATCCAACACAGGTGGAGTTTATTCTCTGCCATTCATGCTATTTTGAGGTTATGAAATACTTTAAAAACAAGCTACACTTCATGCACAGCCATTAACAGTTGCCTGGGTTTATAGCATCCCTTAAAATTAATCTGCCTGCTTAAATGACATCCTGTGAGCACAATAGCACCACAGGGACCACTGCCATCAAGGTTTTAAATGTGCACCGAGTGAGGAAGATGAACAAGTTGAAATCTCTGGATTTGAAAAGCACATTTAAACATTGATTATTCAACAGAACCACGTTAGAGGTCCAAGAGCCCTTCAAAATTTTCCTATTTCACCCCTCCCCATAAGACTATCTGAACAAATAAACAAACACAAAAGGAATAATTTCAGAGAAGGCGCTTATCTCAGTGTTTACAAACACTAATATTAGCTCTGCTTGAAGATCAGGAAAAATTCTCAGCATCCACAGAACATCCTTTATTGTATTCATCACTGTACTGGGAAAGGTAGTTGCAAGATCTTTTCTGCTGCTCAGTTGCCTTTCAATTCCTTTCTGCCATTATCAGTTTATTTTCTCTCCAGGTAAGAACAAAAAGATCATTCATTGGCGCTTCTGAGGCAACTGCCAGAACGCTCGCAGACAGCGAATCCCCCAAAGCAGCTTCTCAGTCCAGTGAAATAGTCAGGGTTGAAAGGAAAGTTACTGCCTCGTCACCGTTTGCACAGAATTACAGATTCCTCACACAGGACACACACTAACGGGAGGCAGAGCCTGGGACCCGCGCAGGCATGCATTCTGGGCTATACTTAAACCGTTTAGACGTAAACATAGTTAAAGGAGACGGGGAACTGTGGTGCGATTCCTTCAGCCGAAAACAAGTTTATGGTTGTAACAGACATCAGCTGACTGCTTCCAATGAGATTTCCATGGAAACACCATCCCTAAGGATGTCGCCGTGCTGATAGGGTGCTTTCGAAATGCTGATGGCGAGCAGCACAGCTAACAGGCAGGCGAATGTCAGCTGGGTTCACCTTTACGTATCGGCAGGGCAATCCATCCTCCCCAGCGAACGTGCATCTTTCTAGTAGGACGTATTTGACACACCGATACACATCACAACTGGTGTAATTATCATCCATTTCCTTCTCAAAAATCTTCTTATCAGTTCAAACAATTGCTCTTCCCCCAAAAGGGAAGGAATGTCTGTATCACTAATCGGCCTCTTACACCACCTCCCTGTCTGCTGTAAAAGGGTTTCCACACAAGAAGGGATCAGGCTTGCAGAAAAACGAGAGTGTGCAAGGCAGCTCAGGAGGGGGAAGACGACTGCTTTCAAATCGTTAAGGAACAAAAGATAAAATATAACTACAAAAAAGGAAAAAACAACTGCATTACAGCATTAGCCATTTGCAATTTAAGAAATCCTGGCAAAAGAAATACAAATATTTCATGTGCTGTATATGAACCAAAGACACTTCCAAACTCTTTCCTCCTCTCCCCCCTTCCTGCGGTGCAGAGAGGGGTCAGCAGTAAATCAGCAGGGTCCGTGAGCATGCCCTAGCACCACGATGCAAGCCCAGTGTGTACGTGCAGATTTTCTACTGTTCCCCAGGACCACAGAAGCAGGTAAAAGGAGAGGCTGCAGCCAACAGAGCAGAAATTTATCCCTGCAGCATTTACCAAAGCCAGCTTTCATCAACTTTCCACTCTGGAATATTATCCTGACAACTGTATGAGTCAGTGAAGGGTCTTTCGCACCCATCGCTCTGTGCAAAGTATTCCAGGATCACTTTGCAGTTGCGCAGGTCAGAAAACCTTGTGGTAGGTTGCTGAAGGGAATAATTGCCAATCTACAAATAAAGCTGATTTCTATCTATGGAAATGTAAGTATTCTAAGAGCAGGAGTCCTATATGCACAGACCATTAACTGTTTTGCTGCCGGAGGAAACGCAAAGCAGGCAGCCAACATACAGCCTGCGCTACAGCATTCTGTATGAATGGATACTCTGTTTTAGACATCCGTGTGTTGTGAAAAAACAATAATTGCTAACATTTCTAAGTAACAGATATTTTATAGCCAACCTACAAATTGGAGCCGACTTGCTCGCCTCCTTTAATTTTTAAAGGCGTTAAGGAGTAAAACGTTCAGGCTACCACCACACTGACCTGGTCTCGGGCTGTTGCCTGAATGTTGAAGCTCCACCTTGAAACCCATCAGACACACAGGTAAAGCAGGCGTTTTTCTAAAGCTGTGACAAATACAGATTTACCTGGAATTGCTAGTGCGGTAAGTGAATTGAAGTGGCGCAGCTGTTTTGTATAAGGTAACAGTGCAGAAAACTGATAGTGAGAAATTGTGAGAGACAAAATTTCACCTTGTCCACCTGAGTTCACCTTGACACTTCACAAAAAACCACTCGTCTAGGAAAAACACTCTGCTCAGAGTCTCTGTATGTGACCAAGTTGGCTTCCACAAGCAGGACTCTGCCATTTCGCAGCACAATCTGCTGACAATTTCATTTTGCACAATTAAGAACAGAACATCAGCTGACGACAATGACCTGCAGCTGCTGACTCCCCAGCAGTAATGTCTTTGCAAAAGAAGAGGCAGTGCCATGGAGACGTTGCTTTGCTGCAGCAAATACTCGTTAGGGCAAGCAAAGGCGGCAGGCGAGCGCGTTGCGCCACCCACGCATTGCGCTGGCTGCTCGGTGCGTAGCCTAGGTGGATGACCAGCAAGGAGGTTACAAGGGGAGCTATAAAACCGACATCACGGATGCAGTCTGGGCTAATCATTCACTCCACATTTGCAGATTAGATTTTACCGTTACTCTAATCCCATCTCTGCTGTTTTAGCAATATGGGGCTGACAGATTTGTTATTTCTCCACATGCAAACGTCCCAACAAATTTGTGTACGACATTTCCAAGCAACCCAGCCAGGTTCTGCAGGTTTAAGATAACTGTAGTAGCGTTACCTCAGGCTGAGGAAAACAAGCAGTTGAATCCACACTCCAGGATGCTGAAGAGCTAAGATGAGGTCTTCCCCCATCCCCCTTCTCAGCAGTGATAATCTGCTGCTCTGTCACCGGCAGCTAAACTCTGCTACCCCAAAGGCCAGATACCTCACTATAATTCCGAATTTAGCTTTGATAAGATTTACATTAAACATGAACAAATATATTTAAAAAACCCTCAAACACGACACAAAGGATCAAACAAACCCCCAGAGACACAGAAATTGTGTCATAAGCTGCTGTGAAATGCTAACCCCCTTATGGGGCCAAGATCTTGTGGCACACAGCAAATAAAAAACAAAATAGAAGAACAAGCAGAAGAGTGGGATAAACAGTTTGGGGTTTAGCTTTTATTTTCTGCACTGAAATTAAAAGCTAACCCGATGCATCAGTGTTGTAGGTAACTGTACTGTAACTGTTTTAAAGACATTATATATATTAAAAATTGTAAACTACTATCTTTTTCCATTTTATGGATATGAAAATGGAGCAAAACCCTAGATGCAGTGCCCATGACTAAGAGAGCCTGAGATGAGATTACCCGGTCCTTATACTTACGTTATAGAGAGGGATGGTCTTCATCACTTTGTACTGCCTCATAGGGTCCATCTTATAAAGGTGTCGATCCGTAATGAAGATTGCTCTGTCCTCCACCTTATTAAAGCGGTTGACCTGTAAATAAGCAAATTTTCAGTCCCACTAATCGCTGCAAGAGCATGCGAAATAACACTGCAGCAGTAAATACACAAAACTCACACAGCAAATATGCAAAACATACATAGCTCTTAAATAGGTTTTCTCCACAGATCTTGAAAGAGTGAAAGGGGAAGAGGGACCCCATAATCCCATTTTACAAATAGAGAAATGCAGAGTCTCGGAAAAGCAACATCCCACAGTTATCGTGCAGGACTGGGGCAACCTGGGGAAACCTCAATCAAATAAAGGACAGATGCTTTCCCTGAGAAACATCCAGCCCGCATCCCTGGCCGCTGGCAGACACCAAGACCAGGGCGGGCATCTGTTGTTCCTACACTGTGTACGTGCCGCTGTCCCCCCAACAGCACGGCACAGAACACCTGCCCCACAGAGGGAACCAGGGTGCCTCAAGTCCAGACCTGAGGCGTTTGAAAGCAGATGCTTTGTCCCATCCTAAATTAAAAGAGGGAAATGGGACCCGCTCAAAAACATCTGTGCCTTGGATGAAGCCAAGCAACTTGCCCATTAGCTGTGTGTGGTTTTGCTGAAGTTGCGCCACTCTGCAAGAAGGAAGGAGAGGCTGAATGGGCCAGACGCAGCCCGGGAGAGCCAAGCCTGGTCACTGGGACCTAGGCAACGAGCCCGTGGGAGGAAGGCAAGGGCATTTCCTGGCAAGCAGAAGACCCAAGCCGGAGTGCCCTCAGGCTGTAAGGAGTATTGACCACCACCCGCTCCATTCCTAAGCAAGAAATGCAGAGCAAGAGCACAGCCCGGTCTAAAGGCTCACTGACATTGAGAACCACACCCTGTTGCCCCTTCCAGGAGGTCCTAACCCCACACCCCGAGCCAGCTCTGGTGCTCATCACCCTATCGGACAAAACTCTGCCCTGTTTATGAACTCAGCGAGGGAAAGACACAACGAGCATCAGGGCCAGGGCACGGGAAAGAGGGTGCGGCTCTGGGTAGTGATAAGCAGGGGAAGAAAACAGGAATGCTCTGTTCAGCAGAAGCAAGCTACGAGATCAGTTCAGCTGTGCCAGACCTGCACGGTGAGTACAGCAGATTCTTCTATAGAGGTGGACGTCGCTCAACCCATATTCTAACTTGACTTTGTATTCTGCTAAGGAGGTGGTATTCAAGGCATGGATATCTCCAGATCACGGGTGGGCTCAAGCTCCTCAAAAGAAATTCTCTAAACAGGAGCTCGCTTTAAGCAGTCCATCTACGCTGTCTAGGGATGTTCTGGGAACGTGGTGAACAGAGCTACAGCATCCAGCAAACTTCTAGACCAAACAAGAAAGCACCCAGAAGCATCTGTGCACTTCTAAGGTTAACTGACCACTGAGTGAGATTTTGTTTGGTTTGTTTCTTGTTAAATGCTTGTACCGTTCTCAGGTTGATTTGAATCTGGGCTCTGGGCTCCTGACTCCCACTCCACTCCTATAAGATACTTACTACTAAGGAAATCATAGTGTACTTCAAACAACTTTAATACTGGCTTCCAAAAGGAGGCAAAGGTGTTTTAACTTTCAAATGACTGTATCAGAAAGTCCAACTGGAATAAGGGAAAAAAAATCTCCCCTGGAGGGTGGCAGCCCTGGACAGGGCTCAGAAAGGCCGTGTAACCTTCATCCTCAGGGATTTTAAAAACTCAGCTCACTGGGAGTCTGAGCAACCTCATCTAACTCTGAAGTTAGCCCTGCTCAGAGCAGGAGGTTGGACCACAGACCTCCAGAGGTCCCTTCCCACCTAAATCATTCTGTGATTCATCAGACCATACGCTACCAAGAAAACAGACTTCACAGTATCTGAAATATTCTGACAGTTTCTAGGAGTTGAGCAAACACAGCTTAGTGTTGCCATTGGGAAACATTAATATCTTAATATCTTAATGTTGTCACCGGGCTCTATAGTTGTAAATTTAAAGACCAATTATAGATAGACGCTATAATTCAGTGCAGAGCCATTAGCTGCCTGCTGAGGCAAACCACTGTATTATCACCTGTAATCTCACCGGTTTTCAACAGCAGCAGAGATTATCAGCATGTATATGTCCCCACCCTCACAGAATAATCTTAGGCATACTCAAGAAAGTGGTTCACTTTAATCTGAACTCAAAATACCATCCACCTGGGATGCTGTTTGCAGAACTAGGCACTCGATATATGGGGAAAATAAGTTCCGTCTTAGAGTGCACTCACGTTTTTTGTGTGGATCAAATCTAAAACTTCTTTTTTTTTTAAAATATCAATTATACGTAACAGTTCTGATAAGATATGAATTAACTGTTGGCAGACGGCAGAATGTGAACCCCTCAGCAAGTACAGCCTTGCCCTGCATCCCAGTACTTTGTTGCAGTTCATGCATTCAGTTTCTACGTAGTAAGAGCAATGGGAGAACAGATTTAAGCACCAGCCAATGATGCCCGGCAGCAAGCCATGTACAGTGGTCATATAATTATACAATTCCTCTTAATTCTAGGTATTCTGGCATTCTGAATTCATGTCCATTTTTGGCCACCAAAGAGATCTCCAGCAACAGCATCCTTCCAGTACCTGACAAATTAAATTACCAAAACCACTGTCAAATGCCCCATCAGCACCTCTGGAAAATTACTGTAAAAATATGCAAATGTTTATTAAAAATGTACTCACTCAAGGGATACAATGTTGTACCTTCACAGTAACATCTGATCTGGGGAAGATCCAGGAAGACTGAAGATAATAAATCGCTATTCCACACCTTATGGAATTAGTGTGATTGTTTACAAGAACAGAAGTGGGAGGATCATGTTATGGCAGGAAACAAAATTATATTCTCTTCAGATAAGCGTTTTATACCCTGTGCTCATGCCTTTATTCAGATCTCCTTTCTAAACGCAGATCATTTAAACTCCCCCCATCCCACCGCAGCTCTTCACAACTATTCTTCTAGGCTGCCGGTAGCATTAGGCGCCAGCGAGTGGAGTTTTCACGGGGGAAACGTGCCTCTCTAACGTTACAATTAGTTTGTCCAGGAAATAATACACCAAAGGAGAACATCTGATGCCATCTAGACTTTCAGACGCCCCAAGAGACTGGGTACTAAATAGTCACCAGGCAAGATGCAAAGTTTTGTCAAAAGCAAGTGAGAAAGTAAGACACAAAGCAGAAAGAATTTTTCACTAAGGCAAAACTGGAGTCATTGGTGTATCACAGTCAGAGAGATATTTATTAATCAACTGAGAAGGGAAGACAAGGGTGAGACGTGATGAGGCAGATGAACATAAATAGGATTTTCCTAGGGGAAGTCAGGAGAGAACCGGAGAACTTAAATATTCTCAGTCAACAGGCAGCAGAGTGCAAAGTTCAGAGCAGATAAAGGCAAAAAATGCAAGTTGGAGAGCTATATGACAGCTTTAAATTAACAGCACCAACTCAGAAAAAATAACTGAAGATGATTTTAGACAGCTCTGGATAGATCTTGGCACAAACATGCGAGGCAGCTGAAAACAAGCAAGGCGTTAGCATGCGGTAAAGCCTAGCATGGGGGATAATGGCCTGGGTGCCACAGTCTCACTGGGAATAGTGTGTGAAGCATCAGGATGGTGAACGTGGAGATAATAATGGTTCAGAGAAGGTAAAGAAAATGATTGAGGGCCTGGAAAATCTCCCAGGAAGAGCTGCTGAATAACTGGGATTATTTTAGGAACCAGATGAATGGGAGAGAAAAAAAAAGGCTATGAAACACTGAATGGCCCAGAGAAAGTAGGTTAGGAGTGTCTGGTGCTACACGTCGAGTGGTTTGAGCAGAGTCGCACGGACTCCTGAAACTGCAGCAGGCTGTGCAGCTTACCGCACACCACGCTCCACGGCTTCGGAGCTTAAGCAAAGGTTTCTGCAGCCTGTTAGGCTGCGATCTGCCCCACACAGACCTCGGGTCTCACGCTGTGTGCTCATGGCTCCCAAACATGTCTTTGTGATATATTTCAGGGTTTTTTTAGAGTCTGACACACCACCTGTTCACTGCCATGATCCTGCTCGTTGCTCCTATCTCAGCGTCCTCCCTGTTGTCCGTGCCCACCTCCAGCACGGAGCCCATGGTGGCAAACCTCACCGAGCTGTGCAGCCAGAGACACCGCACCGCAGCTGCTGCCCAGACAAAAGGGACACGAAGCATGCCCAGCTTTGCAAGGCAATATAATATCGTAGTAGTTCTAACAAGCGTGTTTTAAATTCAACTTCTTTCTTGTGGTTACCCACTGGTTTTAGTCTTCACACTGAACAATAAATTCAGCTGAACAGCTAGAGAGACATACAGAAGGGGAAGTCCAGCAGCTTGTCTCATGAGAGAAGCAAATTCTCACTGCCCTGGAACTCGTGTCCTTTTCAGCTCTTTCCAAGCAATCGCTTTGCTTCAGGTGTCTCATGCATCTATGGCATATTTATGTAAATAATACATGCTGTGTTTTTAGAAGTAAACTGTCACGTTGGGAAGCACGCACAGGAGAGACTCAGACACATGCCAGCACCATTGCGAATGCCACTATTCTTCTGATTTTGTAGGAGTAGAGACAGGCCTTATGTTCTCAGATACAGCCTATACCCTCCTGGAGAACAGCCCTTCCTAGCATTGTGTCCTCTGCACCTTCTGGGCATTTTTTATTTATATCTTTGTTGATCCAAATGTGAATCAGTCTTAATTTAGCTTCTTGACTAGCTTATGGGGAAAAATGAAAGTCTAGCCTATTGTGGAAAAACCTCCAAATGAGCTTTTCAGGTCTTGGCCAGGGGCCCTTGGACTCCGCCGGGCACTGGGCTTTAGAAGAGATGGTCCCCTCAAGGGAGCTTGGTGCCACAAATGATGAGGGAGAAGGTGGGAAGAAACGCCTTATTCTAAAGAAAAAAGAGAAACTGTTGTTTCCTAGGCCATACAACAAAATCTGGTGGTATGCATGAAATATGCATTTGGTTTCCCAGGGCAAAAAATTTGAAGATTTCTTCTGAAAAAATGAAGAGCACCAAAATGCTCAGAAAAGATGTATTTTTCCATAGGCAGAATTGATCTGCTTCTACCTATACCTACTGCGAGAACGCAGGCACATTCACCTCCCATCAGCGAGACTTCAAAGTCCCTTCACAGACCTTCTATAAAAAGAGCTATCAAAGCTTCTGTCCAAACAGATTCACCCATTATTATTCATCTCAAGCTGTTGAAATTAAGACCCCACGCACTTAAGCTAAAGAAAACTTTACCAGCAGTTATCAATACTTCAGGAGCAGTTCCCTGGCTGCCGAGAGCTAGTATTACTTCCTTGACTTCACTAGAACAGTGTCAATCATCAGATTAAAAAAAAATCTGTCTCAAAGAATTTAATGGTTAGCAAATACTTTACAGGTCATAAGATACTTTCTATACATAAACATTTTTAAATACATGAACTCCAGGCTTAACTTGTGTCTGTTCAAGTCCTTATCCTTTTAACTTCTTTTCTTTCTAAGGAAAGAAGTGTTTTAGAGTGCAATTATCTGGAAATTTTAAAGAGCAGACACCTAACATTGCCAATGACAGTCAAGAACTACTTCACCTTACCGAAAGCCACAAAGGAAGTCTGATGCAGCTCCAGAAATAAAACCTGTGTGCTCTTGTCACCAGTAACACCCTTCTGCCTGCCTAAGGGACCAGCAGCACCAGCATGATTTTTGCTCAAGAATCCTCAAATAAGCTGAATCATGAAAATATACCACGAATGAAGTTGAGCAGCCTTAGTCTGAGGACTGATGCTTTGTTACAGAATATTATTTAAGAGAAGTAGTGAAATCATCTGGTAATTAATTACGTTTTCACTTCTGTAACTCACTCTTCGGTCCCCTGCTAAAGCATTGCATGAGCCAAATTTCAGCTGAGAACCAAACAGCAACAGCCGGTTTGCAAATCCACAACAAAGCAGGTTTAGCATAAGAAATTTGACAAACTTCCCTGCAGTGAAAGTCGCTGCCTTTCAAATGCTCTGACCACCAAGACAGCCTGGATGTGCTGATGCCAAGTGCCATGCTTGTGCGCATAACATTTGGTACGACACGGGGCAGTTAAAGAAGGATAAGGCAAAAAGGAACAAAGAATTATGTGGTGGTTGTTTTTTTCTTAAAGAAAAGGGAAGAATGCCGCATCAGAAGAAATTCCCCACACCCCATAGCACTGAAAGCTGATCCTCCGAATGCTGTTACTTTTGGGGTAAGAGGCAGAATCATAGAATCATTAAGGTTTGAAAGGACCCTTAAGATCATCAAGTCCAACCACTAACCTATCACTGCCAAGTCCACCACTAAACCATATCCTCAAGCACCACGTCTACCCTTCTTTCAAATACCTCCAGGGATGGAGACGCCACCACCTCCCTGGGCAGCCTGTGCCAGGGCCTGACAACCCTTTCGGTGAAGAAGATTTTTCTAATATCCAACCTAAACCTCCCCTGGCGCAGCTTGAGGCCGTTTCCTCTCATCCTATTGCTTGTTACTAGGGAGAAGAGACCGACCCCTGCCTCGCTACAACCTCCTTTCAGGCAGTGGCAGAGAGCGATGAAGTCTCCCCTCAGCCCCCTCTTCCCCAGGCTAAACCCCCCCAGCCCCCTCAGCCGCCCCCCAGCACACTTGTGCTCCAGACCCTGCCCCAGCCCCGCTGCCCTTCTCTGGACACGCTCCAGCCCCTCAAGGCCCTTCTTGTCCCAAGGGGCCCAAACCTGAGCCCAGCATTCGAGGTGGGGCCTCCCCAGGGCCGAGCACAGGGGCCCCATCCCTGCCCGGCCCCTGCTGGCCACACCAGCGCTGACACAAGCCTGGGGGCTGGTGGCCTCCTTGGCCACCCGGGCACTGCTGGCTCATGCCCAGCCGGCTGTCAGCCAGCACCCCCAGGGCCTTCTCCGCCGGGCACTTCCCAGCCCCTCTGCCCCAGGCCTGGGGCGCTGCCTGGGGTTGGTGTGACCCAAGGGCAGGGCCCGGCACTGGGCCTTGTTAAACCTCACACAACTGGCCTCGGCCCATCGATGCAGCCTGTCCAGGTCCCTCTGCAGAGCCCTCCTGGCCTCGAGCAGATCCACACTCCTGCCCAATTTGGTGTCATCTGCAAACTCACTGAGGGTCCACAGCCTTCCCCTCATCCACTAAGCGGGTCACCTTATCATATAAGGAGACCAGGTTAGAGAGGCAGGACCTCCCTTTCATAAACCCATGCTGGCTGAGCCCGATCCCCTGGGTGTCCCACATGTGCTGCGTAATGGCATTCAAGATGATCTGCTCCATGACCATTCCCAGCACCAAGGTCAGGCTGACAGGCCTGTAGTTCCCTGGATCCTCCTTCTGACCCTTCTTGTAGAGAGGTGTCACATTCGCTAGTTTCCAGTCATCTGGGACCTCCCCGGCTGACCAGGACTGCTGATAAATGATGGAGAGTGGCTTGGTGAGCTCCTCTGCCAGCTCCCTCGGTATCCTCAGGTGGATCCCATCCAGCCCCATGGACTTGTGAACATCCAGGTGAAGGAGCAGGTCGGTGACTGCCACCTCTTCAACAACTGGGACTTCATTCTGCATACTATCCCCATCTCCCAGCACAGGGGCCTGACAGCCCCGAGGATGACCAGTCAGAATACTGCAGCGTGTATTTTTGACAAGAGAAACATGTTCGTTTTAAAAAGACATCTTAGGATATTAATTGTTTTACGTGAAGAGTGAAAAAAGGCTAATGTTGTTTTCAGGGTAAAAACTGCGCTCCTGCAGTCTGAACACGGAGTTGCTTACAGGCTCTACAACAGTTTTCACTGTTGCTTAGCCTGCAAATCTGATGTTCAAATTTAAGGCACAATAGATTACCTAAAGTGCATTGGTTGGAAAGTGAAATGGTAAATCTTGAAGAGTCAGATCTTTGTCTTGTTGGCTTTCAAAGTTCAGGATTGTTTGTCTTCTCTCCTTGGTTCACTTCAGGCTTGCCAGGACACTTCTTGTCCATTCAAGAAGGAAGACAAACGGTTCACTCAAAAAGATATTACATCAAAGTATGGATGTGAAAGGGGGCATTCGCTTTTGAGTTTAAACATGCAAATGTACTGAAATCGCCAGTCTTACACACATCATTAAAGATCCTACAAAGTTGCAGTCTTGCACTCAACAGCAACGCTGAAATTATTTTATGCATTTGTTGGAGGAGAGGTGCTTCTACTTGCTTCTTTAAGACCATCATTTTTCCTAAAGTTCATGCTGCATTTTCACTAAATTTAGCTATATTTTTTTCTAACACACATCCTTAAGAATAAAGGCCAGGAAAAGTATTGATGACCTCAAAGACTGAGGCAGAGCCGGGCTGTGGATGAGTAGAAGCTCCCTTGTGCCAGCTGAGCCACCACTGGTGGCCTTGTGAGCTTTTCTCTGTTGGCAGCTGGGGTCAGCTTGGCTTGCCTTAGCCCCGCTGCCTCTGCACGTACACACCCTACTGCCATGCTCACGCGTGTGCTTCTTTACCGGTGATTTCAAAAGCCATGCAAAGGCATCCCTAACTAAGCAGGCAAGCAGAGGATTAACCCTGACCTCTCTGACAGAAGAAAGCAACCAACAATTTAACCTTTAAAAAGACCAAAAAAGTTACAAGGTAATTTAAAAACCACAAGACTGCAAAGTCTATAACCTCACAGTCTCTACAGTATTTCCTGACTTAAGCTGCGCTAATTTTTAAACACCCATGATAAGCTAAAGCTTTCTTCACCTCTGAAAGCAACCTTTCAGGCTCAGGAAGAAATCTACTTCGTGATAGGTAACACCTATTCCATCTCCAGACTGTTCTTATTATTGAAGTGCTGGGACACCAACGCAACAAACCCCAGCAGAAAATGGAATTTCCAGCAAGTAAACGCGGTAACAGCACATACAGAAACAAGGCTTGTTCGTATGCTCAAGGATTTCTTCATAGACCATAAACAAAAAAGAACTGCTCCAACACTTGCCTAAAGGTAGGAGCTCTGTGCCTGCAGTTACTGAACAGGGCAAGGTATGGCTCTGTGTTTCAGAAATCTGCTTTCCCCTATTCTTGCACAGGAGATTGTCCTTCAAAGCTGAATCAGAACCAAGCGAGAGAAACGTAAGGTCTTAAAAGCTTAAAAGTTGTGTAACAGTGAGCAAAATTAAACTCCCACACCAGGTATGCACCCTCTGTGCCCCGAGTAATCCCCCTCACCATCATTCCACTCCCATTCAAACTAACGATTCCTATAATCGCATCTTTAAGAACCGAATATTGTATTTTTAAAATTATTCCAGTTCAGCTGGAAACGGCAACAATTTGGAACTAGTTCATTAAATGAATCAGAAGAGGAATTATTTTGTTTTCAGCCTAAGGTGAAAAAAGCCAGGGGGAAATTCTCCTGCACCTCCTTGTCCCTAACGGAGGTTCCAGCCAAACTGCTGCAAGACCGTGAAGGGGTTTGGATCCAGACTCACCCAATCCTCCTTTAATCCTACAATATAAACCAATATTCACTCAAACCATCATCAACTAGTGAACCACACTCTTAAAGAGAACATGTAAAGAGCAACAGAATACTCCACTGAAGTACGCTTGTTCGGAAAGCAATACATTTCTATTTTTATATACGCAAATCACTATTGAACAAATAATGCAACACACTACAACTAGAAAGGAAGTTTTGTTATCAAGTGAGATTTTACGCTGTAAAATTAATTTTGTTGTTACTGTTAAAGATAATATTTGCAGAATCATAAACACAAATCACGCACATGCTCCACTTCTGGCAAGTGGGGACCAACTGCAATAGCACATTTTTAGAAATAAAAAGAATATACAGCTTCTTAAAGCCACTTGAACATCAGCAGCCCCGGCCTGCCATTGAAATTGTTTGTGTCTGTTGGCTTTGTAAAATTAAAAATATCCTCTCCTGACAGACATTTAAAACCAGCATCATTTAGATCATTATGAACTACCCATAAAAAATTACGCAAGCACATTTTTCTAATTAGTTTTTTAAACCTTACAACCAATTTAACAAAAAGCCCATTCTGCTGTGAAAGAAGTCAGACCCAAACCAGTTACACAGAAGCAAGTGAATTTATTCCCGCCTCTCACATGAAGAGGCCACAGGAGCCACTCAAACCACGCACCCTTTGGAGCAATAGGTTCAGAGTGAAGTAGCCATGAAAAAATCACCGATACTGAAAGGGGACGGCTTTGAACTGCCACCTATTAAACATCTCCGGGATCACCTCCTCGTCCTTGGCTTCCCAAGATTTCACCTCAAGCGCAAGAAGGTGCCCCACCCAGCCCACGCGGACACGCCGGTTACCTTGCGGACATGACAGGAGAAGAGAACGTTCATGTACTTGTCTCTCCGTTTCAGCTCATTGGCAACAGGGATGAAAGAGCCCGTGGTCTGAGGGTTATCGGGTTTCTGAAAGAGCAGAGACAGGCACATAACTCTTCTTGCTTACTGAAGAAAGTAATTGCATTACGTCACGGCGGGCCAGAGAGGGCTGCAGCTGCACCACCTCGTCCGGAGGCTTCCTCCAGTCTCTGCCTCGCTGAAGAGCGGCAGAGCATCTGGGGTCTTACACGCTTTCTGAAAAAAAAGCCTTAACAAAACAAAATGCTTAGAGGAAGGACAGAGTAAAGGGAAGCAATGCAACTTGCCTAGAGAGAATTTCTTTGTTCCTTTTTCATTTTATGCTATTTCTTAACATCCCATTATACCTAGAGTTTTAGTTTTACATTGACTTCTTTCCTAGCTTTGGCCATTTGAAGAGCCAGCTGATGGCATTGCTCATTGTCTTTTAATGCTGCTTGTCGTGCTCAAGCTATGCTTAGTATTCAGAAAAATCGCTCCTAGTGCAGTAGAAGTCAAAGACTCTGAAACTATATAAACCCATTTACAGAGCAAATTACCAAGTACTTCTCCTGCCAAGAAACTGATAGTCACTTTTTCAGAATTTCACCCTTTTAGCATCCTAAGCCTCAGCCACTCCCATCACTGATCCCTTCACTTGTACTCACCAGTGCGATATAATTCCCCTCCCACGCTCTTTGTAGGCCAATATCAGCTCTGTGACCCTTCAGCACTTCCATGGCAGCAACCTTGGCCCTCAGTTGAGGTAGGACTTCTGGTGGGACGCTCCGGATGAGCTCACCTGCTCTCCACCTGCCGCAAAACGCCTGAATCAGTTCCACAGCCTGTACCACGCACTACGAGGACTACTGCCAGATCAGCCTGGCAAGGACACCCTGGACTGTAAATATCAGGGGAAAAAGAAGTCCTTCCATTGCATTCATAAAGTCACTTATGGTCCCTGACTCCTAAGAAGTTTGGCTGGTATACTCCCCACCCCATACCCAGAAGTCAACTACTGGCACATCTGTTTGCAATAAAGTTTTGCAAGCCCATTTTTTGGCTCATTTACATCATTCTCCTTTAATAGCTGAATTTGGCCCTGCAACTGAAACCTAACCAACTGTAACATGAAACAGGGCAGGGCAGCCCATCCATTACCCCACATCACACTCTGGCCTTCAGCAGCAACACCAGGCCTCCAGGATTAATGCTACAAAAGTCTTTTAGCAACTAAAATTTTGTAGTTATGGTAATTGAGCTTGTTCCGAAAGCAGGTCTCTCTACCCAGAAAGGTTGTGGATGGCTTTCAAGAGACAGCTGGGGTTAAAAAAAAGGCTGACTTGATTTAGTGCTGGTGGTAATCCCCCTTCAAGCAGATGGCTGGACTGGGGATCTCTAGAGGCCCTATCCAGCCAACACTTCTCTTGTTGAATGATTTTCAGAAGTCGTCATTCTTCAAATTGGAATCGTAACTTCTTTGTCTACAACTTACCAGAGACGAAGTCACTAGCTTTTAGATATTAGGTGGTTGTAATAAAGGTATAAAATACCTCTTCTGCACATAGAATATGGGTAGGTTGTAGAGCTTTGCTTACCCTACCGCAGAGAAGTACTGACTTACTATAGGAGGTCTTGACAAGGTTGAAAATATTCCTTCTCTCTCCTCCCCACCTAACGGCAGCTGTTCTTTTATTCTGAAAACAACCTGAAAGGGGCCAAGGAATGAAATACAATGTCCATCCTGACTAAACCTTTGAAATAGAATAATTATTTGCCTGGTCAAGGGTACCAAAAGCCACTGGCATCTTCGTCTGTGACATCCAGATAATGCTCCTCAGTCATTTTCTGAACTTTTGTGGAACAAGTGGTAGCTGTTCACTCCTCTACGTTAGACTGAAAAGACAAGAGGTTTTCTTTGTACCTATGGTAAATGGCCTGGAGTGCCTCTTCAAATCGGCGCAGCACTTTCGGTGGAGTGGGCCATTGCACATGCTTGCCATAATCCTTCATTAGCTTCACATTGTGAAAGCGCCGGGCAACCTCGTGGATGTAGGCCTTCACTTTGTAGCGGCGGTAATACTTGAGTATCGTGAGGGCAGCCTTTGTCCTCCTATAGCGAAGGCGAGCCAAAGTGCCCCTCCAAACCTAAGAGTCAGTGGAGAAGACAGTTATAGCAATAAAAAGCAGTTTGTTTTTATTTTATTTCTGTACTCATATACTGCTCAAATCCATAAATATATTAGTTTTATTTTAAAGAAAGTGACTTCTCTGTGCCAATGAAATCCAATTAAAACATCACTGAAAAAACACTGTGTTTACCAGTGTATTGAGAAACGATTTTAACACTGATTAAAAAAGATTGCTTTGAAATAGTTTGCGGAATATCTGTTCAGGCTGTGTGCTGAAAAGCAAGCAAATGTGCCACACAACTGATATCCTCCCACCCTGCCGGATGGGAGTCCAGCTCCGCCAGCACCACTGCGAGCCTCCTTTGTGCCTGGAGAGCACCACAGGCAGGAAACACGCCGTGTTCTGGACTTCTTCTGACACCCCATGCAAAGAGGCACTCTGGGACTCAGCACAGGCCGACTGCTCGCAGTGCTGATGTGACTGTATGGTGCTACCAACGCCTAACCTGAAGACCCCGTGCACACCGAAGCACGGCAGTGCTCAGCCAGGCTGGGCAGGCTGGGCTGTTTCTACCCTGCAACCAGAGAAATGCGTATTCACCTGAGCGGTCTCAAGCTGACATGCACGTCCCTGAGGGATTCGCCAAAAGTTGTACTTTCCCTCTAATATAATCCACCAAGATGAAGACTGTATTTTTGTTTCCTTGTAGAATTAAACTGGAGGTATAATGAGTCTCCTGCACATGAAGAGTGCTTCACTGTTCGCTACGGGCCCTGCTGGAGGGTTTATTTCCCTCTTGAGAAACTTCCCATAGCACCACTGATGCATATCAAGCCTTCTATTTACAGAAGAATTAATTAATTACCTGAGGCAGTTTCCAACATGATATTCACTTTATGAAGCTGATGTCAAAGGTTCTCTTGACAGCTTAACTGATAATCCTGATATGTGGCTGAGAAAAATTATATGTAGCAAGCAGATGTGAAGGGCTGCTCTTCTCTATACACTCAAACTTCAAAGAGGAGATAGAGCCTCAAAAGCAGAGAACTTTCTTCTTCCAACCTCTGACAGAGTAACCCCTCCTCATCCCCCTTTGGCCTCGCTGACCTTGCTGGGATATTGCCCGTGCACAACAGACCGATTCACGTAGCTCCGGCAGAGCCTGGGAAGTTGTTTGAGTACCCACCACCTCACTGGTGCGTCCGATGCTCCATAAAGCACATCTGCGTTCTAGCGTGCCAGAACAGAGCCGAGCCCCTACACAATGCTGCCCAAACGTCCGAGGCAAGGCTGAGCCAATCCACCCCTCAACATGTATTTCATCATGTCCAATGACTGTACATCTGCAACCTCCAATGTTTTATTCCAAGATAGAAACCGGTCCTTGAGCTGCTATGAAGTCACCCTGAACCCTATGGATTCTGTGGGTCACTTAGCACGGCCACAGCCAAACTGCAGCTGCTAAGTCCCATAGGGCTGAGAAGCAGATGGAGCCCAGCTCACTCCTATACTGTATGTTGTATATTGTTGGTAGGAAGAGGAGGGAAATGATCCTGGACAGTGATGCGTAGGCATATGAAGCAAAGCAAGCAACTAGGGGAACAACTCAACACATGCAAGGTGACCGAAGGCAACGTGCTCCTTGTCACCCCAGCCCCTGCCAGGAGCCCCTCTCCTAAGGAAGGTGTGGGAATAGAGGCTGTTTCAGTGGTTGAAGGGAAGAGCTGGGGAAGCGAGGCGTGACGTGGGACAGCAACGGGAAAGGTAAGAGCAGGAAGCACAAAAAGCAGTCTCTGTAACCACGGCAGAAAACCAGCACTGCTGTACTGACCAGACAAACAAAACCGGCAGGAAGACAAAGCGCGAGGTAAATGGTGAACAGAGGACTGGTACCGAAAATCTCAACACTGCATGCATACCAAGTAATGTATAACACTTCCCTTATTTACTCTTAAAATCATTACACAGATTGAGGGAAAGCAGCATCCTGTGCATCACATCACATATGCTGTTCTCAGTAGTCACTTTTAGCGCATGCGGTTTTAATTGTAGTTTTAGTTCTTTATAACCTGCACATCACATTGATACAAGAGCACTGCCACAGAAAGGGCATCAGAGCTCCTGAGAAGCTCAGGGCCTCCCGAAGTCACCACTAACGCCAACTTGCACAGGGCCTGGACTCCTCCCGAAGTGTGTAAGGCTGATTTAAACCTAGCATATCCATGTCTGAGGGCATATCAGATTCAGAAACTGCATGAATTTGACAGAACCAGCAACTAGGATAAAATAATTGAACATCTAGAGAGTACTGAAGTAATCTGTGCCCTTTTTAAAGGAAAAGTGAAGAAGACTCGGATTGCTTGAGATATTTAAACATAGACTGAAGTGTCACAAAATGTACCTGCAAGGAATATATGGACAGTAAACAAGATAAACTGGCTAAAAACCTACTGTCAACTTCTCATTTTTTAATTTAATAAGAATAGAGACGAGGAACAAAGAGTTCCAGGTCTCAGCTGAACAGTCTTCTGAATGTTATAAAGGATCCCAAGAAAAGAGCATGCCCGGTAAATTTGTGTAAGCTGCTAAAGACTTTGTAGAGGTTCACTTCTGTCAGGTTTTCCCCAAAACATTTTGAATTGTTTTCCGATACAGAACAAGGTCTTAATTTTGCTTCCCTGTCCTCAAAGTAGGCATGCTCTTGAGGGAAGCCTCTTGCTGTGGTTATTTTTTACACCAGTCAGACATCCAGGGAACAAAGGCGCTGTAACAGATTGCCCCGATGTTGTATCAGCTGCATCGCTGCAGAAATTGGCTTCACAGCAAGAAGTGTCACAATCGCTACAAACACTAGCCTTCCAAATCCAATTATCCAGCCGAGGCATGCCCCTTGGCTACACACAAGCAGTAAACTATTAATGAAAAGCATGTCCTCAAATCAAGTTGTCATAACTGGATAACCCCACTGCTAGTAAGGACCTTCCTAATGGCCACAACGGCAGCTCCTCCCAAACGTGCGGAGAAAGCCAAAGGTAGGAACAAACTTTGCCCAGGGAATGGGGTACAAATACTTTTTAAATTAATAGTTTTTTCTGGCTCGGTGCTTTCCTTTTCAACCACAGGGCTCATTTCTGCTTAAAGCAGCCCATCAATAATGTTGAACTGCCAAGGCACGCCGACTGCCTGATGGTCTAGCAGCCTCTTCCAGAAACAGGGACTGTTCAAACCTACAGACAAGAGAGGGCTGTCAACGCAACGCACTCCTCCTTCAGCAGCCCCTTGCGTACCCCGCACCGTGCAGCTGTGAGCAATGGGGCAGAACCACACACAGACAATTGTGTGGAGTTTTTCCTACCAACTGGAAGATGCTGGAGTGTTTCCTACCAACACACACTTTTCTCAGACTTGGAATATTGGAGAGCTCTACCTCTCCCAATGCACCTTTCCAATTCCTCCCCCCACCTTCAGTTCATAACTCAAGAACATTAAACACACTAAAATGAAATTTAAAACCCACATTTCCAGAGGTAAGCTTATCACAGAACCATAGAAACACAGAATGGTTTGGGTTTGAAGGGACCTTTAGAGGTCATCCAGTCCAAGCCCCTGCAGTGAGCAGGGACATCACAGAATGGTAGGGGTTGGAAGGGACCTCTGGAGATCATCTTGTCCAACACCCCTGCTTGAGCAAGTAACTAGACCAAGTTGCTCAGAGCCCCATCTAGCCTGACTTTGAATGCCTCTAGGGATGGGGCCTCCACAGCCTCTCTGGGCAACCTGTGCCAGTGTTTCACCACCCTCAGTGTAAAAGTTTTTCCTTATATCCAGTCTAAATCTACCCTCCTTCAGTTTAAAACCATCACCCCTTGTCCTATCACAACAGGCCTTGCTAAAGAGGTCGCCCCCACCCTTCCTATACCTTTAGGTGCTGGAAGGCTGCAATAAGGTCTCCCCACAGTCTTCTCTTCTCCAGGCTAAACAACCCCAACTCTTATCTCTCTCTCTTATCATGGCACTTAACAGATTCTTATGTTGCAAAAGCTACTTTTCTGTTATATGCTGGAGGACAATGGTAGAGCCATGGCCAAACAGGAGCATACCAAAAACCCAACAGAAATAAGATCTGTGCATCCAGGATTCTCCTTCCTTTCAGCCCTCTATACCCAAGGCACTGTCCAGGCCATTTTCATATCTAGTTCAGCAAGGATTCAGCAGCTCAAACGCATCACCTTTCTGGAAGTCGACAACCAGTGAGCAGCTTTCAGCTTGAACTTGAATCAAAGCTACATACCAGCAAGCTGGTAGTTTCAGCACTCACATTTAGCAAATCTTGCAAGGACAGGGGAAACAAGCCTGAGAATCGCAGTGCCCCGTATCATTCCTCCTACAGGCAAGAACAAAACGATACTTCCTGTGCCACCTTTCTGTGACTTTCACTTCTGGTTAGCCTGACTTCCCATAGAAATGAGACTAAAGATAATCTTATCCTCGCCTGACCTCCTGAGATTGCTGATATCTTCTGGATCTCTAGCCAGCTTCAACCAAATCTGACAGAGGAACAGAAGACTCAAAGAGGCAACTCCATACATCTTTCAGGAAAAATCAACAGCGGGGTAGAGAGCGCCTCACATCAGAGTGACATTGCTGGAAATGCTTCAGAATGAGCTCAAGAGCCATCTGCCTTCTTTGATCTCCCAATCCCAACCAGCACAGGCGAAGCTCCCAGCCAGGCACATGAGACTGCCTGCCAAGCCAAGCAGGTAGAGGATACCAGAAGGATCTGGCAGTATTTCAGGGGGCTGAGAAGGTGGAGATGTGTGCAGGACAGGAGGGAAGGAGTGGAGGATATGATGAGGAAGACTGGAGAGCACTGGCAGGGAAGAAAACTGCTTGTCGTCATCGTGTGGTGTCAGCAGTGTAAGACAAGGCCATCGGAAGCCAGGCTTGCAGAAGAGCTTGTTTGATGACAATTTTCCAAGTGACACACTGAAGAGCAGACTCCAGAGCAATCAATTTTGTCATCAATTAGCGCAGTGCCTAGGGACCAAGCAAGAGCAAGAGCCATTGTGCAGGATACACTATGAAATAGACTGCCCTCCGCAAGAAGAGCTGCCCAAGGAGACAAGGCCAAGTAGGGCGTAGGAAGGGGAATAACCAAGCAGCACGTGTTGGCTCCACTATGTGTGTACACAGGGAAAGGGACCATGAGCAAGTTAAGGACTCAAGAGCAGAGACATAAGCAAGGTTACACTGAAAATTCAAAGAAAAGGTGTTTCTAGACTTTTTTTTTTAATTAAAACTATTCCCCCTTATCCAGTCTTCAGCACAGTCTCTCCACATCTCTTCCAATACCTCTGCCTTCTCTATGCCCTCAAGGTCAGGGGAAGAAAAATTAAGAGAGCAAGTGAAATTATGACTAAAGGGCTAGAAGGATGGGCAGAGCGAAAGCAAGAGGTTGGAAAACAAAGTCTGAACAACACAAGAAATTCAGTCCAAACTCCTGAACATTAGAAAGTGTACACATTTCTGCTGCTTCTGGTGAAAAAAGTTCCTTGCTGTTTCCTTTACAACAGTCCCTTTTACTCCTTCAGTTATGGCCAGTGAGGTGGAAATGACCTCCAGGACCATGAAAAGGTCCAGACCAAGGGAGATCCTCCTGCGCAGCCCTGGGTGCTCGGTGATCTCCTCGGTGGTGCCCTCCTCCCAGGGCAGCGGCGGCTTTGGCAGCTTCTGAAACTGGGACTTGCCCAAAAAGAAATAGAGCATTTCTCCAAATCAAGAGTCGTATCTTATCTTTTGGGAAGTCCTGAAATCTTTTCTGAAGTATGTTTAACTCGTGTTTTTTTATTAAATTTAATAAATTGTAATTCAAATGATCTGGACATGCCTTTAGAATCAGTATAAAAGCCTTAGTGAGCTTCTAGAGAAGTTTCTATGACTAAGGAAACCTAACACAGATCAGGCCCATCACCGTAGCAGAATATAAATCTGATATACCAATCTACACATTATAGGCTTGTTTGCAGACTGCAGTCTGCTTCCGAGCTTAGTGTTTCCCACTTAAAAAAAAGAATAAAAAGGGAAGGAAGAAAGGAAAACAATGAAACAGGCCCTGCAGAGCACAGGGAAAACCAGCAGAGCAGACAGGGTGGACCCAGAATGCCGAGATCGCCTCGCCTGTAGTTCTTCCATGGAAAAAGGGATAATCTAGATTTGACCTAGATGCTGCAATCTCTGCGAATGTAGAAGAAAACCCACACAGCACACAATCTAAACATGTAAGCAAGCAAACAAATGCCCAGAATTTGGCAAACAAACTGAGCTCCTCTAAATTAAACACCAGCGTTATATTTTTGAGCAGTTCTTCAACTAACTAAACCTTGGAAAACTATTTCATGCTTGCTCTAACACAGCACACCTCCTCCCACTAGGCCTCCTTCGCACTAGCCCGAACTGTTTCATGATCAATATTTCATGCTGCCCTAGCACAAGCTGCCCTCCAGGCACCCAAACTGAAAAGAATAAAACAGAAACTAGCTAGAAATTCACACAGGCATGAACCTTCCTGCACAGCTTTAAAGGATCTCAAACAGGAAAGGTTATTAAATATTTAAGTCAATAGTGCAGCACAGAAGCCGCATGCAGTTCTGCCACAGGGTCCTCCGAGGCACTGCAGTTTGAATAAATGCTCAAATCTGAAGTAAGCTTTAATGATGCTATTCCTGATTGCTTTTGAAAGGGGTCATCTCCTTGCAGAGCACGGATGTGACGGAGTGGCTAATATTGACACGCGGCACCCACCGGGTACTTGCACACACCACGGTTTGTGATCTGCCTCTTCCCAATTCAAGTAAATTCAGATCCCACAGAAGGTTTGAGGGAAATGGTTTTAAATCAAAGCCTCCCCATTCTAACAGATCACATTACAGAGCATATAAACAGCGAGTGGGAAGAGCTGCTTAATTTACTAAACGCTATTTTCTTTTTTCTCATGAGTCAGCTGAACAGCGTTCATTCTGTCGCTCTGCTTAACAGAAACAACGCTCCACGAGCTAGGAAAGAGAGAAGGGTCCCTCTCAGAGATTAATTAGATTGCGCTAACAAGACCGTGTCCAATAATAAACATAACAATTATCAGAGGAACAGCGGTTATATGTTGCATGCGAGACTCACGCACACGTGACGTGCGGGAAGCAGAGCCCGAACAGAGCTGGTCTGGGTTTCTCCTGCAGCTCGTTCTGCTGCTCAGCAACGGCTGCAGCAAACGTCACGCTGCTGCACCCATCTTCTTTCGAGGCCAAGCCTGAGCTGCTGCTGCTGCAGCTCAGCCCGAAAGCCTCAGGAAAGCTCTCTGCCATCCCACTCATAAGGAGTTGCTAGGTCCACTCGGTGCCCTTAGCCGTGCCCCGCGGTCCTGACAAAGGGCATCCCATCACTCCCTCCTCTCCAGAATTTCCTGCCTTTGGCAGTGACCAGGGAAGGAGGATGATGGGAGAAAGGAGGTAAGTTTATATGCACAGATGAAGAGAACTGCCAAAGCTCCTGTATTAAGGAAGCAGAGAAGTTTGCAATCACCAGAACAAGACTGCTGCCATTAGAAGAAGGCAGGAACCTTCTCTCATCCCATGAAAATTCAAGGTAGAGCTTTTCATGCTGAAGATACCAAAATACAGGTCATTTCATGATCTGTAATGTTTTATTGCTGGTAAAGACCACAAGGACAACTGAAAGCACAGAACAACCTCTAACCATGGAAAAGTTAAATAACCTAGGACACTTCTCCCTGGGAAACGAGGACTGAGAGGGGATATAACAGACATCCCGGAACAAAGGCCTGCCTTGTCGGTGCAGGAACGATTAGGTACCAAGTGAAGCTGGCAGATGCAAGGACGCAAACAAAGCAAGATCTCTCCACGCAGTGGTTAGCTAAGCTTGCCAAAGCCGGCTACAAAACCTAAAAGCACGAATTTAAGGACACGTTCAGGGAAAAGAACTCCAGCAGGTGTTACTGAATACGAAAAAGCACGCTCAGCGCAGGCCATCCCAAGCCCAAACGCCTGAAGGGACTGGGAGAGTACTGAGGAGAGGCATGATGCACACTCGCCCTGCTGCTGTGCCCCCAAGGCTGCTCCTGGAGACGTGGCTCTGGTCCTGACGGACCTTCAGCCTGACACGGCACAGCAGCTGCTACAGTTTAAAACCTACATCTATTTAGTGAAGCGGCTGAGGATGAAGCTCTGTCTACATTCCTGAAGTTGTGACAGCAATGCTCTGTCTTTCTAGAACAAAGAGCAGATACAGGGGAAAACAGAGCCACGCAAAGGCCTCGAAAATATTGCTCACCGTTGTCTAACGGACGCAAATAGCAATGAAACGTGCATTTCTGCTAGGGAGGACAGTTTTAGTCATGGTGGGAAATAAAAATTCAGACACATTTCAGCAAACACAGATCAATCACAATATGGTTATTTTTACCCCAGAGCTGCCTAACCAGTGCGAGCAGCTCACTCCCCATCCCCACGAGAGAGTGGCAAACCCCCTCAAAAGGTCTGTGATTTATACTGCAGTGTCCTGCTGGGAAAGAAAATATGCACAGAAATTGTCTGTGCGTCTCTGCCTTATTATAGGCACACTTCACGTGATCCTGGTATTTTTACTATCATGTTAAATTAAGATCTTTCCCAAGTTAAGGCTGCTGAATGCTATTTGTGCATGATTTACTTCACACTGCACTGGCAGTATTTTTACAGTTCAAACAAGGCTTAAAGACATTTTGAGGTGCAGCGGATCAGTACCTTTTCAAAACTCAAAAGCTCAGGCACAAGTAAAAATAACTCCCTTCCTTGAAAACAAGGAAGCACCAGTAGCAATGGCTGCAGAATCTGGTCCTCCCAATTTGTCTGTGATACACATGAATGAACAGGGAAAAAAAACAACCTGACACCGAAAGGCCAGAGTTAGAACCTGAAATACTCAATTTACAACATCAGAACTACAAAAAGTTTGCTTAACAAACAAGGCACTGAAGCGATGTTTGCTGAAAGAAGCCCACTTGAGAAGGGGGCGGGGAAAAAAGCCACATTTGATACTGGGACTTCCAGGGGGACGGAGCATTCCTCCACTCCTCTGATCCAGTCGGGAAATCAATTTAGATTCTTTTTAAAGTCCTTCTGACATGTTTTGCAAACTGAAATCAAGTAAAGCAAAACCTGAACAAGCAGCGGGCAGCATTACCGCCTAACTGCAGGCTCTGCACCTGCCTTTGCAGTCGCCATTTATGAGAATTTACAAGCTGCAAAAAGCAGCAGCCCAAGATGAGGCATTTACAGAATCGGGCAGTTTCCTGCTCCGCTGGGGCTGCTGGGCGCGCTGCTCCTCACCGGCCTCACTGAGGTTGCTCACGCGCTCACCAAAGCACAAACGTATTCTCTGTGATGCTGGCAACGGGCTTGGGGAAGAGTTTGGGGTGGTTTTGTTATCTTTTCTCCTCACATACATGGTAGTTAAAAAACCAAGTTTTAAGGTGACTCTAACAGCCATGAAGCTCAAGGTCTCAAAGCTGGGACATGAGTCCTGGAACCGGCAGCTGCCCTGTCATCCATATATTGCCGGGCTGCATTTTTAAATAGTGATGCACATAGACAGTATCCTGTCTCTTCCTCCCTTGCTCAAAAATAAATAGGCCTTTACATTTTTACATTTATTTAGATTAGGGCAGGCCTTCCCAGCATTTCCTGGAGGAGGAAAAAGATAATAAGCAAGTATCCAGGTGCCCCACCACGCCTGCTACTGAAAGGGTAGGATCCAGTTCTCCCCTTTTTGCTTCCCCCCTGAGGCATGCCCCTGACTCTCCTCTTTACCAGCACAAATGTTCATCTGAAGGAAGGTGAGCTGGCTGGGGAGCTGAACTGGCAGAAAATAGCCTCTTCTCTCTTCTTTTTTTCCCTTTTTTTTGGTAGGAGGTAGGGCTTTTTTGTTGTTTTGGTATTTTTAGGGGGTGGGGTTTTTTGTTCTTAGTTTGAGCTGTCTCAGTGCGTTCGCTGGAAGCAGCCAAGTGATGCTCCTAGCACGAGGGAGGCAAGCAGCATGGGAGAAGCAGTCGCACCAGTCCACTAAGAGACCAGCTTGCCCACGCCAGCCAGCAGCACTGCCACCACAGTGACACCTCCAATTCTTCACTTCCCTTGGCCCTTCACAGCACCCATGCGCTGCTCCTTTGGAAGGAGCTACAGCATCTCCTCTCAGCTTCTCCCTGCCAAAGCCTCTCAGGATCAAAGCCTGAGTTCATGGTATAAATCCACATGTAATTATATACCTATTTCCACTTAGACTCAAAACTTCACAAACACATTCCCTCAAGATGGTAAATGCCTTCAGTGTGGATGGCAAACGCATTGCATCACCTTTTATCTGGGTCGCTGAAGCGAAGCCCTCATCAGATGATTGCTGCCCATCCGTAATCTGACATGAAAACGCCGCCCCTGTCAGTGAAAGCTTCCCTTTGTGGTTAATGCTTCCCAGGGCACCGTGCTTCAAGGACTCATGGGGACGGAGAAGAAAGGGAAGGTGAAACATTAAATTATGACAAGTCAGCCATGGTTCTCTCTTTCGCTCTTCCCCGCCGGGTTTCGGGAAGTGTTGCCATGGTGACTGCAGCTGCAGGGCTGCGGGCGACAGCTCTCCCGAGAGCAGCCTCTGCAAACCCCGGCGCCCGCGGCCAAGGGCTCGCTGCCAGAGGACGGGCACGGAGGGGCCACTCGGCCGCGTTACGGTGCCCACGGCAGGCGCCGGGGCCGCGCTGCCTCCTTCCAGCCGCACTGACCGCCTGGGCTCAGAGGGCTTCTGTGCATAAGGATTTTTGTCCGAGGAGGTGCTGGGCTGCAATTCAAGGACAATTCCTGCTTCCTCTGCATTAGGCAGCAAAGATTTAGTGAAGCGATTACCATATGCAGCTGTACTCGTCTGATAAAATTACAATGAAATAGTGCACTAAATTATATTGACAAGATACATCATCTTTGCATACCGCACGTGCTGGCTGGCTGGGCTTTTTTTCTTGAACAAAGCACTATTCTGCAAAGCTAATGAATATGTGGGAATGATTCCAAGGGCAGAAAAAGCAACGGGGTTTTATGGCAGCTTTATTTTATTTTTTTTTTTTAATTAACATTAGAGCTGCTCAATTTGCATTCATGAAGACAATCATACAGACGGCAAGACCACAGGTACAGTAAATAAACTCAAGTGCACCACATAAAAAGCAGCGATGCTCTCAGCCTGGTGCTTCTAAAATGACCATTCGAGTTGACTCTGACAGCGATGTCTCCACTGCCGTATGGATTTTCCGGTACCGGACAGCTCTCACTTGCTAAATACTTCTGGAGCCAGCAAGTTGCCACGGTTAAATTACATCACATCTGCTTACTGACTTGCTTCGGTCTGAAGCAAAATCATAGCCCGGAATCCCACTAACATTTTATTACAGAAGAAAAGGGAGTGTTGAAGATAAAGCTTAAAGGAGAAGACATCCAGGAGATGGGGAACAAAAGAAAGTTAAATTATCTACTTAAACTGGAAGTCAGTTTTAATTCAATTCAACCAAACTCATATGAAGCAAATTCTTATCATTGCTAAACAAAGGAACCGGCATTATTCTAAGGGCTAAGGGTTACTCACACAACGAAGCTCTTAAGATCATTACTGAATCTCCTTCTGAAAGTCTTGTGATTTGTAGGAGAGCAATACACCACATAATATATACCATTACAATAGCAGATGTACATTTAAAACTACCACGAAAGAGAACTGCTCTCTGCATTATAGGCAGACCCTTCTTTCATGTAAACGCACTCCTGCGCAAAGCAAAACGTTATTGGACCCCGGCCTGCGATCGGCTGCTTTTAAGGCTATGCCTTACATCTTCTCTCAGTTTTTATTGCACAAGTGCCTATTGTCACAACAACACATTTTATCTCCAGTTGTCTTTTCCCTTTCCTAAATTCAAATCTGAGGAACTCCAATGCAACAGAAGGCTCGATTATTTTTTTTTTAAATCAAGTTCATCTCTCTCTTTCATTTTAGATATAATCTTGTTACTCTCAGAAGCATCACAGTTTGCCTTACGCGGCCTTTGATTCTTACAGGGAAAACTAAAGTAAGGTAAATGCAACAAGAATTGCATTTTCACAGGAGTTTTTTCATGAACGATTGAAAGCAAGTTGAGAAGAGAAACTAAGATACAGGCAAAACTGCCTTGATGTTTTCAGAGGATAGAGAAGGCCTCTTCAGATCCTTACTCTGATTTTATTTTTTATTGTGTTGATTGTTCCTTTTTCAGCACTGTCAGTCTCCAACTGCCCCATCTACTGGCAGCAGAGCAGGGCTGGCACACGAACTCAGGAGTGATCTGATACAGAGCACAGAAGGAGAACAGTAGAACAAGACAAATACAGAAAATGAAAGAAAAATTCAAGCATTTTCCAGGCCGATTTAACACTGTCCAAGGTATCTAATGACATACCTATAGACATCAACCCACCACCTGGCTCTTTTGTTGATGATCAGTTTAGTAAGCATTTAGATTCATGAGTGTTTCTTGTCTTCAGTTGTGAGCTCCAGGATTCTGAAGAGCTCCTCTCCATGGCTTTGCAAGCATTTTACAGCCTGGGTGAAGAACACCCAGTAAGTACAAGCAGAGATACAGGTGAACCACAGCGGGGTTAAGCCACAGAAAAGGAGCTCTGGCCGTCCAGTTTTCCTCAGTCTTCAATACCTTGAGCACTTGAGCTTGTCTTTTCCCCACAGACCTTTTATTAGGTAAATTAGAATCTCACTAGAGATTCTCAGAGAAAAATAACAAAAAGATGACTCCACCTGTCCTATTTTAATACTTTGTGCAGAAGAGAAAGACATCTCCATGTAGCCTTGCATCAGTCCCTCTCCTCTCCAGGGAGGGGAGAAAATAGGGGAGGGAGGTTTGTGAAGCCATAGGACAACGTACCCCAGGAATTTAACTTCTGTCACTTTTGCTGACCGTTGCAGTAACAGAAGCCCCAAAAGCACTATGCTTATTCTATACCTAATCCAGCATGCCTGATGCCACACAAAGCCATTATAGCAAAATCCCGCACAGAGCCAGAGCGTTGATCCATTATTCCTAGCCAGGTACTTACCTTCTAGAGGTAAAAATTTCTAGCCCTGCCCACTTCCAAGGGCGTTGAGCCCAGTCTATATAATTCTGAAGTTTCCATCGAAAGGCCAGCAAGGTCACAAAAACTGACATGTTGCTGTCAAAATTGTGCCTCACACTGTTCAGTGGATTTTATCTGAAGGAGGGGCTTCAGTGCTCACCTTGCAGTGAGATATCCCTGTTTCCACAGCACAGACAGTCTGGGTCTTTTAAATTATTCTTCAGTAACTGCACCTTTCAATTTCAAAAAAGGTCACTTCTCAATTCCTCAGACGTTTAATATCAAAACTGGGCTTGCCTGGGAGCGAGGTGTCTCCCCTGCAGCTTTACTCAACAAGGAGCTCATTAGCTTGCCTCATACCACTATGGGAAGAAAGAGAGACTCCAGATCAATGGCGCGACCCAGTGAACTCACTGAATGCACCAAATCAGACCAATGTGCTTGGAAAAGTGGCTGCAGACAGGGGAACTCCTCCCAGGAAACCAGAGCAAGCACGGTGGAAGCACAACTACTAATCCAGAAAAACGTTCACAGAGGAGTATGAGAGAGGGCCCGCAGATCAGCCCCGTCCCACTCCAAAAGGAGAGCCGGAATAAGCTTTCAGAAAAGGATGCTGCCTTTTATTTCCAGGGAAGAGAACTGGAAGTAGATGACGAGTAGCTCAAGAAAGCTGCTGTGAAGCTCATCAGCCGGGCTAAAGAAAAGGAAAGAAAACGCTGAACCACAAAGCTCAGAAACCGGCAGGTTCTGCATCCTTTAAGCAGCCTGAGCTTTGCATTTCCAGAAAAACATACACACACAGACACAAGACATAAAATTCCTTACTGAAGACAGACCATGCAGTCTGGCACAACCAACACCAACAGTGATGCAACCCTGGACTTGACACTTTCTCCCTGCATACTGGTCAAATTGTTTTGCTTTCCAGAAAGGGAATTGCATCAAATGCATTGTAATCACAAGAAACGCGAGTGTTTCACGGAACTATTGAAGCGTGCAGTGGATAACTTTTCCTTTGCGGTCTTACTCTTCACCAAAAGTGATTCAGTCCATCAGGTTTAGAAAGTTTGTGCAAACTTGCATTAACAGCATATCTTTAGAGCAGGATACCCATCTGTCAGCAGTTTCTGTTTCTGACAGGCAGATCCAAGAATGACAAAGGAAAATGTGTTTTAAGAAATTAGTTCCTAAAAATCTTGAACCAGTCAACAGTCCCTGTCAGTTAGGACAAAGTCAGCTCCACCATATCTCTGGCTGTGAATGTTGTTGCCCTTTCGCTAGACAGATTGCACTCAGACAGAACACAGTTTTCAGCAAGTATTAAAACCAGAGCTCTTGTGTTTTTCCCCTCCGGTGTGTGTCGCTTTTGAGGTTACAAAACCAGCACTATTGTGTTGTTGTGGCCCCAAAAAGCACCTAAGTGATTTAGGAGCCAGCCAAGTCACAACAAACTCCTATGGCTTATAAGAGTACCTTTGTAAGCAAAGTCTGGAATGTGTTTGCCCTGAAGTCACAGAATGTAGAATTATATATCCTAAGGGTAAAACCAGAACGATCTCGAGCTCAGATCCCATGTTCAGAGAGGAAAGACAAGTGCACAGGTCCTGCTGCACAGTGCTTTAGGTGCCTTACCCTTTGTAATGCTAAGGACCTTCTATTTTCTGTTCCGACGACTGCCTTTCCCTCTGTTACCCTTTCACCCAAGCTGCTGGGGTAGTGTTTTCCAGAGCCTCTGCAGCAGTGTTTGCCCTTGTTCCTGTGCTGTAGCTCTTCTAGGCTTGCACCTGCAAACCCCAGTGTTGCACGTCACAGCAGATTCTTACGGGAAGTGATTGCCACTAGTGTGCAAACCACCCCTTCTTTCTGTTCCCCTCGGCTGTATTTTTTGGTTTACATTAGGGGACTCAATAATACGGATGCTCAAAGCTCAATAAACCAGTCCACACAAGCATCTGCCCCTGGTCTTGTACGCTCTAGCCAGCACTAACAGTATCGTAAGAAATAGCCGTAGCGATTTTGCTCAGGTCCTGATAAAATCTCAATAATTATTAATGGAATAGTATGATGAGGAAGATCACGTGCTGCACCAGAAAGGACGCTCTGGGAGGATGCTCACGTGGGGATGCCTTTCCTTCTGTTCTTAGCTGGCCACTGGGGTGAGATTTCCCCGTTCCTTTTCTCACTCTGTCTTCCCCTCTCACTCCTTCCCCTGCACCCCCAAGAGCTTTACCATTACAGCTGATGTATGCCATCAGCTATGGATTCACTAATCAACTTTTACACATGTAAGCCTCTCTCAACATCCACTGGGCATCACTCTCATACACTCATCCATTAAAGTCCCTCTAAGTTTCTGGGTAGCCTACTTTCATGGAGTAAAGACAAGTATCCAGTAAACAGTATCACATAACCTTATAGGTCCTACAGCTCACGGTACATCACACCACATCAAGGCTTCAATGCAGCTACAGAGAGCTCTACTGAAAGAGCTTTAAAAAAATCAAGCAGTAACCGAACTGCAGTATTCTGGAATCTGCACCGACGTGCCACTTTTACCAGTGAGCCTGAAAAGGCAGCAAAGGTGTTTCAAGGAACTTGAACTGAGCTATTAATGCAGTAACTAAGCTTTACCTTCTGTAGGAAGAGGACAATCCTCACAAGCATCTTGGCATGCAGGTCCTCCAAAGTGAACAGAGTTCGAGGCGTGCGGATGAAAATCTTGGTCTTGCCATAAGCAACATCGTGCTGAAACCCATGACACTCTATGAGCTTCTTCACAGCATCTTTGTCTGAAGGGAGGTCATGGTTTGGCCAAGTGAATTCCGAGATCATCTTGTACCTGGAACAACAAGGTACAACTTACAAATGTAAACTTGTCGCCTAGGTTCTTAAGAGGGCCAACCTTCAACATGTTTTAGAAATAATTACGATCTAAATTCTAATAAAACTGCTTATTGTTAAAAGACCTTTAAGACATCCTGTGTAGGAATCATGATCCTCAAAATCCAAGGAAAATTAATAAGAGAGGCGTGATTTTGTGAGATGCTAAAAAGAATGCTGTGAGAAGCTCACTTCAACGCTGAAGTGACGCGACACAACTTCCTGCAGATTTGGCAGCTCCACTATTCACGCTTTTGGTGTTCAATTCCAATTTTTTATTGTGAGGAAGAAAAGCTTTGGTTTGCTCACGTTCTGCATAAGAAGCCAACTATAATCAGTTGTTTCGTCAGAAAACCTTGATTTAAAAATTCTGCAAATTATGTTTGTGCTCGTCACCTTGGCGGCTGTTTCTAGCAGATTTTAGTGGTTACCAAAGAGGCAGATAGTTGACGGCCACAGTCTGTGCAAACACACCACTACTGTCTGTAGCTGCTGTTCAATCGTTCCCTCCCATCCTTACTCTCCAAACTACTTTTTCACACTTAGATAGAGAATGCAGATTGGAATTAAGACAACTACAAATCAAACACGAAAATAACTGCATCAGACTCTGCTCCCTGTAAGATTTACCGTCCTTGCAAAGTGCTGATTAGGTGAATAGACGCTTGCAAAAAGCAACAATGAATTTTCTGTGTAAGATTTATGGACATAATCAAAAACGTAATAGACATTTTCACTGTAGCAGTACCCACATTCATGTTCTAAATAAAACAAGCATGCAGCAATCTTAACCACTTCTCTATTTATTTAAAAGCCCACGATCCAAGTCAAGCATCAATCTCAATGTTTTAGACATTCAGAATTTTCAGCCACTATTAAATGGATGCAGCAATAAACCTTTTTACTGGGGAGTGGGTGCACTGCAGGAGTTACTAAACAGAGTAAAGTAAGCCTGAATAGAAATACATCACACCGCTGCTTTCATTCATCAAGTCAGCCTTTCTGAATAAGCCACTGAAGAGGGGAAAAAATGGAGGTGTGCGCAGTGTCTAAGCAGAGAGCACCATCAGCGTGAGGGTTGCAGCGCACAGACCAAGGATCTCACCGCTAAACAAAACAGCTATATCAAAAGCTATATCTTCAGACTCACAAAAGGAGATCTTGCATTTCTACTTGGCTGGCAAAAGCATTCCTTCTCTCAAATACACGTACACACAGGACATAAATATTTTATACTGCTTCCTCTTTCCTATTCTCATCAGGAATCTGTTCCTGCAATAATTAATTCACTGGGAAAATCTTCCACCTTGAGACATTTACATTAGGAACAACAAAAAAAGACAACCAGAGTGGCAGTGCAAACCCACGTGTTATTAGACAGGCCTGCACTACCGATGGGGCCAGAAAAAAAAAAAAGGATAAGATGTCAGAAAACTGAAAACCTGCCTGAAAGAAATGTTAAATTATCTTGGTCTTTTACAACAAAAACGGGACTACGATACTTAAAGCCATCCCGAGGCAAAGGGACCACCTCCCTCCCAGCCCACAGGCGACGGGGCCGGCGGCGGAATATCGTGGCACCCTGTTGTTCCTGCCATGGCACGTGCGGTGCAACGCCACGAACTCCTTCCCTGCAGCAGGGAGCACGACCTGGGCGCCACAGCAAGCCCAAACCCCAACCTCGCTGCTAATTATAGTGAGGCAGAACCCAAAATAAATCTGCTCGCTGACACCCCAACCCTTCCCCTCCCCTCCCCAGACATCTTGACTTATACACGAAACACCCACTCCTGCACCACCTGTGTTTCTCCTCCTTCTCCATACTCCACTGTAGAAACACCCGGCACACGTGAGGCTGCTACTAGAGCTTACGCTTCTCAGTATAGCTCCCCTAGGAGCCAAGATTTTTGCGAGCTACTAAATTATGAAGCTTTAGTGAAAAATATCAGGTCCGCACGTGCAGCAGGCTCATACTCTCACCACTGTGCGGTTCACAGCTATCCCGGTGTCGGTTACATGCTATGTTTAACATTGCCTGGGAATAGGCATGTGGATGCCTTCATGGTGAAAGCGTTGGGTTACGCTCACACGCGGCCATGCCTGCAGACGCCTCACAGGCGCCGTTCCTCCCCCTGCCCCGCACCCATACGTCCTTCTGAAATATCAGCTTTTTTTTTTGGTAGTAAATTATATATTAAAACAAATGAATGCATCACATCCATGTAAGATACGTGGGCCTGACATGCATCTCCCACAGCTGGAAGATGTAATTACCAAGTGAACGCACATCGCTTGGTCCAACAAAAATATTTATTTCTTGCTTCCTAGAAATTGGTAGGGGCAGGCTGGTTTGCACAGAGCTCAAAGAAAAGTTTTCTTAATTTCAAGGAAAGCTTGAAATGGACATTTATTAATGGTCTTAACTGTGCTTCACTAAATTCCCTACTGGTGGGTAAGAGATATCAACTACCTTAGAGCATTTTAGGGCTAAAGAGCAACAAACTCTTTTCCTACAGAAAATAAAGTTACTTTTAATATGTTTTTATATACACATATACATACATATATATAAAAAATAGGCATACATGCACTCACATATTTATATATGCATATATATATGTATCTCTTATCTATATATATCCTGATATATATCCCCTGTCCCCTCTAAGAGGGACCAGCAAGACAAAACACAGGTATCTCTTCTGGGCTCAGAAAATCTGAAAGCTTCAGGGGCCTGTAATGGAATTAAACATCTGTTGTGGGACCGAACTTTTACAATCTCTGTTGCAGAGATGAAATGTAAGCAAAGAGATGACAAAGTTATGTCCCAAAATTGCCTCTCACTGAGTTGCTCTAGATCTATCTTCAAATAAGCCCCACGTGCAGTGCAAAAGTCCAGAGCTGAGGGGCCTGGAGCCTCCTCCGTGCTCCCAGTCTCGCAATAAGCCTGTTAAATACGAAGGAACAGAAATCCCTTGTGATCCCTGTTCAAAAACCACTCAAAAAATGTGCAGCTTGTACCACAAATCATATCCTCCAGCCCCTTTAAGAGGGGTATGTCTTACCCAAAGACAAGGAACAAAGTATTTTGGAAAAAATTAAAACAATATCCAGGCCAGAAGATTTTTTTCTTTTTAAATTTAGAAAAGTGAGTGTAGACCGGACCAGGAGCAATACCGCGGTATGCCAATACATGCCTGATACCTTCCACTTTAGGTGTTTAATCTTACACCAGGGTCCGGCAGAACAAATGTTACAATAGCCTGAAAGCCGTACCAGTTGTCATGTGCTAATTTGGTTTACTGGCTGTGAACACCACTTCTGAAGTGGTCTGAAGCTTACAGGATCTCGTCAAACAGTCATTAAAAACAAAGCAGCTGTTTATATTAATAGTAATTACACAAATCTTAAAGAGTAAAAGGCAATGAATTCCACATGTGAGGGCAGTAGCACGCTCTAACAACTGCATAATGTTTAAGAAAATTGATAGGCAACACTGTCAGCTGTATTCCATAAGCCAGACCCTTTTGTTCCACTTCAGGTATCATAAAACGCCCAGGCCAACCTCCACTGTGAAGAGCAAAGGAGCTTTCAGCAGCACTTCATTCCTAACGCACGACATCCCACCTGCTTGAACAGTTTAATTTTTTTTCTACCCTCAGGGCCGCCTTCTCACCTGATTCAATATCAGAAGTAAAAATCAATTCACTATCTCTTCAGCAAGAGGTTGAATCCTTAGTACCCATGCTAATTTACTGAAGCCATAAGACAAATTTCAGTCTAACACATTTAATTTGTCACAAGTCTGGTAGGAATTAAGAGGGCAAGCAGTATCAAAACTGTGTTTTAATGGGGTCGCGTTACTATCTCTTTTTCAGACTTTCAGTTTTAAAGTCCAGAGGTTTCCTCCTGCACTCGCATAACGTCACTGTGTGCCATCAAGCACTTCCCAAGACACACAATGTCTGTCTGTCTCTCTTGCTGCAACAATTAGACAATGTTCAAAGAGAAAACAGAAGTTAATTAGTTCTGGTTTTAGGGTTATGCTCTGGGGAAGAACCTCATTACACGTTCCTGCTGCAGAGAGTAATAAGGCAAATGAATTTTAGCACAAAAAGAAGCTGAGCCTGAGCACCACATCTGCACCTCTAAACACATCTGCTGCTACAAAACGAGAAAGCAACCAGAGTCCCTGTTGGACCCATGTCTTGTCAAACCCAACAGCAGGTGTTAAACCAAACACACCGCCACCCATATGCTCAAGAGTGAGGATCACAAGCCCAGAGGACTTAAGACTTCCTCTTCCCTCAAGGGGAGACAGCCAAATCACACCCCTCATTCCAACGTCCCGAGTTGTCCCGCAAAGAGCTGAACTGAGTCACTTGCCAGCACCCTTCTTACCTGTGAAGAAACTTCTCGTACGTTTGGCGGTAGGCAAAGCCTGCTCGGCGGACTCTCACGTTCTCCAAAAGGCCAAGGTATTCAACCTGATGCCTGCAACGCTCCTCGTCAAAAAGCTGAGGTGACTTCTTATCGTTGGGCTTAATGCAACGGACGTAGTAAGGTTCCTAAGGGGACAAATCAAATGGGGTTTCACTTGGAAAGACATCTATGCAGACACAAGTGTTTCCTCATGAAAACATTGAGATGTCAGCCCAGCCCAGCCAGCTGAATGAGGTTTGGTTGCTTAAGAGGAATGACAAGGTTAGAACAGAAATGACAAGAGTGGCACAGCACGTGTTCCTCCCCTTAGCACACTGCAATGACATCTGTTACAGGATCAAGGTGTTACTCATTCCAGTTCAACTGTCCTTTGCTCTATATCAGAACCAGTTCCGCATCACCCTTCTCCACAGACTTTGGCGATAACAAAAACAGTCTTCATAAAGACAGAACAAACAACGTAATTCATTGCCCTGATTGTCGGATATGGCTTTTCCAGTATCCCCATCTAAACACAGCATGGATGACTCCGTAATATTTAAACTATGCTGAATCAACTCCTCTAAAGCCTGTAGCAACATGCTTGAATGATGGAAATCACTGAACCCTGCCCAGTTCAACACCACGAGCACCACACCTTCCACACAAGCCACCAGCACTCGAGTTCCTCTTTCTGTACCACCTTGGACTTGCGGGACACTCAGCTAGGACTGGTGGCTTTACTCCACCCAGCACCGCCCCGGTGGTCCTGCCCTGAGCTGGCTGGGCTGACCCTGGATGTTCAGGTCAGGGTCCCACAGGGTGTCACACCTTTTGCTGCCAGCCAGCCTGCACCCGTGAGATAAGCCCATATGCAGTGCTGCTAGACAACTGTTTTTGATGTTTACTTTTATTTTTATGAGATTAAAAGCAACTTTCATTTAGGCCAACATGGCCTATAAGTAGCACCAGACTGTAAAGGGTGGCTGTAAGTCTTTTAAACCTATGCACTTTCATCACACTGGGTTTGAAGTCCATTTTCTTCCTTTTCATTGTTAGCCCTTGCTACCCCACTTCTAACTTTATTGGTGGGAGAAAAACAATTAATAAGCATCATAAAGGCCCACCTTACGTTTTTCAAGGTAAAAGTGTATTCTTATAACATTAATCTATGTTATTTTTTAAGTAGCCCTTGCAAAAGGAGTGGCATGTTCTGCAGGTTGGCAAAGCCTACTGCCCACCAAGTCTCATCACTAGCCAAGGAGAGAACTCAGATGAGGACCCCAGTCAGCTCAGATCACAGTACGCCCACAGACTTGCTTCAGACGACAGGTCAAAGACGCACCGAAACTGGAGCACTTCAGAAATCGGTGCACAGCAATGCTCACAGTATGATAAAGGCAGATAAGCAGCCTGTCTGAAATCTTAACATTACAAGATGTCATAATGTCAACTTTCACAATCACAACTGATAACGAAGAATGAAATTTCAGCAATTTTCCCCTGGACGAGATGAAACAGGTAGCTGTGAAACCGCCTGTAAAACTGCTCTGAGTGGTCAGAGGCTCTTTCTCAAAAGGGAAACCCCAAGAGTTCTCCAAAGGAGTCTGTTCTGTTCCAGTACGATCGGATGGATTCAACAGTGGTTTGAACGAAGGAGTACAATGTGGGTGCTAAATCTGCAGGCAATATAAAGTCTCAGAGTGCAAGAACCTGCAGTGCTGACAAATGGGAAGAGTGGTCTGGAATTAAAAAAAAACCAACAAAACCAACAAACCAACCAAAAAAGGGATTAATTTAGTGAGGATAATGCAAAGTTCCAAAGGTAGGCAGAAATAGTTGGATAATGAAAGAATGAAAAACTGATTTGACACTCGTGCTAAAAATAGATCTAGGAGTTTTAGCTGAACGTGAGTCAAGTTGATGTTTTTTTAAGGAAGGGGCATGGGAACAGGAAAACTGTAAGACAAAAATACCCAACAGATTTCTACATATCTGAATATCACCTTTGGTTTGGGGCACTGCAGTTCAAGTGGGATGCAAACGGTGGTGAGTCAGTTCAGGGAAGAACAAGAAGAATCAAAAATCCAGAAAATGTGACTCAGAGGAAATATGGTTTTAGTCTTAAAGGACTCATGAGCCACATAAATCTGGTGAGGGATGTCAAGGATAACAAGAAGGGTTCTTCAAATACATCAGTAGTAAAAGAAAGACTGGGAAACTGTGGTCCTGCTGCCGTACGAGGCGGGTGCCCTGGTGATGCAGGATGCAGAGAAGGCAGAGTTACTGAATACCTTCTTTGCTTCAGTCGCCACTGCTAAGGCTGGCCCTCAGGCATCCCAGCCCCCAGAGGTGAGAGAGTCAGTCTGGAGACAGGAAGACCAACCCCTGGTTGGTGAGGACTGGGTCAGAGATCATTTAGGCAAACTGGATCCTCACAAATCCATGGGCCCCGATGGGATGCACCTGCGAGTGCTGAGGGAGCTGGTGGATGTTCTGGCCAAGCCACTCTCCGTTGTCTTTGAAAGGTCATGGGGGACAGGAGAGGTGCCCAAGGACTGGGAGGGAGCCAATGTCACTCCAGGCTTCAGAAAGGGCGAGAAGCAGGACCTGGGGAACTATAGGCCAGTCAGCCTCACCTCCATCCCTGGAAAGGTGACGGAGCAGTTCATCCTGGAGGTTATCTCCCGGCACGTAGAGGACAAGAAGGTTATCAGAAGTAGTCAACATGGATTCTCTAAGGGAAGATTATGCTTGACCAACCTGTCAGCCTTCTATGATGGTGTGACTGGCTGGCAGATGACGGGAGAGCAGTGGATGTTGTTTACCTCGATTTCAGCAAGGCTTTTGACACTGTCTCCCACAGCATCCTTACAGGTAAGCTTGGGAAGTGTGGGCTGGAGGAGTGGCCAGTGAGGCAGCCTGAGAACTGGAGGCCCATAACTGATAGTGTTTGCCAGGGGTCTGTGCTGGGTCCTGTCCTTTTGACATATTCATCAGTGACCTGGGCGAAGGGACAGAGTGTAACCACAGCAAGTTCGCTGACAATACCAAGCTGGGAGGAGCGGCTGATACACCAGAAGGCTGTGCTGGCATCCAGCGGGGGCTGGCCAGGCTGGAGAGCTGGGCTGAGGGGAACCTCATGGAATCCATCAAAAGCAAGTGTAGGGTCCTGCCCCTGGGGAGGAACAATCCCACGCACCAGCACAGGCTGGGGGGGACCTGCTGGAGAGCGGCTCTGCTGAGAGGACCTGGGGGTGCTGGGGGACAGCGAGGTGACCCTGAGCCAGCACCGGGCCCTTGGGGCCAAGAAGGCCAACAGTGTCCTGGGCTGCATTCAAAGGAGTGTGGCCAGCAGGGCGAGGGAGGTTCTCCTCCCCCTCTGCTGTGCCCCAGTGAGGCCACATCTGGAGTGCTGCATCCAGTTCTGGGCTCCCCAGTTCAAGCAGGACATGGAACTGCTTGAGGAAGTCCAGCGGAGAGCTACCAAGACGATCAGGGACTGGAGCATCTCCTGTGAGGAAAGGCTGAGAGGCCTGGGTTTGTTCAGCCTGGAAAAGAGACGGCTGAGGGGGGAATCTCATCAATACCTATAAATATCTAAAGGGTGGGTGTCAGGAGGATGGGGCCGGGCTCTTTTCAGTGGTGCCCAACGCCAGGCCAAGGGGCCACGGGCACAAGCTGGAACACGGGAAGCTCCCCCTGACCATGAGGACAAACCCCTTCCCTGCGCGGGTGCCAGAGCAGGGGCACAGGCTGCCCAGAGAGGCTGTGGGGTCCCTTCCCTGGAGACATTCACCCCCCGCCTGGACGCGGCCCTGTGCCCCTGCTCTGGGGGTGCCTGCTCCAGCAGGGGTGGGACGGGGTGAGCTCCAGAGGGCCCTGCCAACCCCTACCAGGCTGTGAGTCTGTGATAACCATCCTGATGTCAGACTTTATACACTTAAAGGGTATATATGAAGAAAAGTAAATATTCAGTTTTGGGATAAAGAAGCGTTGGCTTTAAAAATTCATGCAAGGAATGGGAGCAGAATGCCTGTGGAAAGGAGGGGAACCTCCATCAGTGGAGAGGAACAGCCTGTACGAGCATCTGCAAAGAGAAGATAGAGGCAGAGGCGTCCTCAAACAGGAGGTGAATTAGGTGCATTCCCAAGGTCCCTTTTAGCCCTATTTTCTGCGATTTGTCTACGTTAGCCCTATTTTCTATGATTTAGCCCTATTTTCTATTATTTTAGGTCACTTACCTAATCTCAAGGTAATGTGAGAGGCCCAAAATTGCTATTTTCCCTTCAGTAATATTGAAGAAACACAATCATCCTTGATTATCTTGGCTAGTCCTGACATAACCTGGAGGTATGCAGCACTAACGGCAGGCACACGGAGCTCCCACTCCCTAATGAGTACGAATAGGCTGCATAGGGGTAATGAACAGGCTAAGATACGGAGGCCTTGGAAAAGCAGAGAGTCGTATCCTAGAAACCGATACAAGCCACTGGATCTTCTGGGTAAGGTGTTGGCCTGGAACGTCAGTAGCATCAGGCTGTGCTTTTCTCCTGGACGGCTGTCCTTGGGGTAGGAATACACAGCACTGAGGAGAGCGAGCAAGATCTAAGCCAACCACCCATACAAGAGCTGGCAGCATCCCCCAGCTGCCTACCCTCCCATGCAGCAACCCAGCAGTGCATAAGGAGGTATGGGAAGTGCAGGGGTAAACAGAAGGATGCGTGGGCAATATACGTTCTTACATCACCTCCCTTCATCCCTCCCCAGGAAGCGCATCAGGGACAGCTCTTTCACAGGCTTGTTTGGCTCCTTTCCTTACCAGGGAGACAGAGGCAAAGCTGCATGCAGTGGAGGAAACTGCCTCCCTTCCAAACAACCGCTGAGCCCCCCGGTAGAGCAGTGCTCTCTTCATCCTACTCTTCATATCCTCAGAGAGTGGTGGTGGACTCAAAAAGAGGAAGGAACACTAGGGACACAGCTTCCCCAGAACACCAGGCAGCTGAACGACAGCTCTGTTCTGTGCGAGGTCTTCTACCCAGGTCACCACCACACAGAACACTTTCTCCTGCCACGGTAATTCAACACAACCCATACCTATTCTATTTGTCCTCCTTCCCTTAAGGACAGAATGGTGAAATATAATGTGCTGGTACAATTTAAAGAGTTTTAAGAGATTTACATATCAACTTTTTTGGCTTTCTCTTGAAAATTATCTCCGCACTGAAGGTAAGAAGGTTTACAAGGGTCTTTATTCACTCGACAGATTCCTACCAGCTCTCAGAACTTGCAATCTGCATGGGTGATGACTTTCCCTTCAGTTGCAGAACTTGGCTGTGCCACCAGCGCTCTTCATGCTCTTTCAGACATTGCGTGTCAAACTATGAAGGCAGAAGCAGCCCTTTCTGAACATCAAATCAGCATTGAAGTAGGTTTGACATGGTCATGGCAGCTATAACCGATGAGGAGTAGGAGTTTGCTGGACCTGATGCCTGCAATTTATAAGCTCTGTATTGTAAACTCTCAGTTGTATGGCAAGAAAGAAAGGCCGGGCTATTCATCTGCTAGAACAAGTCTCCTATATGACTGGAAATAAGCTATTTAGGGAAAATGCAGGATATACAGAGAACTCCCTTGATTACAGCTGAGCTTAGGAGCTGTGACAAAGTCTGCAGTTCTCCCCATCCCCTCTTGCTAATATTCAACTTGGGCCACTTCTCCATCCACACGTTAGTCACCCTTAACACCAGGCCTATCCCAGCACTAGCACAGAGTCACTAACATCAGGATGATGCCGGACCATGCCAGGTCTGCCCTCAGTACTGTTGTGTTGCATCTGATGTCAAGATGCATACAAATCCTTTCATGAGATTGATATCACAAATATTCCACATTCGATCTACAGAACTGCAACATGTTGAGAACACAGGGCCCAAATTAAAGAAGTCCTTAGGAGCATGAAGTCAAGAAAGCGCATCCCACCCCTCTGCCTTGAGGGAAACGGTGTCACTTGCTCATCACCGACATTACAGCACCCAGTTCACAGCTATTCGTTATTGCTCATACATAAACTCCCCTCAGCACTGCAAAGCTGGCTGCCTGCGCTGTCATTCATGCCTTTGCCATTCAAAACCACAACAAACCTCAATACAAAAAATCTGTGACTTCAAGCCCAGCACAAAGAGGAGTGACTGTATCTGCATTTGATGTAAAACGCAGAAGTCAAGACGCTGCTTTCCTTTTGGAAAACAGAAATAGGAAGTTCCTGTACAGACAGGAGATCATCTGTCAGTGCAATTACAGTGTAATTAAAGCCTCTCAGCGACGACAGCTACTGGGGTAAATTCTAAAGTAGATTATTCCATGCTTACAGTCCCACCAGCCCCAGCTCTTCAGGGGGATAATTATGCAGCTCCCATTATTGCAGCATGAGGCTGTCAAGCCTGGGAGCTGCATTTTATAAATGGAAGAACTGAAATACAGAGACACAAAGGGCCCAGTTCTGAAAGCTATTTAGATGCCTAATTGCAACCGATTTTTTTTTTTTTTTAATCAAGCTGAGCAAATTTTAGATTTTTAAGTGTTAAAAAGAAAACAAACCAGTTTAAAGTCATTGCACCCTAAACCAACTCCTCCTTGAGAGATTTCTTTACCATAGTTTATAGCTCGTTAGATGAGAAAAGGGGTAGGACACAGGACTGACAAATTTGTGCTGGATATATCCCATCAGTCACAGCAATGACATTGTAACTTACTAGAGATGAAGCCTGTCAGCCTGGAGAGGAGAGGTATGGAAGAAAGAAGAGTCAGACAAAAGGAGTCACAGAGAAGGAGGGGGGAAAAGAAAAGGGGAGGAGGAGGAGAAGAGAGACGCATGGCCAGAGAGAGTTCCTAGAGAAGCTCATAATTTACAGTCGTGTCAGCCAAAGGACTTGCCGTGTCAGTATTTAAAAGAAAAGCCACCCAAAGTAATGCATCACAGAAAGACCAAATCCTCAGGAGAACAGTACAGGCAGTAAAACGTGCTTGAGAAATGTTACATGGAAACTCTGTAAAGTCAGTTCTTGTTTTGGTTGGCTTGTTTTTTATAAAAAAAGCATTTCTTTCTACCTACCAGAGGTTTCTGCCCAAAAGACTCTCAGTGTAAGTCTGGAGGATTACAGTATCATTGAGACACCAGTCCTGATATGCGCCACTTCAACTCAGCATCCTCTGAAAACATATTTCCTGAGTCTTCATACTTGTCTGGACACGTGTATACACAAGCTGAAGTTAAAACCATATTTGTGAACAGCTCCTGTAGCATTAACAACCTTTTTATGCTACTCAGCCTAATGGAAGCATCTGACACCCTAATAACCACACTACCTGGCCCTTCCTCTCGGGAGCTGCAGAGCTCTGCTTTATCACCAAATTCCAGGTTTAAACCTGAACGCCAACAGAACAGAATTTTGAAGGTGGTTATTTTAAATACCGGCAAAGTTAAATAACCAACTTAGGCTGTAGGTACTGTGTTCACAGACTTTGAGCTCTGTTTATGATATCATTATTATTATTCCTGCCCAGCAAATTAGCATTTTTGGAGACTATGACAGGTTTAAAGGTACTATTGATACTGCCAAAAAACCTCCGGCTTTTCAGGAAGGCCAAATGAGTATCAGTGAAGAAGAGCTCTTGGACTGCCATTCTCTTCAAGGACTGTAGAAACAGAGCACATAAATATGGTTTAAAGCAGTTTATGGAGAAACATTAAACTCGCAGGAACAGCTCAGGTGAAATGGGAGGCCACGATGAGAAAAGCAGCACTGACCGCACTTATATACTGGACACACTCATTAACTCGTAACATTACTAAATCACTGGCTCAAACTGCAAAAAAAATTCAAAGCTATCTTCATCTTGGTTATTTGAGAAACAGCTGAGAAAAACATGAACTGATATTACCTCTCCCTATGGAACCTTATTCCTCTGACATCCGTAGACCGCAGCAGCTAACAGCGCTTGTGCAACGCTGTTTTCAGAGGGCTGTTTTCATCAGCTCTCACCACAGGCTTCCCAAACAAAATCCTGCAGGGTCCAAACCACAGTCAGACACTAGACGTTTTCATTGTTGATCCCCAGAAGTGCAACTCCGGTCCCAAGTTAGGCACGGGAAAAATGAGTAACATGACCCAAGGGAAGAGTTACGGGTACCCGTAACTGCAATGAGTGGTGTCCCCAAAAGAGACAGTGGTTTTACCAGCCCAGGAACAGCAACTGCTCACCCGCTCTCCAGCCCCCAGCAGAAGTCAGAGAGCTGAGACAAATATCCAAACTGGCAATGACTCAGAGCCAGAGTATCCCATTTATTTGTGCAGAGCATATTCAAGCATAGCTTGAATGCCCAGTTATTAGCTTGCTAATAACATGCATATATTAATAACTGTCCAAAAGGTCACCTCAAAGAGATCCTCAGGGCACAATGGCCAAAGAGAAGCACTATCTCTCTGCACTCTCTTTCACCACTTGAAGTAAATAATGGTTGTGTTCAGGACCCTTATCTAAGCAACCTCTCCTTTCTAGGACAAACCAAAATTTGGACCCTTTAAAGTAACATCAGCTTGACTTCAGGATGGGTCTCACCAAATTTTGGGGTTTTTAAAGACTTATAACAGCCAGGTTCTCTACTAAAATAGCTAAAGCTCAACTACGTAACTTAGTTTGCAAGCTTAAGTACCCACAAACGCCGTTCTGCAAGGAGCATTAGCCATGTAAACTTAAACGGCAGGCTCCAAAGTGCGAATTTCACCCCCTTGGTTCCAGCCCTCCATCTTCCTAAAGGTTGGCCATAAAACACCACACAACCAAGACAGCCCTTGGCTCCTTCCTGCTTGGCAAGAGCTCTTGTTAAGTCCTGACAAACATGTCTGTTTAATGGGAGCCTTGCCTTTAATGGGATCCACAACCTCCAGGAAATACAATGCTCTAAGACAGATTTCTCCATTGCTATTCAATAGAAAATCAGGAAAAACCCAACATCTTCAATACAAATTTCTTCATAAAAATTTAGGGAAGGTAAAGAATGGGAAAGACATGCTGCGACACACATCGGAGCTTCCTAGTGAATTCACGTGCTATCCTGAATACGGCCTATCCTTGGAAAATGCTGACATTTGTGCTACAGATATTGATGATAAATGAAACAAAACTAACTCATTTCATATAAGCTAACCAGCCTTCAATGACAAATATTGGTACGTACTGACTCAAGATGAACAATGTGTGATTTAAACTCTTCACCTCCTGTGGTGAGTTGCAGGAATTGTTCAAAGCACCACAGCGCACGGCATTCTCTGGATTATCCTATTTTCACAAATACCAGGTGGCCTAGAATAATTTTTCCAATAAACAAGCAAATGAAGCTTTTCCAGGAGCGCCTGTCGAACCTCCCCACCAACAGCTCCCTGCTACCCCTCCTTGATCACAACCCTGCACTACAACACCCCCAGCAGTTTTTGTCTGTATTGCTTGAAGCACCTCACTGCAGTGCATCAGGTTCCTTACCCGTTTGGCTGGGCAAAAGATAACGTGACTGCTCTATACGACTGAGATCTGCATTAACAATGAGCAGCATCAGTCAAAATCTTTTCCCTCCCCAACTACTCATTTTCATAACACAGAGCGAAACCTTTCTGGGTTCCTGACATTTCTACACCCAAATTTAGGTTAGGACTAGCTAACACATTATTTGGGGGACTGATAGATCCGGTAAGTCTTGACTCCTTGGAAAGTCTGACTAAAGTCTGTCCCCATCTCCCTTCCTGGATATTCTCCAGCCCCAACAGCATCTCTCGGCTGCACAGGCTCTGGAGTAGGACCTCTCAACTACTAATGGTCCCTGCCCAAAGCAAGACCCGGCCTTTGGCTGCGCTAACAAAGGCATCCTCTTGGCAGCCCGTAGTCACACACTTACTGGGGAGAACGGTGGGGCTTCATCCCTCTGTCAGAAAGCTCAGCTAGCACCTCAAGTCTGCTTTGGATGGGCTCACGCACCCTCCTGCAGATTTACTGCTGAAGATTAAACCCACTCCAGAACTAGAACCCAAAAATATAAAGCAAGCATGTTTTAATCTCCTAATTTTGGAAAACATGAAGCAATATACTATTCCTTGTAACAGTAGTTCTCTCCTCCTGTGCACAGCCAGTACTGTTTGACTGTGCTCTGACTGGTACAGCTCCTGAGAACACTTTGTTATTCATGTGGCTGCCACTCCAAGCAAAAATTCAAACAGTGCCCTGCTCTTCACAGGGTCTCCTTATTAGAAATGGATCATCTTCCTACAAAGCTTTTTCTAGCCTTACCATATCCGCATGCACACTCTTCCTCCTGAGCTTGGGCCACTAAGATCTCCTTTGCTACCACAAAGATAGTCTGAACACATTGCCTTTTATCGCTTAATTATTCTAAATGTTGGCACATACCACTACTCTGGGCTCGCTCTTCATCTCTTGGGGACCGTATACCCCTTCCACAACACCACCAAAATGCCAGCAGTCCAGCAAGGTCACCCAGCATCACCAACACCCAAATATTTCTTAGTGATCTCTGCTCCCATGAGGGATCCCACTGCTCGCCTCACCCTGCCACTCGGCTGCACCGTGTTCAAACGGCCGCTTTCCCAGTTCATTGCCTTACCTCCCTTCCTTCACACAAAGCGGTGCTTGCCAAAGCAATACCTTCTACTATAAAAATGAATTATTTAGTAACACAAAAGGTTTCACTCCTCACCCTCTGACACAGCAAAGAGGAGGAAAGAAAGCAATCACACAGGTCTGCCTGTATTTTCACAGAATTCACTTGGCATTGAAAACCAGAGAGAACCTCTCCACCGTGAAACTATATCGCCTGGGCCCTCTGCCAAAACAGCTTTGTTAAAGATGATTATTTATTTGATATAATAATTATTACCTAAAGAGACTGGCCTTCCTACAAATGAAAGATACACTGGTCACAGAGGAAACAAAAATCCACCTTCTTTATATGCAGGGATGACAGCTAACTCTCCTACGAGATCTTCATAGCTGCCCACTGTCACCACCAAAGGCCAGCTGCCATTGATCAGCTCGGCTTTCCGACTGATCGCAGTGATAGGAAGGTGGCAGCCTCTCCGCGGAGATGTTACACACTACTACTCAGAAGCTGGAGTCAATTTTGAAACAGAAATATTTACCTTGGATGCCAGGTTGTCCACTAGTGCAATCATGGAGTTCTTAAAAAGAGTAGCAGCTGTCAGAGGTCGCTTGGTTACCTCAGTGATGCTCAGTTTACCTTCAGGCCACATCATCTTCAACACAGGGTTAGAGCTAAAAGACAGTATCTTTAATTGCACAGTCTAACAGCGGTTCCACTAAATTAAAAATTCAACAGCTTGCTTCTGTCCAGATCTACTGGTGTTTTCAGCTCAAAACGCATCAGCCAAACCAGTATGGCATCCCTGAGCAAAGTATTTCTTGCTCTTGAGCAATACACAGTTCAAGCTTACAAATATCTGGAAAAATGACAAGCACATTCTCTTCAGATAAAGATGTGCAGTAATGGGAGAGTAAAAAACCTGCAGAAGTGATCTGTTAAAAGCAGAGCCTGTCTTACTGACACAAGCATAAAGAATTTAACCAAAACAGAAAGAAGTAAGACCTTAGCCCACAACATCCTTCTTAAAACTTGCTATCTGATTTCAAGCTGTATTTCTGCACCATTCTTGGTATATAAAATAATTTATACATTTTCTTGAAGGGTTGAAGGTGAGGTAAAATGGCCACAATGGATGGCAAGAGCTCTGGAATAGACAAAAGCTGGAAGCGTTTACAGCAATCTAATAGCCGATCTATCACATGCTTTAATATGCTGTAAGTGGTCTTTGTGAACAGTTTTTACCAGAGACTTAACAGAAACAGAGGTTAAATTTAATAAAACCTCCATCCAGCAAATATTTTGCAAGTTTTTTGTTAACGTGAAGTCTCGAAAACACGAACAGCGAGGCTGTTCAAGGGAATACACTGAGTAAACATAGCAGCTAAGTTAATAGCTGTACTAGCTTTGAAACCAGGTAAACAGAGTTGTCCAAGCAGCTGCAGGCTATTTTTGCTGACTTCCACCCCTGAGCAAAGTCTCTAAAAGGTTGAGATAGGCCACAGTTACAAGAGAATTAGAGCATATTTAATGCCATCCGTCAAGGAAAACAGCTGTCTGGGGCACTTTGTATGTACACACACATTTTGATGGGATTTCAAATTTGCTCATCAAAGGCAACTTGTACTTCCCTAATCAGTACTTATAACATGTGACCGCATGGTTTAAAATTGTCATGTTACTGCACACAGGAGAAGGATTCAAATCTATTTGCCCATTTTTTCCCTCACACCTAAACTTCCTTTCAGAAGAAGGACTTCTAGCTGGGGCCAGTGATACCCGTTGCTGACCAAATGCTACTCTGTATCTTCAGCAGTGATCAAAGAGAGATCAGTAATGGTACATTTGCAACTGGTCCAAAAACCCAGTTAATGTCAAATCAAGCAGCACGGGTAATCTCTGCACAGCTTTCTGGATTGCTCAATGAGTGGGGTTCAGACAAACACTTGAAATTTAGTTAAATTAAAGGGTATATCAGAACAAAACCAACATATAGAGTAAGGACTTTATCCTGAAAAATCAAACTAACAGCCTTTGGGTCGCAGTAGATACACAAAGATCAAATCCCACAGCAATGTGTTTGTTCACATGCACTGCACACACAGTAACAACAGCATTAGTGAAAATGCTCATCTCTTCTAGCATCCACTCTATAAAAAAGGTTCTGACAAATCAGATTTAAATTCACCTCTAATATTTTTATTCCTACCTGTTGTACATGAGGCGCTTGAAGTCCTGAAATAAAGTGTCCTTGTTTTTGTCAATAAATCCAGTGACTGAGTAACTAAAAAACAAAAGGAAAATAGAGTTAACTGCAAAGAAGCAAAGTCCTTCTCTGAGCTGCTGGTATCACCGGGCAATTGGCATCCTTGCACTCCTACAGACACAGCAGATGCTAATCAGGAATCCAGCTCCATTTCCCAATCTATCCCTAATTTGCTGCATGAGCACTGTGTGAGACTTAGATCCTTCTGCCCAGCTTTCCACCTCCAGTGCAGGAACAACACACATCCAGTTTTAGAAAGCTATTTGAACTATGCATGTGAAGAGTGTGACGGCTGAGACACCTAGCAGGACCTGGGCAAGTTGTAGATGGCCCAAATTCCAGAGTTGCACTCATGACTTCTGCCTCCAAATTCAGAGCATGTGTTTGTGTTAAATCTAACAGAAACAAAGTTTTCTTTTTCAGTATGTCTAGTTTGTCCACCCCTTGGTGTCAAGGAAGACTCGCTAGCGGGAGAGTGCCTGAAATCAAGAGCAACCTATAACCAGTGACCAGGGAGCTCCCTCGGAAATCAACACACACACACACATTTTGGACTCTCCTTCCTCTATTCCCACAGAAATACCACCCTGAAAGGTTATCGTTTCAGAGTTTCATCTCTTCTCCAAGACTCAAGACAGACAGTGCTCTGTCCTCAAAGAAAAGGTCCAAAGTCTCCCCATACAGTGACTCCCACTCCGTTGCTTCCTGAGCTTCAGATGTCCGCCAGGGAAGCCCGACCCCAAACACAGGCACTGGGATCCAGAGCCCCATGACATTCAAATCCCTGCACGGAGCCACCCCCAAATCTTATTGCTCCATATAACACAGTTAAGGCTCAAACATTATCTGCAAATATTTACACATTTCATTTTTCTTTTACAAAATTTTCCAGCCACTGGCAGTGCAGAAGGTTCAATCACTAATATGGCACCTTGTATTTTCTCATCCTTGGCAAAATGCTTTGAAATCAGGGATGTCTACCAGCAATCGCTCAGCAAAGACTCCAGAACAAAACCCAGCTGCCCTGAGTGGGCTCCAGTATGACCACACCAGTTATCCTTATAAATGAAAGGTAAATTTAATCCCAAGGTAATCAAAATCCTAAATTATTTCCTCCTTAACTCCCTTTAGATTATGCTGGCATGGGGAGTTACACAAATCCTAAACCGTTAAATGACTCCAGTGATCTTCCAGACAACAGCTTTCCCAGCGAACAGTTTCTAACAGATGGGCATCTTTCACTTCTACTTAATCTTCCTTCATATTACTGTCACATCCTGTAGACATTTTTGTGGGTTTCAGATACAGAAAACTTTTCAACCCAAACGGGGAAGGCTCCGTGCGCTGATGCTTATTTCCATTTAACGCTACCCTGTATTTTGAGTCTGCTCAAACTGATTTGAGAATTTAAAGCCAGAGTGTTACATAACCATATGAAACAGATGTCTAAACCAGATTTTATTAGCTCGGTATAGCTTTTTTTTTCCTCTCCTGTTTTTTCCCTGAAGCACAGCTCTGCCCTCACACACACCCCGCCCCCCATATTCTCCTTTTGTTTCAATTCCAAGTACAAAATCCTATTCTGTACAGCAAGTAACCAGCATAAGATTTAATTGATAAGCAACTGCTGCACTCTGTAATTCTGTATGACAGCTATTCTGGGTCATACCAGAAGCAGCATGAAATCAGAATACTGTACCACTTCAAAGCTGGCTAAAAGACAAAAATAGAAGGTACAACTTATTTCTGAAAGAAACTTACATCACATCTCCGGCGTAGTGCTTGATTCGAAAGTCTCTGTCAAACTCCAGCGTCTTGTCAGTTGCACAAAGCTAAAATAAATTCACATAGGTTAAAACATCACCTGTGGACTTTCAAGTTTCATGGAGGAGCAACAAGTGTTGGAAACAGAAATGGAAACTACAGTTATTCCACTTTATATATGCATGTGGAGATGTGAAAACCAGTTAGAACACTGCTTTATAGTATTTTTTCATGGATGCATGATAAGAACATATATTTCTACAAAATCAAGCTGCAAAAGCCTACAGTTTAATTTAAAAAAATCTGAAAAACACCACTAAACAAAAAGAACGTTTGTGCGTGTCGAGAAACATTGCACCTAAGAGTTAATTTAGGACTTTTTTTTTTTTAAAGTCTTCCTTTATTCTTTTTCCATTGCAATATCCCTCCTCGGCAAAGAAACGAAGCAATCAAAACACAACAGTTACAATAGCTTGTTCCGTCCCACATCACTCTAGATCATCTACGACCCCTCCAACAGTGACCGCCCCTGCAGATCCACCCCGGGCGGTCACAGTGCCGAGCCTCTGCCCTCAGCGCAGGCTTCCCATGACATTCCTTCACTACGGCGAAGGTGTCAAGTGCCCCTGTGGCAGCCGTTCGGTAGCAGTGGCCGTAACACGCTCATCCCTTCGGGAATAACAGAAGCCAAAAAAAAAAAAATATCCACCAGGCTCAACTTAATTAAAAAAGGAGAACAAGATAAAAAAGAGGATTTTTGTTAAAGCCAAAAGGGGCAGGTAGAGAAATTAAGTCCTTGCAGGAAGCATGAGCACCATTTAAAAACACCAGGGACCACCAGCATCTACAATCCACCCAAAGTCCTGGGAAAGTAAGAGGAAATTAGCATGGTTAAACTGCAGGGCAGGAGAGATTATCAGAAGCAGGAAGATATCCTCCAAAAAGCTTTACCCATGTCTGAGAGTAGAAAGTAGATTGGCTCAAACTGACAGAACAGATGTAAATAAATAAATATATATATATATATATATATTTATTTATTTACAAAAAAATCACAAGATGGAAACACCAAAGTTTGAGTAACAAGGTACCCAGAAGGTTACAAAGCTGTAAGAAGTCCAGCACGGCAGGAGCAGGAAGCATGCCAGGGTCTGCCGAGCTGATAGATGACCAAGGTGCAGAAGGAACTCAGAGAAAATGAAGAAATGAGGACATACCAGGAAAACAAAGTCATTTTTCTTTTTGTAGCTGTGTTCCCCACCAAGGGGCCATGGAGGACATAATGCCCTTTTTCAACCACCCAAAACATACATTGCAAACCAACATGTCAAGAGCAGAGGTATAAGACAAGCAAAAACATAACGAAATGAAGCAACTGTTGCTGCCAGATGGGACACAGTTGGCTGCACAAGGTTCTGGCTTCAAACTCATCCAGTACTGGAGAGACTGGGCAGGGGCTTAACATGATGCTAGGTTGGGGTTTTTTTAAGGGGGGATTCTGAGCTTTGTCTACTGGGCAAATCAGTTGAAATTATTAAAACGAAAGAAAGCAAGTCTTTTGATACAGGTGATAGTCTGCTTGGATTTCTCTGAGCCTTTTCACAAGGTTCCTCACTAACACGTCAAAGAATTCACGCTGCTGTGAAAGATAAGAGGAAGGGTCCTCACGCAGATAACTGCTGGAAAGGTGGGATACAGGAGTCCTGCGGGGCCCGTGCTGAGGTCTGCTCTGTCAACATTGTCTTAAATAAGCTATGATCTGACGGTAATAGGAAGGTGATCAGGCTTGATGGTGGTACTTAATTATTCAGGGAAGTAAAGGCTGGCTGTGAAGAACTGCAGGAAGACATGAGAGGCTAAAGGAATGGCAAAGAAGAGCAAATGAAACTCGCCATATACACAGTGATACAGAGAAAAGCCAAAATTGATAGCAAATGATGGGGCCCAAACTGTCCATTCCCAACCCAACAAGTATCTTAGCTACTCTCCATCCCAATAAGGACGCAGCAGAACTGGAAAAGGCTTGATGACTGGCAAAACCGATCAACAGTACTGACTGTGCTACAGGAGGAAGGGCCAAATGAATTAAGCCTCTTCACGTTAACACAGAAATGCCAGGAGATGATCGCAAACAACATGGAGATGATGTATTGAAAGACACCACAAACCGTGTTTTGCTGTTGAGGAACTAGGAGGCCACAGACGTAACCTAAAAGGGAGAAGGGAGAAAGGAGGAAAATGGGAAGGAAGGAGCTCTTCACATGAGTATCTAAGCTGTGGAATTCTAAGGACAGGACAGGACAAGAACGAACTATTAAGGACACCAGCCCTGATTCAGGAGGTTCCTGGACTGCAGAGCACTGGAGAGTGGCAGCATATCGATTTAGCATTGTGCATTTGTCCCATATTCTTCTGTTGCTTAGACCTCCACTATTGCCTAGTGTCTTGGGAGATACTACATCAGGTGGACTAGAATGGACCTTCTCACACTCTTCCCTTCACAATCAGTTTGAGATTGAGTCTAATGAGAACTTTCCATGGTTTGATGATTTAGGAATTCATAGACTATCACTGCACTTGAGCATTCAAAAGTATAAGATCAATTGAAAAAAATCAGAACTTAAAGACATTGAGAAAAGAACCTGTGATGTTGAGAAGTACGATGAGAATGGTTTGCATGTCTACAGATCTAGATTAGCATTAGACAATCCAGAGAAGGATGACCCATGCTCTAAGAGCAGAAAATTTTGCCACAAATACTCGTAGTGGAAGTGTTCGCCAGTATTTTTCCTGGTTTGCTTGGCTTTCACCAGAACAACCAAGCAGACAGCAGCAGATCAGACATGCAGTACACAAACTAGGACACTACTATTTAGGGCACAGCAGCCCCTTAGAGCTCATCCACATGGAGCCAGTGTGCAACCTGCTCTACAGGCGAGCAGTGAAGCATTAACTCAGGCTGAAAGATGGGAGCTGTTCCCATAACACAGCACATGTACTTTAACTCTCTACGAACAGCTTCCATCTATGCTGAACTTCACAGTATCTGGACAGAACTACTGCAGTCTACAAAGGCAAATTACGAAATGAAATCAAGACCTGTGTTTTAATTCAAGCTAGAAGAGGCTGTCTTAGAAAGCTCAGGTTTCCTACAGCAGTTCTAGATGGGACTGAGGAAGGTATCTTAGATACTGGTAAAGGACATCTCCAAAGACGCGAGAGAGGGAAAAAAATAATTATGATGCTGAGAGTTTTATGGGTCAATTTTGTGAAGGCTATAGTGATTTAAACTAGAAATTAGCAAGCCAGAAAGATACATCATGCCCTCCATAAACGTTATTTATAGCAGTATTCCTTGTTTCCCTCTTAGTCTGCACAAGCAGTTTCCTGACAATGCCACCCCCTACCGAGGAATGCTGCAACTGCCAGTAGTTTCTTTTAATGTCTCCTATGCTGTGAAGGGACTCCTGAAGGTAAGGACTCAGACAGACTTTTTTTTTTTTTTTAATTTTCATTTTATAGCCTCCCACATACTTCATGAAATCCAGTCCCTTTCCCCACTGTATCAAAGTACCACCTGCTCTCTCTGTGATGGAACCACGCCACCTTAGCAGACACGGGACCAAGGACAGGACAGAAATGGAACTTCTTTCTCTACCAGCTTCCGCCTATTGACTAGACAGCTCCAGAAGCTGGACCACTTCCCACACTACCCTGCTGCAGAGCATTTAAGACTCCATCCCCCCAGGCTTCACTAATCACAATCATTAGTACTACTAAAGGAAGCAATTTGCATTAAAATGTAGAAACCCAGGCTACGCTTCATGAAAATGCTTGTTTTCAGGTGAGTTTACTCAGAACACACTATGCATGTGCTGCTTAAGCACGTAGAATCTAGGTTAATGCGGAAAGCAAGATTCCCTGTTGGTTCCCCCTCCTCGGCTAGGGTGCACAGGGCAGAAGAGCTGGCAGGTGTGCTGCAGCTAAAGGGCACTTAAGGAAAGCCACATCTGGGAGGAAAAAGTGGTTATTTTATTTTCATCCCAGCCTCTACCCAAACAAGCCACATCCAGATCTATTGTTTATATTCAGCCTCCCTGGAGGCAGCCTTTAGCACATCTCTTATACAACCATGCTAATTTTGTATTTCTGACCTACATAAAACAATGCACTGGCGTGGGAGGGAGAAGGGGGAACCAGCATTCTGAACGATGTATTTCAAACAACGTCTCTCAGTAGAGAGTCATCAATAAATTAAAGGCCCTCAGATTTCTCAAACTGATCAGGCTGGTGACCGTGTTTTCAATACGCTGCCAAGTGAGGAATAAATAAAGCCTTTTAAATTCATACATTGTACCAAAACCAAAGCAAGTCAAGGGGCCTGGATGATCATCGGTGCAATCTGAGATGAACATATTTTGTAGCCAATGATGATGAAAAAAGAGGAAAAAAAATCCCAGTACTGTAATAAAGCAGAAGTGTGAATAATTTCACTGTCACTATGTATTAGAGCAGCCTGGGAAGAACATCACATGGGTTGAAACTGCGCATCGATTGGTTACAGATGACATCATGATATGTCAAGGCACTTTTATGCCTGGAATAAAACCGATCTCACATCGGACATACTTTAGCTCCCTCTGCCGGATACGGGGCTGCCCGAGGCGCGACCTAAACCCAGACCAGAGGGCCTGTTCCATAGTTAGGAGCTGCTGTTGTGCTTAGACACTTCATTTCATACTCGATGGTAACGATTCCAACTCCAGCCACCCTTCAAGTCTTTCCCTTATTCCATTATGCCTAAAAATCCAGAAAAGGTATCACACAGGAAAGGAAGCAGGTGTTGAAGGGACAGAGGAGTACGTTACCTTCCTGCTGGAGAAATGAGCATGCTTCCCTAGCTTGTTATTAAGAGCCTCGAGGAACATCTCATCTGTAACTTTTCCAACATTCATGCAGGCATCGTCCAGAATGGCAATGATCCCTTTGTGCTGCTGCTCTACCAGGTCAACAATGACCTGATTGTTAAAGTAATCAATCTGTAAAAACCAAAAAAAACGGTATATTTGTGACTTTGGCTAGTGAAAGAGAAGAGTACCAGTGTTGGCCACTGAAGAACAGCACCATGTGTCTGACAGAGAGAATGGGGCCCACCACTCACAGAAGAAGCAATCAGCTTCCAATACATCGATCACTAGCGTAAAATTAAGCACTAAACAGCACCACTAAACAACAGAGAAGGTGATCTTTCAAACACCTCACGTAAATCTTGAGAACTCTGCTAAAAATCAACTGCTACAGAACACACTTTAAAATGCCTTTTAAAATTCAGCTGCACAGAGTCACCACGGTGAAAATGGCACATCTTGTCCCCAGCGTTATAAAAGGAATTTGAACAGCAGGACTCAAGATTTTTATACTTGAATATCTACAACTAGACAAAATACATAAGCCCTCAGAACAGAAACACACAGTGATGTGTGTGGCATCACAGAGATACCACAGTATGTTTTAACTCAGACCTGGAGTTACTTCTTTTCCCAAACCATGGCAAACATAGAAATGTTGTGAGATAAATGGTTAGCTTCTTCCACAGCCTGATCTCCATACAGCAAGTCTGACAGTACAGCTGGCGTGGACACAGATGTCCTATCGACTTCGATGGGAGCATACATGTGGAGCGACCGTAGATCTGGGACTTATTTTGGTACACTGACCTCAAACCAACCTCTCCCTCCCCTGCCAGATCACTCACATGCTTCCAGGGAATTCCCTCTCGCTGGTACTCTTCCTGCTCCTGCTTTAGAACCAGCTGAATAAAGAGCTGCTGTAGCTTTTCATTGCAGTAATTAATGCAAAATTGCTCAAAACTGCAAAAACATGAGGAAAAAAAGGTAATGAATTTTTTGGGAAAGGAGAGAGCACAGCACTGTGCTCTAACAACAAGGCTCACCTGTTATTGTCAAATATTTCAAAGCCATAGATATCCAGAACGCCAATGACAGTGTTTTTCCCATGTATTGTAGTGTCATAGTTCTTCACTTCAATCACATCATTGATGTGTGTCACAATCCAGCAAAAGAGGCGCTCGTATATAGCCTGCCAGGAAACAAATACTGAGGAATTTTGCCTGCATCTGTCTCAGTCCTTTCTGGTAAATGCAACACATGGTGCTACAAAGCGCAATTCAAGAAGCTGCCCTAACTAAACAAAAGCTACCGATAGCATTCTGCTACAAGTGAACAGCTACTTACAAGAAAATAGTCTATGAAAATATTTTTTTTCTTTCTTCCAAAACTCATTTACATAAAGGCTAAATCCTAGTGAGGTTACAAGGTACAGTGGTTCCCCTAATTTGATTCCAGTCTGCTTTTCAATTGCCCAATAACTTCCACACCTGAGAAAAATTTAACAATATTGAATCACAGAATGCCCTGAGCTGGGAGGGACCCCCAAGGACCATCGAGCCCAGCTCCCGTCCCTGCACAGGACACCCCAAACTCACACCGTGTCTCTGAGGGCCTTGGCCAAGTGCTTCTGGAATATGGCCAGGCTGGTGCCGTGATGCCTCCCTGGGGAGCCTGTGCCAGGGCTCCACCACCCTCTGGGGGAAGAACCTTCTCCTAATGCCCAGCCTAACCCTCCCCTGGCCCATCTCCCTGCCATTCCCTCGGGGCCTGGCGTTGGTCACCAGAGAGCAGAGACCAGCCCTGCCCCTCCTCCTGCCCTTGGGAGGGGGCTGCAGAGGCCATGAGGCTGCCCTCGGCCTCCTCTGCTCCAGCTGAACAAACCCAGGGACTCCAGCCGCTCCTTGTACGGTTTCCCCTCTAAACCCTTCCTCAACTCCGTGGCCTCCTCTGGACACTCTCTAGTAGCAGCTTTATATCCTTAATGCACTGTGGCACCCAACACTGCCCACAGCACTCAAGGTGAGGTCTCAGCAGTGCAGAGCAGAACGGGAATTGAAGAGCAAGTGAGAGTTCAGTTGTAGAATCTACCAACCGAACACAACGGCAGTGAAATATTCTTGTTCACCTTTCAAAAAGAAAATGTTCTGTAGGCATAGGTATCTTCACGGTCTGCATGTTCAAAATGTATTGCAAAGCTGTGCAAACGTATATCTTAGGAAAAAAAAGTCAAGTTAATGATCAAGGATTTTTGTAACTTCATCTGTTCTTCCCCTGTCTTTTGATTTCTTAGCAAAGGAAGGACAATTGTCATTCCTTCGGTCATCAGTATCCACCTTTCCAAAAAAAAAGACAGTGCTTTGGGTTTCCAATCTGAGCTCTAGACGTTACAGTTCCACTCTCTACTCTTTGAATTTAACTGCTAAATGAAGTCAGGAATATTTTGCAAAATACTCAGCCCTGTACCCTGTATCCCTTTTGCAGCTGCCCGAAGCCAGGCTTGCAGCTCCCAACCCTCTTGCATGTGCTGCAAGCACTGCTGGTTTGGTGCATGCTGTGTCACTGCCAGGGGAGGGACGCGATTGCTGTGCAGTTCCCCTGTAGAACACAGGAGCGCACTCATTCAGAAATAAATCTGCATGAAGTACAGAATTCCTGTGTCTCAGCAAGCTTATTGATCCACCCAGGAATCCCACTGGGACCTGAGCATTGAAAAATATGCAATTATGAAGGTGATTCAATATTGAATGCCTTCCTCAGGCATCACCATTCTTTGCTGCACTGAGTACAACTCAACCAAAAGGCAAAAACAAAATAAATGCGTCTGAGTTAGTCACACACAAAATCAGATGCAGAAAAAGGAAATTTAAACTCACTTTTGCAAAGGCATCTCTGCCGTAGGTGGCTTCTTGTTCAGTATGTTGTTTGTCAATGACATCCCGACCCGTAGCTACAGTTCGGAACAAAAGAGCCTTCTCCACCATGTCAGATTTTGTTGACAGCAAGTCCGCGATGATCGACACAACCTTGCCGTTTTCTATTACAGGCGTATCACCATCCACAGAAAACTTCAAGTTCCCCTGCAATAAGTAGCAAGAAACTCGATTTCTCATTCTGTCTTTTATTGATGTGAATCAGGACACCCCAAGTTCATCCATATACCACCTGCTATTCAAGTCAGTCTCCTAACACATAAGAAGGGCGCGCCTTGCGCATCCAGGTACCCACAAAGCTCTAACACCAGTGGAAGCAGCAAAGCCTGACTCAAAGAAAAGCATTCCTGCTCGGTGTTCAGCTCAGCTTTTGAAAAGAAATTACATCAAACACTTCCAGAGGTTTAATCAAACAGTGTCTCAAGATGCAGAGTAATGACATTAAGCATACAAACGCTGGAGGTAGCATTTCATCTTCACTGCAGCTCGCCGAGAAAATGCTAGGCTGCAGTTCTTATTGTAATGCTGTTGCCACAAAGGTAACGTGAATATTCGGGGGAAGCTGACAAGTCGGCACTGCTAATGGCACTGGACTGACAGCACGCTACCACAACAGCTTTGCTACTGAACACCTGCAGTGCCAGAATTAAGAAGCAATAGCATGCACTATTTGCAGGAGAGGTCCCACACCCCATCTGCTCGGCCTGACTCTGCCTCCATGCCCTCTCCAGCACAACTACTCCAAGGAGGAGAAAAAATTGGAAAAAAGCTACCATTTTCTTTGCCACCTTCCTCCTGCCCCCTGAGGTGCCCCCTCTCCTCAAGGAAGCGTAAGATCTGAGGCACAAGGACACTGCTCACGGGAGCAGACTGTGGGTCCCAGGAGAATATGGGCAAAGGAAGGATTTCCTGAGCATCAGAATACAGAGAATTAAGTGGTCTCCTGTATCTGGCTGTGCTCAAGCCTCCACCGTGAAGTGAAGTACCATCCCTTCAGCAAAATCACAGTTGCGAATGTGAGCGTGAGGGCAAAAGGGGTCAGAAGGATAGTGAGCAAGAGCTCCCTACCCCCTCACCGCTGAACACAAACAATTCCCGTTGAGAACATTCAACAGCTCCTAGTAGTTTGTGGTATGTCTCTTTTGGGATCGGGAATATGCAGGAATAAATGTGATCTTCCATCATTACCACAGCGTCCTATTTCACCAAGGAATTTCACTCACCACTGGAAGTTGTAAACTGTATATGCTTTTCCAGCCAACAGATCTTCCAACTGCTTCTGCAGCAAGAAAATTAGAGCTGCTGGAAGTACAGGTGTACTTGAGCCCTCCTGAAGAACAGCCTATTCATACCCGCGGGCAGAGAGCTTACCAAGTGAAGAATGGCTGCCACGATTTTGTAGACGGTCTGAATCTCCTCTTGCTTGAAGCCTATCACTTTCATGGCATCCGCTACTGCTTTGAACTCTGCACCATCATTGATGGAACACTGATGGGAAAGAGATGTTCAGGACATGAGGCGTTTAATGGAAGTCAACTGTGAGACAGCAAAGACTTTGCAAGCCCATGGGAAACAGACACATGCTTCACTATATATATATATGTGGCACCACCGTAAGACTTTTTCAACTGATCCTAATGCCATACCATACACTTGTAGGCTGAACCCCACATTGTACACACACGTATACTAGCAGCAATGGGATACAGAAATCCATTGCAGCACAAGTAAATAGATCAGTACTTTCCCAATGGAGTTTATCGTGAAAGTGTAGAAGCAATTCATAATAAAATCAGACCCACAGTTACAAGTAGCGCAGTCACAGGCCCTCTGAGAAGAAGCTGCACAGCACCAGCGGTACGTTTCTGGTCACCATCTTTCTCAAGATGAGCCTCTGCCCCCCCCCAATGATCTGGGTTTGTTTTCACAGCAGATTCCGGGAGAAGGCATCTGAGAAGGTCTGTGGGTTTGTCTGCCAAAGAGCATCCCAAGAAAGCAGTCAGGAAATCAGGGAGCCTTCTTCTGGACCCTGCATTGGAGGGACAACACTAGGGACAACTCCAGACATATTTAAAGTGTTCAGGATCTTGTTGTCCTAAAAACTTCATGGGTTTGTTCCATTCTTTCCTGCTTGGAGGCCCCCTTGAGGATAAGTCAGATATGAAGAATGAATGCTTCAGTAACTTACATGCTTCTACTGTAAAAACAAGAGTCCTCATGGCTTTTTGGTCCTGAAAGCAGTGTAAGTTACCCATCATGAAGCATGAACAGTCTGCACTGGTAATGGGTCCACTATCTATGCCTGCGTTTATTAACGAAGATTATGTCTCTGCTACTACATTTGACTGTTTTTTATAAGCAGACACAAACGTAGTAGGCACAAGTACACCTATGTTTGTCTTCTAGGGCCAGAAACTCAATTAAAAATAGCACATCAGTGTCACCTTTCAATATTCATCCTGTAAATACTGGTCTCAGCTTCTGCTAGCTCAGCAGTACTTTAAGTATTTCAAGAAGCATTTACAATTTTAAGACAAATTACCTCTAACTCACTAACGGCACCCTCACCTTTATCTGTGCTCCAGGACGGATATAGTGGTATGCAGATGCATCCTTCTGAAGATGTAGAGAACGTAACATCTGGTCAGAACCCCCCTGGAGGAGCTGTACAAAGAGGATTTTAAGAAATGGTGAATGAAAAATAAAATCCTTCCTTTTTCTGTTTCTGATTCATCTGCTTGACAAGCAAAATCATAAAAGCATTGAGTTACTGCTACAGAAGAATTGGCTACGGTATCTGGAGTCACAAGCACAGCATGTGCAAGATACACGGTCTGCACCGCTGCAGGGCTCTGATCACCAGAAGGACGCTGCCCAGATGACCATCCTTCTGAGTGACACAACCGTTTAGAAAACAAGCCTGAACCTCTTCACAGACCAGACATGTTTACATCTGTGACACGCCACAGATGTGTCTCGGCAAGCACATTTACCTTCTCTGCTCTACTCAGAGACTTTCCAACACAGAAAAGACACAGTCATGAGAAAGGTGCTAACATGCTGTCACGGATACTGAACGAGCGGGGAAAAAAATAAACAAACCTACATTTCCCTCACTGCAAAACTGAGAATAAAGGTTATACTAATAAGTCAACTGTTTCCCCCAAAGGATGCACAAGACAACCACCATACAACATGGAAGACATTAAAAAGAACTCAAAGAAAAAAAAGAAAGTCAACTTGGTTTAATAAGATTACTTCCATATGGACTAAAGGCCTCAAGAGAAAACAGAGGGATTAGACTTATGACAAATAAAACAGTGAGTCAAAGTCCAATATTCTACCATATTTGTTTAGTTAGCCTGCTTTTAAGTTTACAAATGTGTTAATATGGGAATGCAGGATAGAAAAAAATAAATCTTCCCATGCTCCTTCCCCAGACCAGGCCTCTTCAAAGAGCTAAAGAACCTAAGATCACCCAAGACGCAACAACAAGGGAACCCTTTGCAAAACATACGAGAGGGTGAAAGCTTTAAATATTTTGCCTATCGTGTCTGGGAAACTTGAGAAAAGTCATTCATTCTGGCAAACGAATACAAACCTGGTAAAAAGAATGAAAGCTTCGTTCTCCCGGCTGTTGCACAATCACACGAGACTGTGGGGAAACAAAACGCAAAGATGGGTATTTCTGGATGTGGGCAGCCTGCTTCCCCAGCACCTCCCCTTGGACACCGATGCATGGGTTCAGCACTGCTAGGACACCTCCAAACTAATCTTATCTTACGATAAGTCTGTCATGAACATCATTAGCTAGGCATGACCATGGAGTTTGAAGTCTATAATCAAAAAGACCAGCTTGTGTAACATCTGCAATGTCCTACTTCCACCAACCAGGAACCCCATGTGGCAACTCCAGAACTGCTTTCATAGAAGAGTCAAGTGAAACGTTATTTTAGTTTGAGAGTTATTTAATTGCTAGAAATGGAAAACAGGACTGTGTGACTACAGAAAAAATGATCTGCAGGCCACAGGGCCTGTTGGTAGCCACGTCCACAGTGCCAGGACAGGCTGCCAACGGCACCCAGCCACTGCACCAGTGACCGCGCTGCTCTAGCACAGGGGCACTGTTTTAGGGAGCAAGCGACAGCTCCATCGTCAGAGCACTCGTTCCAAATCAGTATGGAACGCACAAAACCAAAGTTAAGCACAGCAGAAATTCAGGTTTGTGCTACAGGTTTGAGCTATGGAGAGTGACGAGGCATGCGTTCCTGCTGCGGTGCAAAGTCACTTCTGTCAACTGCTCGTGTTGGGCCAGAACTTTGACTGCTTTCAAAACAGAAACAAATTTAAGTTGGTGCAAGTCAAGAATATGAAATAAAGATCAGGCTTTAAGTCACTGCAGTTGCAGCCCCACCCCTTTTTTGCATGAAAGTATCACATGTTAAATGTTCGGTTCTGTTGTTTTGTTTGTTAAAATAAAGTATTTATTCTGAAAATAGACTTCAGGGAAATAATGGGAAAAGTAAACATAAACAACACAAACAAAAAAGCATGTTAGCAGATGCAGTCAAACATATAAATTAAAGCCAGACGTGTGTCTCACACATAACAAGAACTGTTAATAGATCAAGCCCGCTTTCTCAACAGTGTTTTACATATTCCAGTGTTTTCAGCCATCACTTAATGACATGAAAAAACCAATGCTTAGGATCACTTGGAATATATTAAAAAAACACCACAAAACCATACTAAAAGATCACACACGCTGTGGCATTATTCCAGAATAACACTTCTCAAGCATTCCGTTGCTACTTACAGACCTAGGTATCTTCTCCTTTCATTCACCAGTGAGATCTCAGTGCAGAAACTTATAAGGAAGGAGTTTTGCAGACATTAAATTAATCTCAGGTTTTATTCTGCATACAAAGTACACACCTATACGCACAAACGCTTTTGAGTAACACTAGGCCCTTCCCTGGTGAGCTCTGCGAGCAGTGGCGTTAAAGTAACAGGGCAGTGCCAGTGCTTCAGCAGCATTTCGGTTACTTATACTAACTCTGGAAGAAAAATTAAGCCCTAGATTTAAGGACATTCAATGCCTTCATATGTCACCTGTTGACATACCACATTTGAAAGGAAAACTTTCCAATGGCAAAGCACGTATTACAGAAGTATCTACACAAAAGGCTCTAACCCTTAAAGTGAGCATGGCTTACCTTTTCTAGTAAGTAATTATTGATATGCCCACCTATTGGGTCTCCTTTAAAATCAAAGTTGATATCCATGTATTTGCCAAACCTGCTGGAGTTGTCGTTTCGGTTTGTTTTGGCATTGCCAAAGGCCTCGAGCACACAGTTGGATTTCAGCAGTATGTTCTTCACTCTGCAGTACAGACAAAGGGCAAGAGAACTGGGTAACTCCAGACTTGTATACTCAAACAAACCATGGAAATGTTTTTCACCGGCGTTTCTCAAGAAGAGTTTAGTAACAGCAGAGATGCTCTTTGATGACATATGCGGGCAGATGTGTACGACGTTAGCAGTCCCACGGGAAATCAGCTGGGAGATTTGGTAATGTTCCTTACAGCCGACCAAATGGGAACCAATGACCAGATTCCCTCACTGAAAACAGCATCAAAAATGCAGTTCCTTCACATACATAAATTTTGAAATCAACTCCCTGAGCTCTTCTGCAAGTAATTTTCAAAATTTTTGTCCGCAGAGGTACTAAGTCTGTTTCAGCAGAAAGCCACATGAGAAAGCTCAAAAACTTTTGCTCTAAGGCTGCCAGGCACATTTTGCAATGCAGGAGTACGCAACGCCGAGCGGTGATGGAATACGTGCCTTGCACTCAACGTGCTATTCTAATGTACACGTATTTCAGGCAATTTGCCACAGGAAACAGGATTTCTAGATACTGTTTTTATTCTGCAAATTTGAAGGCCTGAGTTTTTCCTAAGGTTTTTTAAAATTAATTTATCAATCAGTATCACAAAATTCCCAGAGTAAAAGCAGTATCTGAAGAAGTTAGGGAAACTCTGTGCAATCAGCATGCAAATCTTGCAAGAGACCGTCTAATAACATGGTGCTACACAGCCCACAGAGAAAGATCCAGAAACAAACCAATTTCACTTCTTTTTCTGCAAAGCCCTTACCTTTCCACCTCTGCTCTCTGACCGGGGTTGGTAATGGCTGCTATGTACTGCATAATGTATTTACTGGCCTCAGTTTTCCCAGCCCCACTTTCACCTGAGGGCACAAATGCAAAGATGACACAACAGATCAAAGAAAGCACAGCAAATCACTGAGCAGTATATCCTAGTTCTACCCTGACAGTGTTTGTGTTTTTTATTACTGTTTTTTTAAAGCAATCTTATTTGGTGCACATTGAACATTTTCTAAATATAGCCATAACCCTGCCTGGTTGTCACTGCTACGCTGACTTAGAAGCAGTTATGATGTAAGATTTCACAGGTCGGTAAAAGGCCTGGCACACAGAGGATCAAAAGGAATATTGTTAGAGGAGAAAGACTGGCATGCAGAGGCTTGGCTAGCAGCAGAGCCGGGGACTGCGATACAAGAGGCTACTGTTCAGCACACCATCTCGGGTCTCTTGCTTTTCAGAGCTGCTAAAGCATGGGAACATCAAGGAAACGAAGTGCCAGGATCCAGATAGCGACCATTCATGGTACAAGCCCTGCTCCCACTGTTGGAGCCATGACAAGCAATCAGCCCGGCCATCAAAACAGAGAACAAAACAGTGGCCAGTCATCTAAGGGACAAAAATCAGCAGTTCTCTAAAAAGCGACAGGAACCCTGTTCTCACTGCTCTCCATTCACACAGGCAGGGCAGGCAGGGGACTCATGTTCAAGTTATCACTCTGCATGCACAGATTAAGCTAATGACTGACACCAGCTCTTGAATTAGATAAGAAATAATTGTTAAGGTCTCTGCACATGGATTCAAATGCAAATAAGCTGTTTTAAGATTAATGAAGTTTTCTTTTATAAAATGCTGTCATTAACCAAATCATTATTCTTCTTCTGCCTAGAATTTCACAAAGATCAAGTGTTCATCATCATGAAAAGCTCTTTCAGCTTACCTGATATTACAATGCAGGTGTCTTTTGATCGCCTCTTCATTGCTTTGTAAGCAGCATCAGCAATTGCAAAGAGGTGAGGAGGCCTCTCGTACAATTCCCTTCCTTTGTACTGCTCAATCATGTCATGCCCATAGATGTTCAAGTTTTTGTAGGGGTTCATGGAAACGACCACTTCCCCAATAAACGTATAAATCCGTCCTTTTTCAAACCTACCCGCAATGAGACAAAACAGAGAAAGGGAATGAGTCAAACAGAGATTCAGAGTACAGCTTCCAAGCAAGCTGCCCATTTCATCAGGTGAACTCCTCAATCCATCATTGTACAGAAACATTAGAATAAAACATTGACTATGGACAGTATCTGACCAGCAAGGCCCGGAGGGCACGTTAGCATATTGCGTAGAGACCTGTTGTTACAAGGACTAAGAACTAGGACTAGCTTTGACTTTTACCACCTACAAAGGAAATTTCTACTGCTACTTTACTTACAGATGCATGACTGATCAGATTACTGAGGTACAAATGCCAACTGTACTTCTGAGTACAGCAAACTTTTGCTTTGCTGATGCAATCAAGCCGTCTTTCTACGTATTCGGGTATTTTTGTTGCCATTAACATTCTGCCAGAAACAAACGTTTCTAAGAAAATCTTTAGCAAGATTTAAATTAATATCATTTACTGTTTCTACAATTGACAATTAGCAAATATGAGTTTATGATGAGTTTACATAATCTGCTTTATAAAGGGGATTTAAAGGCAAATTCTTTCTTCAGTTCTACAGTTGTCCATAGCCCAGCTCAGGCCCGAGAAGCAGAAGTTTGGAAGCACTCACTTAGAGGTCTAATCCCATTTGCAAGAAAGTAAACAAAGATACAAGCCAAGAAGGAAATTACAGTCCTTCAGCTCTAGCAATTAACTTCCACTCCATCCTTTTCACTGGAAGGCACTTTGATATCATCACTATGGCTAAACTACATGTGAAAGCTTTTTAAGAACATGTGAAAACAACCCTAAACTACACCCTTCCTAAACCCTAGCTGGTCCTTAGTATTCCTTTGCAGAAACAGAGAGAAAATAACTTGACATTTGTTTAAAAAAGCACAGATAAAGTGTTTAGTTAAAAGATGTTTCCAAAGAAATTCACATTTCATGAAAAGTTATCCAGCGGAAGAGCACAGAAGGAATTTCAGATGAACAGCTGAGGAACTCATACAGCATTTGCTTCTCAGGAAGAGGAAGGATGACAGCAGATCTAGAGATCAAGTGCAAACGGTGGCATTTCTACCATTAAATACCTGTCTGCACCCTGTATTTAAATCTTACAACATTAGATGGCACCAGAACACCTCCATAGAGTACAAGGGCCCTGCTAATCCCTGATGGACTCCAGCACCAATTCTAGCACTACTTGATTGAATTTATTACCACCCCCATGTGGTGACAGGCTTGACATTTTCTATTGTTCATTTGAGAATTTTCTGCAGCGTCTTGGCAGGGTTAGTTTTTAGCAGGTGTTATAAAATTCAAGAAATATAATCTCGCAACCAGCATTCCACTTGCTAAAAGCCATTTTGCCTCTAATTCCAGCTTCCTCCAGAAATACTTCACTAAAAAGCCACAAGAATAGCAAAGCGTCTTTTTTTGTTCCTGCATTCAGTTTTAACTGAAGGCAGGCCCGATATGCATTTCCCAAAACACCAGAAAGCTTAAAAGGCAAAGATATTTTATATTTTAAGAGATATATGCTGTTTGAAAGCTACCAACGTTTTAGAAAATACAAGGCCATTATAATTAGCAATACCTACTACAGCTCAGCAACTAACTGTTGCGACAAAAATTACGAATAACACATAGGCAACAACACTAAGCAACAGGCATAAGCCTGGTATGAAAGACAGAATCACAGCCTAATTCTTAGAAAACCAGTTTATGCACTAGGAAACCAGAAGACAGACTTGGGTACGCAGGAAGGCTCACGCACTCTGTCCTTGTCATCTGCCACCCCTAATTTTAAATCTTTAAAGCTCAAAGCAGCTGGGGATTGGGGTATTTGGAAGATACTGAACATGTGAGACACTCGTGGGTGCAAGGAGATTGTATACGACCAGGCTGCTTGTCTTCTGCCCTCTCACGAGCGCACCAGGGACTCTACATATACATAAGTGAGCTCAAGAAAAACCAAACACAGGCAATACTGTTTCTGTTAAGGAGATCAAATCACACTGGGGCATACATATGTAACGGAAACCACTACAAGGACATCAGAATCAGCAGAATCCTTCCCATCTTTCTGGAGCTGGGCCATCAGAAAAGGCCAGCTGCCCAATGGAGAACATACAGACTGCTCTCCAAAAGTCACCATGCAGCAGGCACACGACCACCACTGAAGGCACTATTGATGACAAAAATACAGCAGTTTCTGGAGGAGGTTTTAAGCGACACCGTAATGCCAGACACACGGCCAGAGGGTTCCTTGTCAGCACAGAGAGGCTAAGAGGGTTTCTTTTAGCTGCTGAGGAGGGGGGGAAAGGAAGAAAGGGACATCCCTATGGAAGCACAGTGCCAAGTCACCATCACAGTACCCAATACTCTGAGCTCTTAAGTAATGAATTATGTAAACTTTCAGTAGCAGAGCACAGTTTAAGTTTCCTCCCTTGGCAGTTCAGTGTCCCTGACTGCCTCGTAAGCAGCACCCCCAGCTTGGCCCCTGCCGGCCTGCCCCGACAGCGGCTGTTCGGAGTGCCCTGCTCTGGAGGAGCCCCCTCGAGCAGGGACAGCTGTGTCGCACGTGGTACGGCTGTGACGCTGACGCACACACCCGCTGGACACACTGCCTGCTTGCTTCCCCAGCAGCTCCGGGCTCAGGCAACAGATCTCACATTTGGCCTCCAAGGCAAGTTCTAAAAGGTTTTACTAGACACTGACAAGTTGTGTCTTCAGCCTCTGTGGCAAAAGGCAGATGGAGATGAGGGAGAAGGATCCACCTCCACGCTTGACAAATGGGCATCTCTCAAGCTTGGCTTTAATGATACGGAGTTTATGAACAACTGACATCCCCGTTTATATCTCTGGGTTTTGTTGTGTTTTTTTTTTTTAACTTCTTAGCACCAGAGTTAAAATTCCAGAGCTATGCTTAGATGTTCCTAAAAGGAGCTGTCCTTCCTCACCCCTCCTTGCTGATAAAGCCTCTTTTCATCAGACAGCGCAGCTCAGCACAGCAGCAGGCCAAGAACAGCAGTGCCTGTTTTCCTAGCTGCATTGCTTCGGTGTGACATGCTTGGTTTTCCTTGCCCAAGAACAACTCATGAAAACTTAAGAAAACAACCAACAACGGCCGTCCGAACTGGGAGGTACAAGCTGTGTTGGATTTGCTATTCTGCTGCAAGGCAAGGTCACAAAAGCAGACGAGGAAGCTAGCCGGCGCTTTTCGGAAAGGCTCATCAATCGGGGCACACACTCCATCAAGGGAAAGCTCATCATCAGAGAGGATGGTGTAATCATTCAGTACTGAGATTGCGACACATAGGAGTGGTTTTTCTTTTACTAAAAGAAATCTACAGCACACTTGATAAAAGGAACCCCTCTACCTCCTCCTGGGGTCAACACCCACACGGTCAAACCCCGTTCTGTATCGATCATGAAAACCACAGGATCTTGTGCTGCAACTCTGGGGAGAAAATATGTCCCCGTAATGATGCTATTTGAATAGTTTCTGTATCGCTGCCTTCTGACTTTTTCACTTAGTACTTTGGCATCTGAAATCTAGTTCAGCAGCCAAAAAGAAAGTCACAGTATTTAAGGCTTGTGTGTTATTTTGATGAAGAACAGCAGCTCTTCCATGAGAAGTTTTTATGCTAGTTTTTATTACCTTGTTAAAACATGGATTGATAGTGAGAAAATATAAACCAGTAGCTCACAGACTATAAATCACTTAACAGTATAGAAATGATTGTCTAGAAAAGACGACTGCCGAGACTTTGTTTTGTCGCTTTTATTTTTAGGGAGTTGAAAAATAATACACCCTTAGGTCCAGACATCCTATGTACAACCCATCCAATTGCCATTGGAAAACACATGTCAGAAATCGGAAAACTGAAGCGGAAATCTTCGCCACCAGAGAGCACTCACATTTAGGAGTTCTCCCACCTGACAAACACTCCAGTCAAAAATAAAACTGTTCTTACCGAGGAAATGATGCAACTTCAAATGCAGTCAGTACAAATAAAGAAAAGAGTTAGTTGGCAAGACTTGGAACCCATACTCCAAAACAACATCTGCAGAACACAGACCATTAAACAAAGGCACCCTACCATGCCATCTCCCCTCCAAATGTTGCAATCCAAATTATAAAGGGAATTTTCTAATTAATCATTGACATGGTAACTCCTCTGTCCCAGAAGATAAACAATACAGAAACTTGCCGGGATCACAGACAGCAGGCAGCACTCTGCAGGCTTATTGCTATTTCTAGAATTCAGCATACTTTGCAATAACCCGTGCCAGCTACCAAGGACTGTTTGCAGGGAGATCACAGGCTGAGCTTCGCTGGGGTGCGAAACGGCTCCTCAGAAGCACATTTTGCCAGTCTTTCCCTCCATCTGTCTAATAGGAGCAGAGCAACTGCTGGAAAAATCACGTCAAGTCACCAGCCGCCTCATTTCCTGTTACTTTATGAGAGCTGAAGCGTAGCTATTGATGCTATGGACTACTTTCTCCCAAGGAACGACCTTCTCTCATCAGAAGTACTCCTTTCTCACCACTGATCGCAGGCTGACATGTTCTGCTTTCCATCCATGCCGCCACACACGCAGCTTCCCACGTTAGCAGGTGCTCAGCAAACCTCCTCGGCCTCACCCCTTCCTGCTCCCTGACGCTACAGATGCTCCAGAAACAGAATGTCATCACGACAAGAAGTCACAAAACAGCCATCAAATGAAGACGGACTTTCAGTTTAACTGTAGAGCAGTGGCTTAAATAAAGGAAACGTTAAGAAAAAAAGCAAAAGCAAATAATCCGGGACAGATACAGAGTGCTACAGATGCACCAGACTGCGCTAGGCGGTCAACAGCTAACCTAGTGCCACTGCAGGTTAAAAGAATAAAAGCTGACGGTTTCAAACTATTACCTATTTCCAACTTACTCATTAACTCCAAAGCACAAATCAAACTGAAATAATTAGTATGAGCGCACTTTTTTTCTTCCTTCCTCCTCTATGCATGGGAAGAAGAATGATCTAGCAGCTGCACACCTCTGGCATGAAGGACAGGGACAATTCCTTTTCCTGCTGCGAATGCCCCGCGTGATTTGGGTTATTCCCCCAAAGGGGGTCACAGTTCTTAGTTTTTCCCATGAAATATATACATTAAAAATCCATTACTGCAGGCTTTGACTCCATCCTCATTGCAAACACATATGAAAGCATTAATTAAACTCGTGTTCATGAAGAGATGTATGTGGATAGTCAAGTACATGGATAGTCCTTCAGGATGTGTTCATTAAGGAAGGGAATTTAAGTAAACTGCTGGCAGTGAAATCATATTTACCTGTTTTTAAACGCAAGAATGTATAGCCAGCTGCACTGACACAAAGGAACAACTATTCTTTCCATGCTTTGGGAAGTGAGATGACTTTGCTTAAGCACACTTCATCCTGCGTGTCTCAGACAATTGTGCCTTTTATACATGATACCAGGTCTCTGCTGACTATTCGGTGCTACTTAAAGACTTTATTTTAGGTAAATCTCAAAATAAACTCAGCTGGCAAGCAGGAAAGAATGACTTTCAAGTCTTTCAGTAAATTGCTCATAAACTGTGTTATAGCAAATCATCCTCATCACCAGACAACTCAGATAAACAGGATTTGCGCTGGCACAAGTATAGCTAAAATACTCTTGCGGCACTTGGAAAAACAGACCAAGAAACTGCCCAGTCAGTATGACCTCCCTGCGCTAGGAAAACAGCCCAGCTCTGTCACAATTCTCAATGTGCACATCCACAATGTTTTGATCCATCCTGAGAGCGAGAAAAACTGGAATTTAAGTTCATTTAATGTGCAGGTGAAATTTTTGCTCGCAGTTGTCCTGCATGGATTCAGTTTTCAGATGCTGCCAATTTAACAAAATAGGAAATGCCATTCAGCGCGTGCTCTGCACCACTCCTTTCCTGTACGGAGGGAGCAGAAAGGGCAGGGCATCTGCAATTTTCACGGTCAGCTTTGGAAATAAGGTTAAGAGAGTCCTCTGTAATGATGTAATTCTTTCTCTAAAGAAAATAGTAAACTATGAGTGAGTGACTGGTGCCACATCTTCCCCAACAAACCAACATTTAAGCAAACTGACTGTAATTTGACAAGGCTCATTCGGCTCCAACACAGCTGTCCCCTGAGTCATCTGCACAGCTTTGCAAACCCACTAGGTAAGGTCAGGGGAAAGGAAAATGGAAGATGGATGCTAATCGAGCTCTAATGAATGCTGAATAAAGGCTAAAAATGTGAAATGTAGCTGGAAACTGGAATAATATGAAAATCTCTCTCCTTAAACATGAAGTTAAAGTACTGACCTTGCACTGAAAAAATGCCAAACCACTAAACATAGGAGTCACTGAACTTTCATTTCTATTTGCGTCAGCCAGGCTGAGCTGTCTCTCCTACAGCAGGGAAGCACTGCGTACTCTTTTTACATATCTGGAAGCGCAGCAGAAGGCACAAGCAGACTTGAAGTAGATAATGACACAAGAGGAAGTTCTCTGAAAAGCTTCCAGGGACAACATAATGCTTTGTGCTTTTATGCCAATCCACACATGAGAAAGTTCCTATCGAGCACAGGTAGAGGAAAAGCAGCTTGCTCCCGATTGTCTCTGTGTAGAGCAATAAAGCACACTACCACTTTCCATGTGAAAAGTCTGGCTGGAACACCATAAAATCCTAATGCAGTAATCATATTACTCGGCTCTGAGCAGGAGGTTGCCCTGAATGACCTCCTGAGGCTGAATTATGCTATGATCCTATACCTAACCAGGGAAGAGTAGAAGAGGCTTGGGATAGCCACTAACAAGAGACTGCCATCTACTCATAATCTTTAATAACTTTTTAATCTGTCAAATAATAGCACATAATCTATAAAAGGATGGTAAAAAGAAAGCTCAGCAGCCAGTTAAGCTTTTTATCTGCTTCCATCACACGTGAAGTCAGCTGGAGCACGTGTGCAGCGGAGCCTACAGCTTCTCTTGTAAGAGAACTAACTTAAATGCCTAAGAGTCATAATAACTACTAAGGAGTAGGAAAGGTGAAAGCAATCACTCTTTAAAAAAAAAAATAAATGCACTTACCCTGGCCACTGTAGGCTTGAAACTGAACTGAAAGCTCACCGTCAAGGGACCTGGAAGAGCATTTCGGTAGGGGCAGAAAGGACTGGTGAGCCCTGCCAGGTACTGCAGAACTTATTTCATGTATGTTTAGAAGATTTGGCTTCCTGCACTGACCAGCAACTGACTTCCACAATCCATGATGTTCCTTCCACTCTGATGTTACAGCATTCAGGTACTTCAAAAAAAGACACTTTACCTTCATTCACCTCCTCCCCTTTCCAAACCCTGTGTCCATATTAACTATAGCCTGACACACCATGATTATCTCGGCCTTCAATTTCGGCAATTCAGCTTTGTTCATTGGATTATATACCAACCACTGATTAAAGTGGATGGTATTCATCCACTTCAAATATATCAGCGGACAAACTTGCAGTACAAAAGGCAAAAACCAGACCAATGACTGGTGGTTGGCCAGATTTGCATCATGCGGAAGATACCGTCTGATTTCATTGCCCTGGCTCAGTGGTGCATGAATTCTGCAGGGGTCAGTTTGTCTGAATAGTGTCCAGGCAAGGACTGGCTTACACTTCTGAACAGCGACTTTACTTTCAAGGGATGCTGAAAGAACAATAAAATCCTGCAACAACTGAAAGATCAAGAAATATGCAGGAAAACAAAGACTGTGACTGATACCCTGTTACTTCCTCCTAACTTCTCCATAACCACAGGAACAAAAACTGTTCACGTCACTGCTGATGTCCCTGATATAGCAGCATCCTTGTATAAACAAACATAACCTGAAGCCACATCAGCAACTGTACTGCTGAGGACTTTCAACCTTATTTTCTAAGCCATATCTTTCTTATACTATACCACCTTCCCAATTTTCTGTATACACTGCACAAGTAACAGCACTTTGTATCGACGCCTAACTACACCTCTGTTTATTCCACAAGCGGAGGTGTCAGGGTACGATCACAGCATTTCACAGGTTTTCTTTGTAGAAGCTTGGAGACTCCTTTTGTAGTCAGCTGGCCACGAGATGCTGTTGTTCAGATGCTTCATTGTTCTGCTGCAAAGGAATATTCTGCATTTGCTAAGCTCGTGCCCAGTGCTGATCTGTGAACGCTGCTGGAGTCTCCTGAATACAGCATTGTTTTGATACAGGGCTCAGAAAACCCAAGAATCATCTTGCAGCATTAAGATACAGTACGCCATCCGCCAGCATTCCAAAAGGCTTGCTTAGTCCGTTGGTGTAACATTAGATCTAAAATAAAATTAGATGCCTTATTTATACTAAAACAGGCCATGCAAATCAAGCAAAAGCAATAATGCAAAATATGCAAATAATGCACAAATATGTCTTATGTTTCTGCATAATTAGGGCTTCTTTTAGAGTTTTTAGAGTGATCTGCACCATCTCCGCTAAACAAATATTGAATACGTAGTCCTTAACAGGACTGTCTTCTGGCCATGGAATCAGGCAGACTTCTTTAGGCATTTATGTGTTTTACAGCGTATTGTGACTTAACACAGCTCTTGTGGTTTTGGCTCGTAGACTGGCCTAGCAGCACATTAGATTACCAGCTAAGGGCTTCGGCAGACAAACTGCTGAGTCTCAAAGCAGCAGATGAAGATATTCCACCTACAGCTGCCCATCCAGCTCCTTTGCCAAGGATTCGCTTCTGCCACGTCTGCTGAAGGGGCAGTGATGGACAGCCACGATCCCAGCCACGCCACGTTCACATTATCGCTGACACCATTCCCCGCCAGACAGACACCAACAACTTCAGCCAGCTAATGCAAAGGAAGAGCCATAAGCAATGGAGGGGAAAACTAAGTCTGCAAATCACAATGCAAATATGTTTCACCACAATATGTCCATTAACTATTCAGGTTGAAAGAAAGGACTCATCCTTGTGCTTCCTTGCCTAGTCAGGAAAAGCTTCCCACTTTTGGTCATAGATTTGGCTCAGGTTTGTTGTGGGAATTTTTTTTCTTGTGTCTTCTGTTTTCTATTGGAAAAGCTTCATGGTACCCAACAGCAATCTGAACCAGAATTGCAGGGAAATTCCCTCTTCACCACCTCTCAGTCTCTCCCCCATTAGCAAGAATCAAGCAGCAGGTGCCCTGGAAGACAAACCCTCAAGCCCTATAGAGATGAGTCTAAGTATGTGTATCAGTGCTGAAAAGGCCTAGTAAATACACAAGCTTTGCTCTTTCATTAAACAGCAATTAATATTGTACAGAAAATTTGAGCTAGAAATAAAGGGCATTTTTTACAACCAAGTGTAGCGCTTTCAGCTGAAGCCCTGAGTGTGACTGACCTTGTAGATTCAACATCAGGACCTCTTTCCTTCTCACTATTAAGGACAACTTCAAAAAGGGAAGAAGAGAAGGAAGGATAGAGGGAACTCTCCCAACATCCTTGTGGATATGGAAGCGCAGGGTAGGACGGGCAAGATGAGCAAAAGACTGCACGACAGTCTTGCGTACTTCACTCTACTTCCTTTGAATGGAAAAACATCGGAGCAGTAGGAGAGCTGTTATTTATGCATTCATCATTCATTGTAAAGGGAGTGAATTTCTAAATGCCAACTGTACCAAGTGGTTAAACAACAGTAATACAAGGGGAACATTAGCAATATGGCAAAGGACTTAAATGGTTTGATTATTAAAACAGATTACTTGATTTACATGCTGCTTTTTTTAGCGTTTTAAATTATCACCGGAAAGATTGTGTGTTCATTTACTTCCTTTAGATTTTACATATTTTCTTCTGTCGAGATAGCCCCCACTCAGAAGCTGAAAGACTATTCAAATAATATTGGGAGAGAGCACAAATACTACTCAGAATTAATACACAGATAAACTCTAAAATATCTACAACTCATCTTCCACACACAGAGATGACTTTGACCACACTGTCATGTTTTTCATTCTAGGCCAGTGGAATTCAGAGCCCTCTGAACTGACCTAAACCGGGATCTTTTCAGATGATGTATCAGCCCAATAATTCAGGCAGGCTCCTACCCCTGTAAAGTATCATTTGTTGGGTAATGAGCATGAGTTAGTGACAATCACCAAAAGGCAGAGTAATGCTATGCTCTTCAACAAAAACTTTAATAACAAAGTTTTCAGCCACTACTTACTTACTGAAAGCACAATTTTAGCCCAGAGGGGTGGTCAGGTACGCACTCCCGGCTTTGGCAGATCTAATTACACACTCAAAACCAGCAGCACAGAGTAAACCTGCACTGCTCTTTACTTCCAGGATTATCACATTCATTTCTGACACGTGTAACAAAGCAGTTGGCCTAGTTTAAAGCAGGGCATTAGATGAAATGAATTCCACAGGTCCCTTCCAAACAACATTACTCCACGGCTGACATACATGTCGCAGCTTCAAGTAATGGCTTAAAGTAATTGTTATTTCCAATAATAGCAAAATTAATTTGAAAACCTGTGCTGCTATCTGCCTTATTTAGATTATCTTTTTTCTTTAGAAATCAGTGTAATTAACAGCTCAGAGCTATGACACATCCTCCTCCAAATGCAGCTGTTTCTCTTTTCCTCCTGTGAGCAATCAGCTGCTAAGCCTTTGCAGGACAGCAACATGCTGCAATGAAATACAAAGAAATACACTTTGAATCAAGAAGTCTGGCAGTCACAAACTGTCAATCTCCTTAAACCTTTTAAAAATATATATATTAGAATGACAAATTATTTTCTATATTATTTTTCCTATACTTTAAGTTAAGAGGTTTGTATTATCCTTCCCACATTAATCCGATTGTCTCTTCTGCAGCAGGGATATCCGAGCAGTAGTTGTACAGTTGGAATAACACAGATGGTACTAAATGACTAATAATTAGAAACGTCCACATATCAGCTCCCCAACACACTTAGCGATCCTCCTCCAGCAGCCAGTAACAAATGAAGGAAATGGATCCACTGCCAATGGTCCAAAGACTTCTGAAAACAACAGGGTGCCTCAAGTTTCTCAAAATATGTTGCCTATTTGGAAAGCATGAGCAATCCATACATTCAGGTGTCTGCTGGCAATCGCAGGGGAATACAACTGCCAACCACCATGTATCACTACACACACATCATGACTTTGGTTCCATAAAACCCACAAAATGCACACTTATCTGATGAGAAGCAGCAGCAAAGCTACCATCCTCACCCTGAAGCGGCCTTCTTTTATCTAATGAAATTCTGTTCAGATCTGGCTCAAGCGTAAGACTATTTCCCACACCTATTAATGAAATAATTTAAACCCACAACACATACAACCCTTATTACTTGCATTTTAAATATTTAATATATTGTTATGCAACAGTCACTGCTGCATTACTGTGGGTGTACACACAGCACACACACCGAGTGTACTATTTTCATGGTCTTTAATATATATAAAAACTAATCATTAAGGCTGATATTTACACAAGGCTCCTCCTAGTAAATCCTGCCCACACTTTTCTGGACTGCTTCTAGCTGAATCTGATTAATAATCACTTATACAATCCAGTAAGAAAATGCATCTACAGCTTTGGGATACAATGAAATGGTTTGAGGGACTTGCAGATAAGGACAGGGTTCAAGTGTTTCATTCACAGCACTTTCATGCAGTGCCAACAAAATTACTAAAAATCATGGTTTTGTCAAAAGGAGAGTGGAATGTATTTATGAAATGACTCTTTCCCTCCTAAATATATTCAAGAGAGACTTACAGGAAAAGAAATAAAGCTTAGTTATTTCCTGTTCACATCTTTGTCCTTTGAGAAAGAGAACAAAGGAATTCAACCCTTTATATCTACGCTCATCTTGAGCACCTATTCTTTGCCTTTTAACTGGAGTACAGACTTGCATTAACGGTTGAGGAAAGAGCCCTACACACAACAAAACAGCAAGCTTTGATAAGTTGCTGCTTGGAGCACAGGTCATTAATGCTGCTAAGCAAAGGCCAGGAAATAAGGAGTCACTAATACCACATCTTCACTTCTGTCACCAGGTCAGAGTAGATAAAAACCAGCTAATTACTTTTTCTACTTCTCTCTCACGCAAGCAATCTTTGTCTTTTGAAGCTACTTGGTTGTGTAGTGAAATTCTGTCTCAGTCCTAAAAGAAACACAGTTCAGCAGTGAAAATGCCAACAGTTCCAGGAAATACGCCACACAAAACCCCTTCTAAACTGTCCAGTAACCTGATACAAGAAAAATCCTTTCCTTAGTCCAAATCTGTTGCTGTAACCTCAAGCAAGACACACCAGGGATCCAAAACAGCTTGAAGTGTCGGTTCACCCTGAAAATATCTCATCTGGGCTGCGGCTTATCCGATTCTGGAGAAGAGAACAATAGATAGCCACTAGCCAAAGCAGTGTGCCAGGACCAAGGATTCCTGCTCTGCAAACACTAAGTGGAAACCCTAAAACACAGGATCAATATGTTACAACAAACCAACCTGTGCAACCAGCCAGCAACATTGATTTCCCCTCTACCACCTAGTGCTGCTTTACCAGTGTTATACCTCAAATTCTTTCTCTTTCCCCTTTTTTTCAGTGGGGATAAGGGGAAGTGAGGAGAAGCAGGGAGAGAAGGCGGCTGGAGGGAGAGGAGATAACAGAAAAATGGTAATTCCATCAGCTCAGGTTTGGGGGTTTGTTTCCACTTTTAGTTTAAACAAGTCAAACTTTATTTACTGTCCTTCCACAAACCACTAGTAACTCTTCATCATAATAACTATCTCTATTTCTTCTCATTTTTCCCATTTTAAATACGGAGAAACAAAACTCTTAACAGTTATTAAAACAAATGCCTGATAATATTTTATGAAGCCATATCAGCATTTCCTTGCTTTCACTGACTGCATCTCCTCTCCCTGCATCCTTAAGCCTCATGAGTGTTTTCTAGAAGCACACTGAACTGGTGGCTGATACCAGGCAGCACATGTAGCGTCCTCTAATCCTCCTCTGCCGCTGATGCATGACCTTGCAACTTACAGCACATTACTCATCTGTAAATGAATGGCTCAGCATTTTGTATAATTGGATTTCATCCACGAGGCGATCCAGGCATCTTCAGGAGGAGCACCACCTCCCCAGTTCACGCCATCACTAATGCCACGAATCTTGCTTTTACACAGAGCAGACCTCAGCAATGTCTGTATCATCATTGTGATCCGCTGCGGGGAGATTCTCGTTCCACAGGCCAGTTGATGCAAAGCAGCTCACAAGCGCAGCGTCCTTGCTAGCTCGTCGTCAAGCAGGCGTCTCGCCAGCCCCACCACCCAGCACCTGCAGCAGTCCTGGGAGAGGGATCTTTCAACAGGTCTTTGCACATACACTCCCAGAGCTCTCCGCAGATCACATTCTGCACCACACGACGTGCCTGCTCTCCCGGGGCACTTTAACACAGGCCAGGTTATATTGTTTTAACTTCAGTAGCCCCGGCAGGACAAGGCCAGCTTGCCAAACCCCTGCAGAGAGTAGCGCTTCCATTTTCCGCCTGCCAGTCCTGCATCTGGGTTAACCAGCACACTGCCACAAGCCTTCCACTAGACACCTACATTCAGGCAGGTGAAATTTTGGGGTTGACTCATCAACTGCATTGACCAGGTTTCCACTGACTGTATATAAAGATATCTTAACATCACTAGGTCCTGTATGGCGTCCATGTTGCATAAGTGGGGTTCACCTCCTGCTAGATCTCTCCAGCTTCCTCCCTGGGATCCCTGCTCTGAAGATATGGTGGCAAAAAGGCAAAGAGCCAGCTCTGCATAGAGCCACCTCTGCAGCTTTGTTAGCTGGAGCTCCATGGGGTAAGAAAAGAGCGGTGTGACTCCCCAGCCCAAAAGCAGCAGGGGTGCATTCTGCCCGCACTACCACAGGCTGCTGTGCTCTGTCGGGACAGAGCGGCTTCTGAATGAAGCTCATGTAGGCCTTTATCAACGGTGTGGTTAATTTGCAACCAGATCATCCACTCCAGGGCAACTGAGGATTAAATGTACAGGAAATAAAACAGATATTACTAAAACTAAACATTAACTTACTGCTGCTTGACTCTCTTGTTTTTAAGCCCCCCATCTCCTTCATTTAGTAGGGAAAGAGATGGTGCTAACACCCAGGTGTTACCAACAGCATAAAGCACCACTTCAGTTGCAAACAGCATAACATTATACATGACATCAAGCATTACATCCACAAACTAGGGAGACTTTCAGAAATCTGGGATTCTTTGCGATCATTTATTGCTGTCCTCCTTATTGATCAGCCCCTCCGTTATGAGGGCAGTGTTCATATTCCCGTTTTAACTGGCTTGGGTCAGATGGCTTTGCTCCTGAAGTCCCTCCTTGATCATCTGCTTTAACTCTGTTTCCAAAGAGTTCTCAAAGGAGGATACCTAGCTGAGCTCCACTGGTACGAGCAGCAAGGGGAAACTGCACTGACTGCCTAACACGCTGCTTTCTTCAAAGATTTGTAAACAGACGCTTCTTTCTTCTTGCTAACAGCAGCCTCTGGAGGGTAAACTAACACAATCGTACGATTCCATAGGCTTCATAATACACTGACCAACTCTTAACACAGAGTACTGTACATCACGCATCATATGGTGTGTTCAAAAACTGCAGAGAAGTGCACAACTGGTTATTTAACGACAGGGTCTTGCTGCACTTCTCAGTTCCTCCACAGCACTGATTGCTTTGTAAATATGTAATTATAATGTAAAGGCTAAGAAGATGGGCATGTGTGATGTTTTCATCACGCACTAATCTGATATAAGCAGTATGTAACACAACAAAGGTGCCAGAATGTGGTATTTTAAGAGCTTCTGAACTATACCACCACAATGACGAAGCAGTGGTCCCCATTTTCAAATTACAGCCTGTTGGATGACAATTACTTCCACACCGCTACAGTTACTGAGGCTATCATCTTCATGGTTTGATCTGAAATAGCAGTGTGCTGTGCAGCTGAGTGTTATTTGACAGGTTTTGCAACTATTAAAATGACCCAGAGAAATCAAAAACTCACAAGGTACCAGTTCCTCATACTCAAACTGAAAGGACTGTCAAAATATCCAAACAGATTAAAGAACCGTTATTAAATCAATGGTATCAACGCAGTAACCAACATTAGCAGACTGCAACCCTTTACAAGCCATTGCTCATTTATAATAGCACCTTTGTTGCTGCTTCCTGAACCCTGGAATTGGTTCCTGGCCCCCTCATGTTCCTCTCTCCCCCTCATACTGTCCCCAACCTCAAGGGGAAAAGGGGAAAAAAAAGGGGAAAAGGGGAAAAAAAGGGGGAAAAGGGGGAAAAAAAGGGGGAAAAGGGGGAAAAAAAGGGGGAAAAGGGGATTGCTAGACACAACTGCCTTCACATCACAAGCGTAAGCAACGAAAAGAGAAGTCCAGCTAGGCTATGATTTTTTTAGGAGACATGGTAGCATTGGGCTGACAGTTGGACTTGATGATCCTAGAGGTCTTTTCCAACCTTAACGATTCTGTGATTCAATGATTTTTAGCCATGGTCAGCCAGAAGTCAGGCAGGTGGTCTGCATTGGCGTTCCCATCCTTAAATCCTCCCAGGAAGTTCACAGGTTCACAAGGAGCACTGGAGGAATGAGATAACCCCAAGCATAGACAGACTTGGGCTCAGAACAGCAGAGCAAGCAGTTGTTTGTATACATTACGTTAATCAGTTACCAACCCAATTCGGCCAGCACGTGCAGATCCACAGCGGAAAGGGCAATTCGGGAGCAGAATGAGCTGCAGCGTGAGAAAAGACAGTTTATTAGCTGCGACCACAGAACTAGTCAGACAAGCAAGCGGGATTTCTGGCAGCACCACTTGCTCGAGGATCAAGGTATTATTTCAGCTATTGACAAATTATTCAGCGAGGCATCCAAACAAAAGTCTGTTTCAAATAAAGAAGTCTGACACTATAGAAGGACGCATGCTGCCAGGCACTCCCAGGCAGAACTGCAATTACAGGCATTGCCTCCTGCACAGCTGGCACTCACAATCTATAATCATAATAAAAAGTAGGACGTTAAAAGAACAAGCATCCTGTGTAGGCCTGAAGGAAACTAATACAATAAAAATAGTTGTAAACTAGCTTCCAGTGGCCTGTGGACCACAAAGACCTGTACCTTTCTCCATAGCAAAATAAGTCTGTACCAGGCTGGTACCTGCAGTAAAACAGGCATAACTTTGAATATCAGCCAGTTTGCCCAAGGTTTGTGCTTCCTACACAGATGCCCACGGCTGCAAGGAGAGCATCAACCGAGCTCCAGGACCGCCTTCAGTCCCTGTTCTCCGATACGGACGTGAATGCTGGAGAACTGGGAGGAAACCAAAGTTTATGTTCAACGTAGTAGTGAAAGATCATCTGAACAGTTCATACAAATCATGAAATGAGTTAAGAGGAAGAAAAGGAAGTGAGTTTTCAAAACAGGATTAGACACTAATGTGAAACTCCAAGATGCATTCATGAGCACAGGCACAGCCTCGGCTGCTCCTGATAGCATCTAGTTCTCGTCCAGCTCTGCTTTCCCAGAATTTGAATGTGCAAGGAAGGGGTCAAGAATAACCCACTAAGGAGCTGCTCTCCAGAACCTTCCCTGGTGCTGCACTAAGGCACAGTTTCTCCAAAACTTAAAATGTGTCCAGGATCTTGAGAAATCCTGTGTCTCCAGCGTACTTCAGGGAATGCAGAACATTTCCAGCACCAGACCTCTTCTCTCCTGCTGCAGCTGAGCAGGAGATGAACGGGGCCCAGCCCTTAGCAATCACCTGTTGCTGTGCTTGGCACATCCCTGCTCTGCCTCACAGCCCTTCTCACCCCAAGAGCTGCTTCTGCTGCCGTCTCTGCTGTCACCTCACTGAAATCAGCCCAGTTTATAGTATTTTCTGTGTAAAGTTTTGGGGGACATGCAAGAAGGTGATTTACTATTGGTAAACAAATACTTAAAATTCTGATTTTATCTAAGCCCCACACCCCCCCCAATATCAAATAGTTTAAGGATTCCCTAAATGGAAATGCAACGAACACAAGGCTTAAAGGTCATCTCATAGGAAAACTGCAACAAAAAACGGCCTGCTGATTCCACACACTTTATTCCAGACTGCCTTGACTCCATTTAGGGCAAAGAAAAAACCCAAGGAAAATGCAGTAGCCAGCTAAAGGGAATTTAAGGAGGTTCTTAACAATTCTTCTCAATATCAGGAAAAGGGATTTTAAAACATCTCAGCTGTGGCTACTGAGCCAGCAGTACTAGACCTCTTCAACACATCTCTGACAGCTGGCTTGACCCAACCTCATCCTGGGTAAGGCCACACAGAACATTCCCCTTGGGCTGCACCACTGCTCAGCAGAGCCCACACCGGCTGCCTGGCACCACTGGGAGTTCTTCCACAAGAACCAGACACACGGGAGTTGCAAGCTGCAGCCTCAAAGCACTCTGGGTAACATGAAAACAGAAGGCTTTTCTGATTGTTTTCTTATTTTCCTGACTGTTGGCACTCAGGGTAGTCACCGATCGGTGAGGTAACTGATGGGAAATGAGACACAGCTACTGTGATACAGTAAATAAGGAAATTGTGCCTCTACAAACATACCTCACCTGTGTCTTACTCCTGGATGCACTGCCACTTTGACTGTTACTGCCACAGAGACCACAGCAAGCTTTAGACTGTTTCCTTGTTAAAATCACTACTTCGATGCCAAATAATTCTATCTTACATAATATGGCCTCTATCCAAAATAACAAAAGCTTTCTGAAGAAATCAGCATGCCTTAAATTAGAGTTGCTTTAAGTTTTTAAGTGAACTTCATATTCTCTTTAAGCCATACCAATCTCTCAGCTGTTTCAGACGGATGATGTGCATTAATACCTTACTAAAAAACAAGTGAAAGCATCTGCCAAGGGGTTCTTTGCACTAGGAACTACCACCATCATATGCGGCCATAAAATGTGACTTCGGAGATTATGTACAGATGGGACTATACTTCTAGTATTTTTAAGTTCTCTTGTTAGCCTGCATTTATTATAGATAAAAAGCAAAATCACAATCTTTTCACAAATATCCTTCCCTTGAATTACTCAAAAAAGTACCTTAGAGTGAATATCAATTCAGTACAAGACTAGTGACAAGCTTAAGCACACACAAGCCAAAAGGAAACCAAACAACTAAGGAGAATGGAATTACATCCTGCCAGACGAACAACTCATCTGTTTCCAGAATGATTGACTGCATGAAATACACGCTATTATTTTTTTACAAGGAAAACACTCTAACACATGGTCTTCAGTGGCTGTTCCCTGCCCCCTGACTACATTTACTTTCAGGACAGCATTAATAAGAAAACAGCATGCATGTCACCACTTCTGCTGGTTAAAGAAAGAATTAAGAACACAGGACAATGCCATAACCAAAAATAATGCTGGCTCCGTGATTGTAGGTTGTATATGTCTTGCACACATCTAAACATTCAACAGCCATTTTTAGTCCTCCCACCTAACCATCACAATCGGACAGAGAGGCTGAAAGTCTCTAGGAGCACATAAAATTTAGGTTCACGTAAGTGCTTTCTGCCTTGAACAGAGCCTCAGTAAAACAAACTTCCATTAAATTTATGGATGCACCAACAATAACTCTTCTTGGCCAACAAGGACAGATTAAAAAAGAGAAATGCCAGCAACCTATTCCTGTAGTCAAAACTACATTCATAGAACATAGAATCGTTAAGGTTGGAAAAGACCTCTCAGATCATCAAGTCCAAACCCCAACCCAACACCCCCAGGCCTCCTAAACTATGGCCCCAGGTGCCACGTGTGCATGTTTTTTGAATACCCCCAGGGATGGTGACTCCCCACCACTCTGGGCAGCCTGTGCCAGGGCCTGACCGCTCTGGCAGGGAAGGCATTTTCCCTCATCTCCAATCTAACCTCCCCTGACGCAGCTTGAGGCCGTTTCCTCTCGTCCTGTCACTGGTGACTTGGGAGCAGAGACCAGCCCCCCCCTCACTCCAGCCCCTCTCAGGCAGCTGCAGAGAGCGAGAAGGGCTCCCCTCAGCCCCCTCTTCTCCAGGCTAAACCCCCCCAGCCCCCTCAGCCGCCCCCCAGCACACTTGTGCTCCAGACCCTGCCCCAGCCCCGCTGCCCTTCTCTGGACACGCTCCAGCCCCTCCAGGCCCTTCTTGTCCCGAGGGGCCCAAACCTGAGCCCAGCATTCGAGGTGGGGCCTCCCCAGGGCCGAGCACAGGGGCCCCATCCCTGCCCGGCTCCTGCTGGCCACACCAGCGCTGACACAAGCCCGGGGGCTGGTGGCCTCCTTGGCCACCCGGGCACTGCTGGCTCATGCCCAGCCGGCTGTCAGCCAGCCCCCCCAGGGCCTTCTCCGCCGGGCACTTCCCAGCCCCTCTGCCCCAGGCCTGGGGCGCTGCCTGGGGTTGGTGTGACCCAAGGGCAGGACCCGGCACTGGGCCTCGTTAAACCTCACACAACTGCTCACCGATGCAGCCTGTCCAGGTCCCTCTGCAGAGCCCTCCTGCCCTCGAGCAGATCCACACTCCCGCCCAACTTGGTGTCACCTGCAAACTGACTGGGGGTGCACTCGATCCCCTCGTCAAGATCACCAGTGAAGATATTGAACAGGACCAGCCCCAACACTGAGCCCTGGGGAACACCACTTGTGACCAGGTGCCAACTGGATTTAGTTCTGATCACCACAAGTCTCTGGGCTCACCCAGCCGGCCAGATTTTTACCCAGTGAAGAGTCCACCCATCCAAGCCATGAGCCGCCAGCTTCTCTAGGAAGGTGCTGTGGGAGACAGTGTCAAGGCTTTGCTAAAGTCCAGGTAAACAACATCCACAGCCTTTCCCTCATCTACCAGAAGGGTCACCTGGTCATAGGAGGAGATCAGATTCCTGTTCAAAATAAGATATAACTGTAGAGCTGCTGAGAATTCGGAGCTTTTAAGTCAAAAATAATTCACATCTCAAATGTTGCTAAAATTATCGCAGTAATCAATTCTGCCTTATCACTTGCTTCTCAAGGATCTTTTAAATGTGTGTTAATGTCTCACTAAGACTAAAAAGCTCAAATCTTAATCCAGACACTATTAAAGAAATCTCTGACAAACCCAGTTACTTTTTCACTTTCAGAAAGATTACTACAAGAATATTCAAAAAATGCAGTCTGGCATCACTTTATCCCGTGCAGTCTCACAGAAGATATTCAGTGTTATTTGCAATGCCATTTGAGATGTCTTGAAAAGACAAACTTTATTCTAAAGCTCTAGCTGTCATCACATCAATTCAAAAGGATATTTATTCCTTATCCTTAAGTATGTGCATTGCATTCTCAGAAGAAAGAAGCAATTTAATGAGGGTCTGAAAAAATGTCATTCCACATTCTCACATGAATAGCAAACATGTTAGAAAGGTATCTATAAAAAGGAGATTTCAGTACTGGAGCTCTCGCTCTGGCAAAATTTTGAGACAGGAGACAGCATGAGAAAGTGTTATGGTAGATAAAAGGGGATTCTAACTCTTCAGAGTAACACTCCACTACATGGCAGCAATGACTTTCTCAGTCTCCACCTGCCAAAATAAATTTACTGCCATTTAAGGTTGTTAACATTTTTCCCCGATTAATCATTGCTTCACTGCAACATCTGTCCAAGATGACTGTTTTGCTAGAGCTGGTTAGCCCACTGCAGTACGTTATGCAACCGCAGGCCATGCCGACATTCTGGCGTAAGGTTAGTCTGTGCCAGCCGCGAAGGGGAGAGCAGCAAAAGGAGTGGGAGCGTTCAAGGGTGGAGCATGGCTAATTATCACAGGGCTGAAAAGCACCATCCCTCCCTGTGATATTAGATCCCTCACTGAATCCAGTGAAACTGGACCACCACTGGGCAGACAGGGTCCTGCTGATTTCCCTATCCAAAGAGTTATTCCTGTTTCAACAGAAGGAATTTAAATTGACAAGAATGAACCCAGTTAGGTTTCCTATAGGTTACCCTGCTGCTGAAGCTCTGAGGGAGCACTAAAACATTGAAAACAATCTCCTTTTAGGAAGTAGTATCTGTAAATATAGGAAGTAATTCTGTAAATTTTTGAACCCCAGAAGTAGCATCCTAACAAGGCTAATTTCATCCTGGAAATAAGATAGCTCACACTTTTATTTAGACCCTCACGTTTAACGTCACTCATTTAATCCAGAAATACAGACAATGACAATTGCCTCCCATTTAACCTTCTCATTCATTTCAAAGGCAATTCTTCTTCAAACACCTGTCTGATCCACATACAGCAGAGATGACTGCTCCTGGCTCTGAACAAGCTGTTTACAAAGGACAAGACAGGCCCGAGGACAAAGATGTTAGCAACAAAATGCTGCAGAAAAGAACGGGGAAGAGTGTCTTGAGCAGTCAAAAAATCTGGAGCTACAAATCTTTTTAACTACTTCTGCTGCAGTCAGATGTTCAAGTTTGTCACACCAGTATTTGAGAACTGCCACAGAACACTCAACTGCAGATGCTGCTATTGGTGATAAGTTTTCTGGCAGGACGATCTTGCTTTGGATAAAGCCTTAGGAACTTTTACCTTCCTTCTGGATGTTTTCAGTAGATGATGTTTTCAGAAGAGGTCACAATACTAGTAGCTGCAGTACTCTTTTCAATACCTGATCAGACTCTCTGAGGAATCTGCACAGCACAGTTGCCAGATTAAAAGTGTTCTCCCCCAGTTCTCTCATGCCCCATCAGCTCAGAGATCTGCACAGCCCCTGAGAAATACAACTACACCGCAGTTCACCAATATAAAACCAGGGCCTTGCTGCAGCTGTAGTTTTACAACAGCGAAACTATCATTGAAATGGAGAGTACCCAGGGACTATCTAGGAAATTAAAAATGGGGACTGGTTTGGCTCACACTAATTACCACCAATACTCCCCCAGGCTGCTGCAAGCAGGAGCCTGAGGTCTACAGAAACCAGCAAAGGGGTAGAGTCAATGGCAGGAATAACACATTATTGCTTTCTGAAAGATGACCTTGGGCAATTTCCACTCCCGGTTATGAAAACAAGCCAGATGGGAGGGCAGGGCAGCAGCAAAACCAAGTAATGGAGACACCCTCCAACTTCACCTGGGGGTTTTGTTTGTCTTTAGGTAGACAAATGGGGGAAGAAAAAGCAAGCTTACAGATAAAGGCTACCAGTTAAAGTTCAGTGACTACTGCACAAGAAGATCAAGTAGCCTGAATAATATACATTGTAGTGGCACGTCCTATTTTTGCTATAGGTGGATCTGGCAAATATGAGTCATCTTTGGAGGAAATCACAAACTGCTCTGCTAGCACAGTCATAGCTGTAGATAGAAAAGAAAGAATTAAGTCCATAACAAAAGAAAGCCACCTATGTGTTAACACTGGTGTTGGCCAAATTTGTCAGGGAATTGCCGGCTGGACAATTTTAAAGAAAACGTTGATTAAGATCTCAGGACGGTTCTATTTAGAATAAGAGGAACAAACTCATGTACTATCTTCACAAGTATGATCTAATAAATAAGTCTGCATGGGATCCCAAAATACACTGGCTCCCAAAAGCAAGTCAAACCAAACAAGTAGATGCTATCTACTTAATAGGAAGGTGATTTATTATTACTCGTTCAACTTATTCTCTATGATGTAATTCAAGGCAAATCTAGCAAGAAAAATCCAAGCCACAGGAAGAATGGCTAGGCACGCTCTACAAAGTTAAATCAAAAAGCAAGAATGACAAACACTGCAGTGGGGTCCAGAAGCACCAGAAAAACGAGTAATAGCATGCATAGTTACAGAATGTTACAGCAAAGCAAAGACTTTGCACCGGGGTAACATAAGCAATGCTTCTGTGGCTTCCAGAGAGCCAAGTGCTGGCTAAACAGCAAAACCCTTAAGGACATTTCTGAAGACTGACACGTCAGGTAACTACGCCAGAGAGAAAAACTTAACACAAGTATGCTCAGAAGAGCATTTCAGCTGACACCTTCTGTGAGCTCTCTAAAGGGGCAGGCTGGAGTGGAGCATCAGTGAGCAGACGGTGGGAGAGGAATGCTGAGGAAGGGCTAAGGAAGGAAGGAGGTCTGTCACCCCCAGTGAGCAGGAGTCCCAGGACCCCCAGCATCCCCTTGAGTCACCAGTTCCCTCCCCCGGAAGGCTCTTGGGGATCAAGAGCAGAGAAGCAACAGGTCCTTTCTCCAGCCAAATCAGTTCCCAGGCATCAGCACCAGCATCTGCAAGCACCAAAGGGCAGGGACATCCCCATGGAAAGCCCTCAGCTCTTGCATCACATTAAGGTTCCTGTGAAAGTGAATTCTGACGTGACCTGCTCCACAAAGTCCTTCTGTCACTGATACCTTCTCTGTGTTCACATAAAATTTTTGTGAGACTGAAAACTAATCCCCTCTTCTACTCTGAGGGAAAGCTGTAATTTCAAATGCAAAATCCTTGGTGCACAAACTCTGTGGCAGGACAAGTTAATGCGAGTTAATACTGGACAACCCAAGGGGTTGGTGGCAGTGATGGCAGCGCTGAGCAGGGAGGAAAACACAAGGCAAGATTACAGACTAGGAAATCATATTCACTGCTGGCACTTGTGATTTATTTTCATGGGTCTCAGGATAACAGTTGGGGTTTTTTTTAAATACATCCTCCTAGAGTAAAATTAATACAACAGCTTCACTGTTATTAAGAGAGGTTTTTAGCTTTCATCACTGTAAAGAAGTTTGAAAGCAACCACAGCATATCCCAAAGGCTTAAATGTCAGAAAGCAAAAAACAAAATCTGTGAAGGGTTGAGTCTGTCAGTGCTGCTCACTCACCACTTCCACACAGCGGGTGTCCTTAGCGATAGATGGATGGTTTGTAAACGATGTGGGATAGGATGTTTTTTCACATTGTTTCTTCCCCACATTAAAAAAGGGGGACTATCTGGCACTCGTAGCACTTGAGTGTACAAAGATCACCAAAACCCAGGTCAAAACTACAAAGGAGTTGCTGTCTTCAGCAATAGGAGTTTTTAGTTTGCAAAATATCCACTGCACTCTACTACTCAGAGAATGATAAAACAAGAGAGTATCAAAGGCTCCCCCTCTCCAGGGGGACACCCAGCGATAACCAGATGGGTGGGCACAACTGTGCCATTTTCCGAAGGCTGTTACACAGCAAATTACTTGGGCTCTGGCCATTAGTGCTACGAGCTTCTACATCAAATGCCTCATTAAGATAAACAGCAGCTGCTCATTTATCTTAAACTGTTTTGGGCTAAGACAAGCCAATACATCTACATATGAAAGGTTAGAGGGTTGGGGGGTTTCTTCCCCTGAAAGCTTTCCCACATTGGCTATGGGGCTTACCATGCTCATCAAGAGAGACAGGAATTTGGCACTTAAGGTGAAAAAATACTTTGGCACTACACAAATGATGTGAAAGTGGCACGGGAATTACTATTACAACAAGATTTCTGACACATAACCAACGTACATGTATGGAGGAGCCTTCAAAAAGGCAGCAAAAGTGTCTTGATAAAAATAACTCTCAATACTGATCCCGGCTACTTAAATGTTTGAGCTCTCCAAAGCCTTCCTAATACAATATAAACCAGACCTACTGACCAAGCCAGTCTTTATGTAAGAACCTGTTGATCTGTTCCACCCTGCAGTTTATTTTGGTTTAACAGTGTACATTAGTAAATGTAATCCTAGTGAATTTTTCCCTTAATTTAGTCAAGGCGCTACAAAATGTCTTCGAAATTCACAAAGTTTACTGTATTTAACTTTTCTTCAATTTTTCTAGCTACAAGGACAATAAAGGCAGAAGGTTAAAATGTCGTATCAGATGGAGTTTAACATTTTAAAAGATTATGACCCAATTCAACAGCTTCCATGATTCAGCTAAAATGCTTGCTACACAAAACATTTTTACAGCTCCCAAGCTAGGTTGTACAATAAAACAAGTGAAATTACTCTGATCTGTCTATCTGCACAGGGCTTACTCGCTAGCTTTAGTAAACAGCCTCTCAGCAAAGCAGCTGAGTTACCAGTCACAAATCAACTATGAAAAACATCTCCTGGGAGACCAAGATCGACTGAAGAGTTGCTGCCCCAAATTCAGTAGCAACAAACCTGGACTGGCCTCTAAAGTTAATCATGGCCTACGGTGAGTCACCAGAGCCCCAGAACAACATCACTGGAGAGAAGTCATGGAAAGAGCGAAGATCTCCCTGCTCTAAGCCAGCTGCTTCAATTGTTCCTTCATATAGCAAGCAAGGTGCCACCTTGACTCCTCGAAGAGAGGATCAAAGATCCAGAAACCCAATAGAAAAGCAGGAAAAAAAAAATCAGGGATTCTTTAAGTAAATAAAAACGTTGAGGTTTATCTTGCTACTTGTTTCCTGCATGATGGAGGATGATAAACATAGCATCTTTTATAAGATGGGCGTCCACCACCAGGCTTTCGTGCTTCTTCCTACCAGCTGGAAATCTAGCACTCCTCAGCTCCTCTGGGCAGGAGCACTCAGCATCCAAACCCCACAACACCCATCGCCTCAGGTGTTCAGGGTGACTGACTGGCACCTGCCACCCCTCCACTACCCGCAGGAATGGAGTGACTGTAACTAAAAAGAAAGAAGGCAGCCAAAATGTTTTGGTTAAAAACAAGACTTATTTTGACAATAAGCAACCTCCCTTTATGTCTCCAAGAATGTAATCCCTTAATGGAAAACATGTTTTCTACCAACTGATTAGAAAAATTAAGCAAAATATTCCCAATTATTTCAAAATTGTTCAACCTGCCTTCAGTTTCCTATCAAGTCCAGCTTGTATAGTTTTTACCAGGTTTAAAAAGGTTTACGTGTGTCTGCTTTTTCTTGGCGTTTCCTCAAAGGGGTTTAAGTAGTAAAGATTGAGAGAATTAGCTGCCAGAGACTGGAGATGTCTAACTTAGGAATGTCTGTATCCTTGAAAGCCAGAATGCACTACAGCCCAAAAAACAAGAACAAACAAAGGCAAGATTTCTATTGTTTGTTTTGCTAGAGACATAAATGCTACATTTAATAGGAAAAAAAGGGGAACTAATACACTCCTTTTTATATACCGATGCCTGCAGACTACACAAACATGTTTAGTGTTCTCTTCACCTAAAAGAGGTCAGTACATAAACCACATAAAGCAAAGTTACTTTCTTACTGCGACACAGACAAAACTCAAAAAAGGAAACACTTTATTATCACGAAGCATTGTCCACAAAGTCATACATCTAACCCTTGGTCTTATTTTAGAAAGTCTCCCTGGTAATTTGCCTGTGTGTTTGAAAAGCAAGTAATATGTTCTGAATTATAAGAGGTTACAGGGACATTTTTGTGGTAAATTTGGACTTTCATTTGAAAAAAAACCCCTCAGTGCTACAGAAATCCTTTCGGAAATAACATTTTTTTGTCATTGCTAAGCTCTTTTCAACAAAGTTTAATAGCTACTGTTCCAAGGAGCTGTTTACATCCAACTTTAAAAGAATACTGGGGTACTTATGTCCCTGCAAGCAAAAGGAAAAGCAGCACGGTGTCTTTCCGATATTTTGAGAAGCAAACAAAAGAGAGTATGTTCTCCGCAGTATGCAGAGGCAACAATTTTTCTTAGCAAGTTCATTGAAAGACTCCCGCTGCTCAGGGTCTGGTATTCTGGGATTTCTCTGGAGGCCTAAATTGTATTTAGAGCTCTTTAAGTCTTTTTTCATTCGTTCCCCTGGTCTTTACACCCAGGATCAAGAAGGAACAAAAAGCCAAATCAGCTGGTGTTAAGAAGTGGAGGCATTATTTCTAGCCTCAGAAGTTTACAAACTTAATATCCAGTTACACTATAAACAGTGCACGGGAAGAGAAGCCTTCAAACAATGGTAGCTGGCTTTTTCCTTTGAAGGTGAAACTTACTTTATCATTCATTCTTGCAAACAAAACAACCTATTTAGTCGAAGTTTAGCAATAAGAATAAAAGCAAAAGTTTTACTGTAAACATCTAAAAGATGTCTAGCTACATGAAAGCTTCGTTGTGCTCTTGATAACCGTGATGTAAAGGCTTTTACAACCACCCGAGATTTTGCAGGCCGACACACCAGATTTTACCACTTCAATATACCATAGAAGAGCTCTCCTGAAAGAAAGCCAAGCTGTTCATACAGTGGGAAAAGAGAATTTTTTGTTTTAGTTTGTTTTCCTTCCCTATTCATTGTGAGACAGCCTTTGCTGCCATCCAGTAAGCTGTTAAAATATGGGTTCTCATTACTCCATGGCTGTTCTGCTTCCTGGACAGAACGATGCAGTAAATTGCTCGAGCCCCCTTATTTTCTCTACTTCAAGTTTGGCCTGGGCACCATAAATAAAACCCAGTACAATGATGAAGGTACTGACCAGTCTGCTGCTTACAATGGAAGCCAGATATTAATGGGGAACCTTTTCAGAAAGTTTCAGCTGGTGCCCCAAAGTATAATTCCTTTGAGGGGTAGCAACGTATACCTGCTCTACATCAGAACCACACTGAAAAACCTTTTCATCAGTGGCACCACAGTAAGAAGACTTACTCAAAGGTCGTCACAAGTTCCAGTGAAACACTGCTAACGTTGGTTTGATTAAATCATGCACGATTGCATGTGTACAGGGGCGAGCACAAAAATACAAACTTAATATTATGTTTGGAGATGGAGCCAGACACACTACCCTGAACTAAACGTTCACATCTTGCAGCACATCATACACCACACATTGCAGAGCATCCTGCCACAAGTCCTCTCCAATTTTTATTTCAAAGGAAGATATAGCAAGCCTTCAGGCTTCCCAAATTAAGTTACATAAACCTTAGATAGGAACAGATCATAATACTATAAGCAAATTATTCTCTACCTGAACAACCTTAGATAGGATAGCACTGGGCCAGCCTCTGTCCAAACCCAGGAGCACATGAACTCTCCAAGGCATGGATCCACTATGGAACCAGGAAACTACTTGAACAGATCAACACGATAACCAGAAGTTACAGCATACCAAACCTCCAACCCTGACAAAGTTTGTGTATGCTTCATAAGTTAGACATTTAAGGAGGAGGCAGTGTCTTTGTTGAAATTTTTATGGCGTTTCTTCCACGCCAAAAGTAGCAACTGAGGGAAAAGTAAATGAATGCTTGTCAGAAAGTTCTCAGACAGGCATGTTAATAGATCAGTGCGGTGGGAGAAACTGATAAACACTGGAAGGAGATAAGCTGTGTTTCTGAGGTCAAACAGGAAAGAGGCAAAGAGATAGGTGAAGCAGATAAAACAGAAGGCAAAACAATCTCTGTAGTTATGCTTTGAACAAGCGCACGTGGGAAAGGGGGGCTTGCCAAGGCGTAAGACAAGGATTGAGCGTAAAAATCAGTGCAAAGGTGACTCTAGGCAAGAGATTTAGCTCTGCATATAGTTCAGACTTGGGTCTGATACGCTACAGGGGGAATAACAAGATCTGACTTTGAATGCAAAGGCCTAGGAAGGACCAAGTCAGATGGTGCAGGCAGAACAAGTGAATTGCTGTCCAGAAGAGCTCACTTGCTCCAGCCTAAAGGAACTCCAGCTCACCCACTGGGCAAGGCTGAAAGATCCCACTGAGATCAGAGAAGACATCTCTGATGGGAGCGCTGAAGGCATGTGAACAGACACTTCAGCAAGGGGGGAAGTTGGGCAGAGCCGTCCATCTGTCTAAAGAAGGTACTGAAGGACAGAAGACAGAGGGAAGTCACCAAGGATGACCAAGAGGGTGCTGCAATTATAAAAATATAGCCAGGAAGTCAGCAAGAGGAGAGTGGAAGGGTCAGGTGGGACAACACTTCAGTGAGAGTCAACAACTGACACCCTGGAGGACAGCAAGAAACATCCAAGGATGAGAAATTACATTATGGCACGTAAGCAGCTGTCTAGGGACCACGTAACTGGTTTAATGCCACATTTTCACCCAACGGTATGTTTTTCTGGAAAGAATGCTCTGGATCAGGCCAGCCCAACAGTCATACACTAACTTTCTCTGCAGTTTCACATATCTCAAAGCTGGTCAAAGCAGGCAAATGACAGCAACAGGGCAGACCACTGCCAACTTCTAAATCAAGAAGGGATGGCTAGCGACATCATGGCAACCAGGAAACATGTGCTGCAAAATGCTTCAGCAGGCAGGCAGAGCGGAACCATACAGTGGCGAGAGACAAATATCCCAACACTGTTCAGGGAGAAAATTCAAAGTTTGCACAGGTGAATATTTTGAAATTTGCGGGGGCAAGAATGGAAAGTACCATCACCATCAAGAGTTCAAGCAAGAACAGACTCATTATGCCCCAGCATAGTCACACTTCTACTGATGAGTCTGAGAAGTAGAGCACTGCAAGACCATCTATGATGACGGGGGTGAGTCCTCTGGCTTATCATTAACAACTGTTTTATTTAAAAGGTCTTTACATGATACCCTGCTCCTCCTACCTCAGCTTCTCATTGCTGGGCTCTAACAGTACGTTATCTGTTGTCTATGTAAACCACTACTCAGACAGAACCGATCACTGTCCTGTGTCAGCCTGCAGCAGCAAAGAACACCAGCTGAAACAAATCCCAGGAATGAGGAAAACTTCATTGCTAGCAAAAGATAGACATTATCTGAGGAACAGTTTAATGGTTTAGATTTGAAGGGAAAAAAAAAAAAAAAAAAAAGTCTTTTCAACAGGTTCAGTCTACCTAATGCCTCTTTTTCACTCCCAAAGACAGAACAGTCTCACATCCAAGCTGTTCTCATAGCACCTGAAAGCACCACAATGAAAACTTACTTCCCCTCCTGGTCTGTTTAACAGAGACAGAAACATCAGTACATGATATCAGTAGTGTGAGCTGAGACCTCATCGGATCTAACCGAACAGCCCTGAAAGGAACAGAAATCTTCTTCTAGACAATGTATTTCTGCTTCTGAGAACTGGAAATGAGCATTTCCTACAAACAGACACACAGCTCCCTTATTTAACACTTACAGGCAAACCTGTGTTCAGCCATTTGCTTTCTTCTCGCCCCTCTCAGAATGTCTTCATGCCATAAAAAGATGCAATCATAACCCAGGACTGAGAAGGAGGAGTGATGAGGTAACAGTCAAATATCTAGTGAGATCTGCATCTATAAAAGGAATTTGAGTACGTATGACTAAAGGGGAAACGTTCAGGTAGTGTAAAAGCTTGCTCAGCCCGAAAGGAATGCATGGGTCAGTGGAGCGGTAGGTCAGTAAAATAATCTAACGAGGTAGATTTTTGAACAGAAGTCAACGCAAAGGACTCTTGACTGAAGGGCACCACGAGACTCATTGGAAATATTAGCTAATATTTACTATAAGGATTTGGCAGATCTTAAAGCCAGCCTTTAGCTAGTGAAATTCATAAGGTGATGATAACTTCAGTTAAGATGATGCAGGTTATACAAGCCATCTCCAACATGTGGTAGTCAAAAGCAGGAACAGGATTCTACTTTACAGTACCACACGCAGATGCACTGCCCACCCTGAGGATCTTCAGGACCCAAATTACTTAATCAGAATCTACCAAACAGTTGCAGAGAAAAGGCAAGGATGAAAGCAAAAAGGCTGCTGATGAATTCCTGAATTAGCAGCTGACTTTTTGTAGATATCCTTTGTGTAAATAGCAGAAAAAGAATAATTTATTAAAGAAAGATGCAATAAGGAGCACCTCCTATTGAGCTAGTTCACTATAGTTCTGCTTACAGAACTGATTTTGTAGGGCTTTTCTTCACACCTGATGGCATGTGACATGAATGTCCCCCCCCCAGCTTGCCACTAGCTAGCTACCTACAATTAAATTTTGTTATCTGTGCTCTGACAAGTACCACAAATGCAGCTTGGCGTCAGCTGGCAAGCCAGGACCAGCAGGTCTGGTGCACAGCATTGCCAGCGTAAGAATTTAAAACTGTAAGGTATCCCGAAAGACTAATCTCATTCATAAATCTGACCTCGTATATTATTCAACACCCATGTGTTAAAATTATTAAACACTCCCTCACCCACACTGCTATAAAAAGACTACTGTAAAATTTCACTCTGAGAAAATAAGGTATTCATAAGTCAGGGGAGGACAGATGTGCAAAAGAAGATTCAGTGAAACTATATAAATTCAGCACATATGGAGGCAGAACATATTCCACGCGGGACACCATCTCATTCAATGCTTCGCTCATACGAGTGCTGTCAGGAACCACAGAGCCCACATGTAGAACCTATCAGTTTCCATAAGCTGAACAATAAGTCCCTGCAGAAATCGGAAAGCTGGCCTTGATCCTCCCTTTTGCTACTTGTGTAGTTAGGATTTGCCTTTTAAGTGAGATCAATGGCCTTCTCCATCTACAAAGATCAAGCTGGACCCTGTCCAAGCTCGTAAGTCAAATTTTGATGGCCTAAGGAGAATTTTCATTCCATTCATTCTGAATTCTGACACAAGACAGCTCTCTGCAAGCTGAGCAATTCTGAAGAAGCCAAGAAGAGCTGATGAGACTTAACTGCTGGCCGTCCGAGCAGCACTGAGGAGCGTCCTGCAGCATCTGCAGTGGCAGGCACCCCTTTCCGGGAAGAAAGCAGACCTTCCCAGCAGCTTCTAATTCAACACCACACGAACAATTCAAATATTCATATCTATTTAAAGTGAGGAAATTAAAATGGCTTAAAGGCATGAAAAGCTTGTTTATTAAGCATGAATATTTCATTACCAAAAGCACAAATGAAACCAAGCATTCACACAATATTTCCTCTGCCAGGATTAAAGATACTTTACTACCTAGTGTGAAGCCAAACCTCTCCCACCACAACTTCAACCAAAATTATGAATGTTTAAGACGGTGCTCGTAAGATAAAAAAGGTGGTGTAAAAACTTCAATACAATACAACCATCTCCCTTTCACTCCAACACTTAAGCAAGATCAAGTCAACGGCAGAGCAGCAAGGGTGTTGTACAGATGAAGAACCAAATGCTATCAATGATCCACACCCCTGCTGAGAAAGAATTGCTCCTAATGTGTGTATGGGGGATGCTGATTCTCTGAAGAAAGGAACAAATTAAAGCATTTGATCCACCCCAGAACTTGTGCATGTTTTGCCAGACCTGTTGAGGACAGATGAAAGGAGAATAACCCAGTCTCCAGATCTAGGGGACACTAAATGGCAGAACAAGAGTTTGGCCTTTCAGAACTGCAAGATGAGTGAACACCTGTGTATTTACTAAAAAAAACCCCACCCTTTAATACCAGCTACTGAAAGGGGCCGCTAACAACCGCCTTACAGCTTCTCTTCAGGTCACTCGGCAATTACGAGTCTATACATTTTCAGCACCATCTTCAGCTTCTTGTACCCAAAAATGCCTCCACAGGAGAGTGCTGTAAACCCAAGAGGCTAACAGCTATTCACACCACAGTAATTCAAAACACAAAACAGACAACTTTTAAGACGAATTCAACCCACTACATCATCTGGAAGAAAAAAAAAAAAACAAACAGTTTTTTTTTTGAGAGGCCCAAAAGGTATAGCTTACACACAACTGTCTTGAGAAAATCCCATCAAGATATCCCTCCCCAGCATGTGAAGCCCAATTCCCCGTTTCAGTTTCCTACAACCTTTTTATAGGACCACAGCCTACACCTCGCCCTGCCGGCACAGCAAATGCTTGTCTCAGCAGCAAACACTTGCAGACAATTCTCAGAGGAAAAGATGAATTTCTTTACAGATTCTTGATACCAAAAATATTATTAATCATAACAAACATTATCAGTCTCTCAAAAGTATCTGCAATAAATATTAATTAAGAACTGTTGCCTTAATGTGGGATATCTTTGAAAATGCTGCGGTTTGCACTGTAAGACATAGTTGAGAAACAGTAGAAAAAACACTTTTGCATATTTTTAACTAAATGCAGAGCTGTGCATTTATTAAGTGTCACTTTAAGAGGTCAGAAATCTCAACGCGTGCAGGGGGACAACTACAAGGACTATTAAACTGTAGTTCTTCACAACACATCTTCAGGCTCAGGCGGGCTGGGATGATCAGGAACTGTCTGAGCACCAAGTACAGCCTTCCACGCTGGGTTTCATGCTGAAACTAGTTAAAAAAGAGGAAAACAACCAAAAATTCATTTTACAATCGTTACACCTTACCATGTGCTTTCACAGTCTTCCTTTCATGCATCCTTGAATTCTTTAATAAAAGCAACAAAGACCCGTTATGTTCCCAGGAGGGCATCTGCACAACGCTTATGAAAAATGAGCAACTCGCTAGAAATCACAAAAAGATGAGTCAAGTAGCACCTGCTCACAAATGAGACGTGAGAACAGAAAGATCTTGAGCACACAGCTCATACAGGACTACCCGGAACGCTACCCTGCTGCTGCAATATGTAATTGCCTACTTTCTTCCTGCATTTCAACGTGGCTTTCCACTTACAGCCCTCGGCCGCGATTCAGAGGCATCGGGTTTATCCACAACGGGGCCCCCACATCATCGCACTGCCTGGCGCGGCAGGGATCACGTCTTACTCCCCTGCAAAGCATCTGAGACCTTGTGAGGAGAAGCTAGTCTGAAGTTATTCCTGAAGTTATCGCTAAGACTGCAGAGCAGATAATTCAAGAAATCAAACTACTGCTTTGCATGTCGTAAATACCAGTTTTAAAGCTCAGAGTTTTGATTTATCTAGATAAGTGCTACTTGTACAGGATAATACGAGTGGTCTTTGCAGGATAATACAAGAAATTGTAGATAGAATATTTCATACTTGTGAAAAATAACCTTCTTGCCCTCTTCCTTACAAGGAAGTAAATTAAAAATGACAACTTTTATCACTCGAAATTTTCATTATGGCGTGATAAAAAAAACAAGGTGATATACAGTTTGGTGTCTCTTTTACTCAAAAGTTCATACCGCAAGTTTCATCCATGCCACAATTTCTGCAAAACGTTAGCAACTCCTGCGAGACCGCCGTTCCCTTTTTGCAAGCACTGTCTCACTCCACCTGCTGTGGAATAGTCACAGTCGCGTTAAGTCAAAACCACCCACTGAATGAAAGTGTTCTAACAAATCCAGAGCAGGATGTCCTCCCTCAGATTACAGGCGGGTAACACTCGGAGTACAGCTAAATACTAGCCCTTGAATGCCAGTGAGAGGACTGAGAGCTCTTCCACAGGAAAAAGATTCCCTGCTTTAAGGAGTCAATTGATCTTAGGTCCTCCGATAGGAATTGAAATGCAAACTTCTACTGCAATAATCAACCTGCCCACAGATGTCAACAGGGGACTGATTAAAGTAAATGCTGGACTGTCTGCTCAAGTGCAAACTGCTCAAATACAGCGTTTATAACAATTCATACTTAGGAGCACTTAACGAACACCAGCTCCTAAGTCCACACTAACTGTTCTGATACTCCTGCCTTCTTTTTTTCTCCTAATTGTTCTGATGACTAAGAATCACAACCAGGCGCTGGTATGAAGCCCACTCAGAACTAAGGAAGCCAAGGACCGGACGGCTTTTATTTACAATTAATGTGTAAGATACAGTGACCGCTTGAGTGTCCACATGAAAAGGCCAGTTTATTAAGTTGTTGTAAGACGTGGCCATTAAAAAATACTAGCACTATGATATACTTGCTGAATCACTACACAACCTACAAACAACAGGTCATGAAGCATAGGGATTGGGAAATGAGGTAGTAAATTCACATTGCGTCTATCTGCCTACCCAGGCAGGTACTCACATCAACAAACAAATCAGCCACACTAATCCAGCACACATCAACACCACTAAATTCAAATATTAAAGTAATAAAAAATGCAACTTCACCATTTCTCTTTTTCCCACTAGAGACATCCTTGGGGAAATATCCTTGCATGCACCGAAACTGCTATGATTTCAATTCCACCCACATCTGGGCTTGCTTGAGAACTAAATCCAGCACAACCCGTCTTGGGTCAGCCAGTGACCCCGAACAAAAATAGCACTGCCAGAAAGCTGGATTTATGGAATAGGGTGGAGCCCATCCAAGTGTAAACCGAACAAACCCGCCACTTGAAGTTAATGACAGAGAAGCAACATGTTCTCCATTCTGTTCAGCGCATGACAAGTACAAAGGCAACTCGCGCCATCTACGCAACGTGACAAAACACAAGGTGGCATGATCAACCCACCAACAGGTCAGAATCCCCGGTGTAACTTGGGTCTGGCATAATTTAAAATGTATCAGCAGCGACTGTCAATTACCACCTCTGAAGCAGTAAAATAAGAGAAGCAAATGTTGCTTGAGACTTGTAACACACCAGCAGCAAGGCTGGGTCAGCAGCCCAGGGCCACAGCTCTACCAGCAGCTTCAATCAGAGCTTAGCAGAGCTTTGCAATTTTACTGAAAAGCCACACTTTTGGTAAATTCAGATTAGTTTTTCCCAAACATCCCAGTGCAGACAAGCCTGAAGTCCGGGGATGACACCACCAAGGTTAGACAACTTAACAGTATTAATTTTTCTCTAACAAAAGATTATTCTGCCCATAGCACGGACCCAAGACAACCTGAAGGCAGAACTCTGCAAACTGGAGATTACCGCCAAAATAACGCACGCATTCTTGGGCAAAAGAAACCGCAGTTTGAATTGGTGTTGCAAGGAAAAGCCTGGTTTTGAGTACCAGTGATCAAGGTACCGGAGTTAAAGGGACACTTGATGGTGTATTAGACACACCAGGGATGTCCAGACAACATCCTCAGGTGTGATCAGCATGCAACGGGGGGGGGGGGATATCCAACTACCTATCAATTATAAGGATCCAGAACTGCTAGCTTGTTCTGCTCATCCTCTTTCATACAAAATTAGCAATGTCTACCAGTGCAAGGAACCTCTCAGTTGATTCCTGAATGCAACCAGCACGCTACATTGATTTTTTAAGTTACCCAGCAATCAGTTTCTGATACTTTGGTTAGATTGCTAGTACACATCAACCAAAGAATAAAAACCCCAAGAACAAACTGTTAGATGTAAGTTTCCTGCTAATTACAATGACTTTGTTTGTAAGCCCTTTGTAATACGATTAGAGTGTCATGGCGTGCACAAATGACAAACAAATTTAAGCTTTTAGAGGCACCACAAAATTTAAATCGGGCATTTCCTCATGTTCAAAGCTCAACTGTTCACATTATGTTTTCCATAGTACTTAAACACAAATGCCCTCCCTACCCAAACAGAAATCCAAAATATAAAATAAAAATAATATAAAATATGCTGGCTATTATTATATCTTGCACTGCCAGGAGCTGAGCCCTGACCTTGCAGCACCACAGAAGATGGGTACACCCCAGCTGCCAGTTGTGTAGCACAAAGATTCCCGAGCACTCAGCAGCTGATGTAGCCAGACCTCCAAATCTACAGATTTCATCCGGAGCACACATCACAATTGCCTGAAAGAGCTTAATTTTCTCCTTCTGCAGGAGCTTTCTGCCAGCTGAGGAAGCTCAGCCCACCTCTTTTCCCTTGGCTATTGCCAGAGCCACTCTCAGGTGTATCCAACAACTGCACGGGCCTGAGCAGTTACCGATTTCAAACATCTCCAGAATGAAGTGGCAGGAGAGGCAGTCTTTAAAGCCTGAGCAAAAAGCAGGAGGGGGGCAGCCAATAAGTCACATTTTTATCTCAAAGGCTTCCCTTTGGTAATTATCAAATCTTTGCACAAGCAGGGGCATAAAAGTTTATCAGGAAGAGTTCACATGAATCTTTTATAATGGAAAGTGAAAGACAGCCCCAGACTTAGGGTCTCCGCCGGCTGTGCTCTGTGTCACTGCTGCTCAGGATTTAGTTGTGCTTCACAGAGGAAAAAGGGATGAAAATGCAGGTCTTCCCAAAGCCCATCGCGTCTGGAAGGGAAATAAAACCATAAAGATCATGAAACGTTAACGCAGCAAGTCTGCGCTGGTGAACGGCTGTAAAGCTCACGTTCAAGGAGCTGGAGCAACCTTGGACTTGGTGACTTTTATTGCCTTTTTTTCAGTTTCAACTTTGCACGCATGTCAGCATAGGCAAGATACCTGTTAGAGGGGAGGTGTACGAGGTGGAGACTGAAGCAGATGGGGTCTGATGAGTGGGAGAAGAGGGAGGTTTTCCACAGGGGTGACAGAAAGCCCCCACGGAACCAAAGGCAGGGCTTGGAGCTCCCGTCCTGCGCCCTGGCAGTCTCATGCTCACCTGGCTCTACGAAGTGCTCCCGTTCATAGAAGATTCTCAGATTGTGCTGGGTTTGCTCCACTGTGGAGCCCGGTCACCTCACAGCGGGGCAGGCAGGGGCCAAGGCAAGGCGGGCTGAGGGAGCCGCCGCCCGGGACGCCTCCCCCAGCGCGGGGACGGTTCAGCTCACTAAACCGGCACAGCGCACCCCCTCCCCACGCCCGGTACCCGCACTGAGGCGGGGGGAGGAGCGGGAGGACGAGCCCTCACAACCCCTCACACACCCTGAGGCGAAGTGAGGGGAGGGGGGGGTGTCCCCCGGCATTCCCGCTCCTCGCACCGACCCGTTCCCCCCTCCCCCGCCGCCCCCTCGCCGCTCACCGCAGCCGGAGGTTTGCCATGAACTCGGGCATGGTGACGGCGTCCATCAGCACGAAGTCCGCTTTGCCGAACTCCAGGCTCTCCTGCTCCGCCATGGCGGCGACGGTGACGGTTGGGCTCGCGCTCCCCGCCGCTCCCCAGGGCGGGGGGGGGTAAGGGGGGGGGTGCCCGCCTCGCGCCCGCCGGGCCCCGCCTCACCTGGTGAGGCGGGGCCCGGCGGGCGCGAGGCGGGCACCGGGCGGCGGCGCCCCCTACCGGCCGGCGGAGAGAACGCGGCCCCGCCCCTCGGCTAGCGGCGGGCAGGGAGCAAGAGCGCCCTCTGCCGGCGGGAGGGGCGTCCGGCACCGCGGCGGGGGGGTGTGGGGGGGGCGCACCCCGCACCCCAGGGAACACACACACACGCTCGTCCCCCAAATGCGGCACCCATTGGCACCCTTTTGCTGTGCCCCAGAGCATGGTCCTGCACCCGGAGACACCCCCCCCAACCGCGGGGTGCCGCCAGGCAGGGCCAGATCCTGCACCCAAGAGACACCCATCCCAGGGCGCCGCCATGCAGAGCCAGATCCTGCGCCCAGCACCCCGGGGTGCCCTCCCGGACCCTGCTCACGCTGGAGCTGTTACAGAACCCCCAGAACCCCCCCCAGATAAATGCAGGATAAAACCACACGAAAGATCCCCCCAGAACCCCCGGGGGACCCCGATGTCTGGTGCCACCACGGAACCAACCACCTCGGGCCAATTAATGATACTAATTAGGGCAACAAGGGCAGGGGGAACCCGAGAACAGGCACAGCCTCACCTGAAAGAGCATTTTGAGCAAGAATTGCTGGTTTGGGTGTAGGAGCCGGCGCGCGGGGGGGTCAGGCGGGACGGCCATCCCTGTCCCTGTGCGTGTCCCCATCCCTGTCCCCGCAGCCCGGTGGGGCCCGACGGGCTGCAGCCCCCAGCTGAAAGCAATGAACCCCCCTGGTTATAGGCGGTGGTTCCCAGCTCCCTCCCTACCTGCTCCTGGGGGAGGACGGGGTTGGGAGAGCGCTTGGAGGTGAGCTGAGGGGGGGGGGAAAGAGGAAAAAATACCCTAAGATACTGTATTTGTGCTTTGCTTTTGTGGTGTGTGCGGCTCTATGAGGGGATGGTTTTGGGTCTTGTTTTATGTAACATGCTGGATATTTTTTGTGTCCTTTTAAGTGCCTAATTTGCATGATGCTAATTAAATGCCTGCCAATGCCTGGGGAAACCCAGCGTAAGCTGGAGGTGCTGGGTGTGAAGGCAGGGCCCTGCTGCTGGGGCTCATGCTCTGCTCCCCTCAGTAGAGAGGCGTCAGGGCCGCAGCAAGCGTGTGTTAAACCAGCGGCGTGTGCGGGCAGCAGCGATGGAGCCTGGCCCCCCTGCCCTCCCGAGGAAGAAGGCAGCGCCTGGGCGCGCCTGGCAAAGCCTCCTCTGCCTCCATCTCCGCAGGCGGAAGAAGAAGGTGGCTTATTCCACCTATATCCACAAGCTCCGAAACCAGGTATGTCCCAACTGGGCTTGGGTGCAACCACCTGCTTTCCAAGCTCAGCTTGCTCATCCACGTATCCAAGCCTGGATGCTCATGTGTTAACTGAATCTGGGAGTTTTTGACTTAAAATGAAGGTGTGGTGGTTGGGGCTGGGGGAGCTCTGCCTGACCCGTGCCTGCAGCAGCTCCTTGAGCTGTGCCACCCCATGGAGGGCTGTGCTGATGCTCTGATGGCTGCTCTCCCTGCAGACGTGGTCCACTGGAGCCTCCTGCCTGGCGGCTGCCGCCCTTGCCTGGCTGGGCAGCCCCCGGCTGCTCGGGGACGTGGCGCTGGAGGCCGCCCGGCTGTGCCGCTGTGGCAGAAGAAGCCACCTCAGCCACCGGGAGGTCCTGCTGGCCATGAAGCTGGTGCTGCTGCGTGAGCTCTCCAAGTCTCCTCTGGGATCCTCAAGTTGTGAGCTGCTGCTGAAGGCACCTGATGAGACAGGACAGTCTTAAGAGTATTTTAATGTGGTTTTTGGTAAATAAAGTATTTATTAGCATTGTTTAACAGAGCCTCCTACCTGGGCTGGCAGCTGCCAGCATCAAGAGCAGCAGGTAGGCTCGGCCCATGGTGGGTCTGGTTACCCGCGTGCCCTGAGAAGGGGTGCAGCAGGGAGGGTGCTCGCACATACCCGCCGCAATAAATATTTGCGCAGCAGCCCTGCCAGCAGGCGAAGAGTCCCTGGAGGCCCAAAGGGCACTGCCTGGCTGGAGAAACCTCTTTGTTCTGACAGCCCAGGCTGCCCGGGCGCTGCTGGACACCTGGATACCTCTTTGTGTTAGATGGGGCCAAGAAAGGGGCGAGGAGGAAAGGTGGTCATTACTCCAAGTGCTAGGGAAATGTCAAGCTTGGAGAGCAGCAGCATCCTCTGGTGATGCTGTGGTAGGTGGTGGCACTGAGTGACTTGTTCTCAGGCTCTCCATGGAGCCCCTTCACATGCTGGTCCCCCCTGTGCACAGGGGTGTCTCCAGATCCTCCAGCCTCCGGCCCACAGCTTTGAATCCAGCTATGGGGATGGTCAGGGTGCCGGGTAGTGCCCAGCTGCCTACCTTCCCATGTAGGGTTTCTCAGTCCTGGCGAAGTGCCACCGGCTCCTGGCAGTACTGGAACAACCTCCCTGCATCAGCCTTTCCAGCTGTTGAGCTTCTTCTCCCAGGAGCATGGGCAGGAGGCTGCAAAAGGGACAGATCATTCCAGAGGGATCTGGGCCTGGGCGCCTTGTGATGCTGGGATGAGCTAAAGGTTGTGAAATGCCTCTTACTGGGTTTGCAGTGGGAGGCAGTGACAGGTCTGCCTGCTTCTGAGCCAACCCCCCTCGGCTGGTGGGCCACCAGCAGCCTTTGGGGGGACTTGGTGGACCGTGTGGTGGCAAATATGATCATGGGTGTCACTGGTGTAACCATGAGCTGCTTTATGGCTGATAGCAGCTCTGGCTGTGTCCCCAGCTGGCTCCTCTTTGCTCTCTCTGTTTTCCTGTGTGTACTTAGAGCTGTGTAGCATGATGGACTGTCACCTACCTGTGGCCTTTGGCTGTTTCTATACTAAATATCAGGATAATGGTTGCCTTTGAGGAGCAAGTCCTGCCCTAGGATGGAGGGTTCAGGAGGGTTGAGTTTTGATGTCCCAGCTGCTGTCTCCACTGCATGCGATGCACTGCCTCATCACCATCCCCATGCTGAGAGGCTTCAGCTTGCCCCAACCCTTGTTCTAGCAGTCCTGACTCTTGGTTGAATACGGTTTGCTCCAATTCATGGATCTGCGGTCAACTCCTATAGAAAAGTCCCAGCTCTTATAGAATTAAGAGCTACAGGTGACCTTGGGAAAACACCCAGGCTGTCCCATTGCCCCAGGCAATGCTGACATTACCTACAGCATTCCTGGCCAAGGTCTATTCAACCTGCCCCAAAAGCTCAACAGAGGAGGAGGAGGATTGCACATCCTTGTGACACCATCTGGTTCAGAGCTTCATCATCCCCTGCCAGGGTGTTTCTCTTGTGTTATAGTGAGGAAAAACCGAGCTGAGTGCTCACTCACTGCTTCTTGTCCCTGCAGACAGCCCAAACCACTTGCTTTCTTTCTTTTCTGCTTTATTTATGTATCTGGAGCCCTGGCTGCTGCTGAAGCCTTTCTGGTGACTTGCAGACACCAGTGTGATGTTGACGCATGGAGCTGCTCTTCTGCAGCGCTGCTGTTTAACTTTTTTAACCCCTCCAGTACTTGAGTAGATGATCACTCCTGCCTGGAGTAAAACTGAGCCTAGAGGCACTGCCAGCATTCTAAAAGAAAGCAGCTGGAGCTGAGGAGCTGCTAGTAGAAATCACCAGGGGAGGTTCCTGGCCAGGGCTGAGCTGGAGAGCAGATGTTATCAACGTTGACTTTTCCTGCCTGAAAACCTATAGCTCACCTGGGCTCTAGAGAGCCCAAACGTGACACAGCGTGAATACGCCGAGGCCAAAGCAGCTCAGCTGCTGTACCTCTGGAGGGGTCATGCAAGAGGTGGATTGAAGATAGGCACCAACTGGAAATTACTGCAATACTTCAATTGCCCTTGGAAATCTTTGAGATGCAGTACCAGCATCTCTGCATGTTGCACTGAGGTCAGCGTTGGCCACAGCAGTGCTCAGATCCCTGCTCAGGTTGTTTTGTCCTTAGAGCAAATGTCCTTCCAAATCTCCTCTCAAGCAAAGACTCTCCCACATGAAGCTGTGTTCCAGCAGGAGCTGGGAGCAGGTATAATAAAATTACTACAGTCTTGAGCAGCTAGAGCTAATGATTTATCACCCAGGCCCCCCATTTCCGTCACCTTTGCGGTTTAGTGCTTGGGTGCCCTGCTCATCTCATTTCTTTTTTGTCCCGGTCTGTAGAAACTCGGACCCATCTCCAGCAAGGTCATTCACACCGATGCAGCTATGTTGTCCCCTGCTGCAGGTACAGGTACAAGATGCTGATCTCAAGGCAGCTTCATCCTGGGGAGAGCCAGAGCAGCACCAGGACGGTGCCTGCGGTGCAGCTCTGCATCTAGTGCTTGATCTTACTCAGCCTCACCACTGCCTTACTGGATCCTCAGCTCTCTAGGATCCATGCGTCAGTCTCTATTTTTGCCTTATTTTCCATTTATTTTTCTCTTTAATTTCCATTCATTTTTCTCCTTAGAGTCCACCCTGCTTTTGGAATTGAGAGTTATTGTGTTAGAAAGACAAGACAAGGCCCTGGACATGAGCCAACAATATGCGCTCGCAGCCCAGAAGGCCAACCGTGCCCTGGGCTGCATCCCCAGCAGCGCGGGCAGCAGGGCGAGGGAGGGGGTGCTGCCCCCCTGCCCCGCTCTGTGACACCCCCCTGCAGCGCTGCGCCCAGCTCGGGGCTCCCCAGCACAAGGACATGGAGCTGCTGGAGCGGGGCCAGAGGGGGCACAGAAATGCTCCGAGGGCTGGAGCCCCCCTGCCGCGAGGCCGGGCTGGGAGAGCTGGGGTTGTGCAGCCGGGGAAGGGGAGGCTGTGGGGAGACCTTATTGCGGCCCCCCAGGGCTTAAAGGGGGGCTGTAGGAAGGGTGGAGGCAACCTCTTTAGCAAGGCCTCTTGTGACAGGACAAGGGGTGATGGTTTTAGACTAAGGGAGGGTAGATTTAGACTGGATGTAAGGGAAAAAGTTTTTCACTATGAGGGTGGTGAAGCGCTGGCACAGGTTGCCCAGAGGCTGTGGAGGCCCCATCCCTAGAGACATCCCAGGCCAGGCTGGACGGGGCTCTGAGCGACCTGATCTAGTTGAAGCTGTCCCTGCTCACGGCAGGGGGTTGGATGGGATGGGCTCTAAAGGTCCCTCCCAACCCAAACCATTCTGTGATTCTATGAAATAGGGACCGGAAGCACAGGGTGAATCAAGTGACTTCCCATAAAAATCTTCTAGATGTCCCAGTTTGGGGGAAGAGGGAAACACACTCCACTGATCCGGTGGCAGCAGCAGTTCCTCATGTATGGGCAGTGCCTGGCACACATTCACCCCACGCACGGGCATGGCCTCTCTCTACCAGACCCCAGAACATGACACATTGCAGACACACGAAAGCCTGTATTTGTTATTTCTTCTGCAATTGCATTTTCTGTTCTCAGTTTCAACTTCCTCCCCCCAACCTATTAATGGGGAAACATCCGGATACAAAGCCTTGATTCAAAAATTGAAAGCAATGATTTATTCCCAGGGATGAAGTGCCCTGCTGAGGCTGCACGCGCCATGTGGGCACCCTTTAAAAATCCTCTCTGTCATCCCAAAAAGCAGCATTGGTAGAGGCAGGAGGATGAGCCCTCAGGTAACTGGGCCTCAAAGGGCTTTTCAGGATGGGGTTTTTTTTTTATACAGTGTCTTCTATTTTTATTTTTAACTATCTTGGTAATAGAAACCTAGACAGACTGAAAAAATGGAAGGGTTAAACAAAAAAGAGGTGCTTTTTTCAGTCTGTAGATCCAAAATTAACAGAGAAAGACTTCTGTCCTTCACAAGCTCTGAAGGAGGACCACAGCTCTCATGGTTCGCTGCTCTAAAGGGTGGACTCGTGCCATTTGTGTTGCCTTTGCTCAGGATCCCGGTGGCCTTTCCAAAAACAAGATCTGAAACCAACCCAAGTCTCTCATCTGCAAAACACAGCTGTGGGTTTTACAGCTCTGGCTGGAGACTTTTAAGTAGACGATCCTAAATTAGGCAGCAAACAGCTTTTGAGAAACAAGCAGTGGGGCTGCTTCGCACTCCAGCGTAGCACAGTGTGAAAGGACGGGGAAAAGCCATGAAAAGTTGCTTCCTCTTGTCCCACGCGTAGGGAGGGATGAGCACGCTTCCCCTCGCCAGGGTGCTGCAAGGCGTTCAACTGAAAATTGGCTTCAGAGCACATCCCTGTGCCCGAGCGGGAAACCTGCCAGGGAATCAAAGCCATCTGATGGTTTGCCTTTAGATACTTGGTTGCATTAAATCTAATCAGAGAAACCAAGCAGGGCAGGACTGGGGCTGTGGTTTCTTCAGGCTTCAGGAGCTGCAATGAGTTGGTGTGGGAGGTGTGTGTCGGTCGTGTGCCTGTCCCAGGCACCGGCAAAGAGCAGTGCACGTTGCTGGGGACAGCAAAAGGGATCACAGAATCCCAGGTGGGAAGGGACCTCAGCGATCATCTAGACCAACCTCTCTAAGCAGAGCCCAGTCTAGACAAGATGGCCCAGCACCCTGTCCAGGCGACTCCTGAAGGTGTCCAACGTGACCGAGCCAACCCCTTCCCTGGGGAGATTATTCCAATGGTGACTGTCCTCACTGTGAAAAATGTCCCTCTGGTGTCCAATCGGAATCTCCCCAAGAGCAACTTGTGTCCATCCCCCCTTGTCCTCTCCATGGGACTCCATGTAAAAAGGGAGTCTCCATCTTCTTTGTAGCTGCCCCTTAAGTACTGGTACACGGTGATGAGATCCCCTCTGAGCCTCCTTTTCTCAAGGCTGAACAGACCCAGCTCTCCCAGCCTGTCCTCGTATGGCAGCTTCCCAGTCCTCTGATCATCCTGGTGGCCCTTCTCTGGACCCCTTCCAGCCTGGCCACATCCTTTTTGTATAGTGGGGACGAGAACTGTACACAGCGCTCCAGGTGTGGGGATGTGGCCTGATGCCATTTTACCCGTGCGAAAGAGATGGGAGCCAGGAGCAGCCAGGGCACCCACGTCCCCCATCGCTGCGGTGCCCAGGTGAGGGGTCGTGGCGGCTCCAGCATCCCGGCCTGCCCCTGCCCGGCGGGCCTGGGTACCAGCGGGCTGAGCTCGGGCTGCACGGCTCTACCCAGCGCAGGGACGGGCTCTCCTAGTCCCCGATGGCAGCTGTGTGCCGGTGCGTATTTGAGTCCAGCCAGGACATCAGCCTTAAAGTCCTCCCAGGTGGGTCTGGACACATCAAAATCACATCCCTGGAGCGCACCGGAGACTAGGCACAGACTTCCCTGAAACCTGGCCTCTCCCTGAGATGGTAGGGCTGAACTGAGGACAAAACTTAAATACAGAGGTTTCTCTGAAAGATGTTCTCTGATGCCTTAACTAATCATCTGCCTGCTCTCCCTTTAAAAGCATGAGTTTTGCTTTTGATAAATGAAATTGATACTAAATTTCTTCTTTCTTAGTTTCCTCTGATATTTCTTCTATTTCATTAGTCATGTCACCTTCCTCCTTTCTACAGTTTCAGTGCTGGTAAGTGGCTACCACGGGCCTCCCCAGCATTAACCATTTGTGAGTGGGTAACGTATGCCATTCCCTCTTCTCTATTTTTTTCAAAAAGAGAAGTAAAAAAGAAAATTACACATCACATCAAAATTTCCAGTCTATCGCATACACAATAATGTTATGGTCTCTAGCCGACGAGGAGGATGTTAAACTGTAAACAAAACTAATTATTGAGTTGCCAGGCTTTTTGTAATTATATAAAGTGGTTACTGTGTTTCTCCCAGGAAACATTATGAAGACAGAGATGAGATTTCCCAAGTTTCTAACACGACTGTTGTATAAATACGCAGTGATTTATACTGGGAGAACATTATTAACATCCCCTCTTGGGACAGAATGCGACAGAGCAGGACGTCCTGTAAAAGCAAGCAGGTGAAGTAGAGTCTATAACGCCTTTGCTTCTAAGAAGGGGAAGTCTTTCCCAAACTTGTTCCTGAGAATACTCTTGAGGATGTTTTTCTTCCTGGCAGGAGATGGTGGAAGAGCCGGAGGACTGGGAGGCAGCATGATGTGTTACGGGACTGTCTTGTCCCTCAGCAGAAGCCAACATTTTTATTTTCTCCTTCCAGGAGAGGAAGGAACTTGCCCTATGGCAAAAGCTTCGTTATCAGCCACTTCGTATCTACATATATGCTTGTGATTCCCCAAGCTGACGAGAGGTGGGAATCCGGCCAAAACCACCAGACTTGTCTGGACAGAAGGGAAACATCTTGAGATGATCACCAGTTACAACTGCAGTGGATTTTGCAGCAGCCTGGAGAAAAATGTCATCCCTCCTTGGCTGGAGGTGCGGTGCTGAGCCTGAACCAGCCCTTTCGAGCACAGAAGTGATGGAACCCAGGCTGAGCACTGAAACCCTGTGCTCTGGCTTCATGGCACGGTGTTGGGGCGTTAGTTATCCTGTTACCCCATTGTATGACATCCAAATGGCTGTCATTAAAACTCTTTAAAAAAAAAAAAAAGGAAGCTTTTTGGAGTCTGGAGATCATTGACAAAGCTCAGCTGGCTCCATGGTCCCTCCGCGACGTTCCCAGGGCAACTCTCCATCCTTCCCCCAGCCCTCGGTGGGCCTGCGGCAGCACGGCATAGCGCCGCTTGCCCTGCAGCAAGGCAGCTGGATTTTCACGTTGATGGGAGTGAACACCTTGTCCAAAAATCCGCTCTTGGAGAGGAGGATCTGGTTCAAGGCTGACTGCAGTTAAGCGACTGCCTGAAGCTGTGAGGCTGTTGAAAACAGAAGCAGAGAAGTAGAGAAAACAGAGCTGGAGGGGTGCCTTGACAAATTGCCTAATCCCCCTGTTCCAACGCAGGATAAGCACAACTTAAACCCTGCCTGATGGATGTTTGTCTAATCTGTGGTTTTTCTGTTTTTTTTCCCCTGAAACTTCCACTAACGGAGTCCTGACATCAGGCAATCTGTTCTGGCCCGTTGCTCTATTTACATTTAGTCAGTCCCCAAATGTCTAACTAACGCTCTCTTACCGCAGATTCATCCCATGATTTCTGATCCTCTCCAGGCAGACACAGAGAAGAGTTTATTCCCTTCCTTTTCGTGGCAGCCTTTTATTTATCAGAGGACTGCGATCACAGCAGGGCAGGGAACGCAGCTGCTGAGAGAGTCTGGAGGTCAGCTAGTCCACAGCTGTCTTGTCTTCCCCTGGGCTTTGCTTCTTTGGACCAAACAACCCAATTCTTTCATTCTTCCCTCATAGATCATATTTTCTAGACTTCCGCTAATCCTTGCTGCTAGCAGAAATGGGAAGGTTCTTCAGGACCAGTCATAGTAAGGAAGGAGCAACTCCCCTGTCCTTGGAGGGGAGGAAACCCTGCCGGGTTACACGGTGTGAGCCGTGGTTTGTTTAGGGAATTCGCTGTGGGATCTGCTGAGGGATTGCAAACTCACCTGTCGCCGCGTGAGCTCTGCAAGAGCACGGGGCTAGGAGAGACGCCAGCAGTTCCGCAAGCAAAGGCAGCAAAGCAGGAGTTTTGGAAGGACCGACTGCCTTTGCCCTGCCTCCAGAAACCAAAAGGGTTGCACCAAATAAATATCCAGCTCTATCAGAATTTCTCCTCCCTACTGACGTGACCTAAAAGATCCTGAACTTGGTTGCTTTCATTAAAATAGGTGATATATTGGGTCTTCTCTATCCATCAGCTCTCCTGCTTCCTGCAGGTGTCGCAAGTGATAAAACAGACCACCTTCATCCGCTTCCCCTGCCCTCCTCTTGGTGAAGGGAGAAGGTACCCAGACCACACTGTGGTTCCCTGATTTGGGGCTGCCCATCCTGAGCCTAAGAGAAAGCAAATCCTAATTTACCTCAGAAAAAGGCTTTGAAGGCTAATCACAATCTCCCTATGCTGCTTTCTTTCAGAAGATTATTCTATTCTATTCTATTCTATTCTATTCTATTCTATTCTATTCTATTCTATTCTATTCTATTCTATTCTATTCTATTCTATTCTATTCTATTCTATTCTATATTCTATTCTATTCTATTCGTTAACCCAGCTGCAATGGGATGCAGTTTCCAAGTAAGAATTCTAATTTAAGGGGCAGGTTTCCAGATATCTAAGATGCAGTGAAATGCCTGGGAAGATCCCTCATACACACCTGGGCTCCCAATGCCAAAAATCTGCATAGGTATTTACCTTTATCTCAAAATCTTTAAAATTCCTGTATCGTAAAAAAACTGGCGCAGTGACTTGGGCTGCATCGTATCGGCTTAACTCAATACGACAATTATCCACTCGTCATCAAACATCTTGCCATTCTAGCAAAAGGATTCCTGAGGGCATGAACTTTCCCAATCCGTCATTGAAAAAATGTGTTGCAATTGATAACAAGCTTCTTCCCAGCTACCACAAGCACAGCAGCCACCGGGCTGGAGCTCTCCTGGCTGTGGGAGGACAGTCCCAGCCGTGAGTCAAACATGGCCAAGCGCAGCAGAGCCTGTGAGCGATGGCCTTCAGTTCCTCCGTGCTCCAGTTCCTGGGAAAGCTATGAATGGATATGTGCAAGAACCAAAACAGCCCCCTCCCTCCCCCCCAAATTAAGGACTAGAGCTGGGTGTAGCTTAGCAGAGATTCAAAGGAAATACAACAGCCGAAGACAGGTCCTGGACGTGCACCTCCGTGGGTTCCAGCTGGGTCGGCATGAAAGAGTTTTCCCTGGACCCTGGAGCTCCGGGCTTATCTGACTTTACTTCTGGGTACCAGAATTTGTGATCAGCAAATCTGTGATGGGCTGGACCGAGAACAGTTTTGTGGATTTAAAAAAGTGAAATGACTGAGGGCATGTTGTTAGCCCACGTCACGGCGAGCCCCTTCAACTGGGAGCTGGGCTCAGCCTCCCCAGGCCCGCTGCCCACCTCGGTGTCTGAGAGCCAGGCAGTCAGGGCTTGCTGTCATAAGACAAAGCAAGGGCATAAAATTTGGTACAGAAAGGATGCAAGGATGGCGAGTTTGACCTAGAAGAACCTGAGGGCCAAACAAAAGAGAAAAGAGGCTGCACAAAGCTCCAGTAAGCCCATTTCTCCAGGTCCCTCTGGATGGCAGCGTGACCCTCGGGTGTATCAGCCACTCACCCAGATTTGTGTCGTCAGTACACACTGTGCCCCATCACCCAGATCATTAATGAAGACATTTTCTCTGCAGGAAAGCTCTAGGGAAAAGCAGGAGGAAAATGATTAAGGTAGTAGGAGTCAAAAAGAGGGTACAGGGTTGCTGTGCTCTGAAAAAAGCCAGAACCAGCTGAGTGGTCAGTGAATGGCTCTTTTGATCACCCAGGCAGCAACTCCTACAGTCTCCCCATCACAGCTCCCACTTCTCTTTGGGGTTACAGCGTTGGGAACTGTCAAGCTGTGCTGGCAGGACAGGCAAGACGAGCAGCTGATGCCACACTGCCCTCGGTCCTGCTACAGGCATCTGCTTCCCAGTGACCCCATCCCAGTTGACTGCCTTCTACTTGGGGACCTGTTCTTGCCCTACACATGGTCTGATTAGAGCAAGACCACCCAAAGCACTTAGGAAGTCATTAGTTCTCAATATAAAATGCACAGTTCCTCCCCGTGCTTCTTTCTTCCTCCCGTCCCCTTTCTGCCGGTACCAGTCCAACCACCACGCAGCAGCGACCAGAAAAGGCCCAGACCCCTCCACCGCTCCCAGCGCTCTGGTCCTGACACTCTCCCGTATTCAGGGGGTCCAGGAGAGCATGTTGCACGGTTGGTAGCCTTCATCCTCACTAAAGGAGTCAGGAGAAGCTTACACAGCCTCTTCCTTGGCACTGGCTCTCGCTGCCACCCCATGATGCCTGCAGGGACAAAAACCACGGACAGCTGAACTCGGGCCTTTCGAGGGGATAACGCCCAGCTGCTGAGCATGCCCTGGCCTGTGCCGGGTCCTCGCCTTGGCCACCCCACCCCGACACCAGCGCCGAGCTGTCCCACCGGGCTGAGGAGCAGCACTAGATGGAGCCAGTCCATCGGGAGTGTGGGCTGCGCTGCCAGCAGCACCCCCCGCCAGCCCCTGCGCACCCAGCCCGGGAATGCGGGCAGCGGGGGGCGGGGGTGCCCGGGCCCCGCTGGGCTCCGTGCGATGTGGCAGCGGAGCCTGCAGGTTGTAAATGAGGCTGGTGCCGCCCCCATCACTGAGGGAGTTGGGTGGAACGAAGAGAAAGTGTTTAAGAGGGTCATGTATAAGTTTGGGTAGTTCAGAAGAACAAATACAGGTAGAACTGAACAGAATAGAATAGAATAGAATAGAATAGAATAGAATAGAATAGAATAGAATAGAATAGAATAGAATAGAATAGAATAGAATAGAATAGAATAGAATAGAATAGAATAGAATAGAATAGAATAATAGCGGGAATAGCGCCCAGCTCGGGGCTCCCCAGCACAAGGACATGGAGCTGCTGGAGCGGGGCCAGAGGGGGCACAGAAATGCCCCGAGGGCTGGAGCCCCCCTGCTGCGAGGCCGGGCTGGGAGAGCTGGGGTTGTGCAGCCTGGGGAAGAGCAGGCTGTGGGGAGACCTTATTGCGGCCCCCCAGTGCTTAAAGGGGGGCTGTGGGAAGGGTGGGGGCGACCTCTTTAGCAAGGCCTCTTGTGACAGGACAAGGGGTGATGGTTTTAAACTAAGGGAGGGGAGATTTAGACTGGATAGAAGGAAAAATGTTTTTACACTGAGGGTGGTGAAGCGCTGGCACAGGTTGCCCCAAGGGGTGGTCGATGTCCCATCCCTAGAGACATCCCAGGTCAGGCTGGACGGGGCTCTGAGCGACCTGATCTGTTTGAAGCTGTCCCTGCTCCCTGCAGGGGGTTGGATGGGATGAGCTCTAAAGGTCCCTTCCAGCCTAAACCATTCAGTGATTTCAGCTGGAAGGGACATACAACAATCATCCAGTCCAACTGCCTGACCACTTCAGGGCTGACCAAAATTAAAGCATGGCATTAAGGGCATTGTCCAAATGCCTCAAGCACTGCCAGGCTTGGGGCATCGACCGCCTCTCTAGGAGGCCTGTTCCAGCATTTGACCACCCTCTTGGTACGAAGGGCTTCCTAAAGTCCCATCGAAACCTCCCTGGCACAGCTTTGAACCATTCCCAGGCGTCCTGTCCCTGGATCGCAGGGAGAAGAGCTCAGCACCTCCCCTCCGCAGGAAGCTACAGCGAGCAATAAGATCACCCCTCAGCCCTCCTTTTCCCCAAACGAGATAAACCCAGAGCCCTCAGCCGCTCCTCGCAGGACATGCCTTCCAGCCCTGTCACCAGCTTTGTTGCCCTCCTCTGGATGCATTCAAGGACCTTCACATCCTTAAACGGTGGGGCCCAGAACTGCACGCAGTTCCTATGTATAGGATGGGGAGTTACTGTGTAAATATGACGTAGGATGGGGAAACTGGGATCTAGAAGGTGGGATGAGGGACCACAGGCTGCTGGGAGCTCACGACAACAGGTCGCAGGGTCTGGAGCAGGACTGGGATCCCACACCTGTGGTGCTACCCACGGCTCAGGAAAGACTTGATCTCTGGCAGTTCCCACGGGGGAGCAGAAGTTTGACACTGGAGGGTTCTTCTGTCTGGCAGAGAAAAGAAAAATGCAAGCCAGCGCTGTTGGCTGACGGAGGCATACTGAGACTGGAAACACAGCACACATTTTTAATGGGGAAGGTAATTAATTGTTGGAGCCACTCATTAAGGTATTGGCAGGCTCAGTCACTGCCAGTCTGAAACAGGGTTACATACCTTTGCTGCAAAACGTTTTTCTTCAAACATCAGTCAATTCAGGGCTGTCCTGCATCACCCAGATGTCTTCTTCAGTGTCAGTCCTTCCGGGTTTAAACTGGGTTTAAGGGTGGCCGTTGGTGTTTGGGAGCCACGGCCGAACGTGATGCTCCTGCAGGCGTTATGCCCGAAAGCACCCGTCCTCCAGCGACGGCCTGCGGACGAATGCATTGCACAGGTCTTTACTCCACCCCGAAGCGGGGGACCCTCTTGTGCCGCTGCAAGATCCTCACCGAGCGGCAGCGGAGGCACCCGTTAAGTCTTCTCTCGCCTGATGCTCTGTAGCGCGAGCTGTTCCCAACACTGCGGCAGTAACCCTTGGCCATGGCCGCTCAGGCCCGGATTAGACCCTAGATCGTATAACAACTTCTATCGTGCTCCTTTCTTGTTTTTGACAGCTGGCACCACGCAGACGCTGTCTTTACGCTGGCCATTGCGTGAGACTGTGTCCAACCACGTGGGACTTCACAGGTCTGGGATCAGCCGTCTCCGTTCCCAGTAAATGGGCGGGTAACACCTTTACCCCTCCTTGGTTGGAAAGGTGCGAGAGACCAAATAAATCCAATATGTCAGAGATGAGAGTTTCTGCTGCAGATGCATTACCCCTGGCCGGGGTGTTTCCAGTTAACAGCTTATTTGAGAGTGCGAACATCAAAACTGCCACTCAGCGAGGTGAACCGCGGCTCCCCTCTCCAACACCGAGCGTCGGTGCCAAGAGGCTGCACCTTGCCAAGTGTTTACAGTAATCCTTGGCAGGTACCCAGGCTTTCAACAAAGACATCTGCTAATCTGCAGAACTGAGCTTTCAGGAAAGAGAAGCTTGAAGGTTTCAGGAAACCTTGCTCCCAGCCAGGCTCCACGAGTTGCAAACTTGCCTGTCCCGGCTGGGGAAGGACACCTGAGTCTCCCGAGACTGGGATTCATCTCAGACAACAGTTCCCAGTAGGTTTCCTCGCTTGGATTAGTTATTCTGCAGCACTGGTGGCCTCTGTTCTTTCTGTCCTCTGTCCTTTCTGCAGCCTCCTCGCTGGGCGCGGATCAAAGGGGATCCTCGCGAGATGTCCATGCGGGGCCTGACTGAGGGCAGGCGCTCAGTGCCCGAGCAGAGCTGCTCTCCACCCCCTGCATTTCCCTCCCCTTAATCACGAGGCTGCAGGAAAATGGGTCAAGGAACAGCAGTGCTGGGGAGAAGATGGGCAGGGGAGAAAGCCCTGTCCTGCCACGCTGTGTGCCTCGGACTGCCCTGGGAGCCAGGCGCTGCGTGCTATACAGTGCGTGGGGTTAAGCAAGCTGAGATGTCCTTGCATTCCCTTGCCATCACGCACAAACCAGGCAGGTGCATCCACTCTGCCCTGATTCAAAGTCCCTCTTTGGAAACAAACCTCAATACTTTCACGGCTCTGAGAGAAATAAACCAATTTTCCCAGGAAATGGGCTCAAAACCTAAAGATGCATCAAAAGTTTCAAGTGTTTTCCTTCTCCGAAGGCTGCAGCCTGCCTTCCTGCATGGTGCTTCAGAGGTCCCATCCCCTGTGGCAGGGGTCCTGCTGGAACACAACCTCCCTGGAGAGCAGATAAAGCCTTTCCTCCTGAATCCCAGCTGGCTCTTGCACAGCTTCTCTCCCTCTCCTGGAGAGAGGCTCCTTTCAGTTTCAGGGCTGGGAAATCACATGCTTGATGGCTTCAACATGATGTAATTGTTTTTGGAAGAGACCTGAGCGCTGGTTGGGTTTGCTTGTTTTGCAGGCACACACCGACGCTGGGACGGGGCAGGCGGCGTGACCGCGACCAGCCTGGCCTCTCCTCCTGGCACTCCCAGCAGAGCCGGGTGACCCTGCTGCGCCAGTGAAAACATGCAAGCGCCCATTTCCAGCATTAATATTTCTTGCAGAGAGGAAACTGCCGAGAGTGGCTGGGGCGTGCAGTGCCACTGGAGAATGCCTCGGTGTGGGTCACAGAGAACTCCCAGCCTCCGCCTGTGCGCTTGTCCCCAGAAGCGAGACAACCACGGGGGCTGATAAGCACCAGTCCAGAGACAACATCCAGTGCAGAAAGTCCCACAGCTGCAGACTGCTGGAAACCAGGAGGGTTTGCTGGGAAAGGACCTGTCCTTGGGCTCCTTCCCACGTACCCCGTTAGCTGCTTAGGGTTTTCCCCCTGGCACAGCAGTACCAGCAGCTACACGTAGAGCGGCTGTAGCAAACCCACCCTTCAGCTCCAGAAGGCACTGCTGGAGAGTCCTTGCTCTGATGCCAGTTGGTCACAAGGTGCTTTGCCAGATGGATCTTTGATCTGCCTCAGTAATGGAACATCTTATTTTTAACGGCCAAGAAGATAAACTGGGGCGCAACCTCCCACCCATCTCAGTTCCCCAGTTCCGCAGTTCCCCAGGGGTATTGCATGGGTTCGTCCTCACCTGCTTGAGACGTAAAGTGGCAGCATGGGGAAGGATGGCCTGAATAGCCATCTGCCTTCATTCAGCCCCTGTATGTCCCAGCCTGAAGCCATCGGAGTGTCCAAAAACGCAACTTTCAGGCCACAAAACGAACCCTGCAGCAGTTGAATTAACCCCACCTGCTCCAGCAGACCTATGGTTGAGAGCTGGAGTGACAGCTCAAAAGCTCATCTGACTTTCCAGCACCATCCTGTCCAAAGCTTCCTTGCACTTCCCCTGCAAGATAAACCCTCTACAGTTCTCCAAGAAAAACTTGAGGCAACTTTGGAACAAGTGGTTGTGCCCTGGGCACGCAGGCTGGGACGGACGCAGCCCATGCACTCGAGTGTCCGGCTCCCAGAGCGGCTCGTGGACTGAATGAATGCAGGGGAGTGATCCTGCATTTGTGGCAGGTAAGAGAATACATCCTCTGGCTGCCGCGCGTCTGCACATGCATGGTGGGCTCTGCAGCATCCTGGTTTTGGATCTGCACTGTTGGCTGGATAAATACAGAGCAGGTAACAGAGACCCTGTTCCCAAGGCCCAGGAGCAGAGGGATCGGTCCTAAAAACGGGATCGCTGGCAAAAGTGATCTTTGGATTTTTTAAAACAGCCTCTGCGTCCCTTTGGTGAAACAGGCAGAGGAACGCTGCTTTCTGCTCGAGGAATGGGGAGAATATGCGTGGCTCCAGGTGATGCAGCCCTGTCCTGGCTGGCAGCACAGGCTTCTTTATGCAGAATGAGAATGAGCGTGGCGGGGGGAGAAGGGGTGTCCTGTGGGCAGGAGGGGATGAAAGATGTGTTACATTCTCCTTAGACCTGTTTTTCTTAAGACATTGGTTTCTTCTTTTTTTTTTTTTTTTTAAGAAACGACTTTTTAAATAAGTTGTGTATTTACATTAAAAAAGAAGAACTTATTTCTTATCTTCACAGGGTAGAAGCTGCACTCTATCCAATACAAGAGTCATTTCTCTTATCTCTAATAATTCTTTGCTCAGTTAAGACATGTCTGAGCCTGCGTATATGGAGAACAGAACTAGGCTCCCATCTAAACTTGGCAATACAACAGCCCTTCCCCGTGATGTCTGTTGGACGAGCATCTTGGGATCCTGTTGATGAATAGGGCTCTTTTCACATCTGCTGTTATTCGAGCCAAAGCAGAGTTTGTCTGAGTCAAATCATTTACAGTGTAACATGACACAAGGCAGGGACAGGATATAAGGATTAGTTTACCTTTTGCTGCAATTCCATGTTGTGGCAAGACCCATTTATTTTAATGCAGGAATTACTGCGGGAGATGGTCAAGCCTGCAGCTTAGGCAGGCACTTGATTTGATTTCAGGACTTCGCTGATGGAGAACTGTTAAAGTGGATCCAACGAGCCTTTCCTGCTCTTCGTGCTAGCCTGAATTTGCCTCCTTTCTCATCCTGGCTGTAGGAAATTGTTATTTCTTTATTTGTTAAAATAAATATCCTCTAACATCAGATTCTTCATTGGAGGCAGTGATCGAGTCACTCCTTAACCTTTTCTTAGTTAAACAAACCCAAAAGAGCCTGCCTTACTCAGGTAGGTTTGTCCCACCTCCAATCATTCTTGTAAGTCTTTTCAAACCCTTCCCAATTTGTTTTTTGCAGTGGGAGCACGAGACCTACACCCTCATCCCCATAACCCTGCGCCCAGGTCTGGATAGGTCCCTCTGACTATATTCAAGGGTTTGGCTCAAGCTGTTTTAAGCATGTGGCAATAAAAGTAGCTCATTACCAAACACACCCTGGCCTCCTCCTTGGTCCTGAGCAAGAACAACCTCCCTTTCTATATCCAAACAGCGCAGGGACAGCAAGACAAGGAGGGAGGTCGGGCCACGTGCATGCCACTGGCTGGAAAGCCCTTATTGACTCCATTTTCTTTTCCTCCAAAACTTCCTTACGATTTGATCAACAGAAGAGTATACATCTGCCAGAAGAGGACCAGCTCTATCAGCCAGACCCCAGCAGGAGTTTCTGTTCCCCTCCATGCCTGCACAGCAGGATTTTGCACCCAGTAGACACATCGCATCAAACACTGCAAAGGACTGGATGGAAAATTTGAAGTTATGGTGACCTCCAGAGATGCTCCCTAAAGCTCAGCTTGAATCTTCGTAAGACCGGCCTATGACAGGAATGAAATACAAATGCTGCTCCCAAACTTTGCCTGGGGGATTGCATGGGTAAGTGCTGGGCGCTCTCACCGAGATGAGGGAATTTAATCCAGCAGTACTACTTCACTTCTCCGTGCTACGGGCCAGCAATGTTTGCTGTGAGGGCTTCACCCTCTTTTCAAATATTGGTCTTGGAAAAAGGACTTCCAGAGAAAACCCCAGGGCAATAACACATGTCTAGAACTACTCGAAGGCTTCTGATTCGTAACAGTCTGAGCTGACTCATTTCTCAATTTATGAAGTGACCAACAAACTCAGACAGCCTCGGGATGACAGATGGCCCCATGGGGAAGCATTTTTATGACAAAAGAGCCCTCTGGGGAGGAGAGGTTAGTCTAATCAAAAGGACACGGGTTTAGAACAACAGAAACAGTGTGGGAATGGGTTGGGTTAGCCCTAGAGCTAATACTGTGTCCTCTGAAGGGTGCAAATTTGTTTGTCTGGAGATCCAGCAGACCACGGGGTTTCTTGTTGTGTTTTTCAAACCCATTACTGTTTTGTTGCTCTTGCTACTGGATTCCTCAAGTGAATAGCACGCCCCATGAACACCAGCACCTCGGCTTTGCGAAACCCAGCAACAGACAGGGATGTGCCACTTCATCTGTGTATGTGCGCTGTGGGAAACCAACAACTGCTACTTTGGTTAAAGCCTAGCGGCCGGGTGTTTGGTGTGGGCTGGAATGCTGTAGCTTTAACCCTGTAGGCTGCTCTCCGACGGCACGACCAGCCCCGAGCTTCCTCTGGAGAAAAGGAGAGGTCACAGGGCCACCTCTCTGGTGCAACCTTGCAGCAAGTCTGTTTTGATCTCACCACCAGCTCTAACCCGCACTGTTAACATCAACGAAAGAACAGTTGGGCACGTGTTGAGCCGTGCTCCAAAGAGCAAGGGAAGGAACTTGGGGGTGGGGAACTGGCTGATGGGCCGCACCCAAAGGGTGGTGGTAAATAGCTCTTTTTCACAGTGGCAACCTGTCACAGGTGGAGTCCCCCAGGGCTCGATATCGGGCCCAATGTTATTAGACATCTTTATAAGTGATCTGGATAATGGCATCAAGTGTAGCCTGATGAATTTTGCTGATGACACCAAGCTGAGTGGGGAAGTAGACACTCTGGAAGGGAGAGCTGCTCTGCAGGGAGATCTGGAGAGGCTGGAGGAGTGGGCCAGCAAGAACCTTATGAAGCTCAACAAGGACAAGTGTAAGGTTTTGCTCCTGGGGAAACACAGTCTGGGAGTGCAGCACAGACTGGGATCCACCTGGCTGGAGAGCAGCTCTGTGGAAAGGGACCTGGGGGTCCTGGTGGGCAGGAAGCTCAACATGAGCCAACAGTGGCTGCTGCGGCCAAGGCGGCCAACAGGGTGCTGGGTTGCATCAAAAAGGGCATCGCCAGCAGGGACAAAGAAGTCATTATCCTGCTCTACTCAGCGCTTGTCAGGCCGCACCTGGAGCACTGTGTGCAGTTCTGGTCCCCGCTATACAAAAAGGATGTGGCCAGGCTGGAAGGGGTCCAGAGAAGGGCCACCAGGATGATCAGAGGACTGGGAAGCTGCCATACGAGGACAGGCTGGGAGAGCTGGGTTTGTTCAGCCTTGAGAAAAGGAGGCTCAGAGGGGATCTCATCACCGTGTACCAGTACTTAAGGGGCAGCTACAAAGAAGATGGAGACTCCCTTTTTACACAGAGTCCCACGGAGAGGACAAGGGGGATGGACACAGGTTGCTCTTGGGGAGACTCCGATTGGACACCAGAGGGACATTTTTCACAGTGAGGACAGTCACCACCAATCTCCCCAGGGAAGGGGTTGGCTTGGTCACGTTGGACACCTTCAAGAGTTGCCTGGACAGGGTGCTGGGCCATCTTGTCTAGACTGGGCTCTTCCCAGAAAGGTTGGGCTAGATGATCGCTGAGGTCCCTTCCCACCTGGGATTCTGGGATTCTGTGAACTTAAAAGGTTTGCAAAGGCTGAGACATCGCACCCACCTCACAGGTACTGATCGTGCTGAAACACACCTGGGCTATATCACTGTCACAAAATAGCTTGGGTTGGAAAGGACCTTTAAAGGTCATTGTATTGGGTTTGCGTGGCAAGGTTTTGGTGGCGGGGGGGCTACCGGGGTGGATTCTGTGGAAGCCGCTAGAAGCTTCCCCCATGTCCGACAGAGGCAATGGCTGCTGGCTCCGAGACAGACCCACAGCTGGCCAAGGCCAGTGAAGGAGGAGGGGAGGAGGTGCTCCAGGCACCGGAGCAGAGATTCCCCTACAGCCCGCGGTGCACACCATGTGAGGCAGGCTGCCCCCCTGCAGCCATGGAGGTTAGCGGTAGAGCAGACACCCACCTGCAGCCCCCGCAGGACCCCGCGCTGGAGCAGTGGATGCCCAAAGGAGGCTGTGACTGCATGAGAAGCCTGTGCTGGAGCTGGGTCCTGGCAGGACTGTGGTCTCATGGAGAGAGGAGCCCATGCTGCAGCAGGTTTCCTGGCAGGACTTGTGACCCCGTGGGGGACCCACGCTGGAGCAGTCTGTCCCTGAAGGACTGCACCCTGTGGAAAGGACCCAGGCTGGAGCAGTCTGTGGTGAAGTGCAGCCAATGGGAAGAACCCCCGTTGGAGAAGTTCATGGAGAACTGTCTCCCGTGGGAGGGACCCCACGCTGGAGCAGGGGAAGAGTGTGAGGAGTCCTCCCCCTGAGGAAAAGGAGCGGTGGAGACAGCGTGCGATGGACTGACCCCAACCCCCATCCCCATTCCCCTGCACCAGTGGCGGGAAGGAGGGAGAGAAAGTTAAGCCTGGGAAGAAGGGAGAGGTGGGGGGAAGGTATTTTAAGATTTGGTTTTATTTCTCATTATCTTGCTCTGATTTGATCGGTAATAAATTAATTTCCCCAAGCCAAGTCTGTTTTGCCCATGGCAGTAGCTGCTGAGCGATCTCTCCCTGTCCTTAGCTCGACTCACGAGCCTGTTACATTTCCTCTCTCCTGCCCAGCTGAGGAGGGGAGCGACGGAGTGGCTTTGGTGGGCAGCCGGTGCCCAGCCAGGGCCAACCCGCCACAGACACCCAGTCCAACCCCCGCAGTGAGCAGGGACACCCTCAACCGGATCAGGCTGCTCAGAGCCCCGTCCAGCCTGACCCTGAATTCTTCCAGGGAGATATATGGGATATATGGGAGATGACGGTCGTGTGCGGAGGGAGACGCTCGGCTCCTGGCGAAGCTGGGAGCATGCGAGGGGGCAGATTGCCTGGCTCCAGTGTAGCAGAGCTGCCTCTGCTGCTCTGGGACTCACGGGGCCAGGCAGAATGGTGCTGGGCAGCCCGATCCGCAGGAGCGAGCCGGACCATCCCCCGGCTGCCGCCCTCCCCGGGCAGAGGCAGCGGAGATGTGCCGCGGAGGTTTGGGCAAGTGGCACCAACGCAGAGGCACGAGGCGCTGGGGTGCCACAGCTCTCGCTGTGCTCTGCTGCTGCCCCGCGCGCGGCCGAAGGGCTGCAGCATCTCCGCTGCGGGGCCGGCAGTCCTGCAGGAGAAGCACGGGGGAGGCGGCTGGACGTTGCCTTTGCCGTTTAGCTGGTATGAATTCTCTTTTTATCCAGTGGCTGGATCCTACCTGAAGACAAAACCTCTGTCCTACAGCACACTTTAAGGGCTTTTGTTATTTTGCAACAGATTAAGGCATAATTAACTTTAAAGCATTGCATGCATTTTTCTGCAAGATTAATACCAAATGTCTGATTGAATTTTTAACACATTTCCAGGTTTTTTTTTTACAGTCTTATTTAATTTGATTACAAATTCCATTCCCTGACACTTTTGATTTATCATAATTAATTTCATAAGCAAAAACTGAGCCAGCTGCTTTTGCTGGAGCACTACTGCTTTAAGGAAGGAAGTGTGGGATCTGTGTGAAGACCTACTTTGTGTCGTGCTCCTGCTCTGCACTGCAGTCTGTCTAACAAGGATTCTGCCTAATTATTTGTACCAGAATTTCCACAGCTGGAGCGAAGAGCAGAGGCAAGAGGCACTGCCTGTCTCCTCCTGCAGGCACACTGAAGAATTCCTATTTACTGGCACAGAAGCTAAAGGATCCTCAGAGAGCAAAACCACAGGCCCTGCATTTATCAGCACAGATAAACGGTGTCTATACGCTCTCAGTTTGTTTTGTAATGGGCACTTTCTGCGTTAGGAAAGCAAAGATACTCTGGGTGTTGGTTTCTGTATGTTTTGCCAGGTCCTAATATTAGCTGTGGTTTGCCTGCCTACAATAAACCCTGATTGATCTGCCTGTAAATATTTAGCTAGTGACCCCCGCTTCTAGCTGTCAAGCCTGGTAAAAGAAATCTTTCTCCTTTTTAGGTATTTTGTTTCAGGAGAAGGAATGTCATCTTCTTGTACGGTCTTGTAGATGAGATGACTTTGGACATGCCTGTAACTTGCTTCATGCCCAGCTCCGGGCCCCGGTTGTTCCCCCTGCAGCGGTGCCTGCTCACCCCGGGGGACAAGCCACGCCGAAGGAACCCTCGGTATTTCTCTCCACACACGACAGCGGGGGCGAGGACCGTGCCAAGCTCGGCTCCCTCCACCAAGATCATCCTTCTCCTGGAAAGTTAAAAACGAAAGGCATCACAGAGAGGGAGTTAAAGCTCTGAGGTTTGTGAGGGTTATCTTATCTTGTGGGCAGGGTTTTCACTGGGAAATAAAGGGCCAAATGCATGGGTGCCTGGATGGGAGTAAGGCTTTGGGAGTAGATCAGCAGAGTTGTGGGGGAGAGCGGGGATGCCAGTGGAGGTGGCACGGGACTGAGGAGCTGGGTGGGAGCCTGGCGGCATCGGGAGAGGACACGCGGAGTAAAAACTGAATAACGCACGGGAGATGAGACGTCTGTAGCTGGACTGTGGTTGACTGCCTTTGCTCTTCTGTTTTTCTGCTTCTCAGTAGCCCTGCCCACCACGTATGACAAATAGAAAATATGTGAATATTTCCACCATTTTATCATATTTCCAATCTGAGGAAACTTATAACAGGCATTAGAATTGCACACAGTCATGCTGTTGGTTTGTTCATGTGCTAGAGCAGCGCTGAAAGCAGCTAGCGGCGCTCCCAGGGCGGGCGGCAGGGCTGTTTGGGCAGGACGACAGGCCGGAGCGGTACAAGAACCTGGGTGGGGGACCGGGGTGGAGCAGCCGAGTAACGAAATCTGCTAAAAGGAGAGAGCGTGGCAGCTGCCCGCCACTGCCGCGGCTCCTGGTGGGGCTGGGAGGAGGTGCGAACGTGGAGCTATGCCGACCTTCTCGCAAGGCAGGAGGACGGCCACTTTGCAGAAATGAGGTGGAAGCGCAACACAGCAGGCGGCAGCTGCTGGTTTTTAATTCAGACCATCTGAATGCCTGTAAGAGGAGAGAGCTTATCCACTGCTCGGGATTTCTGAAGGTTCAAGCGGAGGACAGGGACTGGATGAAAGGGGACATTCCAGAAAGGAGGCTGCACAACAGCACCCGCCGAGAGCTGAGTCTCCTCGAGGGCTCTCTGTCCCGACGCTGAGGATTTCCCCTCTGCTCTCGACCCCATCGCTGGATCCGTTCCTGTCGCAGGCAGCGTGCCCACGCTGCCCACCGTTAGTCGGTGTGATGGCTCTGAACATTTCGGCCTCGCGGGAAGCTGAAGCAGGTCTTCCCAACATGGTAAGAGACTGCAGAGGCAGGGGGAATCCTGACTGCCTCGCAGACACAGACCTCAGGATGTTTCGTAACAAGATTCCAAATTATGGCATTCAACAGCGGTTGCAGAGTTTAAATGCTTGAAGCAGAAGTTCGGGGTCAGGCCCACACTACTTTCCATCTGAGAGTTTGTTCCAAAGCCTACATCCGTAGCATTGGGAGCAGAAGTGCTTCTGAGCCCCTGGAACCAGAGCCAGCCCGTCTTCTTCACCAAGGCAAGACCTGGGGGTGATGGCTGTGTTCAGCCTGCCAGGAAATAAATGATGACAGAAGAGGGACGGTGTCCCCTCGTCACGGCACCGCACACTGCAGCGCACACCCGCCCTGCCTGCTAGAGACAGCCTAGGTCTGATGCCAACTCACCTGGCCGTGCTGCCCTCCTCTGCCTCGGCTCTACTCCAGGTAACACCAAGCCTGCGCACCCCAGCCCTTAGGAAAGAGCATAATTTCCTCAGCCTCATTCAGCTTTGTTGCCCAGCAGAGATCAGTCCCAGCACGCTAACAAACCCTTGTCTGACATGTAGGAGTACGGATGTGATGTTGTGCACCTTCCTCCCCTCCCTCTGTACGGAGGAGGGAGGGCAAAGGACACAAAAATCACACAAACACACAGAATCCCAGGTTGGAAGGGACCTCAGGGATCATCTAGTCCAACCTTTCCGGGAAGAGCACAGTCTAAACAAGATGGCCCAGCACCCTGTCCAGACGACTCTTGAACGTGTCCAACGTGGCCGAGGCAACCCCTTCCCTGGGGAGATTATTCCAGTGGTGACTGTCCTCACTGTGAAAAATGTCCCTCTGGTGTCCAATCGGAGTCTGCCCAAGAGCAACTTGTGTCCATCCCCCTTGTCCTCTCCATGGGACTCCGTGTAAAAAGGGAGTCTCCATCTTCTTTGTAGCTGCCCCTTAAGCACTGGGACTGTTGCGATTTGGAGAGGAGGAAACTCTGAAACTCGAGAAAGCCAATCAGTTTTTTTCCACAACCTGTGGATTTTAAAATCATTAACTAGATTAATCCTTGTAAATAAACGCACGAGTACCCAGACTGTGTCTACGTGTGCTCTGCTGGGGCCCACGGAAAGAGCAAGCCAGCAGATGTACTGGAATAAAACCACCGCCTTCAAATGAGGAGCGCTGCGAAGCAGCGCTGCAGCGCTGCGCTGAAAGGTAAGCCACCAGGTCGCGTGGCTGAAACGTAACGCCGCATCCTTTTTGCCAGCCATTGCGCTTGCAACGAGCCCCGTATGATCTTGGAATGACCTGCACACCGCAGCTCAGAAACCCGGCAAGTCAGCGTGGCTTTTGGACTTGGACTCCGCCTGCCACTTCTTAGCTTGGGAGCGGATAACCTGAACTGCCAGGGATCTAATAATTACTGGTGTTTTATCTGCATGGTGTCACAGTGAAATTACAGCAGGATGTGACAAGTCCGGCTATCTAAGAACAAAGTCCTCGTTATACACAAAGCAAAACCTGCGGAGCGAATATCAGCTCTGGCTCCTCCTGAGTCCCGATCTCCATGTCAGCTGCCAGGGACGGCGTCTCTGTTAACTTCTCGGTTACTGACCTCTTCACATCAGTGAAGACAAAGTCCCTGTAGAAGCTAGTCTGAAAATCCAGCACGATTTTTCCCCCAAAAAGCTACTGAATATGTAGATCTAAGTGCCAACAAATAAAAGTTGTAGCTGGGATGTATTTTTGACAAATGGCTCCGATGAGTTGAATTACAGCCAGCTCCCTCAGAGGAAGCTCTTGCTCATTTTGGGTTAAGGAATTACTGGTTAAAGCAAAGAGTATTCAACCAAAGTAGTACTGTCAACTTCTCAGAATTCATGACCTTGACCTCTCCAAACTATATATAAAGAATTCCTTTTCAAAAAGCAACATTTGAAATTTTTCATTTACTGCTTAATTCTCCAAGCTGGGGCTTAAAAAAAAACCCCACGTGGATATTGTAATGTTCTGGCAAAGATTTCGTGGTTGTTTTCTAATATGTCCTTTAGCATCTGAGGCGCAGTAAGGTTTATGTGAGTGGCATCTCTGCCTCTGATGCAACCTGTGACTCCCAGAAAAGTGATTTTTAGGGAGCTGAGTTTGGGAACCCTTTAAGGCCCTTCCCAAAAAGGAGTCATCGCTACAAGAGAAGTCCTGTAACCTACAAGAAAAAGAACGCTCAAATTTCCTTGAACTGAGCAGCCAAGACTCAAAATCAGAGGCTGCTTTTAATAATCTTGGCTTTATCTTCCCAGTGCTCATTTCCTCTTTTCATACGCTCGCGCTGGTGCCTCCGCGGCAGAATCTGATGAAGGTTCAGCTTCACGAAAGCTGGTTGGTGAAGTGCTGAAATCCTCAGATGACCTCCACAGCAGAGAGGCAAAATCAATGTTTACTCAGTGCTCCCAACCATAAGCGAGCAAACGGCGGCTAGCCCTAGCCCTGCTCCGAACGCGCCCGACTCAGATCCAGAGCTCCTTCTGAGCCGGACACACAGCTGTTAAAATGCTGACATGCATTTCCTGACGACAGACCAGAGCCAAAAGCAGAACTTGTTCAGAAAGACAAGCAATTTGATCATATTTTGGCAAAGATAAGAGGAAGCTGTACAGAAGCGTATTCCCTGCAGGGGCCAAACTCGGATTAATTGGAACTGCTCGGTATTCAGGAAAGCTGATGAAAAACTTTTGCAAGCCATTGAGGCCGTTTCTTATTTTTCCCTGGCACGAGCCATGAATGTGCCATGCAGTTGAAAGGAATTACATCAGCGTTGCGTAACCAAGATCAGAATCAGACCCAATCTACAAAGGCCTAAATTTGTTTGTTTTCCTACCTCCCACCCCAGTGAGATAATCAAACCGGACTATTTCCAATGTTAGGATTAATTTCCGTGGACCTCTTCTGCATAGGCTTTTAACACCAGAGAAGCGGTCGCCTGCCAGCGTGATACAAGTCAGGGCTCTTAAGAACTCGGGCTCCGTCCCCCTCAGAGGTACGGCTGCCACGCCAGACTGCTTTGCTAACCTTGCTCCAGGTCAAGTCTGGCTGCGGTACACGGCTTGCTTGAAGTTATGTCATGCAAGAGGATGAGATAAGATGACCCATTCATTTTTAAATCTACCAATCTAGATGTCTTCATGTCTTTCTCAGTAAGAAAGGGATATTACAAACCAAATCCCACTGAGAGAGATATACATAGAGAGAGAGGATATTTATATAGGATATTTATAAACCATCAGCACCTGAGCCCTTCAGTGCACCCTGCAGAGCACAGAGCCGGCTGGTTAGGTTTCTAGAATATATACACAACATACACGGCTTGTAAAGACTGAGGGAAAAGCAGTATCATCCCTTTTACATGGGACTGAAACCAAGGAGCTAAGGAATTTGCCAAGGATCATAAATCAACAGCAGAATCGGAAATTAAAGCAAACTACCGTAAGTACTTCTTTTGCTTTGGGCAGGAAAGTGCTCGGAGATCGGTCGATAAGAGCGCACTGTTATTCCTAAGGCAACATCTTTAGCTACATGATATCCAAAAAGCTTGGAGGAGAGATTTTCCATACTAAGCGCCATAATTCTGGGTGCAATTCTACTCCCCTTTTCTCTACAGCAACCTGCAGGCTGCAATGTGAGTCTGTTCCGCAGAGGAGGTGGGCTCCTTGCCTTCTGTTTGCTCAAAGACGGCTCAAGGGTTAAGGCCCGGAGTTCGCAAGTTACAAAGCATGCTGTGTCTCATGTGTGGGAGTAAATGTCATATCCCACTGCACAGGGTATTTATAGAACAGCACTATTTGGGAAGTGAAACTTTTTAATGGTGAAGTTTTCAACCAGTTGCTTCAGGTTTAAGTTCTGAAGAATGAAACAGCTGAGAACCCCGTTTCACACCTTCTGGCTCTAGCTGGCTCCGAATGTTACAGCGAAACAAGCGGGGTCTGAGTCTGGTTACCTTGGGTTTAGAAGCTCCGGTCTCCACACTAAAGGAGTATTTCTGCAGCTGACACATCAACCCCGTGTCCCTGCCGGAGGACACAGCGCTGCTTTGTCATCATCACCCTCGCTACCTGGTGGAGGAGCTCTTCCCATGCACGAGGTACAGCACAGCCCCCATAAGGGTCACCCTCAGACAGCCGTACAGTCCTGGGGGACACCGTTCTACCGGCAATCCGACTGGCCGAGCACCCCCAAACCCCCAAGTTACGCCAAGGTTCTCCGGCATAGCTGCCCATGGCCAGACACCAAACTTCAACACAAACTGAAGAGGATGACCCTCTTTTCAAGGGGAGACCTTGAACCAAGAACAGCAACTCTGGGAAAGCCCGCAGCAACGTAAGGCAGCAGGGACTCCCACACCTCCGGCGCCGCGAGCTCCGCAGGGTGCACGAGGGCTGGAGGCCGAGGTTTCTGGAGGGGGATTAGGATGAGAGAGCACTGGCTGCAGCCACATGAAGTTGGGGGCAGCAGGTAAATGGGTGGCACGGAGGGAAAGCGCTCAGAATTCTCCTTTGTTAAAGCGGCGCCGTGGGACAGGGGCTGAGGCTGGCTTGGTGGGCTGAGGCTGAAGATCAGCCGAGGTGGAATGAGCCGTCCCCATCTCCAGAGCCGGACTGAAGCTCACATGGGCAAAGTCCCACCTGGGTCGAATTCTTATACAACTCCCTGTTTGTAACGCGCTGCTTTTGGCTCACACACACGCAGCGAGCACCAAACGTGGAGTAACAGATTGAAAATTCCAAGCTAAAAGCTTTTTTTTTCGACCAACAGTCCCAGAGTAGGTCACCATAATCAAGCCAGGCAGGAAGAAAAGGTCTTTTGTGAAACTAACTGTGCTCTCTGAGCTGTAACTATAATCACAGCACGTATTCCGAGAAGTAGGTCTTGACATTATTGGGTCACCCAAAGGAAGGGCTATGCATATTTTGAACCGATTATTAATGCAGCTATTTGTGTTAACTCTCCAAATCAAGTAACTGATACACCCTGTGCAATTTACATAACTAGGAACACAGCTATATTTGCATTCGCTCCATTTGTACACGCGTTGATAACGACTTGTGGGTGTTATCACCGCAATAGAAACCAGAGCGTGGCTGTACATGCCCCTGGAACTGCAGAGAAGGGGCAGAGCGGAGGTCGGGTGGCCAGCGCCCGTCTCCCAGCCTTGCCCTCACCAGCCGGGCTGCTTCTGTGCCACTGGGTCGGGCCCACTGTGTTCTCACCCGCCTCCAAACAGGCTTTTTCTGCTGGAGGGGTGTCAGAAGCGCTCTGACAGATCAGTACGTGCTCCTGTTGTTTCCAACTAATGGACTTGTTGCATCTTTGGGCTATTACCGTACGCCACGAATACTGCTTGCGTTCTGGAGACGTCATTATTACACTATTTATACTTTGTTCGAGATTTCAAGACATTCTTTACAGCTTCAAGAGTAACAAACTTCTCTACCGGTAAGCTGTTTGAGACCATCGATTCATTTCACATACCTTAACCACAAAACAAAAGCAGAGTATTCTGGAGTTCAGTATTGAACCTGGGCTTGTAACAAGTTCCACATGTGCTTCTCAAACTCGCAGTCCCCTGTATCTCCTGTCCACCCCCTTCAGACAATTACAGAATGTAACTTCAATGGAAAGTGTGGCTTGTTCAAAACCCACAAAATGAGTACTAAGGTCCATTATGTTTTGTCAAAAGCTTTGTTTGATCTTCTTTCCACTGTGATAAAAATGTCAAGGTCATAAATACCTCTAAATGTAACATTACAATCGCCTTAACTACTCTGGCAAAAATAACCTAAGAAAGACTCCCTCGGCTTTCTAAAGCAGAACTGTTGTCAAATTACTTCAACATCTGAAAAGCACTGCTTTGTAAAAATTCCTCTAATTGTTCTTTATCTCAACCAGCAGACATCCCACATTCTTTAAGCAAGCATAAGATAGCAAGAAAGATAGAAAAAGATGCAACCAGTCATTAGCACGAGTCTTTGCAACTCCTTCCTCACTTGACGTTTTCTTACTGCTGGAAGGCAAGGACAATTCTTTATGCAGGGGACATCAGAGACCAGGTGGATCTCACATTCTGTCACCGTAACATGTGCTGCCCAAGCGCAGGAACACGCAGAGCACGAACCCATCCCTGAAGCTCAGCTGTCCCCACGCACCCCACTCAGAGCTGACCACAGCTCAGTTCCTTCGAGGAAGGACTGAAAACCACCGGTAATTACCAGCTACCTCCTTGCAATAGCTGACCTGACAATAGAGACCCCACTCCCAGCATTTTCTATTTCCACTTTAACCATTTCCAAAAGCATTGGAGTCCCCTACAGAATAGCCTATGGACTAACATACCGTGTACAACAGTGACCTACTGCGACAGGTTTGTGTAACTCTGGTTTTGTACTATAACTGGGCAACGGGGGATTCTTCTGCAACATGATATAGCTCTGTTCTCCTAGGAGAGGGCTCTCGGGACTGAAAAGTTCTCTCCAAACTACGTGAAGGGTCTGAGCAAAAGCAGCACCTGAACAGAGCCAGTCTAATCCGAAGATGAGGGATATGGGACCTCGCTACTACAAACTGCAAGGCTGTTCAGGGCATCGTCACGGTGGTTATCACATGTAGACCCTTTGCCACAGCTGTGACTCTTCCTCCCGCTCTGTATGTTGCACAACAGTCCAAATCCAGAAGGACTAAGCAAGTATATCAGGGTCCTTTCTCGAGAGCTCTGAAATTATGACCTCTGAAATTATATATTTTGTGGCTCTCTAAGGCAAGGACCAGGAGTTACCCAAACTGGTGCCTGCCTTTGGTGTCAAAGCAACGACTAATGCCACCTGGGCAAAGCAGAATCTGAAGAATAAACTGTCACTTGCTGGGGAGCATCCGAGGCTAAATGAGGGGGAAAAAAAGCCCTACCAAAGTTGTCACGAACTTACACTACTCAAAAATATCATCTCCACAGGACTGAAACCCTTCCAATCATCTCTACAGTGACTGGGGATGAAGGTTCATCCTCATCCTTCCCATGGCCTCGATGCAACTGACACCAAATGCAGACGTCCCTTCTTGCAGCCTTTCTCTTAGCATTTAACTGGTGACAGGTAACACAGCCTGAGAACAGGGGAAGGGGAAAAAAAGCTCAACAGCAAGTCTCAGCTTCTTGACCCAAAAGCAGTTTCATTGGCAGGTCACCTAAGCCTCAGAAGAGGCAGCTTACAGACATCGTAACGCTACGGCTCTGCCTGCCTGGTTCAAAGCTATCCAGCCCCGATGGCTGTACGGCCCCCGACGCCTGGGGGCTCCTGACGCCTGTACGGCCCCCCACGGCTCCAGGCCCCTGACGGCAGGTCCCACTCACTAAGCTTTCCTGGAAAACCTCGCACGGCCACCGCAGCGCCCTTCCCGAAGCACGACACCGTGGCGAGGCGGGTACCGAGGCGGCCGGCAGCCCCGCTCCGACCCCCAGGGCCCGGATAGCGCCACTTCGGCCCGCTTCCCGCCTCTCTCCCCCCATCCGGAGGCGGCGGGACCCAGGAGCAGGGCCGAGGGCGCCTCCCCGGCCTTAAACCGGGACTAACCTAACCGGCCAGGCGGCCCAGCGCGGGGGCGCAGCCGCGGGGGGGGGGGAACCGAGGCCCCGCCACCATGACCGACCCCAACCACCACCTCCCGCCGCCCTCCGGCGCACGCGCCCCGCGCCTGCGCACCGGGCACCTCCGCGCCGCTAGCCTCGCGGCGCCCCTCCGGCCCCAGGCGCATGCGCAGCGCGGCGGCGGCGCCCGGAGGAAGCGGGGAGGGGGGGTGAGAGGGGTGGGGGTGGGTGGCGGGGAATGCTTGGCAGGAAGCCCCGCCCGCTTCTGGGAAACCCGGGCCGGCCCCGTCCGCTCGCCGCCCGCCCCCGGCCTTCCCCGACCCGCCGGGGCCGCGCCGCGCCCGGGGGAGCCGGCGGGGCGGGGCGGAGCGTGGCCGGGCGCTGGTTGGGCGCGCGCGGGCGGCGGGGCGGGGCGGGGCTGATGTGGGCGGGAGCAAAGCGTCGTCATGCGGCGGGGCGGGGCAGCGATTGGCTGCGGGGCGGTGGGGGGCGGGGCCAGCGCCGGCCGCCGCCTGTCAGTGAGCGGTGCGCCGCTGAGGAGGCCTGAGGGTCTGCGCCGCGCCGCGCCGCACCGCGCTGTGCCGGGCCGGGCCGTACCGTACCGGGCCGTACCGGGCCGTGCCGTGCCGCGCCGGTAGGTGCGGCCGCTCGGGGGGGCGCGGAGCGGGTCTGCGCCCGGCTACCGCCGCGGGGCGGGACCCAGGAGGCGGGAGGGCCGGGGAACGGCGGGAGGGCGCCGGCCCGGTAGGGCCCGGGGGAGCCCGCCGCCGGGAGGAGGGTGTGAGGGAGCCCCCCGGTCGCTGCCCAGTCTCGGCGCGGGGGGAGCCCGGCCCCGGCCGTGCCGTGCCCGCCGTGGGAGGGGCCCGGCAGCACCGGTCTGAGCGGTACCTCCCGAGTACCGGGCTCCTGCGGGGAGCGCTGCAGCCGCCCGCCCGCCCCCCGCGGAGCGCTGAGGCTCCCGCTCCGGTGTTCTTTAAAGCCTAGATGTCACCTTGCTGCTCGGAAGCTCCTCGCCTTGGCTGCTGAGCGCCCCGTTCCCGCCCGCCCCGGAGCGCCCGCCGCAGAGAAGAGGTGAAGCCGCGGGCTTTGGGTGTCGTTGGGCGCTGCTTTGCAGAGCCGCCCCTGGCCCCGGAGCGGGGAGGAGGAGGCAGGCCTGAGATCAGCTAATCAAAATATACAGCTGAATAAGATCTGAAGTTCAGTTAAACTGCCCGTCTGCTCGCCTCTCACATTTAGCTGCAGTGCTCCTCTTTGACGAGAGGTTGCTTTTTTTTTTTTCTGGCAAAAGGTTAAAATGCTTCTTTGCTGATTAATAAGCTGCTGCTGTGGTTGATCTCAGATGCTTCCTGTCTACTTTAATCGGTTACATTAGAAACATGTGTTCGGTGCTTTGCACATGTAAAGCAGCAATCTGAAACTAGCATCCATAAACAACGTCTAAATTTCTTTTTCAGCTGGCTTTCTGAACTCTTTTATGAGTAATAACTTGCACCTTCTTTGCTGTGACATTAGTGATAAGAATAACCGAATTGGGCTTTGAAATATGTGTCTGTAGTGTGCTGCTTTATTGCATTTTAACTAAGTTATAATCTGTTATTGGCACGGCCATGAGATTCCTTCAGAGTGAGTCATTTGCTATTAACTATTAAATTTTAACTGCTATAAGAGAGTGAATCTTTGTAGAGCATGCTGTGAAGGAGGAGTATAACACACAGACATGTAACGACTATAAAACACGAAGGGTTTTAGGGACCTGATCCAGCATTGCTGGAGTTAATGAATGTGGCCGCTGTCTGTCCTGAATCTTATTTCAGTGTTAAACATGAGAAGGTAGAGCTGAGCTTTTGTTGTAAGAGTGATGTGGTGCCTAATTATTACTCTGGCTGCTAACAGGATGGAGCGAATGTGATCATGCTGTCTCTTTAACTTTCCTTTTCCTTTTAACTTTTCCTTCCTTTGACTTTTGAAGTTTGCTGGCAAGTGTCAGTCAAATCTGTCACTGGAGACAGAGGGATAGAGGTCTGCAAGACAGAAAAAACTCCAATTTCTCAGAAGAGCAGCTGGCTCAGAGTAAAAGACCTGAGTTAGGAAAGGCTCTGGAAGTGCTGGGGAAGGCAGATCAGGAAGGATGCATGGGGGGACCAGAAGGAGGCCTGTGAGGGCTAGCCATGTGGGACTTCAATCTGTAGCAAACTGGGCTTTGCTGGTCACAGTTTAGTGACATCAGGGCCTTGGGCCTTGAAGGACCTCGTCTTGTCTAAAAGGAGGTTCTCTTCTGCAGTCAGTAAGAGAGTTTGTCTCATGAGAGTTTGCTCAGGGTGGGCAGTTAGAAACTACTCTGATCAGTTCATATCTCTATAGTATAAAATAATCATAACTGAATTGCGGGACCAATCATAGAAGCATTTCTATGTTAGCTGAATTTATCTATACTAAATTTAACTAAACTGTTGGTTTTGCCTAGTATTTCAGCCTTACTGCTTTCTTGTACCCTCACATGGCATTTTATAAATATGATTGAAAATTGGTGGTTGGACTCAATGGTTCTAGAGATCTTTTCCAACCTTAACGATTCTATGACTTTCAAGCTGCAAAGCGACGTGTAGTAATAACTGGTGAAACCTTGCTCCTGCCTGCTTGGGCAGAACTGAGTTTAATGTGTGTTTGTGGCTGTAGTTGGAAGTTGTCCATTCAGGTGCTTTTTTATATCGTCTTGTTATAATTTAGGAAATGGCTTCACTCCACAAGTGGATCTTAAAAATCAGGATGTCGTTAAGCAGTGTCCTGAAAGCCTGCGTGGGAACAGCTAAGCCGGGCTGGAAAGCAAAACTTTGTCAGGCTGAAGTTTGTTCTGATTCTCTCTGTTACGCTTGTTTGCAAAGCAGTTTGGAAAAATTAGCCCCTGTGAATGAATGGGGTTGTGGTGATGTTTATAAACTCTGGGCAAATGGTGTTATTCGTATCTTTGTTCGACAACATGAAAAGAATTGTTGAGGGGTGAGTTGTACTCAGGCTTGTACTTGAGGAAATGAAGATAGGTGTGTTTGGATACATTGGGAAATTCTGCTGATGGTTAAACCCAGTCAAATATTTTCCTACAGACTTTGTAACCAAGCTATTCCACTGTACTAATGTCTGGCAACTAAAAAGACAGTTGAAGCTCATTATCCTGATGTTTACAGTAAGCAATTATCAAACCACTTGAAAGAATATGTTTACATATTTATTATCATTTGCAACATAATTTACTCATGAACATACGGCTGATAATGAAATCCTTCAAGCAGGTGGTTTAGGTAGAAGGTTCGGTTTTTACCTGGTGATCTTCAGGTAAACCTGCGTGCAGCAGGACTTGGCAATGCGTGAGGGACCGAGGGGAACCAGGCAAGATCGGCCAGGAGCCCCTTGTACGGACGAATGGGTAACACTGGTTAAAGAAGAGGAGGTGAAGGCTATGAGCATCCTGGAATAGCAACTGGTGATCTGACTCGCCAGTATTTTAATCAGTCAGGCATTCTATTTATTTTTACTTTGGAACTCTTAGATACTCAAGGGAAGTCTTTTTTTTCTCTCAAACATGTTAAGTTAAAATGGCATTAAGTGTGTTGTAAGGTAGGGGTGTGTGAGTGCTATAACTTTTTTTTTTTAAGTCCCTTCTGAGACAAACTGAAACTTCTCCTTGCTGACAGCACTGAGCTTGTTTAAATAACCACCCCAGGCCCATGCCACAATAGTGTGCCTTAAACTGACACGGCCGAAAACGGAACCGTCTGAATTTCAGTTCCATCTGAAACATGGGCAGGCAAGGAAGCTCATCGATGGCATCCAAGCAGAGAAAGACAACAGCGAGGAGGCAGGGACAAAGGGAAGCGGTGCCTGGGGTTTGAAAGGGTTGTATGTAAATATTTACTCTGTGGGCCCCAAACCAGATCCTTGGTGTGATTAATTTTTTCAACAAGTGTCATCTCCCCACCCTCCACCTTGGTGAAACTTGTGTTTTTTGACACGGTTTGATGTCTTTGTATGATGAATTTTGTAGCTGATACTCTGGATAGGTTCTTTTGGCTGCAGACTTGGCACTTTCTCGAATACCTACTGGCAGTTGTTAGGACTGGAAGGTCCCCAAAAGGTGTATGTTCTTCTTCTCAGTTGATATTCTCTCCTCTAGTGATGCATAAATTCCTGGCTCTTCCCAGCTGTCACTTCATTGTGGTGGTCAGCAAAGCGACATGGCTAAAATACTAGTTGTGTTGTTTTAATAAACCAGTAGCAGCTGCAAAAGAGAAGGCTAACCTGAGTTAATGCATTGTTCATAAAACTCTTCTCAATAAGGAAGTGGGAAACCTCACTGAGACAACATGATTTTTTTCTTTTCTTTTTTTTTCTTAAACTAAATGTCAATGTGAAACTGCTGCTGAACATTCGCACTCAGACTAGGAGGAGAAATCTGCATACTTTGAAGCTGACTTCTGAAGTTTTATGTACATTTTAAAACTCTTTCCCAGGTCTTTTTCACCAAACCTATGGGCTACTCCACAAAATGTTAACTGAAATTCTCCAAAAAGCCATTGGCAAGGGAGGTTTGACCCAGGCAGACCACTCAGGACCCCGTGTTGTGGTGTGCTGCAGAGTGTTTTAGTGCTGGAGAGGTATTTGCATTACTTTTTTCCAGCTATGAGTCTGTCTTTCTATATACATAGTAACTTCATGAAACACGGAAATGTTCTTTTAAGGTCCCTGCTACAAATAGCTCCCAGTTGAGAGCTGAAGAGGGTGAACAGGGACTTGTTTAGAGAAGGGTGGAGGGAGGAGGTTTTAAAGAAGCAGAAAGCACATGGTTCTTTCTTATATTAATAATTTTTGAATGTCTCCTTAATTCTGACTCCCTACGAGTCTCGGGTGACCTTATGCAGTATATTAGTTTCTCACAGGAGCACAAACATTACTTGAGGGAGGAGTTGCCACTGCCATCAGACCAGTGCCTCTACAGCGCAACTGATACTGCCTTTGGCTTTCATTCTGTAAAAACACACTTTCTTTTTTACAGCAGTGAGAACTAACATTAGTTAACCAGAGGGGAGTGTAAAACCTTAGTGAAGATAAGGAGCAAGCAGTCTTTAACGCTGCTGGCAAAAGGCCCTTTGTGGGTTAGGGGTGTACTATTCACTTTTATCTACTGCATCATTACCCGACTTCCCCTTTCTTCCTTGAAAATAATGAGCCCATACACACGTCTACATAAGGAAGTAAGTCAGGGATATTGAAATCAAGAATTAACAGTTGAATCTAAGTGACTTGGATGAGGGAGAGGAGGTTGTGAAAACCAGAGAAGCAGTCTGGGGTATGAAACAACCACCCTCCACCTCAGCAACTTGAAGCTCCTCATGTTGCACCTACATAACTTAACAGGAAGCCGTGCTCATCCTGGAGAGGTAGCAAGTAAACCGGCAGCCGAAACTGCAGCTCCAGCATGTCTCGTGGGCAAATCCTGTTCTTACTGGTCTTGCCATGGAACCTCAGGTACCCATTTACTGCTCCCAAGGCTCCCCTTTTACCTCAAGCTTCCCTGAGAAGGGCTGCGCACGGGGCCTGGGCCTGAGAGACCGAGTGCCTACATCCAAATTAATGGGGCTTACGAATGCTTTACGCCTCTCTGGATTGCCGCCCCCTCCAAGCGCACAGAGATGAGTCTAGCCTGTTCAGTTCTGAATATGGAGCTTCAAGAGAAGTTATGCTTCAAAAATTATTAAAGTTCTTATTTTATCAGGTTTTTTTAATCACAACTTCTGCCAACTACGCTTTGTTGTATGAACCATAAAAATAGTTGGGGTTTTGATTTTTATAAGGACCTGAAAGTTGTGCAGCAACAGTTAAACTGGGCTGGGCTCGCAGCTTCTGTGCCTACACAGCCTTGTAGACCTGAGTCACACATTAATCCGTCTGAGCGCTGGCGGCTGCTGTGTTAGAGGACGTTGCTTACAATAGCTACCTCTTTTTTTTTTCAGTCGGCAAGTGAGGTATGTGCTTTGACTTTAATCTAAGTAATGTTTCCTTGTAATTCATTTCCATTTCAGAGGGCGACAAGGACTTGCAATTTTGCTTCTCCCTTCCCTCTCTTGTCTTTTAACTAAGCCGAGGAGTGACTTGTAGAATTACATATTTTTGGGGACGGGTTCGCGCTGCAGACCTTGAAGGTCCTTGAAGGTGAGGGGAGGGCAAGGAGAGACAGAGTTAATGCAAATCGGGAGAGAGTGAGTATAAAAATAGCTCTGAACTTGTCAGTTTGGTCACTGGTGGCTTGGGTTAGTCATCTGGCAGGCTCTCTTTCTGCTGTTCCAAGGGATTATTTTACAGCACTGAGATTTGACATAATTTCTTTAGAGGAGAGGGAGCGCGACGGGCGTAATGAGTGGGATACTGTCATCAGCACTTCTTTTGCACAGCAGCTGTTCTCTGTTTAGCCGCTGAATGTGGTCATTGTTGACTTTCCTTGTATACCTGCCAGGTTGTTAGGTGACTCATTTACACATCACACCGAGGTTCATGCACTTGGCTCTCAGGCGGCTCCCTTCCCCTTTTTTTGGTGGCCCTTTAGGCACAGCACCCACTAGTTCTGTCATTTTCCTGATTGGTCTCTGTGTTGCCAGGAGCCTCTGAGATCAAGTGTCCTGTTGCCCCAGGCAGCTGTTCAGAGGGGTGGAAAGGAAAGAAAAAAAGAAAAGAAAATCCCTGGTGCAGATTCAGACTGATGAGCTCCTGTAATAGTTCTGAGGTCTTGGTTTTGCTGGCCTCCGATCAAACATCCCTCCTCCTCGTCTTGTACTGGGCTCACGGTATGCAACAACTGTACGTGCTCGCTAAGGTTTCTGAATCTTCATGGGTTGTTTAATGATGGAAATGATCATTTTAAGATTTTGCACTTGAGCTGTGAGAGGGCTGGCACGAGGAGCTGACCTCTGTGGTTAAGGGGCAACAGAGCATGTTCTGGTTTAAAAGAAAGCAACTGTTTTAACATCTCCGGATTCCAAGGCGAGGGGATCAGGGGCTAAACCAAAGCCATTATTTCCTGCGGGCTTGTGTTCAGTGTGGTTGTAGGGAACCTCTAACTCTCCGTGCTCCTGACTTCCACCCCACAATATACCGCTGTCCTGTCCCGCAGTGCCTTGCTTCCATACTTCTTTGTGCTTCTCCCTTTCCACCCCTGGCTCCCTTCCACCTTCTTCTGCACTGCCAATTGGCCAAGATTTGGCATGTGCTGGGACTTGTTTGGAAGTCCATTTACTAACTGGTCAGCTAGCAGCCCGTGCTGATTGACTCGCCAGCTGCTGCCAAGCGGAGGGGATCGTCTTTTCCAGCACCATCGCTGTCCTCTCTCCAACACCAACTTGCATTAATCCGATACACCGTAAGAGCTCTACTTTTGTCAGGCTTGACTGAGTATTTCAGAAGTGATCGGTGATTAAGGGGAAGGAAGGTGTGCGAGAGAGGAGTTGTGTATGGGCAGGCTGATTGTCTAGCCTTGTTTCATTGGAAGTTAAAATGAGAAATGGATTTGAGGGTGACTGAGTACAAGAAAGCAAGCAATTAGCAGGATTTTATAGCCGTTTTACGTGGTATGAGAGCACAATGTAATTTCCCCTAGGTGCACTCTAGGAGAAAATCTTTCATGTCTTCTCCTTTTTTTTTTTTTGGCGGGGGTGAATATTCTTCCTGTTTAGTGATACAAGAGTTCCCTTTTCTATATGGTTTCATGGTTTGTATTTAAGCTAAAGGAATATGGCATGAAAAAAAAATTTCCCTGTGAAACCTGTGTGGACTCATATTTTTAGTACTGAGAATAACATCGATTATTCAGGTCTTCAGTGGTACAAGTCAGGGATGGAGAGCTGGCAGTCTTGGGTTCTTTTTCAGCTCCATGCTGAGAGGTTGGATAGGACTTTGATTTAGTTCAAATTATTTAGTATTGTGATACCTTCAGCAGCCTCCTGTTTCTCATGTACTTGAGGCTGCTTCTGCCTGTAAAGTTAAGTATTTTGACAAGTGTTTTGCTTTGTGTTTGTTTGTTTGTTTGCTTTTAATTCTTACTCAGTGACTCCCTGAACCTGTGAAATGGCAGTGATGGGAATTACATGCCAAGGAGCTCCTGATCCAGCCGTGAAGCACAAGAAGGAGCTCACAGCTACCAAGGGGCTGAATGAGACAGTTAGCGAAAAGCAGAGCAGTGTTTGCAAAGTAGAAGACTCAAAGAAGGTCATCTTTCACAGTCAGTGGAAAATCCTGAATGATGTAATCACCAAAGGAACAGCAAAAGAAGAAACAGAAGGAGGCTGTGCATCAATTTCTATTATTGCCCAAGCAGAATGTAAGTAGCAGGGCGGTCTGCTCTTCATTGAGAAAAAGGAATGTGTAATGCAGTATGAGATTTCACTCACTTTGCACTCCTGGAGAGCTGAGCTGAAATCTATTTGTAATCCTGAGCGGCGTGGAGTTGGTGACACAGCCCAGTCTCTATTTAGGAAGCTCATGAAATCTCAGAATAATGTGGCAGCATCCACTGAATAAAGCATAAATAACAGAACAGCATGTGGCCATTGCACCTCACTGCTTTGACTATAAATCTGTGTCCTGCTGGGTCATCTCTTCTTGGCTGACTTCTGAAAGGTGTTTTAAAACAGGGGAAAAGAGAGGGAAGACAAAATAGAGCTGTCAGGTGGGAAGGGGCTGGGGGATCAGGAGATCGCAGTGCTGGGAAGCTGTCTAATGCTGGGGGAGGAAGAACATAGCGTGGGTGATGTGGCACGGCTGTGGTGATTTGTCTGATCACTGCTTGGTTTAGCAAATCGGTAGAGTTGTTTCTTAGTCCGGCTGTTATCAGGAGAGACTTTGCCTGATATTGAAGACATGATGATTCTGTTTTCTTTCACACAGGTGAAAACAGTCAGGAGTTCAGCCCCACTTTATCAGAGAGATCCTTTATTGCTCATAGTAAGCGTTACAGGTGAGAGACCCCTTAATGTGAATACCCACCTTCACTGTAGTGTGTGTGCTGGCTTGTTCCAAATCACCCTGGCTCTGTGTGCTTATGATAATTTTCCAAAAGCACTCCTGTTTGAATTAGCTTTTCTGTCTGAGGGTCAGGAAGAGCGTGTCTTTCCCCATCTTCCTCAAAACCTTTTTGTGTTAGAAATAAATAGAAGTTTAAGCAAAAACCACCCAAAGCACCTTGCATTGTCTTATTGTCAGTGCCTGTTGATTGTCTTCTGCCTCTATTTCTGGGTTGTCAAATTTGTTTTGAAATGACTCAGTTGTTTTTTGAGGTTCATGGGCTTGAGGTAGAACGATCCAAGGGGAAGTTTTCAGTCTTTTTTTAACTGAACTGTCCTGATGCTTTTGAAACCATGTTACACCATCCCCTTTGAAAAGTTGGGGGAAACTTAGGCTGCTATAGAAGCAGTCATGAGAAAAAGGAGCCTCTTCGTTTCGGGGGAGGGTAAACAAAAGGGGATGAGAGTAGAACCTGTACTTAATGACAGCATCAGCAACAGAAATAGAGTTGTGAAGAGAAGGTGAAAGTGGTAAAGGGATGGAAAAACGGATGCCTGGGACTTGCTTTTCTGAAGTAATCTGGGAGTGAGACGCTTTTTCTTCATGAAGAATATGTGCCCTGATGGGGTGATACTGGAGCTTTATAAAGCACTGAAGCTTTATAAAGCAGCTCCAGCGCACTCTGAAGTGGGTGACTGGGATATAGAATTAGGTGCTGCCTGTTTTCTGGCAGCTTTCAGACACTGACTCTGGCGTTGTGGCGTACATGGTTTGACATTGCCCACTGACTTTATGGCGTTGTCCCATGAACCAACTGAAGAAATGCAGAGTGACCCATTTCTCAGGGGTTTTATGTGGAATGCACGCCAGCTATATGTTCGGGTTCAAGGCAATGTTGCAATGCCACCAGCTAGAACTCTACTTATTGGATCTCATAGCACTTAGTGGTGCGCTGGAACAGCAGGAAAAGATGGAGAGAGCAATGCTGGCTGTGAACTGCATCGCTGTTCAGCTAAGACAGATGATATACTGCATGGATTAACAGAACGATTGTGATTTCTTCCTTTGAAGATCAAATACCCTGTTTTCTCTCCCAACTTGATTTAAAAAAAAAATATCTAACTACTGTGATTGGTATTGAATAACTGTGGGCAAATGTTCCTCCTGAGAGTTGTGTCTACTTGTACCGCGCCAGTTGGTGCGCTGGCCAGTGCTGTTCTGTGTGTATGTGCCTTCCTAGAAATCATATTGATTGAGCTTTACACGCCAGAACATTTTGGCTTTTTGAAGCTGTTTCATTGAGAGCACTTAGTCGTCCCTTTTCTTTGGTGCAAAGCCTATTTTTCTTTCAAATATAGCAGGGTTTTATATTATGAGCACTTTTATTAATTTTAACCAATTTTTTTAATAGGTTGCGTTTATAATCTCTGTGTTCACTATAAATCATAGACACAAACTGTCTCAAAGCAACCTGGAGACTAGTGTTTTTCCCTCTACTTTGCATCTAGTCTTGCTGTTCCTTGCAGAATTTGCAAATACTGGGAGGCTTAATACTTTGCTTCCCCCACATCCCCCCACATTTCTTTCTCACAATGCCAGACAGACTGCTGTGCCTTGATATATGCTACATATTAGAAGACAAGAAGTGATGTTATCATTCTCTATTCATTAAATCTCAGGAGGCAGGATTGCTAATTCTCGTTCTTGTTCTGTTGGTCATAATTGTTAACTGGAGGTGTGCTTTCACCGTCAGATCTAAGAGACTTCATGCATTTTGGTTTCCAATAGCCGGTCAGACAGTCTTGATCAAATCCCTAACAATGTGGCCCATGCAACGGAGGGGAAGATGGCACCCACCTGTTGGAGGGGGAGGCATCGTGGTAAGGCAAAAAAGAAACGTCACAAGAAAAGATCCAAGCTGAAAATACAAACAGTGGCCACTGGCAGGCGAGGTCCCAGAACTCCAGAGCAAGAGAGCTGCACCCCAATTCCCGTCCAGGTGAGAATCCTTAAGCCTTCCTTTTGCACTGTTGAGACCCCTGCAAACTCCTAACAATTCTTGGTTGAGTTTTGGGTGGCTATACTGAGGTTCCTGCTCAGCTGGTTTGTTTGGTTTTATTTTCCAGGAGGATGAATCACACCAAAATACTCTTTACAGGAACAGTTTTTGGGTTTCAGAACTTAACAAGGACTTGGTCTGTGATCCGCTGCTGTTTGAGAAACCCGAAAAAGTTCTGTCCACGGGCAAACTCCATTCACCAAGGAGCCAATACAAAACAGAACTGCACAAGTTGATAAGCCCTATTCAGTGCCTTAATCATGTTTGGAAGCGGCACTATCAGAGGGACAGTGTTCCACAGCCCGAAACGCTCCATCCTTTTCCCTACAACATAATACCCCCTCGTTTCCCACATCTGGACAGTCCTCTCCACGCCATGAAATGTAATGCTCTGGAGTCGTACTTCCACGGCAATCTCAACTATCAAGACAGTGAGCATCGCTTATCTGGCCTAAACTTAGAATATAGTTTTCCCAAATGCGTCAACCAGTCCATGAAAACCAGTTTGGACAAGATTTCTGTGGAAGAGTACTTGGTGGATGCCTTGAAGGGGAGTGTGAGTCTCGGTGAACCACAGAATTTAGCCAGCCTAGCCAAGACGTGGAGAGGAGGTGGTCTGGACCCGAAGGAACAATTTCATGAAGCAGATGAAAATGAAGGCGTGCTACTTAATGAGGTGATCTTCTGACCCTACACATTAGTGTCATGGAAGGCAGAGTTTCTCCTGTGCTTCAAAAGAGAGATAATCTGCATCCATGTGCAGATATGGATGTAAAGCCCAGTCTTAGATTGGTGGCTCAAATTTGTTCGCTCATTCACAAAATATGTGTGCTTGTCTATGAGAAGCATTTCTGTGCTTAGTCGGTCTTCAAACATGTCTTCTCTGTTTGTCTGTGAAAGAACCCAGTCAATTCAGGTGAACAGGCTGCAATATTTTATTGGCTATAGATGACTTGGACTGTGACGCAGATAGAAACCAGGGTCATGTAGATTGTGAAGGTGCAAAAAGCATGTCTGCTGCTTCTGGTAGCAAGCCAACAACTCGCCTGTTGTGTCTTGGCAAACGCAGGGCTTGGGTGCAGCAAATCCATGTAAATCTTAGAGGCATGATTCATTTCTTCTGAATTTAGTTCGCTCCTGCCACCTTAAACTCCTCTTAGAGGACTCTTCACTGGAATCAGTGTGACCCTGTCAGTATTGTCGGCGGAGTTCAGGGTGTCACTTACCTGCCTGAATATGTTTACACTGAGACCTAAGGCACAATCTCAGGCTACTGACTGTAAAAAAGGTTTAGCTCACACGTAGATGTCTGCGCTTAGTCATGTGAATCTTGTTTGGTTTGTAGGATTTAGCTTTGTAGTTATGTCCTGCATGAGAAGGGAACAGTTTGGAGGTCCAAAGCTATCCAAATGCTGGTGGCCTTTCTTTACAACAAAGGGGTGCATCCATTTAGATCAAGCAGAGCCCACAGAAATCATGCAGGTCCTCCGTATCATTTCAGCTCAAGCCTGTGACAGTAGTAGTTTTGTGCAGGGATTTTCAGAGAGGTGCAGCAGTATCAATCATTGTGGTTTTTCTGAAAATGTTGGTCTCCGCCTGTGGAGCTCAACAGTTAAGTATTCCTTTCTTCATCCTGTTTTCTCATTTTAACTTCCAGAAACTAAAGCCAGTGGATTATGAGTACCGAGAAGAGGTTCATTGGACCAAGTGTCACGGTTCTTTGGGCATTGGCTCTTTTGGAGAAGTATACAAAATAGAGGACAAACAGACGGGATTTCAGTGTGCTGCCAAAAAGGTAATTGTGTGTGAGAAAGGTGGGGGTTTCTCATGCAAGGAGGAGTATGGAGAAAAAGTCTTCCAGCTGCCATGGGCTGTAGGTACCTTATTGTGCAGTCACGGTGAAATGCTGCTGTAGCCGTGTCCCGGGGAAAACTTCAAGGCGGTGGCATGGAGAGAAGAAGCAGACGGAGAACCCATATGTGCACAGGGGTCAAGCTTAGCCACCAGAAATAGGTTCATTTGGCCTTCACAGTGTGCTACAGGGATCTTGGGTTTTGTGCTGAGACAGGCCGACAAAGTAAAGGTTTCAGAAAGACTGTTCCTAGTGACTGCAAAGGAGGAATGGCTGTGTGAGTTGTCTGCTTATCTAACTATTCTTATCTTAAAGCATGTCCAGTGTAAACAGTGACATGGCAGGTGTTTCCCTGTTGGAAAGGAATAAGGCAGGAAAAAACCATGGCAGTCAGTAGGCACTCAAAATGGAGAGAGCTCTCGGCTGTTCACTGAGTGTCATAAACAATACTGGAACACTGTAATGACGTGGTTCTGTTACAGGTGCAGCAAAGGATGTGTATTTTTCCAGAAATTGGCATAATAATCTGTTGCACACCGAGATATGCCCTTGTCATGCGATGTGTGAAGCGTGTGGAATGTAACTTGAATCAGGGTATTGATTTGTAGGCAGCCATGGGGCGGCCTCAGAGGTGAAGGCAGAGTGATAATGCAAGTGGATGATGAGAATGTAAACTGTTTCGTTTGAACTTAACACTTGAATAGTTTCCTCACCTCTGCGAACTGATGTTTCTCACATTACTCCAATAGAAAACTTCAAAAAGCGTGGGGGTAGCGTTTTGTCTTGAGTACAAAAATATTATATGCAAAAAGCGTTATCGGAACATGCATTTTTCAATGTAAAATGTTTGCTTTTTCTTGTTTACGTTGGTCTCAACTTGACATATTGCCTGTGGCAAGACTAAGCCAGCGTGTCCAGTTTTTTAACCCTTTCATTTGTCAGCTGTATAAAACAAATATATTTAAAGCATGTATTTATGCTTTACATGAATAAATTCCTTTTTGAATGAATTAATTATTGCTGAATTATTAATTTAAGCAAAAATTTATGCTTAAAAATGAAAATTATTTCCTATTCTGCATCCTCACGTTTTAGACGTGGAATTTTGTGGCAACATCAGCAGCTTGTTTTCTGGCAATATGTGACTACTTAAATTTATCATCAATTTTGCAAATACACAGCCTTAGGGGAGAAATAGCTGTTACCAGTGGGGTATGTTTTCAGGAAGGAGGAGTGGTTGTGCTGAAAAAGAAGACAAGAGAGTAGGAGAAGCTGGTGTCTTTCAAAATGTCATTTTTTTTTTCCAAATTATTGGAGAATTTCAAAGGATGCTTCTGTAGATCAGAAATGCATCTTCTCAGACCAAACATTTACACCACTACTGTGCAAGCTGAGTACATCAGCTGTGATGTATTTGGTTTTACATCAATAACTGTCTTCCATTGCTGCTCTCTGCCTGTGTTAGAAGGGGCCTACCTGACCCTCATTCCCCGTACTTGGCGTTGTAAGCACCTGCTCTCCAAACTCTTGGGCAAACTCAGACTCAAAACTAACTCTAGCTGGATTGCTGACTGTGAAGAAACCTGATACATCCTTTTCCCACCAGAATCTTAATGACTCATGTTTTCCTTCTGGTCTTTAGCAAATTCTTGGTTTATTTTGTTTGGCCAAACTTAGTGAATAGAGTTTTTCTTTAATCATTTTTCTGTGCGGGCTGAGTACCACCTAAAAAGGTGAAAGTGTAGATCACTGCTTGTGGCCGTATTTCATATTCCCTCTTGTTTTGGGGGAGTTTTATTTTTGCCAACTACATCATCCTTAACTTTTTTTCCTCTTTCTTGAAAGCAGAATGCTTGAATTGCCAGTATTATCTTTTTAACTGAGACAGAAATTACCTTCCTCCTGAAGATTACCAGAACCCAGCTATGAGCCGGAGGTATTGCAACCTGGCATCTTTTTGACAAAGCTTCACTTTACTCAGACATGGAGGATTTAGGGACTCTCACCGTTCTAAGTGGTCCCACTTGTTGCTGTACCCACTGATTTCTGTTAATGAAGGTCACCCTTGTGCCTCTGCTGTTAAACAGTGCGGGACACTGCGACCCAAGCATTCTGTCAGGATTTGTCACAAAATTTTCAGTGCTTCTTCTTTGTTTCTCTAGGTACAAGTTGAACACTTCCGTGCGGAGGAGTTAACGACGTGTGCTGCAATAACAAGTCCTAAAGTTGTCCCCTTGTATGGAGCTGTGAAGGAAGGACCTTGGGTGACCATCTTCATGAAGCTGATGGAGGGTGAGAAGGGAACAACCACAATGGAAGCACCATTGTAACTGTTGAATGCAGTGGACACTGATCTCCTCTTCCTCCTGCCCCAGTTTTAAATCTGCTAATTCTTTGCTGTATCCAGAGTGTTCCTAGCGTTAATTCCTGAGTGGGTTGGGATAGGTATGTGTAACCCCTGCTGGTTTCCAGTCCTGCCCTGATCAAGTTCAAGATGTGTATCTCTTGAAGAGCAGCTGCAAATTCTCACTAAAACACACAGCTGATGCTGTTTTTTTGCTTGTATGGCACCATGTAAAGCACGTTGTACTGGAACAGGGGGTGCTAGACGCAAACCTAGATGCTTCTGTTGCCTGATGCTCTCTTTCTAGCCAGGACCATAGAAAACACAGCCTGTGAAGAATCGGCTGGTGCTCAGTAGCGCCTAGAAATGTCTGATCTGTTCACAGAGTAGTTGCTTTTGATACAAAACAACACCATTAAACTAACACTGAGCAAAAGGCTTCATGAAAGAGGTCAGCTTCTGTGGGCAGTAAGAAGTCTGGGAATAAACAAAAGGAACAGATCCATGTGCGGAAGATAAGGGCTGTCAGACCTGGCAGTTCTCATTTCTTCATGAGAAACAACAAGGAGTGCTGATGATGCTGGGAAGAATTTAAAGATAAGCTAACATGGACTCTCTGGATTCCTTTCTAGGTGGCTCACTAGGTCAGCTAATTAAACAGAGTGGCTGCCTGCCAGAGGACAGAGCCCTCAGCTATTTGGGCCAGGCGTTAGAGGGCTTGGAGTATCTTCATGCTCAAAACATTCTCCATGGAGATGTAAAAGGTAGGATGGTACTTAACATACCTTGTTCTTCCTTTTTCCTTACAAGAGGCAAACTGCTTGGAGATGAAGTTACAGAGTGGCATATCATATTTGTCATCTCTTTCTGTCCTTGGGTGAGTCTGACGGGCTGTTTGCCCAGGCTGCCCTGCCACTGGGGTAGAGGAATCTCAGGGCGGATAATTGGTAGCTTATAAGTAGAACTAATTATAGTTGTGTACCTGCTTAAGCCAGTGACACTCCACAGGAGTAACAGACCTTGGTTTGGGCTCAAAAAACTGTAGTTCTGTGGGCTTTTGACTTTTTTCCCCATCTCAGTGACCATAATACAAAGGAGCCTGACTAATTAAAAACTTCTCATTGGCAGCGGAAAATGTGCTCTTGTCTGATGATGGAAGCAGGGCTCTTCTGTGTGACTTCGGTCACTCTGCGCACCTTCATCCAGACGGCCTGGGAAAGTGCTTGGTCACAGGTAAGGGTTTTCTGCTGCGATTCTGAAGAATTGCTCTACTGACTCATTTTTTCTTATTGAACATTTACATGTGGCTAATTTGCAAGCAACTGTATTTTCCAGACTTAACGTTGCTCGTAGTGTCACATTTATTGGTATTACTGTGATGTATCCCACTGACAGCTAAAGTGAACTTCAGGTTGGAAGGTGGTCCTTATCTCCCAGTCTAGAAGGCTGCTGTATTTTTTTGTAAGCCTATGTCAGGGTACTATATTCAGTGTGTTGGCTCTGCAAGAAACCACACTGAAACTTAAAAATCTAACTCTTGACTTGTCATGTAACCTCACTGAACAGCTGGGGAAGAATCCTGACCTCCACCAAAGCACAATTCCTCACTGACTTTTGGGCAGTTAAACTTTGCGGCACTTCCTAATGCAGCCGTTGAAAGAGAAGGATACGTTTTCTAACGCCAAGCTCGCCAACAGAGCGTCATGTTTTGCCTCCCAGATTTGTTGGGAAGGGGAGTTTAATACCCATTCTGTGTGTAAGGGATGAGACACATATGGAGGCCTTTGGACAGCTTGTCAGAGCACACAGTGCTGCTTTTTGGATCAAGGTGACTTGTTTCTCACCTCAACTGAAAAGATGAGGAGACTTCCCAGCAGTTGCACTGAAACAATCGTCTAGTTTACATGCAGTGAGTTTTCATTTGAATGGTTTTAGGAAACTATGTGCCTGGCACAGAGACTCACATGGCTCCGGAGGTGGTGATGGGAAAGCGTTGTGACTCCAAAGTGGATGTCTGGAGCAGTTGTTGTATGATGCTGCACATGCTTAATGGGTGCCACCCTTGGACCCAGTATTACAACCACCCGCTCTGCCTGAAGGTAAGCGAACCAGCATATCGCCAGTAAAAGTTACGTAAGCCTGCGAAATCTCATCATACCTAGTGAGAGAGCAGTCATGTCAGGAAGGCTGGCTGAGAGCCAGCTGGGCATTGACGCTGGTGCCAGCCTTGCTTTGGAAGCTGATCGTTTCTTACGCCTCTGACTGCTGTGTCTTACACGTGCTAGGGCTGTTTCTTTCGTATCCTGCTCATGGCTTGGGCGTGACTTTTTAGCCATTCACCTGTAATAAAATTGCTGCTCAGGTCTCATTTAATGCTGTAATTTCAGTTGGAAATGCTCTCAGGGTGGGAAGAACCTTTCTGAAATCAAATGAAGCCCTCTGGTCTAACCTCTTTCACTTCCTGTTTGTTACACAGATAGCTAAAGAGCCACCTCCTCTGAGGGAAATTCCACCTTCCTGCAACCCTCTCACTGCTGAGATTATTAAAATGGGTCTGGAGAAAGAGCCTGTTCAGAGAGCATCTGCGTCTGAGCTGAAAACGAAGACCAGTGTTGCACTTGAAGAAGGTAGAAATGTCCTGTATCCAAAGCTTATCCGCACTGGTGAAGTGGCCGGTTGCTAGTTATGTCAGAGTGGCCCTACGGGAAATACCAGTATGTTTTACTGTTCAGCATATTGTTTGCACAGGCTTCAGCATTGCTGTGTATTTTTGGGTTGATAGCTTTTGCCTGCAGCTGGGTGTTTCTCGCCCAAATAAATTAAAATTTCCTGTGTGCTGTCACATGTTCTTTCTCCTCTGCTTGAAGTAGGTGATGTTGTGCTTTTTATGTAGGTTTATTAAGGTCTGTGCTGTGGCTGGGCTCGTATTCAGCTGAAGTTATCAACTGCATCTAGTGAGCTAGAGCCTGGCGTGCAGCAAAACTGAAAGCAGGGGTTTATTGCATCCTCAGCTGTAACTCATACTTGCGGTCCAGTCTTGCCTATAAGACTATCCATAATTTATTTCACCTTAATCCTGCTGAAAGGTTCTGTAATATAGCGAGAATTTGTAGAGGTGATCTGGTTTCATCTTTTGAAGAAGCTGGGCATTTTACAGAAAGAAACAGTTCAGAAACTCTTATTGTGAAGGAAAACTTTACCCCTTTTTTTTCTTGATGTTTGTATTCTTTTTGTTATAGTGGGAGGTGTGACAAGCCCCTGGAAAGGCGAATACAGAGAGCCTAGGCATTTATCTTTGAACAAAGAAAACAATCCACAGACGTCCCTGTCCCCCACAGTGAGTCCGGTTTCTGAGACTGGTTCTGACCCAAAATTGGCAGTCAAAGTTTCTTGTGCGAGCCCAGTCCTACAACCACCGTCGCTGGAGCAAACAGAGGAGGTCGAGGGAAGCCCTTGGAACGTGTGCAAGGAGTTGTCTGAGACCTGGGATCCTCCACCTCTCTCCTCAACTCCTCTCCCCCTGAAGAGCTGCAGCCACGTGGAGAGAGCAACAACCATTTCAGAACAAGAGCTTCAGCAGCTGGAAATCGGTAAGCCGTGTGCTTTGTAGGGGATTCAGCTTTTTGCTTGAGAGCATGATAAAAACACAGCTGCTTAATTTTGGCCTCTTGATAGTCACTTCTGGTTTTTGAGCTTGGATGTCATTTTGCTCATAGTTCCTCTCGCATTATACGAATTGCTCAGCCTTCCTTGAAATTACCAAAACTAGTAGTTCTTAACCAATTAAATATGCCACAAAGGTAGTGGTCAGGGTTTCCTTCCACTCTCTGACCAGTGGAGTGAACTTTTGCAAGAGGTGCAGGAACCTCTCAGAAAACAGCCACTTCCAGACTTGTGCTGTGTGCACTGTAGAAACAGTGTCTGCAGTTCCAACTTCAGCTGAGATTTTAGGTTTTTGAACATAATTCTTTTAATAAAGGCATAAGCCTATTGGATGATAGATGTCAAACGAAGCAGTGTAGTTAAAAGCAGTCTGTAACTGGTTTGTTTTGGGCATTGGAAAACCTGTAGCCACCAGCCACTGAATTTGCTAACCAGCAGCAATCTGGAATCTGAACACCAGCAGTAAGGTCAGTGTGAAAATCAGTGAAGTAACAGTCCAGTACCATTGTCCCAGTGTAAATCAACCTATCGCTTTTTTTAATCCCATATTTTCTAGTCTTTGTAAATGAAAACTTCAAGCTAGGAAAAAAGGTGTCTTGAAATGTAACTTGTCACAGAACTGAGGACTGGCATTTTAGGGGTTGCTGAGTGCCAGCTCTCTTCTCAAACGGCTTTGGATCTTCAGCAGCCCTGTCAGGTCTGGACACAATATAAATTGTCCAATATGTTTATGTTTACAAAAATAAACAAAATTTGTTTTGGACAAGCAAAAGGTATAACTTGGACTCTCAGTGCAAGTTACTGCAAGAGTGGAGTACACAAGTTTGACCTTTCCCTGGGTATGATGTGGATGGTTCTAGTGTGAAGACTGGTAGGTGACATAATAGGCAAGAACTGGGAAATTCTGGGTGCCAGTCCTGTCTCTGGCATTTTGCATATCGTTGCACAATTCAGCTGTCCTTTCTGGCTCAGTTTCCCTATTTTCACAGTGGTGGCTGTAGCCTCTACTTAGCAGAGGAATTGCATGTCATGTGTTTTGTGGGCACTAATATCTCTATTCATGAGATAATGCTGAAGAAGCTTTGGGTATTAATTGCAGTAACTGCTTAGAGCGGGGAGGCATGAAAGGAGTCACTGGAAATGTCTTCCTTCTCTTCCCATTTGCTTGCAGAACTGTTTTTGAACAGCCTTTCACAGCCTTACTCGCTGGAAGAGCAAGAACAAATGCTTTCATGTCTCAGCATCGACAGCCCGTTCGTGTCAGACGCCAGTGAGAAGGTGAGTGTGAATGGATGCTAGCCGTGTTAGTGTGGGTCTGGGGGGTGGCAGGGTAACCGCCTCTGGGAAACTGGAAGCTGTGACCAGTGGGCATTGGAGTTTGTCATGTTTGTTGCTGCTTTTTTGACGCTCAGTTTGCTGGAGAGTACCTTGGGAAGAAATCTTTGTTCCTGGACAGTGGGGTGTTCAGGGTTGTAGTTGTTCTTTACCTTACTCCAGCGTGGATCCCCTTCCTCCAGCTGCTCTCCCAGTGAGCATCAGGTGTGTGGATATGGAAAATCTCAGTGGCCTTGGCCCTCTCTATGCAGAAGAAGGGAGCTGAAGAAGCAGTGATGAGTGTAGGAGCTGTACCAGGTTGGACTCTGCAGCCCTGGGTCATCTTCCTGGCAGTGGCCACTAAAGGGATGTTTAGTGAAAGACCAGAAGAACAGATATTCCTTCCCAGCCTATGGATCTGTTCTCCATGAAGAACTTCTAGGCCAGTCACGTTAATGACTTCACATAGTCTAAGTTACTTAAATACTAATTTTAATTAATTTTGTTTGCTCTGTCACTGGTGTTCATAAGGTAGGGAATACCAGTTGGCAACACTGAATAGCCTTGTTGAACCAGGGAAGGATGTTTGCCCTTCAATCACTGTTTTCAAAGACATAGTGTCCAAAATTGTGTAGCCTGCCATCTACAGGAGTCATTTCTGACTGTGATTGTCTTTGTTTCCTATTTCTGTTCTTCTTCTCAGCCTTCTAATGCTTTTTGAGGAGGATTGAGCAGAGTTCTGTACGGTAGTTCAGCTGTTGACGCAGCATGGTGTGCAGCGTGGGATGTGACTCTGCTTCCCCGCCAATATCTAACCCTAACATTTAACTTGACTTTTGACTGATACTTACCACTCTGCTGATGTTGTCAGATTGACCTTCTATGACTCTAAGATAGTGACTCTTCCAAGCAGTACAGCAATGTAGAGTCCGTAGTTGTTTATGTACACGTAACTTGTTTTTCCTGGGTGTTACTTGTCACTTATTGACACTAGAATTTTATCTGATGCTTTATTCTCCTGTCACTGAGTACGATAAAACCCTTTTTTTCCTCATCCAGCTCCTCAGCCGATTATTGATTTGACTATTGAGAATAACGTACTATGTCTGCAAATTGTCACATTGCTATTTGCCCCCTTTTCTGGATGGCAGGTAAATGTCGAGTAACTCGAGGCCCAGCCTCGATCCCTGTGGATTTCTACTTTTTTCTTCCTGAGGTTATTTTAATGTTCGTCTCATGCAAGCCCGTTTTCTTTAGGAGCCTTTGACAAACTTGTGCTTACTTCTGCAGAACTCCATGAAGGCTTCTCACAGCTTGAGGGACACCATGAGCTCTGGGATTCATTCCTGGAACAGCCAGACAGATGGACAGAGCTTCAGTTGGAACAACCTGCTGAACCGCAGTCGGCACACAGACACACCCAGCTATTTCAACGGTGAGTCTGAATTTCTAAAGTTTGGATAAATGGTCAGGTATAATTTCTCAGTTATCTAGAGGGTCTGGGATACGGAGTCTTTGAGCTCTTCGCATCCTTCAGTGGCTGTGTCAGCACAGACCCTCCTAAAAGCCACGTGGGTTGTCCAGAGGCCGGGTGCTCCGGTCGTAGGTGGGTGGAAGGCACTCAAGCCTGTATAGTCTAGCAAAAGCCAGAGAAGTTCCTGAACGCACAGGGTCTGGTTCAGCTTTGTATGCCTTGCCTCATGTAACTGCCATGTGCAAGAATATATGCTTTATAACCATAAATGTCTACAAAGTAATTTTGAGGGCATGTTGTGCAAATCAACACATCTCTTCAGCCGCTTTCTTGCTAAATCCAGCTCTGCTCTGTGAGTGCTTGTTGTCTTCAGCAAGCTTCCATGCTCAGCGAAAGACCTCATAAATTAAATGCTTAATGACAAAAACGAGTTCTTCTGATGTATGTGCCTTGCTAGTCATTTTTTCTGTGCTGGACTGTGAAGTCATTATGCCTACAGCAGAAGTTAATGACTTCTCTCGCGCGTTTCAGGAGTGAAAATCCAGATCCAGTTGCTAAGTGGAGAAAATTTACACATCAGGGATTTCCACAGGACAAAGGTGGGAGACATTGCCACGGGGATAAGCAGCCAGGTGAGACGCAAAGCTGGGAGCTAAGTACGGCATTTCCTCTGAGAAGCAGTTCCTTCCATAATGCAGCCTCATAATGCCTTAAAAACCGGTCACCCAGGAGTCCATTGAAGGATCCTAATGACACATTCAGCACTTCAGTGCTGCTGTTACGAGTGTGATACCAGAAGATGTTCTCTGTATGATAAGCCATTGCTAATTGTCATAGGGACCATGGGGGTCTCCATCTTAGAAAGTACCTGTGCTGCAGCTTAAAAATCCTTCTCCTCGACTGTAAAATTAAATTCTTTCCCCTCTCCCTAAAGAAGAATCACTGTATGACTTTTTCATCAAGAGCAGTAATATCAGCTAAGGGAAATGGGCCGCGTTGCTTCTAATTTGTTAGGTTGGAGGAGATACTGGCAGACTCCAGTGACCCTCTCTGTGGGCCTCTTTGGCAGTCCCTAAAAGAAACTCCTGCGTGTTTGTGGGACTCTGACTAATCAGAGTATAAAATGTGGTGATCCTCTCTAAACAAAGAGGTTGCAGGAGTCCAGAAAATGTTTGTGGTGTTGGCTCTGGTGTACTTCGTTCTCTTGGACACCACAAGCAAAATATCACTAGCCTGCAGCGGAATTCACGGTGCCCAAACGCAGGCAGGTCAGGTGCCACCAGCAATGGTCAAAAACGTGGGTGAGGCAGTTCAGCAGCAGGGTCGCTGCTACCTAGTTCTGTTTCTGAGATACTTTCTTAGGAGAGAAGGTTAGGACGTCTCTGCTGAGCACAAGCCTCTCCCCAGGAGCTTTTTTTGGGTTGGGAAGCTATTTGCTGGGTTTGGTAGAGGGATATTGTGTTCTGAAAGAGACTTAAGTGCCACCTAGATCTGTTTGTTGTGCTTCACAGATACCAGTCCCTGCTTTCAGTCTGGTTACTAAAGAAGGCCAACCAGTTCACTACGACATGGAGGTCCCCGACTCTGGTATTGATCTGCAGTGTACCCTCGCCCCTGACTGCAGCGTCAGCTGGACATGGCGAGTCAAACACGGTCAGCTGGAGAACAGGCCATGAAGCTGTTCCTGTTTTGGAGGTTTTTACCTTGTTGAAAGAAGGAATTGCAAAAGCTTCCAACCACCCCTGCCATGGAGCACCAAGTACAGTTGCTGGTGTTTTGTGCTGACATAGGATAGCAGCTCAGCAGCTCACTGCTCTCGGGCCTCACTTCTGTTGTCTGTTCTGATCCAGTTCCAAGACATGTCCTGAGCTTAGATGTTCCCCAGAACAGTGGGAATTACTTGTTTTGGGTGCGAGTGTTAGGTTGAGCTTGCGAGTGGTGGGTGGAAATTCCTGGTTTTCAGAGGAATGCGATTGTGCTTTTCGGGAGAATCGGGGGATTGGATGAGAACTCCTGGGGCTCAGCCTCCGAGTGAAGCCGGTAGTTGCTGGGCTTGCCCAGAGGAGGAGGTTGGGTATCTTCAGTGCAGCTGTGGTTGTTTGTGCCGAGGGGAGCTGGCTAACTTCCTTCTAGCTGGAGGAAAAACTTAACGTTTCTGTAGGCTTTGGGTAGCATCATCTCTACCTCAAGCCTTTTGCATGGGGAAAATCGACAGCAGTAATTAGCTGGGTTCTTGGTTTCACCTCCCACCCTTCCCCGCAGACACTTCCTTCTTGAATCAGAAAAGAACTTTGTTCCCAGAAAGAGCTTTGCTTGCAGCTCTCATCATCAGGTCTCCTCCCTGACTTAGGAGCTGGTGCTCTCTCTCTGGTGTTGGTGCCAACGTTGTCTGGCAGGTAGGGCAGGAGGAGGGTGTTCCTTGGTGGGCAGGGTGAAGGGCTTGTACTTCTCCATCCTGTTTCCACCGCTGGCTTGGGACTTCTTCACGTGAACTGTCCCGTCCAGGCAGCTCCCCCTGGAGGGAGAAGGACTGAAGGACCAGCGGCTCAGTCAGCTCAGACAAGCTCTGAATTTTGCTGCAGGGTTTATAAACTCTCGCTCCCAGCTGTCGATCCAGCCGGCCGCTCGGCCCCTCCGCTGGAGATCAGCGCCCCAGTTCTGCGTGGTGTGTGAGCTCAGCCTGTCTTCACCAGCACTTACGGACTGGCACGAGGCTTCGTACCGCTCCCCTTATGTCAAAACGTGTTAAAAGAGTGGGATGGGCAGCTGGGCCCGTAGTGCCTTAAGCTTTGAACTTTTTTCTTTTACTGATTTGTGAATTGTTTGGAGTATACTGAAACTGCATGGATCAAATTCAGATGGGCAGGTGTTGTCAGCCCTTCTGTAACCCAGAACAAAGCCAGAGGGAGGTGTAAGCTATGAGTGTACTTGGTCAGGACTGCTCAAAGTCCTTGCACGTCTGGAAATCATGGTCATCTGATGATGTGCTGCGGCTCTTCCAGTGTGCTCTAGCTACAGCGGCCTCTCGGCAGGGGCTATCTATATCCAGGCTGAGTGGAGGAACAGCTCCCAAAAGGCAAGGTAGGCCCTGCCAGATCCGGGCTGATTCTGGGGGATGCAATGGGGCAGGAATGTTTGCAGTTTTCTTGGGTGAAGTTCACTTAGAAAATAGCTGGGAAAGGTTGTACTCTGGGCCTCCTTTTTTTGAGGACCAGTGCTCCTTAAGCAACAGATACTCTTTCCCTTTGGTCTCCCAGACCATCAGCTGGCTTTGATACACTAGGCAGTGACATCCCTAATCAGAAAACTAAAGCTGTGATGCAATAAAAAAGTGGAACTCTTGAAGAAAAATTAAACCTGTCACCGCTATGAGTATAGTTTCTATAGCACTTTTTGTTCTAAAGCACTTAATACACTGTCCAAAATAGACACCTAATTATAGATGAAATGCCACATTAAGAGTCTTTTTAGTAAACAATTAACACATTACGCACATCTCTTCCAGGAAGGAGTGGGGGGAATGGGTAGGTTGACTCGATTTTTGTTTTCTTCAGACGCCATAAACGACTAAGACTCGTAGGCTCTGGAGCAGGAAGCATCCAAATGCCTTCCTGGGAGCTCCCAAGCACATACTGAGTGCACCAATCAATCTCCCCACGCCTGGCACCCTTCCTAGGCTTCCTCTGAGGGGGGAGGAGAAAAACCTGTTGGTTGTTTCTAAGAAGAGTCTGTTGGTGATGTGTCATACTGACACATCACTGTTGGTGATGTGTCAATACGAAAGCATGGTCTGTTCCCTTCCCAAAGGCAGCATCTCGTGGCTTTCACTGTTGTCTGCAAAATGCTTCGATGTACAGGTGTATGGTCTTGTACGTTGGTGTTAGACTCAAGTTCTGCCGAGCAGTAGGGCAGGATGCAGCAGCCCTCTTGTTTGCAGGACTTCTGAGCTTTACACTTCATCTATAGCATTAACGTTAATCTCAGGCCACCTACGTGAATGGGTGAAAGGCAGTAAACCCTTGCGGCCCAGAACGTCTTTGTTGGGTAGATGGAGATGCCCGTGTTCTGCACTCTCACACCAGCATTAGCCAGTATCTCCAGCCTGTTCGTTTTGTCCAAAACCTTCAGTCCTATTTCGCTGCCACCTCAGGTGAGCAAGTGAGGCTGCAGATTTCCACCTAACAAATCTTCTGTGGGACAGCTGGCCAGACAAGGGGGCTGTGGCATCAGCAGTCCCTGCCGGATGGGAAGGACGCTTCGGCTAATACCACAAACCACTGGTGCTTTCTTACTGTCCTGGAATGTGGTTCTGCTCTCAGGAGTGTCTTCAGGGTTTTCATGTTTTTGCTGCCTACCAGCTTGGGATCTTCTTGACTCTGTCCTGCTGCCAGGTCTGTTTCCTCTTAATTTGGCTGTTCGTGATTGCTGTGACAGGCGTAAGAAGTCCAGCTTCCAGATCAAGGCTGGCTGTGCAATACCGACAGAAGAGAAAGTCAGGAAAGCTTTTTGTTATCGACATTAAAATTTGGCTGTGTATAGTAACATAACTTGTCTTCAGGCCAGAACCCCTGTTCAGGGGAGGGAGGACAAATAGCAGTAGGAGTGATAAACACAGATGGCTCTTCTCATGTAGCTCCTTCCCAAAGTCTGGAAAAACCACCGTTGGCAAAGCAATGTGAAGCTGGTAACGTCTCTGGGATGGGCAGTACTGGCGTGGGTGAAGGCAATGGAATGACTAGCTTGTATTGAATGAATGACACTTTATAAAACTGTGATTTCCTGAAATTAACATTTTGACCTGCATTTTCACAGGGAAAAAAAATAAAGCTGGAAAAAAAAGACTCTGCTTTCTCATTGCTAGTGGTTTGATGCGTTGTCCCAGAGAACAAGACAATGGTGCTGGATTACACGTTTTCAAGAAGGGAAACCAGGTCTGGATGAACTCCGCTATGTGTTACCCTAGTTTTGGGGGGATGTGGGGAGAATTCATTCCTGGGTCTGAAGAAGCAGCAATAACTGATGGATCTGAGCACGGGCTTTGCTAAATATACTGGCATCTCTGTTTCCAAGCAGATAGTTCCTTTTCCTCCTCCTGTCCCTTCACAGGCAGGGGATTTGCTGTACTGGGAGCTGCTGAGTCTTGCCCTCGCCAGTGCAAAAGTAGGTCTGGGCTCCAGAGGCGCCAGGTCAGGCAGGCAGAGCGCCGCCGCCTCGCCCACGCCTTTCAGCAAGTGCTTGTGCTCGCTCGTGGTGCAGGCGCTGTTTGTCCCCGCTTTGGTGCGTTTGTTATATCAGCGCAGCAGCCTAGAGGTGTGCTGGTGCCATGGCCAGCGAGCAAGTCGGGTGGGATATCTTGACACACAAACCCCAGCTGAAGTTGGGGGCTGCTACCACGTACCTGTGTCCGTACCGTGAACACAGAGGTCAGGTCGGTTCCAACAAAACCCCCACCTCATTTTGTGGACTAGACTTCCCTGTAAAGATACCGCCTCTTGGCTCTGAGGACAGCCCAGCACTACTTCACAAGCAGCATAAAGGAGCTCGTGTTGAGCCTTTGCCTTGGACCTCTGTGCTGGCCCAGCCTCTCCCCGAGCCGCCTGCTCCCCTGTGGGGGGGCAGCAGAAGCTGTGCCCTCCTCCCCCAGGCAGCCCAGCAGCGGTAGGTGTGGGTCTGTGCGGGTGCCTGGGGCCCGGTAGCCTCCTCCTCAGGGGCACTTGTGTAGTAAGAAGTGGGACTGCCCCTTGGAAGAGCCACAAGCCCTGGCCTTTCCCTTCTGTTGTCCTGTGCACTCTTATTCCTCATATTTTTACCCATTGGAAGGAGCTGCAGGGCTGAGCAGAGCCTTGAAGTTACCCTACTCGCAGCTGCGGTCATGGGCAAGTCAGAAATACATCTGCTTTAGAAAGTGCAAAGGAGCACGGCCACCGCTCCCGGCAGCAGTTCCTTATGCGGGAGGTCACACAGCATTAGAGCAACAAGCAGCAGCTCCTGCCTCCCTCCCTCCCTCCCTCCATCCATCGATCGCAGCGTCGCCCCCCGCCCCATGCAAAGCTTCACCCCTTCTCACAGACAAGTGCTTGAGAGTTGTTTTATTACCAGTTTTCTTTAGATTAAGCAGACCTTCAGTATATAAAAATAATGTATAGAAATTAGTTCATGTTTTATATTTATAGCTAAAAGGCATTTACAAGTTACACATTCATCTCCCTCCCCTCCCCTTTGAGCCTGTGTATGATATTGAGCTGGTTGGCACTTAGCATCTTACTTACAGCAGGAAGCAGTCGCTGCTCTAGCTTACAGCGAGGGCTTACCCTGGTCTAAAAGCTGGGACTAGCGCGAATGTACATGGCAGCCACGCGTCCTCACATCAGGGTGGCCATTTAACAAAGTAAATGTATTAACAGGTTTATTGCGACAGGACAGCGCGTGGTTTGGGTTTACTCAGCAGCAGCAGGGCCGGGGAGCAACCAAGTCCAGTGCATTCCTTGGAGGCTTGTGCCGCTCTCTGGCCTCTTTCTCCTGCGTGATTTCAGCAGCGACCCCGCAGCGTTTGGGGGTCGCGGTGTTTGCTGCAGGGGCTGGAGGCTGCCTAGCACCGGCTGCGTGTCGCATCCTGCAACCGCTGGCTAGCAGGGAGCAGCCTCGTGCTCCCCAGGGGCTGCTGGCCGCTGTTGTCTCTGGGAGGCTTCAGCCCCAACAGCAGAGGCAGCTGCCAGGGAGGGACGAAGGCAAACACTTGAGGATAGTAAATCCTTGACCCTGCTGCTCGTGGTTGTAGCTACGGAACCTCCCCTGCAGTGACGAACAGAGTCACCGCAGCCTTAAGACTCTGGTGAGGTCCTGCATATGGGTATTCCAGTCCCTGCTCCCATAGCACGGAGAAATTTTAAGGAAGACATATAAAATGACTGTAAAATAGCACCCCTGCCAGCTCCTGGGGTACGGGAAGTCCCCAGGGTGGGATCTTTGCAGCAGGCTCCTCGCGGGAGAGGAGGTGCAGCCTGTGCCTGCTCGGCTCTGCGGCGGAGGAGAACACAGGTCTCAAAGGGCTCCGCAGAACAAGAGGGAAGTGCAGGGGCAGCTGCGTCCCTGGCTTACAGCCCTCTTCCCCTCCTGCAGCGGGAAATCAAAGGCACCAGCAAGCTGAAAAGTGGGGCACACCAGTGCGCAGGGCTGACCCTGAGACAGGCGCGCAACCGAGCAGCTCTGGGGTAGGGATGGGGCAGCCTCTCTTTTCCTTCCAAGACAAGTTGGAGCCCTTTCTGTGCTCCCCACTCCTTGGCCATACCCAGGAGGGTCCCCCAGCCCTGCCAGCCTGGAGGAGAGAAGCTCAGAGGCATCGCTAAGCAAGCGCTGGGGGATCCCTGCGTCAGACCCGAGGGCATGCAGGGTGGGAGCTGGCACGCTAAGCGGCTGGAGCAGCTAGAAGCGGGCGCTGTCCCTCCTCTCTGCGTCGTCCCGGGCTGGCAGGTTGGTGTCCTGCGGTCCCATCTGCGTCAGGAGGATGGTCCTGGCAGCTGCAGGGACGGCGCCGGTCACAGCGAGATGTCCGGCGTCGCCTGCAGGCTCTGCCCCGCAGCCCGTTTCTTGGCGCTGCTGCGGCCCTTGTCTGCGCGCCGGTACGGGTTGTTCCGCAGATCTGCACCGGGAGGAAGCGCAGAGGCTGGCTGAGCCCACCTGCCCGCCCCGGCCAAGGCTGGGACCCAGTCACCCACCGCCGCCCAGGAGTCACCCCGTTTGGGTACGAGGATGCTTGGGAGCTGGACCTGCTGCACACAGAGACAGGAGAAGCAGCAGCTACGACCAGCCTGCAGGACCCTGTCCCTCAGCTCTCTTGGTGCCCAGCACCACAGCGGGGGGCCGGGGCTGATGCGTGGTGCCCTCGGGGTTGGCTTTCAGCATGGGGCAGAGTCCGGCCGATCTGCCCCGCAGCCAGAGGTACCGATGGGCCAAGAAACCCCGGAGGGTGGCGAAGTCTGGCAGCCCCTGCCTGCACCGTGCCCTCGCCCCGAGCCCGGCTGCCCCCACGTTACCTACAAAGGACTCTCCTCGTTGAAGCTCACATCGCAGAAGAGCCGGGACGAGCGCTTGCCCGTCCGGGCCGTGAAAGGAACAGTTTTCAGAGCTGAGCAGAACAATCCAGAGAGACAGCGAGGAGGAGGAGGAGGGAGGAGGAAGGAGCAGAAGAGGAGGAAGAACTATGAGACAGGGCAGAGAGTGCTCGGCAGCTTTGCTGCATGGGATGGGAAGGGGCTACAGGTGGGTTTGGTCCCCATGACGGGGCTTGGTTGTCCTCTGGCTCCAGGCTGTGACAAGCCTCCCGCAGCCCCCCGTCACCAAGAGTCTCCCCGCTGGCACCGAGCGCTGGGTCTGCTGCCGGGGGGATGCCTGGCTGCTCACCTGAAATAATCTCTCACCTGAAATAATATCCTCAATGGCCCCATCTTTTCCTTCATAGATGAGCGGCTCCTTCACCATCTGCTTCTTCTTCAGCTCGGCGATCATGTCCATCTGCTGCCGCTTGGCTTTCTGGGTGGGCAACTGCAGTTGGGGACAGCGCGGGGTGAACGGCGTGGCCTCACACCGCACCCCAAAGGTGCCCTCGATCTTCACTGCCCTCCAGGACCTGCGTTGCCCTTCCCCTCCACGCAGCTCGCTCGGGGCTGGAGCGGAGCTGCCCCACCAGGACAGAGGGACATGAGGGGCGCCTTCACCTCAGGCTGGTCCTTGCTGCCGGTGGGGCTGGATTCTGCCTCTTTGGCCGCAGCTTCTTGTTTCTTCCACAGCTCAATGTCCTGCTCTGCTTTCTTGGGAGAGGCGCAGGGAGGGTGTGCTGAGCTGGGGCGTCCTGCCAGGGGATCACAGAGCCTCCTTCCTCCCCTCAGCAGCCCCCAGCTCGCCCCAACCCAGCTCCAGCACTGCTGACCTCCCTGAAGGGCAGCGCTGAGCCCCAGGGTCTCTCTGCCCCACAAGCCCCCAGCCTCACAGGTGGCTTTTTCTGGTTACCCCAAAGTGGGGTCAGACCTCCCCACAACCCCAAATCCCCTCCCAACTCCCAGAAACAGGGCACCCCCCCCATCCCCTCCTACCTTGTAGGCTCTGATGAAGCGCATGAACATGGGGAAGAAGGTGGTGGGGGGACTGGTCTTGGGGTTCTCCCCAAAATACTCCACAACTGACTCGTACGCCTCCTGTGGGCAAAGACACCCCAATCCGGGGGGCTGGGGCCAGGCAGCGGTGCCCCATCGCCCACCACCTCCTTCCAGCCTCTCCCACCTCACCATCCCCCTCTGTAGCCCCTCAGCTCTCCTGCTGGAGCCATGTCCCAGCTAGGAGCCTCTCCCATGGGGCAGAGGTGTGAGCAGAGGGCATCCCGGGGTGTCCCCAGGTAGGGATGGGGGGGCCAAATCCTCCCCCCAACCCCACACTACCCCCAGCACCCACCTTGGCGGTTTTGCTGTCAGCCTGCAGCTTCTCCATCACCTCCAAGTTGACCTTGAGGAAGTCCTTGAGCACAGGGCTGTCATCTTGCCGCATGAACTCCTTGCGGGTCAGCTCCATCCCCTGCTGCAGGCTCCGCACATCCTGCAACACGCTTTCCAGGGAGACTGCGGGGAGGGTGACCAGCGCCAGGGTCAGGGCAGGCTTGGAGAGCCCCACGCTGGGGCTGCAGCCTGCCGTGACCCCCCCCAGCCCAGTTCCCACAGGCGCTACCTGTGCCCGCCTTGTCGAGGAAGTGCAGCTCCGTGTGGAAGCCGGTCAGCTCGGGGTACTTCTCCGTGATCACCCGCACCAGGTAGTGCAGCAGCGTTTGCTTGCGGTCTGTCGACTTCATCTCCAGGAGCTGTGAAAGAGCAGCGTCAGCCCCAACCCGCATCCCACCACCCCACCTCGGGCCTGCTCAGGACAGGGTCTGGTGGCCCTCCATCCCTGTGGCTGGTTCACATCTTCCTCCATCCCCACAGCTGGTTCTGCCTCCCTCTATCCCCATGGCTGGTTCCCATCTTCATCCCCCGTAGCTGGTCCTTGCATCCGCATCTCTCTGTATCTGCTCTCTGCATCCTTCCAACCCCACGGCTAGTTCTTGTGTACCTCCATCCCTCTAGCTCCTCCCCATGCCTCTCCAACCCTATAGATTGTCTCTTCATCCCTCCATTCCCTCAGATTCCTGTGTCTCTCCATCCCCATGGCTGGTCCCTGCATCCCTATAGCTGCTCCCCATGCCTCTCCAAACCCTATTGATGGTCCCTGCATCCCTCCATCGCCACAGATCAATCCCGTGTCCCTCCATCCCTATAGCTGGTCCTTGCATCCTTCCATCCCCACAGTGGATTCCCATGTCCCTCCATCTCTACAGCCTGTCCCTGTGTCCGTCCATCCCGAGGCTGGTCCCTGGGCAGTGCCCGTGCCCCCGCACACCAGCACACCGGGCAGCCCCACGCCGACCCTACCGCATCGAGGCTCTGCAGCCGGAAGCCGTAGGCCGCCCCGCGCTTGCTGCTGTTCATGTAGTTCCCGAAGGCCAGGACAATCTGCGGAGACACAATGGCTCAGGGACACAACCCGGATGGGACACCCCGGGGCGGGGACAGCGCCTACGCGCACCCTGGCAGCACCCTGCATGCACCCATCCCATCCCGACACCCCCCATCAGGGACACCACACCCCAAACTCCTCACCTCGAGGATGTTGCGCAGTTTGCTGGAGGACTTGAGGGACATGGAGGCGGCGATGATGGCGTTGAGTTGCTGTGGGTGGGAGAAGCAGCGTGAGTCTCGCTGCAGGCTGCCACCCCCTTGCATCCCCCCACCCACAGCCACGCCGTGCCCCCTCCCAACACCCACTGGCATGAGCAGCTGGGCTGTGTCGTTGAAGTTGCCCAGGAAGATCATGACGTTCATGCGCTCGGCCAGGCGCGGGATCTTGCTGAAGCGGATCATGAACTGGTCCTCGTCCGAGAGCTCCTCCAGCGGCTGCTGCTCCCGCTCAAACTTCCCGATGAGCGTCCGCTCGTACTCGGTGGGCAGGAAGCGCAGCAGCAGCTCCAGAAAGTCGAGGCTCAGGGCTTTCTGGTCATACCTGCGGGTGGTGGGAAACACCCCCAGCACAGTCAGACCCTGCAGCAGATCCCTCAACCCCCCCGTCACCCATGGCTGGTTCCCATCTTCCCTCCACGTCCACAGCTGGTGCCATCACTCCTCCAACCCCAGCACACCCCTCACCCCCGTGACCCCTTGGGTGTAACTGGGCTTGCACCCGACCTTCTCCCAACCGTCTCCCATCACAGAGGGGACACTCACGTCTCAATGGCTGTGCAGATGTCCTGGATGCTGCGGCCGCCCTTGCGGAGGGTGATGGCCAGGTTCTTGGCTCGGTTGGACTCCATGAGGGTGACTTTGCTGGGAGCCTTCTGCGTGGCCTTCACCTTGAGGGCACTGATGTCCAAGCTGGGGCCCTGTGCCTTGGTCTTGAACTGCTCCTCAAAGTCGCTCATGTCCAGCTCCTGCAGGGAGACAGAGCTGAGGGCATGGCGGGGAGGCGATGCAGGACATCTGGGATGAGGACGGGGCCAAAGGACCGGGCCAAGGGGGAGAGGAGTAAGAGGATGAAGATGGAGCAAGGGGATGAGGTCAAGTTGAAGGGATGAGGATGGAGCAAGGGGACATGGACAGGGACAGGACAAAGGGACAGGGAAGGGATGAGGGAACCAGAGGAAGATGAGGAAGAAGACATGGACGGGATGTGAGGATGAGGATGAGGCACGGGGACAAGGACAGGGTGACAGAAGGAAGGCAGATCCCGTGTTGTCCCTCTCCATGGTGCCAAGGAGCTGCTCCAACCTCCAGCTCCTCCAGCAGCCGTGTGACACCAGGGACGGGTGCAAGGTGGGCACAGGGGCAACCTCAGCACGGGTGTGGCATGGACTGGGGCGCTGGCCCAACCAAGCACCTCACCTGGACCCTCCCGGACCCCTCCATGTCCTCACCTGCAGCACCTTCTCGTCGTTGAGCTCGGTGAAGACGGTGCCATCGATCTGGCTCGGCTTCAGTGCCACCCAGTTGAAGATGGGCATGCGAAACTTGGTCTGAATCGGCTTCTTCACCTTCACTGCAGGGTGATGGGGAGGGGGGGACACGTCACAGGGTGGGGGGTCCCAAACCCACCCCAGGGTGCCCCTGGCCCTCACCTCAGGGACGTCCCCTCTATCCCTCGACCTCACTCACCTGAACCGCCAGCGGCATGGGGGGCACCCGGCCCAGCTGGGAGCTGCCCACCGAGGGGTGGGGGCGGCGGAGGCGGGGGGATGGGGCCCTCCAGCCCCCCTGGGGGTGGTGGGGGTGGGGGTGGCACTTGGGCACCCGGGAGCGGAGGGGCTGGCGGGGGTCCGGTGCCTGCGGGCAGTGGAGGTGCAGGAGGCGGCGGGGGGCCGGTCTCAGCCCCCGGCAGCGGTGGGGGAGGTGGAGGGGGTGGAGCCGGGGGCGCAGCGGGTGCTGGTGGGGGAGATGTGTCTGGAGCCAGAGCCGGAGCATCTGCAACGGAAAGAAGACATGGGTGAGGAGATGGCACAGCAGGGCACGGTGCCACCGCCACGTTTCCTCTGCCACCACGTGACTCTGCATCCCTGGGCACATCCCTGCACCCCTGGGCACATCCCTGCATCCCTGGACACATCCCTGCACCCCTGGGCACATCCCTGCACCCCTGCCTCGGTTTCTCTGCCCAGAGACATGCTGCCATCCCTCCTCTGTGCCGTGTGTCCCCGCCAGGAGGGGGACATTGTGGGCTGCCGCCATCCTCCCGCACCCATCGTACCTGTGCCGGTGGCAGTGCTGGTGGCAGTGGCCTCTCCGGTAACCACGGGGGCTGCTGGCGTTTCTATGACAACGGGGACAATTTCGATGGCAACGTCTCCGTCAGGCCCACGCAGGATCTGCACCAACCCCTTCTCCTCCAGCTCTGCCAGCCGCCGCTCCAGCGCCAGCCGGTAGCTCTCCTGGGGCTCTGGGGCCGGTGGGCTGGGTGGCTGCGGTGGGCTCAGCTGCTCCTGCAGTGGTGACAAGCCCTGGCACATCACTGGTGTCCCACTGCAACCCTTAAACCCCAGTCCCCCAGGCACGCATCCCTTCCTCCAGCTCCGTAGCACCCATGGGTGCTCACCCGCAGCGCCTCCAGCTCCCGCCGCGCCTGGCTCAGCTGCTTCTCCAGCTCCGCTATCTTGGCCATGGAGTCGTTCTCTGCATCCTGCAGCTTCTCCGTCAACTGCAGGGGATGAAGCGACGTCGCTCAGCCCCGTCCCCATCCCTCCCCTGCGGCTTGCGTCAGCAGCTCCTGCCCACGCGCCCACGTCCCACCTGGTTGACGTGCTCCTGCAGCTCCTCCATGTGCTCCAGCACGGCCGTCTTGGTCTCCGAGTCCTCCAGCATGGCCCCCACATCGAAGACGTTGTCCAGGTAGGCTTGGATCTGCACCTGCAGCTTGTCGCTCTCGGTGAGACGGAGGGTCTGCCATGGGACAGCCGGTGGTACCGTCACAGCCGGTGGTACCCCCTCCAGCACCCACCCACCTCTTGCATCAGGGCTCAGCGCCGGGGCGGCGCAGGATCACCCACCTCCAGGTAGTGGTCCAGCCCCAGGTGGGTGAACTCGTACTGCAGGAAGACGCGGAAGTTCATGTTCTCCACAGAGTGCACCACGATGTTGATGAACTGCATGCAGGCCACCTGCGGGACGGACACAGGCTCAGCGCGGCCGCCGGCGTGGCACAGGGGCCCGGCAGCCCTTGGGGACACCGCGCCCCGGGGACTGCGCGGTGGATTGGTGGCCCTCAGGACGTGGTGCCCCTGGGGGGCGCGCGGTGGTCTCACAGCCCAGGGAACATGGGGACGTGGGGAAGGACCAGCGGCTCAGCAGCCCTTGGGGACATGGTGCCCTGGGGAGAGCACAGTGGCTTGGCAGCCCCTGGGGAGACACAGGACCCTGGGGAAGGACCAGCAGCCCTTGGGGAGACGATGTCCTGGGGACAGCGGAGCACCAGCCCTCCCAGCCACTCACCATGAAGTCGATGTTGGTGTCCTCGTTTCGGAAATACTCCATCAGCTTCTCAAAGCGGTTCTTCTCCCCGCAGACCTGGGGTGGGAGCAAGGGGATGAGGACCGGGGTGGGCACCCAGAGGGGTGGCAGGGCAGGAGGCACCAGCCTGGTCCAGCTGGGACATGGCCCTGGGGACACATGCTGGCATGGGGACATCAAGCCCAATGGCCAGAGCATCCCCAAGCACGTCACGGGATGGGCATTTTAAGGATGGAGGATGCCCTGATGATGCAGGGGTCTGCCACACATGGGGAAACTGGGTCATGAACCCAGCTGGAGCATGGGTGTCAGCGTGGGAACCACGTGACCCTGCTAGAGACTCACCTCCTTGAAGTTGTCGAAGGCGGCCAGGATGATGTCGTGGCCACCTCGGACCAGGCAGACGGCGGCCAGCAGCTCCAGCACCAACGCCTTGGTCCTGCAGAGACACAGGGTGCAACAGGGTCACAGGGCTGTGGGGTGAGCGAGGGGACGGGGAGACAGGGGACAGGTCCTACCTGGCATTCTTGTTGTTGAGGCTCAGAGTGATCTCGTTGACACAGGCTGGGTGGTTCATCACCAGGCTGAAGCCAGACTTGGGTGGAAAAAGAGCATTAATGGGGTCGGTCATGCATCCTCCTGCCCCACGCCAGGGATTACCCCAGAACCCTGGGACATCCTCATGCCACATCCCCACCAGACATGAGCAAGGCGATAGAGAAGGGGTCCCACCCCACCCAAACCCTGACCCGAACATGGCCCTGCAGGCTTTTGGGGAGCCCCAGGCGGGTCCCCAAGGATGCTGCCCTCTCCCACCTGGTAGTTCATGATGGCGCGAAGGCACATGATGCAGACATGGACATCATCCTTCTGGCTGACAAGGCGGGAGTTCCTCAGCGTCTTCCTGCTGTGCGAGGGGTTCAGCCTGGGTGGGCGAGAGGGTGGCTGAGTGGGGGCCAAGGAGGTGGCGGGGAGGCACAGCGCAAGCGGGGAGGGGGCAGCGCGTGGGTGGGTGGCAGCAGGGGCAGGGGGACACCGGGGGACCTGGGCATTTGCATCCCCACAGGAGAGACCCCCATCTCCATGCCCTTCTACAAGCCCTTGGGCTGGCGGGGTGATGCAGGGGTGGGATGGAGGCCGGGTGCCCCTCATGCGCACGGGTGGTCTCGGAGGCTCACCGGGGCGGGTAGGAGCTGCCGGGTGACCTGGGGGTACTGTCCCCATCGCTGCCCGGGGCGCTGCAGGGGACGCTGGGGTGGACGTGGCGGAGGAGGGTGTGGATGTGCTGGTTCGAGAGGCAGCAGCTGGAGGCACGTTAGAGCCTGCAGGACAGGAGGGAGAAACGGGGCTCCCGCGTGGCCCCTGGGACACCCAGGCTTGGGGACACGGGTGGCGGACAAGGGCTGGGATGCCCTGCAGGTGCCACGTCACTCCTGACCTGTCCCTGGGGCTGGGGGGGACACCCCAGCTCCTCCGGAGCTGCTGGCAGGTGGTGAGGGACACCTGCAGTTCCTGAGGTGCCACGTTACGGCTCCCAGGGTGCCCATGGCAGGGTGTCCCCTGGGATCGCCCCTGCCCGCTGGGGATGCCCTGCAGGCACTGTCCCCTATGCCAGTGACTGGCAGTGGGGTCCCGCCAGGGTGTCTCCCTCCCGCCGGCGCCCCGGCCCCATCACCTACCGTCAGCGCATCCCCCGGCAGCGTGCAAGAGAAGAGCGGGGTTAGAAGTGGGGTGCGAGGGCAAGAGGTGCCAAGCGAGAGCCCCCGGCCACCGGGACCAGCTGTGGGGGTGCAGGCCCATTCCTCCACCCTGGTTTTAAACCAGTGGGGTGCAATTTGGTCCCCCAAAATCTCAAGCATCACCGATTTTTGCTTATTCATGGGTTATGCCCAGAGCGTCCCACAATGGTCGCGGTGCTGGGCTGGGGGGACTGATCCAGCCCAGCTCCTGGCAGGTTTATCCCTTGTGCACATACACAGGGACGTGGATTTGACCCCCCCAAACCAGCGCTGGGGACCCATTTTTAGGACCGGGCCTGCATCCCCCTGCCGAGCCCTTCTCCGAGCATGGTGTGGCCGGGGGTGCAGCGAGGCAGAGAGCGGGGGGACACGGTGCAGGGACGGAGGGGACACGGGGGACATGGGACCACGCGTTACCTGACAGTGAGGTGCCGCACTTTGGAGGAGCCCTGGGTGGGGGACGAGGAGTTGCTTTTGCTCAGGTCCTCCAGCGACCGCTCCAGGACCTTGCCCTTGTCAGAGCCCGGGCTGCCGTTCTCAGCGCTCTCCATGTCATACCTGGAGGCCCATGGGGACGCAGGGACAGGTGAGGTGTGGCACCCCAATACAGACAGGACCCCCCTGGGGGTCCCCAGGGCTGGGGATGTTGGGAATGCTCTGCTCAACCCCAGCCATAGAGCATCCTTAGCTCCATCACTCTGATTATAGGGGGGAGCAGCACCCCGGGACCCCCCAGCCCCTCCAAGTGCCAGGGGAGGCTGATCCCAGCCTTGGGGAAGGGACACCTGGTGGGGACATACGCGACGGAGCACTGGGCGAAGGCGAGATACTCCAGCAGCACGTCCAGCCCCTTGTTCTCCTCGTTGAGGAACTCCTGGACCCAGCTGGAGGGTGCAGGGGGTTAGTGGGCTCCGCCAGCCCTCCTCATCCTCCCTTCTCCCCTGTCCAGCCCCTCAGCAGTGCCACCCCCTGGCCAGAGTTCCCCAGCAAGGGTGGGACACGCTGGGGACACGAGGAGGCACCACAAGCTGGCATCTCTCCAAGGCAGGTGGGTGCCATGGTGACCCCGGCTCCTGGTGCTTGGGGGACACAGCTCGAGGGTTCTGCTGCCACCGCTGCCACCACAACAGGACGGCCCAGCCCTGGGTGGCAGGACCATGGGCACCCATGGCTCAGCACCCACCACACCGCACGGGGCCAGGCCACCCAGGGTGGGGACCAGGATTCAGGTCTTACAGCACCCATGGCACAGCCAGCTGCTTCAGCACCCCCATCCTCGCATCAGAGCCACCCCAGAGGGGCAGGACAAGCCTCCACATCCCGCTGTCACCCCCACAGCCAGAAGCCACTGGCACACCAGTCCCTGTCCCAGCAATGCTGGGGACAGCAGCAGTGGCTGCGTGACAATGACGATACCCCCCAGGTCTCCCTTCCTTACCCGATGTAGTTGGTCCTCAAGGAAATCTCCAGCTCCCGGAGCACCTGTGTCGACTCCTGCACTCGCCTCTTGAACTGGGGGATGGGGAGAGCCATTGGCACCATCCCCGTGCCCGACCCGGGCTGGGGACAAGGGGTGGAAGGGGGAGCCCTCACCTTCCTGCTTACGCCACCCGTGTCCAAGTAGCTCTTCAGCTTCTGGATGTAGGCGGACGGTGGATTTTTCACCTGGAAACGCTCCTACAAGGCCCAGAGAGAGGCTAAAAGCTGGCCACCCACACGGCACGGGGACGTGCCACTGTCCCCACGGCAGCCACCATGTCCCTGTCCCCGCCCCTGCGCTGCACCAATATTTAACCAGGCTAATAAGGTGCTGTATCACTAACGGCGATGGATGCTGGCACTCGGCACATGCTGGGTTGATGCCCATGCCACGAGTGGCACCTGGGGAAGGGACAGCACTGGTGACGCTGTGGCACCCAGACCTCACCTGGTCACAGATGAGCTCCCACTTCTTCTCGTTGTCATACTGGTTGAGCAGCTCCATCTTGTCCGGGGGCAGGTTCATGGAGTTCTGCGGGGTGATGGGTGTCAGGGCTGGGGGTCATCCCCAAAAACACCCTCCAGGGCTGTAGCACCCACTGCTCACCCAGCACTGAGTGTCCTTGCTCAGTGGTGGGATGATGGGGACACCAGTGGGAGGATGGGGACATTGGTGGGACAATGGGTACACCAGTACGAGATGGGGACAGCAGTGGGACGATGGGGACACCAGTGGGAGGATGGGGACGTTGGTGGGACAATGGGTACACCAGTACGAGATGGGGACAGCAGTGGGACGATGGGGACACCAGTGGGAGGATGGGGATGCCACCATTCCCAGGATGTTAGCATCCCGCCAGCCATGGACCCATCAACAACATCCTGACCTGGAGGTCCCCGAGGGGGAGGGCAGGGGGTGTTAGTGGGGGACAGGAGGAAACTCTGGACGCATCCCCCCATGTCATGAGTGCACAACGCTCCTGGCCTCAGCCAGCCCAGTCCCAGCAGAGCCACTTGGGGTGCGGGATGGGGACACAAGCTGGTGGCACAGCTGGGGAACCCAGGAGTCTGGGCCCTACTCGAGGGCGACGGTCACCTCCGAGTCCCCCAGCCGTGGGTGCGTGACGAGCCTGGCTGGTGAAATCAGTGTTTCTTTAGAGACATGATGTCAGGGAAGGGTCTGGTGTGTCACCACATCCCTCTGTGCCACCGTTACACAACCCCGGCCGCCACCCGCCCCCCCCGGGGCCGCCCCGGCAGGACGTGACGTGGTTTCCGCTCTCCGAACGGCACGAGGCAGCTGCCGAAACTGCTCCACACCACAGCCGGGGGCTCCGGGAGGCCCCGGGTGCAGCTCCTGCCTCTGGGCTGCTCAGGGACACAGTGGGTCCCTGAGGGACACCATGGGGTGACCGGCAGAGCATTTAATGGGGCACCCACCATGGCCTGGGCCATGCTGGGAGCTCAGCTGGCATCACAGCTGATTTATTTTCCCAGAAGACACATTTCTTGGTGATCCAGTCCCCAGGCTGGATCTGAGCAGGAACTGAGGCTGCTGCCGTTCCAGAGAGCCTGGGCAAGCCGGCACAACGGCACACAGAGGCAATGCACAGCACCAAGTCACCCTTAACCTCCAGTTTTGGGGTCCCCTGATGTTGAGGATGTGGATGTGGGGTGCACACACCCCTGGGACACCCATGCCCCTGGGGAAAAGGCATCTCACAGTGGTTTGGCTGCTCACAGAGGAGCAGGTCCAAGAGGAGAGGTGCCATGGTGGCGGGCAGGAGTGGAAACCTCGCCGCCTGCCTCCACCAAGGACCGGTCAAGCTGCTTTCGCAAGAAGCCAAAGCCAGGAGACGTGGGTGGAGAGGAGCCGACACTCAGCTGGATTTGGCCGAGGGACAGATCATATGAAGAGCTGGTCAGGGAGGGTAAAATTAGGCTGCAGGGTCAGAAATAGCGTCGTTACAAAGCCACTGGGGCAGCACCAGAGCGCCGGGCTGGGGCCTGCGATGGGCAAGGTGGCAGCAGCACCTGGATGTCCCCTTTGCTTGGAAGCCTTGCCCCCATGGTCCCCAATCCTTGGGATGGATGAGACCCTCCAGGAGGGTCAGACCAAGGGACAGGGCTGAGAGGGACCATGCATCCAAACACCCCACCCAGGACTCCAGCAGCACCCAAGGCACCCTCCATGGGACACTGTGTTTGGTGCCCTCAGCAGAGGGGGTGACTGTGGCACCCACCATGCGACCACCTCTTCCAGGGACCATGTGTAGGACCTGGAAAAACCAGGACCAAGCACCACTGGTGGGGCAGGAGCTCCCATGGGCTCCCTGCCACGAGGATACAGGCAGGGCAGGGGGATGCCAGGGAGGTGGTTTTGCCACAGACCCCCACGGCCCCTTCCTTGGGAGCAGGGCTGGGCTGGGTGGCAGGATGTGGCACGGTTCGGGTACAAACTGGGTGGTGGCTGCGTCCTGCCACAGCCCCGGGCAGGCATGTGGTGCTGGGGGGAGGAAGTGGCTCTGCTGTGGTCCCCCGGCGTCAACCAGCAGCACGAAGAAACCTGTTCTTGTTTCCTGCCGGGGAGGAGGGGACCGGTGCTGTGGGAGACGTGGGGCAAGGAGGGAGGTGTGGGGCAGGGCAGGTAATGTGGGGCAAGGCAGCAGCTGAGCACCCCGGAGGTGTCAGAGGAAGGACTTAGTCCTCCTCCTCTTCCTCCTTGGGGGACAAGGATGGAGGAGCTACAGGGACTTACCCCAGCAGCCACATCCCACCTTCCATCATCCAGCACCCAGCACCCTCGTCCTACCCCAGTGTGGGGCTTCCCCAGCCACCCCCGAGCCTGCCAGCAGCGTCACAGCCCACCGCATTACTGCCCTACAATGTCCCCCAGCAACCCTCCTGGGACACGAGGTGCCACAGAGCCCATCGTGCCATCCCACCATGCCCAGCACCAGGATGTGGCCGGCTGGGCCCCCCATCTCAGCTGACATCAGCCATGGGGCTGAGCCAGGCTTTACCCTATACCTAAAACTAGACTGGGGGGAGGCAAAGCACCTACATCATTTTCCGGTACGAAAGACCTTTTCATATTGCAGCACCCACAGCGCTGGGGCTGCCGCTGGAGGGGGGAGGAGCTATTTTGGCTGCCAGACACCTTCTTCTTGTTCCGCACGCGAGCAGCAGGCAGAGCCGAGCAGAGCTGGGCTCTGCACCAAACCCCAGCACAAGAAATTCAAAGCATCCTTTACGGAAGTGTTTGCTCTACAAAACACCGATGGGCTCGAGTGAAAACCAGGTTGAACCCAGAGAGCCTCACTTCTGGGGCATGTGGGGGATGCACATCCATGGAGTGTGGATGGAAAGCCTCGACGGCATGTGGCATGGGAGAGCATCACAGTGCGGACATCTGGTACCAACCCTGCCCACTGCAGGGAAGGGGCTTGAGCAGCCCTGAGATGGCAGTTTAGGGGCTTCCACTGGCCAGTTGGCCACAGGAAGGACTAATGTCACCAGGTGCCCGGGCTGGCAGCTGATGGACCTCACCACTCCTGGGATGCTCGATCCCTCGTGGCAACAGAGTGCAATGCTCCCACCCAAGGGGGTTTGGGGCATGCCCAGCCCCGCAGTGCCTATGCTGGTGTCCCCTCCAGCAACCCCGACTGCCACCAGATCCATCCTCCTGCCTCCTGCTGAGGCTCAGCGCCAGGCACGCAGCAGGATCAGGCCCACCCAGGGCTCTCCCAATGCCCAGCATGCAGCAAGCTGGGCTGGGCGACGCTCCCATGACCAGCTCATCCCATCTGGGAGTCTCTCTGGATCCAGCTGGGTCCCAAACACACCATGTGCCAGGCAGGGACAAGCCAGTGGAGGAGCAGATGGGTCCCTGCCGATGGCCGGATGCTGTGAGGGAGGCGAGGGTGGGCTAAGAGATGGGCGGCCACCACCGCCTGCTGCTCCCGGCTCTATTTTAAGAACAAGCAGAAGCTGCTCTCAGCACAAGCTGGGGAGACGTGCCTGATCCAGCCACCATGCCCACATCCCTGCCGGGTGCCCGCCTGCCCACCCTGTGCCTGCTCACGGGGGATCGCTGCGCCGGCACGGCCCCCTACGTCAGCCAGGGACGGATCCAGGCGTACGCGGGGGATCCCTGCACAGGGATGCTCTCCTGATTCAGCCCGGGCCTGACCCAGCCATGGTGGGGGGAGCTGATCCAGCCACACAGGGGGCCTGATGCAGGTCCCAGGAGGATCCCTGTGCCAGGGTGCCCTCCTCATTCATCCAGGGCCTGATCCAGACATGTATGCAGCCCTCAGCTCACAGGCTGCTTCCTATCCAGGGCACACATTCCCATGGGAGCACCCCCCCACAGCCCCCGGAACTGGCCGCCGTGCCAGGACCGGGCTGGGGACGGATCCAGCAGAAAGCAGAGCATCATTTTTCTTTCCTGGTTGAGCTGAGGCCGACACCACAGCCAGGGCTTGCTGGTGACCGGTCCCACTGCTAGGGCCAACAGCACATCTGCAAACATCTGCAGCAGTGACGTTTGCCACGCTCTCCCCCAGGTCCCAGGAGAAGCAGCAGCAAAGCTCCTGCCAACAAAACCTCCTGGCCAGAGCAGCCCCCGTCCCCATCAGCCACCGTCCCCAAGGCTCCAGCCGAACCCTCTCAGCTAGTTTCGGCTCCACCACACCCCCGATTCACAATTCCATTTATATATTCCCGATTGCTACTGCTTGACATGCAAAAGGGAGAAAAATCCCAACTCATCCGAGCAGGAGCGTCTGAGCATTCCCATCCCAGCAGCAAAGATGCTCCCCTTCCTCCACTCCATCCCAAAAAGTCACCTCGGTATGTCCCAAACCACTTGGCACGGGGACAACCCTCCCATCGCTCTGCCAAAGCAGTATCTGCCACGGTGCCCTAGCTGGGAAGAAGCCAGCTTTTGGGGAATAAAACTAAACTCCCCATTTCCCGGCACGTGGTGGGTTTATCCATCCTCTTCCCAGTGCCAGTTTGGATCCCCCAGACTCTGCTGTTGGCTTTTCTGCCAGGCTTTGCCCCTCCAACTCTCCCAGTTTGGGATGTCCAGCCCAAAACTGGTTGGCGCCAACATGCTCTCACAGCATCACCGTAGCCATGGCAACGTGCTGGATCCAGACCATGCCTCACCAGGAGATTCCCATCCCATCACCTCCTGCTCCATCACTGATCTCACAAGCTCAGGAGGAGGAAAAATTGAATGCCAAGGCAAGGAACGTGGCTGGGGTGGGTGAGGGTGGAGGGATGCCCCCCGTCCCCATCCTGCCGGGGGTCCCGCTACCCCCCCCCCAGCTGCGAGAAGGGGGAAGGGAACCTGCGAAAGGAGGAAGCGAGATTGGGACAGCCGATTTCACAAGATGCCCGGTTCCCGTCTGGCCAAAACCCAGCCCCCTGGGTCCCCCTGGAAAGGGCTTTCCCTTGGGATGGAGGAGGTCTGGGTGGGGGCAAGGGCCTGGAGAAGTGCTTTCCCCTTCTTCCGATCGTTTTTCAGCTTAGGATTTCCAACGTGCTGCCACCCAGACAGGCGGAAAGCGCCGTTTCCTGAGGCCTCGCAGCAGCGGAAGCACCCCGAGGTCCCCAGCCACCCGTCCCCTCCTGCCATCGCCGCTGCAGCACCCGGGAGCCATCGCAGGCGCTGCCACCCCGCTCAGCCACCCACCGCCCTCCGCACCACCGGCGATGGGCATCCCCTCCTTGGGGATTTTGGGGGTCCCAGGCAGAACCCCATCTCGCAAAGCCCTTCACCATCATGCCCCTGCGGCCGCACCGAGGCAGAGCCGATGCTGCCGGCAGTACAGAAGCGGCAGTGGCTCCGGCTGCAATGCCTGGCCCCAAATAATCCTCCTGTAAATGCCACGAGATAAAATAGCTTCCAAATAATTTGCGCTCGGGGCTGGGATGGTGGATCCCACCGAGCCGATCCTGGCGTGCCAGTGTTGGCGGGAGCTTTTGCCCGCGGCCACTCCCGGCACGGGGTCGGCAAATAGGCTCTCAACAGGGGGTCAAGGGATTAAAGCAGCAATTTTTCCCTCTGCTCCCAGCCTGACCCTCCACCACGGTGCATTTTTGGGGAGGGCACAGATGGAGGATGGAGCGTGCTGCGGTGGGACCGCGGCCGGCACGGCGCGAAGGTCACGGCCAGCCGGCCCCGCTCAAGGACGGAGGGGAGCGAGCGGGAGCCGATCTCCCGCAGCCCCCAGTGTTTCAGGGAGCTGCCGTCCCACGGGAACGCGGCTCCGGCATCGCCGCCTGCTCAGCCCACGGCGGAGCTGGGGAGGCCGGGAGCGATGCCGGTGGTTTCCCTTGGGGAGAACGGCGTTGCGAAGGAGGAGAAGGTGAGCCGAGCGCGGTGCCGCCCGCAGCCGCGGCTGCCTGCAGCGTGGGCTCCGGGCCCTGCCGCCACCGGCTCCCCGCCATGGCGGAGCGTCCCCGGCAGCCGGAGAGCTGGGGTCACCCCAACAGTTTAGGGCCGGATCCCCCAGCCGTGAGAGCACCGGGGAGGCAGCACCGGCATCCCCCTGGCAGGGCCGAGCATCCCCATAAGCAACGGGGTGGGAGAGGAGAAATTCTTATTAATAAAAATAATTGAATAATAATTAAATAATGAATAGAATAAGAGAATAATGCTATATAGCCACAATTTAGGATAGGAGCAGTGTAATAGCAATGACGCCGATGCCGGCAACGCCACCAGAGAGCCCCGGCGGGATGTCGGGGTGCCCCGCCGCAGGGGTGCCCCCCCAGCACCCCCCTCCCCGCGGACCCCCCCCACTCACCAGGACGCGGCCGAAGCGCTCCTCCAGCTCTGCGGCGGGGGGCATGGGCTGCCGGCCGGCCGGGGGGGCGGCCCCGCTGGGGGGGGGCGCCGGCGGCCGCCCGTCGCGGGGCTCCCGCCCCGCCGCCCCCCCCTCCATGCCCCCGGCCGCGTTGCCCATGGCGGGACGCGGGATGCGGGACGCGGGATGCGGGAGCGATGGGTCGGGGCCGGGTCGGGGGGGCTGGAGCGGGGGTTTGGGGGTTGTTTTTTCCTTCCCCCCCCTCCCCGCCCCGCTCGGCCGCCGCTCCTCGGCGTTCGCAACTTCTCCGGGGCGTTATTGCGCTGCAAACGCCTCCCCCGCCCCGCGGGCAGGGCCCCGCCGCGCCCCGACCCGCACCGGGGGCGGCCCCGCACCTGCCCCCCGCCCCCGCCCCGCCCGGGCCGCCCGGGCCCCTCCTCCTCCTCCCGGCCGCCCCTCGGCCCTTAGGGTCTGTTGTACTAATAGTTCTTGATTTACTTTCATTTTACTGAATTAACTAATTTTATTTTCATTTTTGTTTTCCTTCTTTTTTCATGCATTTTTATTTCGTTTTATTAATTTTCAAAGTTTATTTTATTATTTATTACCTATTTCATTCTATTATTTCTTTTAAATTAAAAATTGCTTTTTTATTTAATTATTTTGTTACTATATTTTACTTTATTTTTATCTTATTATTTTATTAATTTATTTAATTTCTGAAATATTATTTTTAGTATTATTTTACTATATTTTGATGTATTTTATTCATCTTAGTTAGTTAGTTCCCACACCAGTGGGAACTGGGGCGGGAGTGTGGATCTGCTCGAGGCCAGGAGGGCTCTGCAGAGGGACGTGGACAGGCTGCATCGATGGGCCGAGGCCAGTTGTGTGAGGTTTAACAAGGCCCAGTGCCGGGCCCTGCCCTTGGGTCACACCAACCCCAGGCAGCGCCCCAGGCCTGGGGCAGAGGGGCTGGGAAGTGCCCGGCGGAGAAGGCCCTGGGGGTGCTGGCTGACAGCCGGCTGGGCATGAGCCAGCAGTGCCCGGGTGGCCAAGGAGGCCACCAGCCCCCGGGCTTGTGTCAGCACTGGTGTGGCCAGCAGGGGCCGGGCAGGGATGGGGCCCCTGTGCTGGGCCCTGGGGAGGCCCCACCTCGAATGCTGGGCTCAGGTTTGGGCCCCTCGGGACAAGAAGGGCCTGGAGGGGCTGGAGCGTGTCCAGAGAAGGGCAGCGGGGCTGGGGCAGGGTCTGGAGCACAAGTGTGCTGGGGGGCGGCTGGGGGGGCTGGGGGGGTTTAGCCTGGAGAAGAGGGGGCTGAGGGGAGCCCTTCTCGCTCTCTGCAGCTGCCTGAAAGGGGCTGGAGTGAGGGGGGGGCTGGTCTCTGCTCCCAAGTCACCAGTGACAGCCTCAAGTGGTATCAGGAGAGGTTTAGACTTAATATTAGGAAATATTACTCCCCTGCCAGAGGGGTCAGGCCCTGGCACAGGCTGCCCAGAGCGGTGGGGAGTCACCGTCCCTGGGGGGGTTCAAACACCGTGCAGCCGTGGCACCTGGGGCCATGGTTTAGGAGGCCTGGGGGTGTTGGGTTGGGGGTTGGACTTGATGACCTTAGAGGTCTTTTCCAACCTTAATGATTCTATGATTCTATTATGATTTCATGATTTTATTTACTTTCTAAAATTTTAATTGTTTTATTATTCTACTGTATTTTACTGTATTCTATTAATCTTATTTATTTTATTATTTCTTTTAATTTTTTTACTTTTACTTTTATTTTAGTACTTTATTCTATTTTATTTTTTTAAGGGGCAGATGGGAGCAAAGAGGGCAGCCAGGTGGTGTCGGGCTCCCTCCCCTCTTCCCCACTCTCCCCGACTCAGCCACCACAGGAGGGAGCACTGAGGCTGAGCAAACTCATTGCATCCCTGGGCAGGGACCCCTGGAGTGTGTGACAGTGGGTCTGGGGGCTCCCTGGGTGGGGACACGCATGGTTGTGGGCAGGGGACAGCCCTGCCAGGAGAGACAGACCCTGACAGCCCAGGATGCTCCTGCTTTGCCACCAGGGCGGGATGAAGCTGGATGAGCAGAACCACCTTGCCCAAGGATGCCATGGGCGGGGGTCATGTGGGGACGGAGCTGGCATTGGCAGCCGTGCTCCCACCGGCTCTCCCAGGGGATCCGCAGCACCCGTCACCTTCGGCAGAGCACCCTCCATGCACAGCCATACCCATGGCTCCTGCCGCACTGGCATCAACAAGCATAGCTCCAAACCGCCGCCAGGGAATGAAGCGCGTTAATCTGCTGAGATCTGGTGAGCTTTGATGAGATTTCTTAGTGGGATCGAGCGCACCCTCAGCAAGTTTGCAGATGACACCAAGCTGAGCAGTGCAGTTGACACACCAGAAACACGGGATGTCATCCAGAGACCTGGACAAGCTGGAGAGGTGGGCCTGGGAGAACCTCATAAGGTTCAACAAGGCCAAGTGCAAGGTCCTGCACCTGGGTCGGGGCAACCCCCAGTATCAGCACAGGCTGGGGGATGGAGGGACGGAGAGCAGCCCTGCAGAGAAGGGCTTGGGGGTGCTGGGGGATGAAAGACTGGACATGAGCCAACAATATGCGCTCGCAGCCCAGAAGGCCAACCGTCCCCTGGGCTGCATCAGAAGCAGCGCGGGCAGCAGGGCGAGGGAGGGGGTGCTGCCCCCCTGCCCCGCTCTGTGAGACCCCCCTGCAGCGCTGCGCCCAGCTCGGGGCTCCCCAGCACAAGGACATGGAGCTGCTGGAGCGGGGCCAGAGGGGGCACAGAAATGCTCCGAGGGCTGGAGCCCCCCTGCTGCGAGGCCGGGCTGGGAGAGCTGGGGCTGTGCAGCCGGGGAAGGGGAGGCTGTGGGGAGACCTTATTGCGGCCCTTCAGTGCTTAAAGGGGGGCTGTAAGAAGGGTGGGGGCGACCTCTTTAGCAAGGCCTGTTGTGACAGGACAAGGGGTGATGGTTTTAAACTGAAGGAGGGTAGATTTAGACTGGATGTAAGGGAAAAATGTTTATACTGAAGGTGGTGAAGCGCTGGCCCAGGTTGCCCAGAGGCTGTGGAGGCCCCATCCCTAGAGACATCCCAGGCCAGGCTGGACGGGGCTCTGAGCGACCTGATCTAGTTGACGATGTCCCTGCTCACGGCAGGGGGTTGGACTGGATGGGCTCTAAAGGTCCCTTCCAACCCAAACCATTCTGTGATTCTATGATTTACAGAGAATTGCCAAGATTTAAGATTCAAGGAGAGATCTGCTGAGGGATGGGTGGAGGACAGATCCAGGCAGGATTCTGGAACCCCCAGGATCTACCACGGTCCAGAAACCCCCAGGATCTACCACAGTCCAGAAACCCCCAGGATCTACCATGGTCCAGAAACCCCCAGGATCTACCATGGTCCAGAAACCCCCAGGATCTACCATGGTCCAGAAACCCCCAGGATCTACCATGGTCCAGAAAACCCCATGCAGTCCCAGGGCCAGACGCCAGCATTACTGTGTCCATCCAGCTCTCCTGGCATCTCCTGTTTGGCAAGACCTGCCGAGGTGTCCAGGCAAGGCGCTCAGCACCGCAGAGACCGGGGGAACGCACCGGACCTGCTCTGCCAACCTCTCCTGCCCTCTGCAAACCCCAAATCCCAGCTGGGGGACGTGCGATGTGAGCAGGCAGCTGCCACTGACTGCCAAGCTGCCCTTGGTGCAATGCTGCCTCATCACCATCATCTCTGGGGGCTTGGGAGGTCAGAGAGGAGCCGCAGGCAGCTCAGCAGCAGCTAAATTGGGGTCACCCACATTTGGGTTTGTTCTGATTTTCCAAAGCTCAATTTTGCATTTTGTATATCTTCTTTTCATTAAATATTTCAGCATCTCATTAAATATTTTATATTTAATTCCCTGATCCTGGTTTTTAAGGGAAGGCACTGCGTCCCTCTATGGGGACAGGGACGGCCATGCTGACGCAGTCCCAGAGGTGTGCACAGGAGGGCAGATGTCACATGTGTGAGGACCAGGGCTTTTATCCAGAGCTGTCCCACGCCGGGGCACGCCTGCTATGGGGCAGGGGGCCTGCGGGCACTCCAAGGTGTGGATCCCCCCATGAGCATCCTGCCTGTATGCTTGGGAGAAGCCCGAGTGCTGTCAGAGCACCCACGGTCATGCTGGCAGCACTTTCCTGACAGCAGCTGGAAAAGGGTGCTTACCCTTACCTTTCCTGAGGGGAAGCACCAAGGTTGGGATCCCAGCTGGGGATGCAGGGTAGGAATGGAAACCCCCGCTCAGGATACCCAGTGTGGGCTCAGCCCGGTGGGAAATGGGCGCTAGGACATGTGCCAGGCTGCTGGCAGTGCCAGGCTTTGATATCAAAGGTCCCACCAGGTCCCTCCTGATTTGGGGTGGGATGCCCCATGTCAAGGGCAAATGCGATGAGAGCAGCCGGCAGGGCTGGGTAGGATGGGGTTGACATGAGGGACAGCCGCGGACCTCCAGCCCCAGGAACAGCAGGGATGAGGCCAACAGTACCACCTCCTGGCCATGGGGAGGGCTGCGATGGTGGGATAAAGGCCATGAAAGCAGGGCATGAAATGGGGTCTGTGCATTGGGAAGGATAGGGCTTGTGGCCCCCTTTGCATGGGGAGGTGTTTCACGAGGGAGCTGGGGTTGTGCTGGTGCCCGTGGGCATGGTACCGAGCTGCAAAGAGGGACCCGGTCCTGGTTTTTGGGCTGCTGGAGGTTTTTAGTGCAGGTTGGACATGGTAATCCTTGCACCAGTGATACCAGGAGGATGAGGTGGGCGAGCATCCTCCTCACCCCTCATGTCAGCCCCAGAGACTGTGGTGCCTGCGGAGATGGCAGGCCAGCCAGAGTGCCTGTGGTCCCTCAGATGGGGACTTCATGGCTCTTATCTGCTCTTCTCTTGGGCCAGCCCTGCACGACCCATCCTGGGCGCTGCACCTTGGGGTGATGGATGTTGAGCTCCTGTGCCCACAAAGAGCCTCCTGAGCCCCCAGAATGTGGCTGGGACCTGGCTGTGCCCTTTGGGAAGTGAGGACACCCCGTTCCACTTGGGGAGCTTTGCTGGAGACAAGTGCATCACAACTCAGGTATTACTTACTGATGTTCCTTCATCACTTACAGCTTCCCTCTTCATTTTGCATCTGTTGCTAACAAGCCCTTATACTCTCATGTCTTCTCTCCTTTCCCCACTTTTCTGCTCTTTGACTTGCGATCCATGAAGGCTTTTATCTGACAATTCAAATTACATGGCGGCTGTTCCCTCCTTGCTATAATAGTCCTCAAAAAAACATTCTAGAAACAAGAGGTTCAAATAATAATCTTCAATATGTGCCATGGGCTGATTTTTTTTTATTTTATTTTATATTAAGGTTGACTTCAGACCTAGCTTTGCTCCCTTAATTCATTTCAATTCACTGGAAAACACTCAAGCAGGACATTGTACTCTTCTGGTTTTTTTCCCCTGAATTCGCAGGTCCACAAAAAAAAAACTATTTCTGGATGTTAGAGCTACTCAGGCAATATTTTCTCACCCAAACAAGCATTCCTAGACCTAGATTGTGCAGCTCAGAATAAACCCAAGATTATAATGATAATTTGGCACTGAAGGGTTAAGCTCCAGAAGCTTGAGGGTACTTGGACAGCTGACCTCACCTCACATACCTCCAAGGAGCGGGACCTAGGGGTACCTGAGACAGGGAGGGAACCCTTTCTCAAGGCTCCCCAAGGGCATCGCTCTTCCTTTCTACCTTGATGGAGGATTTCTGATGACTTGAGGACCTACTCTGAGGTCGTGTGGCTGAAGTGAAGGTCAAACAAAGAGTCTTCCTTGATGGAAGGATCAAGATCTTAATTCATCTCCCTCTGAGACTGGATTTCTATTTTCGGTGCTGCTGAATTTCTTGGTGGCTGTAATGAGTTCCAGGTATAACTCCACTCTTCTTTTAGTCCATTGCTTTCTCAAGCACACATTTTAATGTGTTAAGCCATGGGAAGCAGTGGAAGGAAGAGGACTATGTGCCTTCTGTCAGTAAATCAGCTGCTTCTGTAGGTAAACCAGTTTTTATGGTATAAAATACAGGATTATAGAGAGAAAGCTCATGTCTGGAGTCCTTGGACGTGGATTTTCAGGGCTGCAAGGAGTTTAGAAAACAGATGAAGATAAACATAGTTCCCAACCAGAAATATTTTGGTAATGTCGCATGGTAAATAGCTCATCAAGGGATTGATTATACATAACTTGGTGTTTGCTTATCATCTGCAGCTTGAAGGCATTCAGCTTTGTCCCCAAGGGATGCGTGCGACTTCAGAGTCTGTGTAACGAGGGAAACATGGAACAGATAACAGATAAAAATTAGGATATGATGTGTATGAACATCAAGAGAAGATCAGGGGAGGAGAAAGGGGTTCCTCAACCTCCCTCTGTTCCTCTGGGAAGGGAAATCAAATGCTGTGGATAGAGTATGGAAGATTTTTGTTTGTTTATTTGCTTCTAAGGAGCTTCTACTCTGACCTAGAGCAGTGAATCCACTTCTCCCACTGAAAACATGGGAGGAACAGAAAGCCGGTGAGCTCTGTCAGAAGATGTCTCACCTGGCCATTAAAAAGCCACGGTGAAACCACGTGAGGAATGACCTACAGCATGCCAAGCAATGAAAACATCAAGGTAGCCTCACCATCATTGGGGGAGTCTCCAGAAGGGCTCCCTGTGCTCCTACTGAAGGTCCACGCACCAGCTTCTAAATTAAGTCCCTTCTTAAGTTGCACATACTGTTCCAACAAAGGAAGAGACCACCAAGTCCTGGGCAGAGCATGTTACAACTCCGCCACACCGCAGCAGCCTCCTGCTTCCCGTGGTGAGATGTACCCAGAAGCAGCCATGAGCCATGGACGTTACTAACAGGAAAAGGCTTTTGCCACAAAAATTCAAGTCAGGCCTGGGTGCTGATAAAGCCTTGTCAGCTGGAGAGTCGATGCCACAATAATGGGACAGGAAGGTGACAACATCCCTCCCCGTTAGCCCAAGAGAAAAGCAGATAAGAGCCATGAAGTCCCCCAGCCAAAGGACCCCAGGCACTCTGGCTGGTCTACCATCTCCAGAGCAGCAGGATGCCAAATCATGATACAGAACCTCCTGCCGTGGTGGCCATCAGCTTCCTAGAGGCTTCAGCAAACTACCCGAAAGCACGTTTGTCACCCCCGGTCCAGCACCAGCTCTGATGGTCCCTTTCATCTGTGTCCTGTGAGTGCTTCCAGCCAGAGCTCTCAGACTTGAGTCCCTGCCATGGTTGTGAGAGTGGGTGGATTTGGTTCTGTTTAATAAAAATAACACTTTCCTCCTACCTCCTGGTGGCCTCACCCAGCAGGGGTGGAGGAAGAGGAGGAGGGTCAAGGCTGTGCCTCAGCTGTGTGTTATTTGGCACAGCCACATCCTGGCAGCAGGCACAGGGCTGGGCTGCTCCAACCAGGGCACCTTCGCATGCCCTCTGGTGTCGGAGCGTGCTGGAGAACAGCCCCCAGCCCAGCTTCAATAGCAGGTGGGTTTCACAGAATGGTTGAGGTTGGAAGGAACCTCTGGACATCATCTGGTCCATCCCCTGCTCCAGCAGGGCCACCTACAGCAGGCTGCCCAGGACCACGCCTGGGCAGTTTAATGTCTCCAGGGATGGAGATCACACAACCTCCCTGGACAATCTGTGCCAGTGCTCCATCACCAGTAAAGAAGTGTTTCCTGAGGTTCAGATGGAACCTCCTGCATTTCAGTTGGTGCCCGTGGCCTCTGGGCACCACTGAGAAGAGCCTGGCTCCATCCTCCCTGCACCCTTCCTTCAGGTATTTAGGTCTATTGATGAGATTACCCTGAGCCTTCTCTTGACTAAACGGTCCCACCTCTCTCAGCCTTTCTTCAGAGGTGAGACACTCCGGTCCCTCCATTATCCTTCATTCACCTCTTTCCAGTATGTCCATGCATCTCTTGGACTGGGGATCCCAGAACATGAGAGCCTTCCACTTGTGGCCTCACCAGTGCTGAATAAAGTGGAAGACTCCCCTCCCTCCACCTGCTGGCAATACATTGTCTAGCACAGCCCAGAACACCATCCACCTTCTTCGCAGCAAGGGCACATTGCTGGTTCATGGTCAGCCTGGTGTCCCCCAGGAGCCCCAGGCCAAGCTCCTTCCCAGCTGGGTGTCTGGGCTTGTTCCTGCCCAGGGGCAGGGCTGGGCACTTGTTGAAGGAAGGGGGCTCCCAAACACCGATTTCTGCCCAAGATGCCTCTTAGGAGGATGTTAGAGGTCATACAGCAGTTTCAGGCTCCTTCCAGCCCTGCTGGTACCAGAGTTGGCCCAGAAATGGGAAAGGAGAGTCCCCAGGGCTCCTACCTGCGGGGCTCAGAACATCATCAAGGGGGGCTGGCATCATGAGGAGAGACTCTTGTAAACAAGGGACACCAAGGGCTGCTGCTAGAGCTGTCCCCATTCAGTCCCTGTCCCCAGGGTTAACATCTCTCCTGGAGAAGACAAGGGCAGTGGCCCAGGCAGGGGAGATGCCAGCTCCCAGAGGGTGGGCACAACTTGGGCAGCTCTTTCCCACCCCTCCCAGTGATTTTTTGGGGGGAAAGAGGAGCAGCACAGGGAGTGCAGAAATACTTGGTGCTTTATTGGTGACAGCTCAAGCCCAGGCAGCCATGCAGACAGGAGCACTGTTCTCTGCTGGGATGACAGGCATGGGTGTCCCCACACCAGCACAGGGACACCGTGGGACCCCAGAGCTCCCCCACAGGAGAGGGGAGCCCCAGGGTCTGGATCAACCCCAGGCCAGCCGGGTCATCACATGTGCTGCTGGAGGAGGTTTCATGCCCATACTCCCTGGTCCTCTCTCACCAGCTGCTCTAGGTGGTCCAGGGCTGGGGTGGCACAGCCACACTGACGACACTCTCTGCCTCCCCTGGAGCCGCAATGTGCCCACCTTCCTCCTCCTCTCGGTCTGTCAGCAGCTCCGAGAAGCTGGGATCTCGGTGGGGCAGAGACCTGGAGGCTTGGCCCTCCTCCGGGCTGCAGCCCAGGTCTGTGGGGCAGATGGACAGAGGGAATGGTGAGGAGCTGGCTGAGTTCAACCTCGCTCCTCTGCTGGAGGAATACGTGTGGCACCGGTGGGCCAGGTCCCATGGGGATCAGCTCTGGATCCCAGAGGTTCGGATCACACACAGATCTCAGCCCTGCAGTGCAGGATGCGCCTGCTCTACAGCTCCATCAGAGATGGCCCCTTGGGGATGAGGATGGAGAGGACTTTGGGGCCCAGAGCAGAAACACCACAGTGGGGCCATGGCCGGGTGTTTGGTGGCACCAGGACAGGTTGGAGCAGAGGTGGGGAAGCTGCCCAGGAGCAGGAGTTGGGGGTGACAAAGCAGAGAGAAGTGGGCTGGTGGGGTGCATTGGAGATGATGCTTCAGGGGCCATCACCTTCTTCATCCTGAGCCTCTGATGCTTTCCTCTCTGGGCACTGGGACAGCAGGGTCAACCTGTTGAGGGCCAGCAGAGCTTTGCCTGTTTTCTGGAGAGAAGAGAAGGAGCACTGAGCCCCACCAGAGCCATTGCAATCCCCACATCCTCATCATCCCCCCAAGTACCTGCCACTTCCGACGACTCAGGAACTGCTTGATCCTCTCCTTTGAGAGTGCCTTGGTGCTGCTGGGCTGGGGCTGCTGCAGCCAGGGGTGCAGCAGAGCCCCCTCGCTGGAGAGTCGGTGGCTGGAGGCAGATGGAGTGGTCATGGCAGGGACTTCTCCGCCATCAGACCCTTGGCTGCTGGCCTGGCCCCATGGAGAATCCTCCCCACCAACCATATTCTGTGCTTTCACCTGCCCATCCCCTTGGCACCCCAAAACCCAGCCCAGCACCCCACAGCCACTCTCCAGCTCCTACCGGGAGTCCTTCTGCAGCAGTTGGCTGATGAAGTCCTTGGCTTGCTGGGAGATCTCCGAGAAGGTCTCCTCCTCAAAGTCCCACTGGGCAGCTGTGATGTTGCTCAGCGTCTCCATGTCGTTGTCCCCCTGAAAGGGGGACTCCCCGCTCAGCCTGGAAAGGTGACGCAAGGACATCAGTGACAGCTCAGCCCCCTCCAGCCCGACCTGCTGTTCCCAGGAGGCAACTCACAGGATGTAGCAGATGACGCCAACACTCCACATGTCCGTGGAGAAGCCCACAGGCTCAAAGGAGACTACTTCTGGAGCCATGAACTCAGGGGTGCCATGCAACACCTTCACAGGGGTGTCTGGAGCTGCAGAGAAGATGCGTGGGGCAGGTGTCCAGCTGGGATCTCCCCAGGGCAGCCCAGCTGCACACCAACACATGCTGGGCGGATGAGCCCCTGCGTCCAGGTGGAGCTGCCACCCTCCAGGACCCCTCACAGGTTTTGGTGCTCTCCTAGAGCACCTCTGGGTGCTGGACACCCACCAACACAGGGGTCTTGGGGGTCTCCACCGTGGATGCAGGGCTGGAGACATGCATGTTTCCCCAGAGCATCTGACAGTCATCAGGAATGGCCCTTACCTGGTGCCACAGGGCTGCCCGTCCCAAAGGCACGGGCATGAGGATGCCTAGCCAGACTGTGTCCCTGGGATGGTGACAGCCCCTGCCCTGGTCCCCCAGGACCCCCCGCCTCACTCACCCAGCTTCCGCGCCAAGCCAAAGTCAATGATCTTGAGCCAGTGGCTACCGGGGCTGACACAGACTATGTTCTCGGGTTTGAGGTCAAGGTGGACGACAGCCTGGCCATGCATGAACTGCAGCCCCTCCAGGATCTGCCGCATGTACTGGGCACTGCTGGGCTCCGTGTGCTCGAAGTCATCGTCCACAATGCGCTCAAAGAGCTCCCCACCTGCCACGCTGAGGGACGACAAGGTGCTGGGGATCCTGCTGGGGTCTACCAGCCCCAAGGAGGAAAAGCCCCACCAGGGAACCCAGGCTCAGCACTCTGGGAGCATCTCACCTCTCATATCTCCAGGTTTCTGCAGGTTCCCCATCCATCCTACGCTCTGTGTCAGCACCCCACGGTGCAGGGACCCCTCCCCACCTTCAGTGCTCTTCCTTGCAGGGTCCAGCACTGGCCCCACCACCCCCAAACTTGACTCTACCCCCCTACTCACTACTCCATCACCATCACCAGCTCAGCAGGGCCCTGGAAGGCGGCGAGGCATTGCACGAGGCGCGGGTGATGCAGCAGGTTCATGAGCTCCACCTCAGACCGAGCTGCCTGCTTCTCTTTAGCCGTCCGCGCCCGGAAGTATTTCCCAGCCCGGATTTTGCCAGTGGCTTTTTCCTGCAGCCGATACACTGTTCCAAATTTTCCCCTGGACAGAACGAGGATGAGGGATGGAGGAACCATCACCACCACCCTGTATCCCACCCATGGCTGCGCATAGACAGCCACGGACCATCCCCAAGCAGCAGGGATGTGGAACCCCCACTTACTCTCCCAGCTTCTCCAGCTGTGTGTACACATCTGAAACCTTCTCCTGGCTGTTGATGACCACATCACAGTATTCAAAGGTCTCCTCGCCTCCTGGGAGGGATGGAGCAGGGTGGTCCATGCACAGATCCCTCATGCTTTGGGGACCAGCTACCTGCACTTCCCCTCTAGTACTTATTTCTGTGCCTCCCCCAGCTCCATCCAGGTCCAGCTGCCCTCCCCATGTGGTGTGGATAGGACCTGGGGGGAACATGGGCTGCTGCTAAAGGAGCTCCTGGAGCAGCCCAGCACCCTGCAAATCAGGGTTTGGAGCAAAAGATGCTTTTAGGATCAAAAATCCAATAGAAATGGAACCATTAAACAGGGTGGGAGGGAGATTGGTGATGATTTGGTGGGGGTCACACGAGCACAAGGACCCCTGTGCAAATCCTGCACCTCCCCCATGACAGACCAAGGGTTCAGCCGTACCTTCTGTCTGGGACATGACGGTGCCACCAGCTCCTCGCTGGGTGCCAGCGCTGTCAGGATGGGTGCTGATGAGGCCCCAAGGCTCCTGGCAGCCCTGCTGAGGTAGGTGATGCCTGTGTGTCCACTCCGGCTGCTCCTCAGAGCCCTGTACCTTTGCCCTGCCACAGGAGACCACCAGAGTCTCTCCATCTCCACCCGACCTCCCCAGCCTGCCCAGGAGTTGACATCTTCATAGACCCAAAGAGACCCAGCAAGGAGCCAAACTCTATTTTAAAGCAAGGTCCCTTCACCTCAGGTGGGGACAACCTCCAGAAAATCCGCATTTCTAGGGCAAAGGACCCAGTTCCTTATGCATGTCCCCATCCACACAAAGGTTGGGAGGACAGGGCGACGACACCCAAGGGTGCTGGGCAGCAGCACCCAAACCCCAAGCCAAAAGCCACAGCACTGACCTGTCACTGCCCAGTCCTGTCCTGTCACAGGCCACCAGCAGGTCCCTGGTCCCTCCCAGTCACTGCAGAGCCACTAGAGTACTGGAGGGGGAGAGGAAGGGCGATGCTGGGAGTCAAGGACCGCTGGGACCAACATAGGGGATGTCTCAGGGCTGTCTCGGTGCAGCTGGGAGCATCCCTCCTGCTCTGGGGCTGGGAACAGCCCCAGCTCACCCCTCTCTTTCCTTCCCAGCAGAGCATTTCCATACTCAAAGGATAAACAGCCACTGGTGAGCCCTCCCCAAACCATGTCCAGCACAGTGGTCCCAAACCCACCAACACCCCATTTAGCACCATGCAGGGTCATGAGGTCTGCAGTGTGGGGGTCCCTGCTACAGAAATCCCAAGGGAGGACTGCAGAGGCCTGACATACCTCATTACACAGCAGAGAGCCCAGACCTCCCAGCACACATCCAGACCTTGGAGCCTCCTGGGAGCTAAATCCAGCCGCAGCCAGGCCCTGGCCACACCTCTGCCTCCTTCCCCACCCATGGGTGGGCTCCCACAGAGGGGCTGAGCACCTACACCTGCCCCCTGTTCCCTACTCCACCTGCAGCCAATATCCCACCAGAGCCATCACTCTCCCTGAACCCCATCCTGGGCTTTGAGCTTCCCCAGGTGAGCTCAGCTCTGGGTTCAGGGAAGCCAGGATGAAGGGGAACGGGGTGTTGTAAAACTACTCTGATTCCTGAGGTTTGGAGCAAAAATGGGCTTTTCCAGCCTTTCTCCCCCAAAGGCAGAACTGCATGGTCACTCTGGCACCCGGTGCACTGCCGTACCTCCGTTTCCCCCGCTTTAAAATGGGAATAACGCTGTGATTTCCTCCCAGAGCTGCCTCCAGATCCACGGATGGGGCAGCGGCACCGTGGGGGGACCCGTCCTCCCTGAGGAGCCCTGTGTCACAGCACCCCCCGAGCAGAGGGGCTGTCACCCTGGTGTTACCTGCTGTGTGAAGCCAGGTCTTGCAGGTGATTTTGGGTTCTGCCGGCACCAGCAGACGCGTCACCGTCACTACCGCCGCTCCCACACTCAGCACAAAGTCCACGGCCACTGGCAGGGTGTTGGGAGAAGTGTCCCCGGCGCTGGGGTGGTGGCAGAGCCACTGCAACCTCACTGCTCGCCTGTCCCCGTGACCTTGCCACCGGCAGGGCAGAGCTGCGGGATGGGGGTGCTGCGGCCGGGGGGTCCCCACCGGCACCCCGTGGGTGAGGGATGCAGCGGATGCTCCCGGCTCGGCAATGCCGTCAGCGCGCTTGGCTCGACCCCGCTGGGATATCGACTGCTGTGCTGGGGACAGGAGTAGGACGCGGCGATGGCCTGGCTGGGGACAGGCAGCAGGGTGATGATGGAGTACAGCTGGCCGCATCCTGCCTGCCCTGCCTGCCTGGTGAGGGGGGACGGAGAGCCGGCCGGGCTGGTGTCTGGCACCCCTGGCCACGGCTCCTGACCCCACTTGGCCCCTCTCCAGGGCAGGATGAGGCTGTGCAGGGGATGCTGGGCTGCTCCAAGCACAGGAAGGGGCAGAATACGGCCCAGGCATGCGAGGGATCCCGGCAGCCACTTGATGTCAGTGTTGGCCTGACACTCGTCCCAGTGACAGCAGCAAAAACGAGCAGAACAAGGCCAGGAGGGGAAGAAAAGATCTGGGGTCTGGGGGGACCTGTGGAGGGGTGGCAGCACCCACTGTCCCTGCGAGGAGACACAGGATCCAGCGCCTGGCTGGACGGTGAATCCCTCGGGAGCCAATTCCCACCCCACCTCTCTGGATGGAGGGTCACATCCATGGGGCAACCCCACGACAGCAGCCCCGAGTCCCTGGGGACGCCGTGGGGCACCTGGGTGACCCCGTACCAGGACAGGCCATCGCCCTGGGCACCAGCTGGACTCAACCTCTGGCCACCAACAGACATAGATATATTTTTTTCCCCAGTATCCAATGAGTATAATGAGCAGCTGGGGGCCAAGAACACGTCTGGGACAGCACGCCATTCCCAGCTCCATCCCTCCATCGTGCTGCTCCAGCGTTTAATTCCCGCAGGAGCAGAGCCTGGCTCAGCCTCCCCTGAGCCTGCGTAAGGACAGCGTTTAATTTTTCAAGCTCTAAACCAAAGTCCCCCTCAATGTCATCTACTGGAACGTCCTCGGGAATTTAAAATCAACAGTGGGAAAAGCTGGAAGGATTTTAAGAAGCCGGGGCGGGGATGGACGAGCAGATCCATCCACCATTTGGCATTTTCCAGCCTTCAAAATTAAGCTCTTTACCGACAGCACTTCGCTTAATGGCCACTGACCCCTGGCCCTTTCTCACACTGTTGTTTTCAGGTGTGGGAAGGTGGCCCATCCGAAATGTTCAGCGGTGCCTTACCCACCATGGACATCCTCTTCTTGTGCCTTATAAAATTAATTAATTAATACGATTAATTAATTGTTAGCACTCGCACCCAGGCATTCACGGGTTCCCGCGTGGGTGATCGTGTTGTCCCCGTCTGCCTGGAGAAGCCCCCAGCAAAGCCTGGATGGGATTTCCAGCCAACCCCCCATCCCAAACACACTCATCCTCCCCATGGGGTGCCCTGCTGGAGCCCCCCGGATCACCCCCCGACCCCCCTGTGCAGCCCCCCCCAGCCTTCGGGCTGAGTCAGGCCCTCTTTGTGCGGGGCGCTGGGTGGATTTAGCTGCCTCTGCTTTTTTGTAGGCCCTACAATAAACGGTGTCGCCGCAGGGTTCAGACGGTGGACCTTGATGCCGGTGACAGTGTGGCTTGGGGAGATGGGGCGGCCACCTCGCTGGGTCCTGGATCTGGGTGTCTGTCTGTCCATGATCCCATCGTGCAAGAGGGGTGAGCTCGATGACCTGGGGTGGGGCATGGTCCCTGCTCCCCATCGCCCTGGCAGGGGGCTCGGCCCCCCACTCGCCATCATCTGGGGTTGCAGCTCTCGCTGTGTGCACCAGAGCCAGGTATGTGGGGACATGGGTGACGTGGCAATACTGGGGACATGGGGGACACAGAGGCCTTGGACACAGGGGACGTGGGGGGAGCAAGGGACATGGGGGCACAGTGGGGACATGGGGTGCACAGGGGACTTGGGGGCACATGTGGGACATGTGGGCACATGGGGGACACCATGGATGTGGGGACACAGAGGGGTACTCAGTATGGGGGGGGACGACCAGGGGACCATGGAGGGGTGGACAGGAGAGGCAGGGGATACTGGGGATGGGGGACACATGGGAGCCACAAAGGCAGAGGCCATGGGGGGCAGATGGGGGGACATGGGGCACATGGGGTACATGAGACATGAGGACACCAGGGACGGGGGCACATGGAAGCCACAAGGGACCTGGGAGAGTCTGGGGACAGCTGGGGGTGACAGGGACACAGGAGGATGGGGGGGGCACACAGGGGACCTGGTGGGAACCCCGGGACACATGGGGGCACCCAGGGGACACCCAGGGGACACCCAAGAGGACCTGGGGACACAGGGGACCCCAGGGGACAGGGGGACATGTGGGGACACCCAGGGGGGCCTGGGGACACGGGGGGCACCCAGGAGACGTGGGGACACGCGTGGGCAGGGCCGGTGCCCAAGGGCTGTGGGCGGGGCTAAGAGTGGAGGCGCGGCACTTGCGAGGGGGGCGGGGGGGCTGGGGCGGGGCCAGGCCGTTGCGCACCGCGGGGGGCGGGGCCCTGCCGGGCAGTGGGCGGGGCCAGGCGGTGGCACACGTGGCCAGCTCTGGCGCCCCACTGCGCTCGGGGCGGGTGGGAGCTGCTTTGTACTGGGAGCACTGGGAGCTGGGTGCGGGGTGCTGGGGAGGTGGGAGTTGGGGAGATGGGAGCTGGGGAGGTGAGGTGCTGGGGAGGTGGGGAGATGGGTGCTGGGGAGATGGGAGCTGGGGAGATGGGGAGCTGGGGAGGTGGGAGCTGGGGAAGTGAGGTGCTGGGGAGCTGGAGAGATGGGATCCAGGGAGCTGGGGTGCTGGGGAGATGGGAGCTGGGGAGATGGGGAGCTGGGGAGGTGGGAGCTGGGGAAGTGAGGTGCTGGGGAGCTGGAGAGATGGGATCCAGGGAGCTGGGGTGCTGGGGAGATGGGAGCTGGGGAGATGGGGAGCTGGGGAGGTGGGAGCTGGGGAAGTGAGGTGCTGGGGAGCTGGAGAGATGGGATCCAGGGAGCTGGGGTGCTGGGGAGATGGGAGCTGGGGAGATGGGGAGCTGGGATGGGTGGGAGCTGGGGAGATGGAGAGCTGGGGAGATGGGAAGACGGGGTGCTGCGGAGGTGGGAGCTGGGGAGATGAGGTGCTGGGGAGGTGGGAGCTGGGGAGATGGGTGCTGGGAGCACTGGGATGTTGGAAGCTGTGATGCTGGGTGCTGGGGGACAGGGAGCTGGGATATGGATGCTGGGCACTGGGAGCTGGGGTGCTGAGTGCTCAGGTTCTGGAGAGATGGGTGCTGGGCGCTGGGATGAGAGCTGGGATGTTGGGTGCTGCAGAGCTGGGTGTTGGGACCTGGGCTTCTAGGACCTGGGGAGCTGGGAGGCTGTGGCTGTGGTAAGTGGCTGTGAAAGCTGTGCCGGTTCTGGGGGGTGTTTCACATCAGCTTTGGCCTGAAGAGAGAAATAGAGCAAAGCAAACCGCACAAGGTGACAGCGGGGTTACAGGCTAGGCCTTCGGGTGCTGTGGAGACAGCACCAGGGGATGCGAGGGCACCCAAGGGCACCCAACAGCAACATGCAGGCAGAGCGTGCAGGCTCTCCCCAGGGCAGGGCTGTGCGTCCCAGCCACGCCACTCATTCCCCGGCCATGGCGCTGCCCACAGCACCCGTTTGCCTGCACTGATGCCGGGAGAGGCACATCTGGGAGCTGGTCTGGGCTTGGGGCCGGGCCTGGGGTTGCGAGGGCTTTTTGTAGACATTGGTCACCAGCGTCGGGCTCCCTTCGCTCCACCTCTGCCCCAGCTGCTAAAGGTTTTGCTCAAGCTCAGGCCGGTTCCAACAAGCAGCTCCCTGCCCCATCTGGCCCAGCAGCCGCCCTGCTTCATCTGGGGCAGCGCTATCCCAGGGCTATGGCGTGATAACCCCCTCCGACTGCAAATCCAGACCCAAAACTGCTCTGGAAGGAGACACCCCCCATGTCACTGGTTTAAATCCAGCCTGAGGCACTTCTTCGCCCTGTAAGGTCTGCCCAGAGGCTGGGGGCAAACCCAGCTGGGTCTGCCAACCCACAGGAGACCAGTTCTGCAAGATCAGGGTTGTAAAACAACATCTGATAGCCTCAAAATATTCCTGAGAGGAAAGGGCCACAGCACCCGGGCTTTCGGGTGCCACGAAGGGCACGAGGACCCATGGGTGGCAGACAGGGTGATGGCTGTGCCCAGACCCGGCTGGTCATGCTCAGCCGGACACCCTGGCTTGTGGTGGAGGCTAAAATATGTCTGGAAAATACCCAAATATATGGGGGGAAAAAAATCAATCTGGGGCTATAAAACATAAAAACCTCTGGCACCAGCAGCTCAGGGATCAGCCTTTCCCTGCCTAGGGCTGGCTGCCAAATCCTCCAGCTCCTCAGTGCAGCCTTGAGCGCCCAGCAGTGCCAGGACCTTGAACCCAGTCTGTTTCTCCAGCCCAGAGAAAGCAAAGCAGCGCAGGACAGGACTGCCGGTGCTTTCATGGTGCACAGAGCACCCGGGGGAGTGGGATTGCCTCCAGATCCTTACAGCAACCCTGTGGGCTACCAGGGACAAAAAATAGTCGCACGTGACAACCTTGCCATCACTCCCGCTGGTAAATGTGTCATGTATAAAGCGACCGAGGGGCTGGAGCTGGGCGCTGGCTGACTCAGCACACACATGTGTGCGGCTCAGCTGTGCCGGGACGGCTACAGGCTGAAAGATAAGTTCAACACCCCAGGAGGTGTGGGTTATCAGCACGCCAGGATGTTACTGCAAACCGCCCCCCACGCCTCCGCCTTGCACTCTGCTTTGGGCAACAACAGGCAAGGGAAGGGCAGGAGCAGGCAGAGGGGTCCTGTGACACAGACAGCCGTGCCTGAGGGGGCTGTTGCCAGGCTCTGACCCTCTGAAAGCACAAAACCCCAGGAAACGGGACACACAGGGAGGCAAACCCCTTCTGCACTAGTTGGGGACTGTCGTGTCCTTTAGTTGCCACTGCCGTAGCTACCAAGCCACAGAATCCCAGACTCACAGACTGGTGGGGGTTGGCAGGGACCTCTGGAGCTCACCCCGTCCCACCCCTGCGTGAGCAGGCACCCCCAGAGCAGGGGCACAGGGCCGCGTCCAGGCGGGGGGTGAATGTCTCCAGGGAAGGGACCCCACAGCCTCTCTGGGCAGCCTGTGCCCCTGCTCTGGCACCCGCACAGGGAAGGGGTTTGTCCTCATGTTCAGGGGGAACTTCCCGTGTTCCAGCTTGTGCCCATGGCCCCTTGGCCTGGCGTTGGGCACCGCTGAAAAGAGTCTAGCCCCATCCTCTTGACACCTGCTCTTCAGATATTTATAAGCACTGATGAGATCCCCATGCTCCCAACACAGAAAACCCCCCCAAAAATGGGGGTCCTCTGGCTGATAGGGATGGGCCAGCACTGGGAGCACACCCAGCTGCTCACAGTGAGCTCAGTCTGTGCTGAGGGGGTGCGAGGAGCAACGACCATGTCTGGGGAGCATCCCGGGGAGCGTGGCTCTGCTTCCCTCGAGCCCCCCCGTGAAGATCCCAGCATCTCCCGGACAAGGAGGGGACAGGGACCAAACGCTCCAGAGGAGGCAAAAGGCCCCTCCTGCTCCCTGGCACCATGTCAGCCATTGCTGCTGCCGCTGTAGACTGGGGCAAGCCCGGGCCTCTCACTGGCTGCCGGCCCTGCCTGCACCTCCCGGCATGGCCCGGTGCCGCCTCCCCGGCATGGTGCCCATCAGGGACCAGAGGAGTCCCACAGGGGCTGGGGGCACCCGGTCCCATGCCAGAGGTGACACCGGGGAGCTCCCTCCCCGGGATGTGTCACCCATGTCACCAGCCTCCTTCACAGCCCCCCTGGGTCTCTGCAAAGGGGGTTTGTGCCCCCCACTGTCCCCCAAATCTATAGCAGGGTAATGCTGGGACAGAAAGAGGGGGAGAGGTGGGTCCATCCCCCTCCTCGCTGCCCAAATTCCAAGATTTGGCCTATTTTACACCTCCGTGTTCCCTTTTCCCTTCAGAAACAGCCAGGCCATTTCCAACACTAACCCTCCAGCCAGAAAACCTTCAGCATGATCAAGCCCTGCTCACTAAAACCATAAACAACATAGGGGGTGTGGTGCAATTTTGGGGCTTACCAGCTGAGAAAAAAAAAACCTTCTTTGTCTTTTCGTAACAGCAGAGCTTGATTCAATAAGCTTCAAGTGGCTGCACAGGCTGATTCCCTGCATCGCTCTTCCCAAAATCACACAGGGGCATGGCCTGGGGCCAGCCTGTCCCACGCTTCCCTCCAAGAAAGGCAAGTCCAAAATGTCTGCCTTCGTATGGAGAGCCTTTATTTTTGCCTTTATGCAAAACTTACTGCTTATTTTTGCCTTTTATGTGTCCTGATCCCCAAAGCATGCATTATTCCCTTACATACTTGCAGACTGAAAACTTCACCCGTAACACCCGCAGCTCAGCCAGAGAGGCCGCTTGCAAGGAGCAATACCAGTGCCAGAGGCAAGAACAGAGGCTTTGGGAAAAATCCGAGGGACACACTTGGAAAAGATCCTCATTGACTTTGCTCTTTGGGCCACTCCTCTCCTTGAGATCCAAGATGGAGCTTAGGCTCACCCTGGGAGGAGGCGGTGGCAGAGCTGGAAATGGGCAGAGAGGCAATTTGGTGCGAGAACCGCCACCTCCCTCCCCTGTATGCTCGGCTCTCACTGCACCGGCCCAAGGGGCCACATTCCCCACTGGGAGACGCTAATTTTGATCCGTGTCTGCCTGTGAATTGCCATCTGGGAACGGTTCTGGAGGAGGAGAGGCATTAAAGAGTTCAACGACAGACAGTTGAAGCAGAAGGCCAGGCCTAGAGCCAGACACCCCCCTTTGGGGCTGGGGTACCCCCTGGGAGCTGGGCACCCCACTTTGGGGCTAGGGTAGCCCCTGGGAGCTGGGCACCTTCCCTTTGGGGCTGGGGTACCCCCTGGGAGCTGGGCACCCCACTTTGGGGCTAGGGTAGCCCCTGGGAGCTGGGCACCTTCCCTTTGGGGCTGGGGTACCCCATGGGAGCTGGGCACCCCACTTTGGGGCTAGGGTAGCCCCTGGGAGCTGGGCACCTTCCCTTTGGGGCTGGGGTACCCCCTGGGAGCTGGGCACCCTCCCTTGGAGCTGGGGTACGCCCTGGTAGCCAGGCACCCCCTTTGGAGATGGGGTACCCCCTGGGAGCTGAGCACCTCACTTTGCGGCTGGGGTACCCTCTGTGAGCTGGGCACGTTCCCTTTGGGGCTGGGGTACCCCATGGGAGCCAGGCTCCCCCCTGCACAGGCCGCTTGAGCCAGGCCTCGCCCCACTGTGCCACCGCCGGGCCGGGCCGGGCCGCACCCGGTGCGGGATTCCAGTGCCTCTCTCCAGGCCTAAAGCCCCCTCCCCGCAACGCGGCGGCCCTGGCCCCCCGCCCAGGCGCTGCCCCCACGGCGGGGCTCGGCGCAGCCGCTGAGGGCCCGCCGCCCCCCGCCCCCTCAGCCCCGGCCGGCCCCGCCCCCCGTCGCCACGCAACGCGCCGCGGCCGGATGCGGCGTACCGCGCTCGGCATCACGGGACAGGTAGTCCGCGGGTGCCCCGACCTCGCCGCCCCGCCGCTCCAGGGGACTACAGCCCCCATAAGCCCTCGCGGCGGAGGCGCGCCCCGCCTCTTCCTTAAAAATCTCGTTTTCTATTGGCTTCGCCGGACTGTCGAGTAGCGGCACGGAGGTGTCTGATTGGCGGAAGCGCGGCAGGGCCGAGGCGCCAGCTATGGCGGCCGAGCGGGCGGTGGGGGAGCGGCGGCCGCCATTTTGTGTGTGTGGAGGCCGGCTCCGGGCCCCGCTGCCCGCCGCCGGGGCGGGGGTGCGCGGCGCGGCGGGGCCGGTGAGCGGCCGGGGACGGCGGGGGGTGGCTCCTCGGCGGCGACGCGGAGCCGAGCCGGGAGCGCGGGGCGGCCCGGCCGGGCCTCCCTTCTGGGGGAGCGGAGCGCGGGGTCTTCACGCCGGCCCTGAGGTGGGCGGCAACGCCGCTCCCGCCGCCGGCCGAGTCCCCAGTCAGGGGTCCGGGGACCGGGGGAAGCCCCGTCCCCGCCGGGAGCGCATCGCCCGGGGCTGGGGCGGGCCCGGAGTGGCGCCGGGGCCTCGTCCGGTGGCGCCGCGGCCTCTTCCCGGGGCCTGAGCGGCGGCGGGGCGCGGGGAGGCTCGGCCCGGCCGTCCCCGGGCTCCGCCGGTTTCCATCGGGCTCCGCTCGCCAACGGCGCCCCGGCTCCGGCCTCACCTGGGCCGCCGGGCGTTGTGGGGGTGCGGGACATCTTTCTAGCAAAATCTGCTTTAAACAGTATTTGAACGTGGCCCGGCAGCGGCAGCCCGAGCTCCTGGCGGGGGTGGCTCCCCCACCAGCCCCCGGTAGGAGCAAAGCGGGGACGAACAGCGCAGTTTTATACTGAAAGTGAAATTTTGGGTTAGGAAACACGTTTCCTGGAAGGGTGAGAGCGGCTTGCCCGGCATGCCATCGCATAACACTCTGTAATACACCGTGTCGGGGGAAGAAAAATAATCCCTCGAATTTAATCCTTTGTTTCACACATTTCAGCCAAACCGCGGCCGGCGTGCCGGAGGGGGTTCTCCCCGTCCGGATCCAGTGGATCGCAGTTAACATGGCCTCCCCTCGCCTGCTGCCGTCTGCCGGGGCCGCCGTTACCGCGGTGCTGCTTGGAGAGACATAAAACAAAAGCTTTTGCCTGTTGCCAGGGCTGAAGGGGTAACTTCTCAAGCTGATAATAAACTGGAGCGAACCTTGTCTTTGAGTTATAAATGCCAGTCCTCTGGCTGGTGGAAACGAGGGCTGTGGAAATAACTGGGGGGGGATATTTTCCTGTGCAAAATCGAAAAAAAGCATTTATTTAAAAAAAAACAAAAACCCCAACCTCAGTGCTGGGGAGTTTTTGAGCTGACGGCAGCCTCTGCACTTGGTTCCCCGATGAGTGGCGAGGCTTGGGGCAGCCTGTGAGTCTGGGTTGAGTTCCTGGTTGCGTTACAGGCTGCATTTTGTTAAGCGAGTGCCTCGGCTGCGTTTTCTTTCCCCTGTGAAAGGCAGAGGATGCCGGCTCGTCCCCTGGTGTTAACGGGACTTGGGTTAGATGTGAAACGGTGAGATTCTGGGGGCTTCTGGTGCAAGTGCAGATTGTGCTGTCAAATGTGGGCTTTTCCAGTTAAAAACTGGATTATATCATGTTTATGCACTTGATGTTCTTTTTTTGAAGAAGGCGCTTTGTTGTTATGTCTCTGTGGACAATTTCCATCTGCCATGTCGCTTTATTAGGTCCTCAACTCCAAAGCTTCATATTTTTATAAATTGTTGCAGTATAAAAGCAGAGATGTTTATTGTCTTGTGTGTGTTCACACACACGTGACAGCTGAAGATCTAATTTCAAGTTGATAGTGCCAAACCAATCAGGGTTACGCTTGGTTCAAGCCGTACGCCTCGTGCTTACCCGCGTTGTTAGGGGGGGTTTTGTAGGGTGGGAGCAGGACGGGAGCGAACGCGAAGGGCCTGATCCTAACAGCCAGGGTTTGATGTGTTACAGATGGACCTAAAGCCGCCGGCTTTTTGGCAGCGGCCTCATCAGCCAGCACTCAAAAACCTCTCCCGCGTGCAGTTCTCGCCGTGCCGCAGATTCTCCTCTTATAACAGAACGCCGCTTACCTGGTGACACCAGAGAATCACCAGGATATCCCGCAGGGCTGCGTAAGTATACCCTCAGAACGTAAAGCTAACGAAATTAAATGCAATTGGTGCGACTTAAGTCGTGGACAGGACGACAGCGTTATTGTCAGCACCCTGTCCCTGCTTTATAATACCTGGACCACTGAGCAGCTGGTTTAGCGGACTTGAGGACCCAGCTGCCGTGCGGGCGAGTACCGGCAGCCCGCTCCTTGAAGCGTCTTCGGACGGTGAGGGAAAGCGAGCTGCGCGTTCCCTTCAGCTGGTGTTCAGGGGCAGGATTCAGGTTTCACTTCACACCGACATTGTGGCATTAACGGGCTGTTAAGATGAACTTCCCTTTTTTTATTTTCTTGCAGCCAGCAGCGTTTCCACGGTCCCAGCCTGTCCTTACGCTGCTTTGCCCCTGCCTCGAAGAAGAATGGCTGTGACCGCAGGTGCGATGTTTTAGTCCCCTTTGCTTTTGCGTCGGTGCAGTAATTTCTGCCTCTCCCGGGACAGCAGTACAGCCCTTTCCTCAGCGAGTGGGGAACCCTCGCAAGGGGAGGGACTGCGAAAGCCCTTTAGCCAAGAGGGTCCCGCTGTGCCCCGCGTTTCCCAGGCTGCTCGCTGCAAAGGTGGTGTCGGCGGTGTCCTCCCGCGGCCGGCGGACTGGCGGTGAGCCTCTTCCCACCGCTCAGCCCCGCGGTCGGGGCGGGCAGGAGCTCCGACAGGCAGATTCCTGCCAGTACGGGCTCTGCGCCGAGGCGCGGCCCGTGCAGGGAGATCGGAGGGGTGCTGCCATGCCAGCGGCGTTCCTGGGCTCACCGGAGGAGCCGGAATAGAGGCCAGTTGGCTCAAACAACCTGGGGAAGACCAAAGTGCTGGTAGGGAGAGAAGGGATGTGCTTCAAAGGTTTGGCAGGCGCAGCTGCCTTGCCCTCCAGGGAGGTACGTGCCCTCAACTAGTTAAGACAGCGCGCTGCTGTCTTGTCAGGAGGGACTAATTGCTGCCCTTTGATACCACATCACAGGCAGCGCTGCAGCACCTTTATCTCTGGCGATCTCGAGGATTTTATTTGTTCTTCTCAAACAGTTGAGCTGCAATCGAACGCATCTCTTGTGGACCTGCTCCGAACCCGGCTCCGGGCAGAGCTCGTGGGGAGGCTCAGGCAGGCAAGCTCTCCCCTCAGCAAGGGACGGACGGACGGATGAGTGCCCTGTCCATTACTGATCCACCCGGAGGTTTCAAAGGTCCCCGAATGCCGTCGGTCCGTGTCTGCCAGGGGGTTTGGACATGGGAGCTGGAATGAGCCTTTGCGAGGAGCCGTTATTAAATACCTCCTGAAGCGGGGATCGGGGGTGACCTGGCTGGCTCATTTTCATTAAAACAGAGACCAGAATAAAGTAGGAAGAGTTAGCGGAGTCAAAGCAGGTAGAAGAGTTGACCAGTGCGGTACTTTTAGGGGAGTTTTAAGTTTTTTGTTAAAGCATTTGCAGATAAATTATTTATTCCTAGGAGTTAAATGTAACAAGTTTGGGGTAAATAGATGGAGGGCAAAGCCTGTGGGTGCGCAAAACCTGGGAACAGCCATTGCTCTGCAAAGCCCATTAGGCTACGTTTGACCACTAATCTTTCCTGATATTAAGTTTTTCACGTTAAGCAGGGGCTGAGAACTACGGTTCACGGTAGTGGCGAAGTGTAGCACCCGCCGCCGGAGCTGGTGCCGTCGGACACGCGCCTGCGGTTGTCCTGTCCCAGAAGAAAACAAAAATGCCGGGCAGCGCAGATGCGGCGAGGGGATCGCTCGCTCGCTCGGGCAAAGAAGTCGCTGGAAGGAAGTGCCCGGGATGAACGAGGAGGACCCAGGGTTCGGCGCTGCTCTTTCCCAGCCAGCGAGATCCTGATTAACTCGTTACCTCTCACCGTGCCGTGCCGCCGGTCTGGCTCGGGGCGGCGCGGCGGTGCCTCCCTCCGCAGCCGCACCGGGCGCTGGCTCTGCCGAATGATGTCATGGCAGAGGGGAAGGGAGCGCGGCGGCCACCGGGCTCTTGAGCAAGTAGCCCTCGAATAGTTTCCTTTTTCCCCTCCCCGCCGATGCCAGTGCGTGCCCCGGAGCAGGGCGGGTTTTGCCAGGCTCGTGTTACAAACCTGGCGTGACCCTCAAAGCTGAGTCCCTCGGCCACGGCTGCCTTAAACCCCCTGATTTTGTAGGAGCCCGCCTGCCCACCCCGAGCAGGGCAGCCCCAGGGCACCTTTGCTGCTTCCCCCAGGTCTGACCCCACTGGATTGTCATAAAAAGGCTGGTTTTTCCCCCGGCTGTAGCCGGGGTGGGGGCAGGGGGCTGGGTTACCCCAGCTCAGCCCTGCCTCCCCAGGGACAAGCCCCATTAACTCCCCCTGGACAGACCCTGCTGTCCCTTGCTTATGGCACAGCCCAGAGCAGGCTCAGGCCCCTCCAGTCCTTTGCCCTCTAATTTACCTGGTTTTCCCCCAAAACGCCCGCGGAGCACAGAGCTGCCCGGAGCATCTGCCCCCCCCAGGTAGGGCAGCAGGGAAAGGGAAGGTTCAGCCGTTGTGTCCGATCCACTGATCCCTCGTCAGCCATTTCGGAGGCCAAGTGCTGACTACCAAAACTTCTCAGGGCTGCTCCAAACTTTTAAGTCCTTCCCCCCCCCCCCCCCCCTTGTAGCTTTAAAGTACATTTTCAGGCAGTTTTTGGCCCGATTTCAGCTACTGACCTGGGGGTCTCACAGACCTGGGAGGAAACAAAAGTTTCACTGAGCCTTTAGGCAAACACACTTTAGCTTATTGGTACATGAGCGAGGTGCACGCTGCGCCCATCGCACACCCAGCGGGAGCTGCTGCTCCTCTTCCAGGGATTTTTAACTATTTCAGCTCATGGAGCAGGATTAGAATTGGAAAAGGGGGGGGGGGGGGGGCGTGTAACAAAAAGGGCTAAGTCAACAATTACAGCTAATTTTAATCAAACACCACCACAGACCAGTTGGCCCATCATGAAAATAATTCCGTGTGTATTCCCATCTGGAATGGCATTCTGAATATTTTCCAGAAATCACACCGAAACCGTTACAGTTACAAGTAATTAGATTTATTAGACCTCTATACTTTTTTTTTTTATAGTCAGTTTTGGCCAATTTACAGCTTTCCTGGGGAATTTTTTTTTGGCTTTTTTTTTGTTTAGACACAAAAAAAAAAAATCATAAACCAAATCTCACCAATACATCAACACCCCCCCACCCCCCCGCCCCAAAACAGCCCCCCGCGGAGGGGGGGGGGGGCCCGGGCAGCGCCCCAAGCCCCCGCTCCCCTTCGCTCCCGTTAAAAAGGGCCGGCGGCGTCTCTGTACAAGGTACCCCCCGATCCACCCCCACCACTGTAAAAAGCCCCCCCCGCGCCCCCCCCCCGCCCCAGTGTCACTCCCCCAGCTTGCAGGGGCTTTTCTCCTGCCCGGGCAGGTCCTTCTCCCGCAGCAGCTGCAGGTTCTCGGCTCGCAACCTGTCCACCTCCAGCTCCAGCTGCCGCACCCGCGCCGTCTCCGCCGCTTCCCCGCCGTGCTTCTTGCTCTCCATCCTCAGCCGGTTGTTCTCCTCCTCCATGCGGGAGAGGCACTTCTCCAGCTCCAGGTACTCCTTCACCAGCTCCTGCTTGCTCATGTTCTGCAGGCTCTCCACATGGTACCGCTCGTAGGTCTCCGAGAAGTCCCTCTGCAGAAACTCGCTGCCGTCCCCCCCCATCCCGTCGCTGCCCCCGTCCTCCTCCGCCGCCTCCTCCAGGAAATCCTCCTCGCTCGTGTCGTCCGACTTGGCGGCCGCCCGCCGCGGGTACAGCCCGGTTTTCAGGTCGGGCTCCTCCTGGTCGTGGTCCTCCATGAGGAACTGGGTGGTGTTGTAGGGAGCCACCGGCTGCCCCTTGGCGAACATCTCGGCGCGCAGCCGGGAGGCGCGGAGGCTCTGCCGCTCGTCGAACTGCTGCTTCTCCTCCCAGCTCAGCTTCGAGTACGGCTTCCAGCGCCGCTTCTTCTTCGACGGCCGCCGCCGGTGCTTCTTCTTCACCGGCCACTCCTCGGTGCGACCCACCGACGGCCGGTACCGCGGGCCCAGGCCGGGACGCGCCGCTCCGCCCGTCCTCGTCCCCGCCGGCCGCCCCTCGGCGCCGCCCGCGCCCTCCGCCTCCTCCGCGCCGGGGGGCGGCAGCCGCCCGGCCTCGCCGTCCGCCGCCGCCTCGCCGCGCTCGGCCTCCGCTTGAGGCTGGGGCTCCGGCTCGCCGCGGGGCTCCGGCTCCGGTTCGGGCCCCGGCTCGGGGGGCGCCGCGTCGGCCATGGCGCTTGGCTCCGCTGCCTCTGGGACGGGCGCTACCCGCGCTGCATGGGGCCGCGCCACACCGCCCCGCTCCCCTCAGGCCGCCCGGGCCATGGCGCGGGGGCCGAGGCCCCGGGGGTCGCCGCCGCAGCCGCCGGTCGCCCAGGGGTTAACGCCGCCGGGCCCGCCCCCCCGCGCGCATGGCACGCGCCACCACCGCCGCCGCCGCCTCCCCCCTGCCGCCGCGCCCCGCCCCCCCACCGCGCCGCTCCCGCCGCCGCCGCCGCCGCTCCCCAACTGGCGCTCCCCGCCCGCGCCCCGCCTTAAGTACCCGCGCGCGCCCCGCCCCGCCCCGCGCAGGCGCGCTGCCCGCCCCGCCCCGCCGCGCGCGCGGCCCCGCCCACGCCGCTCCCCCGACGCCGCCGCTACGGCTCCCCAGCGCGCGGGCGGTGCCGCCCCGCGGCCAATCGGCGGAGGAGGGGGGGCGGGACCAAAGGCCGGGCCCCGCCCCGTCCCCGGCTGCGGCGGGAGGTGGGGAGGAGCGTGGGGCTGCGATTGGCGGCGTCCGACGTCACTCGAGCCCGGTACCGCCAATGCGGAGGGGCGGCGGGCGGGGCCGGTCCGTACCACGCGCGGAGGGGCGCCCCCGTGCGCGGGGCCGCGCGCGCCCGGCGACCTTCAGGGGCCGCGCCGAGGGCAGCGCCTCAGCCCCCCCCCCCCCCCGCGACGGCCCGTGGGGCGGCCCGAAAGGAGTCCCCGCCGCGCGGAGGAGCCTCCGGGCTGTCGTGCGGCGAGCGGAGCGTCCGCCCCGGTCCCTTCGCCCCGGCGGGGTGGGAGGGGTCTGTAACGGGCCGGGGGCTGGACGGCACGGGGGAGCTGCGGGGGAGGGGGCGGGCGGAGGAATCGCGGAGCTGCGCTGGGTGCGGCGGAGCTGCGTTGCGCGGAGGAAGATGTAAACAAACTCGAGCAGAAAAAAGTCCCTCCTTAAAGGGACCGCGTGCCTGTTTTTCAGGGGCGGCGCGGAGCCGCGCTCCCGGACGGCCGGGTCCGCCCGCGTGCGGGGGGGGGGGGCGGGGCCTGTCCCTGTCCCCCCCACCCCCCCAGTAGTGGTGTCGCCCCCCCGTGCCGGTGTCAACCCTGTCACGGGCCCCGGGGCCCCAGGCCGGGGGCGGGGCCGGGCTATGGGGGAGCCATGGGGGGGGGCACCTTGTGGGGCACAAGGCCCGGGGACCCCGCGGTGGTACCGCTGGGACGGGGACTGGGGGGAGAGGGGGCGAGTCCCGGGGGTCTCCAAGAGCCCCCCGCAGAGGGGGGGGGTCAGGGCTGGGGGGCCCAGCTGGCAGCGGCCTGCCGGGTCCGGGCCTCCCCGCGGCAGTGCCACCCGTGTCACCCGGAGGAGGGGACCCCCCGGGCAGGGAGGGATTGGGGACAGTCCCCCCGCACCGGGGGACCTGGCAGCCGCGGCCAGGCCTGGCGGGGCAGGGTCAGGGACGAGCAGCTGCCAGCACGGCCCCTGCCCGCTGCGGCGACGGCGGAGCGGCCAGGCTGGAGCAGAGCCCGGTGCCCCGGGGAGGGCCGCTGTCCCCTCCCCGCCGCAGGGCACCAGGCAGCCGGGGCTGGGCCGAAAAGGCAACTTTAATTCAGGCAGGTTCCGATGTTCAAGCGCTTTGCACACCCGGTCTCTGGGGACAGCGGCCATCCCGCACCACCCACCCAGGGCCGCGGTGCCAGCAGGCAGCCCGTCCGTCTGTCCGTCCGTCCGTCGGTGTGCGGTAGCGAGGGGACCCGCCTGGATCCCATTCGGGGTGTGGGGGCGATCCCACGCTCTGCTCCCCGGGGATGGCCGGTCCCTTTGCCGTCCCGGCGGTGCTGGCGAGATCCTGAGAGTGACGGTGGCAGTTGGGGTGGTGGCTCCCCTCCCTCGGGGCAGGGGTCCCGGCCTGCAGGAGACCTCACAGCTGCGTGATGCGATTCCCTTGTTGATCCCGTGGTGCTTCCCCGGCTTGTGCTAAGCAGGATGGGGAAGGAGGGGTGGCGGCAGCCCCAGGGGGCCGTCGTGCGCCCCATCTCGGGGGCAGCGGTGGGGACACGGCGGTCACCTCTTCCTGCCCTGCCAGCGGCGCAGCAGCCACTGGGTGACGAAGGGCCAGGTGATGAGGAAGAACAGGGTCCGCGGAGAGAGGGCCAGGGGCCATGAGGATGGTGCCTGGTGAGGGGACAGAGAGAGGCGGTGTGGGGAGGGGGACAAAGGTGGCACCGGTGTGACCAAACACCCCCCTGGCCCTCCATGGAAAGGCAGGCGGTGGCAGGCCACTGTCACAGCCCAATGGTCCTCGTCACGGCTGTCATCCTGCAGAGGTCTTGCACCAAAACTTGTCCCCGGTGCCCAGACACAGGGGATGCATTCCCAGGTGTGTCTCCTGCTCTCCAGCTGAGGGACCCTTCCCCAACCGTGTCTCCGGCCCCTTGGTGTGGCAGGGCCGCCACACAGCGCTGCTGCCGCCTCCGCCTCTGACTCACCTGCTCAGCAAGCGGCTGGCCAGGGCCGGGCCCAGCTGTATCCCCCTGCGAGAGAGGAGAGAGTTTGGGGTGCACCCCGCTTCCAGCCCCTGCACCTCCAACCGAGGGAGGGAACGGGGAGAAGCAAGCCCACTCAGGGCTCCTGCGAGGAATCCAGGTGGTGCAGCCGGGCCGGGACCCCAGGGGTGATGGGAACGACGTGGGCAATGGTTCCCTGCCTGCACCCCAGGCGGATCGCAGCAGTACCCCAAACCCCGAGGTCTGTCCGCACGCTGTGCTGCCTGTTTGCAGGGACCAGAGCCAAACCCTGCCGGCCAGGCCTATGCGGGTGCGGGCATCATGGCCCTGCCAGGCGGTGTGCGGTGCCTCCCCACACAGCATGGCACGGCGTGTACCTGTGCGGAGGCGAGCGTCTCCAGCTCGCTCAGGCGCTCCAGCACTCGCCGCATGTCATCCTGCAGGGCTCGGACCGTGCTGGCCACGCAGGCATCCAGCTCCACTGGCAGCCCTGTAGCGAGCTCCAGGGTGCTCCTGATGTCCTGCTCTGCCCCGGTGAACCGAAGATCTGTGGGGCACAAAGACAGGTGCTGCTCAGTGGCGGTGGGGCTGGCATGCAGCGTCTGCAGGGCAAGGCAGGCTGAGCACTGCCTCACGCTCCCCAAGGACCACCGGGGCTGGCACAGACCACTCTGTGCGCCGGCACCCAACAGCGAGCAACGGACTTCATCGGGTGCCTGCACCGCAACCCCAAGCCCCTAGCCCATCCGCCCGCATCCCCCTCTGCCAGCTGGCACCGGGCCTGTCCTCTGGGCTACAGGCCACTGCATCCCCCCAGCGCCACAGTGGTGGCAGTGGGTGACCACCCAGCGAAGGCAGGAGGCCCCAGGCCTGCCTGACTGCAGCTTGGCAAACACCCAGATAATCTGCGCTGCAGGTGGGAGATGGGCAGGGGCTCGCTGGCATCCCCCATGCACACCAGTGACCCACGGGACAGCCCAGCCTGGCTTTATCGGCCTCGTTACAAGTTAACTCCCAAGGTCAAGCAGCCCAGGAGGGTTTGCAGAAACATTAACGGGGAAAGATAAGCATGAGAGGGGTGGGCTGTGCCCAGGTGAGGCGGCGGCACCACCACTGCCGTCCCACGGGTGAGGGTGGCGATGCCACGGGAGCAGAAAGGTCCCCCCGGGGTTGTGTCTGGGGTAGCTGCAGAGGTTGGCAGGGCACTCCTTGTCCCCTCTCTGCAGCGGCACAGCTCAGCGCCTGCTTGTCCCCAAATGCCAGCAGCGGTGGCGGCGGGTGGCGTTTGGCTGAGTGGCGCTGCAGGATCAGGGTGTCCCTGGGACCCGCACCCAGCTCCACCCGCTCGCCTCCCAGGCAAAGCTCACCCCCCAGCACCACGCACATCCAAAGGCACCTGGCACAGGTGCTGGCAGCAGGGACCAGCAGTGGGGACCACAGGGCCTGCACTCCCCACCCAGCTGCTGGAGAGGAGCCAGCAGAGCATCCTCAAAATTAGGCAATTTAGCACCGTTGCAAGGAACAGACAACACAGGAGATGTGTCCTCAGGGGTAAGGACACTGAACTGCTTGGGGACCAAGGATGAAGAGAGGGGATGCTGAGGCCTTCTTGTGGCTACTGAACAACCGACCCCTGGGTGCTGGAGCCAAACTGTTGTTTTCCTGGTGGTGGTTGCAGCCCTCACCTCTCTGCTCAGCCCCCCAGTGCTGGCCCTGCTTGCAGGGAGGTAGGGAGGGAGCAGCAGGGAGGCACACAGGAGCCAAACGCTGCACCCACCTCTCTTGGAGCCAAGGGCTGCGAGGCCAGCGCTGCTCCTCCCCTCTAGTCTTCTGCCTTCAGCCCGCTCTCCCTGCCCAGCGCTGCAGGGCATCGGCGGCTCAGGCCCGGCCTGGACACCGTTCAGGGAGAGCCCCAGCAGCTGCCCAGCCTGCGCGAGAGAAGGGCCCTGAGACCCCCGCTCCCCGCCCTGGGGGCTGCGGGAGGGCGGCAGGTGAGAGGCGTGCAACGCCGCGGCAGTGGTGGTGTCTCTCCCCCTGCCCTGCAGGGGCATTTTTGGTGACAGAGGGCACACGGGGCTGAGCGAAGCTGAATCCCACCAGCAGCACCAGTTAGCACATGGCTGGGAAGTGACAGAGCACAACTCTGGAGAGGAGCGAGGTGCCCAGGCTTGGGACAGTGAAGGAGCTCCAGGGAGAATCCAGGCAAGCAGGCGCCCTCCTCCCTCCTGCCCACTGGGTCCCCCGAGCCTTGCCGTAGCACCTCAGGTGCCAAGTGCTGCCAGTGGCGGCACCCTGGTCCGCAGCAGGGGGTGGAGAGCGAGCAGCAGGGGTGCAAGGTGCCTGCAGCAGCCCTGCTCGGGGCCACCGGCCTCGCTCAGCCCTGGGAGCCCACCAGTGACCCTCTGGGACTGCGCTGCAGGAAGGAGGGGGGCTGTGGGTGGTGTGGGGCACACCAAGGGCTCCTCAGCCTCCCCTCGGTGACGGAGACCAGGCTCCGAGAGGGACACAAAGCGAGTGCTGCAGCCAGGTGGCCCCTAGGTTTTGGGGGGCTCACCAGGCTCCCAGGATGGTGGTGCTGAGCGGCAGCGTGGCAGTGCCGCGGTGGTGTGCGGAGCTGGGGGAGCTGACAACACAGAGAGATCTGCCTGCACAGCGCAGGCAGGGCAGGGCTGGCAGCAGGCAAAGGCTCCACCGTGGCACAGCAGGACCCCAGCCCATCCCAGCCCTCCACTACCTGCTCAGGCTCCATCTGCTCCAGGGTATCGCAGTACACGTCCCCCTCGGAGTCACTGGTCACCTGGCTGCCCTCGAGCGCGTTGGCGGTGGGAGCCAGCCCACCTCCTGGAAGGGAAGCACATGGCTCAGCCGCAGGCGCCGGCAGGGCAGACGCGTTCCGGCTGCGTCCGGAGGGCAGCAGAAGCTCAGTGCAGCCACACAGCAACAGGTCCACAAGCGGGCAGGAAGCCAGAGTCTCTGTGCACAAGGCGAGGCAGGAGGAGAGGGAAACTGAGGCACAGAGGGGGACGGAACCAGCTCCATTACCACTCCCCAGATCGTGGCTGTGAATCCGGGACCGAATTTTCCCTTCTCCTGCCTATGGTGTTGCAGAGTCCCGCTCACAGGCAGGCACGCCCTGGCACGGTGTCATTTTATGGTGGGTTTCTCTGCCCACGTGCAGCTCCCACCCAGGGAGAGGGCTGCTGCGGTGGCCAGCCCAAACCCTGGCACATCAGGGAGCCCCTCCAGCAGGATCCCTGGCCCTGGCCGCTCCAGCAGAGAGCAGGCACCGTTCCCACACCACCAACTGCCACCGGGGTGGCAGGGCGCCCTGCCGCGCAAGCACGGATGCTGCCCAGCTCCCCACACACTGCAAGCCCAGGATGGGCACGGCCTGGATGCAGGCACTCACTCGGTGACCATATATGCTCCTTGGGGGAGGGCCAGGACGGTGGCAGGAGGAACGCCTCCCCAGAGCACCCTACCCAGCCCAGGGCACTGCGAAAGGCCCCTCCGGGCCAGGAGAGCCACGTGTGCCCTTGGGGAAAGCACAAGGAGGTGGGTGGGTGCTTGTATAAGGGGCTGTATGAGAAAAGCCAGAACCAAAGCATTAGCCATGGCACAGGCGGGGGGGCTGGGGCTCAGCACCATGGCTCCCAGTGCTGGAGAAGGGGCAGACTTGGCTTGAGCCAAGGAAGAACATCCCCTCCTGCAACATGGACCTTCCAGGATGGTGTTTTCCCAGTCCACAGGGAAACAACCTCGCCTTCTCACTGTGGTTTAGCAGAATCAGGCCCCTTTGCACAGATAAGAGTCAAACCACCATGCCCAGGGTTATGCCAGCGTCGAGAACGGCGCCAAGAGCTGGACCCATGTAAAGCTCCAGCTTGCGTGACTTGGGCAACACCCCAAACACCGTCAGGGTCAGACCAGAGGTGCCAGAAGCCAACAGCTCTGCGGGCAGCCCAGCCCTGTCGCCGATGCATCCTCCGTGGGGTCTCTGCCGGGTGCTGGCCACACCAGGGAGACCAACCTGGCACGTGCTGCCTGTTGCGCTGCTCCCTGGGCAGGGCATCTTCGGGGCGCTCTGGAGCCGGGCTGCTCGCGGGGTCGTCCTGGCTGGGGTCAGCCGTCCGCTCCTGACTGCCTGCACGGAGGGGAAGGGGCAGAGGAGAATTAAAGCGTTGCAAGTGCAGGCTCTCCAGCAGCTGGGCTCGGCACTGCTTCCCCACCAGCACAGCTGGGGGACACGCGGACGTGGGGCCACCCTCCTGCCAGGCAGACCAGACACACGCAGCAGCTGGCAGAGATGCAGAGGGGATGGCTGCGTTTGCTGGCAGCCCAGGAATCAAGGTGAACTCAACTGGTCAGCAGGGTCTACCCCGTGCAGACTGTCTCGCTCGCCTGGGGGTGGCAGGGGGGCCCCAGCAGCAGCAGGCAGAGGGATCAGTGCCAGCCGACAGCTGGGTAAACACCGACGGGTGACAGCCACCATCCTCATCCCCTGGCAGGGGACACTGCACACCCACGGTAATGAACAGAGCCTAACGCAAGAAGAGAGTGCCTTGTCTAGGCAGCGCATGCCGCCATCGCCTGCGAGGGCTTTCATCAGGCAGCAGCACCCCAGGGAAGGCCCAGGACAGCTGCCTCCCCAGGGATCCAGCCTCCTCACCACCCTGCAGAGCCCATGGGGTTAAGCCCAGACATGCAGCATTTACAGCAGCCCTCAGGACTTTGCTCCCTGCTCCTGGCCAGGCAGGTGTGTGGCAACGCTGCCCTGCCTGCGCCTTGTCCGCACACCTCCGCCATTCCCAACCTGCCTCACCACCGCAGCAGGCCCGGCTGTGGGACCCCCCAAGCCCAGCCTGGGTGACTGAACCCCCTGAGGGGGACAAGTACAGCCCTCACCCTGCACAGCAGTTTGGGCCAGGGCTGCCCTGCTCAAGGACCATCCCAAAATCCCGCCTCAGCGTGTGCATTGTGACCCCTGAGCCTGCCCCACGGGGGGGGTGGGCACAGGCAGGGCCCTGTTGCCTTGCACAGCACTGCCTGGCTCCAACACCAGCCCCCTGTGCCCACCAGGCTGGCAGCAAAGCATCAGGCCTGCGCATTAAGGGATTAATCGTCAGTTCCCAGTTGCATCAGAATCTTGGCCTATGTGTACAAGACGCTAGTGAAAGCTCTGCTGAATGGAAACTGGTCAGGACCCTGAACTGTTCACGATTTGGGTTCCAAGAGCCACTTAATGGTGTGTTGACTTTGTAAATAAACCAAACCAAACTTGCCCAGACTGCCACTGCGCAGCACCTCTGCCCCTGAAGAGCTCCGCAGCCACCAAGGGCCCCGTGCCTGCTACACTCCGCTCTCACCTGCCACAGCGTCTACAATGACCTTTCTCCTCTGGATTATTGGTAACAAACGCTTGCAATCACACAAAATCTGAAGGCGGGTTTGACAACCTTTAACACCAATGACTCAACAGGCTTAAACCACCGTTTCAGACACCTCGGGTTCATTCGCTTCACAGATGCTACCAGGTTTAGATTTAAGTGGCAGTGTCGTTTTAAGTGACACTAGCGCAGGATGACACTCCCAAGCAGGTAACAACCAAGAGTTCAGACCCAGCTTCTACATTCCAGGAAAAAATTAAGTCTATTTGCCTTTTTAAGGGATTCAGCATCAAAATGGAGGAAAAAAGTGCCTGGGTACCACAGGAAGGAGCAGCCATCCTGAGGCCAAGCCTTACTGGCAACACGTTTTCGGCATCCCTATTGGCAGCAGGGGGTGACAGTAACTGTCAGACGCATGACAGACGCCTGGGGACATGCGGGGAGTCAGTCTATTTGCCAGCGCTCTTCTAACATTAGCAAAGCATGGACACTTTACACATCTGCTGTGAATATACCCCAAAAGCTCATGTGCTACCCTACTGGAGATAGGACATGGCCAAATGTCCAGATGTGTAGCCGGCAGGCTCGCTCCGCAGTAGCCAACAGCTTTCTGAACAACCACGTCCAGCCCCTCACACACTCAGACGCTTCTCACAAGGCAGAGATGCTGAGGACTGCCCTGCTGCAGGGGTGGGACAGTCCCCAGCCACTTCTCAGCGTGAGGCAGCAGCCACAGGCATGGGAAGGGCTGGGAAGGACTCTTCTCTAGCACAAGGTGGTCCCAGTAATCCTGTTTCTCAAGCCCAGCTTCTCCACATCCACTCCACTGCAAAAACTGGCTGGCCTATCCAGATGTTTACATCAGATGACCTGCACTCTCTATGCACAGCCCGCCCTGCCTGGAGATGGGCCAGCGCCAGGAGAAAGCACAGCCTTCCCCTGCAAACAGTCCCCGGGAGCTGATCCCCTGCTCCACTGTGTACAGGGATTTGGGCCAAGGGGCATTTGGAAGCCAAATCTCAAGTTCTCTCCTCAAAGAGAGACAAAGCCCAGACTAAAAAAACACCTGCACCACTTGAAGAGACACTTGTTTGCTGGTGCCCAAACGAGCACCTCAGCAGCAGCTGCACCACCCTGGGGGAGTCAGATGGGACGTGGTGTGTCCATCCTGTCCCACCCCCTCAGGGGGCAGCAGAAGGATGTGCCTTGGGAAGAGCGAAGCAGTGCAGAAGCAAGCAGGGAACAGCAAGAGTGACAAGCCAGGAAAGAAGAGCATGGTACAGAGATGCAGGATGCACTGGGCACGAGCAGAGTGCGGAGGCTCCCACTCACCCCCTTTCCTCTTGAAGAAAGCCTCGGGGGGCCGGGGCATGTCATGGATCACCTCATAGAGGGGCTCGAAGTACCCAAACATCTCCTCCGTCGTCTCATCCATGGGCACCGTGTCAATGATCTGGGGAGGGACGCAGCTTGCAACGGGCACCACTGAGCACCCCACCTGCTCTCCCCCTCCCCGTTACCTTTTGGGCCACCTTCTTCATCTCGGCCACATAAGCCACCATCGCCTCCTCCTTGGACATCCTCCCCAGGCTGTGCCAGGCGTCCCTGCGGGTGATGGCGGCTGTGAGGCGGGGAGGAGGGGGGTAATTCCTACCAGAAGCGGGCCGCCCCCCACCCCCCCCGGCGGCCTTACCACTTGTACCGGCCGATGGGGTCCCAGAAGCCGGGCCTTGGGCCTTGGCAGCACCCCGCCGTCGCCTGCTTGTAGTAGCTGTAGAAACGCAGCATCTCCTCATAGGAGGGCCGGTACGAACCTGCGACGCGACACGGCCTCAGCGGAGCGGGGCCGGGACGCTGCCGCCGCCGCCGCCGCCGCAACCGCAGCGCCCCGGCCCCGTTCCCGGCTCCTACTCACCGCTCCGGGGCAGCCCTTGGATAACCTGAACGGCGGCGCGGAACTGCGCCCCGCAACCCGCCTCCTCCATGACCCCCGCACCGACACCAGCCCCGCTGCGCGTCCCTCTCCCTGAGAGGGGAGCGCAGGGACCAATCAGCGCCCGCCTTCCATCGGCCCCCCCGCCCCGCGCCCAATCAGCGCCTCGCTTCCGAAACGGGCCACCCTGCCCCTTTCCCGCCCCTTCGCTCCCGGCGCGCCGCAGCCAATGGTGAGGCGCGGCGCGCGCTCCCCCTGCTGGATGGATGGAGCGTGCGCAGCAGCCCCGTCCCACCGCGCGCCCCCTGGCGGGCTGCGGGCGGCACTGCAGCGCGGCGGGGACCCGGCACGGGCGGCCGGTGCCGGGGAGGGTGCGACGGGCAGTGAGCCCCTGCACCGGGACAGTGAGCCCCTGCACCGGGACAGTGAGCCCCTGCAGCGGGACAGTGAGCCCCTGCACCAGGACAGTGAGCCCCTGCACCGGCAAGTGAGCCCCTGCAGCGGGACAGTGAGCCCCTGCAGCGGGACAGTGAGCCCCTGCACCAGGACAGTGAGCCCCTGCACCGGGACAGTGAGCCCCTGCACCAGGACAGTGAGCCCCTGCACCGGCAAGTGAGCCCCTGCAGCGGGACAGTGAGCCCCTGCAGCGGGACAGTGAGCCCCTGCACCGGGACAGTGAGCCCCTGCAGCGGGACAGTGAGCCCCTGCACCAGGACAGTGAGCCCCTGCAGCGGGACAGTGAGCCCCTGCAGCGGGACAGTGAGCCCCTGCAGCGGGACAGTGAGCCCCTGCACCGGGACAGTGAGCCCCTGCAGCGGGACAGTGAGCCCCTGCACCAGGACAGTGAGCCCCTGCAGCGGGACAGTGAGCCCCTGCACCGGGACAGTGAGCCCCTGCACCGGGACAGTGAGCCCCTGCACCGGGACAGTGAGCCCCTGCAGCGGGACAGTGAGCCCCTGCACCGGCAAGTGAGCCCCTGCAGCGGGACAGTGAGCCCCTGCACCGGGACAGTGAGCCCCTGCAGCGGGACAGTGAGCCCCTGCACCGGCAAGTGAGCCCCTGCACCGGCAAGTGAGCCCCTGCAGCGGGACAGTGAGCCCCTGCACCGGCAAGTGAGCCCCTGCACCGGCAAGTGAGCCCCTGCAGCGGGACAGTGAGCCCCTGCACCGGGACAGTGAGCCCCTGCAGCGGGACAGTGAGCCCCTGCAGCGTGACAGTGAGCCCCTGCACCGGGACAGTGAGCCCCTGCACCGGCAAGTGAGCCCCTGCACCGGCAAGTGAGCCCCTGCAGCGGGACAGTGAGCCCCTGCAGCGGGACAGTGAGCCCCTGCACCGGGACAGTGAGCCCCTGCACCGGCAAGTGAGCCCCTGCACCGGGACAGTGAGCCCCTGCACCGGCAAGTGAGCCCCTGCAGCGGGACAGTGAGCCCCTGCACCGGGACAGTGAGCCCCTGCACCGGGACAGTGAGCCCCTGCAGCGGGACAGTGAGCCCCTGCACCGGGACAGTGAGCCCCTGCACCAGGACAGTGAGCCCCTGCACCGGGACAGTGAGCCCCTGCACCGGCAAGTGAGCCCCTGCACCGGCAAGTGAGCCCCTGCAGCGGGACAGTGAGCCCCTGCACCAGGACAGTGAGCCCCTGCAGCGGGACAGTGAGCCCCTGCACCGGGACAGTGAGCCCCTGCAGCGGGACAGTGAGCCCCTGCACCGGGACAGTGAGCCCCTGCACCGGGACAGTGAGCCCCTGCAGCGGGACAGTGAGCCCCTGCACCGGCAAGTGAGCCCCTGCACCGGGACAGTGAGCCCCTGCACCGGCAAGTGAGCCCCTGCAGCGGGACAGTGAGCCCCTGCACCGGGACAGTGAGCCCCTGCACCGGGACAGTGAGCCCCTGCACCGGCAAGTGAGCCCCTGCACCAGGACAGTGAGCCCCTGCACCGGGACAGTGAGCCCCTGCACCAGGACAGTGAGCCCCTGCACCGGGACAGTGAGCCCCTGCATCGGGACAGTGAGCCCCTGCACCGGACAGTGAGCCCCTGCACCGGCAAGTGAGCCCCTGCAGCGGGACAGTGAGCCCCTGCAGCGGGACAGTGAGCCCCTGCAGCGGGACAGTGAGCCCCTGCAGCGGGACAGTGAGCCCCTGCACCGGGACAGTGAGCCCCTGCAGCGGGACAGTGAGCCCCTGCACCGGCAAGTGAGCCCCTGCAGCGGGACAGTGAGCCCCTGCACCGGGACAGTGAGCCCCTGCACCGGGACAGTGAGCCCCTGCACCGGCAAGTGAGCCCCTGCACCGGCAAGTGAGCCCCTGCAGCGGGACAGTGAGCCCCTGCACCGGGACAGTGAGCCCCTGCAGCGGGACAGTGAGCCCCTGCAGCGGGACAGTGAGCCCCTGCACCGGGACAGTGAGCCCCTGCACCGGCAAGTGAGCCCCTGCACCGGCAAGTGAGCCCCTGCAGCGGGACAGTGAGCCCCTGCAGCGGGACAGTGAGCCCCTGCAGCGGGACAGTGAGCCCCTGCACCGGGACAGTGAGCCCCTGCACCGGGACAGTGAGCCCCTGCACCGGCAAGTGAGCCCCTGCACCGGGACAGTGAGCCCCTGCACCGGCAAGTGAGCCCCTGCAGCGGGACAGTGAGCCCCTGCACCGGGACAGTGAGCCCCTGCAGCGGGACAGTGAGCCCCTGCACCGGGACAGTGAGCCCCTGCACCGGGACAGTGAGCCCCTGCAGCGGGACAGTGAGCCCCTGCACCGGGACAGTGAGCCCCTGCACCAGGACAGTGAGCCCCTGCACCGGGACAGTGAGCCCCTGCACCGGCAAGTGAGCCCCTGCACCGGCAAGTGAGCCCCTGCACCGGCAAGTGAGCCCCTGCAGCGGGACAGTGAGCCCCTGCACCGGGACAGTGAGCCCCTGCACCGGCAAGTGAGCCCCTGCAGCGGGACAGTGAGCCCCTGCACCAGGACAGTGAGCCCCTGCACCGGGACAGTGAGCCCCTGCACCGGGACAGTGAGCCCCTGCACCGGCAAGTGAGCCCCTGCACCGGACAGTGAGCCCCTGCACCGGCAAGTGAGCCCCTGCACCGGCAAGTGAGCCCCTGCAGCGGGACAGTGAGCCCCTGCACCGGGACAGTGAGCCCCTGCACCAGGACAGTGAGCCCCTGCACCGGGACAGTGAGCCCCTGCACCAGGACAGTGAGCCCCTGCACCGGGACAGTGAGCCCCTGCACCGGGACAGTGAGCCCCTGCACCGGGACAGTGAGCCCCTGCACCGGCAAGTGAGCCCCTGCACCAGGACAGTGAGCCCCTGCACCGGGACAGTGAGCCCCTGCACCAGGACAGTGAGCCCCTGCACCAGGACAGTGAGCCCCTGCACCGGGACAGTGAGCCCCTGCACCAGGACAGTGAGCCCCTGCACCGGGACAGTGAGCCCCTGCACCGGGACAGTGAGCCCCTGCACCGGGACAGTGAGCCCCTGCACCGGGACAGTGAGCCCCTGCACCAGGACAGTGAGCCCCTGCACCGGGACAGTGAGCCCCTGCACCGGGACAGTGAGCCCCTGCACCGGCAAGTGAGCCCCTGCACCGGCAAGTGAGCCCCTGCAGCGGGACAGTGAGCCCCTGCACCGGGACAGTGAGCCCCTGCACCGGCAAGTGAGCCCCTGCAGCGGGACAGTGAGCCCCTGCACCGGGACAGTGAGCCCCTGCACCGGGACAGTGAGCCCCTGCAGCGGGACAGTGAGCCCCTGCACCGGGACAGTGAGCCCCTGCAGCGGGACAGTGAGCCCCTGCACCGGGACAGTGAGCCCCTGCAGCGGGACAGTGAGCCCCTGCACCGGGACAGTGAGCCCCTGCACCGGCAAGTGAGCCCCTGGAGCGGGACAGTGAGCCCCTGCACCGGGACAGTGAGCCCCTGCAGCGGGACAGTGAGCCCCTGCACCGGGACAGTGAGCCCCTGCACCGGGACAGTGAGCCCCTGCAGCGGGACAGTGAGCCCCTGCACCGGGACAGTGAGCCCCTGCACCGGCAAGTGAGCCCCTGCAGCGGGACAGTGAGCCCCTGCACCGGCAAGTGAGCCCCTGCACTGGCAAGTGAGCCCCTGCACCAGGACAGTGAGCCCCTGCAGCGGGACAGTGAGCCCCTGCACCGGGACAGTGAGCCCCTGCACCGGCAAGTGAGCCCCTGCACCGGGACAGTGAGCCCCTGCAGCGGGACAGTGAGCCCCTGCACCGGGACAGTGAGCCCCTGCACCGGGACAGTGAGCCCCTGCACCGGCAAGTGAGCCCCTGCACCGGCAAGTGAGCCCCTGCACCGGGACAGTGAGCCCCTGCACCGGCAAGTGAGCCCCTGCACCGGGACAGTGAGCCCCTGCACCGGGACAGTGAGCCCCTGCACCGGCAAGTGAGCCCCTGGAGCGGGACAGTGAGCCCCTGCACCGGGACAGTGAGCCCCTGCACCGGCAAGTGAGCCCCTGCACCGGGACAGTGAGCCCCTGCACCGGCAAGTGAGCCCCTGCACCGGGACAGTGAGCCCCTGCACCGGCAAGTGAGCCCCTGCACCGGGACAGTGAGCCCCTGCACCGGGACAGTGAGCCCCTGCACCGGGACAGTGAGCCCCTGCACCGGCAAGTGAGCCCCTGCACCGGGACAGTGAGCCCCTGCACAGGGACAGTGAGCCCCTGCACCGGCAAGTGAGCCCCTGCACCGGGACAGTGAGCCCCTGCACCGGGACAGTGAGCCCCTGCACCGGCAAGTGAGCCCCTGCACCGGGACAGTGAGCCCCTGCACCGGCAAGTGAGCCCCTGCACCGGGACAGTGAGCCCCTGCAGCGGGACAGTGAGCCCCTGCACCGGCAAGTGAGCCCCTGCACCGGGACAGTGAGCCCCTGCACCGGCAAGTGAGCCCCTGCACCGGGACAGTGAGCCCCTGCAGCGGGACAGTGAGCCCCTGCACCGGCAAGTGAGCCCCTGCACCGGGACAGTGAGCCCCTGCACCGGGACAGTGAGCCCCTGCACCGGCAAGTGAGCCCCTGCACCGGCAAGTGAGCCCCTGCACCGGGACAGTGAGCCCCTGCACCGGCAAGTGAGCCCCTGGAGCGGGACAGTGAGCCCCTGCACCGGGACAGTGAGCCCCTGCACCGGCAAGTGAGCCCCTGCACCGGGACAGTGAGCCCCTGCACCGGCAAGTGAGCCCCTGCAGCGGGACAGTGAGCCCCTGCACCGGGACAGTGAGCCCCTGCACCGGGACAGTGAGCCCCTGCAGCGGGACAGTGAGCCCCTGCAGCGGGACAGTGAGCCCCTGCACCGGGACAGTGAGCCCCTGCACCGGCAAGTGAGCCCCTGCACCAGGACAGTGAGCCCCTGCACCGGGACAGTGAGCCCCTGCAGCGGGACAGTGAGCCCCTGCACCGGGACAGTGAGCCCCTGCACCGGGACAGTGAGCCCCTGCACCGGGACAGTGAGCCCCTGGAGCGGGACAGTGAGCCCCTGCAGCGGGACAGTGAGCCCCTGCACCGGCAAGTGAGCCCCTGGAGCGGGACAGTGAGCCCCTGCACCGGGACAGTGAGCCCCTGCACCGGGACAGTGAGCCCCTGCACCGGGACAGTGAGCCCCTGCACCGGACAGTGAGCCCCTGCACCGGGACAGTGAGCCCCTGCACCGGGACAGTGAGCCCCTGCACCGGGACAGTGAGCCCCTGCACCGGACAGTGAGCCCCTGCACCGGGACAGTGAGCCCCTGCACCGGGACAGTGAGCCCCTGCACCGGACAGTGAGCCCCTGCACCGGGACAGTGAGCCCCTGCACCGGGACAGTGAGCCCCTGCAGCGGGACAGTGAGCCCCTGCACCGGGACAGTGAGCCCCTGCACCGGGACAGTGAGCCCCTGCACCGGCAAGTGAGCCCCTGCACCGGGACAGTGAGCCCCTGCAGCGGGACAGTGAGCCCCTGCAGCGGGACAGTGAGCCCCTGCACCGGGACAGTGAGCCCCTGCACCGGCAAGTGAGCCCCTGCAGCGGGACAGTGAGCCCCTGCACCAGGACAGTGAGCCCCTGCACCGGGACAGTGAGCCCCTGCAGCGGGACAGTGAGCCCCTGCAGCGGGACAGTGAGCCCCTGCACCGGGACAGTGAGCCCCTGCAGCGGGACAGTGAGCCCCTGCAGCGGGACAGTGAGCCCCTGCACCGGCAAGTGAGCCCCTGCACCGGCAAGTGAGCCCCTGCACCGGGACAGTGAGCCCCTGCACCGGGACAGTGAGCCCCTGCACCAGGACAGTGAGCCCCTGCACCGGCAAGTGAGCCCCTGCACCGGGACAGTGAGCCCCTGCACCGGGACAGTGAGCCCCTGGAGCGGGACAGTGAGCCCCTGCACCGGGACAGTGAGCCCCTGCACCGGGACAGTGAGCCCCTGCACCGGGACAGTGAGCCCCTGCACCGGGACAGTGAGCCCCTGCACCGGGACAGTGAGCCCCTGCAGCGGGACAGTGAGCCCCTGCACCGGCAAGTGAGCCCCTGCACCGGGACAGTGAGCCCCTGCACCGGCAAGTGAGCCCCTGCACCGGGACAGTGAGCCCCTGCACCGGGACAGTGAGCCCCTGGAGCGGGACAGTGAGCCCCTGCACCGGCAAGTGAGCCCCTGCACCGGGACAGTGAGCCCCTGCACCGGGACAGTGAGCCCCTGGAGCGGGACAGTGAGCCCCTGCACCGGCAAGTGAGCCCCTGCACCGGGACAGTGAGCCCCTGCACCGGGACAGTGCGCCCCTGCACCGGGACAGTGAGCCCCTGCAGCGGGACAGTGAGCCCCTGCACCGGCAAGTGAGCCCCTGCACCGGGACAGTGAGCCCCTGCACCGGGACAGTGAGCCCCTGCACCGGCAAGTGAGCCCCTGCACCAGGACAGTGAGCCCCTGCACCGGGACAGTGAGCCCCTGCACCGGGACAGTGAGCCCCTGCAGCGGCAAGTGAGCCCCTGCACCGGGACAGTGAGCCCCTGCACCGGGACAGTGAGCCCCTGCACCGGCAAGTGAGCCCCTGCACCGGGACAGTGAGCCCCTGCAGCGGGACAGTGAGCCCCTGCACCGGGACAGTGAGCCCCTGCACCGGGACAGTGAGCCCCTGCACCGGCAAGTGAGCCCCTGCACCGGGACAGTGAGCCCCTGCACCGGGACAGTGAGCCCCTGCACCGGCAAGTGAGCCCCTGCACCGGCAAGTGAGCCCCTGCACCGGCAAGTGAGCCCCTGCACCGGGACAGTGAGCCCCTGCACCGGGACAGTGAGCCCCTGCAGCGGGACAGTGAGCCCCTGCAGCGGGACAGTGAGCCCCTGCAGCGGGACAGTGAGCCCCTGCAGCGGGACAGTGAGCCCCTGCACCGGGACAGTGAGCCCCTGCAGCGGGACAGTGAGCCCCTGCAGCGGGACAGTGAGCCCCTGCACCGGCAAGTGAGCCCCTGCACCGGGACAGTGAGCCCCTGCAGCGGGACAGTGAGCCCCTGCACCGGGACAGTGAGCCCCTGCAGCGGGACAGTGAGCCCCTGCACCGGGACAGTGAGCCCCTGCACCGGGACAGTGAGCCCCTGCACCGGGACAGTGAGCCCCTGCAGCGGGACAGTGAGCCCCTGCACCAGGACAGTGAGCCCCTGCAGCGGGACAGTGAGCCCCTGCAGCGGGACAGTGAGCCCCTGCACCGGCAAGTGAGCCCCTGCACCGGGACAGTGAGCCCCTGCACCGGGACAGTGAGCCCCTGCACCAGGACAGTGAGCCCCTGCACCGGCAAGTGAGCCCCTGCACCGGGACAGTGAGCCCCTGCACCGGGACAGTGAGCCCCTGCACCGGCAAGTGAGCCCCTGCACCGGGACAGTGAGCCCCTGCACCGGGACAGTGAGCCCCTGCACCGGGACAGTGAGCCCCTGCAGCGGGACAGTGAGCCCCTGCAGCGGGACAGTGAGCCCCTGCACCGGCAAGTGAGCCCCTGCATCGGGACAGTGAGCCCCTGCACCGGGACAGTGAGCCCCTGCACCGGGACAGTGAGCCCCTGCACCAGGACAGTGAGCCCCTGCACCGGCAAGTGAGCCCCTGCACCGGGACAGTGAGCCCCTGCACCGGGACAGTGAGCCCCTGCACCGGGACAGTGAGCCCCTGCACCGGGACAGTGAGCCCCTGCAGCGGGACAGTGAGCCCCTGCAGCGGGACAGTGAGCCCCTGCACCGGCAAGTGAGCCCCTGCACCAGGACAGTGAGCCCCTGCACCGGGACAGTGAGCCCCTGCACCGGCAAGTGAGCCCCTGCACCGGCAAGTGAGCCCCTGCACCGGCAAGTGAGCCCCTGCACCGGGACAGTGAGCCCCTGCACCGGGACAGTGAGCCCCTGGAGCGGGACAGTGAGCCCCTGCAGCGGGACAGTGAGCCCCTGCAGCGGGACAGTGAGCCCCTGCACCGGGACAGTGAGCCCCTGCAGCGGGACAGTGAGCCCCTGCACCGGCAAGTGAGCCCCTGCACCGGGACAGTGAGCCCCTGCACCGGGACAGTGAGCCCCTGCACCGGGACAGTGAGCCCCTGCACCGGGACAGTGAGCCCCTGCAGCGGGACAGTGAGCCCCTGCACCGGGACAGTGAGCCCCTGCACCGGCAAGTGAGCCCCTGCACCGGGACAGTGAGCCCCTGCAGCGGGACAGTGAGCCCCTGCACCGGGACAGTGAGCCCCTGCAGCGGGACAGTGAGCCCCTGCAGCGGGACAGTGAGCCCCTGCACCAGGACAGTGAGCCCCTGCACCGGGACAGTGAGCCCCTGCACCGGCAAGTGAGCCCCTGCACCGGGACAGTGAGCCCCTGCAGCGGGACAGTGAGCCCCTGCACCGGGACAGTGAGCCCCTGCACCGGGACAGTGAGCCCCTGCAGCGGGACAGTGAGCCCCTGCACCGGCAAGTGAGCCCCTGCACCGGGACAGTGAGCCCCTGCACCGGGACAGTGAGCCCCTGCACCAGGACAGTGAGCCCCTGCACCGGCAAGTGAGCCCCTGCACCGGGACAGTGAGCCCCTGCACCGGGACAGTGAGCCCCTGCACCGGGACAGTGAGCCCCTGCAGCGGGACAGTGAGCCCCTGCACCGGGACAGTGAGCCCCTGCAGCGGGACAGTGAGCCCCTGCACCGGGACAGTGAGCCCCTGCAGCGGGACAGTGAGCCCCTGCAGCGGGACAGTGAGCCCCTGCACCGGGACAGTGAGCCCCTGCACCGGGACAGTGAGCCCCTGGAGCGGGACAGTGAGCCCCTGCACCGGCAAGTGAGCCCCTGCACCGGGACAGTGAGCCCCTGCACCGGGACAGTGAGCCCCTGCACCGGGACAGTGAGCCCCTGCAGCGGGACAGTGAGCCCCTGCACCGGCAAGTGAGCCCCTGCACCGGGACAGTGAGCCCCTGCACCGGGACAGTGAGCCCCTGCACCGGCAAGTGAGCCCCTGCACCGGGACAGTGAGCCCCTGCACCGGCAAGTGAGCCCCTGCACCAGGACAGTGAGCCCCTGCACCGGGACAGTGAGCCCCTGCACCGGGACAGTGAGCCCCTGCAGCGGCAAGTGAGCCCCTGCACCGGGACAGTGAGCCCCTGCACCGGGACAGTGAGCCCCTGCACCGGCAAGTGAGCCCCTGCACCGGGACAGTGAGCCCCTGCACCGGGACAGTGAGCCCCTGCAGCGGGACAGTGAGCCCCTGCACCGGGACAGTGAGCCCCTGCACCGGGACAGTGAGCCCCTGCACCGGCAAGTGAGCCCCTGCACCAGGACAGTGAGCCCCTGCACCGGGACAGTGAGCCCCTGCACCGGGACAGTGAGCCCCTGCACCGGCAAGTGAGCCCCTGCACCGGCAAGTGAGCCCCTGCACCGGGACAGTGAGCCCCTGCAGCGGGACAGTGAGCCCCTGCAGCGGGACAGTGAGCCCCTGCACCGGGACAGTGAGCCCCTGCACCGGCAAGTGAGCCCCTGCACCGGGACAGTGAGCCCCTGCAGCGGGACAGTGAGCCCCTGCACCGGGACAGTGAGCCCCTGCAGCGGGACAGTGAGCCCCTGCAGCGGGACAGTGAGCCCCTGCACCGGGACAGTGAGCCCCTGCAGCGGGACAGTGAGCCCCTGCAGCGGGACAGTGAGCCCCTGCACCGGCAAGTGAGCCCCTGCACCGGGACAGTGAGCCCCTGCACCGGCAAGTGAGCCCCTGCAGCGGGACAGTGAGCCCCTGCACCGGGACAGTGAGCCCCTGCACCAGGACAGTGAGCCCCTGCACCGGGACAGTGAGCCCCTGCACCGGGACAGTGAGCCCCTGCACCGGGACAGTGAGCCCCTGCAGCGGGACAGTGAGCCCCTGCACCGGGACAGTGAGCCCCTGCACCGGGACAGTGAGCCCCTGCACCGGGACAGTGAGCCCCTGCACCGGCAAGTGAGCCCCTGCACCGGGACAGTGAGCCCCTGCACCGGGACAGTGAGCCCCTGCACCGGGACAGTGAGCCCCTGCACCGGCAAGTGAGCCCCTGCACCGGCAAGTGAGCCCCTGCACCGGGACAGTGAGCCCCTGCACCGGGACAGTGAGCCCCTGGAGCGGGACAGTGAGCCCCTGCAGCGGGACAGTGAGCCCCTGCAGCGGGACAGTGAGCCCCTGCACCGGGACAGTGAGCCCCTGCACCGGGACAGTGAGCCCCTGGAGCGGGACAGTGAGCCCCTGCACCGGGACAGTGAGCCCCTGCAGCGGGACAGTGAGCCCCTGCACCGGCAAGTGAGCCCCTGCACCGGGACAGTGAGCCCCTGCAGCGGGACAGTGAGCCCCTGCACCGGCAAGTGAGCCCCTGCACCAGGACAGTGAGCCCCTGCACCGGGACAGTGAGCCCCTGCACCGGGACAGTGAGCCCCTGCAGCGGGACAGTGAGCCCCTGCACCGGCAAGTGAGCCCCTGCACCGGGACAGTGAGCCCCTGCAGCGGGACAGTGAGCCCCTGCACCGGGACAGTGAGCCCCTGCAGCGGGACAGTGAGCCCCTGCACCGGCAAGTGAGCCCCTGCACCAGGACAGTGAGCCCCTGCACCGGGACAGTGAGCCCCTGCACCGGGACAGTGAGCCCCTGCACCGGGACAGTGAGCCCCTGCACCAGGACAGTGAGCCCCTGCACCGGGACAGTGAGCCCCTGCAGCGGGACAGTGAGCCCCTGCACCGGGACAGTGAGCCCCTGCACCGGGACAGTGAGCCCCTGCACCGGCAAGTGAGCCCCTGCACCAGGACAGTGAGCCCCTGCACCGGGACAGTGAGCCCCTGCACCGGGACAGTGAGCCCCTGCACCGGGACAGTGAGCCCCTGCACCAGGACAGTGAGCCCCTGCACCGGGACAGTGAGCCCCTGCAGCGGGACAGTGAGCCCCTGCACCGGGACAGTGAGCCCCTGCACCGGGACAGTGAGCCCCTGCACCGGCAAGTGAGCCCCTGCACCGGCAAGTGAGCCCCTGCACCGGGACAGTGAGCCCCTGCAGCGGGACAGTGAGCCCCTGCACCGGGACAGTGAGCCCCTGCACCGGGACAGTGAGCCCCTGCACCGGCAAGTGAGCCCCTGCACCGGCAAGTGAGCCCCTGCACCGGGACAGTGAGCCCCTGCACCGGGACAGTGAGCCCCTGCACCGGCAAGTGAGCCCCTGCACCGGGACAGTGAGCCCCTGCACCGGGACAGTGAGCCCCTGCACCGGCAAGTGAGCCCCTGCACCGGGACAGTGAGCCCCTGCACCGGGACAGTGAGCCCCTGCACCGGCAAGTGAGCCCCTGCACCGGGACAGTGAGCCCCTGCAGCGGGACAGTGAGCCCCTGCAGCGGGACAGTGAGCCCCTGCACCGGGACAGTGAGCCCCTGCACCGGGACAGTGAGCCCCTGCACCGGCAAGTGAGCCCCTGCACCGGGACAGTGAGCCCCTGCACCGGCAAGTGAGCCCCTGCACCGGGACAGTGAGCCCCTGCACCGGGACAGTGAGCCCCTGCACCGGGACAGTGAGCCCCTGCAGCGGGACAGTGAGCCCCTGCAGCGGGACAGTGAGCCCCTGCACCGGCAAGTGAGCCCCTGCACCGGGACAGTGAGCCCCTGCAGCGGGACAGTGAGCCCCTGCACCGGCAAGTGAGCCCCTGCACCGGGACAGTGAGCCCCTGCACCGGGACAGTGAGCCCCTGCACCGGGACAGTGAGCCCCTGCAGCGGGACAGTGAGCCCCTGCACCGGGACAGTGAGCCCCTGCACCGGCAAGTGAGCCCCTGCACCGGGACAGTGAGCCCCTGCACCGGGACAGTGAGCCCCTGCACCGGGACAGTGAGCCCCTGCACCGGCAAGTGAGCCCCTGCACCGGGACAGTGAGCCCCTGCAGCGGGACAGTGAGCCCCTGCACCGGGACAGTGAGCCCCTGCACCGGCAAGTGAGCCCCTGCACCGGGACAGTGAGCCCCTGCACCGGGACAGTGAGCCCCTGCAGCGGGACAGTGAGCCCCTGCACCGGGACAGTGAGCCCCTGGAGCGGGACAGTGAGCCCCTGCACCGGGACAGTGAGCCCCTGCAGCGGGACAGTGAGCCCCTGCACCGGCAAGTGAGCCCCTGCAGCGGGACAGTGAGCCCCTGCACCGGGACAGTGAGCCCCTGCAGCGGGACAGTGAGCCCCTGCACCGGCAAGTGAGCCCCTGCAGCGGGACAGTGAGCCCCTGCAGCGGGACAGTGAGCCCCTGCACCGGCAAGTGAGCCCCTGCAGCGGGACAGTGAGCCCCTGCACCGGGACAGTGAGCCCCTGCACCGGGACAGTGAGCCCCTGCAGCGGGACAGTGAGCCCCTGCACCGGGACAGTGAGCCCCTGCAGCGGGACAGTGAGCCCCTGCACCGGGACAGTGAGCCCCTGCAGCGGGACAGTGAGCCCCTGCAGCGGGACAGTGAGCCCCTGGAGCGGGACAGTGAGCCCCTGCACCGGGACAGTGAGCCCCTGCAGCGGGACAGTGAGCCCCTGCACCGGGACAGTGAGCCCCTGCACCGGGACAGTGAGCCCCTGCACCGGGACAGTGAGCCCCTGCAGCGGGCAGTGCACCGGGCAGTGCAAAGGGATGGTGAGCCTGTGCACGGGGACAGCGCACCGCAACAGCACACTGGTGCACCGGGACAGTGCACCGGGACAATGCAACGAGGGAATGCACTGTGACAGTGAGCCTGTGCACCAGGACAATGGGCCTGTGCACGGGGACAGCGCACCGGGACAGTGCAACGAGGGAATGCACTGTGACAGTGAGCCTGTGCACCAGGACAATGGGCCTGTGCACCGGGACAGTGCACCAGGGCAATGCACTGGGACAGCGCACAGAAGCAGTGCTCAGTGTACCAGGCCGGTGCACAGGTACCATGCTCTGGGGCAGTGCATCGGGGCAATGCACCGGGACCTTGCAATGGGACGGCGCACTGGAGCACGGGGACTGCACCAGGACGTTGCAATGGAACAGTGCTCCGGTGCACTGGGACAGTGCGACGGGGCAGTGCACCAGGACAGTTCACTGTGACATTGCACCAGGGCACAGGGCGATCAATACACAGGGACAGTGTGCTAGCACAGTGCCCAGGGACACAGCACGCTGGAAAGCAGCTCTGCTGAGAGGCCCTGGGGGTGCTGGGGGGCAGCGAGGTGACCCTGAGCCAGCACCGGGCCCTTGGGGCCAAGGGGGCCAGCGGTGCCCTGGGGGGCATGGAAAGGAGTGTGGCCGGCAGGGCGAGGGAGGTTCTCCTCCCCACTCTGCTCTGCCCCAGTGAGGCCCCATCTGGGGGGCTGCGTCCAGTTCTGGGATCCCCAGTTTAAGAAAGCCAGGGAACTACTGGAGAGAGGCCAGCAGAGAGCTACTGAGGTGGTCAGGGGCTGGAGCATCTCCCTTGTGAGGAAAGGCTGAGAGACCTGGGCTTGTTCAGCCTGAAGAAGAGAGGAATGAGGGGGGATCTCATCAGTACCTATAAATATCTGAAGGGCGGGTGTCAGGAGGATGGGGCCGGGCTCTTTTCAGCGGTGCCCAACGCCAGGCCAAGGGGCCACGGGCACAAGCTGGAACACGGGAAGCTCCCCCTGACCATGAGGACAAACCCCTTCCCTGTGCGGGTGCCAGAGCAGGGGCACAGGCTGCCCAGAGAGGCTGTGGGGTCCCTTCCCTGGAGACATTCACCCCCCGCCTGGACGCGGCCCTGTGCCCCTGCTCTGGGGGTGCCTGCTCCAGCAGGGGTGGGACGGGGTGAGCTCCAGAGGGCCCTGCCAACCCCCACCAGTCTGGGAGTCTGGGATTCTGTGACATTGCGCTGGGCCACCTGGGCTGTGCACCAGGACAAGGCAGCCAGGCAGTGTCCTGAGCCGTGGGAGCAACGCCGTGGGGTGACGCCATGGGGCAGCAGGGCTGTGCCGTGGGTCAGTGGGGCAGGGCAGTGCTCTGGGTCACTGGAACAATCATCGTGGGTACTGGGGCCACACACAGGGACACCATGCACTGGGACAATGCACCAGGCGTGGGGACAGTGCTCTGGGGCCACATACCAAGGGCCCCCGGGGGAACGCACCAGGGGAGTGGGGCATTGCACTAGGGAAATGCACCAGGGCACTGGGGCACTGCACTGGGGCGTTGCACTGGGGCACTGGGGCATTGCACGGGGGCACTGGGGCATTGCACGGGGGCACTGGGGCATTGCACGGGGGCACTGGGACACTGCACTGGGGCATTGCATGGCGGCACTGGGACACTGCACTGGGTGGGGCACTGCACTGGGGCACTGCACTGGGGCACTGGGGCACTGCACTGGGACACTGCACTGAGGCACTGGGGCACTGCACTGGGGCACTGGGGCACTGCACTGAGGCACTGGGGCATGGCACTGGGGCACTGGGACACTGCACTGGGACTATGCACTGGGGCACTGGGACAATGCACGGGGGCACTGCACCGGGGCAGTGGGGCACTGGGACAATGCACCAGGCTGCTGGGACAATGTCACTGGGCTTCTGGGACAGTGTCACTGGGGCAGTGGGGCAGGGGCACAGCCCCATTGGACACAGCTGGGTCCAGCAGAGCAATTGATTGCTGTAGTTATTATCAAACTTCATTAATTATGGTGGTAAGAGAGGGGCAGAATTTGGGGTCCCCAAGCCCCTGAGGTGAAGCTTCTTCACCCTCTGTGCCAAGGGCTTTCCTTGAAAGCAGAGTGCTGGGGACATGGGAGCTGTGGGGACACAGGTGCTGTGGGGACACAGGTGCTGTGGGGACACGGGTGATGTGGGGACACGGGTGATGTGGGGACACGGGTTGATGTGGGGACATGAGTGATGTGGGGACACGGGTGAAGTGGGGACATGGGAGCTGTGGGGACACGGGTGAAGTGGGGACATGGGAGCTGTGGGGACACGGGTGATGTGGTGACCTGAGTGCTGTGGGGACATGGGTGATGTGGGGACATGGGTGGCCTGGACATACAATGTGCCCTGGGGACCTGGGATGTTTCAGGGTTCCCTGGGGACCACCTGGTCTGTGCTGGGTGCTGGCAGGGGGATGCAAAGCAGCTTTCAGCAGTGCTGTGCCATGCTTCATCATCGCCCCACGCTCCAGTTTTCCTACGTTTTGGGGAATTTCCCTTAATCCCACCTCCAAATCCCAAATCCAAGTAGGGGTGACTCCCCCAACCCCCTAATTCCCATCCCACATCCCCTGGGGAAGCATTTCCTCTATATATTCAAGATCCAGCAAAAAAAAAAAAAAAAGGTAGCAAATCTTTTTAAACTTCCTTCCATTTCCAAGCTCTGACTCAGGATTTCTGCTCAGGGATGGCGCGCTGGGGCCTTGCTGGCTCTGACTCTCTGCAAAAACCAACCCCAAATCCCGAGCGGTGATTCACAGGGACACGTGCTGTGCTATAAGCGGCCGGGAATGCGAGTTGCTGCTTTCCATGGGGCTCCTTCCAAATCGCTTGCGGGCGGTAAATAGCAAAGCCACAGGAGAGGGGGAATCGCAACTGGGATTTATTTTTGCTGTGGATTTTGCAGCGAGAGGTGTTTATCCTGGTCATTTCACTGGGTGGATGCATCCGTTGCTGAATTCCTGGCAATGCAATTCCCATGGGAGGAAGAGGACTCAGAGCAGAGCCTGGTTATGGGGTTGCAAGTGCATTTTTTTGGGGTGGTTGTGGCTGCTTTCCCAAAGGGTTTTCAGCAAAGCAAGATATATTTTGCACAAATAAATTCAGTCTGCTTTGAAGCTCCTGGGGTGGTCAAAGCCTTGACCCAAACAGGAGGGGGCATTGCCCTGGGCTGGGCTGTCCCTGCAAAAAGTCCCTGCAACCCCAATTCCCCAAAGGATTCAGGGGTGGTTGCACACCCCCCCCCAAACACAGCCAAGGGGCTGTCCAGATGTGACCCCAGCTGTCCAGATGCTGCGTGGATCACCCAGGTCTTGAACTGCAGTGACCAGACGTCACCCAGGATGCCCAGATGTTGCCACAGGATGTCCAGATATTGACCCAGGATGCTCAGATATCACCTGGCATGCCCAGATGTTTCCCTGGGTGCCCAGATGTTGCCCCCAGCTGCCCTGCCATCACCCCTGGGTGCTCCACCGCCCCACACCAGGTCTCACGCCATTGGCAGCACTGCTGCTGTCCCGGCCCTGGGACTCCACCACCTGTGGTTGCGGTTTCCCCTCCCTCTGCTGTGGCTTCTGGTCCCCACGGCCCAGCCAGGCCTAGTCTGGCCTCTGCGTCCCTCTGGGCACCACGGATTTTTGCAAGAATCCGTATTGGGCAGTCAAAAATAACTCCTTGTTGCGAGGACACAGCCCCGAGCCCAGCTACGGGCTTGAAATCAAATCCGGGCTCTGCCTCTGCTCCATCACTCATCGCCCTGGCCGGGCAGTGGGGAGGGGACCCCTGGGGTGGGGACAGGGGTCTTCCCCCACAGCCACTCATCCCTCCGCTCCCCACCCGCCCTCAGCCAGCAGTGGCTGTGGGAAAGGTGAGGATGTGCAAAACTGCAGGGATTTGGGGTAAATTCATGCAGGTACTCGCATGGGCACAGACACGTGTGCAGGTACAGCTGCACAGGTGGGTGTGCGTGCAGCTCTGTGCACACGTGCATGCACCTGCATGCACATGGGTGTAAACACCTGTGCGCACACATGAACACATGCATTCAAGCATATGCATGTACGTAGTTACACACACATGCACACGTACCTGCACGCACACATGCATGCATGCATACACGTGTGCCTGTGCACACAGAGACATATGCATACACACAGACATGGCTGCGCACACACATGCACACACGCACATCTGCATGCATGTGCCGCCCCTCGAATCCTGGTTTAGATTGGAGATTAGGGAAAATGTCTTCCCGGACAGAGCGGTCAGGCCCTGGCACAGGCTGCCCTGAGAGGTGGGGGAGTCACTGTCCCTTGGGGGGGTTCAAAAACGTGCAGATGTGGCACTTCAGGCATGGTTTAGGAGGCCTGGGGGTTGGTGGTTGGACTTAATGACCTTAGAGGTCTTTTCCAACCTTAATGATTCTATGAAATGGCTGCACGCACATGCACACACGCGCACACACACACACGCTGCTGTCAGTCCCCGCACCCTGCTGCTGTCCCACCAGTGGGGACGGTCACCTGGGGGTCCCCCCAGCTGCCTGCGGCCCCCTCAGCCCCAGTGCCACCCTGCCCATGGCGTGGGGACAGAGCCAGCACGGCAGGATTGTGTGATGGCAGAGGGGGTCTCCTGGGGCCCCCCCACTGTCCCCAGGCGTGATGGTGGAGGGGATCCCGTGGGTCCCCCTGTCCCCAGGCTGGTGGAGGGGGTACCCTGGGTCCCCACCGGTGGTACCGTGCTGGCACTGGCAGCAGGCAGCCATGACCCCCCGGGCAGAGCGGCGCTCCCCGGCGGAGACCGGGGTGTCCCCTGGGCCGGTCCCCGGTACAGGAGGAAGCCCGGGGGGAGGTGGGCACCCCCGATCCGTTCAGGGGAGGACCGGTCTTTCGGGTTATACCCTGTGGAGAGCGGGACCCCCCCACTGTGCCGTTCCCCCGTGCAGAACAACTCCCCGGGTGCACACCGGGACCCCGGCCCGTTCCCGGTGCAGACCGGACCCCGGCGCAGGCCATCCCCGGCAGACCCGCTCGGTCCGGGCCGGCACAAACGGTTAACACCGCCGGGGCTGAAGTGTGGCTCCTCCCGGTACCTCCCCGCGCCCGGCCCCGGTCCCGGCGGGGCCGCCCAACCCCAGCCCAGCCCCAGCCGCCGCCGCCCAGCCCGGCTGCACCGGCCGGGGGCACCGGGGGCACCGGCAGCGCCACCGGGACCGGGAGCACCGGGGTTACGGGGGACACCGGGAGCGCCGGGAGCGCCGGGGGCACTGGGGGTACCGGGAGTACCGGGGGTACCGGGGGTACCGGCCCCGCACCATGATCTGCGGCAGGAAGGCGCGTCCCGCCGCCGCCGAGCAGCCCCGCTCCCCGTCGGACGGCTCCGGTGGCCCCCGCCGGCCCGGCAGAGCCTTGAGGAAAATGGGTTGGTACCGGAGCCGGTCCCGCCGCGGGGAGGGGCGGGGGAGGCGGGGGACCCGACGGGGCGGGAGGGAGAACCGGGCAGAAACCCCTGGGGCCGTCCCGGGAGGGGTCCCCGTGGCTAGGAGGGGTGCCCAAGGTAGCCCCAGAATAGCTACGTAACGCCCCAGATGCTGGGGGGCAACGGGTGCCGGGGTTCGGCCCCATCGCGGGTGGCAGGAGCCCTCCTGCGGGCCCCGGGGGATGAGCCACTCAGGGTATGATCGTGCCCAGGGTCCAGCTCCAGCCCCCCGGGACCCTCGCCTAATGCCCTGCCTCAGTTTCCCCAGACAACACTGTCGGCTCGGCTCCCCCTGACCCCCCAGCAGCTCAGAGCGGAGGCGTGGGCAGGAGTGGCTGCCCGGGAAAGTCGGGGTGTGCCTGGTGGGGTGGCTGGGCCCGATCCTGCGTGGGCGCAGCAGACAGGGCAGTAGCTAGCTCTGTGTCACGGAGGGAGGGCTTTACTCCCACCGCTGTGCTGGCCGTGTTCCCAGAGCTGCATGGCTTGGTGTGGCTGTGTGCCTGCTGCAGCTCTGCGTGTCCGGGTGTCCCTCTGTGTCTGTGCGTCCATAGGTCTGTGCACCCACATGCTTGTGCATCCATACACCCATACATCTGTGTGTCCTTGCATTGGTGCATCTCTGCATCCGTATACCCATGTATCCATACATTCCTGCATCTGCGTATCCATGCATCCATGTTTCAGTGCATCCATCTGTCTGTGTGTCCAAGTGTCTGTGTGTCCGTGTGTCCACCCATCAATACACTTGTTCACCTGTGACCCTATGTGCCTGAGCATCATGTGTCTGTGCATCCGTGTGCCTGTATCCCTCTGTCCAGGCATCTGTGCGTCCATATGTTTGTGCATCCACGTGTCTGTGTGTTCTTGCATCAAAAGCCTTGACACTGTCTCCCACAGCACCTTCCTAGAGAAGCTGGCGGCTCATGGCTTGGATGGGTGGACTCTTTGCTCGGTAAAAAACTGGCTGGATGGCCGAGCCCAGAGAGTTGTGGTGATCGGGGCTAAACCCAGTTGGCACCTGGTCATGAGCAGGTTCCCCAGGGATCAGTGCTGGGGCCAGCCTTGTTTAATGTCTGTATCATTGATCTGGATGAGGGGGTGAGTGCACCCCCAGTCAGTTTGCAGGTGACACCGAGTTGGGCGGGAGTGTGGATCTGCTCGAGGGCAGGGAGGCTCTGCAGAGGGACCTGGACAGGCTGCATCGATGGGCCGAGGCCAGTTGTGTGAGGTTTAACAAGGCCCAGTGCCGGGTCCTGCCCTTGGGTCACACCAACCCCAGGCAGCGCCCCAGGCCTGGGGCAGAGGGGCTGGGAAGTGCCCGGCGGAGAAGGCCCTGGGGGTGCTGGCTGACAGCCGGCTGGGCATGAGCCAGCAGTGCCCGGGTGGCCAAGGAGGCCACCAGCCCCCGGGCTTGTGTCAGCACTGGTGTGGCCAGCAGGGGCCGGGCAGGGATGGGGCCCCTGTGCTCGGCCCTGGGGAGGCCCCACCTCGAATGCTGGGCTCAGGTTTGGGCCCCTCGGGACAAGAAGGGCCTTGAGGGGCTGGAGCGTGTCCAGAGAAGGGCAGCGGGGCTGGGGCAGGGTCTGGAGCACAAGTGTGCTGGGGGGCGGCTGAGGGGGCTGGGGGGGTTTAGCCTGGAGAAGGGGGGGCTGAGGGGAGCCCTTCTCGCTCTCTGCAGCTGCCTGAGAGGGGCTGGAGTGAGGGGGGGGCTGGTCTCTGCTCCCAAGTCACCAGTGACAGGGCGAGAGGGAACGGCCTCAGGCTGCGTCAGGGGAGGTTTAGGTTGGCTATTAGGGAAAATGCCTTCCCTGCCAGAGCGGTCAGGCCCTGGCACAGGCTGCCCAGAGCGGTGGGGGAGTCACCGTCCCTGTGGGTGTTCAAAAACCATGTAGACGTGGCACTTGGGACATGGTTTAGGAGGCCTGGGAGTGTTGGGTTGGACTTGATGATCTGAGAGGTCTTTTCCAACCTTAATGATTCTATGATTCTATGGTCAATGCATCCATGTATCCAAACACCTCTGCATCTGTATATCCATGCATCCAATACACTCGTGTGCCTGTGACCCCATGTGCCTGTGTGTCTGAGCATCCATGTGTCTGTGCATCTGTGTGCCTGTATCCACACATCCATATGCTTGTCCATCCATGCGTCCATGTGTCCGTGTGTCCATATCTGTCCTGTGAAAGTGCTGTCAATTCTGCACCACGGGCAGGACGTTACCACGCAGGAGGTGGTGGCAGATGGTGGCTGCATCCCCGAGGCTGTGGCCAGCTCGGGATGTCCCTGCTCCGCCCCACACATGCTGTTGCCCGACCCAGGAGCAGCGCCTCTGGCCAGAGCAGGGACATGGCCACTGGGGCTGTTCTTAAGGAGTGGTTGCCAAAAACAGAAAGAGAGGAAATAACTGCTTTTTGGAGAATAGACGGAAAAGTCCTGGCCCCACCATGAGCCTGGACGTGGGCCCATGTGTCCTCTGAGGCCACCCCATCAGTGTGCCCAGCCTGATCTCCACTGCCATCACCATCCTGGTGCTTCCCATGTGGGATTCGGGCTTTTTTACTGGGATTTATCAGCTGGGCTGGACTGTGTGAGGAGGGCTCTGCAAATGTGCTGCTGTGCCCTGTCCCTCCTGTCTGGCCATGTGGTCCCCCAAAGGGGCCCAATGGAAGTGTCTCTTCCTGACCCATCCCATCCCATCCCATCTGCCCTGTCCCATCCTGCCATGTTTGTCTCACCCAACTCAGTTCCCTCCAGTCCTGTCTGCCCCACGCTGCCCTGTCCCACCCTACCTGTCCCGTCTTGTCCCATCTTGTCCTATCTGTAATGTCACATCTTGTCATACGTGTCCCATCTCACCCCATCCCATCACCCTCTTCTATCCAACCCATCCTGTCCTGTTCCATCCCTCCATCCCGTCCCATGTCATGCCGTGCCATTCTGTCCCATCCCATCTCATCATGTCTGTCCTGTCCCATCCTGCCCTGTCTGTCCCATGCCATGCCGTGCCATCCCATGGGATGTGCAGGCATGCACACATGCAGGTGTGCATACAAATGTGCACCAAGCCCCCACCGCTTCCCACCCAGTACCCACAGTGTCCCCTCAGAGCCTCCAGTACCTTCCAGTGGCCCCAGTACCGCCCTGGTAGCTGCACAGGGTGACCGTGGGCTGGTCCCCCGCAGGCCTGACAGAGGACGAGGACATCCAGCGGATGCTGCGGGGGTCCCTGCTCCGGAAGATCAAGTCCCGGGGGGGCCCCAGGGAGCGACTCTTCTGCCTGCAGGAGGATGGGGTGACCGTCTGCTTCGAGGGGCGCTTTGGGCGCACTCGCTCCCAGCAGAGCTGTGAGTGCCGGTGCTGGGAACAGTCCCCAGGGGCCTCAGGGACCCTGGACCACGTCCTGCAGAGCCTTGAGCTGCAGGGAGGGGTTGGGACCCGGGCAGTGCCCCAAACCCGCCCATGGGGACCTGGGCATGAGCCAGGACTCAAACTCCCACCCAGGACCTAGACCCTCACCCAGACCCCCATCTGGGACTTAGACCCCCCACCCCAGAACCCAGATCCCAACCCAGGTCCTAGCCCACAACCTGGGACCTGGAACCCCACCGAGCACCCAGACCCCAAACCAGACTCCAGTCCAGGACCTGTACCCCCAGCCTGGGACACAGACCCTGACCCAAGATGTGGACCTAGGTCCAGAACACAGACCCCCACCCAGGACCTGGACCCCAACCCATTGCACCCAGTGCCCCACAGTGTCTTCCAGTGCTTCCCAGTGCATTCCATTACATCCCAGTGCACACAGTGCCTCCCAGTGAACCCCAAGCCAAGCCCCCAGAGCCCACACCCTTCCCAGTCCCCCTTGGGACCAGCATTAGCTTCCGTTTCCATCTGGGCCTAACTATGTCCCCACTGTCCAGCGTCACCCGACTCTTTCCACCCTCTCATCTGGGACGGGTGCCTGGAGTTGGCACCGCAGCAAAACAGCTCCATTCCCTGCCGGCATCCCCACCCCCGCAGGGGACAGCGGCCACAGCTCCTGTCTCGCCTGGGATTAGTGGGTTAAGCCTGGCTGTGGGACCAACAGGAGCCAAGCCCCTGTCCTCTGGGGAGCCCCTGGGGACCCATAGGTTGTCCGTCAGCAGCCAGGATATCTTGCAGGATGCTCATGAGTGAGGGAAATGCTGAGGGACCACCTCCATCCTCGGGGTGGCCCCATCACGACGTGTGTCCCTGCAGTCTCGGTGATGCACATCGAGGGGGTGCGCGAGGGACACCAGTCGGAGGGTCTACGCAAGTACGGTGCTGCCTTCCCCGAGCGGCACTGCTTCACCCTCGTCTTCAAGGGCAAGCGCAAGAACCTCGACCTGGCTGCCCGGGGCGAGGAGGATGCCCGCCACTGGGTGCACGGGCTCACCAAACTGATGGGGCGGCTGCAAGCCATGAGTCAACCAGAGAAGCTTGACCAATATCCTTTGTTGGAGCTATGGGGGCTTGGGGACAGGTTGGGGACAGCTGTGGGGGTGACGCCGAGTGGTTTCCTTACCCCGGCGTAGCTGGATCCATGGGGTCCTGCAGCGAGCAGACAGGAACAAGGACAACAAGATGTGCTTCCGGGAGGTGAAGAGCATGCTGAGGATGATCAACATTGACATGGATGATGTCTATGCCTACAAGCTCTTCAAGGTACCCATCCTGTGCTCCATCACCCATGGTCCCCAGTGCTGTCACTGGGAGGGAATGCTGGCTCCTTCTCTGCCTTCCCAAGTGCAGAGAACCGTCAAACTCATTACACCCAAAGCCGCCCACCGCCACCAACGGTTGGGTCCTATCATGAGGAAGGAGCTTATGGTGGGGTGGGGTGATCTGTCCCTCCCACTGCTCTGTGGGTCCCCAGAGTGTGACATTTTCCCCGCTCGGGGTGCTGAACCCATGGGCGTCTCACAAGGTCCCATTCCACTTGGGGAAACGGAGGCACGGTGCTCTGCTCCGCTCCATCCCAGACTGGAAGGCCAGGGGGCTATGGGTGGGGGGACAGAGGGGACATGCACCCACACCCCCCCTGGCACAACCCATCCCCGAGCCCTCATGCCAGTAGCTGAGCCCCCCCCAAATTCATCACGCACGCTGCCAACCCCAAGGGACAGGCAGGATGAGGCAGAGGGTGGCCCTACCCCCTCCCCACGAGCAGGGGACGGTCCCCAAGGTTGGGCTGCGGTCCCATCAGGAGTGCGACCGGTCAGGCGACGAGCGGCTGGAGGGGCGGGAGCTGGAGGAGTTTTGCCGACGGCTGCTGCGGCGGCCGGAGCTGGAGGAGCTTTTTGGGCGTTACTCGGGCGAGGACCGTGTCCTGTCGGCCGAGGAGCTGCGGGATTTCCTACGGGATCAGGGCGAGGACGCCAGCCTGCGCCAGGCCTGCGCCATCATCCGTGCCTACGAGCTCAACGAGAAGGGTAGGGCTGAGGATGGCCAGCTCGGATGGTGGCGGGATGGTGGGATGGGTGCTGCCGGAGCCAAGGGAGGTCATGGATGGCATGGGGATGGGGCTCTGCTTGGTGGTGTCACCCCCCCGAGGTGGTATGGGGTCCTCCAAGGCTTGGGTGAGTGTCCCTATGTCCCTTCCCTGGGGTGGCACCAGGTGTCAGCAGTGCAATACGTGGCCTTGCTGGTCGCTGGTGGATGTGGCACTGTGTGGACAGGGGATGTGAAGGTGGGGATGGACAGCAGGTGGACCTCAAAGTCTCCTGGGTGATGTAGTGCCAGCCCTAGCATGAATGTGACACTGCCAGGGTACTTCCACATCCCTTGGGTCCCACCATGACAGGTCCAGGGTGAACATGGCACTAGGAGGACAGGGGACTTCATGGTGGGGATCAAGGACCTCCATGTCTCTTGGGTTGATGTGGCACTAGCAGGATGGGGGACATCAGGGCGGAGGTGGGACACCAAGGGGACCTCAACATCCCCCGGGTGCCAGTGCCAGGTCTGGAGTCAACATGGCACTGTGAGGACAGAGGACATCAGTGTGGAGGTGGGAATATCTACATGTTATGGGTGCCACCATGCCAGGTCCAGGGTGAATGTGGCACTAGCAGGATGGAGATGGAACACTCAAGGGAACTTGCATGTCCCCTGGGTGCTGCAGTGCCAGGTCTGGGGTGAACATGGCACTGCTGGGAGACAGGGGACACCCAGGTGGGGACAGTCTCCAGGGTGCCACCCTGTCAGTAGTGTGCCAGCCCTCTGCGACACTGTGCGACTGTGTCCCGTAGCCAGGCAGCAGGACTTGATGATGCTGGACGGCTTCATGATGTACCTCCTCTCGGCCGCCGGTGACATCCTCAACCAGGAGCACACCAAGGTGCACCAGGACATGAGCCAGCCCCTGTGCCACTACTTCATCTCCTCCTCCCACAACACCTACCTGACCCGCAACCAGATTGGTGGCACCAGCAGCACCGAAGCCTATGTCAGGTGGGTGCCCCTTGTCAGATGCTCCATGCCCAGATGGTCCCGTGGTTCGAGGGTGCTGGGGCAGCGCAGGGACTCATCCAGTGATGGTGCGGTGGCAGGGCACTGATGGCAGGATGCCGTTGCGTGGAGCTGGACTGCTGGGAAGGCTCTGATGGGGAACCTGTCGTCTACCATGGCCACACGCTCACCTCCAAAATCCTCTTCCGTGATGTCATTGAGAGCATCCGCGACTATGCCTTCAAGGTGAGCCGGGTGCTGACAGCCCTGGGGCAGGTGCTGGGTGCTGGGTGCTAAGTGCTGCCCATCCCCATCCCCAGCAATCCCCCTACCCCGTCATCCTGTCCCTGGAGAACCACTGTGGGCTGGAGCAGCAGGCCACCATGGCCCGGCACATGAAGGCCATCCTGGGGGACATGCTGCTGACGCAGCCGCTGGAGGGGCAGGACCCCAATGACCTCCCGTCCCCGGAGGTAAGGCCACCCACCTGGCCCCCATGGTGTCCCCATGTCCCCTCCGAGCCCTGAGCTCAGCCCTTCCTCCTGCAGCAGCTGAAGGGGAAGGTCCTGGTGAAGGGCAAGAAGCTGCCAGAACCATGGCATGAGCCCCAGGGTGTCACCTCCCTTCTGGACCCTGAGGAGGAGGAGGAGGAGGAGGAAGAGGAAGAGGAGGAGAAGCTGCAGGAGAGAAGTAGGCAGCAGGTAAGGGGCTATTCCAGGGCTATGGTGCCAGGGGACCTTCGCTTCCCAGTGATGCTGGAGGATGATGACATCCTGGTGGTCCTGGAGGACCACAGCATGCTGGTGGTGCTGGTGGACCTTGGCATCCCCGTGGTCCTGGAGGACCATGGTGTCCTGGTGGTCCTGGAAGACCACAGCATCCCGGCAGTGCCACGGGACCACTGTGTCCCAGTAGTGCTGGGGCCCGGAGCAGGCCAGCACTGCTGGCATCCCCTGATATAGCCCTGCTTTCTCCCCTTCCAGTCACTGCAGTCGCTGCAGGAGATCAAACCTCTGCAGGTGGGTTGTATGATGGAGCTGGGTGGGCTGCGAGCAGCTGTTACTGCCTGGCAGAGGGGACTGAGCCTGGGGACTTGGTTGTGCCTCCCTCTTCCCCCACTGGGCTGGGTGCTCCATTTCTGGGGTCCCCATCACTTTGGGGTCTCCATCAATTCCAGAGTGACCCCTTAGGGTCTCATTTCCTCAGTTCTCCATCACCTTGAGGTCTCTGACATCTTGGGTTGTCCATCACCACGGGTTCTCCATGACCCCAGGGTCTCAGCCTACTTGGGTTCTCCTTCATCTCAGGGTCCATCACACTATTGCCTGAGGTTCTCCATTGCCTCAGGTTCTCCATCACTTTGGGGATCTCCATGGCCTTGGGGGTCTCACACTAGTAGGGTAGGGAGGTCTGTAGACCCTCAGCCAGGCAGGTGGCCACCAGAGCCAGGGTGGCCCTGACACCATGGTGGCTCCCGCAGGCCAAGGACGCATCACAGGTGGCCCCGGAGCTGTCGGCGGTGGTGGTGTACTGCCAGGCTGTCCCCTTCCCTGGCCTGGCCCATGCCCTGCGCCACCCCCAGCCCTGCGAGATGTCCTCCTTCAGCGAAAGGAAGGCTCGGAAGCTCATCAAGGAGGCGGGTGAGGGCAGGGCGATGGGATGGGGACAGGGCTGGGGATGGGTGGGTCCATGCTCCTGACCTCACTGGGTGCAGGATGGGGCTGACACCGATGGGCTTTGTCACCAGGGAGGCTCCATGGGTGGTAGTCAGGGGCACACTGGCCTCAGCCAGGCTGCCCTGGTCTGGTGGGGCTTGGGTCTGGTGTCAGGGTCTGGGGCCAGAGGCCAGGGTGAGGGTCACAGGTCCAGGATCAGGGTCTGGTGTAAGGGTCTGGGGTCAGGGTTTGGGATGTGGCATCTGGGTCTGGGGTCACGTCTGGGGTCTGGGATTAAGATCTGGGTCAGTGTCCAGGGTCTGAGGTGTGGGGTCAAGGTCTGGGGTTTGGGCTCAGGGTTTGGGGTCCAGGGTCAGGATCTGGGATCAGGGTCTGGGGTCTGGGTCCCAGGGCTGGGATTGGGGTTTGGGACTCTGAGGTCTAGGGTCAGGATCTGGGGTCAGGGTCTGGGGTCCAGGGTTAAGGGCCAGGACCAGGGCATGGGGTCTAAAGTCAAGGTGTGGGGTCAAGGTCAGGATCTGGGGTCAGGGTCCGGGTCCAGGAATGAGATTATGATCTGGGGTCAGCATCCAGGGTCTGAGGTCTGGGGTCAGGGGTCCAAGGTCAAGGTTCAGGATCAAGGTCCAGTGTTGGTGTCTGAACCCCAGGGTCCTGTTTCAGGCTCTGGGTCTGCCCAGACAGGCAGGCTCCGTCCGTGCCCCAGACACACGGGTGCAGACAGGCCACCATCACCCGCTGGCAGGGCCCTGCACTGGCACCCGTGGGTGCAGCAGCCCCACTCAGCCGTTCCTCCCCCAGGCCCGGCGCTGGTCCAGTACAACACCCGGCAGCTCAGCCGCATCTACCCGCTGGGGCTGAAGATGAACTCCTCCAACTACAACCCCCAGGAGATGTGGAATGCTGGCTGCCAGTTGGGTGAGACCCTGCAGCCCCTGGGGGACGCCCTATGACCTGGCAGCCCCCCCCAGAACTGTCACCCACCCTGACACCCCATGACCCTGTCCCCACAGTGGCCCTCAACTTCCAGACACCGGGCTACGAGATGGACCTGAACGCCGGGCGCTTCCTGGGCAATGGGTGCTGTGGCTACGTGCTGAAGCCCCCCTGCCTGCGCAGCCCCCCTGGAGAGGGGCCGCACTGCCTGGCGCTGCACATCAGGGTGAGGGCACCCCACTTCCCCCGGCCCCACGCCTGGGGGGTGCCGTCCACGTCCCTGATGGGTCACACCAGTGATATTCCCATGCCTGGCCAGGTGCCACCTGCATCCCTTTTCCCAGGTGACACCAACCCCATGTCCAGCCAGGTGCCACTCACCTTCTCCTGGGTGCCACCAACCTCTCTTCTCCTGGGGACACTGACCCTGTCCTCACATCCGTTTGGGTACCATCCATGGCCCTACTCCTGGGTGACACTGACCCCATCCCCATGCCTGGCCAAGTGCCACCCATGTGCCTTCTCCTGGGGGCATCGACCTTGACCCTGCTCCCAGCCTTGTGCCACCCACATCCCTTCTCCTGGGGGCACCAGCCCTGTCCCCGCACCCAGCCATGTGGCACCCACATCCCCTCCCCCAAGGACCCACAGTGCCCCGCACCACCAGTCCCCAGCACCCTCTGCCCCCAGGTGATCACAGCGCAGCAGCTGCCCAAGCTGAACAGGGAGAAGGGGAGCTCCATCGTGGACCCCTTCGTGCGGGTGGAGATCCACGGCATCCCGGCTGACTGCAGCAAGCAGCAGACCCACCACAAGCTCAACAACGGTGAGTGCCCGCCGGGCCACCACGGCCTGGCTACCAGGCCCCAGGGACACCCTAGGGCACCCAGTGCTCAGGGGCACCCCAGGGCGCCCTGATCCTCAGGGGCACCCTAAGGCACCCGGATCCCCAGGGCATCCTGACCCTCGGGGGGCAGGGTGACAGAGCCCTCAGGCACCTGCTGCCCCCTGCACCCCAGCCATCACCCCCAGTTGAGCCAGTGCTCAGGATATCCCAGTCCTCCCAGTGCATCCCAGTCCCTCAGTGTCTTGTCCCCAGCACAGCCCGATTCCCACCAGTGGCAGGGCCCCAGCGCCTCCCAATTCTCCCCAGTGCTGCTCCCTCCTGCCCTCCAGTATATCCAGCCTAAGCCCAGTGTGACCTCTGTTCCCCCAGTATGCCCCATCACAGCACCAGTTATGACCCCCACTCCCCCAGCATAACCTAGCCCAGCCCCAGTGTCACCCTCATACCCCAGCATAGACAAGCCTGGCCCCAGTGTGACCCCCGTTCTCCCAGTATAGCCCAGAGTGGCCCCATTACGACCCCTGTTCCCCCAGTACCCCACATCATGGCCCCAGTATGACCCATTCCCCCAGCATAGACGAGCCCAGCACCAGATTCACCCCCACTCCCCGAGCCTGCCCCAGTCCCCACACACCCCAGTGCAGGATGGCAGCTAAGCTGGGGCAGGGGTGAGCGCACTGGTGGGCCAAGCGGGTCCCTGTGTCTGGGGTGGTGGGTGGCCCCGGGGGCTGCAGTGGCAGTGCCCACCCCCCGTCCCGGTGCCGTAGGCTTCAACCCGCGCTGGGAGGAGACGCTGAGCTTCCAGCTGCGGGCGCCCGAGCTGGCCCTGGTGCGCTTCGTGGTGGAGGACTACGACAGCACCTCCTGCAATGACTTCGTGGGGCAGTTCACCCTGCCCCTGGCCAGCATGAGGGAAGGTGGGTGGGTGCCCCACCCTGCTGCCGCTGGGGACGGTCCCCCGCCACCCGCTCAGCCCCCGTCTCTGTCCCCAGGGTATCGGCACATCCATCTGCTCTCCAAGGATGGGGCATCCCTGTCTCCTGCCACGCTCTTTGTGCACGTTCGATGCAAGAGCTTGTGAGGTCCCCGCGGTTCCGGCGGGAGGCACGTCGTGTCCCCACGCAGGGGACAACATGGTCCTCCATGGGGTGGGCACCGCCCTGCACCAGAGACACCCCACTCCCTGTGTGGGGCCAGCCTGGGGACACCGCTTGCCTGGCCACAGTGACAGCAGGGCTAGTTGAGGGACACAAGGGGGTAGGGGCCCCCCTCCATGTCCTGTAGTGCCACCCCGCCTGCTAGCCCACGTACCCCGCTCCTCCCCTCCCTGGCTGTGACCCCGAGGGGACAGGGACGCTGTGGCACCCAGGACAGGGTGGCCGGGCCATCGAAAGCCCAGCACAGCCCCAGAGGGGTGAGATGGGTGACAGCAAACCCCACGCTTCACCACCACCCGCCACACTCAATCCCAGCCCCACCGTGGGCTGCGAGGACATCGCCATCACCATGAGGTCCCTGAGGGGACCCTGCCACCGCGCGCCACGTTGTGCCCACAGCGCTGAGGCTTCGCTTGGCTGGCAGCCACGTTCCCAACCCCTGCTCCAGCACCGGCGACGGTCACAGATTCATACCCTGGTGTCAAGCCAGTCAAATAAAGGTTTTATTTTAACAGAGCCTGTCCCGGTGTCCCTGTCACCTCCCAGGGCCCGATGGGTGTGGGGAGAGGCTGGGAGGGGGATAAGGGCTGGAGCTCCCACCCCAAACACAGCACTGCCCCGGGGAGCTGCCAAGTACCCATGGGTGCTCAGTGGAGCAGTCCTCAAAACTGCTGTGGGGACAGGGAGAGGGTCCCATCAGACACACCCCACCCCTGCCCCCAGCCTCCCCAAGCCCAGGACACCGGGGACACAGGAGGGGACACAGAGGTATCTTGCATAGGTGACACAGGACCCCAAGCAGGGGGGATATGATGGCACAGCCGGGGGGATGTGACAGGCTCTGGTCCTCCCCATAGGCCCCGCAGGTCCAGGCCAGGGTGGGCAAAGCCCCTCGGGGTCCGTGGTGTGCCATGGGGCACGGCGGGGCGCAGAGGGCCGGGGAGGCGTGGGAGTGCATAGATGGGGTCTTGGCCTTGGTGTGCAGCTTTGGAAACCTTTGGCTGGGAGGGCAGGAGCATCTCAGAGCTCTTCGTGGACATGGTTCATGTCACGGCGGGAAGCGGCAGGCTGCCCGGGCACTTGTTTCCCAAGATATCTTGATGGGATAAAGGTTTTCCATGAAAGAAAACATTTCCTTTACCTCGGAGTTTCCCACAGCACAAGATGACGAGCCGGGCAGAAGAGGCACCGGCGTGGCTGGAGACGCTGAAGTCCCAGGGCGATGCCAATGGCGTGTCGCAGGGCAGTCACTTGCATGTGTATCCATATTTCCATGCTTCCAGGGAAAAGCAGCCGAGCAGAGAGCCCTGAGGTGCGGCAGCAGCGACGGAGCATCCCCCGATGCCCACAGCCCCGGCGTCACAGGGGGTGGCAGAGGGGAACGAGCCCCAGGAGTCCGAGCAGAGTGGGGTGCACCAGACGAGCTCTGGAGGCAGCGAGGAGCCGAGTCCCCCCGTATCTTTGGGTGTTGCTGCTCCTTGGTTCAGCACTTGCCCCGTTGAGCAGAGAGGCTTCAAGTCTCCGAGGCGGGGGAGAAAGGACAAGGCAGCGCTTGCACAAATAGCCCTTAGAAATAAATTTCGACGTGCTCCCGAGCCCGTGGGGAGGGACAGTGCCATTCTCCCTCTCCAGGCACCCCTGGGAAGGACTGAGTTTAATGGAGGAGGGAGCAACGTGGGGGGAAAACAGCTGAGCACGAGAGAGAGCCCAAAACACCCTCCAGGCAGGCAGGAGGGCTCGGCCGCGTGGCCACCGCATCCCAGCGCTCCACCACGCCGGCGCCGAGCCATTCGGCGCAGCAAGCATCTACCTCGGTTGGCCCCGTCGAGAAAAGTCACGGTCCAGCAACCCGGATGTGGCCTTCAGCAGATGAATGCGACTCACGTCAGTTTGGAACAGGAAAGATTTAAAATATATATAATATATACTTTTATTATTCACCCGTTAACTCCATTATATGCCAATCATGAGCTAGTTTCAGCAGTTACATTCCCTTGATCACGTCTTTACGAGGATGCAATTAAACCAAAACAAAGGAGACCGCTGACGCCAGTGGGGGAGCGGCCGCCGGTGCTGCGGGACATGGTCGGTGAATCCAGGCAGTGGGGCGGCTGCGTGGCTGCTTCGGTTCCACCTCTCCCGGCGCAGGTCCGGCTTCGGCAGAAAGGACAAGAGCAGCACCCCTGCCGGGCCCGGCTCCTCGGTGGCGCTGCGCTCTCCTGGCAAGGGCTCGTTTACTGCAACACCAGTCCGACCTGGGGGAGCCAACGGAAATGGCGGGTCAAGACGTGCCCGACTGCCAGCGCCCTCTGCCCCAGACCCGGCTCTGGGCAGACGCAGCTCGCGAGCCCTGGCTCTGCCAGCCGGGAGGGCTCGCTGCTGTCCGTGCGGGTTTCCCCATCGGCTTTGGGATATTTGAGAGCAGGGAGAGCCCTGAGCGTGCGGCCAAACGGGCGCACGGACCCTGCCCGGCTCCGATCTGGGGAGGTGACCGATGTTTAGGGAGTGACAAGCCCAGGCAAGGCAGCTTTGACTTCTAAGGTAAATAACACCAGATTTAGGAGAAGGTGCTTCCTGAGAGCCTGGTAGTGGGCCAGGGCCCTCTGCAGGCAGCGGCACTGCTGGGTGCTCTCTAGCTGCTGCGTGATGGGACATGCTGGTGGCTGGTCCCGGGCTCTGACCTGCTGGAGCCACGGGCAGCCCCACCACAGGGTACAGCTGGAGAGCAGCTCCTGGCACCAGGCTCTCCAACCCTACAGCCCTCCTAGCAAGAAAAGCGATTGCTTAAACCTCCTGGCAACCTCCTGGAGCTTTTTGGAAGGCTCAGTGGCACAGCAAGGCTGGCTTAAGGCGCGTGGGCTTGTACCCACAGAGACCTGGCATCACATGCTCTGCAAAGGGAACCAAAGCTCCGTTACTGCCGTTAAGGCATTAATTAGCTGTTGCGACATAGCCCGGGCAGGCTGCAGCACTGCGCGGTCAGGCAGCTTCTGGTTCGCAAGCACCATCCTCCCAAGGCGGCTGTGGACTGCGTGGATGCTGAACCACATCTTCAGGGTCGAGACAGGGTAGCAACCAGGTGCTGCCTAAAATCAGCAGACGGGGTGTCTACAGCTGCAGCGCTTGGAGCAGCTGTGGGGGGAGTGAGCTGCTGGCCGTGGGGACAAGGTGACACCCCAGCGATCCCATGGCTCAGTCACCACGCACATGCTACGAGTGACCGTGCTGGCAGAGCTCCTCATCGTCACAGGGTCCTGCTCAGCTGTGACCCAACCGCTCTCAGGGTTGTCTGTTCTCTCTAGAGAGGCCGTTGTTCTTGTCCCACCACGACAGGCTGACACACAGCTACAGGGCTGCGTGGTGACATCCGGGTCCTGTGAGGTCTCACAGGGCACAGCAACCACCTCCCAGGTGACTATTGCAACCACCGGGGTCACATCTGTCACCCTGCAGCCCTCTGCCTGTCTCCTCTCTGCACCTGGCCTCCTTCCACAGAGGTCAGGATGTGCGTGAGGTTAAGGACTCCAAACCTGCACTAGTCCCAGAGTAAAATGAGCCCAGGGAGACAAATGGCAAGTGCTTTTCCCCAGGGACACCCTCCGTGCACAGCAGGGAGAGCAGAGGAGCTGTCACTAGATTCACCCATTACTGTGTGTACCACTGGCCTGGGAACGCCGAGGTGTGTGTGCCAGCACACTCATCTCCCTGGGGGCTGCAGGGACAAGACTCCTTCCCGTTGCTGGAGGACCCCGCTACCCCAAGGCACTGACCTTCTCCGGTGCCATGCTGGGACACTTCCAATTGTACAGGTAATACTGCAGGTTCCCGTCCCCGATCCCAAACTTCAGCTTCTCCAGGAAGGTTTTGTTTTCCATGAGATCCAGTGCATTGAAGACGTCGAATCCTTTCTGCACAGGCAAGACACAAAGCCATCAGCTCCTGCTTATATGCTGGGGAGTTCATCCCAACCGTGAGCTGCCTGCCCCCTCTCCTGCCCAGCTTTGCATCCCCAGAAGAAGGGAACAAGGCTGATGGGGAAAAACTCAGCACTGGCGTACCCAGCCTCAATTCAAGTGCTATGGACACATAGCAGTATATTTTGCTGTAAGAAACAGACACCCTGAGCTTGGCTCAGTGCTGGGCAGGGGTTCAGGCTACCCCTGCGTCCCTCTCCCGGGTGGCAAATCCTTTAGGATTTGGGTTTGCTCAGTCCTGGGCACAAGCCCTGCCACACAGCCAGCCCTCCACATAAACCCAAGGGTGGCTGGGCAAATGGTGAGCTGTCCAGTGAGCTGCCCGGTGCCCAGTGAGCTGCCCGGTGAGCTGCCTGGTGCCCAGTGAGCTGCCCGGTGAGCTGCCTGGTGCCCAGTGAGCTGCCCGGAGAGCTGCCCGGAGAGCTGCCTGGTGCCCAGTGAGCTGCCCGGTGAGCTGCCTGGTGCCCAGTGAGCTGCCCGGAGAGCTGCCTGGTGCCCAGTGAGCTGCCCGGAGAGCTGCCCGGTGAGCTGCCTGGTGCCCAGTGAGCTGCCCGGAGAGCTGCCTGGTGCCCAGTGAGCTGCCCAGTGAGCTGCCTGCTGCCCAGTTAGCTGCCTGGTGCCCAGTGAGCTGCCCGGTGCCCAGTGAGCTGCCCGGAGAGCTGCCCGGAGAGCTGCCTGGTGCCCAGTGAGCTGCCCGGTGAGCTGCCTGGTGCCCAGTGAGCTGCTCAGTGAGCTGCCTGGTGCCCAGTTAGCTGCCTGGTGCCCAGTGAGCTGCCCGGTGAGCTGCCTGGTGCCCAGTGAGCTGCCCGGTGCCCGGTGAGCTGCTCAGTGAGCTGCCTGGTGCCCAGTGAGCTGCTCAGTGAGCTGCCTGGTGCCCAGTGAGCTGCTCAGTGAGCTGCCTGGTGCCCAGTTAGCTGCCTGGTGCCCAGTGAGCTGCCCGGTGAGCTGCCTGGTGCCCAGTGAGCTGCCCGGTGAGCTGCCCGGTGCCCAGTGACCTGCCCAGTGCACAGTGGTGCTGCCCGGTGCCCAGCGGTGCTGCCCCAGCCCTGCCATCACTCACCGACTTGGCGAGTATGAGAGCATCACTCATGAGGTCGATGAGAGGTGTCTTGGTGTGAACGTTGTAGAAGGAGTAAGCAGCTTTCAGGCTCTTGTGAGTCGGGTGGTTCATGATGGTGGAGGGCAGCGTGTAGAAGCTCAGGAAGTCTGTCACCTCCCCTGGGGTGCTCTGGAAGCCAGAAGTGACAGCACAATATGTCAGAGCCAGTATAAAGCCCGGCCAGAGCCTTAGAGGGGATTTGCCGGTCTGAGTGATGTGTGGGCTCCCTGTGAGGAGACTCAGGACAGCCCAGGATGGAGAGGGACCGGACCATCCTCCAGCAGCTCAAACCTCCCACCCTGGAACAGCATCTCACTGCCCAGGGCAGCAACCTCCCTGGTGGCTCCCACAGCTCGCTGAGCACTCTTCCAGTGGAGGCAGAAGCCCAGTAAAACACGCCCCGTCTCGTTCCTGCCCCCTTACCTCTACCACAAAGGTGTCGATGATGTTCTCCTGAGGCAAGAACCAGTGCTCCACCTCCTCTCGGCTCATGACGGGCGTCAGGTGGAACTGTTTCAGGTACTCGGTCAAGAGCTTGTGCACTGCGGAGATATCTCTGTGCTCCATCGGCCGCAAGCCGGGAGTCTTGGGAGTCTACAGAAAGTGGGACAAATCATTTGCGTTGCTTGCACAGTGGCTTTTATTACTCAAGGGCTCTCCGTCAAACAGCATGGAGACACTCTCTGCTTCCCATTTCCAGTCCCACAACCCAGCACTCTCCCCTAAGCCCTGCTTGCCCGGCAGAAGGATGGATGTGATCGGCCAATTACACCAATGGCAAAGACTGCAGAGAAGCTCAGGGGGTCCCAAAGCCGCATGTGCCAGGTCAAGTCCCTCTGGAAGTGTCCTCTGACCCACTAACAACACAAGATCTCTGCTTCCCTCCAGGTCCCTGCTCCCGCTTGCAATGGGGACAGGCTGTGAGACATGCCCCAGGCACCACACAGAACCCCAAGGAACCACGTGATGTTACTTCCAGTTGGATTTAATTTCTAATCTAGGGTTGGCATCGCTCAGCAAAGCCCAGATCAAGCAGTATGGACTGCTTCTGGGTCTGGGTTTCTGCACAAAAATCGGTAGCTACAACAGCAGCTGGTGCCTTTCCTGAGGCGGGAGGCAGGAGACAGGAGCCATGTGCTGCCCAGCGCTAAAGCAGTGCTCTCCAACCAAAACGAGCAGCTCTGACCAACAGAAGGAAGCCAACAAGGTCAGGGAAGGTGGTGGCAATTTTGATGCTTTGTTTGTCTTCTCTCCCATACCCAGCTGGGGAACTTCCCCAGCAGGACAACTGCAGTGACAGAACTGATCAGTTTGACTGAAGAATGAGGGACTAACCCAATTCAAGGTCACTCCGAGGCTGTGTTTGGACAGATGAAGGCTGTCATATCTGCGTTCTCATTTTACCAGGAGGACAGGATATGACTCACCATGAAACAAAAGCTCACCGGGTCCTCTAGCTGCAAGAATTTGCCCTTAAAATGCAGGTACCCAGGCAAAAATAAATAGAGATTAAATAAAGCACAATGGCCTGACAGAGCCATTTACTACATGAAACAAACGCCAGTTCTCCAGGCAGAGGACTTGACCTCGGCCGAGATGTTTGTGTCTCCAGTTCCCAGCCTCACCCCTTGCTCAGCAAGGAGCAACTCGTGAGCTCTGCCTCTGTGGCTCGCAGCCCCGCCTGGCACCCACCTCGGGCAACCGGTAAAGCTTCATGGTACGTTGCATAGTCATGTTCCTGCTCAGGTGGGAAAATTTGACCTCGATGAGTTTCCGAGGATTCAGGGACCGGTGCCAGTACCTGTAAAAACACACTCGCAGTGGGAGACTTATTCTTGGGCAGCAGGATGGCTGCACGGGCATGGGGTTCTCATAGCTGCCATGAGAGGGCAAGCGAGAACATCACACTGGCTCGCAAAGAGGCCAGCAGCTCCCGCAGAGAAAAACAAGGGCGGCCTGAAGTGCTTGTGCTGCAGAATGTCTCCTATCTTGTGATACATGAGCAGCTTAAGCAAAGCTACTGGACTTAATCTTGGAAGGATGGTTTGGAGAGGAGAAACCTGGGCTGGAATCAATCTCTCCTGTCCGGGGGAATCCCACACCCGCTACATGTTACGGAGGGAATCCCAGCAAGGGAAGGTTTGCAGACCAAAATCTCTTTGGAGAACCAGACACTCACCTGCAAGTCCCCACAGGCTTTGGCAGCACCACTCCTGCAGTGTAAACAGCCTGAAAGATCCCCTCCAGATGAACCCGCCGCGTGATCTCGCGGATCAGAACTGGAGCCACCCGTTTCGAGCGCAACTTTTTGTGGACACACAGGAAGTTTATCTCTACCATCTTCTTCTCTCTTGGGAAAGAAACGATGCAGAACATGAGACCTGACTCTCCTGACCTGGGAGGATCAGTCCAACACCCTGGGCAATTTACCTCCAGCCCCTTCAAGAGAAAGAGGAGACAAAGCCTCGGGGAAGGCCAAGGGGCAAGGGCTGGGTTTGGAGATCTTTCTCATAAGCTGTTATCCAAGGTTTTCAAAGGGAAAATGGTCTCCATGCAGCCCTGGAGGATTTCTGTAAGCCAGAGCTCTAAGCTGACCTCACTCATTTTGGAAAACAGCCTTCACAGCTGCTAACTACCAGATGTCCTTGTACAGAACTTCACTGCCCACCTTAAATATCCCCCACCTTCTACTCCAAGCAGCAAAGCATCTCCATGGCTGAACGGTGTAGGTCTGGCTCGGTTGGCTGGGGAGGACAATGTGGCCAGACCTCCTCAGCACTCCCAGGAAGCCCCACATGCGATCAAGGGGCAGGATGAGAAAAGGAGCCGAGCAGCACTCACGTGTCATAGATGTGGATAGTGGCTGGAATCGCGCTGATAAATCCAACCAGTTTCTTGCTGGAGACAACTCTGACCCCACAGTGCCACTGGGGCAACCAGCCTGGAGGACGCAGCGCCCTGGAGAAGAGATGCACTTCAGAAGCCATGTCCCATCAGAGGTCCCCAGTGTATCTGCTCCTGCCTCCCCACGCACTCCCGCCGCGTCCTGTGTCCTGCTCCAGGCTGCCCAATGCAGCTGTGGGTTTGCAGGCAGGAGGATGGGGGGGTTGACAGTGATGTGACAAGGCAGGACCGCCAGGATACAGGGCAATTCCTGCACTCTGTGGCCAAAGCCAGCTCTCACTAGCGACACAGGAGGAAGTCTATGTTCATCGATTCATGAATGCCCTGAGGAAACAGCAGCTCCACTGCAACAGATCTCCAAGTGTTATTGCTGGCAACATTACTTGGCAGCTGCCTTCATCCTACAGCTCCAGGGCACTGGGAAGCTCCTCAGCTACTGGGATTTTTAGAAACACTCAAGGGATCAAACCAAAGAGGACAAAATCCAGTTTTAGGCTCCCATATCTCAAAGAAGCCAGAAGCTGGCAGGGCTGGGTGAGAGACCCCTCCCACAGTGTACCTGGGACACGGCACACGCACACGGTGACAGATGGGGAAGGGAGATTTCGGAAAGAAGTGAGACAGGCTAAGCAAAGGCAGCTGCAGTGCTGTCACAGGGATCAGGCTTGTGAGCATCCAACACCCCCTGCTCCGTGGTCACGATGCCACTCACCACAGCAGGAACTCGGGAGAGTAATCGAACCGGAACATGTTGTCGTCGTCCTCCACATAGTTCTCATTCAGAAGCGTGTACAGCTCTTTCAGCTAAAGCAGGAGAGACCAAGCAGGTTAAGAAAATTATTCAGCCATCAGATGTCCCAGCTGCCCTGAGAGGGGACCCTGAACACTTTTTGTGTGGTCACAGCAACAGGCGCTGCGTGCAGCCGTGTCCCTGCTACCAGCATGTCCCCCTGCTCCAGGCTCCTGAACCAGTGCCGCTGCAGAGCAGGGTAAGCAGCAGGACACACAGATAAGCCCTGCTGTCCTCAGGGCATCTTCCAGGGAGGTGGGTCATGGTCTGGAGGGTCCTCCTAAGGGAAAACTCCTGGCTGCAGGCATCCTCACATCCTCATCAAGAAACCAGGCCAACATGGGATGGGTGAGAGGTAACTGCACAGTGGGGGAAGTTGGACCCATCTAACTCCAAGGAGATGGCGTGACCACTGAGCTGGAGAGCTGCATGGCGTGGCGAAGGACATGCTCCCATCCCCAAAACCATCTTCAGCACTCTAAGCATGGAACTGCCAACCATGCAACAGAGACGCCGTCCCAGCGCACGAAGGCCAAGCTGCCTATACTCACCACGCCTCTATCCCCAAGGTCCAGGGCATCCCAGGTAAAGCCCTGGGGCAAAGTATACGGCTCCTGACGGATATTGTCTTTGTCCGGCTCAACAGGACCGTGGGTGTTCACCACTTCTCCTGTAAGAGAGAGCGGGGAGGCATGAAGATGCCTTCTACTGTTTGAGGCCAAATCTCCATGACACCTCAATCTGGCGACCAGCATGCCTCATGTCTCCCACCTCAGGTCCCTGGCATGGGCAGCCAGGGATCACCATTTCACCCCCCTGGTTTGGGACGTGCCCCGTGCTCATCGTGACACAGGGGCAGAGAATCAAAACTCCCTCCAGGGCAATGGTGGAACAGATCAGGCAGCAGAGAGGAGGAGACCAAACTGACCAGAGCTTCAAGGTCACAGCTATGTCTTCCAGGTCCACACGCGATGCCTTATCCTTCCCCAGCCCCACAATCCCAGCCCTGGCCAGCACTTTCCCATGAGCCACTCCGTCAGATGGTGGCTCTCTCCCTGCCAACTCTGGCCGCTGCCATTTGGCAAACGTCAGGGTTTCCTTCCCACTGTGCTTAAAGAAGAGCTGCAGCAAACAAGACAACTTTTGTTGAAAAAACACTGACTCCTAAAGCTCCCGATTCAGCCAAGAGATGTTGGTTTGAGCACCGGCTTTCTCAGGGATGTCAACAGAGCAGCATCACTTGAGTGCTCCAAGAAGAAAGCTGTGCTAATTAGGAGTTCCCTTAAAAAGGGACTGAAAAGGTTTCCAGGCAATGGGGAGGTAAAGAAAGCCCAGAGCAAGAACGGCCCCATCACACCCACCCAGGGCAGCTTCCAGAAATGCTCACCCCTGGGTGCCCTCTCTGTTTTGAGCAGGTGCTGACCGGCTCCAGCCCCAAAAATCCCACAGCAGTTTTGTTAGCTGACCCTAAATAGCCTCGTGTACGTGACGCTGTGTGCCAGAGTATGCTTCTGAGCAAGGACCACGAGAGACACTGGGACCCAGTGGGGGGCTGGCAGCCAGGGCACAGCCAGCAATTCAGTGTGCGGAGGAGTGGGCTGTTTTGTGCCTCTGCTTCCCCAGAAGATGCCTTCCACCGTTCCTCCAGGGTTTATGCAAGCAGAAATGATGTTTGCCATGTCCAGGATCCTCTGAGAAAAAGGGCAAATGCAAGATCAGGCTTTTGCTGTCTCACATAACCTCGTGCTGTCTCACTATGATCTTCCCAGCACAAAACTGAGGCTATTGCGCCCAGCAAACAGTCTTTGAGACCAAAGAAAGCCTCAGACTGATGCTGATAACATGAAAAGGGATTCAGACATGGTGTTTGCAGCAAGAGAGATCGGACACAACCCCATGAAGGAAATTACTGAACAGCAGCCAATTTGAAGCCATGACAAGCTTCGGGTGAATCTGGAAGCTATGGGCTTGGACTCATTCTCTAGTTCTCCTGAGCTCTGCATGGGTTTTGCTAGGGGACGCAGGAGCGGAGAGACTAAGCGAAGCAATCCTGGGCACCCCAGGAGCACTGCAGGTTTGCTTCAATTAGCTTGGGAACAAGTGCCTTCCAGCCATGCAGCTCTCCGTCAGTGCACCCCTCTTCTTTTCAGATCTGCTCAGCTGCCAAGTGCTCCTGCCACGCTGAGAAATGCCTCGTTACTGACAGAACATCATTTTGACACAGGCTGACAGCATCAAGAGCAAACTGGAGAAAGGGCTGGAGCAAGGAGTAGAGCTGGGAGGAACAGCCAGACTGTTTGCAGGGGGACGATGGGATGAAAAGATACGATTCCCCATCTTTACACACGCGTGGAAGCTCAGGGGTACAGATGCTCGTGAGGTTTGTGCTTCCACTCTCCCAGCTCTCCTGGCTCAGCCCCAGTGCCTGCCCATGCCAGAGGCTGATGTGAGCCCAGCAACCCAACAATGTGGCAGCTCAGCACATGGACCTGCTTCCCTCAGCGGCTCCCATCAGTGGCTGGCCCCGTTTCACCCCGAGTTACCTTCCCCACCAAGGACCCTTTGCTGGGAAGCTTCAACCCCAGAAAGGTGAGATCTCCAAGTCCCCTAGGACTTGGCAAGAGGAAGGCTGGCAACACCCCGCATGAAACAGGTACAGAGGGCTGGGGAAACCCAATTCAAAGGCTAAAGACTGAGATTAAGGGATGCCTAAATGTGGGAGGCATCAGACTGGATGTCTGAAATGGCTCCTCATCCCTCTTGACACCCCTGGCTGCCTGCACAGCTCTCTGGCAGCAGGGCTGGCTGCTCAGGTCCATGATGCTGAATGGTAGACAAGTGTCACTGATGCCTCTGAAACCCAGACAGGACAGTAGTGAGGGGCTGTCCAGGGACCAGCTTCATTGAGAGCTTCCTTGAGCAGTCTGGGGACCACAAGGCTTCTCCCAAGGAATGGCGAGGGCTGTACGTACCTAGCTTGGGGACTGGCTGCGTGTCCCAGAACTGGTAGCTCCTCTTGCTGGCTTCCTCCATGGTTTTGGCAGGGCCCTGACCTACAGAGAAGAGCTCGATGGCTTTTTGAATCTCCTGGATCCTCTCAGCAGGTAAAGAGTTCACCTGAGGGCAGAAAAGAAGGGTGGAAAGACAAAATGAGTAAGCTGAGCCACCAGGTCTGTATTTCAGCTCCTCATTAGGGGAACCTGAAGCTGACCCTGCCAGGAAGGGGACAGCAGGGAGAAGACTTGCTTCCCAGCCTAGACCTTCTCATAAACCTCTACTAGATGGATGAACCCTTTCACCAGGCACCTGCCACACACCTAGACCTGGCTTCTAGGCACTCCTGGGTCAAAGGGGATAGATGAAGTACCTTAAAATGCTTTAAGCTTCAGTTAAGGAGGGCACTGTGAGCCCCAGGAGCAAACCTCCCTGCCTCACCTTGGCTAACACCCATGCAGAGACACAGAGACACCCTGGATCAACCCACACCGAGCACTCGGGCTTTCTGCGGTGCCTTTTCTCTCTCTGCTTCAGCCACCTCCATCTAAGCTGGATCTGTATCTGCAAACTGCAGCTTCCAGAGAAGTCCCTGGGCACCGCAGACCAGGACAAGGCGGAGAGGCTGCGTCAAGATGAAGGACACTTTCCTCCTCCTCCCCAGGCAGACCTTGGCAGGGTGGGCAGCTCTGCGCTGAATTCACAACCCCAGCTCCTCCCCGATTCCTGGTGAAGTTAGTCTGAAACACTCAAAGCCCCAGTTTAATGCTCTGCACAGTCAGGACAGAATATTATAAATATTTGGATGGGAATTGGGCATTGGACATGCTGATGTGCATATCTCTGTCTGTGTCCCCTGCCACAGGACCAGAGGGGACACGATGGGTGACTGCCAGCACCGGGAGGGACAATCCTTGCATGTCCCATGCTCCTTCACGAAGCACCGGCTGCTAGTCAGGATCGGGCAAAGCCAAGAGGGGTAAGACAGACTCTGCTCTGACCCAGCTGCTGTTCTTATGTTAATCAAGCGAAAATCAACAACATCGGATGTCGTCCAAGATGAAGGAGAAGGCGTTCGTTGTGCTAGCTGCGGGCAGGAGAGGAAGCTGGCAGGTGGCAGCGTGGCGGTCCCCTGCCTGCGAGGAGGCAGCTGGTGTCTGGAAAGAAGAACTCCGAGGCGCCAGTCTGACCCTTTCACCGCAGCACAGGAACTGGCTGGGATATCCAGCCAAGGACCGCGTTGTTCCTGGAGTGCTCCGCAAACACCTTACAGCAATGGGAATTCCCACGCATGGAGCCAGGCTGGGAAATTACTCTAAACCTTAAGTTTTTTGAGCAGCCAAGTGCCTAAAACCAGGACTGGGAGACTCTTTCTTTGCCCTAAGCTACAGCAGACAGGTCCAGGACAGGGCTGGCTGTGCAGGGCCGCGACTTCAGGAAGGGGTCAGTCACCTTCACTGGCTGGTCCTGAGCCTGATCGGACTGATCTCCCTTCTCTTTCTTCCGTTTGGGTTTCTTTTTCTTCTTTTTGGCTCCGCTGTCATTTGCTGGACTCAAGCCGCTAGGGAACAAAAGAAACATAATTGGAGCCTTGGGGTTTTCTTTTGGAGAATATTCATAGGGTTTCTGAAGCTCCCTGCTCTGAGTCCAAGTCTCCAGGAGGGAGAACACTCAGAGCACGGAGGGTGCAGCTGTGTGCCCTCTCCCTGGCATCCCTCCCAGCAGCGAGCTCCAAGCAAGCTCCCAAATGGGACCAGCAGCAACACCTCCCACCCCGCAGGTTTGCTCAGCGGTGGGGAGCGTGCCCCGCACCGCAGGTGACTGCGTCTGTGCTGTCACATCACCCCGCTCGGCCGCACGTGCCCAAACCCAACCCGTGGAGCGGCAGGGATGCCCAGCTTAGGCTTTTTCCTCCTCTCGGAGCCTAAGGATGGACATGAGAGCAGCAAATGGTGGTCCAGCCCTGGGAATAAAGCACCGCAGAGGGGCCGGTGGCCAAGGACACTCTGCCAAGTGTCACCTCACCTGCAGAGGCAATGATCTAGGGAGACAGGCACTGTTAAATTGGAAATTTGTTATATTGTTATGGTGGAGCTGGAAAATCAAGACCAAGCAGCAAATCTCTTTGGGAGGACAGGGTGGAAGCGCCTGCACCAGGGCATCGCTCCTCCTTCCAGGGATGCAGTGCAGCCCCAGACACCCAAATGATGACACCCCAAAGCAGCCACAGGCGTGAAACCCTGCACCGAGCCCAGCCCTGCTGATGGGCAAGTCCAGCAGTGTCCTGATGCCAAAACACGGGAGAGGCGCTGGCTCCCGGCACGGTGTACGTGATCTCACCCCTGCGTGAGACACCTGACGCAGGACAGGTGACGTTACTGCTGTGCAGCTGGGGCACCCCAGAGGCCTCCCTGCCAGTGGTCCCCAAAACAAGGTTACAGCCTCCAAAAGGGTCACGGCTCCAGTGGAAATTCAACCCCAGAGACAGCTGGAGCAGGACTAAGCAGAGGGATGAGAAGGGAAGGGGTCGGGAAACCAGGCCACGGGTGTTTTGCCAGCTGCTGACATGCATGAAGGGTCTTTTGCAAAGCAAGTTGGGGGGAGGGCGTGAATGCCAGGACAGCTCTGTCTTGTCCCTGTCAGTGCTGCCAAGTTTGTTTTGCAGTAAAACCACAGTATCTTTCCTCTTCTGTTTTCACTGAGGAAAATAACCCACTTCTGCCTCGATGGGGAGAGGCCAGAGCAAGGAAAGCCATGGAGAGTCCCAGGTGGGAGCTGCTCTTTGCATCAAGCAGCACACCCACAGCACCTACAACCACAAAGCCCACCACTGGCGGGCACTGCCTCCCACACCAGAGCGGGTCTGGCTGGAAACTGGTACGAGCTCTGTGGGACGGGGTCTACCCAAGGGACACCCCGCCAGCCCAGATGCTGTGGGACGTGCCCCTGCCCTCCTGTGCCCAGGGACCTCGTCCTCTTCTTTCCTCAAATCTCAGCTTGGGGATCCAAGCCAGTGTATTTTTTACTCTATGATATAGAGGCTTCTCCTTCCTTGCACCCCCAAAATGATTGCTGCTTTCAGCAGGGACAATCGCACGGCTCTGACCTGCCCAGAGGCAGATGGGGAACCGAAGGCACCGGCCAGCCTGGAAACAACCCCCCCTCCCAAGTACCACTTGCTCCCAGATCATCTTAATGTCTTTACCAAACACAAGATAGTGGTGAAGAGGGTGGAGCAGGGAAAGGAAAGAAGAAACACACTGGAAAATATGTTGGAGCGGCATCCAACTATTTATTTCAGCAAGGCCAGGAAAAGGAGAGAGCCTGGAGGGGAATTAGGATTAAAAAGATCCCTGGGCTGAGCAGCAAGTGAGTTTTGAAACCAGGGAAAAGTGGATAGAGAAATGTTTTGAGGGATGAAGCCGGGAGGGCTGGCTGTGGAGGTGCCTGCAGACGGCGAGGCCGCTGATGCTCACGGCGCAGGAACCCGACACAACGGGCAGCCATCGCCCTGCGGAGCAGAGACGTCTGGTTTGCAGGACACAGAGCAGCTGAGCTGGGGAAGGCTTTCCTCTGGACAAAACCTGAGCAGCAGTGGGGACTCTGCAGATGGCATTTGCTGGGGAAAAATATTCCTGCCTATCAGCAGAGCCCCAGGTGAAACACCAGGAGACAGCAATGCTCACCTGCACGCAGAACTAATGGTTGTACAGGGCGAGCTGCTCCACAACAGGGGGCTTGGTAAGAAGCCCCCCCTCTTCTCCAGCAGCACATTAAGCACCTGCAGCGCAGCAGAGAGGAGCAGCCACAAAGCCGCAGCTCTGTGGGGATCAGCATCCCGCAGCACTGCTGAGCCTTCCCTGGGGGGACGCTCCTCACTTTTCCTCCCACCACCAGCAAAAGGGCTTTACCTCCACCGGGGAGACACGAGCTCTGACATGACAGCAAAAGTAATTACAGCAAAGCGGTGCTGACACTGCTATTGATTTTGGTGACAAATGTGTGATGGGGTTTTTTTAACTCCTCGTGGAGGAGCACGGGTGAGACCTGGCAGATCCCCAACCAGCCAGGACAGCCGCATCCAGGCCCTGGGACGAGCCAAACCATTCACTGTGCAGCTGCAATAAACACATTCAACTGATTTCTTACCAATTTCAACACCTCAGACTGACAGCACATGGGGGGTTTGAGGGCACATCCAAGGGCAGATGCTGGAAGCTGCACCTTCCAAAGGAGATGGATACGTTTTCCCAGGTCACCTCCATGTTGGGATGCTGCGGGTGTCAGATGTGACAAACAAAATCCTCCCAGCCCCTGCGTATTCAGTCAGCGTTGCTTTGCTTCATAAATCAGAGCTGCCAACTCCCAGCTTGCCACTAATGAGTTCAGCCCAACCAATATCGCTTCATCCCCATGCTGGACTCGCAGGTAGAAGCACTAAGAAAAATCCTCCCTGATTTATGAGCAAAGCTGTCGTGACCTGGAAGAAATCAGGGTGGCATAAGGTGGGATGAGGTTTTGCATTCCCAGGCGCTGTGGTGTGGAGAAGGGCCAGGAGACAAAAACCAACCTGGCAGACAAGTCACCAGCAAAGAAAACATAGGAAAATGCTGGAAAACCCAAAGGTCCATCTCATTACACCTAGGGAAGCACAAGTGCAGCTATTTTCTATTTTAAAGTCCATTTAGGAAAGCAAATTTCTTCTTTGCGTTCCAGTGTAGCTGCAGCCCCTCGGACACTCCCCAAATTAATGGCATCACCTCACCAGACGCCACTGTCCAAAATCCCAGCTACCGCAGCCAATGCGACCCATGAAGCTGCGAGGGCTGAAGCCGGTTTCATGCCCAGGAAGGGTTAACTGCCAGGCCAGCTCCCGGCCGACAGCCCACGGCATTCCCGGCTGCTCTTACCGCTTTTTTCCTCCCATATCTCCTTTCCAGCCTGAGACACTTTGAGAGATAAAGGGGGTGGAGAAGGGCACATTGGCTGTACTATGTGAAATGTCTTCCGATTACCTGCGGGATGGCAACAGTTTGTTCTCTGATGAAGGAAAACCATTTTCCCTTCTCCTGGGAACAGCACCACTACACAGAAAGTAACACCCATAACCTGAGCGATCTCGAAAACAGACTTTTGGGAGTACCCAGATAAACCAGATGGGTTGTTCAAGGCGAGACCGGCTCAGACTAACTGTCCTCCACCAGCTCAGCCCCTCCGTAGGCTGGGAAACACCAGACACATCCAGTAACCAACTGGTGCTCAGCACCCACTTATCTATCACCTGGATCCGTGTGCGCTCCCGCCGTATTCCCAGATCCAAGAGTTCTTTTTTGTTTGCGAGGTAGGGGAGGAAAGCACAAGAGAGGACAACTCCAGCTGTGGCCGGCTCCCCACGGCTCCCAAAGCCTGGTGGGAAGCTCTGGGTTGCCAGAGAATAATTTCAACAGCAAGGGCTGGGACTTATTTCCCATAGTGTATGAGCTGCAGCGATCAAAAAGCATCTTTTATTACACAAATCGAAACACCACACTTGGGCTCTCAGACCATCTCACACCTACGATAGCAAATGATACCAAATATGGCTGGTTCTTCCTCAAAACCCACACTGGAAACGCAGATTCAGACAAGGTCTTGTGTGGTTTCCTTCACTGCGCAGCCTTGCTTCCTAGTCTGAAAGGTGTCAGATGAGAAACAGTAGATCCCTGCTCCGTATTTAGGTGCTGGAAAATCCTTCTGCCAAACCTGGGGCTAATCGGGTACAGTACTTAGGCTGTAATCTCATTAGGGGCCAGAGCAAGAAGGGAGGCTCTGCAGATGGCAGAGCACGGGTCCTGAAGCAAAGCGTGCCATTATTGCTCTCCAGACAACAAACAAAACTACATTCTGCATGTTAGAGCACGGCAGTTGTCCCAGGAACACCCTCTCACAGTGTAAGCACAGGCAGGGATTGCCAAACCAGGCAGCTGCCTGCTGTCCCACCACAAACAGCCCCGTTGCTTTCCCCATGCCCCATCCAGCAACAATCCAGGTTGTGCTGCAGGATCGTACCCAAACTTTTCCCACCCAAAACTGCTTCCCCTGGTGGTTTTGCCAATGACGGACTCATTTCACAGGGCTGGGATGCTCAAATCCTTGGTCTCACCACTGCCGTTTGCTGCCTGTGAACCAACAAATCCTACCAGGCTAGCAGCAGCTCTGGGGAGCGGAGCCTGTGCCGGTGACTCTGCCTTTCCACTGTCTTATCTACGACGGGAACAAACTCTCTGCAGACACCAGAGACACGACAGAAGCCCTCTCTGCATAAAGGAAATCACGTCAAATATGAAAGTGGGATTTTTTTCCTTTGGGAAATCAAGGGCCGCAGAGGAGAGCGGTGCAGCCACTCCACAGTGCTGACATGGGACCGAGGTGGAAGAAACTCAATTCCTCTTTCCTGTCCTTAAAAGGAAAGGAAGTATCGCCCTCACTAAGTAATACTTGTATGTTTTAAATCTCAGAGCCAAGACCCAGTGACTCGCAACACGAAGTGGGCAGAGGCAGGACTCCGAGCACTGCTCTGCAAACCCCAGCAGCTCAAAGCACTTCCCCTGCCCCATTTCTGGGGACAGTGTTCAGCCAGGGTGACCAGAAACACTCCCACATCCCAGAGCAGTGCGACAGTATGAAATCAATGGAACCGATGTGCATCAGAAAGAAACCCGCCACCTTTCCCACCACTTGGTCTTTTCTCTCCTAGATGGATCCCTCGTTAGGTTTTGGGGGAAACAGGCGATTTGCCAGAGAGCTCCAAAGCCTCCCTGGCTTGTGCTCATTATCACTGTGCCCGTCAGCCACACTTTTCACGTTATTTCCCGAGCGAACTAAATTCTCTATATTTGTTACAGGACATTTCCCAGGCTGCCTGGTTAGCCTGTTGTGTTTCAATGCTCACCCTAGTCAGGACAGGTAACTGCATTTTAACTCCTTAGTGTTGCAGAAAGTGCGATGCCCGTGCTCGGATACGAAGAGGGCTCAAGAACACACCTTTTCCTGGCAAAGGGCAGGCTGAACTGCTGGGCTGGGAAATAACGGTGATTAAGCACCGTGTCTCCTCTCTGCTTGGCTCTGGTTTCCACAAACCTAATCATGTCAGAAGAAAAGAAAAGAAAAATCTCCCCAAGCATGGCTAAACCTATTAAGCTGAGACACAGTGCCACACCCGGGAGGCAAATAAAATATAAACTGGCATCTGTGCTGTCATAAAAAACGCCTCTGTGATATTTCTTGCGTGACCTTTTATTCAATTCCATTACCGGGCAGGCGGGTTTGCCTGTGGAAAGCTGCCGACGGAGGGAGAAGAGCTCTTCAAGCCAACGGTCTCTGTGTTGCAGGGCTGGGAAAGCAGCTGCTGGGGCACTGGGCGAGTGGGAAGAGGAGCCCAGTGAGGCCCAGGTGCATGAAGCACAAGGTGCAAAATCTCTGGAAACACGTGTTGTGGCATAAGCCACGTGCTGACATGCCCTGCCACATGCAAAGCCAGCAGGAACGAGGACAAAGCCTCTCCTGCAAGACACAGGCATGGCAAGGCAGCTCTGCACCTTATTAATTAAGGCAGTAACGCAGGTACTACGTTGGGGATTTTTAGATCTTTCCTACCTAGATAAGGACCTGCCTGGCTGCATGTGTTCACTCCCAGCCTAACTGTTGCTATTTTACCATTTCATACCTCTGGAGGCCGCGCTCCACAAACCACGAGACAACATCAGCTGAGCTTTGCAAAACCCTGGGCCACGTTTAGGAAAACGACAGGATGGGTGTGCAGAAGCCTGGGCTTCTTCCCTGGTGCAGGGATGGCCGCGGGAGGCCACAAGCTTTGGGGAGCAGGATAAGATGCCCAACCACGCCACGACCCTAGGTGCCACCGCGGGGCCAAAGGTGCTGGGAGGGGGACAGGGCTTGTGCAGGAGAGCAGGGGGAATGTGGGGAGACACACCCTAACGCAAGAACAAGAAGAACCGCAAACTGTGCTCCTTTCTGCCAACAAAAAGGCACCCGCGGCCCCTTTCTGGCTGCCCCGCAGGCACCGCGCCAGCCGTCACCCATCCACGCCGCGACGGGCCCAACCCTGTTTAGCTTCAGGACACGCTCCCACAGCAGGCGTGAATGGGAGCCAGCGGGCCCGTCCCCCCGGCAAGACTGACGGGCGGCTCGACCAATCGCAGCGCGGCACGCCGCCCGGCGGCCAATCAGCGCCCGCGCGGGGCGGGGCGCCGCTCACTTCCCTGCCGCTGCCCGCCTCACTGGGCCCGGCCACCGCTGCGGCGGGGCCGCTGCTCACCACCGGTTGGAGCCGTGCTCCGCCTCGTTCTCGCAGTCGCTGCAGTGCTCATGGTCGTTCTCCTCCGCCGACGGCCGCGGAGGCCTCGCCGGTGGCCGCCTCACTGCTGTCTCACTCTCGTCCGCCATCTTGAAACGGGGCCTCGGCGCCTGCCGCACCCCCGCAACAAAGAGCGCCGCGATTGGGCGGTAGGCCGCGGGGCACGCTGGGACCAGTAGTCTGCGCAGGCATGCGGGGGCCGGGCTACGCCGGGCCCGGGACTACAGTTCCCGTCGTGCTTTGCAGGCCCCCGGGGGCGGGGCTTCGGGGCACGCTCCGCCGCGGCGGGAGGCCCCGCACGGCTGCCCCGGTGCGGGTGAGCCCTCCCGCCTCGTCCGCTCCGCGCCCGCCCCCCCAACCTGCTTCCTGCCCGAGGGAACGGGCCGAGCCCAATAAGGGCGGCGCCAATTGGCTGGGAGAAAGACCCCCCGCTCGCACCAGGCAATAGGCGCGCGGGACACTGCGCCGCGCCTGAAGCCAGACGGAGGGTGAGTGGGCGAGGGCGGCGCGGCCTGACCTCCCGCCCGTGTCACAGGCCCCGGGCCGGGAGCACCGGGGAAGCTCCGCTTTGCAGCCCGGGCCCCGTCGCGGTACCGCCGAAAGGCTGGGCTGCACTTCGCCGTGGCGCCCGCTCTTTCCCCACCCACCTAACGCTGTATTTTATTACTTTCTTTCCTTTTAATTTCAGTCCCCTCAAGCCAAACACCAGCTCCGCCAGCGCCGGGCCCCGGCCGGAGCCCCGGCCGGGAGCAGCAGGAGGGCTGGCTGTAGCGTGGGGCTGGGGGACAGCTTTCGGCTCCGTCCTCGGCCCCGCGGCCCGCCGGTGCGTGGCTGGAGCGGGTGACTTGTGCTGTGCTCAAAAACCAGAGGAATTGGGACACGAGGGAAATCTGGGCACCTCACTCTTTCAAGCTCACTTCCTCAGGGCTCTGGGTTACCTCTCCAAGGGCACCATTCCCCACGGCAGGAATAACTCGCTGAGTTTTCTACTCCGACTAGCCTCTGTGGCGCATGCTTCAGCTTTTCCCATCCTTGATTTACTTGGCACAGGCCAAATACACCAAACAGTGTGTTTTGGGAAAAACTGGTTCTGGCTCCTGCCCGTAACATCTGCAGGAACGGGCTGGTCTCTCTACCCTCATGTACAGTTCAAACCCAAGCTTGTTAAATATTTACGCCTCCTACCGTGGGCCTTATATCTGCACAGGCCCTGCAATGGTGTGAGTGCTTTCAAACCCCCTTTGGCCATGGTTTCTAGAACAACCCTTCCAAGTCCTCTTTTACTCCTGCCGTAATTCTCACAGCAGACGCCTGCCTGCAGAGGTATGTAACAGAGGGACAGAAATAGCAGGGTTTTTTGGGACCAAGTCCCAGCTGAGGCTGGAGGCCAGAGCATAGGGGTTACTGCAGTTAAACCCTGTATTTACATGGGCAGGAGAGATTTTCATGTATTTTTAAAAAACACGTGAGCAGAGCCTCCGCCCCTGCAAGGCAGCACACCAAAGGCCTGATGCTTCTCACGCAGCGTTAGCCCTTGCAGGCTGTTGCAGAGGGTGTATAAAATCCTGCTAGGGAGGGCTGGATTTTAACCTGCTGCAATAAATAGAGGAAACAGCCCCTCTGTCATGCTGAGCCCTCTAATACTGGGAAAGGCTCCCCGTGGGGAGCGGGTACTCACTTGGCAATGAAGCTTGAGGTTTACGTCAGCCTCCCGCAAAGCACTGATGTTTATTGTAAGTGCCCTTTCTGATTCCCTTTGAATTCCCCTCGTGGTTGCTCGAGTTAAACCCATCTGTTCGCCTGGTATCTTGGAAGGGAAAAGAGCACGTGGTGCTGCTGCGGGCTGGCGTCGGTGCTCGGCAGCCACAAAGCGAACGACGCTGCTGGCAGGTGCTGCTGGCTTTTGCTCTAACTCCTGGTTCCTCCCTCTGCTGAATTGCCTCCAGCTGCCGAAGGACTTATCCACCCACCACCTCACCCCCAGACCGTGGGTCTGGGTCCTGTTTGCAGGGCTGAATTATGACAAAAGTGCCCTTTTTTTTCTAGGAAAAAGGAAGCAGTGCTCTGGTTTTGCCCATCACCAGCTGCCCTGCAGGCTGGTGTTCCTGAGTGCTGCCCTTGGGTGCAGAGTGGCGCGGTCCCTCTTCACAGGGGACGCTGCGGGCCATAGGTACCTGGTTCCCCTGTGTGGAGTTCTCTGGGGCTGGCGGTCATGGTGTCTGGAGGGAGGTGTGATACCAGAGCCAGGTTAGGCAGAGCGATGGTTGCCAAGGTCGTTGGGTTTTGGGGTACGTGGCTCACCAGGAGAGGCAGTGGGAGCTGGGTCTCCCTTCCTCTGGGCGAGAGGAAGCTGAGGAGTGTCTGCTGTCTTTGACTCCTGGGCAAAGATGATGGAGCCAGTTTCTTCTCAGGTGCAAGGGGCAACAGCCACAAACTGGGGCTTGGGAGCTTCAGGTTCCTCGTCTGTGAGGGTGGCGTCACCCTAGACAAGGTGACAGCAAAGTGGGAGGCTCTGCCCTTGGGGAATTGCAGGACGTGGCTGCCCTTGGCTGGGGCTGGTGTTGGTTCATGAGGGCTGGAGAGGGGTTGCTGGGGTCTGCTCCCCGCACTGCCACAGCTGCCCCAGGTCCCGCGGGACTCTTGCTTTCCCAGCCTGCTGTGGCTATTGCCTTTTTGGGGGTGCAGATACCACCTTGCTTGCAGGAGTCCTCACTCCTGTTCAGCGCTGCTTCTGAGTTGCTGAGCATTTTGGTGAACAGGTGTAAGTGGGATTTGGAGGGTTGCAGGTTTTGGATTGAGTGGGGAGAGATCTCGGTGCAGAAACCATGAGAGAAGTTGTCTGCTCCGGGTCGGCTGAGGGGTTACCAGCTCCCTCACAGCCTCAAGGGCATTGGCAAGGGCAGGCTCCACATTTAGTGCCATGTTTGCAAGCTAACAGGCACAAGTTTGCTGTTCAGAGCCATGATTCCTTGTGTCTGTTGGGCTGCTGATAACTGAGCTGGCTTCCAGGTAATGTGGGGATGCGATTTACTTACTGGCTTGTGTGCTTCGCATTCCGACTACGTCAGAGGTAGCTTATCTCCTCTTATACCCTGGCTGTAGAGATCAAGCAGGGCTCTCCCTCTCAGTCCTTGCATTTCTCGGTCTGAATTCTTCCCCTTTGTCACTGATCCTGGGTCACCCTCAACAACCTGCCAGAAATTTCCTCTGATTTCAGGTGCTGTGCGTGAGACTGTGGCTCAATGGGTGCAGATGCTAAAGGGGAACACGTTGTGTGGAGCTGCAGGTAGACCAGCTGGAGGAACTTAGGGCTGGCTCAGGCTGAACATCCAGAGTTAGCAGGGTCCAGGGAAGCCTCATTTAACCCAAGGCTGTTCTTCAGCCTGTAAAACAGGGGTACCCAGCTCAGAGGGATGCCAAAATCATGTCATGTCTTGGTTAATGCGCTGAGAACATATGAGAATGAGCTTTGAATGAAGTTGCCTGTTTGGGATAAATATTTGATGTGTGCAGCATGAACAAAACGGCCCTGTCCTGGCACGTTTTCAGCTCTTTTCTTTCCATTTCAGAGCACAATGTTCCTGGTTGGAATCTCGGGTGGAATCGCGTCGGGGAAGAGTACGGTGGTGGCCGTACTCCGGGAACTGGGCTGTGCCGTGATTGATGCCGATGTTATTGCCAGAGAGGGTGAGTTTTGCATAGTTGATCTTTCTCCCTGAGGTTCCCCTGACGACTGGGATTGATGCAGGGAAGCACAGACGGCAGAGGGTGCTCTGGGTATGTCAGATAAGTGTTTCCTTCCCATTCCCCAGTTGATGAGGCTGCGTGGAGCAGCTGCCTTAGAGGGGATTGGAACTAGGATATATTTTTAATAAAGAATAAAAAATAAGATCATGTCCTAATAAACACTATTGGGAGGTCTTGCCCTGGGTTTCCCTCTCCTGGAGTGCAGTAATTCCCGGCTTTGAAAGCCAACTCCAGGCAAAATAAATGCGGTTCTCTGTAAAGTAGGTTCCCTCGGCTGATCCGATGTTACCCCTAAGCCCCAGGACACCCATCCTGTAGCATGGTTATGTTCAGTGGGATCACTAACACCTAGCTTAGTTTGAAAGAGAATTTCCCTCTGGGCAGGATGTTGCTTGGCTGTAAATAGCGAGAGATTGGTCCGCAAGCTTACTTGTGCCTTAATGCCCTGCCCCCCCCACCCCCGCATAAAAAAGGCTCCAAATATCGCACATCGGAGGGAATTCGGTCTGTGCCTCTGCGCAGCACACCTGCCTCTCGCTGGTCTGGAAATGTGCTGTCCTGGCTACAGAAAAGACCCAGAAATCCAGCTCTGTTGCCTCAGCAGGACTGGAGCAGACCCTGCTCTCCCCGATCACCTGTGCGGTGCAAGGTGAGGTGTTAATCCCTCTGTACCGCTGGGATAACAAGGAGAGCAGCACTTGCTCCAGGAAGCGCTGCTGATTTTGTATGCGGAAGGTTTCGGGTCTGCAGCTGAGCAGTGGTGCAGGCAGTGTCATTCTGAAGTGCCTGTGCTTTTCTATTTGGTAAAGAACTTACCGTGTAGCCACTCAAAGCTGTGACGCTCTTAACATTTTATTGCACTGTAATTCCCCTCGAGGTGTGGAAAATTTGCTGGAGGTGCTAAAAATCCTCAGAGACGATAGGAAAACACTACAGATAATCAGTGTCAGTTTTCTACCAATCGCTTCATTTTTCTCCAAGTCCTTTTTTATATGTGTTTATTTACATTACGGATTTCACCCATCCTGAAACTACCTCAGTGTGAAATTCCATGGGAGAAAGAAATTGGTCTTAAAGACTTTTATTAGGTTGGCCTGAGGCTACAACCTGTGGCAGCGTTCCTGGATTTTGGAGAGAAAATTATATACGGTCTGTCATGCTCTGTGGTTTGCCTCAGCTTGATCTTAATTATGGTTTTGTTACAGCATCCTTTTCACTGGTGATTTTTTGGTGGCTTTAAAATTATACGCTCATGTAACGTCAGTGTCCCTGCACATACCTATTGGGAATTGATCTCTTAAAAGGTTTCTGTGTTCATTCTCATGAAGAATTTAGTCACTAAGGTGAGAGACAGTAAAAAAAAAACTCACTAGTAGCAAGAGTCAACTTGGAGCAGCCAGGCTGTATTCACCTAACACTGAAGTTTCCAGCTAAAATAAACGTGACGCTGGTCCCTGTCCCTTTAGGGTCTCCCTGCTCGAATCCTCGCCCTGCAGGCGGTAGGAATCGGCTCAGCACCGTTCCTGCCTGTGCCTTGGCTAGTAGCTGTCAGCGAGTCCTCCTGCCCGCCCTGCTGACTTCTAACCCCAGGCAGCAGCATGCACGAGGAGGGTTGTGACGCTGAATTAATGTTTGCAGGATGCTTTGATCTCTCGGGTGTCAGCCCTCAAAGGGACCTTGGGCTGGGAGGGATTTTTTGCAGATGCTTTCCTGCAGCACCGATGCCAGGTGTCTGCTGGGCTGCAGCACTGAGCTGCGCCGGTCTCGGTTCAGCGTGTGCTGGCAGGCAGATGTGCTGCCTGCTGAGGAGAATAAGCTTGGTTATTTAATGAACAAAACTCATTTGAGGCCGATCGCTGATGCAAACACCAACTGTGCTGTAGAACTGGCTCTAACCTCCGGCTGTTTAATGTTATCAGTGGTGCAGCCCAACTTCAAGGCCTATCGGCAGATAGTGCATTACTTTGGCACCAAGATCCTTTTGCAGAATGGAGAGATAAATCGTGAGGCTCTAGGAAACATTATCTTCTTCCACCCGGAGAAACAGCAGCTGCTGAACTCCATCACCCACCCGGAGATCCAGAAGGAGATACTGAAGCAGATCTTGAAGTACTTTTTGCTAGGTAAGCGGCCGGGCAATTCTGGCATCCCAGCGCACGGGGACTGCTGCTCAGGCAGGAGCCCTCGCTGCTCGCTCTGCCTTTGATCTTAAAGTGGGGAGAGGGATGGGGAAGGAGAAATGGAACCGACATTGAGTGATGGCCTTTGTGCTCTGCCACCAGTGGCCTTTCGCGTTGGCGTTGGAGGATTCATTCCTGCCTTTCACTGCTGCCCTTCACCACCTCTTCTTCTATGGTTTAAAGTACATCTGTAGGGCCTAAGAAAAGCATTGTGAGGCCTCTTCTGAGATTATTTGCTGGATAATGTCATACCTTCTGAAATGGCCAAATAGGCTTCCCTGCCCCCAACCTCCTCGGGCTTCAATAAAAGCTGCGGAGCCCTTTTAGTCTCAATAAGGTGAGAAATGGGCTGACAGCTGTGGTTTCCAAAGTTCCGCTTTTTCCCATGATAAATATAACAAATACAGCTGTCAAACTTGGTCTAATCAAATGCCAGATAAGATCACCAGCTGTTTCGGAGGTCTCCGTGTAGACGGAAGGATGTCTTAATAGAGTCAGTCTGGTTTTGCAGAGCTTATCAAAGCTGAGCCCTGTGACAGCTGAATAGGCCTGTGCCGGGGCACCGTGGGGGCCGCGCTCATCTGCGGGGCGAGGAGGAGGAGAAAGCGCAAAGGAAGCAACAGGCAGGAAAGCCGGGAGCCAGACACGGAGTCTTGAACCCGGGGCTGCAGGCTTGGGAGGCGGATGCTGTCCTGCCCCTCGGCGAGAGCACCATGTGTCTTCAGCAGGCTGCTGTGTCCTCATTAGTCAGGTTTTAATGATTTGGGATAGCTGGATGTTGTCTCTAAGGATCGCTGTGTAAGGAAAGCTCTTATCGATCAAACTGTAGGGCAGCAAGAAGTCTCTCTGGACGGAGATGCTGGTAAAATGGTGGCTTGCTGCATGATGATGCCTTTGTCAAGGCTTTTATTGCTGTAGGCATCTCGGGTGGGGGGGTGGGTTGTAAAGAGGGCACCCCAGCAGAACTGGAGGTGTCCCCACAGCTGGGACACGCATGGGGGAGCGAGGCCATGAGTTGCAGCTTTCCCCTGCCCTCACCCACTCCTCCGGGCTCAGCGGGGTGTACCACCACATCCCCTGACCCGGCCGTCTGCCGGGGGAGCTGGTGCTTGCGAAGGGCGGAGGCGTGTGGAGAGCCCGGGGTGGGCTGCAGGGTCCGGGAGGGCGGCGACTGGTGGTTAAGAGCTCTCCTCTGCCAGCTACTTCGTGTGGTGATGGTGGTCTTGAACCAAACTTGGCCAGTTTTGGTGAGGTTTGAGGCCCTGTGGCTGTGCCTTGATGCACCCCCATGTTTCAGTGTTGCAGCTGTGAGTGGTCTGCAAGGATTTCCTTGCTCCCCTTGGAATAATGGAAATGTTTATCCAAAGCTTTCAATAAAGGGAAGAAGACTGAGCTGGGAAACATTGGCTCAAATGACCGCAGCCTGGCGAAGTCCTGGGCAAGTGAAAGAGAGGAGAGCAAATTCTGCTGTGGGCACTGCTCCCCTGGAGAGGCCAGCAACGACGGCGTGACTGCCGCGCTCGCCAGCCAGGCACAGGCGCTTTCATTTGAGCTTCCCGTTTCAGCTCCTCATTATATTGCTGCAGCTTCACCTTTGGTCTGAGATCATCCAGGTTAGCATTTGTTTTTAGGTTTTTGTTTGGTTTTTTGTTTTTCTTCCCCCTCTGGAAACTTTGAACGAAACCATTTGCTCCCGCCGAGAGGGAGGAGGGCAAGCAGGCTCTGCTCTCCTCTCGGCTGTAATCGTGGAGCTGTAGAGCTCTGCCCCTTGCTTTGCTGGAGCAGCCGTGGCCACGGTACGTGTGCAGCACGGGGGATTTGGGAATCTGAGTAACGCTATTAACTTTTTTTGGGCGGGGTGGGGGGTGTGTTGTCATGTTGCAGGCTACCGCTATGTGATCCTCGACATCCCTCTGCTCTTCGAGAACAGAAGATTCACCAAGTTTATGAAATACACAGTCTTGGTTTACTGGTAAGTGCTACATGAACCATGAGGACCGGGGTGCTGCCACGTCTTGCAAAGGCTGGAGGGGACCATCCTGTCCCTCCCGCTCTGGTGAGGATTTACCTTCAGCCTTGCCGTGAAGCCTTTTGATAACGCCGCCCCTTTCCTGTAGGCATGAGAAGCAACGCCCTCCTTTATCCTAGTGTACGAGGGGCTTCTTACAGAGGTTTCTCCAAAACCTGGCACCATAGTACAGAGTAAAACTCTGTCTATGGGCCTTTGACAACCTGTGCTGCATTGGCCGGGGCAGGGTTTGGGGCACTGCCCCAGTGTTATGGGCCATGGGAATGCCAAAAACACACAGCAGGGTCAGCCTGGGCAGCGCTGCAGGTGCTGGTTCCGCTGACCTGAGTGCAGGATGCCTGCACTGGATCTGGAATGAAGCAGGGAGCATCTCTCCCCCACACTTCACCCCAGCTTTTTCCCTCATGCTGAGACAGGCAGGCAAACCCCCTCTTCCCTCCTGCGCCCCCGCCTCAGTGCCGCCCTCCTGTCCTGGCAGCGACCCACCGATGCAGCGCGCTCGGCTGATGAAGAGGAACGGGCTGTCCCGGGCGGAGGCAGAAGCTCGCATCGCCTCCCAGCTGCCGCTGGATGAGAAGCGTAAATTAGCAAGTTGCGTCATTGACAACTCCGGGGACTGGGAGAGCACGCGCCAGCAGGTCCTGAAGCTGCACGCTCGCCTGGAGGATTCCCTGGATTTCCTCTGGGCACGGCTGGCGGTGGGCACAGTTGTAGCTGGGCTTGGAGGGGTGGTGTACCTCCTCCTCTGGCATTTCATCTCTTAATTCACCTTTTCTTTTTGTCATGGAAGAGGTCTGAATTTCCAGGTTTGAAAAGGGCAGTGAAAGGCCACCTCTTTTAATGAGCTTTGCCAGCTGAATGCAGACAGTGGGATGAGGCGTCTCCTTGCAGACTTCCCAAGGTGAACGGAGAGGGTTTTTTTTCCGGCACCATCTCCTTTCTTCCTGCTCAGGTTCTTACCTGCCAGCTGTGCCTGTGGGATGGGACCGCTCCCCTTTCATGGCTCATGGAGGGGATGAAGCCCTCGTTATCCCCCCGTGGATCTGTACAGTGGGACTTGAGTGAATTTAAGCACTTTAATGTCTTCTTCACTGGGGGAGTAGGTGGCCTCTCAGGTCCTGTTCCTGCTAGCAGGTGACCCTGGGTTGATCCCCTCCTAGCTCCCAGCCCCAGCTAATCAGAATGTAGACGTGGGATTTCCCCTTCTTTCATGTCGATTTAATGGAAGCATATTAAATCTTCCTGGAGGGGAAAGACAGCACCTCATTTCACATGGGTTAGGTGTTCCGCTGCCCTCTATTTCTGCCTGTGGGTCACCCTTTGTTTTGGATCTGAGGGTCTGATACATCCCGGGAGCAGGCTGAGACCGAGGACCTGCCTTGTTGAAATGCATTTACTGCTGTTTGAGCTTTCCTTTGGCGGCAGTTTCCCTGCGGGAGGGTATGAGTCTGGGCAAAGCGGGTGCTGGTTCTTCACGTTTATTTTAATAATGTGTTAAACAGCAGCCGGTTCCCCATGGCTCTGCAACCTGTGGGCTGCCGGCGCTGCTCTTTCCTGGCCCGCTCCCAGGTCGTTCCTATGCCGGGGCACGGCTGCGCTCTGTAAAGTTCACCGCGCACAAACGATGCTGATGAGCGTGCTCGTGATTTTTTTCCCCTAGTACACATCCCCGTACTGGTCCCAGGGAGCTTCTTGGAGTGTCAGCCCCCACCGTGAGCTTCCTTGGGGTGGGGGGCTGTGGCTTCGTGTCGGCTCTGGGCACCCCATGGTGTGGGTCTGGCTTCCTGGGATGCGATCCCGAGAGTTGCTGTGGTTTTCTGTGGTCAGCACTTTCCCTGCCCTGGTGCAGCCCTGTCCTGCTGACACGCCCCCATCCCGACATCTTGAGGAAGGTGGGTGCTGCCAGCCCCTGTCCACCTCCTGCCTGCACATGGTGTCCCTGGGCTCTGACCCCACTTCCCACCCTCCTGCCTGGGCTTGTTGGCCCAGCAGGCAGGGATGCAGCAGAGCAGGGCAGCGTCCTCGCTGTCCCCAGCACCAGCCTTTGGGCACAGGCACCTTTCCCAGGGTGTCACAGCCCTGCCCAGCCAGCATCACCACCTTTTTGGGGCCAGGCACCTTCCCCACCCACTGCACCCTCCAGCTGTGCACCCAGGGGTCCTGTGTCTTGCTCAAGGGGGGAGACCGAGTGGTCCCTATGCAGCTACAGCCACCAGAGAGCATCCCCAAGCCAGGGCACCCCCTGGGTACTCCCAACTTTTCAGGCAGTGCTAAGGGGACCCATACAGCAGTGATAACCCTCCACCGGTCCCCTCCCCTGCTTTTTAATGCTCCCTTAATTGCGTTGGTGATGCCGGGAGTCCCTCGCAGCCAGCCATAAATCAGGGCTGGAGCAGGACAGCCTCAGCCCCAGATAAGCTCTGATTGCCTGCCTCCCTCCCGGCTCGCCGCCTCCGCGATAAATGGGGCTGCGATGAGGCCGGGGAGGGGGGAAGGAGAAAGCGAGACGGGCACTGTAATCGCATTTGGCGCTTCGCTCCTGCCCTGCTGACGTTTGCCAGCCGCTAACGAGTTTAGCAGGGCTGAGGGAGCGAGTGGATTCAGGGAGGCAGCGAGGTGCGGGGCTCCCCACAGTGCCAGCTGGCGTGGCCTTGGGGTGCCTGGTTTTGGGGGTGCCTGGTGCCCTGAGCTGGGGCCTGAGCCCCCTGTGTGGGCTGCATCCCTGGGCATTGGCACCCACCTGGGGAAGCGCTCCTCAGCCTGGTGCTTGGCCACAGAGTCCCTGCGGTGGGTGCTGCGTGGGTACCCAGCCATGGCAGCTGCCCCAGGATTGCCCTGGCACCCACAGACCTGCCTGGGTCCCGCTCCCGGCCAGCCCCCAGCCCATCCCACCCCCCAGCCAAACCCCCTCGGGGCTGAGCCAGTGCCCAGCCGGTGGCGGTGGCTGCATGGCTCTGCTCCGTGGGCTGCTGGGTGGCAGCGACAGCTCAGCTGATGGCTGCGGAGGGAGCCTGAAGGGCAGCGCGTGTCCAGCTGGGGGGGGACACCCTGGCTGAGACCCCTGTGCTTGTGACATGGATGCTGCCGCCCCCGAGCTGTCTCCACGCGGGCTCCCGTGGCCCAGGGGTGCCGGCAGAGGCCCAAGGGCACCGCACCGTGTCTCCCAGCACCGGCACGTCGCCCTGGCCCCGCACGCGGAGGCCGCCCCAGCTGCCTGCGCCTCCCGCCATCGATCGGGCAGCGTCTGGAGCAGCCGCTCGCCGCGGCCCATCCGTCTCCTCTCACCGGGGGCTGTTTGAGCAGGGAGCCCGGCCCCGCGCTGCACACAAGCCAAATATTTAACTGCTGCAAATTGGCGGCTGGATCAATTACGCTGCGGCTGTCGGGGGCTTGTGACAGATGGCTGCCCCTCCCCGGAGCACCCCCACCCCGGAGCACACCTTCCTCAGAACACCCCTTTCCCTGGAGCACCCCCTCCCTGGTCTACCCTGTACCTGGAGCACCCCCTCCCCAGTGCACCCCCTCCCCAGCACCCATCATGGGGCACCCACTGGGCCGGTGGGGGTTGGTGCCGATGTCCTGGAGCTGGTGGGTGTCACCCCACCCCAGGACTGTAGGGACAGGGTGATGTCCCACAGTGGGGACTGTCCCCAGGGGTGGGCTGGGTGAGGGCCCTGATAGCCAGGAGGGATGGACCCCCTTGAGGACATGGAGGGAGCTCAGTGGTGTCACTGCATGGCCCTGGTGTCACCATCCCTGTGTAGTCCCTGAGGTGTGGCACAGTGTCACTGTCACTGCATGGCTATAAGTGTCACAGGTGTCACCGTCCCTGCGTTGTCCCTGAGGTGTGGCACAGTGTCACTGTCACTGTGTGGCCCTTGGGGCGCCGCACAGTGTCACCGTGGCTGCACAGTCCCACTCGTGTCACACAGTGCCGCTGTGCAGCCCTGCGGTATTGCACAGCATCGCTGTTGCTTCCTGGGGTGTCACATGGTGTCACTGTCACCGCGCAGTGCACAGGGTGTCACTGTCACCGCGGGGCTGTCGGCTGCCACACAGTGTCACTGCAGCTCCCGTGGGTTGTCACATAGAGTCATCGTCAGTGCCTGGTGCATGGGGTGTCACATAGTGCTATGTCACTGCGTGGCCCACGGGGTGTCACGCAGCGTCACCGTCACTGCCGTCCCGCAGTGTATCACCCAGTGTCACCGTCACTGCATGGCCCGCGGGGTGTCACCTGGTGTCACTGTCACTGCATGGCCTAGGTGTCACACGCCATCACTGTGCAGGATACCCCCCCGTGCCACCCCCTGCACATCCCTTGGGCTGTCACCCAGTATCACTGCGCACCCCCCCGCTGTGTCACACCCCGTCCCCACGGTCACACCAAGACCCCTTGTCCCCCTGAGGGGACATGTCCCCTCGGCCCACCCAGCCCCACGGCCGGATCCTGCTGCCCCGTGAGCAGCCGTTTCCCATCACTCACCAGCCGGCCCCATCAGCCGGGCTCTAATTAAGCGTCGGTGTTGGCAGCCCTTAATTGCTGCGCAGCGGGAGGGTGGCGGGCCCCGCCGCGCCCGTAATGAGAGGCAGCGTGACGGGGACAGGGATGGAGGGGGTGAGGATGTGCCACCCCCACCTTCGCCCCCTCTGCCCCACAGCTGGGCTCCCCGCATCGGTCAAGGGATTGTGCCCAGTGTTGGGCTGGGATGTGGTGGCACGTCCCTGTCCCTGGGGCCAGGGCTAACCCAGTGGGCCGGCTAGCCCATCAGCCTGCCGCTGGCCAGCCAGCAAGCCCCCTGGATCAACTGCCCAGCCAACTGGGCAACTGGCCACCCACCCAGCCAGCTAGCCAAACAACCTGCTGGTCAACTGGCCAGCCAGCTAGACAACAAGCCAGCTAGCCGATTGGATTGTTGGTCAACTGGCCAGCCATGCAGTCAGCTGGCCGACCTGCCTATGGGTTAAGTGGCCAGCCAGCCAACCCACCACCTAGCCATCTAGCCAGCCAGGCAACTGGCTAGCCATGTACTAACCAGCCAGCCAGCTACCAACCAACCAGCCAATTGAGCAGCCAGCTAGCCAGCCAGCCATCTAGTTGGCCTTCAGACCAGCCAGCCAGTTGGCCAACCAGCCAGCCAAGCAGATGGCCAGTCACCTAGCTGCCAACCAACCATCTAGCCATGCGGTTAGCAGGTAACCAGCTGGCCAGCTCTAGCCAAGTGTACAACAAGCCATCCATGTGTTCAACCAGCCAGCTAGCCACCTGGCCACCAGCCAACCAGCCAGCGGTCAGGCAGCCAGCCAGGAGCAGTGTCTGCCCACGTCCAGCCAGGCACTGGGACCTGCCTCGCCCTGTCCCCACCTGTCCCTCATGTCCTGGGCTGTGTGTTGAGGGGGACACCTCTGTGTGTCTGCGCCTGCGCTGGTCGCCTCCCTGCTGAGCCCTGGCACACTCATCACAGTAAGCGGGGCACTGGCCATCTCAAGCCCATCCCTGGCCAGAGGCACTTCCAGCCTTGGGGATTTTGAGCCTGTTTTCTGCCCAGCCCGGCACCGAGAGGTGAGTGTTGCCTCCTGCTGGGATCACGCCTACCTCAGGTTTGGTCCGTGGTGCCTTCTGCTCCCGCACTGACCTGTGCTGCTGCCGTGTCTCCCCAGGCACCCACAGCCTGGAAAACGCCTCATTTGTTCCTCCTTTTCATCATCTCTGCCTCCCGATGAGGCGCTCGTGGTGCGCTTTCTCGGGGCTGGAAGCGATGCAGGTCTGGAGGTTGCGTTGCTGGGGTGGCTGGTCTCATCTCCTGGGATCAGGGGACAGCTGGGGCAGGGGCTCCCAGCCTGGCCCTCCCAGCCCGCTCCTGCAGGTGGCTGGAGGGGTGGATGGACACACGGATGGATGGATGGACACGTGTGGAGGGAGGGATGGATGCATGGACATGTGGGGGGGGGAGGGAGGGATGTGTGGATAGATGAATGTGAAGATGGATAGAAGCATGTATGGGGAGAAGGAAGGATGTGCAGATGACTGCATGGGTGGATGGATGGATGGATGGATGGATGGATGGATGGATGGATGGATGGATGGATGGATGGATGGATGGATGGATGGACGGGTGGATAGATGGATGGGTGTATGCATGGGTACACAGGAAGGAACCCATGCATTGGTGGATGTGTGGGGAAATGGATGGAAGGATGGATGTGTGGGGGAGCAGATGGATGGTGGATGGATGGATGAATGATGGATGGATGGACAGATGGATGCCCCCAGGGTGGTGAGAACCAGCAGAGGAAGCCCCAGGTGGGAGCTCAGGAGACCTGGCTGTCTCCCCAGCTCTGCTCCAGCCCAGGCAGCCCAGGCTCCCACTGCCATAGCATCCCCTTCCCACCCTGACCAGGGACCCAGGGCCCAGCTGTGCCCTCACTGCCCACAGCCGGGCGCCCACACCCTCCCACAGCCCCTCCCAGGCCCCATCCTGGGGACACTGTGTGATTCTGGGGGAGAGCACCCAAAATCATCAGGGGTGGCTTACACACGGCAGCTCCATCCTCAAGCTCATCAGCATGGGCTGACACTGAGGTCGTTATTTCCAGCTCCACGTCCTAACTAGCGCTGAGCCATCAGTGCCGCCCACCCGAGCTAACCCACAGGTTAGTGCCCTAATGCCCGTGGGTGTGTGCCATGGTGCCACGCAGGCAGTGTCCGTGTCCCCCCGGGACCACACATGGTCCTACGGGCAGCGTTTGTGGTGCAGCTGTGGCAGTGGCTCCCACCCGGCCGCAGCATCCAGAGTGGGAAACCGAGGCACGGCGCAGCGCTGACCCCCACGAACACCCCTGTCCCGACCCAGCTGCCCTTGCCCTTCCCCAAATCCTCCCAAATCCTCCCTAATGAGCTCCCCAGCAAGCCACCCCCGCCCCCGGCCAAACCTGTGCCCCGGAGCATTGATCGGGGCCCCCCCCGCCGCCGGCGTCCCCTCGGCATCGCCCACCCACCTCCCCACGTCATGCTGCCAAAGCAAACAGCCGTGGGCTCGGCCGCACATCGATTCTGCGGGAGCTGCTGTTTGCTTAACCTTTGCAGAGGAACGGCAGCGGCTGGCGTCGAACGGAGCCGCCGCCGCAGCGCAACCACTGCAGCCACCACTGCCACCACAGCCACCGCAGCCACCGCAGCCACTGCTGCCGCTGCCGTCACCTCCTGCCTGTGTCCCTTTTCACCTCCCGTGCTCCCAAACGTGGCCCTTTGGGGGTTGCCACTCAGTTGCTCATCCCTGGGTGCGTGGAGCTGGCTCGGGGGGGGCTGCGCTGCACCCCCTCCCCATGCAGGGGTTGGTGACGGGGACAGGGACAGGGAGCACCCCAGGGTCTCCAGTCAGGGTCATCTGGGGTGTTGTTCCCATCCGTAGGGTGCTGGTACCCCAGGGTGGTGTTGAAGCCATCACGGCTCTGCAGCCAGGCTGTAGAGACACGGCCTGGGGACGTGGTGGGCTGGGGTGGTGGCCATGTCATGGGGACACAGTGGCCTGGGGACGTGGTGGGCTTGGGGTGGTGGCCGTGTCGTGGGGACACAGCGGCCTGGGCACGTGGTGGGCAGGGGTGGTGAGGTAGCCCAGGAATAGGGACATGGTGGCCATGCTATTTGGACCTGGTGGCCCATGGAGGTGAGGTGGCTTGGGGTGGTGGCCATGGCATGGAGACCCAATGGCCTGTGGCACTGAGGTGACCTGGGGCTGTGGCCCCACCACGAGGACACAGTGGCCAGGGCCAGGGATGTCCCCTGACCCTCCAGGTGAGACAAGTGCCCTGATGCAACCAGGACCTGCCTCCATCCCAGCAGTGTCCCGCCACGGCCACCCCATCCCCACGCAGAGCCCCCTGCCCACCCGGGCCACCGCGGCACCGCGCCGGCGGGTGACTCACGCAGCCCGTGACCTCGGCGAGGCGTATTTTTAGGCACTTGTTAAAAAAGAAAGATAATGAGGAGTTGGGGTGGGACGACAAAACGATGGGGAAAAGAACCAGGGAAGGAGCCGGTGACATGGTGGTGACAGTCTGGGGGCGGACACAGGGCTGGCAGCACCCCCACCCCAAAATACTCTCCCCCCCCCACGCCTTGTTAAGCCCCCAGGAATAATTGCCTCCTTAAAACTGGCTAATTGATTTTTGCACGCTGATTGAATTAAAGCCTCTGCAGGAGGTGGGGGGGGGGATGCAGGGGCGATCAATGGGCTGCCAGGTCTCCCCTTGGTTCCCCCCCCTTTTGGGTTGGAGCACTGGGGTCTGTCCCCCGTGTGTCCCTCGGGGTTTGGGGGCACTGCACGGGCATGGCACTGGAAGGGGATGCACCCCCAGGGTGGGGTTTTTTGGGTGGGGGGGTGATGATGAGGATGCAGCCCGCTGGGGAGCCCACCCATGGATTCCACCGGGTTTGATGCCAGCTCGGCGTTGTCACCCAAGGCCACCAAACCGCTGCGGCGGGCGGCCCTGGGAGCAGCCCCCGGGCTCTGCTATGCCTGTGTCTGTGTCCCCCCCCGTCCCCGCTGCGTGTCCCCCCCCGGCTCCGCGTCCTTCGCTCACCCCCGGCGCTGGCGGCGGCGGCGGCTGTCACTTGCCATCGTGTCCCGCTGTCCCCGCCGAGGCTGACGGAGATGGCAGGCGACGGAGCGGGCGCAGCCACGCGGCCCCGTGTCACAAGCCCACCGGTGATCAGCCCCTTCCCGGGCACGGCTCTTTCACGTGGCCGTCACCCCTTAGCGTGGCCCGGCCGTCCCCGTGGTGGCACCCGTGGGTGACCCATTGTCACCCGTGGTGGCAATGACCCTTTGCCACCGGTGGTGGCATCCCATCCTGCAACCCCACGGTTGACCCCGGTGGGTGTTTCTGGGTGGTGGGTGTTTGGCCGCACGGGTGTCACCCGGGGCTGTCCCAAAGCGTGGGTCCCCCAAGACCCTGGCCCTGACGCTGAGGCTCTGGGGACTGTCACCTGTGGGTTCACCCCCGTGGTGACACAGGTGATGGGTCCCAGGGCTGCCCCAGCTGCAGGGACACGGCCACCAGCTCCCGCGCGCGGAGGTGATGGAGCCCCCGTGGGGACAGGGCGTGGCTCGGGGTGGCCACGCGTGGGTGCTCCACGCCCGTGGGGGGGCGGACAGTCCACGCTGGGGGCGGGTGAGGCCGCGGAGGGGTCCCCAGCAGGGTGCGGGGGGTATCTGGGGGGGCCGGCGGGACCAGGGTCCCACGCAGAAACTGGGGGTCACGGGGGAGTGGGGTGGGGGGCGCTGCAGGGATGGGCGTGGCGGGGGCGCGGCAAGAGCGGGGGGGGGGCAGGGCGTGCCCCCGCGCCCAGCGCGCTGCGTGGGCGTGTCCCACTGGAGAGCGGGCGGGACCGTGGGCGGCACCGGGCGTGGCGGAGGGCGTGCCCGAGGCGGGAGTGGGCGTGGCGGCGGGGCGTGGCCGGGGTGCGTGGGCGTGGCCGGGGCGGGCGCGGGGCGCACCGGAGCCAGCGGAGCGCAGCGGAGCGGAGCGGAGCGGCCGCCGCCGCCGCCCCCGACCCCCCCCCGCCGCCGCCCTGCTCCCCCCCGCCGGCACCATTCCCTCCCCCGGGCGGCAGCGCGCCCCGGCCGGGCGCCGGCTCAGCCTGGGCCGCAAAACTTTGCTGGCGGCCGCGGCGGGGGTGGTGATGGTGCTGGTGCTGGTGGTGCTCATCCCGGTGCTGGTGAGCTCCGCCGGTACCGACGGCCGGTACGAGATGCTGGGGACCTGCCGTATGGTCTGCGAGCCCTACGGCCCCGCCGCCGCCCCCCCGCCGCAACCGGCCGGACGCGGCCCCCTCCCGCCGCCCTCCACCCTGGTGCAAGGTCCCCAAGGCAAACCGGGGCGACCGGGGAAACCGGGACCGCCGGGACCGCCGGGAGAACCGGGGCCACCGGGACCGGCGGGGGCACGGGGTGAAGCGGGACGACCGGGACCCCCGGGTTTACCGGGACCGGGGGCTACGGGTGCGGTGAGCGCGGCTACCTATAGCACGGTGCCGCGCGTCGCCTTCTACGCCGGCCTCAAGAACCCCCACGAGGGCTACGAGGTCCTCAAGTTCGACGACGTGGTCACCAACCTGGGCAACAGCTACGATGCCGCCTCCGGCAAGTTCACCTGCGCCACCCCCGGCACCTACTTCTTCACCTACCACGTCCTCATGCGCGGCGGCGACGGCACCAGCATGTGGGCCGACCTCTGCAAGAATGGGCAGGTAAGGGCTGGCCTGTCTGGGCTCCCAGCCCCACTGCGGAGCTGTCACTGCCCCCCATGCACCAGAGAAAGGCTCTGGGTGCTTCCTCAGGCTGCCCCATCCTTTTCCTGGGGATGATTATGGGCTCTGGGTGCTTCTCCAGGGTGCCCCGTCCTTTTTCCAGTCTCAGAGGTGCACCCCCGGGGTCTCCATCCTTTCACCAGTGGTGGTGATGGGCTCTGGGTGCATCCCCAGGGTGCCGCATCCTTCTCCTGGCCATGGAGTTGCACACAAGGGGTGCCCTGTCCTTCTCCCGGGGACATGATGGGCTCTGGGTGCATCCCTGGGATGCCCCATCCTTCTCCCAGCCCTGGAGATGCACCCCCAGGATGCTCCATCCTTCTCACCGCAGTGATGATGGGCTCTGGGTGCACCCCCAGGCGTCCTGTCCTGCTCCCAGCTCTGGAGATGCACACCCAGGATGCCACGCACTTCTCCCAGTAGCAGTGATGCGCTCTGGGTGCACCCCTGGGGTGTCCCATCCTTCTCCCAGCCCTGGAGATGCCCTCTGCATGCCCCATCCCTCTCCCAGCACTGGGGACACGCTCTGCCTCAACACCCGTGCTGCCCTGATGTGTCCCCAAGGGTCCCCTCAGTCTTTTCCTTGGCCCCAGAAAAAGGCCCACCATGCCTCTGGGGTGCCTTGGGGTGTCCCCACAGCATCCCTGGGGTGCCCTGCCCTCCCCGGCCATGCCATTGTCCCCCCTGGGATCCCTGTAGGGGACAGGGGGTTTGCCCGCAGGGGACAGTGTCTGCGGTGGCCTGGAGGGGGGCAGCATCTGCCCTGCTTTTGGGGTGCTGCACCCCCAGCCCAGAGCCAGCTCTGCTGCTGCCGTGACAGGAGAGATGTCCCCATCCCTGGCGGGGCTGCATGGGGACACCATGGGAGGGGACACCCCGAGGCTAGCTCCAGCCTTGCCCCCCAGCCCTGCTCCAGCATCCCCCCCGACCCCATCCATCTGAAAATCCTCCCGATCCCAAGATACAGCCTCGCCGTCCCCATGGTTTTTGGGTGATGCCCAAAATGCTGCCTCTTTCCCATGCCCTGTCCCCCCCCCCAGCCATGACTCGAGGCACGAGATGTAGCCGTGACCCCCGAAATGCCATCTGAGCTCGATTCCCTTGGGTGTCACTGCAGCCGGCATCCCCGCCGGGGTTCAGCCCAGCCCACTCCCTCTTCCCATCATTTTCTCCTGGTGTCAAGCCCCGCGGTGCATCCCTGTCCCAAGGACATGCGACACTGAATGAACCCAAAACTGAGTTGTCAACCCAAAAAATAGCCGGGGGGTGGGTGGGTGGAAGCAGGAGCTGTGACACGGCCACTGCGCTTCACCCCTCAGCTCTGAAAACCTCCAAGTCGGGAGTGCAGCGGGGACAGGAGCTGCCTGGCATTTTTTCTCCTTCTAAACAATTTAAATTCTCTTTTACTGGTTTTTTTCCTCCTCTCCCCTCCCCAGCCCCAGATTTTGGGGGTCCCAGTGACACTTGTCACCACCAGCTGTTTCTCCTAAGCAGCATCCGTGTAACTCCAGACAGAGCATCCCCCAGAAGAACACCTCATCTCCTTTTTCTTCCCCAAAAATATTTTTGGGGACCCCCCAAACCTTCCCACCTCCTCCCGCCCCCCGCTGAGCTCCGACCCTCCCCCAGCTGGGTGGGGGGGATCGATGCACCCGGGCGCTACTGGATGAATTTCCAGAAGCTACGGAGCCCCTCGTCGAGAGGAACCGCGCTCGGTCGGGCGCGCGATGCAGCTTAATTAACCGGTTGTTAATTACTAACGAGGTATCGCCGCTCCAATATTTACAAAGAAGCAGCTCGGGAGGCGGAGGAGCGCTTTGGCGGGCTGGCACCGGCGGGAGAGTTTAAAAAAGGGACCCTAAAAATACCCCAGATAATTAAAAAATGGGGTTAATTAGGGGTTTATTGCCAAAAATACACCATCCCCGGCAAGGCTGGGGAGGCCTGGGGTGCCGGCAGGGGTTCTTGGTGGATAAGGGTTGATCCCAGCATCCTCTGAGGGAATTATAACTTGCGGGGGTCCCCTCTGACCCCCACTTTCCTCCGGGTGCTGCTGGTCTCAGGCGCAGCCCATCACCCCTGCGTCCGGGCTGGAGTTAATGAGAGCCAGAAGAGCCCCGGCGCTGGGAGGGAGCTGCTCCTGGTGGTTAAATTAGCATTAATTATTCTTATTTGTATTAGCCTGTAGATGAGGTGACCAGGGCAGCGGGATGGGGGGAGATGCTGGATGGACGGACAGACAGACAGACGGGGGTTGGAGCTGGGTGGTTTTGTGGTCCCCATGGCGGGGCGAGGGCTGTCCTTGCTGCCTCGTGTAGCCAAAGGGGTGTGTGGCCGTGCCGTGGCTCGGGAGGGGCACATGCCCGAGGATCCTGGAGCGCACCTGCCACTGTGTTTAGGGGTCTGGGGGTGGCACCCACCGCCACACCTTGGGGGCTCTGGGCCGTGGTGGCCGCCGCATGTGGGGCACATGGTGTCCCCGAGTGTCACTGCGAGGGTCTCAGCCCAGGCCTGGGAGCGCCCCGCTGCCCCCCGGCCCCCTGGCAGCCCTGAGCCCTTGGGTGCAGCCAGCCGCATCAGAGACCATCCCCGTCCCACAGTGTCCCCAGGCCGGTGACACCACCCCAGCGGTGTCATTGGGGTCGGTGACAGCAGAGCCAGCTGCCGGGGCTGGGGGCTGTGTCCCCCCAACGGTTCCCACTCTGGGGGCTGCACCTGGCCGTGGCACGGGGCAGCTGGGGCACGGAGCAGGATGAGAGCAACGAGGCCATCAGCGGGGACGTGGTGGCAGCCCCCACCTCCTCTGCCGCCACGGTGCCGCGAGCAGCTCAGGCCGGCCCTGGCGCCGCCATTTATCTTCCTTGGTTAGCGCAAAGGGCTGGCGGGCGCGTGGTGATGAGGCGGCTCCTTAACGAGGGAAGACGGATGGCACCGGGTGGCTCTGGCTGCAGCGGGGGGGACGATGGCAGCAGAGCCCGCCGCCAAACAGCTCCTGGTTCTCCTTCCCCCTTGTTTCTTTCCCCCTCCTCTTCCTTGGCATGACCCCAGCCAAGGCAGCATCCCCCAGAGACCGGGGTGCTGTGACTGACTGAGAGTCACTGTGCCCCCCACCCCCGGGGCTGGGGACTTTTGTGGTGGGGGGGTAGCCAGAGGGTGACTTTTCATGGGGTGACTCTGTTGGTGATGGCATGAGGGGTAGGCTGCATGGGTGAGAGCAAGCCTTAGGACCACCTGCTGGGCCATCAGTATGTTCCAGAGTTAACAGCTTCTGACCGGTGGGTTACCATGCCACCGCAGGCTGCCCATGGACTCCGGCAGATGCTGCTGTGTTTCCCAAGGAGGAGAGGACCCCTGGGACCCTTGTCCTGGGGGCAGAGGGCAGGAATCCGTGGGGACGCCCCTCCTTCCCCTGTCAGCTCTGGGACCCCGCAGCCGCTTGGCGGTGCCTCTCCGCCCAGCACCAGCCAATTAAGAAACCCATTCTCGTGGGTTATAATTAGGAGCATCTTCTCCCCGGTGCATCGCTTTTGCATTTCACTTGGGATTTTACTTGCTGGCTTGTCACTGTCACCCAGCGCTGCGCGATCTCCCTGCAAGGCGCCGGTACAGATTTGATTACCCAAATAATTCTGCAGCGGCAGTGGCAGCGGGCTTCAGCCACGGAGCTTTTCTGCCAGGCGGTTATGGCACCTCCGGCTCTGCCGGCACCTCCTGGCCTTGTCCTCTGGCACCGAGGAAATATTTATCAGGGGGAGCATCCCGCCCTGCAGCAGGGTGGGATCCAGGTGAGCAGTGAGGCTTGTTTTGGGGGGATTTGAGATCAGCTGGCTCAGCCCTCACCGCATGCTCATGGTCCCCGCGAAATTCGTGGGAAGGTGTGCGGGGACATGGTAGGTTCATCGAGTTGAGACAGGGTCCCGTGTCTCAGCTGTGGTCCCACGTCTGAGCTGTGCTCCTGCATCTGAACCACATCAGGATGCAGTGTCTGAGCCGTGGTCCCACATCCAAACCCAGAGATGAGGCCCCATGTCTGAGCCATGGTCCTGCATCTGAACCTGGAGTCGGGGTCCCATGTCGGAGCTGTGGTCCTACGTCTGAACCCGGAGATGGGGTCCTGTGTCTGAGCCCTCGTCCCGTATCTGAATCTCGAGCCATGGTTGCACATCAGTGCCATGCTCCTGCGTCCAAACCCAGCGCTCTGGTCCCGGGTCTGAGCCATGGTCCCACATTTGAACCCAGAGCTGTGGTCCCACATCTGAGCCATGGTTTCACACCTGAGCCTCAGGGAGAGGCTCTGGGTGATGTTCGGAGAAGCCACATCCATCCCAGACCCGTTCACCCACAGGGGGGGATCCAGGGCACCGCACACTACCCTGGAGCTGGCGGGTGGTCTTCCTGGCTGTGGGAGAGCTGGGACCCTGGATGTCCCACGGGATCCAAGGGCTGAGCTGTCCCGAGTCAGGTAACGCGGGTGTTCCCTGCGCAGGTGCGGGCCAGCGCCATCGCGCAGGACGCCGACCAGAACTATGACTACGCCAGCAACAGCGTCATCCTGCACCTGGACGCGGGGGACGAGGTCTTCATCAAGCTGGACGGGGGCAAAGCCCACGGCGGCAACAACAACAAGTACAGCACCTTCTCCGGCTTCATCATCTACTCGGACTAAGCCTGGGCCCACGGCATCGCCCCATGGCCCCCCAGCCCCACAGCATCCCCCAGTGACCGTCCAGCCCCACGGCATCCCTCTGCCATGGTCCAGCCCCACAGCATCCCCCAGTGACCGTCCAGCCCCATGGTATCTCCCTCCCCCCCCCCATCCCCGGTGATCCAGACCACCTGTGGTGCCCAAAGCCCACCTTTCCCGTTAGCTCACCCCACAGCTGGTAATTAGGGGCTGGGGGGACGCAGGGGCCGGGGGGCTGGCAGGAGGCTGGAGGCTCCCCCTGTGCTGCCCCACTGCACCCCCATTCCCTGGCTGTGTACCCTGATTGGCTCCACGGCGCCCCACTGCCTCCCCACACCTGGGGCGATGCCAGGGGCTGGGGGGTCCCCGCTGGCATGTATATATGTACAGGATGCGCAGATGTCGGTATGGGTGCCCCCCCACCCCCGGCTGGCCCTGTGCTGGGGGGCTGCGCAGCTGGGGGGGGAACAGCCCTTGCTGCCCGACCCCGGGGCAACTCCATGGTAAAACAGAGCTGTGACCTCTCCCCGTCTGCTGTCTGTGTCCCCGCGCAGGGCAGAGCCGGTGTCCCCCACGCTGGGGACAGGGTCCTCCTGCCACCCCCCTCCGACCCCGCTTGGCTTCCTAAATCGGCCCAGCCAGGAGTGCCGGTGGGGGCTCCCCTGTCCCCAAGCGCTGGTGTCCCCTCTGCCACCTGCAGTGGGGATGCTGGGGGTGCCACCCCCGCCGTGTCCCTGTCCCCAGAGCCCAGGTGTCCCCATGGAGGGTGGCCCCTCAGCAACATGGTGTCCCCACTGCAAGGGAGGAGACACACGGTCAGACCACACAGAGCGTGGGGACCCTCCGGCACACGCACCCGTCACCGCCGCCTCGGCGCGGGCAGGACATGGCCCAATTAGAGGTGACAGCGGTGCCCGGGGCCACCGGCTGCCTCCTGAGCGGCTGCGGCGGGGTCAGAGGGCGGGAGCCGTTGGGGACACGTGGGCAGCCTTGGGGACAGGGTGCAGGGATGATTTCCCCTGCCAGGCCCCGGCAGGTCCCTGGTGCTCGTTCCTCAGCCCTGATTATTGGGGACAAGGTGGCGGCCGGGCAGCAGGGGCTCGTTCGGGCCGGGGCTGTCAGCTCCCAGCTGTGAGGAAAAAGCCACCACGAAGGCCTGGCGTGGCCGCAGCCACCCACGCTGGCTGGCCCCAGGGGGGACCCTGGGCCCCCTAGCTCCCTCGGGCCCTTCTCCGGGCTCTCTCCGCTGGACAGCGCTTGTGCCGCCGGTCCCCCCCCGCCCTCAGGGGGCCGCCCCGGCCCGTCGGCCACGGCGGGGATGGGGATGGGGCAAAGATGGCGGCCAGCCCGGGGCACGGCGGGACTACGACTCCCGTGAGGCACCGCGCCGGACGGGTGGGGCGCGTGGGGCGGGGCAGCCAATGAGGGGGGAGGTTTGAAGAGCGGCCAATCAGAAAGGAGGGCGGGGCCTGCCGGGACGTTTGAAAGCGGAGCGCCGGAAGCGGCGAGTGAGCGGCGTTGGGAGCGTCGGGGCGCTGTGGGGCCCGGTATGGGGGGAAGGGGCCCGGTATGGGGGGAAGGGGCCCGGTATGGGGGGAAGGGGCCCGGTATGGGGGGAAGGGGCCCGGTATGGGGGGAAGGGCCCTGGGCGGGCTATAGGGACTTGGGGAGGATCGGGGCTGTGGCGGGTCTATAGGAGCTCGGAGGAGTGGGGGAGAGGCGTGAGAGGGGCTATAGGGACCTGAAGAGGGGGTAGCAGGGCTGTGGAAGGGGACTGTGGGAGCCCGAAGGGGGATGTGGGGTCGTTGGGAGGGGTCGGAAGGGGGATGTAGGGCGTGGGGTATTGTAAGGGCAGCTATAGGGGCACCTGTGGGGCTTAGGGAGGGGGTGGGAGGCCTTACCCAGCCTTGGGCTCCCATTCCACTGCTTCACCCCCTGGCTGACTTGTTCCCCCCCTCAGAGCATGTGAGGCCACCGGTATGTTCGAGCCCAGAGCCACGTCCTCCAGCTAGCACCGTGCCCCCCCCTCAGCTCTATGCCTCACCATGGCGCTGAGCTCCTCGTCCGAGGAGGGCACTGTGGCCGTCGTGGTGCGCGTGCGGCCCCCCGACCCCTGCGAGCGAGAGCGGGCCGCGCACCCCATCCTGCATGTCATCGGCCAGAACATCCTTGTCTTTGGCCCTGAGGAGGCCAGTGGCCCCCCTGGCGGCGTGCTGCCCACCCGTGGGCCCAAGCACCAGGGCAAAGACCTGAAATTTGTCTTTGACCGGGTTTTCGGGGAGGGGGCCACGCAGGAGGAAGTGTTCCAGTACACCACCCGTGACATGTTGGACAGTGTCCTCAATGGCTACAACTGCTCAGGTAAGACCTGGCAAACCCCTTCAATCCTTGCAAGAGCTCCTGCCTGATCTGCTCCTGGGCTGGGTGGGCTTGGCAGAGCTGTGGATTTATTTTGGAAGCCCTCAAGTAGTTGGGGAGAGAGGGGAGACAACAGCAACACAGGAACGAATAGCCTGAAACTTGTTGGTGGCACCAAGCTGGGGCAGTTGCAAGAGTGGTCAGGATGGGGAAGTTCTTGACATGGAAATGTCAACTAATCTCAGCAGGTAAATGAGGGGAAGCAAAACATGAAGTGCCCTTATAGAATCACAGAATGGTTTGGGTTGGAAGAGACCTTGAAAGATCATCCCGTCCAACCCCCTGCCATGGGCAGGACATCTCTCACCAGATCAGGTTGCTCAAAGCCCTGTCCAACATGGCCTTGAACACTTACAGGGATGGGGCACCCACAACTCCTCTGGGCAGCCTGGTCCAGTGCTTCACTACTCTCACAGTGAAGAGTTTCTTCCTTATGTCCAATCTAAACCTGCCTGCTCAGTTTAAAACCATTGCCCCTTGTCCTGTCACTACAGGCCCTGGTAAAAAGTGTCCCTTTGTCTTTCTTGTAAACCCCCTTTAATATTGAATGGCTGTAATGAGGTCTCCCTGGAGCCTTCTGTTGTCCAGGCTGAACAGCCCCAACTCCCTCAGCCTTCCTCCACACCAGAGCTGTTTCAGCCCTTGGATCATTTTCTGGCCCTGCTCTGACAGGTCTGTGTCCTTCTTGTACTGGGGTCCCCAGGGCTGGACCAGGTGGGGTCTCATCCTGTCTTGTGGGAGAGGGTTTGCAGAGCAGGTGGTGAGAGACCTGGCCAGGCTGGAAGATCAGGTGAGCAAGAACAGTATGAAGTTTAACCAGATGATTATGAAGTCCTGCACCTGGGATGGCATAACCCAGGAGCCTAGTACAGCCTGGGGTCTGTGTGGTCGGGGAGCAGCCTTGCTGGGAAGGACCTAGGGGTCCTGGTGGACAACGAGCTAAATGGGAGTCAGCAGTGTGCCGTGGTGGCAGTGAATGCAAGTTGGATCTGGGGCTGCATCCACAGGGCTGTTTCTAGCTCAGAGACGTGGTCATCCCACCCATGCTGTGTCCAGCTCAGGTCCTTCTAGTCAAGAAGGATGTGAACAGAGTGGAGACTTTCCAAAGAAAGGCCATGGAGATTATCTGAGGGCTGAAGAGCCTGCCCTAGGAGGAAAGGCTGAAGGAGTTGGGTCTCTCTTCCCTGAAGACTTGGGGGAACATCATCAGTTTTTGAGTACTTAAAGGGCAGCTACAGAGAAGATGAAGGCTTTCTGGTCACCTGGAGATAAGGCGCAACAGGTACACTTTGCACCAGGAGAGTTTTCATCTCAATATAAGACAGATTTTTTACGGTGAGAACAAACACTGGAACAACCTCCCCATGGACATAGCGGAGTCCCCGTGGCTGGAGGTGTTCAAGACACCACTGGACAGCGTGCAAAATAATCTCATCTGGGCTCCCTTTCCCAGAAAAGCTTGGACCAGATGGTCTCTCCAGATCCCTCCCAGCCTGTTCTGTGGTTTCATGATAACAGGGGCTACAATGGTGCTCACGCTTTAGATGTGATGTAGAGGACAGAGGTGGGCATTATGGTAGAAAATGAGGCTGGGCAGGGGTTTTCCAGGCATTTTGAGGGATAAGAATTGCTTGTTCTCTGTTCTCCTGGGGCAGGAAGAATGGGAAGAAATCAGGTGCATCCATGGCATGAAAAGCACCTTGGTTGCACCATCCCTTCCTAGCCCAAATTGCCGTGATGGGCAGAGCTTTGGGAGAATGCTGAGTTTTGGAGTGAGATCTGGGATGAAGCAGACATGTCTTGGGGTGCTTTGGGGGCTGCTGTGCCTCTTACAAGCTTCTCCCAGGCTGGCAGCACTGTAAAGCTGGGTCTGGAAAGCTCCTCGCCCAGCGCTGCAGACCCTCGTGCCATTCGCAGGCTGTCAGCAGACAAGCAGCCTAACGAGCACATCACTTCTGCGAGGCAGGCACTGAGCAGGAGACGACTGCTCTCCTGTCTAATCGTGCAATGGGCCGGGCAGTGGGACCGGAGGATGCTATTCCTGGCTCTCCAGCATGCTCTGCGAGCTGCTGAAGACTGCCTCTGTCACCGTGCCCACCTGGCAGGCACATCTCGTGTCTCTATCAGCATAAAATAACTCCAGGATCCTCATAAGAGAGAGTCACGAAGCACCGAGTGCTGCTAATGGGGAGAAGGGCTGAGGCTCTCTAGATTAGTGTGTCCTGCTCTGATGGTGATGCTTAAAGAAGGTGTTGAAAGATGGGAGGGAAAAATGAGATGAATTACAAGGTCTGGAAGAAGAAACACCTTCTGGTAAGAGGTGGGGGAATGGGGCTGCTTGGCTTGTTAAAGGGAAGATTTGGGGTGACTTGAGCATGGCCTCCAAGGGGGTGATGGTTTGGGGATTCGTTCTGAATGTCTGCTAAATTAGAGAGGCTGAAACGAGGAGAAAAAAAATTGCACTAAAGGATAGTCCAGCCAGCATGGGGGGTAATTAGCTTCGCCTTGTCTCCATGAAGCCTGCAAGCAACCCCCGCTGCAGGGGTTGCTGCGGGAAGCTCTCTTCTCTGCAAGGAGTGGACGTTACACTGCTTCCATTAATTAATGATCATTTCAACCATCCACCCTTTCTCCTACCAGTGTTTGCCTATGGTGCGACTGGAGCAGGGAAAACCTACACCATGCTGGGCTCAGAGAAAAGCCCTGGCATTATGTACCTCACCATGGTGGAGCTGTACAAGAGGATTGAGGCTAGAAAGGAGGAGAAGAGCTGTGAGGTCCTAGTCTCCTACCAGGAGGTATGCTGGGGCCGAGCCATGTCCCCTCCGGCCTTGGGTCACCCTCACTAAGATTTGGGTTTGATCCAGACCCTGTAATGCCACACTTGGGGTACCTGGTGTGCTGCCAGCTGTGCCTGGTGTCAGGGCAGCCCTGGAGCCTGACTGGAAGCAGGCTTACCCACCCAGTTTGGTGAACTGGTGCTGCTGGTTTCTCCCATCTGGAGTCAGGGAATTTTCCCTGACATGGATGGGAATTTTTCTCATAGCAATGAGGGCTCCGGAGAAGTGGTGGTGCAGTGACTAGCCCGTAAACCCCTCCGGAGCTGGCCTCTGCATTTAAAGCACCATCAGCCGCTCAGCATAACAAGGTCCCAGAGGCGGTGTTGGGGGTGACACCAGATTGAGTGTGATCCTGGGGTACAAAGCTCCTCTTCCTGCTTGACACTGGGGAACCAAACCTTAGCCTTACATCGAGTTCCCTGCTCCAGGTGTACAATGAACAGATTCATGACCTTCTGGAGCCCAAGGGCCCTCTGGCCATCCGGGAGGATCCTGAGAAAGGAGTCGTGGTTCAGGGTCTCTCCTTCCACCAGGTGGGTATATAAATGGGCACAAGGTCTGGGCAACGCTGGGCCTACACCAGTTCTGAAAGCGATGTGTGTCCTGGGAGCGTGGGTGCATGTGAAGACATGGGGGTGCTGTCTGTGGGGCTCCTGGTTGGTAGCAAATGTGACCCCGAGCTTGAACAAGCCCCGCAGAGCTGTGGGAACTCTCAGCCTGAGTCACCATAGCTGCTGGTGTCAGGCTGTCTCATTGCCTGTGTACGGGGTGCCCTGATATGTCCCCTCTGCCCATTCTTTCCCAGCCTGTGTCAGCAGAGGAGCTCCTGGAGATGTTGGCCAACGGCAACAAAAACCGGACGCAGCATCCCACTGATGCCAACGCCACCTCCTCCCGCTCACATGCCATCTTCCAGGTGAGGGCTGGTGGTTGCGGTGTCGTTCAGGATCTACGCTGAAAAGGGGGCTAGGGAGGGACCCGTGCCAGGACCAGCATGGTGGCATTCCTGCTGCTGCTCCTGGTGTGCCCCAGGGACAATCAGGAGGGTAGTGGCTCTGAAAAGAGAGGTACGGGACTGGGGAGGCCACTAGCCTGTGCTCCAGTGGGACAGCATGTACTGGTCATGCTGGTGGCCATGTCTCCTGGATGGCCCTGTGCTCCCAGCTTGGTGTTACATCTCCCAAGGGCTGAAATTTCACTTTGTGCTTTTGACTCTTGTCGATTTAGTGTGTGGGAGCCGTAACTGAAACCTGACCCAGGACAAAGGGGGCTGGTTATTGCTGGCTTCTTGTGCCTCCCCCCCCGGTGCCACAGGCAGGCTGTCTCCTCTGTCGTGTCCCCCTCAGCACTGAGCCAGGAATTATGCTCCCCTGGGGGGTCTGTAAATTTGTGCCCCTGATTTCTCAGTGCTCTCCTAGGCAAACCTGCCAGGTGATTTCAATTCCAGCCAGGCCCTTCCTCAAATTAGCAGGGCTGTCATAGCTGTGTGGGGAGACAGAGGGCTCTGACTTCAATTTCCCTCTGAACCTGGTGCTTTGCCTGTTGCTGCTTGCAGGGGGGAAGTCCAGGTGTCTGGATGCTTTCCCAGCCAGCTTCCCAGCTGGGCTTGTCGGTGGGTGCTGGATTCCTGCCTGCTGCAAGTCCATTAGCTGTGCTGGAAATCTGCCCTTCCTGCTGCTGGCTCTGTCTCCCGGCAGACAAATCGCAGTCTGGTGAGGATGCAGGACCAGTTACCAGCCTTGAGCATCAGCATGGCACCTCCAGTCCATGCAGGAGTTCCTTCTGGGAGGCCAAGGGTGTTAAAGGGTGGTAGGGGAAGCGTTTGCTTCTCCTAGGAGATCTTTAGGGATGCAGAAGGGGAATTTACAGAGTGATGCTGCCAGGTGAGTCTTGGGGGCTGTGTCCCTCCTTGCCCGCACCAGCCAGGAAGTGAGCTTGGCACCAAAAGTCCTTGGGGGCACTACTAGATTGTGCCTGGGGGCTTGCAGCCCCCACTGGTGTCTGATTTTGCTGGCAGAATCCAGTGTCGGAGTTGGGGCTGGGGCTGTCGCCATGTGCGAGCGCTTCCCTGGTCATGCCGGGGCTCTGGGTCGGCGTGTTGCCCTTTGGGGACCTGACCAGCTGTACCCTGCTCGCTCACCAAGCATAGGAGGTGCTGATTATTTTCCGTAGCTCTGTCACTTCTGGCAAGTTCCCTTCCATGTCATTGCTACTCATGTCATTGCCCAGCTTTTGGCTTATCTTCTCGATGTGCTGGGCTCCTCTCTTCCCCCTGCTCCATCTCATGGCCTGTGTGATCCTCTTTGCCGTCCTTTGATAAACATTGAAACTGGTGATGCTGGCTCCAACCAACAATGCTGTGTGCCTTGTTGAGCTGCAGCCTCACCGATCTCTGTCCCTTCAGATCTACGTGAAGCAGCAGGATCGCACTGGCAGCCTCACTTGGGATCTGCAAGTGGCCAAGATGAGCCTGATCGACCTGGCAGGCTCGGAGCGAGCTTCAGTCACCAACACCAAGGGAGAGCGGCTCCGGGAAGGTGCCAACATCAACCGCTCGCTGCTGGCCCTCATCAATGTCATCAAAGCGCTGGCTGATGCGAAGGTAGCGCTGCTTGCGTGGCCCTGCTGGGCTCTGGCTCTCTGGGTGGGGTGAATGGGAGGGGTGTCATCAAGTGGTAGCGTTGCTGGTGCTGTGAGGACGGCAGCCTGGACTGGGCTCTGAGAGGCGCCGTGGGATGAGCGTGGCCGTCCCCTTGCAACACAGGGTTCAGAGCTGAGTGCCTGAGGGCCAAAAGCTGAGCAGACCCTTGATCTCTTGGTACAGAGCAAGAAAACCCACATCCCATACCGGGACAGCAAGCTCACACGCTTGCTGAAGGACTCCATTGGCGGCAACTGCCGCACCGTCATGATCGCTGCTGTGAGTCCCTCTGTGCTGGCCTACGAGGACACCTACAACACGCTGAAGTACGCCAGCCAGGCCAAGGAGATCAAGCTGTCGGTGAGGACCTCGCGTTGCAGCGGTGACCTGTCATGTGTTTGGGAGCTGCTGGGGATGTAGGAAGGAGCCTGGTGGATGGTGTGGTAGATTAGTGGGTGCCTCCCTTTTCCAGCTTGAGTTTTCCAGCTCTTGGGGTGCCACTCTGGGCAGAAAGCAGCTGAAGAACCTACAGGTGCTGTGTGCCCAGGCTTCTGCTAAAGCTCCTCAGCCCAGTGTCCAAAAAGGCTCATGGCTGGGACAGCAGGCCCCTGAGCACTGATCACGTCCACTGCAGCCATCCTGGGCCTCCCTGGGGACCCTGGAGCCTGGTGGAGGCTGAGTAGCTGCACCGCTCCAGTGTTGGGAGAGCAGTCTGTGCTGCTCCAGTGCTTCTTTAACCTCTTCCTCATCCCTGTTTCTGCAGCTGAAGAGTAATGTGCTGAGCTTTGACTGCCACATTAGTAAATACCCTGCAATCTGTGAGCAGCTGAAAGCAGAGGTGAGGTGCTGGTGGGGAGGCTCTGTCTTCAGCTGTGGTTTGCTTTGGATGCAGACCTCTGAGCTCCCAGGGGTCATGAAACCATCTGAGCAACATGATCCTTCCTCGCAGGTGGCAGCTCTGCGGGCAAAGCTTCGTGCCTATGAGAGCGCCGCCCGGGAGGCAGGGAACCAGGCGCTGGCGCTGCTGGGTCCCTTCAGCTTGAGCCCAGGGGGGCTGCCCAGGTGAGGCTGGTGGGGAGGAGGAGCTTGGTGTGACCTCCTGGTGTCCCCCATGTCAAGGAGTCTGCAGGGTTTTAGGGCTGGTCAGAGTCTAGGTGTCTGACAAAGCAGATACGCTTCTCTGCTGGTGCGCACCGTCATCTTGACTGTGGTTGGGTGTAGTTACGAGCCTGATGGACCACAGCACGCAAGCACCGAGGGAAGCTGGGTTGCAAAGGCCAAATCCTCTGTTTGATCCATCCCAAAACTTCTTATGCAAAATGATAGATTCACCAGAGGATCTCTGGCTCAGTGGCTTCATCTCTGGCTTCTGTAGATTGGAGGAAGCTGTCCCGAAGACATGCTTGGCCCTGGATGATCAAAGGGAGAGTGATGGAGAGCAGCAGGAGCTGGAAGTTGGATGGCCTGCTGAGCTGCAGCTGGAATTGGAGGACGACCAGGTGAGAGAAGGGGTGGGCAGTGCAGGAGGGCTTGGCGTGACAAGCAGGGCCCAGACGAGGCTGGGGGGCTCAAATACCCTTGTGGGGTCCACTGGGCATGCTGGGAGAGGGCAGGAGCTCAGCCCGTCCATGGGGTCCTGGCTCAGCATGTGCTAGGCTGTGGATTGCTAACGAAACCCCTTAACTTCCCAGCTAAGGGGGATTTTGGGGACCAAACTCAGCTCAAATATGGTCTAATCCTGGTCTTTTGGGTGATTGCTCCAGGCTCCAGAGGAAATGCCTCCCAGCAGCCCCAGAGCAACCCAGCAGACAGATGCCCAGCTGACACCGAAGAAACTAAGCTGCCTTCTGCAGGGGTTACCCGGCAGCAAGAGACAGACGTGAGTGTCCTCGTGCCATCCCCGTGTGCCACTTCCTCTTGTTTGCCTGCAGAGGATGGGTTGCCTGCCCTCCTGTGTTGCGTGTAGCCATCCTAGGGATGGTCTAGATGGATGTGAGACCAGGTCTTTGCTTGCAGATGACTGCCTGCCCTGTAAAATAAGGGATTTGGCTCCTGGGGATCTAATCCCATGGTATAATCTCTCCTGGAAATGCCAGTAATAAAGGTTTCCAGGCACAGCAGCAACTGTGTGAGCCTTAAGTCCTGAAATTACCTCAGCAAAGTCTTTCCTCCTGCTTCAGCTCCCCCAGGTCCTGCCCTGGCAGGGCTCCCGTGGCACCATCTGCTGATGTCTCTGCCCCAAGCATCTTGGCAGAATGAACCTCTTTAGAAAGGTCTCCTGAGGGAGGCTGGCCTTGACGTGTGCCTGGATCTCTGTCTGCCTCTAGCTGAGCTAACGAGTGTCTGAGGCCCAGCAAAAAGTCTGTGGATGCCATTTGGTCCCTTGTAACCAACAGGTGAACACAGCTCAGGCTCTTCAGTAAGAGGCTTACAGCCTGGGTACCTCACAGCTTCCCAGTTTGCCCCTCTTCCCCCAGAACTCTGCTAACAGGCTCTGCCCCACCTGAGGAGGTGTCTCAGAGGTGATGCTGGTGGTGCTGAGCCTCTGGTACTGGTGGCACTGGCTCAAGCTCACCTGCTAACTGGGTTTTGGGTCTGTCTCTCTGTCCCAGGCTCATAGCCACTATCCTGAGCGTTGCCCGAAAGCAGTATTCCCTCCTGAAGGCTGCCAACCTCCTAACTCCTGACATAGTCTCTGAATTTGAGGAAATGGAGCGTCTGGTCCACCAGGAGGCTGGTGGAAGCCAGGAGCAAGCCATGCCTCCAAACAGACCTGCAGAGGCCAGTGGGGCCACCGCAGCCCAGAAGATGCAACAGGGCTGTGACGGTGAGGATTTGGGACAGTCAGTGCTGTCGCCTCTCCTTTGTATTGGTGTGTGCTGGAGGAGCTGGGGTGGGGGCAGCTCCCGGCTGTGGGCACAGGGCAGAGAGATGAGTTTCTCTTGATGTGGTGGTGAGCAGGGCATGCTGAGAGCGGCTCCAGCCCCACTTTGTAGAGCGATTCAGGGTAGCCAGCATTGCTGGCAGCCCGGGGCACGGCAGGAGCTGTGAGCAGCCCTTGTCTCCAGGGAGCTCAGCGTGTGTGTGCAAGTCAGCTTAAACGTGAGTGATATTTCTGCTCCAGGAGACCAAAGCAGCAGTTCTGATCCTAATTTTTTCTTGTCTTGTTTACTCCTCCATGGTATATTTGCCCAAGTCAGCCCGGCTGCAGCCTCCCAACTGCCAGCCTGCGTCTGACCGGGGCTGAGCTCTCCCTCCTCATCCTCAGTGCCAACGCATGAACCCAATAGTGAAGCTGTGGGCTCTGCAGACCCTGTTTTCTGGGTACAGAGCAGGCATTGCCACGGGGCACTTGCTTTAGGACTGCTCCGGTTCCTTTAGGCTGTCAAGGCGCAGGATTATTTGTGTTGGTTCTTTTCTTCTGGGTTTAATGCGGCTTGATGGAAACACGTGCTAGCAAACGGCTGCTGTAGGGCTCGCTGGGCAGACTTCTGCTGAGCTGTGACAGGGGCAGAGGGGGATGCCCCAGGGTTTGGGAGTGCCTGGCAACTGCAGACAGGGAGGTGACTCTTTCTTCTCTGCTCCTGTAGCAGAGGTGTCTGTTGCCGTGCCCAGTGCCCCTGTGACACGCGCTGCCCTGCAATGCTTGGAGGAGCTCGCTTCGCTCTCCAGCCCCATGCCGATGGTTCCCAGCCCAACTAAAAAGAGGAGGAGGTCTCAGATGGACAGCACTTCCCAATCAGGAACTCCCTGCAGCCTCAAAGCACAGATGAAATGCCAGCACAAAGGTGGGAAAGCAGCGGAGACTCCCAGGGTGACACAGAACCCAGGCAGCCCCTGTCTCAAAGAGGCATCCCAGCCACCCCCTGTCTCCCCGGTGCCATCGTGTTGCACCCCCAAAATCTGCCCGCGGACGGTCACCAAAAGCCGCGTGCCCCTGGCAGTGTCGGCTGCCCAAAACTGCTGCACCCTGCCTGCTCTGCCCATCCACAATCTGAATGTGACTTTTGAGATCTGCGAGGACAGCGGTTCACCCAGCCTGGCCCAGCCAGCTGCCTTCAGCCTGCCGGAGTTCCCTGTCTGCGAGAATGTCCAGAACCTCCTAAACAAGCAGGTTGGCCCCTTCGTGCCCAAGTAAGTGCTGCCCTGGATGGTTTATCCATGTTTGGGGGGATCTTCCCTCCACGGTCTTGCTGTCCCGGTGAATCCTTTGTGGATCACTGCAGCTCTGCTAAGAGGGGAGACGGGGCAGAAAGACACTGCCTCCGGATGGGCAGCCAGCAGGCTGAGCTCCTGTGTGAATTGCTTGCAAAGATATAAAAAACATTCCAAGAAAATCTATTTCTTCTCTCCTTTTCCCTTTGGACATGGAGGAACATCCTCCAGATAGCTTCTGGAGCCCCAGGCGCTGGGTGGGAAGCAGGCAGGGCATTGCCTGGCCTCCCAGGGAGGTTGGAACAAGGGTCAGGACTGCGCAGTGTGGGGTTTTTTGGGCTTTATTTTTTTTTATTGCTGGTGCTTCAAAGAGGCTCTGGCTTCTAGAGAGCCACATGAATTTGGGGTACTGGGGAACAGCCCAACCACCTTACGGAGCAGCGCTGCCCAGGTAGCTGCTGCCACCTGTGTGGATCTCCTGAGGGTTTATCCCTGTTGGAATCATTTTCCCCTACAAAACTGGGCAGGTTTCCTGTGACTTCTGTTCCCTGCAGGTGGATGGTGTTGGCCCTGTTGCCTCACAGCCTTGTGAGAGTGGGTGATCAGGATCCAGCCCTGGCACTAACCCTCTTTCCTTGGCTGCAGAGCCAGAGTCTCAGTGTTTGCCGTGAAGGGTTCCTCCATCCCCAAGCCCTCCATCTCCAAAGGACGTGCACAGAAACGGAGGCGAGTGGAGAGGTGAGACAGCTGCCAGCAGGCCGTGCCCCAGAGCAATCTGTGCAGGCAGCAGGGGCTGGCAGCTCCTGCCTGTGCTCCCCTCTGGGGCTTGAGCCCCCATCCCTGCCTGTGTCAGCTCTGCCCCACCTGTGACATCTGGGGATGATGGGGGGCCTCCACCCTGAGCCTCAGGGTTTAAAATGGCCCCTTTCTCTTTCGCAGCACTGCTTCCCCCTACCTGAGTGGGCTCCAGAGCTGCAGCACCCACGTCCTGAGCAACAGCCAAAGACCTGCACAGCCCTCCCGCATCCCAGGTGAGCCCAGTACCCCTCCGTGCCCAGCCAGGTGCCTGGGGAACCCCTCCCTGCAGCTGCAGGAGCGACCCCTGCCTTGGGGCAGGCAGCAAACTGGTGCTGTGCCAGCCCCATTCCAGTTGAGGGGGGGAAATACCTGGAATCGGGACATTTGGTGCTGGTAGAAGATGCTGTTTGCTGCTGCTTGGCTGTAGCCACGGCCTTGGGGAAGGGCAGTAGGTGCTTGGAGAGGGGCGGAAAGGAGGAGGGAGGTGGCAGTGCCTGGATCACCATCAGGAGGGGATCTGGGTTTGCTGCCTCTCCCCAGGAGCTGCCTCATCTGCTTCTCTCCTCTTTCCTCAGAACATCCTTCGAGCGCTCTCACCAGGAAGGGCAGGAAGAGGAGCGCCAAAGGGCTCATGGCACTTGGTAGCGCCCCCCCTGCTCCCACCCCCCAGCCAATGAAGCTCTTATGCTGATTGCTCCACCATCCCTCCCAATGTGCAAACCCAGGTGCCAAACTTCTTCCTTTCTTTGGGAGCCCTCTCCCTCCCTTCCTGTAGCCCCACAACGCTCCCCTCAAGCCCTTCTACCCCTGAAGTCACCCCCAGCCCCTCCTGCCCAGGGTCCTGGCTGCATACCCCCCTCGGCGCAGCCCTGTGTGTTTTTGCAGCAGATGGATTATTGCTGTTCCCTCTCAGCCCCTCTCTAATCCGTGCCGGGGTGTCGAGTGCTAACAGATGGGTGATGCTAAGAAATAACACACTCTTTTAATAAATTCTTTCGTTTCAAACCAGAGGGGCGAGGGGAGACGTGCGGCTGTTTCTTCTCGCCTCCCCCTCGCAGGGGGAGCTGGGGTTGGGTAGTGGCTCCTGTCTGAGCAGCCTGGAAAAGGCCTTTGCTCCTGGGGCTGGGCTCTGCCATGGCTTTTCCTCTTCACCCCCCATCCCCTGCCATTATGGAGGCCCTGTGGTTGCCTCCTGCCCCCTTTGCTGTGCCTGGGCGTTCTGGGTCACTTCCTCGGTGGCCGAGGGTGCAGGCAAGGGGTGGGGGAAGCTCCTGCTGCTTTGCTTAGAGGGGGGAGAGTGTTTCTGAGCTGTTTCCCCCTGCTAAACCCTGTTGCTACTACCCTTGTCTCCTTGTCCTTGTGGGATTCCCCCCTCTGGCTGCCTGTGAATGCCCAGTCCTGGGGCAGAGAGCTCTGAGCATCCCTACCTGGGCCAGTGGCTGCCCATGGCACCCCCAACCCCCATCCTGGTATGCCAGGGCTTATTTGGGCACCGAGGCACTGCCGGCTGCCTGCACCAGCACCTCGTAGGCCCCATCATCAGTGACCCGATGCGGCAGGAGTGGGATGGGGAGGGTGGACCCCCCTTCGCACTCCGGGTGTGCTGCTGTCCCACGGGGCCCAGGGTCACCGGCTCCTCCTGCTCTACTTTCCTGCCTGGGAGCGGCAGATCTCGCCTTTGTCTTTTCAGAGGCTGGAAGCTTCTAATTAAAACTTCCAGCCTGCTCCCAGTTCGTTTGTCTCATTAAGAGGGGGCCGGGGTGGAGGAAGAGGGGGGAGAGCCCAGCTCTGCATCCCTGCAGCCGCCGGGAGTGACAGCTTTTCATGCTTTGATCCTGGCTGCGTAGGAGCTGGGAGTGAATAAATCTTTGGGGAGGGGTATGGGGGCTCACACAGGACCCCAATACGCCTGCTCTGTCCCCCCTGCCCTGCAAAGGCTGTGTGCCCCAGGGGACTTCAGAAAATATCGAGGGAGGGAGGTCCCTTGTCACCATGGGCTGTCACACAGCACGTGTCCCCAGGGATGTAGCTGTTCTGGCAGGCTGGGGCTGCCAAACATCATGCATGGGGTACATGGGTGCCCCAAACCCCATGTTTCTGTGGGGGGAAAACCCCTGGCCCCTGTGGTGACACTAGCTGGGGACAGCTGGTGGGACATGGGAACATCTAGCATGGGCATGGAGGGTGGGCTGGGGGCTGGAGCTTCTGGTGCCTAAAGGGGGATGTGGCAGTGAGGGGTTGGCCCTGAGCGCTGCCCTGGTGCCACCAGTCCCACCTGTGTGTCCTCTCCAGTGGCTCTGGGTCCCCACACATTGCACCCACAGGGGCAGGGCTGTTGCCAGAACCCTCCTGACTGGCTGCTGGTGGTGGCCCAGCAATGGTGGCTGTGGTCCAGCGGGGCCTGGGCACACGTCCCTGTCCCGGAGCGGGCAGGGAGCCTTTCCCAGCCATCGGCTGCCATCTAGCTGTCAGCCGGCAAGACCTGTCCCCACCCCTGTCCCCAAGGCATCCCCACTGGCACCCCAGGAGGGAACCCCTGTCCTCTGGCTTCATCCCTGCTGCCTCTCAGGGCACCCATCCTGATACCACTGCGTGTCCCTTATGTCCCTTTGTCCCCAACAGCCCCGTCCCCCGCCTGGGCTGTGCCTAAGGCCAGGCTGTACCCCAGTTTGTGGCCATAATGGTGCGGCTCGGAGGGGACGGTGCTGGCAGCGGCCCCGTGCCCGTCACCGCTGCCATGCCTGGATCCGTCCCCCGGCTTTTCCCGGCAGCGCGGTGCCGTGGCACAAAGACACCCCACGGCTGTGCTGGGCAGCGCCGGCTCCGGCCTCACACAAAGCCCCTTTCAGCTGCTCAGGGAAAGCCCCTGGCACCCTGCCCCTGCCCAGGGAGGGGTCCCGGCCCCCGGTCCCCTCCTGCCACGGGACAACGGGGGGCAAAGGACCCCCCAAACTCAGTGCACGTGTGGCCAATGATGTGGCCGTGCACATGCAAAAGCCAGGCCCCCCGAGCAGGGAAGGGAACCCAGCGCCCTGAGCCCCCGCCAGGCTCCCGTAGTGACCAGCCAGCACTTTTGCAGACCCACTGGGGTAGAAAGGACTTTGGAGGCTTCAGCCACTTAATTAGCAGCCTGCCTTAATTAGCAGCCTGCCCGCGCTGCCGCACTGCCTGCAAAGTGCCTCGGCCCGCTGGGGCGAGAGGGCTTTGGTGGCTGGTGCTGAGCTGCTTGTGCCGGGGCTTGTCCCGCGGGATGCGGCACGGGGAGCGTGGGCGTGTGTGCGCGCGTGTGCGTGCGTGTGCGCGCGTGTGCGTGCGTGTGCGCGCGTGCACGTCCACGTGTGCGCAGTGCCTGTAGCAGGGTGGCCGTGTGTGTGCACGTCGTGTGTTCGTGGAAGGGTGGATGGGCGTGTGTGTCTCTGTTCACGTGCGTGTGCGCACGTGTTCAGGGAAAGCAGCATGCGTGTGCGCATCTGCGCACGCTGTGTGCATGTGTACACACACGTACGCAAGGGTAGGCTTGCGTGTGTGTGTTGCATGTGGCGTGTGTGTGCACGTGAGCGTGGAGGGACGTACGTGCACGTGTGGACGTGGGTAGGCATGCCTGTGCACCCCTGCAGGATGCCTCCTGTTGGGTGTGTGCACAGGGTGGCGTGGGGCGTGTGTGCGCAGACCCCCACCAGCAGCGTGCATGGGGTGTGTGCGTGGCAGGGGCTGTGCACACGTATGCAGGCATGTGTGCACAGCGGGTGGCCGTGCCCACCCACACCCACCCCTGCCCAGTGTGTGTCTCTGCCCTGAGCACCTCAAGACACTGCTGTGTCCAGGGTCGTTGTGGCGATGGGTCCCCGGGGCGCAGGTACAGCCCAGGCCCTTGCAGCGGGCACCGTTTGACACTGCACCCGGCCTCGCACCCGGCACCCACGGTGCCCCATGGCATTGCGCCCAGCACCCACCCACAGGCTGCCCCATGGGTGCCCGTGGCCGCCGCTCTGCCTCCCACCCTGGCGTGTGCCCCAGGCTCCCCCCGGGCCCTGGCGGTGCCTGCCGGGGGGGGCAGGCGGTGGGCAAGGGGCCGTGCTGCGGTGCCTGGGCTGGGTGCCAGGGCGCATCCGCCCCCGCCGGGCGCCACAAAGGCCGGCTTTCGTGCTGGCCCTCTGGCTCCCTGGCTGGCGGCCAGCGCCGGGGCAGCCAGCGGGGCCAGGGGCCCCCGGGCTCCATAAAACCTCCCGGACCGGGCACATCGTGCCCACTCCTTCGGCATGGAGAGCCAGCGGCCGTCCTCCTATGGCCGCCGCTTCGGCCCCAGCACCCCGGTGTACCGGGTGCTCCCTGCCAGCCCCCCAGCCCGGCTCCGGGCCCCCCGCAGCACCCAGCCGGCTCCCCGCGTGGGTGCCCGCCTGGGGCTGGGCAAGATGGACTTCTCACTGGCCACGGCGCTCAACTCGGAGTTCAGGGAGATGCGCACCAACGAGAAGGTGGAGATGATGGGGCTCAACGACCGCTTCGCCAGCTACATCGAGAAGGTCCGGCTCCTGGAGCAGCAGAACAAGGTGCTGGTGGTGGAGCTGAACCAGGCACGGGACCAGGAGCCCTCGCGCGTGGCCGACATCTACCAGGAGGAGCTGCGTAACCTGCGGCACCATGTGGAACAGTTGGCCACCGCCAAGGCCCATCTGGAGGTTGAGAGGGACAACCTCGCTGAGGACCTCAGCAGCCTCCAGCAGAAGTAAGGCGCTGCCCTGCTTGGGGTCGTCCTGGGGATGAAGGTGGCCACCAGGAGCAGGGTGGTGAGGAGCACCAGCGTGGTGATGAGGACCAGGGTGGCTACCAGAACAGGACTGAGGGTGACCGTTGGGATGGGTGTCACGGTGACTACCAGGACCAGAGTGGCAGCAGGGACCAGGATGGTGATCAGGGTTGTCCTGGGGACCAGGGTGGTGATGGGGGCCATGGTGGTGGCAAGGACCAGGGTAACCCCTGGGACTAGGATGGTGACTGGGGTGTCCCCAAGGATCAGGGTGGCCACCAGGACCAGTGTAGCCCTGGGGACCAGGCACTGATGGTCACCAGGGTGGTGATGGGGACATGGGCTGCAACAGGGACCAGGGTGACCCCTGGGAACAGTGTGGGACAGTGGTGGGGGGGTGTGGGGTGGGCACACAGACATGGGGTGCGGGTGCTGGTGGCGTGGGGCTGTGTCATCCTGGGGGTCGGTCTGCTTGTGGGGCTGAGAGTGGCAAGTAACAGTGCCTAATGAGTAACGGTGCCTAACGAGTAACGGTGCCTCTCTGCTCCGGCGCAGGCTGCAGGACGAAGTGACCCTGCGGCTGGAGGCCGAGAGTAACCTGGCTGCCTACAGGCAGGTGAGGGCAGGGGCCGGATCCTGTGTCCCCCATCCTGCACCCCAGGGGCTCAGCCCCCAGCTCAGACCTGTCATGGAGGGGCAGGGATGGGGCAGGGGTGAGGCAGGGATGGGCATGGACAGATGGGACGGGAATGGGGCAAAGACGGGCAAGGACAGGGCAGGGATGAACAGGAGCAGGCAGTGAGGGACTGGGGTGTGTTATGAATGGAGCAGAAAGAGGCAGGGATGGGCAGAAAGAAGCAGGGATGGTCATGGGTGGGCAGGGCAGGCAGCTCGGGAGGGAGCAGACCCGAGTGGCCAGCACTGGAGATGGTCCCTCCTGTCCCTCACGGTGGCAGGATGTGGATGCTGCCACCTTGGCTCGTCTGGACCTGGAACGGCGGGTGGGGACCCTGCAGGATGAGATCGCCTTCCTCTGCAAGGTCCACGAGGAGGTAACCCCGCGTTGGGGGGGGTCCTGGGGCTCTGTGGGGCCAGGCTGACTCCCGCTGTCCCCCCAGGAGCTGCGGGAGCTGCAGGAGCAGCTGGCCCGGCAGCGGGTGCATGTTGAGGTGGACGCAAGCAAGCCGGACCTGACAGCTGCCCTGCGTGACATCCGCAGCCAATACGAGGCCATGGCTGCCAGCAATGTCCAGGAGACTGAGGAGTGGTACAAGTCTAAGGTGTGGTGGGAGCCTGGCTGTCCTCTCCTGGGATGTCACCTTCTTGGGGCTGGGGTTGGATGGCTCTGCTTGGTGGTGGTGCATGGGGTTTGGCATGCCCGCTGTCCCTGCTCACGTCCCGTGGCTTGGTTTGGTCCCCGTGGGGAGCAGGGATGTGTCCCCAGTGGTGAGTCCTGTAGGCACAGTCCCTAAGGAGTTGTGTTCAGTGACGTGGCCCACGCGCACCATCCCTCAGGAGCAGGGACGTGTCCCCCGTGACATCCCACAGCTCACCCCTCCCACCCGCAAAGCAGGGACATGTCCCCAGCAACACCTGCCAGCAGGGATGTGTCCCGTGTCCACTGTCCCACCGCCCCAAGAGAGCAGGGACCTGCCTCCAAGACACATGCCATCAGCCACGTGCCCCACATGCACTGTCCCTTCCACCCATGAGAGCCGGGACGTGTCCCTAGCACCACGTGCCTTTGGCAGCACATCTGTGTACGCTGTCCCTTCCTCCTGTGGGAGCTGGATGTGCCCCCACAACACGTGCTGCTGGGGCCAGAGCCCTCCCACGGGAGCTGGGATGCGGCCCCAGGACACATGCCTTTGGGGATGTCCCATGTGTCCCTTCCTGCTGTAGGAACAGGGATGTGTCACCAGCGCCACATCAAGTGCCCGTCCCATGTGCATCGTCCCCCTCCTGCCATGGGAGCAGGGACGTGTCCCTGGGGACACAGGGCACTGGGGGCACATCCCATGTGCACTATCCCACCACCCTGCAGCAGCAGGGACGTTTCTCCATGCCACGTGCTACTGGGGCCACGTCCCTCCTGTGGCACAGAGCTGGCCCATGGCCCCACGCCGTGTGCCACCGGGGCACGCCCCTGCTGCCTGGCCCCATCCCATGTGTCCCCCCCCACCAGTTTGCAGACCTGACGGACGCGGCCGCCCGGCACGCGGAGGCCCTGCGTGCAACCAAGCAGGAGGCCAACGAGTACCGGCGCCAGCTCCAGGCCCTCACCTGCGACCTGGAGGCTCTGCGGGGCTCGGTAGGTGATGGCTGTGGGGTGCAAGGCGGGGGGACGTGGCCTCGGGGGGCTGCCACCACCATGGGGTTCCCTGGCACCCATGGGGGCCACCACCCAATGCTGGGGGAATGGCTGGTCCCCACGGATGGGAGATGGATGGACGCTCTGGAGAGCTCCGAGCTGCTGGGAGACAGTGACTGTGGAGGATGTCACCCCCCTCATGGACCCCCAGAATGAGTCCCTGGAGAGGCAGCTGCGGGAGCTGGAGGAACGCTACGCCCTGGAGACAGCCGGCTACCAGGACACGGTGGTGCGGCTGGAGGAGGACATCCGCAGCCTCAAGCAGGAGATGGCCCAGCACCTGCAGGAGTACCAGGACCTGCTCAACGTCAAGCTGGCCCTAGACATCGAGATCGCCACGTACCGCAAGCTGCTGGAGGGCGAGGAGAGCAGGTGATGGCAGAGCAGGGGCTCTGTCCTGCCCCTCTCCCCATCCCAAACCATCCCCAAGCCCCCGTGGTCCCTCTGGGATGTCCGACCTGCTTGGGGACCATCCTCCAGCCCTCCTGCCCCAGCCGTGGGCAGGGCTGAGCGGGTGTGCAGGGCAGGACCCTGATGCTCTTTCCAACACCCCCATTGCTCCGGCAGGATCACTGTTCCTGTGCAGAGCTTCTCCAGCCTGCAGATCCGAGGTGAGGCCGTGGCTACGCGTGGGGTGGGGGGGCTGCGATGGTGGCACAAGCAGGGGTGGCTTCTGGGGGCTCAGTGGGAGGAGGTGCCATCTTGGCTGTCCCTGCCCCATCCAGATAGACCAGGAGTTTTTCCTCCAAATCTCAAGGAACCAGGACTGCTAGGTTCTCTCTAGATGGGGGGAGGAGTGTACCATGGCCACATCCCCAAAGCTGAGCGTGTCCCCAAGGCCAATGATGTCCCTAAGACTGACTGACCACATGAACACATCCCCGGTGCCAACCACATCCCCAGGGCCAACGACGTCCCTGAGGCCAGTGACATCCCCAAGGCCAGTTGTGTCCCCAGTGCCAACTGTGTCCCCACAGACAACCCTGTCCCCAAACCCAATCACATCCCAAAGCCACCTGTGTCCCCATGACCAACCACAAGCCCAACGCCAGCCATGTCCACAGTACCAATTGTTTCCTCCAGGCTAATCACTTCCTAAAGCCAGCCACATCCCCAGTGCCAACTGCATCCCCAGCTGCATCCCCAAGGCCAACCATGTCCCTGAGGCCAACAGTGTCCCTAAGGCTGGTCATGTCCCCAGGGCCACCATCTCCTGTGGTTCAGGGTTTTCCCACCCAATGTGGTCCCTTTGGGCCCCTCCCCTGAGTGCAGCTGGAGGAGCCATACCCCAGGCACTGGGTCACTGCTGTGCCCTGCCCATGTCCCCTAGAGACCAGCCCAGACACTAAATCTGTGCCAGAAGCCCATGTGAAGAGGAACATCGTGGTCAAAACTGTGGAGACCAGAGATGGAGAGGTGAGAAGTCCTCATCTGTGTCACCCACGCTGCCTCCCCTCCATCCCTGCCTCCCCATGGGGTATCCCCAAGGGGGGTCACTTGTCATGTGCATGGGTCCACAATCCCTCAGCCCCGGGAGCGGCCCAGGCAGGGAGCCAGTGATCCCAGTGCCCTGAGAGCATGGCACGAGCCAGCTCTGGACCATGGTGGAGCTGAGCCTGGCAGCTCACAGAAAACCATGCCCATCCCTGTCCCTGTCCCCGCCCCTGTCCCTGTCCCGAGGCTTGTTCAGACCCCAGGCAGGCTCGGCTGGGGAGGAGAGCCCAAGCCCGGGGTGATGGCCCCTCTCCCTCTGCCTCCAGGTGATCAAGGAGTCCAAGCAGGAGCGCAAGGAGGTGGCGTAGGGTGGGCGAGCTGCAGCAGCCGCACGCTTGTAGCCGTAGCTCCGTAGGTCCCATCCGATGCTGCGAGGGAGCCCTGTGGCCGGGCACAGGCCGCAGGAGAAGCCAGCAGTATTTCAGCGGGGGCTGACTCCCTCCCTCCCACTCCTCGCCTCTCCCATGTCACCCTGTGCTCCAGGGACCACCGACACCCTGTTCGGTGCTGGCTGCTGGCAAAGCACCCGTCCGATGGGCAATACCCGGGGAGGTGAGCGGCACCAGGCAGAGCCAGGATGCTGCCGTGTTCCCACAGCACGGAGGGACCAGCAGTTTTGGGGCCGTGCCCCTGCTCACCCTGGGTCTCCAGCTCACCAATGCCCAGGGAGAGAGTCCATCCTGTTTCAGTCTCTGTGCACCAGTCGGACAAGATGATGGTGCCAAGACCATCTATCTCCGCATCCCACCTGGCTGCCCTCTCTCTGGCCTGAGAGGTCACCCTGAATCTCCCCAGTGCACCCAGGCCCTAAGCGCCTTTGGGGGGGCTGCAGGGGATGAGGTACCAGCTGGTGAAGGACATTCCCCCGTCGCTGAGCATCGGGTGGGCTTAGCCAAGAGGCACGGGCAGGAGAAATGTGAGGATGCAGAGGCAGGGTGCTGTGAGGATGGTGTAGAAGGGTGATGTAACGGGGATAATGAGGGGTTCCCAGGGATGCTGGGGTGTCTGGGGTGGTTTGTGGGTCTGGAGCAGTGGTGGGCACAGCAGGCTGGGTGGCCTCATGGGCTTCTCCTGGCACAGTGCCATGGAGCTGTCCTGGCCCCCACTGGGTGTTCCCCACCAAAGTGCCCCCATCGCTGTGGTGGGGAAAAACAGTCCCAAGGGGCTCCTGACAAGGGGTGACCCACGGCCATGCACCTCACACCTCACGTGGGGGGTCCCATGCAGGTGAAAATGGAGAGGAGGGGAGTGCAGAGAAGGAGGAGGAAGACGAGGAGGAAGGAGTTGGGGCACCCATGGGTGCTCTCACAGCAGGAGGTGCCTCCTGCAACCCAGAAGTGATGGGGGAGGACAGATGGAGCCACCCTCATGCCTGCACCCCCCGGGCTCACACTAGGAGCCAGGGGGCCAGGGACTGGGGCTCTGCCCCACCACAATCCCTGCCACACATGGAGCCAAGCCCATCCCCTGCATGGGCATTCAAGATGGGGTTGGAAGTAATCCCTTGTCCCTGGGCCCCACGTGGCCCTGTCCCCGCATCTGTCCTCCTGTGCTCCCCCCAGACCAGTGCATGCCACCGGCCCACCCAGGGCCATCGCCAGCCTGGTGCTTGCCCGCAGCCCCTGTCCCCGCCTTTGATTTAGCTACTGACCACAAGCGAAACCTGCCCTGGTGCCACCTAACATTGGAGCAACAACCCAGCAGCGCTTCTCATACCCCATAAGCCCTTTGGGATGAGCGCACGGCATGCCACTTGGATGCCACCCCCCTCATCCCCTCTGCCCCCCTCGTCCCCTGGCTCCGGTGCTGAGCATGCTTTGCAGCTACTGGCTCCGGAAAGGCCACTCCTGGGGCAGGAGGTGTTATAAGAGGAGACCCAGGTGCTGCCCAGGTTTGGCATCTGGGGTGGGATGGTGGTGGCCGGGGGCTCGGTCCCCTATGAGCAGCCTCCGGCTGGAGCTTTGCAGCCCACCTCACTACTGAATTAATGCACTAACACCTGCGGCAGCTTGAGATGAGAAATAAAGCTAATGCAAGCTCTGTGATTCCACGGTCATGCCTTCAGTCCACCTCTCCCAGTGCCGGGGGTTATCTGGGATTAGCTGGGGTGGCAAGGCCCTTCGGGAGCCCAAACCAGGCTCACACTTGCCGGGGGACACAAGCTTAGCGCTGTACCCCGTGGCATGACCAACGCTTCATGGGTCAGCACCCGCAAGGGATTGCAACAGAGGGGAGGCAGGTGCAGGATAACCCCCCAGAGGTGGCAGCCAGGCAGCAGGGTGGGAGAGATCCCCTTCCCAGGAGGGAGGGAGGGGAAGAAGGGACCTGCTCGGGGGTCTTCAGCCCCAAACCCAGCTCCTTCCCCGCACAAACCCAGGCTGCGGCTCCTGGGAAGCTCCTGGGACCGCTGTAGCTGTCAGGACCGATGGTGGATTTGAGATCCTGCGCATCATCTGTGTGGTTCAAATGCCTCAGCCCTGCTGGGACCCTCAAGGCTGCCCAGCCTGCGGGTCAATGGCATTTCCCCGGGGAAAGCTGAGATCCCCCAGCCACAGCCTTGAGAAAGGAACGGAGATGAGCTCCGTGGGGAAGCCCTGCTCTACGCTGAGGAGCGAGTGAGCGGCCACCTAAACCCTGCAGAGATGCTATCCTCTTTGGAGGACATCTTTTGTCAGGCATAAATATCAACTCACAAGTCTGTGCCGAGACAGGCAAGTGGAAAAAAATCCCAAACCAGGGAAATTTCTGAGGAACTCCATCAGACTCATCTGAAAATGTCTTTTCCCCCTTCAAAAATGAAAGATTTTTTTAAAAAATGGGTTTTCTCCAGCTAAGGAGCTCAAAGGAACATTGAACATTGTGAAATGTTGGCACTCAAAGTTCTCAGCAATGAAAAACAGTTTAAAAGGGTAAGAAAAGCAAGAATTAATTGGATTTAAATAGTTTGGTGGATCTTTTTAGCAGCCTCTTTGAAAAACAGCTCTAATAAATCACTGATGCTGTTCGAGAAGTCTATAGAGCTGGGCCAGAAAATCTTGCAACAAAAGAGTACTCTTTTGAAAAGGACTGTATTGAGCTTAAAACCCCACTGCAAGCCAGCGGCAGAGCCAGGAACAAGCCATGGTGGTGTGAAAAGCCCGCCCGTCCCTACCAAGCCACACCAATCTGCAGCTCGGGGAGTTTTCCACACCGGTCCTCACCATCACACTCTTGACCCAAAAGGGAGGATGAGCAGCTGCTGGCAGAATTTGGTCACATTGATTTCTAATGATCAGAATATTAGAAATTTCTAATAAGAAAGATCCAAGATGTAAGAGTGACCCGCCGGGGCCGTGGTGGAGGTGCTATGTCCTGCCAGGGCACCTGAACACCCGCCAGCAGCAGCGGCACACGTGGATGATGATGAAGACGATGCTGATGAGGATGTAGCTCATGCCAATGGCCTTGACAGCGTAGATTGTCTCGGGATCTTTGAATGTCCGCCTGCGCCGGTGCTGGTAAATCACGCTGAGACGGAAGCCGGCCACCATCTTGCCCTCCCGCCAGCAGAAGTAGGTGCCTCCATCGCTGATCTGGACCCGCTGCATGTGCAGGTGGTTTCCGTGGTCGATGAAGACCCGCATGCTCTTGTTGACACCTATAAGGTAGCGGGAGCGGTAGAGCCGGACGGAGTCCTTGTCCCAGGCCACGGCATGCTCAGGCCGGGCTCCTGGGCACGCGATGATCAGGTCACTTCCGATGGGCTGCTTGTGAAACTGCGTGGGGACACGGGGCAGCCAGGGCTTCTCACCCAGCTTGGAAATGACATTGGAGATGGCCTGCACACCTTCCTCGGGGACCTCTTCCTTCGGGCAAGGGGTCAGGCAGCTTCGGATGGCCACCTCGGGTCTCCGGAGGCGGATGGGGCGCTGGAAATGTGCGGGAACAGCCCTTGAGCCGCAGGATGTGACGTTGGGCACAGCAGTACGATAGCGAGGGTGCAACTGGGCACTCTGCACGTAGCAGAGCCCGATCCGCCGCTGCTCGCCTCTCACCCCACAGCGATCGCATCTGGTCCAGTCCCAGAAGGTGGTGAAGAGGCTGAAGCGCTTCTTCGTGTAGTCATCCTGGACGTGCTGGCCCTTGTCCACAAAAGTCACCGTGATGTGCTTGGTGGGCTGCACGTCTACGTCATAGCCATAAAAGAAGTCTCCTTTCTTAGTGCCACACAGGTAGTGTCCCGAGTCCATCACCTGGGCCTGGAAGACGATGAGACTGAACATCCGAATACTGAAACGCTTCAGCACGTCACTGCCCGCGTGGATATGGCCCGAGTCGACCACCACGGTGCCAGCAAAGTCTGTCAGGACTGTGGTTTTGTCACTGCCCGTGTTCTTCTGGAAGTACCAGACGACAGAGGAGACCTCTTCAGGCTTGCAGTTGCAGGGGAGCTCAAAGGTCATGTCAGCCAAGTACGCGGCATTGTCAAACAACAGGAAAGCAGGACAAGCCATCCTCTTGAACACATCTCCTTTCTCTTCAATCGCAAAAGCGTGGAGAGTATCTACCAGGGAGAGGAGAAGGGCAGCTCCCAGCAGCCCCCTCACCATCGCCGCAGGCGGTCTCTGCGGTCGGCAGAACCCGCGCAGGGATCCATCCTCAGCAGGGATGGCAGGAACCCGCGCGTGGGGTTAGCAGGGCCCGCATGGGGCAGGGGTGGAGCACACAGCAGATAGCTCGCCAAAGATGGGGTTTGCAGGTGACCTCCTGCCTGCAGTGTACGTGGCTGACAGCAGGGGTCAAACAGTGACTGAAATATCCCATCTCAGCCGAGTATCTGCTGGGAAGCACCCCGTCCTGCCCCGGGGCAGGCTGTCCCCTGGGACGCGGGCTCTAGAACCTCTCCTGTATCCCAGCTGCTCTAGAGTGTTGGCTGTGCCCCGGACAACGAGCATGCCGGTCATTTGTGCAGCGCAGCCGCAGAGGGAAGACACAGCGATGGGAAGCATGATGGGAACAAGGGAAATGCTGATGTCTTCTTGAAAGACTCACGTGCAGTAGGTGTTGAGGATTGCTCTGATCCCTTGAGAGCAACGAACCCAAAGAAGAACCTCCTCCAATGGCAGCTGACCTCTGTAGTCCAGAACAAGAGGTTTCAAACAGGGTATTTAGACTTCTACAGCCTCCCTGTTGGCTTTCCAAGGATTTGTGTGCTGAAGCCCCTCTGCCCAGGTAATGTCTGAGACTCCTCCTCTCCGAGTGATTGACACGGCTTTTCATTCAAATCACCCTTGCCTGAGCTAATGCTGGAGCCAGTCCTGGAGGCCTTAAATGTACCTCTACCATGGTGAAGGTGAGCTATTTGCTTCCCACTGACTCCGGCCAGACCTTCAGCTCCCCTTTTAGCACTTGTTGAGCAGATGCTCAGCTTAGACCATGAACTGATGGATTGGGAAACTGATCCCAGCGGGTCTAAGAGCCGATCCTCCCAGGGTCTAACAGCCTGTCCTCCCATAACCATTCACACAACCTCTCCTGTACTTCATTTGTCCTGAGTCTTCTGACCAAACCATGGGGATTTTGCCTTTCCCCAAGTGATGGGGATGCAGGAGGCCGCTCCCATCACCCAGGACACGAGTGCAAGCCCTGAGCCTCCAGACTGCTGAAAGCACTGTGCCTGTTCCAACCAGAGCTGTAACTGTCGTGCCAGGGCTGCTCTTGCACCAACATCCTCCATCCCCAACTTAGGAAACTCCAGGATCTTTGTTGTTTAGTTTAAGACTTCAGCTCTTGGCTTTCTGCTAGTCCTCAGGTTCGCAAGTGTTATGCAAAGGCAAGAGGAATGGCACCCACAACACCTTGCAGGGACAGAGATGTCCCCAAGATAGATGCACAAAGCCCAGCATTCAAGTGCCAGACCTCAGAGGATAATCAGTTAGGTGCTGTCCTGGTTTCAGCTGGGACAGAGTTAACCTTCTTCCTAGTAGCTGGTACAGTGCTGTGGTTTGGGTTTAGTATGAGATAATGTTGAAAACACACTGATATTTTAGTTGTTGCTGGGTAGTGCTTGCACTAGGCAAGGACTTTTCAGCTTGCCTTGCTCTGCCAGGTGCACAAGAAGCTGGGAGGGGAGGGGGCACGGGCAGGACAGCAGACCCAAAGTGACCAAAGGGATATTCCATACCATACGACGTCATGCCCAGTATATAAACTGGGGGGAGTTGGCTGGGGGCAGAAATCGCTTCTGGGGGCTGGGCTGGGCATCACGTCAGTGGGTGGTGAGCAATTGCATTGTGCATCACTTTGATGATGTTATTATTATTTTATTATTATTATTTTCATTTTCATTTCCATTTTCTGTCCTATTAAACCATCATTATCTCACCTACAAATTTTACTTTTTTCCCCCCAATTCCCTCCCCATTCCCCTGGGGGGGCTGTGAGCAACGGCTGTGTGGTGTTTAGCTGCTTGCCAGGTTAAAGCACAGCAGCTGCCTGGTGGCTTCTACAGAGAAGGTGGGAGAGGGATGGTTATAGTCTGCCAGAGTGGCTCTACCTTTTGCTCCTCTAGCTGGGTTTTGCAACAAAACGGACCCAAGAGTTGTTTTTGAACTGAATTGAAGTGAGTCTGAGCACTGTAACGTAGGGAGAAGCTCAAGGATTCTCCCAGACCAGAGCTCCAGGAGAGCTTGGTGGGTAGGTGCTGACCTGTGCTGTATGAAGGCCCCTCTGGTAGGCAGCCAAAACAGAAGTGCGACTCAATTTAGACACAGTATTAGGCAGTCCTGGAGAGTCTCTTTGTTGGACTGTTGCCTGTCAGTTCCTTCTAAATTTCAATTTCTGTGGTATTTCAGCAAATCAGATAGTGTCTGAGATGGTAGGACCATGAGGTGACAGGACCTCTGAGGTTTACCCCATGCCCTGCTGGTTGGGGTAGAATAACAATAAAATAGCTGGTTGGATAGTCCTCGATATACCTTGATATCTGCACCTCCATCAGCCCATTCTAACTTCAGTGGCTGCACCGTTAAACATTGTCATTGGTTACACTTCTTAAATCCCCTGAGTGACAATAGGCAGAGATGAAAAAGGGAAGGGACTATTTGGGTTTTGGGTTCTCCTTCAAAAACACCAGCCTAGTTTTATCCTGTTCTCCTCATCTAAGAGATTCTCACAGCACCTTTCTGTGAGGACACCCTGCCCCAGAGATCACAACACAGTCCTCGCTGTAACTAACCTTTATTTGTGCAGAACTATTGCTCTGGGTGGCTCCCAGGTACAGAGAAATGGAAGGAATGCTCCAGACGTATCTGATTTAGCCATCTCGCAAAGTGATGCCAAAGTCAAGCTTTGAGCTTCTTTGGCACTCTTTCTGCATGACCTTGGTGTTTCTGCTCCTTCAGTCAACCTGGTAACATTTCATCAGCTCCATCACTATCCTTTCCTCCTCGGCTTCCTTTTGCAGGCTGGGGTCCATGATGTGGGCTTCCCTCTCAGCTTCGCAGCCGGCTGGGCCACGGGGATGGCCAGAGGTCCGATAATCCCTGCTCATGCTCTGCAGCTTCCTAAACAAGTCCCTGCTGCTCTCCTTCTCTGACTCGCTCAGAAGATCTACATTTAACCCGAAGCGCTTGGTGCGCGAAAGGCTCTCTAAGATCTGAAGGATGGCATCTCTGTCTTCATGACAGACATGCTCTGCCAGCACTGTAAGGAACTCACCCAGGAGGCCAAAGCCCAAGTCAGCCTGAAACATTCTGCCCAAGGCCTTCCCTCCGAGTTCAAGCAAAAGCTGGTATTTTTCTTTTCCGCTTCTTAAGCATCTGCGCCAATCTCTGTAAAATTCGGCAGAGGTTCCAGGCAGTTGATCCAGTTCCTGAAGGAAAAAATAGTTACCAGTTCCTTTTGTTTTGTTCCCACTTGAAGATTTTTACTCCTCCCCTGCCCTGCCCAACCTGTAGATGGCTGAATTGTTTTTAATACAGGCTTTGACAGCACAAAGGGCTGCATAAAGCTTGTGAGGTGCAAAACATAGAGAAAGACAAAGAAATATCGGGTTCCTCAAGCCCTACAGAAACCAGCCAACTTCAGGGGAAAATAATGGAAGAATGGATGAGGCATGAAGCCCAGCATGAACAGAGACCAGTAGTGGAGTAACCCCAATGCTAACCAGAACCAGTCACACTGCCCAGTCTGGATCCACCATCACAGTGTGGGAAGGGGTCTCCTGGAGGCCAGTGTAGCTCAATGTAAACCTCTACTCCATCTCGAGCTCTGTGAGGCAAATCAAAGGGCTGAGGAGATAAAAGATACAAGATGTAAACCCCAGAAAATATGCAGATGGCCCTAACACACCGTCTCATAACACATGGCATTCGTATGGTCTGTGGCAGAGAGCTTGCGCTAAATGAGAGCCAAGCTCAATGTGGCACCTCCAGATAAAAGGAAATCCTGTTTTATACAATATGTAATTGAACCGCTGAACTCATCAACGCTGACTTAACTGATGCACAGACTGAAGGAGGATTAAAACATTTAGGGTTTTAAACAGATAGCAAGAACAAGGCACAGCAACATCAGGCTGTGTCTAAACACAAAATGGAGAAGCCCTGGAGATCAGAGCCCAAGTGCTAATGGGATTAGGAACAGAACTTGCTCTGGGGACATCATTGCTCAGTGCAAGCACATGCAAAGCTGCCTAGAAGAGTTGCAAAATGATCTATAATAAACAGGCAAATGAAATTCAGTGTCAAAAAATCCATGAGAAATATCTAAGGGAAACATCCCTGGCTACATATCCAGTGACTGGGACTCTCTGGCATGGGCAGAGTCCACCGGAGGGGGCAGGACAGATGTCACTCAAATCACAAATGATGTGGACAGAAAAATGTTTAGTCACTATTTCCTACAGCTGAAGAGCTACGGACCAGCCAGTGAATTCATCAGGCAGCAGGTTTAAAACAAAATAGCATTTTTCCATATAATGCATAATTAAACCGTGGGGTGAAAAAGAACTGGCTACGTTCACAGAAGATCTGTGGCCTGTGGCTATTAAACGTGATGATCCAGATGCTCAGCCTTGGCTCTTGGTCTCTAAACTGCAGCCAGCTGGAAGAGTGCAGTCAAGGGAGGGCAGTCTTCCCCAAGAATCTGTTACTGGCCACCATCAGAAGCAGGGTACTGGGAGCCCTGGTCTGACGCTGTGCAGCTGGTCTTAGGTTCCCACAGGGTTGAAGCAGACTCTTCTTGAAGCAGCTGGTGCAAGGACTTACCAGACACAAATTAGGGGCCAAGAGAGAACACTGTGATTATCTAAACACCAATGTTCCTGGGGACTTTGAGGGCTCGCTCACATGTAGAGATATTTCTGAATAACTCTTGCATTTTAAAATAACACCCCAATTATCTGGAGTAATTTTTAGATGTGGACAAAGTCCCAGAAAGCGCCTCCCTCACCTGGGGTATTTCCATGTCGCTGGCTTGCGGGGCCTTGGTGCGGGCTGCACAGGGATTCCACAGCACGTTCATCCTCTTACCCATCTTGTCCTTTTTCTCTAGGGGCTTCAGGTGTGATGCCAGCACAATGTTCCTGCAGGCAACAAGAAGGGGATGGGATACTTTGCAAGATCAAATATATTGAGGCTTCGAGCTTCTTCTCTGAGGCAATTTCTGAGTTGGGGCTGTATGTATAATCCAGAGGCACCTGGAGCAGCCCTTGTGAAATTCAGGAGGTTCAACAAGGCCCAGTGCAACGTCCTGCACCTGGGTTGGGGCAATCCCCAATATCAGCACAGACTGGAGGATGGATGGATGGATGGATGGATGGATGGATGGATGGATGGATGGATGGATGGAGAGCAGCCCTGCCACAAAGGACTTGGTGGTACTGGGGGAGGAAAAGCTGGACATGAGCCAACAATATGCACTTGCAGCCCAGAAGGCCACCTGTCCCCTGGGCTGCACCCCCAGCAGCGCGGCCAGCAGGGCGAGGGAGGGGATGCTCCCCCTCTGCTCTGCTCTGGTGAGACCCCCCGAGCCCTGCGCCCAGCTCTGGGGTCCCCAGCACGAGACAGACATGGACCTCTTGGAGCAGCTCCAGAGGGGGCCACGGAAACGGTCCAAGGGCTGGGACAGCTCTGCTGTGGAGAGAGGCTGAGAGAGTTGGGCTTGTTCAGCCGGGACAAGAGAAGGCTCCAGGGAGACCTTATGTGGCCTTCCAGTGCTTAAAGGGGCTTACAGAAAGAGAGAGGCTTTTTTACCAGGGCCTGTAGTGACAGGACGAGGGGCAATGGTTTTTAACTGCCAGAGAGCAGGTTTAGATGGGACATAAGGAATAAATGTTTTATGATGAGGGTGGTGAGGCACTGGAACAGGTTGCCCAGAGATGTTGTGGATGTCCCATGTTGGAAGTCAGGTTGGACGGGGCTTTGAGCAACCCGATCTAGTTGAAGATGTCCCTACCCATGGGGGACATCCAGGGGACTGGATGATTTTTCCAGGTCCCTTCCAACCCAAACCATCCTGTGATTCTGTGTTTCTATCAAACAAGATTGGTATTCAAATGAGATCATGAAGCATCAGAGATGGGTCAGAGGAAAACAGATGATATTGCTTGGGGCACTTAATAGGCACATCCTCCTCACACACTCAGTGTTAGTCCAATTGCTGGGACAACAAGGCAGGAATTCCCTGCAGGCTGCAGCACCGTGGTTCCTCCCAGCAGGGAACGGCTTACTCCCCAGGAGCTGGGCATTTCCACCCGACAATTCCGCCAGAGCCGGAGGAACTGGCAGGACATTGTTTCCTCCTGCCTTTTTCTTACAGTATGCTGAAATTTCTGTGGTTTTGGGTCTTCCAGAGGAAAGACCCTAAATTATTACAATGCCTAGGTTTGTAGCTTGCAGCGCGCTGGGTGGGTATGTTTTTGTGGATCAATTTGAATACAGCATCTTATTACACTGACATCTGCGACTGACTACAGCAGCCCAGGCTCAATTGTCCACAAGGTTCCTCTCATCCCGTGGGATGAATCCCTGTAGTTAGTCTTTCCAGTAACAGGCAGATCCTTGAAGGGGTCCAGGTCTCTGCTCCTATGCTAGTGTGGGCTATGCGAGTGAAGATGCTGCACCCACAGAGAGAAGCTGCTCTGTTACCTCCCCCAGATCACTTCTACAGTTACCAATACACTGATAAAACAGCTTTAAATCACTCAGAAATCCTTTTATAGGGACTGGCAAGAAGGTTGGGGGAGAAAACACCATTTAAAGTGTTTTTGTGCCTTTCAGGGATCAGATGGCACGACTGAATGCAGACAGAGATGAAGCCAGAAATGGAGTTTGATCTAGTCCTGTATAAGTTTACCAAGGGGTGGTCAAAGTCCTGGATCCACCTACAGATCCGTCTGTGGATGTCAAGGGACTGGGACTTCCCCAGACGGATCTGTAGGTGGATCCAGGACTTTGGTAGGCGTTGGGAGTGCCCTACGCTGCCTCTGCGGAGCATCCCTGCCATCCTTGGCCCACAAACCTGCTCCCAGTACACCTCGGACAAACCAGTGACGGGTTTGGGAGCATGAACATGCCGGGCTGGGTGCACAGGGACATGCATCACCCTCTTCTTCTGCATCCCCACTGCGGCATGGGCTGTGCGGGGAGGACAGGGAGGGCAGGGCAGGCCAGCGGGGCTTGGACCATGGGTGCTGCAAATGGGGAGAGGGGACAGCATGCTGAAAAAGGGACGGTGCTCCACTGAGAAGGCCCTGGGGGTGCTGGGGGGCAGCAAGGTGACCCTGAGCCAGCACTGTACCCTTGTGGGCAAGAAGGCCAATGGTGTCCTGGGGGGCATTCAAAGGAGTGTGGCCAGCAGGGCGAGGGAGGTTCTCCTCCCCACTCTGCTCTGCCCCAGTGAGGCCACAACTGGAGTGCTGCGTCCAGTTCTGGGCCCCCCAGTTCAAGGACAAGGAACTGCTTGAGGAAGTCCAGCGGAGAGCTACGAAGGTAATCAGGGGACTGGAGTATCTCCCATATGAGGAAAGGCTGAGAGACCTGGGTTTGTTCAGCCTGGAGAAGAGAGGAATGAGGGGGATCTCATCAATGCTTATAAATATCTGAAGGGCGGGTGTCAGGGGGATGGGGCCGGGCTCTTTCCAGCAGTGCCCAACGCCAGGCCAAGGGGCCACGGGCACAAGCTGGAACACGGGAAGCTCCACCTGAACATGAGGACAAACCCCTTCCCTGTGCGGGTGCCAGAGCAGGGGCACAGGCTGCCCAGAGAGGCTGTGGGGTCCCTTCCCTGGAGACATTCACCCCCCGCCTGGACGCGGCCCTGTGCCCCTGCTCTGGGGGTGCCTGCTCCAGCAGGGGTGGGACGGGGTGAGCTCCAGAGGTCCCTTCCAACCCCTACGAGGCTGTGATTCTGTGAGCCTGTGCCACCCCACTGCTGGTCCACACCTTGGCCACCATGAGGACCTGCCCTGGCGCTGGCTGTTCCACACAGGAAGAGCTGAGGTCTCAGCCCACACATGTCAACCTGATGATTTTTGGGGGGCAAATCCTAAACAAGGCTGAATTTCTGTCCCACCAGGGCTCTGTGCCAGTGGGCCATGGCCTTTTTGGGAGTCCTGAAGCCAGGTTTGCTGTCCTGTCAAGCCACGCTCATGGTCACCTGGGGCAGAAAGCACAGCAAATCAGCTCAGTCCCCGCTCAGAGCAAGATTTGAGCTCAAAACCCACTGGCTGAGCTTGTATCTTAAGAAGGCCCAAAATTGGAGCTCCAAAACTCATCCCTGCAGGTGGGTCGACCCTGTGGCAGGAGCACCTGGCACCACACAAAGCCTTGGTGTTGCCAAAGCCCTTTGGGGTAGGGAAGGACCCGAATCCGCCCCCTTGCCCCGGGCGTCCCCCGCTGGACCTGAACTCCTCGTAGGAGGGGACGCGCTGGTGCAGGGCCCGCAGCTTGGCGTCATTCTCCCTCTCCCGCCTCTCGTCAGCCGCCACTGCCGCCCGCAGCTCCCGCTCCAGCGCCGCGGCGTCGAGGGCTCCATCCGCCTCCATCCCGGCCCTGCCACTGGCCGGGGGCACGGGCAGGCCAGGCTCGGGGACCCCCAGCGGGGAGCTGGGGCCTGTGGGGACGGGGGGGACAGGGCCACCTCTAGATGCAGGGGGACCCCTCTCCTGTCACGACAGCCCTGCCAGGACTGGACTTGGGCACCCCACTCCTGTCACAACTGTCCTGCCAGGGCTGGCTTCAGGTACCACGCTTCTATCGTGACAGCCTTGCCAGGGCTGGCCCTGCGGACCCCACTCCTATCGTGACAACCCCGCCCTTACCCTGACAGTCTTGCCAGGGCTGGCCTTGGGAACCCCACTCCTGTCGTGCATACACCACCAGCCCCAGGGACCCTCACTCTTGCCGAGACAGCCCTGCCACGCTGTGGGCATGGATGGCAACTAGGAACCCTGCTACTATCGCGACAGCTCCTGGGCCCCCTCTATCGCGACAGCCCCGCCGCCCCCAGCCGAGCTCCAGCTACCGCCGCGCGCGCCGGCGCCCCTCCCGTCGCCATAGCGACAGGGCAGCGCGGTGCGAGGCCCCGGCGAGGCTGCCCCGAGGGCGCCTGACAGAACCGGCCCGCCGCCCCAAGCGGCGCTGCCCAGCCCCGCCCGCGGCCACCGAGACCCCGCCGGGACCGTCCTCCCGGCCTCGCCCGCTCTGTCCGCCCCTTCCCCCGCCAGCGCGGCGCCGACGGAGGGCGCGGGGGGGGGGTTCTGTCGCAACAGGCAGCGCGGGCAGCTCGGGGGCCTTTCGCGGCGGTGTCGGCGGCGCCGGCGGCGAGGGCAGCGCGGCAGGTGGGAGCGGGAGCGGGAGCGGGACCGGGCCGGGGCCGGGGCAGGCCTGGGGGAGCCGGGGCTGGGGCGCTAAAGGTGGAGGTGAGGGCGAGGGGGGGGCCGCAGGGAGGCGGAGGGCGCTCGGCGGGCGGGCCGGGGCCCTCGGGGCGGTGCAGAGCTCCGGGGAGGGCCGGGGCCGGGCGGGGAGGGGAGGGGAGGGGAGGGAAGGGAAGGGAAGGGAAGGGAGCCCCGCAGGGAGCCCGGTAGCGCTGGGTGCTGTGGGGGGCTCGGGCAGGGCCTGCACACCCCCGACGGCCCTCCCTGACCCCCCCGATCCCCTCCTTGCCCCAGCATGGACACCGACCTGTACGACGAGTTTGGGAACTATATCGGGCCGGAGCTGGACTCGGACGACGACGACGATGAATTGGGCAGAGAGTCCAAGGATCTGGACGAGGTGAGCGGAGGGGACGGGTGGAGGGGCAGCATCTCTCGGTCCGGGCCTCATCCTGCCTCGCACTCCCTGCTGGAGCAGAGGCTGAGCTCTGCGGCCTTCACAAGCTGCCGGCGATTCCTTTTCCATGCCAGGCTCTGGTTCTGCAGGGAGGCTTTGTTCAGTAGTGACATTTGGCTCCTGAGGATCAGAGTGGATTTGGTTTTTAAAGGATTCAGCAAAAGTTGCCCTCCAGTTGCTGTTGTAAAAGGAAAGACAAAGTGGCCTCTTGAAGCATGGTTAGAACAGGGAGCTTCTGTAGCTCAAGCTGGTTTTGGCACAGAGGATCTGTATCCATTCAGTGAGGTTCTTAAGGCCCTTAGTAACATGTGCTAATGCCACAGCAGTATTGCAAGGAGCTTAGCTCCTGGATGGTGAAGGCAGAGCAGGGCTCCACAGGCACTAGAGCAGAGTGACTAGGGCAGGGAGGGCAGCAGAGGCTGCTGTGCCACAACAGGGAAAGTGTTGGAGGACCCAGGGAGCCCCTTCTAGTCTCCTGGTCCTGCAGTTCGTCTGAAAGTGGTGCCCATGTGTGATCAGGGTTGTGGTGTGTCTGCGAGCGAGGGGCGGGAGTCGCTGCAAGTGCTCTTGCTGCTTGTTTTCAAGCTGTCCCACAGCAGGAAGGGGTGCGTTGCTTACAGAGGGCACCTCTGCAAGCTGCTCTGCTGCCTGATGTGAGGCGCTGGGGCCATGCTGGCGGGTCCCTGGCTGGGCTTGTAGCTCTATTGCAGTGAATGGCGTCAATCCTGTACATTCTGGGGTGATTGGTGTTTGTAAAGCACTTTGGTGCTGGCAGGAACTAAACATGAGTGTTGGCTGCAGCTCGAGGACGATGATGATGATGACGATATGGGGGACCACGACGAGGACCACCCTGGGATGGAGGTGGTGCTGCACGAGGATAAGAAATACTATCCCACCGCCGAGGAGGTCTACGGGCCCGAAGTAGAGACGATCGTACAAGAGGAAGACACGCAGCCTCTCACTGGTGAGTGGTAAGGAAGCAGCAAGTTGGGTATGCAGGGAGGAGACGACTTCATGGATCCTTGGAAAAAAAAAAAAAGTATTCCCTTCCATTCTCCTCTGTTGGTTTTAATGACGCTTTCGAATTCTTTCTCAGCCCCAGGAACGCATAGTCTCTTGTTTGTCTAGCGGTGCGCAGATTTTGGCACTCGAGTTTATTACAAATGCCAAACAAACTATTTCACTGGATACCAGAAAGATATTTAAGGGCAAATGAAAAATGCATTTAAGTCATCTTATTTGATTCTTATGTAACAAATAGAATAGTTAAGTTGGAAGGGACCTAGAAAGATAATCTAGTACAACTGCTTTTATAAAAAGCTAGAGAAGCTGTCAGCTTAAAAATTGTGGTTTTGTGTGAAGAAGTCCCTGTTCCCTACGACCATTCCTGTGCCTTCTGGGTTCAGGGTCTTTGATAACAGTGTTTATTGTTCTTTTTCTTGTTTTCAGAGCCTATTATTAAACCTGTGAAAACCAAAAAATTCTCTCTGATGGAACAGACGTTACCGGTCACTGTCTATGAGATGGAGTAAGTAATATGTAGGGGTTTTAAACGTGTACCTTGGCTCAAGCCATCTGTGCTGTGATTACTTCACTTTTTGTTGCATGCAGGCAAAGGTAGGGAAGCAGAGTGGTGTGTACTATGTGGAGGAGGCAGATTTCGAGGGGCATTGGCTTTGGTTCTTACTGATACCAGCAACAGAGCTGAGTGCAGCTGTTTCGCAGATTTTGAACCAAAAAGAGGAGGAAGAAAGTACCAGACTAACCATTTTACAGATATTTTCCCCTCTGTGTAATGCAGTGCAGTGCAAGTATTCTGACACTAGAATGCGAATCTTACCTTGATAGCTGATACAAAGCGTGATAATCGGAAACCCTCATGATGCAGATTTGCTGAAAGCAAGTTTTCTTGACTGGCTCAAGAAATATTTATATGGTCAGTGTGCGGCACACCTTGTACTGGGACATTTTGGGCTGATCCCAGTGACCGTTGGCCTGCTGCTGTCTCAAATTATTTCTGTCTGTCCTGGACGAGTTTCCTGGGGGGAATTTTATGCCACCGGTCGCACGCAAAGTTGTAGGTCAGCATAACGCTGCAGGTAGGTTGTGCTTCTGCTGCACTTGGTGGTGTCTGTTGGTTGTGCCCTGCAAAGCAGCCCCTGGGACACCAGGGTTGGGAGAAAACCCTGGGAAAAAGTCCAAACAAATTTGAAAACCGAGATATAATATCTCACGCAACTTTGGAAAGGAATGAAGAGAGTTTTTTTCTTTTGCTATTAAAAATATATCATCTTAGTATCAACGCCTCTAGTCGATGGGTGGAGGGGCTCTGTATCCTCGCGTGTGTAGTGCTTCTGTATGTTGTTCTCTATTTGAGGATGAACAGATTGAGCTGCGTGAGTGTCTTGTTAGGCTCATCTTTCCATGCGCCACTTCACGGCTAGTCAGAGCGTTTTCCAATTTTTAATAGTTGTCTTCAAGTGCAGCTCCCAGAACCAGACGCAGGCAGAGTAGCAGCTCCCTGTGTGCCAAACAGACCCCAACGTGAGCAGTCCCTCTGCGTGTCGTCGAGGAACCTGTTATTTTCTGGCAACAAAACTTCACTGGAGTTTGTATTCAGTCAGTTGGTTCCTTGGATGCCCAGGGCCTTTTTGGAACAGCTGCTTCTCAGGGCTGTCCCCTGATACTGCCAGTTTCGCCGTGTTCATTGATCACAGAGGTTTTTGGTACAGCCAGATACAAACCAAAGAGCCAGCTGGGTCTTGTTTTCCTAAGCAATCCATTTTGCTCTCAGTCAATGACCTGTACTTTTCATTATCTACCACTTTCCTGATCCCCGTGTCCTCTGCTTGTTCCTTCGGTAATGAATTCCTCTTCATCCTGTTTGTTGATATAAATTATTAGGATGGGGCTGGGAGAAATTCCCTGTGGGACTTACTCGGAAACCTGCAAGCTTGATATTGATTTCCCATTTAGCCTTATTTTAAGACAAATAAGCAAGCTTTTAATCAGTATTATTATTGATTTTTTAATTTTTTAGCTCTTAATCAGAATGTTGTATGTTAAGAAGTCTACCACATCAGTGCAAATTAAATCTTTTTAAAAAGGAGATTAGTGGACAGCACTTATTTTCTGCAGACCCATAGCAATGGGTACTCGCTTTAGAGGCTCCCATTATTTTTTAGAGGAGTTGGTAATTTAGGATCTCAATTATATTTTGGCCAGGGTCCACGCAGAAGTGACCAGCCCATCATTAGGCAGCTGAGTTGCTGATTCTGAAAAGATTTAAATTCCGTGACTGTTTCCTTGAGTCCCTGGGAACGTCACTGTTTTAAGACCTGAAAATCATAATTAATGGTCTGTGGAGCCCCGTGGCTACCTTTTAAAACTGTGTGGGGTGCTTGTTATCCAGCTCTGTGATTTACTTGACTGCCTGCCACTATTTGAGTGGAAGCATTTCATCATCTGAGTACATGGATGTGACTTTTGCTCTAATACTGACTAGAAGAGAAGAAAAATATTCAATAATATTCCATTGCTGGCAGTTTTACCAGCTCCATATCCTCCCACCCACTGCCATCTGTCTAGGACTCCAACTCTCTTGTCCTCCCCATCTGTAAAGTGGGATTCTTCCTCCGCAGGGCATTGGCAGAATGAAACTTTGGAGAGGATTCAGGGGGCACCTTGGATAGAAAGTGTAGCTGAAATGGCTTCTACTTTTCTTAGACATAGCAGAAGCCTCCAACAGTCTTTTGTGTTTTGTTCCTCCAGTTTCCTGGCAGATCTGATGGACAACTCGGAGCTAATTCGAAATGTGACTCTGTGTGGGCACCTGCACCACGGGAAGGTAGTGTGAATATCCAACGTGTGTCGGGTAGTAGTAATGATCTGTGTGTTGCTTACTTTTACCGTTGCTCTGGATCCCTCGATCTCTGCAGCAGCAGTCTCTTTCTGCTCCTCTTGCTAATGCAGTTATTTGTAGGTTCTCTTTCAGCCACATGGAAATAATAACATGCCCAACTTTCTCTGTACTGGAGGGATGGGATGGTGCTTGTAACCTCCTTTCTCTCATGGTCTGATATTTTCCAGACATGTTTTGTTGACTGCCTGATAGAACAGACACACCCAGAAATCCGGAAGCGCTATGACCAGGACGTAAGTATCCCTGCCGGGGAACATGGGTTGGCTCTTATACTCAGGGGGAGCACGACTGTATGTGGGGAAAATGTGGTTTAGTGATTAGAAAGTAGGATTGGAAAGCCAGAGCTCAGTCCTAATTCTGCCTCTGTCACTTACTTGCCGCCTTGACCATGTGGGAAGAGTTACTGTGTCCTGCTTCAAACCTAATATTTGATACCAAAATGTGATACTCTGCCTTTTGTTTTGTCTTTGCAGCTTTGCTACACTGATATATTGTTCACAGAGCAAGAGGTGAGTGAGTGTCGTTGAACACAGTGATTTTTATGCAGTTGTCTCATGCTTTACTCATAGTTACTTACTGTAGGCAGTTTCCTCTTCCATTTAGCAGCTTTTCATGCCTTCCACATTTTGATTATTGTCTTTATCAATAAAATGATCTGCTCCTCTTGTTTACCTCGGCAAGATCTCTAGTTCAACTTCCTTCCATTTCCTACAACCCTCGTCTCCACGTATGATTTTATTTATCTGAGATGATAACCTGTGTAACGATGAAAATCTATACCGGAGTTATCCCAGCATATGGGTAACTCCTGTTTTCTTTGAGGGAAAGAGGTGGAAGGGGTTTGCAGCAATGACGGATGGGGAGAGAAACTGATTTCAAAATAACCCTGTTTCTCCCGTTTCCTTTGACGGGAGCTCTTAGCTGGGTGCTCTGACTCCAAGTGGTTGGGCGTGAACGGGAATCTTTGTCCTACTTGCTAAGTATTGTAGTGACCAGAACAATCCTATGAAGCATTTTCATTCTCTTCATCCTAATGATCTCCTTTGTACTCTGGGTGATCAAATCTTACGCTTTGAGGTATAAGTTGATAGCAGCAGAAGAGCAAAAGCACAGAAAAACACGCATCTTCTGTCTCTGGTGTTGCGTGTTACACTTCCTGAGCCGAAATGAGGCATGGACTGTGCAGTCTGAGCTCAGACTCACCAGTCTGAGCCAGTGTGGATGGAGGAGCTGCAGCAGTCCGAGGTTGTTCCTCCCAGGGAGTAACAGGATGTCCTGGATGGATGTTTACTGCTTTCCTTTTCTTTGGTCATCTTCTACATCTTTATATAGTGATGTTTTGGGTTTTTTTTCTTTCTTTTAACTGATAACCGTGCTTTCCTGTCTTTCAGAGGGGAGTTGGGATCAAGAGCACACCAGTGACTATTGTTCTGCCGGACACCAAAGGAAAGTCTTTCCTCTTCAACATCATCGACACTCCAGGTGATTGTGTAATCCTGAAAATCCTGTTTTGGGATGCACTTAGCTAAAGGCAGCTTGATGCGTGGAGCAGATACGTGACTGTGTGAACCAAGGTTTCTCTCATTAATAAACCCCTTTGGTCCTCGGGATAGTGCTATTGACAGGAGTAGAGCAGTGAAAACTCGTACAGTGGTGGTTAACGAGGGCCTTCAAAGAGCTTTTGTGTTCGATTGCGGTGGGATTGTGTAGCACTGGCTCTCAGAAAAACAAAGAAAGAATCTATACCCTGAAACCTCACTGATTTATCTGGAAATGTCACTTAGGTGCAATGAAACCCCGGGAAACTTTCTTTCAGAGATGAAAACCCTTGTTTTGTTTTGTGTTTTTTCTAGATGATTCCAGCTTAGTCCTGAGCCTTTAGCTAAATTCATTCTTCTGAAATCACTTCCAGCACTAATGACTGTGCAGCTGGCTTTTAGCGAGGCTTGTGTTTCTGATGAGCAGGCCTGACTGAGGGCTGATGGGGCTGAAAGTGGGTTTCACTCAAGTATATGAGAAGCACATATAGAATTGGATTTTCCAGGTATTGTGCACGGTGTGGACTGTGCTTTTCTCAAATGCTGTTGCCCCACAGTGAGACTCGGCAAGTTCTCTCGAGCCTCTGACAAGCTCCTGTGGGGGAACATAATTATGGATCAACTTGTTGTAAGAAACCAAGGCCAAACTTGGGGAAACAGGGTCTTGGGACACATCTGTTGAGTTACAGCTCAAGATGAGGGAGGTTAGAGCGCAGGAGGAGACTGGAGGGAGAGGCATCTGTTGTTCTTTGCTGAGAAGTAATCTTCCTCCTTTTCCTGAAGTACTTGCACAGAACTGTGAGAAAAACAGTAACAAATGTGAGGAAAAGTGCCTGTTAAATGAGTTGTGTTTATTCTCAAAAAATAGCATTAAAGCTGAAGCAGATCCCTATACGGAGCTCTGGCAGCTGCTCCCAGTCCCTGTCTGAGGAGGCAGCCGTCTGTGTTCTGCCTCGCTGGGTGCCAGTGACCGGAGCAAGCTGCAGAGCCAGAGGGATGGCTTTCTACCCTCTGTGCTGCTGGTGTCAGAGCTTACTCTGGTTCTCACTACCATTTTCTGTTTTTGAAGGTCACGTCAATTTTTCTGACGAGGTGACAGCTGGCCTTCGTATTTCGGACGGCATTGTACTCTTCATTGATGCAGCTGAGGGGGTGAGTGCCAGGTTCTCATAGGGGTTAACTTCAAAATCTCTTCCTATGGAGTCTTTGATCCTGGCTTAGCATGAAGGCCTGGGATGGCCCAGCTTTCTGGGGTGAAGGGCTTTTGGAGGACAGTTTGGGAAGTGATTTTCCAGCCAAAACAGGGAGTCAAGCCTCTGGCTTCTGTGTTCAGGGCTGGCTCATGTAATGCATGTGTCCTGTAGGCTGATTATCTAACTTGTTGGCATCTCCATCCCCACGATACCTAAATTGAGCAGGTTATTTATATCAGAGATGTCCATGGGGTAGGATTCAAGGAGTTCGGTTGGGTTAGCACTGAATTCTAAATTTCAGGAAGATTAGCTGATTGCTGCTGCCTGAGCTTGGGTTTTTCTGTGGAGTTGCAGCCCTGTGTGTAAGGGTCGCTGCTTTGTCTGTCACGCCCTAGATAGCATTTTGTGGAGGGCTTTTTCTAGGGGTGTTTCTGCTTGTTATTGCCTGCAGGTGATGCTGAACACAGAGAGGCTGATCAAGCACGCGGTGCAGGAAAGGCTTGCAGTGACCGTGTGCATCAACAAGATAGACCGACTGATCCTGGAGCTGAAATTGCCCCCTACGGATGCTTATTACAAACTCCGACATATTGTAGATGAAGTTAATGGTCTGATCAGGTATGGGTGTTTGGGATGATGTTAGTGCTCGCTGTCCCTGTTCCATTGCAGGTGCTTTTCTTTGGCAGCCTAAAGACTCATGAGTTTGTCTCTTGATATGTTGAATCATAGAAAATGGGACAGGAAGAACCACTGGAAATTAATCTCATCCAATATATTGAATTATACAGGAAGGTCCAATCCTGTGTGAATTCTGACAAGCTTCATGGGATCAGCTCTTTTTCCCCCATTCAAAAGTAGGGAAAGCGGACATATGACTGGAGCAGGGATCTTTTGTGCTCCCAAATGCCTCAGATACACTGAGGTTGTCCAGGCTGTATGCCAAATTGTAGGCTGAGATGTCTCAAAGCTCCTAAATATTAAATTTTACAAAACTAATAGGAACTTGCTGTCCCAACCCCTAAGCAGAGACTGTGGTATTGCTGTGGTCAAATCTTGGAAGACCATGCCCAGAGAGGGGAGGGACATCTTCTCTAGCTTCCACAGTAGCAATGCATCATTTCTGTGGGTTCATCTGCCTCCAGGTGATGCTCTTAACAGCATTTGTCCCTTCACTGTGTGGGTGTCTGCACTGTAGCTGATGTAACCCCAAACCAGGCTTGCACAGGAGCTCACTTACGTGTGTCTCTGTTCAATTGCTACTTGCATCAAGCGGCGCAGAGCAGGATAGTTTATCCTGTCTAGCGTGCTTGTGAACTCATCAAAACTGTTTCGAGTCAATTCTATTCGCCTTGTATTATCTTTTCCCTTGCTTCGTTGACCAACTTTGCCTTTTTTTAGGGGCAGAAAAACTCCACCTGACAAAATATACAAAGCACCTGTGCTCGTAATGTTTTAGTTCCAGGTCTTTAAATATTTCTTTGTACACTAATGCTTTAAAATTTATAGTCACAAAATGCTGCTGACCCTGCAATTCCGATGGCAAGCATGCTGCAGCCCCTTTTAAGACGCTGTTTGCCAGTGTAGAATCCTTGCCTATCACATACTGCTGTTTGGTGTGGGAAGCAGATTTAAGTGTCTTCCTTGGTTCATAGCACTGATTTTTTTTTTTTTTCTCTTTTCTCTAAAAACTGTCTCCTCTCAGCATGTATTCCACCGACGAGAACCTCGTTCTGTCTCCCCTTCTGGGAAACGTGTGTTTCTCCAGTTCGCAGTACAGCATCTGCTTCACGCTGGGATCTTTTGCAAAGATTTATGCAGACACATATGGTGAGGATTATCCAGAAACCTTGTGCACTTTAACATCTCTTTTCCTAACCAATTTTGTTGAGGCTTTCTAAGCCATTCGGCTTTGGCTTTCACTGCACATATATGGCCAGTATGTGCGCTCTTGAATTTCTAGGAGTTGAGAGTTACTGCAGATCTGAGCCCTGGGTGATGGAAAGCAAAAAATACAGTTCTAACTTGTTTTTAGCTAGATAGTTTCTCTTGATAAATGTTTCCTGAGTCAGAAGCCAATATTTTATACATACCCTTAAGCAGAAAAAACAAGTCCTGCTATGGCAGTTGAAGGCAAGTGTGTGTGTTGTGCTTTGTCTCCTTATCAGAGCAGCTCAGAAGCGAAGCAGTTAAGTTCTGCCTGCCTTTTCACAAAAGCCTCCAGAGTCTGAGACTCAGCTGCAGCCGGGCACAAGCTTGGCCCACAAGGTTTTGCACTCTTGCCCTCTTTCTTTTTTAAGAAACTGTCTTTTTCTGGCTTTGATTTAATTTTCTGTTCCCCAGGTGCCCACTCAAGGCAATCTGCCACTTGTAAAAGTGGGCCTTTTGCTTGCATTAGCCAGCTGTACAGCCAAGACTTTTGAAGTCTCACTCTGGGGAATTCGGGGTGATCTGTAGGAGCTGTGAGCAGGGGAAGAAGGATGCTGTAAAGCAGCTGGCCTAGCTCTTGCAAAGAAGTTAGCCTGAGGGAAGATGAAGTTGTAGAGGTCAGGGACTGATGTGTCAGGACTATCATGTGTCCTCATGAGTTTGGAGAAATAAATGAGTTCCGTGGGCATCACAGCATTAACTCAATGCCTGCGAGGATGATACCCCTTCTTTGGGGGACTGATAAAGATGCAGGCACAGTCGGTAGGAGATGCCATCCGTGTGGGGCAGACATGAGCTGAACAGGTACTTGAAGTCAGTAATATTCAGTTGTGGCCACCAGGGATTTTATGTGCAGCTACTACACTTCAAAAAACATGAGTTGTAGTAGTTTAACTGTCAAAACCGCAGCCACCGTGAAATTTCTTATGCTTGCACATCTGCCCACAGCAAAAGCTTGTTTGGAAACTGCTGTAAATTATCACTGCTGTCTTATTATTTGTAAATTCACCGTGACAGCCAAGCATTACACTTCCTTCAGCACTTGGGTGTTTGGCTATGCGCTTAGTGCATCAGCTGAAAAAGAGGAAAGAACCTGGAGATGTTCAGCAAGGCAGAAAATGCTTGTGATAAGCCTGCGGGGCAGGTAGGGTATAAGCCATTCCTGCACCTTGGCACTACGGCGTCAGGCTGCAGCGTTAACGTTTGGAAAATGAAGCAGATGTAACTGGGTTCCTGCAGCGTGGCGTCTGGCAGGCCGGGTCTTCTCAGCTCTAACCTTGTGTGTAATTGAGAGAGTTGAAATGTTCCTGAGAAGCAAGTGTGCCAACCCACGGTGTACCTGGGCTGCTGCTGTCATCTGCAGTGGACTGTGTCCTGCCCGCCTCTCTGCCTGGTCTCCCCAGCTGAGGGCTTAGTTGTTTATTCAGAATTGGGACCAAGCGTCACTCACCAGCATCGGTCCAATAAATTGAATCCTCAGGGTTATTTTAAAAGCCAAAATAAAAGATTTCCAAGATGAGAGAAATACAGTGACATCTGAGAGACTTTTGTAATTTGTTTTTTCCCTTTAGGAGATATCAATTATCAGGAGTTTGCAAAGCGGCTCTGGGGTGACATCTACTTCAACCCAAAGACGTAAGAAGCCTGTTTAAATGTCTGTTAGTTTATTTGATGGCTTTTTCCCTGTAAAATGTGAGCTAGATGACCACCCAAGGTCTCTTCCAACCTAAGTTGTACTTTGGTCCTGTGATGGAGTAGTATCTGGGAAGGGTTGAGTCAGTCCTGTGAATCCACGTGGTCCTGAATCCCGTAAGTGGGAGCGGAGAGCCTTTTCTGGCCTTTGTTTGGAGCAAGCAGGACTCCCATGTCCGTGACTGCTTCTGGGGAGACTGGGAGGGAGAACATAACCTGGGAAAAGCAGAGGCTATGTTTGCAGCAGGGCTGCTTGCAGGCTGCAGAGTGCTGCCGCCTCATGTCTCCTTTTGTCCCCCAACAGCCGCAAGTTCACTAAAAAGGCCCCAACGAGCAGTTCTCAGCGCAGTTTTGTGGAGTTCATTCTGGAGCCCCTGTACAAGATCCTGGCTCAGGTATGTCGTGGTTCATTCTCCTTCCCACAGTTCCAGGTAGGGGGAGCCAAGGCTGAACACTGGGTGGTGGGTGTCTGGAGCGTGTGGGTCTCTCCTGCCCTGTTACACAGTGGCATCTTCACAGACTGCTGGGTTTGGGGGTGCAGAGCAGTGGTGAGCAACTCTGAAACAGCTGTTCCTTGCAAATATAGCCCTATATTTGCAGTTAATAGAACTGCCTTTGCTCTTTCTGTATGCTCTAATATCAGCCAAGTGTTAACTTAAACCAGCCATCCAGTTCTTGTGTGAGCTCTAATCCAGAGCAGGTCCAGAGCCCTGAGGGTGGCGGCCAGTGTGTGAGGCTGTACCTGGGAGTTATTGGCTTGGACCCCTGCAGCAAAGCCGAGAGTGGTGCTTTTTGTCTTGCAGGTGGTGGGGGACGTGGACACGACCCTGCCCAGGACTCTGGATGAGCTTGGCATTCACCTGACCAAAGAGGAGTTGAAACTGAACATTCGGCCCCTCCTGCGGCTTGTCTGCAAGAAGTTCTTTGGGGAGTTCACAGGTAAATGCTGTTTGTCTTCCCCTCCACAATCTTCCCAATACCCTAGCCTCACATCAGCAGAGGTAAGGGCTGTATTACAGCCATGGAGTGCTCGCTTGCACAGATTCCTTCTCAGCTTTCCAAATATAAAATATTAAGCCATTTTTCCCCAAGGACAGCTTGAGACGCTGCTCCCATCTTCCCCGTTGCTGTGGGTGCACTGCAGTCAGAATGGCTTTGCCTTGTGTTTATTAGAGGAAAGAAATGGACTCCATGCTGCTTAATCATGTTCTCACGAAATATTACTTTTCCAGGCTTTGTGGACATGTGTGTGCAGCATATCCCCTCCCCAAAAGTGGGAGCCAAGACGAAAATCGAGCATACCTACACTGGCGGTGTCGACTCTGACCTAGGGGAGGCCATGAGTGAATGCGACCCGGATGTAAGGAAACTCTTCTGCTTTGCTCTGAGTGTCCAAAAGCGTGGCAAATATGCCCTCCTTTCACTGCCTTGACAGGGCAGCTGCCTCCTAGACAGCCATCTGCACAGATTTGACTTCCAGCGTTTTGAAACCTCTCATCCGATACTGAAACAAACCTCTTCACTCTGAGAAACTTTAGCTGCCTGCCAGGGCAGCCCTTGAGAGAAAGAATTGTTTGACAGTGTTCAGAGAAGAACAGGACTAGGTCAGGACTTCAGAGCACATGGGAACTGCAGGGTGATTTTGTGTCCTTTTGCTGTCTTTTTGTCCCTTTCCGTTGAAGTTTGATTCTCTCTCCAAACTCTGAGAAAACTGATCTGAACTATACTGATAAAAATAACCCTACATTAGTTAGTCAGCACCTTTCCTATCAAAGCCTTGCAAAAACCTTCCTCCTCAAACAGCTTGTACTGAGCTGTCATTCAGAGTTGTCTAGAGCCACCAACGCCAGCCAGCAGCTAGTGAGGAATTTGCCCGTGACTTTTGCTCTAATGTCTGGAGAGAAAATGAATCGCTTGTTTTAATGAGTTGTGATTACCCACACAAAACCGTACAGTGGTGACTGTTACCGGATCAGCAGTTGTGGAGCGACCTTACGGGACTGAGAGCTGTGATCTGTGGAGGCTTGGGTGCTCTGCCCTGAGCTGGTTTGCCGGGTAGCAGATGACGTTTCTTCTCGTGGCCTTGTCATGGCTGGTGTTTACTGGTCCACAAGAGGAGGGAGGATTGCTCCAGAAAGGTCTGCCACAGTCGTTCCAGATGTCTCCCTACAGGGCAAGGAGATGTAAGGCTTCTAGTGCAAGGAAATTAAGGACTTGGCAGTCAAAAGAAGCATTTCTAAGTTTCAGCCCATTAATCCCTATGTATCCATGAGCCTTACCAGGTCTGTCTCTGTTTCTTGACTTTATTTTGAAAGAGGCTTATTTCTCTCTCTGTCTCTCTTTCCTGAAAAGGGTCCGTTGATGTGTCACACGACAAAAATGTACAGCACAGATGACGGTGTTCAGTTCCACGCCTTTGGCAGAGTGCTCAGTGGTACCATCCATGCTGGGCAGCCTGTGAAGGTCCTTGGAGAGAACTATACCCTGGAAGATGAGGAGGATTCCCAGATCTGCACTGTCGGGCGCCTCTGGATCTCGGTTGCGAGGTATGGTAACATGCTCCTTTGGGAGAGGAGTCACCTGGAGTCGTTGCTGCCTGGGACAGGGAGGACAGCGCTGCAAGGGGCCTGCGGCTGGCAGTAGCGAGCACCGCAGTGATGCTCTCCTGCCTTTTAGGTATCACATTGAGGTAAACCGGGTTCCTGCTGGCAACTGGGTGCTGATAGAAGGAGTAGATCAGCCCATAGTGAAGACTGCAACCGTCACAGAGCCTCGGGGAAATGAGGAGGTACTGTGCATAGCTGGTATCGCTCAGTCAAGGTGGTGGAGTGCATCCCAAAAGCTCCAGTGGTGAGGTTAAAGAAACCTGCTCTGCCAAGGTGCCGGGCCACAAGAGCCCCTAAGAGAAACAGAACGGCTTCAGATGCTGTGTCTAACTCAAGTGGCCATTTAATGGTGCAGAATTTAATCTCTTTGTCCTTATCTGGTTTCAGGCTCAGATCTTCCGTCCTTTGAAGTTCAACACCACATCTGTCATCAAAATCGCTGTAGAGCCGGTCAACCCCTCAGAGCTCCCCAAAATGTTAGATGGTCTCCGCAAAGTCAACAAGAGTTACCCCTCTCTTACTACTAAGGTATTTCTGGTGTATGTATGGCTGTTCTCAGCTCGTGCTCTGGCCTATCTTGTAGGCTGATGTTCAAAAATTTTTAACTGTAGGTTGTTTTGGTGTATGTTTTCTGATGCTGTTGCACTTGATCTCATAAATCACATGGAAACAGCAGGAAACTGTAAATCCAGTGCAAAAACACATGCCTTGCTGTTCCAGGGAAGCAGCTTTCTGCAGAGCGCATCAACACTTTCTGCTAGGAAAGGCTGTGGGAGCTTTCCTTGGGGCGCTCTGATCCTAATCAATTTATTTAAAGCAAATAATTGTGTAGGAGCCCGGAAGGCAAGGGCCTGTGAACGGCAACGCTGTCAGTTGAACCCCTCTCTTACTTTTCAGGTAGAAGAGTCTGGGGAGCATGTGATCCTGGGGACGGGGGAGCTCTATCTGGATTGTGTGATGCATGATCTACGGAAGATGTATTCAGAGATCGATATCAAGGTGAGGAAATGGGAGGGATTTTCCCAGCTGGGAAAGGGGTTTTGTCCCCCTATCTCAGAAGAATGGAAAAACAAACCTAACTGAATGTACAGGATGGGTTTTGTCAGGTCCTTTTAAAAGGAAAAAAGGGCTGTTAGGATGCAAAAGTAACTTTTACAGCCTGTGTCACACCATTGTGATTGAGGGCCTGAAAATCAGCTTGGAGAGGGTTGTGTGACCACGTTGCAGCCTTTTCCTGTACTTCAGCCGTTGCCTGGCTAGCATCAAATAAATAAACTGAGCAGAATTTTTCATACCTGGAATTACACTTAAATGTTCCTGTCTTGTTTGAAGGAAGACATTAGTAACGCTGCCTGTGCAGGCCTCAGTGGTTCTTACTCAAGGCTGATTAAAACTGGCAGATGAATCAGTTTTTTCATGTAGGTGTTCAACGGTTTCGAACAGTGTCTTTAAAAGCAGAAAAAGTACTTGGAAACCGTACAAACCTGTTGTTGTTGTGCCAGGTCGCCGATCCAGTTGTGACATTCTGCGAGACAGTGGTGGAAACATCCTCCCTAAAGTGCTTTGCTGAGACACCCAACAAGAAGTAAGAGCCCATGGGCGAGCTGGGCATTGGGGACAGGCAGATGGAGGGGTTCGCTGGGGACTAGGCTTCGTCCCCTCCAAGGGGTCAGTTCTCGTGGCTGTTGTCCAGACAAGTGGCGCATGCCTGAGCTGGCAGTCTGCCCTCACAGCAGCTCTGCTGAACTCCTCAGTATCACGCTTGAGTCCCAGGGATGCTTCTGTGCTTTGTAGGAACTCTCAGAATGGAGGGAGTAAAGACAGATCCACATCCTCCTCTTTTAGCCAAATTTCCCACCTTCTCAGCAGTTTTGTGGCGTTTCCGAGTCCAGGAGATGTATTGGGATCCTAGAGCAGGTGCCAAAGAGCCCGGTGCTACCTTCAGTGACTCCACAAACAATTCATGAGCAAGAGCTTTGTCTTCTCTTATTAATTCTTAATCTTGAAACAGATTTTTTCCTTCCTGCTGATGCACTCTAGTCTTACAGCCTGGCCTTGTCTTCTTCCTCCAGCAATGCATTGTGAGATACACATGTTTGAAAGACAGAGACCTGCGAGGGGACATAGGCTGAATAACCGGGATGAAATCTAGGAGCACAGGACACTTTAATGCCTGAATTCTCAGGGAAATCATGATCTGTCATATGCTGAAGATCGCTTTCCTTTGTTCCCCTGTGGTTTCTGGTTCTTCTTGCCCTCTTTTATTCTGATATGCTCTCTCCATGGTTGGCAACTTTATTTTTGGGAACAGAAGAGTTCTGGTCTTAGATATGTGGGTGTGTGGAGTGACCCGCTGTGGTTACTTGCATTGGTGAGGTTCTCCGAGGTGACATCCTGTGTGTCAGACACGGTGAGTGCTGGCTCTGACAGAAGCATATTGCCTGGCCCATGGGCTGCCTTCTGCAGCCTGGACTAGGGCTGGACATCTGGCAGGAGGGATGGAGCCATGCTGTCCCTTAGCAATCTGCTTCTGGAGATGAGCAGACTTTGGAGAGCAGTTGTTAAGCACCGGGGCTGTCTTTACAAGCAAGACAATAACAACAAAGGACACGGATGGCTTCCTCTCCCTAGTTGTGTTCGAGGCAGTGCACAGTCCCTGAGGTCCTGCCAATTACTCCCATTTCCATCGTTCTGCAGACTAATTGCAACTGTCTCTCTTCTCAGGAACAAGATCACGATGATTGCTGAGCCTCTGGAGAAGGGACTCGCGGAGGACATTGAAAATGAAGTGGTCCAGATAACGTGGAATAGGTATGATTAATCTGGGGAGAGCAGGAATCCACCTAGAATCAAATAATTGGAGATAAACGGGAATGGTGGGATCTGCAAGGTGCACAGTATCAGCCAGTAGCCTCTAGGCAGGGTTCCTGGGTTCAGTATTGCTACCAGCTAGTCCATGAGCATCCCTGCCCCAGCGAATGAGTTGCCCCAGATAAAAAGCTGAGACCATTTTATGCCTGAAGGAAACAGGGTCGTAAATATGTTGTGAGTGCACTTGTTTCCTAAAGTTTCTTCCCTTCTTCTTTCAGAAAGAAGCTGGGTGAATTCTTCCAGACTAAGTATGACTGGGATTTGCTGGCTGCCCGTTCCATCTGGGCCTTTGGGCCAGACGCCACTGGCCCAAACATCCTCGTAGATGATACGCTGCCCTCAGAGGTGAGAAACACAAGCGGGGGCTTGTTTCAGCAAGACGTTTGTCCTGTGGTGCCAAAAGGTGACCGCTCTTTCCAGGACCTGCAGCAAGGTCCTAATGCTGTTGCAGTGCTTGTTGGTTTGCCAGATGTCAGATCTGCTGTACTTTCTCCACCAGACTCCAGACCTGGCTAGCAAATCGCCTGTTACTTCTCAGGCACTGCTATTTGGGCCAATGTCCTCAAAATTGTCAAATAATTGGCCTGCCTCTTAGAATTACCAAAATATGGACTCTCTTAATTTATAACTGTAGATGCCAAACTCTGAAGCTGATGCTCCTGAGCTGTAAGAGGGAGGGATGAACATTGGAGGTATTGGGGCACATCGCTGCTCTTCTAGGAACGGGCTTTTAAATACTGGGGTCTGTCTGTTACTGCCTTGTGATGCAGAGTAGGTCTCTGAAGCAGTCTGTCTGTCTGTAGGTGGACAAGTCGCTGCTGGGCTCTGTGAAGGACAGCATTGTGCAAGGATTTCAGTGGGGGACCAGGGAAGGGCCTCTCTGTGATGAACGTAAGTAGGACCTGTGGAGAAGTGGAGCTAACAAGATCAATTAAATTCTTCCATCACCAGCCATTCAAGTGATTTTAGTGCAGACCCTCATGGGCCAGTTCCCTTTTTGTGGTGACAGCTCTGGGGGTGGGTGACAAGAGAGATAACAGAACCTCCCCCTTTTTCCCGGCTGCAGATGCCACCCAGGCACCAGCACTTGCTTGTCTACAAACTAGGGCCTGTTTGCTGGCAAGCTGGCTTCCCCAGACCTTGGCTCTGCTCCTCATATAGTTCAGGTACAGATCACGGAGCACCCTGCAAGATAGGGTGCTGAACTGTCTGTCTTGGAGATGCAGGTTTAGGACACGGTGATGTCTTCCCTGGTGGAATTAAATTTAGAACTTCTGGTGGCTCTAGGTCGTTGCCTGGGTCTTTACTATGCACACAGGGTCTCTGGGGATGCACGGTTGGTGCTGGTAGGGCAGAGAACATCCCCCTCGAGTCACTTGCTGTCATTTCTGCCCGCCCTTAGTGATCCGCAACGTGAAGTTTAAGATCCTGGATGCAGTGATTGCTCAGGAGCCCTTGCACCGGGGTGGAGGACAGATCATCCCGACGGCCCGGAGAGTGGTGTATTCCGCTTTTCTGATGGTGAGGACTACACTGTGCGTGACAGACTGAGCCTTGCACTGCCCCAGCTCCTGTGGGCTGGGGGAGGAGTGCAGGTTGCACGTGTGCTGCGGTATCTGCCCCAAGGATGTTGGTTTAAACTGACTCACTCATCCATTAATGTTTTCAGCGCCCTTGTGTGCTGGCAGATGGGTTTTACAAGCAGTCACGTTCCAGTCTGGCTGGAAACTTGTGTGTGTCTGCTCTCTTTCCCCTTTTTGCTACTGTTTGCCTTGCTAGGAAGGGTGAGTGTGGGGGAGAGGGAAGCATATGACTCATGGCCAGAAGGAGAAAAGCTTCTTTCAGTGTTTGACGTTGGTTTGGGCGGCCATGGGGCAGCAGGAACCTTTTCATCCCCAGTCAGGCACTGTGTTTGACTGGGGTATGCCAGTCCCTGACTCTTACTTGAACCAAATTCTGTTGGCGCTGCTGGAGGCTCAGTGGCTTGTGTCCCTTTCTCCCCACAGGCCACCCCTCGCCTGATGGAGCCCTACTACTTCGTGGAGGTGCAGGCTCCTGCCGACTGCGTGTCTGCAGTGTACACGGTCCTGGCCAGGCGGAGGTGAGCTGCTCTGACCAGCTGCCATCACCTTAGTGTCGCAAAGCAGCAACTGCTCGCTTGGGGTCTGGGTCGCTAGAGACATTCGCAGTCCTAGCACTGCTTGTAAAGCCAGGGGAGGGGGTGAAATCTGTGTGAAGTGGCAGCTGAAAGCTTCCTTGGCTGCTCCCAGCCCCTCTGCTGTGTGGGGAGGGGATGTCCAGGGTTACACACAGCCTTTTCCTTGTAACTGGCTCTTCCTGAGTGTCAGGAGAATATATAAAGGGACATGAGACCCCACCTGGAGTACTGTGTTCAACTCTGGGGGCCCCAGCATAAGACAGACATGGACCTGCTCAAGCAGGTCCAAAGAGGGCTGTGAAGATGATCTGCAGGCTGGAGTCCCTCCCATGTGAGGACGGGCTGTGAGAGTCAGGGTTGTTCAGCCTCGAGAAGAGAAGGCACTGGGGAGACCCTTTTGTGGCCTTTCAGTATATAAAAGGGGCTAATAAGAAAGACGGGGAGGGACTTTTTATCAGGGAGTGTAGTGACAGGATGAGGTGTAACAGTTTTAAACTGACAGGGCAGGTTTAGATTGGACATGAGGAAGAAATTTTTTACTGTGATGGTGATGAGACACTGGAACAAGTTGCCCAGAGCAGCTGTGGGTGCCCCATCCCTGGAAGCGTTCAAGGCCATGTTGGATGGGGCTTTGAGCAACCTCATCTGGTGGAAGGTGTCCCTGCCCATGGCGGGGGGCTCGGACTAGATGATCTCTAAGGTCCCTTCCAACCCAAACCGTTCTGTGATTCCGTGACACATAGGAAGACTAATGTTCTGATGTGTTGGCAGAGGCCATGTGACGCAAGATGCTCCAATCCCAGGCTCCCCTCTCTACACCATCAAAGCCTTCATCCCAGCCATTGATTCATTTGGGTTTGAGACAGACTTGAGGACCCACACGCAGGGACAAGCCTTCTCGCTCTCTGTCTTCCACCACTGGCAGGTAAGTCCATGCCCTGGCGAGACTGGGAAGAAGGGCACGGTAGGGTCAGGCACCAGGTAGCGGCTCTCAGTAGGGCTCACACAGAGCTGGACAGCTCTGTAGAACATCTTCAAAGGATCTTGAGTTGGGGAGGCTTTGTACGCTAGCTGTTAAGTGTCTGCCAGAAGCCATCGGCTTTGTTCCAAGTCATATCACCCTTTGCCCTAGCGAGGAAGTGCTGCGTGCTGCTGCTTGCTGAGTGTAATGGTTCTTTACTGCTTGGAGAGAGGGCACCCTCATCAGGGAGAAGGGGAGCTGTTCAGGTGCGCTCGGTGCCCTGCAGCTTGGGGAGCAGAGGGCTTGGAGCAGGGCTTGGACTCATTGGCCTGCTGTAAGACATGGATTGCCACACTTCAGCTTTGCCTCTCAGAGGAAGCTTTTTAAACCTATGGGAAACAGGGTTTGGGACAAAATACTGTCCTCCTGCTACTTACCCGTCTGGGGCAAATCAAGTCTCGTGGGAGCTACCCCTGTGAGCCTGCAAGGTGCACAGCTACTTGTGCTGCAGCCAGGTGGGAGCAGCAGCAGCAGCAACTGAGCACCAAGAGCTGACTTAAATGCCAAGATGTACAAGCCTGAGGCTTGACTCTGAAAAGAATACGTGTGCCTCATTTCTAGAGAGGGCTGCACTGACTGGGACCCACGTGGGTTTTTCTGGTTAGCAGGTTTTTAGAGGTCTTAGGGTACACCGGCAAGTGGGGAAGGTGGGACGTGTTCTTGGCTTGGGTTTGCAACACTATTAGGGACTTCTTGCAGGAATGATCACCAGTAGGGATGTGACAGTTTTTCTGTGCCAGGAGAACAGATGGGGTGTTGGGGCTGTCACACCAAGGCTGGGGGTGTCTGCAGGGCCCAGGGGTGTTTCCTGTTGCAGTTCAGGCTCTCCAGGAGGCTGAACCAGCCCCCAGCATCACTGTCATGTCCTGGCCCTGTGTTTCAGATTGTGCCTGGTGACCCCTTGGACAAGAGCATCGTTATCCGACCTCTGGAGCCCCAACCAGCCCCGCATCTGGCCAGAGAGTTCATGATCAAGACCAGGCGTAGGAAGGTACGTCTGGGAGCAGTCCCTATAGCGTCCCTCTGTCCATCTGTACCAGCAGCTGAGCTGTTGCAGTGTTGTCCCACGGGCATGCCACGTCCCCTCTCTGTTCCCAGAGTGCTTTGTGCCTCGGGTCTTCCCTCACTCTTGATCCCTCACGCTGCTGGTTGGTGCCTGTGATAGTCCCGTGAGTGACTCATCTGGCAGCGACTCCAGCCAAAAGCAGGGTCCTGCAGCATCCGCTGAGCCCTGCTCCCTCCCCAGTGCCCATCTGAGCCCTCGGTGGCCTGATGTAGTCCATTTGTCCTGAAAAAAAAAAAAATTCTGTGCTGGTTTAGTGAGCTGGACTGAGGCGTTGGAGGCACATCTAGGACCACACAGGGGAGCAGAGGGAATCACGCTCCACTTTGGGAGGGCAGTGAGATGATATATATGCTCAACAGCAGCAGCAGCCATGCATTTGCAGCTTCCTGAGAGACTATTAGATGTCTTGAAGCTGCTGAGCAATGCCTGATCCCTTGCAAATTCTCCTGCCTCCTCTGGAGCCTGAAAATTTATCTTACTGCGGGACACCAGGGTGCTTCTGTGGGATCCCTGCCACAATGGCTGTATGAGTGCTGGCTACCATGAGGAATAACCTCCGGTTTTGTGGTTACCCTGCAGGGCTTGAGCGAGGACGTGAGCATCAGCAAGTTCTTCGACGACCCCATGTTGCTGGAGCTGGCCAAGCAAGATGTTGTTCTCAACTACCCCATGTGAACGTGCTGCTGTGGCATGAGGGCTGACCCGAGTCCTGGCCGGCAGCTGTCTGTCCTTCCCCATCCCTGCTTGCCCAGCCCTGGCTCCTGGATGCTCAGGGCACGCAGGGAACCGCTCCTCAAGTTGCTCTTTCACGGCTGTAGAAGTCTCCCTGGGCATTCGTGGACTGTGCGCTCAGGGCCTGCCCTGTATAGAGAGCAGCCCCGAGCGCTGATGCTTTTTGTATTATTAGTCTTCAGCCATTATGGCTTCCAGTGAGGAGATTTTCCCTTTGGATAGGCTCTCCAGGCACATGGGTTATCCCCGGCTGCAGCACAGCAGCCTGAATATAATGTCAAGATTACTGAGGACTGAGCTTAAATGTGCATCAAGCATTTGAGCTTTCTGCTAACCCTCTCCTGCCTGCTGGGGGCTGTTTTGCCTTGGGCAGAGCACAGCTTTGGGGAGCTGAGGAAGGTGGGGATGCTGGCAGGGGGCAGCGCTTCTACCGTCCTCCCCAGGAGGAGAGGCAAGTGTGGCTTCTACCTATTTTTGTACACCTTTTTTGAATCCTTGTAAACGTTTAACACAAACTTCCAGGCGGGGTTTAGTCTGATTGCGCTGAGAGAAGGCAGCGCTGGGAGGGGCTCTGCCTTCACCAGTGCTCAGGGCACACACTGCCCCAGTTTCCCCCGTCCTCTGCGCTTTCCCACCCCCAAGGCTGTGTCCCCCAGCCATCCTGGTTGTGCCTGCGCTAACTAACTGGACAGCCCAGGACAGTCCTGTCCCACACAAAGATTTTCTTCCTTTCTCTGCTGTGTTTTCAGGGGATCCTGTCAGCTGCTTGTGCTCTGGAAGGTCTCCCGTGCTCGCTCTCCCCTGCCCAGCTCCCCACTCTGCCTCTGGCCTCAGCCCTGGTTCCACTCCCAAGCGTGCAGTGTGAAAGTAGAGCTGGTTTATGTCTTGTGGGGGCATTTACACCCTCTCTGCCCCTGGCCTCGCTCTGCTGGCATGGCTGCCCCCAGACTGAGCCTTGCCTGGGACCACCGTGATGCTGCTGTGGTGCATTTGGCCAGGACAGCCTAGTCCAGCCCCAGAGATTCGCCTCTGGGAACCTGCCCAAGAGCATCCCTGTGCTCCGAGGGGCTTGTGATGGCTGGAGGGGCAGGCAGCATGCTGGGAGCAGGAGATAAAGCTGTCCTCTCTCCCCTGACCTCCCAGCTGCTGGTGGAAAGTGGGAGGCACTGGGCTGACAAACACGGGGTAGGAAGCAGCCCCGGGAAAGTGTGTCCAGCCATCCCATGGCGTGTCGGGTCTCTGCGGAAAAGGGATATCACAGGGGATAATTCGGGGCTTCTGCTGGCCAGTGGGGCTTGGAAACTGGGGAGGGGGAAGGATTTCCTGCAGCTGCCGGAGGACAAGGGCAGCGCCCACATGTGCTGCCCCATCCCATCCGCCCAGCAGGAGGGTGAGCGGGGCCAGGGGCTCCAGCCCTATCTCTGGGCTCAGCCTTTCCTGCCAGTGCCAGGAGGTTCCCTATCACCTCCCACATCTGCCCACAGCCTCACCGGCGTGCATTTCCCCCTGTCCTGGGGCAAAGCGGGGGTTCAAGCCCTGCCTGGTGCAGGCACAACCTGTATTGCACCCCGGCTTTGCTGCCCATGGCCTCCCCAGGGGTGCTTTTCACTTCCCAGTACAGCCCAGCACCAAACTGGGCCCCTGGGGACCAGGCCAGGCATCTAGAGCTGCACAAGTCTGGAATTGCTCATGCTGGAGCTGCAGCAGGATCAGTGCCCGTGGGGCTGGTGGTGCGTGAGTGCTGCACAGCACGTCCCCAGGCTCGGGGGATGGGACCCCGGCTCCGGAGCCTCGGCCACTCCATCCCTGGTGTTTTGTCCCAGGAAGGGGACATCTGCCATCCCCCGGGGTGGCTCTGATCCCTGGCCCGGGCTCTCCAGGGCTGCATCACAGTGCTGGAGGCTCCTGTGGGGGGCACCCGTACACCCACGGCGCCAGGTGCCCTTGCCCTCCGGAGAGCAGAACCACAGGGCTGTGATGGGTGGCTCTGGATCCGAGCATCACCCCGGCTGCTTCACCCCGGAATGGGCGGCAGGATACGGCCCGAACAGGCGTGGGAAGGAGACGGTTCTCACGCAGGCATTTCCCAGCAGCTGGAAAACGCTGACCTGTGGCAGGGCCCGAGCGGCCACGCAAGCTCTCGCAGCCGAAAACCCGGCCCCGCGCACGTGAGCTGGGATTTTTCCATGGAAATGGCTCTTCCCTGGGAACGGGGGCTGTGTGTGGCCGGACCCTGACCCCCGCTCCCTTCCCAGCGGCTGGAATTTCCCCTCACCCCTGCCGGCAAAGGAGCTTTGTTGGGTGCAGGGTACCCCAAGGGCTGTGCCGGCCTGGGTCTGCGGCGCTGGTAAACGGAGGCACAGCGGCACACAGAACTGCTTGCCAGGGCAGCCGGTGCCGGGGGCTCCATCCTTGGCACGAGCTCATCAGGGCTCAGCACCGGGACCCCCAAAGGGGGCAAATACCCCTGTCTGCAGTGGGGCTATGAGTGATGCTGGCCCGACCCCTCAGTCGTCCCCCTTTGGTTCCCGTCCCCACTGACTTCACGTCCCAGGGGACACACCGCCTTGAGCAGTGACCTCCCCGTGGGGTGAGCCCCAGCCCCGGTCCTGGTGTCCTTGTCCCCATCCTGCTCCAGGCAGCCCCGGCTGCAGCCCTGCCACTAGTGCTCCTGGTGCCCTCACCCCCATCCCGGTCCCAGTGACCCTGCCCCATTCTGTCCCCATCCCGCCCCCCTCCTGCTCCCCATCCCACCCCCCTCCTGCTCCCCATGTCCCTGTCCCCATCCCACCCCCCTCCTGCTCCCCATGTCCCTGTCCCCATCCCACCCCCCTCCTGCTCCCCGTGTCCGTCCCCATCCCGCCCCCCCGCTCCCCATCCCTGTCCCCATCCCGCCCCTCTCCTGCTCCCCGTGTCCCTGTCCCCATCCCACCCCCCTCCTGCTCCCCGTGTCCCTGTCCCCATCCCACCCCCCTCCTGCTCCCCGTGTCCCTGTCCCCATCCCACCTCCCTCCTGCTCCCCGTGTCCCTGTCCTCATCCCACCCCCCTCCTGCTCCCCGTGTCCGTCCCCATCCCGCCCCCCCGCTCCCCATCCCTGTCCCCATCCCACCCCCCTCCTGCTCCCCGTGTCCGTCCCCATCCCGCCCCCCCGCTCCCCATCCCTGTCCCCATCCCACCCCCCTCCTGCTCCCCGTGTCCCTGTCCCCATCCCACCTCCCTCCTGCTCCCCGTGTCCCTGTCCTCATCCCACCCCTCTCCTACCCCCCTTGTCCCTGTCCCCATCCCGCCCCCCTCCTGCTTCTCGTGTCCTTGTCCCCATCCCTGTCCCCATCCTGCCCCCCTCCTGCGCCCCATGTCCCTGCCCTGTCCTGTTCCGGAGGGGACCCGCCCCCTCAGTCCCCCCGGCCATTCCTTGCTGTCACAAGCGTGTCCCTCTGTCCCCGGCCCGGTGCCCGCCGGCCATGGCGACCCAGCCCCCCGGGAGCTGCCTGGGCCACCTCCCAGCCCCACGCACAGTTGCTTTGTGGGTGCGTGGCCCCATTTCCAGCCCTCCCACGCGCGAAGCCCCCCCCATCCCACGCCGCTGCTCGCGGGGGCGCGCGCCGGGCGGCACGTGGCGGCGGGTCCGGTGGGGCCGTGGGGAGGACGGGGCTTTGCGCATGCGCCCCGCGCCCCCCGCCCGGGCTCGGCGGGCCCGCCGCGGCGGCGCGAGTGGGCGGCCGAGGGGCCCCGCCGCGATCGTGGGCCGGAGAGGCGCGGGGCGGCGGCGTGAGTGGGGAGGGGGAGGCGGGCGCTCCGAGGTGAGCCGCCGACCGAGCCGCGGGGGGGATCCTGAGGGGAGACGGGATCCTGAGGGGACCGAGCCACGGGGGGCTGAGAGGAGATGGGACCCTGAGGGGAGGTGGGACCTTGAGGGGATCCGGGCGCTCTGAGGGGACCGAGGCGCGGGATCGTGTGTGGAGATGTGATCCTGAGGGGACCGAGCGCGGGGGGATCCTGAGGGGCGGTGGGATCCTGAGGGGAGATGGGACCCTGAGGGGACCGAGCGCGGGGGGATCCTGAGGGGCGGTGGGATCCTGAGGTGAGGTGGGACCCTGAGGGGACCGAGCGCGGGGGGATCCTGAGGGGCGGTGGGATCCTGAGGTGAGGTGGGACCCTGAGGGGACCGAGCGCGGGGGGATCCTGAGGGGCGGTGGGATCCTGAGGGGAGGTGGGACCCTGAGGGGACCGAGCGCGGGGGGATCCTGAGGGGAGGCGGGATCGTGAGGGGAGGTGGTTTCGTGAGGGGGTCGGGGCGCGCCGAGGGGCGCCCGCGGGGCCGAGAGGAGCCGCCTCCCGCCGTGCGCGGGGCCGGTCGCGTCCCGCTGCTTGCCGTGGGCCGGGCGGGCCGCGCATCCCCGCAGCTCTCCGCAGCCGGCGCCCTCGGCTTTGTCCCTCCGGGCTTCCCCGGCGGCTGCGGGGCGGGAGCGCGCCGGGGTCCCTGCGGGGAGGTGGCTGCCGAGGACGGGCGTTTCTAACGCGTTTCTCCCAAGTGAGGAGAGGCAGACCCTCGTCACAGCTTTCTGGTATTGGGGAGAAGGTGCTGGTACCCACCTTCGAGGTGTTTTTACCACCTTCAGTGGTAAATTTTGCTTTTTTGCTGTGATGTTTATCTTAGTTGCAAGTAACAGGTATTTTTTTTACTTTAAGAGGCACCGGCTGTCTGTCACCTCGCTAGTGTGCTCTCCTTGCAAAGCCGGCTCTACCATCCCAACTCCTCGGCCTGGCGGGACGGAGCTCTGCAGATCCCCGAGCATTCACAGCAGCAGATGCTGTTGTAGCACCAGCACAAGTTAAGAAGTCAGTAGCTAAGAAAGTAGAAATCACAAGCTAAGAAATCAGTAGCTCCTTGCTCTTCTTGGCCAGATAAACGTTTATAATGCAGTTGATAGCCTGTTAACCCTGTCTCGGGCTAACTGGGGCTACAGCTGTGCGGTTTGAACTTTCTCTCCACTTGTTTTGAATACAGAGCTCAAGGAGAAAAATCCGCCCCCTGTATCGGGTAATGAAAGTTTTGGCCTGTGTTGGGCCTAACTTTTACCCATCATTGTAAAATTTCACAAGAATGACATTTGTACAGTTATTTTTACTGGCTTTTTTTAGCCAATTCTCTTTTCTACTAGTGGGCTCTTTCTGACTCTTTCTGGTTGTTGCGACCTCGCTTCCAGGGAAGTACTAACTTTTTTCCACCGTCAAATTGATTAGAAATAGGAGATAGTGCACAGAGATTTAATTAGGGCATGGATATACAGTATGGTTTCTTGAGCAACAGTTGGTGATACCGTGTTCAGCGTTTTTGTTGGGTGTTAAGTTAGTATTTAGAAATAAGAGGAAGAACAAAAACCTTGCATTTGACAGACAACGATTATTCTTATTATTTCCATGTCTTCTGCCCACTGTAAGTCAAGGATAATTAATATAGAGAAAAAAATCTATCCTCTTCTGTTAGAAATCTGTTTCACGGTGATGTCCAGCGAACCAGCTGTCAGTCCAGTTACCAAAGCCCACCTTTCCTCGGATCATTTAAAAGGGGAATGCTGTTGTTTTCTGTCAAGACTTGTGATTAGGAAAATGAAAGGTGCCCTCCTCTGCATTTTTTATTCCTTCCAAGTATATTCTGAAGTTATCCTTGTGCTTTCCTGGGGGAACAAGTATGTTCCGTTCTATGAACCGGGATACGTAAGAATTTTTAAAAGAAAATGAATATACAAACACACAGGTAATTTGAACCATATTGTGGCGTTCCTTATTCTCCCCGTACGGCTGCAAACAGCTGAAAGTCCTGTATTTCCAGCAATCCTAAAATTAACTCCAGCGTTTCTGCAGCTCTAAAAAGGCAGGGGGACACACGCGATGTTTGTTTTCCCCCTCGCGTCGCGCTGGTGACTGAATGGATTCAGAGGGCTTGGCGGTGGGTGGGGTGAACCGTTACATATTTTCTGTGTCTGACGAATGTGCAGGCTGCTCGGCGTCCATCCTTCTCCTCTCTGTGGTCAGCAGCAAAAGCTCCTCACAAGCAGATAGATGGTCCTGATGATTAGAGAAGGGGTAGAGTAGTTTGCCTGCAGGGATTTCCTGTGCGACAGTGCAGGCAGGGACTGTGCATGGCCAGGGGTTTCTGACCACGTCTGCGGCTGAGGAGGAGGAGGCGAGGTAAGGGGGTGAGGGGGCTTGGAGCAAGAGCTCAGGTGAGCTGGGGTTGAGGGTGTGCTGAGAGCGGGCGGCTGCGTGCTTTGGGTCAGCTGAGCTGAGTGTGGGTGCCTGCCCAGGGAGCATTTCTGTTGCTTTTTATAAGAAAATGATCCCTTTGCAGCGTGTTTCTCAGAAAACGGTGACTTGACTGACATTTCTGAATTGAAATGGCAAAAGATGGGGCAAAACGGAACCAAGAGTGTATGTTAGGATACTTTGACACATACGTTTGAAGGTTTGTGTTTCAGATCATGTGAAAGTTGTTTTACAAGATTGTCTGGGTTTTTTCAACTGTGTTGAAAATGCATTCAGCTGCTGTTTGTTGTGGCTACTTGGGTTCATCACCCAGCTGCTCTCATCGTTGCAGTGGCTTTTAAAACTGGCTTTATCAGGTTTCAGATCAGTTGAAATTGTGAAAAGATGATTAAAAAATCTTAGTGACTGGCTGTACCCTTATCAATGTGGCCACCTTTAGTACTTCTAACACTAAAATTGTGAGTTTGTATGATCACTGATGCAGTAGACTATTGAATTATTGCTAAGAGACAACATTTTCATTTAAAAAACTAAGTGTTAACTTATGCAACAACATGCAGTTTTTTGTTTTTTTTTAAAGCAACTCGCAGGTCTGATTATAAAGGAGGAATTGTCGTGAAATATCTGTTTTCTAGGTGGTTCCGTTGGTACCAGTTCTTAGCCCTCCATTAGTGATTATTGTCTGTTATTTTGAAGCAAATGTCCAGGTCATCACAGATAATTTGCAGGTGGTGCAAATATCAGTAAATAACTGAAAAATTGGGGTCGCAGGCTGGGAGCGTGGCGGCTCACTTGCACGAGTTGGAGAAGAGCCCCGAAAGGGCTGGCAGACGTGCTGGGAGTGGGGGCTCGCAGTGCTCCCGTCCCTCCAGAGGGAAGGCTAAAAGAAAACTCGTTAACACTTCATGAGTGCGTTTGTGAGGACAAAGGTGGAGCACGGCGGTGATCAGGTGCTAGGCAAGTTTAGACCGATTTTAAGAATTTAGCAAAGATTTTAATACATACTGAAGACTTTTAATTGTAGACATTGTTTTTCTAAAGAATTGTGGTTCAAAAGGTAATTGGTTTGGTAATTTTGTTGCTTAGGTGAAACTTTATCTTAAAAGGTCTTTTATGGTTTTGTATTGCTTTATAGCTGATGAGGGCAAGATTCAAGAGCAAAGTCCTTATAAGCTGTGAAGTCTAATTGCTGATAGGAGAGTTTGAGATTAATTTTAACACACAGATTTCTTGTTTTAGTAATTTACTGACTGCCAGCGACTTCTGAGAGTCCAAAAAATCCCCGAAACTCCCATAAAACATCACTTTTTGCCAGGCAAAGGCTGAGGTCCAGTGCACTTCTTGGAGTGCCTGCAATTGTACGTAGATGTAATTCAGCCACTTAAGACCAAGAAAGCAACCTAGAAACATGCTGTCAGGAGTTGTTTAATCCTGAAAGCACCTGCATTGGGTACGTTACGGACTGGGCTACTGAAACTCCTGCGCCTCAGGTACTTCTCCTGGGGGAGCTGGAGCCAGCAGGCACTCCCAGTGCGGCTGACAGTTCTCTTTTGACCAAGCCGCAATGCTGGCGACTGAGGACTTGTTATATCGTAGTGAATTTTCAGCTGAGAGCTGCTAAAGCACAACAGGGTATGTGTGAGCTGGGAACTGGGGAGCCCAGCCAGAATGTGCTCGTTGAGTTGAATTTTGTTGATTTGCCAGCGTTCCCTTTGCAATCGTCAGTACTTGCAAGGGGCCGCGTGGGTGAGAAGAGTCATGAAATCGGTCTGTAGCCTCACTGTTAGCATCGAGCCGGGCAGAGGGAGGCAATTCTGTGGCTCTTTCGTAATGCCATTTAAGATTTTTACTGTCTGTTTTTTAAACATTCGCAACGCAAAGTGAGTTGCGGCAGGTACCTCATTTATGCCTGAGCCTTATTGCTCAGACAGTATTCCCTGGGTAGCGGCACAAACTTGGACAACGGTAACGATCATTAAACAGTTGGAATAAAATCCTCGGCAGATAATGGACCGCTTTGTTGTCTGGCCCCTCTGTGGTCCGAGAGGGTGGGCGCTTAGGAGGGGAAGGTGATCTGTTCTTCCCACCCTGTTTCCAGCTTTTGTTTTTCATGCTGCCATTCAACAAAGTCCCTTCCAGAGTTTGCGCTCCAGATTTTTTTCTTTTTAATCTAGTTAATAGGAAGTAAATGATTCCCATGAAAAAAGTTCCATTAATATTTCATTAATATATTTTCATATATTTCACCTTCTCCATGTGCTTACTCTGGCTTTAACACTGCTGACCTGCCTGGGGAAACGCAACCCTTCCGCATCCCTGCCCAGCACATAGGAAGACTCCCTGAATTACAGGTGCGCCTCCAAAGAGCGTTCCCTGGACCGCAGCCCGGCCAGCCCCTCAAGGGCGGCTGCGCTGCCACCTCCGTGCGGGCAAACGATCCTGTTGGGCTTTGTGAATGAAGGTTTTATTGCAGAACCCCGCAGCATTATCAGTCTTTCCAGCTGGTCTTTGCACTTCCGGTGAGCAGCAGGAGTGGAATTCCTCTGTCCTTACTGGTGCCGTGTCATAACATGCTATGCTTTTTTTGATTCAAGCTGTGGTTAATCATGGTCAAATTCTATTAAATCACATTTCACTTGCTGTGCTCAGTATTGCTCAATGACTAAATTCTGTCTCTGAAAAAAACCATACTTTGTTAATGTCTAAATTATGTGTTCGCTGGCCATTCTTCGTTATGGCTTTGGTAGGCTGTTTGCTTTCTGTTAAGAGCCACAAAAAAAGAATTTATCTTCAAAATGCTCCTTGGAGGGGAAGAAGGCAATGATAGACTTCCTTTTCTGACCTCCTCGTACCATAAATATGAATCATTATCACCACTTGCACAGCACCACACGGTTCTCCCCAAATTGTGGACTGTATGCAAGATCTGGTTGGGATTTTAAAAAACTTGGCTTTCTTTTGTGTAAAACGAAGATTGAAGGTGAAAGTTCAGGGATGTGCTATGGGCTAAACTGACATACAGGATTGTATGGCTGGGCAGTTACGACATTACTGGGTATCTTCTGGTGAAGGAAATACTGAGAACAGTAAATATTGTAGCAAAAAGAAATCCCTAATCCCTTTTCCTTCTGCAAACGTAGATGACTTAGTTTCATACCTTGGTACTGGCCAATAATTCCTTAATGATTACATTTCAAAGAAGAACCCAGGGCTTTAAGTAATAACACAAGTTACAAGGTTTTCGGGCTATAAATAAAAAGCTATATTTGGAAAAAGCAAGTAGTGTATTTATGGACAAAATTGTATTAAGGGAAATGTGATGGAAAAATTGAGTCAGATGAGCTGATGTATGAGGCATTTCCCTATGGAGTCACTGGGCTGAAAAATGTTCTATATGCCTAAACTTGAACAGATGCTTCAGAAAACAGACACACGCTGCCCCCAGATTCTACTCCCAGCCCCCCCATTTAATATTAGGAGTTCTGTTCATACCACTGTGATTAATTCACGAACCAACCTGGTTTAGTCTCTTTTCTGGGGGCTATCGGGTATTTCCAGATCATCCAGGTACTTAAGCCTGTGCCTAACTGCAGCCGAGTGAGCAACCTAACCAGCGAGCAGCCCAATTATTAGCAGGATTTCTTTCAAGCTTTACATTAGGCATGTGCTTAAATGACTCACTGACCTGGGATTTACATTTTTACAGAGGAGTGAAGGATTTTTCCCTATTACCTTGCTTAGATGAAAATCATTAGAGTCGGTCAGCTTTTTTGCCTAAATAAGGGCATGATACTGGCTTTCGACTCTTCAGATATTAGTTCCACCTTTTTAGTTACAAATTTGTCAGAAAACAATTCCGAGCGTGTGTGCCTGACCTTGTTTAAGATACTGTTGAAGCACTAAGAGAAGACATACGTTGGGGTGACCAGCAGGTTGTGCCTACTGTTCTTTTTAGTGCAAATACTGTATTCGGTGGTCCTGGAGAGGTGGCTGATAGTTGCATTTTATTATTTTCCTTTGAGCACCCATTGCGGCGTTCCGCTCAGCTGTTAATTCGCTTTCCCAGGGTTATTTTATTCGCCTTGTAGGTAGCTGTGCACAGCGCTTCCTCTCTTTTAAAAATCCCCACAGCCTTCCCAAAAGATGCAGCATGTTGGAGCCGGTTGTTTCCACTTTTCTTTTCTGATCGAGCTAAACTGATGAAGGAATGTGGAAAAATGATGCCTGGGTCTAAACCTAAGGATAGCTGTGGCGTGCCTCGGGAGTGCGTGGCACGCAGGATGACCGATGATGCTCGTGGCTCAGGGTGATTGACTCCTGCTCGCGGTGACATCCCAGCGCTGGGCACTTGAGTGGTGCAGCCGTGCCAGACTCGTGTATAACAAGTCATCGTCTGTAAAGTTCTGCATCTCTCTCATGCTTAAAATAGTAGAGGGCCCAGAAGGGCGATGTATTTTTTTGTGTGGATGGTTTCCATGCTACCTTGAGGGTGAGTTTCTGACGCCTTATTTAGCTGCAGGAAGTCTTGCTCTGTTACAGATTCAGGGACGCGGCTGACAAGTAGTGCTGCATAATCGGGACGTGAGGTTAGAGTAGCATTTGTAGGCAGGCATGGGGCTGGGTGGTAGATGGTGCACATGGGGCTGGCCCTGATATTAATAGGTTTTTAAATGGTGTAAAAATAAAAAAAATAAGATTTCTTCATGTGTGTCTTACAGGTGTGCTGTATTGCATGCAGCAAATCTAAAAGTCTGATGATTTTCACGGTAAACATTTTTAAGTAGTTGAGAAATGACTAAATTTTTATTACAGCAGACATTAACTCACAAGAGTTACTTAGCTGACATTCAAATACATTCAAATAGTAGTTAAACTATTTTTTAAAAGGAGAAGAATTTTCATAGTGGAAACTGTGATTCCTGGGTTATTAAAATAATAAAATAAAACTCAAGTGTTTGGGAGGAGGTACACAGTAATCTTCCATGTAGCCATATGAAATGATCTCCTTTACTCCTTGGTTCATGCAAGGTCTTCACTCCTTCTGGACTGCTGACTTGAAACGTCCACCTCTGTGCTGATACCCAGCTTGATTGGTATTCCTCAGCCTGCTCTTGCTCTCTTTGCAACCTATGGCAAAACCCTATTGATCTGGGTGTCTGCAAAATCCGATTCCCTGGAGGATTGTGCTGGGCACTTATCGACAGAAATAAATCATTGCTGCCCTTCAGGTGTACCAATTGCGTGAGATTTGTCCAACAAGTAAATACTGAATACCAATCAGCTGTAACTTATCAATGATTAATAACCTGAGGTACCAACTTTTTGCCTTTTGGCTTTTAGCGGATTTATTAGCACACCCTTGTAACAGCCTGCTGAGGAGATGCTCGCTCCTGGCTCCTTTCAAACAGCTACACTGGTCCAGTCTGAACGTCTGCCTGGTCTGGAGTCCTGTTTCTGGCCCTGGCTCAAGCAGAAGCTGCAGCAAAATCACAGAAGCGTGTTTGAAATCCCCCTCAGCATTTTGACTGCTTTCCACCTGGAGACTTACCCATTGTATCTTTTTTTTCTGGTTTTTAAGGGGCTTTCCTTCTCCCGGTTACTCCAGATTTTACAGCTCCCATCTTTCTTTCCCCCCTTAGCCTCCTCATTTTCCCACTCTTCTTCCTACACCAGCCAGCCCGTACCTCTTCTCTGAAGGTGCTTCTGTTCCTCTCTATTTCTGTGATGGGGGATAGTGAGAGTGACCAGAGCCGTATGCGGCCGGGATGCGGGTGAACCGCAGGCACTAACAGTGACACAGCAGCGTCTGCTGTTTGTGCACTTGTCCTTCTCTAACTCTGGTAAAATGCTGTCAGCTTTCTGGACCGTGCTGAGCGGCACCAGAGCTTTCATGGATCAGCCTGCCAGCCCCAGCACCTCCTGCTTGCTGAGGCCATCTCAGGGCATGTCTTTTTCAGTGTGAAACGGAGATTTATTTTTTTAATTCAATATATGCATCACTTTATCTACATGGAATTTAATCTGCCATTTTATTACCATGTTACTTAGTTATAAGGTCCTTCTACCATTCTTCACGGTTGCTTATCTTCCTTGCCTTGAATATTATCATCAGCATCCTTGGTCACATCCCACCCTCCTCCCTGTTGCGTTTTACTCAAAGAATGTCCTGGTCCAGCACAGGTCCCAGCCTCTTTCCCTGTGAAACTCCGCTCTGACCCCCCTCCCTCACAGGAAATGACCCTTTACTCCTACTCCTTGTTATCTTTCAACCACTTGTTTCTCCGTGCAGGGACAGTCCCATTTCTGGTGTGGCCTTTTGGTATCCCTACAAGAAGCCTTTGAAGTGACACACTCACAGATCCTAAAAGTCCAGGCAGTCTGGAGCCTTTTGCAAGGCTGGAAGTCCCTTTACAGAAGCCATGCTGACGTTTTTCCCTAGTATGTCGTATTTATACAGATACATCAATGGTCCACTAATTCTAGTCTGTATAATATTGTCTAATTAGTCCTGTAGAGTGTTGGGTGTAGAGGCCTGCAGTTTACCAGGGTTTTTTTTGCAACCCTTGTCTTACGGAGTTGGCATCACTCTGGCCTCCACACACCAAGGTGATTTTAAGAAAGACTGGAGCCAGGTGGCTCTTCCAGCTCTGAGCTCTGTTACTGTCTTCATTGAATGCCACCCAGTCCTCCCACCCCTTACTCTTGTGGCTCTTCATTGTGTAACCTCCTCTCCAGTCCCTTCAGCCTGAGTCGTTTCCCAGAGAGTCCCCAGGGGAATGGGGCTTCTGTTACTGTGAGTGGGTATGTAAAGAAGTAATGTAATTTTTCCTGTGTGACATTGTCGTCTCTTTTAGTAGCATTGAGAAATGAATATGTTCCTGGTGGAGGCTTTCTGCAGGGAGGCTCCCTCCAGATGCCAATGGGTATCTGAAGAAGTAGCAAAGTGATGAGGGAGAAGCTGTTTTAGTCATAGGATAGATGGCAGCAACATGGCCAGCAGGGCGAGGGAGGGGATGCTCCCCCTCTGCTCCGCTCTGGTGAGACCCCCCGAGCCCTGCGCCCAGCTCTGGGGTCCCCAGCACGAGACAGACATGGACCTCTTGGAGCGGCTCCAGAGGGGGCCACGGAAACGGTCCAAGGGCTGGGACAGCTCTGCTGTGGAGAGAGGCTGAGAGAGTTGGGCTTGTTCAGCCGGGACAAGAGAAGGCTCCAGGGAGACCTTATGTGGCCTTCCAGTGCTTAAAGGGGCTTACAGAAAGAGAGAGGCTTTTTTACCAGGGCCTGTAGTGACAGGACGAGGACAGTTTTAAACTGCCAGGAGGCAGGTTTAGACAGGACATAAGGAAGAGCTGTTTTACAATGATGGTGCTGAGGCCCCGGACCAGGCTGCCCAGAGAAGCTGAGGATGCCCCATCCCTGGAAGTGTTTGGGGTCAGGTCGGGGGCTTTGAACAACCTGATCTGGTGGAAGATGTCCTGCCCATGGTGGGGGGTTGGGCTGGATGACCGTTCCAGGTCCCTTCCAACCCGAACCATCCTGTGAACTTGGCAGAGCAGGTATGAGTTGCCTTAGTGAGGGAATCCACCAAAGCGTCAGTGGTTTCTTATTAGGAGTTACCTTGCTAGCAGCTAATCCCTCTTTTCTTTGAGTGAACAAGGAGATGTGATACAGCAGATGCTCAAAAATCCTTTGTATTAAGAATGTTTTTGCAAGCAGACCTACTCACCTCTGCATTAGAAGATGGTTGCGCCCCTTGTGCGTACCAGTGATTTAACCCTTCAGAGAATGGGTAAAGCAACCGCTAGTGTAGTTGGTGATAGATCTTTGAATACATGCTAGGTGGAATAGTAAGGCTATGTCTGCAGTCATCACTAAAGCAATCTAGTGTGTTAATGTGTTTTTTGTCTCTGCTTTGAATTTTCCTGAGAATGTTTTATTCTGGTAATGCAGATGGGAAATTGCTTGTATCCAAACTTGCAGCATGGCCTTAGCCAGACTTGGGAGTGAACCAGGTTGTGCAGGGGCTGCCAGGAGATTCTCTTGTTGGTACAGGTTCTGTTGTTACATGCTCATCTTATTTTCTTTTAGTTATAAGAAAATTAAGGTTTTTTATAATCTTTGGTGTCCTGAATATTTTTCTAAGATCTTTCAAGGCCAGACCACTGACCTGGCCAGTGCTTTATAATCCTGTTTACACTGACGCCCGCTTTGTGTTGAGACAGTGAGTCGTCATTTCTCTGTGGTCTTGCTGAAGAGTGGTGATGTGCTGTCTCCTGGTTGGACCTTGAAGAGGACATGCACAGAACAAGCACCAAGCTCATTCAATGACTGCCAAGGTTGTATCAAGATGTGACCAACCTCCCAAAACATTGAAAGCTTGGAAATAAGAAACTGGGGGAAGCTTGGTACTGTTGGGTTGCACACAATTGTGCCTGTAGTGTCTCCATGTGCCTTTCTCCATCTCCAGCAGGACCAAAAAGCAGTATATACCATAGCTCGTCCCGTGGGCACTCTCATAGCAAGACACATGCCTGGCTTATGCAGTTTCCATGCTTTTTGGAGGCTAATCTGCCTTAAATTTGCTACTAATTGTCATCATCTGGCTTGATAATAAGTCTGCTAAAATACACGGCCGTGTAAAGCAGTCAGGTGGCAAAAAATTACCCGCCTGCTACTTTGTGCTTGATGAAGTGCACCTTTCTCTGTGGCATGAGGTGTGGTGGGAAAAGGGCTTCCAGCTTCCTCTCATGAAACAGAAGTTATTTGTGGCTGTTCTCAGGAAGAAAAAAACCAGTTGGTATGCGTGTTCTCCCAGCTGGTGTGATGGAGCATAGGGAGTTCAATCAGCAAGTGCTTCGTCTCTTCCCAAGGGCGTCTAGAAAAGTATTCAAGTCTCTCAGAAAAAGGCAAGTTTGGGTTTCTTATTTCACTTCAGGAAATTTTTTTTTTGTCAACAAATAATTCACTTACTGAATTTATGTGCGTATATATATGCTAAATTTTATCTTTGGCAAAATAAAGCTGTTAGACTCCTGTTGAACTCAAGCTGGAGTAAAATCTTAATGCCCGTGTAGCAGTCTGCTCTGACTTACTACGCTCCTTTTCTCAAAACAAATCATACTTCAAACCGATTTACTGAAACGAAACTCTTCAATTATTTCTGCACTTCAGCAGCACTTGAGCGAGGTTGAAGCAGCAGGCTGGTGTGTGGCAGGAGAGCACACGAGCTTGCCTGGAAGCTTGTGTTTCCGCTGCTGTCTTGTAGCGGACTCCTTGCTCTCCGCACGGTGCTCTGGAAGGAGCGCCTGCCCTGTGCGCACGCAGCCTGTGCAGTGCGTGGCCATGTGTGTACAGGGCGCCGCGTCGCTGTGGGGAGTGCGTCTGATGGTGAGGCCCTGTCACTCTGTCCTTGGCTGTAGGTGTTCCCAACACCATCCTCGTAGATTGTTCTGGCATACAGGTAACCAACGGTGAGCAGATGGCCTTCTGGCGTGGCTGGCCACCATCCTTCTGAGCTCAGTGCTCTCCACCTAAGGGGATGCACAGTTGTGTAAAGTCACAAGGGTCTGCAAAGCTTTCTGGTCTTCCATCTCAGCCAGTGGAAAGGGCTGAGCAGGTTTAGCAGAGCTATTCCAAGTGCTGGATGTCTTGTAAAGCGGTTGGTGGTGAGGGTTTGCAGTGTCCACTGCCCTGTCCTCGTCTGCCTTCTGAACATCCTGCCTTCTCTGTAAAGCTTTGTTGCAAAGCTGCTGTTGAAGATGTTATATGAATTTGGTACAATTGGAGGGCAAGGCGGCGTCTTGTGCTAGACCAGATGACAGAGCTGGGAAAGAAAAACCTTTATTTTAATTTGGGTCACAGTGAAACAACTGCGATCCTTAAATGTTGCAGAATGGGCGATTGGGGACACTGTGACAGACTGTGTATGTGGTGTCTATTTTATTTACAGGCCATTCATACTAGTTTTTGAGGCTTACCTATGAAGCAAGGGCTATCATCGTTTACTGTCATAGTATGGTGGTGCACGAATTAGGTGTTCATCCCCATTTGATTGTATCCAGCTCAGCCAAGTGAGAGCCTTTTGATGTACAGGAGCCGACAGAATTGCTCTCTTTTGGCTTCTCCCTCCTTTCCCGAAATGGCCGTGAGAGTGATATTTGGGTCAGCTGCCTCGAGAGTGTCATTTTCTTTTGACACTCATCCCTCTGAGCACACAGGAGGAGCCCCATGGGGAAATGCTGTGGTGCTGTTGGCTGCAGTGGAATCAGGAGTAGTTAAAGGGATGTTGTGGTTATTCGAATTGCTAATCATGTCAAGACAGAGAAATCTCTCTGATGCCTGACTGAAACGGTACGCGAGTGAAGATGGCCCTACCCAGACCTCGCTGCCAGAGGGGCAGAGGGACCCAGGTAAGTGCACAAATGCTCTAGCCCACACCCACTGAGGCAGTTGCTCTCTGGCAGTACATGTCCCTTGGTGGCTTTGCTGCAGGTGTAGCACACAATGGTACTTGTGTGTGCTTCAATTTGGACCAGAGACCTTTTGGGTCTGTCTGGGAAAATAAGATTTTTCCTTCTTTTCTTGCTGCAGTGCTCTGGGTCTCGGTGTGGAATTGCCGGTCCGTAGGTCTGAGGTGTCAGGCAGGATATCATGCTCCCATTTCCTTTGAGTGCACAAGTTGTTTTGCTTTGCCTGGGCTCTGCTCTTCCCCTGCGTGCCTCTGGGTGCAGCCCTGCGTGATGGTGCCGGGCCTGCCCGCACAGGTGCTGTTGCAGAGTTTGAAGCGGGACGCTGCCCTGCGGTTTCTTCCACTCTGCTGTTGGCAAGCTGGTGAGCGCGTCCTGAAATGAGCTGAAACTGTGGGATTCCTTGGTAGGTGTGTGCAGTAACCCCAGCCCCACTGTCCATCGCGCTCTGTCACTTTGGAGTGGTGTTGGTCTCTTAGTACCTGCCTTTTGTTGGCAACCCCACTGCATTTTTTCCATCTTTACCCTGACGTTGCCTGTGTTTGTTAAAGTAACTGCTGAGAACATGGGTGCAATAGTGATCAGTACAATATTTTTAACATTTTAATAATGTATTGTGTTTCTATCATGCAACCACAGGGCGTGCTGGGGGTGACTACACAGCAGCAGCCCATACTTTTTTGGGCAGTTGTCCTGCACTGTGAACAGGAAGGATCGTAGGTTGCGGTATCACTTGCCAGTGTATTTCACATCCCTGTAACTTGTTCCTCCTCTATTACCTTCATTCTTACAGGAAAAATTACTTTGCTGCTGTTGTCCCAGACTCTTCTCAGTGGTACCCAGGGAATGGCGATGGGCACAGATTAAAACACAGGAAATACCACTTGAACATAAGAAAAGCTTTTATTTTTGCTATGAGTGTGGTCAGATGTAGGAGCAGGTTGCCCAGCGAGCTTGTGAAGTCTCCATCCTCGGAGGTATTTAAAACTCAGCTGGACATGGACCTGCCAACCTGCTCTAGCTGACTCTGCTTTGGGAGATAGAATTGGTAATTTGAACTACCACTTGGCGGAGTGCTATGCATTTCTTGGGGTAACGCATATGGGTACAAGGGAACATAGAGGTTAAGCATCTTCAAAATATAAATAAGTGACTGAGGTAAAGGGGTGGTTCTGTCGCTTGTAAGAAGCTGTCACAGCATCGGACTTGTTGGGCACTTGGTGTGTTTGATCTCTGAAGTATTTTGGCAAGCAGTAACGAACCAGAATTTGGTAGCCTGAGCTAAGGAGCATGTGGTATCTTATCAAATGGATAACTAGTCTGGGAGCAGCTCCTAGAGAGAACTTCTTGGTGTTTGGGAGATGAGTGCTGTATATATATGATCATCTTGTGGAAAAGGCTGCAGGATCCACTTGGCAGGGAAGAAAGGGAACTGACAGGAGTGTTCTGTGGACCTGAATCCATACTGAGGCCATGCTTACCCAGCCTGACAGTCATTTCTGTTGGTAGGAACAGTCTTTCTTGAGAATACCCTCCTGATCTTTGAATCCTGAGGGTACAAATACCCTCCATGGCCACATTGTCTGCAGACAGCCTGGGCTGGCCATCCAAGAGCTCAGGTTTTGGTTAAACACTTGGTCTTGATCTTAGAACAGCAGTGTTGGCTGCTTTCTCTAGCATAGCTTGAGCCTCAGATTCAAACTCTTTGCAAAAACAACCTGCCCTTTACCTGTTCTGTAATTCATTGTTTTCAAGGTCCAACTAAATTACGCAGGGAAAGAGTTTTGCTGTGCATTACTGGCTCCTACATAGTGAGGAAGAAGTGCAGCGATGCGGAGGCCAAGAGCAGGGCAGGACCTGGGTCGGTAAGTTGTGCTGGACCTGCCGACGCTGTATGAGGCCAGTTTGTATTGGAGCTGCTCAGAACCACCTGGGCTTAGTAGGGTTAAATATATTGTACAGAAATGCTTTGAAGTGTGTGAGACTAGAAAAGAGAGAGGGAATGCTCTAGAGAGCTCAGGCAGCGGTAACTCCCGGGTTGTTTTTGAGCTCCAGTGTAGCAGCTCTTCTCTGGTTGGGTTATTCCTAACCGACAGGCTGTGAGAAGGGAGAGGGGTTGCTCGTGCTGCAAGCTTCAGTCCCGGCACTGCGCTGGTACTACCAAGGTTAGGTGTGATGCTGTGTTGGTCTGACTGTGGCTTGTTGCTCCAAGGATCGAGCGTTTCATTGCAAAGACTGTCAAGCCGCGTTGTGCCATGTAATCTGCTGACCAGTTTATTCTCTCCATTATTGCATTTCACATCACCAGAGTGCATCACCTGGGGCTTGCTTCTGTTTCTTGATACCCTAAGGCTGTAGGACAGATCTGATGAGCAGCTTGCTCAGGTTTGCTAAGCAACTGACAGCTCTGTCCCAAGTGGCTACAGAAATGCCCAAATTGGGAGCTCACTATGCCAGCCTCCGAGCTGGTACACCTCATTCCTGTCGTTCAGAAGGAATACTGAATGCTGAGCTTGTATTAAGGGATTCAGGCTGACACAGACCCCAAAACATGTCTCCAAAAATCTCCATGAGTTACAGTGACTCTACAGCCCAGCCTCCATTTTCAACAAAGCCTGTTGTCACTGCAGGATTCTGCTCTCAGATGAACTTGAGTCAGGCTTGCAGTTCATCGTGTCCTGGTGCTGCAGCACAGTGTGCACAGGCTGCCCTGGCGGATGCTGCTCCTCCGTAGTTGGGGTCTTGTGTGCTCTGGGGCGTCTGCCCTGGAAACGCTGCTCCTGGGAGGAGTGCGGTTGCTGTAGGTGAAGTAAATGCTAGTTTGGGCCAGCACGAAACATGTCGCAATTTCATTTGAATTGTGTCACTGCAGGGGACTGTTGCTAAAATTGTCACTTGGCTTTCCGTGTTAGCGTTACCTAGAGGGCACGTTGAGGCTACTGGAGGTTCATGTCTTATCTGCAAATTCCAGTTTATCTTTAAGCTGAATGCTTGGGTGAGTACGACGTGTATGTTGATTTTCAAAACGATACGTATCTGACATCTTTATTTTTATAACAGCACAAGAATCTTATTATATCTCTACCTCTTACCCATATTTTAGTGTTCTATTTATATCCTGCATAGGTTCTGCGGTCTCATAATTCAACAAGGGATGTTTTAGACTCCAGGGGATTGGTCTGGGGAACAGTAGAACCTTGTTAACATGCCTGGGATTTGAAGGCACCGTTCAGAAATTATTTCCAAATTGACATTGACACTGTGGCTTTTTCAAAACCATTCTCTGCTTTTTGCCACGTGAGACTTGCCAGACAACAGAGTATTTACTTGAAAAAGTGCTGCGTTGTCCAAAAAGTCCCAGCCTTTTAATTCCCAAATATTTGATAATAGAGATTAAAGAATAGAATTCAGTACAGTTGTTTTCTTACTCTTTTTCAGCTGCACAGTGCTGTAAACACTTCTGAAAAACATAGTATTAAAGTTGGTGGTGATTGAAGCCACTCGTTCACAAATGATGGGGGGGTGGTAGCAATGAATTCTCTCATCCCAGAAGATCCCCGTGTCCTTCCCCTCGTGACAGTTAGGAGGATGGACGCTGGAATTGCTGCTCGGGTCAGGAGGGCAGGTGCCATCACCGCATATGCAACAGGATCTGTGGTGTGCTTGTGCCTTGCTGGTGCTGGTCTGGCCATGACTTTCTCCTTTTTTGAACAGTAAAGTCTTACTCATTTTTCAGGTAAAAAAAAAAAAAAGGAAGCCCCGTGCTTCCTCAAAAACAATTGTAAATCATGCAATTTCTTACATTTCAGTTTGAATGAATAATGCTAATTATTCATTCATCCTAATTCAAATCCTATTTTAATTAGCCTCTGGGCCCAATTTTACTTTCATGCAGCATGAAACCTATTTTGATTATCAACAGAATTGCCATGCATTTATTCCTGATTTTTTTCCCTGCTCAGCGCATGTCTTCTTAAACTGCTTAAAAACAAAACAAACCAAATATATCATTAATAAATTAATCAAATTTCATTAGCATGACATGGGAGGACATATTTTAGGGGAAAATTAGTCTCCCTGTAAATATATTCCCCTTAATAACTGCTTTTTGGCTACAGAATCTTTCTCCTACATATGCTGTTTAAGACCAGCCTTGTCTGAGGAGGTGCTGGTGTGCTGGTGAACCGTTGAAATTCGGAGAGGCCTGAGAGCTTCAGCTCCCTGTTCCCTTCTGGGAGTCAGCTTGCAGGGCTGGCAGGCATGTTCCTGCGCAGCACTTCACCTCTGCTCCAGGGACACTGGGCTGTGAGCTGAAGCCCATTCCCGGGCGTGGGCTGAGCCTGTTGCCTTTGCAGCGCTGTTGGTCAGCTGCAGTGGAGACTTCAGTTGTAGAGTCCTTCCAGCCAGAGCCTCAGAGTCACGGGATGGTTCGGGTTGGAAAGGACCTGGAACGGTCATCCAGCCCAACCCCCCACCATGGGCAGGACATCTTTCACCAGATCAGGTTGTTCAAAGCCCCCGACCTGACCCCAAACACTTCCAGGGATGGGGCATCCTCAGCTTCTCTGGGCAGCCTGGTCCGGGGCCTCAGCACCATCATTGTAAAACAGCTCTTCCTTATGTCCTGTCTAAACCTGCCTCCTGGCAGTTTAAAACTGTCCTCGTCCTGTCACTACAGGCCCTGGTAAAAAAGCCTCTCTCTTTCTGTAAGCCCCTTTAAGCACTGGAAGGCCGCATAAGGTCTCCCTGGAGCCTTCTCTTGTCCCGGCTGAACAAGCCCAACTCTCTCAGCCTCTCTCCACAGCAGAGCTGTCCCAGCCCTCGGACCGTTTCCGTGGCCCCCTCTGGAGCCGCTCCAAGAGGTCCATGTCTGTCTCGTGCTGGGGACCCCAGAGCTGGGCGCAGGGCTCGGGGGGTCTCACCAGAGCGGAGCAGAGGGGGAGCATCCCCTCCCTCGCCCTGCTGGCCGTGCTGCTGGGGATGCAGCCCAGGGGACAGGTGGCCTGGGCTGTGAGCGCACATTGTTGGCTCATGTCCAGCTTTTCCTCTCCCAGTATCCCCAAGTCCTTCTTGGCAGGGCTGCTCTCCATCCGTCTGTTCGTCCATCCATCCCCCGGTCTGTGCTGATATTGGGGATTGCCCCAACCCAGGTGCAGGACCTTGCACTGGGCCTTGTTGAACCTCCTGAATTTCACAAGGGCCACTCCTCAGGCCTGTCCACGTCCCTCTGGATTGCATCCCTTCCCTCAAATGTATAAATTACACCCTCAGCTTAGTCATGCACAAACTTGCCGAGGGTGCGCTCAGCCCCACTGTCCCTGTCGTTGATGGAATGACATGAAACGAGTCCTGATGCTGTACAATACAAAGGCTGGGGATTCCCCAGCCCACAGTAAGGCTGTTCTTCAAACCTGGCACTGCCTTAAAGGTGCTGTGCATCTCAGGGGTGTGGAGCATTGCTGGGAGCGTTTCACCGGAGTAACCAGGGTTCCAGCTTCCTTCATTCTTCCTGTCCCACTGTCCATCCCTGCCACACTTCAACTCTCATCCAAACGCAGGTTTTTAAGATTGTTAGAGTAAGCTGCTCCTGCGTGGTGCCGTTATTCCCTCCCTGACTGGTGGGAGACTATCACAGATGAGAAAGCTGAAACAAGGTGAAATTAATCCCATGTTTCAATTCAGACCCACACATGGGCTGGGTAGGGGAAGCTCCACACATGAGGGGCCTTTCACTGTCTGTGTCTGTATTTAAAAAATAACGATGTTAAAATAACTCAAGTGATTTCCTGCAGTGAATATCTTAACTGAAAGGTGATTTTTTTCACCCCCATGTACCTGCTTCAAATTCTTCTACATTCTTTCTGGATGTCAGTGTCTGCAAAACTTTAACTCACAGGAGCCAGCTTGCTGTCAGAGATAAGCGTTGTGTTATTTGCATCGCATATCCTGCCTGCTCTAAGGAGCCTCCTCCGCTGGAAGCGCTGGAACGAGCTTATGACAAATACAAGGAATGAAAGTCTCTCTCAAATGCACTTTCTGGCATGACTTAAATTAGCTGAAATTGCTGACATTTTGCCTTTTTCAGATGCGTGTCAGTGTCCATAGACTTTTATTTCAAACAACGGAAAATTACTGCATTAAACGTTGCCAGAACAACAAATTGGGAGACACTAAGTGTACATTAGGTGAAGGTTACTGCTATGTATCTGGGTCCTGCAGTGCATGTGTTGTAAAGCCAGAAACGTGCAGTCTCTGACACTGGCTGATCTCATGACTGTTCCAAAAGCCATAATTCCGCCTGGAACTTTTTGCTTTGGTATTATGTTTAATTTGGATGGGTGGAACATTTCCAGTGAAAGAAAGGTTTAATGACAGGTTGTTTTGCTTGAACCAAAATGTTTCCCTAAAGACAAAGAAGTTCTTTGCCTGCTGGTGGATTCTCCCATGTTGGTGTCAGTAGCTCTGCTCTGGACTAAAACTAAATTTAGAATAAGTGACGCTTCCTTGTTGAAGAGAATCAGAGCTCCTCAGCAGCGTCACATCTCCGCAGCCAGAACTCTCTAGTCGACAGAAGTCTTGGTTATTTAAACACGCGGCTGATAACACCATCTTCCTCATCCAAAGGCTGCGGTTAACCTGAGCGTACAAGTCTGTGCGGTCGGTGTCTATAGGTAGGTTTGTCACACTGTTCACGTATATAAAAGGAGGAATCCAGGATGTGAATCCCCATCCTTCTCCTGCAGCAAGTCCTAGGGCGGGCCGGATGCCTTGTGCCCTCCAGTGGCTGTCTGCTGCTCTGAGCGGCCGCTTGGCTCCACACCACGGCCGAGGGAGCCGGGCTGTGATCCACCCGCGTCTTCCTGATTATAGCTGGCGAGGTACAATAGGAGCCAACCACGGATGTGTGGTCTGCAGATAGAAAACGCACCTTGAAAAGCTGATAAGTGCCTCGAAAGAATTTATTAGATGTTGAGGTAGTGGCTTGTCTAAAAGTAAAGATTCAGTGTCCCCTCTTATTGAAGCCAGTGCTAGTTTCAGACTCCTCTGTTGTTAACTGCTGATGCATAAGCATTGACAGTATCTGAAAATTTAAAGGCTAGTTCCTGCTTTTATTCCAAATTTACACTGGCAACAGTATTTAATTAATTTCAAATTTGCTCTGTAGTTCGCGTTTAGAAAAGAATTTGGCCCTAACATTTTTCAGTGAGTGAAAATTAACCCCTTCTTAAACTCATTTGGGTTTTGTATCATTTTAAATTGACAAATAACAACATGCCAGCTAGCGACATGTATGTCCCGCTCCACATCCGTGCTTGGTGACTCGACTGGCAGTGCAGCTTGGTGTGAACATGGGTGCTGTGGCTCTTACCTCCGTAATCCCCACTTCCAGATGTGGGTTTCACTTGCCTTTTCTGTTCAGCGTATTGGAGACTCTTAAGGTGCATTAAGTACCCCCAGACTCGATCTGCCACCTGTTTTGACTCCTAATCTGAGTGAGCAGCTGGGAGATGCTGAATGTGTGGGTGTCTGAAGCACTGTGTCTCTACTCACTGTGACACAGAATTTAGGGTTGCAGAGCTGTACTTGGGTGCCTTTCTGAAATGGGGGTTCAGAGCGTGAAGCCACCTGCTGCAGTAAGGTGCTGTCCTGTGCCTGGAGCCCTGTGCCCTTATTTCCTGTTAAAAATGTGTTTTTTCAGCCAATCCTGTCTACGGTGTAATGGTAGCGTGGTTGCATAGAAAGAATAATGTTGGTTGTAAGCCTTGAATTGATTGCATGCTCCATTGACAGCTGCTGGATTAAGTGGTAATCCTTCGTTTATTCCCATGTTTCCCAGCTACACAAATTGAACTCTCTAAATCTCTCACTTTTAGGCATCTTCCCAGTTCTTCAGCTGGTTTCGAGACTAATATATACACTCTGTGATGTTCAAGCAACTTTTGAAGGATGCAGACACAGGCACTGAGTGCTGTCTTGCTAACGAGGAGGTAAGATCACCCTCCCGGCTCTCGTTTGCACGTGACACAGGCCAAGGATCGCACTGATCATCTCTGCTGTATCACCACCTTGTTGAGATGCTCATCGTTAGGACGCTCACTGCCTTCCCTGTTGACTGACGTCCAGAGTAACTCCTCTCTCCTTTAAAAAAAGATGGCTGTTCTTAGTCTTAGCTGCATGTCTTTGCATAAAGCTTAGCTGAAGCGGTGGTTTTGTTTCAGTGGACTCAGCCTCTTGAGCAATCTGTGTTTTTCTGCATCACTGATAACTCTCATCTTTATTTGTCAGCCTGCAAACTTCTGTGCCATTTGCAGATTTTGTCAGCAGCCATCTTCTGGTCGAGTCTGGGGAAAATGCAGCCTAGCTGCCAGGCCTGTTCCTGGTCATGGCAGAACTTGCTGTAATTACACGCAATTGCTCTTGCTTCTAATGTGGGAATCATTTGTCAAGATCTTTGTTACTTTTAATCAACTTAATGTGGGCTTTTTTAATACTCTCTTATGCTATTTTTTTCTCACACTGTCATGAAGTAATAAATCAAATGTCCTACACAGCCCATCCACATTGTGTCTGTGCTGTCGCCTTTTCAACGAAACATTGAATTTCACCAGAAGGGGATTACATTTATAACCTTTAATTCTGTATTGATTGCATCCCCTCAAATTTCATTGTTTTGCTGGTGAACAACTCTGTAGTTGCGTGGAAGAAGTTGAATAGTTGCAAATACTGGTTTCTTCCAGTCTCCTGGAATTTCTCCACATTAAGAATAAATCGCTTTCTTAAAAGTGTGCCAGCGATTTATCCAATTCTGGTTTTAGGATCTTTCACCAAATGCTGTTCTGATATAAAAATTTCTGTTAATCACATTTGACAAACTAATATTTGATGTGATCAAGGACCGAGAGATCTCTTATCCCCTGTGCTAGAACAACGTCAAACAGTTCTCACTGGGCTCAGTATTTTACCAGTTTTACTACTTACAGCTCCAGGTGGGCCTGCAACATCACTGGGTTTTGTTCATTGTAATACTTCACAGTGTTACCAGCTGTGAGTTTCCACTGATGGTTTTTTTACTGTTATGATTGCAAATTTATATTGATTTCTAGCTAATATATCTCCTAAAATTTTTGGCAGGTAAATTTTTTAAACTAGGTTTTCCTTCTCTCCAAAAAAACCACCACAAAATACATACTAAAGTCTTTTCTGGCCCTGGAAGGGAGGTTTTTAGCCTCGCTGAGGAACTGAACCCAAATCTATAGAATAGTTTGAGTACCAGGTTAGAAGTCAGATGTTCCTTAGGTCAAACCCTGTCTCTAGCCTAGGCCTGCAGGGTAGCACTGCTCAGGCCAGTCCTGTTTAAATCAAAGATAACAGCGGTTGCCGGTTTCTCAGGTTTGGCCTGGGTGATTCATTCCTGTCTGAAGACAACTGGCATTGCCCGATGGAGAGAACAGCTTCTGTCCGTGGGGTGTGGTCGAGGCTGAGATCGCTAGCTCGGGCTTTAACAGGGCTTGGCCACCTCCGTGCGGTTAAAATAAATCTGTTAGCGGTGGGACAGAGCCAGCAGTGCCCATAAAATCTCACAGGAGCTTAGCTTTTGTTCCGCTGTGTTTTGGAGACTTCAGCCTCAAGTGTAAATGTTTTTATTAACATATTAAATACAGAGCAGCCCTGTCTTTCTCTTCTGCTGGGGAGTAGCTTTGGGAGCAGGTTTTGTTTGTCAAATGGCAGTTAACTGCTACTTTGTTTTTGTAGGGGACTTCGCAAAAGCCTGCGGAGGAGATGTAGGATCTTCAAGCAAATTCTGGTAGCTGGAGTCTCCCGATAACAGGTGATGCTACAAACATGGCTATGTGTTGGTTGTAAAATTCTTGAGTTTCCTGACTCTCTTGGTTGAATATTTGCACCATTTAGGCTCAAGCTGATAAACTCATAAATATTTGGGGGTTTTGTTTGTTTTTTAGATAAAATTACTTGACCATCATGAGTTGGAGTTTTCTGACCCGTCTGTTAGAGGAGATCCACAATCACTCAACCTTTGTTGGCAAAATCTGGCTGACCGTGTTGATTGTATTTCGGATTGTCCTAACTGCTGTGGGAGGAGAATCCATTTATTACGATGAACAGAGCAAGTTTGTGTGCAACACGGAACAGCCTGGCTGCGAGAACGTTTGTTACGATGCTTTCGCTCCTCTTTCGCATGTGAGGTTTTGGGTCTTCCAGATCATCCTTGTTGCCACTCCGTCTGTGATGTATTTAGGCTATGCAGTTCATAAAATTGCACGGATGGTGGAACACAGCGAAGCCGACAGAAGAATCAGAAGCAAAAGCTTTTCCATGCGCTGGAAACAACACCGTGGCTTAGAGGAAACTGAGGAGGACCATGAGGAAGACCCGATGATGTACCCAGAAATAGAGCTGGAAAGCGAACGGGAGAACAAAGAGCAGCAAGCCCCTGCCAAAGCCAAGCACGATGGCAGGCGGCGAATCCATGAAGATGGACTCATGAAAATTTATGTGCTGCAGCTTCTGGCGAGGACTACATTTGAAATCGGCTTTCTCGTGGGTCAGTATTTTTTATATGGCTTTGAGGTCAGCCCCGTATTTGTGTGCAGCAGGAAGCCATGCCCGCACAAGATAGATTGTTTCATTTCAAGGCCGACTGAAAAGACCATTTTCCTGCTAATAATGTATGGGGTGAGCTGCATGTGTTTACTTTTGAACGTCTGGGAGATGCTCCATTTGGGATTTGGCACAATCCGGGACACGTTGAACAACAAGAGGAAAGAGCTGGAAGACTCGGGTACCTATAACTACCCTTTTACTTGGAATACGCCATCTGCTCCTCCTGGCTACAACATCGCCGTCAAGCCAGAGCAAATGCAATATACTGAACTGTCCAACGCCAAAATGGCCTACAAACAGAACAAAGCCAATATAGCTCAGGAACAGCAGTATGGAAGCAACGAAGAAAACATTCCTGCTGACCTGGAAAATCTGCAGAGGGAAATTAAAGTGGCTCAGGAGCGCCTGGACCTCGCGATCCAGGCTTACAACAACCAAAACAATCCCGGCAGTTCCAGAGAGAAGAAATCCAAAGCAGGCTCAAACAAAAGCAGTGCCAGTAGCAAGTCAGGAGACGGGAAGAACTCTGTCTGGATTTAATGTTGGCTGAGTTTATATGTTGTGTTTTTTCTCCTAGTTTATCATAACCAGCAACCCCTTGAATAATGGCTTCCATTAAGTAAATATTTGACTCTGCTTATTTTCAGGGATACTGTTGGCTAGTGATTCAACCTCTCAGAAAGGGTTTATATGCATATTCTAGGATTATAGAACTTTATTCTTCTGTCTTCCAAGTCAGGAGACAAATAGGATTATTTAAATCATTCTCATTGAACGGTTTATGCTGTATGTACAGTATTATAGTACATTTATTATGCACAATTTTTTGTATTTGTACACTGGATCTCTGACATTACACTTTTTTATATTAACGAGGAGAAAGCAATGGGTAGCTCTTAGTATTTTCCTAGTTTTATTACTGTAGTCCGCAGTTTCATCATTGTTCTTCCTTGTTTTAAACATAAAACTTTCTATGCTGCGTTTCAGAAGTGCCTTGAACATGCACACAGCTCAGAGGAGCCTCCGGTTATCCAGGCAGCCCACGGGTGCCAGTCACTGAGCAGCAGAGCGGTGAAAGATTTGGAAAACATCTGTTAGTGGTGCTCTTGACTCTGTCATTTACAAAAATGATGTGCTACTTTAAAATGGAAGTGTCATGCTATAGCTGTTACGTGCTACAGGTTTTTTCGCCCTGTGGAAAATTACTTACAGGAAAAATGCACATGTGCGAGAGTGCTTGTGTTCTGAGTACGAGTGCCAGCCGTAACGCAGAGATGGCTCAGGCCTCCCTGCAAGCATTATGTCACAGGAGGGAAGAAAGACTTCAAACTCCTGCAAACACCCAAAAAGAAGTAAACAGAAATTTCTGGATTCAGTAATTCCACATATTTATGTGATAGCTGTGGGAAGGGATGGTCTCGAGGTCTGTTGTTACGTAACGCCCCGCTCCCCAAAGGCACGAGGCTCTTACGATACTTTTTGGATAGGACTTCTGTCTTTTCGAAAGGAATCTGATTAGGTAGAGTCATGATCATTTTGTTTCTCCGTGCATTACACTTGAGGAATAACCTTCCTCCCCCCAGCCAGGACACGCGATCTATCTGTAAGAGTTTTTACAAAGCTCTTTCCGAATATCAGTGATACTGCCTTATTCCAGACCCCTCTTCCTTCCATTATGTCTGAGGAATTCAGTTCAGAGAGAGCAAGATGTATAATTTAGATTTCTGCTTGAGAGACCAGTCAGATTTGGCATTCTGTGGTTTTGGCATTAAACTTGAATTTATAATTAGAAAAAGGAGAATGTGGTATTTACTGCCTTTGGCGATGTCTTTCTGGCAAGGGTACACATTAATGTCTGAGAGATGCTGATAAATGTGTATGCTCTTTGCTACTATTTATAATGTATTCAGGACCTTGCTCCGCTCTCCTTTTTTGTTAGGTTTTTGTGCATTTTAATATATTCTGGGGGCCTGTTTCAAGTGGGACTGTTCTGTTTCGAGGCTACCTCAGTCCTTAGCGCCCTCGTTACAGCCTGGTCTGGAACAGGGTTGGGAAGTGAGGCTCCGTGGAGGACACAGGTGGACCCGTGCTCCGTTCCTGTCCCGCGGAACATCTAGGCGTAGGCTTTACGTTAAATTTAAACTAAGGGATTACGAACACATGCTCGCAGTTATCCTCTACCCAAGCACTTGCTGAAAATAGGTATTTTGTTGAATGGTTTTCAGTCTGTTCTCACTCTGGGACATGAGGCAGCCCAGGTGTAGATCCCAGCTCTCTCTCAGCTCTGCTTTAGAGAGGCGTAAGTGTGCGCAGAGCCCCAGCAACCCTCTGCACAAGGTCAGCGAGAGCTTCTGCAGTTCACCTCCAGCAGAGACGTTTAGAAGTGAACTTGCTTTTTGATTGGCGGTAGCTCCTGACCATTGCTCGGGGAAAGGAGTAATCCCTGAATTTTGTGCTGAAAAGTTTCAGGGTGATGTCTTTAAGTAAGTAACACAGGGAATACATAGCAGTTTTTTAAAGCTTAAGTGGATTTTGGGGCAGTGACAGCTAGCCAGTGAGATGGGATGAGCTGTGTGGCGTGAGAGGGAGTTTATTAATAGTGCTCCTCTAATTAAGCAGGGGTCTGAAGAGAAGCATGCTGCCTGAACACGGCCAGAGAGGCTTTCCCAGTGGAAAGCTGGGAGTGGGATGGAGAAGTTGGGTGGAAAACATGTTGTCTGAAGGTGCTGGGAAAAGACACTTGGAGCCTGGAGATAAACACGGATCTGTGGCTACAATCCACACATTATCCCTGGCACTGGGGTTGTTCTTTTCAGCTTCCCAAAAGGGTTACGTTGCTCTTAACCCCTTACGGTGGTCTCGGAACAGCCTTTCACCAGCCAAATGGCAATAAGAGAAAATCCTTTCCCCGCGCTGCTCTCTACACAAACTGCAGCAATTTCTTATTAATGGCTTAAAATAAAATTGGCCCATGACAGCTGCCTGTGTTGTTCGTATTAGCCCTTTCCCAATTAATGATCTAAACCATTACCTGCTTAAAGCTGCTGTCTCAGGTCAGCCCTATGAGCTTTCACCCACACCGGTAAACACTCCCGTTAGTGTATAGAATATTCCAATCCCACAGAACCATTCTGAAAATGCAAAGTAATGGAGCTGTTTCTATTACTATTTGTTTGTTTTAATTTTAATTGTGTGTAAAGTGCACATTTTCTTTGAAACTGAGTGTTATTTGTAGAGGATGTCTGTTAAAGCTCTAAATGTTTATGCCTGTGACTGTATTCAGTTTCAAAGTATCGGGCTTGATTTTTCCTTTTGAAGAAATGATACATGCATTACTATAAATGCTCTCTTGCTTTGGCTTAATGTAGGCCATTCTGAAATGAATGCTCAGAAGAGACTTTGGGACAGAAAATACTGAACATAACTTGAGTTTGTCCTGTCATTCTCTGCTTTTGGATGCAGTTGGGGGAAAAAAACTCTATTAAATCCAGTGGATTACTCCAGTCTGAGTGAAATGGCTTCTTTTTTCCAGCAATAGACTACGCTTCGAATATGCGAGTGAGGGATATTTCAATGATTTGTCTTAGAGCCACAACTTGGAATTTTTATATATTTGACCTTGTTTAGTGTAATAAAAGAGTTGGTTGGAAGCTAACTGTGCCTTTCTGCATGTGAATTGCTCTCCAGTGACAAGAACAATTGCATTAGAAAAGGAAAATACATAAACTTTGGAAGTCAGACCTTGAGAAGGGTGCCACTTAGGAGAACATGAAAATCTGCAATTATGCATATGAATGAGCATGCTGATATTGTCCAGTGAACTGTGCAGCATTAGCTGGCCTAATTTAGCTGCAATTTTCGAAGGAACATATGGGAGCTGGCTGCCCAGTTCCTTTTAAAAATTGCAGCTGAATGCCTGTCTGTTTTGCCGTCACAAAAGATGGCTTTTGTAAGTGTCCCGTGCTTTCCCCTCGCTGCAGATTTGGCCTCAAGATTGGAAGTATGTCTAAGGAGGCATTAAGCGGTTTGCCATGTCGTGCAGCTGCAAGAAAGCTCTAAGTCAGATGGATTTGGTGGTAGGGGCCAGGAATAAAAAGCTGTTTGTTCGGAGTTAAAGAAGAAATCAGCCATATAGACACGGCAGCGCCACTCCTGCTCACAGAGCACGTTGTGTCCCAAGCCTCGGCGAGGGCTGTCATGGCAGAAATCGGTGACGGTGACCAAGGCAGGATCCAGCAGTAATAATTGTGTGTGTTTTTCCAGCTGTCGGGTTCCCTGAGCATCCTGCAGCCTTCGCAGACAGGGAACAGCCCGGACGTGGTCGCCAGCTCCGTGCCCAGGCAGGGTAACGCCGGCTTGAGCCGCGCGGCACGGGTTCGAGTGCACGGATAACCGAGGAGGTGCGGCGCGGCCGGGACTCCTGCTGCGTTGCCTCAGCTGCTCCAGAAGGACGCTTAACCTCGCCGGTACCTTTAAGCATGTGGTTATCTCCGTATGAGTCAATGCAGCCAGCTACGGGCACCCAGCAAAGCATGTGCTTAAGTGTTTTTAAAGTGCAGAAACTGTCATTTAACAATGAATTTGCAGCAAGAAATTCTGAAATGCTTCAGGCATTTAACCGTAGCTGAAAAAGCAGGGTGCGGTTGCAGCACTCTGCGCTCGCGATGCGCTTCTTGGGAAATGGCCCTGTAGAAGCCACCATGTGATGGCTGTGTTTGATCTTGCGCTCAGAAACAGGCCGGGAGTAGAAAACCCAGAGGTCAAAGCTGGGATCGTACGCAGTTGCCCCAGGCCTGGTTCAGTTGCTCTGTGCAGATGCACGGTGCTGCTGGAGATGCCCCTGGGTGTTTGGCGTGGCCTCCAGCTGCTGCTCTGCGGGGGCGTGTCTCCCAGGGGTCCTGGGTCACATCTGCCAGCCCTGCGCGGCTGCCTCGGGTGCTTGAGGACCTCTCCGGCAGCACCACGCGCCTAGACGTGATCCCAGCTGATCCTTTGTGTCTCTGGGCTGACAGTTCCACCTTGTTTTCCTCTGCTACAAAGTGAGGATAACCTGACCTATTTCATACCGGGTATAGCAAGTATAAATTAGATCCTCTCTGTGGAGTAATTTTTCTGCTGGAAGCATAGGCTAAGGGTTTAATATTGTTAGCATTAAGTGTTCCTGCCTGTAGTTTAGCTACAATCTTGTAGCAACTATGCCATTCTTGTAGATTGATTTGTTGTTAATTCGCGAATTCTTCATACTGGGTGCGTAACTTGCCAGCTATGAGGTTACTTTCAAAAGGAGCTGTTTATCGGGACGCGCGTGGTTGCTCGCGGGGCGTTTGCGGCGTGCCTAATCCCTGTAACGCGGACGCGCTGTGCTTTGCGTGTTGTGCAGTTACCGTGAAAGAGCTCCTGAAAGACGGCTCTGTTTGCGCGAGTTAAATTACAGTCTGCAGTTAGCGGTGTAACTAGACGTAACCCACCTTTCTACAGCAGCACGGAAGGGAGCTCAGGGGCGTCCACTCCTTCGGGGCTTGCCATTCATTTGCTCTGTGTCAGAGGAGACTTCAAATATCAGTTTGTCATTGCCTGGAAAATGACATTTTGTTTTCTGCAGCGTGACATTATCGTTGGTGTGTAAATTCTGTGTTGATAGCTGGGGAAAAAATGTCTCAGAGGGGGGATTTAAAGGCATCTGATCAATGCTCATCGGCGCTATGGAATAGTTTCTCTACAGTTCAGATTTTGCTGTCCTCCTCCCTTTGATTTTTTTACTGAACAGGATGTTCTGGTTACTCTTTGACAAGGGACACGTCACCTGTTTGTGGACCCGAGCCTGCTGCTTCCCCAGGAGCAGAACTGAGGCCCACGTGCCTGCGTCCAAATTAACTTGCGGTCGAATGCCCTGGGAGTTTTACACATGACCCTTGTTCAGGTCCATGACCGAGCTGTGACTTCTGCTGCCTCATGGCCTGGATTTCCTCTGTGTGGAAACGAGATCTGGCCGAGCAGCAGCTGGAGCTGTGAACCCCCTTCCTCTTTTGAGAGGGCGACTGCACATTCCTTGAGCCCGAGGGCAGGCGTGGGGCCGAGCCCTCTGCTCTGAAGCAACACAGACCTGCTTGTCGTCTGTGACACGCCTTGCCAGGAGGTTAGGCTCGGTATTTAGACGGAAGTTAGGATCCCAGTCCCTGGGGATGAATGAAGTTTCTACAGTCAGCAGTCAAGCAGCGATATATTTCAGCTTTGTTGTGAGCGTTGGAAAGCATCGTGCCAGATTTTCAGCTTTCATCTTGCCCTTATTTAAAAACATATTGTGACTTAAGTGAGTTAATTCCCACCCCAAGTATTTCTTATCCCCAGAAATTCAGTATTCCCATATATGAATGTTTGCCAGTTATATTTTTTTCCATAGACTTGAAATCACCGGGAAATCCACTATCAGAAAACTTTTTCAGAAAGCCTGCTGCTGCTCTGATGGAAGCTGGTTTTGGTCATACCCTGATACTAGCAGGTGTCAGGATGTGCATGTGTGTCAGTAGTTTTGGACCCATCTCATCTCCTGTGGCTGTTATTCCCCCAGACTTCTTGTGCGGGGAGAAGGTGAGGGGGTTTGACCCTTGATACCTGAATTTGAGTGCGATGACTCCAAGCTCTGAAACAAAATTTCTCTCTCACTTTATATTGCTGGTAGCAATATGTCTTTTTTCTCTCTGAAGCTGATATTACAGTATTGAGCGATTTGTTGCTGCATGTATTCATATGTCATCTACAGAAAACGAAGGCTTAATGCGTGGTAGAGATCCTCTGATGCCCAGAGGATGAGGAGCACCGGGACAGGAATTACCTTTCCTGGAGCTTGCTCAGCAAAGCACTGCTTTTCATTAATTGGTTCCAGTGCTCATTGAAGGCTGGTGGTCTGATGGGAACGATGTTGGATATTTTATAACCCCTACAGCCTCCGTAAGAGGTTTGGCCCTTTGAAACGAGCTGGTTTCCACTGAGCTGAGGGTGACCCTCCAGCCCAGACACAGCCCTTCATCTGACATGTAAAGCACGACTCAGAAAATGGGGCTGATTAGTCATATTTGGTAATAAACTTGTCAACGTTTCAAAAGGTCTTTGAGGGAGCTGTTGAAAAGTCAGTTTGATTACATCAGCTGCGCGCTGAATTTCTATGGGCTTGTAGCTGGAACACACTCAGCGCGCGAGATTAACACGTAGGTTCCCTGGGAGTGTATTTTCGCTACTCTCTGCGAGAAAAACAGATAGCTTTGTTTATATAAACGTGCACTATGTTACGTATATGTTATATACGCAATATTATATAAATGCTCTTAAAATGAGAAATGAGATGTGGAAATGTACAGCAAGGACATTAGGGAAAATTAGGGCTGGCTTGATCTGGTAGATTTTGTGATGAGGTGCATGATTCAGGCAAGAAATGGCAACGTTCTGGACGTCGGTCACTGCCTTGTTATGGTGCCGTGTAAGAAATTGCTTGGCCAGATAAGGGTTCTCCTCACAAGCCGGGTAAAGTGCAGGAGAGCAGAGCCACTGGTGGTGGAGCAGAGGAGGGAGAAGGGGGAATTGCCAGTGTGGCGGGCAGAAGGAACTGTGCTCTTGGTCTTTAGACCAAGATATTTTCATATTTTCATATCTTGGTGTGAATTTTTGATATTTTGGTATTTTCATTGATGTGTGAGCAGCCTTGCCCCGTTCATTAAGACCTCTCTTCAGCCCTCCTGCAGGTGCTCGTTGTCTTCAAGCAAATTAAAGGGAAGTTCAGGACACTTCCAGTCCCATAAGAAGGTGGGGGCCAGAAGGGCTTCTGTTGAAAACAGGTGAGAATACGACTTATTGAGGAATTTTGTAGCGTGGCTGGGCAGCTGCCACATCACGTACAGCACCTGCAGCCAGCAGGCCAGGGGATGGCACGATGGTGGACGTGTGGCCAGGAGCCTTGCGGCAGTAAGAAACTTCTAAAGTAAGAAAAGAGGTGCGATTGTATCAAATAGAAAACGAGTCCCTTATAGAAAACGCAGGGAGCGAGGTCCGTGCAGAGCGTGACTGTGACCCCGTGTGATGTTGTCTGGCGCCTGGCGCTCCCGCCTGGGGGAAGCCCTTGCTGCACGTGCACTGCGATAGCACCTAGGTGCTGCAGGGCAGACGGGGGCCGCGGTGCCCTGTGGGTGTAAAAGTAGCCACCTTCTCCTAAACGTTAGGAGAATGTCACGGGACAGCGGGCAAGCAGGAAAGCTTTACACCTTGGTTCACCCAGAATGTGGTATTTCCAAGAAAACTCAAGCTGCCCTGAAGTTTCCTTCGTCAGCACGTCTATCAGATCACGCTGTCCCTGGATATTTCTCCCGTGGGTACTGGGGGAGGGAGGGCAGTTCATTGCTGGACCGCTGTGGGAGGGGACGAGCTCAGGACTGTGGCCACCAGGCTGTGGAATGAGATTCTGGTTTAATCAGTGGCTCCGAACCGGGTTTCTTGTCGTCTGTTGCCTTTTCTTGCTGACTAGCTGGTTGGAGCAGCAGTGTTACATAATGGCCCCGTTGTTTTTTAACAAGAAAGTAAGTTATGATCCTCTGCAATGATTTTATGCGTTTCCTCTTTGTATGCCAGTTTTGATGGCCAGTAGGGAAAGAGGAGAACCTTGTTAAGAAGGGAGATCCCAGAAAAACTATAGTAGCCAGTGCCAGGGTAAGGGGATAGTTACATAAACTGCTCTGACCTGGAGTGCCATGGTACTGCAGATACCCAGAGACGAGAGCCAAGATCTTGAGAGACTTCAAAGCTAATTTAATAAATTGCTGTTTTGTAGTTACGAATTTAAATTCTGAAGAAAGACTAGGAAGAAAAGCGCAGGAAAATAGGAAAACAGAGCCTTTTCTTTGTCAGATGCCAATTTAACTCCGTAATCTCTGATGCTCCTGGAGTTCAACATAAGCTAATGAGGGCTTAATACCTCGCTTGCGATTGCAGTCAGGGTCAGCGCGGTGCTGGTCCCGGTGTGCTGTGCCCTGCGCGGAGGCGGGTGACGGCCGGCGCCTGTGGAACGGAGAGTTCAGCAGCTGCCATCTATCTCTGCTCTGACTGTGCTGACAAGGTGAAATGGACCCACTGGGGATTCTCAATTAAATTCTCCTGACCTGGATTTGAACTGCTGAGCTGTAAAACAGGCTGCACCTATCTTGCACGCGCAGTCCCAGAAGCAATCAGCCGTCGTTTTTGAGTCACGCCTGTCTCTGCCTCGGCTGCTTGCGGGTTAAAGCTTACCAGCAGCAGAAATGTGAACTCAAGCGTTAGGGGGACTGCTAATAAAAAGCAGCGGCGAGGCTGGCCCATGCCTGGAATGACACAGTCTTTGAGCTGGAAAAGACCTACAAGGCAGTGCAGCCAGCGTCCTGGCCAGCAGGAGATTGCTTCTTAAAGGGCATTGGAAATTTTTTTTGCACAGTCTAGTCATAACAGTCTCAAGGAACTGGGTTTCCCCCACTTCCTCCAGGCTATTCTCACCCTCCCCCTGGAGGTCGCAGCTGCGCAGCTGAAGTTAAAGCACAGCAAAGCCTTCAATCACGTTTTAAGGCCACTGGCTGTCTTCTGGGCTAGTGAAAAGCCTTCCCTTCCCTTCCCTCCCGGTCCCTTCCCTTCCCTTCCCTCCCCCGTCCCGTCCCGTCCCGTCGCTGGCCGGGGCTGTTCAGGCACAGAGGTGCTGGGCTGCGCCTCCAGCCCGTGGGCCTCTCCCCACTGAGCAGTTGCTGGTGCGGCCCCGCTTTGACGCACAAGCTGCCCCGTCGCCCCCAGCGTGTGCCCGTCCGGCATCAGCCCCCCGCTGCAGGCAGCTCCGTCTTGTTCCCATCTGGCCTTTGACTGTTGCCTCCAGTGCCATGGGGGTGCCCTCACCTGTCGCTGCAATTGCTAAGCACTCCCTGGAGGCTCAGCTCCTCTTTTCTCTTTTCTTTCTCCCCCTGACTTTGAGGGTTCGGCGCTATTGTGGTGCACTTGGCGGAGAGATACTGAAGCAGCCTCAGCGTGCCCATGTAGGGACTGGGGCAGCTCCCTCCACCTAAAGTCATTAACCCTCAAGGGATTTTTAAAAGTGATTTTGGATTTGACATGTGGCTTTTTTACGTGCAGGCTTGGAAAATCTGGGGTTTTGCTGATGTCTTTAGTCTCTGCGGTTGAGGGTTCCTCACTGCCGTTAGAAATCAGGTCAGTGGTGTCTCAAATTGGTCAGCAGAAGGTTTCAGCTTTGATATCTTTGTGTTTACCGAAAAGCAGAATGATACCCAGCTTTCCCATGCAATATGCTTCAAGACCATGTGTGTTTATTACCGCAAATGAGCTCCATAGCTGGAGGAAGCCTGTGAGGGGAGTGCGGTCACCGCGACCTGTTGTGTTTGCAAAGCTGCGACAAGCATTTGCCAAAATTCCTGTGACCGTTCAGTCTAATCCGTTTCAGCCCAGCCTGCCCAGCTCCTCCCGGTCCACCCAAAGCTTGAGTCGCCTCCACGGCAGATGCATCGTGCCCGGCAAACCCTCGGCGGTTGGAAACGCTGCCGCTTCCCTTCCCACCGGAGCGCCTGGCTCCTGATCAGCGTGCTGGGGTGCCATTTGGGCTGGCAGCGGTGCGCAAGACGTGCGGAGCTGAGGCTGCTCGGAGACGCTCGCCACCTCGCCCTGAACTGCCTCTTCTCTGTGCACTGATTTGTTTCTTGTTTCCAGCTGGAGCCTAAATAGCAGAATTCCCATAGCGGGCGAGACAGAGCTGGCATCTGCTTTTACTTGAAATGTGCATGCTCCTTTTGACCGTTTATCAGCTGTTTGCCTGCAGAATTTCTCCACGGTGACAAAAAGGTGGATTTTCCCTAAAATCTCCATGTATGAAATAAGGGCAACACAGCCTGGACTCGGAGAGGCGCAGCGAGGGCTTGCTTTGGTCCTGCTCTGTCCCAGGCCATGCCGTGTGCCGGGGGACTTCGGGGGAGAGGCAGAGTGGGCTCTATCCTTCCCATCCCCTCTCTCCTCCTCTCTGTCCCTCTCCATATCTCAGTTTCCCACCAGGAACTGGGGGTGACACGGCTGAAAGAAGTCACGCTGTCTTCCAGCATCATCACTGGAGTAGAAAGCGCCTGTTGCTTGAGGACATGGGTGTGTGACCGGGGTGTTTGAAACAGGGAAGGGACAGATGGACAGCTTCTGTGCCGTGTGGTTGTGTCAGCCTTCAGAGGGTTTCCCAGCTGGAAAACGCGTGTCCTGGTTTGTGGTTGGAGTTCAGTTCAGGTTCTTTATTTGCATGGAAAACGAGGACGTGGGGTTTTTTCAGCCGTGTTGCAAAGCCAATGTTACTTTCTCTTCCTTGTGATTTATCCCCCAAATAAAACTCCCTTCAGGATGACATTTCTCCACGTCACACGGCAGCGTTGCCTCCCGACCATCTGACATCTCCCTCTGCTCTCAAAAGCTGACCAAAACCATCTCGGCTTTCTTATGAGCACAAGAGCTGAAAAATCATAGCCACTCTCCCCTTTGCGAGCTGCTGCTGCTGTGGTGGCCCCCACGCTGCGGTGACCATGCTCCTGAGGATTTACTTCCTTGTGTGCGCCCTGCAAGCAAAGCCTGCCTCGTTAGAGCATAGCTGAGACGTCGCAGCTAGATGGTCAGTCATCAGCTTCAGCGACCAAAGGAGCAGCGATACAGGGGGATGTATCACGCGGGGGATAGGGAGAGAGCTTGGCAGGTGATCTCGGAGGAGCCCAAAAGCCGGTGCCAACCTTGCAGCCTTCATCAGAGAAGCATCTCCGCACCTGGCACGGAAATGGGAGACTGCCTTCTCCCTTGGTCGGGGTGGTTAGCCTTTAGCAAGGGCCGTTAAAATCTGGCAGTGGAGGATGAGGAGTGTGGATCAGCACTGAGTGTGAGGATGGTCTCTAACATAAAACTGGTGAGTTCAGAGTGGGAGAAGGAGCTTGAGGCCAGGCGGGAATGCTGCAGCATCCGGCCAGCCTGTGCTCCGCGTTGCAGGGGAGCTCTTCTGCAGGCAGAGGCATTGGGTGATGCGATGGAGGAAGCTGAAGAGGACCTGACAAAGTCTGTGATGGAGGGAAGCGGCAGCCTGGGGTGTTGAGTGTCTCTGGGCACCGGCCTCTACTGCCTCTCTGTGGTCCTGGGGAGTTGGCCAAGGAGCATCCCCCTGTGCTGGGCACGTCCCACCCCACCGCGGTGTCCCCCAGCCTCCCTGGTGAGCAGGACCCTGCCCTAAGCAAGCGGTGTAGGTGCTGCGTGCCCCCGAGGGGCTGCAGACCAGGGCTGGGCTGACTTTAAGTCATATTGGTTTTGCCCTCTGAACCCTGAAGGCCCTGAATAACTCTAGATTCAGAAACAGTCTGTGCATCTGGAATATTTTTGGCTCACTCATCGTGATGGTATCTAGACACCAGCCCGAAATAGCTCCTTGCTCGGATGCATCTCAACTGTGGCTGGTAGAAAGTCTGCGGCTAAAATCCTGAAGGGGTATAAAGATGTCCCTGCTGCGACAGGCTCACGGTGTCGTGGGGTGGAACAGAGCTGTTTGCCCCCAGCCTGGCCCCGGCAGGGGTGGACGCTGCAGCTGAGGAGGCAGCAAGGATGGGGCGCGGCGCTCCCGGCACAGACCCCCGGCTGGGCCCAGTGCTCGCCCCATGCTCCCAGCTGCGGCCGGAGGCTCCGCCAGCATCTTCCCCACCCTGCGCCGCCTCCTGCGAGGCCGTAGCTGCAGGGACAGAGCGGGCCGATGATGGTGATTGCTTTAATAAGATGTGCTTGACTCTTCCGAAACCAGGAAAGAGGCCCCCCCCGCCTGGGGCTGGGTCTCCCCTTGAGGGAGGCAGCACCCTGAGGAGCACCCTGATGTGCTCCCAGGCACCCCCCAGCGCTGCAAGTGGGGCAGAGCTGGCAGCGCATGTCCTCGCCCACCCAGGCACCCTGGATCCTGTGCGTGGGCCCCGGTGCCAAGGTGCCAAATCTGGCTGCGTTTCCATGCCATGCCGTGTAGGGGGACACAGGAGCGGGTGCCTCCAGGGCTCTGCGGGGTGAGGGGCACTGCCAGCCCCTCCGGCGTGGGTTGTTGCAGCACGCTTTGCCCTGCATCCCGCCGGCCGTTACCCAGGGAAGGGACACTCCACGGGCAGGGGGACACTGGGCCTCTCCCACCAGCACCAGGCCTGAGGGGCCTGGCAGGACCTCGGGCCGTGTCTCCCTCTGCCGCTGCTTTTACCATCAAAGGACCCTGAGCAGTGGGGGACAGAGGCGCTGCAGCCCCTCCCCAGCCCGTGCCGGTGTCCTCAGGCTGCCTCCTCCCAGCTCGGGGCTGGGGGCTGCAGGGGCATGTGTGGCCCCGGATCATCTCAAGGAGGTGGGAGCATCTCCTGCGCCGCCCAGTCCAGGCGTGCACGGGCTGGACTGGGGGAGCCCTCTCGTGGCTGATGTGCCGAGGAGTCCGGTTGTGCCGAGGAGTCCGGTTGTGCCGAGGAGTCTGGTTGTGCCGAGGAGGCCGGTTGTGGCGAGGAGTCCGGGCTGTGCCGAGGAGTCTGGTTGTGTCGAGGCGTCCGGTTGTGCCGAGGAGGCCGGTTGTGGCGAGGAGTCCGGGCTGTGCCGAGGAGTCTGGTTGTGTCGAGGCGTCCGGTTGTGCCGAGGAGTCCGGTTGTGCCGAGGAGGCCGGTTGTGCCGAGGCGTCCGGTTGTGTCGAGGCGTCCGGTTGTGCCGAGGAGTCCGGTTGTGGCGAGGAGTCCGGGCTGTGCCGAGGAGTCTGGTTGTGCAAAGGAGTCCGGTTGTGCCAGTCTGGCTGTGCTGGTCAGGCCAACTGTGCTGAGCTTTGCCACACCAGCTCTAGCTCAGCATCACCCAGGCTCGTCTCGTGGGAGGACGCGCCATCCCTGCGGGCCCCTCTGGGAGTTGGGGACCCGTCCCCGTGGCCCCAGCTGCCTGGTTTTGCTCACCCCGCTGCAAGGCCAGGCAGGACCTTGCACAGACCCGGCACAGCCTGGGGTGTCCCTGGGAGGGGACAGGACCCTGCCACTGTGTCCCTGCAGTGGGACAGCAAACAGCTCTTGCACCCCAGAGACGTGCGAGGGATCGGTCCCCACGGTGGGGCAGGGATGGGGGCCGTGTCCCTGCGCTGGGGCGGGCGCAGGGCTGAGCACCTCTGCAGTGGGTCCCCAGGTCCCAGCCAGGCAAAAGGTTGGAGGGACCGAGCTTGGTGGCACTTGCCATGTGCCATCGTCTCTGCATGGGGGGGGACACCTGACAGCCATGAGTCCCAGTCCTTGGGGAGGGGTAGGGCAGAGTGTGGGACATGGGGAGGACGTCGGTGGGACAAAGTGAAGGGGACCAGGGACCAGAGCATCCTCATGGATTAAATTGGGGGGCGGGGGATAGGCCTCCCCAGCACCAATCACCCCACACCCACCACCAGTGAAAAGCAGCCCTCCCATCATTTTCCAACTCTTTATTGTAAATAAATTCTGCGACATTGCAGGAGGCTTCCCGGGGGCTGGAGCCGGGGCCAGCGAGGAGCGCGCGGCACCTCCGGCCACGGCGGCTCCGGCAGTGGCGGCAGCGGCTCCCCAGCGCGTGCAAAGCGGGAGCACGGGACGCGGCGCAGGCGGTCAAGGTGGGCGGTGAAGCCCCCACCCCACGACCCAGGGCCCCGTCCCGGCTGTGGGCGGTAGCGCGGAGCGAGGCAGTGCGGGATGGCGGCGCGGCGGCGGTGAGTTGGCGGGGCGGGGGTTTGCCACCGCCGTGGTGTGCTTGTCCCCTGCCGCGTGCCGGGACGGGGCCCGCTGGCTTAGCCTGCCGGGGGCGGGGGGGGTCTGGGGAGGGGGTTCTGCTCGCTTGGCTCTGGAAGCACCGGGTGCACCCCCCCGTCCCAGCCACGGGCCCTCCCTGGCACGTCCATGGTGGCACCAGCGGCACCGCTTGACCTTACAGCATTAAAATCATTAAGAAAAAACCCTATATTTATATATATATATTGATGTCCCCAAATGCAGTGACAATGGTGGCGTCTTGCTCTGGAACAGGGGTGGCCCACCGCTGTGGGGACCACCCTGGCACTGTGGCTGTGACAGCTGAGGGGACATTGTGGTGACAGTGCTAGAGATTGGGCGGGGGTGGGTTTGGTCCAGGCCCCCTGTGCCCAGGGTGTCCCCAGGTCCCCGCATCCCCCAGCCCATCGCCGTGGGACACCTGGCTGATAGGCTGTGCAAGAAGCCCCCAGCAAAGCCAAGCCTGGGGATGTCCAGCCACCCCCGGTCCTGCTGTCACCTCCCCCCACCCTGGCACGGCAGTGCCCTGTCCCGTCTGGTGCTGCCACAGCCAAGGCACCCATGGGTGCTGGGCTGTCACACCACGCTGGGGCCACCGCACACCTCGGCCCTGGCTGGGCTTGGGGACACTGCTGGTCACCCCCTGCCTCCATGGCAGAGGCGGCAGGCAGGGACGCTGGGCGAGGGAGAGGATGGGAGGGACACCCTCACCCCACCATGGGCTTAGGGGTCCCCCCCAGCGCTGTGTGTCACCCCCATACACACACAGTTACCTGGGGTATGTGTCCCCTCGTCCCGATGCTGGGTGTCACCAGTGGTGGAAGGAGCGCGTGTGGGCCCTGGTGCTCCGTGGGTTGGGTGGCCCTGCAGAGCCGCCCCATGCAGGGTGACACGTGGTGTGTGCCGTGGGGAGGGCGTGACACATCCCACCCCCCGGCCTGGGGATGGGGGGGCACCCAGCAGCTGCCCTGGGGACAGGTGCCACCAGCCTGCCACGGTGCTGGGGTGACACGTGCCACCCACAGAGCAGCCCCCTGCCCCCCGGCCCCACCAAGGTGGGCCCTGCTGCCACCTGCTCCCCCCACCAGCACCAGAGCCACCAGTTTGGGTTCACCTGCCTGAGCTGGGGAAGGGGGGACAGCCCCTGGAGGGAGAACCTGCCACCCATGGGTGCCAGTCCCCATTGCTGGGGACATGGGGGGGGTCCCATGGCTGGGAGGGTGCAGCCATGACAGTTGGGGGAGGGGGGTAGTTTGGGGAGACTTGCCCCACACTGGGGGCTGCAGAGCTGCTTTTGAGGGGGGGTGTCACATGTTGGGGTGCTGACCCAGCCCCCAGGGACCCCACTCCAAACGTGGCATCTGGGTGGGGGGGGGGACACACAACCCCCAGGTCCTGCACGGGGGGGGGTACTGGCCTGGTACTGGGGTATACTGGCCTTGTACTGGGATATACTGGCCTGCCATCTGGGGGACCCAGGCCCCAAAGCTGGAAGATGCTGGAAGGGGGGATGTGGGGCTGGGGGGGGTCCCCGCTCACCCCCACAGGTACATTCATCCCATGCCGGGAGTGGCGCCAGCCCCGGGGCAGGGCCGGGGGAGCCCATACATTCGTGGTGGCGTGGTGGGGGTCGGGGGGGGGGTCCCGGGTGCCCCCCCCGCTCTCCTCCTTGGCCGGACTCTCGGCAGTGGCGCCCCATTTAATTGCTGTTAATGAGGCGCTGGGGGGGGGGGGGGGGCGTGGGGCAGAGGCCCACGCTCAGGCCCCCCCAGACCTGTAACACAGAAGTGGGGTGTGTTTAGTGTGGGGCTGTGACACGGGGGGGCACACATGGGGGGGGCACACTGAGCTGAAAAGAGCCAGCACCGGGGGGGGCCGCTGCCAGGCCCCCCCCCAACGGCCATCTCTTTTCAGCTGTGGGGACCACAGAGATGGAGACAGCACGGCCGGACACACAGCGACACGGACAGACGGGCCCGGCCCAGGGGGGCTCCCACGCCGTCAGGCTGCCAGACCCTGACGGTGACAGTGACGGTGACGAGACGATGGGGGGGGGCGGTTACACTCCCTGCTGCGCCGGGTCGTACCTTCCTCGGCGGATGTTCCTTGGGGGGGGCGGCGGGGGGAGAGGAGAGGAGCGTTAGTGCCACCCCCGTGTCCCTGCTGTCCTCCCCAGTGTGTCCCCCCCCGTGTCCCTGGTCCCACAGGCAGCAGGCGTGTCCCAGTGCCAGGCAGGAGCACACACACACAGACACACAGACACACACGTGGGTGCCACCGACACAGCCGCCCCCCAGCACCCCATGCTTGGGGACAGACACGGCCAGGACCGAGCAAGAGGTCAGGGTGACAGTGAACCCGCCGGTGACACATGCAGGCAGGGCAGGCAGGGCCAGAGGACCAGGCAGGGCCAGGGGGACCAGTTATCCCCAGCTCCCAGGGGACCACAGCACAGGTGATGCCCAGCTGGGGAGGACTGGCGGTGCCCCCACCCGGGGGTGCCCAGGGTGTCCCCAGGAGGGCAGGGTCCTGGCCCTGGCGTGGTGACGGTGCACAGAGGGGACGTGGCCAGTGACGGTGCCAGCAGCGGAGGGGACAAGCCATGCGGCGGCTGCTTACTTAAATCCCCAGCCTGTCCCCCCTAGGACGATGGCAGCCACCAGCACGGCCCCCGCGATGGAGCCGATAATGATATTGGTGCCACTGGGACCTGTGACAGAGGGGACAGGGGTAGGGGACATCAGTGGGGGGGACATGGGGACACAGCCCCAGGGCAGCCCCAGTGCTGTGGGAACCTGGGAGGGGGACAAGACCCAGCTGTGCCCAGCTGAGCCATGGCACTGGGGGCGATGGTGACACCGGACCCCCGGGGGCTGGCTGGGGACAAAGCTTGACACCCCAGCCTGTGGGGACCGGGGACAGCATGGACACAGGGGGCCCCCCCCCGCCCCGCGAGGCGCACAGACCCTTGTATCGCTCCGTCTCCCCCGTCGGCTTCGGCTCAGGGATGGGGTCGTAGACGCTGCAGTCCTTCCCCGTCCACTCGGCGCGGCAGATGCACTTGCCCTCGTTGCTGCAAACCTGCGAGGAGATGGTGTCAACCCCCCACTGCTGTGACACCCCCCTGGGTCCCCTTTGTCCCCCTCTGTGTCCCTCACCCCGTGGTCAAAGCAGATCTTCCCATCCCAGCTGCCAGGGCAGGAGCTGAAGTTAAAGGCTGTGGCTGGAAGGCATTTGTGGTCGAGACACAGCATGCCGGGGCCGCAGGGCGTCCCGTCCTCCACGTAGCTCAGGTCCGAGCCGTCCACCAGCTGCACGTGGCCTCCCCTGCGCCAGAACAGTGAAGCCGGGTGACATCGGGAGCCCCCCATGCGGGGCTGTCCCTGTCCCCACGGCGGTGGCACCCACCTGCAGTCCACATAGCGGTTTTGGTGGAAGAAGGTGGTGGCGGCGATCTCGCCGCTGAGCTCGCCCAGCCGGGGTGCGCCCGAGATGTTGGCGCAGAGGAGGAAGCCACAGAGGACGTCCCTGCAAGGCACCGGTGGCATCAGCAGGGCAGCCGTGTGGCACCAGGAGGGAACACGGGGGACGGGGCTCACTCACTGCTTGTTGCACTGCAGCCAGCCCAGGCCCTCGCGCCCGCAGTTGCCCCTCTCAGTCCCCTCTACGTTGAGCTTCTCGTAGCAGAAGCGCTCAGCCGAGCCTGGGAGGAAACGCGTGTCACCCGCCTGTCACCCCCTGTCCCCCCCAACCCTGGCAAAGCCACCCTGGGGCCAGCACTTACCACGGCCCCACAGCGCGTTGCACTGCCGGTCTCTGGTTTTGCAGCGCCCGCCGTAGCATCGTCCCTGGGGAGCAGGGAGGGGGTCATGGGGGTGGGGAGGGTCTTGCACGCGTGTGTGTGCGGCCACGGAGGTGGTGCGAGGACAGTGGCCCTCCCGTGCGTGTGCTCAGCCCCGGCACCACCGCCCCGGCCGCGTGGGCAGGTTTGCCTGGCCTGGGAGCCACGTGCGCACGCAGCCACGGGACAGTTCGGGGTACGGGGCCCCCCGCACACGTGGCCGCGGAAGGTTTGCTCGGCCCATGGCTGCGGATGCATGCGAAAACTTGTGGGATGAGGCCTGTGGCCACAGAGGGAGGGCGCATGGCACAGGGACCGCAGCGCCGGCTTGTGCAGCGTGGGATGACGGACCTCAGCGCAGGGAGGGCTCGCGCACCCTGGGGGCCCCGGAGGCTGCAGGAGCCCGCTCCCCCCAGACCCGCACGCGTGGCTCAGCCGTGGCTGCAGCTGCTGGCACACACCAGCGCCGGGATGCTGGAGCCCACGGGGATGTGCCGGAGCCCCAGAGCCTTGTCCCGCAACGCCGGGCCAGACTCACCTGCTCATTTTCACAGAAGTAGCCGTCCAGCTTGTGGAGGTTGGGGGGACACTGGGGGGACAGGGAGAAGAGGACGGGTGATGCCATGTGGCCCTGCAATGCGTCCCCCTCTGTCCCCCTCAGCCCGGCTCACCTGGCTGGAGTCCCCGGTGCAGCTCTCGGGGATGTCGCACTCGTTCACGGCCTCCCGGCAGGACACGCCGCGCGGCTCGTACTGCAGCGGGGAAGGAAGCCGCCGCGTCAGGAGCCCGTGGCGCGGGAACCCCGGCAACTCGCAGGATCTGGCCACGCGGGAGGCCAGATCCGGCCCCCCCCGGCCCCGCACCTTGCAGCCTTTGCAGCAGAGCCCGTCGCTGCACATGGCGTCGTGGGTCAGCGTGCACTTCTTGCAGCAGTTGCCCCCGCTCTTCGCGCACTCCTGCCGGGGCAGCCGCCGGCACCGCACGTCACGTCAGCCACCGTGCAAGGCCGGCAGCCCCAGCATGGCCACGGCGAGCAGACCCCGGTCCCCACTCACCGCCAGCGAGCCGCAGTCACACTCCTCTCCCGCCTCCACAAAGCCGTTGCCGCACTCCGGAGGGTCCAGGAGCTGCCAGAACCAAGGGGAGGGGGAGCAAGAGATGCTGGGTGGTCCCCTGAGCCGGGTGCTGCTACGAGCCCCCCAAAATGGGCATCATGTCCCCAGGGGCTGGCAGGACCCCCAGACCGCTTGCCATCAAGCGTGAGGGTCTGTCTCTGTCCCCCACTGGGGACACCAGGCTCAACGCCGGCGCCATTACCTTGGACATGGCAGGGGCTGGGGGAGGCCACAAGTCCCAAGCGACCCTCGGAGCCACCCCCGGGACATCACTGCCCCCCGGGACGGGTGCCCCGCGGCTGGGGGGTCGGGGGGGCTGTTACCTTCAGGGGTTTGTTGAAGAGGCAGCTGCCGCCACCATCCTGCAGGAACTGGTTGTACTCGTCGATGCTGCAGCGGGAGAACTTCCGTGGGAGGTAGTACCTGCGGGGTGGGGGACACCATCACCCCCCCGCGCTGCCCGGGTGGCGTCACTGGGCACAACCGGTCACCCAAACTGGGGCAGGACCCTCGGCGATGCCCCCGTGGGGAGAGGTGACACAAGGCCCGTGGGGAACGGTGGCAGTGCCACCCCGAGCGGGCACCCACCCTGTGTCCTCCATGATACAGCCCAGCCACGAGTCTGGACAGCGGCAGTCCCCTGGGAGGAGAGGAGACGGGCTGGGGGTGCCGGCTGTCCCACCGCCGGCTGGGTGGCACCGTGGTGTCCCCCCAGCCGCCCCCAGGTACCTGCCGCCGCGCGGTGCTTGTTCCACATCATGCCCACGTTCTGCCCCAGCGTCTGCGCCAGCGTCACCGCCATGGCCGCCACGTTGCCGTACTGCACGGGAGGGACGGGGAGTCACCGGAGGGACCCCCCGCGTTCCCGGCCTGCCCTCGGGGGCGGGTCTTGCTGCACCCACCTCGTTGACGCCCCCGGCGCGAGCAGGTGAGCAGATGCCCCCCACAAAGGCGGTGCCGCTGCGGCTGCTCTGAAACGTCCGACCCCTGCGAGGAAGAGGACGGTGGGGACGGGGGATGACGGCTCCGGCCCCAGGGAGGTGACGCGGCCGCGGCGCTCACGAGAACAGGTGGACGGTGTCGCTCTGCTCCGCCAGCCCCTCGCGCCGGTACTTCACGAACTCGTTCAGGGTCTCCAGGGAATCTTCCCCCATCCGGATCCGATCCTCCGAGGCCCACGTCTCCATGGCCACCAGCACGATGCGGGTGTTGAGCTGCTCCTTGTAGATCTGCGGGGGCGAGGGGATGGCGCTGGGGACAAACCCCCACCCCAGGAAAAACCCACCAGGTGCTGGGGACCACATCCCCCAGGGACAACGCCCCCCCCCCAGGGACAAACCCATCAGGTGCCAGGGACGAACCCCCTGGGGACAAACCACCAGTGGGACAAACCTGCCAGGTGCTGCCGATGAAACCCCTGGGTCTGTCACCCATCAGGTGCCGGGAAAAAAGCCCCAGTGGGACAAACCCTCAAGGGACCAACCCACCAGGTGCTGAGGCCCAACCTCCTGGGTACAGACCCCACTCTGGGACAAACACCCCCAGGGACAAACACCCCAGCTGCTGCGGACAGTTGCCTCAAGGACAAACCCCCAGTGGGACAAGCCTCTGGGGGACAAACCCACCAGGAACTGGGGACCAAAACCGCTGGGGACAAACCCCTCCCTGGGGACAAGCCCTCTCTCACCATGTCAGCCAGGTTGACCACGGACTTGGCAAAGTTGCTGGTGAGAACCACGGACTTGCGGAGCTGCAGGAACTGGGGGGGCACCAAGGGCCAGGTTGGGCCGGGGCGGGTCACCCCAACCCCGGCACCACCCGACCCCCCACCCTGCTGGCCCCGAGACCCCCGCACTTACCAGCTGGTGGTCGTTCACCACCGCCAGCTCGATGTACTTGGTCTCGCTGTGAACCGTGTGCTGGGCTCGGCGTACCTGCCAGCGGGAGCCCATGGCTGAGCCGGCGCCGGCAGGATCCGCCTGCCAAGCCCCAACGAAGGGGCTTTTTGCCCCCTTTTGTGGCTGCCTGTGAGGGGTATTTGGGCTGTATGGAGGGGGAAAAGCCGCCTGGGTGGGCTCGGGAACATTTGCCCTCCGGCTGCGGCATCTCTGGTGGGTCCCCAGGGCATCCCCACGCCCACGCAGGAGCAGCATCCTGCAAACACGTCCCCAGCACCCACGAACCAGCCCGGCTGCACCCGCAGCAGAGCCGTGCCGTGGGCGAGCAGCCGCCCCAGTGAGGCTGAGCCAGCAGCCGGAGGCCAACCAGGGGCAAGCGTCCATGTCCCCATCCCCTGCCCCGTGTCCCCGCTAACCTGCCGCCGCCGCCGCCGCTTTGGTAACCCGCCCGTGACACGTGGATTCAGCGTGGGGAAGAGGCAGCCTGGAGGGAAGGGACAGAGCTGGCAGGGCACGGGACACGGGGCCACCGGGGCCACTGTCACTGGTCCTCGGGGATGAGCGCTGGCTCCATGCGAAGGCTCACCCGGTTGGGCGCAGCTGGGGACGCGCTGGATGACGTGTGGCTGCAGGCCCTGCCGTGGGGAGACGAGTGTCATGGCCACGCATGGACATGACAGTGTGGAGGGGAGACCGCCACATCCCTGTGTCCCCACGGCTGTCCCCGAGGTGCAGCCAGACCCAAAATGCTGCAGTGGGGAAACTGAGGCAGGCACATGGTGGTTCCTCGTGCCGCCGCTCACCTGCCCGTGCTCGGCGCCCACCTGGGGCTCGATCAGGTAAGTGGCCCGGCCGTCTGAGAAGACCCCGCTGCAAAGAGAGGTGGGGGGTGACGGGGTGCAGGGGGCATAGCCCCGCCCCGACCCCACTTTCGTCCTGCCCGGCGGAGGGGGGTACTCACCGCAGGCCCTGGCAGCTGGAGAGAGCCACGAAGGAGCGGGGCTGCCCTCGGATCCGGCCCTGGTAGTAGCAGTGCTCCCCTGCACCCTGCCGGAGCGGGGAGAGGCGGCTGAGCCGCCGGACCCTGCCCCTGGGTCCCATCCTGCCCGCTGCTGCGCAGGCAGCTGCCCCCTTGCCAGCACCCCCAGCCGGTGGCTCTGGGGTTCGCTGCCCGTCACCCTTGGGGTGCGCCTGGCGCCCACGGCACCCACCGCTGCCTCAGGCAAGGCTGGCAGAGCATGCCAAAGCACCCTGGGGATCACCCATTGCCAGCACCCATGTGAGGTGCATCCCCCATCACCCACCGGGGCAGCACCCCAATGCATGGGCCGGGCCCCCCCAGGGGCAGGGGGGCACCCCAACCGCACCCAGGTGGCGAAGCTGAGCTGCTGGTGGCCGCTCCTGGACCTATAAATCTGCCACCACAACCCCTGAGCCGGCGCGGCGCGGCACGGCCCGGCACAACGTGGCCCGGCATTGGCGTGGCGTGGTACGGCACAGCGCGCAGCTTACCGTGCTGTGGCTGCCGTTGCTGCCCACGCCGACGTGCCGCTCCACGTAGTGGGAGGCGAGGAGGTGGCTGCAGGGAGCAGGCAGGGTGTGAGAGGCCGCGGCGGTGGGGAGGAAGATGAAGAAGAGGAGGAGGGAGATGGCAGCGGCCGTGGCCCTGCCTGCAGCACCCTCATTGTGCACCCACCCACCATCCATGCACGTGGCGTAACCCCGGCATGGGACCCACCGCTCTGGGAGGGTGCTGGCGCCCCGTGGGCCCCCTCACACCCCCCCCCACCCCCCCACGCCCCGCCACCCCCCCAGCTCAGCCCCAGTACCACAGCTGGGACAGCTCTGCACAACCACCCGTCCCCAAGGACTCCCGGCTTCTCCAGCCCCTCCCTCCTGCCAGGGAGCAGCGGCAGCCCCACAGCGGGTGCCCCCCACCCTGCTGGGACCCCCAGGGCCACTCACTGGTTCAGCTGGAGGTCAAGGGTGAAGGCCGAGCCGAAGGCACGCACCATGAAGCTCACCCGCGCCAGGTGCAGCCCCTGCAATAGAGCCGGAGCCGTCAGCACCCCCACGCCAGCCCCCCAAAGAAAAATAGAAATTAAAATAACAAAAAAGCCCAACCCAAATATGCAGCCTCTAAAGCTGCAGTTTTATTTTTAACCCTGAAAAATTCAACGTAAAAGAAAAAGCTGGTTTTCTGCCCCAAAATCCTCACTCCTGCGGTGCTGGGAGGGCACCCGCAGCCCATCGCCCACCTCCTTGGAACCCCTATTAGGGTGGGTGGGTGCCGGAGCATCACCCCCGTCCCCAGCAGGCCCAGCTCGGCCGTGGCAGCGCCGAGCCAGCGTTTCACCCGCCCTACGGCGCCCGCCGCTCCTGACCTAATTTCTGCCGGTGGCAGCAGGAGCGGCGCTCTGCGGCACCTGCCTGAGACCCGGCGAACGCGCTGCACGGGCGAGGGTCCGCCACCAGCAGCAGCGTGTCCCTCGGGAGCCGCAGGGCTTTGCACCGGGGGAAACGGCGGCCAGGAAAAGCCAAACCTTCCCTGGGGTGCCCCATCCCCTCGCTGGGGCCCCGGGCGCAGCTCAGGACGGTGACGCGGGGACGAGGACCCGTTTGCCGCTGCGTCCGCTGGGTCAGGCAGCGCAGCTGGGAGAGGCTCACCGGGGCTTTGCCAGTGCTGCCGCTGGGACCCCACGGCACCATCCCAACGCTGAATCCCCCGGGGATCTGCAGCTGCTCCATCCCCCCGCGACTCCAGGGCTTAGCGCTGCCCTAAAATCCCGCCAGCGCCAGTGGCGGCCCAGCCACCCCCCCGGCGTTTCCTGGTGTCCAGTGGTTTTACTTAAATGCTGGATTTAAATCACCTTTGCGGCAACTGCAGCTCATTATTTCGCCTTTTATCCGGTGAGGATGGGGGGGGATCGATGCACGCCGGCCTCCGCAGCCGCCACCGCCTCTTTGAAAGCACCGACCCCTCCCGGTGCCGGATGGGATGCGCGTGCCAGCTCCCCGAAACGCAGGGCCAACCAGCCACCGGCCCCGGGATGAAGGTCACCAGCCGGCACGAACGCACCGAGCCCAGGGTGGGGAGAGCGGCTGGGGTTCAGGGGACGGCATCGCGTGGGATGCGTGGGGCTGCTCCCACGTGGCCGGGATCCGTCCTCCCTGGCACCGGAGCCACAAGCCCGTTCATTTGCAGGAGCCCTGCCTGCTGCCTGCCCGCTCCCATTTCATCTCTCCCAGTGCCCGCGTGCGCACCGCCGATGCCCACATTTAATGGGATTTCGTGGCACACATTGGTGCCCCAGTCCCCGGGGGGGGATGAAGGCTCTGGGTTGGGGTGCCAGTGGCTCCGTGTGTGCCAGGGTGCGGCCAGGCCGTCAACGGCGGCTGCCTGGCGATCTGCCCACCCACCAGGGGACCCCCGAAAAAGAGCGGATGGGGAGGGGGTTTCAGTTCACTTACGGGGCTTCCTCCTCCTCTTCCTCCTCCAGGCTCATTCCTGACCCTGGTATCCAGCTGGTGCTTCTGGATTTCTCCTCCCGAGCTCTGCCCCACCAGCCTGCTGGGGTGGGTGATTTGGGAGACGACCCACCCGTCCTGCCATCCGGCCCGAGGGAACCTCCGCTGCAGAGAGGCGGCCTGCGCGGCGGGGCCTGTGGCGAGGGGAGCCGGTCGCGGCGGCCCAGGGAGGGCTGGGGACACGCACGGGGGGCTGGGGGTGACCCGAGTGTGGCATTGTGTCCCAAAAGGGACACCCGTGTCCCAGAGGGGTTACCCAGGGCATGCAGAGAGTGGGTCTGGGGACGTGTCCCCAGGTGGACGGCTGGGGGTCATGGCAGGGGGGACCCCCAGGTATGGTGGTATGTCCAGGGGGGAAGCACGGGATGGGGGGGTGCCCAGGGAATGGGGGGGACCAGTATGGGGACGCATCTGGGAGGGGAAGCTCAGGGGGCCTCAGACAGAGCGGCATGTCCTGGAGCGGACGCCCAGGGGACATGGGTGGCTGGTGAAGTGCCACATCCCAGCGGGGGGCACCCAGGGGATGTGGGGGGCGCCCAGGAACGCCATTGCACCTCGAGAAAGGCGGGGGGGGGGGGGGGGCTGGGCACAGCAGCACATCCTGGGGGGGACATCCAGGGGACAGGGAGGGCTGGGACGGGGACACGTCCCGAGGGGATGCCCAGGGATATGGTGGGGCCGGTACGGGGCCACATCCCTGCGGGAGATGGAGGGCTGCTGTGGGGACACCTCCCGAGGGGACACCCGGGGGACATGGAGGGCTGGCAGGGGGCCACCTCCTGAGGGGACATGGAGGGCGTCCATGGGGACACCCCCCAGAGGGGACACCAAGGGGACAGGAGGGCTGCTGTGGGGACAGCTCCGGAGGGGCCGCCAGGGGGCCGCTGTGGGGACACATCCCAAGGGGACACGGAGGACTGCTATAGGGTCACCTCCTGGGGGACACCCAGGGGACGGGGGAGCCGGTGCGGGGACACATCCCAGAGGGGACCTCTCTGAAGGGGACTCGCAGGGGACAGGGGTGCTGGCGTGGGGACACCTCCCGCGGGGCCAGGGAGGGCTGGCGCGGGGCCACGGCCGGCGGGGCCACGAGGGGACAGGGGTGCCGGTGCGGGCCCCGGCGGGGCGGCAGGTGCGGGGCGGGGGCGGGGGTGGGGGGGCGCGGGCCCGGCCCCTCCCGGGGCGCTGCGGGGCGGCGCTGCGGAAAAATGTGTCGATGCAGCGAAAAAAGCCGCAGCGGCGGGGCCGGGGCCGGGAGCGGGGCCGGGAGCGGGGCCGGGAGCGGGGCCGGGGCGGCGGCGGGGCCGGACCTACCTGCCCGCGGGGCGAGCGAGAGCAGCGCGGCCAGCAGCCAGCCCCGCAGCGCGCTCATGGCTCCCTCATAATCCGAGCGCGGCCGCGCCGGGCCCGTGGAGCCGGGGACCCTCCGCCCCGGGCCGGGCCGGGCAGGGCAGGGAGCGGCCGCCGGCCCCGGAGCGCCGCCCCCGCCCCCTGCACGCGCGCACGGCACCGGCCGCGCCGCACCCCCCCCCCCCCCCGCCGCCGCCGCCACCGGCACCGGCGCCGGCAGCGGCACCGGCAGCGCCCGCCCCGGGCCCGCCCCGCCCCGCCCCGCCGCCCCCGGGCCGGCCCCGCTGCCGCAGCGCCGTGGCACCCCCGCGGCATTGCAGCACCGGAGCCCCCGGCCGGCACCGGCACCCCCCTGACGCCCAGACCGCCCCCGGCCCCGGTACCGGAGCCCACCCCCCAGCACCACACCCCCCGGTACCGGAGCCCCGCCGGCCCCTAGCGGGCTCCCCAGCTGGGGCTGAAGCCCCCACCAGTGCCCAGCCCCTCAGCTGGAACTGGAGTGGACAAGCCAGTAGCGGCCCCCCCCGCGCAGTACAGGACCCCACCCCCATCACTACTGGACCCCTCCAACCAGTACAGGATCCCCCATCAGCATGTGACACCCCCCACCAGTACTGGGGTCCCTGGCCAGTACCAGACCCCCCCCACCAGTACTGCCCCTCCCCCAGCCAGTACCAGACCCTCCCCCTCAGCCAGTACAGAACCCCCACCCACCAGTACCAGCCCCCCCCCAAGCAGTACCAAACCCTCCCACACCAGTACTGGCTCCCCCCCACCAGTACAGGACCCCCAGCTGGAATCGGAGGCCCTGGCTGGGACTGACCAGACCCCCAGCTGGTGCTGAGTCCCTAACTGGTCGCCAGCTAGCCCCGCCCCAGCCACTACCGGAGCTGCCAGCCGGTACCAGGCCCCCAACTGGTACCCGAGCCCCCAGGTGGGACTGGAGCCCCCCCAACCAGTACTGACCCCCATCCCAGCAGGTATGTGGTCCCTAACTGGGCCTGGGTCCCCAGCTGGTGTTGGTGCTGGCTGTGGGACCCCAGCTCTGGGTGGAGCCAGGGGTCCTGGGGGAGGATGCTGAAACTGGGGGTGCTGGCACCCCTGGCGCTTGGGGAAGGGGGTTGATCGCAGATCGCCACCAGCGGGTGGGTGCTGTGGGGTCCGCCCCAGCCAGGCATAACCCTCAGGAAGTACCAGAAACAAGGACCCCTCTTGGGTTGCCACGATTTCGGGTGGTACTGCAAGGCCACACTCCCCACCTGGGGAGAGCAGAACAATTCTGGGGGGAGAAAAGCCCCAGTAAACTCCTGTTCATTGCAGCTGTGGGATGGAGTGGGGGTCCAGCATCGCGGTGGGCGACGTTCAGCCCCTCAGGGGGATGCAGTGCAGCTGTGGGCACCCCTGGGAGGGAGTGTCCTGGGGGGCTCCAAGCCCCCAGAGGATGGGTGCTCTGACCAGCGCAGGGGGGACTCATCCCTCTGACTTGGAGACAGGGCCAGAGGTAGGACAGAGACCTCCTGGAGCTCATCAGGGCCTGCTCGGGGCCGTGTCCGGGTGGGTGCTGGGTGCCCCCACAGATGGCGAGGGGCAGCCCCTGCCTGTGTTTGGCAGGGGGCCGAGGGGCACAGCTGAGCCATCACGGTGCCCCAGAGCAGTGAGGGAATTCAGGCACATTGGTGTCCCCCATCGCAGCCCAGAGGCCGGCTGCCACAGGAAGAACCCAGAGCCCCCTGGAAAGACCGAGCCAGGGGTCCTGAACCCCCAGGTCACATACCTCACCCTCCTCCAGGGTGACTCATCCCAGCTTCAAACCTTTTTGCCCCATTTTGCATTATGACTCCAGCCGAACCGCTCCTGTGCCACCTCAGATCAGGCTCCAATCCCCTCCCCACGGCAGCCAGCACCTGGGGAGCCCCACCATCTCCTCCCAGCACTTCCCAGGGCCATGATAAACCTGGGGGAAGGATTCCCTTTGTGTGCCAGCACCCAAAACCACCCCCCCCCCCCCAACAGGGCACCGCAGAGCCACGCTGGCGTGTGTCCCCCCTCTTCAGGGACCCCTCTCTGTTCCAAGCACCTTCCTCTGGACCCCACACACCTGCTCCCTTCTCCCCCTGGGACTCACACACCCACTGGTCCAACAGCCTTTTTGGGTCCCCGGTGGCAACTTTGCAGCTCAAAGCCACTCGTGTAAGTGCCGGACTTGCCTTGCCAGCACGTTTGTTCAGTATTTTAAGCTGTGAGTCACAGCGGTGCAACAGGTCCCCTCCCCACCCGCACCCCCTTGGCGGCCTCATTAACAACAGCCGCTTTGGTTTTCACAGCTCTTGTGCAAAAGTGGGGGGCAGAAGTGGTTGGAGGCAGAAGCAAAGGCAGGACAGGGCAGGGATGGGCCTGAGGCTGGGGGACAGGGATGGGCCTGAGGCTGGGGGACAGGGATGGGCCTGAGGCTGGGGGACAGGGATGGGCCTGAGGCTGGGGGACAGGGATGGGCCTGAGGCTGGGGGACAGGGATGGGCACCAGCCCCAGCTCTCCTCCTTTCCCCTCCCCAAGCTCTGCCACTCACCTCGTTACCATCGACACTTTGCAGAGCCTTAACAAACCAAAACCTGCAGCAGCTCCAGGATGGAGGGGGGCAGGCTCATCTCAGCCTGGTTTTAGCAGAGAGGAGCTGCTGAGGGGTCACGCTCAGGTTGGGGGCTCATCCGCCCACCCCGCGGGCATGGGGGCTGGTACACGCAGGGAAGCGGCTCCTAGGCTGGTTCTTTCAGACAGCTGCATGGGGAAATGGGCTCTGGGAAACCTCCTCGGCCACACTGCAGTGGTCCCAGCTGCTGAGCAGCACTTCGAGGGCAGACCTTGCCCAGATCAGCCCCACGCCCCTCCCATGAAGCTCAGCACAGGCTTCAAAGCCATGACCTGCCGCCCTCAGGCCTTCATCTTCCTCCACGCAATAATTAGCCACAAATGAAGCAACGAGGTGAGGAACCGGTGGCACCAAGCGCAGCTGAGCTGACTGAGCAGCTGCTCTGCACCCCAGGGAGGTCTACAGGGGCACCAGCCTCTCCCAGCGGTCCTTGCAGGACCACGGTGACAAAGGGATGGGTGCTTCACAGGAGGGGTCTACACCAGATGGCAGCGAGCACAGCTGCAGCAAGAGCATCTGACCCAAGGCCTGAACAGTCCCCAAGGGTCCACAAAGCAGCTCCCAAAGTCCCCAGGACCAGGGATGCCCATGATGTAGGTCACTGGCCAACATTAGGAGGGGGCAGGCAGCAATCAGGGCTCCTGTACCCCTCTACAGAAAGGCCAAGCTTGGTGAAGAACCACCACCCTCAGCCCCCAGCTGGTCTCCCAGCCCCATCTCTGCTAATGCCCCAGGGACGCTCCCTGCCTCCTCCGCTGAGCAACGCTGCCATGAGGTGACCCAGCCTCTGCAGGGGACAACTGACCACCTTGTCAGCTCCCACTGATGGCCTGAAGGAACCCCCGCCTGGCTCATACTACAGGCCAAGTCACCCCTCCGCTGCCCAAGGGACACAGAGCTGGTCGCTGCCTCCAGGAGACCGAGCACACCAAGGTGTCAGCCAGTTGGCACACCAAGCCTGTTTCTACCTCCCTTCCAGGGATTATCCCTCAGCTGGGCCAGCAGGTACCTACAGGGACATGCCCACAGCAGAGCCCCATGCCTGGTGTGGCTCAGCCCTTCATGACCTGTATAGCTTCTTCAGTAGGCAATGAAGAGCTGGAGTCTGGCTGCTGCACTGGAGGGCAATTGAGCTCAGGAGGAACCTCTAAAGCCTCATGTCCAGCTTCCTGCTCCCAGCAGGGCTGCCTTACCCAGCTGCTCAGGGCTTGAGCAAAGGAAGATGGTTATTCTTCACTCAGGGCTTGAAAATCTCCAAGGACAGACAGACACCACTGCTCTGGCTGCCTGGCCCAGGGCTGTCCCACCCTCCTGGGCAGGGAGCCTTTCCCCTTCCCAACCTGCACCTCAGAAGCCCTGGTTTGGGAGGTCTAGCAACACAGAGAGGTTGGCTCCATCCTACTTGGAGCTGCCCTTCAAGAAGTGACAACCTGCTTTTAGATACCCCTCAGCCTCCTCTTGGCAAGGCTAGCCCAGCCCTGACCTCTTCTCCTTCACCCCATGCCCAGGCGAGGTCAATAGCCCCAGTGACTGCTCTCCAGCTTCTCCATGTCCCTCTTTGCTTGGGGCCACCCCTGCAACTCCCCCCAGCCTACTGACCACATCATTCCTAGGGCAAATCACATACAGGGTGATGTTATGTGACCCGAGCTACTGCTGCCCCATATCCTGCCTGGTGCCCACCACCACCCCCACAGACCCTCTCCAGCAAGGCTCCTGCCCAGTCACCACCTAGCCTCTACCGATGGAGATTTCAGGCAATTTCGAGCTGGCTGTGCTTAATGCCACCAGACAAGTTTTACCCAACAGACAGCAGAGTAGGATCTCCTCTTCCATTTTATTTCAAAGTTTAAAAGTTTGCTAAAATCCCTGAACTTAGTACCAGTTCCAAACATCTGTAAATACTCAAAGACATCCAACAAAACACCAAACCACATGAAGAACACAGCTCTCACTCCCAGGACCCTCCTCTCCACCATCTCTACACCTCCAAGGACTGGGTGAGAAGAGGAACAGGCCATGCTCTCAGTCTGGAAGGGCAAAGAGCATATTCCTGCTGAAGAGGTACTTCCAGAGAAAGACCATCTTGCCAGCAGCCCAGTGAGGAGTTAAAGGAGGAAGCTATTGGCTCTGAAAGCTACCAGTGGAGACAAGGGAAGATCCCAGAGCCAAGGACAGTGAAACCACCACCTCACCCATCAGTTCCCAACAGGAGGGCTGCCCAGGTTGGCTGCAGTGTCTGGAGATCACCATGCAGCTGGCAGTCCTCACTCCAGCTCTTGGCTGTACCTCCTGGTCCTGACAGGGAGGGCAGCTTGTTAAATCCCTTTCCAGCCAGTTCACAGCTTCCACTAAGGGCCCAGAGAACAGCCAGGAAGTGGTTTTAACTAGTCCAGCTGCCAAAAAATGTCTCAAATATGGGGAAAGAGGCTCCTTTGGTCTCTGTGCAGCAGTTCCTGCAGTTCTTGTCCTCTTTGCCTGCCCAGGCAAGCTCTGACTTCTGCTTCAGGACCGAGCAGAGCTGAGACTCATACCTGCTGTCCCTCACATTGATACGCATCCTCTGGAGCAAGTCCCTGTCCACAGACTGAATCCTGACATCCTGGACCCCTGAGAGCAGCTGGACATCCCAGTCTGACTCAGAAGAACTTTTGCTAAAGTCATGATCAGCCTGTGCATTATGTGGAAGAGGCTGAAGGAGGCCAGGGCACGGAGCCCACTCTTCCCTGTGGCCTGGGAGGTCAGGTAGCTCAGGTGCTATTTTTTCCGCTGCTCTGACACAGAGCGAGTAGCAACATCTGGCTTCAGCCACAGGCAGTTTTGGAGAGGGCAACCAGCTAGTAGGACAGCTGGTCTTGCTCATTGTGCTCTCCCGATCGGGACTGTTCACATTTCTTCTTGTGCTTTCATTCTCCCCTCTGAGCTGCTTCCCCTGGGAACTTGCATTCGCTCTGCTCCAGCCATGCTCGCTGACGGTGCTGGCTGCAGCAGCCTCTGCACGATCAAAGCCCACAGACGCAGCTTCAAGGGAACCTGGCAGTGATGCAGGGTCCCCAGGGCTCCCGCATGGGCACAGGTCCAAACCAAGGGAGCTATGAGGTCTGTTGGAGAGCTTTGTGCTTAGGGGCAAGCTGCCAGCTTCCACCACACTGGGCAAGCCTGGCTCAGACATCTGTCCTGCTCCCTGCACACCCACCCCACCATCCACTGGGTTTGTCTGCTTGCAGAGAGAGAGGCCACCGCCCAGCTCCAGCCTGGGCTTCTTTCCTACCTGGGTGCTCTGTCTGGATAAGAGGTGGTGTTTCCTGGAGGCAGGCAGTGCTTGTGGAAGATGGCTGATGGGCCCAAGCACGTGCTGTTTATGAGGTTCAGATGAAGAAGCAATTGCCTCTCCAACATGAGCGGCCACTAGGCAAGTCCCCCAGCCCAAATCTGTATTCCCCACTGCAGACTCCTCTGTGGGGCCACGCAGAGCACAGGCCCCTCTGGTGGGTCTTTCTCCAACAGGCAGCCCCAGAAAGCAGTTCTTTGACAACCCTCTTCCTTCTCTGGGATTACTGACCCTGTCCCTGGGCAGGCAAGGGGAACTTTCCTTGGTCTTCAGGCCATGATCATGCTCCATACCAATCAGCAGTTCCACAGCACCATGCTCAGGCTGCTGCCTTTCCTTTCCCAGCTCTGCTGTCAGCATCTCAATTCCTCCAGTAACTTGTGCTTGAGGCACTAAGCGTTCATCTGTCAGGCAGGACTGCGGCACCCTGAGAAGAACCATCAGTTAAGGCTCGCTCTCTCTAGGCCTAGCAACACCCTCTCCCCAGTGAGATGAAGGGCTTTCTGCAGTGCAGGATATTTGAAGCCCTTGCTCAGGAGGCAGTAAGAAATTTAAGACTGGTGAGGCTCAGCAGTGATACTGCTGCTGGCAAAGGAGACAGGCAGGACGAGGGATCTCTCAGCCTTCTCAACAGCCCAGGGCCTGGGCACAGGAGCACTACCAGAGCAGCGGGCTTTGCGTCAGACATGGGGACTGAAGAGATGGGCTCAGCTGTCTTTTCTAGTTCAAGAGGCACTAGAAGTCCCCAGGGAGTTCCCTGAAGCAAAGAAGCCACAGAAACTCAAAACCATCTCCCACAGCTCGTCTAAACCTTGCCTAGCAGGTGCCAGGTTCTGCAGAGCCAGTTGCAGCCCTTTGCTCCCTGCTGGCCAGTTCCCTGGCACAGGGCACGAGCTAGGGACCAGTACCACAGCAGCACAGAGACTCAGGCCCTGTTCCCAGCACCACGCTGCTGTTCAGCTCCAGGAGCTACCAGATTTGCAAAAACTTACGTGGCTGATCGCTCCACAAAGTTGTTGGTGAGCTGCGAGATGACACTATCCACAGGGACATACTGCGAGTTGTCCAGGGCAAACCGCTTGTGCTGGAGGCTCTGGAGGTGCTGGAAGGTGGCAGAGGCACTTTTAGCAACACTCATCCTTTCACAGAAGGGAAATCTGCAGTAACAGCCACTTCCCACAGCCTAACAGACTAGAGGGCAAGTAGGCTTTTCACCAGATAGACCCACTGTTTGGAAGCAGGTTTGGGAAACGTAGGCAACGCAGTTACCCCCGCTTGCCTACAGCGAGTATTCTGTTCCCATAGACACCTGCTGATGAGGAGGCTGTGTCTGTATCTAACAGCAGCCTACTGCTTTCCCCAGCAGCTAGTAAAAAAATGTAGGCTCCAAATATGTACTGTCTATCACTAAAGGCTGGGCTCTGAAAGCCACATAGCTTGGCATTTTCCAGGAAATAAAGGGACCTCTTCCCACCTTCTTAATCAGCCTGTGTCCCCCAGCTGCTGTGGAATAGGCTTCCCGCCTTACAGATCAGGTAACAGGATGATCCTTGAGGCTCTCCCAGCCCCAGAGATGAGCATGTCATGCTCCAATCTTCAAAACCACTGTTTGCCTAGACCAGGTCATCAGAGCACAGATATACTATGGCTTTCATCTGCAAGGCTGATCCTACAAGATACCACAAGGAAGGAATCTGCCTTCCTTCCAAAAGGGTTCGTACTGATAACGGGCACATCATGATTAATGAAGTCGCCGAGTGGCCCCCATAGCTTTTGCAAGGGACCAGGTCCCAGGGGAGCCTTTACCTTCTGCAGCTCTTCAAAGGTCTCTTGGCAGCACTCACAAAATCCCCTCTTCTTCTTTGGCATGGTGACCACTGTGGATCGGGGGCTTTTCTCCCCCTTGCTGCGCATCGGACAGCCCTCCACACCCCTGCAAGGTACAGCAAAGATCATCCCTGCCCTCACTTGACAGCATCAGCAGACACCCAGCTGCCTGCCTGCGTGAGGGCCGGGGAGGCAGTGCTGCCTTTGGGCTATGCCTGCTTAACCCAGAACAGACAAGTGAGTCTCTAAGTCCCAGGAAGCAGCAGGGCAGCAGTTAGCAGAGAAGTTGTGTTCAAAACTTGCACAGGAGCTACAACTTACCTGGCTCTGCAACCATTCGAGAGGCTTTTCAGAGGCTCAAATGGGCTGCAGCTTTTGGGTGCCTGGAAGTTCAGGTCAGGAAAGCTTTTGAACTGGTGATGGAAGGGTCGGAATTGCCTGAAAGCAGCAGATCAGGATGTCAGACTTCTGGCAGTGACAGCATGGTTAGAGAGCTGCCCCCGCCCTTAGAGGGGCTCAAAGTGCTGTCTCCTTTATGATGGGATACTGGCCATTGCTGTCCTTTCATTTGGCTGTTCCACATATCTCCCGTTTCTCACTGGAATTATTAAACCCAATTCCCAGTAACAGCACTGATGGGGGATGTTTTGGGCAGAAGGCAGGCTTGCCTGCTCAGCTGAAAACCCACCTTTTACCCCTGAGGCACACCAGCAGCAGCTAGTGCAATGTTTTCAGCTACCCAGCAGCATGGGAAGGTTTTCATTCCCAGATCACATCTCTCTTCACACTTTGTTGCATGCAGCATGGAAAACCTAATATTTAACTCTGTAGCTGCCTTAAATGTTGTCTTCAAAATAATTAATTAGCACTCTGGATACTGGTTAGAGTTACAGAGTTGTTAGAAACACCGCAGAGATCAGATCCCCTTGTGCTGGATGCTGTCATCAAGTTACAGGCCCTGACCTCATGTGTTTCAATCTCTTTCCTCATTTCAGAGGGCTCAAGAAGATTAAGTGACCTGCTGAGGATCACAAATGGAATTCAAGCAAGGAAGTAAAACTCTCGCCAAGTCTCATTTAACACCTTTTCCCCCCGACATATGAGCCACCCAGATTGTTTCTCTAAGCTCTATTTGCCTCCCTCTAGGAAAGGGTCAACTTCCCAGTGCGTAGCAGGGTCTTCAGGGAAGCCACGCTCTGCCTTATGGACAGGATATTCACTGCCCCTGAGGTTTTGCTATAGCTTGGCTGTGATGTTTAGAAAAACCTCATTTACCTGCTCTGGTCTTCAACCTTCAGAAAAGGGGGTTTCAATTTTCCTGTGAGAAAGAAGGCTGGTTAGGAGTTGCCTTGACCGAATTCCCTACTTCATTCATTCATTCCCCAACAGATTTGGGCTACAGAGCCCAGCTCAGCAGTACTTCTGACACCTGTGAATGCCAAGTGATGGCTAAGCACAGCCAAAACAGCTCTTTGGGTAACCTACAACAGCCTTCACCTCCAGAGTATTCAGCAGGGTGACCAAACCCTAGAGGCAGCCCAACCGGGGACTGTTTTCACCTTTGACAGGCCATTCAGCTAAACCCCTTGCATCTTTAATGTCCACTCAGTCTTATTAGCCAGTGGCCTAACCCAAAACCTCCACTTCTGACTCGAATCCTAAAAACCATCATGCATCCTCAACGTAACATGCCGCCAAGCATGAGAGACAAGTTTGTAAGAAAAATTGCAGCAGCAGTTGCACGTGCACAAGGCTCCACACCAACCCTTCCAGCACCTTTTTCTCCCTTTACTTTTACACAACAGCCCAGAGTTCAGAAAGGCTCAGGCCAGGATGGTTAACTCGGAGCACTAAGAGCTGCTGGAGACAAACCAACATGCTGCATAGCCAAGCTTGGCACGAGAACACCGCTGAAGAGCGCTGTCTGGCCTTTGCTTGGTCCCTGAGGACAAACAGCAGCTATGCTTCCTACAGAGGCATAATATATAATTAAGGGAGCAGAAGAAAGCCTCAGCAGTGCATTCAGGGAGGTGGTTTTCAGAGCCAGGCTGGGAGAAGAAGCTACCAGGTCCCTCCTGTCTCACAGGTATGTTCAATTCGCAAGCAATAACATTACGCTCAGCCTGGAAATCTGAGTACAGACCTGGTTAAGACAAATGAACACCACAGGGCGTCTGCCTGACCCTGAAACCAAGGCTGTGCCTTCCCTTCTTGCCTCTGAAGGGTGAGGTGTTTTGTTTTCTTGCGATCCTGGCACTCAGTGCTATTTTCTCCAAAGAAATTTTAACCTCATCCTCCAGAAGGGCTGAGTCCACCTGTCCTCACCAGTTAGTTCCTCAAGCCTCATCCCGAGGTTACATCAAATGTGCTGTTACACCACTAAAGTAGCTATTTAAGTACAGGATCAATTTTTCCCACATAAATGCTGCCAAATGCTTAGCACTTCTGAAAGCAAGGCCATGTTTAGGGCCCCAAATAAAACTCAGGCTGGTGCACAGGTCCTGAGCTTTCACAGCAGAGTGCTGAACAGCGACAAACGGTTCAGCTGTCACCACAGGTCCCCAGGCAGGGTTCAGAGCATGCCACAACGAAGAGCTCTGAGCTTGCAGCAGACAATCTGCCTTACCCGACAGCTTTTCCAAGCCTTTTTTCACCACCTTCTCCCCCAAACTGGAAAATAGTCTTCCAAGTGTCACACGCAAAATCCAGGTTGGAGTCTGCCAAGATATTACTGAGCATTCGCTCTCCAACGAGCAAAGTCACAGATTAACTTACATTCCTGGTGCCAATCTCAGTACCACAATTGGCTCTTGTCTAATTGCAGATGAGAACCTGGTTTCCCCCCCCTTCCCTCCTTTGGAAGTGTTATCCCTAGATTGGTGTCTCAGCAGTACATTTCAGTCTAACAGAAGCGAGTGGGTTGTGAGGAACACGCTCTCCTCTGTAGGATGCATTATTCTTCAAAATTTCGTTTGAGCCAGTGGATTCAACGTGCAGTGCCAGCAGCGCAGATCTCAGGTGCCTCAGGATTCTGGGAGCTGAGCTGCAAACTGCTTATGGGATTTTTAAAAACACTGCCTGAAACCAAAAGCACAACATCCTCAGCTGTATTAGCAGGCACAACTTCCGGGCCTACCTTTGCGAATTTTTGATCCGGATGCGAGGCACTTTGCCTGAAGGAAAAAGTGACATATTTAGTACAGGAGCTAGCCCAGGCAGCACTGTAATTACTGATCCCAGAGCAGCAAAGCGAGATTACAGCAGTCTCACCCACCACTTCAGAGCTCCTGCATCAAAGACTATATCACACCCCCCCGGTATTTTGTCTCCCGAGTTACTTTAAATACAATATACAGGCTGCCACTCTCTGATCTTATGCCCCAACTTCTCACTGACCTCTCCAATGCATTAAAATATACTTCAGAAAGCCAGTGTACCAGCTGCGTGTGATCTTTGGTTTACTCTTAGTCCCTTACAAGCCAAAATCAGTATTAGCTGTGCTACAGATGAGGTTGATAACTAACAGCTGCTTCATTCTCATCTGTTTTGACCCTCACATTACAAAAGGGAAAATCCTTTGAATTTTGACATCTCCATCAATAAAAAGAAGCACCAGATTGCCCAGTGTTGGATGATAACCCAGCAGGTCACCTTGCTTATGAGCCTTACTAGAGGAGCTAGAAGGATTGCTTAGAGCTACCGAGGGATTCTGAGCAGCTCAAATTGGGCTGGAATTAGGTCAGTTACCTCTGTCTTCTGGCACCGTTTCCTTGCTCCCGAGGCAGCATGGAGCAGCTGTTGAACGTACGACAACATTTCTGCGTGGTGGGATGTCAAAGAGCCATAGCTCAACAAGAGAAGGTGAGCTGTTCCCCTCCATCGACTGCAGCACAATGTAACTCCCCATCCACGCTGGGGGAAAGCGCGTAGCGCCAGAGCCTGCCATCACCTGGCAGAGCATCACCACTGCACAGTTTGCCCAAGAAGAAGCAGAGAAAGAGTGCTTTGAGGGATGGACCCCCATTTTGCTCTTTAGCAGAGCTGGAGGCCGGCTTTAAATCTCTGCAGAAATGAGATACTGTTCGGAATTTTGCAGGACACAGACCAGACCCCGACATTTGAAAGCCCTGACAGGCTTGCAAGACCGCCGCAGATCAGCGGAGCTGGCTGCCCAGGAACATGTACGAGCAGCCGCCGCCTCCATCACACATCCAGACGAGCTCAGCCACGGCTGTATGTCACTGTCATTGGACACTCAGGAACCTTTTACTCCAGACCTATTATTAGAATCAGAGTTTCACCATCTGTCTTTCCTGTCACCCCCTCCCCATTCATCACTGAGATGGAAGGCGCCTTCCAGCACAAGTCCTCAAACATCAGCACTTCCTAATTAAAAATGACCAAATCCTGCCATTATCATGATCTGTACTTCCAGGTCAATTAGTAAAAATGGTCTTTTTGGAACAAATTAATGCACTGACCAAGCTATTAACATTTTCTAATTTACAGCTTCAGTACATTACAACATACTCAGCGTTTTCTATTGTAAATATGACAGCAGCATATTCTATACATACAAGGAAATCTGGTTTTTGAAGGCTAGCAACATCCAGGACAGCATCAGTCAAGTACTGGGTATTGCTCACAATTTCTTCCTTCTCCTGTACCACGCTCACATCACTTCTGCTCCACCTGTCTCAACAGTCACAAATTACCAACAGCTAAATTTCAGGCCACAGAGAAGGATACCATCCACGTGCAAGATCTGGACTCCCCACAGGCGAGCGTTGGCCAGGATACTGCTGCCACTGCAGGTGTCCTGTACAGACAGAGAGGTTTGGCAAAGTACAGCTCAAAGCAGAGATGGCTGTGTGAGCGCATGCAGCTCTAAATCTGGTTTAGAGAGATTTTCCCGTTGCCCAATCGACAGACCATTGTGTAGCCGTTATTAAAATCAGGGTGCAGCAGAAAAGGTTGAACTCATGCTCTCTCTACCCTAAATTAACAGTAGCATCTAGGTCAAACTTTTAATCCCTGCTATAGCATGAGTTTCTAAGTGGGCACTGAGATTCCTTTGGCCGCTTGTGATATCAGTGAAAGGACTGCAGGGGAGCCTTTTGCCCCAGCTATGTGGCTTTAGTTTCTTCTGGGCTAAAAATTCATCTGACAATGGGTCTTGTGTTAATAATTCTCTTCTGTTGAGCACCCAGATCACTGGGACAGGCCTTAGAAGTACTTAACATGGAAGGATGACACAGCTCCATGAAGAACAGTGCCTAGGAGTGCTGCACAATATTCTGCAGAGCCACAACCAACTGCTTCATACCTTTACCATCCCCTGAATCTGCTCCCTTCAGGAGGCAGGGGCTCTGGAGAAGTGGCTGGCACTGGTTCTGTGCTGCCTAGCAGTACTTTAACATACCCAGTTAAAGAAAAGCCCATCCACACGCTGCTCACCTGATTCTTCATGGCCTTCTGCAGCAGTTCCTTCCCCCTGCTGATCAGGACCTGCAAAGAAACAAGCTAAGTACTTCATTAAAGCCAAAACCTACCAGGCAGCAGCAAGCTTAGGTCAGTGTGGCTGTGCAGTAAGAATGATTTCTAGTGATACCTGCTCTCTGCTGGGGAGGAGAGTCTGGCCAAGACTCCATCTCAAAGACAGCAGGACTGGGCATTTCCAGGGAATGTAAACCGCAGAGGAGCCCATTAGGTCTACACTAAGCAGCTGTTCAGCCAAGGCTTGGCTTTTACTGAACAGCAGTGAATACTCCAGAGCAAGCCAAGAGGAAGTAGCAACTTAGCTCAGAAACTCCGCCTGCCACATCCCAACACGCTGGCATGGGTTAGGAACACCCTTGCTATCCCTTCCTGGGAACAGGGTCTCATTTGCAAGCCAATGATTTCAGCAAATAGGTTAAGCTCTTTGTAAGACAAATGGATAGCACTATGAGCAAGGGAACACACACCATGAGCAAGTGAAACCCCTGTCATCAGCCCAGGCTTCCCACTTGCACACAGTCCAGACCCAGCTGGCAGAGATGCCCATAGCCTAGGCAGTAGGCTTTCCCCATGGTCACAGCTCCCAGCAGACACCTGCATTCAACGCAGGCCACCAGAGCTTTGGCCACAAGCACTGCTGACCAGAAAGCCCAGCTCTGGCAGGGTGAACAGGACCTAGAGAAATCCCTTCTTGCAAGCTGCCCTTGTAGATCTCCTCCCGAGTTACAGCAGCCTTGTGCTACCAGCATCTGCGAGTACACATCCAAAGCCTGCAGCAGTTTTATCTTGGCTACGTTTCTCTGGCTCTTCTAGACACACCTCTGCATCAGGACAGACTCCCGATTCTGTTGGGAAGCTAGCCAAGCCCTCTATTTCCTCTGCCACTTGAGTAGATATTCCTTGTTTACTAGCTCAAAGCTGTGATATGCACATCTGAGCAGACAACAATACACAGACATGAGCAACATTGGTACAAATATGAACAGCCAGGCCAGAGGGAAAAAACCACACAACATATTTCCTTAGGCCAGGAACAACTTTACCTTCCAACACTGGTCTCAGGCTCTACTCTATAGATCCCTTGGGCCAAACTTTGAGGTGGCCTAAACCTTTATAGCTCTTACAGTGTCTGGTAGCTTCTGGTGAGGTCTAGTGTGGTTCCCTTTGGAGGTAGAAGGCACTGGGCTCATGGCTTTTGCATCCCCTGAAGTTGCATTGCTCCACATCTCAGTCTGAGTCCTGGCTTTGTCTCGTTTGGCTTCTTTGCTGCTGGAAACCACGTAGCTGACTTCTTTGCTTAGGAAGCTTTCGGTCACCTGCAGCAAGAGACAGAACACAGCAGCTCTGAAACCATCCAACAACTCTGAGCTGAAAAAGTCCTGCTAAGCAAGAGCTACTGCCTTTAGCCTAACTGCGCACATGAATAAGCGGCAGCTGAAAGTACTAGTTTTCTACAAGTAATTTCTTCTTCCAGTCCTTACTGCTGTCTCACAGAAAGAGAGGAGATCCTGTGATGTGCAGAGGGAGCACACCCTAGAGCTACACTGCAAATAACCATCAGAACCATCAGACTGAGACTTCCACGACACTGTTTACCATTATCTACTCAAACAATGGTTTCAGGAAAGAAAAGCAGTAGGTGATAAAACAGCCCTGGACATCATGCATCACTGTGGCAGAACACATTTGAGAAAAATAAATTAGAAAATGAACAGCTGAGACAAGCAGCTCTACACAGAACAGGACAGCAGGGAACTAGAAAGCCAAAGCATGCACAGCTCTGCACAGAAGCTAGAAGTCCAAGGAAGAGGAGAAGAACCAAAATTGGGGATACAAAGAATAGGCTTATCAGAAACTCAGCTGAAGGCAGATGGCCATGGGGCACTAACACAGAGGTATGAAGCACACATGAAGACTAAAATCTAGGCAGTCTGAAACCAGGGCTGCTGAACAAGCCAGTTCTGCTGCATTACAGAATCCCTGTGGACTGAGAGCCCAGACCCCACCTGTGTGAAGCACCACAAGCAACACTGCAAGCTGCCCTGCAATGCTGTCTTGTGTTTTGGGAGATCAAGGGGGCTGCAAGCACTGAAGAGAGTAAATCAAAGTCTCTTTGTCCAAGTAATGCTCTGCCATCAGCCCTACATCAAGACTGAGCTCTGGACACCACAGGGAAGTCCAGGGCCATAAGATGCTCTTAATACAGTCCTGAACAACACATGGGGCGTGGGTTTGGCTGTTACTGTTGGAGAGCATTTTACAGATGGTGGCCATGCTGCACTTGAATTCAGTATCTCCACAGGAGCAAGAAGAATGAGAACTCCACTGCCAGCAGACTGCATTTCAGCAAGGGAAGTGACCTGAGATGATGCCCGATAAGAAGCTAGAGGGACAGTAAAAAGGATAAAATTATTTCCAAGTAGTGCTGCAGCTACATAGAGAAATAACTGACTGCTGGGAGCAAGCATTTCTCAGACTTGAAGATAGACAGCTAAGTAAGAGATGCTATGAAATGAAGAGCATCCCTGAGTGTTGATAGCACATCCAGGGTAGGACAGAAAGAAATCAGGAAGTTCAGCATAAAGGTGTGATTAAAAAAAAGGGAAAGAGTACAAGCCGGCTTCCCTGCATGTCTCCACAGCCAAGGCACGATCCTGGCAGCAGAGACACAGCAGTGACAAGAGCTAAATGAAGATTTTACACCTGTGCATAGCATTAAAGAATTTAAGGAAGTTTTGGGGTGCACATGAGAAATCTGCCTCAAACAGAGAGATTAAACAATCTGAAAATGAATAGTAACAACTATTAGGACAAAACCATATTTAAGGGTCATAAAGCAACTGAAAGATGAAACAGATGAAGGACCAGCTGCTGGGCACAGCCCCCATCCTCGATTCCAGCCCAGGTGATTGGAGCGATACTACTTTTTGAAGGTTCTTGGGAGAAGATGTAAGGAATTGGTGGGCAATATCGGCACCAAGGAAATCTGCAGAGGCTACAAAGAATGCCATATGGATCCACCCAAACAACAGCTTCATGGGGGAAGGGCCCAGATGGCTTTTCTGGGAGAGCCATAAGAAAAGCATAACAGCTACATGACAAAAGAGGCTTGGCTGGCGTTACCCTACCATACCCTATGTTGAATTCCAGGAAACATTTGAAAGTCCCACAACTCTCCTAAAACATTAAGCTGCCACAGGCTGTTGTGAGGGATGAGGAGGAACCAGGCAACCAGTTACCACCGCTGAGAAGATGCTGCCAGGAGCAGGCAACCAGTGCCCCCAAGGGTCAAGCAGGCAGTTTCGCAGCAGCCGGTGCCGGCAGACCGGGGTTGGAGCACGCTGCCCAGCGGCCCGTGGTGGGTCCGGAAGGAGCCAGCGGCGAGGTGATGGAGCGCAGCGAGGGGCTGGCGGCGGAGGGCGGCCTCCTTCCCCGAGCGGCCCCCCGCCTGCGAGGCGAGGCCCGCCGGGGACCCAGGCGGATGCGCTGCGGGGTCAAATCAACAGCGGGAACACCCAGGAAAATAAGGAAGCCATTGAAAAAAGAGCAGATTGAGGACAGAGGTGGGGCTGTCTCAGGCCCCCGGTCACCCAGGGTGAGAGGAAGGGCCACCCCAAGGGGGGTGGGGGGTGAGTGGAGCCCCCCAAGAGGATGAGGGGGGGAGGTGAGGAGAAGGGCCCCCCCCGGGGGGAAGGTGTGAGGAGATGAGGGTCCCCAACAGGGAGGGAGGTGAGGGGGGTTGGGGCCCCCCGTAGCCGCTCACCCCGCCGAGGCGCCGGATGGCCTCCGCCAGCTCCTTCGCGCTCCGCCCGCTCGGCAGGTCAAGGTAGAAGGACTTCCCGCGGAGCGGCCGAGGGGCGGCCGAGCCCGCCATGGCGCCCCGAGAGGTAGGAGGAGGCACCGCCGCCGTTGTCGTTTAAACTCCCGCCCGCCCCGCCCCTAACGGCGGCGCTTACGGCGGCCGCGCAGGGACACGCCGCTCCCCGCGGAGCAGCCGCCGCGCGTTCGCTGCTCCCGAGGAGAAGCAGCGGGGCGCTGGGCGCGGCCGAGGGCACAGGCAAGCCGCCCTGCCGGGCATCGCCGCCCCCTGCCCGCGGGCACGGCCGGGCTGATCTCTTTAGCCCCGCCGCGCTCCCGCCGGCGCCGCCACAGTTTTGTCCTCCGCGGCCGCCGTCCCGCCACCACCCCCCTCTCTGCGGGCGGCCACGTGCGCATGCGCGGGCGGCGGCGCTGCTCCAAGATGGCGGCGCCCGGCGGGGCGGCGGCGGCGGGCGGGTTCGCGGCCTGGCTGGCGGCGCGGCTGGAGGCGCTGGGCCTCGACCGCGCTGTTTACGGCGCCTACATCGAGGGGCTGCTCCGCGAGGAGGAGAGCGACGAGGAGCGGCTGGAGGCGATGCGCGGCGTCCTGGCGGCCTGCCTGGTGAGGGCCGGGCCTCCCGCGGCGCGGGGCTGGAGCCCCGGGTGACCGCCTGCCCGGGGGTGCCCCGCACCCCGCGGCGTGTCTGGGCCCTCCGCGAGCTTGTTTGCGCTTTTTTATTTGTTGGGGCTTTTCGGTGCCGGTTTTGGGCCTGGTGGGAGACGCGGCGGGCGCTGCGGGGCGCGGCTGTTCGCGCGGGGGAGGGAAGGGACCGCGCTGGGTTGGCGCGGGGTTAGCCTGAGCCGGCGCTTTGCGGTAGGGCCGAGCGCGGTGTGAGAGATCGCTTCTGGTAACAAATCCCTTAGAATCCCTAAAGGACAGCTGTGTTGGATGGTCGGTGTTCCTTCAGCAGGTCTCGTTCCTCACAGCGCGGTGTTTCCCAGGAGCCAGCCCTTGGATCAGCTGGAGCCGGGGTCCGGCTCCTGGCTGGGACTGCTCTGCCAGCCGGGCAGGGGCTGGAGCGCTCAGGGGTGGGGCGCCTGCCTCTGCCCCCGCCGCCTTTCTGGGGGAGCGTTAGGAGAGGGCAGAAAAGAACTTATCTTCAAAAGCCATCTGCTTTGGGGACTGGAAGATCTCTACAGTACCTGTATGTCAGGATGCTGCATAAATGGATGATGTTTTGTAGTGTAAAACATTAAGTAGCGAGCACTGCTGTTGGATAACAGTCTGCTTGATGGCTATCGCTCATTTCCTCCCAAAATGTCTGTATAGGAGCACAAAACCCAAAGCAACTCTGTCATTAAAATTAGCTTTTTGTTGTCATGGGTAACTATGTAATGTAATTCCTTGCGTTCACTGACTGCATGCCATTTAAAATTGCTTCTTCTAAAAGACAGAGCAGCTTTTCACTGCCTCCACCATCCCTTCCCCACCCCGGGGCACTGGCGATAAGGTAGTTTCTAAAAGAAACATATCTGTGCCAGTGGAGCTTTGTGCCTAAAATAATAGGGGAAGCAAACAGCATGTTCTGCCGCTGTTAGGGGCAGAGCAAGATGGCTTTGGAAAACGCTGTTCTAAAATAGCTGAGGTTAATTACCTTGCCTGTAATTACCAGACTTGCTTCACGTCATCATCCAAGGCAGAGCCCGTGTCTGATCCTCACATCTGCTCTGGTGCCTCGCCAGCCTGGGGTGGGCCTCGCGTTCTGCGGCGCACGTGCCCTCCAAGCTCCGGAGGTGCGTGGTGCGGCGGCCGTCCCTGGCCCCGCGGTGAGTCGGATGTTTCCCCTTTTCTCCTCAGTGCTGCGTTACCCTTCTCGTGTGCTGCTGCCTGGTTTGAGAACCGCTGCGGGGTTTTCGCACCCATCGAGTTGTGGGCTGTCTTCGTCCCAGATGTGTTGCACCACAGCCCTGTGCCTTCTCTTCATTTTCTTTTGTGTGTCTTGGTCGCAGCTGACTTTTGCTTCATTTGCAGTTTTGAATTCAGTTTGATGTTTTTGCAGTTCTTTTAAAACCTCTTTGTCTCTTGAACTCTCAGACGTTTTAATTGCTTTTTTTAAGTGCATTTTTTTCTTTTTGTAGACTCTATGCTTATTTCCATATTGACTTTTGAAACAATCTTTCCTGTCGTTAATTTGGGGCCTTTCTTGCCAAGTCTTTTCTCTTTGTTCTATTCACAAATCCCAGGTCATTTTTTGTTTTTGATAACCCTCACACAAATAAAATTCAGGTGACCCACATCCGTGGTTCCTCAGCCCTGACAATGTCACGCTTTAGTTCCCTGGGTTTGTTCAGACATTACCATTTCAAACCAAGATACTTAGAGCCAAGATCTGATTCTGTTCAGTTCTCTTTAAACCAGATTCCAGATCACTTGTATTTTCCATTGTTAATTTTTCTCTGTGTTTACTAACCTCTAAACCAACATAATTTCTTCTTTGTTTTGGAATATTAGATGAAGATATCTGGCTGTGGCACCCTCAGCTCTCTGCACTCCACCACTGTTAGCAGTGTTTGCTCTTACATGTGGGAAGCAAGCCTCCCGGAGGCAGAGCTCAGTGCTCTGCCACAGGTCTCCACCCAGGCCGCAGCGAGACAGGAGGGTGCTCCGGCAGACGGCCTGCACTGCCTGGCAGAACTTCTCTTTGATTCTGCCCGTAACGGTTTAGTTTTGCTCAGGCTGTCACATCGGGTTTCTTTTCTGTGGCTTCATTCGTGTCCGTTCACGTGCTGTCACCTTGGTCTTTCGTTTCTTCCTTTCCCCGGCTCCATGGGTGTTTTTTCATCGTTTCTGGGATCACTAGAATGTCATACTTTTGTGTTCTCCCCTCGTGGGTCTGTCTCCACCGATACACAACCTGATTTGTTTCTTATTGCTCAAACCCTCATTAGACGGTTGCACAGGTCTCTGCTGTCATTGTTAGTCTTCTGCCATTCTTTTCTGTCCTGCTTGTTGCCATTCCTTTATCGTTACTTGCCTGAATTTCTTCTCCCTGCACACTGAAACCAGGCACCCTGGGAATATACCTCTCCCAGCCTTCTCTCCTGGCTGAATATAAAGTTGCTTATCGTTTTGTCAGCCTTGATTCCAGTGGGCCAGCATTCCCTGCACTCAGGGGAGCCCATCACTTAGGAGGATGCTGTTTCTGGCACTGCCTTGCGTGTCCTTGAACCATGCTGATTGTGTTATTTTTAGAAGGCTTAGTGTGTATCTGAGGGCTGGAAGGGTCCCTCTTGCTGGCACCTGAAATGGTGTTTCCCTGCCCATCATCCTTGTTGCTGGTCTGCTTGTCCAGCACGTGTTCTGCGAGGACCTCGGCATCATCTCCAGGCAGGAGTGGGGTTAGTGGGTTCTTCCAGACCTAAACCACCCGTTCTTATACCTGATCTTAGCAGATTAAGCATCATCCTGTTCCCCTGGAGCTTCTCTCGTTAAAGGCATGTTGACTTTTTAAAATGGAGTCTGGTATCAGTGGGAATCGCAAACCTTTCATCCTTCTGCTGTTTCTGTTTGCAGATCACCACCTCAGCCACAGCCGTGAATATACCGTGTGTTTGTCCCTGTAGCATCTCCTCCCCAAGGTGGGGACCTTGCTCTGTTGTGCGTACAGCCCTGACCAGTGCTCACGATCTCGGCGCTTGGCCGCTTTGTGTGGTGGTATCGCCGTGCATCCGTCCTCCTGCCGTCTGCCTGTTAGACGCAGAATTTTATGCTTGGCTGTTGCAGGCTCAGCGTGTGTCGTGGTTCAGCCCCAGTCGGCGACTAAACACCACGCAGCTGCTCACTCACTCCCCCCACCCCTCTGGGATGGGGGAGAGGATCGGAAGAGCAAAAGAAAAAAAACACAAACTTGTGGGTTGAGATAAGAACAGTTTTATAATTAAAATAAAATAATAATTATAATAATTATTATTTTAGTAATAACAATAATGATAATATAATAAAAAGGAAAAGGGAAAAAGAGGAAAAAACAGAAACACAAACAATACAGCCGGTCACCACCCGCCAACTGACACTGCCCGTCCCTGAGCCGCAATGGCTGCCTCCCCCCGCCCCGGCCAGCTCCCCCCAGGTACCGCACTGGGCATGACGTTACATGATATGGAATATCCCTTTGGCCAGTTTGAATCCGCTCTCTCAGCTGTGCCCCCTCCCCTCACAGCTTCTTGTGCACCCAGCAGAGCATGGGAAGCTGGAGGAGTCCTTGACTGGTACAAGCACTGCCCAGCCACAACCAAAACATCTGTGTGTTATCAACATTGTTTTCATACTAAGTCCCAAGCACAGCACTGCGCCAGCTGCAGTGAAGAAAATTAACTATCCCAGCTAAAACCATGACAGGCTGGGAGGACTTTATTCTGAGTTGTTTTTATTTGTGTTGGAGCAAAAGTGGAGAGATTTTTGTGTATGTTTTTATCTCCTCGTCTGTCCCAGTTGTGGAGACTCAACTTTTTTTGCTCTCCCCCATAAAGGTGAGCGTTGCTTTGCTGGACAGGTAACGCTTTCAGTGACGGTCTGTCCTGGAACTTGAAGGTGATCTTTTTTTTAGGTAGTGCCCAAGTTCTCAAGATGAGGATGGTGAACCTGGTGTCATTTTGGTGGGAAGTCTGTGTGTGGGGGTTTGGCGTGCTTGTCTTTGAAATGCCAGTTGCTTCACACCCGGCTGTGAAAGTTGGAGAAAGGGGCAGATGGCAGAGGTCTGGTTCCTACACACCTATATAAGGAATCATTTTCTAGGGAGAGTTTATCAGGTTTTCTGCCTCTCACAGCTACCTTTGGGCATAGGCGGGGGTAGATGATGGCCAGGGCTGGCAGAACAACTCTTTAGTAAGAGGTCACCATTGCTTTGGTGCCTGATTTGTCCCTGCTTGAGCGCTGTGCTGCGACCCCAGGAGAGCAGGATGGCGGCAAGGATTTGCAGGCAGTGCCCAGATCCAGCCTGAGCATTAACAGCTGCAGTGCACCTGCCCGACCTGCCAAGGTGCAGGGCAAGGAGGTGTCTCAGTCCCAGCTGGCTTCTTCCTCAGGTGTCCCTGGCCAGCTGGCTTCTGTTTGATATCGGCTCTCCACAAGCCTCTCTGCCTTTCTGCTGCTGGGTTTTCCTAAACTGTGGGCAAACCTGATGCAGCGTTAATGAGCAGAATAAATAAAAATATACTGAAGCCTCCTGCCTGTTGTACACATACATCTTCCCAGTGAAGTGCTCCTGGCTGTAACTCTTCAAAACACTTTTTTTGAAATCAGGATCATGTTTCTTGCCTGGATTCAGCTTCTGTAACCTGAACTTGCATATTGGGCCATTCTTGCAGAAATGCTGTGACTGCGTGTGCTGAGATGTGGTAGAGTAGTGTGTTGCCTGTCTGCTGCTGGGACTTGAATTACGGTGTTGATCAGTCCTCCGAGAAGCTGTGTGCAGGCACTGGGGAGAGAGCTGGTCATGGTGGAGCTCCACGGGGAAGGATCAGTGATGGGAATACCGCCCTGTTGCTGGTTGGGTGCGTCTCCTTTCTCCCTGCAGTTTAGTCTTCCTCAGTAATGAACAGCAGTGTGAATGCATTCCACTGGCACCTCTAGATTGTGTTTGATGCTCCAGGCAGGTCAAGGGGGACAAGAGTATCCCTGCTGGTGGGAGGAGATGGTCTGTTAGTGCCACCACAGTGGTTTCAGCTCTGCACAGGCCCTGACCCGTGTTTTATCCAGTCTAACTCATTTGCTTTTGTGAGATTGGCTTGGAGTGGCCTTTGAGTAGCTTCTCCACAGCCTCGCTCAGGAAGAGAGATGATACTGGGCAGTAGATTTCTAGAGCGAAGATACCCCAGTTGCCTTTCTTCGGTGTTTGTGGGGCTGTTGCACCTAGAGAGCCAGCCGCTAGGAAACCAGCGTGTGGTGTTACAGCTCTATTGTGTGAAAAAGAAAACCACCGCGGTGATAGGGCCTCGCCTGGTGTGGTGCAGAGCTGTTGGATGGTAGCTGAGACACCTTGTGTTTGCCTCGTGAGTCGAGGCATTCTCTAGTCCTGAGCTGTGTCAACAAGTAAGTGCATCGCATGACTTGTACCGTCCCAGGTTAACAAAACCCCTGTATGTGCATTAAATGATTAGATTTTGTGTGAAAAGCTCATTGCTGCAGCTTATTGCTGGGTGTTGGGATTCTTTGCAGCTGGTACTTTTCACATCTGATTGATGCTTGTGTAAGGCAGACCAACTTTGTTCCAAGACTGAGAAGTCTCTTTTCCCTTACTAGGAAGAAGATCTCTTAAACGATGTTTGCAGGGAAGTAGTCGAGAAGTGGTCTGAATCTCAGACTGTTGACGCCAAAGAGAAAAAAGAAGGTAGTGTCGCTGCTCGGTGCGCGTTTCCTCGTGGTGTGAGTGCTTTGCAGGGCCATACCAAGATGAGAATTGTGTGTTCGTCTCGTTAGGGGTTAAAACCAACGCTGCTAATATGTTTGCAGATCTGACTTGCTTCTCATTGCCATTGCTGCTTATTTACTGTTTTGTCTTGAAGTATGAAATGAGGATGAGTAGTTTGACTTTTGGCTGCCCCTAGGATTCTGCTGCTCTTTGGGCTCATAATCGTGCAGAGGAAAAGTTTTTTTTTACTTATTTCTGTAGGATTTTTTCAATTTCCTTTTGCAAAACACGTAGGGCTTTCTCTCCCTTCAGTGCTAACAACGCAGCGCTGGCAGCTAGCACTCTGATGGTAGATGCAGTTGTTATGGTATAAAATGCCTGTGCTACTCAAGTGTAGGCTAGTTTGGAAAGCAGGTGTTTTTATACAACTACAGCCGCACCCGGGGGGAGCTGTGCTGTCCCTTCTGCTGCCGCCCGCCCCAGTACACAGCACAAAAGCATCCCATCCTTATTTTCCTCTTTCAAAATCTTCTTTTAAAACTGTCCTTTTTTTTTTGCCATAAAAGCTTGTAGCGGGGGAAGCTCCACGAGGCTGCTGCTGTACTAATGCTGCTCCTTTCCCGGTCATGTATACAGTCCCACCGTTTCTTTGAACCCTCTCTGAATTTGTCCCTTGCCTTCAGCTCGGTAACAGAGACCTAAGTCTTGCTCTTGTTCATCGGGGGAGGCTTGTTCTGGTCGTTGAGCAGAGCTCTGGAGTACAATGAAGTCATACGCTGGAAGGATTTTGCTGGTTTAAGCGTACTGCATGGATCAATTAGTAATCCTCCAACGGCACGGACCGCACCGTAGCCCGTGACGATGTAACGTCCCTTTTGGCTAAATCCTGCTTTTTGTTTGCTTTGCATTTTTTTGTTGGTTCTGGTTGCGAACACAATATTGTCGCTGGCTGATGTCATTCTAGAAGTACTGAGCCCTATCATGAGGCTTGCATTTATATGGCACTTTTCTTGTCCAAACCTCATTTCACAAATATCACTCGCCTCCTCTTTATGACTGAGGTGGCTGAATGACGCAGCAGTTCAGTGGCTTTCCCCAAAAATGCACTGAAATCTGTCCTTGGCCTGACCTTTTCTTTAGGGACGAGGAAGTTACCCTGTTCTGTGCATGAAATAAAATAAATCCCTCTTTTGGGGACAAGTGATTGGAATTGCTGGAGCTGCTGCTGGACTCCTGCCTGTACTATTGGTTACCCGCAGGGATTTTTCTTATGTGTCACAGACAGAAGGTAGCAGCATGTATCTAGGCTGTTAGAAGTGCAAGGATTTAATTATTTCACTGGGGTCCCATAAAAGGATAAATCCCCAATGCAGTCAATACCTACCTAGAATAACAGAATCCTCAGGATAAGTCACTAACAAACTAAAAAAAATTTGATGTCAAAACCCAAATGTCATTTTAAGAAACGGGCAGCAGAGCTTCAGTGTGAAAAGGTAATTCAGCTGTTCGCTCGCCTAGGTCGGTAGAAGAGTATTAAACTGATCAGTTGCCCTGGGTTTTCAGAATTTCTACTTCATGTGGTTTTAAGTATGCAGTTAAATAAACATATTTAGCCGCAGTTAACCAGAAGAGAACGCAATCTGGAGTAAAATGGATTTTCATTAGCAAGAGTCTTACTGACTTCAAAGTTCCATTATGAAACTTCCCTTGCTCCAGGAAAAATAGCATCTGATGTGGCTGCGGGCAGCTGGGGGATCCTCCTGGTGAGGAGAAGCTGGTGTCACGTCACCGCATCAGACACAGTGCTGGCCTGAACCACTTCCTTGGTGGCTTCAGCAGCTCCTGCTCTCTCAGTCCTCGCATTGAATTCCCAGAAGCGGCTTGCTGCGCTGACAGCACCACTAGTGGCCTTGTGAGAAGGCGCGTGGGAGGAGGGTGGGGGATGTTTTCGGGTGAGACATCTCCCTTTATCCCGGCGCGCTTGTCCCCTGCGACGGCTGCCTCCCTGCAGACGGGCCTGTGACCGTGGGACGGTGCCTGCTGGGGACTGCAGATGTAGGAATCAGCAGCGTGTGGCATCTGTCAGCTGGGACTTCGCTGCCACGTCTGCAGGGACTGACGGATGCTCTGACTCTTCTTGCCAGATGAGATCCAAGCCATCGCCAGCATGATGGAGAAGCAGGCCAAGATTGTGGTAAAGCCGAAGGAGGTCTCCCAGGAAGAGAAGCAAAGGAAAGCTGCCCTCCTGGCCCAGTATGCCAACGTGACGGACGAGGAGGAATATCCTTTTCCTGACTTGGTCGGGACTTGGTGCTTTGCAGGACAATGTTTATTAAAAATCTCCAAGACCAACGCCTTTCCAGCTTTGCAGTGTCTGGTGGGGAGGATTGGGGAAACTTTTCAATCTTCCTTCTCCACAGTAAAATAACTTCCATGGGAAAAAGCATGGAAGCTCCTAGTTTGTGGAATGCCACGAGCTGGTGCTCCTTTGAGCGTGTTTCCCTGCCATTTCCCTGCTCCCCACCAACACGTCCTTGGCTGGGTAAGGTTCGCCCAGCCCCGGTGCGCTGCAGAGGAGGAGTCAGTCACCTCCCGGTAACTCTGTGCGTGGCAGTTAATGTACTGAATTTATCTCTTGCTTTCTGATGAGAAATCTGCTGAAAAGATCCTTTTTAGAGAGTATGTGTAGACTTGGAGAGTCTAAAGTTAACTCTTCGTAGTGCTGAAGAACAAGCTCTTTAAAGAGCGAAGTTGAATAGGAGGGAATTGTAGCTGGCACTTGGGTACCAGGAGGGAGCGGAACGTGGGGTTTTGCGCTTGCCTGGTCTTCGTCTGCATGAGTGTTTAGCTTCTCCCTCGTGGCTTGATAAACTTGTTATTTGACATGTTTGGAGTTAAGTGTGACTGTATAGAGGCACATGTTCATTACTGATATCTGTATTTCCTTAATTCTCTCACTGGCGAGGATGAACAAGATGGATCAATTGCGACAGCAGTAAATATTGGATCAGAAAAATGTATCCTTTAAATTCTCAGTGACCCAGGCTTTTTGGAAGGAAGGCAGCTTCCAGGGTGAGTTTCCCATCCTTCCTTATCCATGTTGGTACTCCCTGTTTCTTTTGGGCCCTTTTAAGTTTGGTCATTCATTTTTCTTTTCGCGTAGCCTGTCCTTGCTCATGACGAACGTCAGAGGTCTGTCTGCTCCTGGCCCCGTGTGCACAGCTCAGGCTGATCCTGTCACTCTCTTTTTCTGTCCTTTGTTCCTTCCTTCCCTCTTTGCCCTCTCTAAAGCTTCACAGAACGTGTTGTTGATAAGGATAATTCTCCCAGAACATCAGCTTAGTGTTAACTGGTGTGTGGAGAGCTAAATCCTGTCAGGAATTATTGAAAACGCAACAGGGACAAAGCTACCGTGAAACTCATGAGCTGTGGTGCAGCTGAACTTTCAATGGTGAACAAGGACCAAATTATCCCACGTTTTTCTCCGCACAATGATTTGGGACATTCCTTGAGCTCACCAGCTGGCAGGTTTAAGAAAGAAGCTGTTTTTTATCCCATAATTAAAAAGTGAAACCTAAGTTATTTTTGCCCCTACGTTACTGATGGTTAGGAGGAGGAGACGGGAGGAGACACCCACTCGCTCGTTCTGATGCTCTTCCCAAAGCGTTTGCCGCTAGTCGCTGCAGGAGAGAGGGCAGGAGAGCGCGGGGATCCCTGGCGCGCGCCGCCTCATCCGTCCCCAGGTCGGCAGCCTTCCCCCGCGGCAGCGGCACGGGCAGAGCTGCCCCGTTAGCTGGGACCGTTGGGGAGCGCCCACCGTCCCGGGGTGTCAGCTGCGCTCACAGCATCTGCAGTTACCTACACGTACCTACGCGTACGTAGATGTGAAAACGTACACGCCATACACCGCGGTAGCGAATCCACCTGAGGAAGCTGTACCTCAGGTATTGTTTTCCTTAGGTTTGTAGAAGTTTTACAAGTTTTTTTGCATACCAGTCTTAAGAACCTGTAGGCAACTTGATTTTTCTCAGAAAAATCCTTTCTAGGGAGCGTGCTTTTACCCTACGTGACTTCTCTATTTGGAAAAACAAAGAGATATTCCTTTTTCTTCCTCCATTCCTTATTTCTCATTCCCAAATTTGTTACCTGCTTGGTGAGGAAGCTGAAGTGGGAGTCAGAAGGTGAAGGGGGAGGTAAAGCCCATGTCTAGTTCAGAGCTCCAAAATACGGCTGCGGAGCGGAAGCTGTGTGGCTTCAGCCAGAGCGTTGTCTGCCCTTAACACGCCACCAGCGTTGTTCCGAAACACAAACGTGGAGGATGTCTTGAATGCCAGGAAGCTGGAACGGGAGCTGCTGCGAGATGAGTTCCAGAAGAAAAAAGAGCAAGATAAACTCCAGCGAGAGAAGGATAAGCTAGCCAAGCAGGAGCGGAAGGAGAAGGAGAAGAAAAGGACACAAAAAGGCGAGCGGAAGCGATAGCTGGCGTTTTCTGGTTGGACTCTCAAGGGATAAAATTAATTACAGATACGGTGTGTGTTTAAAAAGCAGCAGAAATTCTGGGCACGTGGCTGGCGAGTGGCTCTTTGGAAGCGTTTGGTTTGGTTTTTTGTTTTATTTTTTTTTTCACATAGGAAAAAAGAGATTTCAAGCACCTCTTAAACTTGAAGTGTGCCATGTGCTCGTGGTGTCAAATGTCCCAGTCAGTTATTGTGGCCAATGTCTGTACCAAAGAATGGTGAAGTGATTATGTCTGTGTTTTAAATTGATCAATTTTTTTTTTTTTTTTTACTTCTAACCACTTCAGGCAAAGCAAAACAAGATGTAGGAGAGGGCTTCCAAGCTGGCCGCGTCCTGCCGGCCTTGGTTTGCAGCAACGGCACGTTATGATTTGCGAACAGAGCCGAGCCTTTTCTGACGTGTAATTAAGGACATGCTGCTGCAGGGCGAATGTGAATTCATTTACACTAGCCTTGGAAAATGTATTTGCGAATACATGTATTTATGCTGCCAGGAACAACGCTACGTCTTCGTTCTGGCTGAGCCAAGAGAGCAGGGTTTGGAGCTGACCTCAGCGAGGGTAAGTGCTGCTCTGCAGCAGGAGAAACGTTATGAAATGCCTGAGTTGCAGCTGCGAGACTGCATCACCGACAGGCTCTTGGTAAGGGAAATGCCGCGCTGATTTGAGCGCCAGCCAGAGCGGTAGCAAATCGGTCGAGTCCTTATGCTGTTTAAAGACTTTATGCCGGTTAACTGGAAAATGGTGCTCCCCAACAATTCGTGTGGGTGAACGTCGACTGTTATTTCTGAGGTGGTTGCCAGGGCGAATGCTTTAACGGGCTCAGCGCTGAGCGGCTGTAAGCGAGTTGGATGCGCTGGGTTTACAAGCTGGTTGCTCTCAGTGGGCACAGCTGCAATCGGGAGCTGCCTGTGGGGGATGAACACTTCCCTCGCCCCCAAAGGGCTCGTCACCTGCTGTTCCCAGCTGTTTTCGTGACGGTGTCACCTGCCTCTGGAGAGGAGAACACTAATTTCTGTAAACTGAGTGTGAAGGAGGACCCGCAGTGCTTTCGGGGGCGTGGGAGGAACCAGCGTGCCTTGCCCCTGCGCTGCTTTGTGCTCTGGCTGCCGTGTTTGCTGGCGAGGTGCGCTCCTGGCAGCCGGCGGCTCCGGAGCTGCTGACGGTACCTGTACCCATCGCCTGCTTTCAGCACCACTGATTAAAGAGTCATGCCTCCTGTTTAACTAGCTGCTGCAAGTGTGAGTATCTAACTGCTTTATCTTTGGACTTCAATAATAAAACTGGTTGGCCAAGGAGCGGGTTCCTCTCTGTCTGAGTGAACATCATGGTCAGCGAGCGCGGTGCCCGGTGGCGCGGTGTGAGGGCTCCCCTCCGACCTGTCCTGCGTTCTCGGTTTCCCCTTACCCAGCAGCAGTGTTTCTGAGGGCTGACTTGCTGTCGTTTATTCACACCTTGTTTGCAGGGGCTGCAGTGCCTCCCTTCACCTCTCCCCTGGGGCAGTGCAGAGGGTTTCGTGAGCTCATCCCCAGGGCTGGCGTGGATCCTGGCTGCCGCGTGGCGTTGGAGGGTGGCTCACACCGCTGCCGGTGTGTGGGACTGCGGCGGGACGGGGAGGCGGGGGGCAGCTCCGGAGGATGAGGGTGTCACAGCAACACCCCTGCACAGGGGCTGCTCAAAGCCCAGCGCTGTGGGGCCGGCTCTCACTTCCTCCTGCGACCCAGAGCCCTGTGCACAGCCCCTGGGCTCAAGGCTGGGTGAGGGCACCAAGCCCTGGCTCAGCACCTCTGCCTGAAGCAGCCCTGGCCACGCATGGGTTTTAGGAAGCCACCTGTTCTCCAGGGCGATTTAGCACTTCCACTTGTACCTCAGCTGCTCTGGCAGCGGCAGCAGGTGCTGGGAACCTTGGGCCTTGGTTTTTTCCCATGTTCCTACGCTGGGCACCAAGAGCTCTGTGACCTGGTACTGAGCTTCCCCAAACCTCCGCTTCCAAGTGGGAAGCAAGCTGAGAGCTGGAGCTTCCCATCTGCGCGGATGCCGGCACACCGGAGCCTGCTACAGCTCATTTCCTGAGACCTTTGGTTGTAAAGGTCCAAACACCTGCATTCACTTACTTGTGACAGGAACTGAAACCTCTGCCCATTGCAGAGCTGAAGAGCCAAAGAACAAAAGGCCACACCGTGAGTACGCACCAAGGGTATATGTTCAACAGAAGGGTGTGTGGATTTAAGAAGGGCGCAGTCACAGGTGCACCCTGGGAGCTTGTTGTGTCTGGCCACAGGCAAGACTTCGCTCCCACAGCTAATGAAGGCCGTGTTAGGGCAGGGAAGCGGGAGCAAAGGGAAGGTCCAGCCCACAGTTTTCAGGAGCCATCCCGGGGCAGAGCAGGAGAGCCACAACCATCCAGCAGCACCTCACCGAGGCAGCTCCACCTGCTGCTCGTGTTGGAAGCCCCGTGGTGTGCTGTAGCCTTGTGCAAACGCCCAGGCATGTGAATCAGCTGCACCTGAAGGGGCCGAGCTGCCCCCTGGCCTGAGCCCATTTCAGCCCCGTTAGCGCTTCCCAGGCCAGGAGGGGAAGCTCTGCCTTCGACCGCAGAGCTGCGGTAACCAGCCTCCGTGAGTTTTGCTATTGATTCAGTGCCCAGACCAGACGTTGCCCCTGGAGAGCAAAACGCCGACGCTAGACTAATATTTAAGATACTTAGGAGTGCATTACTGGCATCAGCACCAAGAAATTTATAGAGTAGGGATAAATACTCCAGCCAGATGCCTAAGATTTCTAGTACAGGTACTGAAACGACTGTGTAAGCTTTCTCCGACAGCACAGAGCTTGCAACAAGATACTTGCAGGGAAAAAATCCACTGCTTTGGTTTTGCTGCACTGATGTAATTTTTGCCTTGGTTTGTCTGAAGTTACAGTCATTTCTCTCTACAAAGGCGCAATTTCAGTACCGCCATTGCTTTATACCTCCGAGGATAGAGGCACTCCTCCTGTTTGACCTGACTGAACTTTGGTCCAGGCAGATGCTCAGCAAGGAGGGGCCAAACCAACCCTGATCCTACTGCATGAGGCTGTCGGTGAGGACTTGGCCCAAGCCCAAGAAAGCCTGGTTTGGCTGCAGACTGGCCAGATGAGCTAACCAAAACTGCACGAATACAGCAGAAAAACCAACTCCAAATCAACCACTTGATAAAGATCTGCAGCTACCAGAGTCCCTTGGCCTCTCCCTCCACAGCAGCGGGCTGTGTGGTGGGGATCTCCCTTAGAGCAGGGACGCCTCTCAACGTTACCCTTCCAGGCTGAGATCCCTCACCTGGCATCGAAGGGATGCATGCACGTAACTTTTGAGATATGTATAGAAAGCTTGTGTGATAATCTTTGTACCCCATACTGACTTTAGGTGTAGGAGAGTACTGGCTGCCGGGCCATCTGCTATTAAATATCTCACATACCTACAGTTATTGATTAGAGCTCAATAAACTAGTCGGTCAGATCTGCCTGAGTGATCTCTGACTCCTCCTGCAACCGCCTCTTCACAGACTTCAGTAACTAACTGAAAATTACGATCCCTGTTACCAGTTCTAGGAGCTGAGGGCTATGAACACAGAACAAACACTTCAACAAAAGCTAGTTTATTTCTTACCAGACAGACTGAAGTCAGCACAGTATTGCTTTTAACATCAACACGTCCTAGGTTAAACGTAACAGATCTCAATGCAGTGACTTGCGGTACGAAGATGTGCTTTGTTCTCCTGCCCCGACAGACTCGCTCTGGCAGCGCTTTTGGTCATTCCACTGATCAAAACAGTTACTCTGCTTTCTCCTGCATTCTCATTCAGTTTCTTTCTCACATCATCTAACGACAATTTATGTGGTGCGATCACACCTTTTGCATATCAGGATTTCCAGAAGTAGGAAGAACACAGACATTTAAAATACCAGGGTATCTAGGCAAGGACAGCTGAATAAATTTAATCCCCACATTATAAACGCGATGCTCGATGTGTTAAAACTCTGTATCTCCTGAGCCGTATAATACCAACATTTCGTATCAGCGAATAAGTTACTTATGTTCCGCACAGATTAAGATAGATGCAGAGAAACACCAAGTGTTAATAGCTGTCGAAAATGCAGACATAAACTAATAAGCCTAAAATATGAGAACGAAATTTCAAACCAAACTATTGAAAGAGTAACTTTAAGAAAACCTAAATTTCACAACTTTGCGATACCTCTTCAAATTTTAAAGCGAAGGTATTAAAAACAAGACTCATTATTTCAGCTGCTGCACAGCTTTTTAAAGGATAATCCTGTGTGCACGTCCTATTTTCATTATGTTTAAATACTTAAAACAGAGGTTCTTTTTTTCCCATGAGCATGCCCAAATGATTCGGACACATTTACTAAATTGCATGGTTTCACAACAGCAATTTTGTCATACCAGTAATTTAGTAGAACCTGGTGCATCTCCTTTCACAAACTTAGATTCTAAAATCTCAAATTCATAAATATCTATGTTTTAAATATTTAGTTTTACATGAATATTTGGTATTTTTAGCATTTTTTTCCTCCTGTTTCCAGGTATTAGTTTGATAAGGAAACCATTTTCACATCACAATCTCATCTGATAGCGACCACACACCCCGTTAGACTACAGTCTTTAAGAATCATTATTTTAAAACCTATTTCATAAAGCAAAACTAAAAGAAGCTGTCGGAAGAGTTGTACACCAGGGTTCACCTGCAGAAGTTAAATAATATCTTGGCTGTTAATTAATTAGTCTGATTATTTGTTAACATTCACCAGTTTGGCTTTATAATGTTCTGACGCTGCCCATAACGGTAACAGTTTAAGTAGAACCTGGGCGCCCTTAAAGCAAATCCAACTTCTCATCAAGATACAGCATTAAATATGAATATTAGTAGTTCAAACTTTACAAATAATTAAAAAGAATTAGTGTATCACATACAGACCGCGGAGTGTATTTGTGCACGCAACCGGTATTTTGTTAGTGCTTGCTCACTTCAGCCTTCTGACTTAGGACACCGCCGCTGTTCGTGTTTTCGCACGCTGTTTCTTCAGGCTGCACCTCCAGAACAGCTTTCTCTGCATCTTGTTTTCCAGCTGAAGATCTCGGTAAGGTCATCTGGAGCGCGCACCAGAGAGTTGTACGTGCTTTGCGTGTTGCTACGCTCATCTCTTTAATTGCCAAAGCAAGAACAAACACATCTGCAGGGAGGAAAAAGCGTTTTACTCTTTATTGCACAGGTCATCAGCAAGCGCTGCCTGGGATTCATTCACTCTGGCACTGCTAAAACCAGCAAAACTTCTTAGGTGCTTTTTAGTGTCTGATTTCGTGTTCTTTAGAAGGCTGTAAAAGCTGAACCTAAGAAAGTCGTGATTTTTAGGCCCTCACACAAAGAGTATATGAAATTCAGGTACTTGTTTTGTCAAAGCTCCCCCTCTGCTGTCACCTCTCGCAAGGAGCACCTAAAGCCTTATGATCAGCTCTGGTTTTGAAAGTGTTCCATGTCCACACATCCTACAGGCATCTCGCCCCTCCCTCTGCGAGCTCATTGCCGAGCATTCACAGCAGTCCCTCCCGATCCATAAAGTGGATGCTTTGCCCATCCTATTAAGACAGGTGAAGGAATAGCTCCTTTATGGCATTTTATTAACCCATACAGATCACATTCTGCAAAAACGTGCCAAACCCCACCACTTTGAAATAAAGACTGAGGTGGTGCAGTGGTGCATTTATTCAACAGCAATGTTTTAATGTGTAGGTAATGCTTTGATTTTAATTCCAGCCTCTGTGTGTGGAAACGAATCTGATACCCTCTTCTAGGCACCAGTTTTCAGACAGAACTTGCATGTTACTTTGGGGTAGGGGCACACACTTGCACCTCTTGGAGCTGGGTCGCGCCACACCGTACGCTGGGCTGCGCAGAAAGCATGTGTGCACTCGCCTCCCTGGTCAAACCCTTCCATGGGGTTTGGAAGCAGTGGAAGACTTTACGTCAAAGTCTGCTCTTCCAAGTGCTCAGACGCCAGCTTCATTTTATTGCAAAAACCTGGCGCCCACCTTCAACCAGTATTCTTGGATTCACAGCTCCAGGTGAAAGCATCCCCCTCCTGGCCGTGCTAGGGGTGCCTCAGGAAAGGGCAGGATTGGAAGGCCTAACCTCATCCCCTCACCCTCCCTCTTCACCAGCTCGCCTGGCGCTCACGCCCCAGGCTGGTTTCCGTGAAACCCATTCAGAGACACCTCCCTCCTTCAGCACAGAGCGACCACCGACGCCTCCACGGTCACCACTGCTAAGCAGGAGGGTGCAGAGAACTGACTTGGGTAAATGTGAAGAATGACCATGAAAAGCCACTTGTCCAACACGAGTGCCAGCCTTCCAAAGAATTTTAGAAGGCAGTATTTGGAAGGATAAATCCAGAGAAATTAAAGGTCAGAATGGGAGGACGTGATTATGAGGTCTTGCATTTTCAAAATTCCAATTTCCACACCAAGTTTTGTGGAATCAAGAAGAGATCACAGGAATGGTGTCATCTGGACTGCCCAGAAGAAGCTAAGAAACAAGTGATGCTCACATAAATGTGCATCTCAAAGCTGTAAGATAGGGTTGGTGTTTGGGTCACTACCAGGGAAGAAGGGAAAATCCCAGAGTAAAAAGGAAGAGTTGTTTTAAAGCCTCTGGCTGAATGCAGTGCCCGAGCGTTACAGACATTAAAAAGGTCTTTCCTCCCCTCAGAAGATGATGTGTAACACCTTTATCCTTCTGAAAGGTCCTGAAAACTAAATCTAGGGCAAAGCAGAGGTATGGTCAGACAGCTCGGAAAGGCTCGATGGTTGTTCTGGGTGACAGATGGCACTCCATAAAACCCTTTTTCTGATCATTCCAGTTTCTTCCAGAACTTCACTAAGCAGTTACGAACATTTATGAACAACTGATAGATACCTCGCACAGTGCCACAACTTCAGTGTGTAATAGAATTATTCAGACCCATGTTGTGCAGGAATACAACTGACATGAGGCAGCTCAGATCAGTCTGCTTCCCGCTGAAGTAAATCTGTGGTACAACTGAACTGGGAGAGCTGGGTAAAGAGAAGACCATGGCTCACGCGTTAATTTTGTTTAAATCAAGCCTCCTGGAATAGAGAACAGGACAGACAGGTCCTGCCTGGTAAGACAGATACTTAAAAACACATCAGACAGAATAGCAAGGTACTGTGGAAACAGAGTTGGGCCAGGGAAGACCTCTTCTCAAACAGAACAACAAGAGAGCTCTGCCAAAGGGAGGAGATGCACAGCTTCAGGCATTCCTCAAGGCTTTCCCAGACATGCAGCAAATATGGTTACTACATTCAATAATCTATTGTTCGAAAAATCCTCTCGAATCGCCACAACAGGCTAACATATCTTGGAGACAGCCGGTACAGAGGATGAGAGGTAGACAAAGAAAGTGCAACCCTTTTAGTTAAGTAATCAGATCCCATTGTGCAAAGCCCACTTCTTCCTCTTCTCTTCTCGCAGCAGCTGGACCAGGGAGCAGATCTCGAGGTTTGAGACCTCCCCTTTTCCAGACTGCTCAGTTCCAAAGAGCTCACTCTTCTGGTTAAGAATTAACACCAAGCAAAGCCAGCACCAACTATGTTAATGGGCCTAAACACCCAAAACACCTCTTCATCTTAACAAGTCACATAATCTTCAATCAAAGTAAAGAGAAACAGCAATGATGGTGAACAGGTGAAAAGCAAAGTTGCTATAGTGCATCTTCTGAAGTAAACTTGAGCATTACAGAACTGCATGACGGGACCTCCAAAGTAGTAAAATAATCCATCTAATTCAGTTGTGGAAAGAGGCAGGAAGGGAGTGGAGGACTCTCAGAAATGCAAGAAAGCTTCCAACACAAACTGCAGGCCAGAGCATCATGGGTGGCAGGAATTTATTCTGCCTCACGTCTAAGAGAGAAGGCGATCTGCCATTCTTGCACTAGTGAAAGATTAAGCTGAATATTCTGCATATTTTGGATACCATTAAGAATAACAACATTCTGACCAATGTATTTTTGTGTATCCATCAAAAAAATTATTTGTATTTTATGTCAATCTAGGACGGAATATGCTTGAAGAGGAAATCCACTCGTCATGCAAGGCCATCTTGGTCTCTCCACACAGATTCAGCACAGAGATAACAAAGAAGTTCTATGTAGAAATGCAGACAGGGCAGGAGGGGTGGTGGGAACAGGAATATGAGGGACGGGCGAAGAAAGAAGGCAATAGCTTAGCGTGATCTCCAATCCCAAACTGCATTACAAAAAACTCCACTACCCTTTTTGTTACTTGCTAGTTCATTAATTGAACAAAGAGACTCCAAATTGATTTAGCCCATTTATCTCTAAAACCCAGTTTTAGTGTCCTCTCAAAACAGTAATCTAAAACCCATACAGTTGCCTTTCCCAAAGCTCCAGATACTGAAAAATAAATTAAAACTTTAATACAAAACCCCTCACACTTATTTTTTTGTAACAGGCTTGCAATATATGTAGACTTTTTAGCTACCTTATAAAAGTACATAAGCATAGTTATACCTCTGTCATCCTGGCATCTGGGAGCTCCTTGCCTCTGTCGATTTGAAGCATTTACAATTTCATCTTTTCTACGTGACTGCACTACATGAATTACCTCCAGATGTTTATCAAGAGCAGTAGAAATGTTAGCATGAAGGGGAGAACTGCGAAGGCGCTCCATTTTTCCCAGTAAAGTCACAACCTAATGAACATTTTACATGTTACAGGAGTTCACACTACTCATCCAGACTTACAAGAAAATTAACCAGATTAGGAAGAACAGATTAATGACAACCATTATTTTCTTTCGTATAATTAAATTCTTACCTAGGATTTCTTCTCCAAAACTGAAGGTGTGGAATACTTGGGTCTGCACAGCACCACAGCAGAGCTAAAATACCCAGCTTACTAGGTAACAATGGATATACATGACTTTGAGACAACCATGTAACAGGAGGTGGTTCCATGACAATCATCTGAATGGAGGCCACTGTGGTCCTCCCTTCCATCAGCACTGCTGAAATGATGCGGGAGGACACCAATCCCACAAAGCCTGGCCTGTCTTCACCTCGGTGATCCCCTTGTGCTGTGCCCATGCAAAGCAAGAGGTAACGCGGGAGAGTGGCAGTCTCTTTTGGGACCGGCTAAAGCTGCTGTGGAACCACACGCGTAGGCTGACTTTCAGGATGGATACTCAGCACTGAAGGAGCTCTTTCAGAGAATATCGAGCACAAACACGCAAAAATCATTCAGTTTTGATTAGTTACTTGAAAATGTGCATCTTTGTTTACCTTACAACAATCACATTAGCATTAATTTCCCCTTTGTAAGCAATTCCTCAACTGTGGCTCACAGACCGCTGAAGAACTTGGTTATTGGTCTGCAGAAATAGATAAAATTCCAAAACTGTAATGTTTACTGGGCAATGGCTGCACCTGATGGCCTGTAAAGATGCCTGATGACTAATGGTCATCCACAGGTTTAAAGTGAGAAGCAGGGGGTCTGGGAGCATAGTGCAAAGCAGAGTTTTTGATGTTTTCTTGCAAATGAAAGACTGCAGGCTTCCCTAAGAAAAAGACTGTAATGGAGTTTTTAAAACCTAAGAAAGGGATGGTTAACAAAGGAACTGGAACCAGGACAATTTGCCCAACCTGCCCCAAGTACCCTCAGAGCAGGCTGCTGGCCAAGACAGTTATTCTGGCAACAGCATCCACAACAGCAGAACAGAGCAGCCGCTCCTTGCCAGCGGGATCAGGAGAGAGCATTCAGGAAGGGGCAAGCTCCCACGGTCCGACTCGTCCTGCTCTCCCTTAGATCTGGGGAAAGCCTGGGTCTGGGGGAACATGTAGGCAGGAACAAGCTGCGCAAGTTGCTGTGACAGTAGCAGCGACCAATAAACTTTGAAAAGTGACATTTCACATTTGTAAGGAGGCTGAGTTTTTTTTTTAAATAAAAAAGTGAAGCGAGAACTTCATATGAACATCTGAGGAATCAGTCACTAGGACAGGGTAGATTGCCTGAAAATCACTAGGTTCATTTCTGAAGAAACAAACAGGTTTTGAGGAGTGGCATAGTAGGATCACATAAGCAAGTGAAACAAAGCAAGATGAACCTGATAGTCGTTTCCCAGTCTTACTTAATAGGGCATCCACATCCACAAAAGGACTTGTGTTCTGAAGACCTGCTTTTCAGGTACCACAACAGCACCCCACGGGATCCACAGCTGACAGTTAAATGTGTGTGTTCTTTATACTAAGCCTGGGAGAAGTGCCAGGTGTCTAAAAGCAAAATCCACAGAAGTCAGCAAAGCTGGGCTGCCAAAACAACCCAACCGGAACCACTGAAGGCTCAAATGCTTGCTTTCCCATCCCCTCAGGTTTTTCAGAAGTTCATCCTGCGCTCCCAAGAGATGCTTCCTTCCACTCACGACTCGGAGGCATTAAGTAAACCTGCCCTTCTCTTGCAAAGCACAGCTGGTCCCTTTTGACTGTCACAGGGCTTTCCGGGTAACTCAGATCCTTTGCTGGGAAAAGCAGCAAGCTACCAGCGATGCTGAGGCTGCTGGAGCGGCAGGGTCCCAGCCAAGCAGCCAGCAGAGCCACAGGCCCTGCACTCGGAGGTAAGCACACACCATGGGAGAAGGACTGACATTTCAGGTCCAGCTTGGATGGCTGTTCTTCACAAAACAATGTATTTGGAGCAGGGACCATACGCTTTCCCCAGCCCAAACAGATACTCTCACTACTCTGGCAGAAACACAGTGTCAGTCCAGAACAGAAGAGCTTCAACAGGACACGCTGAATGCCCAGCCTCAGAGTACCTATAGTGGGGTGATACAGCGTCCTCCAGTTACAAGGGAGCTGTGGATTTACATGTCCCCAGACACACAGGAGAGGAGATACAGTCCGTAGAGAGAGAGGAGATCCTGGTTTAAAGTTTGTTCTCTGACTTTTAAGTGGCTTTTATAGCTACTGATGACATAGTGAAGGAAGCTACTGTCACCTCTCCATCAGCTATGCTTTGTTCTGGAACTGAAAGCAACTGCAAGTGGAAGTCTCAATTGAGAAAAGCAAAGGAAAGTGTGTGGCCACCAAGAGGATTTCACTAGATGCTCCATACTATGCAGAGTTAACCCCAGATTCAACCAGCTCAACTTCCACCTGAACCTTTGTATCAGTGTTTCTCTTTGGCCATCACTAAGCTTTCTGATGTTAGAATCCTGGTTCAACAGCCCCACTGTGCTTTTGAGCATCCTTAAAACTACTTTTCAGTTGCCACCTAACAAGTGTTTGAGGAGCTACATCCTGAAGCTTGGTTCTTCAAATGGCTAGAGAAGATTAAGACCTTTTTTAGATTCAGTTTTCAAGTACTATGACAAGGACAGGCAAGACTTCTCAAAGTAGAAACTTCCTAACACTGTTCTTCTGGGGTCCATAAAACAGTGGTTTAAAAAGTGTATGCTAAGCCCATCTACGCATCTTTCACTACCCTCTACTCAGCCGTATGAACAGATCCAGGCAGCTGCACAAGCCAGATTTCAGCAGGCAGTGAGCAGACATGGCTTCATGGCTTGGTTTCACCTGTGTGAGACCGGTAGGGATGACAGCTTACCACCGCTGCCTCAGGAGCGGCTGAGCTCAGCAGTACCAGTTCCTTCTCAGAACAGAAGCTGCTGCCTTTAATCCCACTTGCCCTTGCAGGGTCAGGCTTCGGCTCTGCACTTTCAGCCCACATTTCTCTTCCTTCTGCAGCATGAGCATCCTGCTCTGGCCCCTCAGCCTCAGAAGAGCCAGATCAGACCCTCACTGTCCTGCTGGTGGCACAGATCAGCTCTGCTTGTGCACGCCTCCCCCCCACCCCCCACCTCCCTTAATTCTGCACAGGCTGCTGCCTCACAAAGAAGCACAGTACTGCACACTGGCACCATCGTTTGGCCACAGAGCCACAGGCAGCTCAGAAGACACCAGTCACGCTTGCCCTACAGGTTGTGGCCGTTTGGCTTAAGCAGCAAACTAATAACATAGAAATTCAGGCTGAAGTTGCATCAAATAACTATCCTGCATTAAAAAAATACAAAACTCTCAAGCAAATATGTATCAAAAATCTTACAAACATTAATTAAACTTGCTTTTTTCCCCACAAATACCTCCTCTAATACAGTGCCTAACATTTCTCTGCTGAGCTGCTCAGAACAGAAAAGCACATCTTGGAGCAGTGCAAGCAGTTTGGCTAGATGACTGGATTCTGGCATCTCACACGTGCTCCTGTACTAGAAACCACTGGCATGTATGCACGTAAACGTGAGCCTCAGCTGCTCCGTGGGTTCCCTGGTAACAGCAGCAGTGTGGAGCTGTAGAAATTCTAGCAGGCGCTGCTGAAACATTATTCCCTGCAAAGCGTTTAAGAACAAAGCTATTTTGGGCAAAGCTGCTCTGATCATCTCATATTGTACTCTGAAGTTTGTGTGATAAGTTCAATAGAATTTTTTTTCTTTTTTTTTTTTTTTTTTTAAGTCCTACCACTCACTCTGGCTTGTTCACGTAGCTGATCCACAATTAAGCGATCAACTCTTGATGGGTTTGATGCCAGCCTTGGAATCGGAATGTTGTTAGCACTGGAAACCTTTTTCCCTTGGAAATTCTTAGTAAGAGCTGATTCAGTCTGTAGGAAAACAAAAGAATAACTCCCTAAGAATATAAGCTGCAAAGTGTGCTTTATTACAGAAACAAGAAAAAAATATCAGAGAGACAATTTCTTTCCTTTAGGGTTTTGGATGATGTTTTTTTTTTTAAAGCAAGATAATAAGGATTCAGGCATTTGGGGCGTAACCATTTGTAAGACAATCACCTGTTTTAACTGAACAACCGCTTTACTCAAAGCGGTTCAACTAAAATAATTATGCCAACATAATGCATTTCAGAAGCGCTCTGTCTTCTCACACTCTGACTACAGCCTGTACTAATTTTGCCTGTAAATAAAATGGAGGCAAGTTAAAATTACAAGGCAAAAAAGAATGAGCAAACAGGTGTGGACCTCATCCACAAAATTAAAATAAAATTGTTTAAGTCAGCAATTAACCTAAATTTGGTGCAGATTAGCCAAACTACAGAAAGTGTTTATGTTTAGTTAAAATGAAATAATATTTTGTTTAACCATCAGAAAATTACTCTGAAACCTGATGGCGAGATCTCAAATTTCGATCCCTCTCACCCCATTATGTCACTCTGGAATACCTGTAACAACATACACCTAACTAGATCTGTTTTAAAATTGCATTTTTCACATTCTTTTGCAGTGGACCACATAAAGCTGCAGCCCAACTTTCTCCACCACCTCCCCTGGCCATGCACTGTGAACTCTCTCACACACCGAGACATCAATCTCCCCTCCTCAGGTCAAGCTCATTCTCCCCCTAACCCCTCTATTCCGCCTTTTGTCAGGAAACACTTCGGCAAAACTCTCCATCTTGCATCTCCTCACAATTAAATTTCTTCGGCAGACTGGCACATCAGAGCCTCCAAGAGAAGCTGACAGCCAAACAGCCCGGCCCAGCGACTACCAGGTAACCTTTGGTCAAGCTTCCCTCAGAAAGCCACAGCTCCAGAGCATTTTTTCAATTTCAAATACCAGCTAAAGTGGTGAAATTAAGATAGCTTTTACATTCAACAAGGGTAGCCTGAAGCACTTCTGCTGATGACTAGAAAGGGCAATGGCTTTAAACAGGGCTTCATACAGAGCTAGCTGAGCCTCTTCCTTCAAGTGTTGTAACATTACCCTTTCTTTGGCAGGGCGGGGGAAAGAGCCTCTTCAAATACATCTTAAGTTTAAAACTCAGGGAAACAGGAGGTGAAAAGAACTCACTGAAAGAACTAAAAGTGTAGGGCCTAAGAATTTTAATTAATTCTTGAAAGGATTAAAATTTAGTCCCAATTGAACATATAATTAATGGATTTGCTTTCAAAGTTTCCAAATGTATTGTATTTATTGGGCTTAAAAAAAAAAAAGCGTAACAAGGTTTTGTCAGTCATACAGCACACCTTCTCCAATGCTAACACAGAGATCAAGAATTCCCTGAACTCCTGCTTTCAGCGCAACATTCAACACATTAGTTATGCTCCCAACCAGGCTACAAACCTTCAGAACCTCTGTTTTCAGTTCAAATATCCAGGGATATTTTTATAGTTTAAGTCCCATTAAGCATTTCAACCCATAACAGCAAGAATTAACCATGATCTCTAACTGGTCAGAGTTGGATGAGATCTAAATCAAATCTGTGATATGGCATATTAACTTAGGGTGGGGGTTTGGGGTTGGTTTTTTTTGTTACCTTCTTTCTTTCTCTCTCCAAAGCTCTCCACTGTTCATAACATTCTTCTAGTCTAACATGAAGTTCGCTGGCAGGCCCACTACGGGTTTTAACTTGCCTTTGAAATCCAAATGCTGGTACAAAACCAGAAAAAGAACTGTCACCATACATCCTATTGTTAAAATATGGGTAGAAGCATTTTAAATCATCGCGGGAGAACAAGTCGTGAGACTCCATCAGAGGGACAATGGAACGGCCAAACAGGCGAGCTGACCTCAGGGGGAACGGACTTGAGCCAAGCTGCTGCTGACATCTAAAGTCACCCATCATGCTGCTGTTGGGAAAGCTTGGAGCCTGCAGGCCTGTCACAGGGTTGATGTTTTGGTCTCCGCTCCCCTGCCTGAGACGGAACTGACCCTGAGACTCCATTAAATCTTGGTACATGTTCTGCAACAGCCCATCGGCATGTTTTTGTCCCTCCAGATCATAATGCTCACTGTGGGGCTTCAACTGGAAGCGGTGTTTGTTCATGGTTTCAATGATCCCAAACTGCTGAGCTGAATAATTGTCACAGAATCCATTTGGCTGCTTTACTTTCTTTTCACTTAAATACTCAATGAGATTCTCTTCTCCACTCCTAACTAGTGCTTCCATGCAAGCAGCAGACCGAGCTCGTTCTGCAGTGTTATAACCAAAATCAAGACTTGGAAAAAACGAAGGATTTTCTTGACAGTACTTGTGAAATAAATTACTATTTAAAGGGAAATTTGAAGATGATAACTGACAAAAATCACTAGGATAACTGGAACTTTTTGGGAAAGCAGGTAAATGATTATTCAGTTTCAACAAAGTACTTGGATTCTGAAATAGGACAGAAGCAGCGGTTTTAGTCTGGCTGTTCATCCAAGCTGGCCTTATATTAGCACCTGCAGAAGGGTTTGCTGTGTTTGGTAATAATGGAAGGGATTTACAGAATTCAGAACTCTGAACATCGAACATGGAATACTGCTGCTTTTCTACACCATCTGCACCATCGCTATTCCCTGGACAAGCTGCAAAATATTTTAGTCCATGTTCAAATTTTTGCCCAAAATCAGTGCAGAATGAAGCTTCATTTGCAATTGGTTTTTCTGACAGAAGTCCTACAGCCTTGGGAAGTGTAAAGTTTTGCTGGTCTGAAATTGTATCTTCTATTTTTTCCTGAGTTCCTGATTTAGCTTGAAATAATTTACTGTAGGGTTCTGTGTCCAGAGGTGGTGCCTCAACGGTTCCATTTACTAACTTCTTGTTTTCCTGGAGGCTAAGATGGGTGCTCTTGTTAGGTTTTGCTTTACTAGCATGAGAATATTCAGCGTATCTACCACAATCTGTGTTTTCATTATATTTGTAAAACTGTGGAAGAAACATTTCTGCTCGCTTTTGGTGCGATGGCGCATCTGCTCCTTTGGGACACACCTTCTCCCTTCCATAAGAATAAGCATCGGCTCCCAAGTCTTTGATCCCTTCTGAATACCCAACTTGGGGTGTAAAGACATTTTTTATGTATGGACAGTTCTGATACACAGGTGGTGTCTTGATATTCTCATTAGTCTGCACGTTGCAACAGTTGGCATGATCATTCCTAGAAGGGTATAAACACTGCTCTTCAAGGTCTATGCCGGTAAACCCGCAATAACATTTGTCTGCTTTTTGCTGCAATGCAAGATTACCACTTTGCAAGTACGGTTTTTCAGCAGCAGATACAGCTTCGCTACTATAAAAACCCTGTTGTGAGACAGCTCTAACAACTGGTCTTTTAGTCTCTGGCAACAGGTCGTGGTGGTCTATGGTTCTGGTTGCATTCGTGGGCCATGCTGACTTCAAGTTGGAAGGGCAACTCCTTGAAAAACAAGAAATACACTGTTAGATTCTCATCTGTGGGGGTCCCCTTCCATTCCCAAATGCAGAAAAAGGTTTAAGAACCCAGTTCTTCCCCACTCATTTCTCTCGATTGATGCAAAGACATCTTACTCCAACTTCTACCCACTACAGACAGACACTTCTACCCACTGCCGTCTTCACAGTTTCCCTAGATGGGAAAACTGACTCTGGCTTGTCTAAACCCACCCATATACCCTAGGAGCTACACACAACGCCTTCAAGCCACAAGCTATGTGTACACACCAAACTACATTCAGTCAATCCCATCAAGAGATATACTGTCTGTCACCACTGAAATACTGCTAGTTAAGCAAGGTGTTAAGATAACCGTACTTCCCAAACTACGGTTGAAAGCCGTGCCCCAGTACTCCAGACAAACACTATTCTATCATCCTGCTTATTGCTGCAGAGTCGCCTGTGTTTTACACTGGCTTATACTGCTTCCTGCAGGTACAGCAAGAATAAGTATCTCAGCACATTTCCTTTCCTTCCACTAGTTACCATGAGTTAACACAGGACAATCACTGCCTGTCAAGGAAAGCTGAAAACAGACTAAATAAAAAAATGGAATTTTACCTGGAAGTTTTTACAGCCACAGCCAAATTTGGCAGTACTTAAGACAGAAATCCAACCTTAATTGTCCAAAGCAAAGGAATTAGTAAGTTACCTTTTGATCAAGGCTGACTTCCTCTAAAGTTTTCTCCCACTTCAGCCACATAACACAGCACACATACAGAAATCAGTGGAATTTTGGGAGAAGATGAGTTTTGGGCCCCCCAGTTTAAGAAGGACATAGAACTGCTTGAGCAAGTCCAGTGGAGAGCTACGGAGATGGTCAGGGGCCTGGAGCATCTCCCTTGTGAGGAAAGGCTGAGACACCTGGGTTTGTTCAGCCTGGAGAAGAGAAGGCTGAGGGGGGATCTCATCAATGCTTATAAATATCTAAAGGGAGGGTGCCAGGACGATGCGACTGGGCTCTTTTCAATAGTGCCCAACGACAGGACAAGGCGCAACGGGCACCAGTTGGAACATGGGAAGTTCCCCCTGAACATGAGGACAAACCCCTTCCCTGTACGGGTGCCAGAGCAGGGGCACAGGCTGCCCAGAGAGGCTGTGGGGTCCCTTCCCTGGAGACATTCACCCCCCGCCTGGACGCGGCCCTGTGCCCCTGCTCTGGGGGTGCCTGCTCACGCAGGGGGTGGGACGGGGTGAGCTCCAGAGGGCCCTGCCAACCCCTCCCAGGCTGTGATTCTGTGAAGACAGAAAGGAAGAGTGGTGCCTGCCTCGGGAACCTTGAGAACTGGGTTCCCTTTCTTACCCCGTACATCTAGAATACTCAGATTCAGGCAAAAGACTGTGAGCTCTCCAAGTATCCTAAGGATGCTGGATCCTTCTGTGCCAAGTTGTTTTGACTATCTAAGGGTTTCTTCCGGTGCTAGAACATAGGCATAATAAATCTGACATTCAGATGTGCAAACATTGCTCAGGTAGCGCTATCATCAAGAAACATTCATTTTGCATGGAATTCTTCCCTCCTGCCAGTTCAGAAAGTGTGAAAAAATATGATTTTGTGTTTTGTGTATTCTTTCTGTGAATTTAAATTAATTAAGGAAGAAACCTAATGTCTGAATTCAGTCTTGATCTAAAATAATAGGCCAAGGCACACATTCAGGGAGGTTTATTTGAACACAGCGTTCCACAATGCTTGTTAAAGACTGACTTTAAAAATGCCAATTAAAACGTTCTGTAAATAACAGAAAGCCAGAGACTACTATGTAACCTGAGCACCCAGAGAAAAGCTTTCAAGTGTCACAAGCGATATATTAGAAGATTAGGGGGAAGGAAGGGAAACTGTAGAGAGCACGAGGGCTTGCCAGCAGCAGATGCAAAGATGACTAACAGAACACAGATACAGAGATCAGCGAGGGTAGTTTTTGTCAGAGGAAGAGAATGCCAGCAGTGCTCGTGTGGCACCCACTCACCCCTCAGCACAATATGGCTGCAGTTTATCTGGTTCTTCCAAGATGTTAGACACAAGTCCATATAAATCTGTTTCACTGCCATAATCATTCCTTTCAGGTTGGATCCTGAAAATGAGTTGCATATTAATTAAAATAATTACTTCATTCAAAAGAATTCATAAGCTAAATTAAGCAAAAAAAAAAATCCATCTACTCCTTCGACATACACATCCTCTCTCTGTCAGTCAAAAATGACTACCTGGACTTCATATTGATCTGAGGAGCAGCAGGTTCCTTAGTATCATCTGCGTAGGTAGACCATGGTGCATATAAAAGGGAAGAATCCACAGGTGCAGAGTACTCTGACGTCGAAAGGGAAGAACTGTAGGTCTGAGGTAGCTCTACACTTTCTTCGTTCTGCATTTTAAGTACAACAGAAGTACTGATATTAATATTAAACACATCGATTTGTCATTTCGTCATTCTACCCAGTTGTAACCAAGTTCACCCTTGGAGTAACGAGAGCATGAGAAGCAAGCCAGCCACATACTTTCTGACATAATGCTACAGGTAAGTTCTGCTGGTGACCACTGCCCAGCGCATGTACGCATAGGAGTACAAATGTCAGGCCACGTCAGCCTAAAATGTCCGCACCCTCCTCTAACAGATGATCACTGACAGGAGTCAGGAGATACTCCCTTCCTCCCAATCATTACAGGTTATTTAAGCTACTGAAGAAAACTTAAAGGCAGTTCTTTTCTAGCGAAAAGGAAAAGATCTTCTACCCAATTTAAGTGAAAAGGAGCAACTGCTTGTTTGGTTTAAACACTATATGCTTTCTTAGCTCTTAGTAAGTGAAAAAATTAACTGTGTTCTCACAGCGTTAAATGGTAAAGATACAGGATACACTCCTTTATGGGGCAAAGTCGTCCAGCAGCTACAGAAAGCAGCACACAAAGCCAGATTCTATTCCCAGTAAGGCTTTCTGCCTAACTTTGGACAGGTCTCTCCATATCTCACTTCCCCAGGTCTGTAAAATACTCCTGTCAGCAAAGAAAGATGCCCTGCTGCTGGACTTAAGGACATGCAAGAACAAAGCCAAAGGAGTCTCAGACACAATAAGTAGTAGGTCTATTATTGAAGGTACTGGGAATGAGTCTTCATTCATTTATTCATGTCTTTTACCTCAGTGAAAGTTTAGGGCTATGAAAGGCAAAACGAAGAGAGAGAGGTCTGATGTCCTTCACCGTCCTGCCTTTTTCTGCTGCTCAGACCAAGAGCCCCCTGCTCAACAGGCCGGTCTGTACGCATGTTTGGGCTCTATGACTGTGGTATGCCATAGAAATGTCTGCTGCAATGCCTAAGCTTCTCCTTATCGACTTCTCCGTTTTCCTAAAAACAGTCCATCGTTCCTCACTTTAATTACAATTGTTTATGGTAACAGAATAACAAAGAACACAGCAAAGTACTGTTTTCCTCAACTCCACATATTCCTTCCTCCGTGAAGAAATCGCTGCCCTTTCTGATGAACATTATGACACCAGATATTTATTATGAATAAATCAAGCACGGTGATTTATGTTTTCCAGTATGAGCAGCTGTATTAGAAAAATTTTTTGACCATATTGTTTACAAGCAACCCCAGCGCTTACACAGATATAAAAAATTAATTTATCATTAACTGAACCTGTGATTTGTAGCAACCATACAGCGAGCCAGAGCCTGTCATTATGCTACTGAATGCATCAGTCAGCCTCCCGCCAGCTTCTGCGCTACTCCAGCAGCGACTGCCACCTCTGAACACAACTTTAGGCTATAGAAGACAAAGAAAAAAAAAGTGGTGTAAGGACATAATTATACATAGAGCTGAGAGTTATAGATTTTATACCAACATGAACTTCTTTAACACTTTAAATTACCCGTGGATTCCGCTCATCCGAGTTTGCAGGTAGCGATGATTTTAGTAGTGCTACATATTAACATTAGAGCACTTTCGTATTTGCCCTTAGAGAAGGGCTTAACCCAACAAACCACAATAAATTCACAAGGTGTTTACAGGCAGAGGAGCTGCAGGTTAAGAGGAAACCTGCATCCTCTCCATTTACACCAGCTGAGCTCCCAAAGGGCTGAACTGCCACAGAGAGCACCAACTACGGCGGCAGACTGATCACCCCCTTCACCAATGGCAGCAGGGGAGTCATGCAGCCTTCCCTTCTGCGCATCGCTAGACACCTCTCGCCCTTTCATCACTGTTCCTGTCACATCATTAACGTTACACAAACACAAGTATGTGCATTTTCAGATCTCAGGAGCAAGAATTTTGCTATAATATGCGCACTGGGAGCTATGGTGGAAATCTGCCCCATTCTGTGACTATGGGAGAAAAAGCTTCCACCTAAGAAAAAAATCCCCTCCCCATCACCAACCTGGGAGTGCTCAGAACTAGGTGGCCAGTGGGAGCAAGGAATTAAAACAAAACAAACAAAACAAAGAGTTAGGCGTCTTTCCTTCCCTTCTTCAGAAGGTGAGGTACACAAGGAAAATTTAAAGTTAAGTTAAAACTGACTAGCTAAAAAACTCTTCAGCTCACAAAAAAAAAAAGTTATTTGCAAAATATCTGAAATGTGTTACCATAGCAGCTCATGCGAATTGCTTGTTAAATCCAGAAAAAGTTCAAGTTTCACAGGCCTAGCATTCTGAATAAGCACTCTTCTCTACAAAGATGTTATTCTATAGCTACCTGAGGATGAAAACAGACTCTACATCTCACATATGTGGTCTACAGCACGATCTTGCTTCTAGTTTACGCCGCAGTTCCGCCAATGTATTAACACAGGTTTTTTTCAGCACATTTTACAATTATGTGAACATGCAAAGTCAGAGCTAGCGCAGAGCACAGCTCCATTTCTTATACCAATTATGCCACATTGACCCCTTAGTTATCTCCTTGCTCGGTAAGGGCACCCAGCACTTACGTGATTCGTGATCTCAAAAAATGAGGAAACGTATCAGTACCAGGAGCTGATACAGATCTGTGACACCCCTACACCCACCAAGCCACGCATAATCATTTGTTTCCCAAACAGAAGTTTCTCAGGACACCGGGAAGCGTTTCCCTGACACCTCCGAGCTCAGTTTCACAGCACCCGTTACCACAAGGCAGGCCCAGGCCCAGCCAGCCCCGGGCGGTCCCACGCAGGAGGGCACGGCGGCACGGAGCCCGCTCACGGCAGCGGGCACGGGGCACGAAGCCTCGCCCAGCCTCGGCCCAGCCCCGCTACCGGTGCCCAGGAAGAGCCCAAGCCCCGGGACAGCTCAAACCGCGCACCGGGTTTCTGACAGGAGAAGCCGCGCAGCCGCGCCGCGCCGCACAGCCCAGCCTCTCCCGTCCCGTCCCGTCCCGTCCCGTCCCGTCCCGTCCCGTCCCGTCCCGTCCCGTCCCGTCCCTCACCTCCATGGGCGACCTCCGGGACAGCGGCCGCCAGAGCGGCTACCGGCAGCGCGCGCGGCCGCCCCTCCGGCGCGCGGCCATGGCGGGCCGCCTGAGGCGACAGACTGCTGTTAGCCTCGCGCCGAGCCAACCGCCACCCCGCCCCGCGCGCTCGCGGAGATTGGCCAACCCCTGGGCCGCCTAACCAATGAAGAGCCGAGCAGCTCCCTCGCACCTCCCTGCACCGCGTGACCCGACCCGTTCCTCACGCGGTTATAGACATACAGAGCCCACAGCTAGTGTCATGCCAACAGAGCTTTATTTCCATTGGACCCTATCCGCCAACACTTAGCCAATGAAAAATCACCTCGCTGCCCCCTCCCGCCAATGAGGGGCCGCGGAGGCGTTGTTCGCCCAGAAACAGCGCCGTGGCCGTCGGAGCGGTCTCTGTCCCTCCCGCCGCAGCCCCCGGGCCGGGAGCGGGGCGGTTCCCCCCGGCGCCGTCACCCCCCGGGCCCTGCCAGCGGGGCTGCCCTCAGCTGCCAGCTTCCCCGCCTCCGCGATGGGGCACTCCTGCCCGCGGCCAACTGCCCCTGAGGCTCCGCGGTCCGATGTGTCAGTCACGGGAGCCGTTACCTGTCACCGGTGACAGAAGGGGTGCCCGGCCTTGTGCCGAGGCTCCCTGACTGCGGCGGGGCTTGCTGGGCTGAGCCCTTGGGAATCAGCGGCCGGGGTGCCCCAGAACCCCAGGGCTGCCAGGCTGGAAGGCAAAACTGTAGGGAACCTGCGGAAGAGGGGGCCCAGTTCAAGCAGCGGGGTCTCTGCGTTGCCCGCCCCCGCTTCCTCCTCAACCTTGCTGCTGGATTAGATACTCTGCCAAGCATATGAGTATCGCTGTTTTCACTAAAAAGGACTAAGGGAAACCTAAAATCCCTGAAACCAAACCATACTCTTGTTTTCACTTCTCAGGCTATTTTGCTTTTCATTCTCAAGCTATTTTGTTTTTTGCTTCTCAAGTTATTTTTACAGAATCTAGGGGCGCCGTTTTTGCTGCTGTCCCTGTTTGGGCAGATGAAGGCAGTACGCAGATAATGATGACAGAGGCAGAAATTTTTTTATGAACTGTGGGCATTTGTGTTCTGATACATCTCTCTCATTTCTTGCTGCTACCTGGCCTCCAGCCTTCTCACTCGCTTCAGCGCTACCAGCCAGCAGGTTGGCAGGGAGGCTTTGCTAGGCCGGATCCTGCCCAGTGTGCCATGCTAAACCCACCTGGGGAGTGGGGCTACCCTGCCGGCCCTGGGGTGCAGGATGCAAATATTGTGTCTGCTGGCAGCCGGAGGCGAAGGTCTTGGCTGTGCAGCGTGTGCTGTCCCCAGGCTCGCTGCCCGGCGAGGGTCTGGCTGTGCAGCAGAGCTTTGGGATGTGCCCAGGCGAAAGCACTGCCCTGGTTCAGAGCCTCGCGCCTAAAGCTCTGCAAGGTGCAGGCCTCTCGGCCAGGGAGACAAGTGCGGCTGGAGCTCAGGATCAAGCAGGGGTGGGCCAGGGTCGCCTTTGGTCCCAGATCTGAAGAGGAACCAGTGTGACCTTCGCATCTGGTTTGGGGACCTTTGTTTTGACTTTTTTTCCCCTTTGAAGTGGTGAAACACCCTTTTCCCCCTTTGAAATGGGGGAGCATGGCTGCTCCGCTCCTCAAGTCACTATTTCCCTACAAATTCAGAGGTTACATTTCCAGCGTTTGTTTCCGCAAGAGACTTTTTCAAGGCCATACAGCAGAGAGGTTTGCGAAGCTCAGGGCGGTGAGAATCCCCCCCCAGAATTCCATCGTTCAGCCAGTGTTCACTGCTGTGGGTGCAGCAGCACCAGACTCCCCCAGGGAGGACCCTCCAGGCCAGACACCTTTGCCAACTGCAGAGGAAAATGCTGTTTCAGTGGACGTGGGCGTTGGGCCGTTGGTCTCACAGCCACTTTCACCTGTAACAGAGGCCAGAAAGGAATCCCCCACCAGCAAGAGTCACCCGGCAGTTGCCTGCCCAGAGCTGAGGGGTTATCTGCAATCTTTAACAATCACTTTTCAGACATGTTTCCCCAGTGCGGTTATTTCTGTTGAGGAAGGGACATAAGACAGAGATACTTTGCCTAGCTGCTGTGCATGCAGGAAGAACATGGTCTCACTGAGGGAAACTGAGTGCTTGTACTGTTTCAATCTGCCCACAACAGATTTAGGTGTCGACCCTGACTTCTTTTTCCACTGAGTTCTGTACTCCTGCTCTGCACTGAGATGCGTCTGTGGCCTGAGGCATCGACCGCTTTGGCCCGCTGCATTCAAGTGCTCCCCCAGCTTTCCATGAACTTGGCATTCCCTCCTGGCTTACAGCTGACATTGCTACCTGTTCAAGGCAGCAAACTGGCAGTTAAAATCAATATTAATATTTTATTATGTTGTCAAAGCCCTGCGCAGGAAGTGGTATAAGGCAGGGAGCTAATGCATTAAAGCTCGCTCCCTGAATTGATTTCCAGGCTGTTGAGGTTGGCTTTGGAGGCAGTATTGAACATTGCTTTGGAGTCCAAGTGTTTGCCACCTTCCTTCCTCAAAGCAAAGTCAAGACCAAAGACAATAATTGGAATTTCATTCTCTCGCAGAACATTACACAGGGCGACGCAGCTCTGTGAACAAGCTATTTTCATCTCTTAGCATGAGACAGTTTCTCCAATATGATCTGTTGCTCTTAAGAGTGAAGCATTATTTAAATCAAATCCCCCATACAGATACATATCCAGAAGACTGCCTGCAAAGAATCGGTGAGTGCTCAAACGGGACTAGGCTACGCCAGCTCCGTGTAGAAGCAAGTGCTGCAGGGGGCAGAAGGCACCCATGTTGTGAGCAAAGGCCTGGCAATGGGCTGTAGAAGCCCCAAGACCTCCCTACCAAAGCACGATGTTAACTCCAGGCTTTGACATGTGTTGAGAGACTGGAGTAGCAGCTCTCAGATCCCATTACCTGGCTTTCAGGCTTGCACACACCTGTAATTTGTAGCACAAAGCATAAAAACAGGCCAGATGCTATTGAATTGAAAGCGACTTCTCAAAAAAAGGTAAGCCATTGGATGCATTGGAGTCAGCCAAGGCACCCCATTTAAAGTACCTAATAGCTGCTTTATGATGCACTATTTGGCACAGTTTGGCAGATTTAAAGTCCCTTTTATTCCAGAAAGCACTGTAACCCCCCTCACTGAACACTGCCTAGGACTCTGTGCTCAGGGGCCCAGAGGCGCAGGGGGTCTTCAAGCCCTGACAGACCCCTGGTGATGCCAGTCCTGCTGCTGGCGGGGGATCTGCCTGGAGCCCTGTCCCCACTCAGCTCTCACACCTCTGCAGGGACTGGCCCTGCCACCTTCCCTCAGGGCAAAGCCTGGCATGTCCTGCCCCCAGGCCAGCGGGACTTACCTTTATCACTGATCTGGATGAGGGGGTGAGTGCACCCCCAGTCAGTTTGCAGGTGACACCGAGTTGGGCGGGAGTGTGGATCTGCTCGAGGGCAGGGAGGCTCTGCAGAGGGATCTGGACAGGCTGCATCGATGGGCCGAGGCCAGTTGCGTGAGGTTTAACAAGGCCCAGTGCCGGGTCCTGCCCTTGGGTCACACCAACCCCAGGCAGCGCCCCAGGCCCGGGGCAGAGGGGCTGGGAAGTGCCCGGCGGAGAAGGCCCTGGGGGTGCTGGCTGACAGCCGGCTGGGCATGAGCCAGCAGTGCCCGGGTGGCCAAGGAGGCCACCAGCCCCCGGGCTTGTGTCAGCACTGGTGTGGCCAGCAGGAGCCGGGCAGGGATGGGGCCCCTGTGCTCGGCCCTGGGGAGGCCCCACCTCGAATGCTGGGCTCAGGTTTGGGCCCCTCGGGACAAGAAGGGCCTTGAGGGGCTGGAGCGTGTCCAGAGAAGGGCAGCGGGGCTGGGGCAGGGTCTGGAGCACAAGTGTGCTGGGGGGCGGCTGGGGGAGCTGGGGGGGTTTAGCCTGGAGAAGGGGGGGCTGAGGGGAGCCCTTCTCGCTCTCTGCAGCTGCCTGAGAGGGGCTGGAGTGAGGGGGGGGCTGGTCTCTGCTCCCAAGTCACCAGGGACAGGGCAAGAGGAAACAGCCGCAGGCTGCGCCAGGGGAGGTTAGATTGGAGATTAGGGAAAATGCCTTCCCTGCCAGAGCAGTCAGGCACTCGCACAGGCTGCCCAGAGAGGTGGGGGTCACCGTCTCTGGGGGTGTTCAGTGTAGACGTGGCACTTGGGACATGGTTTAAGAGGCCTGGGGGTGTTGGGGTGATGGTTGGACTCGATGATCACAGAGGTCTTTTTCAATCTCAGTTACTGTATGATTCAATGACACGGACCGTCCCCAGGCCCCCGCCCGAGGCGGGCCGCCGGGCGCCCAGTGCCGCGGTGCCGCCCGCGAATCCCCTCCTCACACCGTGAGGCCGGAGCCCGCCGCCCGCAGCGCCCCCCGCCCGCCGGCTGTGAGGAGAGCGGCAGTCCCTCCCGCGCGGCCCGTCCCGCCAATCCCAACAGCGTTCCCAGCTGACGTACGGCAGAACGCCCTCCCCTCTCCGCTGCTAGGCCAATTAGTGCCTGGGCGCTGCGGGCAGAACGGCCAATCAGAGACCGCCGGTCGTGCAGTGGGGCGTCACCGCTCCGTCCCCTTCGGGGATCCGCCCAGCCCCGCCGCGGCGCCTGCGCTGCGCCGCCCCCTGGCGGCGGCGGGGCGGGACGGTCGGTGCGGTGCGGCGGTCAGGCGGCGCTGCGGGCTGGGCGCAGCGGCAAGATGGCGGGGCGGGTAAGTGGGGGGGAATGGGGACGGACCCTTCCCGCCCTCCCCGCCTATCCTCCCCTCCCCGCTCCTCGGGGTGGGTCGGTGGCTCCTCACAGCCCCGCTGCCGGTGCGGTAGCTCAGCCCTGGGGGGGTGCGGGGTCCCCTGAGGGTACTGTGAGGCTGTGGTGACCCCCTCTCAGTTGTGTGGGGGGCCCTGAGGGTGCCGTGAGGCTGTGGTGGCCCCTCTCCCTTTGGGGGAGGACTGTAGGGTCCCCCAGGGGTGCTGCGAGGCTGGGGTGGCCCCTTGATGATGTGTGGTGTGCGGCAGGACTGTGGTATTTCCTCAGGAGCGCTGTGAGGCCAGGGTGACCCCTCTCCCTGTGGGTATGAGGCAGGATTTAGGGTTCCCTAAGGGTGCTCTGAGGTTGCAGTGGCCCTGTGGGATGTAGGGCAGCGTTTTAGGGTGTCCTAGGGGTGCTGTGAAGCTGTGGTGATGCCTGGGTGCTGTGGGGTGAGCTTCTAAGGGCTCCCTCAGGAACACCATGAGGCTGAGGTGACCCCTCTCCCTATGGGGTGTGGGCAGGATAATGGGGTCCCCTAAGAGTGCTGTGAAGTCCTGGTGAGCCCTCGGTGCTGCTGGCAGGATTTAGAGTCCGCTGAGGGCACTGCGAGGCTGCAGTGGTCCTCAGGCCCTGTGGGAGCAGGGCAGGATTTTAGAGTGCCCTAGGGGTGCTGTGAGGCTGTGGGTTGTGGGGCAGGGTCGTCTAAGGATGTTGTGAGGGTGGAGTGACCCCTTGTGCTTTGGGATGTGGGGCAGGATTGTGGGATTCCCTGAGGGCCTCCATGAGGCTGGGGTGACCCCTGTCCCCATGGTGTGTATGACAGGATTATAGTCCCCTAAGGGTGCTAGGAGGCCCCGGTGACCCCTCGGTGCTGAGAGATATAGGGCAGGTTTGTAGGGCTCTTTGAGGTCCTGGAGAGTCCTCTGCCCTGTGGGAATCAGCCAAGTGTCATCCTGTGATGTGCATCCAAATCGCATTGAGTCAAAACACACCTTAAGGGTTGTGCAGTGCTTTCATCCCATATTTATTTAAAAAATAAAAAAAATCCCTTGTCGGTGACTGCTTAGATCACATCAGCAAGTGGCCAAAAAGACCTTAAAATGTGAAGGAACAGTCTGGTCTGTCACATCATTTTTTGTAGTGCCTTGTATATGCCCCCCTGTTTTCAGGTGTCCAGCTCCAAGTGCTGCAAGGTGCAGTTAAGATTGCTCTTCTCTTTGCTGTGAGCTCAGTCATGCTTTGCTGGAAGGTCAAATTTTTCATTAATGTCTGCTTCAGGCTGAAATCTTCTGTCTTGGCCGAACAATTCAGTGACTGAGTTCTTGGGGAATAGGTTTTCTCAGTTTTTTGTATTATGTTTTGTCTGGTGGGTACAGTGACAGATGGTGCAGTGGTGTGATGCAGAGCAGTGGAGGTTAGAGCAGTGGTGAGAAATTTGGCCCAGTGATAAGCCCTGCGTCACAGGTGAGCAGATCTTTTCTTCTGTCCCTGCTCCAGATATGTGGCCTCACTTTCTTCCTTGCACCTTTTCTCTTCATCTCACCCTTTGCAGCTAACCCAGGAGAAATCTGTGTGTTTTGACTAGCTTTTTTTTTCAGCTTTGTGTTGCCAGAAACGGAAGCCCAGTGCTTTCATCATTTTAGCCATAATGAACGTCTTTCTAAGACTCCTTGTAGCCAAATCCAGTCTGACTGCAGTGGTCTTGTCTTACCCCCTGCTCACTTGGTCCCCGGAGTCTTTTCAGCATGCTAAGTCGATGGATGAACTACTTGTGTAGTTTGACGAGTTGGTTTTCAGTTGCCTTAGTGTGCTGGAAAGGCTTCATGAATGCTCTTGAGTGCTGGAGGTGGTGACTGGGTTTGTGGGGGGGAAGGAGAGGGATCAGCCCCAACTTCTTCCTGCTGCTGTGAGCGTTTGTGCTGCTGAACACCTGAAAAAATGAGCATTTGTTTGGCTGACTTGGAAGCCTGGTGGAGGAAAGGGGGGGGGGATTTATGCAAATTTAAGAGAAAGATTGGAGTTTAATTGCCTCGTAATCTGGCAATTTGAGTGGGTGATGCTTTCCTTGGGTTATCAGGAAGCTTCTTACTATTCAGTGTTTTCATGATTTATCTACGAATATAATTGTTGCAGATTTATCAGATTATGTAATGCTGTGAAGAGAGTTCTTAAGCAAAGCGTTTAATATAATTTTCTGAGTTTGATCCAGTGTTGCAGTGTGTTCAATGCTGTTAATGTCAATTCACAAACAAGCTTCCTGCTCCCTCCAGCCTGTATGTGCGATAGCAGCAGCTCCAAAAACGATGCGGAGGTCAGGACGAGCGCGCGGCAGCATATGCGCCGGATGTGACATTGGCGTTATTGTGCTCCTTGTCTGTATAAATAAGGAATAGTAGGTAGGAGGATGGACGTGTGTGATATCTCTAGGTACAACAGGTGAGTCTGTTACTGGAACTCTAATGCTGATCTGTTGTCAGCAGTTTTAGAAGGTGCTTAAACCTGGAGGATGGGTAGAGGAAAGCTTCAGTGACTACTTCTGGCCTGAAAAAATGTCCTGCAATGCAATTTAGAGCTTAGCCTCTTTTATTAGACTCATGTGATTTGATTTGCGTATGTGTACTTTTACAGAGAGGAATGAATGGCTTTCCTGATGTAGAAGGGAGACAAAAATCTTTAAACTGGTAGTAATGTTTTAAATAATTCAGACAAATGAGAAGCCAAATCTTATTAATTGCCTAGTGCTGTTTCAGGTATATTACTCTACTTCCTTAATTGCACTGGTTTTCCTCAGTTGCAAGGAAGAGACAGTGATTAATGGTGATTGAGGTTTACAGGAAAAATAGTTCATGATGATTAGAAGTAATGGCTGTTTCTGTTATAATTTGTTCTGTATCTCTCTCTGCATGGAAACATTAGGCCTGCAGACAGAGCCCTGAGTCTTGCCAAGATGTCAGCCAGCATCTACTACGGAAAAGGGAATGGCGTAAAGCTGTCTCGCTGTGTCCGTGGTTGGTTATGGATCCCTGGTACCAAGGCTGGACCTTTGGAAGTTAATTGGTGCTGTCTGTAGCTGGTTGATTTGAACCTCATTAGTAATCAGTTCTCAAAGGGATGTAGAAAGGCCAGATGATTTCTCTGCCTTGTTTCAGCTGGTGTTAAGCTGTTGGTCCAGAACAAGCTGTGTTTCTGCTTGTACTGTACCAGATTGGAGAGGTACACAGAGAAATGGCGTAGGAAATGAAGCAGGTCTACGTGGCTGCAGCTTTACTCTCACAAGCTGGCAGGAGGTCTGGCTTTCTTCAAAGAGAAAATCATGTGTGCCAAACGTGGCTTCGGTAGTGTGGATGTTGGTGATGATCCCCTGCCAGACACACTAGTGTTCTTTTCTTTAAGGAATATTAAAATTTTGTAATAGCTGCAACTTGTATAACAGTTTGTGATGATTAGAAATAATAGCTGTTTGGTACGGTATAAATGGTGTAACACTTTAATCTCTCTTTATTTGCTATTTGGGACTCATTTGGAGCGGTATTGCCATTAGCCCAGTGATAGGAGACACTCGCCTGTTTGCTTCTCAGAAGAGATTCTCATCTGTATTGGGTTGGAAATGATTTTGGTTCCACTCAGGAACTAGTAGATGGTGATTTACCTTGCAGAACTGTGCTGTAACTCCTCTAGAAGAGCCTGTGACTTGAGCAGAAGATGTACTGCTGACATTTGTTGACATCAGCTGTCAAATTGAGGGAGTGTAGTGGTAGTGGGAAGGGTGATGAAGGACAGATTGTATCCCTTGGTGTTCCGTGGTCCTAAAGAGGTTGCTGGACTAATGCGTGCTCTCTTGTGCTCCTTGCAGTCTATCCCAGGGCAGTTTTCAGTGGGATAGTTTGGCAGAAACTTTGAAATAATGAGGGTTGGATTTTATGCTTATGGGTTAAAGCTGTAAGGTCTCATTTCTGCTAACATATGGAATCAGCCTTCATAGGTGCAGGCGTCGTCAGGCAACTACAGAAACATTTGTGAATCAAGTTAGTTCGTGCAGTGTGGTACTGATCCTTCTATCATTGCTTATCTTTTTTTAGTGTTTCCTAATCTGTGATATGAAGAAATAGGTTTTTAGAAATGTTTTAGGGAAACGGGAGAAAGCTAAATCTGAATCTCTGTTTCTGAGCTTGCTTCTGCAACTGTGTACCTGTCTTGTGAAATCATCGCAAATAGACTTGTGTCCTTCTTACAGGACTTCTGCATTATAAAAACCCATGCAAAATTATTTAGAATAAAATTGAATAAAATTCTGACAACTGTGTGAATGTTTGTGGGCATGGGATGTCTGACCCTTGTCATCTCCGAATAACTTTAATTTGTTGCTTGGCCTAGGGTTTTTTGCTGTGTTGCAGGTTGTTTTTTTTTCCAGAGGCAGCGTGTCCAAAGCTTCTACCTGAAACGACAAGGCAGTAGGGAGATGTCAGTGCTGCCTCTCCATCTCCAGTTTGGGGGTGCTGGTATGTCACAACTCTTTTTTCCACTGTGGACCAGCCAAAATAAAAACATTTTGTTAAGAATTTTTCTTAGTAGGAAAAATCTGTAAAAATCAAAGAATCCTTTTGTGGATCATTTCATGTGTGAGTTTCCTAAATATTACTTTTTTTTTTTCCATAGCACACCAAGATTTTATCTCTTCCTGTCCTCTGTCTGGTGTCCAGTGCCTGAGAGCAGAGGCGATTCAGGAGAAGACCCTGTGGTTGAGGAGGTGCCCTAGCTGTGAATTTGGAGGAAGTTTTGTTATAGAACCAGATCTGCTTGAGTCCACAGAAAACCAGTCCTTAGACAACAGTGGTACTTATATTTTGCTAAATTACCCACCAGGCAGGACATGGTTTCCAATGGAATAAAATTATCATTGATTCCTTTCTTTACATGAAAATGTACAGACCCCCCGAAAACTAAAATACAGGCCCTTATGTCATGTTTTGATCTTTTCTTGGGCCAGGAGTTGGTGGGTACTGTCCACGTACGCTCGCAGGCATGAGAAAGGACAAGCTTTAGGAAGACCTGGTGCAGCAAGTGCTAGCTGACCCCTGAGCAGTGTGACAGGTAGTGATGGTCTTCGTAATGAGGTTCAGAGTGTGATCTCTACGTGAGGCAGTCATTCGCATACCGGTCAGGATGCTGTCTCAGATCAGGGAAGTTCTCTGGCAGTGACTGGAGTTTTGTGACTAAATTTCCATATTGGCCATCTTCAGAGGTTTTTTTGGCCTCCAGGAACTGGAGAGTTGTGTTGGAGATCTGTGTACAGAAGAATCCAAGCAAGGAACATAGTTGCTACTGTTAGTAGAACAGCTTTCAACACGGTGTCCTATTACTCTGTTTGAGCCAACTGATAATACTACTGCTTGTTAAATCAAGGCTGAATATATAGTTCTTGAGGCACTCCCTTGCCCTGGTGCTGCGTTTGTATGCTCTTTCCTGTGTACGTATGTCAGATATGCGGTTTGGGAAGGTCAAATGTTTGCAGCATAAAAAGATTTAACGTGTTTCTCTAGTCTCCTGGGATGCAATAAAGCAGTGACCTTCTGTTAAAAAATTTGGAGTGATTTATGCCCTAGAGTGTGTCAAATTACATGTTTTTTTTTTCTGTAGAAAATACAGAAATACTTGCAAGGTATTGCATCTTAAACACAAACTGCTTATAATTGGGTAGCGTTTGGTACATAAGTCAGTGTCCTGGAGAAGTTTAGTGCCAGATACAGCCCATCAGCGGTGAGGTGAATTGCAGATACACAGGGATAGCAGCATCTCAGGCTTTCGCAAGGCAAATTCCAAGTTTAAGGGGATATTTTTAATCTTCTCCCTATTGTTATTGGGTAACTTTTCTAAATAAATGGGAAGAAATTTGCATCCATTAGGTGTCCTCACAGCTAGTGTCTCAAAATCCTGTGACTTGTATCCTAGGCTGACATCTTAGACATGGTTGTGTGATGTTTCATTCCTTTAAGTGTTTAAAAGAGGTTTAGATGAAACATGACAAGTAGCAATTCCCTGTAATTAAATTGTTGATCATCTTGGCTCACGGAAGAAATGTGAGGCAACATCCACTCGAGAAATGGATGCGTTAATTACAAATGCACACATTCTAGGTCGTTATTGCTTAATTGGAAGGTGGAGTTGATGTTCATGCTAAACTGGAAACAGCTTTCCGGTTATATGGTACAGCAGCACAGGTACAGATATATTTTTCTGAAATCACTTTACTGATCATATTGTAAAGAACTGGTGTGGAGAATGATGTCTTTGGGCAGAGCAATCTGTTTAATTAGATTATAGAAGTTATATGATACTAGCAGCTTGTAGTTCTCTTTTAGTGCACTTCTTTCTTCTGCTCTTTTAGATCAGGCAAACCCTTCAGTCTCAGAACTGTGAATTGTGTTTTGGGTAAGATTGCAAAATAATGGAAATAGTATAGCCAAATTCCCAAAGCTGTGTACGTCTTCTTAACTGCTCCAGGTGGAATAGTGTTGGAGTTACAAAGTTCCTATTGCAGCACTGAAATAATTCAGCTTATAAACTTTGCAAACAAAGGGTAAGCAGCAGTCACCACCCTCAAACCCAATATCCTCTAATTGCTGAGACAGACACTTCTGTCCTAATGAAATGGCTTTCGTGTGCTAAGACGGAAGTAATTTCTAGATAACTGCCCAGGCCCATGAGGGGAGCAGGCGTCTGCTGTTAGATAAAGAAAGTGGAAAAATGTGTGAAGTGTATTTTGTATACAAAGAACTGCCAGTGAAGGCTAGTTGGTGTCTGTAGTGCTAATGCCCGCTGAAAACTGGGCTTGACCTTCTTTGCTTAGGTAGGCAACTGTTATCAGATGGGAAGGAGATACCTTATGGGTGGTGCTGGCATGAGAAAGGTGGGGAAAACTGTTCCTCATTTCATTTCCAGCCCTGGATGACTCAGGAGGTGGTTAGGTGAACTCTTTCCTCTCCCGCATTTTAAGCTGTTTCAGCTTCTGTGTTGGCCGGCAGCTGGTGTGTGTGCGGTGTAGCCGTGTTTGCCTTGGTGCCTCCTTGGCTGGTGGTTTATACTGGTGGGGTGTCACGTCTGGGGGCCGTGGTAGGGAGGGTTGCATCTCGACCATTGCCCAAAGTTCCCTGGCTTTGACAAAAATTTGAATATTAATTCTGAGATTTCATCTTTCCTAATGCACTCCTCTTAATAGAAGAAAATTGTTACTTATGAGCTTGTTATTGAGAGAGAATGCAGCTCCTTCCCGACAGGTATAAAAGCTTCCAGCAAAGTAAACTAGAGGTCAAATGGAGCAGAAGGAAAGGCTGGTCCTGAGCATCCAGTCAGGGCTGCTTGTCCCTGGGGCCAGCGTGCTTCACCTGCCGGGCACAGCAGGGCACCCTCTGAGTGGCTGTTGGTCTGGAAAGCAAACCTGTCTTGCCAAGCCTACTGTTCCAAAAAGTTATTTGTAGGTGTTTGATGTCTTCTTGTAGTTGCAGAACTCTGGAAGCTTTATTGCAGTATTATTTTTTTTTTTCAAATGTCCAGAAAAACCTTCTCCAAACAAGTAACTTTTAATTTTGGAAACACAGCATTTGGGACATCTCCTGTTACTGAGTCTAGGCCCTGTTGCAGGCATCATGTTGTCATTCCTTTCATAAATGCTACTGAATGCCTTCTTTAAAGGAGTTTTGGTTTTGTCTTTACTGTTTCCCACTGCAGGCTATTACAGCACTGGCTTCCTCCGCTGGTTAGGAACCCTTTCTTAACTGCCTCTCATTAGCTGCAATAGCACAGCTGCCATTTCATACCATTTTCTTCTGTCCTTTCGTGTTTTTCCGCCCTGTTACTCAGCTTCGTGCTGTGTGCGTAGAGGGAAAGTAGCCATGATCCTCTTCAGGCTTTCCTATGCTGGGAGAGCTTGATTTGTCTCTTCTCCCAGGCGATTGCTGACCCAGCTCTGCTGCAGCTCATCTTTCTGCACGCTAGTGCTGGTGTTTGTCATCCATGTGCAGCTGGCTCCTGATGTTTGCAGTTTTAATGCTCAGCTCAGATTCTTTTGTCACTTGGTCCATTGGGTCTTTGTATCGGGCAATGAATCATGCATGTCTGCTTTCCATCAGGGGCGTAATCTTGGCTAGCGTAGGGTCTACATATCATCTCAGTTCCCTGTTTATCTTCAGAGCTACTTTAATATCATAATTCTTCCTTTCAGTATTCAAACTAATTTTATTTGCAAAGGTGTTTCCAGGCAGGCACACATCTGCTCAGTCCCTAGTAAATATGGACTACATTTTCTTCCTGAGAATAACTGCTGCACAGGTTCTTTGTTGCCATCCACTCTGGGTGATGAAGCTCTGGGTGTAAAGGTACTTTGGTGCCTAACAGCTGTTTAAGTAGAGCTTAAACGCTTTTTTTTTTGCGGGGGGATCCCCATTTCTGTGCAGCTGACAGTGGGCTCTACAGAGGAAACTTAAATTTCTAGTGTCCAGAGTCGTCATGTTTCCTAGCGCTTGTCTATCAACATCAGCATGACAGAAATTATATATACACACATGCGTGTATGCATGCACATCTATATGTTTTACACAAGGAAATTTTAAACGTACAACACTAACAATACTTGGCTTAGACAAGCCCTGTAAAAACAGTGCACAGAACAAAACCTGCCTCAGCTTTAGAAGAGGTTTCATAATCTTTTGGGTCAGATTAGGAAATTAGAATTAAGCTGTTTCAAATGAAGAGCATCTCTGCCTTAGCATTTCAGATTTTAGCTCTTCTATTCAGTACTGACTGACAGGAATTAGTGCACTTATGTACCACCAACTTATCTCCTGTGGTGTCTGAGTAATGGGGAACATGTTTTTCTTTAGCTTCCTCTATCATCAGCCTTAACAATTCACAAATATTAACCGTATTTTTGTACTATGTGCTCGCCCACACAGCAATGTAAAATATTGTATGAGGAATATTCCAGAGATTTTATTATTCATTCACTTCCCTAGTCATATTTTAAACCTATATAAAGTGCTTTGCTTTGGCTTCAGATGCTTGTCTTGACATTCAGAATGAGAAAAGATGTGTGTTACGTATGTATGAAAATACCCAAATAACGTAGCATTGCTTTCTGGGCTGAGCTCTCCTAAAGTGCAAGAACAACTCAGTTTCATATTTTTTGTGGAGGAAAACTGGAATCCATCCAACTTAGAAGAAATCTCTGAAAGATTAGACATTATGGTGGTGGTTTCTGTTATGAAGTTATTTATTCTTTGGGGCAACTTTTACTTTGTAGAAGTAAAGTATGCCAGCATCACTGAGCCTCCTGGCAGTGGATTTTTCGGTTAGCATCAGTTCAGTAGCAGAAGAGTAGAGGCAACATTACTGCTTTGTCATAAATCCAAAGGTGAGGCCCTTCACATTTATCTTGCAGCACGAGATTTATCGGTGCATCATGTGGTCTTATTTTTCTCTTGTTAAACAGAAGGAATATTGGAGTAGACCTCTGCATAGGCATGGATTTGATAGCGGCTGCTGCATGACCGTAGGCGGATGATGGATGCCTCTGGCTGAGGGTGCTTTAGAACAGGGCACTGTGTCAGCTGTGGAGTCACCTCCCTAGAACTTCGCTGTCCTTGGAGCTGCCTCCTTTCATAAACCAGAACAATAACCGGAGGCAGGGAAGACTTATTTTGCTACTTTAAGCCTTATATATCTATATTGTGGACAGGGGCCTAACTGCAACCCACAAAGGTGTATATGGGTCACCTCTGACTAGTATTGACAGCCGTGTAGCTGCAGCAGATGGCCTTCACTGTCACCTGCAAGATCTGCTCCAGTGGTTTACTAGAGCTGAGCTTTATGCTGCCTTGCCTAGTTCCTAACAGTAACCTACTAATTAGCTTAAAATTAGCTTGTGTGAATTTACTTGAAGATTTCTTAGAAATACTCGTAAGGATTTTGCTCCCTCTGTTCCCTGACAGGAGTTGCGCAAGTGCAGGCGATAGAAGTGTTGGGTGGCAGAGAAGGGGAGGCAGTGCAGGGTTCTGGGAGTCCTTGTGCTGGTGTCCTGGGAAGCTGGAACACAAAATGCAAGAACTTAACGTGTTCCTTGACAGTACTACCACTGGCGTATGACAGCCCTCCAAGCACCGGTGGCTCACGTTGCAGCTTTGGACTGCTGCATTTGTGCCAGAAAACGTTATTCGGGGCAGCCAATGCCCCCATCCTTGCTGCGACAGCTCAGTCGCTTGACGGACATGATGAGGATCCCTGTGAGCAGTAGTGCTGGGGATGTGAGTGGTGAGGAGAGGGGAGGTAAGAGGAAGCCCCTGCAATTCACTAGAACAGTGTGTTCCTCCTCCTTGTCTGGGAGCATTCCAGTTTAATCATCATCTCTTAAATGACCAGTTTTCCTCAAGTCGTCCCTTGCATACTCAGGAAAACCTGTGTCCATTGAGTGATGCCATTTTCTTGCATGAGCAGGATGATGTTAAAAACACTTCTGTATATTGATAACGTATCAAAGTTCTGCAAAATGGTCTTGGAGCTGGAGGAGTGTTTATGCTGGAGAGCTGGGAGCATGGCGCAGATTATAGATGTGGTCTGAAATGTTGGTCATTGCCGAAGAAGCGTGCTTCTGCCAAACGCCTCGGAAGGAGAATGTGCTGGGCTATGGGATGGCTAGCAGAGTCAGTGCCGACACTGCTGCAGAAGCAGCTACGTTATTTCATCATATTGTGGAGCTTGCAAAAGGAGCACTTGGTGCTGGATTTGAAATGTGTTCCTTTATATTTACGCATTTCCTTAAAGCAAAGCTTGCACGTTCCCAAACGCGGACAAGAATAGCGCAGAATAATAGCAACTTAGCCAGGCGCTTGCTGTTAGTATGTAGGAGGCAGTTTGTCAGTAAGGATTAAAAATGCAGTTGAGGACTAGTGCTGTAAAAAGGTTTAATCCAGGAGCTCTGTGTTCAGTTTTTTCGAAAGATTCTACCTAATGCGTTTTATCAGGGCATGCCCTTCACGAAACAGTCCCCTCGCAAATGCAAGGCGAAATGAGAAAATGGTGAATGCATTTTTGAGTGAAGTGCTCAGAGAGGGTGAGCGTTAACAGGCAGGTTGTGTCTTTCAGAAGTCCACTGATACTCATGTATCTTTTTATTACAAGAATATTTAATTGAGTCTCTCACTGCAGTTGAGATTCAGGTAGATAAATCCGTTCCAAGGCTGAGAACAGAATCCTTTTCTGTTGTAACGTAAGTCAAGGGCGATTGAGCATTATTCCGTAAAAATAATGAATTAGTCCTTTTGTAAATAGCAAGTACTCTAGAAGAATTACATTACGGCATAAAAAGTTGATTTGAGCTATAGAGCATGCTTGCTTCAGTCCACGTAGAGATGAGTTTTCTCTGATTCTTTTCGCAGATGGCCCAGAGGGGTATGGGGGGAAAGGTTGAGGAGGATGTTAACTCATGGGAAATTATCTAGATGTGTGTGTTGGGATCAGAGCATTTCCTTCTCTCGTTGCTGGGATTTAAGGGTGTCTTAAGAGAAAATCCTTTCTGAATTGCTTTTAGGAATAGCTTGACACTGACAAGTAGTTTCTGTTGCACTGCCTGCAGATTTGTACCCGACAAAGAAAATAGTTGTGCTTTGATTCTAAAAATAACATCCTGGGGGTCAAGTTTAGCTTTTCTCCAGATTATTCTTTTTTTCAGTCTATAGCTAATGTTAGAGGCATCTTGCCCTTTCCATCCTTTCCTCACTTCTAGAGACACTTTGAGCCCAATTTTCATCTTTCAACCACTGTTTGGTGGAATAATTCTGCAGAAGTGGATGGGTTTAGGGATGTAGGAAAGGGCTGAGGTTTCCCTTCGGTACTCCTCTGCTGCACTCCCCCTATATGCTCTACGCTGCCTTGTAATGGGATGGGGCAGCCTGGGCTGAGAGTGGTGGTATTTGGTTATTTTAGCTGCTGATTTGTGAGTAATAGTGGAGGGGGAAAAAATTGAACAGATACCCTAAAAATAGGATTGCTCCTTTGACTTTAGGAAAGAAAAAGGAGGGGGGAGGACACCCCCACAGAATTTGATGCAGTAGTTTTTTCAGTAGTGATAGGCTGGAACCGACTGTTTAACTTAATTTTCTTCTGATTGTTACTGACCTGTGATGTTTCCTATAGAGCAGGAAATATTTGCATCATGATATTTCTTTTGAGAAGACTTAGAGAGAGAATCTGTGGAGTTGGATAGCAGCTGGCTGAGAATTAAACTTTCCTGCGGACTTTCAGTGCTGCCCTGTACTGCACTGTTCAAAGGACATCCAGAATGGATGTGCTCGGACTTCAGTTTTCAGAGTAAAGCGAGGGAAGAAGAAAGGTATCACCTCTTCTACCATCTTTCTCGCACCTGATCTCTCTGAGCACAGCTACATGAGATAGGGTTACACAGGGTTGTAGTGGAGCTGCTCTGTCTCTAGGCTGCTTTACCTTACCAGCTTTCAGAATGTCCCAGTTGACAAGAAATGCCTTCCAGTGAATGCTTTGCTGCCTCCTGGCATGTTGCGGGGTTCAGGGAAGTTGCATGAACACCAGGGTTCACTAGCAAGTTGACAGCATTTGCCTTTCAGGCTTTTTCCTAGGTAATTTTAAAGTACTTTCCTAGGTATGATAGAAATTTCAGGTACTTTGCTAGGTATGATAGAAAATATAAGGTATACTAGACCACAAAATGCAGAGCTTTTGGGTACAAACATCTGTATCAAACAGAAGCGTTTGGAGAAACTGTGGAGACGGGGAGGAGCTTGTCAGTGCTAGTAGACTCTGCTCTCTGTATGTTTATTTGTGTTTTATGGATTTACACAAGTTCTGAGGCTTGGCTTAGTAAAGGAAAAATAAAATTGTATTTGATAGTTTTTCCCCCTCTTCTTCTTTCTCTCTTGTAGCCTATGCAAGCAGCAAGATGTCCCACTGATGAACTGTCATTAACCAACTGTGCTGTGGTGAATGAGAAGGACTTCCAGTCTGGGCAGTAAGTGTGTGCTGTTGCTCTTTCAAATTTCATCCAAAACGGAATTGTTTTTCAAAATTTGGATGGAGGTGGGATGGAATTTCAGAGTTGGGAAGGTGAATACAGTAGGCTAATCAACAAAGCTTCTGCATCTTTAGAGACCAAAACTTGAAATGTGCTTCTTTCTCAGAACTGGAGATGCTAAAAAATATGTAAATTTTCCTCTGAAGGATTTCTTGCTTGGAAGCTGGATGTGCCTGGCTAATTCTAATCACTGTTTTAATGAAGGACTTCAGGCCTTTTTTGATCTTTTTTTTTTCCCTGCTGTTCCTGTTACACAGAATATTTGAGCTGTTTCAAGTAGATTTTTATCATTTTTGTTACTAGGGGCATCTTCTCACTTTCACATCGTATTGGAGTGCTGAACAGGGTCAGTAGAAACTCCCTCTTGTTCTGGGGGCTTTCGTGAGCAAGAAAGAACAAAAGGGGAGGACAACCAGGGTGTGGGCACAACAATTTGAATCCTTTAATTACAGTTCTGTGGTGACTGATAGAAGCTGACTCTGGGTTTTACTTTTGTGAGAAAGGAAGAAAACATATGAATTTTTCAGCCCAGCCCACACAGAAGGGCTTTGCTTTAAAAGAAGTCAATTCAAATAATTAGTTTCCTTGCTTTGAAGCTGTACAGTGGCTCTCTGAGAGATTTCAATATGTAGATTGTAGACAGAAGTAATTAATTTCAGCCAAGAGAGAGAAAGAGAGCACCACATGCACCAGAAAGCAGAAGAGCTCGGGTTTGAGAAATGGGAAGAAATGTTAAAAAAAGATATTGAACGATGCACTTAGGGCCTTTGCATAAAATACCTGGCCCAGATGAATTCTGCTAAGGATGGAGAATGAAGTGGCTCTGAACTGTGGGGAACAAGGGAGCGATATGTTTCAAGACCTGCCTCTTTTTGTTCTGTCAGCCTGCTGTGCTGCTACCCTGGAGAGCTGTCCTGGCCCTTCAGTGATTAACTGAACTGTGATTTCACAAGCTGACCTGTAGTATAAAATACTGAAACAAACACACTCCCCCTGAAAAAAAAGAACCAAAAAAACCAAACCCAAATGAGCACAACTTTTAGGGTCAGAAGCAGGCAAAAGTATCTGCTGGATGGGGTGGTGTCCTGGTATCTGCACATGATGTTTTTTTCTCCAAGTAGATTTTTTTCCAAGTAATTCACTTCCAAAAATACCTGAAATGAGCATAATACCTCATGTATTATAAAAATGTTAATTTCCTCAAATATGAATGTCCTGGAGGGACGTAGCTTCCAGACCTGCAGCAGCTGGCTGCTGTCCTTTCACCCTGAGAACCCTCTTTGATCGTGTGTATGGAAGCATGCGGGAAGCGATATCCCGAGACTTGCCTGGTAAGCAGGCTGGCCATGGTTCTGGCTGTACTCATCCTCCTCAAGAGAGCTGCTTGTTTCTAGAAATTGGGGCTCATAAAGAAAGCAGCATATGTTTGGTTGTGAGCAGATGCTGTAAATCGCTTTAAAAATTGTAAGACTAGAGTACAGAGAAACATCATGATATTCGGCTGCTACTGAAGGATGCAGTCATTCTGCTGCATTGCAGATATACTGAGCAAGACCATCCTTGTGATCTGCTGCAGCAGGCTGCACACAGTCAGCAGATTTGGTTTGTATCGGCCTAACCATGACTGGCTGTATGGAATATTTTTTGGTAAGTTACAGAAAGAGCTTTGCTTTAACACTTCCATTTGGTGCTCACGGTCCAGAGCTGGGAGCTTGACCTTGGGTCAGTGAGATGGTTTATCCCCAAGATGCTACTGTAGATCTTTTCATGCTTCATTTTCCACTTCATGCATCATTTTCCGCACCCTGTAAGTTGGACAAGTATGAGTCACCATTTTGTGACGCATGAGTTCATGGGATGCAATGCATTATTGTAGTACCGTGTTGGTGTGATAAGTTCCACTGTCTTCAGTTCCTGTGACACACTTCTATCTTAAGACTTCCAGTGTATTTTGGAGAGAGAAACAAGTGCTGGAAACACCCAGGCAGCGAAGGGGACAACAGTCTGGGAGGAAGCCAGGGCAGGTTATCTCAAGGGCAATTTTTTTTTTAATGTTGAAAATTGACTAATTATTCTTAACTTTTATCCTGCCCTTTACATGGGAAGGCCATCCCGCGTATCTCGTGTTGGTTTAGTTATCTGAAGAGCCCTTGAGGAGCCTTGCTGAATAATTTACAGAGGTTTCCAAACATGCACCAGAGGAATATCTGCCCATATGGTTCAGATGCTCATGGGCTCCTTTGCGTAGATATATAAGTTATCCTCTCTGAAAAAAAGTTATGCTCTTTCTTCATGATCATAAAACCTAATGAATACACAGGTTAATATTATCTATTATAGTTTCTGTTGCTTTGCTCAGCCTGGCCAGCAGACCTACTAACCGGCAGTTTCCTGGGCCCGGTCTGGAGCCCGTCGTAAGAACTGGCGTCACAGCCATATTTTGGTTCTGATCGGTTCAGGCACGGCCTTACATGTGAGTTAGAGCCGCGGTTTCATCTGTCAGAGCTCTTGGGAGTTATCTGGCCCTGGTGACTCACTGTTCCTTTTGTTCATTTATAAGCAGAAGCTGTTAATGAGGTTTAGAATTCCCCCATGTGTCTCCATGAGCTCTCCAAGCTCCTTCCTGGTGAACATCAGTGTAGGAAAATGCATTTAGATTTTCCTGCTATTGCCTTATTTTGAACATTCTTAATACTTAGGTTGCTTACAGCCTGTTGGAGGCTGCCTGCCCCAGCTCTCTTTGAGAAGAAACTTGGTTGTTCCAGTGCCTTTTGCAGATTTTTCTCAAAGAACTTGTCAGGATTTGACCTTCCCTAATCTTCTCACCTGGCCAGAGATTTCCTCTCTCTTTGGGGGGTATTTTTTCTGTTTTTCCTCTTTCTTGTCTTCCTGGCATCCATTTGCCTGCTGTCAGGCTGTGCTATCTTTTTGATCTGCTGGAAACGTTTTTGGTGAATAGTGTGCTCCAATATAATAATTTTAATTTGTACCCCCCAAGTATTTTTACCAGGTATCTGCATTTTGCTGCTTTGAAGTGAAACCCAACAGTGGTGGAGTTTGTTTCTTCCTGCAGAGATGCAGCATTTGTACACGTTGAAGTTGTTGTGTTTCGAGCCAAACTTAATGCATGGCTCAGGATCCATCTCTGTCTTAAGAAGCTTTAATCTTAGGTCTTTTACTGTCTGATGAGCTGCTTCTGGTAGGGTATTATTTGTCATCAAGTGTATTCTTGGTGAGGTATTCCATTTTCGTAGCTGGAACTTGTATTTTGCCTACAGGCATGTTTGTCTAGCACTCTGCAACATAATACCTTGCTTTCCAGTTGGTTGTGTATTGATATTAATTTGAATTACTCAGGCTGATACACTCAGCACTGGAAACCTCCTGATTTCAGTCCCTGCTTCCTGAACAGCTTCTCTATTTTATCTGCTACTCAGTTTAAAATGAAACAGTCCTCAGAGCAACATTCAGTCTGAGAAGGATCGTGTCCCTTGGCCTGCTGGCAACGCTCTTCCTAATGCAGCCAGAGGTGGCATGGTGCTGGCTCACATTCAACTCATCTAGAAGGATCCCAGGTCTTTTTCTGCAAAGCCACTTTCCAGCCAGTTGGCCCCCAGCCTGTACTGGTGCATGGGATTATTCCTCCCCAGGTGGAGGACTTTGCATTTTCCTTTACTGAACTTGATGGGATTTCTGTCAGCCCATATATCCACCCTCTCAAAGTCCCTCTGAACGGCAGCACAGTTGGCAGGTGTGCCATCTGCAGACTGGCAAAGGGTGCACCCTGTCCCGTCATCCTGGTTTAAATGTTTTTTGCCACTAGTGAGCTGCCTGAAGCTGGGCTGCGTGCTGCTGAGCTGTGATCCTTCTGAGCCCGGCGGTTCACGGAGTTTTCAATCGGCTGCACTGCCTTGCTTACCTAGTCCGTATTTCACCTGTTTGTCTATAAGGATTGTGGTGCAAGGCAGTGTAGAGTGCATTGCTAATGTCGAGATAAACAAAATCCACTGCTCTCCCCTCGTCCTCAGAGCTTGCCATTTCATCCTAGAAGGCTATGATATTGGTCAGGCGTGATTTCCTTTGTAAATCCATGCTGACTGCTCCCAGTCACTTTCTTGTCCTTCGGTATGTTTGCCTTCCAGGATTAGTTGCTCCATCACTTTCCCAGGGACTAAGGTGAGGCTGACCAGCCTGTAGTTCCTTGGATCCTCCTTCTTGCCCTTCACACCCAAAGGAGTGACATCTGCTTTCTCCCAGTCCTCAGAAACCTTCCCGATCACCATGAAGCACCAGTAAACGTCTCGCTCTCCCTCTGTAAGATTTCTAGGGAGCCACACCACCTATAACAGGTGTTTGGATTTACGACTGGGGGAGGAGAAGATGGAAAAGGAAGGGTGCATGTCCCTGCAGCTGGAATTTTAGGCAGCTAATGGGTGATTTAGGGCCAGAACCAGTGAAGAGTCAACTCGCTGGTCCACCTGCCAGAGGAGGTACATATCGCTGTGTGGTACCTTTAAAATGCTTTCTTACCCTGCTATGCCACCAAGCGCTAGCAGTTCCTGGGAAGGTTTTGCAAGCTCCCCTGTCTGGGCTAAAGCTAGTCATGTCTAGTGTTTTTGGCTATGCAGGCCACACATTTCCTCTAGTCTCAAAAGGCCATATGTTCTTTCCTACCATGTGGCTGAAGCTGTTAAGCATACACGATATAGCCAATGTATGTGTGTGCAGCAGATCTGCTCTTGGATGGTGCTAGATTCACCGTGCATATGCAAATGAAAATATACAGAGCATGTGTGCATGCTGTACATTCGCTGCCAGGAGGGAGGATGGGCCTTGGCTGTTAGCATGGTTCTGACCATGGGGGAGAGGGGAGCACCACAGCCCCGTGAGTTGGTGACCTCATACACCCTATGGGCAGTTAAAGTAGAGGCACTTGTGAAGATGATGATGAGGTGGAACCTGATTCCGCCATTGCCTCTGTCACCAGCACACACAAATCCCGTCTTCCTTTTGTTTTGCTTTCTTATGCCAAAAAGAAGTCTGCCTGTCACATGATAAGAGCTATCAGGCATAGTCTGAGGATAACTATAAGCAGCTTTTTAGTATCTTTGTTCCTGACAGCTTAGCTTCTGAGAGTGACAGCCAGCCACATGCAACTGCTGCTGCCGTGTGTGCTCCTGACTGTTTGTATTATTCTGTTTTTATAACGGTGTTCCTGGTCATCAGGTGCTGTCTGAGTTCAAGTTCTCCTGGTCACTAGCAAACAGGAGGGACAGCCTCCCTCAGCACCTATGTGATTTTCCTTTTTGTACAGAAATCCCTTCCATTTTTTTCTGCGATCAAACTTCTAAACAATATACTAACATCCTTGTATAGGCTTTGCATCTGTTTCTTGTTGAAATCACAGCTGGGCTATACTGCTTGTATTGGGGTAAAGTATTGATGCTTTGGTGTTAGATGCTTGATGTGAAACCAGTGCTAAATTTCAGATACAGCAGCCTTGGTCTCTGCGGCTATAGTTTGGTTCTCTCATATTTGTATAGTGCGGTTCCTGAAGCAAAGGGCTATTGGTGGGGGAATGTAAACAGTAATTATTAGCACGATGTCTTGCAGTTGGGCTTCAAGATCACGTTATGTCTCTGAAGGTGATGGATTCCTGTGAAAGACTGCCGTGTACCTGCATCAGGGCGTAGGTCTAAAGCTTTTGTTTTTAACTTGGTAGGACCAGATATAAGCTGGCTTGTTTCTTTTGAATTTTCACAGCACTGGGAGCAATGCAAAATCACCCTGGGTATATATCAAAGTAAAATACTGTTCTCTCTTCTAGACATGTTGTTGTGAAGACTTCTTCCAACCACAAATACATTTTCACGCTGAGAACCCATCCCTCAGTTGTTCCTGGCAGCATCGCATTCAGCTTGCCTCAGGTACCATATGTTTTGACTTGGTGTTTTGCTGTACAATAAGCAAAATCTCTTTTGAAAACAGGATTGACGATAACTATTCTAATTGGAGGGAGATGTCCGTATAAATGTTGCTACGAATTTGATTTCTGACAGCAAAAATTCAAGGAGACTTTTACTATAGCTGAAGCAAACTTGCTTATATCACTTGGATCTGTTTTTAGTGCATGGTGGGATAAAAATACTAGAAAAGGTGTAATTCAGCCTTTTAAAAAAACATCAGAAACAAACTATTTCAAAAAGAAAAGCTCAGCAATGTCTGCTGTTCCGTGTGAATCTTTATTGTTCCCTGGTTTCCCTTGACTTTAAAGGGTTTTCTTTGCTATGTTGCTCTTTTAAAGACCTCCAGGAAAGTTTATTGACTATATTCAGTTTTTTTAGTATTTCTAGATGAAAAGTGCAGCGTAATGCATAAAATAGATTTAACTTGTCTCCTCTCTCTTAATTAAGTCAAGTTATCAAATGTTAAATGATGGGTAGAAAAAATAATTGATACAATTAACTTCTAAACATGAAAATTAATCTTGTAGCCTTTAACTGGCTTACACAGTTGTGTAACGTAAAACTGCAGTGGCTGTGGTCACGATGGAGTGCTATTGTGTTTTCCTGCTAGTGACTGACCTTGAACTGGAGTCTCTGCGCTGCAAACACAAATTTTTTTCCTCAGCAGATGACTTGGCATAGGCCCTAAAACTTTTTTGCTTTTTGATGTCTTGTTCAAATCCAGATTTGTCCGGATGAGTGGGTGAAGAGGATGTTATGTTAACCATATGCCTAGTTATGACTAGTGATGCCCGAACTGAAAACCAGTTAGCAGTAGAAGATATTTGTATTGCAGGGTTAAAGTAGATCCGTTCATGGTCTAGAGTTGATTTTTGTAGATTCCAGTAGCTATTTGCAGAGCTGGGAGAGCTCATCTGCTAAGGAATGAGGTAGGTTGCTTACCTCTAAAAAGTGCTGATGGCAGCAAGTGTTAGAGCTGCTGGTATAGGAATGCTTTGTCTGAGTATTCCTGGTGTTAGGATTTAATGTCCAGTATTTCCTGATGCCTTGGATAACTGCAACCAGCGTTACCCCAAATGTGTGTTTATCTCATGTATTCACGGTGGGGGGTATGTAATATGTGCTTAGGCTCTAAGACCTCCAAGAACATGTGTTGTGCATTCATTACACATATGAAGTCCTTCACCACCTTTATTCCGTAATAATCTTAACTCTTAGGCCTAAATAATGAAAGCTATGTAAAATTTAGTATACTGCAGAGCCCAAAAGGTGAATGGCCATGCAGTGGTGACAAACTTCTTAGCGGAAAGTACCCAAACGAGCATAGGAATTGAGCTGTATTTCTTGCCACAGAGAAGATCCTAACTTGTCTATCTAGCTGACCTGGGACAGCTTTCCTTCCTGTCCTGAAATTTGGTGATAGGCTTGATCTGGAGTTTAAGCAAAGCTGCCCAACATTCTTGAGCTGGTGGTCACCAGTGCCTGGTACTTCAGGTGAAGGTGAGTTTAGGGTGTCTTTTGCGGAAGAATTGGAGTGTCAAGGGGAGTGGGAGAATTCTTCTGGGCTTTGCAGGTAAAAGGCAGAAGCTGTGAAGCATGAGATTAAATATGGAAACGTAATTTGTTTTTACCTTCTTGGGAACACCAGTAAATACATAAAAAATTCCTGCCCTGGGCTTTGATTTCCAAAAGACTGATCCCTGTTTTGCCAAGAGAATTCTTTCCTTAAGCCTAGCTTCTGTCTTGAACCATAAACATATTGGAGAGGGAGTGTAGGGGGAAATTTTCGTTTTTAAAAAAAGGTCATTGTATTCCTTCTCCCAGACTTGTTCCATCCAGGTAAAAAGCCAAACATAAATGACCATAAATACAGCATTTCAAATGTGATCTTACCAGAGCTGTGTGTAATGATACTTATATATTTTTGTGATTCATGCCTCTCTAAGGCTTAGATATTTGAGAGGCTGTGAATACTGCATAGCCGGAGATGTGGATGGTAGATATGCACTAGCCAACCTGTAGCACAAAGCCATTGGAAAAATACCATTTTTGCAATTATCAAGCCAGAACTTTTGGCATAGCAAAGGTCATAGATTTTCCTGTCACATAATTGTTGAACCATTTCTTGCTTCTCATGCAGTTCTGTGCTGCACAAATCTTTTTAGAGGAATTTGAAGGGACCTAAATGATTTGAACAGTTCCATTCTTACTAGTTCTCTGAACAAGTTTTGTTTTAGGTAATTTTATAATTTAAAGCACATTCCAACTATTTCCTGCAACTAGTATATACATGTAAGCTTTTAAAATGATGATGGAGTGAATAGCAACCTTTCTTAACTTTTGTGTGGTCAGCACCTGAGCTTCGGTAGAAAATGAGGAGAATGATAAAAAGGCCTATCCAGTACGATAACTTCTGCCTCCAAGACAGTGGGATGACCAAATACGTAAAGGAGGTTGGACAGAACAACCTCCTGCGGTCAGAAAATTGAATTCTTAATAGAAATGATTCAGTGTTTTTGACTTGTTTTCTGTTAATTTGGGGGTCTTTGTAAGATCCCATTCTGCCCATTTTTGCTGCTTCTCTAAGGTTCTCGTGGGGCAGCCTGCTTTTCTGAGGGAGGGTGCTGACTTTGGGTGTTCATTCTACTGAAGGACGGGCTTTCTGAAGTATTTGCCTTCTTTTTACAGAGAAAATGGGCTGGACTTTCCATCGGACAAGAGATAGATGGTAAGTCAGACAGCAGTGTGATCATGACCTATGTTTATAACACCTCAATTCCATGTCTCCATACTGAAATGAAACTGAATTGGAAAATTTCAGATCTTCAGCCCTTCTTCAGGTGAGGCCCTCATTAGTGAAAGGGAGTTGCTCTTGTATCTGCAGCTGTCTGTCTCTTAATGTTTTCAAAACCTGGAGAACTATTTTGACTTCAGACATCTGCTAGCACATCAGCATAGCTCTGTATGGGACGTCAGTGTCCACCTGCAGATGTGAACATTTGATATATCCTGGATAGTCTGTTCTTGTGGCTTTGGAGAACACTTGTCAGCTAACAGAAAACAGCTGTTGTTGTTGAGGGTATTTTGGTATCTAAATCTGAGTGTTGAGAATGGGGAAGTTTTAGTGCTAAGAGTTGCCAGAAGCCAGCAGTGTGGTCGGGATAGCTGGATGGATGAGGTTTGTGAGTGGCACTGATGTTTTCACCAATAACAGACTAGAATATTCTGCAGTATGATGAAGGGAAAGGGAAGCCACCTTGAGTTTGTGCAAACGGAAGATGTGCATTCCAATTTCAAAGCTTAACTGAGACTGACAAGCCTTTGCCAGCGTTCAAAGAGGAGACTGATTTGCGAATGTATTGGATTTGTGGGGCAGGATTTTGGTAGCAGTGGGAGCTACAGGGGTGGATTCTGTGGAAGCCGCTAGAAGCTTCCCCCATGTCCGGCAGAGCCAATGGCTGCTGGCTCTGAGATGGACCCACAGCTGGCCAAGGCTGAGCCCATCAGCAATGGTGGTAGTGCCTCTGGGGTAATGTATTTAAGAAGTGGGGGCAAAACAGCCAGAGAGGAGTGAGAGTATGGAGGAACAACCCTGCAGACACCAAGGCCAGTGAAGAAGGAGGGGAGGAGGTGCTCCAGGCACCAGGGCAGAGATTCCCCTACAGCCCACGGTGCAAACCATGTGAGGCAGGCTGCCCCCCTGCAGCCATGGAGGTTCATTAGGCCACTGTTTTACTGTTTGAGGTGTTCACAGGGATTCCATGGAATTCTCCTCTCATTTGAGGGAGTGGGAGTGGGGAGGACTTAGGCTGAGAAGTGATCAGCTGTGGATGTGAGGTAGTGCTAGGAAAGTTTGCTCCTTGGCTGTTTGTTTTCTGAGCTCCTGTGGTCTCAGCAAGTCCATGGGCATGGATCAGTACTTCAGTGTGTGAAGTCTGATGACCTTGTGGATCTCTTTTTGTAGTGACAAGCTGGAGTGGGTCTGTTTGCCTCTCTACACAACTAGATACCTCACAGATCTTGCTTGGAAGCCATTTAATTTTGCTAGCTGATTGTGTTTTCTTTTGGTGGTGTTTTTTTTTTTTAAACTGAAGAATAACCTATAGTGAGGGGGGAGACCCATATATTAATTTGTTTCTCATCCTGGTTTGGTTGTTGATCAGTAACATGTGCCAGCTGGCTTACAAATAAATGCTTTTCTTAAAGTTATTTGGGGAAAGAAACACTAATATTCAGCATGATTAGCTGTTAGAGCAGATTTGTGATTGTACTTGTACTAGACCTTGCTATAAACTTACCGACTATGTGGGAACATGTATTAAGAAAAATAATGCAGTAATTTTATGCTGAGTGACTAAATGTCATATGACTCCTGCTGAGTATAAAGGATTTGTAAAGCTGTTCTACAGGTAGGGGGAAGTATTCATAAAACCAGTGATTTACCAGGGTTCTCTTTGTCTTGTTCCCCTAATAATGTGAAAACTATGTTTTAAATGTCAGTTTTAAATGTAGTCCACTCCTTAGTGGTACAGTGAACCTGAGTCCTGTTGGGCCCCTAACACTATGGTAAAGGCTTTCCAGGTGAGTGAATCTTGTAAGTTTGCCTTTGTGGAAAGGTTGAGTGCCTTGTGTGGATGCGGTTGTCTTGCCTTCAGTGCGGTTCAGCTTCATCAGCTCCTGTGTTCCAGCTGGAGACGTTCACCCGGGACTGGCTGCCTCAGCTGCATCCTCAGCACCAGGGGCCACTGCTACCTTCTCAGCCTGCCTCTCTGTTTCTAGGACGTTACAGGCTTTTGAAGCTGGTGGTGTATATTGCTTTCTGGGCTGCATTCCCAGCAGTGCATTGCTGTTCTCCTCTGTACCAGACATTCCCAGCACTCAGTCCTTGATGTAAAGATGACTCGTATTCAGTTGACACCTCAGTTCTGTGATGTGACCACATCCAGGGACTGATGTTCTTTCTGGAAGCTTTTGTTTGACAAAGCCCTGAGATAGGCAAGTAAAAAGAAGTAAGTGCCTGAAGTGACTGTAAGGTAAGAACAACTCGTGTTGTGCCCTTGTAGGACCAAAGTCCTCTCTTCATTAGTTATGGCTTATGTGATAATCCTGCTGCCCTGTCTCTTTTTGAAAGAACTAGTTGATTTAATAGATAAACCTCGATTCAGGAAGTGGTTTAGTGTTTCACCTTTATCCCTATTTCCTGGAAGATCTTTCTTTGACAGCTCATTTCTAGGTGGCCTGTTCTTATTCCAGGAAGGATGTTAAATGTACTTGCTGTGATGTCTTCTGGTACAAAGTCAGCAAAGGCAGGATCTCTTTATTCTCTTACCTTGAACAAATCATGTATCATAGCATGCTGGATGCTTGTTTTGATGTCACATTTTCCCAGGAGTCTGCAGGTTTATTCTGGAGCCATTCTACCTGCCAAGAGGCTTGATAGGAAATAGTAGGTTATGTCTGAAGTATATTTCCCATATTCACCTCCTACTGCTCTATCCTTAGCTGTGACTTCTGTATCAGATGAGACTTTCTTCTCTGGATTTAAAGCAAACCTATAATGTTCCGTAGTCATCTGGAGAAACATCCACTCCTGTCCTTTGCTGCAGTCTGGTTTGTGAAGTATTAGGTCTGTCTGCTTTGTGAGATCCTGTCCTTCTGATCAGTTGTGCTGAGGCAACATCCCTGAAGTAGTGGACCGTGTTCTTCTTTCTTTTCTATCCTCTTTCCTCCAGCGGCAACAGCCCTAAGTGGCTTCTTGTTTTTGACATGATGCAACTTGCAGATTCGGTGCAGTCGGCAGTGACTGTGAAATACCTTCCATGCCACTTTGCTTTCTGCCCCCTTTCAAGGGCTGTTCAATTGATTCTGCATTACTGAAGGTAGCCTGGGGCATGTTAGCATAGGCCCAGTGCACCTCTTGGCATCTCTGCATCAGAGATGAAGGGCAGCTGCTGCTGTAGAAGCCTGAGAGATTATAGCACTGCACTTGAATTTGTAGGTAGTCTAACTTTCCGCCACCTGATCTGGAGAAGAGCTAGTCAATCTGTTGCTACAGAAAATAGAGGGGATAAAGCCCCTCCCACTGTAAGGGAAGATCAGGTTCATGACCACCTGAGGAACCTGGACATACACAAGTCTATGAGACCTGGTGAGATGCATCCCAGAGTCCTGAGGGAACTGGCTAATGTAGTTGCCAAGCCACTCTCCATGATGTTTGAAAATTCATGGCACTCAGGTGAAGTCCCTGGGGACTGGAAGAAGGGAAACAGTGTGCCCGTCTTTAAAAAGGGTAGAAAGGAGAACCAAGGGAGCTACCATCCTGTCAGCCTCACCTCTGTGCCGGGGAAGATCATGGAACAGATCCTCCTAGAAGCCATATGGAGGACAGGGGGGTGATTTGAGGCAGCCAGCAGGGCTTCACCAAGGGCAAGCCCTGCCTGACCAACCTCGTGGCCTCCTCTGATGGAGTGACTGCATCAATGGACAAGGGAGGAGCTACAGATGTCATCTCTCTGGAATTCTGTAAGGTCTTTGATACGGTCCCCCACAGCATCCCTCTCTCTAAACTGGTGAGATAAGGGTTTGATGGGTGGACTGTTTGGTGGATAAGGAATGGGTTGGATGGCGGCATCCAGAGGGTCATGGTCAATGGCTTGATGTTGAGATGGAGACTTGTGATGAGTGGCGTCCTTCAAGGGTCTGTACTGGGACCAGAACTGTTTAATACCTGCATCAGTGACACAGATAGTGGGATCGAGGCACCCTCAGCAAGTTTGCAGGTGACACCAAGCTGAGCAGTGCAGTTGACACACCAGAAGGACGGGATGTCATCCAGAGAGACACGGAAAAGCTGGAGACGTGGGCCTGGGAGAACCTCATGAAGTTCAACAAGGCCAAGTGCAAGGTCCTGCACCTGGGTCGGGGCAACCCCTGATACCAATACAGGCTGGGGGATGGAGGAATGGAGAGCAGCGCTGTGGAGAGGGATGTGGGGGTACGGGGGGACGAAAAGCTGGACATAAGCAAGCAATATGCGCTCGCAGCCCAGACCCCCAGCAATGCCCTGGGCTGCATCTCCAGCAGCGCGGGCAGCAGGGCGAGGGAGGGTGTTCTGCCCCTCTGCTCTGCTCTGGTGAGACCCCCCTGCAGCGCTGCGCCCAGCTCGGGGCTCCTCAGCACAAGGACATGGAGCTGCTGGAGCGGGGCCAGAGGGGGCACAGAAATGCTCCGAGGGCTGGAGCCCCCCTGCTGCGAGGCCGGGCTGGGAGAGCTGGGGCTGTGCAGCTGGGGAAGGGAAGGCTGTGGGGAGACCTTATTGCGGCCCTTCAGTGCTTAAAGGGGGACCACAGGAAGGATGGGCGTGACCTCTTTAGCAAGGCCTGTTGTGACAGGACAAGGGGTGATGATTTTAAACTAAAGGAGGGTAGATTTGGGGTATAAGGAAAAAAATATCTACAATGAGGGTGGTGGAACACTAGCCCAGGTTGCCCAGAGGTTGTGGAGGCCCCATCCCTAGAGACATCCCAGGCCAGGCTGGACGGGGCTCTGAGCGACCTGATCTAGTTGAAGATGTCCCTGCTCACTGCAGGGGGTCGGATGGGATGGGCTCTAAAGGTCCCTTCCAACCCAAACCATTCTATGATTCTGTGAAAACCAGTTATGACCTCTCGTCATTGCTTTTATGGGCAAGACTACTCTTAATGCCTGCTCTTGGGCTTTCTGAAGACACGTCCTCCAAACCCTTACATGTAGATCTAGCTGTGTGTGTGAATCTGCTTTCATTGTCCTCACCCCCCACAGCTTGTATGGTTGTTGGGCTGTTTTAAAGGAGACTATTAGAGTTTTTAAAGAAATGCAGGGATTTTCAGTGGAGATACGCTTGCTGTATTTTTGATGTTGTGGTAGAACACGGATGTGAGAGAAAAAGGGTCTCTGTCAGAAATAATATATTCAATGTTATTAAGTACTCATTCTGAATGGAGGAATATGCATTATGAAACTTATAGTATGTTTGATATATTGTGTGAGGACCTTGCTGTTCTGAAATGTGCTGTTGTTTTGGTTTTTTTTTTACAGTTTCCTTATACACTTTCGACAAGGCGAAGCAGTGTATTGGCACAATGACAATTGAGATAGATTTTCTGCAGAAGAAGAACATTGACTCCAACCCCTACGACACAGACAAGATGGCCGCTGAATTCATCCAGCAGTTCAACAGCCAAGCCTTCTCCGTAGGCCAGCAGGTGTCCATTTTGTTTTTTAAGGCCAAAACGTTCTTAAGTAACATGCGCGTGCTTGTACTACAGGGATGTAGAATACCGAAGAATGCCTAGGTACTGGCTCTGTGCTGCAAAGAACAGCTGATGGGTATAAATTGTTTATTGTGTGAGCGGTTTCTTTATGAGAAGTTGAACCATCATAACTTTGAGAGCATGAGCAGAGTGGTTTAAAATCTGCCTTTTCCTTAACTCAAGAAATCCTTCTGTGTGAAGGAAAATCCCAAGGCTCGAGAGCTGGGTTCTCTCTCTGATGTGGCCTGGCTGGATATAAGCATGGCAGCTCCTGGAATCTTTTGAGAAGCAACTTTTGTCTTCCTTCTGTATAAGAACAAAATGAACACCAGTTCTAATTAATTCTCATCAGCACCTTTCAAGTGCAGTGTATTTTTTTGTAACACTTATTGCTACTCTGTGGACTCCAGTAGTAAAATAGGTATGAAACATTTGACGTAAGGATTTCTGAAAGCTGAAGTCCCTATAATTGAGCCTTCTCAGCTCTGCAGCAGATGGGCTTCTGGCCCTGTGAACATCTGCGATAGCCTCTGGTTTGCCACGTTCTCAGGACAGGTCAAGGTCTGTCTCTCATCATAGTTCACAACTTGCAGGGTCTGAATCTTAAGCCAGTTGCAAATATAATCTTGGAGGAGGGCAGTTGTGCAGAGACAGCCTGCTTTTCTACAGGATGGACCCTACTTTTCATGATATTTGTTCTGCCTCTCACTACTGTAGCACTATTTTTGAGGTATCCTTGCCAAACTGAAGTATGAAAGATCAAAAAGGTTTGAGCTAAATTGTTCTCTTGCCTAAAACCAATATTTAAAGTGAGTGGAAAATGTCAAGAGATGATATAGAACATTTAGCTGGGGAGAAAAGGGTGGGAAAGAGAAGCTTTTCTTGGAAAGAATTTTTCTTTGAATTTTTCTGCTTGACTTCATGTTCTGCTACTTTTGATCTGTTACCCTTAAGAACAGGACATGAAAAAGACATGTTCAGTATCCCAGACCTTTACAGGATAAAAACTGCATGGAATTTGTAGGGTGGTAAACTTAGTCTTCAGGCCTCTTTCTCTTCAAATCTCAGTAGTCTTGTCAAAATCCTTTTTAGCTTTTTAATCAGTTAAAATCCCCTTCTGTTTTTCCTTTCAACAGCTTGTGTTCAGCTTTAATGACAAACTTTTTGGCCTGCTGGTAAAGGACATGGAAGCTATGGACCCCAGCATTCTCAAAGGAGAGTCTGGAGCAAGCAAAAAGCAGAAGGTGGGCTCGCAGAATTTGTGTTCATTCCCTAGCGACCGCAGAGGTTCAAGTACTGATCAGAACTTGCTACAAGGAAGGATTTGTTACGTGCATTTGGAAAAGTTGCACATTGGTTTCATCTGGCTGTGTTTTGCCTCAGAGAAGATAAGGAGCATTGTTTTCAGTTTAATGCGGTCTCCTGTGCTTGTGTAGTTGGGAGCTTAGAGCTGCACCCACTAAATTGCTAATTCATGGAAACATCCTCTTGAGCCTTTTTGTCTTCTAGATATGCTCAGTTTTGATTGTTTCCTTCTGTAGAAAGGGCATGATTTTATTTTCTTCTTCACTTGATAGATCTTGCTCAAATAAAATTGTTGGTTTTAAACTAAACAAATAACTTTAAAAAGCCAATGAATTATACCTAATGAGCGCCTGCTTTCAGTGATGACAGTTTTGGAGGAGGTGTTGGTGTTTCATGTTCTTCCGAATGACTTCCAAGGTGGAGCTTTTGCTGCTGTTTCTTGTCTTCTGAGATGTGCTTGGAGATGCCTAAGGAGCAATGTGAAGTTGAGCCTAATAGCTTACTGTAATTGTTTCCTTCCCTTTTGCAGATTGAGGTTGGTTTGGTTCTTGGAAACAGCCAAGTTGCCTTTGAAAAAGCTGAGAACTCCTCTCTCAATCTGATTGGTAAGTGCCACTGTATCCAAAGAGATAAATAACGCTTGAAGTTTGCTGCTTTTCAGACCTCAGAGACTCGTGCTCCTCAAAGTTTGTTTTTCTGGTTACATCAGTTGATGTAATCTGTTGAAAATTGCATGTCAGAATGTCTCCCAGGTATCTGTTTCAACTAGCAGATGGCTGGATTTGATCCCTTAGGAACCCGTCACACCCTTTAGAAAGCAGTTTGTAGATGCTCAGGTCTCTCTTGAAAACCACTACACAGAGGAGACACCACCCCTCCAGCAGACTTGGCTGCTTCTGACCAGGGGCTCTGTGGAAGTCACCATCCTCCCTGCATGAAGCTCCAACACCCAACTGACATACCAGAGCAGTTCTGTGGGTCTCTGTACCGTGCTTATCACCACGGTGATCTAAGATACATGGACACAGAGCTATGAGGAAGGCAGGTGAGTGACTTTGAGAAATTCTGACAACAGCAGATCAAGTTAGATGAGTGGAGAAGTTACCCTAAGCGCTCTGGACTCCTTGGCCAGGTTTAGAAAGGCACCATGGAACAGTAGCTTCAGCAAAAGTCAGCAACTAGTTGGTGTTCTAACTCTTTAGACATCAGAGAACAATATTTTCAGGGACGCTAAGAAGCCAACACTTCTTGAATTAAATTTAATCAAAACATCAGAAAAATAGGAAATTGAGAATTTCTTTGAATGTGTAGCCAAAATTTCAAAGTGAGCGCAAAACTTCCGAAAATCCCATCTCTGAGAGCCCTTGTTCAAGGACAGAGCGCGGCTTCTGAAGAGCACTTCAATTTTCTTGACTTCTGAAAGTCCTGCTCTTCAGAAACTGATGACAGCTGCAAAACACAGCACAGCAGGTTCATTGTGTGAGTTTGAACTGTTTACACAGCAAGATTATTAACAAAACTGTGAACCATGAATCAGGGAATGATTGATGTGTCCTCCACATATTAATTTAGAAGGAGACTGGTGTAGGGCTAGGGAGGAATCTGGTGTGTTCCCGTAGAGCCACCATCTCGGATGACGGAGACCTGGACTACAAAGTGGGCAGCGAGGGCCCTTCCCTGCAGCTGGCTTTGTGTGTGCCCTGGGACCGCGGTGGCTGTCCTGCAGAACAGATACACACTCTGTTAGTCTGGCTGTTCCTTTTCTGTCAGTGGTATGAAGTGGATGATACCTAGCAAGTCTACAGCTGCAGACACCTCCCTTGCTGGTAATATGGCTCTAGGCATTCTTTTCTGGGAGTGATTCAAGTCCTCTACTTGAACAGACACTCTTACTTTTCTGTTTTGTTATTTTCCTTTCCTATTTTGTTCCTTCTTCCCGGAGTCTGTGAGCTAAGACGACTTACCCTTTTGCTGCTGTTCTTCCACGGATAAGAAGTGGCAGGTGAAGGCTGCTGCGAGTGGGGGTTCAGCAAACCTGGCGAGCTCAGATGAGCACTCAGTTGTGTACTCTGAGTTTTAATGCTTACTGTTTTAGCAGTAGGCTTCGAAGCACAGCTCTGGTTGACTGTGAATGCTCAGTACTTTGAGTATTTGGTACAGAAGTAAAACATGAGGGCAGTAGTCACTGCTTCCAGTAGAGAAAGGTAGAATTAAATTTGTTCAGCATTGCAGGAGCTTGTGGCAGAGGCTGTTTTGATGCTGCCCTAAGTGCCATCTTCCCTCAAATACGAGGCTGCCACTCCATGTTCTGTAGTTGTCTGCTTTGTGTGCTACAGCCGCTCCAGAAATGGGGAGACGCGAGGCTGTTGTGTAACCACGTACCTTACATCTTACGTGGATGTTTTTATCTGAAAGTCATCTGTACTGAAAAAAGCGCCACCAGAGATCGGTGGGCTGAATTGTAGATGGTTGTAATTAAGCGTATTAACAAGGATACAGGTTTTAAGAGCGCTGAATGAAGTTTGTATGGGCAATTAGTTCACACCTGTGATTACCTGATTACAGCCCATTTCATTTTTACTGTGTTTGATAGGACAGCTTGAGGAGAGTATTAACATAATCCAACTTACTGCATCAGAGCAAGCAGAGGTATTTTACTTGGTTAAAATTCAAAGCCATACAATAACCTGTGATCTTCCTAGCACGCGTAGGTGTGAAGAGTGGTCCTGTGGGACGGCGGATTGAATCGCGGTGAAGGATTCCTATTTCCAGTCAGTTTCATTGCCTGCAGACAAAAGAGTTGCTTGTGCCTCAATTTACTTCTGTCACATTGGTGCTTTATTTAATCTCCTCATTGATCTGAGGCAGAGCTACTTAATGTGTTTTGTTAGCCTCTGGAGAATTGTAAAGTTGTGAATAATTAAATTCTGAGAGAGGAGATGAAGGTACAGTAAGTGTCACTGAGCGTGGCCTTCAATAAAGGGTCTTTATTTTTTTTCCATAGAAAAGAATTGTGATCTTACAAAAAATAGCCAATTCTACTTCTGCTTAGCATAAAGTCATGTGTTATAAAACCAGTGGATGATATTTTAATTAAATCTGCAAGAATTTTATTGTGATCAGATGCAGCCAGAAGGTGGGGGTATAGGCTAAGCTCTACAGGAGGAGGAACAACATCCCTGGCTGAGCGGTCTGATCTAAAAGCTGTAGTGGAGCAATGAGATAACAAACACACAGTAATCAGTGACTCAAGTGCTCGCTGCTGCCCTGTGTGGTGCTATGTATTAGTGCTCTGTGCTACACATTCTGCCATGTTGTCCCGAACATGTCAGTTAGAGGCATGTTCGTGTTTGTTTATTTTGCTGCTCTTGGAATTGAAGAATTGATTCCAGCTGTGTTTAGACCAAGATTAATAGCAGTGTAATTCAGCTGACACAGAGCTTCTATTTAGTGTATTTACTGGACTTCTAGATGCTAGCTCATCATCCAGCTCCACCTCAAATATCTCTAGAAGAGGTTATGGAACAAATTGGCAAAATGCATGGCTGCAGTTTGCCAGGCCTGGATTTTCAGGGGACATAATGGTCCCCAGGGCCAATCCTGTAAAGCACCGTGTGAATCTAAGAAAATACAAGACGTCCGGTTTCTGCGTGAATTGAGGATAATCTTCAGTCTTTGCTTTCTCCCTGGGTTTTTATATTGCTGTTGGTTTCTCCGGTATCTAAGCCGAGTGATATTGCTGAAAGCCACTTGGAAGCATCGATCTAACCAATAATGTGTCGGTGCTTGTTCATAAATACCCTCAAATAAACTTAAGGTGAGACTGTATATGGATTTGACAGCACCTCAGAAGTATTCTTATGGGAGTGTTTGTGTTTACTGGCTACCTCCTAAATGCCCTGAGTACTTTAAAGCTTCTCTGAAAAGGGAGTAAGGAGCATTGTAAGACTAAAACTCGTGGTTTGTCAACAAAAGGGAGAGGAGGGCGGTTACACCGTTGCATGGAAACTACAAAACCTGTGCTTAGGGGATATGGCTGAACTTGAAGTAGCTCTAGAAGCAGTTATGGAACAAACAGGCAAAATGAACCGTGGTGGTTTGCCAAGACTGGCTTCAGTTGTTCTGAGTTGTAAAGGAACTAGCTGACCTCGTAACTGTTTTGTGTAACCTTGCTTAAAATTGCTCTGGTGTCTGAGGATGTGCTGTCTGTTTTCAAAAGGATTCCAGAGCGGGGCTGGAGAGCTACAGATCTTTGAACCTGAAATCTGTACAGAAAAAAATCAACAGAAGCTATAATAAAGAACGTAATTAGTGGATACCTGTGTAGAGATGATACACTGGGAAGGGTCAGCCTGTCTTCTTTAAGGGCAGCCCTACTTCATGATCCCACTGGAGTTCATTACAGGAATCAAAAAGCACGGGGATAAGGGCTGACATAGGCTGCTTGTTGTTCAAAGCTCTTCCGGCAAAATTCCTTATCAAAGTTTCTTTAAAAAGAAACTGAACAGAGATCTGTAAGAGAGAAGGTCCTTGCATGAGTAGATGCGTGGTGAAAGGGTAGAGTAAATAGCAAGTGCCAGTAGAGTTCAGCATGGATCTCTGCTGGGGCCTTTGATCTTCATTTTAATTATTGAATAAACTGGAAAAAAGACTGAGTAATCAGGTGACAAAACTTGCTCTTATGGTGCTCAGTGACTAATAAATAAAATGGCAGAGCAAATTGGATATAAATAAATGTAAAGTGATGAGTGGGAGGAAGAACACTGCTAACTTAAGTTCAAAAATGATTGCTGTTTTGGGCCAAGATCCCAAGTATGATAGTTTCAAGGAAGTGCTGGACCCATGCTCAGCAGCAGCCTGAGCCCTGTTAAGAATTGTTAAGCATGGTTGTTAAGAATTATTACATATTATTAAGGAATATGAATGAAGTGGAGCATAATTTCATACCTGTGTTTAAGATACAAACCACAGTGCATGCAATTCTGGTCTGCCTAAGGATGTAGTAGAAAAAGAAGACTGAGAGGAGAACAGGGGTGCTCAAGTGTGGAGCAGCTGCTGTGTAAGGAAGGAAGAACAAGTGAGGGCTGCTCTGCCTGGAAAAGGCACAGCTGAGGAGGGTACAAGACAAGCCTAACGTCATCCCAGGTAGCCTGAGAGTAGATACTGATGCTATTTACTGTCTCTTCAGATATAAGACTTGGGGGACATGAAATGAAGCTGGTAGGAGCTGGTGCAGACACAGGAAAGGAGGTGTTTGGTTGTGCAGCCAGTAGCAGGCATGGTGAGCTAGATGCTGTAGGGCATTCTGGGTGCTAGTGTGCCTGGGTCCCAGGGTACCTTGGTAAATTTGTGGCAGAGAAATCTACTGTTGATTCTTAAATACATGGGAGCAACACCTGGGTTGAGAAGTCCCTGAACAGGGCAGTTGCAAGGCTGGGAACATAGTTACTAAGTAAGCTGAGTCTCTGACTGCCCTTGCATCCTTGTCATGGTGTGTCCGCCTGGCTAGCATTTGAAACCGAACATCGAGTTAGCTGGACATGGGTCTGACCTGGTGGAACCGTTCTGGTCTATTTGCTGTAATTCTGCCGTGCCACATGTTTGAAATGATTTCTTTTTTTTTTTGCAGGTAAATCAAAGACGAAGGAGAACCGCCAGTCAATCATCAACCCAGACTGGAATTTTGAGAAAATGGGGATTGGGGGCCTTGACAAAGAATTTTCAGATATTTTCCGACGAGCTTTTGCTTCTAGAGTTTTTCCACCTGAAATTGTGGAGCAAATGGGTGAGTATGATCTGGATAAATATGGCTGGGGTGCAGGCTGTGGGCCTGTTCCTCATCTGTAAAGACTGGGTATGAGCTAACAACCTCCTGATGGTATGACATGGCAGTTGCTTAGGGATCTAATAGGCTAACAAAGCTTTTCCTTCTCCTGTTGCTCCCAAATGTCTTTCATACTCTTGTTACTTGGCTAGAGGGGAGGGACAATGAGACAATGTGAATGCTCAATGCTATCTGAAACGTCTGAACGAATGAGATACAGGATTTAACTGAATACTTTTCTGTTGGAACTCAGATGCATCCAATTCTTTGAATGCTTCATTTATTCGTAGCAGTGAGACTGAGTGCTCCTATTCCTGACTTACTGGCAATGAGCTGTCTATGTAGGTCAAAGGAAATTCTGTCTTGATGACCCTGCCTTATATATTAAATATCTGTTGTCCTGGCAGTTGCACTATAAACCTATGTCCTTCTCGCAGTGCTGGCCCAATAAATATTGTATCTTGTGTGATCTGTGCTTGGTCAGATTTGAAATGCTGGAGAGGATGCACAGGCAGTGGCACGTCTTGGAGTCTGTGAAATAAAAGCAGAGGTTCTAAATATAACTTTTTTTTTGGGGGGGTCGGGGAAGCAAAGCCAGTCCCATTACTTTGTAAACATGTGCTGGCAAGCACATAAATGGTACTGGTTTTAATTTTTAGTAAGCAATATGCAGCTGCAGATATCTTATTTTGTCACTTAAAGTGCAGGGGATGTTATAGCTGGTTCTTGTTCTCTGAATATAATCTCCGTGGCTTCATATTTAAACTTGGAATCCGTAGCTGTATAATTTCTATGTATGTTTATATTTCTTGATCCACCTTCCCTCTCCCCACAAATGAAGCAATCAAAATTTAATTACAAAACAGGTTTTCATCAGAAGATATGTCCTGTTTGTGTGTGGCTGTGTCAAGTGTGTCCTTTCCAGTGCCCGTGGAATTGATGTTAAAGTAAACTTCCCTGAGAGGTGCTTTAGGTCTTTTCTTCGTGATTTGAACACTTACAGAGAAGCAGTGAAGAAACCCTGCAGGCTAAATCCAATTAGTGCATGATTCTCTCTCTCCTCCCTTTTTACTTCACATCGATCTGGTAGCCAAGGCCTTCTGGGGGCTGATCTTGGTTCTCTTCGTTTCTGTGGCTGTGAGGAAGTCATAACTTCTCTGTCTCTGCTTGAGAATATCAAATGCTTAAATTTGTTAAATATTTAGCTGCTCTGCAGACAGAGGAAATGAGAGAAATGGTGTTGGCCATGGAAAGAAAAGCTTTTGCCTAGACACTCTGTGTCCAGTTCAGAAATGCTGCTGGCAGCTGGCTTTTGGATGGACTGGTGTCCCTTACTTGAAACATCTTTACCGTTTGAAGCAACTATCATATATATTCGTGTCTGCAGTGCAGAGCTGTGACCATATGTGAAGGTAAAAGGTTTAGACTTTGGGAATTCTCATGAGTGTCACTGGCCTGTGATGAGAAATGTGTTAGTAGACTAGAGATAATTAGAGCTTGTTTTCATTTTGCTATAGCTTCACCTATTCAACTTCCCTGGCTGCCTGCAATCTGGCAGCATGATAAGCAGATGTGTCAGACTATGTTTACATTCCCTTGATATTATCATTAACTGAATTATATGACTGCCATGGCTGGCAGCTGGGCACTCTCTGGTAACAGCGTGCAGCAGCTACCTTTGCCCTTTGCCGTGGAGGACCTTCGTCTCCAACAGGTACCTCTGGAGAAGGTCAGAATCCTTGCTGACTGCAGGGTGAGGTTGTGGAGTTGCTTTGCAGGGTGCGCTGCTCACATGGTTCCTCTTGTTAATTGGTGTTGCTTAATACAGGAAGAAAAAGATTCTCTGAAGGACCACTAGTATTTTGATTACCCTGGGCAATGAATTAAAGGTGTGCCATATTATTTATGTAAATACATATACCCTTACTTGTGCGTGTTTACACACATACTACACAAAGAAACATTTTTCTGGTAAGAAGTTAGACTCCAAACAGAGCTCTCTAGCTCTCTGATTAACCCTAGGGCTAAAGAGCTTATCTGAAATTTGAAAAAACAAAACTTTCTGACATTCATTTTCTTTGCCTTAGTTAGAACTTGCTCTTAACTATATTTCAGATCTGAAATGTCAGTGTGACAGCTGTTCACCTTTGTATATAATTTATTGGGAAAGGAAAAGAAAGAATTTGCTTGCTATCTGGTGCTCTAGTGCTCGCCCATTTCTGTTTTTTGCCCAGTGCTCACAGACTGCAACTTCCATGCCAAATGCAATAAATATTTCTGTCCCGTAACTACACAGACGCTGTATAGCCCCTTCAAAAATTGCTTGCAATTTGTGTGTGGTTTATCTAACTTCCAAGGAATGTTCTGGGTTTGGAGCATATAAATCAACGTTAGTTAACCATGTCATCCAAGGGTGTAAATAGTACTCTGATGCTACAATCTTCGGTTTATCCAAGAAAAGAAATCTTAGATCAGCTTCAGCTGGTCATTAAACCTCGCCATAGCTCCCTGCCGCCCTGGAAAGGGGCAGTTTACTTTTCCCTACCCACGCTTTTCCCGTACGCATATCTGCCACCTCTGCTGTGGTAGCTTTGGGCTTGTATGGCTCTGCAGAGAGCTAATACAAGTGGGAGCAAAAAATACTACTACTAGAAAAAAATGTAGAGGGTTAGCATCCAGCTCGGTCAGCTCCCTGGTGGGCTTGATGTGACATAGCTACATGAATGCCCGGGGCAGCAGAAGGGAGGCAGTGGGCCACAGGGGGAAGGTCACTTTACAGCCACAGTGGGACCCTGGTAAATTGAAGCTCATTGCTTTTAAGGCTACAGTTTCGCAGTCATTTACTGGAGATTCGTTAGCATTATGGACATTGGCAATGCTGTTACCTTTCATCTAATGCTTGACTCTGACTAATGTTTTGACTGTCAAATGGAAATAAATCCTTATCTGGATGAGGATTGAGGAAGGCGTCTTGAAACAAAAGGGGCACTCCTTTCTAGTGCCTCCACGAGGCCTCGCTGTTGGACAAACGCTACTTCCGAGGAAGGAACTCTTGCAGGGCACTGATGGAGGTAAGATAGCAGTCACTCTCTTTCTGAAGGACAGCCCTACAAAAGCCGTGTTTCTAGGGAATCATTCCCCTTTTCAAGCCCTGTCCAGATCTCTGCGATGGCCAGTTCATAGTAAAGCCACAAAACTTCATGGTGAACTGCACACTGCTTTTGGTTACTTTTTGCAGTTCAAAGCATCCTCTTGCTCAAGCTAAAGTTTCTCCTTTTATTTGATAAATGTTGTATTTTTCTAAACTGTTCCTGCAGGTAAGCCCTTTCATTTCTTCACATCCATGTTAAATGCTGTTTTTTCTGCTGAGACTTTAAATTCAGCTCATTCAATAGCTTGTCTAACATTGCTGAATACTTATTATTACACTGTTCTCTCTCTTCTTCTCTTTCTTTCTTTCTGGCTTCAACAGATATTTAGCCATTTGGACTAAAGTTTCTGATACTTGGTGCCTGGAGCTGTAAATTTCAACAAATCTAAAACGTGTTTTCTCAGATCTGAAAAGAAAATGCTAGTACTGAACTCTTGGCCTCTGTTTAAAGAACACTCTAGTGTCTCCATGCATTGAAACACCACCTTGACTTTCAGCAGGGAAGTGATTTTTATGACTTGTGGCACATTAGTTGTCACAGAGGCCGCTGAAGAAGCAGATTCCATATGCACATGTCATTGTTACTGTTTAATAGCAGGTATAGAGATGTTTGGTGCTCCAGATCACGCTCCTTGTGAGAGATTGAAATGGACCCCAAGTTCACCGTCCTCTCCCGTTATCGTCAATAAGTAGGTTAAATCGAACTTTTCCAAGGTGATTTCTTTTCCTGGTAACCATCTTCACTTGTGCTCTGACCTCTTGGGAACAGTTGGATTCAGTGTGCTGTATTTTTGAAGTACAGCTCACTATATAAAAGTGAAGTATTAACAAAACACAAAAAGGACATTCAAATTAGCAGATACTCAGGTATTATTTTCTTTCCTGGATTCTGCCTGTGGAGGCTTGTCTTTTAAGGTATCTTATTAATACACTAATGTTCTTGAAGTACGTGGATACTTTAAGAGAAGAATAATAATAGAAAGGATCTCATCCAGTCTATTCTTAAAACAGGATAATTTTAATGAAAGATCCGTGTCAGGCATGTCTAACCTGTAACTGAGGTGACAGAAATGCCAGAACCTCTCAAGGCAGCCTATTCCGCTGCTTAGAGTGTCGTTACAGTCAAAATTTTTCAAGTGTTTATTCTCAGTCTTGCAGCAGTTCATCATATATTGCTTATTTATTTTATGTTTTTGGATGAGGCTTTTACATACTTGTCTGTGTTTCTCTTCAGTGTTCTCAGGCTACATCTCGAATTCTTAAACCATTTCTCATAGTCATATCCTCTAGGTCACCGACCGTTGTTGTTTCTCTTCCCTTGGTCATTCTTCACTGCTTAGAAGTGTGATGGCCAAAACGGGGCACGGCGACTGAGGTGCTGATCACCCCCAGGTCAGTTGGCAGGTTTTGTCTGTGCCTTGGTGTATGTGCCTGTTCGTCATCCTCCATGCGATGGTATTTTTTTGGTTTGCAACATGCAATTAGTTATTGCTACCCCAACGTGGAAACTTGTGCATCAAATGACATTGTTTTTAAATGAATTTAATTCTGCCCGTCAGTGTATTTGTAGATCTTGGCATTGTAATGTGCAGATTTAATAGGTGCATTCTGTTCCCTCTTCCTGGCTATTAATAACAGCACTGCATACCAGTAAATCCGGGATGAATCCTTTCTCGTTATGCTTCAAAGTTGGTGGTTTTTTTTCCTCATCCACTTCTTGTCTACCTTTAACTTCATTCAGCCTGTGTTTTTCCTATGTGTTTATGAAGATGCATAAGACCTGTTTGTATCTTCATGAAAGTCTAAACCTCCCTCTATTGCTTTACTTGTTTTCTCAAACCCTCTGTGTGTGACCTCCTACACTTTCCTAGAGGGAAGTTGTCTAAGACCGATCTAATAATTTCCTTTTGGCTATTTCTTGTATCTTTGTTTTCCTCTACCTACTTAAAAGCACATTGTGCCAGAATTTTCCACAATCAGATAATAGTTAAGGTTGAAAGGGATCTCTTGAGATTTAGTCCAACCCCGTGGCTCCCTTCCTTTTGGATGACATTCCCTTTCTTTCTGCCAGTGTTTCACCCATACTGTCAAAGTTCTCAGTGACTTTGAGATGGTTTCACCTGCTGTGAGTGCTCTTGCGTGAAGCTCATGTCCAGGTAATCTGCAAATAACTAATACCCTTGTGGGCCGTCCCTTGTTCTTTTTCCTACTCCTGTTTCCTATTCTTGCCTATTTGACACTGATATTAATATTAGCTGCCACATAACACGTGAAGTCTTCATTCATGTAAAAAGATATTTAGCAGTTTGAACTTAGCATTTTCTGTCATTAGCTTTTCATTATGGAGGAAGGGACTGACTCTTTCCTGGGTCTCCTCCTAATGAAATGAAGTTCACTCTTCCCTCTGAAGCACATGGTTCCCTGTGGCCAGTGAGGCTGAATCTGGTCACTTAACTCTTCCTCCACATATCTAAAAACACCTCTGTGTGCACTTTCTTTGAGGAGGACAGCTGAGAAGTCTCCAACATCTGTCTTTTCCCTCACTTTCTTAAAAACATAAAGATTGACTTCAGACCACCCAAGCATCCCTGGTATTATAGCGGCTTGAAGGAGGTGAAGAAGCTGATAACGTGAGGAGAGGTAGTGTGTGGCTGGATAAATGGTTGGGGGAACAATAGTAGGAACAGCTGGTCCACACTCATAGCAGAGGAGAGTCACAGAGTTTTGTGCTGTTCAGTGTGTTCTTGAATGACCTGGGGAAGGAAGCTGTTGAAATGAATCTAAATGAAGACTGAATTGCAGCTGGGGTCTGATGGGTGCATCCATGAGTGCTGTGGAAGCAGGCCCGTGTCATTGCGAGGCCACTCTCAATTCTGTTTGAAAGACTACTGCAATCAGGAGAAGTTTCTGAGGCCTGGAAGAAAGCAAGTGTTGCTCCTGTCTCCAAGAAGGGCAAGCAGGAGAAGCCAGGTACCACAGGCCTGTCCACCTCACCCTCGGTGTCTGGGAAGGTGATGCAGCAATTAAGGAGACCATTTCCAGACAAATGAAGGACGAGAAGTTGATCAGGAGTGGTCAGCATGGATTTATGAAGTAGAAATTGTGTTTAACCAACCTGATAGCATTCTATGAGGAGATGGCTAGCTCGTGGGGTGGGGGGAGAGCTATGGATGTTTATCTCAAATGTAATAAGGCTCTCAACACTTCTCTCATAACAGCCTTGTAGAAAAACTGATGGAAGATGGACTAGGTAAGCGGGCAGCTCTGTGTCTGAAAACTGACTCAGCTGCTGGGCTTAAAGAGCTGTGATCAGCAGCACAAAGCCCATATGGAGGCTAGTCACTAGTGGTGTTTAACCTCTTTGTTAATGACCTGGATGATGGGATGGAGCGTGCCCTTAGTCTGCAGACGATGCAAAACCGGGAGGAGTGGCTGATGCGCTGGGCAGCCTGCGTTAGGTGAACCTGCTTTGCCCAGCGGGGTTGGGCAAGGTGGTCTTCCAGCCTCAGCTGTTCTGTGGTTCTGCAGAAGGACTTTCCAAGACTGAGTTGACTCAGCGATAAAACAACGAATGAAGCCTCCTGTTGATCAGTGAAAAATGATGTGCACGAAGATCGCAGCTTGTAAAATGCTCGCTGTGCTGATTTTTCACTTGAGCAAAATCCTGGGGCTGTGGTAGGTCTACGAAAACAGTTGCTCAAAGGTGCAGTAGGGGTCAATCAATTCCTACTTGAATTTGGTAATTTATATGAAGAATTAAATAAAAACCACAAACCAGAATATAATTATGCCACTGTGTAAACCTGCAATTTGTTCACACATTGAATTGCTGGATGTAGTCTTCGCCTTGGTCCTTGTATCAGAAAGGATGCATAAGCCAGGAAAAACTGTGGAGGAGGGCACCAGGATGGTCGGGTCAGAAAAGCTTCTGCACACAGAGGGAATTGGCTTGAAGGTCTTCAGCTTTGGAGAGAGACCAGTGGGAGCGATATGAGAGAGAGGGCTTTGAAGTTCTTCACAGCCGGGGAAGAACACAGGAAAGTGGAAATGTGAAGTGAAGGTCACAGATGGCAGGCTTGGAAGGAAGGGAAGGGGCTTTTGTGCTGCAAGGACTTCCTGTATTTCTGTACTGGTGGCCATAGCCATCAACAGATACCGAGAGGACTTTTTTCTCTCACCTCGTATGGCTGCAGTTGAGGTGTTAGTTAGCAGGCACCATCCCCACCGCTTGGCAGCCACAGTTCTTCTCTAGCTTGAAAAAGAGGCCTTGAGACACCCCAGTGACCCTGTTAAGTTGATACTTGTTTACTCTGTAATGCTCTGCGGTAAGTGTTCCATAAGGCATTTACAGATGACTTCATGTTGGCTTTCTAAGTCGACAGAAATGATCCAGCTTTATTCCAAAAAGTGGAAAATGCTGATGAGATTTATGGCTATTAACACCCAGGTGGGATATGACTGCAAACATCAGCTGCTGCGTTCAGCAGTCCATCCGACAGCTCTGCATGATCCTTGTCTTAAATTAGCTACACTTTGGTAGCTCCTCTACTAGGAGACAGAGGCGTTTACCTCCCCCCGCCCGGTGATGACTTCTTTTAAAGATTGGTTTGTTTTGTATATATTCTTATCAAGCCCCCTTTTCCTGAGAGTCATGACTTTCTTTGTGTAGCCAAAGGCATTCCGTTGGAAGCTTCTCTAAAGCTGATTTATTTTCATTTTTATCACATTCCATCAGAAATTGATAAATGTCCTGCCATTGCCGTAAATCTAGTTATTGCCTCCTTATGCATGCACTGAACTTCTCACAGGCAGACAAGATATGATGAGAAAGCTGTTTTCAAAGATCTAGGAAGAACTTACTGACTTGGTTCGCTTCTCTTTACAGAGGCAGACGATTTGATAGGTCAAGAAAACTGGCTGTTGAGAGTCCACTTCAAATAAAACCTTTGGTTTCAGGTGTAGCCCTTTGCCTGCCTCCACTTTGAATTAAAAGCAGAAACAAGTTACTTCAGTCTTGCTACTTGTTGGTAGCACATAAATCCTGCAGGAAGATGAACTGGAGGCAGTGATGCAGCCTGGAATAATGCTGAGCTTACAGGATGAGAGGAGGGGGAAATTCCACCCAACTATATTTTGGGGGAAATTTTGTCTGTGTGGCAGGTGGAGTCTGGGAACCCTGATCTTACTCTAACCTGCTTGGAGATTGATGTGCAGAGATAAGCATCTCTCCCTGATGTGTTCGGCAGTACTTTACTATCGATGTAGATTCCTGATAGGTGCCTCTGAATGATACAATCACACCAGAATGCTTTGATTCTAATTAAAAGGGGAATTACACTCCCAAGTAGAAAATCCCTATTATACTAAAACATGTCCTCTGATCTTTCAAAAAAAGTACATAGTGAGAGTTGAACAAATAAACTCTATCTTGTCTCTGAGTAAGTGACATTCTGGTTCAAAATAGTGTTTGACTTCTCTTGGTAGCAGTAGGAGCTCTCCCATTCTTACCTGTTTTTATTATTTTCCTTGATATTTTGTGTAGAATGTTTCCCATATTGGTATATTTTCGTCCCTGTTAACGTACCTATTCAGCCTCTAACTGTATGTCATTAAATTGCATAATTAAGTATCACGTTACAGGAATGACCTTTGATTTGGAGTCCTAATAGTAAGCTTAAAGAGTTAGAGATGTCTGCACGGCTAATAATTTGTGTTTGTAAGATTCTCATAATAGTATTGACATTTGGGCTGCATTGGTGAAATCAGCAAAGGGGAGATAAACTTAATCAAAATTCCTGTGTGGTGCATAGCGTCCTGCTGTGATTCGAGACGTAACATTTGTAGTTTGTCATCACCTGTCTATTTTAATAAAGTCCTGCTTGTGTTTAAACCTTTAATTTTAGCCAGGTGAACGTAGCTGTGCAGGGGAATCGCTCTTGGAGTAGCTTGTGGCAATTTGATTTGAAGAGGAACTAATTGCCTTGGTTTCAGGAACGTTCTTCCACCTGACTAAGACCCAGGTCTCAGCACTGCCCGTTCAGTGGCAGCCAAGCCTGGCAGCAGATGGTCACTAATGTCCTTGATGCTCAGGTGTGTGTTCCCCCACATCTGAGTTCTTACTGGCTAAAGACTGAGCATGGACTACCTAACACTGGCTGAGCTTGCCTGGGTGAGGTTTGCTGGGTGTCAGGTTGTCTCTGGGAACCTGCTGTGTGCCAGAGCTGGTATTTTTGCTCTAGAAGGGTGAGTAGCTGTTGGCAGCCAAGGGCTTCGGCAGGCGGCTGAAGCAGCGGCCTACCTTTGACCAGGCTGCTTGCTTTCTTCCTGCAACAGCATCTGGGTTTTTTTTTTAATTTATTAGGTAAAATTTGGTGCTTTCTCATGATAAGCAAGTTTGAATAGGAAGAGGGTGAAAATCCTAGGAGGTGTTCTTAGCAAATGTGTCCAAAGGCTGCCATTTTCCCAGAGCCAGCCAGCTGTAACCACGCCAGTTGGCCTTTTGCTTTCTGCACACTCCCACTATGGGAGATGGGACTCCAGGGGCCGTGTGTTACAGCCGTAGCCCTTTGCTAAGGCTATGTTACCTCGTGCAGAGGAGGGGAGTATTACGGCTTTTCAAGAAGTTCAGCTTCTTTGGGCTGTAGAAGAGAAGCTTCTAGTGGCTATAACTAGGTCGTGTCTCTAGGAGAGAGGCTCTGAATTTCAGGAAAGCTAGGGGAAAAAAAAAAGGACCAGACTGTTTCGTGTTTCTTTTTTGAAAGCATACTAAAGAAAAATGATACTCTGCAATTTTCCTGCCTCTTTCAGGCTGCTCCCAGGCCTGTTTGTGTACATGTGCCCTGACTTGCCGGTAGCCTTTTGATAGTCTCTCTTGCTTGAGCACAGCGGAGCTGTCTGAGCATCACTTTGCTTGGGATTTCCCTTCAAAGCATCACTCATCATCGAAATCCTGCTTTGTGCTGTTTGGCTACATGGGTGATCATGTTCCTCCACGAAACACATTAACAATACCTTTCGTGACATTGACTTGACAGGAATAGCTTTTAATTTATCAATGCCTCGTTCATTCCTGTGTGAAATTTGTCTTTGCTGAGAGTATATGTTGTTTATATTTTTGACTCATAGATGCCTGAAAGTTGACTAATGAATTCTTCTTAGTAGGTTCTCAATTTCTGTAGTAAATTTTTTATCTGCAGAGAAGCCCAGAAAAATCTTTCAGCTTCATTACCGTGCTTCAGGGCTCAGACACTCCTCGTAGCAGTGTTCTCCTGAAGCTTCATTTCAGTGTATGAAGAACCTGAAAGAGAGAGAGCGCCGTGCATGTGGAGAATAGAAATTATTTTGTATTGAGCAGTTACTCAGATTGAAATGAATTGTTTATCTCTGTAAGATTCAGGAGGAAATGAAATCACAGTTGAGTATCAGTAAGTTAATAAGGGAGAAAAGTACTTGTTCTTTAAAGGCGGGACGTTGCTGTGAGGGCTGCTCAGCTGTGAGGAGTCCGTTGTATGGGCTGAACTTACCACGTAGCTGAGACAAGATGCAGAGTAGGAGGGAAGTCATTCCACGTGGGTGACAAATAACTCGATGTGCCCAAGCTCGTTAAACTTTTGGTGATGGTAGAAGCTGAACTTGGGTCCTTTCAGTCTGAGCTCTGTGCCATCAGTTTGCTACTCTTGGTTTTTGCTTTTAATGTGCATCTTAAACACCACAGGGCTCTTGTCGGATGGTTTGCAATCCTTACAGTCAAGCTGCAAGAATGTAATAGGAAATGAACGCATTATGAATGTCACCTACAGCGTGGAACAGCTTCCGCTAATATGTTGGTTTTTACCTCAAACAATTAAGACTTCAAGATTTCTAAGGTTTTAGATAGATTTTCTGAAGCAAAACATAGGGGGGTTTTATCTTCAAATATAGTGATATCTTGTGTTTCTCACTAGTCTGGAGCACACATGTAGGGATTTTGTGCAGCAGTCAGATGGAGTGAGAGAAAAGGAGAAGGTGCTACTGAATTCCCTACCTCTGTAATTAAACGTTTGTGTGTTTGTGTTCAAAGTCAAGACCGTTGTCGAGGCAGGTTCTCAATGTGCTGATCTCCCATAGGCTACCATGGTTGCAGTGGCTTCTTCAAGGTCTCTTTCTTGGATGTCCTCACCGGTCTGGTCATGAGGGTGGCAGTGACATGAGGTATTACTCTAGAGGAAGGGCAGTAGGTGCAGGAGGCTGTTGGCTTGTTGTTGGTGCTGCGTGTGGCCAAGATGGTCTAAAACATGAGATGGACATCTTGAGTTTATTTAGGCTGAGTGTTTTGCTCTCTGCACATCTTTCTTTTCCATGGGCAAAGTGAAGAGATATAGTGAGGAACTAATATAATACCTTTTATTGTGCTTGAAATTGCGTAGGAAGCAAAAAATTACTGAAATACCTGCTGTGTCCTAAAAGTTGAAAATAGATTTGTTTACTTGCAGTCTTGTGTTTACTCTTTGCACTTCAATATCAGCTGGAAAACAGAAAAAGGAGTTCCGCTGGAAATACAAGGAGCTAGACAAAATAAGTTGTGTATTCCTTTCTTGTATTTCCTCACCACTTTGTGACCAGACAATATCCAAACTCGCTCTGCTCCTGCATCTGTCCTGTACATGTCTTTTAAATCGTGCAGTATATAGCTTCTGGGTCTTTTCTTCGCTAGGTAACTTATATTTTCCTTTGCTGTTTTTGTAGTTAGATGTCTCTGCTATGAAACTGTGGCTTTCTACTTCTTTGAGGCTTTCCCTGAGTCTGGTGCTCAGTGTTTAAAATTTGGTGCTGATACATGATGTCTGCTCTCCTATTTTGGGGTTTTCCATCACCAGGCCCTTCAGATCGCTCCCAGGAAAATGTCTTGATGCAGTTACTTTTTCCTGCCTGACTAGATCTTGGCTAAATGCTCTTGTCCCATTAGATGAGTAAAACAAGCTTTGTTGTAGAGATGTGCCGGTATATCAGCCTCTCTTAGCATAGTATAAGGCAGAGCACGAAATATTCAGGCATAAGGATATTCAGAGAGTTGATAAAATATGTTAGGGGCTCACAAGCTGTATATCCAAAATTCCACGAATCCTTCAGGGAAACCTTTCTTGTTCACAGCTGGGAACCTCTATCAGTAGTTGTGTGCACACTTAGGAAACCAGCCCATTGCTGACTGGGATGTGTCCAGCATTAGTTTGCATCCATTGTACCCTCTGATTCCCTAGGAGAATTTAAATGCCAGTGCTCATGCGCAGTGATCAAAGTCCTCTTATTTGCATAAATTAGAGTTTTTCAGGTCGTTCTAGTTACAGGTCAAGCTTTTTGGGCTGATGGTTCTAGTGGTTCGTAGAAGCCTTTTTCAGTTTTCACAGTGCTTGTCCTATAAAGCTGGAATCAGAACTAGATGTATTACATTGCACTCATGAAAGCCCAGTACAGGGGTAAAACGTAAGGCATTATTACATGATTCATTGTTTTCTCTTTCACGAATCAGATTAATGTGTTTGATCTATGTCTACGCTGGGAGCTCACTGTCAGCTGAGTAACTTTGAGGGTCTAGTGCTTCATCTTCCTTACATACCTGAAAATTAAACTCGGTTGAAACTTCCGTGTGCAGGAAGGCTACCTCTGTAGGCGCTGTGGGTCCCTCTAGGAGAAGCGGGAAGTGACCCAGATGCAGCACGTGCTTGTCCTAAATTGTCCTAAATTGCTCGTGCAGCAATTCTGTGTTTGAATTTTGCTGATCAAGGCACCGAGCAGAGCTAACGCTAATGCACATCTCTGCCAGGTCCCTCTGAAAGGACCCCTACAGTAAGCAGCAGTTCCCTCTTTACAGCGTTGCTGTTTCCATCGTAAGCCTGCTTTCTCAACTTGCTCTCTCTTGTTCTAGGCTGCAAGCATGTGAAAGGCATTCTCTTGTATGGACCTCCAGGCTGTGGTAAAACACTTATGGCGAGACAGATTGGCAAGATGCTGAATGCCAGAGAACCAAAGGTGGTCAATGGTCCAGAAATCCTCAATAAATATGTGGGCGAATCTGAGGCCAACATCCGCAAGCTGTTTGCTGATGCAGAAGAAGAACAAAGAAGGGTAATGCAAACATAGATAAATAGCATGGTCGGTATGAATGTGCCTGAAGAATGACCGGAAAGGAGGTTTATAATCAGAAAATTGCTGCTTGCGTTAAAAGACTGAGTCACTGCTTAGCTTGTGATTATAGTTATTCCTTGCAAGTCACTGAATATTAGTGCTCAACAGATTCACGCCATGTCAGTTGAAAAAAAAATAATCTTAGAACCTGAAAAGGCAGCCGGTCTCCTGGCTAGCTGTGCTGAAGGCGGACAGTTTGAAATCCGTGCAGAGTTGTTTTAAAGTAATACAGCAGGGCCCATCCTGCTATGCTTTGTGTTATGTGGTGCGTCACCCGCTCAGAAAGTGCTTAAAAGTAGGATTGCAAAAATGTTGCTGTCTTTTCTTTTCTCTTTTTTCTGGGGGGATGCGATTAATCTATTTGTATTTTTGCTACTAAATACAGGTGTCACAAACATAGGATGAATTCAAATAAGCTTTCATGGTGTAAGGTTTGTGGGTTACAGGCTTATTAGTATAAGTATGTTATAATCCTTGAAGTGTTATAATCAATACATAATTAATTTTTCGCAGCAGCAAATGAATGGATGAGAATACTGTCTCGAAACTTAGAGGCTATAGATCTTTGAAACTGGAAGTGGAGATAAAGATCCGTTTTTTCCAAAATCTATAACTTTGGCTGGCTATCAAAAGCCCAGTCTTTGGTTTGAAGGTGTAAATACTAACTTCATGTGTGGTATGCTAATTATTCTCTGCTGTGGATCACTTAATCTTGGTAAGATTTTATGGTAAAGAAAATACAATTTCAGGCAAGTCACAATTAAATACAGGAAAGTCATTGCAGAAGATGTTAGAAAAGGACATTGTATCCTTTTAATTTTATTTACACCTAACAAGACCACAGACTTTGCTGGTGGCTTGAAATAATTTAATTTTCTTCTGCAAAAGATTTATTAATCAATAAGTCAGCTTTGCATGGTAACCCGTACCGACGTAAACAATCTCCTTCTCTCTGGTTGTTGCAATATAACTGAAAGCTGCGAGCTGCTTTTCCTTTGCAATAACACACCTGTTAAAATAGACTTTATATTGGCTGGAGGGGATGGTCCTGATGACAAGTTGCGAGATTAAAAAGGTCTCGAAAAGGTTGGTATTGTAGTGACTTGTGTCTGGGGCAGATTGCCAGTGACAGCACATTCACCCAGTGTTAACATGGTCTCCACTGTCCACAAAAGATGTTTTAGAGGTGGAATTTGAAGGGAAGAAGCTTCATAATACGGTCACAAAAAGTATCCTGTTCTCCTACCAGCTGCAACTGCTTCACCTTTGAGCGAACCTGGAAATCAGCAGTTCTGTTCCTGATTGGCACCGAACGAATGGACTCCTTAAAAATATTAAGAACAAAGCTACTCTGGCAAGCTGTGTATTTACTAACTTTAGTACAACCTGGGGTATTTCCCACTCTGGGTGCATCCCTCCGCAGATGTGCTTTGTTCTCTGTCTCCCTCTCAGAGGACTTTCCCAGATGCTGAGTACTGTGACCCTTTGTTTGAGCTGTGTGTTCCCGCGTTGGGCTTGTCCTTTTCTTGCTCAGTTTAGTCCGCTTCCTTGAAGTGCTGCTTCTCTTCCCAGTGTCAGCTGTGAAGTCCTATGCTTGAGGAAAGCCACCAACCACCCCGTTTTGGAGGATGGCAAGGGGTCTGGAGAGGTGTCTGATATGTACATAACGTGATGCTCTAAACACTTGGAGGGATCAGTGCTCTGTATCTCTGTGGCTGAGCTTGTTGAGAAGTTACTGTTTTGTTTGGCTTGCTTTCAGCAGTGACATGTGGCATTCCTGACATGTATTTCTCTCCAATAGCTTGGAGCAAACAGCGGTGTGCATATCATCATTTTTGATGAGATTGATGCAATCTGCAAGCAGAGAGGAAGCATGGCGGGTAGCACTGGAGTGCACGATACTGTCGTAAACCAATTGCTGTCTAAAATCGATGGAGTAGAGCAGCTCAATAACATCCTAGTGATTGGTATGATGTGCTTACCTTCTCTGTTATGGGGTCTGGTTGAAAACTGCTGATGTTTTCCTTGCTGTAGGTCAACCAAGTTATCGTTAGTGGTGTGGGGTCTGGACTAATCCAAACTGAATGACTGCTGTTTAACAGGCATCAGTAGCAGACTTAAAGGGGGATGGTGCTGTAATCAGCAGAGATCGCTGTTTTCAACAATTTCCTCCTTTAGCTTTTGGTAACAAGTGTTTTATAGTTTAAGAAAACTTGCAAGGAATTATATACATTGATGTATTGGCATGTGAAGCAGTGGGGCTTCTCCAGTGTTGTCTGGTGGTTCTGATGCCAGGAGCCCTGCAGAAACAGTCACAGATGCAGGTTTGATTCCTGTTGCCCTGACCGTACTTCAGGGCATGACTTTTCCAATACTTCTGGAGATGGGTGTCTTTTGTCTGTTTTTTGGGACTCTTTGAGGTATTTTCTTAGCTCTGTGGGTTGTATTCAGGAGTTGGAGACCCACTTAGTAAGCTCAGATAATGCTTATTTTGTTTTCAACTTTGAATTTAGGAATGACCAACAGACCCGACCTGATTGACGAGGCTCTGCTGAGACCAGGGAGACTGGAGGTGAAAATGGAGATTGGTAAGCAAGCTAGCGTATTGCAATATATAAGCTCGTGTATTTACAATAGTAAAGCAAAAATAGATCATAGCGTGAACAAGTAACCAGGATGACATAGGTGCTAAACTTCATGCAGCTCCCTCCATAACATTACATGTAAATTTAATGGGCTAATTAAAATGCCATTTCAGACTTACTCACTGATAAGCCATTGACCTGATACCAGTTTCTGTCCAGCAGAACGGATGGGTATGGGCAGGCAGGACCCTGGATCTCTTGCATGAACGAAAGGAGCCAAGTAACAGCACCAGGTCGTTCCTAGTTGGAAATTACAGAAGTGTTGAACTTGCAGGGCAGGCGGGTACAGTGCATGAGCTGTTCGTGGCTTGGAGGAAGTGCAGGTCATTATATTGCATGAAGTGATAATGGTGGCTTTCACTGCAGGAACTGCAAATGTTCAGTAGCATTGGCTGTTGGTTTCTGAAATCAGCAGGTCTGGATCACTTCGATCAACAGAACTAAAAGTGGGCCAACGAGCTCTGTTAGCTGTGTATCGTAGTCAGCTGGGAAGGATGCTGTCGGTAACTTAAGAGGGACTTTTGTAATTGTGCACATCTGCCTGACACCAATGCAGATTAAAGAATGGAATATCTGATAATGTAGGGTTTGTTGAGGAATTAAGGCCGGGTCCTCTCAGATTCATGAAAATGAGTCTCTGACTTTGCATCTGAGATCAGAAGTTGGATCAGTAAAGAACATGGTGGAGTCTAAAGGGTGACTAGGCTGTGGTGCTCTGTTCGGAGGGTGACAGTTCACAGAAGAATGGTTGAAGATAGAATAGCCTGGGACTGATTAAAAGCTTGATGATCCTGTCCTGCAGTGAGAAACATGGTTCAGATCTGTGTTTAATTTAAAGATTGGAAATGCAGTTTCAGATTTGTAGTTTGGAAGAGCTCATAAAACATTTCCCCCTAACCTTCCACAGACACACAAATGTCACAGAATATTTTCTGTGCTCTGAGCTAGGCGGAAAGACAGAAACTGTAAAGGTAGAAATTCTCAAACTGTATTGAGTCACAAAAAAAGAACAAGCAAGATCGTGAGTATTAATATGGTCTGTTTCCTTTCAGTTGCGGAAAATCAGATTAAAATGTCCATATAACCCTAAAAATCATAGGATATCGTACTAGAGTGGCAGGCAAAATTGTAATTGCCTATTCTGGTCTGAACTGTGGGGAAACTCTTGAAATGTGATCTAGCAGTGTAATCTTCAGAGGTCGCTCTAGGGATTTTTTTTCCCTTATCCTTAAAGGTTAGCGTCGCTCGTTGAAAGAGCCAGAAACAGGAAAGAGTTTTTGTGATAGCTGAAAAGGAAAGATTTTAGGCAAAAGAAGGAGTGAGGAAGCGAAGCTGATGCCTCGTGAGGCAGCCACAGAGGTAATGCAGGCAGTGAGCTGAAGCTGATGCTCCAGAGCTAATGCTGTCCTTGAGTGCTGTAGGAAACGGCTTGTATCAGGCGTTACTGCGTACGTAGCTCATGTGGGGGTGCGGCCTGGAGATTCAGCTAGCGCACTAGCTGTGGAGCACGGGCAGCGTGGGTGGCTTCAAATACGCTGGAGATTCAAGAGACCCTCCTGCACCTAACAAATGCATTAGAAATTCTGGAGACTTGGGCCTGTTTCTGGCACTATACACGAAAAAGGAAAATTGGGAAAAGTAGTGTATAGTGATACATAGAGAATTATTAGATGTCAGGCTGTTGAATAGTGATGGGAGATAATTAGCACTGACAACAGCTGTAGCCAGATACAGTGTTTACAAACTAACACAGCTACAAGGAATTGAAGGGAAGACTCAATAAAGAAAGTTTGTTTTAGGGACAAAGTGTAGCCACAGTAACAGCTGCCTTTGAACAATCTCATACTTGAAAACAAATGCCTAATAGCAACGGTTGTCAGTAAGCCCAGGTGAGATTGACTGTATTGTAGGTGTAGTACTTGTATCTTTAGTTGACAAAAGGTAATTAAGTAAATTCCAGGGACTGAGCAAGGCATCCCTAGAATAAATTATCAGATGATAAGGACTGAATGCTGCTGGGGACCTTGCACCTTTTAAAATGTCTTTTCTCATACCCTCAGCAGAAATACTAATCAGTGCAAATGATCAGATCCTTGTAGGAGAGGCTGTGAAGGTAGGTTGGGAAGCGAGCTAGAGAACAGCATGGTTTTGTCAAGATGATGTTGTGTCAGACTGACTTGTTATGCTTTTACAAAAAGGCTTTTCTGTATCTTCCATTATGCATTTTAGAAGGGTGCCATCTGGGAAATTATTACCTCAGAGAAAATGAACATTGTATGAGAATGGTACGGGCCAGGTGAAGAGTAAAGTCAAGACCCTGAATTTTAGGAAAGTGGACTTCTACTTGATTAAATAATTAGTAGGTGGGACCCCCCAGGGAAACTGCCCTTGGGGAGCAGGACAGAGCTGGCAGCTCATTAAGGACATCTTTCTTAGCACGTGAGAGCTCTTGATTCCCATGTGTAAGAGGTTGGGCAAGGAAGGCAGGTGACCAGCATGGCTCAGTAAGGACTTTCTGGTGCAAGAAGGAAATGCACAGGCAGTGGAACCATGGACATGTGTCCTGGGAAGAATACAGGGACACCGCCTGGATGTGTAGGGATGGGGTCAGGAAAGCTAAGGCGTGGTTGGAGCTGAATTTGGTGAGGGATGCGAAGAATAATAATAAGGGCTTCTAAAGGTGCATTGGTCAGAAAAGGAAGATTAAAGAAAATGTAGATGCTCTGGAGTGGGTCCAGAGGAGGCCATGAAAATAGTCTGAGGCTGGGAACACCTGTCCTGTGAACAAAGGCTGAGGGAGTTGGGGTTGTTGAGCCTGGAGAAGAGAAGGCTCTGGGGAGACCTTACTGCGGCATTTCCGTGCTTGAAGGGGGGTTATAAGAAAGCTGGAGAAAGACTTTTTTAGCAGGGCCTGTAGTGACAGAGCAAAGGGCAGCAGTTTTAAACAGAAAGAGGATAGGCTTATACTGAATATAAGGAAAGAATGTACAATGAGGGTGGTGAGGCACTGGAACAGGTTGCTCAGAGAAGTTGTGGCTTCCCATTGTTGGAAGTGTCCAGAGTCAGGTCGGATGGGGCTTTGAGCAACCCGATCTAGTGACAGGTGGGTGGACTAGATCTTTAAAGTTCCCTTCCAACCCAAACTATTCTATGATTCTATAATGCTATGATAATTACAAGGTGGCAGCTGGGTTTAGGGATGCCGAGGGACTGACCAGACTGCCTTTGTGTAAGGTGAATTCCTGGTGTGGAAGCCTGAGAGCAACCAGGAGCCCTGAGGAGAGAAATTTAACACTCTCTCTAGTTTGGCGGTGAGGCTATTCAGTTTGCTGAGGGCAATTAGTGTAATTGAATGTTCTCAAACAAAAACCATTATCAAATATTATACTTGTAGGAACGAATGGTGAGAGAGCCTTTGGAGGTAGGACCACTGAGGAGAGGGAAAGGCTTTGCTGCAGTTGCTGCACCAAGGCACTGAATGGCATGTGCTCTGTTTAAAATCTCAGGCTTGCCGGATGAGAAAGGTCGATTTCAGATTCTTCATATCCACACGGTACGGATGCGGGAACACCAGCTGCTGGCTGAAGATGTGGACATTGCAGAACTGGCAGTTGAGACTAAAAACTTCAGTGGTGCTGAATTAGAAGGTTTAGTTCGAGCTGCCCAGTCTACTGCTATGAACAGACACATTAAGGTCAGTCCTGTCATCTCTCACTGGGGCAAAAAAGGGGAAAATATAATTGCTTGGAGTCTTTTCTTGCGTCTTTACTTCCAAATGGGTAATAGCATCTCAGCATACCTTAGGAGATTAAATACATATGGACACCACCTTTTCACTCTGTGTTTACATACATGGTTCTGAATGACCTCTTTCATCTCCTGACCTCCAAGAGGCTCTTGCATAGCTCAGTGGGAATGGAGGGTGATTGTTTGTCAATGTATTTTGATAAAAACTGAAAGGGAGGTCTTGAGCTCAGTTTATGGGTTGGACCCAGGAGATGAGAGGTGGAAGGGAGAACAGCCAGTCATATGGGAGGGATCTCTGCTGGAGCCTGTGCAGCTCAATGTATTCATCAATGACCTGTGAAGAGGGGGGAAAAGCGAGGTTACAAGCTCGTAGCTGTTTTGTGGTCATAAAGATGAAGGCCACCTATGCAAAACTGCAGAAGGCATTTGAAATAATGCGAGGGCAGAAGATGTAGTCAGTGAATTTAAGTGTACGCTGGGGAGAGAAAATTCAAAATGGTATGGGCAGTGATAGGGACTGACCCGGCCATTACTTGGGGTCAAGTTCTTGGAGTTATAATGATCTTGAAATATTAGCTCAGTCCTTATCAGTGAAAAAGCAAATGTAGCGTTAGAATTTACTAGAAGCATACAGACCAAAAGTGAGGCTGTGATTATGTCACGGATAAAATCCCTGGATCTGTGCAGTCCTGGGACACCTGCCTAGAAGAGGTTATGGTAGAACTAGGTATGGAAAGGCAGTAGGGGAGGTCAGAGGTGTAGGAGGGTTTTCACTGGAAGAATTGTTGGACTAGGATTTCTCAGTCTGACAGAAAAAATGGTGAAGGGTTATGAAAAGTATGTGAGATCATGAGTGGGTTGGAGTCAGCGAGTGAGGAACAAGTGTTTACTCTTTCCTAATGTAAGAACTCGGAGAACAGCAAACGATACCAGCAGGGCCACGCTCAAAGCAAAGAGATGATGTGCTTTGTGTGAAGAAGTATTTAAGCTGTGGAAGGAATCTTTTCCTCCAAGATGTCGCTGATGCTAAAGTCTTGGTTGAATTTAGAAGGGGCCTTGTATGTTGTATTTAATTTCAAATAAGAACTCCCTCGATGATCATCTCAGAGTGCAGAGACTTGTAATATTCTCACCTCCCTCCCTTCTAGAGGAACGTTGCCTTGCTTTCCCAGTGTTTGCTGATTGTGGGAGGTCAGTGTACGTTTAACTAGTAAGGAGTTAAGGACCATGAAATGTCAGGTTATATTCATCCAGATGCAAAACACAGTATTTGATGGTGTTGAAATGTGAGATGATTAGTTCATGAAGAAGGAAGCTGAAAGATGCAGCCTCTTTGCTCTAGTGGCCAAGAACTGGTGTGAATTACTGCAGAGAAAAGCCTTTGACATTAATTCCACAGCACTGGTATATATTTAAGTAAAAAGTTTATTCAGCCTTGATTATGAGGGAAGCAAATCATGCTTTCATTTAAGTGAGAGCAATAATTCGGTCGCTTAGATGTTTATATCGCTTGGGAACACTCTTTCTGAAGGAAAAGTGGCTCTTTCTGCTAATTTTTCTTGTATAGCCATAATACTTGAAAAGTTATTGTTTCCTATAGCAAAAACCCACAAACATCAACAGTTCTCCTTTTCTTGTGTTCTGTCTCAAAAACAAGAAAAAATCAGCACCTCTGGAGGTATTTTCATCCCTTCACAAGCAACACATTTTCCTTAAATAATTAATTTTGTTTATAGTTGATGCTTTTTCAATGCTTGAATTTTGGGTGAGTTTGGGGACCATTAGTGTTTTGATATATTCGCTGTTGTGCCAAAATGTCAGAGTGGGAGAAGAGAAAATGGCAATGCATAAATGTAAGAGAGCGGTCCTGTCTTTTAGGTTGGTATGTGATTGACATCTTAATAATATATGTATGTATCTTCCAAATGTGAAGCAGACACGCTTTGTTTTTCTTTTCAAACACTTTGACGTAGTACTTTTGGATAATCTTATTGTTTATTCTGAAGATGTCTTCAGCCAAATGATGCACTAAGGTATTTTAATCTCTTCTACAAGTACTGCAAAATTTAAAATACACCTCATAGGCCTGACCTAGTTTTCAGAAGCACCTATGAGAAGCAAGAGCATAAATTGGGACATCGAGGGGCATTATTCTTCTGAGTCATTTAAACTCTTCTGATAATCTCTCAAAGTATGTGTGTTAAAAATTAAAACGAAAAACTCATTAAAGGCTAGGAAAGAAAGACGATCCCCTGTTTTTAAGTGTACGAACAACTTCAAGAATATATTAATAGTGTTTAAGTACCGTCACTTCTCTCTGCAAAGTAGAAGAGGGATGAACCTGTACTAAAGACCCACTAGTTTGATCTGTTTGGCATCCTGTGTTTCTGCTTGGTGGGTGTTTTTTGTGAGAATGGGCTGTCATTTCAGCCATCCGCTGGTTATGCTTACTTGTTTGGCACAGTGTTATTGGCCAGTCTGAGTTCGAGAGGCTGAATTTGCTTATTTTTAATTACGAGTTTTTCCTTCCCATGCTCAAGGGCATTACTCCTTGTTCTTGTAGATCATCCTAGTCAGAAGAGAATGTCTGAGTGTCAAAGTTATTTGGCTCATCTGTCACGTTGGTCTTAGGCAAAGGTGACTGAGGTTGCTACACCTTCCAAGAAGCTCCCTGAAATCCTAAATTTTTACCTCCTGAGCTGTCAGATCATGCAGGGCCATTATACCCTCAGGTAGAAGCAGGTGGAGTTGTAAGGCTTGGGTAACTTTCAATGAAAATTATGCTTGTTTTGGAATCTGGAGAAATTTGTTGTGATATAGTTGGGGAAATTCAGCAAATAAAAAACGCCTTTTGAGGCCTTGCTTTGGAACAGAATGAAAATCTTTTGCCTCATCTCTGTGCTACTCAAAAATAGGTTTCTGCCTTACCACTTAACAGTTAGATGAATTGCTTTTCACAGATCAACTCCTGCCCCCTCGTGACTAATCCTTTTTCTGGTGTCTCTAACTCCACTCGGGACCCTCAGCAGACTGCACCCATAGGATTAGTGTGTTTGTATGCCATTGAGTGGAAAAGTTGTTTCAAATCCATTTAATTCCTGATTGCTGCCCAAGGCAATCAATATAGTTGCAGATCTACAAATAATCCTAGCAAATAGAGCCGTTCAGTATTGTGGAGAAGCAGTCATACGCAGTAATACATCTACAGCTGTCTTTAAAGTCTACAGACATCTGAATACAGTCCCCAGCTTTAAAGACTACTCTCAAGTTGTTTTCAAGAATTAAAAACCCCTTCCGGCTCCGGAGTGAGCAGCTTTGGGCCACCTCCTAGCGGTACCGCTAGCTGTGACTGAGAAATGATTTACAAGAGAAGACTGCACTAGTGCTGTCTCTGCTCTGTATTTGCTTCCAGTCATTAGCGTTTAAATGTTGCTGGACGGTTTGGGATGGCAGAAGGGAAAAAGGTGATGCTTTTCATTTAGAAAGGCCTGCAGTATGAGCTGGGCTAACTGCAGCCTATTTATTCCAAGTAATACTGATAGTGCTGTCTTGGGAAGATTCATGGCTTTGGTTGAACTTAAGCAAATAAAGACAAAGCAGAAAGAAATCTAATATTTACCAATCCCCCTAAAGACTTCCTTGTACAGAGAGGAAAGTGCATGGTTTGAATAGAAACCCAAAACCTCCTGAAATAGAGGTGTGTGAGTAATTCTTATTTTTGGCTTAGTTGCCGAAGGTGGTGAGGGTAGATTCAGAGCTCAGTTAAACGAGATTTGTCTTTCTGAAAAAAGTCACACAATGAAGGAGGCTTCTTTCCTTTCCCATCCAGCACCTGGAAAGCATAACGAAGAACTTTTTTCCATTTAGAGGCTGTAGAAAGTAGTTTCCTACTCTGAAGGAAACCTACATAACTCCAATAAGTTTTAGAGATTTAAACTTAGGTGAGATCAGTCCCACAGCGGCACCAGTCTGAGCCTCACTGACACTTGGTTTATGTAATCAAGGTAGCGCGGCAGCAGCAAGGCGCAGGGTGTCCATGCTCTTCGTAGCTGGGGTAGCTTCTCTGAAACGTGGGGTCATGGCCGTACTCTTCGCTTCAGCTTTCTGCCCAGTGGAGTGGGACACCTGCTGCTGGATGACTTTGTGGGGCGGGCAGATGGATGGGGCTCTGTGAGGATGATGATTGCTCCAGTGGTATCCAGCGTATGTCCAACAAATGTCCTGTTAAGCATTTTTCTTTTCAACGCAGACCAACTACAGGGTTGGATCTGTGGATGGAAGTTGATACGGGGTCATGTGCGGGACTGCTGTACTTCAGTGTCTTTTATTGCCTTTATTAGGCCAGCAACAAAGTGGAAGTGGATATGGAGAAGGCAGAGAGCTTGCGTGTGACAAGAGGAGACTTCTTTGCATCTTTGGAGAATGATATCAAACCAGTAAGTAGGCACTAGGTAACTCCTATAATAGTCACCCAGTACAGTTAATGACATGAGGCAGCAGCTTTCTTCTGGGATCAGACGTGCAGTGGTGCACCATGGGCTGATGTACTGCGTCCTGGGTTGTAGGAATGAAAGTAGGGAGCCTCTTCCTGCCTGCAGTGCCAAGGCTCTGTTTTATGCCTTTGTTACGTGCAAGAATCAGAAAAGGAATACAACAAATGAAGAGAGCAACTCGGAATTTCTTCTCCTTGCCGTGTGTACATTCTCCCTTTTAGGCTACTTCAGTGAATGGATGACAGCTTTAATATGGACTGTAGTAGGAAGTTTAAGCCTCATTTTTGAGAATTGTCTTTAAATGGCGTGGGTTCAGAAGTCGTTGGCAACTTGCACTGATTAGAATTTGTTTTGAGTGTATATGAAAAGATGTTTCTAAATATGTGTGGTCTCCAACAGTGTTCAGTCCTCTGAACTGGAGTGTTGTGTGTCAGCAATGGGTCTTCCAGTACTGACTCGCTCACTAAAGCATCTTCCAGAGCCTTGGTCCTGCTCATTTTGGTGATGTTTAATTGTTCCATGTTTTTCTGATATGATGCAAAATTTCTTGGTAAAATAAATGTTCCTTCTCAATACAGGCATTTGGAACCAACCAGGAAGACTATGCGAGCTACATCATGAATGGTATCATTAAGTGGGGTGACCCAGTAACAAGGGTATTGGATGATGGGGAGCTGCTTGTTCAACAGACTAAGAACAGTGACCGCACTCCTTTGGTTAGCGTTCTTCTAGAAGGTAAATTTAAGAAAATGTATGTACAAAAAATCCCAAGCGACTTCCGTAAACTGTTCCTGTCAGTTGCCCCAGTGGTCATCTGTTGTGTCGTGCAACTGTACGTAAAAGAAACACATGGGAGGAAACATAGAATTGGTCTCTTTCCGTTTGCTTGGGTGAAATTGCTTTAGATATTAACTGCCTCCTCAGCGTGAGAGAAATCATGTTCTTAGAACAACGAAGTGAGTGTACCCAGTTAATAACCTAGATGGGGATGTTCTAGAGTGCGGACATCTCTAGCTGAGTTAGTTGTCTAAATTATCTTTGAAGTAATTTGAGAGCTCATCAGTGTAATTAGCTGAGCTCAAACAACAGTTCATCTGGCCACATTAGGTGTCTGCTGTTAGACAAGAGGTAGATTGCCTTCTACCTAGACTGTTATTGACTATGAAGAGTCTAGGAAACTAGTTCCAATATCTAGGTTACAGATTTTTGGAGTAGAATTTGTTATTTAGCGCTTCCCTCTTTCTTTTCCTGAAGTCAAACCATGTGGATTACCACTTTGCTTAGCGGTCCGTAGCTTTAAAATAAACCTAGAATAGATCCCCTGAATAATTCTGTGGCCAACACACTGCTTGTGTGCAATACCTTCTCGCACTCCAGATCGATTTGTATTGGGTGTATAGATGAAGATGTGTCTTTGGTCTCTGTCTGAATTATTCTGGTGTGAATTCAGGCAAATAACAAATTGTCTTTGTCAATATTTACCTGGCATTCATGCTGCTGACTTGTTTGCCACCTGCAGTACCTGCAGAAGTCATATTTGGAAGGGGCATAAACACAGTTCAAGAAGCTTCTCCAAAATACAAACGCATGCTAACTTTGGTGCGGAGGATAGTCCTACAAAATGTGTAACGTCCTCTTTTGTGTTGGTTTCATGGCACATCAGTCTACACGTGCTCAAGTAGTTGCTTTAATTTCCTTCATCTGGAGGACTGGGTTGCACTAGGAGTTAGTGTGTTCCTTCTGCAGGTAGAAGGAAAGGCCATTTCAAGATGCAGATACCTCTGAATGAGGCTATAAACCTGCTTCAGATCTCATCCGCGCTGAGCCTCCCCAGGGCTGTTTTCTCCCTTGTTTTTTCATGATGTTTGTTGTTTGTTTCAGGTCCCCCCCACAGCGGGAAGACTGCTTTAGCAGCAAAAATAGCAGAAGAATCCAACTTCCCCTTTATCAAGATCTGTTCTCCTGATAAGATGATCGGATTTTCTGAAACGGCCAAGTGCCAAGCTATGAAGAAGGTGCTTATGCGTCTCTTGCTTGATTACAATCCAATTCTACCTTCTCTAGTGGGTGGAGAAGTTAATTACCCTCATGACTGTGTTTTCTGCTCTCTGTAGGTCCTAAATTCCTGTGCGTATATTTATAAATAAAGTTAAATGAATGTTTTTATGGTACTGACACTAAGTGACGCAGGGAAAACTTAAAGCCTCGGTCCCAATTGGGTCTGACATGTAATCATGACTAACAGTGGAACAAAACACCTGCTCTGTGTTGAGCAAGTCTGGAGCTCTGTCTGCAGAGGTGAAGGCAGGAAGGGCTCAGGGTTGTGCACTTGGAAAGAATAGGTCCTGCCTGAATGAGACTAGGAACAGTTTTGAGGAGGTAATGTTTAGTTAAACAAGAGTTTTAACAACTTATGGAGCAGGGGGAATGCAAACAAGTTGAACATATTAAATAACTTCAAGTAGTCAGGTGGAGAGAAGGAGATTTCGTTTACTGAAGCAAGCCAGCACTTATTCTTCTAGCTGAGTGATACTGAATGAAGCACTTAAGGGAAGTGTTGCTCTAACATCAGTCTGTTGCAGGATCGCAGTTTCTAAGAGGAGCAATATGCTCGTAGCTGGCAGCCTAGTCTGTAACTTAGATTCAAGAGGGAGCCTTTTGGACTTCACTTGAACCAGCATATGCTGGAGGTAGGCCTGCCACTGACATCCTTAGCGCTACCTCTTGTTTAAATCCAAAGGTTTGCAGGCACTGGTTTGCTGCTCCATAAAGGGTGGTGTGGAGGCTCGATCCATACCTGAGTAGGTCTGTTCTCCCTGCAGTAAGCTGTTACGAAAAGTAACCAATCCAGGCTGGGTAGGAAAGTTTCATAACTGCATTAGGAGTGTGGGGGATCTGTGTGTGTATCGTGACGTTATCAGTATTGCCCCAGCCCCAGAAAACCAGAGGAATGGTGCTCTATTTTGTCCATTGCTTACAAATAAATGCAGGGAGCTGGCTTTTATGTGTTTGGGGCAAATGATCAAAACCAAGCTCTGAATTCTTTGAGATGTGAGTGTTTCATTAAATGCAGGTAGAGTTTACTCTCTTGGTACTTACCTTTTTCATTCTCTTCATTCCTCTAAATACTGCTGTGTTTAGCTAAAAACATATTAACAGGCCCTATCATGACTATTGTAGTTTTGCTGCTGAGGTTTAACAGTGAGTCATTTTGCTGTTTTTCAGATCTTTGATGATGCGTACAAGTCTCAACTCAGCTGTGTGGTTGTGGATGACATTGAGAGACTTTTAGGTGAGCTGGGACAGGGAGAAAGCGCTGTGTTGTCTGCTCTGCAGAAATATTGAAATGTTCGCACTACTGAGATATTGCAAACTGGAGATGATCTGGAACCATTTACTTTGGGAGCCTTAAACTGTTTTTGATGCAGTGAAGTGGCTTAAATGTGCATCTACTTATTGGGCATGAAAATGCATTTTTCATTTCAGATTATGTCCCGATTGGACCACGGTTCTCTAATCTGGTGTTGCAAGCCCTTCTTGTACTGCTAAAGAAGGCCCCCCCTCAGGTAAGAGAGTAATTGAGGGACAAGATGCCCTATTCCTATAATAATTTTGACGGTGGAGGGCTTTGTGTCCTGCTGATAGCTGCAGTGCTGCAGTGGTATTAGTACTATTGTCTCCCATTCAGCCAAGTTAATCCTAGCCTGCTGCTGTTCATTCAGTTAGACATTTCTAGGATAACCACAAAGGATTCAGCTTTAATTATCTAATTACTTAAGGCTGAATCCTCTGCAGTTAGCCCTAGAAATATTGGCTAAGGAAACAAGTTTAACCTTCAACATGTAAAACTTAAACATGCAAGCTGTCTGCTTTCTGATTAACCGAGGAACTGTTTAGTCCAAATCAATCCCTGGCTCAACCACGTGCTCCTGCCTTACTTAGGAATCAATTTCTAAGTAATGTATGATTGAGGATGTCAGGGTTTTAATTTGTTCTTCACTTGACATTATCAGGTGTTAATTACAATGGGTGAAGAAAGCTTAAGGTCTTACATCTCATGCTGGTCCTGTCTGTTTGCACTTCCTGGCTTGATGAGATTTAAGAACCTCACAAGTGATAACGTTTCTGAAGCTTGTACTCAATGAGACAGACAGGGACTCTTCTTCCATTTGCCATTTTTCATGTCTTTCACTAGAATTCTATGTGTGTGAAGGTATCTACATGAATAAATAACATAGAGGAAAACCTTGAAAGCTGGTGTCAGGAAAAAGCAGAGAAGCACAGCCTGGGTGAACTCCATTTTTTTGTCATTTTTAATATCCTGGAAACAGTAACATATGCGTGAGTATTGTTTTCATTAGAGAGTTTGGTGAAAAGGCCTTTCAAATATAGAACTTTGAACTAAATTGTAATGGCACAGGCCCTGAGGTTCCCCTTGTGACTGTCAGCCTGGGAGAACAAAGAATTTTTCCCAGTGAGCTTTCAATGCCTTGTGAAGCCTCTAACGTACAACTTGGATTCTGTTATCACATACGTTGGAACAGAAAGGCTGCCTGTGTGCAACAACCATTTCCGATCGTCATAATCTCATGCACTCATTGACCTGCTGCTGGGTATTTCCACGGTACAAGGAAATGATTGTTCCCATAAATCAATAGGGGAAAACAGAACCTGATTTGGTTCAGGTGTCGAAGGAACTTAAAATATTAAATTGTCCATTTTATCATTGCATCCTCTGAATGTATTTTGCTGCTTAGATGCACTTTTGTTGGCACCCAAGTCTCTCTGAAAGCAGGATGCAGAGCTTGAAGCTCTCAGATATTTGCCAAGTTTATGCATGTTGCTAGAGATTTGTACTTTGCAATGTTTGAAATGCCCTTGAGGCTGGAAGACTTTGGGTTGACAGCCAATATTACGGTGACTTAAGCCATAAATTGTTGGAGGGTAGAGAGAGTTTTCTGAGGAAATGTCACTGTTTGATTGATGATGTGAGGGTGTTTTTTTCTTTCTTTTCTTAGTGTCCACTATTGGCTACTGGGGAAATGAGGACAGCTTTAGGGTAGATGGACCCTTTGGGCTGACCTAGTTTGGTGGTTCTGATAATAAGGTTTTTCTTAGCTTGTTTGTTTCTTGTGAGCTCCCTGTGATAGTCATGGCATGTGGGGATTTTTTTCATTAAAAAAAAAAACAACCCACAACAGTGTGTAAGAGGTAGAGTCACACAGGAAAAGGCCTTTTCTGCTGTGAATGTTTACTGTGAAAAGGATTGAATTTGGGCATGGAGACTCTTGGGGTTTTCAAGCTCAAGTGAGAAACCCACGAGGGAGGCAATATTGCTGGTTAATCAACACGCTTCCAAGTTCCCTCTGAGATGACTAGTCCCATGGGGAGCAATTTATTTGGAAGCAATGGCTGGTTTCAGGGGTTTTGTTGTAATTTGAGATGCAGATACAGGCTTTAAATGTGCATGAGTGGCATCGGTGGTACTAACCTGCTCCAACACGAATTTCTGTGGGATTGGGATCATGGTTTAGGTTCATCCCCTGTAAAAATGGAGTGTCCTGGGACAAGCCAGGCATATCCCTGTGCTGAGAGAAATGGTTGGCAAGATGCTGGAGAGACAATACTTGTTCTCCGTTGCTATCAGGCTCTTCACCATTTCACTTGTTAGAGGGGCCTGGAATATAGAGTTGATTTTCAAATCTTAGAAACAGGATCAGCAAAGCAGTTGGAACCGCAAGGAAGGAGGGAGTGGGAAGCAGAGGGCGTGTTTCAGCAGCACAGCTCTGCGGCTCCCATCTTTGTGGCCCAGATTCTGTATTCACACGGTGTTGTCACATCACTTGCAGAGAGTACGCTTAATGTGCAAGCAGCTTCCTACAATTACTGTGGGCTGCATGTGTAAGAGGAGCATTTCTGGGATGAAATCTTATTAATTATGCATTGAGGTATGTGTCTCTGAATTGGTTTATGAAAGCTGCCTCCCAGACTCCCCTCTTCCTGCTGAGGCTGTATTATTTTAATGTGGTGTGGGAAGGGCAAATACTTGAAGCTTCTGGTTTTCTGGGTTTTCTGGCTTGTTTGTACTTTGCAGAAGTTTTGAGAGTAAACACGTTAGCCTTTAAAGAAACTAGAAACATCTCTGAGTTTGCTTTAAATTCCCAGTCACAGCTCACGCTTGCTGGTTCCACTCAGCAATGCTTAAATAGTGGTATCTATTACTACTAGTTCAAGAAGACTGAAAAACACTGCATTTTGTTTAGCATCTTTTTTTAAAACCAACTAAAAAGCTTTTCTAAAATGGATTGAAGCGAAGAAAAATAAACCATGTTCTCTTGGGTCTTTATTTCAATCAAGTTTCCCTGTGTTGTGCAGGAGAAGAGAGTGGGGGGGGGATAGAAAGACTGAAAAGGACTGTCGCAGCAGGGAGCCAAGCGGGAGAAAAGGACTTCTCTGAGAACTAAGCAGCAGCAGCTCCGAAAGCCGAAGCTGCTTCATCTACATGCAGAGTCACACAAGGCATGGAGACACTCACCAGCCCCACAGAGGTTTCACATGTGCTTCCCTGCTGGTTCCTGTGAAAAGCTAACAATTGGCTCAAAGGGTGAAAGACCATTGCAGCATCCCCACGCTAAGCTGGACGTACAATTTGTGCAGTGTTATGAAATGTCTGGCTTAGCGAGATGCTCTCGACCACTCTTGTGGATGCCCTTCCACTGCTCCCAGAGGCCCCCAGCCCCTTTCCTCTCCAGAACACTGGAGGCTTTTGCCAATTTATGAAAGTTGACAGGGGAAAGAGGGGAATAATCTCCTTGTTTGATATAATCCCAGATGCATTCCTGATTCCATGTCACTTGGTGTGAATTGGAAGCAACTCCAATCAACAGTGACGTTACCTTTATACTTGTAAGCCTGGGGAATTGTGTTTTCTCCCATTACGTGTGAAGAATTGTTGATACCCCAAAACACACCCATAAAAATATCCAAGGGTCCGAAGTTGAGTTGGGTGGGTGACCGAGAGAGGCACCTCAGTAGCCACCAATACTTGGTTTTGGCATAGCTCGACTCCCCTTGCCTAGGGCTGGTTGGAGTTGCTGAAATTCTGTAATTTGAGACTCCACTGATGTGTTGAGACTCTGTTTGCTTGTAGCAGAGTCTATTTAATTCTTTTATGTTCTAGTTTGTCTCCGGTAGTCAATGCAGTAATGTGGTGCCCATTAGGAAGTGAATACTGTGCTAGAAGAATCAGTCTCATAATGCTTGAAAATGTCGTCGTTAAAACTACTTCCTCTTGATCTCTGAGTCCCAGAGTTCTCTCCATGATTGCATCCTTTATTCAGATAAAATTGCTGTAGTAGAGAGGTGAAATCTGGGCTTATGCCGCTTCTAGAAGGCATCGGGGCAAGACATGCACCTCTCTACCGGGTAGCCTAGATGGATCTTGTGCTCTGAATTGGGGTACTTTAATTGCCTAAAAATGGGCAGGATGAATCCAGACTTTAGTGACGTGCCTGTATCTAATCTCAGCTGATGGAAGAACTAGGCCTAGGACTGCCCTGGTTGTTAGTCTGACCAAGTGATCTTAAGCTGTTGAAAAGCCAAATTCCTCCTCACTTGGTAGTTACTCTCTTCTTATGCCTGATTTTCGGAAGTTCAGCTTGAATCCTGATCTTGCATGGGCTGAACACATGGCACGTTGCCTTTGCAATGGCTGCTGTAGAAATTCAGGATCAAAAATGTGGGTATTTCTGAAAGGTGGGGACACTTCAGCAGCACATCTCACAACAGCAGCAGTAAATCCCGTGGTATCCTGCGGTGAGTTGTCACTGCAGAGTAGTTGGGTGAGGGCAGCTTTTTCAATGTGGCTTGATGGCTTTTCATGCTTTTGTGGTAATGCCTGGGGCAAAACATTTCGGACTTGTAGGTTTTCCATTTGTTTGCTGAGCAAGTTGCCTGGAACTTTGAAAAGTACAAGGGACTCCTGACACGTAATTTTCTCTTAGTAATTGATACAGCAGAGATTATGCTTGTTTTACGGTACCTGGTTGGAAAAGTTTAAAGGTAGCAAGTTGAAGCGCATAGATTCTTTTGAAGAAAGCAGGGAAAAAATCAGTGGGTTTTGGGTGGAGCTGTTAAAAAAAAAATTTAAGCACTGGTTTGCAGAGTAACCATCTGTTCTGAGGAGTTTTCAACCATTCGGTCGTCAGTGGTTCAGGGCCCTGAGCATGGATCCTAACAGAGAGATCCAAACACTGCTGATGGATCTGACCTCTGTTAACTTGTCCTGTTGCTTTTGAACCATGTCAAGATTTTGCTGTTCTTAGTGTCGTGCTTGCTTGAGTTCAACTCAACTGTATGGTGAAAGCAAACATCCTTTTTGTTCGGTTTAAAACTGATGTTTGATAATTTTGTGTAGTGCTCCCTAGCTTTTTAGTTTGAGAAACAGCGGTTTTCCCCCTCATCTCCTCTACACCATCAATGACTTCATAGACCTCTCTGTTTATCCCCCGTCAATTTACCAAGAGTCTATTGAGGGAAGTTATTCCATATTTCTGACCATCCCCGTTGCTATCCTCCGCCATCTCAGTGATGTATTTGAAATTATATTTGAAATGGTTAGGATTGCATAGTGTCTTAAGGAGCGCCCTGGATTCATATGGTAGAATGATGACTTTTGTTTTACGCTTTTCCCATTCTAAAAACGTCTGAGTATTTGCATTTTGAGTAAGGGTTAGCACTGAGCTGGTGTTTTCACAGAACTTGCCACAATGACCAACTCCAGTGGCTTTGCTAAATGGTAATAAGTCATTTAGAGTCATTCTTGTGTGTAGTAACTGTCCGCTGGCCTGATTTACAGCAAGTTTGGGATTCATCTGACTAAATGTGGCTGTCAGCAGTTTGGTTTTCTACAGCTGAACTAGTTGTTTAGAAAATAGTTTGCTGTATGAGTGCAGAGCGTAGGCAGCTTTTCTGGGAGGAGGGTACATGTCATCTGGGCTCCATCAAGTAAGAAGGAAGTGCAGAGAATGAGATCATACGTGGACACGTGAAGTTACAGGAGGTAAAACTCACCTCACTAACTACATTTCTGTGCTGCTTACATCCTTTCCTGGTGAGACCTTTTAGTCTCTGATGAAACCCCAAACTAGACTCCATTTTTATTATAATCAAGCATGGATTTCATCAGTGTAGAAGTAGTTCGGGCAGCATCCTTCAGGGAAGGTTCTGGCAAGTTGTTACTTCCTTGATTGATGCCTTATCTGCTGTGCCAGGCACTGTGCACGTGCTGTTAGCTATAATTTGGGGACAGATACTGCCTTGCTGGCTGCAGTTGGGTGGTTTCCCCCCATAAAATGCTCATAGTTCATGGGAAAGTGTTATTAACACAATCCCTTACCCAAGGTATTCTGGATTTTGAGAGTTACATACAGTAATAAAAATCTTTTTAAAAGAATTGCTATAGCTTGTGAAGCAGATTGGTCTTGGTGGTATAGCACAGCACGGATTTGCGGTTGCAGGAGGGGGTTGGTGCATGTGCTGGAGGTCTGGGTTCTGTTCAAGACTCTGTCTTTGGCTTCCATTGTATCCTAGTACCTTACCTGCAAAACGAGAAAACTGAAGGTGCCTAATAGCATGCATATGACTTGTTATGATTTTTTGGATAAAGTAGTAGAAATTCTCCTCATAGGACTTATGCTTTTTACTGAGTTATAGCATATATGATATCAGATATATCAGCGTTATTTATGAATTGAACACAAACTCACTGTGTGTTGAGGAAATACAGAGCATCCATGAAAGCAGAGTGAATGAGAATCGAGATGAAATTTTCTCCGTCAAATCTGCTGATAATCCCTGTCTGTGTTCTGCAGGCTTTAAGCATTCATCGGTTCTGCTGTCACGTGTGCTGTTGTCCCAGGTATATCTGAGCAAGTTGAAGGCACCTTTTAACCTTGTCCTTGGGTGGTAACTTCAGAGCAAATATCAGAGGTGTTTGTACCACACTTGTGTGGGTCACGAGCAGGTGACGGTGCCAGTGTCCTTGGGGGACTCATTTCGCACAGCTTCCAAGCCTGTGTTGAAAGTCTGCTTTACCAACCCGTTCCAAAGATGAAGACCGCTGAAATTTTGTCTTCCTGTAGGCAAAAAGCTTTACTGTTGCTGAGCGTCATCTCTTTTTCTTGGTCTGTTAAGTTCTTCAGCTGAAAATGAGCACCTGATGGGGCTTTCTGAGTTCCTGGCAGGAGTGACGATCAAATGCCATTCACTTACTCTCCACTGAGTGCCTTGTTTTTTCATCTTTGCATGCAAGATCTTACCGAATTGCTCAAATTTGGCTCAAACTTGTAAAATGATAAAATATTTTCCTTGCCTTGCTACACAATGACCATCAAAAAGGAAGGAAATAATGTGCAGTTGTAAAGCCGTGGACATACAGAACAGAGCGGAAGCAGCAGCCTGCAGAACAGCTGGATTTATGCGTTCTGTGGACATTGAATGCCCTTCTCAAGGCTACCTACAGACATTTTTAGACATGCAGACCTTTTCCTGTTTGCTGTGTGCCACCAGCAGGCAGTTTTGTCTAGAAATAAAGCATTCCCTACTCCCACCGCAGTTTTAAACCTGGCATTTCTGTTGTCAGTTCAGGAATTGGCTGCTTTTCCCCGTTAAATTGCCCAGTAGGTTTCTGAGGATTTCCCCCTCGGAAGAGGTGGCTGAGCTGGTGAGCGCGGTGCCTCCTGAGATGCAGACAGTGATTAATACACAGAAGGGTTAGCACAGTGTTTCCCTGACAAAGCCTTTGTGTGAAGCTCGTGACCTGGGCATGCTCTGGTTTCAACCTGCCAGGCATTACTTCCTTGTGCTGTCTCGGGCTAAAAACAAACTTGAAGTGAGCACTTGAGTTCGTTACGAGTTCTGGTGCTTTCTCATTGTCCGTCCCCCAAAGCGGGAGCGTAATCTGTTCAAGCACAAAAAGCCTGTGAATGCAATGGCACGCAGGGAAAAATAAATGAATGCTGCGAAGATGCATCATCTTCATCAAAGATGTATTTAGTTTAAATAGGTTTTCCTCCTTTGTCAAAGGAATGCAAAACACTTACGAAATTAATTCTGGCCGCTCTGTGGGGATAGTTTTTAGGTTTGTGCTTGTTTTGGTGTTTTTTATAATGATGCACAGAGTTTTGTGTCATGAAGTTGAAATATAGAACTTTAGTCTTTGTCTCTGAGCATCAGCTAACCCTCTGTAGAGCACATGGGGGGGATACTTGGCTGGCCGGGCCTCTCCCCAGCCCATGGGCTCCTTCTGTACTGAACTGGAAAAGGGACTGGTCACAGCTGATAATCCCAACAGCTCCTTCTGTCAGCCAGCATTTATCAGTGTCTGAACGCTGCATGGTAACATTCAAATAGCATTGAAATGGTGTTTGCAAGATGAACTCACAAAAGTTGATTTTTATTGGCAGTTGATGTTTTGCATTCATTGCTCTTTTATTTATAAACACTTATTGCTCAGGCCAGCTTGGAATTGATGTGTGCGCTCTCGGTCTGAACTCAGAGGCTACCGGACGCGGTACTGTCCTTCTGTACAACCACACTGGCAATGGGAATCTTACGAACTTACGGCAACCTCCGCTCTTAAAGCGTGAGCTGTAAAACCATTGGAACTGTCTGTACAGTGACAGAGAATTCACTGTACCCACAGGATTTCTAAAGACAGGCTGTTCCCCTGAGAAGTCATCTGTAATTCAGCTTTTGGGAGCGAGGGTTTGCTCATGCTTTTAAATTTAATGAGGATTCAGCTATTTATAACTATGAATTTAGAAGGAAAAGTAAGGCAGGAAAGCTGTGAGTATGGGTGGATCTTCTGTGGGCCATAATTTTTGGACCCTGTTGGTGGCATTACTCTGACTTCTGGAACGTGATCCCAGTCTTGTATGGTTGCTATTGACTACCTCAATTACTGACAGTTTTAATCCTAGTAATTTTATTTTAAGTGGTATTTTTACATGGCCATTTTCCATTTTTTCATTTGTAGCTAGCTGAAACTTGCCAAGGCTGGTTCCTCTCTTGTTTTGTCCTTTCTTGACACTTATTCCATTGTGTGGACAGGGTCGCAAGCTTCTAATCATTGGAACCACCAGCCGCAAAGATGTCCTGCAGGAAATGGAAATGCTGAATGCTTTCAGCACTACGATTCATGTGCCCAACATTGCAACAGGGGAGCAGCTGATGGAGGCTTTGGAGGTGAGAAAAAGTTCGAGGATGACAAACAAGCTCAAAATGTGCTGGAAGTGAGTGATTTTGCAGTAGCTCGGCATTTGGGAACACTGTCCCACTTAACATTATGTCATAACGTAACAGTGCTAAGGCTTCTCTGGGTTACTTTTTTGTACAATAAATTAAGGCAAAATGAGAGAATGGTAGGTCTAGTGAAAAAGTTTGTAGAGTGGATTGAAAGATTCTGAGGGCTTGGAAGTGGGTAATGAGTATAATTGGGACACTTAAACTGAACGTGCCCGGAGGGTGCCAAGCTCTCATGAATTGGAACAACGTCAAATGGGGGTGTTTGGTGCTGAAGAGATTATAGGTTCTTTATAAATTTGTGCCCTTAATGGCTTCTTATTCTGTGCCACAGTGGAAACTCCAGTGAATACTGAAGGCTGTTTAAAATAAACCTAACAGGCAGGTCTTTTGTGCAAACTTGCAAAATTGTCACTACGATAATATCACCAAAGCCTGAAAGACACAGATGCTCTTGCAGCAGTTTTGAAAACTTACTGTGGCTTGAGCCGTGCTCCTTCTAGACTCTCATGTGGAGAAAACCTAGAATGCATCATAAAAGAGAATCACAAACTGTTCAATTAGAGATGTTATGAAAAGAACCATTACGGAATAAAAGAATCCAAGTGTTTTGCCTTGTCAAGGTATATTGCAACAAATTTTCCTCTCAGCTAGAAAACGCTTTCTAACTTCTCATTGCCTTTTTCCTGAGTTAGGCAGCATTATTCCTGTTGACAGTCTCCTGTTGTTGATATTTTTTCTTTTTTTTTTTTCCTCTCCCCCCCCACCAGCTCCTGGGTAGCTTCAAAGACAAGGAACGCAGCACTATTGCACAGAATGTCAAAGGGAAGACTGTCTGGATTGGTATTAAGAAGCTGCTGATGCTGATAGAAATGTCATTACAAGTAAGAATGTTTCTGGGCCAGGAAGGACTGGGGTGAATAGAGCAGTCTTAGAGGTTCCCGCTTCTCTGCAGACTCCTACTTTAGCTGCGTGGTAGGAGTCTTCGAATCAGTTTAATTGAGAAAGAGCTACGGTGAGAAGAAATTTTCTGAACAAAGAAATCACCAGGTCTTGGTCTGAAGAGAGATCTTTAAAAACCACAGTGCCTATAGGCTGTTTAGAGCTGCACTTCAGAGAAGAGCATCTGGCAACTGGAGGGATTGCATTAACGTACCTTTCATGAAATTTCTTCCCTACACCCAGCATGTTAAGATTGCAGATAGCAATCACGTAGGATTTTTTTTTTTTTTTAAAAGAAGAAGGTGCCTGTGCAGGTGTATGTGCTCTTTCCCCGAAGAAGATAAATCTGTCAGGCTGTTCAGCTGCTCTTCTCTTTATTTTCCACTTTCAGCACTTTAAAGAAAATAATTGCAGAGGGTAGAAATATGTAGCTCTTAACCCTCCCCCGCACCCATCATCTATGCCTGCAAGCCAGCCGTCAAGCTTGTGCTCGACAGTATGTGCATGCTAAAAATGAGAGGGTGTAGCATGCAGCCCTAATCCTCCGCGGCTGACATTTCAGCGCCCTTCGGAGTCCTCCCCCTCCCCGCACACACTCTCTTTTCACATCAAATGGATTTAGTGCAGCTGAGTGAACTGTCCTTAGATCTTCCTAGGAGAGGCTGAGCATAAGCTAAGAGGCATGTAGTTTAGCAGCATATAAGTCATGTATCCCTCTGTTCACTATTCACAATTCTGTTAAAACTTGCACAGCACTAAGGATATGCTCTGACTGGATGTCACCTCAGGGAATAAAGTCATTTATCTAGATTACTTTTTCCTCTTCTTCCTTGGCTTTTAATTCCCTACCTACAGGCAAGTCAGTAAGTCATTGCTCACATGTATTAAATATATTTAAGGGGTGCAGGCCTTCAGGGACTGCCTGGCTCTGTTGCAGTCCATTTCACTTAGCCTTGACAATGGATCCCTTCTTCTGACACAGGACGTTTTCTTTCGCTGCTTTGACCTTAAGTGTTGGTTCTTTTCAAAACTGAAGGTGAAGGTCAGGTAAATTGTGGGCAGTTCTGAGTCTGGAGCGTGGCGGGGAATGCTCACCCCGGCCTTGTTCACAGCATTGCCCCATGCCTGCACACCTACGATGCTGTAGACGGAGTCTTCACGCTGCCCTAGACCACCATTTTTAACCAGACCACCATTTTCTAGATGAGTCCATGACCAGTCAGGCTGGGAGGAAACAGGCAGAGCTGTGACTCAGTGCCGTTTCTGACAAGTTGAAGTGTAAAATGAAGGGCTGCTACTGAGGATAATAGATGAATGATAATCCGCCTTGGCCACTATACATGGATGGTTAGTAGCAAGGTGACGTACGTTACTACGCTTGGTTCGGGTAATTGTGTAATAGCATAGGTAATACCGTATGGAAGCTAAACATGAAGTTTTGTTCCAAAAGGTCTGAGGTGTTGATGTGACTCTGTCTGCTGAACTGCTATAAATACAGAAAGGTAACACATGCTCTTACTAAATAGGAGAACACTCACATCTGAGTGCGCTGAAAGACAACAATGATCTCTAATTTGGCTAGCTTTTACAGGAAAGGAATATTTCACCAAATGAGAAGTCCAAGATTAGTTCCTTTTTCCACTGCGCTGGGCCACAACTACTTAGAAAGATATTTGAATCTGAAGTTCCTTAAAAATTCCAAGTGACGGATGAAATTTCTCAAAGTTCAGCTGATGAAATCCCATGGCGAATGAATTCGTTGCAAAAGATCTGCACCTTGTTTCTTTCTCTGCAGTCACTGAATCTGTGTTTTTTATTTTATTAGACTAGTAAACCCAATGTTTGCTATCTGTAGGTATTCTTAAGCTCTTCAAATGATTTTCGGTTTGTTTCAGACTAAAGTCTTGCTGAACCAGTCTCTCCATATCAAAGTCCTTTCTTGGAGTACCATGAACCACTGCACTGCTCTAGTACCGCGGGTGTTGCTTTGTTACCTTGTTTACGAGCCTTTAAACCTACACTTTTTGGCAGCTTAATTTTCCTCAAACTATGTTTATTGCCGCTTCTGACCTTCTTTAATGTCAAACTACTCATGTTTAGTGTCACATACTTTGGTCATCTTGTATACGCTGAGTGTCCTGGAATGATGTTAGGTTCGTGTTCAAAAGAAGCCTTTGATGAATGGATACGCTCATGATTTGCCACGTGAATCCAGGAAAGCTTAGGTTTGAAGTGTCCTCGGCTGCAGTACATGGACCGCCTCACAGTGCTATCGGGTGCCACGCTAGCTTCACCCTGCCCTGGTGCTGCAGCCCTACCGTGGCGGGCTCCAGCAAGACATGAGCCTTCTTTTTCCAGAGGTGGGGGTGAGTTCCTTCTTATTTTGCCTGCCTGTCTTGTTGCTCTTGGACCTTGCTGGCAACACTCCAAGACCCAAGGTCTCTCTCTTTCTTGGAGTAGGAACCTGAATGAGCCAGGCAGCTTTCCAGAAAGCCCCTTTTTGCACCTCCAGTATTTCCTGATTGGGCAACTTCTGCTTAGCATAAACAGAACTTAATTTAAGCTGTTTGGCTGTAATGTATTTTAATTTACATGGGAACTTATTTTGTAAGGTCATCATATAATATTGCCTATATTATTTTAAGCTAAACACTATCTGGACATACTAAGGGTTTGGATTGTATGACACGTTTCCAGGAGTACTGGGCTACCCGAGGGCATGCACATCTTGGTGGAGTATCTCCTCTTCTCTGGATTGTTCTTTTCAGTTGCCTTTTTCCCTAAAGGCTCCCAGCCATGTCCTGCATTCCCTAGAGAGGAACAGCCATTTTCTTGCCACCTGTCTGAGCTGTGTCACAGAGTCAGTCTCCGCACTGTTCTTACAGAAAAATTTTCATGCAGTTTGACAGCAGCATTTCTCCTTTCACAGGGCACTAGAAGGTCTGGTCAAGGGTCCTGAACCTGCTTCCTCTTTGCACTCTGTTGACACCATCTTCTGCTCCTTCCAGGGCAGATCTACCTTCTGGTTTTGTGTCTGCTTTTTTTAATGAGCTATTTGGTCAAGTTTGCCTCTTTGTTGCCTCTCAGCTTCCTGCTTTAGTCTTGAATGAGATACTGTGTCTGCAGATAAATGCTGTTGCTCCCAAAGAGTCTGTAGAAACTGTCAGTACTGACCATGGGCAAAGTGTCTTACCATGACCACTCTCTTAAGGCCGAGTGAGAAGGGGTGGGGAGGCAGCATCTTTGATTTGGAAAACAGAACATTGGCATTGGCAAGTTTGAATTTCAGCTGGTGGCGTTAGTACAAATTTTCTAGGAATGAGAAGAGATTTGTTTGTGTACATCTGTCTCAGGTCATGTTGTTTGTTTTTATCAACAGAAGCATCTGATTGATCCTTCATTGTCATTTCCTGATTGTGATGATTTTTCTGTGGTTTCCTAAGGTTTCATCAAGGTCCTGGCAACAGGACCGTCTCCTTGCAGGTAGATAATACTCTTGATCCCTGTGTCAGTCAGTGAGATAAGTAATCGTAGAATAAGCCAGGCCCTTTGACTGTTCTCTGTGACATTCTCTTTCTGTCAGCTTTGGGCTTTCCGTCAATGGCCAGAGTCATGCCTTGCTCCATCTCAGTGTTCATGGTTCCCTGGGTCAACCCAAGAAGTGAAGGATTCTCTCCTTAATGAGTAAATTGCCTGGTTTTGTGCTCTCTGCAAAAAGTGGCTTGACTCTTCATCCACGATTCCATGCAGTAGACTCTTGGTTGGTATTGGCGTGCCTGGCTGCATAAACATTTCCTATGCTTGTATGGGCTTTGGCTTTGGCCCTCACCAGTGATTCTGTGTGGAGTTCAAGTACTTAAGGAGCAAGTTGTTGTTCCTCTAACCATCAAGCTGCCTTTCACTGGTTTGCCTGCTTTGTAGAATACTTAAGATCTTAGAATCACCGAATCATTCTCGTTGGAAAGGACCTCAGGACATCATTTAATCCACTTCAGACCTTCAGAAAGCGTATGTGTAGATGATTACAGACATCTCACCATCCTGTTTAAAATCCCCATTTGACAGGAACCAGGCCTTTCCAGCTCCAACAGGAATGGATGAAGTTTGGGTTTTGGACTGTTGCCGGTAAGGTCTGCTTCTTGGCAGTTCATTTGCCCAACTCTTCTAGCTTTCTCATGGAGAATCTGCGTGTGAGTTTGGACCATACATGAGAAGTCAAATCTGAGGACTTGGTGGGCTGCTGCTTGAGTAACCCCTCTGAAGTCGTCCTTTTAGAAGTAGATGTCTTCACTGCCAGAATCTACAAAAATGCCATGTGTCTTACCTGAGAAGGCCAGGGCTGCCTCTCAGATGCACTTTTCTACTCATGGTCAAAGAGCAAATGTGTTTTGCCCTTTTCTTCAAATCACTTTCTTTTATGGGCTGTCTGAGGCTTGTTGAGCTGTGCACTGGTAATTCTTTTTGCTTAAGCTTGGCCTTTGCAGCTCTGGTTCCCAGGCTTGCTTTGGCTGTCCATGTAACTTGAGGTTTCAGTCACTTCTGAAACCCTGTCCAGGTCTTGCTGTGAGTGCTTTATCTAGCTCACCGTGCAGGTAGTGTCTGGTTCTCTAGGGTAAACTGTCTGTGACCACCTTCTCTTTGGGTCATGGAGAGCAGGAAGGTGCTAAACAGGTGCGCTCTGCTAATTGTACCATTGCACTTTTTCATCTTTGTCTAGTCCAGCCCCCTGCTCTGACCAACTAGAGCAGGTGCTCAGGGCCATGCCCGGTTTGGTCCTGAATACCTCCAAGGATGGAGACTCCACAGCCTGCACAGGCACTCCCTATTAGTGTCTGATCTCCCTTGCAGTGAAAAGCTTTCTCTTCTGTTTACATGGAACTACATTGCACTTTGTGCCTGTGACCTCCTGCCCTGTCAATGGGCACCACTCAGAAGAGTGTGTGTCTCCTTCACCCCCTTCCACCAGGTATTTATACACATTGGTAAGAGTCACCCTTCTCTCCCCAGTCCCGAGTCTTCTCTACTCCAGACTAAACAATCTTACCTCTCAGCCTCTCTTTGTGTGACAGATGCTCAAGACCTTTAATCATCCTTGTGACTCCTTGCTGGACACTCTCTGGTATGTCACTGTCTCTCTTGTCTCTCTGGGGATCCCTGAACTGGACATTGTCCTCCAGGTGTGGTGTCACTGGGAAGAGGGGAAGAATCATCTCCCTCGCTCTGGTAGCAGTGTTCCTCCTATCAAAGCCCAGGATGCTGTTGGCCACCTTTGTTGCAAGGGCCCATTGCGGGTTCACATTCAGCTTGTCCTCCAGAGCACTCAGGCCCTTTTCTGCAAAGTCACTTTCCAGCCAGTTGTCCCCTAGCCTGTACTGGTGCATGGGATTGTTCCTGCCTAGGTGGGACACTTTGCGTTTCCCTGTGTTGCACTGGATGAGATTTGTGTCTGTCTGTATCTCCGTCCAGCTGAGGTCTCTTTGAATGACTCTACCGTCATGAAGTGCCTGGAACACACTTCCCAATTCGCTGCCATCTGCAAACTTGCTTACGGTCCCTAAATCGTGTTAATAAAGAGGTTAAACAGTATTGGCTCCCATATAGATGCCTGGTGTATACCGCCAGTGATTGGCCTCCAGCCGGACTTTATGCCACTGGTCATAACCCTCTGAGCCCAGCAGCTGAACCAGTTGCAGTCCATTGCGCTGTCCCAGTTATTTAGTCTGTAATTATCAGTAAAAGGCACTCTGTTTGTGTGGCCACCTGGAGTTGTGGTCACGCCTTTATCAAGCACTAGCCATTCTAGAAACATCCAGAAATGTAGGAAGAGAGGTGGTTGAGTTGCCATAGGACTATAAGGATGAGAAGGGACCTCAGGATGCCATCTAGTCCAACCTCCTCCTTAGGCAGGATCAGCCGCGTCTTCAGACCAGAGTCCCTTGGTTGGGGAAGATCTGAGACCCTTCGCCAGGTGAGAGTCACAGGCTTAGCCTCATAGTGTGGATTCCCCCGGGGAAGGGGACTTCCAAGTAATCACTGTTCAGGGTGTGTGGCCCATATGCACGTACTCCTATTCCAGTTGTCTTCAGCCTTTCTGATAGAATCATAGAATCATGGAATCATTTAGGTTGGAAAAGACCATTAAGATCGAGTCCAACCATAAACGTAACACTGCCAAGTCCACCACTAAACCATGTCCCTAAGCACCACGTCTACATGTAGAAACAGAACTGAGAGAGTGACAGATGTGCTTTCCCCTTGTAGGCAAGTGTCGGCTGGGAGAGACTGTGGAGAAGACGTAGGCTGGAGGGAGCCGTCTTTCTGGCCTCTGGTTATGTGGCACAACAGTCCCTCTCTTAGTACCTGTGTATTGTACATTCCAAACACTGCTTTAGGTGCTGGGGTAGCCATTCTTTTCTTCTGGGATCCTGAACGTTCCCTGTATTCCTTTGCATGTTAAAAACCCAACTTGACAGCTCAGTGATCCTCAGTGAGTGCCTTTAAATCGTCTTGTTTCAGTTAATTTATTTTTCTGATCTAAAAACAGTTCAGTAGTTGGTACTGAGGTATTGCCCTCGGTGGCATATTTCAAAGTGACAGAAAGTTACAACTTTTTAGGCTTTTTTGTAGAAATTCTCCTTGGCTGTTTCTTCCCTGCCTGCATCATGGGTAACACTGCTGTTGGGTTTTTTTTTGTGTTATATCATCTTCCAAGCTGTTTTTAAAGACATTTGTGTTGCCCTCAAATGCAGTGGTCATGGTTTTAAATAGATGGCTTCTTCACATCTGGGGTTGGTGGAAATTTTCCTTTAGGAATATAAAATGTAGTAGAGGAGTTCAAGAGCCCTTGTTCTGCCTCTTTGGTGGGAGGCCAGAGCGCATGCTGAAACTTTGCTTCCCCCCTCCAAGTATAAGTTCCAGTTTTAAGTTTTAGTAGAGCACTTGCCTGTTTATTACCAAGTGGGTGATAGAGCTGGGAATCTTAGAACCAGTCAGCTTCATAGTGCCTTTTAGTGAATGTCTTCAGAATGAATCCACTGTATTTTCCGCAGCGTGTTAAAGATACAAGATGTTGAAGAAGATTACAGAATGACCAGAAGTTGGAGTTTCTGGGCCAAGTGAACTGTTGCAATACAATGCAAAGATACTCGGGGAACCAATGGTCTCCAGTTTCCAAATGTTTGTAGTCCTGCCACACTGTGTCTTGGTGTAGGCATGGCAACTTGCCTAGTCTTTTACTTCAGGGAGCTACAAGCCTGTGCATCAGCACAATGGACTGATGCAGTTATTCAGAAGTTGTGTCTTCTGATGGCAGCCTGAGTCTCTGTCTCCTTAGTAGCCTTTCCTCGCACTTCCCTGTTGTCTCTAACTCAGTGTTGGAGAGGCAGGACGGATCTTTAGGGGATGTGCGTAGTTGGGGGAGCCACCACACAAGCTGGTATTGCAAGTGTGATTCAGCTTTCCCTTAGGTCCTAACCCACCACACGCAGCTCCTCTGGTGCTTTGCCACTGGAGCTGTAAGGGGGAAGGAAGACAGAGGAAAACTGAGGGCATCTTCAGTCCCTTCCGCCCCTGAGTTTTATTTGCTGCCCCAGCTCTGGAAAGGAGAAGATAGAAGCAGATACGGAGTGGGCCTGGCTTGTGCAGGGATGTGTGGGATGAAGCTGGTGTGCAAATTGCCATCAAAACAGAAGTACCTGACAGAAAAGCTTGTGCTAGTCAGTTTTTCTCTTGGTGCAGTGCTGTGACTGCACTACTTAGCTGCAGCCCTTCTGGATGAGCCGGCTCATCTCTGGCCAGGCCAGTGCATGGGCAAACACACATGTGCATCTCCAGTTATCTTTGTGGCCTCATTTTCCTACTGGGCTGCTCGGAAGATTGCATCACGCTAACAGAGGTCTGTTTTGCTTGGTGTTTAGATGGATCCTGAGTATCGGGTGAAAAAATTCTTGGCTCTTCTGAGAGAAGAAGGAACGTAAGTACTTTTATTTTAAAGCATTGTTTAAAATTCTCTGCTCAGAAACAAGGTCTCTTTGAGGGGGAACGGCAGTGCAGTATATCTGATCTCATCGCTGGCCCCTCCTGTACTTACAGAACTGTCACATCAGTTCTTACAGCTGTATGCCAGTTGTTTTGGGAGGGGGGAGGTCCTGAAGACTTTGAGAACCTGCATGCCTGAATTATCTGCTTTTCTTAATTTACCTGGGACTTTAAAATTTAAATGAGGTATTGGACCACAAATGAGCTTTCTTTAACGAAAGTAAATCAGAAGAGATTCTGCTAGAGTTAAAATCCAGCTGTTTGTCTAAAATCTGGAACTTTGATTTCTTGTATTTCTCCTGTCTGAGAGAAGGATGTCCTACTCTTTCCACTGTAGGTGTCACAGGGAATAGTTGAGCCCAGGCTTGACAGTGGCATCTCCTAGAAAATGACTTTCTAATACATGTAGGGCAGTACCTGTGCTGGGGAAACTCACAACAGTGTCTATCCTGGCTACATGTGAGTGGGTTCCAGTGTGTGCTTGATGCTTTTATACATGTGCATGCTTTCTTGATGGATTTGGCTTCTTTTGCAAGAGTTCCTTCCCTAGACTGAAGGTGGACCAAGTGCAAGATCAACAGCTGGAAAAGTGACCAACCTGGAGAATATACACTGGGATCTTTACTCTTCTGTGTTCAACACGCTGGACAAAGCAAAATGCTCCCCTGTTTCCAAGAACCCAATGTGGAATCTGCATGTTTAGTGCAATACAGTATCTTTATTCTTCGTCTTTAATATACTGGTGTCATGTGGAAGTGTCTCCTAGAACACTGTGCTTCTGTCTCTGTGCAGGCGAGGCTGCATTCTCATTTGATTTTAGCATGGGGGAAATGTCCTGTAAGTTTTGAAGCTAACGCTCACTTGTGTCCAGCATCCAGTTGCTACGATAGGAAAGAACTCCCGATTTCCAATAAAACCTGACAGTCTGTGGTGAAGGCGTACTGAAGTACTGCTCTGTGTTATCCTGATCTGATGAACGCTTTCTTCTTATGTCACCTGCTGCCTCGCTGAACATTGAGCCAGGCTGGTAACCTAAAGACAGCGGCCACAATAATTCAGCTCCAGAATTACCTAGGTGCTAATACCTGCTTTCTTTTATACCCAGGTATTGTGTGGCCTGATGGGAGAGACTGGCTAGTGGCATTAGGGACTGGAAGAAGGCAGGGAAGTATGTTGATCAGAGTAGAGGAAACTTCCAAATCCAGTATTTAAGGCATCTAAGCTTGTTGTTAATTCAACAACAGTTGTAGAGACGCTGACTCCGCCCTGAAAGCCCTTCATGAGTGCAATGTAGATGGCAGCTTTGGCATTAGCCAGCCTCATTTTACCCCGTTTTTCTGCCATGTTACCAAAGGTTGAAATTCCTCCTTAGAGATAGAGAGGAAGCCGAGCTCTGCAGATGCACGAGATGTGTATTGCCATGTTTTTGCACTGAAATAAAGGAATGTATAGAATTTTGCTGTGCGGTCCTTCCCGGACAGTCATCCTGTGTCAATGAGGTGCTGTCGATGACGACTGCATGAGGCTACTCCCCTCTGGTTCTTTGGCTCCACACGTTTAATAAGGTTCATGGAACATACCTCAATTTGGTGGGGCATGAAATCAAAGCCATTTATGAGATGTTAGTCAGTGTAGCTTCCTAAACTTGACCAGACACGCTGCTAAGGGCTAGCAGCTTGCACCCAAAGCAGTGTTCCCAGGGAAGGGGGGTGCTTCACGTTCTTTAAGGCCCAAAGGTGAAGGTACTGTAGTCCTTAGTGCATACTTACAGAGTATTTTAGTCACTCCACTCTGGTTTCTTTTCCTTTGGCAGTGCTGTTGTATCGTGATGACATTGCGAGTCCCAGTGGTTATTATTCCCTCTCATTTTGTGTACGATCTTGTGAATTTATTTGTTTCTTTCCTCTGCTAGTCCCAGTGACAGCAGCACACATTAACTTATATTTCAGAGTAAATGATGTAAACTTTATTGTGTCTTTGTCCAGAACTATACTGATGAATAAATATCTGGTTTAATTGCACATTCAATGGATTCAATAAAAAGCACAACTACTTGTGATGATCTGGGAGGCATCTGTGTCTTTGGTGCTAGTCAAGCAGAGGTGTATGTATAGAGTGCTGATGTATGGCATGAAGGTAACAAAGTCATTTCTAGGCTGTTGCCAGCCTGGGTTGCTCAGTTTGGACCTAAGCGCGGGTGGATTGGGTACATCCTCAGCCTGGATGGCTTGAAGGCGTTGGCTAAGACCTCTGGTCCAGCCCTTTGTAGTGTTTTCTGGACCTTGCGTTGCTGAGGAAGCCCAGAGCTGTATGTGTGTGTGCGAGGCAGCTGTAGCGTACTTGAAGAAGGACATGGAAAAACCAGACCAAACTGTTGGGATGGGTGGGGTGTCATACCCAGCCTATGCCGAGATCTCCCAAGATGTGTCCTGCAACTGGTGGAAGAGAACGGCTCCTGGCAAGCCCTTCCCACCACATTTTCCTTATGACACCCTGCCTGGGCAAGAGTAGCTTTGTAGTAAGAACTATATTGCTTTAAAGAGCTCCTCATCCCCTTCCTTACCCTGGTGCTGCTTTTTCCTGAACCTTCCAGAAATGTAACTGTCTCATGATGTGAGTTGTTAACCAAAGCCAAACACGTTTGAAGGTGTTGGGCTGGGGCTTGGGGCGATGGAGTGTGGTGGGGACAGGCTTGGGACGATGGGCAGACATAGAGCTGTTAAGCTCAAACCGCCCCCCGAGGGCGGACGTCTCGGTTGTCTGGAGACTGTTGGCAGCACATCGTTGGTGCTCGCGTAACTTTGAAGGCATCATCGCTGCTGCCGCCCCGTAGGGGACGGCGCTGGCAGACCACGCTGTCTCCAGCACGGCGCACTGAAGCGCAGCTAGGAGTCATTCGTGCACAAGCAGCACTCTGCAAGAAGGCAGATGGAATTGTTTTGTGTATAAATTGGGGGTCGGTGTAGGAATATCGAATGATTTTATTTCTTTTCTTACCCTCCAGACAGGTATATTTGAGGCCAGGGCTGTGGAAAATCGTGTGCACTTGAAAGTGCCCTTAGTGTATGGGAGAAGCTGCAGAAATGCCCACGGAATTATTCATGCACAGGAGATGTTTTCATATGAGAAAATTTAGATCTCGGTCTGTCCAAACCATCAAAAGGTGATTCAATGACAGCCTGCAAGTACATCGGCGGGGGGAGAATATGAAGTCTAAAGCCTGTTTTAATCCAGTAGTCTCGTGTTGCATGCACGCTGTGAGATAGCACTCTATAAATAAAACCCTTGGCATTCAGCTGTAAAATCCCCTGTATTTGCTGCATTTTACCATCATCGTCTTCCATTGATACGACTGTCGCTGTGCGTAAGTAGCTGGATGACGACCCACCGCTCCCGTAGATGTCGTTCGGCAGGATGTAAAGGACCTTCAGAGGCAAACCACACAAGCTGGCAAGTGCATAGTTTTGGTTTTTTACCTTCTCTTTAATGACGTACCACAAAAAAAAATGCAAGTTGAAATATATTTTTCTCCAAATATATATATTTATATAATATATAATCTTAGTTAACTCAAGTATATACATTGTATAATAAATAATGCTTATAAAAAGAGAAATTTTCTGAATATAAAATAAAAAAAAATCGACCTCTACAACTTTATACAAAACTTTGGATACAGCAGATTGATGGAAAAGGATCTTCCATTCAGTGCTAGAATACCTGGCTACAGTAAAATAATTACAAGGCAATAAATGTTCTATTTAATATTAAATACCTTTTCTTGATTAAAAAAACCAAACAAACAACGGATTTTGTTTAAAGTCAGGTACTTGGAGTCTTTCCAGACACAGAATTTAATATATACTTTTAAATAGAATGCATATCAGAAGACGGCTTATTTCTGAATCGGGGAGGTTTCTGCTGTGATCTTTAATTTTAGAAAGCTAATGCTTCTCAGGCTGCCTGAATCCAGGAGCTCTTCATCATGCTCGGCAGAGCAGGGACTGAGAATTCTGCTCTCATTCTCTCCGGGTTTGAGTGATGTGTGAGGGGGCTTTCACCCCTTTTATTGCTCTTTGCAGTACCCTGTACTGCTCTTTCCCATGGACGAAGAAGGGGGTGGAGTAGAAGACACAGATTTAATGGCTTAGAGGCATTTCCATGTTAAATCACTGATGCGTGAGGAGTGGTATTGGAACATGGTTATTGGCCCATCATTTGTGGAGGAGCCCACCAGAACAGAGATAATATTTGTTTTTTTAGTTTCAAGGGTCGATACGCCATGAAAACATAATCCCAAAATGAGGGGCCTGTGGCCAAGGAGGGGGATGTGGCCTGGGGAGCAGGTGGAGGGACGAATGCTGACTCTGCTGCACCGAGATGAGTCACGGGATGTGTGTGGCCACACCTGGGGCCCGAACCCCGAGCCTCTGCTCGATGTGGACCCCTCGTGAATGACTTGCAGGTAACTCAATAAATCCTATGGGAAGGAAAGGGTCTGCCTGGGATTGTGCTGTTGGATAAAGGTCTCCCCTCCCCGTCTGCCCTTGCCTCTCTTGCTGGATGAAGTGGTTTGAACAAGTCTGTCTGATGGGGGAAGGCTGATGAGAAGGCTTCAACAGAAATTTCTTCTTGCCATGGCTTCTGCCTCCCTGTCCAGTGCTGGTGCTCGGAGCTGGTGCGGCCGCTCGCCTGGCGGGTACCCTGTCCCAGAGAGATGCGCTGAGCTCCCTCCGGGGTCTAAGGTCGTATCTTAGGGAATGCTAAGTAAATAGGTGCGTCAACTGGGTGGATCTGCTGAGATCCTTAAAAATCTCTTGGGCAGCTGCCCGGCAAGGAGGCTGCAGGAGCAGCGATGCGTCCCCATGGAAGAGGCGGCAGCCTGACCACGTGAGATCTGCTCTTACCCTGGGCCAAATGCCAGAGGATCAGCTCCGGGCTCTGGTTTCCTGCTGCCCTCCTTGGAGATTACAGGAGATGATCTGGGGCTGTGGGGAGTAGAGAGGGCAAAGGGGAGGTGAAAGGAGGGACTGGCTGTACGGCTCGGTTCGCGTGCTCAAACAGGTTTGTTTCTCCAACATCATCTTGGAGCAGGAAGGAAGGAGCCTGGCTGGCGTGGGGAATTGGCTCCTTTCCTCCTCCTCACCACACCTGCTGAGGCCAGGATGGTCGTGCCAGGAGGCAGGGGGGCTGTATTTGCTCAGCTTTCGCTGTGTAAAATTCATTTCCACCTGAAACCCCCGTACTGGCATCTACATGGGCCAGGCCTCCGGAGGAGGACGCTGCTGGAAGCTCTGTGCGTGCCTTGTTAGCAGCACCGACTGGGGAGGCCAGGCCTCGCCGGGGCCTCTGCTGTCCCCGCTTCTCCCCAGGCAGTCTGTCATGCCAAACAGCAGAGAGGAGTCAGCAGATCAGTGACCTAACTTGTCTGCAGCGCCGGGTCCAGCCTTGGACTACCTCGTGTGGGGTGAGATGCCGAGAGCCTTCCCTGCAGCGCGGGCGCTGGCTGTGTGAGGGTGTCTGCCCTGACCGAGGGCATCAGGGTTCTCTTTTGCCATCCTCTGAAGTGCGAGGCCACCGTGCGGGGGCTGGTCGCAGGGTTGATGGGTCCCTTGGCCCTGCTCTGGAGCAACCTCCCATCAGTTGGAGACCTACCTACGTTTACTTGCAGGTGTGGACGTCGTAGACGCGTATGCACTCCTGGCAGCTCACGTAGCAGCACCAGTGGAAGATACAGTGACACTTCTCCTTCCGTTTCTCAGTCCTGGTGTTGTGGCCACGACCGCAGCACAGCAGGTCACAGCCGTCGATCCCGTGGGAGGTGACGTTGCATGTTCTGTCCCTTGTCCCAAAGGAGCCCGTCTCTGGGTTGGGCTCACAAAAATTGGGGGAGTTCTCATAGTAGACCAGATCCCGCTCTGTCGGCGGCTTGAAAAGAGCATACTTGGCCCTAAGAGTTTCTACCCATCCCCGAGATTCTCGGTGCTTTTCAACCACCATCTCAGAGGCGCTGTCGTATTTATCCTTCAGGTAGTCACCAATTGCCCGGAAATCCGGCTGGGCCCACCAGCAGGTCTTGACCTCGCAGCTTCCCGAGAGGCCGTGGCACTTGCACTTCAGGTGCATGTGATCCAGGATGGTCTGTCGGGGGGAGAGAGGACAAGGTGGTCAGCAGCAGTTTGTGATGCCCAGCGTTTGCTTTCAACCACTTGCCTTTGCTACCTGGATTTAAATGTCTGTTCTGAGCTTGGTCTGGAAAGTGTAGGCTAGTTGTATGCGCATGGGAGCTTTGGTGTGTGGCAGAAACATCTCTAGATGGAGATGTCGCACTAGGAAAGCATGACTGAGGTGGGCAGCTGCTCTAATCATCTCTCCAATCCAATCTAATCCAATCTAATCCCAAGGTCTGATCCTTTCCGTGGGGTCCTCCCTGCCGTGTGTGCGTGGGCAATCTGCGCCCAAGGAAGTTGAGGGCTGGAGGATGTCTCTGACACGTGGATGCAGACTGATCCCCGTGTCCTAGCTTTGCCTTCATTTTATGCCTGAGTCTGACAGTTTGCACTAGAAAGTAAATGAAATTGTGAATCTAAGGACATGATGCTCTCTCTTCCCCAGAAACCTCCTCTGTGTGCAGCAAAATAATCACTGATTTGTGTTAAAATTACAAGAGTTTGGGTTATTTTTTTTACAGGAATCTGTCAGTCGTTAACACAAGTTAGAGATTCAAGGTTCTACCCTTCCACCCCTGCCTACTGAGTATGGAAAAGCCATATCCAGCGTTTGCCTCAAGCACTGTTTGAAAGGTCTCGCTGTAACATGGTTAAACTGTGCTGGGTTTGCAAATGACCTAGAGCAGGCAGTGGCCCAGGTCCCTGCTGACAGCAAGAATAAAACAGAACATTTCAGTTGGAGGGGACTGACAGCCATCATCTAGCACAGCGAATCACTGGGCGGGACAGTGTTACAACGGGGAGCGTGCAGGCAGGAGTAGCTTGGGAGGAAAGTCCTCTTCATTGTTGACCTGGGGTCTTGTGTGGTTGAGTTGGGTTCTATGTGCTGCCTTGGGAGATGTTTGTGCTGGAAGGAAGGCATGTTTTAGCCTCTTCTTAACTCCCATCCATCTGTTTGGAGAGAGTGGAAACGCTGTGCCCTGCAAAATAATCCTAGAAAGCTCCTGCCCGATCAATATTGTGGTCCCATTACATCGGGGGAGCCGGGTTGGGCCATCCATGCTGGCATGGACAACCAGCTCTGGACCCGCCGAGCACTCACCGTCCTGCCGGCCTCGTTGTTGTGTCTGTTCATGGCTGAGCGGGCGTCCGGCCGGTTCTCTCGGGCATCTGCGAATTCCCGGGACACCAGCACGCCAAAGTCGGCATCCTCGCTGCATCCCCCCCATTTCCAGCCATCTCCTGGCGGTCCTTTGTGGTGGGAGTCACAGCCGCAGATGGTGGACGTGCCCTCGGCACAGGAGCGGGTTACAGCGAAGGCCACCCCTGCCGACGCAATGGCATGGACAAAGGCAGACTCTCGCGTAGCTGGGAATAAAGAGAGTCTGTGGGATTATCAGCCAACATAACCCTTTTGTTTTACTTCCCAACCTCCCTCAGTATCACCTAAATCCCAAGAAGTTGTTTTATTAATTTTTTTAAGAACATTTTCTGAATCAGGTGCTGCTGGCATCGCCTTTTGAAGCACACAAGCAGGAGTAGGTGGGACAGGAGTGTGACTCCAGCTCTGTGCATCACAAGCGCAGCATTTCCCCCAAATACAACGGGTGCAGGATTTGATCCATCGCGAGTGCCAATGGGAGCACAAATCATCAATAAGAGCTTGAGGGGCCTCAGAAGAGATTTACTGGAGTAATTCCTGGTCTGGAAACCCAGAGAGGGACTCCATGCCTGGAGTTAGTCCAAGGGGAGATGAAGAAGCTCGTATACATGCTGAAACGGGGAAAGGTTTCAGATGATACGGGACAGACAATGGCAGAACAAAGCCTAAGAGCTAGTAATTACTGTTAATTGTATCTAGACTAAACAACATGTGACTTTACAGCAATGGAGTAAAACCAGCAGAGAATGTGAAGATAACCTTGAAGTTGCTCATTAATTACTGAATAATCCTGGAGGAAATCAAAGCAGATGAAACTCAGGCCTCTTCTTTGACTCTGTAACTATCGGCGTGCTCCAGGGACACAGCTGCAGCGAATGAATTTCAGCAGGCCCGAAGGAGCAAAGCTGGAGAAAGTCCTGAAAGCACTGAATGCTGAAGAGGGGGTGAAATATATCGCCCAGGACGTCTAGGTGGGCTGGGAGCTGGGAACAGGAGCACGTGTGGATCCTCTGTGCTAAGAGAGAGAAAATGTTTCAGCAGAACAAAGATACCTGGGCAGGAGGTGGGGCCAAAGCAGAGAATCCACATGCAGGTGAAGGTGCAGTGGGGTTGCTGAGCTGCAGCGTCTCTGTCCATCACCTCTTCCACCCGTGACCATGGCAGGGGCGACTTCCAGACCCTCCCCTTCCCTGGTCATTCTGCTGGGGCCCTGGCCTGGGCTTTGGGCAGCAGCAGCCAAAAGGCACACGGGTGTGCGGAAGCCACCGGAGGCGGACGGTTGCTTACATTGGCTGGATACGAGAGCCAACAGGTCTGAGAGGACAAGGCCAAGCAGGATGGGTGGGAAACCAGACCAGAACTGACTGTGCCCGGAGCCTCCAAGCTCACCTCGAGTGTCTGAAGCCAGGGAGCTGCTGAACCAAAACCTCTCCAGCAGCCCTGCATGCTGCAGTTCCCTCTGCCTGGGAATCGTGGCCCTTCCTTGCTCAGTGGTGCTTGCCGTAAACGCAAAGAACATCTTTCTGAGGGTGGGTTGTTCTGGATAGAAATGACCAAAATGCGGTATCGAAGTGCACCCCTGAGATGGCACTCACCCGAAGCAGCAGCTGGCATGGAGCCATCACGACAGATTTCCTTGGTGCTACTACCAGAGGAAACTTCTGAGGCATTAGAAGCACCAAATAATAATAACACTGTGAGAAGACCTAGGCCTAGCTTTAGAGGCTACAAAACGGGGTGACCTTGTCCACTTAATATGGTGGCATTTTCCTGTCGTGAGGTCTGTGAGTTCAATACCGTGTTTTGAGGAGTCTGGCACTCTGTCCATAAACGGGCAATACACTGTCAAATTATATATCTTGGTACGTTAACTCTTCAGGAGGCCACTGAAGAAGGCGTCACATCCTCCGAGCTGAGCTGGTCTTTTCGCTGGTGCCCTGACTGGTGGCTCCGCCAGTGGTTTAAAGCAGGGCAACGACTGGCTTTGACTTTTCAACCCTGATTAAAGCCCAGCCAGTTTGTATCCTTTGTTCCTGTGCTCACATTGACTTTCATCTTCAAGAAGCTTTTAATGGCCCCTGTATCTACTTCATGGTGCTTATGGAGGTTAAAACTTCCATTTTACTGCACTCAAAGAGGCACATTTGTTAAGTCTTTACATGAAATGTTTGTAGCACTCATCAGCCTGGCTGCCCATCTCTGCGTCTGTTCCTGGGTTTGATTCCTGTCTCCAGAAGGGTGAACAGGCTCCCTTCCAGCTGAGGGCCGGTGGGGGCTGAAGGAGACACCGTCACCAACATGGTCAGCCAACATCAGAGGTATCTCCTGCATTAGGACACAGGCTGGCAAGTCCCCGGTGTGTTTCCCTGCTCAGCACGGTGACAGAAACTTTGGTCCCTGGACTTGGAGTCTGGGTTCCTGCGGCAGTGCCCTGGCTGTTCAGCTACAGAGCTCTGCTCAGGATGTTTTTAAATCTTTCTTGGATTGGTTTTTTTTTGTTTCACTTTTTGTTTTGTTTGGGTTTGGGTTTTTTCTGTTTTTAATTTTTTTAAAGCAGACAGTGTTGTACTATTTCTACTCATTCTGAAATCAACAGGAATTAGACTGCTGATTTCAGTAAAGCTGTACTAATCACAGGCTTTCCCAAGCACAGTCAAAATAATATCTCAGTCTCAACTTTCTCGTTGGGAACATCTTTTGGTTCAGAGCCTCTCTGGTATGTGCCCTGGTGAGTGTCGCTGGAGTGCTTTAACCCTACATGCCTTCTTATAAAGATGGAGACTTCGGGTCTCTCAATTCAGAGCAGATGTTGGAGTCAATCCGACCTCATGCCCGACGTGCAGGAGACCAGGGAGGTGCTGAGGGCAGGTGGTCGGGGCCGCGGCGTCTGGGGTACCCTTGCTGGTGGACGGTGCCCCTGGGTGCAGTGCACGAGGTGCTTCCAGCTGCCTCATGGGTGTAGCTTCACCAAATGAGCAGGACAGTCATCGCTGGATGTGGGATGAAGCCAGAATTTTCTGCTGGCTCAGCCCAGTGATGGCCTTGGAGACCAGCCCCTGCTTCCAGAGCAGGAGGTGTCCCATGCATCCCTCACCTGCTCTTGCCTCATGCCCTGGCAAAGTCTTTGCTGCCCTAGGTCTTGCTCCTTGGCCTGCAGTCTTCTCTGTGGAGCTGGGGTCTAGCTTCCAAAAACTGGCATCTCAAACGGACCTAATTTCACCCCGTGCAGACAATTGAAAGAGGCAGTTTGTCGGAATGTGCCAGCTGTGGAAACGCATATCTCTCCTCTGCTGCAGCGCGGGGAACTTGGGTCTAGATGCCAAGCGTGGTCCTAAACCAGGGCTGCCCTGCCCAATCCTGTCTTTGCCTGTGGGACCGCGCTGTGGTTTTCACTCTAAAACTCTCCACTCCTTGCCCATCCCATCTCTGAGACGCCAGCAGAGATCCAGCCTCTACCTGCTGAGGTTCTCCTTAGATCCACCAACTGCTTATGCCAGGACCACTGGGGACTATAGGCCACCGGTTGAAGATCACTGCTCCAACCAGAGTGTTTCAGCCTGACAAAGGCTATTTGGGTGGCCTATGATCAGATTAGAGGAGGCAGCGAGCCCTTCTGGGCTCAGACCAGGACAGCTCAGGGGCAGAGGGGGAGGACACGAGCCGCTCTCCTTGCTGACGTGCCTTCGCTTTCCCTCCTGGGGGAGGTGTGAAAAAGCAATGGGCACAGGATGGAGAGTTGCTGCACATTTTATAAGTCTGTAAGTCCCTGTTCAGAGCGCGGATGCTGGCGTGGGAGCCGAGCTGGGGCTGGTGCCGCCGTGGCCGGGCGGAGGCATGATGGAGGCCGCCCTGGGGGGGCTGCACCCCTCTCACAGCTCCCCCCAGCACCCCCGCGCCCCTGCGTCTGCCCAGCGAGCTCGCCGCATGATGCCGGGGCGGGGGGGGGCGAGCTGCAAACACAAACGCCTCGCCTTGAAATTCTCCCCTGGGTCTGGGCGAGGAGCCGGGAGAATTTCCCAGAGATGAAATGCAGGAGCAGCGTTCCCAGAACCAGGGGAGGGGCTGGTGAGGGAGGATTAGAGCCGTCTTGACAGTGCACCACTGCGACTGTCTCCCAGCCAGGCCCGTTACCTGCTGGGACACTCAATTTGCCATTGTTCCCGCGGTGTCACACTGTATTACCAGCATAATGCAGAATGTTTCCGCCGGCCAGCGTACCCACGGCACAGAGCACTGGCATTCCCCAGGAGCACCTCGTAGCAACGGGGCAATGTTCCCCTGTCCTGCCGTCACCCTCCAATCCCGCCAGCCCGGCTGGGAAATCCCTATTGATGGCTCTCCCCAGCCCCCCGCCACCGGATCAGAATGGCTAAAGGGCGTGTGAATGCTGCAGCAATTTGAAACGACTGCAGCGCGGGGATGGTATCGCTCGCCCTGCCTCACAGTAGGGGAGGAAGCTTAGCTCTTTCTCATCGGTATAAGCTTATTTTTCTCTCTCCCTCTCTCCTTTCCCTCCCCCTCCCTTTAAGCTGTGGAGTTTATATCAAGACGGCCCCTGATCCCACACACCCCTGTTTAGATGCAAATGACTGCAAGTGTCATGGCTGAGAAAAGCCATGGGTTATCTCGGTGCGGGTCTGCCTTTTCACAGCTCGTGTCAGGGGCTTAGCCGCGCACACAAGGACCCCCAAAGGCAGCCCGGGCCCAGCTGCCTTTTCTGCACCTGGCCCCGCTGCCGTCACACTCCTCGCAGCCCTGCCCGGCGAGATGCTGCCCTGGCCAGCGCCCCCAGCAAGAGGCTTGAGCCCAGCTGGGGTTGAGGAGGACCTTTCTGGAGAACCGGTGACATCTTCCTGGAGAGGGAGAGCGAGCGAAGGGCAGCCGCGCTGCGAGGAGGCAGGGGAAAGAGCAGTTCCCTGTCACTCAAGATGTGGGGAAATGTATGAGCTTGCTAAGGCTCCTGCCACACTCACTCCTGCAGATCCAGTCCTGCCCGTGGCTCAGAGACCCCTTCTCCATCCCAGGAGTCGGTCTCCAGATGCCTGCGGGGCGTTCCTGCCTTGTGCACTCACAACCAGCTCTTTCTGGTCACTGTACTTTAACCAAAATCCCTGGCTTTATCACTAACACAGAGAAAGGTAATTGCTCGCCCTCCTGAAGCAGCAGTAAGTCACCTGGCTGTTGGCTCAGCCTTGGCTTTGGGGTAGGACTTGGCTGGAAAAGACATTGGCTTTTAATAAAAACTGACCTTATTTTAAAAAGAAAAGGGAGGAATAAGAGAGGGGGGGAAAGCAGGTTTTTCTTCCCTCCTTGTCCCAGACTGCACACCTGCAGTATAAATCATCTTGGAGAAGTTGCTTGTAAAAACATGATCTTACCCCACATTCTGGGGTTGGTTTTTGGTGGTTTTTTTTTTTTCATAGCCCAGGTTAGAAAAAAAGATATGCAAGAAAGAAAACTTGAGGAAGATAATCAGTGGCCCTAGGAAATGAAAGCCTTGCCAGCTACGGCTGCCACACGTTTATGGCAAAAGCCTCGTGAGCCTAAATTTTGGGTAGGGCATAAGGGAGGAAATCGAGTCGGGCGAGGCAGAGCCCTTAGCCAGGTATTCAGCAGCCCCCCAGGGGTTTCGCTCTGCTGCATTTGCTGTTTGTTGCTTTGCTGCAAATCTGAAGCCGTGCAAGAGACTGAGAGGAGAGATGAGAGTCCTACGGTGAAGCTTGGAAGAGAAGTGAGATGGGGATATGATGGGGGGCTGCGGGAGGACCTGGGGGCAGGAATCCCTCCAGCTATTTCGGGCTACTTCAGGCTATTTCAGGGAGTGATGCTCTGTGCTCCCAAACTGATCCCAGCCCTCGAAGCCAGGATGATGTGCCCAGAAGGAGGAACCAAGAAAGGCTTGAACGCGTGTGCCGTGAAGGGTCTGAACGGCTGAACCACAGCAGGCAGCTCCGTCATTTTCCCACACTACATTGCGCTTCAGCCTAAGCTCTGCTTGAATGGAAGAAACTGTGATTAACATTTTTGCAGCTTCTTTAAAACGAAATTATCCTCAATTTCTTTTCAAGCTGTACTAGAAATGATTTTCCATGCTATTGTAGTGAGAACTACACCTTTGAAGTTTTTTTCCAACAACCCTTCAATCTACCTAAGGGAGTAGAAGATGAGATTAACCTAAATGTAGCTCTTTGATACTTAGAGGTGATTTCATCCAGGTAGTTATCATAGCTTAAATACTGGCTATTTTGGGCTTAGTATTTAATGCCTAGTGGCCTAATGCACAGTGCAAATGGCAGTGGTGATTGTCGTCTGAGTTTGAGTCTTGCTATTAATGACTCTTCGTTTGTGGGGTTACAGCCCTCCGCGGGTTCTGGAAGCCCACGAGAAGTGAACCCAGCAATAGCTGCCACAGACGCTCAGGGCTCGGCCAGCCGTAACCCACGCAGCCGGCAACGATCGCAGATACCAGTTCCAGGTTATGGGCTCAAAACTCTTGATTTCTGTTGCTGCTGCATCTAAGGAAGATGGGAGAAGGCAACGCTGTGAGGGCGACAGGAGCGTCCAGCAACCCTATCCGCAGCCCCTCGGCAGGGACAAGCAGCGTTGGTGCCCAGATTCATCTCAGCTAACGAGATCAAAAGCCTTTTTGTTGCCCACCTTATCTCTTCCGTCAGCTGAGGAAGCAGGGGCTGAAAAGGTTATGTTTTTCTCTGCAACTATTCCTGCTGCAAACTTTGGGAATCGCAAAGGATTTCCTAGGGTTACTCGTTGCTACATAGATGAAATGGTCCCATCCTGCCTCCGCTCAATAATTCTCAAGGCAGCAGTGGAAAGGCGCCAGCACGTTTAAAAAATGTAAATAATAACCACAATCGAATGGGTTGGATTGTGACGTATCGTTAGTTGCTGATGATACTGTTTATTTTTAGCTGTTCTACTTACAGGTTAGTGAGACATGAGAACAAATACATTTTTCAAGCTAGTTGCCTGGCAGGACTGTCCGGGAGACGGAGGCTATCGATGCACCACGGTTTGATCGGGAACGCTGTACAACAAACGGGCTCAATAATTTTTCTCCATCTGTCAGAAGAGTTTCAGAGCTATGGGTGATGTTTTACTTTGTCAGCTTGGAGCGCACGGAGATGTTAAGGCATGTCCACACGTGGGGTTTTGCTCTAGTCCCTGCAGCCGAAAGAATCTTAAAATATTCTTCATAAATTCAAAGTTCAGTTTGCTCATTACGGGGAGGATGGTTCAAATCCAATTTTTCAGTGCTTTCATGCTGACAGAAATGGCGGTGAGAGATTTTCAGTGCCAGAATGTTGTAACAGTCCTTTCATAATGTGTTTATAATTTTTATGATTGTTTTTATGACAGTTTTTAAGAAAAATAAAACTTTCTGATCTTGTAAGGGCTGAAGTTTAAGACATGCTTTTATTAGGCAGCACGTTATAGTGTGGCAAGCCTTGGTAACAAGTTATTTGAGAGTAAACACAGCAGCTACCCCAAAATACATGTGGGCAAAACAGAGGAATTTGAGCTCATGGTCCCTAGTAGCAGTCTATGACTTTACAATCCTGATTTCTGCAGAGAACTGTACTTTAACCCAAACGAGTAGTTTTCACTGAAATACGCTACTGATGTTTCAGGAAACTGCACCATTACTGGAAGGCTGAAGCTTGAAAAAAATATCATGAACTGTTTATATGCAGAATATTGTAGCTCTGTAAGAAAGATTCACCAGGAGATATGCACACTCCAGGAGACTATTGGGAAATAGTCTAGTGTCCTAGATTTCAACCCTAATTTCTCCAATTTCTTAAAGGCTGTACCAGAAGATTCCCATTTCCACAGTGTTACTGGAAAGAATAATTTATTTTTCAATAAACAGACTTCACTGGACCCCAGAGACTCAGCATGAGTCGATACCAATGAAGCCAGAAATGGTTTTGGTTGCATTTATGAAGCTGTGAAGCCAAGACATTATCTGCAGAAGTCCCTTGTGCTAAACGTGGCGTGGAATCAGTGACAGGCATGTGGTGGACACCATGGCTTCCATCCCACCCTTCCTGCATTTGGCCAGCTCCCTTCGGAAAGGCGTTTCCAGTTTGATCCTAACAGGCAGGATCCTGGTGCAGGCAGAGTCCTGCCAACGCGCAGCCCCTTCTCCAGGGAAATGGGGAAGAAGGCATAGCAAGAGACCTCCTGGAGGTCATCAAACACATGGTGGTGGCATGGACAGTGCAGGTGCGTTTGGAATCGGACGGTGCTTGGGAGCAGCTCTGAGCCCCCACGGTCTGCAGGCTCTTGGGGAAGGGGACGAGAAGGCAATGCCCTGGAGCAGCTGCAGGCAGTGCTTCACTTCTGCCCAGAGGAGCTCAGTGCAACAACTCTTCAGGGAAGGTTCCTCCAGAAGGAGCAAAGCCGCAGGTGTGAGTTGGACCTGGTGACTTCCAAGGGCAGCGGGGCTGGGGCAGGGTCTGGAGCACAAGTGTGCTGGGGGGCGGCTGAGGGGGCTGGGGGGGTTTAGCCTGGAGAAGGGGGGGCTGAGGGGAGCCCTTCTCGCTCTCTGCAGCTGCCTGAGAGGGGCTGGAGTGAGGGGGGGGTCGGTCTCTGCTCCCAAGTCACCAGTGACAGGGCGAGAGGGAACGGCCTCAGGCTGCGCCAGGGGAGGTTTAGGTTGGAGATTAGGAAAAAATTCTTCACCGAAAGGGTTGTCAGGCCCTGGCACAGGCTGCCCAGGGAGGGGGTGGCATCTCCATCCCTGGAGGTATTTAAACAAAGGGTAGACGTGGTGCTTGAGGATATGGTTCAGTGGTGGACTTGGCAGTGATAGGTTAGCGGTTGGACTTGATGATCTTAAGGGTCTTTTCCAACCTTAACGATTCTGTGATTCTATGATTCTTTTGTCATCAGTGCCTATATACAAAGCCATGGGATGGGATGGAGGGGAGATTTCACCCACCATATGGTTCAGTTTCATAGGAATACTTTTTAAACTAAGGTCTTGGTTTGCTAACTGGACATCTGAGATGAGGGATAGGTTATCTGCCAGCAAAGTCCTCCAGCACCCCGCTTTCAGGCCATATTTAGCTGCAGGCTAGGGTTACAGGTGCCCAGCTGTCTTAGGGCCCAACATTTCACTTTTCTCAATGTAATTCCCAGGCTGTGACCTCATTGGGAATCCCACCTTCATCATTCCTCATCAGTGTGCTTCCAGTGTGCCTGATCCGTGCCAGTGGGTCTAGGAAGGTGGCCTGTCAGAAGGAGGTGATGAGGACGACCAAGCACATGTGTTTGGTGAAAGAAGAGGGAAAATATGCTTATTGTCCTCCTTTGTGTTCCCATCCCTGGCTCTTTTGGGCTAATCTGTGAAAAGGTATGTTGAAATCCCAACTAAGCTTGGTCAGGATTTCAACCATGGCTTCTCAGCGGCAGGGGAAAATCCTGCCCACTGGCCTCCTGGGGTAGACAGTGCGTGCTGCAAAGGACCTGCCTGGACCCCAAGGAACTTCACCACAACCCCTCTCCAAAATTTTCCCATTGGTCTCTGGGCTCTGTTGTTTGGATGCACTGCATGCCCTGGCAGGGAGGATGGAGCCCATGGTTCCAGCCCATGCATGGGGCTCGGCTTTCCCCTTCCCGTACTTTATCCTACTGAGAGCTCCTGGGATGGGAACAGACCCTTCCCCCATTACCCCTCTCAATGTAACATAGAATAAAAATTGGAAAAAAGAAATTGGAGAAATTAGGGTTGAAGGCTAGGACACCAGACTCTTTCCCCAGTGTGTTCCCAGTAGGACATTCATGATGTGGGGTGTCCAAAAGCCAAGTGGAGATGTGACAGCTCTACCCAACCTGGCACACCCATTCCCCAAAACCCCCCGGCTTTGCAGTTTACCTTTGTCCAGGACCGGACCGAAGATGGCCAAACTGTCATCGATGGTGGTGCAGTTCCAGCGGCGGCCCCGGAACTGGTGCTGGCACTCCTGGATGCCCAGCTTCACCCCCTCGGCCACGCTGGGCATGATCTCGATGTAGTTGCGGCAGAAGCGGAGCTGCTTGGGGACAAGGCCGGGGATGGAGCCGCAGAGGATGGGCTGGGACCCCAGGGAGCTGTACTGCTGACCTAGTGCAAGGGACCTGCAAGGGACAGAAGACAGCATGAGGGTTGGGAAACCAACTGGCACTACTTGTCCTGCTCCCACGACCATCCTAGGGGGAATTTGATGAGCCAAGGTGAACCAATAAATTACTGAAAAAGAGTGATTTCATAAGAAAACAGACTTCCTAGTGAATAACAGTGATGTGATCTTCACACCTGAAGACACCCTGGTCCTTTGTGGGCACAGAGGGAAGGTCTCAGCTCCCTACATGGAGGCACCTGGAGCCACTCAGTGTACTCCCAAGTATCTGAGACATTCCCATGCAGCTGGTGGATATGGCAAAGGACCTGCAAGGAGCTGTATCTAGGGGAGCAGCACCTGGAGGCTGGGGAATACCCTGGGATGTCTCAGCTGTCAGGAGATGCTGACATGAGAGCCTCTGAATTGTGGCCAAGGTGGGAAGTGTCCTGTCTAATGCCAAATTTATCAGCAGAGGGATCACCATTCACTGAAGAGGGGCTGCTCTTGGGTCAGGCACGTCAATGCCACGTGTCCCAGGCTGTCTTGACACCTGTGTAGACGGTCCCAGCAAAGCCTGAGCCACCGTGGTTCCTCCCTGGTGGACATCAGCCTCTAGCTGCATCTGAGGGTCAGGCAGATGTGCTGGTACATGGTGAAAGTGCTGGAGGGCAGATTTGAGAGGATCTTTTCCTACTCATCCAAGGACCTGTCATTTATTTGCCCAGCATGAAATATGTGGGTCAAACTGCTTAATTGGCCAGAAGTTGTGACTGAAGGGTGAAGACTCATTTGCTCAAAGAAGCCCTGAGATACCTGCTGTTACACACAAACAAAGATAGTCCTACAGCTACTGCCTTGCTTAGGACCCAGACCATCCCGCAGTGGCCCTCCAGAACACCTGGTCCAATCTCTGAATGAGCAGCCGGTTCTGTAACAGAGGGATGTGATGAACTCAGTTGCTTCCAGTGCAGAAGCCTCACAGTCCAGATACTAGCATAGGCAAATGTTAAAGAGCTTTGACTTAGTATGTCCGTATTTCTCTTGTACTAGGGAGTCCACACTTGGACACGGCACTCAAGATGAGGTCTCATCAGTGCTGAGTAGAGGAGAGGGATCTCCGCTCTCTACCTGCTGGAAAGGCTTTTTCTTGTGCAGCCCTAATGACACATTGCTGCTTCATGTTCAAATTTTTTGTCCACCAGCACCCCCAGGTCTTTTTCTGTATGCTGCTTTGGAGCTGGTCAGCCCTCAGGCTTTACAGGTGCATGGGGTTGTTTATTTCTCCCCAGGCCCCTTGGTTGAATTGCATGATCTTCCTGTCTGCCCATTGCCCAGCCTTTAGAGGTCCCTTCGAAAGGCAGCTCAACCATCTGGGGTATCAACCACTTCTCCCAGTTTTGTTGCGTTTTCCCCTAACCCGTCTGCCCACATCTGAGCACTGCACACGAGCTAATCAGTCATTTTATAGTCATTGGTTAATTCAAGTTGGGAGGGGCCTCAGGAGGGCTTTAGACTCAGAGCAGGGGCAGTTTCCAAGTTAGATTAAGTTTCTCAGAGCTTTATTCTTCTAGAATTTGAAAACCTCCAAGGACAGAGATGCCACTGCCTTACGGGACCTGTGTTTGGCCATCCTCGCCCTGAACTGCTCATCCAGCCTGCAGTCTCAGGCTGAGCTGACACCAGTAACTGGTTGAATTATTTGCACACTAATGATTGTAGGATGTAAAGGGAATCCGAGGGGACCTGCCCAGGAGACTCATCTCTGCTGAAGACACTGAACGAGAAGACCTGACTCCCGCCCTGGCTGGGAAGCACATGCCTCTGATCCCTGCCCCAGTGCTGTCTTCTGCCACAGCTCCCTGCTCAACCAGCTCTCAGACCGGTTTCTGCTGCCTTCTCTGCCCACCTATCCAGCAGTGGGACAGCTGCTCGAAGCTTCCGGACCAGAGCACTGCATGCAATGTTTTGACTCCATCTCCCATGCCCTTGGAAGGGACACACAGAAGAGGGGCAACCAGATACGGCTGGGAGGCAACACTGTGCAACGGGCCGCGCACTGGGACTGGTGCCCAGAGCTGCTTTGCACTTCCAGCTCTCGACAAGTGCAATCTGATGGCGGGGAGCTCAGCACTGCTGGGGAGATGGGTCAGCTCCAAGCAAAAGCTGTGAACAACCTTAACTTCATTCTCCATCCAGCAACACGGGGAACAGGCAGGAGAGCATGGGGTGTTTCTCCAGACACCCACTCTTGCAGACGCGCTGCAGTCTCAGCGGGGCGGCATGCTGTGAGATGCTTTCTCCTGCCTGGGTTTGCGCAGTGGTGGATATTCGGTGTCTATTCAGCATTGGAGGTTACGAGGATGTGCCTGCAGCAGCAGTTTCTCGCAGCAGTGGTGGTGGAGGGTTGGCCTGGTGTGGTGGCTGTGAGCTGCACACCATGCCATGCATCCAGGTTAATTGTGCCATAGGTCACCAGTGTAAAAGCTGTCCCAATTTTTAATCTGGATGAGCAGTTCAATCCCCGAGGGACCCTGCAGAAAGCAGCAGTGGCCTCAAATGAGTAAGAGCTGGGACTTCCCACGAAGTTCTGGGGAACTCCTGGGAGGACCCGTCCTCCCATTCAACCACAGGCTTGGTCAAATCCCTTCTCTAAACCGCCGAGGCATCTCATGACAGGCTTCCCTGCCTGAAAGGCCTGACCAGAGAGGTGCAGTCAGTTTTGTTCCATCTGCTTTGAGGTTGGAGTTGCGATCTGTTGCAAGAGAGAGGCTCCTGGGGAGGGCGGAGGCTGCCCTTGGTTGTACATGGTCACACACCCAGCTGGTGAAGTTGCTTAGCCACATACGGGAATCCATCTGCTTTTGATGACCCATTCCAAGCTTTCCCACCTTTTCCTTTTCTTCTTCTTTTGCAAGGTCTCCATCATTCCTAAGTGTCTGCTCTTATTTTGGGATAGATGGAGGGCATGGACAATTTTTAAAGCACAAAACATGCAGGAGCGACAGACCCCACATTTTCCTGTCTTCCCTTCAGTGCTAGCATCCTTCCTTGCTGCCTGAGCCTATGTTTCTCTAGCTCCCATCATGTGAAAGGGAAATAGCCATTTTGTACCCCTGCTCCGCTGTCCCCAGCTTTACCCGCAGGACGACAGAGGCATTTTCCCAGCATCAACTCGCACACTCAAGGGAAAGAGCCATAAAAGCCAGACAGCTCTGCTTGGCTGGAGACTCCCTTTCACTGCTGCGCGTACAAGTGTGCGTGGACAGATGTGCACATAAAGGTAGGCTTTTGTGTGTGCGTGTGAGTGCAGTGCACAACACAAGGAGCATAAGTGCCTACGGCAAATGCATGGGAAATCCCTTTTCTCTTTCTCTGCTTAATCCCTTAAATCTCTCAGGAGTCCTGACACTGTCTGTCAGGCCAGTGACTCCTTTTGTTCCCATCTGATAGTGCTAGACATAGCAGAGCTGTAGATCCAGCAGTCTCAAGTTGACCCTCCGTGGTTCCCGTTGGTCTGGGACAAGCTTTTGAAGCCCTGGAATAAACGGTCTTGTGCGGATCCTCTTTCTATACATTGCTGGTGGGTGAACCTTTGCACCCTGACAAGGTGACTCATGTCTTCGCATTGCCTCAGCGTGGAAGATATTGTGCCCACCCTCTCAACTTCATCTTTCCTACAGAGATGGCCAGCAAACTCTTCTTCTTCTATTTGGGCCACTGGCTAGAAAGGCACAGGGTATCAAGAGAAATTAGACTTAGTGTTTGAAAGGAGCAGGATTTGGCCAGATTAGAACTGTGACAAAACATATGAAAAGGAGTTTTTAGGATGAACACTAAGAAAGGTTTCCTGCCAGTGAAAGCAAAGGCTGCGAGGATGTTTCTTCTTTCCTCTCTCCAGGTGACTGGAAGCTGCATTGCTTGGAGCACTGGACTGCAGAGTGCACCATGGGCTGCCCATCTGAGCTGGGTTTTACCAGCCAGAGACAAACCCTGGTGAGCAGGGGGCATTGAAAGCTTTGCTGGGGTGATGCCCTGCTTGGCCGCTGTCTGGCAAGAAAGCAGCTTCTTGGAAAGAGGTTTCTCCATCCATCACTGTGTGAGGGCAGGGTGAGGGCTGACCCAAAGGGTTTGCTCACACCTGTTTCACATTCCAGTTTCATGATGACAAAAAAGGAAAGTGAAATACCAGGAGGGGAGTAGCTCCTGGGAATCAGTCTAGCCTAGTCACTCTTTTTGCTTTCTTCTGCAATCCCATAAACCTGTTGCCATCTTTAATGAATCCTGGGAGCCCAGCTGGACTGACAGGGACCTGGGATTCAACTGTCTCAGCCCTGGGAAATATTGACATTTGTGTGAGGAGTATATGCCAACCTCCAACGAGCTCCCAAGTGGGGCAGCTTCTGTGCTTGCTGTGACTGCCTGAGGTCAGTGTTGCAGCTTTTTACTTCAAATGCAGGGAGAAAATTTCTGGGATGTGCAGCTAAGGGAGTGTTTTCTGCCTCTAAACTCAGCAGCCGAAAGCAGATGAATCTGATGAGCAATTTTTCTTTTTTCCCACTGTATCAAGGACACCACCAGCCCTGTGGCCAGCTGGGCAGGAAGCTCCGGGCTGTAGAGCTGCGTGTTTCCAATGGTGCATCTTGTGCCATGAAGATGGAGACTTCCCACGTTGGAACTCTTCCTTGCCTCTCCTGGGGGTTGTCCCACATAAATGTAGGCATGCTGTAAGGATCCTGTACCCCACTGTGCCATTTCCCTTGAAAAATTGTTAGAGCTTATATTTTAATCCCTGGAGCCCCCAGCACACCTGGAGATCCATGCAGAAATACATGGCTGTGAGCATTGCACAGAGGATGCTGGTGGTGATGACTCCAGTGATGAAGGGAGGTCACAGCAACCGCTGTGCCAACGGGACGTGTAGGTTAGTAAGTACCATGTACTCACAGGCTCAGATTTCCTTTGGCTCTCTCCTGCCCTGGAGCCAGAGCAGACCTGTGCAAAGAGCCAGCTCCCTTCAGGGCTCTGTTGTGAGAGGCGGGGACCGTGACACCATCACCTTCTCCCTTTGTCTCAGCATCAGTTAAATAACTCTTCCTAAATGCCTTGGGAGCCACGGCTGGCAACACCTTGAGGGATCCGAGGACCTGGTAGAAATGAGGCTCTTTTAAACCACGGTATTTCCTCCCACAGCAGCTCAGGCCACTGCAGCATAATGTTACGAGGCAAATGTCCGTCCTGCTTTTGCCCTCTAATGTCTTCTCAATGCTCCAGATTAATTCCTGCAATTCTTACAATGCACTGGGAAAACTACGAATCAGCAGGAGAAAGCCAGATCACAGTTCAGATCTCGTTTGCCACCTGCTGCCTTGGAGAAAACCTTTCTCTGCCTGGAGGGTTTTTTTATTGTACTATTTTCAGACATATTTGGTGTTTTCCAATTCTGGGCCATGTGCTGCTTAAAATGGACAATTGTACAGTCTGGCATCCCACTGTTTTACAGTGCTGACTGGCCCAGGGGTGATCCATTGAAATGCACGCTGGGAGCCAGAAGTTTTCATGCTGGCTCTTTCTCTTTATTTTGTGCTGTATGAGCCCTTCCCAGCTCCTACCAATTTTGTCCTTTTCCCCTTCCTAGCAGAGATCTCGTCACACACTTGCTTTTCAGGTAAGTAAAGGGCTGTGCAAAATCACTGCAGGCAGAGGTGCATGACGAATACAAGCCTTCCAGGAGAGCCAGACCCTGTTTGTTTTGTTATGGTACATTTTGAACTGTCTAGCTCAGCCTGATGCAATGTTCAAAGTGTTTTTACCAAGTGGCAGATGTTCATTTTAAGCTCAGAGATCATGAATCTCACCCCAACTTTGACAGAGGTGTCGTTATACGCAGACAAGTGCCTCCAGCTGCTAACTCTGTTCTGCTGTCTGACCTTTGAGGGGGTATTATATCTGGTATAATATTAATATCTTTTAATTCTTACAATTTGCTGACTGCAGCCCTTTGTGAACAAGGTAAGACACAAATCCTTGGGTTTGTCTGAAGATCAAGAGCAGCAAGAGGGAAATTTTTGCAAGTCAAAGCATGCAATATATATGCACATATAAGCTTGAGAAATGCCAGGTCTTGAGTGAAGATGGAGATCAGACAACAAGATGACAGAATTCAAATAAGAAGCATTGCAGTTTACTAGGAACTGGATAGCTTTAATGAATCCCATGCCTTTGCTTATAAATCACCCACTATTTAATCTCTGGTGAATGTGTCTTGAGTTTTGAGCTTTTCTGTAAAGTGTGCACGTGTGTCCCGGGTATGAGATATCACCGTTACTGCAGAGTCTTCACCAAACTCTGCATTCATTGGTGGGCTCTACAAAACAGAGAGGAACCACTTTTTTATTTTTTAAAAAGAGGTTCAAATGCCTACACATTAGAGGCTGATCCCCAGACAAGAGGGAGTCCCATGGGCATGAGCGTAGATGTAGGTTTTTGCTGTATTACTGCCCTGGAAAATTTCGGTAGACTTCTCACACCAGTGTGATGTGATCTCTTGAAAAAGAGAGCTTTTCTTCCAGTTGATGTGTTTGAAAATTTCCTCATAGAATAGTGTGTATGAATTGCACGATCTGCACAAAATTCAGCAACCCACAAGGACAGATTCTGTCCAGTAGAGATTCTCCCTTAATTTAATCACACCTAAGGGCTACAGACCTTCCTAAAACCTTCACAAAGGCAAAAGTTCACCTAGGAATAACTCCCAAACGTGTGGCTGCTTAGAAATGGGCTAAGCATCCGTCTGACAGCTCTCCCAAAGGCACATCTCAGGGTATTTCTATCCCTCTAGGTCCTGGGTAATTTTTATTTATTTATTGTCCATGCAATCCAGTAATGCCACCTCTGTGATTTGTCTCCTACCTACAGCTGCAGATCTCTCTTCTAGCAACCTCTTCTAGAAGGGCTTAATCCTTCTTTCAAGCACTGCAAGACAGAGACATTGCCAGCGGTGGGGCAGTGCCCCATGGGAGGATCTGTTTAATGTCTTTATCACTGATCTGGATGAGGGGGTGAGTGCACCCCCAGTCAGTTTGCAGATGACACTGAGTTGGGCGGGAGTGTGGATCTGCTCGAGGGCAGGAAGGCTCTGCAGAGGGACCCGGACAGGCTGGATCGATGGGCCGAGGCCAGTTGTGTGAGGTTTAACAAGGCCCAGGGCCGGGTCCTGCCCTTGGGTCACACCAACCCCAGGCAGCGCCCCAGGCCCGGGGCAGAGGGGCTGGGAAGTGCCCGGCGGAGAAGGCCCTGGGGGTGCTGGCTGACAGCCGGCTGGGCATGAGCCAGCAGTGCCCGGGTGGCCAAGGAGGCCACCAGCCCCCGGGCTTGTGTCAGCTCTGGTGTGGCCAGCAGGGGCCGGGCAGGGATGGGGCCCCTGTGCTCGGCCCTGGGGAGGCCCCACCTCGAGTGCTGGGCTCAGGTTTGGGCCCCTCGGGACAAGAAGGGCCTGGAGGGGCTGGAGCGTGTCCAGAGAAGGGCAGCGGGGCTGGGGCAGGGTCTGGAGCACAAGTGTGCTGGGGGGCGGCTGAGGGGGCTGGGGGGGTTTAGCCTGGAGAAGAGGGGGCTGAGGGGAGCCCTTCTCGCTCTCTGCAGCTGCCTGAGAGGGGCTGGAGTGAGGGGGGGGCTGGTCTCTGCTCCCAAGTCACCAGGGACAGGGCGAGAGGGAACAGCCTCAGGCTGCGTCAGGGGAGGTTTAGGTTGGATAGTAGGAAAAATTTCTTCACGAAAAGGTTTGTCAAGCACTGGAACAGGCTGCCCAGGGAAATCGTTGAGTCACCATCCCTGGAAGTATTTAAAAGATGTGTAGTTGTGGTGCTTAGGGACATGGTTTAGTGGTGGACTTGGCAGTGCTGGGTTAATGGTTATACTTAATGATCTTAAAGGTCTTTTCCAACCTTAATAATTTATGATTCTATGGTCTTGCACAGACCAGGGGTGGTCAGCCTGTGTTGTTCAGGGCCACATAGCACCAGCTGGTTAGAAATTTGGCAACTTGGCTCCATGCACAGAGAAATGTTGATTATTTCCAGAAGAAGACAAGGCGAAAGCACTTAATGATGTGATCCTCTGATCAGCATATGAGGATTGGACAGCATGTACCCTTCCCAGATGAAGGGAGAGCCATTAATGCATGTGTTCTTATTTTGAGATATCAGAATGATGATTTCTCAGTTATTGCTAAAAAATGAATGCTACAAAGAAGTGGTGAAGAGAGGCTGCTTAGGATTTGAGAAATTGGAGAGAGGGGCTAGTGTTGTTTTATTTTAGCCTCCAATCAGCAATGATGTTGAAGTAGCTATTGAAACACTTGCCAGGCTAAACCTGTATTAAGTCAAATGAAAAGCCCCATATCTGCACACGGGAGTTGTTGTTCTTTGTAAACAGAGATTTTTTTCATGTTGGCCAGATACCAAATGGTCTGATTATTCTGGAGTGATAATCTCATTTCTCTATGACCTATCACTCAACTGTAGTGCAGGGAAGGAGGCAGCAAAGCTCAATAAAGGCATTCTTATAGATGATGGTGCACCACTAAATAACGCCTGGCAATGGGCACTAGTTTAGGAGCCTCTCAAAGCAGGGCAAAGTACAACTATTTCCCTAAAGAAGGAACGGCAAGCCCTCTGGCTGCTGCCTGTGAATCCTGTCCCGTGCAGCGTGTGAGCAAGTTGGTGCTGAAGTCTGCAGTAGTCGATCCACTCTGAATTCACTCCTGGGCTTGTGTCCTTCCTATCAACTGTGTTGTTTGGAAATGGTGTCAAAATAATAAAATATATTCTGCAAGAGGTGAAGGGATCGGGTCCTGCTAAGTATGAAGAGCTGTCGAATCACAGAGAGGCACCAGTGAAGTAGTGACTGTCATCTGTTGACATTATGTTTAATGGGAAACTAAAGTTGGGAAAGCCTGGGCAGCAGTACATCAGCTCAAGCCCCTGGGAGCTGCTGATGGGTACAGAGGAGGACAAACAAACTCTTCAGACTGGTCTGGGGTCCTAGGAGCCACTACCACTTCTTGGGAAGAGAAGCAATGGAAAATGGATGGAAAAGAGCGATTGTAAGCAACACTTGTGTCACAGAAATTGCCTCAAGGTCACCTGAGATTGGCAGTTCAAGTAGACAAGAAAAGAACAGGACTGGGCAGGCAGCAGCCTCCAAAGAGAGATGAAGTGTGCAATTCCTCTGACCAAAAGTGGGTGTCTGCCTGGCTGAAGGGGGCTGAACACCGGGCTTGACTCTAAAGTTTGGGGAGGCGGATTACCCTGCCCACCTGAGCTGGTGGATTTGCACTGCTGGCAGTGATAGTGTGGCCATCTGGAAAGTTCTCACTAAATTGTCTCCTCCTCAAATCTGTTGGAAAAAGAAAGGAGTGAGGCCCTCCCAGAGGCCCTCCCAAAGGCCGTGCAACAGGTCTGGACCACTCAAAGTTGAACAAGTGACCTCAGCTCCAAGTTACTGATGCCAAAGCCAGGGCTGACCGTGCCAGGCCTCCTGGGAGAGGAGAGGCCAAATTTCTTTAAGGTCCCTGGGATGGAGGTGCACGGCCAGTTTCCTAAGGGCCCAGCAAGCCTTGTCCCAGGTTATTGCTAGCAGAGCATTGAAGCAGGGTGGTGAGTCTGGCAGAGACACTGCAGCAGGAGAATGAACGAAGTGCCAGCGAGTGCATGGATGGCAGGGAAGGCAAGAAGAGGCTTGCCCTGTAGACAGACTGGCAGAGGCTGGATTACTTTAAGCTCTGAGCATTTAATCCTAGGGAGACATGAATGGGAAGGTTAATGGGTGCAGTGATATAGCAGAAAGGGAAAGCCAGAGAAGGAAAAAGCCAGGATGAGGCTCAAGGAAGCATCAAGGCGAGTGTTGGCAGGAGGTAGCTGGGGAGGAGCTTGCCGTGCTCAGTGCGGGTGGGCCTCTGTGTGTGTTTACACTCATGGGAATACTAGCCATCATTTTATGCATTTCTCACTCCATGATTTCAACCATTAAAGAAAGTGACAAAGGGTGCCCAATAACAACAGAACATCCCTCCTAAAGAGCGCCGTCCTCTCTGTGTTGTATCTTCTTCCACTCTAACAAAAAAGTCAGTGTGGTCCCTTTATAAAGTGCACCCAGATTCTGCAGGTTTAATGAAGCTTAGGGGCATATAGGGGTGCAGGGGAGATGCATCGCTCAAAACCCAAACATTTGTTCAGGGCTTATATCATGAGATGGTTTCTTAGCTGAAAGCTGGAGTTATACATGGATGGTGTGGTCAGTTTTTCAATGTCTAATCCCCAAATGTGTTTTCTTCCATCTCCCACTGGCCTACCAAATAATTTGTGTCATATTTACCATCTCAAATGCCTGTATTTTGCAGACAATGTCCGCTGCTACTCATGTTGTAGGAGGGTGCTAATCCCCAAATTCTGTCTGCTGGGCTGATTCCCATGGGCCATCACAAAGTGCTCGCACCAGTGGTAGGCTGAGCCCACGTGCATTGAGCAGCAACAGGGTCCTCTTCCACTGAACACATTTGGGTTGGGATGAGTGCATGGCACATGAGCGATGCCTGGCTGAGTCCCATCTCTGCCAAGAAGATGCAGACTTTGGTGCCTGAGCGCCATGTCCCAGTGGTGAGACAGTAAATCTGGGGCAGGACCATCTCCTTCTCAAGCTGCTTCCGAGCATACAGGCTTTGAGAACTGGGTGTTCTCACCACTGAAGACTGCTCTACCTATGACGTTATGACTCCTGTTCACACTTGTGTTCCCTCTCTCAGGCTAAGAAGCCACCTTCAGTAGGAAAAACTTACTGGCACTCCATAATTTCCGTCTAGATCATCTTGAAATCTGGGACTTGACCTTTGGCAAGCACAGGCAAAACGTGTAGTAGGAAGCCCTGTGCTCTGAAGTTGCTGAAACAGGCTCAGAGGGAGTTCACTGAACTCCTTGATGCGCAGCACTGCGGGGAGCCCTGCTCTGGATACAGAGCGTACAGGAGGAGGCGATGGCCTGCCATCAATCAAAGCAGGTGCAGAGAGTAGTTGAGCTCTTGCTCAAAGGTTCAGTGAGTTTTGGGGTTGAGAATATGAGCAAGTGCAGAAAGGATGAAGGTCTCCAGCTGCAAAGGGTGTCTTTGTCACTGTGGTGAAAATTATTCAGCTCTTCCAGGGTTAAAACCCTTACATTTGCTGCTGTTTCTGATCCCACAACCATTCCTGATCCACAGGTCTCCAAAACCATCCAGTTTCCATGCTAATGTGACCCTGCCCAAGAAGACTGTGCTACCTGCCACCTGGCTGTGCTGAGCAATGCTCAGTGTAGCTTCTCCAGGACATCATCAAGAACATCTTCCCTGCTCCACAGAGCCCTAACCTTGCACCACTAAAATGTTTTTTAAACTCTTGATTAAATTATGTGATTTTTTTGGGGGCCGTTTATTTCCTAGTACAAAGGTTCACTCATAGTTCCTCACCGTGAAATGGCTGAGCATGCCTAGTTTGAACCCAAATCAGTGGTTACTCTCAACATCAACAAGGCAAACTACTTAGTGGGCTATGTCAGTCTGGGGTCGGCACATCAAGGGAAGTTATTGTCTACTCTTCCTGGTGTTGGTGACACCAGACTGGGAACTCTGCATCCAGTTTTAGGTCCACTAGTGAACAGGGATGCACAGAAAGTAGGCACTGTCCAAGAGATGCGACCATGATAGCAGGGGTTGAGAGGCTGTGGTGTGACAGGAGGGGTGGAGGGAGCTGGGCTGGTTTAGTATGCAGGAAAGGAGGCTGAGGGGTGTCTAACAACACCCTACAACTACTTATGGGGCAGTTGCAAATCTGATGGAGCCAAACTCTTCCCAGTGGTACCAGCAATTCCCAATAGGCAGCAACTAGCAGTGGGGCTTGGAAGTTCAGGTTGGACGTTAGGAAAAATTCCCTTTCCAAGTGCCCAGCAAAGTGTGTGTGGGGCCTCCATGCATGGGATTTTGTGGGGTTCAACTGGACAAAGCTCCTGCTGCCCTGGGATGGTGCAGGGGAGGTTGGATTACAGAGCTGTAAGAGTCCCTTCCCACCAGCACTGCTGTGTCTTGGCATAACAGGCTCTGATTTTGGGGCAGGAGGGGAGGCATCCATCCCCTCAGTGGCACGACTGTCACCTCTAGCAGTCACATAGGAGTAGGCTGGCAGAGGCTGCATGAGGAGGCAGGACACAACCTGGGACCGAGGAGGAGGATGACAGGAGAGCACAGCTCCTGGAGGAATAGTGAAGGCTGCAAACCCCTGTTACTCAACAGCCATACAGACACAGGCTGATGAATAACTCTAAAATAATTGCAGCGTGATTGTGCTTTGGGTCAGCATTTCAGTGATACCTGCCTGTTCCCCGAGTTTGCTGCCGAGGGAAACTAGTAGACTGCATTTTGAGAAGTAGAAAACAGCCTCAGGTTTACACATGCACGAGAGCTGTTGCTGCTTGGATGCAGCAAATTCACATTGTAACCTATTTGCAGAGACTTATTCATGTCTTGTGCCCTCTGATGGGCTGGAGATGGCAACCCTCATTTGCGAGAAGCATCCTTCTTCAGAGAGGACTGTGGAAAATTAACACCCAGCTCTGAAATATGCAGGATGCTGCAGTTAACCTGAGTGTGGCTGAATTTCAGTGCTACCATCTGTGTGCTACTTGGTCTGCCTGGCAGGGATGGTGAAGTCTGTGGTCCCTGGGAGGGATAAGTGCCTTGCAGGGATTGCTACCAGAAGAGCTTAAGTTCTTTGATGTGAAAGATTTTAGGGAAATGCAAATATTGCCAGTACAAACAGGTCCAGACTAAGACCAGAGGTGGCTTCAGCAGGTGAAGGTTCATGTGGGTGATGAGATGGGTGCAAGGGGCAGGACATGTTGAGTGCTGTTATCCAGCATCAGTTTCAGAAAACATGGATTTCTTTAGCTTTTCTCCTGATGTGAGTGTGGCTGACACCGAAATGATGGGACCTCCAGTTCTCCCTGTCACAGGGACCAAGTTCACTTCTCCACTTTAAACTCCAGGTGGCTGTAACCCAGGCTTCCTGGGTCACTGGTGGAGAAAAGCAGGCACTGATGGGGCACAGTTAATCTAGTCCATGTACAGTTACTGTAGAGGAGAGCTTTTGCATGCCAGAAAAGCTCCATTGACTCCATGGAAAATTAGGGAAGGATTTCTCGATTAGGTCAGATGAACCTGCCCCTGAGTCCCAGACAGTGCAATGCACAAGGGCTTTACTGGGTGAAGGCCAGCTACAGACAAGAGTGACCAAGGGCAGACCTCCAAGACCTGCCCAAGGGCAGGAGGTTTGTGGTGAGATTTTTACCATATGAACTTAAATCAATCTTCTTGTTTTATTCCATTTTTTCCCTGATCTTCTTTTGTCCTGTAGGCATGGGGTGAGTTGCACTCCTATGTATGAACTTGCCACCCATCGCCCACATCCCTGCATCCACTCGGCCACTATTTTGCACAGTTTTCACAGTACAGGTTGCAGCTGGGCTGCAATAAAATAAAATAGGGTGTCTCACCTGCTCTCCCTACGCAAGACCCAGGTGTTCCCCTCGCCACTGACTCTAGTTTTGGTTTTGCTGAGTTAGTGTTCTGACTATTTAGCAAGTCAAATAATTTTTGGCTTTGATCAAAAGAGATTCCAGGCCTGACAGAAGTGAATGGGTGGGGCAGTGCTTGGCAGGGAGGACCAGGTGCTGGCAAAGGGAAGAAGAGAGATGGAGTGGCAGGTCTGCCCCCTTCTGAGAGGGGTAATTTTTTAGACTGACTTTGCTGTATGAGGTACCTTCTCCCTAGGTGGAAGTCAGCTGAGTTTGGCTGAAGAAATGTAGAACTCCTAAAGGACACCTAATCTGAACTTCAGTATTCATCTGTTAGGTACTGCAATTGTATTTGGAACATGGAAAGCTCAGGAAAACCTATTGAAAAGAAAAAAGATAGGGAAGGATGCCAAAGGATAAAGTTCTTCAGGAATGATCTTATTGGTGGTCACTGCCCAGCTGCCTTCCGTGGCATTCCGCTTTCCCCTTGCTGTGACAATACCTCTCTTTTCCCCCTGCACCAAGGCAGTAGGTAGGATGAACCGAGGTAGGAGGTGGCCAGCTCCAAGATTAGTCACGAGCCAGAAACAGGCTCTAACTCCCTGACTCCCTGGCCCTGACCAACCCCATGGGCAGCAGCCCAGGGACACTGCTGATACAGCCGGTGCCTGCCTTGCAGCTCTCACCAACAGATATCCTTTTTGATATGCCTGTTGGTCTAAGAGCATCTACTCAAGACTGCAGTGTAAACGTACTGTTGGGGCACGTCAAAGCCTGATCACAAATGTGACTTCTCTAACAGCAGATGGCTCATGTAACAGCCGCGCCGGCTTTAACGAAGCTTGGGTAAGCTGTGAGTCATAGCCATCTACAATGGTATCTCCATGAGAATGCAACCATCTCCTTTGACATTCAGCAAAGTTAAATAAGACATCCAAGGGGAAAGGGGACAGTGTCATGTTTATGAAATTGGATTACTCAGCTCCCAGGCTCTGAGGGTTGCCTACCGCTTCCCTCCTGGACATATTAAGGATGGTTTTGTACTTCTGTTGCCTTCATCAAGTTCTGGCCAAGCGTGTGCTGTCTTATCCAGTCAAGAGCACATGATGCTGCAGCCATTACTGCAGAAACTGGAGTGTTTTAGCCCTCCTCCTTGTTGTAAATAGGATGTTAAACATGGAAAGGGGACAAAAGAGCAATAGCAGTGAGCTGAGGCAGTGGCTTATGTTGACAGTTTGATTAGTCTATTGGAAAGACTTCTGAGAGATTATTTAGTTACAGTGAGAAGAAGGGGAAGATTAAGACTTTCTGTCCAGCAGAAGAGGGCAAGACAATGGCTGGTGAGTGGGAATTCAGACCAGCAAAATGCAAAGGCACAAGTTTCAAATAAAAAGACAAATGTCCAACACTTGTTGCAGATTCTCTAACACTGAGTGTCTTCAAATCCAGCTTGTGCTTTTCTGAAAAGAACTGTTTGAGCCAATACAAATTAATTCCTCACCCTTGGGGTAAAAGGATCAAATTCAGAGGTCTCAGTACACAGCCCTGTGTGGCTTTGCAAGGGGGATTTTTTTTTTTGCCCTGTACTCTGGGTTCATAAAGAGGGAAAGCCCATATGGTCTGTGTCTTGCTGTGATTCCTGCCGTAATGGCCCTCTGCACTTATTGATAGTGGCTGCACGGACAGAGGCAGCAAAATGATGAGGATCTGCTTGGATCCAGCTGTCGTGTAAGGGGGGGGCTTCTGGGAAATCAATATTCCTTATTTCCTCTCTAAACAAAAGTTAACTCCTTCATCAGCATTCAGTAAGATGCCCTTAAATTATCAGGTGATACACATGGTGGGACATAGGAGTACTGTATGTAACAAGTTTAAGCCAACTTTGTAATTTGAATATGACTTTATGATAACTGCAGACCACACATGAATCCCAGGGTCCCTAGTGCAGAGGATGGAGGAAGGACACTGGCTTCCCCCAAAACAGCTGTGCTGAACACCCTCCCAGTGCAATTGCATGTGATGCTGAAGTATTGCCCTTAAATTCAAAGAGCACTGAGGAAAGTTCCTCTGTCCCCAGTAAAAAGTTTTTTCAGTCCTACATCCTCTGCTGATCTGCTCTATTCCTTTCTGATCCAAACAAGCTTTCAAAGAAATTAGCTTTAAACATTTTTAAGTGCTCTCCCTGCAATTCATGTTGCAGAAGCATCCACAGTCTGCAGACACTAGTAGAAACCTGGGAGCTGCTCCCACCACCCCAGGTGACTGGCTAGGTACCTCCAATGCCCCAAAGTGTCTGTCTTCTTAGCACCTTTCTCAAAGTCTCATCTGGGTTTTGAGTCCTGATGGCTCAAGAGCAGACACAAATTCTGCTACAGGGCCCAGAGCAGCCCTGCGTATCAAGCTGGGCCAGTAGCATCTACAGCATCTCTAAGTATAGTATCCCTGGTCCAAACCTGGATCAGTCTACTGATCTGTCACAGGCTTCCTGCATACCCTTTCCCTGTTCTTACCAGAGATAATTTGCTCTGGAGACAGCATCCTTGTTAGGCATTTCCAAAACTATAAACTCTATGTGTGCTACCAGCATGCATCTTGCTCTGCACACCCTGTTTGCACAGCTGCTGGAAAATTTTCCCCAGGTGGGCAAAGCCCTTTGCATAGGAGATTGATGTCTTTTAGGTCAGGACTTTGGTTGTCTCCTCTTAGCTTGTGCAGATGGACCATGGAGCCAGGAGTGTGGGGCTGTGAGTTGCCGTGCCTCTCATAAGAGCATTCCAGGCATCTGTATGTGCTGGAACAACAGCTCATCATAGATGTTGGTGCAGATCTGAGGAAGATCCATGCTTTTTTTGGATCTCCTGTAGAGAAGCAGACATTAATTTCCCACAAGAGCATGGAGAGCACTAGGCACCGTGACTGAGAAAGGGCTATGGCAAAATTATGTCCTGGGTAGGACGTCCTGCAACTTGCACTAAATTCCTGTTGCATTTTTTTGGACTGAGGAGAGCCATAAGTAAAAGAAAATTAATTCCTGATCCTCAGGGGTGTTCCTCATTGTACAAATACAAACTGTCTCTAGTTGCACAGAATTATGCAGTAGCCAAAATCACTCCAGTTCTTCAAAAGCATGTTGCTTCTTGCAGGGGCCTGGCACCAAGAGGCACGAGAGATGGTCTAGATGTGGTTGAAAATTTCAGTTGACCCTCACAGTGCTGATAGTTAAAGAAATAATGAAATTCAGATGCAGTGTCAAACACAGAAGGAAGAGACAGAAGAAAGATCAAGATATTGGCTGGTTGTTAAATGACTTGTGCACAGGAGTTTTAATCTCACAGCATAATGAGAAGATAACCTCCTCATTGCCAGCAGCTCTTTTTAGAGGCAGAATTAACATGCTGCTGGACATCGTGGTGTCATAAGAGAGAAACATTGGGAATGAACTGGCAAAAGTAAGAAATGCCAAGGCTGGAAAAAGGTGGTTATAAAACCACTCAGGCTGTCAGCATTAATCAATGTTAATTTCTCTGTGACAATGAGATAGTGTAAGGTGGTACCTGTGTGTAAAGCAGGATCATCAGATTATAACTGCATTTGATAAATGGTTTAAAATGACCTCTAGAAAAGAATAGTAAAACATCCAGAAAATCCTGATTTAACAGATAGGAAGAAACAAATGGAATGTGTAATGTGACTGCGATAATGCAATTTAAGAACTTCCCATACCCCCTCAGCTTGGGGTCTATGACTTGTGCCTGGTTAAAAAACAAATATGAATATTTCTCATATTAAAAGAGCACATGAATAGCACCAGTTTCAGCAGCTAGATATGGGGAACAACACCTTCCGCTCTAGAAGGTTATGGAGAAGATCCTCTTGGAAGCCCTGTCCAGGCACATCAAGGACAAGAGGGTGACTGGGAACAGCCAGCATGGATTTACCAAAGGTAAATTGTGCCTGACCAATCTGCTGGCTTTCTGTGATGCAGGGACAGCAGTGGATGTTATTTACCTCAGCTTTAACAAGACCAGTATCTCTGTGGAAAAACAGATGAAATACTTACTAGGCAGATGGACTGAAGGGTGGGTGGGCCACTGGGCTGGAAGGTCAATGGCTGAAGGTCTAACTGGCAGGTGGTTATGAAAGGTTGGAAAGCAGGCCAGGTATTCAGCAAGAGAAATGTATTGATGGGCACTTCATGAACCTCAGCAAAAGCAGATGCAAAGTCCTGCTTCTGCATGCAACAGGTTTGGGGCTGACTCACTAGAATGCAGCTTTGCGGAAAAGGACTAGAGGATCCTGGTGGGCAACAGCTTGAACAGGAGCCCCTTGTGTCCATGCAGGGAAAAAAAGGTCGACTGCATCCTGTGGCTGCATTAGAAAGACAGTAACTAGGACATCAATGGATGTGACTTTTTCCCCTCTACTCAGCGCTTATGAGACCACATGTGGAATCCCATGTCCAGTTCATGGCTTGCTAGGACAGGCAAGACATGGATATACAGGTGGAAGTCTAGTGGAGACCATCATGATGGTCAGGGTGCTGCTTTGAGTAGGCCCTCCAAATAAGAGGCTGACAGATGATCCTTTTGGCCTAAATTATTCTGTGATACAATGATTCAATGAGCACTGCAAAAGCCCGGTGTGCTCCCCCACTCAGACTGCAGCTGTGAAGTTCATAGTGATACGTGCTTTTCTCCAAACTGTAGAAATCTAAAAGCTAGTTGTCAAAATTGCAGCTGGTTGTGCTGGTCCCTCCTCCAGTTTATAGAGAAGAGGCACCTACAGGAGGTTACTTTCCATGGCACTCCATGAAAAGTACCTGGATCTGGAGGCTGACACACCTCCATTGATGCCTCGTTGATTGATTTACATTGAAAAGATGTCTTGCTTAGGGAACTGACCTTTAGGTGTCCCTGTTATGGCCATCTCCACCTAAGGTAGTCACTGAGGCTCCATAACAAATGGAGAAAATTATGCACTTTTAGAACACGATCCACTGACTTGTTTTGCCTGTTTGCCTCTGGATGAGGTTCTCTGGACTGCAGTCTAGACATGCGGTCCAGACACTTGGTTTTAAGTTGTGCCTACACATGTGTCTCAGATGGCTCCTACTGACTTTTCGTCCCCACCAGAGCTGGACGAGGCTGCAAGCACAAACCATGAACGGTGCTTTTAAAAGGTAAGCAGGAAAAGCCAACATACCGTTAGGAAAGCCACAGAGATGTTTCTCACACAAGCTAGCACAGCAACGTGTACCTCACCCATAGCAATGCCCTGTGAAAGCCAGAAGCCTGCCCACTATTTACAGAGCAACTCAGAAAAGCTGTTTTGGAAGCCTTGAATGTCATGGACTGTGCTATTTATTTCTCATTGCTCAGGGAGGGTTTGACTATAACAGTAATAATGATGCCCAGTAAACAGACTCACCCAGGGATAAGTTGGGTCCCACTGTTGGTGGTACCACTATCAGGACCACCACAGTACCTGCGTCTCTGCGCGCATAAATGCTTGAGCAGGTAAATGATGAGGGTAAGTGAAGTGGCATTTGAGCTTCTCGGTGACAAGGGACTTTTCTGTTAATATGAGAGCAGATTCAGAGGATGAGACATGGAATGGATGGAGTTAAGTGAGTCCAGCAGGTAAGCATTGAGCTCTGCCTTGCAATCCTAGACATTGTGTGGGCGAGTAAAAGGACTAAAGAGCATTTAAATCATCTCCTCATTGGCCTACGTGGAGCTGCAAAACATCTGTATAGGTGATGGAGGAGCAAAGATGTTTTGGGATTGGAGCATCTGACGTATGAGGAGAGGCTGTGAGAGCTGGGACTGTGTAGCCAGGAGAAAAGCAAGCCCTGGAGAGATCGTGTCAATGTACATAAATACCTTGTGGGAGAGAGCAGAGGAGATGCAGCCGGAGTCCCGTGAGTGGTATCCAGTGACAGGACAAGGGGCAATGAGAACAAACTGAAACACGTGAAGTTCTGTCTGAACATATGAAAACTCTTTTTTACTGTGAGGGTGGCTGAACACTGGAACAGGTTACCTAGAGAGCTTGTGGAGACTTCGTTCTTGGAGATAATAATAACCCAAATGGGTGCAGACCTGGGCAAGCTGCTCTATTTGACCCTGCTTTGAGCAGGCAAGTTGACTTAGATGATCTCCAGAGGTCACTTCCAACCTCAGGTTTCCTTGATTCTGTGACAAAATACTTAGTTCTTTGGCAACACACCATGGATTTAATGCTGAAGGACAAAAAGCTGGGGCTTTTGGGACAGATCTGACTGATACACTTCTGGGATTCATCACACTAAGAGGGGAGGATGGAGAGACACATGGCAGGGTGGCGGGGGGAAGAGTGCAAGGAGAAAAAGGATGTCCTAGATGGTTTGAATGCCACTGCCATGAAGACAATGATCCTTGCAACCACTCCTTCCTGTTTGCATGGTTGAGCTTTCTTAGACAGTTGGGAGCTGGAATTGTTATCTGTCTGTCCAGAGCCAGCATAACTGCTAGGGCAGTTCTTATCTCCTTCCCCATCTCGCATTTCTGCTCTGTGGTCTCCCTGGCCACTACTGAGGTGGGAATTAGTATGGCAAAAATCTCAAACTTCTTAACCTCAAGATTTTTTAGCACCTGGCCTAGAAAGCCTCTTGCTTCCTATTTGGGTACTGTCACCCAACATCACCTGCTGAAAACCCAACCCTAAAAGCCATTCTCTTTCTGGTGGGAGAATGCCTCATCCCAGAAATGTCTTCACTCAGTCCCCTTCACTCAGTCACCGCTTTCTTCTTCCATAAACCTCCTACTCCTGGACTTTCCTCCGTCCCTTGATCTGTTACTCATTGCAACCCTCTTGCCTCCTATTGTAATCTTAACGATCCCTCCTTTTCTCATGTCACCCACACCTCTGCTTTTCCATCCCCAACCATCCCTCCCTCTCCTCCTCTGCCTCCAAGCCCTATTCCAGGTACTGAAAGGTTTCTTCTTCTACCTCCTGGTCTTCATGTATCTCTTGCTGTCTGTGTCATAAGCCATGTCCCCTCTCTTTAAACTCCAACTCTCTCCCCAGCTCTGTTTTTCTCTCCTGAGTCATTTGATGCACTTTATCCACAGCTGTCCTGCCCATGTCCTCGGAGGGACAGCCTGACCCCATGTCGTTTGCTGCTGTCAACCCTCTTGGCAGTCTCCATATTGCCTTTACTACCTTGAGACCAGCCTCTGCATGATCCTGACCTCCACATCCATCGTGCTCGGCGCTTCCACACTAACACATCACCAGCCACTCTCTGTCCTCGTGGTCCTTTTTCCTCATTGTTGGGTGACTGCCGCTTCCTCCCCAGACCTACTTCTGCTTTCTGAGCTGGGCAAGTCTAAGCCCTGGCAAAGGCCAATTCCAGCCCCGCTGGTGGGACAATTGTCTTTCCCCACCTGCTTGACCATGGGGTGCAATAGCGGGCAGCAGGCGGCACAATTAGCTCACCCCAAATCTTGTGTAACTTCCCGAGGTTTTTCCTCAACCAACCCAATCAGCCAATGTTCACATTTGCATATGGTTTTCGCATTACCCCACTGACCAGGCTTTGCTGACGGTGACCACGCTGCCTGCCGGGCCCTGGAAGCACCTTCCTCACTGCAGTGCGGGAACAAGGCAGTCCCCGGAGCAGAGCAGGACAGGAGGGGTGTGCGGAGATGGGTAATTGCTGCAGCACTGATGGCCTTGCAGCCTGCTGGTGGCATGAATGATTGCTAGGGAGGACCTGCATGCTCCTCAGACCAGACTGGGTGTGATGCATGTTCCAGCCGAGACCTTAGGATCCCAAGTGGCCTTGCAGAGAAGACCCTCTCCCAGCCCAGACAGTGAAGGGACCTTTGTCAAATCCCCCTCTCAGTTTGTGGGATTGCCCAGCCAGAAAGCAGAGAGTGGGATGAGCTGATCACCTGCACCGAGACCAGGTCCCTCTAATGTCAGAAGCCCTTTGCCTGAGGAGTCCCCACAACAAAGGGCTTCATAACAGAGCAGGCAGATCCCTCTAGATTACTATAATTTCCCCTTGTCTGAGCATGGCGTTGAGCAAACGAAGCTGCTGTTGCATCCCTTACATTATCTCTCTGCCCACTGGCGTGTGGATTAGTGTTGCTGCAGCAACAGCACTTTTGTAAGATGAGCCCATTCTGGGAGAGCTGCTCCAGTTTGGGTGACTCAGGGCTCTGTCATGGGCTTGAAAGTGATTTGGCATCTGCCTCCACCCCTTTGTCTTGGCATCACACACAGTTCAGCTCTGACTTATTTGCCAGCAAATGCTGGAAGGATGGGGGGGGCAGGGCTTGGGAGCTGGAGTCTGCTTCTCTTCCTAACGAACGCAGCCTGAATTAAGTTGCTGACAAGGGTGTGTGTCCAGGAACTGGACTCCTTTATTGTTTCGTGTATCAGATATAAATGTTATGTTCAGTAATGCCTGGTCAAAGCAATGTCACTCTCAGTTTAGAAAACACAATCAAGTGATTTGCCATGGGAGAGAATCTATTCTGCAGGGACTGTGATAATATTATTCGCCCAGGAATTTACATAGATGCATATGATTTGCATATGCAAATGAAGGCTTCCAGGCTGTGGCTGCAATAAACACAGCAACATTTTCAGCACTGCAAAACCTTTCCTCTAAAGAGAGAGAGAGAGAAAGACGCTGAAATTTGCTTGGACACTTGCTCACACCGAATCGCCGAGTCGTGGCAGGGCTGCAGATTTGCATATGGACCATGTACAACTAAGGCCACCTCATTTGTTAGTGCTGCTGCCCCCTCGCCAACCCTCCCACTGCCAGTCCTGTCTGCGAGGCATTCCCAGCAAAGGACTAACCCACCGCTTGGATTCACCTTCCTTGCCTGCCTCCTTCCCCAGTGCTGGTGCTGATGGAGGGAAGTATTTCCTACCAGGGAGAAGGAGGTGATGGGACACTCAATTCAGGATGGAGCATCACAGAAATGGAGGGAAGGAAAAGTGACTCTCCACCCAGGCCAGCAGGGTTGCTGGTCATCCCCCGTTGGCCAGCCAAGCTGTGCCCACATGCCTCCACTTTGGGTGCCACTTTGGAGAGGCCGTGGTTGTGGCTAACCTCAGTAAGTGGTTAGTGCCAACTATCTGGAGATCACCCACTATGAGCCACCAAATTTGGCACTGAAAAACATCTGTCCAATGCTCAGATGTTATGGGACCATCCAGTCGAACACCATGGATGAGAATTACTACATCCATCCAGCCGTCCCATAATTCAGGTTGTGATCTAAGACGGATGCCTGGGGTGTCTCTCTTTGGTGAGTCCTTCACTGTGCCCTGAGACCAGGATTGAAGATAACGGGTGATTCTGCTCCTATAAACAACCTGAGGTTATCCCAAAAAGGACATACCCTGGCTTAGGAGGAGGCAGGGGTGCCATGGTCTTGTACTGAGCTTGGTGCTGCCCATCCTGGGAAGTACAGCTGAGACTGAGGTACCCAGTTCTGTCTCATCTGGATGAACTGGATCTTAAAGTGGTTTTTGTCAGATACAATATAGAAAAGCTAAACTGAATCTTCTGGAAACTAGATCTAGAATTAGTCCTGGTTGGTTTATCGTGGTGAAAAATTATGCCTCTGCATCCTCTTTCCACAGAGAGCAAAGCAGTACTCAGAGAGGAGGGGTACTGGGCTCTAGAAAGATCTGAGACACAAACTCCAATGAATATTGCAGAAAATACTGAACCAGCTGGATCTGCTCCAAAGGTCAATGTAGCCAGTGTTCTGCCTTCTTCATAAGTAACCTCAGCTATGCACACCATGAGAAACAAGGCAAGGGTAAAAGAGGTTTTTGCCCTGTATATGCGGGTTCCAGCAGTGATGGGCTGTGGGATTTCCTGAGTTGAAGCTGAGCACTAGACTATCATGCTTAAGGACTACCAAAGGCATGAGTCTCAGTTATCTTCTCCAAGCCACTTCTCACTCCATGGTATACGTAACCTCCACAGTGCTTCCTAGGAACAAGTTCTACAATCTACTTACACACTTCTTTCAGTTCCTTTTAAACCCAAGGGCCAATAATTTCGTCAGGGAGCAGCAACAAGCCTTTGAACAAATTTAAAAGGAAATAGTTTGCGTGGTAGCCCTTGGGCCAGTCCAGACAGGACAAGAGGTAAGAAATGTGCTTTACACCCTCCAAATGAAAAAGAGATATTGGCAGCACATGAAGGAGTCTGAGCCACTTGAGAAGAGGTTGGCACTGAAGCACAGTTCCGCTTGGCACCGCGATGGCTGGTGCCGGGCTGGACGCTCAACGGGAGGGTCCCTTCTGCGCATCAGCCAACTGACGCTACATGGAGTAAGTGGCTCGCACTGATCGCGCAATGGGCCTGGGTGGGAAACCCTGATGACCCGGGAATCCTGGAAGTGATCACAGACTGCCCAGAAGGCAGGGGAGGTGAGCCATGCTGAAGGGGCCCCATGGTATGATAAGCTACCAACTAACCAAGAAGCTGGGGGAAGAAGGAGGAAGTGGGGATGTTTGGAGTTACGGCGTTTGTCTTCCCATGTCATCATGCCACATGTGATGGAGCCCTGGTTTTAGCCCTGCTAAATACCTGCCTACTGATGGGAAGTAATGAATGGATTCTTTATTTTTCTTTGCTTATGTGTGCAGCTTTTGCTTTATCTATTAAACTGTCTTTATCTCAGCCCATGAGTTTTCTTACTTTTATCCTTCCGATCCTTTCCTGATCACACTGGCAGGGAGCGAGCAGCTGTGTGGTGCTTTGCTGCCTACCTGGGTTAACCCACAACAGGCTCCTATATCCTGATCCTATATCCTGAGAAATAAACATATATTCCAAGACACGCTCTTGTCATTATTCATGACCTGTAAACTCCATATTGGATTAACTCATAATTGTCTTTCTCCAAGCTGCAAATCTAAATTAAGTATTGTCTCCTCTGAAGCCATTCAACATTTCTGTTTCCTTGTTGGTGTTGTCTTTATGTTTTTCTCATTTTATACAACATTTTTTGGGAAATCTGTGGTCAGATTGCAAACAGGCCTCAGGATGCATAAGCCTTGGACTGAACCAGTGGCATGCTATGCTGATATTTTTTGTTTTGAGAAGAAATCCAGCAACAGATCCTAACAGACCTTTCTATCACCTGTCAGCCAACATGTCCCCAAAAATCTGGGCAAGGTGGTGAGCAGCAAGGTGCGAAGCTTGTGGATGTTGTGCAGTTCTATGTGTTGATTATTGAGCACTGAACTACCAGCTGCAAAGAGCTGTTCATAATAAAGTCAATTTCCAAGGTGGTTTTGATAGAAAGTCTAACCTATATCAGTGTTGTGCAGATTTTGGATCCTTTTCCCAATTTGCATTACTTCACAGACATTTGCAATTAATCTGCCTTTTTATTGTCGAATGTTATCCATTCCTGTCTTCTGTGGTCACCTTTGTGTTGGACCATCCTGAGCAATGGATATTTGCAAACTTCATCACATCACTGCAATCCTTTTCAATACGTAGGACAGTGTGTGTCCTTGCAAAACTCTACTGTCAACGCCTTACCAATGTTTAAAAATTACCTTTCCATATTTTTAAACAAATAGTCGATTTAGAGTCATGGGAAATATCATTTCCTCATAGAGTTTTTGCTCAGGAACACAGAAGAATAAATCTGAACAATTATGTCTGTTCTTAAAGATTTGGTTATTGCCCAGTGATTTTGCCCAGAAATTTCTTCTTTCTAATCATTGGGGACCTGGCTTTTTTTTTTTTTTTTTTTTCTGGTCAATACCAGCTATATTGGGCTTAACTGAGTTCAAAGCATCCTGGGGGAATGGGTGGAGGGATGGGGACCCTCTATGAGGTGATATAATGTGTAAGGCCAGGCAGAACTGGGCTGTTTACTTCTTACTGATAATTCATTAGTGATACCCTGGAGCCTGATATGGCTCAAGAAACAAAGGCTGAAAACACAACCTCAAAGCAGATGTTATTTGAACATCTACATCCTTTTGCACAGAAATTTTTTTATGTAATTCATTGCAATACTCTTTGGAGATTTTTTACACCCAGTTGTTCATTTCTCATGGGTTACCAGCAAGCCTTAATTGCAATATTCAAAACCACATCAGAAAGCTGTTTTTTCCAGTTCATGTATAGTTTCTACCCATGCAGCAAAACCAACAAATATCTAATAGCCAAGGTCTCAAGGCTCGAAGTAGAACTCAAGTGTTTTCTCCACTAAAACCTAATACATGGACAAGTCTCACCAGCTGTCACCAAGCCATGTTTCACAGTCCAGCTCTCTGAAGGCTGGGTTACAGGGCTGCTGGACTGAATGGAATAAGAGAAGCACAACTAAAACTCGAGCAGGATTGGACATCAGAGACACCAGGCTCGTAGACCATTAAGATCATGGATGCTGTATTGAGCCAGGCTACCTGGATTGGCCTAAACAGAAGTAGTTATTGCAGTGCAGGTAAGTAGAGTAGCACTAGTACTAGTGGTATGGTAGGAGACACCGCCGTGGCAATGCACGTCTGCCTCGGCTCTGGAAAGAGCTGTGCTTATAGGCGCCAGAGCTAAACGGAGTAACATCATTTTTGAACCTTTGGGGACATTAATCTGTGTCCTCTGGGTAAAAAAGACTGATTTTCAAGAATTTTAAGAACTAGACCATTTAGCATGTAGATGATAGCGCTATCCCCAGTGTGTCTCCCCATCGTCTGGCTGTTTCTAATTCTCCTTGTGTGTGCCTTTGTGAAAGCTCTCCTTTATCTGATCAAAGGTTGAATAAGAGTTGCCCCCAAGGTATGAGACCACCATTCATGATAAGATCGTGAAGTCTGAAGACATGGCCCCAGCAGGCATGGGATGAGACTCCTTCAGGGGTTTTGGTAGACCTTGTCTCCAAAACTGTGACCCTGAACATTGCACCACAGTTGCCTTAGTTTGAGGCAAAGGCTCCCTTTTTCTAAGAGCTTATATCAGCTCCCAGACTCTCCTAGCTTTCTCACTTAACCAGACAGAAGCAACAGGCCATGCCCCACAAAAGCCACAAAGGAGATTGTTTCTGGAGATCTTATTTTTAGGAGATTTACAGGAAAAATGAGCAAACCGAAATGAAAAGCCAGTGTACTACATAAACTGCTTGTCAAACAGAAATCAGATGGATTTTGTTTAAAACTTATTAAAGGTGATTTGGTTGTTGCCAAAGATAATGAGGGCAGAGGACATATAATGCAATAATCAGAATTTTAAAAGTCAAACAAAAATCTTTTGCAATAATGAAAACAAAAGAAGAACATATCTATTGAAAGCATCAGCAATCATGGGAAGCACATATTAGGAAATCAGGTGAAAGACCTGATTCCCTCAGTGATGAGGGAATTGCAAGGCTGAGGCATGGGATATCTGGGCTGGAGGCTGAAACAGTGACTCCTACAAGAAAATAAATAATTTTGTGAGGTTTGCAGGTAAGTCTGGACCCAGCTGTATTGTACGTGCAGCTGATGGGAGTCATCTGATGGGCTGCAGATGTTTCAGCTCAGACCACTGTCCTGGTTGGCCACCACAGCCCAAGGAGCAGAATAGGCACTCATCTCATTTTAGACCTCTGCAAGTAAAATCCATGCTGCAAATGCGCCACTGTCAGTAAGGCAGGTGGCTACGATGAAACTACCTGCGCTGCAGATATCTCCAGTGGGAGGAGAGGAGTAAGGAGTAAGGAGGTGAGAGTCACTTGTTAGGACTCCAATGGAGCTGTGGAAAGCCCCTGTGACGGTTTTCAAGGATCACTGCAAATTTCTTAATTATAATTCTTCACAATTGCTAGAAAGTAACTGCAGGAAAACTGGATGTCTATGAGACATAGAAATGGGATCAGGATAAAAAATAAAGAATTTATCAGTTAACACTAACCCTTTCTGTTTTAAACTTGGACAGTCTATTTGCTGAAAAGTTAGAGGAAGATCTCCAGCGTCTGAGCAATGTGATGCCAGAGTGGCTCAGGGAAAGTGTTTCTCATTCAGAAATGAAAGGTGCAAGTACTGGGAAAGGTGCCAGTTAGTCTTGATTAGATTTGTAATCTTAATTAAAACCAGACAGGTTCAGAGAATTGTGAAAAAGACAAATTAGCAAATTAGCACATCAGGAAACCTATCTTTAGAAAAGGAATTAGAAAGAATTTGGCTCCTTTATCGTAGCAAATTTGCTTATCAAAGCATAGTTGTTTCATGTTTTCAAAGATGGCAAAGCAACTACACTAACAGCCCTGGGGATCAATATTTTTGTTGTTACAGGGTAAATATTCAATTTTTCAAGGCTGTGCAGTGGAAGCCCTTTCAGCCAAGGACGGCTCACTGTTTCTTTCTTAGGTGACAGTGGAAGTTTTCTTCACTAACATGTATCAGCACCAGCCTATTTGTCTACTAGATATACTGGATGGCCGTGTGGTCTGGAAACAGGCATCCTCTAGCTAGGGTAATGTGTTAGACAAGGGAGATGAGATATATTTGTAAAGGACCACTGTCTTACCCAGTGGTTTGAAAATACCTTCTGTTTTGGGGTTAGTTTGGGATTTTTAAGGAGTCCTGGCTATACTCCTAGTGAGAGTAAACAGTAAGAAACACAGTGCTCCTGGGCTGGAAGAGGTGGGGACCCTCAATATATTCCTCGTCCTAAGCTTTCTTTCCAGGTATTATTATACGAAAAGCTGTAAATGCACAGACAGCGTTAAAAAGGCACCAAGTGTTAATCATAACATAATGTTTCCCAGCCTGTGCCCCATGTTCAGTCCTGAGATGTGGTTTTCACCATGTCACACTCCCGATATAGTCTTCATCCTGAAACGTCCATTAAACAATCTTAAATAATATTGCCTGGTACGCCCCTGTATCAGAAGCTTTTCATTACATTCAGTATCGCTATACTACCTGAAACTCGAATAATATTAAAACACTTCCATTTGTGGGTACAAAGTGAACATCAGATCAGGTCAGCAAAAATAAGATGCATTAGCCAAGAAGGCTAAAATTAAACTTTGACTAATTTAAGGGACACGAACTTCAACTGTCCATATATGGGATATGTAAATTATATAGCCAAGTTCCTGACAAATCCTTCCCGTTTCAGATCCTTCAGGATAATCACTGATTGATCCACTGTGTGGTTAGAGAGGTAGTGTCTTTCCATCAGCAGCAGACTGTGCCTTGGTGATTTGCATGCAGTAGGATCCTACCTTTCTGGGAGAGAAATCCCATCACAATTCTCTTGCCATAGATTATTATCGTGACAAATACCATATAACCTTTTAGAGCTATGACAGCTTGGGCATGGTTTCCACTACAAGCTCCACGTAGAGTCACTGCCTTTAGGAAACTGAGAGTAAGAATGTACTTAAATAAAGAAGGAATGCCAGCCTACTGGATTTTTATTTCCAGGTTTGACTTTATCTCCTATCCTATCCTGATGGACACAAATAAAATCCACGAATCCATATTCAAAAAACTTTTCATATGAGCTTCATAATGTTGTAAAAATGATACTAGCTACCCACAAGTACTTCTTGGATGCACAAAGGCCCTAGCATTCATCAAGGACTTTGGGTGTGTCCACACTGCTGATTGGCTGGACTCTGAATCCAGAACTCTTTCTGTTTTAATGCTCCATGTTTGATATGCCATCACATATTAAAACCAGCCAAACACTGGTCTGTGGGAAGACAGCAATAGCAGCTGCTAAGACTCCTACTAGATGTGCCTAGGATGTTTTACTCAGGCCTGGCAAAAATTTCGGAACAGGCTCAAGATGAGCCAAATTGCCATAGATACTACTTTGGCTCAACACAAGTCATGCAAATTGGTTCTACAAGGCTAAGAGAGCGGTAGCAGTGATACATAACTAAACAAATACCATTGCTAACCCAACTGACTAAGATTTTTACAGGTTAAGCCTACATTGATTAAGGCAGCTTGGTTCTCATGCTGCAGGAGGCGTACTGCACTTTTCTTCACATTATGATTTCTGTTGGCAGATAGACGAACACCTTCTGTGTCTGAACAGTAGATGAGGTGTGTTTCTAGATGGCGGGCCTATCTGCTGGTGAGCCTTAAAAACTGAGATTTGTAATACAAATCAGATGAAGACATTTTTCAGTTGAATACATGGCAGAGAGAATTGAAAGTGTTGTGCGCTATGTCTGCATATTTTCAATACACAGCACAGTTATTTAATCTTTATTATTTCCTATGTCAGGTTCACTTTTTAGTTGTTTAAAACTGGCTACTTGGACATTTTCCTGCCTTTCCATACTAAATCCAGCCACTAGTTTAAGCTGAACTGTTTGACTTGGCAGTGGAAAGGCCTGATGAGGACCACTGAGATCCTATCACCAATGTCAAGGTGGAAGATAACCTTCTATCTCCTGGTTACCAGCCCTGGTGAGTATGTGGGCAGTGTTCACCAGGCCTCCAGGACAGCAGTGGAAATCAAGTGCCTTCAGAGTGTCAGCTAAATTATGAAATTGTAACTTAAAAGTCATAAGTGATTTAGTGACCTTAGAGTCATGTCCTCTAAGGATTGAAACTGTCCAGGGTGAGAGTTGCTTAGTTTTGTTCAGGGTCCTAATGAAAGTCCTGCTGCCCGTTAGACATAGACTGGAGACTGAGTAATCCAGGACCCACTTTGTGTCTTTTGTAGCACTGCTTTTGGCCTCAGCAAAGGGTGTATCACAGTCACAGAAATGATGGCTGAGTAGAACCTTGGAGGTCTCTAGTCCAAGCACCTGCTCAGAGAAGGACACTCCACCGCACCAGCACAGGGTGGCCAGGGCTTCGTGCAGCTGAGTCCTGCAAATGTCCAAGGGGAGAGCCTCCTCACCTCCATGGGCACCTGGCTCTGGGTCACACCACTCTGGAGCAAGGAGGGTCTCCTTATGCAAGCATGAACCTTTGAAGTCCCAGCTTGTGGCATTTGTCCTTTGCTATGTTGCCTGGCACAGTGGAGAAAAGATTGGTTCTATCGCATTCGTAAGAGCCCTTCAAGAAGCCATAGGCTGCTGTTGAACAGCCCTCAGTCTCCTCTTGGCCAGACTAAATGAGCCCAGGTCGCACCACCTTTCCCAGTGAGCCACGTGCCCCAGGTCCTTACCATCCTGGAAGCATCCACTAGCTACTCTGCAGTTTCTCTATATCCCTCCTGAGCTGGGGACAGGGGGAACACTTCTCAACACAAGTGTCCCAAATGCCAAGCAGAGGATGACAACTCCCCTCAACCTGCTGCCCACACTCCTCCCCCCAGTGTAGCCCAGCACACGCTTCATTTTGTCTGGGATGAGGACAACTGTGGGTTTATACGCCTGCTGTTCTTAGCCGCCACCACCAGCTCCCCATCTGCACACACACAACTGTGTTGGTGGGGTGTGAAGTGCCTCCCTGACCACATCAAGGTGAGCGTTGACAATTAGCTGGGGAAGCAAGTCAGCATGTAGAACAGCTGGCATGTGAATTTGCTCATCGCCGGCCTCCAGCATCCCTAAGACCCCATAGCCAGCCCTGAGCTGAGAGCAACGTGTGGCCAGAAGTTCCCCCTGAATTTCCAGTGCTCTTGCATGGGGCCCCTTAGGCAGGTGTTCACTTTGTCAAATGTTGCTTTTAATGAAGGATTTAAATGAAAAGCAATCGGTTTGCAATTAAACAGCCTCTTAAAAGGACTTTGTGACCACTTAAATTTACTTCTAAATTTAGTTACAAGAATGGTAACAGAGATTGCTGGCTTAAGGGCAGAAACACTTATAAATCTTTACGTGAGTCAGAGCCCTTCTCCTTAAATTCATCTGGCTCCAGGCTTGTGTTGGCTCTGCAGGACAGGGTGGATCCCTGGGGCTGGGATGCTCCAGGAGACATGAGTGGTTAGTTTTCTAAGGAATGAGGCTTCATGATATTTAGGGAAATGCGTACATTTTTTATTGCTCTTTACTGTTGTGTTCTAGTAGTATTTTGAAGCCGTTACCAAACTCGGCTACACTGTACTGCACTCTGCCATGTGAGGGAGGGAGAAAACCAGCAAGAGATGCTAACTGGCCATGCTAACACTCTGCCAAGGCCTGGAGTATGTTGAGGTTCACAAGGTTGTTCCTCCTCAGAAGCTCTTCTCTGGCAATGATTAGGGCTGCCCATGTGTGTCTGATGTACAGGACAAAAAAATGAATCTGAATTTCAGCTTGATCATGAAAAGTTCTTGCTTTCATGGTATAGACTAACCATCCCGTTTGACAGGGTGGTGATATGGATTCCCATGGGCCATGCCTGGCTGTGAAAAACGCTGAAGAAGACCTTTAAAACCGCAAGATCCTGCATGCTTACAGCCATTTGGTTACTGATAGCTGTTTTCCTGAGCAGCCACACATCACCCCAGCATCTCTCCTCTTTACCTCTGGCCTCACTGCAATCCCCAGGCAGCTTCACCTACAGCTCTGGCAGACAAGCTTTGACACATCTAGGGGCAGCAGTCTGCGGCATTACCCACCAGCCGCCGGCGGGTGTTAACACCCCTCCAGCAGCGTCAGCAGAAGGCGATGTGTGGTTTATGCGTCAACTCTTCCAGTTCAGGGCTTCACGTGCCAGGGCAGGCTGCTGGTGGAGGTGCTTTGGCGTCGTGTACCAGACCAGGAGCCAGGGCAGCACCTCTGGGTTTGCACGGTAAGTGCCATCAGCTCTGTCACTGACAAACTCCATCCTTATCTTAGTCATTTTTCCCCAGAATTGGCTACAGTTTAAGCTGCAGGAAAATTATATGTGGGGTCTTTTTCTTCCTTCGTAGTGCTACAGCAGCTGGATTTGCACCAGGAAATCCACTCTCGTAGTCTGATGCTGCACTGCGATTTTATTTCTTTTGAATAAAGCTTTAAGGGTCATGTGCGTATAACAAAACACAGGCTACAGGATATAAATGTTTTGACCCTTCAGAGAATGAAAAAACCAAGACTGCCAAGAGAATGAAATCTCCCATTCATTCCAGCAAGGTGAGGCACTGAAACCTAAAGAAGACAAGCTGCATGTCACCTCAGACTACATCTGCATGCAAATGGTTTTCTCGTACAGCTTTTTCCTAATGAGGAAGCTACTGTGGGACCAGTGAGAACATGTTTTTGAGTCTCTACTTGCCTCTTTGTAAGGGCCCAAGGCCACTGGGATCCTCAGCCAGCTGCCAAAGCCTTCAGCTTCCCCTGAAAACCTTTCTGAGGGCTAGAAATAAAATTCAATAACATATGATGGACGAAGCCATTCTTCCATTTGTCAAATCATTTGCTTAGAGGCCAACAAATGCTGGATGGGAAGATGCATTTGGTGAGAGTCACAGTTATGGCCAGTGACCTATTACTACTATGTTTTGAGGAATGGTGAGAGAAGTGGGGCTGAATGTTTGACTCCCTGTTACACCAATCCAGCTCCTTTCTCCAGGATAGTGTCACACCAGAGGTTTTCAAGACTTCTTGGTGAATGATGCTTATGGAAGAGGACAGTATTTGGTGTTTCTTCTCACTTCATGGGTGGAGTTGTCTCCCTGATTATCTTCTTCAGCCCCAGCACATGTATTAGCATCCTGGGAGTGGTTTCTAGTTGTTTCCTGGGCCATGATATCTCTGTTGGCCTGCACTGACACAGCTCTGGCCATGGGCTAGGATTTAATCTAAATTCTCCCAGGACATTACCAGAAAGCTCTGGGCCCACCTATCAGTCTGTCTATATGCTGCACTGACGAGACTTTTATACCTTGATCCCCGCCAGCCCCAATGACTCAGACATGTTCTGTTATCCATGCTGTCATTAGGGTATTTGGGATTAAAAAAAAGATGGCAGGTGATTGGCATCACCACCATCCCTTCTGCTGGCACCTAAAAAGGCTGTAGGCGTGACCCATGACTTCTGCCCATGGGGCTGGGGTGCCAGCCACAGCCCTGCTGCCCACTTTCTTCAATTCACGGCATCCCTGAAGGGTCGGGAAGAACAGCAGTCCTGGTGTCCATGGCCTCACCACGTCTCTCCATCTCTCCTTCTCTGCCTCTGTTTTAGGAGCAGCATAAGTGCTGGATGCATATCTGAGGAAGCTTTTGTTGGCTTCAGCTCCTCTTGTCAGCACTCTCGCAAGCAGCATTTAGATGACCTTTTCCCATCTGTGCCCCATTTGTTCCTTTTCACTACTGTAATAGGAAGGAAGTATGTGAAGACAGGTTGGACTTATGGCAAAATAGCACCCCTGCTCACTGAAGGTTACACCTACAGTCTCTGCTGCCCCTGGACCTTGCTCAGGCATTGCCTGGGAAAATGCTAGTTGGTCGGGGACAGGAGGCTGTCGGGAAGTCGCTGGCAATCAAACAGGCTGGACTGCAAACCCCACTCCTGGCTTTGCAGCCCAGTGGCTCCACCTTCCCACTGCCACCTGGGCACTGCAGATCTGTATTTGCACTGCAAAGCCCTTCCCTTTGCATGCCATCTGTTCCCCGTGCCAAAAGCCTCACTGCCTTGCATATAGCGTTTCACCACTGAGACCAAGGGCAGGATCCACCCTCCAACATGGTCGTGTGCAAGCTGGAGGGCTGCTGTTGAGTTATGCTCTCTCTAGATAATAGAACCAGATGGCCAGCATCCTTCCTGGCCCCTCAATAAAAATACAACTCAGTGCAAACCCTCAACAGCTTCATCTTTTTGCTTTTATCCCTTCCACTGCACTGTCATCGATGTCGTGCTTGCCGGCATTGTCTGGCTGCACTGTGGAGCAGCTGGATTAATCTGGATACCCCTAAACCCATTTACAAGATGCCAAGACCCTGTTCTCATTGCACTTCTTTTCCTTCTGTACTTTCAGAGACTTCCTCTCCACTACAGGAATAAATGTTTTTCCTATTTATGCCCCAAAGCAGAAATGATCCTTTTGATTTGGCTGCCATAATATTCCCTATCCAGTAGAAAAACACCCAGAAAGGTTGTACCAGCAGGACCGGGCACTATCTGTCAGCAGTCTTGGGGTCCTGCAAGATGAACAGTCTTCCTGAAGGTCTCGTAGTTAGCAGAGATGCGTTTAGCTGGGGATAAGGAACACTGATGATCTCCAGTCCAGCTTAGACTGGAGGGGTGCAGGACCCCAGCACAGGAGACTGGGCTGATGCTGTGCCCCATCTTTGCTTCCCTCCCCCTGTTTTGGGGCATGCTGAACTCATGAAATTAATGGGAAATAAGTGGGACTCATTTCCCAAAGTCTGCCCTGTGCCTGCCTAAAGATCAGAGGATCAAGAAGACAACTGGAAAAGATGCTCTTTTAAAGAGTATATATCACGTCATGCTAGAGCACACTGTACATGACACCTCAGCTCCACAGATCAGATATTGAAAGCCTTCAGTGGGACTGAAGGAGATATTTAATTTTGTGAGCTGTGGGAAGCATTGTCTCTGCCTGAGCAGTCTGGGAGGCCCGGCCCAGATATTGCTGCCCCTCTGCTCCCCCAGCCTTCAAGAAACCTCTAAAATCCCATGCCATTTTTGATAGCCCCCCAGCCCTACGTGGGCACCTCATCACATCCCTTCAGTGCAGCGGAGACTGTCTGGCACTTTGGTATTGCCAGAATCTCCAAAAAATACGCAAGATGTGAATCTATTGAATGAAATTCTGTGGATAGCACGTTTGACTCCCGCTTTTCCCATGGATGCAGCTTGCCATGCCCCTGGTGTTTCTGTCTTACATGTCCTCTGTATTGTTCATTTTGGGTGAGCTTGTAGGGATTTTGGAGAAGGCAAGGACATGGGGTAAACAGCTGTCTGCTGCATCTTCTCCTGAAAACAGGGAGAGACATTTTGCTCACAGGGACATTTTTGCTTCATGGAGAAAAACCCAGACCCTTTCGTCAAGAAGATTTCAGAGTTGAAACCCTCCTTGAATCAGGCGTTAAATCCCGATTTATATCAAAGCCTGAGGCAGGTCAGGAGCTGGTGAGACCCTGGGAGAGCTGATGTCACGGCAAGGTACCATTGCCCCATGCAGATTCTTGCCTTTAGATCCAGCCACGCAATTTTGGCCTATTCTACAACCCACTGCACACCCCCGTTCAGACTCACCAGTCCCCAGATGAAGGAGAAAAGGGATGTAAGGAATCAGAGCAATGTTGTCTATATTTCAGTAGGGTCTCCTGCCCTGGGCTTAGATCCTGAAGTTAGGCAGCCACGCTCAGGGCGAGGAAATAATTTAATTCTTCAGGAAAACATGCTGTGATTTAGCCATTTCATGAACCTGCGTAGCTTTTAAACGCCTCCTGAGCGTGGACTTCTCATTGTACTCTCAGTCTTTCTCTACTGGAACTGCACATTTTCATTCTCAAAGTCCACGGTAATAAGCAGATTATTAAAAAAACATTCTGCTTTTCCCTTCTGATTTCTAAATATTCCCAGGCATGGCAATCCATTTCCAAGTTCAATCCCACCTACTTCTTGCCATCTCCATGTTGGCACTGAAAGGATCTAATTCAGTGATAAAAAAAGACTTTTCTGGAAAGGCGAGAATAACCCAAGAATCTCAGTAGCACCAAATTCCAACATCTCCCTCTTTGCCCTGAAGATCATTAGGCTTATAGCCCCTACCTGACACATACAGAAACTTAACAAGATATATTCCAGTGAGAAATCCTACACGATAAAGAGAAAAATTAACTGACATATTCTGTTATGCAACTCGCTGTCTGCTGTGTTTAAATGACCTGAAATGTTTTATTCTATATTTTGTGTCTTAAAGTGCTTCCAATTGCATTTTGTTAATATAGTTATTTATATACTATTTATTTTTAAAATAAGTAACTCAGGTTTCTTATCAGCCACATTATAAGATATAACCAATTCTTGAAAAAATTATTTCTATTGTTGATGCAAGGAAATAAGTGACATTTCCACAATTAAAAAGAACAAAATCCATCTTTGAGGAATTTTACTAATGAATTTTTTCTCAGGTGCCATTTGCGTTCTCAGCTTATTTGCCGGACTAAATTCACATGACAGAATACAACAAAAGAAGATAAAGAAGTCCAAAAACTGCAGCAGCCAAAATGAAAATAGAATTAAATTTTTTGTTTAAAGGATCAATCGCAGTTTAATGGAAAGAAAGAAAATACCTGCTACACAGTCATGCAACAGCCAGAATCCTTATTGCACAAGAAAATAAAAACGCATCCTTTTACATCTAAAACAAATGCCTATTGCTACAGTGACAAAAATGGAGAAATTAAGAGTGGTGGGAAGACTCCATTTGCGCAAAGGGAAACCTAGACATTGCCCTTTAAAAATAACCCCCAAACTTTTCATTAATTACTGGTCAAATCTGAAGAAATTATGCTTAGAATCAGACATGCAGTCATGGCCAGCTCAGCAGGGCGAAGGGTGAAAAGGAAGGAACACACGTACACACAAATCCCATAGCTAATAATTAATTAATTCATTAATCAGTCATAGAAAGAGAGAAGGGGGGGAAGGAGTCTTACCACCAAATTGGGTAACCGGCTAAGACCTTTGTGCCATTGAAGAGAAAAGATAAAATTAGTCCAAGCAGGTGGTAATCCATTAGTCCAGGCTGGTGCAAGGGGAAAATCTCAGTGAAGTTTTCAGAAAAACATTAAGTGCGAAAAATGAAGAATCCCCCTCCTCCCAGAAAAAAAAAAAAAAAAAAAAGAGTTAAACAAAGTCCCTTGTAGTGCGGATGACTTTCTGGCTTGTCAGAAACACACCTCTCCAAGCCTTTTCCCTGTAGATCATCCAAAAGCGTCTATTAAAAAGTGCAGGGCTTGGGGATGTCAGCAGGCAGCCAATCAGACCGCATGGCCCAAGGTAAGGGATGAGTCTCAGCTCAGGGCTGTCAATCATGCTCTCCTCCCCCTCCACCCCACAACTTTGTTCCTAGCCCTCGCTTCCACAGAAAAACCCTCTTTGCAAGAGACTTTACTGGGGCAGTGAGATTTTTGGTGGTTGTTTTTTTAAATTATTTTTTATTTTTTTAATTTTTGGTTTTCTTTTTCTTTTTCCCCCCACTTAGAAACCCAGGATGCACAGACCCTGCTTTCGGCTTCGCTTGCCAAGACTTTGCAAGGTAAGGACGAAGGGTGACTGTGATTGCTCTTAATCTCACGGTGGGGGTGAGATAGACAACTTATTCTTTAGATGGAGAGGGAGGTGAACATTAACCCTTGCAGGAGACAGAGCTAATGGGAGCACCAAAGAGGATAATAACCCTCTGAAAGTGTTGATGTGAGCCACGTGGGCAAAACTGGTTATAAACTTTAATGAAATCTGCACTGCTGAGGTTTTTCAAAGCATGTGTGTGGGATGGATGGAGGGGGGAGAAGCAGTGGCAGCCTGGTTTTCTGTTGAGAAAAGAATGCTGTGTCATGGCAAGAGGGGAGCAGGCAGACGGGAAGATGTCCCATTAATGAATTTCTTGTGAATCGCATCTCTGGATGCCAAAAGATGAAAATATTATCAAAAAACCACACACGTAATAAAAAAAAAATCGCAAGTATTATCACTTCTCTATAGAGGTTGCCTGCTGCAAATAGACCCAACAAAGATTTCCCTTGAAAATCCTTGTTATTGCATAGAGACACTGTTTTTACAGGAGCTGTTGTGTCAGAGTAGCACATCTAGGGATGACTCAATAGAATGGGACAAAGAAATGGGAGAAGTCAAGAACGGTGCTTTGCCCATAAAGCGCTCTCAGCAATCACAGCTCTATTGCCTGCAGTGGAGCTGCCCAGTTTATAACCACCTGGAGATGAGGTGCTTCAGGAGTAGCCAACGAACCAATTTCTTGCAGAGCAACGGCTATAAGAGAGGTCCAAGGTCCTGTCTTGGGCAGCCCAATGCAACTCATGGTTTTGAAAGTCATAGACCTCCTGATACTAAGGCTCTGGGTACAAATGCAGCCCTTGTTGCTATCTAATTACTGGGATGCACCTGCCTCGTGCCTCTTTCTTAATTCCCAGCTCTTACAGATTTTAGTGTATTTGGACACGGAGTTAGTGCAGAGCTGTTCTCATAAGTGGTAATTGGTTTTCTGGCCACCATGCCTTCAAGAGGGGACATCCACCAGCTGTTCGCCCTGCACCTTACCTCTTCATCAGTCTCTGCATCTGCTGCAAGGACTAGGAGGCCAAGCTTCTCCAGGTTTAATCCAATGGGTTTTCCAGCTGTCTATGACCCATCATGGATGTTAAACATGGTTTGATCCTCTTGTGGGATTTCAAATCCCAAAGGGTATATTAGGTATGGCCTATCCTGGCAAATCTCTTACTTGTCACCGAGCTACGCTTCATTGAACAGAACAACTTGGGTTTAAGAAAGTGATGACTTTAAAACGAGCATTTGTAGACACATGGATCTTTCCCCCTAAATTAAACACTACCTGGGAATCTTCTCCAAATCTTGGACTCTATTGTCCATGTTTTTAGCTATGAAGCATGGACCCTGGCATGGGCCTGAACTTGTACAGCCCTGAAGAAATTTTAGTCACAATTTGGGATTAGTGTGGAACAGGAACTATTCCAAATAGACTCTTAAGGTGTGCCCCACCTCTTCTGGAGGTTAAGTGAGTTTAGCAGGATGGATGAAGGCAGTCCCTGTGTCCCTGTGTCTCTGGTTCCAGTGCCAGGGGATGGTCACAGGCACTTTTAACTTACCGATTAAAGTCAGCCATGGAGTACGTGAATTGCCACTAAAGAGCTTGTAAGTCTATCTAGAAAAAGCAGACTTTAAATTGCTACACAGGTTCGTACCTTTGTTGGTGGATGTTTTGGAGCTGTACAAAGAGAATAAGGATTAAAAGTACTGAGCAAAAGCATTTCCATCATTAAAATGTCAAACTGTTAGAGGCAGCGAAAGGAAAGACTGAAGTGAGATATCTGGGGTGATACACAGGTGACTCACATCCCATGGGAAAGGGCAAAAAAAACCCCCAACACTGCAGAAATCTAGTTGGGGAAAGCTTTTGAAATCCGAATCAAATGATTGTTGGTCCATGCGTGGACACTCAGCCAGACAAGAGAGAAAAAGGATTTCCCCATCATTAAGGTCTTGGTGCTTGGGACCTTCCTGTCCACCAGACACCGGCGAGCATTGCAAATTGCCCTTTATCCATTTCTTCATGCTAGGATTTATAAATCAAGCCACTAACAATCTACAAAGTGCTGCTTCTGCAGACGACCAAGTGGGGGAAAGTGACCCAAGACCCAGACCCCTTTATTGGCTATCGTGCGTTGGGCAGAGGTCTCAGTGTTGCCTCAGGAAGTGCTGCACCACAAAAGCAGCAGAGATGCTAAAGCACCCACCCACCCCCCAGTAAGAGTCCGGCATCATATCGATGTGGCTGCAGACAGGCTTTGAAAGACAACAGCATGTTGGTAAAGATTTAATCCTGAGCAGACTAAGTCAAGGGAAAGCTCTCTATAGACTCTGACAGGTATCTGATGAAGTTCCACGAGTTGCCTGTCCTCCCACACCTTTTAACTTGTCCCATCCATTGCTCGTTGTGTTTGCTCTGAACATTATGGACTGTTTGTCCCAGCATCATGAGGAATTCATGTAGTCCTACCTTTTGGGAAGAGACAGTGTTTTCAGTGTTTCCGCAGTTGCTTTGGCTTGGAGATCTTGTGAGATCCTGCAAGTAGAAGGTACTTGTTGTCTCTAACCCTATTCATAAGTGAATCTTGGCTCCAAGTTTCTCCCACTGAATTGAGTAGAAAAATGAGTAGAAAAACAATAACAGGTTTCAGTTGTGTCTTCAGTTGTATCAGCCTAGATCCCTGAAGCCTTAAAACGGTAGGCGTGTCTCACCAAGGAGTATGACCTGTCTGTCTCACAGGGATCAAGACTACGTTGTCTGTGAAATGAACAGACTTACTTTCAGTCTTCTCTGCTGTGAAATGAAAATCTGATGCGTACATGCTAAAATTATCCTGGGGATATTTTATGCTAGCCTGAACAAATATTTATAAGTTCTACAGCAAACATTAATTTTAAAAGTAATTTCTAAGAGCAAATGACAGTTATCCAAAAGAGTGCAATTTCGCATTTTCACTCATAGGTACCTCCTTGTGCTGCTGACTGACAGTTTTATTTACTGAGGGTCTTTTCTATCACATTGGTCTGTCTAGTTTGGCAATATTGACTTTTATAGACCAGTTTCAATACGTCCATAAATGAAAAAATTTGAGGAAGCTAGGGGTTTGGCTGCTCAAGAAAAGTCCCGTTGCCTTTACAATGTCAGTATAAAGGTCCTTCTGTATTGTGCTAACATTGTGGTACTGCAGACTCAGCCACTGCAGGTGCCAAGGCATCGGAAGGGATGCTTTGGTTTAGTCTAACAACACTCCAGCAGAGGAGCACTGTAATCACATTGAAAACATGCCTCTTCTTCCCCTCAGTGCTCTAATTTTTGTCATTTTTCCTTCTTTTAGCTTGTCTTCCTTTCTCCATTAGCATCTACCATCAGGAAGGAATCAAGTGCCTGGGGAAGGTGACAGAACCATGGAGTCTCCTGGATTTGTTCTTACATGCATTTCAACATACGTTTCAACACTGATGAGTGTGAGCCACCAGGAACTCAAACCCTTCCTGGTGCGGTTAAGCTGCCCTTGGTGGAATTACTCCATCATCAGTGTGACATGAAGAGGATGACTCAAACCGCACCGCGAAGGGCAAGAGATGGATGATCTGGGATGACTTGACAGAGGGAGTTTAGATGCCTGATTCGGTGTGTTGGGGAAGGCAGGGAATGTACGAGACCTGTGTTCCGTCGTACAGCACTAAGCAATAGTATCAGAGCACTTGATTTGCAGGTCGACTGCGGTTCAGTGGTGGAGGGTGGCTTAGTTGGGTGCTAGATGTTGAATTGCACATTTGGGTGCTTCTGGGCATGGCCAGAAACAGAAACTGAGAAGGGGGTCCCTCAGGACCTTTAGAGGTTCCTTTGGGTCCTTTAGGGGGTTTCAAGCCTTAGAAGCAGCTGAGTTTGTTGTTTTGAAGACCTATATTTTGGACTTAGTACCTAAACTTACTTGTTCCTCATTTTTCTCGGCCAAATCTCCTCCCTTCTAGATCCTTATGTTCCCTCTGGCTCCAACAGCCTGTCCTGCTCTGCTCTTTCTGGTTCTTCATAGCTTGGTTCATGGTGGCTGGGCACACCGAGGCAGTCATTATCTGGAAACAGTGATCCGGTATTAACACCTGACAGAGCGATTTAAAGGGTGTCAATGGGTATTACATCACTCCTGATCTTCTTTGGACAGGAACATCTTTCTATATTTCCACGTATCTTCTCGATGTGCTCCATCACCAGTGATCTAGGGGTATACTCCAGCACATTGACATTGCATGGACCAACCTAGAATACCCCTCACTCCTGTTAGGTGCATCATCTCCAGAAAAGCTTTAATACTCTCTCCAGGAAAGCTCAGGTCTTACGCAGGGTTGTGGGAAGGCTGCCTTCCACGTCTGCCTGCCCATTATGGCCAGTGGAGCACTGCCTGCAGTGTAAAGCTGCTTGGTGCCCACAGGAGAGGTAGCCACAGAGGAAAAGTATCCACTCTGAAAGGAAAATGGACCCTCACCTGTTCAGATGAGCACCATGATGTTGTTTCTAACTGATACTTTTTGGAAATTCCACTTTGCTGAAGACACAGGTATAAAGCAGAGGAAAATCAGGCTTTAGCTGAAGGTTTGGTGGGTGCTGAGAGGATGGTGGTAGAAAGCTCTGAGTTTAGTGAAACCCTTCAGAGTTGTTTTTAGAGTTTTAGGAATAACTTTATGGCTATTTTTTTCCCTGCAAATAGCCTTACCTCACTTCAATTTTTTGCAAACTATTCTAAGCTCATGTCACAGAAATCCTGCACTTAGGATATTTTTTGTCTTCCAGAAAAGGTAGAAACCATTTTGAACCAAGTTTTGCTGCAATATACCAGAAGGCCTTGAGGCTAAGGGACTGGGACTTCTGGGTTGTTGGTTTTTTTTTTGTTTAGAAACAAAAGATGACATTTCTAAAATGTTGGTGGAGTAACCTGCTCTAGTACCTGATGTAATAGCCAAACTCAAGAAACTTGGGTTGTGTTCTCAACTTTGCCAATGACTCCTCATATGATTTTGATGGCTCAGGTTCCTTATCTATCCCTGTATTTCTTGCTTGTAAAACTTGGGAAATAATTGCTTCTATGCATACCCTATCACCTCCTTCAGAAGGGAACTGTCTCACCCTCTGTGCAGACCTGATCCAGAACAGCAAGGGACAGCTATGACTTAATATTTTTTATTATTAACAGAACTGCTGTTACTGAACATACGGGCAGAACTGGAATACCAGTCCTTGTATTTGAAGGGCAGAATGAATGATAAATGGTGTTCCCTGTGGTTTAGTTTTTCTCCTCCTTTTTACTCACATATATCTTGTTCTGTGGCCAGAGGATCATAGGAAAGACGTGAAGTGAAAATGCTGACTGCTTGTTTCCCACCATTGCCAGTAAGTCAGAAATTTTTAAGGACACTTCGTCTCAGTGCCTGGGTGCCACTGAACTGGAGCTGTTACAGACTTTGAATAAAACCACCTTTCTTTCACTGACACCTACTTAAATTCCTTTAGCACCTCACAGTTCAAACTCTGGTTAGATATTCAGATCTTTCCTCTGTCTTGCCATGGAGATCTTGAGAAAAAAATCACCTAATGAAGCCTTAAGATGCATGGATTTTTAGTGACTATGACAACTCAGAACAGAGAGAGCTGGCAATGAAACCCATCTCAAACTTCAGTAAATACAAGGACATAAATGTTATGTTTGACTCGCACAGTTTTACCTGAAATGGTGTTGGCTCACATTGCACCATGTGGGGACACTGCTTCCGCAATGGACTTAGAAAGAGGCAGTACTTGTGATGAAGCTTTAAAGTCTTCTATTCTTCTACCCAAGTCATCCCTACTGTCTTCTGAAGTGAAGGGAGATCTGTGTCTGGCAGAGTGGGACACCTGTCCCATCAGCCCTCAGTTAGTAGTGGGAAAACTATTTCCAGACAACTTCCAGCGTCTTTTCAGTCTTCACCTGAGCAAGTTCGGCAGGCTGATGCCCAGTGGAAAAGGTCTCAGGAGGGTTTCTTGCACATTGATGTGATTTTTTTCATCAATGTGGAGCAATATCTCAGGATACTGGAGAGGCATGACTAGGATGCTTTAGTATGTGTAGAGCCCTGACTGGCCGACACATGTGTACATGGTCTACACATAGGTGAATGTGAGCAAGCATAGATAAGGATAAGGATGTGCAGGTCAGTGGTCACGGGTATATAAGGCCTTGCTGGTGGGGAAGCAGCCTCAAGGCATGTCCATTATAAAAAGCGCTGTATAACTAGTGCATGGTGTCTCTCTGAAATTCTGTAGCTCAGGACAATTTTACACCTTGTAAAAGGTGAAAACCACCTTGTGTGTGAGGTCAGCCTTGCTTTATGGGAGAAGCAGAGCTGCCTTTCACAAAGTTAGTTAATCTAACTAACTGGACTAGCTGAGCGTATGAAGAAACTGTGCCTAAGGTCTTGGGCTTGTTTGAAGACAGTTCTGTCTACCTTGACATCCAGAGGTATGGATCCTGGGGATGAGGGGAAGGGATAGAGAGCAAAGAGGGCAGAGTCATTCCTCTCCCTTCCTTCTTTCCCCAAGACTCCAGCCTAGCAATATCCTGGAGGCTGAAGAATACATGGTGAAAAATTAGACCAGATGTTTTTTGCTGCAGGCTATGACTTCCCATGATGATGTTGTAGCTGGAAATCATGGGGCCCTCTGACTTAGGCAAGTGCTTGTGTTGTTGGAGCAAAAGGAGCCGCATGCGTTTACATCAATGTTGCGTATCTCCTGGGCTGTTTGGTCAGCCGTGCTGTAGGGTAATGGTAGGCACTGCCGCTGGGGTACTGCTAGGACTGGAGATCTCCTTGCTGAGACTCTGCCAACTGCCCAGGCTGAAGTGCCCACCTATAATGTCCCCTTCTACTCACACTTCAGTCCTGGGCGTGCCAGCAGGGAAGTGTCATAGCCCAGCACAGCCGACACAACACAAGAGCAGGGTTAAGCAATATTCTTTTGCTTTTTTGCACAGCTGTAAGGAGCTGCATCCCCCATGCTAATGGTACTGCCAAAGGTAGGGACCGATGACATAGATCTCAGTCTTTCTTGCATCTTGGGTTATCACCTGCACTCATAGAGTGGGTGTGAGACACATGCTGGATCTGGCATTGCTGTGCATGGCCAAGACATTGACTGTCTTAGGGCACGGTGCTCCGCAGGCCCCCGGCAGCCCTTGCTGTGCCTGAACACTTGGTGCAAGAGGAGCTCTGCTCAGACTTGGCCTGGTTCAGCTATGTGTGGGCACGGCAGAGCAGGGATGCCAGGTTGGGATTGTCCTGTGCCCCTTCTGAGAAGGCTCAGCCTGAAATATCAGACAATCACAACTTTTGCTTGATCACTATGAGGATGTTGGGCTAAAACATAAGAAGATAAAATACTGGGGAGGGATGAAGTGGCAGAGATGGGACAAATATCCTGACAGGAAGCTGGGCTGGGCTTTGCTGAGCTGGGGCTGGGACTGAGCTTTGTTGAGCTGAGGCTGGGCTGGGGCTGAGTTTGGACTGGGCTTTGCCGGGCTGGGTCTGAGGTTTGCTGGTTCAGGGGATGAGAAAAGGCGAGGGCAGCTGGCTGGAGGCAGACAGGAGGTCTGGAGCAGTGCCTGCAGAGCAGCCTGGTGGGGATTCAATCCGGGAAGTTTTAATGACACAACAACAACAACAACAAAAGAGGAAAGGGGGGAGAGGAAGAAAAGGCTCCTGCAGGGCTGGTTGCCACGGAGACCCCAAGGAAGTTTGAACCAGTCCTGCTCTTTTCACAGCCGCCTTTGAGCCAAGGAGGGAATTATGGCTGGCGATAAAAGGAGACATGTGGCCCTTTGCTCACAGGGACCGGCCTCTGCAGTTACGAGTCTTCGGCTCATTTTCACCCTTGTCTCCTCCTGCAATTATACATTCGATCTCAGGAAAAAAGCAAAATGCAAAAAAGAAAAAAATCTAGGACAAGTTGTGCACCCTTTGCCCTGGGGACCCATCCCTGCAGGGCAGACCACTACCTCTTTCAGCCCATTATTCCCCCCTCCGCAATGTGCCACCCCCATTTCCTCTGTAGTTATTAAATTTTTACATGTTCAGAGCTGATAAACAGCTCGTGCCGTCTGTCGTCACACTAACCCCTGCAACGATACACCCTCCACAAGGAAAGGGGGGGCTGAAGACCTTTTCCAGGGGAGCTGGAAACAGTTTTCTTGCTTGCCAATGCTCTTGGATTTTCAGGAGGGATCTGGCTGACCAAATGCCAGAAATTAAAGTGAAAGGGATAAATTCAGCTGTGTGCTGCCTCCTCCAATTTCTTCAGCGACAGTTGCGTAATGCAAGCCCCGACGACGTTGTGTTGTAGTGCTCAGGTTATGCTCTTAGATCTTCCTCATCATGGAATTAGAGCTGGATACTTGCACTTCCAGTTGATGGTGAAATATGCTGCAAAAAATCCTGCTCAGACCCATTTGATGTTATACACAAGGAACAAAAAGGCAAAGGGAAGGCAGACGTGCCAGCATGAGGAATGAGTGTCCTGCAGGCATAGCACAGCACTGGGAGCAAAGCATTTCTCAGCCTGCAGCTCTCCCCTCCTGGCCAGTGGACTCAGCTGGGTTAACAGAGCCCAGTCCTCCTTTTTCATGTGTTGTCAGGGGTTTTCAGGTCTTCTTGGACCCTTGCTGCAGAAGTGTCATGGTGAGCTATGAAAAAGCAGGTATGGCTGGGCACATGGGGTGGTGACTGAGGCTGGGCTCTGCTCTCCCTCCCAACCCTGAGGACATTGCTCCAGGGCCCACTTCCCCTCTTGTGCTGAGCTGTGCTGTTGGATGCTGTGACGGGAGTGAGGCAGCAGGACCGAGGGGAGAGGCTGGGTCAGGGTGGGTAACCTGCTTCTGGCTCTCACCCTACAGTAGCCTTCTGCTGCTGACAGCAGAGCTACCTGCAGCCAAACACTGAACGGGACTGGAGGGTCAAGGTGCCAATGCGGGGGCTGGACTGATGGAGTTGATATGACTGTGCAGAGCTGAGTTTGTTTCCATCAGCTTCTTGGATTTCTTTTTAAACCCAGAACTCTGTTTGAAGGGAACTTTTTACCTGGAGAGATTGTGGAAGTTTTGGAGACTCAGGCAGACAAAACCATGGGAAACCTTCTGGCATGGGAAACCGTCTTGCTTTCAGCAGGAGGTTGGATTGGAGATCTCCAGAGGTTCCTTCCCACCAGCACTTTGATGAGTTGATGTTGCTGCTGTATTGCTTCACAAGTTAATTAACTATTTAGTCTAGGTTTTGTGCATGATAATAACACAAAACACTTAAATAGTCCAGAATACCTTCACAGGAGTCATCTGACTAGTGGGTTACAAAGCCAAGGTCCTGCTTATTTTTTCTCCCAGGCTCCACGCAGCAGGTAAGGTGTGTGGCTGGGCAGATAAACACCCTGCATGGTGCAAGCAGAATTATGTCCCCTGGAAGCTGTCCTGAAAGTGGGTACCATCCCGGGATCATGGTAGAAATTCAGACATGAACCCTGCCTGCTGCCAGAAGCTGAACGACAGCCACCCATTTCCAGTGATGAATCTCTCTGCTCATGAAGAACCTGCCCTTAATGAGGAAAGTTAATATCATTAAACGAAGAGCATCTGGAACAATTGAGAATTATTTGGACAGGTGTTTTTAGACATGTTTTTGCCTGCCTTTTCCAGGTTTTAGTGTTCTGGGTAGCTCTGTCTCCCATTCCCACTGCTGCCCCTGGACACAAAACCATGCATCCCGCCCTCCTAACACCCAAACGGGCTTTTATTTCTCATCTCCTACCATGGTCCTACTTTACAGAGTACCTGATAATTTCCAGGCTCTGTGCTTAGCACTTTTGCAGTGTCTGAGGACACTCCTGCCTGCTGTCTTCAGACAAAAATAAAAGGAACCTGGGCCTCTCACAGTGTGTGAGCATCATCCTTCCTGCCATGTAGCTTGGTGTTGCCGTTTAACCTGGCAGGCAGCTGAACACCACGCAGCTGCTTGATCACCCCCACCCCAGTGGGATGGGGGAGAGAAATGGAAGGGCAAAAGTAAGAAAACTCATGGGTTGAGATAAGAACAGTTTAATGATCATGATGATGACGATGATGATGATGATGATAATAATAATATTATAATGAAAAGGAAAACAAGAGAGAGAAGTGAAAGCCAGGGAAAAAAACCCAAGTGATGCAACCACTCACCACCCACCAGCCAACACCCTGCCAGTCCCCAGTCTGCAATGGCTGCCCCCCGGCCAGCTCCCCCCAGTTAATATACTGGGCATGACATCATAAGGTATGGAATGTCCCTTTGGCCAGTTTGGATCAGCTGTCTTGGCTGTGCCACCTCCCGGCTTCTTGTGCCCCTGGAAGAGCATGGGAGGCTGGAAAATTCTTGACTAGTGTAAGCACTGCTCAGCAACAACTAACAATGACATCAGTGTGTTATCAACATTACTCTCATACTAAATCAAAAACACACTGTACCAGCTAGTAGAAAGAAAATTAACTCTGTCCCAGTCAAAACCAGAACACTCGGCCAGCGTGCCACCCTTGGAAGTCTTATTGTCATGGGCAGGTGGAGCTTCCTGGAGCTAAAAAGCTACTGAAGCCCCAGTTTTGATCCCTGTAAATCCAATTCTGTTTGATACAAGACAAAAAGCCAGCTGGAACATCCCCCAGACAGTGTGGTCCTCTTTGTACCCACCCCACAGCGTTCCTATTCCGGACAGAGTGGTAAGGGGTCCTCAGGCCCTCTATGGTGACTGCTCTGGCTTAAATTTTTCTGTCACAATGTCATCCCAGCCACATGTTCCCCTCCTGGGATTAACCCCCTCAGCCATCCTGGTATGCTGCTTGTGGGGCTAAGCGGTGAATCGCAGCTGGGGACTGAGCTGCTGTAAAAACAACCTTTTTTTGGGGGGGGGGGGAGCTGTAATCTCTATTTTCATCAGTGCCACCCTTATATATTTCTCCTTTTGTTTTGTTATCACATTTTTTATGGAAAGTGCATACAGGAATGAATAGATTTTCTTTGTACTGGAGCAGGACCACTGTCTCTATGATCACAAGAGAGTATGTTTGTGCATCAGAACTCGGATGTGCAGCATGTTGTGTCCTGCTCACATTTTGCAACCAGTGGCTGATTCTCAATGACTAGCGTTTCTCAAAGACCATCTTTATTTTAAACGATGACTGTCCTAAAATGCAATACAGGTGGTGCAGTAACTTCTGCTGACCTGCAGACCAGCTGCACCCGACCGATGCTCTCTGTGGTCTGTGATGTGGGGAATGAGCGTGATAGGATGGGGGTGACTTGCAGGAGAGCTTGGGAGTGTGGGACACAGTGCCATCCAGTGGACCGGCCACAGCTGACGTGTCGAGCTATGGCACAGCGTGTCCATGCGTGATGTGGGTTGAGGCGCCGGGTTGTATGTTTTCCTGGATCCCCTGCAAACAACCTGAGCTGTTCAGTGATGACAACCCTGAAAACACCTTCCCCAAGGCCGTGGGTACCTGGCAGCGCCCATCCCTTGGGTGTCCCGGCTGTGACGATGCAGGAGGACAGCTGTTCTGGAAGAATTATACGTGGACGACCGGCACATCACACCCCATCTCCGGCAGCTCTCCGGGATGGAGCTGCTCCAGGACATAGAGGGGAGGCAAAATCCAAGTTAACACTCATCTGTGTGGTTAGTGTCACTGAGGAGTGATGGGAGCGTCCCCTGCCAGCAGACACCCTTGCACCCCGCGCACCTCATCTCGGGAGCACAGGGCAAAAGCGGTTCAGGGAGAAAAGGGCTCCAAGAGTGGTAGGGTAGAGAAAAACAGCAAGCACCTTTCCGAATTGTTTGGAAAGACTTCTCCTGGAAAAAGCCGCCCCAAAGGAGGCCTTGCTCCTTGTGTGATCCTTGGGGGCACAGTACCACCTGCTGGCAATGAGACGGTAGCATAGCGAGAGATGGGGGACAGGGAGGAAAACCAGCCCTGGCAGTTTGCTCTTTTCCAGAATTAGAGCAGGACTTGTGTTTGCTATTCATTCAGTCCAGTTTTAAATATTTAGATTGAAAATTAGGCCCCAAAGTCGAGACATCCTTTTGAGGGAGAGGTTTCCCTCTCAGAGAGTCAGAATCACTAATGTTCAGGATGCAATGTTTTTCCATCTGCAAAAGAAAGGCAATGCAAACTACAAAACAGAGCCCAGTTTACCAGATCTCTGTGGAGGGTTTATATGGGTAGATTTTTATAGCTTTTTCTTTGGTTTCTTATTAAGCTGTAGCTTGAATAGTAATGTTTTCAACCCCTCTCCTCTTCTTCACTAGGGTATGCATTACACTAATGCTTCCTACCCCTCCTCTCAGCCCAAATTTATTTCTGTTCTATTCTTTTCTATTCATCTCAGCACAGTGTTTAGCCTCCAAGTCTCCCAGGCTCTACCCCACTTAAATTTATTTGCCTAAGAAATAGCAGATGATTGATTTGAGGCTGTTAGTAATTCATTCCTGTTCTCAGAAACCCCAAGTCTAATAGCCACATTCACTCTTTACTTCCTTTTAATCACTTTCTTGCTCATCTGCATTGCTGTTTGTCTTCTTGGTTACTTCACAGAGCAGTTTCTGGAGTGTGCAGCTGACTGCAAAAGAAAGCTCTGTGCACTTAGCTACTAGCCCACACAATGTGGCCGGGAAACTGTGGTTTAAAGCAAACCCAGAGGATGCAAAATACAACTCTTGAAAGTATTTCTTAAGCTGTATGAGTTCAAGTATGATCTAGGACTTGATCCCACGCTTGGAACATGGTCCCACTGGTTGAGGATGGGGAAGGGGCAGGACGGTCCCTGCTTGGCTGCACTCCCGGGATTTTGTTTTCCTAAACCTGGACTCATCTCTCAAAATGCACCTGACTGATGAGATTGTGCGTTAAGTGCTTTGGAAGAACAAATTTTTCATACCTGCAAAATTATCAGCTTGTACCAATGCAGCACCCGGGACCTGCAGACACACCTGGGTTAACTGGAAATAGGACCAAACTGAAGACTATGGAGTTGAATTCAAGACACTTCGGGTAATGATGAGCTCACCTACGGTCAGATGCTGACAGTGCAGGGCTCAGTCTGAGCAGGGGGTCTAACGTCTAGTCCATGCTGCGGCTGAAGGGTTTGGCTACAAGGTCGCACCTTGGGACTGGATGTTCCCAGGGGAAGCTCTATGAGCTGGTGTGAGCTCAGCTAACAGATAGCTACTGAAAAAAGGAGGGGGTCTGCTCTCCACATCTTTTCTGCCTCTCCACCAAGGGCTGTGTACCCATACATCCCTCCTGGAACCAGCTTGGTGCCCACAGAGCTCTCCAGTTCAGCTCACCGATTACGCAGAATATGGTAAAAAAGAGCTCGTGCAAAATAGTGGTCAGGACTGCTGCTGGGAGCAGAAACGGGATGGAGAAAGGCGGCGGAGAGTGATTCCTCTTTAGGCACCAGCAAGCTGTTAGGCTGGGTCAGTTTGTCATTTATTGGCATCCTCAGGTTCCCCTGTTGGAGCCCAGCAACTCTACGTGGACTGCTTGAATATTAATTATGATCAACAGCTCTTTTCCATCCATTCAGGATACCTCCTTGGAGGCCTCTCTGAGCTGTTGCCTTTTCCTAGGACCTTAGCAAGACTGACAGTGTTTTGGCATGACCAGGGATGAGTGACCACTCCTCTCCTCTCCTGTTTGCTCCGGGGTGCAAGGACTTGACCCTGCTCTTCTCTCCTACCTTGAGCAATCATAGACTCATAGAATACTTTGGTTTGGAAGGGGCCTTTAGAGTCCATCCAGTCCAACCCCCTGCAGTGAACAGGGACATCTTCCACTAGACCAGGTTGCTCAGAGCCCCGTCCAGCCTGACCTGGGATGTCTCTAGGGATGGGGCATCTACCACCTCTCTGGGCAACCTGGGCCAGTGTTTCACTGCCCTCACTGTAAAAAATGCCTTCCTTATATCTAGTCTGAATCTATCCTCTTTTCCTTTAATACCGTTAGCCCTTGTCCTATAACTACAGGCACTAAAAAAAAAAAAAAATCATACAGCTGTGCAGTCTCTGCTGGCTCCTGATTTTGACTCTGAATGCTTCATTGTTAGACATCAGTCTTACCAGCCTTCTTGGATGGCCCAACGCACCATTATATCTGGACAAGTAGCACCAAGATGGCTCACTTCAAACTGGGTCTGAAGAATATCTGACCACTCCAGCTCCTTGTCCTGGATTGATGCACAGACACAGAATGGCAGGACTTTTCACTAGCAAACGTGGAAATCCAAGATTTTAGTTCAATCAGATCCAGACTGGGACTTAGGTTGGAAAAGCCACCATTGTGTGGTGAAGGTGGGTGTGCTCACAGTGCAGTTCACAGAACTCCTCATACAGTTTCTTTTTATGGTGAGAAACAGACGCCGGAGAACATGTACTTCAAGGCTCTAAGCCATCCTCAGGTCCCCTAGAAGCTCCTTCTCTTTATCTGTATCCATCCTACCTGAGGGCCCACAGGGCCATTGCATTCCTCATCAGTGCCCCCTGCTCTGGCTAAGCTTCTGCCCATGGGACAAGCAGGTGCATGTGGCTGCCCACTACCACAGGTGGTTGTGGATCCAACTACTGGTCCCTGGCCCTGTTGCCTCTCCAGACAAGACTACACAGGGAAGTCCCCACAAGCTACTTGGGTGCCCTCAGGGAGCAATGGCCATATCCAGAGGATTTTCGTCAGTTGCCTTTCTTCTTTTCAAGTTTTGCATGTTTCTGATCCTTTGACCTGTCCCTTGCTTTTATTTTTACCACCTTTGTAATTTGATTTTACTTTTGATCTGTTTCCCAATTTTCTGTTTAGGTTCTCAAGTTTGGCACAGCAGTGACACTGTGTGAAAGCAGATTCCTCAGGAAAAGTACAAGAACAGAATGTGCACGTAGAGACTCTTCGCCTGAAAAATTTCCCAGACGCCAAGAATTTGCAGCTCAGGGAATTCCCCAGCCCAAGGTAGTGCTGCTGGTTTCAGTAACAGTGTTTTCTTCTCTTCCATAAATCTATATGGTTTCTCCTTAAATTGCATGCAAACATTTGGCTTCTGTGATATGGTGTAGCCTGCAGTCCCACAGCTCCTGGTGACTGTATCTTGGTTGTGTGAAGAATTGCATCTAGGGTTGGGTGGTTTTTTTTATAATTATTGTTTTTGTTTTGTTTTTGCATTTGTATTTGGTTTTGGTTTTGGTTTTGATTTTATTTAATGCCTCCAGCTGGCTTATTTTGATGCCCAGTAATCATGAGTTCTTGTTCACCCTCTCTCAGCCACTTGGTCTCAAAGACCTTCATCGTATTCCCATCAGTCATCTTTTCTGAACTGAACAATCCCAGCCTATTGAGTAACTCCTTCTACCGATGCCCTTCTCTGTCTTTGATCAGCTTTGCTGTAACTCTCCAAACCTCTTCCAGTTCTGTTGCACCCCTATTCGAGATGGGAGGGGGCTTCCCTGTGCCTGGATCTCAACTTAAAGTGCCATGAAATCATACTGCCCATAGGAAACAGCTGCTGTTTCTTGCCTTCCTAAGAAAGAACATAAGCCATTGGATACATGATCATTGAGTGTTAGGAAAGCTGCAGAACAATGCTTAGGTCAAGAAGCACAGAAGCAGGCAGTGCTCACCTGTGACGGGCTGAGGATTTATTTATTCCTTAGCTTATAACAGGGGGAAAAGCACCATTTTCACAGGATAATGCAACACAGTGGGACATGGGAGGAGATCTGTCTCATGATAGGAGGATGTCTACAACGTGGTCTACATCTGAGATAATTCACTAGTTTCTCTTTATGGACAATGAGTTTCCAATATACAACAGACACTTAATTAAGTACAGTCTTCTATAAAAATATTGTATCGAATCTCCTGGATGGTCATCATGGAGAACAGAACATCAGGAATTAGTGTGAGAGACCAAGACAGGAAACATACCTGGAATACATGCTATTCTGCTCTCCTCACTGACAACAAAGATCCAGGAGAATCAGAGCAGGTACCGGGAAATGTGATGAAGATGATCAGAGGTACTGAATGATGGCATTATTAAAGGAGGGCGAGGACCCTTCAGCTGGAAGACTTGGGGTCTGGCAAGAGGGTGAATGCAATTCTTACTCAGGCAGTTGCTGAGCTGCCTGTGGTTGTAATTCGTAACAACCATGGAAAGGATCACTCACACCTTGGGCAGTCCAGACACACAATACCTGCCATGGCCTGGAGTTAGGATGTCTGGCACAGTCCAAGTATGTCTTCGACTCTCATTGCTGTGAGAGAGGAGGAGTGCAGCAGAAGCAAGAGGATCATTCAACATGCTGGGCCAAAGGTACATCAGAAGAATTCTTTTGAGGGCAGGCACACTATATGACACTCCAAACTCTGAGGATGTTAGGATATACGGGAATAACTCAGATGACATGCCTTGTTCCTAATTTTTGTCTTCTGTTACAATAAACATCATGTCTAGTCCCTGTGAAATGCTGTGGGCAAGCTAGGGTTATTAGCATTAACTGTACTGTTAAGAAGGAGATTACAAAGTATTGCAGAAGTTGAGACCTGTGTCTTGGGATGACTGAACTTCTTATAAGCATGAAAGAAATGTGAAACATTACTTAGGTCTTGGGGATATATTAATATATTAACTTTGTGCTCCACAGAAAGCAAGAGAAATTCCATCTGAATTAGAGGAGATGGCTTGACGGTGGTCCCACTTCCCCATCTACCTCCTCTTCTTTGGTGTCTCATTATGCAGTCCCTGAGCAAGGTGCTTGAAAGAATTTGTGCTGGTCCATCTCAAAATTTTCTTCTGCTGAGAAAGGAAGGAGCTTTTGTTTTATGGGCTAAGACACATGCACAAGCCATGGTCATTGCATGGGGTCCTGGACACCCTCTCCAAAGCATGGGACCTGCTGCCAGGACCTCTGATCAGGCTAGAATTGGATGGACTAATTTAAAACTGAGATGAAGAGTGGGGTGGGTTTTGCAAAGTCCCTGGGGTGGGAAAGTGTGAATATTGTTTTTTCCCACACACATGATCAATATCTGAATATCAGAAATCCCTACGAACCCAAACTCCAGCATATAGAAACACTGAGTGAGAATTTTTCTTTGGTTCTCATTAATCCCTCAAAATACCTTTTCTCTAAAATCTTTCCATATATGCCTCTTCCTTGTGAATCAAAGTGGCAACTGAAGTTCAATTAAAAGCACCTTGAAACACCATAGATTAAAAGCTATGTAAACTGTAGGCATGACATAAGTACTAATATAGACACTTGCTCAAATCGCTATAGGACAGTGAATAGAGCAACAAGCAGTTGACTCAGAAAACTATGCAGTTTAGAAGAAATATGGCCATTTTGCCTTGGCAAATGCTTTCAAAACAGCATAGATCAAATAAGCTCTGAAATAAAATTAATTAACTGGAGAGAGATCTACAGTGACAAGTCCTGAAGCATCCCTACCAGGAACTGGGATAAACCAGCATCCCAGGGCAGAACTGTTCTTTCTCCAGTCTTTTATAGCTTTTACTGGCTTACAAACGCCACAACAATTACTAAGCCTTGCACTGTGCAGTGGAATGAGTGGAGGAGTTAGAACAGTCTTCTCACCCGTACAGATAGGGCCTCTAAGGCACCCTCACTGCCCTTCTATTTTCCCCATCTTTCCTTCTCCCAACGTCTTGTGCCCTTCTCCTCCCAAGTCCTCAGCACATTTGAGCCTCAGCCCTGCCTCTGACAAAGCCTTTTCCATTCCTGCTGTCAGCACAAAGCACTACCTGGCCCACATTCTAAGCCACCCATGTCCCTACTCCTGGGCTTGCTTCATGCCCACATCCACCACCAACTTGTCCTCCTCCAGATCTGCCCAGTGTCTCTCCTGACACCTTCTTCTCTGCTTCAGACACCAACTTACTTTTCACTTTATCCTCCCTCTAGCCAGCTCTTCACTGATCAGCCAAAATCCTGTCGGTTCATTGCATTTTTCCCCAAGAGCATCTTTACAAGCGTACTCCTCACTTCTTGCATGAGGCACTGTCGCTCCCCATGCTTGGCTCTCTCACACCTCGTGCCCTAGACAGGAATCATGGAAACAGGCCCTGCTACAGTGGCTCCTCAATAAGCCAAGAAGGAAGAAATGTCTGGGGACACTTTCTGCTGAAGACTTAATCTCTAGTTGTCCTGCCACAGTGGCTTGGGATGAGAAAAGCAATAGGTACAGCTAGGGTTGTCCTTCCTTAGCCCACCACCTCTCTCAGGTTTCCCTTTGCTGGCAGAAGCAGGCAGGACCAAGAAGGACAGGGTGTCTACATGAAAGACCCCCTCCAGGACATCAGAGCATGATTGGCTTGACCAGAACCTTGACCTTTCCTCCTGACACTGTGGACTTTGCCTCAGTGGGACCATGATGTGCACAGTCAGCTGTGGCTTTATTGCCCCAACTATAACACCATGAATCATGGTTGCTTCCATCTGCCCTATAGTTCCCACCTCCTCCCCAGATGTTTGCGTACCATTTAGAATTCCATCCTTCACACCAGCCAGAAGACAAAATGTCTTCTGCCAACCATAACTCTCCCAATATAAATTGATACTGCCCAAAAGGTGAAAATTTGGCTGTAGTTGTGACCTCCAAACTGTACGGGAAGATGCCTGCCTCACATCAGTGACACTTTCCAGGAGGCACAAGAGAGGTGTTCGAGTCCTCTTCCCCACCTCTTCTTGCCCACCTCCCTTGGCCCTCAGTAAGTTGGTCTTTTCTTCATAATGAGCACATAACAGTCTTCTGCTGGTGCTTCATTGCCTGGATCCTGGACACTCTTTTTCATCCTTGCTCAGCAGATCCCTGTGGGGCTGCATAGTCCTATGGGGTCTATGCCTCTTTCCTTCCTCTACTAGGCTTCATGGCATGCCTGGGAAGCTGTCCATGCGTGTTGGGCAGAGCAGTACTGCACTTCCAAGAACTGCCAGAACTACTAGAAGCACCTCATCTGCCACAGCTTTGTCTAGAAGCCACCAGCCCTCCTGTCCCCTCTGATCTGTTGGCAGAGGTGCTGTGTGAACTCTGCTCTGCCTGCCAGTGTCACGAAGTGGACTTCCCTAAGCCAGTTCACTCGGTCTGAAGGAGGACAGCGAACAAACATCCAGGCAGCCTCTCTGATACAGAGGGCTACATGCAGTGCTGAGCACCTAAGAGTGGCTTAATGGTGTCCCAGCTTCTCCAAGAGTCTGGGAGGCGGGACCTTGGCTGCTTTAGAACTCAAGGGTTTGGGATTCTGGTGCGGCAGAACACCTGAATTTGGAGAGCAAGCCCCAGCAGGAGGACTGCAGAGGCTGTGCTGTAGCCTTCTTTGTCGAAGACGTCAGGACTGGATTGTGACACTGGTGAGCATGGTGTGGTGCTTTCCATGTGTTTCCACTCTGACGTGGAGGCAGGTGGCTGCCTTCCTCCTGAGCTGTTCCCATGGTCTGGTGGTGTCTGGCTGGGGACATCATGGCACTGTGGCTGAAGACTGCATCTGAAGAATATTCCCAGATGCAGAATTGCATTCTCTGGTGTGCTCTCAGCAAATACTAATATCCAAGCTTCCTTGATGCCCAGGCTTGTGCCCTCTGAATGCTGCCATGATAGCAAGAAGTGAGTCGAGAGATGAGAGGGTTATCCAAAACAGCCCCCCACTCCCAGTCATTCCTAATCAATTTGGTGAATCACAGAATCCCAGGTTGGAAGGGACCTCAGGGATCATCTAGTCCAACCTTTCTGGGAAGAGCAGAGTCTAAACAGGATGGCCCAGCACCCTGTCCAGCTGAGTCTTAAAGGTGTCCAATACGGCCGAGTCAACCCCTTCCCTGGGGAGATTATTCCAATGGTGACTGTCCTCACTGTGAAAAATGTCCCTCTCGTGTCCAGTTGGAATCTCCCCAAGAGCATCTTGTGTCCATCCCCTTTGTCCTCTCCATGCAACTCCGTGTAAAAAGGGAGTCTCCATCTTCTTTGTAGCTGCCCCTTAAGTACTGGTACATGGGGATGAGATCCCCTCTGAGCCTCCTTTTCTCAAGGCTGAACAGACCCAGCTCTCCCAGCCTGTCCTCGTATGGCAGCTTCCCAGTCCTCTGATCATCCTGGTGGCCCTTCTCTGGACCCCTTCCAGCCTGGCCACATCCTTTTTGTATAGCGGGGACCAGAACTGCACACAGTGCTCCAGGTGTGGCCTGGCAAGCGCTGAGTAGAGCGGGATAATGACTTCTTAATCTCTGCTGGTGATGCCCTTTTTGATGCAACCCAGCATCAAAAGACATTCTTATGCAAACACCCCTAAACAGGTAAAAAATCAGCAGATGTCTGTGTTGCACCTAATGAGCCCTCCTCGGAGGGGTAGGCGAAATGGAACTTTGCTGCTCCTTGAATGTTTGGGCAATGAGGTTAACATCTGAGGCTGCAGCAGAGCAGGCCCAAAGGGAAGGCCACGGGGAGTCACTGGTGTCCTAGGACGGTGAGGGATACTAGGTGTTGGGGAGCTCTGTAAGGGATGAACACAGTTGGGTTGCCCTTCTTCACCCCATTTTCATGGTATCTGAGACTCTCATCTTACCCCCTTCATGAAGCCACAGACTTTTCTGACATGCAGCCAAATAACTTCCTCTGTTTCCCTTCCCAAACAACCACCCTTTTCAACCTCCTGTGCCTCCCTGGTTCAAGACAGAGCATGGGAGGAGAGCAGGGCTTTCTCTTCTAACTGTAGTAGGGCTGGTGTGAGACGGTGACTGTTAATGTTGTCCCCACTTACCAGCCACTCTCCTAAAATCCCCAGCAGGGCTGTGCAGGCAGGAGGTGGGGCAGCCCACCTCTGTCATCCAGGCAGAGGCATGGTTACAGAGATGCTCTGCCCTGGGAAAGTGTCATGTGGGAAACCAAAAAGAAGCCCAGGTACATACTGGAGAACAACACTGGTCTCTGTAGCAGAGAACTAGTCTCAGTAGTACCCTTCCCATCACAGACTTTTGAGGATACTGCTGCAGGGATGCCAGATTCAGCTGGCGTTCTTTAAGTGTCACTAGGAAGTGCTGCAGTTCGTGGCCTGGCGCACACCTTTACAGTGTTTGCAGAGTGAACTTCTCAGATGCACAACCCCATGGAGCAGGGTGTGAGAGGCAGTAGTGCTCCACCGGCTCAGCAACGCTGCCGTTCTCATTTATCGGCTGGGTAGATTCAGACCTCTGTGCCTATCTAGAGGCCTGCCATACACGTGTCTCAGCAGCCCTGTGATTTCATGGGAGTGTTTCCAGAGCATGGGGGTTGCACCTTCCTGACATTTGTCCCAATGGCTGCTCTTGAGTTCTGGAAATTTGTTCCTGAGTTCATCTATGAAAGTTTGTGTAATTGCACTTGGGAGGATCAGGCTGGGCATTAAATCCTTCCCCTGGAGGGTTGTGCATCCATAGGACAAGTGCCCCGAGAGGCGTGTGGATCTGCATCTTGGAGGTCTGCAGCACTTGGCTGGACAGCCACAGCCATCCTCATCTAGATTTGACAACAGCTTGTCTTGGGACAGGAGGTTGGTCTAGAGACCTTCAATGGATGCGTCTCACCAACATTTCTATGAGATGCCTGTTTGTGCAGTGTGTTTTGTTACGCGTGTCTGCGGGAGGGTGCTCCAGACCATGCTTTGGGACCTACTTGCCATGTCCATGGACATCAGAGCCACTGGCAGCGAGCCCAAGCAGAAGAAGGAATGTGTTGGGTGAACGCTGGGAGCCTGGCAGCAGCAGGTTCTTCATCGTTTCCTTGATGCATCAGTTCACTTTGCTGCACAAACAGCTGCCCAGAGCTGTGCTGCACCACCAAAAGCAGTGGTAGGGCTTGGGAGTGGGACGCTCCCCAGCTGCATCCACTATGACCATCCCATGGGGCACCGTCGAGCATCCCGGAGCATGGCACGGAGGCGGCCAGTGCCCTGCCGCGGTCTGCGAGCCCGCAGGGTCCCGAGGGCTGCCCGCAGGGATGGGGGGGCTTGGTGGGACGCGCCCCGGCACGGCATGCCCGAGGGCTTGAGGGGTCGGCGAGTCCCCGCGGAGCCCCGGGGGTGCCCGGAGCCGTCCGCCACGGCGCCGCCGGAGACTGTGGGACGGGACGGGACGGGACGGGACGGGACGGGACGGGACGAGGGGGCCGCCCCGCCTCCCGCTTAAAGAGCCGCGGCGCCGGGCGGCCGCGCAGCGAGCTGCGGAGCGGCACCGCCCGGCACCATGCGCTCCGCCGCCGCCCTCTGCCGCATCCTCCTCATCCTCCTCCTCCTCCTCCTGCCGCCGCCGCCGCCCGCCGCCGCCTACTTCGGGTCAGCGCCGCCCGCGGAGCTCAGCCCCCGGCGCCGCCTCCGCGCCCGCGCAGCCCGGGGAGGGAGCGCGCAATGTCCGCGGGGCTGCGCGGGGGGACCGCGGGAGGGAGCGCGCAACGTCCGCGGGGCTGCGCGGGGGGACCGCGGGAGGGAGCGCGCAACGTCCGCGGGGCTGCGCGGGGGGACCGCGGGAGAGAGCGCGCAGCGTCCGCGGGGCTGCGCGGGGGGGACCGCGGGAGAGAGCGCGCAGCGTCCGCGGGGCTGCGCGGGGGGGACCGCGGGAGAGAGCGCGCAATGTCCGCGGGGCTGCGCGGGGGGACCGCGGGAGGGAGCGCGCAGCGTCCGCGGGGTTGCGCGGGGGGGACCGCGGGAGAGAGCGCGCAGCGTCCGCGGGGCTGCGCGGGGGGACCGCGGGAGAGACCGCGCAGCGTCCGCGGGGCTGCGCGGGGGGGACCGCGGGAGAGAGCGCGCAGCGTCCGCGGGGCTGCGCGGGGGGACCGCGGGAGGGAGCGCGCAGCGTCCGCGGGGCTGCGCGGGGGGGACCGCGGGAGGGAGCGCGCAACGTCCGCGGGGCTGCGCGGGGGGACCGCGGGAGGGAGCGCGCAACGTCCGCGGGGCTGCGCGGGGGGACCGCGGGAGGGAGCGCGCAGCGTCCGCGGGGCTGCGCGGGGGGACCGCGGGACGGGGCGCGGAGGCTCCGCGGGGCTGCGCGGGGGGACCGCGGGACGGGGCGCGGAGGCTCCGCGGGGTTGCTTCGCCGTCGGGCAGGTCCCGGGGCGGTGCGGGGCGGTGCGGGGCGGTGCGGCAGGGGGTCCAGGCCGGGCCACGCACCGGCAGCGCCCGGCGCATCCCCGCAGCCGCCGGGTCGCGCAGGCACCGTGGGACGGCCGGGGTGCGGGGTGGGGGCTGCGGCCGGGGCCGTTGGCGGAAGAGGGGTGGGAGAAAGCGGGGTGTCGGCAGGAGCCCCCGCCGTGCTCCCGGGCACCCCGGACCGCGGGGCACCCAGGGCGGAACGATCACCGTGTGCAGGAGCGGGACGGAGAAGCGGATGGAAGATGCTGTTAGCTGGGAGCAATAGGGAGAAGAGCTGGCTTGCGTGTACTCCTTGAACCGCGCTCCGTTTCTGTTCAGGATGTGAAATTAGCCCCGGACGGTTGCTAGTTGCTGGCTTTGATACCTCTCTCCAGGCTGCTTCCCTGAGGGAATGTGGGAGAAGGGGGCTGGCAGAGGGAGCCAGGGCCGGCAGAGGGGTGTGGGTGACATGCGGGTGCTGCGGGGCTCTGCGGGGCGGAGGGGCTTAAAGCCAGCCCAGGGACGGAGGTACCCGTGCTTGGGTGCAGAGGGGGAGAGCTGATGCTTCAGCCTGGGATACCATGCAGGTTCGCCTGGGCGCGATGGGCCCCGGGTGCGTCTCCTCCCCTCACATTGTAGGTAAAGGCAAAGATGGGTTTTTAACAGGCTGGATCAATGCAGAATTTCCTGTGAAGAAGTGTTGTTTTGTTTTGCTTTCTGAGTAAGCCACTTCTCAGGCAGGTTTTCAGACTCTTTCACAGTAACCAGACCTGTTAGTCCGTATATCCCAGTGAGTGCAGGAGAGACATAAACACTAACGCATTCAGACACTGCTGTGAGTGACTGTAACGCTTAGGACAGATCTGTCCTGGCTTACACACGGGGAGGGTCTTGGTCCTTCGCTACCGAGCCTCACATCACATGCCAGAGACTTCTTCCTGCATTTGCTTGCAAGTGTCTGCTGGCCTGGCCCTGCTTACGGAGGACAACGATTGCTATTTCATTTCTGTTGGAAAGCTTCCTTAAAAGAGTGGGATACGGAGTTTATTAATTACCCCATTTAGCCTAATGCATATCTAAGCACCTGCTGACAGGGGAGGGCTCTGCCTCTCTTGGCCATTCATAGCGTGTATATACACATACTCTCTAAAGGCTTTGGCTTGCGGTGGGTGTTTGGCTTTCCAGTTACAGGGGCGCGTGCACATGATTGTACTCAGTGGAAGGGAGTGTATTTGTGCTTCCCTTTCAGATAACGAACACAAAGCTGTTACTGACTATTGCTCAAGCTGGACTCTTGTTAAAGCAACTGGAATGATTCTTCATTTTGTGACAATGATCTGTTTGGTATGAGCTGCTTTGTGGGCATAAGAAACCTGGATGTGCTGCCTTTTGATGATGCGTAGCTTAGGATCTGAGGCTGTAGTTTCACTTTTTAATGTTTTTCCCTTGAGGGGTTTGGCACAGGCACGTCCTGTGTACTCTCACCTCTTCATTTAAAAATCACAAGAAGGAACACAAGAAGGAAACTAAAGTCTAAGAACCCAGTGAGCATTTGGTGGTTATTAATAATGTGATACATGGGTGCTTTCAAAGAGAGTCAACAGACTAGAGAGGAATTGAATATTTTAGAAGTCCTGAAGTGAATGCCTGATATGGCTCAGTTTGGGAGAAAAACGATCTCACATCCAAACTACTGAATTGGAGGGACCCTTAGACCCTGGCTCAGTGGTCTGTCTCTAAGCTTTGCAGAGTAGGAGAGACTTAGGCACCTGAGCCAGATCTTTTCTTTCCAACCACTTAATTGAGAAAACCTTGCAAAGATGTAATAAAAAACAAAGGAGGTTTTTGGGTGGCTACTGGCAGAGAGAGGAACTGAGCCCTTTCTGTTGCGTACAGTGGGTTTCGTGAAAGTGAAGTATTGCTGTTTGGCAGCAGTGAAAAAAATATTGAGTTTGATTCCACCAGGACAAATATAAGGCAAGGAGTGTGCAGAGTAGTCCAAGCAAAAATGGTTCAAGGGCCCGGGAAAGATGAAGATCACCTATAAATACACAAAACAAACCCTTGCCAGAGTGAGCACAGCCTTAGAATGGAGAAATAAGAGCAGCTGTGGGCAGATCTCCGAAGCCCACGCTCCCAGTATCTGGGCTTGTTTGGCTACCTGGTGCCAGTGCATTGGCTGTGCTTGAATAAACCTTGAACTGCCCATGCTGCACCCAGAGAGGGGTAAATTACAGTCTACTTTTAAGAGAGGAGGAGAAAATAAGCTCTGCATGAAATGTGGTCCGGCTGTAGTTCAGGTTATGTTGGGCTTGCCTGCCTCATTAGGTGCACGAATCCAGGAGCGGCTGTCTCCCTTGCTTGTTTTCTTTTTACCTTTGCCTCGACCTTCCCCCATGCTGCAGCCTCCTACAAGGTATTCCCTCCTCGTCTTAGCCATGCGTTTTCTTTCAAGATGTAAGCTCCTTGGGTGGGTGGGAGTCTCTTTAGACCTGACTGAAAGCTCTCAGCCTCCTGTTGCCTTCTTAGGGGCTGTGTTTCACACAGCAAAAAGTAGTTTGGGAGGTGTTGGAGGGCAAAGAGCTCCTCGCAGAGTCTAAGAGGGTCTCCTCCTAGAATTAGGAAGATTCCAGGGCAGAATTCAGAAGAGACCCACCTCAGGTAGGACATCGGGTAGGCAGAAGCAACAAACTTGATTAGAGCCTTCCCCTGGGAGACCTCCAGGGAGCAGGCTTCAGCATGTCTCATTCATGGGCCAGTTTGGCCTGTGCTCTGTGGGCAGCTGGATCTGCTGGAGCGTTTCTTTATAACTCACCCTGACATACCTGTGGTAGGTACAGAGGCGCCAGGCTTCCTGGAATTTCACATGATGTGCTGTCTTAATTTGCAGCTCCTCTTAGTTCAGCCTACCTGTACCCTCTGCATTTACTGCTAATTCTGCTCCCATCAAAGTCACTGGCACAACTGTTGCCCATTTCATGATGGAAGAATTTTTTTTGGGCCCTTAGAGAGTGAAAACAACCTGTGATTTGCAGGTCTATTGAAGCTTGGGCTTGCATAGTTTTGAAAACAGGATAACATGTCGAATGACACCTTAATGTAAATATGAGCATGTGTATCTTTTTAGAGATGTCAAGTAAGCTTTGGTTTTTATCCAGTTAGCCCAGTTACCTTCATTCCTACATTTTCTTTGGTAACTATTTGTTATTGCAGCCCTTTCCTGATAAATCTAACAGACCAAATCTACTCCAAATAGGGACTCTGCTCTCCAGTTCTGAGCCCTCCTGGAAAGATTTCTGAAGATGTTTCTCTTCCTGTTGAGCTGATAAATTAAATGCCCCTATTACTTACAGGTTGCATAACCATTCCTCAAAGTGCAGTGTATCAGGAGGGCTACAGCAACTTTTTTCTGCATTGTCAGTCGGACAGCATAATGGAATATTTTAAAAGATTATATTAGCAGAAAGAGAAGAAACGGAGAGGGAAGGCAACTTTCAGCTGAGACTTGAACAGATGGAGTCTGTAGACAGAGGCTGTAGTGACTGCCACAGCAGAGATGTGGGACTACAGATGCACTGAATAGGTAAAGCTTTTCACAGATGCTTTTTGATTATCTTCAGTTCCCAGATTCTCTTTAGTCGCTATCTCAGGGTATCATATTTTCCAAAAAAATCATCCCACTGGGTGTTGAGCGTTTCATGTAGGGAACAGTCCAGGCAATGTGGCCAGTCCAGAGTTAGACTGAAAATCTGATCTCCCATGTAATGTTTGACCGGACTGCTGGCCTGGGTTGGGCGGTCAGCAGCAGGGAGTACCCTGCCCTGAAATCAAGACCTACATGGAGATATTTCATATGATTGAGCTGACACGTGGAAGGTGTTAAACCAAGTATGTCCAGACTGTGGGAGCCCAGAGCAGATAAAGATGAAGAACCCAGTGCAGTTAGAGTGATCCAAGTCAACTGCTGCATAGGCGTTAATTCCAATGATTCCCAGCTAAACCCTCACACCAGGACAATTCCTGGATTCCAGGATTCCAATTCAAAACATCGCTTAAACGGTCCTTGGAGTTTTTAATTCAAGCTCTTTTTCTTCATGAGGAGCAGAAAGCTTGACAGAAAACCCAGAGGATAAGAGGTATAAAAACACCTGCCAGAGGGTCTGAAATGACAACTCTCCTGGAGAAAGTCAAATACCTTTGAGATCAATAGTTTATCCTGAGACGCTGCTTTGGCGGTTTCTGCCACCTTCTCTGTAGATGGTGGCAGGTACAAATCATGGGAGATCATCCCATTCAGTCAAGTGTCCTGGTTTCAGCTGGGATAAGTTAACTTTCTTCCTAGTAGCTGGTACAGTGCTGTGTTTTGGATTTAGTGTGAGAATAATGTTGAAAACATACTGATATTGTAAGTGTTGCTGGGTAGTGCTTGCACCAGGCAGGGACATTTTCAGCTCCCCATGCTCTGCTGGGTGTGTGTGAAGTTGGGAGGGGAGGGGGCACAGCCGGGACAGCTCACCCCAACTGACCCAAGGGATATTCCATACCATAGGACGACATGCTCAGTACATAAACTGGGGGAGTTGTCTGGGGGGCAGCGATCGCTGCTGGAGGCCGGGCTGGGCATCGGTCAGCGGGTGGTGAGCAATTGCATTGTGCATCACTTGCTTTATTATCATTATTGTTATCATTATCATTATTACTACTACTACTAGTAGTAGCAGTACTAATACTATTTTACTTTCTTTCAATTATTAAACCATTCTTATCTCAACTCACAAGTTTTCTCACTTTTGCACTTCCAGTTGTCTCCCCCATCCCAACACGGGCGGGGGAGTGAGCGAGCGGCTGCGCGGTGCTTAGTTGCCGGCTGGGGCTAAACCATGACATCAGGGCAGTACCAGCTGCTGCTGGCCATCCATTTGTCCAGGGATGAATATTGGGGATTAAACAGTGTTGCTTCTGAAAGGATTAAAACTCTGTTCCACTGAGCTGCCAAGGAGAGGAAAGCTGAGGACCCGTTGTGCACCATAGTGGCCTTAATTTGATCTGTCATTGTCCCATATTATCTTAGCCTTTCCTGAAGGCTTGTTGCAGCTATCTGTGGGGTGTAGATAGTTCTGTGGAACATGAAAGGCCTGTGAAATCAGATATGGAGTACTGTTGTGGAGCCCTTTGATTTTTCTTCTTACTTGGGAGAGGTAGAAAAGGCATATTTTTAGGGGGTTTTAAGACCTTTCAGATCCAGAGGACATTGGGCATTGCACAGGAACAGGCTCTCATTAAAAGTCTCTTAAGCAGCTGGAATGTGGCTGGAAGGAGATTAAAGGAAATAGATGAATTTAGCAAAGTGCTTAGACAGAAAAGTAGAGAAAAATAAAAGTTTGAGATCCTTATTGTTCTTTCAGATTGCTAGCAGGTGTGCATTAATTCAAAGAGTTTACTTTTTTTTTTGCCATACGATCTGTAGATAATAAACTCTAAATCATCTAAAAATGATGTGCAGTTTGCCTAACTGCAAATATCTGCATATTTTATATTTAATCTTGTAAGAATGTTCCCGTGCTGTGATCTCGATCTGATCAAATGTTAGTTTTAGCCTAATAAAACACAGTTATAATTAATATAGTCAGGGCCTGCGAGCCTCTACTCAAATAGGTAATCTTAGGTGTAACTGTCATGATTCTGACAGTGGGTTCTGCTCCCTGCTGTGCCACTGGTCAACTGCATGACCTTGGGCAACACCTTTAATTTCTCTGCCTACTTACCTAAATTGAAAGTTACACGAGACACTAGTTTTGAGAGCTGTGCCTGTGCACCAATCTTAAGCAATGAATCCCAATCGCTATAGGAGCCTCCAAGCACAGCGTTATAATTTTTTCACGCTGACGTTCACATGTCTTAGGTAACAAGAGTGATATTTCACATGAGGGAGGCTTTCACAGAGAGGTATATTCCAGGTAGCTTTAGTCACATGTCTTAGATTAACCAATTTACTGCTTATTTTGTTTACCCCTCAATTCAATATTTCCATCTGGTTATTTCCAACCTCCATCTCTACAGGAAAACCAAGTTATTTTTTGTGTTGCAACTTTAGAAAGTCACTTTTTTTTTTTTAAAAAAAGAGGAAGTATTAATTAAGTTTGCCTGTGCAAGCAGCTATTTGTGTAGTATGTTGTATTACCTCTGTCCGAACTTAAAGTATTGCTGGATCCAGTTTTAGAAAGTTTTTTTTAGAAGCTTTTGCTTTGCATAGTGTAAAAGATGAATTAGACTTAGTATCTTTGCTCTGTGTGTGGTCCCAGTCTGTATTTACTGTGCACTATCGAGATTGCTCTGAAAATGGAATCATATTCTTCAAAGGTTGTTTTTACGGTGCCTATCATTATCCTATTTGAGTTTTCCACAAATATTAACATTCAACATCCTTCAGGGTCTGGAGAATGGCAATACCACCTTCTCCCAAATCTCACTGGCCACTGGCAGGTCATAAGACATGCTTGAGATAATCCCTGTCCAAGATTGTAGGAACAGCTGTCCTGGGTCAGACCAAAGGCTCATGTAGCTTCACAACCTGGTTTCAACACTGGGTAATAATAAGCATGAAGGCAAAAGCGTGGAAAGGAGTAGGATAGCAGATAGCGATGCTCTGTCAGAATACTCTCCAGCTTCTGAGAGTCTGCACTTCAAGAATTTCCTGTGTCAAGGTATCTTTGTGTTTAATGGCCTCTTACGAATTTTTTCTTCCATGGGTTTGTATGAATGCATGTGTAGTTTAGCATCCCTAGTGTCCTGTATTAAGAAGGGCGGCAAGTTTAACTATAGCATCTGTACCCCATTTCATTTATTTTTAGTCTGTTGATTAATAACTTAATATAATTCCCCCTGGTTCTTGTGTATTAGAGGTAGCAATAATCTTTCTTTGCTCACTTGCAGGTAATCCATGATTTTACAACCCTGTGTTCTCCTAGTATTCCTTTTCTCCTAGTGGAAATTGTGGAGGGTAGCCAGTCTATCTATTTGTCTCCATACACAAGCTATTTTGGAAATCTGTCAACTTTACAAGTCCAAGTAGAGTGTAGCATCTGGCTTATCCTTGGTCTTTCTGTTCAGTGATTCCTTCAAAGACCTGTAGTAGATTTATGAGGCATGACTACTTTCTACAGAAGCTGTGCTGACTCTTCTCCACTGTTCTGTATTTAATCTATGCCCACTAATCCTACCCTATTAGTAGGTACAGCTCTCTTGTGCTGTGGAGATCATCACATCTCATGTAAAAGTTTGAAAATCTGTTTGCCACCATTTCTGCCATTTACACTCATGACATTTTAAGCAATATCTTTTGCACCACTTTTTCCTTCCTGAGTGGGCTCTGATGTGAATAGTTTGACATCCAGTGAGCTACAGAAGAGTGTACAGTTATGACTTTATAGTTGCTACTTGAGGAAATGCATCAAAGACCCTGACAAACCTGGGGGTGCTCAATAGCCCCTAGTTAAATTGTACCTGCTTAAGGTCTGAATTTCTGACTTCAGCTTTCATCTTGTGCATCTTGCTTTGCTGTTTACCACTAGACTAAAGCACTGTCTACTGTATCTTTTCCCCATGAGAAGGGATTAATGGATTTTAGGCCAATATCCTAGCCCCTTGGGGTGAGGATGTATAATGACAAGAACAAAAAGTGAGCAGTTATCTTTGCAATTCTCTGTTTTATCCCCAGTTCAGGTCATACTATTGGACTCCTTTGGAAATAGAGCCACCAAGCCTCTACACTAGAGGTCCTGCTGCTTCTGAAGCCCCTGTGAAAAGGAAGGGCTGAGAGCTGATCACATCTTTCATAGGAAGATGACTAGTCTAAATAGCCAGTGAAGCTACCACTGCTGTCTCAGTAACATCTGACAAGGGATGAATGTTGGTTCAGCTGGGATGGAGGACACTAAACCGAGGATGGAGACTGGCAGGAGGGGAGGTCCCTTTGTTATGAGAAGGGATTTTCGGGAGTTAGGGTGCTTGGCATGGGAGGTAGTTCTGTTGGTATGTGGACAATCAGTAGCTTGGTATACAGGAGTTTAGTAAAATTGCATATGTGGCTTTCCAGCAGTGAGCAATTTTAGTGTTGTTATATGAGGCCCTTAAACTGTTATTTCCAGTGTCAGTTCCCTTTTTCTTATTTTTTCTCTCTGTAACATGAAATTAGGAAACTTTTCTGCATGGGGGTGCAGATACTGCATGGCAAATTGAGAATAAGCACACATACATTTAACTTGCTGATGAGTTCACTTTCCTGGGATGTGAGTGCTGGAATCCCACGACCAAGCAAAGACCAACTCTCTAACTCTCTGGGTGAGTGTTGTTCCTCCTCCAGCTGAAGTAAGAGCAACACCTCTTCCTGAACCCGGCACTGTCCCTGCGAGTTAGGTACAGTCTGACCACCCCTAAGAAGTCAGATTTTTGTTGAAGTCTAAGCCTCTCCCTGCCCATGCTGGTGTTGGCATATCTTGATCTTCTTGAGCTTCAGAGCATGTGCTTATACACCCAGGGAAATATAACTTCGATGAACGTGTATATTGGTTCTAAAGCACCACAGTGAGCCAGGCAAAGCAGTCAAGCCTGCTCATCATGTGTTGGTCTCACTCATTTGGGACAGCCTTGTGTCCCTCACCACAGTTGCTCCAGCTCAGGACTGCCGTGTCCCTTGTGCACCAGATGTTGCTGCCCTCTCTGTGCAGCCTGGATTGCTCTCTGAAGATCATCAAGCTGTATTAATTCCAGTTTCTTGGGCTTAACCTGGCCCCTAATATCTGTCTCTGTTTCCAGTATTGCCTGTTTATCTCTTGGCTCTCACTGGAACATCTCTTGTTTCTGTCCCAGTTCAGCAGTGACAATGGGATAACGAGATTCTTCTCAACCACTTGGTTTCTAAAGTTTAATACTTGCTGTGTGATTCACGATGATTTCCTGGTTCTTGGTTAGTTAGCAGGTCTCTGGAAGATTTCCATGTGTCGGTTAGTTGCACTTGTTCCTGATTGCAGACATGTGAGTGCATCTGGAGGCTGTGGGCTACTGTGAGAACGAATGCAGAAGCGCTGTGGGGTTAGGTCGGCTGAATTGTGCTATAATTCCCATGCCTGGATAGACTGGATTGACTACAGAGAGATCTAGACAACTAGCTCAGAAATAGATGTCTATAAAGTATGTGGAGGATTAAAATTGCAGCTGCAATGCTTGGCTTGTATCCTCCATAATGAAGATTATATCCCTTATAAGAGTATGGTCTTACTTGAGCAGTTGAATGTTATAAATGTCTGTCTTTTGTGGAGCCAGGTAAGTCTCACCTTGGTCACCTCCATTGATTAAAATTAATTGCTTGTGAACTGGAGTGTGGTAGAAAATGTGGACACTTGTCATGTTCACTGGCACAGACTTTCCACTTCTCCCTCTGCCAGCACAGGCTGGCATTTGCTGTGCAGAAAGAAACGCCTGGAAACACGACCAGTCAGACCTGGACAGATAATTTAGCTGTGAACGAGCCATGCTTTTACAAGGAACCTGATAAAGGTGCAGAGGTGAAGAATCTCACTTCCTACACTGCTGTGGGGAATCGCTTGGTTGGCCTTGTACCAACCTATGAACCAGTGGCCCTCTCCATCAGCCTCGGTGTGCTCAGGCACTGAGCCGTGCAGGGCAGGCGATGGAGAGTCACCGCTCCGCTGGTGGGGGTGCCAGCAGCCGGACAGTCTTTGCAGATGTGCTTAAGAGATTGCTCCTGATTGCATCCCTCCCTGTCCAGCTTTGCTCGTCTGACTCCCACACTCACTTCGTGGAGCAGCACAGTCCAGTTTGCCTGACTGGGGGAGAGGAACAAGAACTAACTGGCTTCTCTGTTTGTCCATGTTGAAGTCCCTGTGGACTGGCAAAGAAATCAGTGGGGTTTGGGGCAGGGGCGACGTAGTCTGCACATGGTAAGGTTGGGGCTGGGATGTGTCCACATGTAAAGGTTTAGGAGGTTTCCATTTATCTGTCTGTTTTCGCTATTTTTGGGGGTGTGGGGGGGTTGATGCACTCTGCGATCCTTACCCATTTGGTAATCAGGAGCAGCACTCCTGATCAGTGTGGTGCAAATGCATGAGTCTTCCCAGTTTGTTCGCAGCCCTCAAGTCATGCATCAATGCAAAACAAAATTTGTGTGTTTTCAAGCATCCTAAAGATATTAAGGGAGATAAATTTTGTAAGAAAAATATTGTCTTGCCATGAATTGTGAAACTGTTTTTCTCAAAGGTTTGTGACATTTTTCAGCTGAATCACATACAAACACCTTGCATTTGGCAGTACATTTTTAGTTGACCTTCCCATTATTTTTTCAGCAAGAAAATGTTTTCCAGCAAAAGTAGCGCTTGCTCTAAAAGGTGGTCACCGATCACGTCCCCCTGTTGGTCTTTCCTAGCTGTGTCTAGTGGTATGGCACCAGCGCAGACAAAGCCCTGAGAGGATGTTGCTAATGCTTTATGGAGTTAGCACAGAGCTGTGACGTGCAGTGACCTGCAGCACCATTCAGTAAAACAAATCTCTGTATGTGACGGTGAATGTACTGCGAAGCAAACAAAACTGCAGGGGTGTAAACGTGTCCTCTTCACGAAGTTGAGCAAACTTCCCACCCAAGGCTGCTGGTGACAACACACATGCGTTTCTTCTTTCTCCCCACAGTCTGCTACTTTGCCTTGGTGTGTGGTGGAGGTGGGGTACTAGATCTAATCAATCTGTCTTGATTTATCTTCTGGGCTGGTAAAGTACCCTGACCAGCAGCTTTCTGAATATCCTTCCCTCTGATCACCTTTTCTCTTCCATGACTGCCCTCCTCCGTAACTCACTGCTTTTTCCACTTTCTTTCAGCTTGACCGGGAAAGAAGCTCTGACCCATTTCCCATCCCTGGGACCCTCCACAAACTCTGCCCAGGGGAAGGTCCACGTGAAGCAGTGTGACTTGCTGAAGCTGTCCCGCAAGCAGAAGAGGCTTTGCCGGAGGGAGCCCGGCTTGGCAGAGACCCTGCGGGATGCCATCCGCCTTGGGGTCATGGAGTGCCAGTACCAGTTTCGGAGCGAGCGCTGGAACTGCAGCCTGGAGGGACGGACCAGCCTGCTGAAGCGAGGTACAAGGTAGTCTTTTGTTTGCAGTATAAAATCTCACTCGGTGCTGTAGCCGCTGGAATATGCATCTCAAATCAAGCAAAGTGGGGCAGTAACCAGGGAGTGTGGAGATCATCTGTTTTGCCTAGGAATGGGAGCTGTGCAGTCCGTGCCCTCTTGCCACAAAATATATCTTATCCTCGGCTTCCTTGTGCAGTTTGTCATCTATTAAAAAGTAGATGGAAGTTCTTGACTTCTGTTTTTTTTGTCCAAGACCAGAGTTTCCCAGGCTGACCATCTTCCCTGGCTGGCAATCCAGGATGATACTGTGAAAAATAAGGGTTAGTGCTTTATGTCAAGGGGACATTTTAAGAAAAGACTCTTTTTAGCTATTTGAGTATTTTCGTATGTAAATCTCTGTTGTTCTCAGATACAGAATTTAATCCTACTTTACTGTTTGAAAAAGCTATTTATCAGCATTAAGGCATTTCAGCACATGTTTACAAATATCTCCAAAGGATCACATATATTTGGAGTTTCTGCAGAAATTCAGACACAGTGGGCAGAAGAGCCACTGGCTTCTGTTTCACAGATGGCTTTAGAGGAAGAAAATGTTGTATAAGTTCTGTATTTGAGCTAGGAGGGAGCATAATAAATCTTTTAAATTATAAGAGTTTGAGAAAAACAAAATGAAGGTAGACCCTGAAACTCTTTCTTACTAGAAGTTCCCAGAACATGCACATACACTCTGCTGAACCTGCCCTCGTCCCAACATGCTTGACCAGCCTGTTACTGAGTTTCAACCCTTCAATAATGTTCAGGGGCATCTACTGAGTTTCAGTCTTCTGTATTATTGTTTCAGTCCTTTGATAACATCTAGTAAGATAACGTCTTAAAAAAAGGGGGGGTGAATAAGCCAATATTAACTTTGAGATTAAAATGTTAATTTTAATTAGCATTGGGATTGAAACTATTTAACATTTCCATTTAAAATTATCAAATTCTATTGAAGTAAATATTAAGTTAATATTTTTGTAAACCAGCGCATACAAGATCATATTTATTCCATTGCAAGGCTCTATTGTGAATATTTTTATCACACTGTGGTGTGGAAGAAACTATTCGTGATTATTTTGAGTGACTTTCTGACATCTGTACCTTCATCAACCTCAGAAAACTTGAAAACGACAATTGAATAATCCTTGTCTTCAAATGGCTGGAAAACATTTAATTATCTCATGGTGGCATGCCTCAACATTTCCATGGGCTCCTGGCTGACAAAATAAAATATCACCTGTAATTTAAAACCTGTTTTGGCAGATGAGGATAAGTGTTTGAAAACTTTTATTACACAATCTTAAGGATCAAATGATGATTTAATACAGAAAAGTATGCTGTATACATCTCCTATATGAAAGGACAGTTGGCTAGAAGCAATTACTAGGTTCTCATTTTCCTTTAACTTGCAAATAGGTTAGTTTCTTTCACAAAGAACATGAACACTTTCAGCTGCCAGTTTTGATCTGTTTCTCACCTTTTCCTACTGCTGGTTTGTTGCTGCCTTGGAAATTGTTGGTCAGACAATGGACTATGCTCTTTTCACCCAGGCAGTGATGAAGAGATTTAGAAATTATTAAATCATTTGATATCGCCATGGTCCTAGAGAAACTGTAAAGAAAAACACACACTTTTTAACTCTCTTTAATGGTCTTATGTGTGCAAGAGGGGAAAAAAGACCATGCCCCAGTGACATGATTAATTTTTGTAATAAGTTAAAAGCCACACTTAATTTGCAGTGACAACAGAAAATCTGTGGCTGATCGGGATCACCTGTGTTTTTCCTGCTTCTACATATGCCAACATCTTTTGTCATTTATTTACAGACTTTCAGTAAAAAAAAAAAATGCCCAGAGCTTTCTGGTTTTTGAAATGCCAGATTTATTTTCAGTCTGCACCATTTCTTGTTTTACATTGACACTCCACTGGATAAAACTGGGAATTTCTTTTTGCATAATCTACAATCCTTCTATGACTATTGCAGTCAATTATGATGCAGTCTTCACTGATCCATGCAAAATCCTTCTGCATTCCTTCTCTGCTTCTTTTAAAAATCCATAAAAATTAGTAGATTTAAATTTATTCTGGACAGACATTTCAAGCCATCTTGTTGCGTGGTGGCAGTTTGTGTCTTTATATGAAGTTTGTGAAGCACCGATGATCTTTCAATTTCCAAGCTGTGCCATAAAGGCACTCAAGTGCTGCTGGAGGTCAGGTAAGCAATATTTAATCTCAAACAACATGGTGATTTGGGGAAAATGAATACCTCTAGCAAAGGCAGCTCAGATCCAGCTACTCAGAAAAATCCTTGAGAAACAAGCACTCTACAATCCCTGTCTCCATCAGTCCATTTCTTTGCTTCATGTTGGTCAGATTCTTTAACCTTCAAGCAGTGGTTTCACTGATGTCATGAGGACTCTAGGAACGGCTCAGCAAAGGAGCAGTGGCTCAGAAGTGTAGAATTTCCATCACTTTGAGAACTCAGTTGGACAAAGCCCTGAGCAACTTTATCTGGCATTGGAGTTAGCCCTGCTTTGAGGGGGAGGTTGTACTAAAGACCTTGAGAAGTCCTTCCATCCTAAAACTTCCCACAATTCCATAGCTTTCTGGTCTGCTCGTTTTGGTTTCTTTGGGTCTTTTTGTTTGTTTGTTTGTTTTGCTTTTGTTTGGTTTCTTTTTCCCAGAGAGATGCCTCTTCCACTTGCTCTGAAATGCTCACACTGTCTTTACTGTAGCATTGAAAACTCTTTGACCTTCAACATCTTGCCTTTGGCAGAATCACCATATGGCTAAACTCCTCCTATTACAGTTTTCCTTGTGGTCTAGAGCACGCCACACCACAGAACAGCATCTTGCTAGAGTAGCAAACGTCTTTCTGTATTTATAGGCTGCTGAGCTAAGAAACAATTCCAGAGAGCTCAGAGGAAGACTTGGACATGTGCAAGGTCCTACCAGCGGGAGCTGGCTTGCTTCAACATCTTCAAATTCAACTCTCTGCTGGATGTTTGCAACCAAACCAACAAGCCAACAAGACATCTGCATTTAGATGTTCCCCCTTGCAGCGAGTGTTTAAGATTACATTATAGTCACTGGCAACTCCGTCAATGGGGTCAGGAGAGTGACTCAACCCTAAACCAGACCCTGACAGCCTGGGCATCGGGTCCAGGCTCCACCGGCTGCGGTGACAGGAGCTCCATTGGCACAGTGGGAGGATAGATACCCAGGACACATGGAGGAACCTCCATTTAGATCTTCTCAAATCATGTTCGATGAAGCTGATCCCGGCTCATTTGTGCTATGTCCTACTGAAAATCCAACCTCAGAGGCTTCTCTGTTGTTCATTGTTATTCCACAAGGACTTAAGGACCGTTTAGTTTTCCCTCTGCTCATGGGGTTTCTGGATTAAACAGTTGAATGGTGATCAGACCCTCATGATAAAGTAGAAGGAATCATCTTAGACATTTCAGACAAGCATTTGGCAGCCTGGTGACATCGAACTTTTGCCATAAAAGGAGGTGGGAGGGGGGAGAAGAAGGAGACAATTTGAAAGTATTCTCGTTATCTTCAGTTACTTCTGTCTGCAGTGGCCTGACCACAAGCAATGGTCTCTGATTTTAAGTGGGTTGAAATCTGGCCAGCACTTACGTGGAGTGCCACAGAAGAAACCAAACCATCACTGGTCAGAAATAGCAGAAGCAGTGGTGTTCCACAAAGTCAGATTTAGCAGGGTGTGTGGAGCTGACTGGTACTGCTAGCTTTATATGGTACGGGAAAGCGTTTCTAAAATGCTGTCCTCTCTTCTGGTATCAGTATGTCAGATAGGATATTGGGAATCTGGTAAGCAATTGGACATTAGCTAATGGAATTATTTTTTCAGATTTAGGATCTCAAATGTATCTTATCATCTCTCAGATCCCTCTTTCGGGTTAGCCACTGTTTGAAAATGTGTGAGCATCATGTTATTATCCATAATATGTATGGACTGTGTCCCATACCAGCTTTTCCAAAGCTTTTGCTGGATTTGGTAACATTTTGTCATTATTATTCCAGTACCCTGAGAGATTTTATAGAGCATCATCAACCAGAGCGCTTAGTTGTAAGTTACTTGTCCCAGTGATACAGCAACTAAAATGGTGAGGTAGGAAGGAGTTTGTTGATTGATCTCCTTGACCTCCTCCACATTTTCTTGACTCTCTCATCCACATCCATACTGTTGCTAGATCTTTAATCTAAAATTCTGGAATTCCAACAAGCTCCTATGAAGTCTATATTGAAGTTGCTAACACAGCCTCTCCATTATGGCTATGATTAGTCAATTTTTTGTTCTCTCTGATAGCTATCAGAAGAACTCTTTGTCCTGTTCTCTGGTCAGATTTATGGTGACTTCACCCAGATCTCAGCAGTCAGTGGTCTGATCTATTATTACAGCTGGATGGGAATTCTTTGAGGGAACAAAATGATGGAAAGATTTGAGGTTGGACTGGATGAATTCTAGAGGTCCCTTACAACGTCTGTTCAAAGCAGGGCTAACTGCACGACTAGACCAGGTCTCTATGGTCCTCCCCCTCTCTTCAATTTTTGGGGGAAACAGATTTGTTTCCTTCTGATGTGGAAGGAAATTTGGTATTTTCCGATATGGAATATTTGTTTGCTTCAATGTGTTTCCTTCCATGTGATGTGAAAGTGTTTTATTTTTCATAAACCAAAATGTTTCTTTTTTGGCCAATCTTATCCATTCCTGCACTCTGACTCAGATTCAGTCACCTGTTTTTCTCTTCCTTGTTCCACTTCCTAAATTGTGGACTTGTTAAGCAATTTCCTATTCGTAGTTTTAATTTCTGCAAACAAACTGAAGGAAATGTTAGATTTTCCCCTGGATTAAATAGGACAGGAAGGAAATAATCAAACCAAAATATTTTGGGATTTAGGTCAGGTTTGTGTCAATCAATGTTTTCTGGAACTTCCGTGGAGCTCATGGGTGTCATACCAACATGCCCATTCCTATCTGATTCCATGTCATCAGACTGAATTTCTATCCAGGCACTGAACTTTCTTTCCTGGTTAAAATGTCATGGTGTGTCACGGTCGCGTATCTTGGGGCAAATATAGCCAAGCTGGAAAGTCTGCTTTAGAAAGGAGAGTAGCTTCAGAAAGCATCACCACAATCACTTGGAGTAGATAATTTACAGGGAAGTCAGAAAATCCACTCATGTGCAAGAGAGTTTGTCCTTGCCCAAGATGTCCTTCAACACAGAACCTTTCCCAATCAAACTTCTTGTGATCTTCCCATATGAAATGCTACAATACTGTGCCAACACAGCCCCAGATAAAACCATTCTAAAATAATGGGTGAGATTTTAAAAATAGTTTTTCAGTCTCTAGTAAATATTTCCTAATTTTAAGCCACACCATGATTTCAGTGACAGTCTCTCTTCACACCATCAGCTCTGTGGTGAGGATGAGGACAAATGGGGTTTCATGACTGTTGCTTTTTGCAGTTGAATATTTTCCCAGGACTGGCTGTTGCCACCCATCCCTTGATTCATGGGTCCTCTCCTACCTCCGTATTGAATCTGACACAGCCATCAGGTGAGACAGGGGTGTTACTACACCAGTTCCTTCAAATGTGTTGTTGAGGTTCTCTGCTAGGAATGGTGTGCAGGTAATGGAAGAGTTTTGTCTCTCTGTATTTCTAAGTATTGTCCTTAGTTTTAGTTCATGGACAGTGAGGAAGGCCAGTGAGGTGAATGAACACCTTATTTTGCATTTTCTGCTCCTACCCTCTCCTAATCCTTCTCCTGTGCAGGTTTTAAGGAGACTGCCTTCCTCTATGCAGTGTCCTCCGCAGCTCTCACCCACTCCCTGGCCAGAGCATGTAGTGCTGGGCGCATGGAGCGCTGCACCTGTGATGACTCCCCAGACCTGGAGAACCGCAAGGCCTGGCAATGGGGTGTTTGTGGAGACAACCTCAAATACAGCACCAAGTTCCTGAAAAAATTCTTGGGTCAGAAGAGGATTGGAAAAGACCTGCGGGCCAAGGTGGACATCCACAACACCAATGTTGGCATCAAGGTGAGAACCTGCAGCAGCAGCAGGCCTAGAAAGAAGTTAGAACTCAACGCAAGTCTTCTGTGATTCTGTGATTCTAACCCATCCTTAGCCAAGGCTGTTTGTGAGGGAGGTATTCCCTGCCCCTACTCACAAACCATACCTGTTCACCAGTGTGTCGTGGACCCTGTGGTACTGAGAGCTCCCTGGAAAGTCTCCCGAACTCTGGTGTGAGGAGTTCCATGCTGAGTGGCAGCGTTAGCATCCTGTGTCCTCTAGTGGTATCAGGGGCTGAGTGACAGCAATATGCAGCACGGTAGCCATTGTAAAACTCACTGGCTGAATTATTCCATGCATTATCCCATGGGCACAGGGAGTTTTGAGAACAGCTAGAGCTTCAGAGCTGGCGGGATGTATGAAGCAGATTGCAGGCTGACACTCTTGAGATCAACTATGAGTCTGCTGGAGATTTGCCATAGAACTAGTCATGTCACAAGTTTGGGTGAGGGAGACCATTAGATCAAGCATTTTGGACTGTATGTTACAGGCTACTGACTATCACTGTTTTCTGTATTTACTGAGTCCAATTACTTGTTTGATTAGAGCACTATCTTGATTTGAATATACCAAAGAGAATCCCCCATGCTGGAGATACTCGGTTTTCATTGCTGACTACTCCTGCTATTCCAAATAGGCTTAGTAAGAATTTGACAGGCCTTGGTATTCAGCCCATTTGTCCTCATTCAGGCTTTGTACTCTTTGGCTCACCAGTCAACTCTGTTGCAATTCTATCCATTCCTATGGATTTTTTTGTTGTTGTTGTTGTCATTGTTTTTGTTTTGTTCTTTTTTTTACTTTGTCCTCCATAAAATAGGAATATTATCAATAAAACAGAAGTAATTCCAGGCTGTCTGCAATCTGAGGTACTGCCTTTACCCAGAACTAAGCTCATGGTCCTGGCAGATAATGACTACCTCTCCTCTTCCTCATCAGGCTGTGAAAAATGGTCTCAAAACCACATGCAAATGCCATGGTGTCTCCGGCTCATGTGCCGTCCGGACGTGCTGGAAACAGCTTTCGCCTTTCCATGAGATTGGACGACTGCTGAAGCTGCGCTACGATGATGCTGTCAAGGTCTTCAGCACCACCAATGATGCTGTGGGACACTCGGAGCTGTCTAGCCCACAGAGACACAGCCATTCCCCCAAGCACCCCGCTTCGCCCCGCCCTACTGACCTGGTGTATGTGGAAGACTCCCCCAGTTTCTGTCGTCCCAGCAAATACTCCCTGGGAACTGCTGGGAGGACCTGCTCTCGGGAGGGCAACTGTGACAGCATGTGCTGTGGACGAGGCTATAACACCCAGAGCCGGCTGGTTACCTTCTCTTGCCACTGTCAGGTGCAGTGGTGTTGCTATGTTGAGTGCCAACAGTGCATGCAGGAAGAGGTGGTCTACAGCTGCAAGCAGTAAAGTCAGAGCTAGAGGGTCAAGAGAAGTCCTAGAGTACAAGAAAGCAGTAGGGAGAGAGAGACATCATTCTCTGCTGTGGGGTGAGGGCAAAGGCAAGCACCAAGTATCCAGTGCTCCTATTATCTCAACGTTGAGATCCTCTGACCTGGGAAGAGCCTCTGTAAGAGGGGTGAGCACCAGAGGTTTTGTCAGGTATCAGATCAGGAAAGAGGGACAGAGACTGGGGGCAATGTGGGGACAGCAGAACCGCTAAAGCAGTCAAAAATATCCCTCTTGAGCTAAAACTTGTACTCTCGTCTGCAGGAATATCCCCCTCCTCCATCCCTCACTTGCACTTATGTAAATGCGTTGGGGTGGTGACACGGAAATGCTGAGGGCTTGCACCGTGGTTCCTGGAGAGAAGACAAAAGAATTAAGGGACCGGGGAGGCAACTAACCAGAGACTGGATCCTGATGGAGCAGGGACAGCCTTGTTCCTGCAGCAAGGCAAAAGGATTCTGGCAGCAAGGGATTTTCAGTGGTGTTCTCTGGGAGCTCGTTGAATCCTTTCTGCTTTGAACTCAACACAACGTTGAGTAGTCTCATTGATGCAAGAATTGTGCCTCAGAAATACCAGTTTACAAACAAATGGAACTTGTGTCCATCATCTCCCAGGTCTATAGGCTGGACGTTAGACTCCAAGTGCATTTTAACCACGTTTTAACTTTGCTGTACACAGGAGACCTGGAATTGCCTCTGTGACGGTGCATGTATCACAGGAACTCAGCTGAGGTCTATGAAGTTGCCCCTCTGCAGCACGCTGCCTTGCAGGGGGTTCTTTTATGGTGGTGGATCCAGGGTGATGGTGCCAACTACGCCTCTCTCTTCCCCTCCTCCCCAACCAAACTATCAATCGTCTTTTTGTATTATGTGTATCGCTCTTTGCTCTGGTGCCTGAGGTGCATCACATCCCACAGTTCTGCCCGGTGCTAACGACAGGTGAAATTTCTGAAAGGGAGTTGGGAACCACAGGAACTGGGGCATCCTAAAAATCTGCAAGTCGTGAGTGACAGTCTCTGCACTGAAAAGTTAGATATATCTAGACAATTCAGGCATCCGGCATGAGACAAGGTGACCTGGGGGAAAGAGCACAGCCCGTTACAGACCTGTGATCCCCTGACTTTGAGTCATGTTTTTCTAGTTAACTTTAACTTAAACACAACAGAAACAGCCTGTTTTGTTTCTCTGGTTGTGTCTTAGAGAGCAGTCTTGGAAACAGCAGTGAGGCACTCCCTGACCTGGCTACCAGATACGCATAGAGGGGTGTAGCACAACCTGCCTGGATGATGAACTGTATTACAGTGCTTGGCGGTGTATTCGCCTGCTGCAGGGAACTTCCTGGTCAATCCGGCAGCAGCAGTTAGAGTGTGCACTGTGAGCGGCTCTGGACGGTCCCTGAGACAACAAAGCTGCCATATTTACTCAGTTTTGTAGTGGCTGTAAACCAGCAAGCAGGATGCTGGTGTGGAGATGGGCTGGTGCTGAAAAGAACATTTAAATCCTTAAGCTCAGACCAGAATTCATTGGCAATGTAATGGATGAAGATGCTGGTTTGGGTTGTTTAGATAGACTGATCCATAGGCTGACTCAGGCAAGGTTTCAACGCGATTGAGTTCTCCTAACAAGCAGTAAGATCTCACCTGTGTGCTCCAGCTCTTGAGTGTGGATGTGCTGAAGTCAGGCAGCTCATCCATTCATTTGCATATGCTTTGAATAATTACTTTGCAGTGGTGAGTCTGTATTCACACTCTCTTTATCTTTGCCTTGTTGCCCTTTGCTTTTTTGATTTCTGCTTTATAAAAGGATGAAAGAGAGCTGTCTCAGAGCAGATCTAGCCATCAACTGGCTGTTTAGAGGCCACTAACACCTTCCCTTTGCCTAGCCACAGGTCTTTTAATGGGCTTATTCCTTTTTATCCTTTTTCTGGCTCAGGTTGGCTTGAACTGAATTAAAAAGCTTATGACAGACTTAATACTGCAAATTGGGTTAATTGGCCTTATTTTTTTTTTTTACCTTCTAAAGGCCCAAGAAATTAATATTGAACAGACCACTATTTACATGTTGCTTTTAATCTTTTTGGAGTTGAAACCTTCCCACGGGTCTCAATGTTCAGCACTCAATGAAAAAACATCCCAATGAGTTAAAATTGTCAGGAACAGGCATCATAGGTGAAGCGACAAAGGAATTAGCTCTGCTCTACGCTACTGATCCCAAGCCATCTGCTGCACTGACCTCCTGGCTTGTCCAGCACTGGAGAGGAAGGGAGCACCATATCACTGGAGGGTTGTATGGGGATCCCATGCCATTGCATGGAGCATGCTGATTTCAACAGGGGTTGGGACTCAGTGGGAGGAGAGGGGAAGCACAGCTTTGGGAAACAAGTGGAAAAGGCACCACTCTGTCCTCTTGCTTTTATCAAAGTTGCACTTCTCAGTTGTCCACTGGCCCGTAATTTCTGGGCATGCACCATCCATTCCCCACACTTAGATGTCACAATTTGAGGGCAGCTAGGATGCTCCTAGGTGGTGGAAGGTGCTCTTGACGCTCTTGTTTCTTTTAGTTTCCCTTCTGGGCTAATGTTGACAATGTGAACTAAGGGGGTTCCAGCAGACACATCACTGCAGGTTGGGATTCACGCATTGTGCAGGTCAGGCAACAGGACTTGCACAAGGTCACTGCAGGCAAGAACTCAGGGTAGAAATGGCTTTCAATGGCTAAGTTCATGGCAGCTTTGCCATGAAGCTTTTCAAAGAAGCAAAAACACTTCTGTAACCTCCTAGTAATGTTATCTGGGTCAGTGTCACCTGCTGATGGCTACATCCCAGTGAGGGGTTATGAATTTGCTCTCTTGTTGCTTAAAAGAGCAGGGTGTTTGTGTCAATTTGAGTGTTAGCTCTGCTGTTAAGAGCTTTGTGTTCACTGAACTCCAGGTGACCCTGCTGAGCAGCATCGTGTTTGTAGGAATGTCAGGCTGCACACTGGGAGCAGGTCAATGAAGCTCTGATGTGCTCCTGCCCTCCAAACTCAACTTGGACCTGTTGGAGATGATCTACCATCCATCTCACACATAAGTGAAAATCTGTTTTCTCCCCTCCCCAGTGACTCCAGTATCAGCAGAGGCTGGAGCTTGGCTGAGGTGGCCATTGGGCTACAGGCTAAACAGGAGTGTTCCCGGACCTGGCTAGTGGGTACCCCCCAGGTACACATAGAGTGCACTAATTTCAAAGGAAAGCTTTTTGTCTTCCTCAGACTCATTCTTCTGTACTATTCCTGTAAAAAAGAGAGGAGAAAACACACAAGAACAGACATGTAGGAAAGTCTTTTCATCTTCTCCAGTGACCTGGTCCTGCTCTGGAGTGAGTGTGGAAGGAAGTACGTGCTACTAACACCTTTCTTTTTCCTGTCAAGAGCATTTAAAATCTGTAGTCTAACTCTCCCATTCTAAAGGCAAGCCTGGCTTCCACACAACAGAAAGCGTTATTTTAGTAATATCCTTTGTCTGGCTCTAAATGTTGCAAGGCTTCAAGCAGTAGGTGAATGCACTTCAGAGGCATGTTAGGTGTTTTGCACAACATACTCAAAAACAAGACCAGAAGGATGGTAAGATCATTATTTAGGTAGAGAGGAATATGGTCAGACTAGTAAAACTTGCAACTTCGGTTATTTGTGACCTTTGCAGCTGAAACACTGATGTCAGTGGGAACTGAAGGACAGGCTTGTGGCAAGGAGACTACACACCTTTATTTAGGCAACTACATCAAAACCCTTCGGTGTGGCTATTTGGGACTGAACTGGTCCTTTGGCAGTCTTTCAGGCAAAGGTAGCACATTTAAGGCAGAACTAAATACTGCTTTGCAGCACTTGAAAAAAACCCCTTTGAGTGTGTAGCCAGTGTTGTGTGGGCGTTCATGCTTTTGAGGTGGTGTCACCAAGTCCCTTGCCACTGAAAACACCGACACCTGTGAAACGTATAGGGATTATCTCTAGCAATGGAGGTTTTTAGCAGTGACCTGTGTTACTGCTTCAGCTGTGATCTGTTAAAACTGGCAGCGTCTATGCCATGCCGTGATTTTGTCCAGTCTTGCTGCCAGCAACTATGAGGTGGAGCTGCCCTTTGTCTTGAGCGTTGGGTTAGCACAGTCCCTTGGGGATCTCACAGAAACTTTAAAGTAAAATAATGTAAACAAACTAAATCAAAAGGTGAGGTTGTGTCTGGGAAGTCCTGGCTCCACACAGGAACTGTTGAATAAGGACTGGACAAAAAGATATTTCTGGGGAAAATTAAGCACTGTTTTTTCATGTACCGAAGGGGACTTTTGTGCCTGCAGCTCCTTGCCATGCATGGCTCAGAGCTGCTTGAGAAATGGTGAAAATGAAGAAGATCTGAGGAAGATATAGCTCATTCTCTGGTATTCCTGGGGAGAGTTTGGGCTCAGTTGAATGTGGCAGTTTGGTGTTTGGCTGCAGTAAATTTTGGTTGTTAGCTGTCATGCCAAGTCTGGACAAGGAAGTCTGATGGCCTCCGACTTTGCTCTGCAAGCTTAACTCAAAGCCTATTTCAACCCTCCCTGTCACAGCTGAGAAACTTTCTGTTCAAACCCTGCCAGTCAGAACAGGCAGCCTCTCTCTGTCTGGAAATCAAATGATGAAAACTGATGGGAAAGAAATAATTTAAAATGCCCCAGATGAGGTCTGGGGAAAAGACCTGAGCACATTTTGAGTTTGAGGCAATGTTGGTATCACTCCTTTTGGTATCCTTCAATACTAAGCCTTTTAGAAATGGTACTATGGATAAGGGAGTGAAAAGTTTGCTTGAGGCAGATGGCTTTTCTTTCTTTCTTTCTTTCTTTCTTCTTTCTTCTTTCTTTCTTTCTTGCTTTCTTTCTTTCTTTCTTTCTTTCTTTCTTTCTTTCTTTTCTTTCTTTCTTTCTTTTCTTTCTTTCTTTCTTTCTTTCTTTCTTTCTTTCTTTTCTTTCTTTCTTTCTTTCTTTCTTTCTTTCTTCTTTCTTTCCTTCTTTCTTTCCTTCTTTCTTTCCTTCTTTCTTTCCTTCTTTCTTTCCTTCTTTCTTTCCTTCTTTCTTTCTTCTTTCCTTCTTTCTTTCCTTCTTTCTTTCCTTCTTTCTTTCTTTCTTTCTTTCTTTCTTTCTTTCTTTCTTTCTTTCTTTCTTTCTTTCTTTCTTTCTTTCTTTCTTTCTTTATCTTCTTTCTTTCTTCTCTTTCTTTCTTTCTTTCTTTCTTTCTTTCTTTCTTTCTTTCTTTCTTTCTTTCTTTCTTTCTTTCTTTCTTTTCTTTCTTTCTTTCTTTCTTTCCTTCTTTCTTCTCTCTTTTCCTTTCTTCTTCTTTCTTCCCTCCCTCCCCTCTCCTCCCCTCCTTCTCCTTCCTTCCTTCCTTTCCCTCCTTCCTTCCTTTCCTTCCTTCCTTCCTTCTTCCTTCCTTCTTCCTTCCTTCCGTCCTTCCTTCCTTCCTTTTCCTTTCCTTTCCTTCCTTCCTTCCTTTCCTTCCTTCCTTCCTTCCTTCCTTCCTTCCTTCCTTCCTTCCTTCCTTCCTCCTCCTTCCTTCTTCCTTCCTCCTTCCTTCCTTCCTTCCTCCTTCTCTTCCTCCCCCTTCCCTCCTCCCCTCCCCCCTCCCTCCCTCCCTCCCTCCCCCACCCTCTCCCTCCCCTCCCCTCCCCTCCCCTCCCCCTCCCCCTCCCTCCCCTCCTCTCCTCCCCTCACCCTCCCCTCCCCTCCCCCTCCCCTCCCTCCTCCTTTACTTATTTTATTTTATTTTATTTTATTTTATTTTATTTTATTTTATTTTATTTTATTTTATTTTATTTTATTTTATTTTATTTTATTTTATTTTATTTTATTATTTTATTTTATTTATTTTATTTTATTTTATTTTATTTTATTTTATTTTATTTCATTTCATTTCATTTCATTTTTTTCTTTTTCCTTTTCTTTTCTTTTTCCTTTTCTTTTTCATTTTCTTTTCTTTTTCATTTTCTTTTCCTTTTCTTTTCTTTTTCCTTTTCTTTTCCGTTCAGTTATCCAGGGCTATTTTAGCACCCAAGCTTGGGCAAATGGCGTTAATATTCAGAAATGTGATTTACTTCAACTAACAGCAATGAGAGTCTTTGTGTGACCAGGAAGCAAAACTTGGGCTTGTTTGGCATTCAGTATTCTTAGGCTTGAATTTTAATTTCTTCAAGAATCAAGACCAAGCATTATCTTGAGCAAAGCTCTTCCGCCACCTCCTGGAGATATGGGATGTGAAGACCTGGGCCTCCATTTGATCTGTGTGTGAGCTTTTAAATTTTGCTCCACACCTTCTGATGTACTACAAAGCCAGTGGATGTACCACCTCTTTGGTTATATGTGCAAAGAAGTTGTTGGAATGACAGGCTGACGATCCAAGGGGATCACACTCAAGTCTTTACATGGAAATCTTTTCAGCAGCAGAGGTGAAAGTTTATGCTCTGGATAGAAATAATCCTTTCCCAAGCACAAATGTACAAATGTACAATGTGACTATCAATGGTAAAAATCTGAGTTGCACACGCTTTCCTGGATAGTTTTTTGATTCAGGATTAATCATTTCCTCTGTACCTAAGACCCCAGTAACCTGAGAACAGTGATAGCTCTAATACTCCTAGCTGGCTGGGATCCTCACTACCCACACGAGGGCTACTCTGTAGACACAGGTTACTCCCTGCCTCCATGTGTACTTCTAGTCCAGTTTTTGCCTCTTCTGGTGTGCTGTGGTGCTGGGTTTAGTAGTAGTGGATTTAGCATGCTTACTGCAGGAAGGAAATAATCCATCAGAAAAGTTTCACTGAAGTGTATAAAGTTCTGGTGTGGATGGACCCCACCATCCCCAAGAGAAGAGCTGAACCTGCTTGGGAAGAAACCATGTATCTGGAGGCTGTCCCGTAAAATGATTAGACACCGGTAACTCCTTGAGGCTGAACCAGGGATCCATGCAGCGCTGCTGCTGTGATGGAATGGTAGTGCAATGCTGGGGGCCGGGGAGCTTTGTCAGAGCAACAAATAGGGCCACGTAAGCCAAGAAATACTAATGAGCAGAGTAACAAACCCCGCTCATGCAGTAGCCACTTCTACACCCTCAGACACCTTGTATAAGACTGGGAGGCCAATTTGTGACAATATAATATGTCACTTGAAAAAAAAAAAAGGCTGTGCTTTAAGGGAAGCAAAACATTTGTCTACCTCAAGATGTAGAACTTCTGTGACAAGAAGTATGGATGTTATTTATATTTCCTCTAGAAAGAAAATGGTGCTATGGGTTTTAAGTTGCATTACAGTCCTGCTTGTACCTTGTCCTCATTTTTATATAATCCTTTTGATTAAAACATGCGCATTTGTGTAGCTGGTTGTGTTGTCCAGTATTGCACTAGTGTCTGCACTGCTGGTGTTCTTGTCAGTCAATAAATACCAGTTGTTTTCTAAGATCGTACATTTCTGCCTTTCAAGGAACATCCCTGGAAAATAGCTTTGCATAACTCTCTTCCTTCACTGGCACATTGATGTTATTTCTTTAGTTCTCCTTTACCTGCACTGTCTCCAGAAGGTAACTAGGAATGTCCATTTCTGCCCACCCAACAGTAAGGGCTGCCCAGGTAGGCTGAGCTCAAATATGTGTTGAGGAGATGTCATGCTAGTGAGGCAATTCTCACCAAGAACATGCCAGTGGCATACTTCCTGTAGCAGCAAAACAAACTGGATGCTCATGTACCTGGTTGCCCTGTTCTGCTGCTGGTGCCCTGTGTCAGCTGTTTGGATGTAAATATTTGTGGAACTTGGGAATTGGCTGATGGAACTGGTGCAAAAGTTGCTTGGCCTCAAAGACATGACTCCAAGGTGGCCTGTGGTCCTCAGACTCTCCCTGGGGAGATAAGGGCAGTTGTCGGACGGAAGACCATGGACATATAGAGGAATACTAGATCACAGTTTTTACAGGTAGGGGTGATGGACCTGACCTTGTCCTGCAGTGATGACACCAGACAAGTGGCTCTTCTTGCCTTCATCTTGGACATGAGGGAGCTGCTGGCTCCAGCAGTCCTGAGCAATGGCTGATGGTGGCTTTACCAGGTGATCCCAAATAGCTTCCTCAGACCTTGTTCTGGCACCAGGCCAGCACTGCATGGTGACGCCTCATCACTTTGTGGTGCTCAACAGTGCCGACACAAGGCCAGAGGAAGGGTCATGGCCACAGGCTGTGTCTGATGCACATGCCAAGCTAAGCCTTACAGGAAGCATGGTTAACTGCTAGTCCAAGGCTCAGCACAGTCCATAGCCAGTGTGTGCAACTGCCTTGGCCCAGCATGGCCCAGAGCTGCCAATCATAGGCCACAACAGAGACACTTCACATTGTGGTCTGCTTTCTAGTTGGGACTTTGCTGCCCCATCCCCTTCCCCGCCCCCCTCCCTCCCCAGCTCACTCCTCTGCTCTTGCACAAAACTTCTGAGTTCAGTTCTGGCCTGCCAGAAGGGAGGACAGTGTTGCCCAGCCCTAAAGGTCGGCACATTGCTGTCCAGCTCCTTGGCATGTACCGAGCTGAAAGTGTCAGAAATACCATTCAGAGCAGTTGGGTTCTCCTGGGTAAAGCATGCCAGTGCACTGGGGATGGTAAATAATTCAAGACACTCATGGGTCCTCTCCCAACCCTCTGCCCTAATGTAGGCTTCTGGCAGTCCCTGTTCTCCTAAGATCTGCCTAACTTGTCAACCGAAGTAGTGCGGTCCATACAAAATTGGCCTCCTCGTAAAGATAAACCAAGCAATATATCTCCATAGACATGCTTCACAAAGTCAGTGGCATTTTCTTGGGGACTGGATGAGACAAGGGGGAGCAGATCTAGCACTAGCCTCATGCGAGGAAAGTCTGTCATAAGCACCATCATGCCTCAGGGCTTGGGTCAGCTCGGTGTCCCCAGAAATGCTCCCCCTGCAACATCACTACTGAAGTGGGGTAACCACCATCCCTGGAAGTTCAGGGAGAGCCACACAGCTCTCGTATCACCCTCCTTAGGTTCTTTACTGATAAGCAGTGTGTGGCTTCTTGGGGAGATGCCTGTTCTAGCCTTTCTTGTGGCTTGTTTTGCAACCTCGGTCATCCCCAGTTAATGCTTCCCCTGCCCCGATGAAGCAGTGGTATCTACTTAACCTCCTCGGTGGATGAAGAGTCCTGACTCTGGACATTTTTTGGGCAGACTGTGCCAGGATGTGTTAAGAGTTCTGCCCAGATTGGTTCTGCTGTCTCATGAAGCAGCAGTGGCTACCGTGTTCTTCCGGATGCTCAGCAGCGCAGCACGGAGACAGCAAGAAATCAGCCTTCAGGTGAATCAGGAAGAGATGCTGAGGAGAGGCAGGCTTTGCCTGTGTGCTGTTTTGAGTCATTTGCAGGCTGAATCTGTCCCAGTATGTTGCCTTAAGCATATCCTTAGAGGCTATTTTTGCCTGAAAACTGTTTCATAGTACCAAAAGGCAGCAGGGCTGTGAGGTCCAGGGCCAGAGACTAAATGTAAACCTCAAATCTTGCTGTGAGAGAAAACAGTCCTAGAAGAAACGGAGCATTGATGGAGATCTGGGTGGCAGAACATGGTAAGATATGCCATCCTCCCTCAGCAGGGACAGGCAGCACAGAGCCTGGGCACACAAGGGGCCAGCCAAGCCCTGAGCAGGCAGGTAGTTTTCCTGAGACCATCTGATCTTGGGTTAATCAAGACGTGAGGTATTTGTTTTCTCAGTCCTATCGTGCCTACACAGAGTGGAGGGGTTGTGCATGCGCTGGGTGGGTGCAATGAAACCTCTTCGTGCTGCTTGTTCCTGTCGCAGAGGGATTAAAATGTCATGGGAAAGAGCTTCTGGCAAACGAGGCAAGTAGGATGCCTTCTCATTTGTGCGGCCATGCTGAAAATCCCCCGCCTTGCTGGACGGAGCAAAGCTGGACCATCGGGGTGGGCAGGCCTCCTGGATTTTTTTAGAAGATGTGCTGGGTTTGGTATAGACACGCTGTGATACCTCCCAGCCAGCCCTGCCATCACCCTCCCAGGCAGTGGAGACCTCCAGCGAGCTCTTTGATGGCACAGCTTTCACTAGGCAGGAGTCCCAGAGCAGCAGGAGTCCTAGGAGCAGCAGGAGTCCCAGACACAAAAGGCAAAGGGTAGTTTGCAAGTCACATCTTAGAGAAGCAATTTGGCCCACAAGACACTAATCTCTCAAGCAAAAGTATTTCCAGCATTTCCTATATCTAAGTAGCATCATGGATGGCCAATGCCCCATTGCTTTGGGCAAGCAGCTCAATCCAAGCCACTAATAAATAGCACAAATCAGATTCCTGTTTCACGTCAAGGGTATTACTATCACTGGGTAGTTCTTGCAATTCCCAACCAAGCAATTTTTCCCTCTCATCTGCAATTGTATCTAAATTATTGCGCAAATCAAACATCCCCTACAGTGACACCTGCAAAGTGTGTGAGCCGTGTGTCCTTAGCACAGCTTTGCCACTGTTCATGTTTTCAACCTGGATGCTGAAATACCGCTCGATGCTCTACCTTCTTCAGTGCCAGCATTTGCTCTAATGCATAAGGGTAATGGGAGCAACCCCGTGGCTGGAAATCAGCCTGTCCACACCCACCTAGAGAGCCTTTGCTGACCCATACTACTTCTGCAAACCCTCTTTGTGCTCCGGTTTCTGTAACGGCAAAGCACATCCTGCCCAGGACTCCAGAAATATTCTTGGGCGTGTATGTTTGTATGTGCTTCACATTCTGGTTTTCTAAAACTGAATGCTTTAGGGTTTCTGACCTAACCTTAGATGTCTGAAAGCTTAGACTGTGAGTCAGTTAAGGGAAAGAAAAGGGCACCTCTCAGAGCAGGCCATCTATATTAAAAATTTAGGGCAAATGAACTCTGTTAGGTTTTCCCAGCTTATGCTAGTTGTAAATCCCTTAACTGCGCCTGAGACAATAGCCTCTGCAATTGTCTGAAAGGCTTTGTAAAATGATTCTGCCAGGACTTATTTTTGAAATGTAAAAGGCATGATACCGTCTGCAGGCATTTCTGGACATAGCATGACTCTTACTTCCAGCACTCACATTGTCCCAAGGGTTTGATTAGAAACCTGAGCTGAGAGCATTGGATGGTATCGTCTCTGTCAGCTCCCAGCCCAACTACCCATTCCTTCTAGCATCCCATATTATACAGCACATTTTAAATATTGATGCCTATAGATAAGATATTTTGGCAGCTGTAATGGATAGAAACTATCCGTCAAAATATAAAATTCTGAAAGCTGAATCCCTTTTTTCTATGGATAGAGGCATGTCAGTAGTCTTCTGTACTTACTGATACTCATTTCACGCCAAGGTGTGTATTTTTCCCTGGAATTTACATATCTTTGCTGTTTTTTAACCCAGTGTCATAAATGTTTTCCAGAGCACTTTGGAGATTTTTCTCCTTTTGTCTCAGTTAGTGGAATATCAGGTCTGCAAATGCTGATGCCTTGGATCTATCAGATCGTGATGATATTGTCAATGTCTGTTGGTAAAACATTTTGGATGCCGAAGTAAGTCCCAGGACTACATAGGAAAGGTCCCTTCCAAATGGTATGTTGAAACTGCTCAGCTGCTAGCCCTGTTTTAGAGACCTTGCAGAACCAAGATATACTACTTACAGAGATGCTTTTAATGGAGTGCACAACAGGGCACTTTTAGATTTTGTCACCTTTGCTCTATCTGCTGCCAACTGCTTTCCTGTATCACTACGGGCATCTGGGAATCAATATGAGATGTTAGATCCTAGGCGCAGCATGTGTTGAGCTATAAGACACTCGCTTTAGTGCCAGGTGCAGTATCGCTTGTAGAGGCATCTGTGTTCTCACATTTCAACTGCTTTGCACCTCGATAGACCCCTGCTTATGTAGAGAAATTTTAGATGTCTGTGCAGAACTCTGCTTAGCAGCCTTGTTGCATTTTGTCCCACCCCAAATCACCTCCACAGATTCCCCAGCTAAACACGCTGCTCCAGGTGTTTGTTCTGGGGAGTTTTGCCCATCTCCTCTCTGACCCTGATAGGTCTGGTGACGCAACTGTGTATGGATAGGATGAAGAAGCTGACCAAGACAACATTATGAGCTGCTGAAATGTCCCCAAGAGGAGGTCTTTTTCAATTCAGCTCTTACCTATTGAATCGGTTATTCTTCTGAGTCACCTGTTGGCCCTCGATACCACGTTATTCCTGGCTGCAGCCTGACCTGGTTTGCTGACCTTCCTCCAATGTCCCTTACCTCATTTTGCTTTTTAATCAGTTTCTGTTCCCTCCCCCATCCCTGATTCAACCCAGATTCTTTATCCTTTCCTCTGTGCTGCTCTTGCCAAAACCCACCCTCCTCTTCCATTTCTCCGTCCCCTCTTGCTTTTAGTAGGAAAGTTATTCATGGCATTGCACTGCCCCAGGCAAGCTCCAGTGCAGAAATACCTTGGGAGCATGGGGGCATGGCTGGGGTTAGCAGGGTGAGCAGGGCCAAATCCAGCCATACTTTGTAAGCAGGCTGCTCAACCATGCAGGTAAAAGACATATGTGGAAAGTGAGAACTGTTGTTGGTCTCCCAACAACCTCTGTGGCTACAGCTGTGGTTTATGCTCATCTGCAGGGCACTTCTGTCCAGCTCTTGGGACTTGTGCTTGTCCTGAGAAGTGCTGTCAGCAAGGTGTGAGTTGGAGTACTCATATTCCCATCAGAAAGTCACCTGGTCTCTGAGAGCTGTGAGGTGTGAAAAGGTACTTGCATTTCAGTTACAGTCCAAAATCAGGGCTTGTTTTGATTTTCCTCTCTCTCTCTCTTTCAGTTTTGGGGCAAGTTTCCCCAGTTTTTAATCCTTTTACCCCACCCTGAATTCAGCAGGTCTAGTGATGGAGGAAATGGAGGAAAGGAAAAAGAACAGCAAGAGCATGACTAAGAAACTGTAGCGCCAATCAGTTGTGGGCACAAGTGACCCACAGGAGAGCAGAAGCCAGGATACAAGTGCAGATGAGGTGAGAAACCCTCTCCCAACTGCATTTGCCAGCAGATGCTTGACTGCTTGCCTGGACAAGCCCAGCAGCACGGAAGACGGAGAAATAAAGATCAGCAGCTTGTGCTGATCCAGGTTGTAACTGTTGTATTACTGATTTGGGAGAGGGGGAGAATGATCCCCTCCCTGATATCCAAAAACACCCTGAGGTCACCTGAAACCAGTACATTTTACTTTTAAAATCTCCTTAAACATGTTTTCCTCTCCTCTGTGCGGAGTTGCTCTCCAGCTCACCCTGCGTGCCCAGAGGCTCTGAGAGCCACAGGCCGCGCAGGTGTTGTGGAGGACGGAGGGCCCTTTCCCACCCTGGCTCCGGAAGGGATGGGGGAATTGCTGAAGGGGGATGTTGACACACATCAGGATCCAGAGCTGCCAGCGTTATGTCTCACGTTTCCTTCTGCTTAGGCTGTGGAAAGAGCTGGGTCAGGTTTGAACAGGAGGTTTAGTCTGTGGCTCATAGCCCAAGGTCAAATGAGATTTCTGCAAGACAGACAGTGGCATGTCATATTAGATTGCTTTTAGAGCGATAACCCAACACCTACCCCAACCCTCACCCCCCGGCATCCAAGCAAAGGTTTTCAGGGGGACAGAGCAGCGGGGACATCCTCTCCTCTGATGCACGACTCCAGCATCATCTTCTTAGCTCTTGTTGATGTGCCTGTGACTGTGGGCAGCTTCTCCATCCCCTCAACAATTGTGTTTTAGGCAGCGCAGTACAAGGATGCCCAGGCGGATACGGGGCCTCCAGATGTTAACATGACACAAATATTAATTACCATTAACATTAGTAAGTAAAGGCATGCACATTCCTAGGAAAGCCTTGGAGTATGAGTCTCAGTTCCAGACAAAGGAGTGATGTTGTCCCAGTCTACCTCGGTGTGGAGGTAGAATTCAAATAGTCTGACATAAGAGTATCCTGGGGTTTGGGAAAAGTATGGAACAGTCTAGAAGCATTTGTTCCTGGGCTACTTTCCATCGCCATTGAGTGTCTTCCATCATTTCAATAAGAATTCATGTAAACCTCCAAAAAGCTCAGCTTCCAGAGTGACTGAAGGGATTTTGTTTGAAGACGACTTTAGAGCATCACCCATCAACCATCACTATGCTACAGCCAACTCCCCAGCCTGTGAATAAGGCACAATTTTCCAGTCTTGTCTCCCTTGAAAGTTTAACTCTGGCTGGTCTGGCTTGGCTTCAGGGTCCACCGTATCATCTGCTTGCAATTCTGCAAGGCGACCCCTGAGCAGATAAAGGCTGTCACACAGTTGCTTACAAACTTGTGGCTGTTCAGGTTACTGCAGCCACAGTTCAGGTGGCTGCATTGCAGATCCCAAGGGATGAATTTGGTTGTTTAAAAAGCAAACAGATGTCAGAAAAGACAGATACAGGTTCTAATGCATGAGACCAAAGAGGTTTGGAGTGACTGGAGGCTATTCCTTAATTCTCTTGTACTTAAATTTCTGCTTCTTTGATATGAAGAGAAGTAGAAGAAGAGACTCAGTTCTCCTAGACTCAAATTCTCTCCTAGATTGAAATTCTCTACTAATACATGGCAATACAGCAATTCTACAGCCCTCTTAGAGGCCCGAGTTGCAGACCAGGGGTGTGATGATGCAGTTATGATCAACTGCAACAATTAGCTCCTTCCCATCCTTTTGGTTTCTGCACAAATCGTTATGTCCTGTTGTAGTGACTGGGTCAAATCGGTTGCGGCTGTGAAGTTAAAAGGAATGGGCTAGGAAGCCTGGAGTCTTTAGCAATGGCATTTAACAAATCTTGGGTTACTGGAGAAGTTATGGGGAGGAGGGGAAAAGGTCCTGTTGAATTGTGGACTGGCTTCATTGATGCCCAGAGAATGATGGAAAAGCTGACATGAGATGTAATATAAGTCTGTCTAGCTTTAGCTGCAAACTGCTAACTCACATTGTCCATTACCTATTACAATAAACAGATATCTGTTCTTGGAAGTGTCTTCCTTCAGTGTCTGCTGTTTATCTCCCTCTTTGATAAATTAAGTAGGATACACTTCTCTTTTCTAATTATGAAGGATACTTTCTGTATTTAGAGTCATTCATTTTATGTAGTGACAGAATATGTTCTGTTTTAAAAATACAAAATAATTATTGCCCATTCTGAATCAATATAAATGAGACTGATAAAGCAATTGCAAGGGAATTATTCTCTAACAGGGATGTTCATAGAGGGGTTTCCTCCTGGCATAGCCACATTCAGAACATGCTGGTGATTGGACTAGTGTAAATTATTATCAGTAAATGTTGCAGAAGACCTAAATATCCTTGTGTAATTAAAACCAGAAGCCAGGTTTAAAGAATACTCTGGACTACATTGTAACCGAGCTTATTTACATAGCAGAGTTGGGACTCATCCTCTTCATGCAAACACTGTGCAGACCCTTGAACATGAGCTTCTTGTCTAAGTCCCCAGCAGAGAGGAAGGTGCTTCTTGAACTCAACTCACTTATTTCTCCATCAACTGTAAAAAGTATTTAGTGGGATTTATCAAAGTGCACGGGTGTGTAGACTGTAGAGGGGGAGTCCATCTCCAGCTGCAGTGTTGCAGTGTTCATCCCCTCTCTAACCGCAGACTGCACCACGCAAGTATCTAGCTTGGCACATCTCAGCTCCCCTTCTAGCTGAATCAGGACCTAGTTGATACAGTGATGGCACAATTTTTGTTTTGATTTGCTGATTTTCTACTGCAAACAGCAAGACACACAGATCCTAAAACTACATCCAGGTAAGCACTGTTAGGAATAGGGCCCTATACCTGTAAAAAACCTTACTAGGACATTCTGAAAACAGTGCCTGCCCCTCTTCTTCCCCAGTGATCTGATCAAAGCAGTAGCATTCAGACCAGGCTCTGAAGAAAAGCAGACACTGGGAATGGGTGTGCTTCAACACTGGGTGGTCTTATATCTCTGTTCCTACTATTGCCTTTGGGGACTGATGTGGTGTCCTCTAAGCGAGAGGCTCTGCAGCCCATCCACAGTGCCCAGAACTACCTGGGAGCCCCCTCCCAACACAATGCCATTTCTTAGATCTCTGAGCGATCTGCTCTGCTCAGCCTCTTCTTCCCCGATTAATAATGTTGCTGTCAGTTTGGATTACAGCCCTCTACTTTCTTTGTCTCAGCTTAAAATACTTGTGGTTTCATATTCTGTCAGGAGAGATATGTAAAAGAAGTGCTTTGCTCACAGTGAAGATGGTGATGGAAAAGGAATGTGTTGCTACAGATTCCTGCAGGAGGCTTTATTGGATTCCTTGGGACTCATTAAAAGGCAAAGATATAGGGAGGGAGTGAACAGGATGGGGGTAATGGAGAGCTCATAGAAGCTGCATATTCTGGCATTGTGGGAAAGACATGACAAACCTGTGGCTTGAACAGAGATAACAGTGGAAGGGTTTCTACTGATATCTAGGCAATTTCTTTCATCGCTTCACTATTTGTCCTGTTAGGGGGAAAAAACCCACAACACCCAAACCAAAACTGAATGCCCAGCTGAAGTTGCTTTTATGGAAATTTAAGTCTCTTGCTTCTTACTGTGTTTGTGACAGAAAGAAATTTCCTGTGGCTGGTTGACTGGACATGGTCCTTCCCATGTCACAGAGATCCTGATTACCTTCTGCTGGAGGAATGCCTTTTCTTCTGCCCTGACTTCACAGTATCAGCTGCCACTGTAACTTCTGCAGCTCAGCAAACTCATTTCTAAAAATCATAAGACCCCGTACCTGTCTCAAATTGTGGGAGAACCAGTCCTTTATACATTTTACACCTTAAGAAGCACCCACTCCACATATAACTCATGGGATTTACATATTCTAGCTTTCTTGAAGGAGACAACATGGATGTGTCATTTACTTTTTAAAACATCATTTCCCCTCTCCTTAGTTTTTAGATTATTTCCCAGTCTCTCAGATATATTTTCACACAAAGTGCTGTCTTTCGCTACATCTGCTATCTCTCTAGATCTCTGTTCCCTGTAAATGAGGGATGTTGGGCTTAACTCCATTTCGGTTTGCCTTGCTAACTGAAACAACAGTTCCACTTATCAGTCTAAGATTTTGATATGGGCTTGACATGGACACCCATGACTTGCATAGAAAAACCACCCCTGATTTAAGCTAATATCTCTGTGTTCATGTTATTGCATTCTCTATGCAATGGAGATGAATATCTAACTGGTAAATACTTGATGATTCAGTAATTCTTTAAAGAAGATCTTCTAGGAATAAAATATGAAACGGGGATCTGAGGGTGATAAAATGTGGTGGGGCATAGAAGTATCTATCACTGTCCTTTGCAATGCTGGGATGGATTGAAGGTGCACCCACCAAAGAGGGCATACCCAAAGAGAAATTAAGGTGGCCATAAACAGAATTCTTCCCAGTTGTGGGAAAAAGGGTAGGTCATAACAATAAAATCAAAGTCAACGGCTAGTTTCAGAGTTGACAATGTGAGACTGGGTTTTGATGTTTGATGCACCCTCAGGGTGCACTTATTAAAAACAATTTCTTTCTGGTAGATAAATCTAACTGTAGGGGATGTGTTTGAGCTAAAGAATAGCATGACTTAGACAAATGTCAAACTGAGAAATGGAAGAGTAAGTTGGGACATTCTTGAACCCCATAGTTGGAAGAAACAGCCAGATAAAGGAGGATAAACCAGTGGACAAGTTACATGACCTGGGCAAGCAGGTGGAGAGCAAAAGTAAGAAAATTCCTATGGGGGGGACATCAGGGTGCTGTGGACAATATGGACAATGCAGTAGCATTCCCTTAACCTTCTTTCAGATAGGGCTGAACCCCTGCCCTACATGTTCCTCCTCACTCCCTTATCTGCATTATCCACATCCAGGAAGAGACACAGGGAGCTGTGCTGGTCATCCTAAATCATGTGAAATCTGGGTGGTTATATCACAGCCCCATTCAGTTCTTATCAAACTGTCCTGCAGGCCTTGAAAACAGCAGTGCCTGGAATAAAAAGGGAGAGAAAAAAGTGATGTGAGTGGCTGTGGGTTTGTATATTTGATCTCAGTACTATGCAAAAGATTTTGATGGAATGTGTAATTGAAGAAGTGGGATTTGACTAAAAGACTGGTTTATCAGAGGACAATTTGATAGACAGGTCAAACAGTTTGATAAAGCAACAATTTCCCAAATAAAAAAAAATCTGAACTGATTTGAAATTAGTTCTTGTCTTGTCTTTTAACGTGCAAGAAGATCTTGCTTGGCTGATGTTGTGGTTTAGCTCCAGTCAGCAACTAAGCATCACACAGCCGCTCACTCACTCCCCCCACCCCTGTGGGATCATGGGGAGAATTGGAAGAGCAAAAATAAGAAAACTCATGCGTTGAGATAAGAACAGTTTAATAACTAAAATAGTAGTAGCAGTAGTAGTAGCAGCAGCAGCAGCAGCAGCAGCAGCAGTAGTAATAATAATATGAAAAGGAAAACAATGAGTCAGAGAGAGGTAAAACCCAGGGGGGGAAAAAAACCCCAAGTGTTGAAACTGCTCACTACCCGCCGAGCAATGCCTCCAGTCCCCATGCCAACTCCCCCCATTTAATATACTGAGCATGACACCATATGATATGGAACATCCCTTTGGCTGGTTTGGATCCGCTGTCCTGCCCGTGTCCCCTCCCCTCCTGGCTTCTTGTGCACCCGGCAGAGCAGGGGAAGCTGGAAAAGTCCTTGACTAGCAAAAGCACTACCCAGCAACAACTAAAACACCAGTGTGTTATCAATATTATTCTCATACTAAATCCAAACCACAGCACTGTACCAGCTACAGCGAAGAAAATTAACTCTATCCCAGCCAAAACCATGACACCATTTATGTCACACTCAGGTCCCACGCTATCCAATACAACCTTATTAACCACCACCCCCCTTCCCATCCTTTGATATAATACACAGCAATCATTCCCTTAGTCCATGGACCACCCAGGTAAAATATCTGCAAAATGTCCATAAATATCCACAAAATATCCATTAAGTTCATTTAGTCCATGACTTTGGGCTCCACCTATCCTAACAGTCTTTCAGGGCAGAAGAGATGGTGTGTGTGGTGTTGGGTTGTTGCATGCTGAGGTCAGTCCTTGTTCCATCCTTGCTGCACTTTGCTTGCTTCAATGAAAGTTCATTCTTCATTAATATGGGAGATTCCTACTATGATACCATTGATATGGCATATAGCAACCACAGAAATTATGACATACAGTATTATACAGCAATTAACGGCATACCAGTCAGTTCATTAGTTGTTTTCACACAAAATCAAATCCCCTTGAGGCACACATCGGACTCCTCCATCCTCCTGCATCACCCACCAAGTGCACCCAGGTCCTCGAGCAAAAGCAATTCTATGAATGGGTTTGCCTTTGCCCAAGACAGGAATAACCCAGACTGTTTTCCCCAGGATATTTTTCAAATGCACTACAGGGACTCCATCCCCTTCCACAGCACGTAAGGGTTCTGACTGGGCAGGGCCAGCTCGCCTGGCAGATCCCCTCGTGTTGACTAACCAGGTGGCTTTTGCTAAATGTGTATCCCAGTGTTTAAATGTTCCACCCCCCCATTGCTCTCAGTGTATTCTTTAATAGTCCATTGTATCTTTTGATTTCCCCAGAGGCTGGTGCGTGACAGGGGGTGTGATACACCCACTCAATGCCATGCTCTTTGGCCCAGGTGTCTATGAGGTTATTTCGGAAATGAGTCCCATTATCTGACTCAGTTCTCTCTGGGGTGCCATGTCGCCACAGGACTTGTTTTTCCAGACCCAGGAGAGCGTTCCGGGCAGTGGCGTGGGGGACAGGAGATGTTTCCAGCCAGCCGGTGGTTGCTTCTACCATGGTGAGAACATGGCGCTTGCCTTGGCGGGTCTGTGGGAGTGTGATATAGTCAATTTGCCAGGCCTCCCCATATTTATATTTCAGCCATCGCCCCCCACACCGCAGAGGCTTTACCCGCTTCGCTTGCTTGATTGCAGCGCATGTTTCACATTCGTGGATAACCTGCGCAATAACGTCCATGGTCAAGTCCACCCCTCGATCACGAGCCCACTGTATGTTGCATCTCTCCCTTGATGGCCTGAGGTGTCATGGGCCCACCGAGCTAGAAATAGTTCACCCTTTTGCTGCCAGTCCAGATCCACCTCAGCCACTTCAATCTTGGCAGCCTGATCCACCTGCTGGTTGTTTCGATGCTCTTCAGTGGCCCGACTCTTAGGGACGTGAGCATCCACATGCCGTACCTTTACAACCAGGTTCTCTACCCGGGCAGCAATATCTTGCCACAGTGCGGCAGCCCAGATGGGTTTGCCTCTGCGCTGCCAGTTGCTTTGCTTCCACTGCTGTAGCCAGCCCCACAGGGCATTTGCCACCATCCAGGAGTCAGTAGAGAGATAGAGCACTGGCCACTTTTCCCGTTCAGCGATGTCTAAGGCCAGCTGGATGGCCTTTACCTCTGCAAACTGGCTCGATTCACCTTCTCCTTCAGCAGTTTCTGCTACTTGTCGTGTAGGACTCCATACAGCAGCCTTCCGTCTCCGGTGCTTTCCCACAAGGCGACAGGACCCATCAGTGAACAGGGCGTATTGCTTCTCATCTTCTGGCAGTTGGTTATACAGTGGGGCTTCTTCAGCACGCGTCACCCCCTCCTCTGGTGATATTCCAAAGTCTTTGCCTTCTGGCCAGTCCATAATCACTTCCAAGACTCCTGGGCGACTGGGGTTTCCTACTCGAGCCTGCTGGGTGATCAGTGCAACCCATTTACTCCACGTAGCATCAGTTGCATGGTGTGTGGAGGGGATGTTTCCTTTGAACATCCAGCCCAGCACTGGCAGTCGGGGTGCCAGGAGCAGCTGTGCCTCAGTACCAACCACTTCTGAAGCAGCTCGAACCCCTTCATATGCTGCCAATATCTCTTTTTCAGTTGGAGTATAGCGGGCTTCGGACCCTCTGTATCCCCGACTCCAAAACCCTAGGGGTCGACCCCGGGTCTCCCCGTGTGCTTTCTGCCAGAGGCTCCAGGTAGGGCCATTCTCCCCGGCTGCGGTGTAGAGCACATTTTTTACATCTTGTCCTGCCCGGACTGGCCCAAGAGCTACTGCATGAACTATCTCCTGTTCAATCTGTTCAAAGGCCTGTTGTTGTCAGGGCCACATTTGAAATCATTCTTCTTCTGGGTCACTTGATAGAGAGGGCTTACGATCAGAGTGTAATTTGGAATATGCGTTCTCCAAAAACCCACATTGCCCAAGAAAGCTTGTGTTTCCTTTTTGCTAGTTGGTGGAGACATGGCTGCTATTTTGTTGATCACATCCATGGGGATCTGATGACGACCATCTTGCCATTTGATTCCTGGATGTCCTGTGCGGGTCCCTTAACTTTACTTTGTTTCATGGTGAAACCGGCGTTCAGAAGGATTTGGACTATTTTTTCTCCTTTCTCTAAAACATCTTCTGTGTTGCCTCACACAATGACACCTACAATGTATTGTAGGTGTTCCGGAGCTCCACCCTCTTCCAGTGCGGTATGCATCAGTCCCTAAGCCGCGGTCGCTGCTTCCCCCCAGCTACTCCCCCCAGTTAATATACTAAGCATGACATCAGATGAGACAGAATATGCCTTTGGCTGGTTTGGATCTTCTGTCTTGGTTGTGCCCCTTCCCCTCCTGGCTTCTTGTGCACCTGGCAGAGCAAGGGAAGCTGGAAAAGTCCTTACCTACTGCAAGCACTCTTTAGCTAAAACATCAGTGTGTTATCAACATTATTCTCATACTAAATCCAAACCACAGCACTGTACCAGCTATAGTGAAGAAAATTAACTCCATCCAAGCTATACCTATAGGTTTAGAAAAGGTATTCTTTATTCCAGTATCTTAATCATTAACTAATACAAATTCTCATAATACCAGAACAAGGACTGAACTGGGGGCATTGTGTCAAGTTTCATAAAGAAACTTCATAATCACTCCCTGGAGATATCGTCACTGGTGGCAAACTATGTTTTTCTAACCTACTTCAGTGACTCAAGTGAAAACAAGATATATGAATCCACTTGCTTCTGTCTTAGCAAACCAGGCTTGTCACCCTCACAGTGGAGCTGAGCTGTTTTGGTGTGATCTCTCCTTGAAAAGTCTATGTCAACTGTGTCTTAATTTAATGTGTTAATAGCACAATGGTAGGAGGCACTGCCAAGACAGAAGTAATACTGATATCCTGGGGCATGTGTCTATGTCCCTGACAATATGTAATAGAAAATAGATGTAATTAGAATGGAGAGATGTACATTTACAAAGTCCTTACAGCACCTTCTGCTGTAAATTCGGAGTTTGCCTCTGGAAAGCATCAAGGGAGAAGAAAAGCTTATGAGTAGAGTCAGCCACTAAACAGATCTGAAATTTCATATGATACAGCCATAAAAACCAGAAGCGAGATGTTCAGAGAGTAGGAAGATTAGGGGGTGGGGAGACGGAGAGGGGAATTGCACAAATGTAGGCTTGCTGCCATCAGGTTCCTTCAGTCTGGTAGTGGCTAGTGGTCAATAAATTTGGCATCCATAATAGTGGGATTGGGGAGGGTAATTTCTTAAAGGTGGCTACTGCTCTCTGGTACAAGGAGAGGACTCTAACCCTGAAATGCGTTTTCTGAGAATACTGATTCTTGATTGTCAGAAATTACAAAGAACAGACCTAAACATTTTTAATCCAGTATGGCTGACCCTCTGGGCTGTAACTGTTCTTGTGTGTTGCTGGATGACAAACAGGGGCACAGCCATCACCGTATGGAGGAATAGCAGAGGAGCAGATGAAAAATTCATTTGTGACCAAGCACTAGTGTGGAAACATGAAAGATTACGGAGCGAATTAGACAGTATGCCCTGCATATCCTCAGAGGCTTCAGTCACTGCACTTGGGATAGGCACTAGCCTCATAATAAGTGTGCTCTCTTGGGGCTGACGTATACTGAAAATGTCTACCTCCCCATCTCCAGCCTGCCAGACTCAGGCTGCTTTGAGCATCATGATTTCCAGACATTAATTTCTGTTTCAACAGCCAATTAATTGATTCAAGTTTTACTTATCTTGGTACTACCATGCACGACTTCAGTAAGCCTCTTGCTACTTCAGGCTCTTGCGCTGATATCGTGAATGATATTTTCAATTGGGTAATTTCTTCCTGCCATGTAAGTCTATTCTCACGTCACCACTGAGGCTTCATTCACATGCAGAGCAGTGCCCATATGATGGACCTTGGACAGAACCTGGACAAAGCATGTTTTCAGTGTTGCTTAACCAGTTGCTTTCTCTTATAGAAATGACTTTAATTAGGGGAATTTATCTTTATTCAAGCCTTCAAGAAGCCTTTGCACTGTGGGTGTCTAGCCCATGAGACATGATAGCAATGGAGCTATCCAGCGGTCTTCTAAGCTCCCTCAACTCTTGATTTTCTTTCTGCTTTTTTCTTTCCCAGTTAGGTTCTCAACCCCTTCTTTTTTTCTCCCTAAACGCTCTTTTTATTCATTGGTCAGACAGAAGTTGCCTTATTTCATGTGTTGGCCAGAAAATCCTTTTCTTTCTCTATTTTCTGTTGTCTTTTCTGGTCTGAGTTCCCTCACTGTTAGTAATACTTGGTTGTGGGCAATCCCACCTTGTGTTGTATATGAGGATACTTGACCTTAAACCTTGGATTGCTCCAGCTTTGGAGAAGTTCCTCTTTGGTAGGGGCCAGTGACTCTCCTGATCCTTTCCCCTCCCTGTGTGTATTTCCATTCTAGCACAGTTTTTCATCAAAATTGAGCAAAGATGTAAGGGCTTGGGAAAGCAGTGAAATGCAGTTGCCTCCAGATCTGCACCTGGAATTTCTGGATTTTTGTGTTAGTGCCTGGGTAGATGTCAGGGGTTGTAGACAGGCTGTAGATAGGACAGATGTCCTGCTAGTGCAAGCGGTGGTTCCCTGTGGCACAGGATGGGTGTTACAGGAAGAAAAGGATCTAGGCAAGCACCAAAGGGGCTATGTACAGGGCACACTTGTTCATCCTTCCTCCATTCCTTATTACACCAGATAGCTAAGAATAGCCAAATTGAGAGGTGAGCAAGAACAGGTAGGACAAGTCGGCTGTGCCTGTGGCTTTTTCATGTGCCTACACCCAGGAGAATGAGAGGTATTGCATGCCCTTCCATCGTAAGCTGCTGCTAATGATTCCTTCTGCCCGGAGGACACAGTCGGGATCGATGGAGGGTCAGCCGTTAGACGTACATTTCCCAGTGCCCAGCATAGCATGCGGGGTCAGGGAGCTAATCATCACTCCTATCTTGCCTGCCTTGCTGCGGTGTCCAGCCTAGGGCAATTGGAGGTGCATTAAAGATTAAACAAGAGGTGGGGGGTCTAGTGAATGTGTTGGAGTAATTCCAGGGTGGGTGGGCAGTGGTTGGCCCAAGCAAGTGGATTTCTGCTGCAGCGGCCCCTACTTTAGATCTTTCAGCCGAACAAACCAGCGGCATCTCTGTTGAGGCAAAAAATGCCTCTAGCTAAAATTCCACTATCTGACCTCAGAAGGGCTCCAGCTGTTTCTGCCACCAACATAGCAGCTAAAAGAAGAGTTTTAAAGAGGTTGGTCATACTGAAAGAGAGACCGACTTCTTCAGAGGGCCTGGTAGGACCGAGCCTTCCTCTTCCTTGCTCACCCCTTTCAGCATAAGTGCGAACATAGTGTGGCCTGAGTGTTGGCTGTTCTCAGAAGAGTGTCTGTCACTTGCCAGCACCATGCCATGTAGATTTACTGCAGGACCTTGACATCTCTCCTAAGGTGGGAGGACTAAACAGTCTCCTTGCTTGACATACTAATTCCTAATGTCTCCAACCTCTAAAATCAATACATTGAAACTCCTGCCTGTACTGAAAAGAAAACATTTTCATGGGATTAGGAAAGCACCTTCCATTTGAGGTGTGCTTAGTGGCACAGAGGTTCATCCCATGGCTCTGAATACATTGGTGTCAGTCTTGGAGATGATTTGAGCAGGCAGTTCACACCCCTTCCTCCTTTGCAGGGCTAATCAGCATGTTGCATATTAGCATCTGCTGTTAACATGTCTATTCTGACTCCAACAGTCATGGGAGTGCACTGATATGTGGCTTGGGTACCTATGAGCTGTCGCTGGTAGCTGTGCCTTTAGAGGCTGGCTGCAATGCTTAGCCCTTGAGAGGGATAGGAAAATGGTATGGCTGGCGCATAGCGATGCTGTCTGGAGTTGTGTGGGCTCAGGAAGCAGTGCTGGCTGATTGCCATCCTGCAGACCCTGCCCTTTGGTTCCCCAGATCCACAGCTTTTCTTTGAGCCTTGAATTCACAGCCATCATTGTGCAATTGGCAAAAGAGCAGAGGAAGAGATTCATCCAGAGTAATGTGCTGAGTCAGAGTTACAGCCATGAGGAAAATGCGGGACTCCCCATTCCTTCTGGCAGGCATTAAAAACTGTCCACTTCAGGGATAATCAGTTTCAAGGCTCGCCACCTAGTCAAAGGTCCTTCCTAAGGAGTCCTGACATGGTGAGGGCTCTTTGTCAGAGCTTTCTCAACTAATAATTCAATGTTCCCATCTGAGCTAGTTACTGTGTGCTCCCTTTATGGTCAGTGGAAGAGAATCAGGCCCTCAAAGGATGAATGTTCTCTAAGAAAGGCCAAGTGAATTGCCCTGAGCCCTTTTTCTCTACTAAGTAGGTGATTGGCTCACACTTGACATCTCACCTTCCAGCTACAGAACTGAGATGAATCCCATCCGTGCAGTCTGAGGCCCTGAACACTTACCTGCATGCTCATCTTGCTGACTGGGGGTAATGCGTTCAATGGCATTAGACGACATTAGTCAAAACAATTTTTAGCTGTGCTGATCATCTAGGATTGCTTTTGATCATGGAGCTTCATGCTCTTCAGCTAAACTCAGCTGTAAAGGGTCCTCTCCACATGCTCCAATCCACATTTGCCATTGCCAGAAGAGCAATTCAGACATGGGCAGCAGTTGCTATTCTTATAAACTGAACATAATGTTTTTTGTGTGATACAAGGGAAGTGTTATTCATTTACTGGAATTATCCTTTTATCAAGTCAGTTTCCTATTGCATTTCACCCTTCATTGCACTGCAAGTTCATTCTTTTAACAAGGCTGTTTCTATTCTTGAAAGTATATTTAAGAGGTTTTGCAATTTCACCATGAAATTACAGAGTGTTTCCTTTTATTTTTAAAAATGTGTTCCAGGAATCCTTAAATTCTGGAGAATTTGGAGCAACAATGAACAAATCTATAATGAAATTAAAAGATCAGAAACGGGGCCTCATGAGTACCTTCCCTTAACTGTCTTTGAAAAGAATCTGTTATTGTATTTTAATTTTAAGCACTTTTTACTTGTCAGATTGTGTTTTCTGTTTCCTGTTGTAGCCTTTGTTTCCCCAGTCCTGACTTGTGCTGGAAATCTGCTCCTGGGTCGTTTTGTAAACTTCTGGTTAGACTTATGAGAGGGATTCAAGCAGCGGTGTCCAAACTGCAATGCGCAATTCGAGGTGTTCAGTCATGCACAACCCCAAGTACAGCATTTTTGAGGAATGGATTGCCTACAAAGCAGGATAGCATGGGGCAACTAATCAGGCAACAGGCAATGCTAAAGCGAAGAAGGGAGGCTTAATTCTGCCTCTCTGGGGGTCTTAGGTAGATCATGGGGACAGCATTGAAGCCATGAGCCAAGTCAGGATGGGAGTTGGGAAGTAGGGTTGAAAGCCAAGTTATCTTCCTGCTTTCCAGTAGCTCATTGCGAATTAGCAGCAGAAATGCCCCTGCTGTGGGTGTCTGTTAATCAAGCATGGGGATAAAGTTGCAGGAAGGGCAAATTTGTCCCCGGTAGGAGTGAGCCCTCAGTAGCACCACTGGCTCTGCTGGGTGGGCTCCTCTGCACATATGTGAAGAGATTTCTTCATCACAACTATATCCCGATTATTTCACAAGGACTTGTAGGACTGATTTTGATTCTTAGCTCTTACATCCTGGTCAATTACAGACTGTAATTTCTATCAGATTTTTTTTAAGATCAGTCAAAATCTTTTCCAGGGCTTGATCGCTCAGTAGTCTGGGTGGGGAGCCAGTTATGTGGGCAAAATCTTAACATGGGAGGTTTTAAGAAGACAAGGGAAGTTAGGTATATCTTCATGGAGGAAGATGAAGGGAAGAAGGTCTTTTTTAATCCAAGATTTTAAGATGATGGACCAACATGTTGGAGAGGAGCATGTTGGAGATTTTGTGGGTGAAATTCAGTTCTAGCAGCCAAGCGATACTAGTAAATACAACCTGTTGATCTCTATCTATGTATTTTTTGCAGCTTTCCTTGGCCAATGTCTTGACTTCCCCTCAGCCTCTTCAAACATTGCACCATATAGCAGAAAAGATATAGAGATATCTTTAGAACATTTAAACCCACAAGTGAAAATTACACTTGAAATCAAAACCTGGTTTGTTGCACAGAGGAATGTATTATAATATATTATAAGAAAATTCAGCTAGAAGAACTCAGCTGAGAATTCAATCTGTGACATTCTTCTAAACCCAATTAACCTACTCCAATAATTGCCTCTGAATGAGATTATAAAATGTGGTCAAATTTTCTCCCATGGATTAGAAATAATCTGCATGTGTGCTTGTCAGAATAATTCCCGTGAGTAAACAAAGCAGACAAAAGAATGCAACAGTTATCCTGGGTTAAAAGTCCACCATACTCAGGGATGAACATCTAAGCAGGGCAAGCAGGTAGAAGACTTCCCCAGGATGTTCTTCCGCTCTCCAGAACTTGCATTTCAGGGGCTCACAGGGGAAGACATCTCTGGAGTAACTGAAATCTCTTCAGTAAAGAGGAAAAATAGATCACTTTAGTCAAAAGATCAGACATGGGCAGGTGGGGTCAAATTGCCTGTGAAAGTTGATGTTAAGAACTAAATTAATTATTTGCAGTGGTTAGGGTGGCTGTGGAGAAGGGCAAAGTGGAGATAGTTTGTAGCAAGCTAAGCAACCACCACACTGCACTTGTGGAAGCAGAACAAGCTGGATGTCAGCCCTGGGTCACTGGAAGTTGTGAGTCACCAGCCAGGCTTTTGATGAGACTGAAGTGTTCAATCAGGTCACAACACAACGGGCCACTACCTTGGTTATTGAGGTGGCAGCTGCCGGATTAGCTTCTCCTCATGAACTTCCATCATACTGAGGTACCTCAGGAAGACAGGTGTCTCAGGGGTGAACAGGCCAGCACAGTTGGATAGCCCTCTCTTGAAACAACCACATGAAAGATGTGGGAGCTTCTTATGATATGTCAACAGGAAGTTTAATCTCAGTGCAACCAGCCAGCTCTCACGGTGTTAGTTCAAATAGGACTGTATCCACTCTCATGGTGTCAAAGGATCGTGCGGAGTGCACCACGGGGTACATCACATAACTAGGCAGTGTCATGTTTGGTTCATACCACTGGGATTGCCAGTTCTTCTACATGGGTGTTTCATGAGGGATGAGGTCCTGTAATGAGGGACAGGTAGATCTCTGCTGACACATGGCCCTGTTCTGTATTGGCCCTTTCTCATGTACAGACTCACTGCTTTCTCCTGCTATGCAAGTGCCCTGGTGCTTCATTGACTGGGCTTCACTCTCTACTCATCCTGTTCCTGTCCACCTTCCTTAAAGATTTCTCCTGGCCACAGCCAGGGACACAGCATGGAGCTAAAAGGATCTTGGAGTTGATTCAGATTTGAAAATCCTGTGCCCTCATGCCTAAACCAGGAGTGGTCTGTACAGTCTGTTCATCGCTCGGCTATGTTTAGGTATACTGTTCACACTTCATGTAATTCTGGGAGGAAATGACAGCTATCTTGCTGCTAAGGCATTGAATGAGAATGATTATAAAAACATATAATCTGTGATGTGGTTCAGCAAACAAACAGTGACCAGATGAAATATATTCCAGTTTGTCTAAATGAGAGTGAATGGCTAGTCAGCAATGAAAGTGAAAGACAAAAGAGCCCTTCTACTGAACTGTAGATTAAAATTAAGAGTTAAGGAGAAAGTAGATTCTTAGACAGCAAGACAAATTGAAGATCCCACATCTACATTTCAAAGGCTTAATTGTCCCAAGGCAAGACAAACAAAATGGTATTTGCATATTCACTGACACTGGAACAGTATCCAAAGGCATCAGCCAAATGGAAGAAACTGAGAGAAGGGACGTGAAATTAGCGTACAAAATATTTCCTCAAATTGAAAAATGAGATGGAAGGAGTAGGAGGGGAAGATCCTAAGAGAGTCCTTTGATGGTTGTTTTTTCCCTAAAGGAAAGAGTACATGGAGAAGCTGTGATTTAAAACTGCAGTTCAGTGATATGCTAAATCTAACTTCAGGGTTTTAGTGCTACAGCAGAAATACCACAGCCTCACAACTCAAAGTGCTGATCTGGAATAAACTTTTTGTGCCAGTTCAGATAGGGTTGTGTTGTGGTTTAACCCCAGCTGGCAGCTCAGCCCCACAGAGCCACTTGTTCACTCCCCACTGGTGGGATGGGGGAGAGAATCAGAAGGGTAAAATTGAGAACACTTGTAGGTTGAGGTAAAATAGTTTAACAGGGAAAGCAAAAGCCGTGTGTGCAAGCAAAGCAAAACAAGGAATTCATTCACTCCTTCCCACGGGCAGGCAGGTGTACAGCCATCTCCAGGAAAGCAGGGCTCCATCACACGTAACGGTGACTTGGGAAGACGAACGCCGTCACTCTGAATGTCTCCCCTTCCTCCTTCTTCCCCAGCTCTATATGCCCAGTATCTAAAGCATATGGTGTGGAACATTCCTTTGGTCAGTTGGGGTCAGCTGTCCCAACTTCTTGTGTATTCCCAGCCCACTCACTGGTGGGGTGGGGTGAGAAGCAGCAAAGGCCTTGGCTCTGTGTATCCCCTGCTCAGTAGGAACGAAACCACCCCTGTGTTACCAACACTGTTTCCAGCACAAATCCAAAACATAACCCCATGCTAGCTACTGTGAAGAAAATTAACTCTACCCCAGCCAAAAGCAGCACAGGCCGATGGGTTAACTTTGTGCCAGCACAATTCATGTCAGATATGCCATCAGCATGCAAACAGAAGTAGCATTTTGTTAGACCACCCTCAGCTTGTCTGTAGGCCTTTTCATCGGTCCCTTCTTGCTCTCTTCCCACTCATATAATCTTCAAGTCATCGCCTCTGTGCATCACCACATCCTCCATAAGTAGCTCAGGGCCTTATATGTTTCTTTCCACTTTGGACATTCAGCCTCTTCGGCCCTGTCCTTGCCATGGACCTTCACATGGACCTTGTCTTGCTCATTGTCTCCACGTGAGGCTTTGCTGTTACAATAGTGTTGACCTTCTGATACTGCAGTTCAGCATCCTCGCCAAGCCAGATTCACACCCCCAGCCATAGTGAGATCCACAGCAAGCAATATGCCCTCCTTTTATGTCCTGCAGACATCATTCTGTTCACTGCAGATCCTATGACATCTAGGCAGAGTCTCTCGTGGGAAGGCTGCTGTGCTGCAAGACTGGAGAAGTGCAGGACCAAGGTCAAAGCCCTGGAAAAAGCCTATAGAAAGGACAAGGATATTGGTGGCCTCTCATTACTGAAGAGGAATTTTGTCTGTGCAAAAAGGATCTTATCTGGAATTTGTGACAGGGCAGAGACCTTCTATGGAGTGTGTGTGGGAAACCTTGCAAGAGTGTTAAGATAACTTCTTCCTCTCCATGAAAGACTGAAAGAGTGTCAACCTGGAGAAAAGTGCACTTCCATGGGAAAGCAACTCTCAGAGAAACTGAACTGTAGGAATCACAACAGCGCTGGTGGAAAGAGGCCCTTGGAAGTCTCCAGCCCAACCTTCCCTGGAGCAGGATGATCCCCAGGACTAGATCAGGATAACCAGGGCTTTGTACAATTGAACCCTGTAAATACCAAAGGATAAAGACTCTCTTGGCAATTGGCCCAAGGCTGCATCACCCTCCTGGAGACTGAGCATTTCCTAATGCCTAACCTGAACCTCCGAAACTCCAGTTTGTGTTTGTTGACCCTTGCTATATTGTCTGGCACCAGTGAGAAGAGTCTCCATAGAAGGTCTCTGCCCTGTCACAAATTCCAGATAAGATCCTTTTTGCACAGACAGAATTCCTCTTCAGTAATGAGAGGCCACCAGTGAGAAGAGCTCTGTCATCCTTGTAATGGCTGTTCAAAAATTTATAGGCTACTCTTAGACAATGCTCAGTCCCCTTTCACCCAGCAGAAGAAGTGCAGCTTCTCTCTACCTCTCTGCTAAATCAGCCCTGCTCCCTTTACCTCTCCTAGCAGATCGTGTGCCCCAGGCCTTGACCATCTTCATTGCCTGACTGCTCCCTCTCCAGTTTCTTCACATCCTTTCTGAACTGGGAGGCCAAAACTGCAGTGTTCCAGGTGCAGCCTTCCCAGCACCGAGCAGAGGGACAATAACTTCCTTCCACTTTCTGACATATAATCCAGAAAGCAGTTTGTATTATTTGCAGTGAGAGTGACTGCCAGCTCATATTCACCCTGGCGTCCACCATCACCACCGGCATTTGGCAGCAAGATTGTTGGTCTGCCACTTTGCTCCCAACATGTAGCAATGCAGGGGATAATCCTGACCCTGGTGCAGAGCGAGTGAAGAGAAGGCTGAGGGGTGACAGACAGTATAACAACAGTTGACTCTTCCTTTGTTAACCTAATGAGGTTTTGCTTGGCCCAGACTTTAAGTTTAATGTCTTTCTGCACTGAATTTGAGCCATTGAGCTTGTCAACCAGTCCCCAGTTTAGCGTCATCCAGAAAGATGCTGGAGGTTTAAAGTCTGGTGCAATCTGGTCTGATCTCATAGCTGGTGCTGCTTTGAGCTAGATGTTGAACTAGAGATCTCCTGAGATCCCTTGCAACTTGAATAATCCTGATATTCTAGGTGAGTTCATAGCACAATGGAAGTCACCAGCAAAGTTTTTGAGTCATATGGGCCTGCATATCAACCCCTGAGGAGTGACACCAGCACTGCCAGACACCAGCGGGATGTTGTGTCATTGATGACTATCCTCTGAGCCCAGCAGTCCAGCTGAATTGTCTGCTTTTCCAGCCCGTATTTTCTCAGCCTCCCAATGACGCTCCTGTGAGTGATGGTGCAAAAGCCTCTAGTTTTTCATGGCTAGATGTGTTCTTCTGTTTCATCATTTTGCATGCACTCTACCATTCTTTGCGTGCTTTGCTTAAAGGTCCATTAATGCTGCTCCCAGAGCCTGTGTCCAAGCTTGGAGATGGAGCTTCTGTGCCTGTCCCTCCTTTGGGCTTTGATCAGGGCTGTGCCACATCCTACTGCCTTCCACCTCAGGGACAAGGCAAAGATAGTATTTGCTTCAGGGGGTCTCCCGATGAACTGGCTCAAGGCCTGGAGCCTTCTCTCTGCTGTTTCCTTTTTAACTGTTTCCTCCATGATACATCACCATGGAATATGGTGTGTTCTCTCCTACTCATTTATCCCTAATGAGCCATTCACAACTCCCTTTCTTTAGAATATTTTTTCCTGAAATTCCTAGTAGAAGGTACTGGACAGAAAGACATGGAGACTGCTGACCTATCACTCCTCAAAGCAGACCAGCCATAGGCATTATAAATAGACATCATTGCTCTGCGGACAGTGCATGGCAGTAAGAATGAGGAGTAATTTTGTATCAGTGGCTTTGCCCCAGTTTATCAGAATGATTTTTTGGAAAGCTGAAAGTCTCTTGAAAGTGTTTAAATCTTTCAAGAGGGAAAAATTCAAATGTCTGACATGGAAGACTAGTGAAGAGGGCACCGAAGTATGGCTACTGTGAGCAATACCTTAGGCCTCCAGGAGTTTCCATTCTGACAAAAACTGTTTGTGCAGGTTTCTGCAGTGAAAATTTTCAGGCAATCAGCACACATGTCTATGCTGAATGTCCTCAGGTGCGAGATTCTTGGGGGAATTTGAGCCCAGTGGTATATGGTAAGAATATGGAAAGGAAAATGTCTCCTTTCATGGCTTCCTCAGGAAGACCAAGACAGGATCCAAGTCCCAGACACTTGATTGCTTTCTTATCCTGGCCAAGAGCACATGAAGCTACTAACAATGACCAGGGCTGAAACAGGTTTGGCTTCTTTTAAAAATGAGGAAAAAAATATTTTTGGAGACACCCAAAGGTATTCTTGCATCTTCTCTGACTCAGCGTGGTGCTCTGGACCACTTTGATGGTTGTACAGAACAAGTGCAATCCAAAGCCAGGCCTAACCCCCTCGATACCTGCTCAGTTATCGCTTGACTGGCAGGAGAGCTCGCTGGGGGTTAAGCAGCAAGGTTTGACAGTTATTGTCCACTAAAGTGAGCAGCCGAGCCTAATGCACGGTCATTCATTACAGACTTTCTGAATGGTCAGCTGCAATATTAGAGCTGGTCAAAGGTCTCTCCAAACATTTACCATCCATTAAAAGCTAACCTTTCTGTGTGTATGTTTGAGCTTTGAGTTCTTGAATAGCTGCAGGCTATGCGAAAGGCTCTCTGCTTCTCTGGGGGTCTATTACACTGTCAAACACAGCTCAGCCTTCCTAAACGCCACAGCAGCATTCCTGAGGTGGACTCTCCCTCCCCGCCTCCCATCACTCCTCTAGGAGCCTGAAAGCTGTGAACAGCTTGCTGGCAGCTGGAATTCTTTATGGGCACTGTCAAGTTTGCTGGTCTTCTCCCCCGAAAAATAAACAGCAAAACATATTTGAGATCAGAGCTTAGCAGGAAATGGGTTTTTTTTCCCTTCCCAGGGCAAGTTGTCAAAGATTTGAAATTTTTCCCATCGTATATTGTGATCAAAGCAAAAATTGTGGAGTCTCAGGGTGAGGTGATGGTCTGATTTTTCAATGGGGTGAATCAGATTTGTCGTTTTGGGAACATTTAAAATGGAATGATGAGAACTTCTTTTCAAAACCTGGAGGGATGCTGTTTTAGGAACAGTGACTTTATCAAAGCTTGTGCTTTCTATGGTCTCAGATGACACCTGGGGACTGATGCTGTGTGCCAGAGCCAGCCAATCCTCCTACTTTCCTCCAAGTCCAAAGTTTACTCTGAAATAGCCAGCAGCCTCAGGTTCACCCCTCCTCTCTCACGCACTCGGCTTTGCATTGTTTTTTGAAATCCTGTGTCAAAAGGCACGCTGCCCACTTTTGCTTTGCAAATGGAATTTCTCAAGTCTTCTCCTTCCTTCCATTTCTCCCCTATTTTCTAGGTGTCCCTCATTTAATCACCCCTTTCCTGCCTCAAGGTTTTAGAGATGCTTCTGGCAAAGAGCTAACATGCCTTACTTTGCAGGCTGCTTTGTATCACCTGTGATTTCATGGCTTCTAGTTTGGAGCTAGCTTGCATTTGGTGATTTTGGTGGGAAGTGTTGGCATAATAAGCCAGCATTTTTCTGAAAATAAAGTATAACATATATTTAGGAGTGCTTACATGTGGGAAAAGGGGATTTTTTTCCCCTGCATTTAAGAGTGCTCAAATTATGGCTACCCTGGGAGGGACCAGGATTCTCACACTACCTGGTGTGCAATAACTTTCTTATCTAGACAGTTCTCAGATTTTTGAAGCTGGCAGTTTTGGGTCTGAGCCTTTGAGCTGATTCATTCTTTTCTGCTTTTCAAAATTATCATACTTAAAATAAAGCGTTTACATCTATATATAGGTACAGAAACAATGCGTTTGAGTTTCAAAGCTGCTGAAGGGCTGTTCCTCACTCTGCTGCTACTGGTCTCATTCTCACAAGGGGAAAAGACAAGTATGCAAACCAAGTTCTTCATGCAGCCTTTATGTCAATATTGCTCTGGATGAAGTGAGCTACAAAGAGTTTAAAAGAGGAAGAACATAGGAAATAGAAAATGAGGTAACAGAAAGCTTTTCCCTATTGAGGAAGGTTCTTCCAGAAGACTAGCAGTTCCCTGAACTAAGGAGGCATCAGCCAGCACGAGCATCGATCCAAGGTCTGGCCAGGAGAGATCAGCAGAGTTCAACTGCAGGGACAACCAAGACAGCCGCAGCATTAAATCAGCCTCACAAAATAAGTAGAAAGCGTCTCAGAATGTCCCCATCAAAGCTTAATTATCTGCTGACTTCTTAGACATGAGAGAATTTTCTTTGTCTATTTAATTTCATGCTTATCATCAAACTAGTCATTAAATGGCTGAGTATTAGGGGAAAAATTCAAGGCTTTCTGGTCTGTCCTGTTTAATCCTTCAGCCCCTCCCTTCCCTCCTCCCCATCCCACTTTCTCTCTGGCACAGTGAGGCAAGGGGAAAGCAGGCAGGGTGTTGTGCCGGGCAGTGTGGCACAACCTCTGCATTCTGGTCTCAAAATTGGCAGGGTGGGAGGGTGCACAATCCCAGGTAAAGGCTGGGATGGAAAATCCTCCAGTGCCACGTCAGAGCTCAGCAGTGCAGCTCTGACTGCTGGCAATATGTACTTCACCTCCCATGATGTAGTACAATTGCAGAGGCCTTTAAGAGTGGGATGAGGCCCACAGATCTGATCATTATGAGGAATTAATTGTCTGGGAGTGCGATAAATTGTTAAAAACATAACCAAAATTATTAAACAGAAAATGATACTGGGCTCTCCTGTCTCATAACATATCATTGGGGGATATTATGTGAAATTAGAAAATAAAGAAATTTCAGCCACTGAAAGGCTTCCGTATGTAGGATTAATAAAGGATGTCAAATTGCTGCTTTGGGGTATCTTCAAAACCAGGAACACAGAAACATTTAAGTAGAGATCAGCTATTTAAACTGATGACAACCCTATCCCACTGGAATGAATTACTGCTTCAGGTTTCGGCTGCTCTTCAGCTAGTCTGTTTGGAGGCAACGGGGGTAGGATACAGCCTGCAACAGGTACTTGCAGCCTTGTTTGAAAAACCTTGTTCTGGCCATGGTGGGATTTTGGCTTAGATAGACCAGAACCCCTCCAGTAAGGCAATTCATAGGTTCACAAGTACTTGTGGCAGTGCCCTGTCTATTTCTCCAGAGTGATGTATCTCCTTCTGGGGGACATCACTGCAATGCTCACTGTCCAATTAGACTATACAGTAAGACAGTCCCATCTACAGGATCCTTGACTGCTTTGCCTTGACACGAACTTCTGCTGCTTTCTGCAGTTTGGTTTCTAACGTCCAGGAGGAACCATTTCCCCAACAGCAGTCTCCAAGCCTTAAACTTTTGACCTGAGCTAATTACTGAATTCACTTTATAGAAGTAATGAGGTTCTGAGCCTCTGCAATGCCTTGGAGGCTCTAGAGAGTCTGAGCCAAAACCTGAGCTCCCTAATCAGTTCTGACTCTGTTTTTTTATTCATTTACTGAGTGCCCTGAGGCACTGCCGCTCCTTGAGCTCTCTGTGAGGAGCTGCAGTGCTGTTTCTCCCCAGGCTGCAACTGGGCAAAACATCCCAGTTCAGGACTGCAGGTATATCAACCCCTTAATAATGAAAGGAGGAGATACCAGTGGGGACCAGTGGTCAGACAGCAGGGACAAGAGGGTTGTGCTCTAGTCTTTTCTCAAGTCTACTATTAGACAGCTTGGGTCTCCTCCTTCTGCCTCAAATTCTCCAGCAAAGAAACTGATAGCCTTTCAATATCTGTGTGAAGTATAATGATGAAAGAATGTGACGTCTTGCTGTACAGGACGATACATGGACACTGGCGGCAAGACCACAGCCAGGAACAAGGTCCCACACTGTAGAGATATGTTCCTGTGCTCTGGTCAACGTGTGCAGTCACCATCTCCCTCCTTTTGCTGAGTTCTTCCCACCCACTATAGACAGGCCTTAACAAAAACGGATCCCATCCAGTGTTGCACTGGGAAGATCCAGGAGCTGTCAGCAGCTGAACAAGAGCTGGAGACCTATGCTGAACCCCTGAGTCTCCAAGTCCATCACTGGTCTCTAGTTGCTCACAGAACTAATGGTCCTGACTTCCCCTCTTGAAAGATTTCTCCTGCCCTTGTGCTTGCTCTGTTTCTCTGTTCAACTCTTACAAGCAGAAGTACCCACAGGGCTGAAACCTTGGTGAGCAGCAGAGGAAGGTGTCTGTGACAGCCAGGTAAGGATGCTGCTGACCACATTCTAGCTCCAGCCCTCAAGTCCCACAAGCAACCTCCCACTCTGGGGCAGTGTGTGGAAAAGAGCAGCCCCACCTCCCAAGAGGGGAAGGCATGCTGTCGCTGGCTCCCCTCATGACCATTTTGAGGGAAGAAATAGCTAGTGGTTCTGCAGGCAGATGTGACCTCCTGATGCCAAGTCAGCTGTATTGCCATGGTGGTCTCCTGCTGAGCCTCAGTGAGCCTCGTCAACGGGCACTGTGGGACCCCAGGTTGAGCCAGAGCAGGCAGTGTTGGACCCCACGCTGAACCACCCACAGCCATGTCCTTTCTGCTCATGGCCGAGTACAGGCAGGAAGATCTTGCATCTGCCTGACAGATACTCCGGCCCTTATGTCTCACGCCCTGCAGTGTAGGCAAGAGCAGTGTTGGCTTGAGCACATAAAAGCCAGAGCTCCCACATTACAGCCTCCAGAATGCAGGAATGGAACCGATGCTGCTGTAGATAGAAATAAAGCAATGCTGGTTAGGAGGACGGAAAGAGATTTACAGTGAAAACTGTACAAGGTTGAGTGTCAAGCACTCAGGGCCAGCACACAGTCATTAATGTGGTCTTGGCAAACACAGCTCCCCTTGCTGAGAGCGACGTGGCTGGCAATTACATAACGACGCCACCTTTCTTTCTGCTTTTACTCTGTCTCAGACACATGGTTAGTGATTCAGAGAAAAAGTGGAGACTTTGTGAGCATCCTTGTGGTCAGCCTTAAAACTGAAATAATGGTATTTCAACATGCAGGTTTGAGAGATCACCTTACCTGACAGAGGTCAGAGGAATTAACCTCAGCATTTGTAATAAAAACAATACAAGGTTTTTCTTTCTAATATAAAGATTTCCTAAAAATGCATGTCATATTTCTATTTTTAAATCATAGTCATAGAAGTGAAGCTTGTGGCATCTGAAATGCTTGAAAAGCAGGTGTTTTCCAACTGCGGTAGAAGGAAAGTGAAGTGGGTTTGGGGAGGCAAGGGTGGTTCTCCCAACCAGCCTGTGATATGGGCACTGGGGGGAAGAGTCTTGGCAGGTGGAAATGCACCAACATCTTTTGCCATCAGTGGAGACAGGCTGATTTTGCATCATGTGCTCTGAACAAAGAATTCACCTGGTTTGGAGGCTGCAGGGAAGTGATGCAGAAAGATCTGTGACTGGACAGGTAGAGATAAGCTGTGAATGCCTGTTACCAACACAGTTTTGTAATATTCTAAAATTAGATATAGTATATAATTTTATAATATTATATAGTTTTTATAATTTATCAAGTCATCCAGCAGGATTTAAAACTATATCTTGGGAAATACAGATCCACAAGGATAGTAAGCTACCGCCAATTCAATGATGGATATGGCCAACAGAAAAGGATCTTGAATCTCAGGTACTTTTCCAGAAACAGGAAGAAAAAAATTATAAAACCCATGTTAAAAAAAATCAATCTCTTCATGATGCACTGGTCACCTTTCATATTCAGCCCTCCCACTTCCTCCACGGATTCCCACACTTGCTCTTTGTGCTCAGTTTAGCTTGCTGGGCATATTGTTCACTGTCAGCAGAGCTGCAGTGGGCGGCGTGACCGGGGAGGTTAGCACCCCTGGCTAGTCTCACGAGACACTGGTTTACCAGGGACTAAAGTGATTATGGATTCCTCCCAACATGGGCAATCCAAAATCACTTGAAGAGTGCAACAAAACCTGGAGCTCTTGTGCCACCCATCACAGCCCCAGCTGCTGCACCTTGCTGCACCTAAGTGCACCGTGATGCTTGGGTCACTGGAACAGTGTTGGAAAACTTGAAGGAGCAATAAAGCAAATCCATGTCATTAAAACAGGGAAGACCGGTAGATGTAACTTCGCAGGTATCATTTTTTGTTAAATAAACCTGCTTTGTATTGGGGCAAATAAAACCCTGTTGCCAGTGCAACCAATGACTGGAGTGGGCAAATGCAACTGAACCTGGAAGAAGACTGAATTGCAACATAAGAGGTGCAAGGCTGGCTGCTGGAGGCAGATATTTTTGCAATTAGTCCATCTAGTCTGGTCTGAAAAAACTGATAAGCTTTAGGGAAAACAAGCTCTTCTTTGAATTTGAAATAGAGGTAGCAAATTGACAGATAGCTCAGGGTAGTGAACAGAGCAGCACAGCAGGGCCAAGCTAATCGCTGGAGATAAGATCTCCAACAGAGTCATGCGACAGGCAGTCTAACAGGTCCTGCTGTGGCACCTTCCCTCTCCCTGCAGACATCCTGGCAAGGGGGTAAATGCCACCGCACCAGGGGAGTGACCTCACTTCCAAGGGGACATCTGCAGCTCCAGCTGCCTGCGTCCCTGCCTGGTCCGCTCCTGCTGTCGAGGAGGCTGAACCGAACTGATGCAAACAATGCTTCTCAGCTGTGATGTGTGCCTTGCTCTTAAAGAATATAAAAGCTGATGAGATAAAATCTGCTTCTCCATCCCTTTTCAGGTATTTTCTAGCCCCAAGGAAATATGTTTTATATTACTTTACAGGTACCAAACCCACCTTGTGGGGAGATAGCAAAATTAAATTGCCAAGGAGAAAGTTTGCAAAAGCACCAGAAAAGTCACTGTTAGGGCCAGATTTTCTATGTAGCAGAGTGTGTTGGATAATGAGTGCAGACTTGGTAAAAAGAACACACCCCCCACCCCCACCCTTCCATACACCACCCCTGCCCCGAAGAGATCCCTCTCTGGAGCCTATCCTATACATTTCTGAATGCCACTATGGTACATAGTTTACTGGACTACAGGAAACTCCTGGGACCCCTCTGAGCAGAGCACCAGTCTTACTTGGGTATTGGAAAATGGCCTGAAAAGCACCACACTGTTGTAATCACACGCTATCTGCGCACCACCCAATCAAGCTGACCACTATGGACTCTGGCACAGGCGCTGCCAGGCTGGACCAAATAGCGAATTGCATCTTTTATGCCTGCATTCAGTCCTCATGCTTTCTTCTGGCCTCTGATAATGGCAAAAGACTTGGTAAGGTTTTGTTCAGGTTACTGGAGAAGGTTTTAGGAAAATTCCTCTATGACATTCTTCAGAGTACCCTCCCCTCACCCATACAGACAATCCAGTTTTCCCTCTTGGGGGACTCCAACTGGATTGACAGAAGAAGACATCTATCCTGTGGGTGCATGTAGCTCCCGGGGCCTCTTTGTGTCAGGCTGTTTTAACAACAAACATATCGCAGCCCCTGGAGCATCCAGTCCGGCACGTGAGAAGCAGGGAGAGGTAGCCCGGCACGTCCATCTATTTATGCCTGGATTACCCAGTTGATGAAACGTGGATGAAAATGATTTTACATTTTGTTTTTTTTTAAATGCTGAGATCCCCCATATTGACAAAATGTGAGCGTGAGGCAGATTGACACCCAGATTTGACTTGCAAGGCAGTTAAGAACAATCCTATTAAACAAATGAACAAAGCAGTACAGCTATCTGGATCGACTTGCCAAAATTAGACCTAGCAAATGGGTGTTTATTCAGTGGAAGAGAGTAACACATAAAAGATCTGTGCCTAAAATTTCCCAAAGCAGCTGATGATTTTGTCTAATTCTGATGGGATTCTTAATGTGACACATTTCAGAGAGACTGACTGTCAGGGAACTGACCCCTGGAAAAATCAGGATAACGGCACATGGTCTCGCTCACGTATTTTAAGATTTTCCTATGTAAGTGTTAAATTATGCATACAGTTCAGGGCTACATTAGTGCCAAAACAGAATCTGTCCTAATACATTTATGTATCAAACAGGGCTGCCCAGTAAATAAATGCTGATTTTCAAAGCCAGAGCTTGTAAGGCTTGGACCCAGAGATTGCTATGGGATTTGGCATTTAGGGGGGAACGTCATCTCAGTAGAAGGCAACTGAGGCTCCTAAAAAGTTCCTGATGTTGGGCAAATGGATGCCACATTTCTTGGCAGGATTATTGTAATTTTGTCTGTTCATTGACTGGGGAAGGCAATATCATTTCTTGCCCCTTCTGCCTCCTTGGCTTTGCTGGAGGAGGCTCTTCCGTTCCTGTTTTCTGAATTTCATTGATAAGATCAAACTGGATGTGATTAGCAGGGGAAAGGCACAAGAACCTCAGTCTTGCATGGATAACTGAGCCATGTTTAATCATTATTATGAAAATACAACACATTATACTACAGTGGAGCCATGAAGGTACCAAACATACCCAATGTAGTGCATGTACCAAAAATCTATCGAGGTCAGTATTTCATCTCCAGCAGTGATCTATGGCTGTCACCCAGGGAAGAATAAAAGCATGAGGCAAATACACTTGCCCAGGATATTCTCTGAAATTCCAGCCATTTGTGTCTCAAAGATCCCTAAGGCTGGGGGATGCTGCAGTGTTTCTCAGACTTTGGTGACTTTTTTCCCTTCTATTTCTATCATATTTCCCTGGCGTGATGGCAGAAGGGCGGGACCTAGTGAAATGGTGGAGATGTTGCATGACTTCTTTTTCCGTTGGCCTGACCTTCCCAACCCTTGCTATATCCCTTTACCTGGTACGTTTATGTAGAAGGGAACAATGGCCCAAGGATTTGTGACTCTTCTGGCCACAGATCAGTCTCAAAACTGACCACAGTACTAGTACAGAAATGTTCTGAATTTGGGAAGATGAGAAGAAAGGTGCAATGTGTCTTTAAAAACCTCACTGCCCAGGAAGACCTGGGTCCAGCACATCACCCAATAGTCCAAGAAATTTGATAGATGAGTCTCTGACATTCTTGTCATGTCTCCCCTTCTCTTTTTCACCACTTCCACAGCCTCAAAATGCTGAGAGGCGTGCTGTGAGGTCTGGCTTGTGTAAGGGAGTCTGTCAGAGCTGGGACATGCAGCCCCATGGCCTGCAGCTGGACTAAGTGAGGAGTCTCCATCAAGCATTCATCTAAATGTCTTGCCTCTGCGGCATGCCCTCAGGTTCGGCACTCCTTTGTTTTTAAAGCCACAGTTATTAGTATCAAGAAAGCATGCAAAGAGCTGGGGGATACTTTGTGAGCCCAAAAAAGGGAGGGAGGGAGGGAGAGAGGAGGGGGAAAGAGAGTTTCTGTGCCTTGATGGGATCATGCTTAGAGAAATAGGGAGGGACACATTATTAGAGTCTGGTTTTAAATAAAGAATAAGGGTTTTCTTTTTCAGAGAGAGAACAAAGTCCTGTAGCTGTGAGGGGAAAATGGGCTGGTGCAGGCAGAACAAAGGAGACCCTACAAGGATCCAGCCTTCCCTTTGGTGCTGCAAGGCTTTAAACTACAAGCCAGAGGAGAGTAATGGGGAATGCACCAATGGGGGTTTGAACATCGCTGTTGAATGCACATGATGTCTGTAGATTGTTTGATAGAGAAAATCCCCACAGTTGGCTTAGGGTTTCTAAGAGAGCAGCGAATATGAAATTCTTTTTCTCCAGTAGGTGCTACACAGGAATGACCTGGGGACACATTAGACAGTGATAAGTGACTCTCTCCATCCCCTTTTATCCTGTTTACAATACAGAGGCTTTCCTTGAACAAAACCCTTTTTTTACTCTCCATGCTCCTGGCTGTTGTGTCTAAATGAGCCAATTTGCTGAAGGACTCCTCCTGGAAGGACCTGAAGTCTAACAAGAACAGACGTTTGGTTGCAGTATGTTGTTTCTGGCAAAAATCAATTTCTTCACAAAAGAAAAGAAATTCATTCCTGCATTTCAGTGCTGGCCACTTCATCAAAACTCTTGTGATACTTCTTAAAGCCTGGCCAGGAGGGAAATCGCAGCCTCTATTTTCCTTCAACCTCTCTATTTCCAGAAAGAGTTTGAAAACAGAGTATAATGACTCAGATAAGGGAGAGAAAAGAACAAGGACTGAATGTATTTGTTACTATTGCAGTTAGTGTTTTTTATTGATACGCTGTTTATTCTTAGCCCGATGCAGTTTCTGTGGCTTGAGTTACTATTAGACATCCAGGAGAAAATATTTTTGCTGCATGGCAGGGCGGACAAAGAAGGCTTCATGCACCATCTGAGATGCAAGGGATGGATCCACAGGAACAAGAATCTCTCATTAATTCCAGATGTATAGTTATTTCACTCATTTATCTCATTATGATGCTCAGTGACTTGTTCTCATGTCACTAGACTGTATTCTTCAGGGGCACACCCTCAACTATAGATGAGCAGCAGCAAATAAAAACACTTTGGAGACTGTTCTAGTCTCAAGGTTTCATATTTTGCCCAGTGTCACATAAGAAGTTGTCCGCCTTAAGCTTCCCCACCTCTTAAAATAATTTCTGGTCTTTCTTCCAATGTTCATCACCCTTCAGCATCTTGAATTTTTCCTATTATTTAGGCTTTGCCTATGTGAAGAAAAGTGCAGAAGAGGGCTGAGGTTGCTGAAGACTGCTTACGATTTAAAACACCTTATTTAACTGTATTAGAGCATTTTATTTGGATGGATCCAGTTTACTACATTATTCTGTGTGACAGAGCAGGCTTCTTTCCATGCTACAAGTGGGATAGGTAGCATGAATCCAGCAAAGGGTAGTGTCAGGCCAACATCAGGGATAATTCAAAGCCTAAGGAACATATGTAAAAAGACAACGTTTAAGAGAGGGAAGAAATAGTGGAGAAGGAAAGAGCCAAGTAGACTGCTTGCCTGGTCCTACTAATTTTTAAATGACTGATCTTGCAGTATTAAGTTGAATGCTTTACAGAACAAATGTCTTTCCCAATTTTCCCCAGACAAGCTCAGTATCTTGTTAGCACGAAGTCATGTTTCTTGACAAGAACTATTTTCCATTAAAGTGTACTGACCACAATGAATTATAGTCCTAATTTTGGCTTTTTAATAAATCAGGTTTTTTATTGGTATTTCTAATGTCCTGATGACCTGACTAATTAGCCTATATCGACCCTTCTTTTGATAATCCACCTTCTCTCTGATTCTCCCATAAAGTTAAAAGGTTGCAGGAGCTTAGGTGACTCGGCAGACTACGACCATAAAGCACGTCAGGTTTTGTAGTCCAGCACTTAACAAGAAAGGGTTGTGGCTTCAACCGCAGTTGATTATCTGGTCAAAATAATTAAGAAACTATGTACAGATGAGCTAACTAGAGAGGATAAAAGAAAGCAGTCTTTCATGCAACCCCAGAGCATGGCCTAAACTGCCAGCCCTGTGAAAAACATCAGAGAAACCTGCTGTTACACGATGAATGGGCAATAACCTTATGTACAGTATTTAGTGTATCTCAGTGTGAGAGGGAAAACCAAGATTATTAAGAAAACACTGTTTGCACGATGGATAGTCTGAGCTGACCATGACCACTCGTGAACAAATTTTTGGCATTAGAGTGAGTAGTTTTATGAAAATGAAGACAGAATGGGACAGCTAGGCAAGGTTCAGAGAAGATGGTAATGACACCCAAAGAGCTGGAACAGCTATTGTAGAATGGATGGCTAGACGCAGGAGTCATCTTATTTCCTGCTCATTAGCTGCATCTCCATGGGTGCTAGTCATAGAATCATAGAATAATTAAGGCTGGAAAAGACCTCTGGGATCATCAAGTCCAACTGTCAACCCAACACTACCGTGTCTGCTAAACCATGCCCTGAAGTGCCACTTCTTTTAAATACCCCCAGGTATGTGACCCTTGGATGATCCCCCTCTCCTGGCAGCCTTGAGATGATGATGAGGGGACGTGGAGGCAAACGAGGACTGGCGTGGGGAACACAACCAGGGCACAACTGCCCGCTTCATCTGGTCACCGAGGGAGCCCGGCCAGTGCCAGGCTGGGAGCAGAGCCCCCTTAGCATATTAAGGATATAAGGCTACTAGAGAGTGTCCCGAGGGGGCCACGGAGCTGGGGAAGGGTTTAGAGGGGAAACCGTACGAGGGGCGGCTGAAGCCCCTGGGTTTGTTCAGCTGGAGCAGAGGAGGCCGAGGGCAGCCTCATGGCCTCTGCAGCTCCCTCCCGAGGGCAGGAGAAGGGGCAGGGCTGGTCTCTGCTCTCTGGTGACCAACGCCAGGCCCCGAGGGAACGGCAGGGAGATGTGCCAGGGGAGGGTGAGGCTGGGCATTAGGAGAAGGTCCTTCCCCCCGAGGGTGGTGGGGCCCTGGCACAGGCTCCCCAGGGAGGCATCGCGGCACCAGCCTGGCGATGTTCCAGAAGCACTTGGACACGGCCCTCAGAGACACGGAGTGAATGTGGGGTGTCCTGTGCGGGGACAGGCGCCGGCCGCGATGGCCCGCGCTGGCGACCCCCTCAGCACGCTCCACGGCTGCCAGTCCCTTCCCTCCCGCCCGCGATCCGGCAGCGCCCCCTGGCGGCGCCGCCGCTCGCAGCGCCCAGCGCAGGCGCCTCAACGGGGGGCGGAGGAAATGTCCGCGGCCGGCGGAAGCGGAAGTCGGCGGGGCCGGAAGTGGAAGGTGGCGACGTGTGCGGCGGAGCGGAGCGGGGTCGGGCCGGTCCGGTCCGGGCCGCTGTTATGGAGGGTCTCTACCACCAAACCAACAAGTGCGTGAGGCGGCGGCGGGGTGCGGTAACCGCCGAGCCCGCGGGGCGTCCAGGGTCCGGCCGGGGTGGCGGGGAAGGCCCTTGGGCGGGCGGCCCGCTTGCGGCCCGGCGCGCTCCCGCCGCCCTTCGGGAGCTTTTCTGTCACACAAGTTCTCGCTTCCGCCCGGGTCTCGCCGTGGGGGCTGTGCTTCAGCCGCGGAAGGCGGGAAGGAAAAGCGTGTCCGACCCGGCTGGCCGTGTGTCTGTCCGAGTCCCGGCCTGCTGCGAGCCACGTCGGCCCGAGAGCAAGCGAGGCCTGCTCGCCTCGGGACTTTGAGCACAGGATTGCAGCTATTCACTGCAAACAAGGGATTCTGTTTGAGCAGGTGTATGTACATTTAAGGCACACCAATTTAGTAGTCCCTGTCCAGCGGGCTACTTAGTACAGTGCCCCTCTGCTCGGCCCTGGGGAGGCCCCACCTCGAATGCTGGGCTCAGGTTTGGGCCCCTCGGGACAAGAAGGGCCTGGAGGGGCTGGAGCGTGTCCAGAGAAGGGCAGCGGGGCTGGGGCAGGGTCTGGAGCACAAGTGTGCTGGGGGGTGGCTGAGGGGGCTGGGGGGGTTTAGCCTGGAGAAGAGGGGGCTGAGGGGAGCCCTTCTCGCTCTCTGCAGCTGCCTGAGAGGGGCTGGAGTGAGGGGGGGGCTGGTCTCTGCTCCCAAGTCACCAGTGACAGGATGGGAGGAAACTGCCTCAAGCTGAATCAGGGGAGGTTTAGATTGGAGATCAGAGGAAATTTATTTTCCTGACAGAGTGGTCAGACACTGGCACAGACTGCCCAGAGAGGTGGTTGAGCCACCATCCCTGGGGGTGTTCAAAAACGTGCAGATGTGGCACTTGGGGCCATGGTTTAGGAGACATGGTAGTGTTGGGTTGACAGTTGGACTTGATCCTAGATATCTTTTCCAACTTTAATGATTCTATGACTGTGATTTTATGGCAGCGGGGTTTCATGGTCACTAGCAGACAGCATTTAAACCACCTTGGGAAATGTGTGACTCCTTGATGACGTCAAACATGGTTTCACAGATAGAGCTAATCTGGTGAGATAGAAGTGGTATAAAAATTGCAAAATAAAGCAGAAAAATCTTGCAGATCTGTGTGGTATGGGATAGCTTGTGGGAAACAGCCAAAGGAGGCAGGTAATCCAAATATTTCAACTTTCAGCGGGAATGGGTTTCTTTCTTGAGCTCTGGTGAAGGAGGTGGTATGGTAAGGAAGAGTTTCATTAAATTGTCATGCAGAGTGACCCTGTAGGGAGCTTCTGCTGTTGATCTAGAAATGCATGCCCGTAATAATAACTGTTGTTGATATTAATCTGTTCTTATTCCCATTTCCACGTTGCCTCATTCTGTGATCTCAGGATGGTTCAGGTTGGAAGGGACCTGGAAAGATCATCCAGCCCAACACCCTGCCATGAGCAGGACATCTCTCACCAGATCAGGTTGCCCAAAGCCCTGTCCAACCTGACCCCGAACACACCCAGGGATGGGGCATCCGCAGCTTCACTGTACTTCGTAGTCACTGAGCTGTGTTTATGTTGTAGTTTGTTGTCAGTCTGGGGATACTCTGAATTTTTAAACTCTCTTCTCACCTTTTCCCCAGACGTACTGTGTTTTCTGTCATGGGAAGAGCCCTGGTGAGTGTGAAGTAGTTTTTCTGATCCAGTTGCATGTGATCTGATACAGCTGCTAAACCTGAACTTCTAAACAGGCATTTTAGGAGCAATGCGAGTCTCAAGCTGTCTGAGGCATCCTAGAGAAACTGATTGAAAACAAAACTGTAGAACGAGTATGGGCTGCAAGATACTGGATATTGAATTGGTTCTCTAGTTAATTCCAAGCACTATGGTACTTGTGGCATACTCGGTTATATCTTTAGCAGCACGGTGTCATGATTTGGAAGGAAGCCCTGATAGTTATTTAAAAATCTTATACAATAACTGAAGAGTAAATATTTTATTACTCTGTAAGGTAAGCTGGCTTCAGACATCTGGCTTCATAAACATTTGTGCTGTAGTTATCAAATGGTACATATACCAGAAAAAGAATTACTAACGTGACCAAAATTGTGATCTCTCAAATATTTTTTTGAAAAAGATCCTGGTATCTTTGTAACTTTTTAAGAACGTTTCTTAAAGTCTGAATCCCAGCTGCTGTTGTTCACACCAAGTGTGGCCAAAGGTCTGTCTGTCCCAGTGTACGCTCAGCATTGTCTTACTGCAGATCTCTGGGACAGGCAGTTAAGAAATGGGCAAGCATATGTGATACTTTTGTTGAGTATTGTCCCAATCTACCAGAAATTTGAGGCTTGGGGATTTCTTGAAACAGGAATTTAACAACCCCATCAGTGTTTGCGTGGGTTTTTTTGTTTGTTTGGCACTGCTTGTCCAGCATCAGGAGTTCCTTCTCTTCAGTTTTAAGCTGTCTTTTAATTTCATTTCATGCTTTTATGATTCATATATTGTAAGAGACAGTGAAAGTCATTCTTTATTCACCTTCTTTATGCCCTAAGATATCTCCCTAGGTTATCATCTCCAGGCCAGACTGAACAACTGTTTCTTGTATAAAAGCTGCTCTGTGTTTTTCATAACCTTTATTGTCCTTCTGTGAACCTTTGCCAGTGCTTCTGTTTTCTTTTTGAGAAGGGAGGGAAAAACCCTGTGTTTAGCGTTGAAGATGTGTACTACCCGTTTACACAGTGACATACAGATATGGTGTCTCATCAGCACTCTTCAGGGGCGTGCGTAGGTAGTATTTCACTGCAGACTCTTCTCCCAGTCAGATCTTTCCTCTGCTGTGCTCATCCCATGTGAGTTCCTACTGAGAATCTGAAATCTTGTCTCTATGGCTGTCTTCGAGTAGGTAGATCTTAACGACTTTCAGCATTGCAGGTGTGTGGCACGGGAGAGAGCCCCAGTTCAGGTTATAAATACAAATAGGGAGCTAGAACTGGACTGGAAATCTTTAAAGAAGAGAAAGGCCCTTTCACCATCATTTTTATTTTTAAACTGAAAGCTATTTTGTAGATCCATATTAAGTAAAAGCACAGCTTTCTTTGTACTGAAGAATTGGGTTGGTTTTTTGTGTTCGGTGGTAGGCTGGCTGCACTGAATGCCGTGTAGCTGTTCATATTCTGTTCTAAAAAGTACATTTAAGTAAAAGAAGCTGAAAATTGAGGTATTGAAAAATGATTTGATTTTATAGCTGTTAAATGACTTCTGCTAATTTACTCTGTCTTTCGATAGGCAAGTCCATGAGGTCCAGTCTTACATGGGGCGCCTGGAGACTTCAGACAAAGAGTCAGTGCACTGTAAGTAGTTAACTAGTGAGGAAAGTCCACTCCAGTACTGATTCGATTTTGCTTGTGTTTCTAACCTTGTATGCTTTATCATTGTATTTACAATTGTTACTGGAACAAATTTGGTTCTTCAGGCATTGTGATCAGCTGGTGAGACACATCACCAATTTGGAATTGTCGTGGTTTAGCCCCATCTGGCAGCTAAGCCCTGCCCAGCCGCTCGCTCACCGCCCCCCGGCAGGATGGGGGAGTGAATCGGAAGGGTGAAAGTGAGAAAACTCCTGGGTTGAGAAAAAGACAGTTTTAATAGGTAAAGCAAAACAGTAATAGTAGTAATAATAATAATAACAGTAATATAGAATGAAAAGGAAGAGCAAAAGCTGTGCGCACAAGCAAAACAAGACAAGGAATTCATTCACTCCTTCCCATGGGCAGGCAGGCGTTCAGCCATCTCCAGGAAAGCAGGGCTCCATCACACGTAACCGTGACCATCACTTGGGAAGACAAATGCCATCGCTTCAAACATCTCCTCCCACTTCCTCCTTCTTCTCCCAGCTTTATATACTGAGCATGACGTCATATTGTGTGGAATGTTCCTTTGGTCAGTTTGGATCAGCTGTCCCAGCTGTGCCCCTGCCCCTCTCTTGTGCCCCTGGCAGAGTATGGGAAGCTGAAAAGGTCCTTGACTACTTAGGGACACTTAGCTGCTACTTAACAACAACTAAAACATCAGTGTGCCATCAGCACTATTCTTCTACCAAAGCCAAAACACACTGTACCAGCTACAGTGAAGAAAATTAACTCTATCCCAGCCAAAACAGGAATGCATTTAATGCACAGGAACGCATTAAAATTATTCTACTCTTTGACTTTGATAAGGTGATGTTTTATAGGAAGGACAGAGCGGAAAAGGCAGAGGTACAATTTACTTCAAATCATCTTCCAATAGTAATTCTTTAACTGACAAATAGTGCTTACAGTGGATGCTTCTACAGTGTTGATATGGGAATGCCAGATATTTTTTGGTGCTGTTAGATTTCAGGACTCATTGTCAGGGTATGCTGTGCAGGTCTTCAACATAAACAAGGTAAAACCCCCCACACTGATGCACTCATGGAGGTATAATGCACACTCATGTGGGCCGAACTGCAAATTCAGGACATCACCAGCCTAGTTTGTTAGAAGCTCAAAAGCTGAGAAGTGTCATTGTATACCTGCCCTGTTACTTTGCTGTTCCTTAAGCATCCACTAATTGGCAGTATTCCCCAAAAGATGCTTAGCCCAGTTTCTGGGGAAAATGCCGTGATTTGGTGTGCAGGAATTTGAGCAGGATGATTCTGATAGTTCCTGCTTGCATCAGAGTCAGGACCTGTAATTCCATCTGCTTATGAGAAACAGGTAGAACAGCCAGGTCTGAAATTGCTCTGGTAAATTTGGACTATAACCCCGTGGTAATAAATTTACTGTAATAAGGTACTATGACATACTGTGGCAGGACTTTTTACCCCAGTGCAGAACTGGCAAATGTATTTTGGACCTGTGTTTGAAGCCTTAATTCCTGTATGAGTAATTGCTAATGGGCCTCATAAGAAAGTTCTGAAGTGAAAGCACACTGCACTGGCTGGAGACATTTATGCACATGTTGACTGACTTGTCTTACCCTAAATATATTTGTGAAGCATGGCTTTGCTGTAGAAAGGACTATGATAACTTTTCCTATCAAAAAGTAACGACCTATCTCCTGGTTCCATTTTTTGTGGTGGCTGTACTACTCCTAGCGCAATGCCAGACTTCCTGGGCTGGTGTTCACTAGATGGGATTTTGGACCCCCTTGAAAACTGGCATAGTTTGCCATCTTGCCGCTACTTGAGACCATTCCAAGAGATAGGATTATGCACCATCTTACATGGTCAATAAATTAACATACTGGTTTTGTATATTTTTTAATATATATAAAGATATAGATACGTGTGCTAGACATTAGCGCATATTTCAGAATTTATGGGGAGAAGGATTATCTTTTGGCTGAAGAGCAGGAATAAGATCCAGGAAATGAAACTTTCTGTTGCAGCTTTCCTCTTCCAACTTTGGGCAATAATCCCTTCTTGTTCAGAAAAGCATAAGATGACCACGGTAATAACACTATTGTTTGGACTAGCAAAAGCTGATGTAGTTGTCTGTCTGCTCTCCTGGTTGCTTTTCTGTTAAGTTGAGCTGTACTAAATGGTGGAGAGATGAATTAGGACAATTTGAGTGATTTGTGTCTATGTACGTGGGTTAGTTACTCTTTGATTGTGTGAGATCAAAGGGCAGAGGAAAGGGGCTGTATGTGTGTATGTGCTGTTTGCTTTTCTGGGTTCTGCTGAATGTGATTTTCTGGACAGTCCTGAGATACTGTGGGGTAGTTAGCAGTTGGCTGACAACACTTTTCTGTATACCTCTGTAGTCTGAATGCGAAATAACAACAAATGGTGTCTGTGGGATTTGGTGATTGTCTATATCAGGTCTGACCAGGGCAGCCTGAGACTTCAGGACTGTCCTCGTGGCTGCAGGGACGTGGTGGTGCTTCTGTCCTCTAATAATCAGTCTGTGGCCATGCTCTGTAGGGTGCGTACGCTTCAGCCTGACAGCTCACCTCCTTTAAACACAAGGATGTCTATGATTAGTGTCTTTCACCCTTCTGTGCAATTCTTTAAGTTGTGAAATGCTGGATTGTGACATGGTTAGAAAATGTGGTTGTCAAATAAGGGGGTTGTGGCTTGTACCGAGTTTTGCTGTACAATGACTACAGTAACTGAAAGCATATGACTCTCTTTCCCCAATTTTATCAGTTTCCCTCCTCATTACAGTACGTGAGTTTGTGGTGTGTACTATTGCCCCTCTGCTGTTTCTGCACAGATTATCAGAAGCATTTGCAAGATAGATGATTACAGAGGCAGTTATTTTGTGGCCTTGCTTTCCCACTTGCAAGGGAGGGCTTCAGCCCTCTTTTGGCCATGTCTTTCTGAGCTGTTCAGCCTGCCAATCCCTGTCAGCTCTGAATCCTTCCTGTGATCTGTCCATCTCCCCTGCTATAGGTATGGTTGATGTGTATTAATTCTGTGTTAACAGTTTTCAGAGGTTTAAATTGCTGGTGTTGTAAGAACCGCCTTGGCTATTGGCTTGTGTGAGCAAACCCTGCTGAGGGAACAGGGAGGGGCTGCAGAGGGAATGTGGGAGCTTTAAATCTTGATACATGGAGCTGATAGGGAAAGGGGCTCAGATATCTTGAAAGAGCAGGGGTTTTCCTAGCTCCCTCCTCAGAGCAGGAGGGAAAGGCAATAGTCTTGAATTACTGAGTTAAAGAAGTAGCTTTTCATGAGGTGTATAGTTCTCAGTTATCTGATTTTTTTTCATGCAGTGGGGAGTTGCATCTGTCAAGTTTTAAATACAGGTTTGAATACTTTTGAGCTTTTACCCTCACTCATATTGCAGTTCTTTAATTAAAATCAAATCACTTTTTTATTTCCTTGCAGTAGTAGAAAATGAGATTCAGGCAAGAATAGACAATATATTCAGCAGCTTGGAGCGTCTGGAAATCCTGTCCAGCAAAGAACCTCCCAATAAGCGGCAGAATGCTAAACTGTAAGTTCACCTTCTTGGTATGATAGCGTATTGTGGTCTTTGTAATTATTTTCATGCAATTTATTGAAGCCCTTTGCCTTTTGATTTGAGCGAAACCTTTACAGTTTGCATGCCTTATGTCTGTGCTCTACAGTATCAAAACTGAGGCACAGAGGCAAAATCACTTTCCTGCATTTAACCACGGACTGGTGATGGAGCTGGATTCATGCCTCTGTTCTGAGATGGGCAGAACATGGCACTTCGATACTTAGAAAAATTTCTGCTCTATATGGCATTTGGTTTTAATGGCATTTGTGGAGGTAAGGAGTAAAATTACTTCAGTTGCTGTCATTTCCTCTGGACCATTTTCCTAGCTGTTGGTGACTAAAATAAGGAGGTTTCTAAAGTTAGCACTGGTTTAAGCAGGAGGTTGGACCAGAGGCCTCAAAACTTTCTGTTCTAATTTATTCTGTGACTCTACTATTAATGTTTAGTCCCAAAATGCCTTTGTAGACACAAGGGGTGGACTTCATGTCACCTGTGTTATAGAGGTCACTATCTGAAATAGTCTTTCTTTACAGTCATCAAACATTTAATCAGCGACAGTGGAGTTCTGGACATTATTTGTTTTAGCCCAGTGGAGATGTCTCCTGTATTGCCCACTGACTTTTAAACTCCTTGTAATAAAAACTCACACTTAAGATCATTGTGCTAATTAATGAAACTTGAAAGCTTAACCTTTTATGTGCATGAGGGACATAAAATAGAAACTGTTCAAATCCTACTGTCTTTCCAAATCTGTGTTAGATGAGGAATATAGGTATATAACTCCTGAAGAGACTGGTCATGGGATAGGATGCCCAAAGACAGCACGAGAATTCTGCTTCAAATTCTGTCATTATCCTCCAGTTAAATAATCACCTGTTTAGTAGAAAAAAGAGGCACAGAAGATCTAAGGCTGGAATATAAGCCTAACATGGAATGTCCTTTTTCTTCTAGATAAGTAGAACCCATCGTTCTTTATTATTCGTCACTGTTAATTTGTAATGCTCCATTGTTCATTTAAAAAACAGCAGAAAGGAATGTTATTTTTATCCCTGGGAATGTGTTCCTGTTGTTGATCCTTTCTAGCCGAGTTGACCAGCTGAAGTATGATGTTCAGCATCTGCAGACAGCTCTGAGGAACTTTCAACATCGCCGTTACATCCGGGAGCAGCAGGAGCGACAGCGAGAAGAGCTGCTTGCACGTACATTCACTACTAATGTAAATATTCTTTATTTTAGATCTCTGTGTTCTAGAAGCTGTAGTCTTTTCAGAGAAGTTTCAGGCAAGACATAGGCATGACTCTATCAGATTGCTGCTGTGAGATGTAACCAGAGTAAAGATAGGAAAGAATAACAGTATGTGTTGAAAGAGCACAGCTCTCCTCTGAGAAGTTGGTCTACTGAGAGGCAGTCATAAAAGACTCCAGAAACTGCTGCTCCTATTTTACCCAGTGCAGTTCTACCTGACTTTATACAGCAGTTTCAAAAGGCGAATGAGGTAGGTACCAAAGGATACATTTTACTTGGATTTGTGTCCAGCGTCTTTGTCAAATCCAGATATTTGTAGAATGTCTGGCATTTATATGCCCTGCTGTCAAGTCAATGTCAGCAAGCTTTAATTTGGCCAAATACAAATCTCACAGCTGGGGAAAAAACCCCTTGCTTTTTACCCATAAATTATTCAGAATTTGTTAATGACAAGAATGTGTTTCCACCTGTTCTTGTTCATTTTTAGTTCCTCCACTGGGCAGTCCCTCCAGTGCAAATTCCTAGAGGAATTTTGCGCTGAATACTGTAGGGGTGCGTTCAAATTTAGCTTTTCTGTAACTCAAAAGGTAGTCTTTTGTTTTGTTTTGGGTTTGTGTTGGTTTGGGTTGTTTTGTTTGTTTGTGTTTTGTTTTGTTTTTTCTGTTAAAGGCATAAACCTACCATTCATTTTCTGTGCTGTCATTCACTGTTAGAGCAAGGAAGGATGAATGTGCACAGTCCTGTTTTCTTGAGGTTTGGGGAGTTGGATGCACGTCTCAGAGCCTGACATAAAGATGACGTCTAGCATTTTGCTGGCTATTTCAAAATTATAAGACTTGAAAGGAACACTGACATTTGAAACCTGACTTGTTTTCAAAACACTCTGGTGTCCCTCTGCAAATATGCAGAAATTTTTCTGTAGGAAAGCTTGTCTGAAAATAAAACACGTGTAAGTGGAACAGGTTTGAAGAGCAGTAGCAGGCTTGCAAATGCAAGATAAATGGTGAGTTGTTTTTTCTTATTTAGATGCTGACAGGTGTCTCAAGATGAAATAAAAAGCATGATTATTTTATATTTCTTTTATCTAGTTACAAAAATGTGACTTTTAAAGGACAATATCCCTCGAATTGGAAAATTTCTTTGTCATTTATTGGCCTAACTGTTTACACAGTTTCTATTTATATACTACCCTATTCTATTAAATAGAGATGTCATCTGAGCACATAAGTGTCCTGAAAAAATCACTGTTAGATACGTAACAGCCTTTGAAAGCTGTAGCAGTTCTGAACATTTTGGTTAATTTGAAGATAAATATGGTCTTTATCTTTAAAGCCTTCCCTTGTACCACTCTGGAGAAAACCACTAACAGCAAATGAAAAATATGATGCCATCTAGTCTTCCTATGAGGAGGGTCAAAAAACGACGTCGATATTTCTCTTGGTGCCTTGTGGTGTGTAAAAAACCCCTGCAAGCTCCTCCTATAGGAAATGGAAAACCTGGTGATTTGGAGTTTTAATAAATATCTGAAATAATAGCCATTCAGATGCAAATCCAAGTGCTTCTGCTCTGCAGACTCACGTACGACAAGACGCTTGTTTCAGCCTTGGTGCTTCAGTAACGTTGATCAAAGAGATGCGCATGCTGTTGAGGCTTCTTTGTCCAGTAACCCTGACCCTGCAGCTGCTAACAGCTCTGTCCTTTACCCTCCATTTTTTTACACGAAGCAGAACACCCACCTCGGCATACAGCACCTGACGCTGCGTCATATGTGTCATTCCCAGATTAACTTTTTTTTACAATAATCACCAGAGTCTACTCAGAGCACGTTTGGTGTTACCGCATGCGTGTAACTGGTGGCTGACAGTCAAATGTAGGTTATTAACCATTTTGTGCCCTAAATATGAATTCTGCATTTTAGTAGTTCTTGCCATTCTGAGGACATGGAAGCGGGTAAGCCAGTGTTTCCACACTGACATCTTACCAATACCATGATTCCTCTTCGTAAACAGTGAGAGTGATGAGCTCTTGACTCTTTCAGTGGAATGGTGTCCAGGGAAGATTAAACTGGAAGCCTTTGACGGACAAAAGTGATCATATCCTCTGACCTCTTGTGCAACCCAGGTTACAGAATTTTATCCAGTTATTTCCATTTCAAGACTCATAGTTTCCAGTTGAGCTAATGCATCTTTTCTGGAAAAAAGTTAACTTTTGTTTTTTAGATGAGGCCTTGGGTGTTGAGTGAGTCAGACCTTCAGCGAGCTAGGCTCTGTCTGTTTGCCCTCACTGTCGGAAATTTGCACCATGTTGTAAATAGGAAATTACAGAATGTGATCTCCCAGACGCTGTTTTGCAGGCCTTCTGTCGCTTAACAACGTGCTACTAAATCTTTCAAAAGTCTTTTAGTTGCAATGAGCAAATGACTCCTTGTTAAACACCTTCTGTTAGTTTTGATGCTCTCACTGGTAATACCCTTTCCTACATATATCATAAACTGAGATTTTAAAAAAACTGCCCTTTTGATCTGCTTTTTTAATTCTTTGAGATCTAATTGCAGTTGAACAGCTGATCAACTTTGCCTTTTGGCTTGCTTCCTGTAGCCTTCTCTAAATGACTTTTTTCACTCAAATATTAATGCTGTATTTAATATCCCTATGAAAAAAAAATATGTTTAAAACATAATACTTCAAGTCCTGTCAAGTTTTTTGCCACATTTGTTTCTGCATGTTCTTTTTCTGGATCTAACTGTGTGTGGGCAGTATGAGTGAGCAGGCAAGGTAACCAACACGCTGCATTTCCCCCACAGGACTCTGACACCACCATACCGATCGACGAAACATTACAGTTTAATGAATCCCTCCAGAATGCCCATCGTGGCATGGATGATCTTATTGGCAGTGGGACCAACATCCTTCAGGGGCTGAGGGACCAGAGAGTGACATTAAAGGTGGGGGCATCATTTTTTACCAAAAAGACCCCACGTTTTTCTGCGTTCGTGATGACCAGGCTCAGTAAAATAAATACAGGAGTTTGTTTCAGTATACTGCTTCGAGCTGAGGGTGCTGTGAAAGGCCCGAAGTCCATTTTAACTAAACCTGAAATCTTTACATTTTATCATCTTATTGGGAACACCTTTAAGCTGGGTTGGACTAGATGACCTCTAGCAACCTAAAACTTCCAACCTAAAGCATTCTATGATTCTATAAGCTCTTTTTGTGGCTGGACGGCCTAGCAGTCTTCACCTGCACAGTAGTTAGTATCTGGAATGCTGAATGTTATCTTTTGTTCCATTATGGTTTTTTTCTTTGTTTGTGGGTTTGGTTTGGTGTTTGGTTTTGTTTTTTTTTTTTTTTTTTTGTTCAAGTGAAGAATGGGAAGTAATGGCTAGCCCACAGATAGGTGTTGATTCAGGTGAACATCACTCAGAGCAACCACAGAGCTGGCGTAAAGTCCTTGTGTTTAAGATTAGCAATAAAGATAATACTCTCCCAGGTCTAACGCACCTCAACAATATTCTCTTTCTCTGTTAATTAAAGCTGTTAATGACAGCTTTAATTCTTCATGTCTCTTACGAACAAATATTTGTATTTTATTTTAAAGACAGTTCAGAGTGGTGTTAAATTTGAGCAAATAGCTCAAGGATACAAAACCCTTTTTAATAAGAAGCGTGTGCTGGGGGAAGGCTGTATTTCTGAAAGACGTGGGAAAATACTCTCTATTGTATTAATCTTCTGTTGAGGATAACTATTGTTGTCTGTTTTGTGAAACTGCTTTGTTTTGGAATGTATTTGCTAGAGGATTTAGGCATTTTTAATTGCTCACGTAAATCCCTGTGTTTTGTCAGATGAATTTCACCTCAAGCTCTGTTCGTGGTATAGGCCAGGTTTCACTGGCCACAGGGCCAGTCTAGCCAGGTGGCGTACAGAGAGCTGATGTGTGCACACGTACGGGTCTCGCCCTGACAGTGCGTAGGTGTTTTCCTGGAGCAACTTTTAGTACCCATGGTACCCGATGCCTAGGAGTTACCAGAGCTGGGGGTCTTCACAGGCCAGAGTTGCTAGGTGTTTATTTTAATCCTGATGTATGTTGCAATTTACAAGCCAGGCGCTTCCTATCCCAATCACAGAGGTCCAGGCTAGCTGGTGTTCCCAAAGCACTGGGCAGGACCATGCAGGGTGTAATGGCAGAGGACGTTTGCCCTCTGCGTTTAGCACTGCAAGCTTTGGTGGCTGATCATGTTGGCTTGGGGCATCCAGTCATTAAAGTGTACGAGTGTACCTGTGTTTCACTGAGGGAAGGGAGTTGTGGATTCTGCAAGATGGTAAGTCAGTGATTCAAGGTAATCTCTGATGAGTGACGGAAGCACTCGGTTTCTGGAGGGTTCCTGAGAAGGAAGTGCATGCATCGCAAGTCAGGAGAACACAACCATGGTTCGCCAGTATGGTAAAGGAACACTTGCAGGACCTGCTGCCTCGAAGAGGTTGAGAGGAAATGCTATTTCTGGTTGTACTCAGTAGTCCTGTCTTGTTTCTTTTGCTGGTTAGGTTGCAGTCACGTGCCTGGATTAATCATGATGGGCCTTCTGCAAATATAAGCATGCCTTGCCTCAGCTGCCAGCTTGTGGCAAGCCAAGGATACTTCAGGTCAGAGCTCTAACAGAAAAGTTAAGAGTGTCTCTGCCTACTGCTACTGATAGTTTGTAGTTTTGGGAGTGTCGTGTTTGTATGTTTTCAGGGGGATATTTCTTATTACAGATAAGGAAACCTGTTCATATTCCTTTTCCCCTTAGCTTAGCTTTTGTTACACTATCAAAGACGCTGTTGCATATTTACAAATCTGGCAGAAGCAGCTAGCATAGAGACAGCTTGTCGAGATAAGTGTGTTAATTTGGAAGTATGTTATTCTGTGTAACTTCTTGGGCATTGGATATAAATAAACAGGTACGAACCCAGTACTCCCAAATTGCCACAAGGCTTTAACTGTTCTACTTGTCCTGTTCCACGGAGTGCAAGAACTGATGAGTCTTTGCTCTCCTATTGTTTGCTTTCGTTTTCTGGTTCTCATGTCTGGTTCATTTCTGGTTTCTCTTCTTCAAGCAAGGTTTTCTTTTGTTCTGAAGTAGTGTGAAAAGATTGCTCCGGAGACAGGAAAAGTGCTGAAGTAGTATCCAGGGGTTTAATGGTATTAATTTCATTAATGAAAGGAAGGTTAAAAATGTGGTTATGTTTCATTAGTAGAGATATAACCTGATTTCAGCAAAAGGCCTGAATACCTACATGGCCTTCTACGGAAGGAACTGATTATCTAACTTGGTATTGCAAATCTGTATATTTAATGGGCTGAGAAATTGTTTCTGCATGTATGTCTAATATAGTTGATATAAATTCTGTCCTCAGAGAGCTTTTCTAATCTTAAGTTAGGTTGACATTCAAAACAATTCCCAAATCACTTTTTTATTCTTTTGAGACCAAAGATACAGTGGACTGTGAGAAAAGTCCGTTATACAAAAAGGATGTGGCCGGGCTGGAAGGGGTCCAGCGAAGGGCCACCAGGATGATCAGAGGACTGGGAAGCTGCCATACGAGGATGGGCTGGGAGAGCTGGGTCTGTTCAGCCTTGAGAAAAGGAGGCTCAGAGGGGATCTCATCCCCGTGTACCAGTACTTAAGGTACAAAGTACTTAAGGTACAAAGAAGATGGAGACTCCCTTTTTACAAGGAGTCCCATGGAGAGGACAAGGGGGGATGGACACAAGTTGCTCTTGGGGAGATTCTGATTGGACACGAGAGGGACATTTTTCACACTGAGGACAGTCACCATTGGAATAATCTCCCCAGGGAAGGGGTTGACTCGGCCATGTTGGACACGTTCAAGAGTCGTCTGGACAGGGTGCTGGGCCATCTTGTCTAGGCTGTGCTCTGTTTAGAGTGGTTGGTCTAGATGATCCCTGAGGTCCCTTCCAACCTGGGATTCTGGGATTCTGTGAACAAAAACTAGAGAGTTTTTATTTTAAAGCACAGTAGTAGAGCACTGTGATGGGAATCTGTGCTATTGACGTTGCTCACAGAAGAAATAATTTCAGTCTTAACAGCTTTCTGAAGCAGGGTGTTCTGTGAAGGACTTGGACCCAGAATTCTAGGTCCCTTGTCATCACCATGATGTGACAAGGCTACCCTCTAGCCGTGCCCATCTTTGTGCACACACAGGCACGATGGAGGTTGGTCCTGCCCAGTGTCTCTCTGGCTGTGTGCTGTGAGCTGAGCTCTGGTGCTCAGTGCAGCACCTCTGCCTGCCTGTTGGTGTGCTACCTGTTTGTCTCGCATTTCTAGAAAGGTGCTTCTCACCTTCCTGTACCATTGTGGCTCTGCAGCCACGAGTTCTCTCCCTTCTTCCCAGAGGGGATGACATCCAGCTCTGAACTGCGCCCAGAGTGCATCTACGTGCCTGCATTTCATAGTTTCCTTTGATTATTGCCTGAAATAAAGTAGGAGCATTCCTGCTGCACTGCAGTAGTGACTCCCCCAGGTCATTTCCTGGTACCTCCAGTTCTGCAGCTCACTGCCTGTCTGTTATGTGCTTACTGCTGATGTGGTGCCTGGTGGGCGCCACGTTCTTAATAATATCAACTGCTTTGGCAGTGAAACACAGCTGAGGTGTGGGCCTGGCTGCAGTACAGCTGCTGGCAGTCTTTGTTCAGTGGGGGACAGACTTTTTAGTAGGGCCTGTGGCAACAGGACAAGGGATAATGGTTTAAAAGGAAAAGAGGGTAGATTGAGGTGATATAAGGAAGAAACTTTACACTGAGGGTGGTGAAACCCTGGCCGAGGATGCCCTGAGAGGTGGTTGATGCCCCGGCCCTGGAAACACTCCAGGTCAGGTTAGACGGGGCTCTGAGCAACCTGATCTAGTTGAAGATGTCCCTGCTCATGGCAGGGGGTTGGATGGCCTCTAAGGGTCCCTTCCAACACAACCTATTCTATGATTCAGTGCTTTTCTCCAGAAGGATTTATTGAAATTGCATTAATTACACTTTTGTATGCCCTTTCACTGCACTCAGCCATTAGCCTGACAAGTTTCTGGACTTCCTTTTCCATCTTTTATTGGTATGAACTGTACTGCGCTGCAGGAGGGAAGTTCTGCAAGAAAGGTTGTCTGATCAAGAAGCTTCAAGCTCTTATTAGACTGTGTGTCTGAAGAAGGGCCAGAAAAACTCTTAGTGCCTCCATAGGGAGTGCACTTTTCTCAGCTACTCTTTATGATGTCTCTGTCCGGGCAGACTGTTTTGTATCTTTAACCACATTCCTCTTCATGTGTATGAATGAATTAGTCTCATCATCCCGCTATCCCCAGGGCCCTCTGGCCACCTCCTCTTAAACTGCAGGAGCTGTTGGCTGATAGCAGGTTCTGTCAACCCATCACTTGCCATGATGAAATTCTTGGACTGTGGAATAAGAACTGTTGGACCATGAGGTTAATTGTTTCTTTGCTGTCTTTTTTATTCTTAGGGTACTCACAAGAAGATCCTGGATGTTGCCAACATGTTGGGCTTATCCAATACAGTGATGCGGCTGATTGAGAAGCGAGCCTTTCAAGATAAATACTTCATGATTGGGGGCATGATTTTGACTTGTGTAATTATGTTTCTCGTCGTGCAGTATCTGACATGAGCTACTGAACTGTTGCCAGAGGAGATTGTCTTTTGGAGCGAGACGGACTGTCCTCCAAACTGTACTTTCCTCTGAGTGCTGCTTTGGATGAGCCCCTCCCGTGAACTTCAGAGTTTACAAATCACACTCAGACACGTGTCATGTGGAAAGCACGTAGGGAAACAAATTCCTCTGAGGATGCTCTAGTTGAGAATGGTCCTATAAAAATATCCCTAGCCTTTACTGATCTCACCTTATTGTCTGCAAGTTTAAGAATCTGGATTAATAGGAAGCAGAAGTGAAAATTTTGCCCAGCTGTACTGCAAGGTAGGAGAGTCCTTTTGGGTAGATAGGGATAAGAGGAAGCAAAGGCAGAGCCTAAGATGGAGCGAGCTAGAAGTGACCCCGATCACTGTGTTTTGCAATGAAAATTGCCACCGAGGAGAATTCTGCGTTGTTTGTGGGCACGCTCCTGGGAGTAAGTGTGCAAAGAGGCGGGAAGTGCAGGCTTCCCATCTGCAAACTCACCATTCTGCTTGGAGGAGGAGGATTTGTGGGGAAGGGTCTTAAAGCACGGCTATAACCTCAGCTAACTTTTTTCTTTACGCATACAATATTAACCAGCACAAATCTTCCTGGTTTAGGCTGAAATGCTTCTCATCTTATCTGAGGTATGTTTTGGTACCTTTTTATGCCCCGCTGCTTCCCAGCGGAAGCTGAATGCTGTTCCCCTGCCTGCTTTCAGTCAGGTGCCCATCAGGCCTGTGTCATCTCACTGTGCCGACTCCCAGATCCAGCCTCCGAAAGCTGTAAGCCTGGCGTTTTTAGTGCTAGTGCACACTATGTTTTGGTGAGTTGTATTTATTTTCTGAGGTGGTTGGTTGGGGTTTTGGGCTCTGTGGCTGGTATTTTTCTGAATTGATGAATCAGGCACGTCCTCACTGTGTTCAAATTCAGATTTGTGATTTTTATGTTTTTTTAATTGATTTTTGTTTTATGTGATTTTAATTTGTGATCGTTATGGAGTGGGCTCTCTGCCGTTCTGTACATTTAGAGCAAGAGTGGGATCAGGGCAACAGACTTTTCACTTAAAATCAGTTGTCGTCAGAAGAGTTTTCTGAAGTTACGTGCCTTGGGATGCTGTTATGTGCCTCATCCTTGGGAAGGGTGTTCTTCGCATTGTCCTTTGTACCTGCAAAATTACTGTGAAAGACGTTCTCACACATTCTCATACGTGTCATCTCACTGAGGTGATAGCCACCTTAGACGGATCTCCTTGGCTGTAGATATCTGTCCACATTTAAACATTGACAGTTGTGAAATGCCTCATTGTTTAAATATGGTTCTCCTTTCCCTGTAGACTGTGGGGGCTCTGCTAGAACGGCATCCTGCTGTTTTGGGCATCATCCATTTCAGTCAGCCTTCAGATACATTCCCATTCCGGTTTGTGTACCAGTCCGGAGCATTTCCAGGTGGCTGACGGTGGCACGGAAGTGCCGTATTCAGATGATGTGCCATGATGCTGGAAATGCCTTCATTTATTTCTGTCTGGAATGGTTGTGGGCCTTTTATTTAGTAACAGATTACAAATTCTGCATCCTCTCTTTGCTGCAATGAGCTTTGCTTTTATTATGTAGCCTGTTGCAAACTTGGAGAAATGGTATTAATAACTGTAAAAACAGAATTTCAGTAAATATGGGCAAGTTAAACAGGCCTTAGCCGTGCTTGTTTCAGTTGCATAACTAAAGTACTGGCGGACCCGTGTGCTGCGGCACAGCTTTGGGGCCCAGATGAGAGTACCCAGCCTGATGAGCCGTCACAGGCCAGTCAGCTTCGTACCTGGAACCCAGGGCGGGCGAAGAGCGCGCAGGCGGGGCGCTGGCTGGCTGCGCCGCAGACACAGGAGCGGAGGCCGAGGTGCCGTCGGTGCCTGGGTCATCCTGTGGGACGGTTCGGCAGGAGAGAGCGGGAAAGCCTCAGTGCTTTTTGAATACACGGCGTGCTGCCCCTCGGCGTGCTGCCCCGCGTCGTGCTGCCCCGCGTCGTGCTGCCCCGCGTCGTGCTGCCCCGCGTCGTGCTGCCCCGCGTCGTGCTGCCCCTCGGCGTGGTGCCCCTCGGCGTGCTGCCCCTCGGCGTGCTGCCCCTCGGCGTGCTGCCCCTCGGCGTGCTGCCCCGCGTCGTGCTGCCCCTCGGCGTGCTGCCCCGCGTCGTGCTGCCCCGCGTCGTGCTGCCCCGCGTCGTGCTGCCCCTCGGCGTGCTGCCCCTCGGCGTGCTGCCCCGCGTCGTGCTGCCCCGCGTCGTGCTGCCCCGCGTCGTGCTGCCCCTCGGCGTGCTGCCCCTCGGCGTGGTGCCCCTCGGCGTGCTGCCCCTCGGCGTGCTGCCCCTCGGCGTGCTGCCCCTCGGCGTGCTGCCCCTCGGCGTGCTGCCCCTCGGCGTGCTGCCCCGCGTCGTGCTGCCCCGCGTCGTGCTGCCCCTCGGCGTGCTGCCCCTCGGCGTGCTGCCCCGCGTCGTGCTGCCCCGCGTCGTGCTGCCCCGCGTCGTGCTGCCCCGCGTCGTGCTGCCCCGCGTCGTGCTGCCCCTCGGCGCTCCTCGAGCGATCCGTGCTCTCCGTGCCCCTCGGCGGCTCGGCTTTCCCGAGGAAACGCACTAGCAGGCTGAGTACAGAATCGGATTTCATTTGAGCCTGTGGGACTAGGGAATTGAAAGGAAGAGAGGAAGACTTCCATGACAGATTGTCTGTCTTACTGTGTCTTTCATCTAAATCCTAAATTTAAATTTACCTTAAATTTATTTTAAGTACGAAATCTGATAGATTTAGCGTACTGTGCACTTGCGAGATCATCTTCTGTGAGGTCAGTTGGGATCCCTGGCAAATCTTTTTCTGTTCCAATAAACTGGTCCAATTCCACCTTGATTTTACAACTTCATGGTTTAGTGTTTAAAGGATATAATTTCATGGCGTTGAAAGTTTATATAGGCATGGCCGGATTTGTCTTACGCCAGGGTGGGACTCCAGCCAATATGTTCCCTTTTTTGGCTGATGGTAGGAGCCATAAAATAATTTGAACTGGATTTTTTTTCCTGTTTTTGATACTAGCTTGGCATTTTAATACATGTTCCTCTGTTCATTTATTTTGCCCTTTTAGAGTCTCTTTGTGCAGGCTAATTTCCCTTTTGTAATCACAGAGTTCTTCCTGTTCACCGTGTCTGAAGGTGAGATGTGGGGCTTGAGGGAACCACATCGGTAACTGGAATTGATGACGTGCAGGTCCAGACAAGTCTGTACCACATGTTAAGTCCAAAATGATTTGCAGGAGCGCCTGTGTTATCTCAGACGGTTGGTGTAAGACCCTCAAAGCCCCTGCCGTTACGGTGTGCCACGGGGAGCACAGGTAGGGTGAAGATCCCGGCTAACGTGAAATGAGACAGGGCTGAAACCCTGGTGGCTCCACACGTGTTGCTGCTGCAGCTCTCTGTAAAGCTTCGTTTCTTACGACAGGCCGTATTTCCTTCAGCAGCCCTGTTTTGCTTCTGGACTCCGTGGCACAGCAGGCGTTCCGGCTGTTGGATGAACTGCCCTCTCATGGGAGGACGCTGTGGAAATAAACTTGCCTCTGGAAAAAAAACTTTTTATCAGTATTTTATACATGAAGGGGCAAGGGTGGGACATGCTGTGATTCACGTGATGTGTTATGTGAATAAATATTTTTCAAGCAAAACGAAGTTTTTTTTTTTCCTTCTCTAACATGTAAGGTGCCCAAATACTTAACTAAGCTCAATGACTTCCAGTGTTCTAAATAGTGAGGCAGGTGAGGCAGGAGGCTGGCTTGGCCGAAGAGGGAACCCCTGCCTGAGCTCCGGTGTGACAGGGAAGTTCACAGAAAGTGGAAGCAGGGGTCAGCTGCGCCAGAGGAACGGATGGACGCTACTTAAGGGCGAAAGCCTAGCTCAGCTGGCACTGAACCTAGAGGGGGACAAGGGGGGCTTGTATAAATGCACTGGTAGCAAAAGGAACCAAAGCCACCAGCCGGAGGAAGGGGACCCTGCAGGAGGCATCTGGGTGCCAGTCTTTCCTCCTGCAGTCTCTGCCGCTGCTTGCCCGCACAGGAAGGTGTGTGGAGGCAGATGCCCCACCTGAGGGGCAAAGTGGTGCCAGAGGGGGAGAGCACCGGCTCCTTGGGCTTCCGGGGAGCAAGGGAGTGTGGGGCCAGACGGGAACACAGGGAGGCATAAACCAGGAAAGTGCTGCATACTGAGGGAGAAAGTGTGCAACGAGGAGAAAAGAGATTGGAAACGTAGCGTGAATTTGCTTCCTAGTTCACTGGGGATGGAGGGAGGAGGAGGGTTCTGCAGAGGAGAAGGCACCAGCAAGGAGAGGGTCAGGGATGCTGTGGAGTAGCTCAGTTGGCACCTTTCAGCGGGAGGTGGGTCCCGCTGCACTGTGGGGGTGGAAGGTGTGTGCGCTGGCTCCAGACCAGGCGTTCCCAGTGGTGGCTCACTGGTGAGGCTGGTGGTGACCTGGCAGGCTTGTGTGGCCATGGAAGTGGTGGTGGCTCAGACAGGAGGTGGAAATGGTGGTGGTCTCTGCTGGCTGGGTGGTGGAAGAGGAGTGGGGGACAGCTGGGTGCAGGTGGGAGCTTTGCTGTGGGGAAGACATCCAGGCCCTCGGCGTGCTCTGCCCGCTCCCTTTTTGGCTCTGGAGAGGGCCAGACCTTCCTCTGTCCTGCTAATGATGCCGGTGGTGGGCGCTGGAGTGCTGGTGTCCCGCTCACCTTTCCAGGTTCTCCTGAAGGATGGCAAAGGAAGGACTTGGGGGCAAAACGTGGCTGTTGATAAAGAGATGGTGGATTTAAAATGTGAGCTCAAGGGGCTGGATTAGCTTTCTCTTGCAGTTATGTTTTGTTTTGTAGTAATTGAATTCCCCCACAGCTACAAAACACTTACAAAATCAGAAAATATCCAGCAAAAAGAATGCAAAAAGTTAAAAATACCTCCAGTGATGTAGGTATAAACTAGATACATAGCTCAGATCAGCCTTTGACAGGCTGCTGAGACAAGTCTTCACAGTTTATCTTCTAGGGTGGTCCCCTGGGGTGGCCTGCAATAAGATAAGCAGCCGCTCCAGCCTAGAAATAATACTGTTGCTTCAGCAATGTGCTTTAAGGTGTGACTGTACGTGTAGAAGAAATCTAGGAGGGTGTAAAACAGAGAGGTAAAATTTTTTTGAAACAAACTAAGTGCAGTCAGTATTTTAGCAGTTAAAAGCAGGTGAATTGTTTAACGTATATGCAGATTGCAGGGGAGATGATGACTAAGCCATTATGATTGGATGGGATAGAATTAATTTAGAAGGCAGATAGTACAGATAAATACTGGAGGATGTTTGTACTTGTCTAGTAACCAAAGCTTAATATGTATGCCTATATATGTGTGCTGTTTCCAAATGTTAACCCTATAACACATGGTTAGAGCTGATACTGGTTAAAAATCAACACCTTTAGAGTAAAACAAACCCAGCGTAACACTACCCGTGACTGCAGTAACAATAGTGAATGCCTCAACTGTAGGAGGAAAAATTTGTGTGCTATAACACAAGCCAAAGGTGATGAGATCAAGTTTTCGCCGTCACAGTGCAAATACACCGATGTTGATAGTTGCTCTGCAGAGGGTGCTCCTGCCTCGCTCTGCTTTGTCTTGCCCAGGGCGTTCAGGTGCTGACCTCTCCCCACATGCCGCCCCCGCCGCCCCCCAGCCCAGCTCCAGCTCTCCCTGTGCCCAGCAAGCACCAGCTGCTGCAGGCCTGGGTGGAGTCTTCGCAGCAATCCACCCTCGTCCTCCCCAGGCAATCATTTGGCTCTTGTTCTACCACTCTTGGGTACCTTTTCTGCTTGATTTACAGAAGTGAAAAGCTGAGAGCAAGGTGTGGGGTCAGAGTAAAACAGTGACTGGGTACCAGAGAGGAACAGCATGTGATAGCGATGTTCTGGAAGCGGGCAGTAGAAATGACAACCTGGCTAGGCTTCAGATGATACCGATCAGACTCACAAAGTATAGGGCAGGCATGTTGTCAGACATCAGTTGTGCGAGACATAGTGAAGGAGTGCTGCTGCCCTTGGCTGTCATGGCATCTCCTGAGTAACTCAGATGCTGCTGTGGTGCACCCCCTCCTAAGGGCAGGGAAGGGGGCACAGACAGGCTGGCCAGTGGCAGATGGGAAGAGCCCTGTGGAAATCCTCAAGGGCTTTGTCTGCAGAGCCTGTGTTCCCGCCTGGTTTGGTGACAGGGCTCTGGGGTGAGTGTGCGAGTGCCCGTCTGCCTCTGGGGCCCGAGCGGCAGGGGCAGCTGGGCGCGACAGGCACAGCTGCCCGTGGGTGCCCGCGATCCTGGCGGCTCACGGCAGCATTCACAGGCCAGGGGCATCGCAGCACCAAGGGTGGGATGTGACGCCATGGTCCTTCCCGCGCTGACCTGTGCACTCCAAGGAGGACAAACAGCTGCCGTGAGTCACCCAGACACTGGCAGGGCTGGGAGCTCCGGGTAGGAAGGTCCTTCCTGGACCCGGGACAGGAGGTGAACAGGCTGCTTCAGTCTACTTGCTCTGGAATGTGGATGTCAGACCTGCATAAGAAGACACCTTGCCTGCACAGTTTGGCTAATGGTTCAAGAGAAATAGGCTCAGCTCTGCAGCTGTGTGGGCAGCCCAGGCAGCCACTGCTTTGATTTCCAGCCAACTGCTGAGCAAGCACTTGTAAATGATCTCCAGGCTGAAACTATGCTTTTGGTTTTATGAGTTATAACCTGGACGAAAAGCCAGGAAAGGGGAAATGACTTCTTAAATGTGGTTTGGCTGTAAAATTGAGATCTGGGGCCAGAGCCTGATCTGCCAGGAAAAGGAGACTTTGTGCCGCCTTCAGTAACCCCCAGGTGATCTTTCCTGCTGGAACCTGAAGCTGAGAAGCAGGAGGTGGTTCCCTGGGGAGTTAAAGGAAATAACGCACAAAATCAGTGTCACACAGGCTGAACTGCTGCTGCAAAGTGAGGGGTATAGCTAGAACATAAAGGCTGTAGCCTCTGGAGAGAGACCGTGGACAGCCTCGCCTCCCCCCCCCCCCCCCCCCCCCCCCCAGCTTTTCTCCCCCAGCCATCCTGACCACAGCACAAAGGAGCTGGACGCTGAACTCCAAAGGCAAAACAATACCAGGAGCTTGTTCCCCTTCCAGGATAAGTGTGAAGGTGCACTTTTGCAGCTGGCATTTCCTTGCCCTGCCAGGTAGATCTGTTCCCTTCTCTCTCTCCCACCTCCAGCACTTTGCTTGCAAACACCCCCATAATGAAAAGTCTTCCTCACTCCCTTTCTCTCACCCTCTTCCCTTTTGCACTGGGTAGGAGCCAATATAGTTCAGGACCCTGCATTTATGTGTGATGATTAGGTTACAAGAGTGACTAAGCAGGATTTATCTCACCAGATGCAAAGCTGCTTATTTGCAGTTAGGAGGATCCCTGCCCCCTTTGATGGGGGGGACACCAGACAGTGCTGGTCTCCTGGATATCAGCTGGGAACAAATACAACTACCCCAAATCCCAATTAGCTGAAGACAGCAGTGAGGAAAGGGCAGTCTGAACTGCTGGGGGAGAGGGAGACAGGCAAGTGTGTTTCTCCAGGGCAATGCTACTGGATGCGAACCATGCGTATGGACACACTGCAGCCACGAGTGCATCTCTGTGGGACTGCAGGCACCCTGTGCTCATCTCTAGACCATAGGGAAAGTGGAAGGGAACAGGAGAAAGTGATGCCACTGGCTGTGACCAGGGGATCGCATGGACTTGCAGGGACTTCTAAAGCCAACAGTAAAGGGCCCAGAGCCCTTGGCAGTGCAAACTGCTGAGTGCCAGAAGGGCAGTCTGTAAGAACCGAAGTCATCCATCCAGACTTTGACCCTGAAAATATGTGTGGCTGAAGGCAGAGCACCCCTCTTCCTCCCACAACGCAGGGAAGTGAAAAATAAATGAATCTGTGTGCAGGCCTGGCCTCTGACCCTGCGAGTGGGGAGGAAAGGGACTTACTCCTTCCTTGGTGCTCTGGAATGGTGTGAGGAGAGGGAAGGCTGGAGAAAGGACACTTCTTTCCTGTGCCAGTGGTCTGCAGCTCTGCTGAAGGAAAGCATGTGCTGCATCCCGCAGACGAGATCAGCAGGACAGCGTGGGAAGCGGCAGGAGGCCCTGCTCATGGTACCTCCTGCTCCAGCTGCAGCCAGCAGCCAAGCAGAAAGGGGCTGGGCACCCCAGACCAGGCTGCCGAGGCGTGGGGGAGGGCCTGACTCAGCAAGGGCCCCCACTGGGGGAAGTGCAGGGAGCCAGCTGCGCTGACCAGATCACAGCCCACAGGGAACACGGAGCCCACAAGCGGCAAGCGACCTGGTTCACCACCAGTCCCTGTAGGCCTGAGCACCTCGTTGTGCTCCAGCCCCACTGGTGCCCAGCAAGAGCATGGGGGCTGCAGTGCAGGCTCAGCCCTTCAGTCTTTGCAGAACCATATGGTGAGCCACAGGGACAGGGCAAAGCACTAGAAATCTGTGGGTCCAGGAGCTGCACCAACAGCATGGCTGCACTTCACCACTGAGCAGAGCTGCTGCACCTCTGCAGTCAGCTGCAAATCAGGGGTTGGGAGACCCATCAGACACCCCACAGGGCTGTAGGCACTGGGAGAAACAAGGAACTCCAGTGTGTCCAGGTTCCCCAACACAGAGGAATCTGTGCCTAAAGGTAAACGCTGCCTCGTCTCCTCCCTCCTGAGTCACCAGTGACAACTGCAGACACAACCATTTCTATCCCAAATTTCCGTAAGCATTTCTAGTCAGACCAGTCCCATTGCCACAGAGCTGGTGGCTCAGACAAGGCAGAAATGGCCCAGCAGGCAGGGTGCACCCATAGGAGTGCTCACAGGGTGAGCACAGGCATCACTGAGCTACCACGAAACTCAGGCTGGGAGAGAGTCACCCAGGCATGTGCTCAGAAACCCTCCCTGGCAGGCCAAAAGGGGCAGGTATTTCCCCCCATCGCATCAGCTTCTCCTGGCAAGGGACCATCCAGCCCCTAGGGAAAGGGGTGAAGGCTCCAGCACTGCACAGCATGCCCATAAGAGAGACAGAGGATTTAATGCAGGAATATGTGGCTGTGACTGCAGTGACAGTCACACAGAAGTCCTTGTTCTGCCACCTTGGCCTAGGTGCCATTTTGCATGCTTTACAAAGCATTCCTTGGCTTGTGGTAAATATGAAACAATCACAGGGAGCTTCATCCCAACAGCCCAGTAACAGATGTTACTGCAATTATAAATAGTTGTAATGATGGAGGAGGGTCACCTTCGTGTTCGACATCCTTACGGCCTGTTAATCTTGCATTCCCAAATCACTGAAGGGAACAGTAAAATTATGGGTTTCCTGCTCTTCACAGGCAACGGCATATGTAGGACACGCCTGAGAAAGCTGCTCAGAAGGATATGGGACTTCAGGTCTCAGAGCTCTCATGTGTTGGCTGCACCTACCCTATAAGAAAAATCCACTTCTTGTGGTCCTTGTCCCTCGATTACTGTAGGCAAGGGATGCTTTGAAGTCACAACCACAACCTTCCGAGCCCATCTGGTCCTTTCCAGGAAGGTAGGGCTACTGGAGAACAGTGCTCTCCCAGGATTCACCCTGACAAAAAGCTGGGGCCTGGGATAATGTGCCTCCTGGGAGTAAACGCGCCCAAAGCTCACCTCCTCTGCAGTGCAGACAAGTGGCAAGACCTAACAAAAAGCAGGTAGTTACTGCGCTAAATACTGCCAGTCTTTAACCAACTGGCAATTAAATGAGCTTAGGATAATGGGGCCCAGTTATGGGATCCATCTGTAAAATTATAATGCTCTGGCCCACAAATCCTGCAAATAAGCTACTGTGGTCAAACCAGGAACAATCAAACAGCTGACATTCGTCACCACTTTCATTCAAAGTGACGAAAAAAAAAAAAGAAATAAGGGGTTGAGTGGAGGGCTTCCTGGGTAAGCATTTACTTATCCAGCAGAACAAGAGTGTAAAAATCACCGCAGGTGTCTTTTAGAAATATAAGAGAGGTCCACGAGTATTTATAATCTTTTTATTCTCAATTCCCAACAAGAACCTTGACAGAACCAAACTTCAAAATAATCCTGTATTATTTTACATCGGTAGTGATACAGATGGTGAAAATTCAGTATTTTGAGGAACTTTCTTTTCAAAATGTGAAAGGCATTAATTTCTTTCTAGACAAATACCACGTCTGGTTTCTTAATCTTGTGTTCGTATATTTAGATCCCATTTTGTAGTTTGGATCCATTTTTAGAAATGTACTGCTTAATCCAAACATTTACACAGTCCCAAACATGTATTTTTAGTGATTTAAACCACTCCTGCCTCCTCCCTCCCTGTCCCCCCCAGCAAAAACAGTTACGTTAGAGCTCTCAAACATGTTTTAAGTGTTAGCAAACTACAAAATCCTAGTGGAAACTAGAAAAGTATTTAAGAGTACTCTTTAAACTTCACCTGTTTAGTATTATGCATATTGTGGGGAATTCACAGAAGATTCCCCATTATTGTATGACTGAAGCACCACGCGCCCAGGTGACAAAGTTAAGGCTTAAAGCTTGAAGCCGCAAAGGTGTGATCAGGATGCTCTCTAGGAAGAAGACAGAAGTCTGTAAGTGACATTGTACTTTTCAACCCAAACTGTCCACTTTATATGGCTTATGTGGACAAACTCAGATGCTGACAAGATAAAAAGCAAGAAGTGCATGCACATAAAAATACTGCTAGGTTTAGCTGATCCAGATGAATTTAATTAAACACTATGTGGTAGGAAGTCTCAGCCTCTTTACAGGCTGAAGAAACTCTCAGAACTTACTTCATGCTCTCAAGGATGTAACAGGCCCTCAAATCTGATTCACTAGTTACAGATATTATGACCACAGCTTACTACAGAGAAAGTTTTCTGCACCTCCGCAGCAAACAACCAGATGTTCTCACAAACGTTGAGGAAAAGTTCCACAGAAATCACTCTAGACACCATATAATCCTGAAAACAGTAACATGCAGTCTTGCTCTGCAAATGCAAGACGCATGCTTATGGTGCAAGGTAGACATTCCAGGAAATTACTCTGTTGCGTGGTTCCCAACTTCCACTGAAACGGACTACAATAGTTCCTGCTACACCAAGGCCTGAATTCACACAAATATACCATTTTTGCAGGGTGTTTCCTCTCCCCTCTGCCACCAGCATAACTGCACCCCTTTGTTTACAGTTAGCACAAAACATTGTCCATAAACAACTCTGAAGGGGCCTCTTTTACAAATGCACACACTTGTTTTAAAGCATCGAGCTAAGGGACAAGATTTTAGGGGTATGTCCAAGCCCCCCATGCTGTCCTGTTTCCCACTATCACTTCTCTGATTAGCAACCTAATCAGGCCCTACCTCTTCTACTTACAATCATTCCCCTTCCCCACCACTTAAAGCTGATCACTGCTTCAAGAGAGTTCTGCTGTTTCCAAATCGCTGGAGCAAACAGAACTTTGCAGATCATCTGCACTGCCATTTGACAAGTAAACCAACAGAGGCTTGCCAGTCCCTGCGTTTTTCCTGTTAACTGCTCACTGCTCTCTGAGGAGGGAAGATTTTTGAGTTGGTGCTGTGTAAATTTATCAGTCCATTTACTCAATAAAAGTAACAAAGATCACCAAATGAAGATGAGGTTAACTTATGAAACAAATGCTTGGGAAAAAGACTTGGTAACCAAGGATAGTTTCAAAAACTCAGGTGCTGCAAAAACATGTCATGCAGCAACAGCCAAGTCCATAGAGTCCTGCCATCAGGCCCAGGGAATATCAACCATCAGCAGCTTTATGGTCCTAGAAAGGGAGCCATTTAGTGCTGGGATGGAATGAACTTCCCAGGGGAAGAGACACTAATACTCCAAACTCTGAAAAGGGCAAGACACATTTTTAGCAAGAGATGGAAAGAAATACAAGTATTTTCTCCACTCCCCGAAATGCAAGTGGTCTTTGCTGAAGCAGCACTTGTCACCTTGGCAACAACTCTTACCTACAAGTGACATCAATTTGGTTTGGCAGATTCAACCTGACCCTATGGCAACTGCACAGTCACTGGACTGTGCAGAAGCCATGCCTGCAAAGCCCCGAGCGTACTGGCTTTAGTTGCTCCAAGTGGGAAGCAAGTCATTCCTCAAAGCACCTTTAAGCTTTGGCTTTGCTGCTAATGGCAAATAATGGTCTGTGATTTCAGCATCAGACACTTCAACAGAGGAAGCTCCCTCCATCCCACCTCCAGATGTAGTTCAATAGGTTTTTTGCCCCCAGTAGTGCTGGTTTAAGCAGCCCAAGTTTCCCCCCCCGCTCTGACTCGGCTGTGTCTAGCAGGTGAGCAGAGTTGCACAAAACAAGGAAATGGTGTGGTTTGGGTGGGGTGTGAACGGGGTTAGTGCAGATGGTGTGGAAGGATTTTTTTAGAGAGACATAGCCAAAGTGGCCGGGGAGCAGGGCTGCTTAGATTGGACCCTGTAAAGAAGGGCCTGTCAAGAATATGAAATAAAGAATACAGAGGATGCTTCAAAAAAAGGATACAGAGGATGATTCAAGCATCAGATTCCCCCAGAAGCTGCTCTCAAGGAGGCAGGTGTTACATACCACCCCTCCTGCCCATGCAGTGGTGGCCATAAAGCACTGCTGCAGCCAGAATTTTCAGCAGCTATCACCACGTCAGAACTCACAGTGCCAAAACCCACATGCATGGTACTTACAGCCTTTCCATGACACGGCATATGGGAAGGACTCAGGGGCACGTACTCTTGAAGGCAAACAATTCTTCTGTTCAAAGGTTGTACTGGAACTGAAAGACTTCAGTTACTTCTCCTGACAAATGCACTTGCTCAAATTTATTTATTTTGCTATAGCATGGAGGAAAGCAGGGACATAAGGGGGTGGTACGTTGCCACTCAGAGGTGATAATGCTTAGAAGAGCTATACACACTCTGAACACTAGAAAGTTTTCTAAAAAGTGTAACAAGTGAGACCAGATGTCACTGTTGTTGTGGAAGGAGAGGTATATCATGGTTGAGCTCAAACAGAACTGCAGAGCTGTCAGGGGCAGGGCTGTTGCTGCATATGGGCTTAGACAAACTTTAAAACAGGCTTTGGCAACTCTGGTGGCGTCACCGTATCTCGTAGACAGCCTGCAATCATGATCCACTGTCGGATCAATGAAACCAGTCAAGACAGCTCCATCCAATTCACAGCTGGCCATTAAGCTCCTCGTTCCCCCAAACCCAAACTGTGATTACGCTTTGCAAAGGGCAAGAGAGGGAGGATTTCTGCTGCCATTGGGCCCTAATGCCAGCGCATCCTCCAAGTCTGAGGTGACAGGAGGTCTCAAGTGACTGCTAGCTAACCATTAGCTCAACAGAAGCCCACTAATTGTTTGAAAAGGCTCCAGTGGGAGGCACCTGGTCACATTTCCAAAGTCAGCATAAAGGCTCAGCACCTTTCTCCCCTGCACACTGGCCAGACATCCAGCAGGAACTGAACATAGGCCATGGGCAGGAAGAGTACCCTGCCACGTGCGTACAAGAGCAGAGACAATCTGTGTTCCTAAGAGCTTCCTTCTCTTATGCAAGCCAGTCATATGAGAAAGCAAGTAACACTGAACCAGCACCCTAAGAATGTTCACTGTTAATCAATATCCCTCCTCCCAGAGTTTGTAGAGCAGCAAAACAGCCCATGTCCAGCCATCGAGGCTGGGTTGGGAGTAGGCTGCAATATTCCTCTATACAAAATGTTGCTGTAAGGAATCAAACTCGCATTTGCTACCTGTTAATGCCAGAACTGGTTACACCCCAAACAAAAGGAGAATCTGACTGCTCCGACAACTCTGCAAAAGGAAACACATGTTGTGGCTCAACTAAGAAACTCCAGCAACCACCATCACATCAGGAGTATCTGTCATAGTTTTACATGTTCAAGAGGGAGTAAAAGTTGATGTAATGATGAATGCATCTGCTTCACTGTCATTTAACTGAGGAACATAAAAGTTATATTTCCACCGTCACCACAGAATCACAGAATACAAAAGCTTTAGATGGGAAGGAGCAGACACTTGCAAATAAATCTCCATGCCAGTTATGGCAGGCATTTTGAATAGTTCTCTATACCAAGAAAAGCCTGCTGGGTGGAGAGATGCATGGTTTTAGGAATGAGCACAAGCAAGATGTCCTACAAGTGAGACCTAAGTGAAGAGCATCTCTGGACTTGCTCTGTCCCAAGAGGAGCTGAAGGACAGGACCAGGGAGAAGGCAGTAGTGTGGCAGATGGGGAAGTTCCTCACCTGTTTCCCAGTCTTCATCACATGGAGGTGCCTGCCACGTGCTCACAGCATTCATCTGCTCTCTCTGGAAGCCAGAGGACTGAATCACTTCAGGAAGAGAGAAAAGCCAGTGACTAGCAGCCAATCCTGCTTCAGAGGCATTAAGTGCTTTGGATCAAGCTGTAAAACATCTCTTGGCTTTAGAGGAAACCCTGCACAATGCACACAGGTTAGGAACACCCAGGAGCCAGGTACTGATCTGAAATAAAGCCACTTCAGATTCACCTTTTTCAGTCAACAGGGAAAGACTCTGCCCCTTGAAACTTTGCTGCAGGAATGCTCCAGTGAAGAGGAAGTCTGCTTAATGAATGCAGGCATCACTGCTACCCTCAGTGCAACTCTACAGAAGATAGAGGGCTATCTGCTCTGTAGTGTGGCAACCATTACAGAGCCACTGCAGGGGATGTAAAAGACACTGCATAGCACAGGATGCCTTCCTAAATATTATGGGCTTTCCAGACAGCCCCCCTCCCACCTTGTCTCACTGGGCAGGAGACTGAGATCTTAATTGCATGCCAGATGAAGCAAGTGCTGCAGCAGAGCAGCCTGGAAGACGAGGTGCCCCATCTCTTGGTGGGAGTCAGCTGTTCAGGTTCCCCTGGGGGAGAACAGTGCAGGGGTTTCCACAGTTTAGACACCTATTTGACAGAAGTCAAGTTTTCACATGGCATCAGTGGTCACGTCTCAACAAAGGGAGATCAGCTCTACAGAAAGAAGTGCCTGTCCTTCTGGTCATTACAGCGTCCCAGCTCCTGCTGTAGGTACTTCAATGTGCACAGTCTAGGTACAACCTTTTTATTCAACAAGCCTGGTAACAAAATACGTGCAAGGCCTACTGGAAGCATCTGCAATATTCTCATGAACTTACACAATTAATCAAAGCAAATAAGACCCCAGTTTCCCCAAAGCTGCTGTATGGCACAAAACCACAGGCAATAATTTGACTCCTGCTTTTTGGTTATTCTATGAGCTATCCTTACAAACGGGAGACCTTGGTCCCCAGGGCGAAGAAACATCTTGGAACATGGGTGGTTCTCTTACCTATATCTTCCTCAATGAACACTTTGTCATTGCACTTCGTTATGTGATCACTAAGGTCAGCTTGAGGAACTAGATGGCGAGCGTTGAAGGGGCACGTGGCCAATTCCTTTGCAACTTCAGGGTAGCTCTAGACAAGGGAAAACCAAAATCATGTGCCATATCTCTCAAGTTCACTTATCTCTTGCTAATCCATAGACAAAACCAAGGATATTTGTGATGTTGCTTTAAAGAAACTAAACGAGGAATGGCAATATATTGTTCAGACACTTACTAAAAATGCAAGGGGAAACTAACATGACTATTCTTTAAAACACACTTCAGTGAGAAACTGAGCCACTTGAGTTGACTGAAATGAAGCATACCCTCAGCTAAACTCCCTATAATTGGCTGCAGCACTGGCAACATGGCTGCAGCACTGGCAACATGGCTGCATTGTTTAAAGCACAGACGAAACTATTTTAAAAACAATAGGGGAGAGATGTTAGGCAGATCTAAACCATTCAGATATTTTTTATATAAGCAGGCACAAAGGCAGAGAAATTCTTTAAAGCTCTCAAAACAGCTAGGGAGTTAGCAGCATTCCACCTGCAGACTTTGGTGCTACAGGATTATCATTCAAGTAAAACTTTATCACAGACACAGGTTCTACTGGCAGTGCTCAGCTGTCACTACGGTAAATCAGTCCACCACCTGCAAATGATACAGCCTTTACTAGGAAAAGCACAACTTTGCCACTGTACCAGTGCCTGCCTGGTTCTGGCTGATGCAGCTCTGCTGGTCAGGGATCAGACTTGCACCTGAGGCAGATGCAGAGGCAGAAGTGCCTTGTACAGACACTGCTTGAGGCAGCGTCTCCTCCACTACCACTGATATTGTGACTGCAGCCCGCGCTGCAGTCACATCCAAGGCCCTTGTCATTACTCAGCCTATACAGCCAGGGTTGCTGTGTCCTCATGCATCCATCATTTGCTTCAACTAGCTTGAGCAAGCTATTCTGGCTGCATAGCAGAAGCTTCTCAATGCTAACACAGTTCAAGGTGAGAGGATACAACTTTGCTTGCGGTGTACCCACTTTTGTGGCAGGCAGGGCTGCATTTGGCACAAGGCAATGGGAAGCTGAGGCAGGTGGAAGTGTTTAATTGGATTTTATGCATAGGGTATGCAAAGGAAATCCAACAAACTACCAAGCAAAAAGGACAGCCTCCACCCAGATGCATTCCACTGCAAATAATCACATAGTGGCATCTTCAGATGGATCAGATGATAACCCCCAAGCCCTTCTTCTGCTAATTACTTACAGACACCAACTTTGTCTGATGGGTGATCGTTATCTCACCTCATCCTCCCAGCTAGGCAAGCTTGCCAAAACTGCTTAGTCATCAGGTACGTAACACAAGCACAAAACCAACTTGGTTAAACTTTTACTTGCCAATATTGTTCACCTTGCTCACGTGCACATTCTTACCAATATTTGCAGGGGATCAACAAGGAAAATTTCAGCCCTCTTAAATATTGGAAAGATGGAGGTACTCATCACTTAGCTCTGCCCACCCCGTTCACTAGTTAATATTTTTTAAGGCTCTAGTTCCACCAAAATGAATTGTTTATAAAGTACTGATACCAGGGCACACACCCTACAACTGCATCTTAACCGGAAGGCACAGCACTGTTACATTATCTTAAAAATGCATTGGCAAACTTATTGGTACACTTGAAGAGGAACAATTTTAAAAGGTCTCTGCAAAAACCCAGAGCTCAGTCAGATACTAGCACTTGACATGGTTTAAAGAAAACAAGCAACAGAGAAGAGAGGAAGGAATGCTTCCTATTAAATGGTTTTTATTCAAATTCTGGATAAAAGATAGGGAGGGGAATAAACCGTCTCCTATGTAAGCTGAGCCCAGGATGTGCAGTTTCTGCCAGATGCACAATAAATAGTTCTCAGCAAAACAAAACAAACCCCAAAACCCTGCTATGCAGCTGCATTTGCAGCACTTAAAAATTAATTGCAGCATCACAACACTTCTACTTTGGCTAGCCAGAAGGGCTGCACACAACTCAGTCTGAGTTTTCTCTTGAACTTAAGTGGAAAAATGTATCCGACCTCCATATGAGCTGCTGGAAGAGACCAGAATTTCCTCCCTGACCTAACCATGAAGAATGTCTACCTCCTTTCAACAGAGCCACACTGGTCTTGGGTGAATTAACATGTGCTTGAAGCTATTACTAACCAAATAAAGTTATATGAAATAAATGCTAAACAAGGCTTTGTCAGGAACTTACTCCAGCCAGCACATGCAACAAGAATGAGAACATGTACATCATATTTACATGCACAGAATTGCCCCTATCCAGTGCCTTGTTTGGCAGTCCAGCTTACCTTCCTACACTTTACAAGGTGATAGGGAAACCGACAGGCTCTGATTCGATGATGTTTATTATATGGACATTGTATTAATCTGTCTGGATCCAAAACATCTAATAGAAGAACAGAGGAAAAAAAAACTAGTTAGAAAGACAAGATCTAGCATCACTAACAGTGAAGTGGGGGGAAAAACATCACGAGACATCAGGGCTGTGATCTTAGGGAGTTAAACCAGTTGTTCTCAGCTTGAAACCATTAATTAAGGCAGGCACCTGTTTTGCATAAGGAAACACATTCATTTTGAAGTTTGCAGTGACTGGGACCTTAGTCAAAACAGAGAACCACCAGTAGCACTGAGCGTAACAACTCTTTAGGTTACCATATTAGGTAGGCAACCACACTTACTCAAAGCGAATGAGGACAGCAGTGCTCTTCCAGCTATCTTAGAGGAGAATCAGTGGGATGATGACACACCCACCAGCGCCTTGAGGAGCACTGTCAGTCTGAACCAAATCTTTTTTGATCAACAACTAGTTTTGCTGGAGGAAGAATGCCAGACAATTTAGTTTCATATCTGAGGAAGCAGCATGCCTCACATGGTGCATGTGAGCTCTAAGAGAATGTTTTCATTAAGTCATGCAATTATTTAGGAGCTGAGGGGTTACTAAACCAGCTAAAACACCTAAGAATCTAGGCACTGAACAGTAAAGCAGTATGGATGCATGCACACATCATATACATTTTTACCTATCTATAGATAAAAATATATTAAATATTAACAAATCTATTAAAAAAACACATTTCCACATTCTCAGTGAGGAAGAGAGGCAGTCAGAAAGAGGCACAGGTCACCTCTACTGCCGGTGGGTCTGTGTGTGGGGTACGCCCATGGGAGCCAGACCAGGCTTCTTTCATCCTTTCTGCTCTGCCACTCCTTTTGCACAGGCTTTTAGCACACTTAGGATTTGATTACACAGTAGCTTAAACAGATCTAAGTATGGGCAACTGCTTTTTAGCCTTTTCCCTGCCATCAAATCCCCTTTTCTTATACATGCATTGGTGCTCAGCTGTCTCAACAGCCAGGGCAGGGAGCTCTATCAACCCACGGGCTGGCAGCTAGTTAGCACGTTGTTCCACAAGTCACACTGAGCAGACTTCATGCAGGCAGGAAGGACCTACCCCTTCTTTCCATCTCAGCTGTACAGTGCTGCTGCTATCAGCTCTGCCACCTGTGAGCACCTCTCACCTCCCTTGGCCAGTTTAGGTTATTAGAATAGCTGAAAACTAAAGACTTCATCATTAAGAAGGATTGACAAGCTTTGTACTAGTTCAACTGCCCCTGGAAGAGCAATCAGAAGTGGTTTCTCTCTGTGAACTGGCTCAATACAAGATCAGACCAAGCACATTCCTAGTAAAAAGGAGACAGGTGACTACCAGAGGAAGAAGAACATAAGTACATCAGACAACAAACACAAAAACCACAGGAGCTGGCTCAATCAGGTAAACAGATGTAGGTAACAGAAGGCTGCAATGAGCAAAGCTGCTGGGGCACCACAGCAATGTCCTGTGCAAAGGAGATCCCCGTCCCTCAGCCGTACTGCATGCAAACACAACTCCACACCAGTCCTAAGACGGCAGGTCTGGAGCCAGCTGAGACAACAGCTACAGGCGGAGCAACGCTTTAACCAAACTCAGTCACTTTATTCAGATGCTTCCTAAAGGCCAGACCCCATCCACACCAGAAGCAGACCTCGTGTGGCAACCACATATAACATTGGCCTAGTTAAAATAATAAGCAACCCACTGGAGCCTTCTTGGCTCCAACACAGAACGCAGAGACAGACTCAGACCTACTGCCGCAGGGCCGGGCCTGGACCTGCCTGCAGCAGAAGGCAGCCGCCTTCCCCTTCCCTCCGAGACTCCACCCCGAGCCTCACCGAAGTCATCCTCCAACTCCATGGCGGAGAAGGGCTCCGCGGGGCCGGCCTGAGGCGCTCCTCCGGCACTGGTGGCCGCGTGCCGCTCGGTGCGTTTGCGCCTGCGCGCCCGTTTCCTAGCGACTGCCCCCGTACCCGCGCCAGGCCCCTCCCGCCGTGGAGCCGTTGCCGGGGCAACGCCGCAGCTTGGTTCTCTGCCGGGCGCCGCTTTCCGGCCCCGGCCCCGGCCCCGGCCCCGGCCCCGGCCCCGGCCGCGCGTCGAGTAGCGCCTGCCTGGCGCCCGGGCCCTCCTCGCCACGGCTCCAGGGCCCTCCTCGCCACGGCTCCAGGGCCCTCCTCGCCACGGCTCCAGGGCCCTCCTCGCCACGGCTCCAGGGCCCTCCTCGCCACCGGCGCCCGGGCCCTCCTCGCCACGGCTCCAGGGCCCTCCTCGCCACGGCTCCAGGGCCCTCCTCGCCACCGGCGCCCGGGCCCTCCTCGCCACGGCTCCAGGGCCCTCCTCGCCACCGGCGCCCGGGCCCTCCTCATTTCTGACATGACCATTAGGCCACGGAGGCTCTTTTGAAGGAACGGGATGAGAGGCCCAAGGATTTCTTGCACAGAGCACCGCCGTGGGATCCTCCACCTCCGCTGCCGTTGGCAGCATCCTCAGCTCTCAGGGAGTGCCCATCTCCTCCGGGGGCTTTGGCCTCTCCGGCTTGGGCAGCCGCTACTGTGGGAGAACGTGCCTCCCCTGCTAAAGCTGCTGGCGATGGCCCTGGGGAAGGCCCCCAGGGACCCACAAGATGGGACCGGACTGGCGACGGAGCACCCGCTTCTTGCTTTCAGAGGGGCTGAGCCACGCCAACACCCCTTGCAGAAGTACAGGGTCAGCATGGGCTCTCGGAAAGCTTAGTGCATGCCTGCCTTTCCCCTCTTCCACTCTCTCCTTTCCCTCCCGGGTCCTTGATCTCCCGTGCTCCCCGTGGCTCTGAGCCCCACAAAGCCAGCCTAGGGAATTCCTGCTGGCTCTGCTCCCTCCGTGGGGCAGGCAGATGGACACCTGGCAGGATCTCTGCTGCAGCTGTGGGGCGCAGGCTGCCATCTGCCCCTGGTGCTCCCTGCACCAGGACCAGCACTCAGAACGACCTCAATTCCCTCTCCTGCCTCATTAAAGTTCTGCTGCATCCCCGCCTTTGTCTCTGTGTCATTCTTCCCCCTGCAGATGCTCTCCCAAGATGCCCAAGGGCAGATATGTTGCTCGGGGCTGGTTCTGGGAGGGGGTTGTTGGGGATGGTAATGCAGTGATTGCTAACACAGGCTTGCTTTGAGTATTGTTTGGCACAGGTAGGGTGACCCTCTGCTTTCTGAACTTCTCCGCCTATCTGGGGCGGGAAGAGTTACCTGACACACTTTAATGACCGTAGCTGCTTCAGGGACGATCTTAGGTCTCTCACCAAAGCATTCTCTTCTCCACGCTCAGCAAACCCCACACCCTCTGCCTCTCATCCCCAAGCAAGGGCTCCAACCCTCTCACTCTCCTGCCCACCCTCCGCTGAACCCATTCCGTTTGGTCACGTCCTTCTTATCTTGCAGCCCAAAACTTGAACTAATGTTCTAGATACTGTCGGGCTGGTGCTGAGCCGAGTGGGGTCATCACTCCTAACGATCTCCTGGCTACACGCCTACTCACGCAGTCCAGGATGTTGATGTCAGCCGCCCTTCATGTCTGGGAACAGTCCTGAGAGTTGAGTTTCACCTGTTTTAATGGGGTTACCAAAAAAGCACCTCTTCCTGGCCCTGCTCTTGGGCTGTTGCTTGTCAGAGGGCAAAGGAGATGTGAGGTGACATGGCTGGTTACTACCAAGACAGATGCTGATCGCGGCTCTACCCACAGTGCTATTGTTGGCCATGATGTCATACAGCATGCCACAGCTCTTTTGTCAATTCTGGTCAGCCGTTTGGGGGTCATTTCCTGCTTGAGCCTCCTCCCCCAGCACAGCAGCAGCCAGGGCACGAGCGATTGCTACCCCTTCCCACCTGACTCCTCCCCTCCCCACCTGGCCACTTCCCAGCAGCTTGTGGGGCTGCTGCCCTCCCAGGGCTTCCCGCAGCCCAGGCTCCTCAAGCGACATCAGCAGTGGCCACGCGTCCCTTCCTCAGCAAGTGCACTGAGGCCCAGAAGGCACGGCTGCGCAGAGGTCCAGCAAAGCAGGGCCTGATGGCCAGGGGCTCTGGAGGACTCATGGATGACTTCCTCTCCATGACAGTGACGGTGGCCCGAAGGGGCCCGCTGCCCTGGGTCCCACCCTCCCCGCCTTTTGCAAAGAGCAAAGGCTCCCCATCTGCCCTACGCACCTCCAGCGCAACGCTCTCCTCACCCTTGGTGCTGCGGTGTCCGTAGACGGGAGGACCACGCTGCGGCAGTTAGCAATCGTTCTTGTGGGGGGTTGACCTTGTCTGGCTGCCAGGTGACGGGGATACAGGTGTTACCTCATTAATCACATCCATAAAGATGTGATGACAGCCACCCTGCCATCGTACTCCCAACAAACACCTCTCCTGGGCAGGTCCGTTGCCCTTGCTTCGTTTCATGGCCAATCCACCTCTAAGAAGAATCAGCATTATTCTTTTGCCCTTCCCTAACCCTTCTTCTGCTTTCTTGCCCCCGGATAATGGGGTAACTGAGCTGCAGCTCAACTGACAGCCTTCTTGCACGGCCCCTTATTAGCAGCGGCCTTCCCCGCTGTGTGCGCACGCAGGTTTCCGGCTCAAAGGTGGGCTCAGCATCCCACTTCCCCTGGTCATGCAGGAAGATCCAGAGAGGGCCACGTGACCCGGCGCGGGGTCTTCCTTTCCCCCCTGACCACAGCAGGAGCAGACTGGCTCTGTGGGGCACCCCTCACAGCTGAGGTGCCGGCCTGTGGGGACAAGGAGGGAGAGAGATTTTCTTCAACATTTCAGAGGCAGCAAGCTGCTCTCTCCACAGTTGGTGTATCCAAACCGGGGCAGTGCAGTGTTGCCAAGCTGTTAGAATATGCCACTGGTGCATTGCGGACCACCTTTTTCACATGGCCCGTATACACGGGGCATTCTCCAGACCTTTGGAGACCTCCTTGTCATCCAGGTCACCGTAGACGATGACCAGCACCGCCTCTTTTCCAATTCCGCTGTCAACCCCCCACTCCCTAGCGAGGCGCTCAGCCTGTTGGGCTTCCTTACCTTCCAGTTCCTGACTGTTGGCCCTGCTCTTCCAGCATCGGAGTTGCCAGGCAGTGATCCGCTTTCCTGGCTGCTGCCTGTAATCTTTCCACATCTCCCAAAGTTCCCTTGAGGTCAGGGACCGGGTACTTCCCGTCTCTTGAGTGATTTCTCTCACTTCTCCCTCCCACTTCTTTGCTGAAGGACCAGCTTACCCATCAGACTCTTTGTCCCCCTCACTCCCTTCCTAATGGACGATATGGTCCGGTTCACCTCCCTGCCCACTATTTCTTTTCCACTACTGGAGCAATTACTCGAGGTGGTGTTTGGGTCCCGATCTCAACCATGGATGTCTCAGATGTGCTTTGGGTCTCTGCCTCAACTACCACGTTCTTAGATGTAGTTTGGATGCCCGGCTGAACCGTGACATTCTCAGAGAGGTTTGGGTCCCTCTCTTAAACCCTGTCCTCTGATAGTACTGAATCGTGGCTCGATAGGCACAGGTCAAGCTCCAACACAGTGCTAAAAGCAGCTGGTTTTCAGGCAGCTGCCGCCCACGGACCGGCCACCTCAGGGCATCTTTCACTGTCACCGCACCCAGAAATTGTCTCCTCGTACGCCAGCATGACACCACATTCCGCAAACCCCACGTTAAGGCAACAGTGTTAGTTAGTAGTTTTAAACACCTCGCGTCAAGGAGAGGGAGGACCTCGGGAGCCTGTGTAACCAAACAACCCACATCAGTCCCGCATGGGAAGAGGGAGGTGTGTTCCCGCACCCTCTCCACAAGGCAGCTCTGCCCAGCACAGGAAGGGCATCCATGCCAGGGCAAAGCACATAGCCTTTGGTTCTAGGAACATGTGCCCAAGCTCAGGCAAGGAAAGAGATAAGCGGTGCACCAAGCGAACACCCTCCCTCCCCTGCGCAAACGCCTGCTAATTAGGAACTACTACAGCTAGAGCATGCTCAGATCAAAACTGCCAATGTCTTGAGACCCGTGTTGAACGCCAGAAAGGCTGCGGGGAGTTGGCCTCGTCTGGCGGCCAGCTGCCCACCAAGACACTCTATCCTTCCGTGTCCTCAGCGAGACACGGGGCAGAAAATAAGGAGAAAACTTTGTGGCTTGGCATAAAGGCAGTGTAATGAATAAAGGCAAGTCCCACGTGCATAAGCAAAGAAAAGCACTGCTCAGCAGAAGGCAAAACATTTCTGTGTTCCCAGGACCCTTCTAGCTACACCTACAAAGCACAGCACTATGAAGGCTCTTATGGGGACAGTTAATTCCATCCCCGTCAGACGCAACACAATTGTGATAACAACCGTTGCACAACCATCCCAAAGACCACGCTGCCAGAATGAGCAGGGAGCAACATCTCTCTCCCTGGGCATCATGGGAGAGATTCTACAGAGGAAAGGATGACACAGAGGCATGGACTGGGATGCAGCAGAACTTTAATGAGGCAGAAGAGGGAACTGAGGTCGTTCTGAGTGCTGGTCCCAGCGCAGGGAGCACCAGGCTCAGATCGGAGTCTTCGCCCCATGGCTGTGGCCGAGACCCTGCCAGGTGTCCATCTGCCTGACGGGCTGCCGGTGTGGCTCAGCCCTTCTGAAAGCAACCAGCCGACCCTCCATCCGCACTCCAGTGCCATCTTGTGGGTCCCTGGGGGCCTTCCCCAGGGCCATCGCCAGCAGCTTTAGCAGGGGAGGCAGCTCCTGCCGCAGTAGCCGCTGCCCAAGCCGGAGAGGCCAAAGCCCCCGGAGGAGATGGGCACTCCCTGAGAGCTGAGGATGCTGCCAACGGCAGCGGAGGTGGAGGATCCCACGGCGGTGCTCTGTGGGAAGGAGCTGAGGATGGGGCCGGGCAGGGTCACCACCACGGGGGAGGGCTGGATGACGACGGTGGAGTCCTGGCACTGCCTGACACAGGGCTCATTGCAGCTGTTGGCCAGCGGGGTCGGGCCGCAGGGCGAGCAGGGCAGGCACGGGTTGTAGCAGGACATGTCTCGGGGCGGGAGGTGCACCTGTGAGAGTGGGCAGGGGGAAGCAGAGCATGAGGGGTGGGTGGGTGGGTGAGGAAACAGCCTGTCGCCCCAGGACGATGAGGAATACCATTTCCCTCAGCCCAAAAGAGCTCCAAGAAGAACGACTAAACCCACATAGCACCAGCCCAGCAGACACCTCAGCCCAGCCTCTCTCGAAGCCACACCATCCGTCTACGGTGGCATGGGGACTGAAGACACAGCAGGGGAAAAAGAGACAAGTGTGGGCTGAGAAATCCCACAGTAGGAAAAGGAGGAGGCAGCTGAGAAAGACAGGAAAGGGCTTCAGCTCACCTTGTTCCCAAGGAAATCGAGGCGAGAGGAGTGGGTGAGAGAGCGACGGGAAGGGCCTGCTTTTATACTGCTCCTGCACTGCCCCGGGCCCTCAGTCACTGCACGCGGGCAGTAATTTTCCAACAGACTCACCTCCAGAGAAAAATATCCTACCTGATGGCACAGGCTGTGTTTTGGTTTACGTCAAGCCTGCCATTTTATTTCCTCATTTCTGACATGACCATTAGGCCACGGAGGCTCTTTTGAAGGAAGGGGATGAGAGGCCCAAGGATTTCTTGCACAGAATCATGTCAACACAGGCAAAAGGTGTGTCCCCAAGAGCTGGAGAGGTCTGTGGAGAGGGAGGACATGGGTCTGGGGAAATCTGGTGAGATGTTTTCCACAGCCTGTGCAGGAAGATGGGCATATCTTCCCACCAATGCTGTCTTCTCCCTGGTGCCCGAAGGATTCTGAGAATGGGGACACGCCGCCTCCTTCCTCCTCCTTGACTGCCCCCATGCTCGCTCCCGCAATCACTGACCGTTGCCTCTGTGGGCAGGTGGGCTGTGCTGTGGTTACAAATGTCTTCTCCCAAGGAAAGCTTCCCATTCCTGCAAACTTTGGCCAGGGTCTATGGTAAAGTCATCCCCTCTTGTGGCAGTCTCTGGGGGTCTCCTAACAATGACATCTGCAGGCTTGTGGAATGAGAACGTTGCCCTCCCAAAGCCCCAAAATAAGTTGGGCCCCTCCCTCCTCCCTACAAGGCGGGGGTGTTGTGGCTCTGGACAGAACCTTGTTCCTCCCACTCTCCTCACACCACCATGCAGCTTGGCTGCATGCTTAGGACCCTGACCAGCGGGACACACAATGGCCTGCCCTGGAGCTGTGTACTCGGGTGCAGCCAGTGCTCAAAGACGATTTTCCTGGGGCGGGGATGGAGCGGCCCTGTCCTCAGGGGAATTCAGCCCTGCGTGGGATACAAGCCTGCAGACAGCACGCACTCCTGGCTTGGCCTCACACATAAGGGCTGGCACACGGCCAATCCAACGTTAGAGTGTGACTCACCATGGGTAGGGAGAGTCTATCCCGGGAAGCTTGGCTTCTGAAGGCATTCCCTTGCCCTCCTGAGACACATCCCAGCTGCCTCCATGCCTGCAGGGCAGGGAAGTGCATCACCTCCTCAGTGCAGCCTCAGAGCTGCTTCTGTACCCAGGGCCCTGCTGAGCACGTCCCCTCGTCCCCTCAGCATCCCCAGGCACGTGGCACTGCAGGGTCCTGACAGACACCGCTCGCTGGGGAGGTGGGGGAAGTTTCCTTGCTTCCCCAACAGCGCTGGGTTATACTCCAAACTGAGGAGGCCTTTGGGGCATGGGAAAGGAGGCATGGTGAGGCACTACTGCCAGGAAAAGATGTAACGCTTGAGACCCAAGCAAGAGTCCCAACCTGTGGGGAGATATTTTCTGTGACCTTTTCTTTTCCTCCACGGAGCATTCAGGAGTGCCCCCTCCCACAGCCGGGTGTCTTGGGCCAGGAAGACGAGGCCTGTATGTCCATTGCCTTCCACCCTTCAAGCGCCTCTCCAAGGGTGACCCTGCCCCACGGCTCACGTCTACCCAGAGGAGGTTTCAGGTCTCTAAGAGCGTAGCCTGGTCCATTCCCCAGGCCATACTGATGTAAGAGGTTCTTCCTTTCCAGATGCAGCACTTGCCACGTGTCCTTCTTAACACCGTGAGGTTCCTTTGGCCCAGCGCTCCCGCTGGTCTAGGTCTTCCTTTACAGCAGCCCTGCCCTGTAGCACATCAGCTGGCTTGTACAGCTCAACTTTACTCAGGCTGGGAGGGATACCCCTCCTTCCTTCAACTCTTTCAAAGGGCAGAGCAGCCTGGGAGAACTTACAGGTGACCGCTGGGAGAGAGAAGGCCCTGACTCCCCACAGGCAGCCTGCTCTCTGTCCACTGTCAGGAAACGAGGCGCCCCAGTCAGCAGAGGGCCCACATTTTTCTCCCATCACTCTTTGGCTACCCCTGTAGGGGTTGGATGTTGCTCTTGATGCTTGTTGCCTGTTGCTCTTGAGGCCCCTTGCAAGACTCAAGGCAGGCTGAGCTTTGGCTTTCCTAACAGCATCCCAACGTGCCCAGGGATTATTCCCACATTCCTTCTCTGCAGCTCATTCCTCCTTCCAACTCCAGGATGCTGCCTTTTGACGTTGGTGCTCCGCCGTGGCTACGCCGCTCAGCCAAAGCCAGGCTGCTGAGATTTCTGATTGTTTTCCTCAGTATTGGCTGGACCCTTCTTGCTCTTGGACCATGAGGTGCCTACCCGCTGCCTGACTAGGCCAGAGTTGGCCTGCCTGAAGTCCAGGGGCTGTACCCTGCTACTCACTTCCCTCCCTGACAACAGCTCTTCAAACCTAGTGTTCCTGTGCTGTGGTAGCCAAGGCTGCCCTTGATTCCAATGTTCCCAACCACTTCTTCCTTCTTCGCAGCGGCCGTGCGTCACCTGCCTTTTGCCCATGACAGGATCGCAGGAGCCTTGAGGTTGGAAAGGTCTTTGTGGTGCTCACAGCCCAGGGGAGTGCAGGAGAACAAGGACCCAGGAGGGAAAGGAGGTGTGGAAAGGAGGGGAAGGAGGTGTGGCAAGCCCACACCAGGTGGGCTTCAGCTTTCCTAACCCAAGCGCTGGGTATCTGGAGGTATCTGCTGCCTGTGCAGACATGACCTTATTCGGGATATCCTTGGGCCTTTCATCCCAGCACATGAAAGGAGACTGCATGGCAAATCAAGCATGATGGAAACGAGGAAATGAAGCGGCAGCGTTGAGGGAAACCAAAACACAACCTGTGCCAGTAGGGAGGATAGTTTGCTCTGGAGGTGAGTCTGTTGGAAAATTACTGCCCGCGTGCAGTGACTGAGGGCCTGGGGCAGTGCAGGAGCACTATAAAAGCGGGCCCTTCTCCTCACTCTCTCAACCACTCCTCTCGCCTCCGTCTCCTTGAGAACAAGGTAACTCTGAAGCCCTTTCTCCTCTGCCTGCTCGTCCTCCTTTGCCTCATCCTCCTCTAGGATTTCTCAGCACAAAATTGTCTTTTTCTGCTTTTGTTGGGTCTTGGAACTGCTTGTCATGGGAGATGGAGGGGACGGAAGGTGTGTCGTGGGCAGAAGCTGGGCTTGGCTGAGGTGTCTGCTGAGCTATGGGCCAGGAAGGGACCTCCCTGGGTCTGGGTGCTCTTTTCAGGGCTCTTTTGGGCAGAGGGGAAGGAGAACCACTAGGTCTGCCTACAGTGCCTCCACCTCTTGGCTCCAGCTCGTGGCCCTTTCCATCGTCCTGGGGTGACAGGCTGCACCTCACCCACCCACCCCTCATGCTCTGCTTCCCCCTGCCCACTCTCACAGGTGCACCTCCCGCCCCGAGACATGTCCTGCTACAACCCGTGCCTGCCCTGCTCGCCCTGCGGCCCGACCCCGCTGGCCAACAGCTGCAACGAGCCCTGTGTCAGGCAGTGCCAGGACTCCACCGTCATCATCGAGCCGTCCCCCGTGGTGGTGACCCTGCCCGGCCCCATCCTCAGCTCCTTCCCACAGAGCACCGCCGTGGGATCCTCCACCTCCGCTGCCGTTGGCAGCATCCTCAGCTCTCAGGGAGTGCCCATCTCCTCCGGGGGCTTTGGCCTCTCCGGCTTGGGCAGCCGCTACTGTGGGAGAACGTGCCTCCCCTGCTAAAGCTGCTGGCGATGGCCCTGGGGAAGGCCCCCAGGGACCCACAAGATGGGACCGGACTGGCGACGGAGCACCCGCTTCTTGCTTTCAGAGGGGCTGAGCCATGCCAACACCCCTTGCAGAAGTACAGGGTCAGCATGGGCTCTCGGAAAGCATAGTGCATGCCTGCCTTTCCCCTCTTCCACTCTCTCCTTTCCCTCCCGGGTCCTTGATCTCCCGTGCTCCCCGTGGCTCTGAGCCCCACAAAGCCAGCCTAGGGAATTCCTGCTGGCTCTGCTCCCTCCGTGGGGCAGGCAGATGGACACCTGGCAGGATCTCTGCTGCAGCTGTGGGGCGCAGGCTGCCATCTGCCCCTGGTGCTCCCTGCACCAGGACCAGCACTCAGAACGACCTCAGTTCCCTCTCCTGCCTCATTAAAGTTCTGCTGCATCCCCGCCTTTGTCTCTGTGTCATTCTTCCCCCTGCAGATGCTCTCCCAAGATGCCCAAGGGCAGATATGTTGCTCGGGGCTGGTTCTGGGAGGGGGTTGTTGGGGATGGTAATGCAGTGATTGCTAACACAGGCTTGCTTTGAGTATTGTTTGGCACACGTAGGGTGACCCTCTGCTTTCTAAACTTCTCCGCCTATCTGGGGCGGGAAGAGTTACCTGACACACTTTAATGACCGTAGCTGCTTCAGAGACGATCTTAGGTCTCTCACCAAAGCATTCTCTTCTCCACGCTCAGCAAACCCCACACCCTCTGCCTCTCATCCCCAAGCAAGGGCTCCAACCCTCTCACTCTCCTGCCCACCCTCCGCTGAACCCATTCCGTTTGGTCACGTCCTTCTTATCTTGCAGCCCAAAACTTGAACTAATGTTCTAGATACTGTCGGGCTGGTGCTGAGCCGAGTGGGGTCATCACTCCTAACGATCTCCTGGCTACACGCCTACTCACGCAGTCCAGGATGTTGATGTCAGCCGCCCTTCATGTCTGGGAACAGTCCTGAGAGTTGAGTTTCACCTGTTTTAATGGGGTTACCAAAAAAGCACCTCTTCCTGGCCCTGCTCTTGGGCTGTTGCTTGTCAGAGGGCGAAGGAGATGTGAGGTGACATGGCTGGTTACTACCAAGAGAGATGCTGATCGCGGCTCTACCCACAGTGCTATTGTTGGCCATGATGTCATACAGCATGCCACAGCTCTTTTGTCAATTCTGGTCAGCCGTTTGGGGGTCATTTCCTGCTTGAGCCTCCTCCCCCAGCACAGCAGCAGCCAGGGCACGAGCGATTGCTACCCCTTCCCACCTGACTCCTCCCCTCCCCACCTGGCCACTTCCCAGCAGCTTGTGGGGCTGCTGCCCTCCCAGGGCTTCCCGCAGCCCAGGCTCCTCAAGCGACATCAGCAGTGGCCACGCGTCCCTTCCTCAGCAAGTGCACTGAGGCCCAGAAGGCACGGCTGCGCAGAGGTCCAGCAAAGCAGGGCCTGATGGCCAGGGGCTCTGGAGGACTCATGGATGACTTCCTCTCCATGACAGTGACGGTGGCCCGAAGGGGCCCGCTGCCCTGGGTCCCACCCTCCCCGCCTTTTGCAAAGAGCAAAGGCTCCCCATCTGCCCTACGCACCTCCAGCGCAACGCTCTCCTCACCCTTGGTGCTGCGGTGTCCGTAGACGGGAGGACCACGCTGCGGCAGTTAGCAATCGTTCTTGTGGCGGGTTGACCTTGTCTGGCTGCCAGGTGACGGGGATACAGGTGTTACCTCATTAATCACATCCATAAAGATGTGATGACAGCCACCCTGCCATCGTACTCCCAACAAACACCTCTCCTGGGCAGGTCCGTTGCCCTTGCTTCGTTTCATGGCCAATCCACCTCTAAGAAGAATCAGCATTATTCTTTTGCCCTTCCCTAACCCTTCTTCTGCTTTCTTGCCCCCAGATAATGGGGTAACTGAGCTGCAGCTCAACTGACAGCCTTCTTGCACGGCCCCTTATTAGCAGCGGCCTTCCCCGCTGTGTGCGCACGCAGGTTTCCGGCTCAAAGGTGGGCTCAGCATCCCACTTCCCCTGGTCATGCAGGAAGATCCAGAGAGGGCCACGTGACCCGGTGCGGGGTCTTCCTTTCCCCCCTGACCACAGCAGGAGCAGACTGGCTCTGTGGGGCACCCCTCACAGCTGAGGTGCCGGCCTGTGGGGACAAGGAGGGAGAGAGATTTTCTTCAACATTTCAGAGGCAGCAAGCTGCTCTCTCCACAGTTGGTGTATCCAAACCGGGGCAGTGCAGTGTTGCCAAGCTGTTAGAATATGCCACTGGTGCATTGCGGACCACCTTTTTCACATGGCCTGTATACACGGGGCATTCTCCAGACCTTTGGAGACCTCCTTGTCATCCAGGTCACCGTAGACGATGACCAGCACCGCCTCTTTTCCAATTCCGCTGTCAACCCCCCACTCCCTAGCGAGGCGCTCAGCCTGTTGGGCTTCCTTACCTTCCAGTTCCTGACTGTTGGCCCTGCTCTTCCAGCATCGGAGTTGCCAGGCAGTGATCCGCTTTCCTGGCTGCTGCCTGTAATCTTTCCACATCTCCCAAAGTTCCCTTGAGGTCAGGGACCGGGTACTTCCCGTCTCTTGAGTGATTTCTCTCACTTCTCCCTCCCACTTCTTTGCTGAAGGACCAGCTTACCCATCAGACTCTTTGTCCCCCTCACTCCCTTACTAATGGACGATATGGTCCGGTTCACCTCCCTGCCCACTATTTCTTTTCCACTACTGGAGCAATTACTCGAGGTGGTGTTTGGGTCCCGATCTCAACCATGGATGTCTCAGATGTGCTTTGGGTCTCTGCCTCAACTACCGCGTTCTTAGATGTAGTTTGGATGCCCGGCTGAACCGTGACATTCTCAGAGAGGTTTGGGTCCCTCTCTTAAACCCTGTCCTCTGATAGTACTGAATCGTGGCTCGATAGGCACAGGTCAAGCTCCAACACAGTGCTAAAAGCAGCTGGTTTTCAGGCAGCTGCCGCCCACGGACCGGCCACCTCAGGGCATCTTTCACTGTCACCGCACCCAGAAATTGTCTCCTCGTACGCCAGCATGACACCACATTCCACAAACCCCACGTTAAGGCAACAGTGTTAGTTAGTAGTTTTAAACACCTCGCGTCAAGGAGAGGGAGGACCTCGGGAGCCTGTGTAACCAAACAACCCACATCAGTCCCGCATGGGAAGAGGGAGGTGTGTTCCCGCACCCTCTCCACAAGGCAGCTCTGCCCAGCACAGGAAGGGCATCCATGCCAGGGCAAAGCACATAGCCTTTGGTTCTAGGAACATGTGCCCAAGCTCAGGCAAGGAAAGAGATAAGCGGTGCACCAAGCGAACACCCTCCCTCCCCTGCGCAAACGCCTGCTAATTAGGAACTACTACAGCTAGAGCATGCTCAGATCAAAACTGCCAATGTCTTGAGACCCGTGTTGAACGCCAGAAAGGCTGCGGGGAGTTGGCCTCGTCTGGCCGCCAGCTGCCCACCAAGACACTCTATCCTTCCGTGTCCTCAGCGAGACACGGGGCAGAAAATAAGGAGAAAACTTTGTGGCTTGGCATAAAGGCAGTGTAATGAATAAAGGCAAGTCCCACGTGCATAAGCAAAGAAAAGCACTGCTCAGCAGAAGGCAAAACATTTCTGTGTTCCCAGGACCCTTCTAGCTACACCTACAAAGCACAGCACTATGAAGGCTCTTATGGGGACAGTTAATTCCATCCCCGTCAGACGCAACACAATTGTGATAACAACCGTTGCACAAGCATCCCAAAGACCACCCTGCGAGAATGAGCAGGGAGCGACATCTCTCTCCCTGGGCATCATGGGAGAGATTCTACAGAGGAAAGGATGACACAGAGGCATGGACTGGGATGCAGCAGAACTTTAATGAGGCAGAAGAGGGAACTGAGGTCGTTCTGAGTGCTGGTCCCAGCGCAGGGAGCACCAGGCTCAGATCGGAGTCTTCGCCCCACGGCTGTGGCCGAGACCCTGCCAGGTGTCCATCTGCCTGACGGGCTGCCGGTGTGGCTCAGCCCTTCTGAAAGCAACCAGCCGACCCTCCATCCGCACTCCAGTGCCATCTTGTGGGTCCCTGGGGGCCTTCCCCAGGGCCATCGCCAGCAGCTTTAGCAGGGGAGGCACGTTCTCCCACAGTAGCGGCTGCCAAAGCCGGAGAGGCCAAAGCCCCCGGAGGAGATGGGCACTCCCTGAGAGCTGAGGATGCTGCCAACGGCAGCGGAGGTGGAGGATCCCACGGCGGTGCTCTGTGGGAAGGAGCTGAGGATGGGGCCGGGCAGGGTCACCACCACGGGGGAGGGCTGGATGACGACGGTGGAGTCCTGGCACTGCCTGACACAGGGCTCATTGCAGCTGTTGGCCAGCGGGGTCGGGCCGCAGGGCGAGCAGGGCAGGCACGGGTTGTAGCAGGACATGTCTCGGGGCGGGAGGTGCACCTGTGAGAGTGGGCAGGGGGAAGCAGAGCATGAGGGGTGGGTGGGTGGGTGAGGAAACAGCCTGTCGCCCCAGGACGATGAGGAATACCATTTCCCTCAGCCCAAAAGAGCTCCAAGAAGAACGACTAAACCCACATAGCACCAGCCCAGCAGACACCTCAGCCCAGCCTCTCTCGAAGCCACACCATCCCTCTACGGTGGCATGGGGACTGAAGACACAGCAGGGGAAAAAGAGACAAGTGTGGGCTGAGAAATCCCACAGTAGGAAAAGGAGGAGGCAGCTGAGAAAGACAGGAAAGGGCTTCAGCTCACCTTGTTCCCAAGGAAATCGAGGCGAGAGGAGTGGGTGAGAGAGCGACGGGAAGGGCCTGCTTTTATACTGCTCCTGCACTGCCCCGGGCCCTCAGTCACTGCACGCGGGCAGTAATTTTCCAACAGACTCACCTCCAGAGAAAAATATCCTACCTGATGGCACAGGCTGTGTTTTGGTTTACGTCAAGCCTGCCATTTTATTTCCTCATTTCTGACATGACCATTAGGCCACGGAGGCTCTTTTGAAGGAAGGGGATGAGAGGCCCAAGGATTTCTTGCACAGAATCATGTCAACACAGGCAAAAGGTGTGTCCCCAAGAGCTGGAGAGGTCTGTGGAGAGGGAGGACATGGGTCTGGGGAAATCTGGTGAGATGTTTTCCACAGCCTGTGCAGGAAGATGGGCATATCTTCCCACCAATGCTGTCTTCTCCCTGGTGCCCGAAGGCTTCTGAGAATGGGGACACGCCGCCTCCTTCCTCCTCCTTGACTGCCCCCATGCTCGCTCCCGCAATCACTGACCATTGCCTCTGTGGGCAGGTGGGCTGTGCTGTGGTTACAAATGTCTTCTCCCAAGGAAAGCTTCCCATTCCTGCAAACTTTGGCCAGGGTCTATGGTAAAGTCATCCCCTCTTGTGGCAGTCTCTGGGGGTCTCCTAACAATGACATCTGCAGGCTTGTGGAATGAGAACGTTGCCCTCCCAAAGCCCCAAAATAAGTTGGGCCCCTCCCTCCTCCCTACAAGGCGGGGGTGTTGTGGCTCTGGACAGAACCTTGTTCCTCCCACTCTCCTCACACCACCATGCAGTTTGGCTGCATGCTTAGGACCCTGACCAGCGGGACACACAATGGCCTGCCCTGGAGCTGTGTACTCGGGTGCAGCCAGTGCTCAAAGACGATTTTCCTGGGGCAGGGATGGAGCGGCCCTGTCCTCAGGGGAATTCAGCCCTGCGTGGGACACAAGCCTGCAGACAGCACGCACTCCTGGCTTGGCCTCACACATAAGGGCTGGCACACGGCCAATCCAACGTTAGAGTGTGACTCACCATGGGTAGGGAGAGTCTATCCCGGGAAGCTTGGCTTCTGAAGGCATTCCCTTGCCCTCCTGAGACACATCCCAGCTGCCTCCATGCCGGCAGGGCAGGGAAGTGCATCACCTCCTCAGTGCAGTCTCAGAGCTGCTTCTGTACCCAGGGCCCTGCTGAGCACGTCCCCTCGTCCCCTCAGCATCCCCAGGCACGTGGCACTGCAGGGTCCTGACAGACACCGCTCGCTGGGGAGGTGGGGGAAGTTTCCTTGCTTCCCCAACAGCGCTGGGTTATACTCCAAACTGAGGAGGCCTTTGGGGCATGGGAAAGGAGGCATGGTGAGGCACTACTGCCAGGAAAAGATGTAACGCTTGAGACCCAAGCAAGAGTCCCAACCTGTGGGGAGATATTTTCTGTGACCTTTTCTTTTCCTCCACGGAGCATTCAGGAGTGCCCCCTTCCACAGCCGGGTGTCTTGGGCCAGGAAGACGAGGCCTGTATGTCCATTGCCTTCCACCCTTCAAGCGCCTCTCCAAGGGTGACCCTGCCCCACGGCTCACGTCTACCCCGAGGAGGTTTCAGGTCTCTAAGAGCGTAGCCTGGTCCATTCCCCAGGCCATACTGATGTAAGAGGTTCTTCCTTTCCAGATGCAGCACTTGCCACGTGTCCTTCTTAACACCGTGAGGTTCCTTTGGCCCAGCGCTCCCGCTGGTCTAGGTCTTCCTTTACAGCAGCCCTGCCCTGTAGCACATCAGCTGGCTTGTACAGCTCAACTTTACTCAGGCTGGGAGGGATACCCCTCCTTCCTTCAACTCTTTCAAAGGGCAGAGCAGCCTGGGAGAACTTACAGGTGACCGCTGGGAGAGAGAAGGCCCTGACTCCCCACAGGCAGCCTGCTCTCTGTCCACTGTCAGGAAACGAGGCGCCCCAGTCAGCAGAGGGCCCACATTTTTCTCCCATCACTCTTTGGCTACCCCTGTAGGGGTTGGATGTTGCTCTTGATGCTTGTTGCCTGTTGCTCTTGAGGCCCCTTGCAAGACTCAAGGCAGGCTGAGCTTTGGCTTTCCTAACAGCATCCCAACGTGCCCAGGGATTATTCCCACATTCCTTCTCTGCAGCTCATTCCTCCTTCCAACTCCAGGATGCTGCCTTTTGACGTTGGTGCTCCGCCGTGGCTACGCCGCTCAGCCAAAGCCAGGCTGCTGAGATTTCTGATTGTTTTCCTCAGTATTGGCTGGACCCTTCTTGCTCTTGGACCATGAGGTGCCTACCCGCTGCCTGACTAGGCCAGAGTTGGCCTGCCTGAAGTCCAGGGGCTGTACCCTGCTACTCACTTCCCTCCCTGACAACAGCTCTTCAAACCTAGTGTTCCTGTGCTGTGGTGGCCAAGGCTGCCCTTGATTCCAATGTTCCCAACCACTTCTTCCTTCTTCGCAGCAGCCGTGCGTCACCTGCCTTTTGCCCATGACAGAATCGCAGGAGCCTTGAGGTTGGAAAGGTCTTTGTGGTGCTCACAGCCCAGGGGAGTGCAGGAGAACAAGGACCCAGGAGGGAAAGGAGGTGTGGAAAGGAGGGGAAGGAGGTGTGGCAAGCCCACACCAGGTGGGCTTCAGCTTTCCTAACCCAAGCGCTGGGTATCTGGAGGTATCTGCTGCCTGTGCAGACATGACCTTATTCGGGATATCCTTGGGCCTTTCATCCCAGCACATGAAAGGAGACTGCATGGCAAATCAAGCATGATGGAAACGAGGAAATGAAGCGGCAGCGTTGAGGGAAACCAAAACACAACCTGTGCCAGTAGGGAGGATAGTTTGCTCTGGAGGTGAGTCTGTTGGAAAATTACTGCCCGCGTGCAGTGACTGAGGGCCTGGGGCAGTGCAGGAGCACTATAAAAGCGGGCCCTTCTCCTCACTCTCTCAACCACTCCTCTCGCCTCTGTCTCCTTGAGAACAAGGTAACTCTGAAGCCCTTTCTCTTCTGCCTGCTCGTCCTCCTTTGCCTCATCCTCCTCTAGGATTTCTCAGCACAAAATTGTCTTTTTCTGCTTTTGTTGGGTCTTGGAACTGCTTGTCATGGGAGATGGAGGGGACGGAAGGTGTGTCGTGGGCAGAAGCTGGGCTTGGCTGAGGTGTCTGCTGAGCTATGGGCCAGGAAGGGACCTCCCTGGGTCTGGGTGCTCTTTTCAGGGCTCTTTTGGGCAGAGGGGAAGGAGAACCACTAGGTCTGCCTACAGTGCCTCCACCTCTTGGCTCCAGCTTGTGGCTCTTTCCCTCGTGCTGGGGTGACAGGCTGCACCTCACCCACCCACCCCTCATGCTCTGCTTCCCCCTGCCCACTCTCACAGGTGCACCTCCCGCCCCAAGACATGTCCTGCTACAACCCGTGCCTGCCCTGCTCGCCCTGCGGCCCGACCCCGCTGGCCAACAGCTGCAATGAGCCCTGTGTCAGGCAGTGCCAGGACTCCACCGTCGTCATCCAGCCCTCCCCCGTGGTGGTGACCCTGCCCGGCCCCATCCTCAGCTCCTTCCCACAGAGCACCGCCGTGGGATCCTCCACCTCCGCTGCCGTTGGCAGCATCCTCAGCTCTCAGGGAGTGCCCATCTCCTCCGGGGGCTTTGGCCTCTCCGGCTTTGGCAGCCGCTACTGTGGGAGAACGTGCCTCCCCTGCTAAAGCTGCTGGCAATGGCCCTGGGGAAGGCCCCCAGGGACCCACAAGATGGGACCGGACTGGCGACGGAGCACCCGCTTCTTGCTTTCAGAGGGGCTGAGCCATGCCAACACCCCTTGCAGAAGTACAGGGTCAGCATGGGCTCTCGGAAAGCATAGTGCATGCCTGCCTTTCCCCTCTTCCACTCTCTCCTTTCCCTCCCGGGTCCTTGATCTCCCGTGCTCCCCGTGGCTCTGAGCCCCACAAAGCCAGCCTAGGGAATTCCTGCTGGCTCTGCTCCCTCCGTGGGGCAGGCAGATGGACACCTGGCAGGATCTCTGCTGCAGCTGTGGGGCGCAGGCTGCCATCTGCCCCTGGTGCTCCCTGCACCAGGACCAGCACTCAGAACGACCTCAATTCCCTCTCCTGCCTCATTAAAGTTCTGCTGCATCCCCGCCTTTGTCTCTGTGTCATTCTTCCCCCTGCAGATGCTCTCCAAGATGCCCAAGGGCAGATATGTTGCTCGGGGCTGGTTCTGGGAGGGGGTTGTTGGGGATGGTAATGCAGTGATTGTTAACACAGGCTTGCTTTGAGTATTGTTTGGCACACGTAGGGTGACCCTCTGCTTTCTGAACTTCTCCGCCTATCTGGGGCGGGAAGAGTTACCTGACACACTTTAATGACCGTAGCTGCTTCAGAGACGATCTTAGGTCTCTCACCAAAGCATTCTCTTCTCCACGCTCAGCAAACCCCACACCCTCTGCCTCTCATCCCCAAGCAAGGGCTCCAACCCTCTCACTCTCCTGCCCACCCTCCGCTGAACCCATTCCGTTTGGTCACGTCCTTCTTATCTTGCAGCCCAAAACTTGAACTAATGTTCTAGATACTGTCGGGCTGGTGCTGAGCCGAGTGGGGTCATCACTCCTAACGATCTCCTGGCTACACGCCTACTCACGCAGTCCAGGATGTTGATGTCAGCCGCCCTTCATGTCTGGGAACAGTCCTGAGAGTTGAGTTTCACCTGTTTTAATGGGGTTACCAAAAAAGCACCTCTTCCTGGCCCTGCTCTTGGGCTGTTGCTTGTCAGAGGGCGAAGGAGATGTGAGGTGACATGGCTGGTTACTACCAAGACAGATGCTGATCATGGCTCTACCCACAGTGCTATTGTTGGCCATGATGTCATACAGCATGCCACAGCTCTTTTGTCAATTCTGGTCAGCCGTTTGGGGGTCATTTCCTGCTTGAGCCTCCTCCCCCAGCACAGCAGCAGCCAGGGCACGAGCGATTGCTACCCCTTCCCACCTGACTCCTCCCCTCCCCACCTGGCCACTTCCCAGCAGCTTGTGGGGTGCTGCCCTCCCAGGGCTTCCCGCAGCCCAGGCTCCTCAAGCGACATCAGCAGTGGCCACGCGTCCCTTCCTCAGCAAGTGCACTGAGGCCCAGAAGGCACGGCTGCGCAGAGGTCCAGCAAAGCAGGGCCTGATGGCCAGGGGCTCTGGAGGACTCATGGATGACTTCCTCTCCATGACAGTGACGGTGGCCCGAAGGGGCCCGCTGCCCTGGGTCCCACCCTCCCCGCCTTTTGCAAAGAGCAAAGGCTCCCCATCTGCCCTACGCACCTCCAGCGCAACGCTCTCCTCACCCTTGGTGCTGCGGTGTCCGTAGACGGGAGGACCACGCTGCGGCAGTTAGCAATCGTTCTTGTGGCGGGTTGACCTTGTCTGGCTGCCAGGTGACGGGGATACAGGTGTTACCTCATTAATCACATCCATAAAGATGTGATGACAGCCACCCTGCCATCGTACTCCCAACAAACACCTCTCCTGGGCAGGTCCGTTGCCCTTGCTTCGTTTCATGGCCAATCCACCTCTAAGAAGAATCAGCATTATTCTTTTGCCCTTCCCTAACCCTTCTTCTGCTTTCTTGCCCCCAGATAATGGGGTAACTGAGCTGCAGCTCAACTGACAGCCTTCTTGCACGGCCCCTTATTAGCAGCGGCCTTCCCCGCTGTGTGCGCACGCAGGTTTCCGGCTCAAAGGTGGGCTCAGCATCCCACTTCCCCTGGTCATGCAGGAAGATCCAGAGAGGGCCACGTGACCCGGCGCGGGGTCTTCCTTTCCCCCCTGACCACAGCAGGAGCAGACTGGCTCTGTGGGGCACCCCTCACAGCTGAGGTGCCGGCCTGTGGGGACAAGGAGGGAGAGAGATTTTCTTCAACATTTCAGAGGCAGCAAGCTGCTCTCTCCACAGTTGGTGTATCCAAACCGGGGCAGTGCAGTGTTGCCAAGCTGTTAGAATATGCCACTGGTGCATTGCGGACCACCTTCTTCACATGGCCCGTATACACGGGGCATTCTCCAGACCTTTGGAGACCTCCTTGTCATCCAGGTCACCGTAGACGATGACCAGCACCGCTAATTCTCTCGGGTATTGGATGCCATCCAAAGTGGTAGTCCACCTTCCTGGCCAAAGCACAAGATCTTCCCTCAGCGGAAATCCTGTCCTCGTACTTGACAGGAGACGCCCCCGGGCACTGCAATTCACCGCCTCTTTTCCAATTCTGCTGTCAACCCCCCACTCCCTAGCGAGGCGCTCAGCCTGTTGGGCTTCCTTACCTTCCAGTTCCTGACTGTTGGCCCTGCTCTTCCAGCATCAGAGTTGCCAGGCAGTGATCCGCTTTCCTGGCTGCTGCCTGTAATCTTTCCACATCTCCCAAAGTTCCCTTGAGGTCAGGGACCGGGTACTTCCCGTCTCTTGAGTGATTTCTCTCACTTCTCCCTCCCACTTCTTTGCTGAAGGACCAGCTTACCCATCAGACTCTTTGTCCCCCTCACTCCCTTCCTAATGGACGATATGGTCCGGTTCACCTCCCTGCCCACTATTTCTTTTCCACTACTGGAGCAATTACTCGAGGTGGTGTTTGGGTCCCGATCTCAACCATGGATGTCTCAGATGTGCTTTGGGTCTCTGCCTCAACTACCGCGTTCTTAGATGTAGTTTGGATGCCCGGCTGAACCGTGACATTCTCAGAGAGGTTTGGGTCCCTCTCTTAAACCCTGTCCTCTGATAGTACTGAATCGTGGCTCGATAGGCACAGGTCAAGCTCCAACACAGTGCTAAAAGCAGCTGGTTTTCAGGCAGCTGCCGCCCACGGACCGGCCACCTCAGGGCATCTTTCACTGTCACCGCACCCAGAAATTGTCTCCTCGTACGCCAGCATGACACCACATTCCACAAACCCCACGTTAAGGCAACAGTGTTAGTTAGTAGTTTTAAACACCTCGCGTCAAGGAGAGGGAGGACCTCGGGAGCCTGTGTAATCAAACAACCCACATCAGTCCCGCATGGGAAGAGGGAGGTGTGTTCCCGCACCCTCTCCACAAGGCAGCTCTGCCCAGCACAGGAAGGGCATCCATGCCAGGGCAAAGCACATAGCCTTTGGTTCTAGGAACATGTGCCCAAGCTCAGGCAAGGAAAGAGATAAGCGGTGCACCAAGCGAACACCCTCCCTCCCCTGCGCAAACGCCTGCTAATTAGGAACTACTACAGCTAGAGCATGCTCAGATCAAAACTGCCAATGTCTTGAGACCCGTGTTGAACGCCAGAAAGGCTGCGGGGAGTTGGCCTCGTCTGGCCGCCAGCTGCCCACCAAGACACTCTATCCTTCCGTGTCCTCAGCGAGACACGGGGCAGAAAATAAGGAGAAAACTTTGTGGCTTGGCATAAAGGCAGTGTAATGAATAAAGGCAAGTCCCACGTGCATAAGCAAAGAAAAGCACTGCTCAGCAGAAGGCAAAACATTTCTGTGTTCCCAGGACCCTTCTAGCTACACCTACAAAGCACAGCGCTATGAAGGCTCTTATGGGGACAGTTAATTCCATCCCCGTCAGACGCAACACAATTGTGATAACAACCGTTGCACAAGCATCCCAAAGACCACCCTGCGAGAATGAGCAGGGAGCAACATCTCTCTCCCTGGGCATCATGGGAGAGATTCTACAGAGGAAAGGATGACACAGAGGCATGGACTGGGATGCAGCAGAACTTTAATGAGGCAGAAGAGGGAACTGAGGTCGTTCTGAGTGCTGGTCCCAGCGCAGGGAGCACCAGGCTCAGATCGGAGTCTTCGCCCCACGGCTGTGGCCGAGACCCTGCCAGGTGTCCATCTGCCTGACGGGCTGCCGGTGTGGCTCAGCCCTTCTGAAAGCAACCAGCCGACCCTCCATCCGCACTCCAGTGCCATCTTGTGGGTCCCTGGGGGCCTTCCCCAGGGCCATCGCCAGCAGCTTTAGCAGGGGAGGCAGCTCCTGCCGCAGTAGCCGCTGCCCAAGCCGGAGAGGCCAAAGCCCCCGGAGGAGATGGGCACTCCCTGAGAGCTGAGGATGCTGCCAACGGCAGCGGAGGTGGAGGATCCCACGGCGGTGCTCTGTGGGAAGGAGCTGAGGATGGGGCCGGGCAGGGTCACCACCACGGGGGAGGGCTGGATGACGACGGTGGAGTCCTGGCACTGCCTGACACAGGGCTCATTGCAGCTGTTGGCCAGCGGGGTCGGGCCGCAGGGCGAGCAGGGCAGGCACGGGTTGTAGCAGGACATGTCTCGGGGCGGGAGGTGCACCTGTGAGAGTGGGCAGGGGGAAGCAGAGCATGAGGGGTGGGTGGGTGGGTGAGGAAACAGCCTGTCGCCCCAGGACGATGAGGAATACCATTTCCCTCAGCCCAAAAGAGCTCCAAGAAGAACGACTAAACCCACATAGCACCAGCCCAGCAGACACCTCAGCCCAGCCTCTCTCGAAGCCACACCATCCCTCTACGGTGGCATGGGGACTGAAGACACAGCAGGGGAAAAAGAGACAAGTGTGGGCTGAGAAATCCCACAGTAGGAAAAGGAGGAGGCAGCTGAGAAAGACAGGAAAGGGCTTCAGCTCACCTTGTTCCCAAGGAAATCGAGGCGAGAGGAGTGGGTGAGAGAGCGACGGGAAGGGCCTGCTTTTATACTGCTCCTGCACTGCCCCGGGCCCTCAGTCACTGCACGCGGGCAGTAATTTTCCAACAGACTCACCTCCAGAGAAAAATATCCTACCTGATGGCACAGGCTGTGTTTTGGTTTACGTCAAGCCTGCCATTTTATTTCCTCATTTCTGACATGACCATTAGGCCACGGAGGCTCTTTTGAAGGAAGGGGATGAGAGGCCCAAGGATTTCTTGCACAGAATCATGTCAACACAGGCAAAAGGTGTGTCCCCAAGAGCTGGAGAGGTCTGTGGAGAGGGAGGACATGGGTCTGGGGAAATCTGGTGAGATGTTTTCCACAGCCTGTGCAGGAAGATGGGCATATCTTCCCACCAATGCTGTCTTCTCCCTGGTGCCCGAAGGCTTCTGAGAATGGGGACACGCCGCCTCCTTCCTCCTCCTTGACTGCCCCCATGCTCGCTCCCGCAATCACTGACCGTTTCCTCTGTGGGCAGGTGGGCTGTGCTGTGGTTACAAATGTCTTCTCCCAAGGAAAGCTTCCCATTCCTGCAAACTTTGGCCAGGGTCTATGGTAAAGTCATCCCCTCTTGTGGCAGTCTCTGGGGGTCTCCTAACAATGACATCTGCAGGCTTGTGGAATGAGAACGTTGCCCTCCCAAAGCCCCAAAATAAGTTGGGCCCCTCCCTCCTCCCTACAAGGCGGGGGTGTTGTGGCTCTGGACAGAACCTTGTTCCTCCCACTCTCCTCACACCACCATGCAGTTTGGCTGCATGCTTAGGACCCTGACCAGCGGGACACACAATGGCCTGCCCTGGAGCTGTGTACTCGGGTGCAGCCAGTGCTCAAAGACGATTTTCCTGGGGCGGGGATGGAGCGGCCCTGTCCTCAGGGGAATTCAGCCCTGCGTGGGATACAAGCCTGCAGACAGCACGCACTCCTGGCTTGGCCTCACACATAAGGGCTGGCACACGGCCAATCCAACGTTAGAGTGTGACTCACCATGGGTAGGGAGAGTCTATCCCGGGAAGCTTGGCTTCTGAAGGCATTCCCTTGCCCTCCTGAGACACATCCCAGCTGCCTCCATGCCGGCAGGGCAGGGAAGTGCATCACCTCCTCAGTGCAGCCTCAGAGCTGCTTCTGTACCCAGGGCCCTGCTGAGCACGTCCCCTCGTCCCCTCAGCATCCCCAGGCACGTGGCACTGCAGGGTCCTGACAGACACCGCTCGCTGGGGAGGTGGGGGAAGTTTCCTTGCTTCCCCAACAGCGCTGGGTTATACTCCAAACTGAGGAGGCCTTTGGGGCATGGGAAAGGAGGCATGGTGAGGCACTACTGCCAGGAAAAGATGTAACGCTTGAGACCCAAGCAAGAGTCCCAACCTGTGGGGAGATATTTTCTGTGACCTTTTCTTTTCCTCCACGGAGCATTCAGGAGTGCCCCCTCCCACAGCCGGGTGTCTTGGGCCAGGAAGACGAGGCCTGTATGTCCATTGCCTTCCACCCTTCAAGCGCCTCTCCAAGGGTGACCCTGCCCCACGGCTCACGTCTACCCAGAGGAGGTTTCAGGTCTCTAAGAGCGTAGCCTGGTCCATTCCCCAGGCCATACTGATGTATGAGGTTCTTCCTTTCCAGATGCAGCACTTGCCACGTGTCCTTCTTAACACCGTGAGGTTCCTTTGGCCCAGCGCTCCCGCTGGTCTAGGTCTTCCTTTACAGCAGCCCTGCCCTGTAGCACATCAGCTGGCTTGTACAGCTCAACTTTACTCAGGCTGGGAGGGATACCCCTCCTTCCTTCAACTCTTTCAAAGGGCAGAGCAGCCTGGGAGAACTTACAGGTGACCGCTGGGAGAGAGAAGGCCCTGACTCCCCACAGGCAGCCTGCTCTCTGTCCACTGTCAGGAAACGAGGCGCCCCAGTCAGCAGAGGGCCCACATTTTTCTCCCATCACTCTTTGGCTACCCCTGTAGGGGTTGGATGTTGCTCTTGATGCTTGTTGCCTGTTGCTCTTGAGGCCCCTTGCAAGACTCAAGGCAGGCTGAGCTTTGGCTTTCCTAACAGCATCCCAACGTGCCCAGGGATTATTCCCACATTCCTTCTCTGCAGCTCATTCCTCCTTCCAACTCCAGGATGCTGCCTTTTGACGTTGGTGCTCCGCCGTGGCTACGCCGCTCAGCCAAAGCCAGGCTGCTGAGATTTCTGATTGTTTTCCTCAGTATTGGCTGGACCCTTCTTGCTCTTGGACCATGAGGTGCCTACCCGCTGCCTGACTAGGCCAGAGTTGGCCTGCCTGAAGTCCAGGGGCTGTACCCTGCTACTCACTTCCCTCCCTGACAACAGCTCTTCAAACCTAGTGTTCCTGTGCTGTGGTAGCCAAGGCTGCCCTTGATTCCAATGTTCCCAACCACTTCTTCCTTCTTCGCAGCGGCCGTGCGTCACCTGCCTTTTGCCCATGACAGGATCGCAGGAGCCTTGAGGTTGGAAAGGTCTTTGTGGTGCTCACAGCCCAGGGGAGTGCAGGAGAACAAGGACCCAGGAGGGAAAGGAGGTGTGGAAAGGAGGGGAAGGAGGTGTGGCAAGCCCACACCAGGTGGGCTTCAGCTTTCCTAACCCAAGCGCTGGGTATCTGGAGGTATCTGCTGCCTGTGCAGACATGACCTTATTCGGGATATCCTTGGGCCTTTCATCCCAGCACATGAAAGGAGACTGCATGGCAAATCAAGCATGATGGAAACGAGGAAATGAAGCGGCAGCGTTGAGGGAAACCAAAACACAACCTGTGCCAGTAGGGAGGATAGTTTGCTCTGGAGGTGAGTCTGTTGGAAAATTACTGCCCGCGTGCAGTGACTGAGGGCCTGGGGCAGTGCAGGAGCACTATAAAAGCGGGCCCTTCTCCTCACTCTCTCAACCACTCCTCTCGCCTCCATCTCCTTGAGAACAAGGTAACTCTGAAGCCCTTTCTCCTCTGCCTGCTCGTCCTCCTTTGCCTCATCCTCCTCTAGGATTTCTCAGCACAAAATTGTCTTTTTCTGCTTTTGTTGGGTCTTGGAACTGCTTGTCATGGGAGATGGAGGGGACGGAAGGTGTGTCGTGGGCAGAAGCTGGGCTTGGCTGAGGTGTCTGCTGAGCTATGGGCCAGGAAGGGACCTCCCTGGGTCTGGGTGCTCTTTTCAGGGCTCTTTTGGGCAGAGGGGAAGGAGAACCACTAGGTCTGCCTACAGTGCCTCCACCTCTTGGGTGCAGCTCGTGGCTCTTTCCCTCGTGCTGGGGTGACAGGCTGCACCTCACCCACCCACCCCTCATGCTCTGCTTCCCCCTGCCCACTCTCACAGGTGCACCTCCCGCCCCGAGACATGTCCTGCTACAACCCGTGCCTGCCCTGCTCGCCCTGCGGCCCGACCCCGCTGGCCAACAGCTGCAATGAGCCCTGTGTCAGGCAGTGCCAGGACTCCACCGTCGTCATCCAGCCCTCCCCCGTGGTGGTGACCCTGCCCGGCCCCATCCTCAGCTCCTTCCCACAGAGCACCGCCGTGGGATCCTCCACCTCCGCTGCCGTTGGCAGCATCCTCAGCTCTCAGGGAGTGCCCATCTCCTCCGGGGGCTTTGGCCTCTCCGGCTTTGGCAGCCGCTACTGTGGGAGAACGTGCCTCCCCTGCTAAAGCTGCTGGCGATGGCCCTGGGGAAGGTCCCCAGGGACCCACAAGATGGGACCGGACTGGCGACGGAGCACCCGCTTCTTGCTTTCAGAGGGGCTGAGCCATGCCAACACCCCTTGCAGAAGTACAGGGTCAGCATGGGCTCTCGGAAAGCATAGTGCATGCCTGCCTTTCCTCTCTTCCACTCTCTCCTTTCCCTCCCGGGTCCTTGATCTCCCGTGCTCCCCGTGGCTCTGAGCCCCACAAAGCCAGCCTAGGGAATTCCTGCTGGCTCTGCTCCCTCCGTGGGGCAGGCAGATGGACACCTGGCAGGATCTCTGCTGCAGCTGTGGGGCGCAGGCTGCCATCTGCCCCTGGTGCTCCCTGCACCAGGACCAGCACTCAGAACGACCTCAATTCCCTCTCCTGCCTCATTAAAGTTCTGCTGCATCCCCGCCTTTGTCTCTGTGTCATTCTTCCCCCTGCAGATGCTCTCCCAAGATGCCCAAGGGCAGATATGTTGCTCGGGGCTGGTTCTGGGAGGGGGTTGTTGGGGATGGTAATGCAGTGATTGCTAACACAGGCTTGCTTTGAGTATTGTTTGGCACAGGTAGGGTGACCCTCTGCTTTCTGAACTTCTCCGCCTATCTGGGGCGGGAAGAGTTACCTGACACACTTTAATGACCGTAGCTGCTTCAGGGACGATCTTAGGTCTCTCACCAAAGCATTCTCTTCTCCACGCTCAGCAAACCCCACACCCTCTGCCTCTCATCCCCAAGCAAGGGCTCCAACCCTCTCACTCTCCTGCCCACCCTCCGCTGAACCCATTCCGTTTGGTCACGTCCTTCTTATCTTGCAGCCCAAAACTTGAACTAATGTTCTAGATACTGTCGGGCTGGTGCTGAGCCGAGTGGGGTCATCACTCCTAACGATCTCCTGGCTACACGCCTACTCACGCAGTCCAGGATGTTGATGTCAGCCGCCCTTCATGTCTGGGAACAGTCCTGAGAGTTGAGTTTCACCTGTTTTAATGGGGTTACCAAAAAAGCACCTCTTCCTGGCCCTGCTCTTGGGCTGTTGCTTGTCAGAGGGCGAAGGAGATGTGAGGTGACATGGCTGGTTACTACCAAGACAGATGCTGATCGCGGCTCTACCCACAGTGCTATTGTTGGCCATGATGTCATACAGCATGCCACAGCTCTTTTGTCAATTCTGGTCAGCCGTTTGGGGGTCATTTCCTGCTTGAGCCTCCTCCCCCAGCACAGCAGCAGCCAGGGCACGAGCGATTGCTACCCCTTCCCACCTGACTCCTCCCCTCCCCACCTGGCCACTTCCCAGCAGCTTGTGGGGCTGCTGCCCTCCCAGGGCTTCCCGCAGCCCAGGCTCCTCAAGCGACATCAGCAGTGGCCACGCGTCCCTTCCTCAGCAAGTGCACTGAGGCCCAGAAGGCACGGCTGCGCAGAGGTCCAGCAAAGCAGGGCCTGATGGCCAGGGGCTCTGGAGGACTCATGGATGACTTCCTCTCCATGACAGTGACGGTGGCCCGAAGGGGCCCGCTGCCCTGGGTCCCACCCTCCCCGCCTTTTGCAAAGAGCTAAGGCTCCCCATCTGCCCTACGCACCTCCAGCGCAACGCTCTCCTCACCCTTGGTGCTGTGGTGTCCGTAGACGGGAGGACCACGCTGCGGCAGTTAGCAATCGTTCTTGTGGCGGGTTGACCTTGTCTGGCTGCCAGGTGACGGGGATACAGGTGTTACCTCATTAATCACATCCATAAAGATGTGATGACAGCCACCCTGCCATCGTACTCCCAACAAACACCTCTCCTGGGCAGGTCCGTTGCCCTTGCTTCGTTTCATGGCCAATCCACCTCTAAGAAGAATCAGCATTATTCTTTTGCCCTTCCCTAACCCTTCTTCTGCTTTCTTGCCCCCAGATAATGGGGTAACTGAGCTGCAGCTCAACTGACAGCCTTCTTGCACGGCCCCTTATTAGCAGCGGCCTTCCCCGCTGTGTGCGCACGCAGGTTTCCGGCTCAAAGGTGGGCTCAGCATCCCACTTCCCCTGGTCATGCAGGAAGATCCAGAGAGGGCCACGTGACCCGGTGCGGGGTCTTCCTTTCCCCCCTGACCACAGCAGGAGCAGACTGGCTCTGTGGGGCACCCCTCACAGCTGAGGTGCCGGCCTGTGGGGACAAGGAGGGAGCGAGATTTTCTTCAACATTTCAGAGGCAGCAAGCTGCTCTCTCCACAGTTGGTGTATCCAAACCGGGGCAGTGCAGTGTTGCCAAGCTGTTAGAATATGCCACTGGTGCATTGCGGACCACCTTCTTCACATGGCCCGTATACACGGGGCATTCTCCAGACCTTTGGAGACCTCCTTGTCATCCAGGTCACCGTAGACGATGACCAGCACCGCCTCTTTTCCAATTCCACTGTCAACCCCCCACTCCCTAGCGAGGCGCTCAGCCTGTTGGGCTTCCTTACCTTCCAGTTCCTGACTGTTGGCCCTGCTCTTCCAGCATCGGAGTTGCCAGGCAGTGATCCGCTTTCCTGGCTGCTGCCTGTAATCTTTCCACATCTCCCAAAGTTCCCTTGAGGTCAGGGACCGGGTACTTCCCGTCTCTTGAGTGATTTCTCTCACTTCTCCCTCCCACTTCTTTGCTGAAGGACCAGCTTACCCATCAGACTCTTTGTCCCCCTCACTCCCTTCCTAATGGACGATATGGTCCGGTTCACCTCCCTGCCCACTATTTCTTTTCCACTACTGGAGCAATTACTCGAGGTGGTGTTTGGGTCCCGATCTCAACCATGGATGTCTCAGACGTGCTTTGGGTCTCTGCCTCAACTACCGCGTTCTTAGATGTAGTTTGGATGCCCGGCTGAACCGTGACATTCTCAGAGAGGTTTGGGTCCCTCTCTTAAACCCTGTCCTCTGATAGTACTGAATCGTGGCTCGATAGGCACAGGTCAAGCTCCAACACAGTGCTAAAAGCAGCTGGTTTTCAGGCAGCTGCCGCCCACGGACCGGCCACCTCAGGGCATCTTTCACTGTCACCGCACCCAGAAATTGTCTCCTCGTACGCCAGCATGACACCACATTCCACAAACCCCACGTTAAGGCAACAGTGTTAGTTAGTAGTTTTAAACACCTCGCGTCAAGGAGAGGGAGGACCTCGGGAGCCTGTGTAACCAAACAACCCACATCAGTCCCGCATGGGAAGAGGGAGGTGTGTTCCCGCACCCTCTCCACAAGGCAGCTCTGCCCAGCACAGGAAGGGCATCCATGCCAGGGCAAAGCACATAGCCTTTGGTTCTAGGAACATGTGCCCAAGCTCAGGCAAGGAAAGAGATAAGCGGTGCACCAAGCGAACACCCTCCCTCCCCTGCGCAAACGCCTGCTAATTAGGAACTACTACAGCTAGAGCATGCTCAGATCAAAACTGCCAATGTCTTGAGACCCGTGTTGAACGCCAGAAAGGCTGCGGGGAGTTGGCCTCGTCTGGCCGCCAGCTGCCCACCAAGACACTCTATCCTTCCGTGTCCTCAGCGAGGCACGGGGCAGAAAATAAGGAGAAAACTTTGTGGCTTGGCATAAAGGCAGTGTAATGAATAAAGGCAAGTCCCACGTGCATAAGCAAAGAAAAGCACTGCTCAGCAGAAGGCAAAACATTTCTGTGTTCCCAGGACCCTTCTAGCTACACCTACAAAGCACAGCACTATGAAGGCTCTTATGGGGACAGTTAATTCCATCCCCGTCAGACGCAACACAATTGTGATAACAACCGTTGCACAACCATCCCAAAGACCACGCTGCCAGAATGAGCAGGGAGCAACATCTCTCTCCCTGGGCATAATGGGAGAGATTCTACAGAGGAAAGGATGACACAGAGGCATGGACTGGGATGCAGCAGAACTTTAATGAGGCAGAAGAGGGAACTGAGGTCGTTCTGAGTGCTGGTCCCAGCGCAGGGAGCACCAGGCTCAGATCGGAGTCTTCGCCCCACGGCTGTGGCCGAGACCCTGCCAGGTGTCCATCTGCCTGACGGGCTGCCGGTGTGGCTCAGCCCTTCTGAAAGCAACCAGCCGACCCTCCATCCGCACTCCAGTGCCATCTTGTGGGTCCCTGGGGGCCTTCCCCAGGGCCATCGCCAGCAGCTTTAGCAGGGGAGGCACGTTCTCCCACAGTAGCGGCTGCCCAAGCCGGAGAGGCCAAAGCCCCCGGAGGAGATGGGCACTCCCTGAGAGCTGAGGATGCTGCCAACGGCAGCGGAGGTGGAGGATCCCACGGCGGTGCTCTGTGGGAAGGAGCTGAGGATGGGGCCGGGCAGGGTCACCACCACGGGGGAGGGCTGGATGACGACAGTGGAGTTCTGGCACTGCCTGACACAGGGCTCATTGCAGCTGTTGGCCAGCGGGGTCGGGCCGCAGGGCGAGCAGGGCAGGCACGGGTTGTAGCAGGACATGTCTCGGGGCGGGAGGTGCACCTGTGAGAGTGGGCAGGGGGAAGCAGAGCATGAGGGGTGGGTGGGTGGGTGAGGAAACAGCCTGTCGCCCCAGGACGATGAGGAATACCATTTCCCTCAGCCCAAAAGAGCTCCAAGAAGAACGACTAAACCCACATAGCACCAGCCCAGCAGACACCTCAGCCCAGCCTCTCTCGAAGCCACACCATCCCTCTACGGTGGCATGGGGACTGAAGACACAGCAGGGGAAAAAGAGACAAGTGTGGGCTGAGAAATCCCACAGTAGGAAAAGGAGGAGGCAGCTGAGAAAGACAGGAAAGGGCTTCAGCTCACCTTGTTCCCAAGGAAATCGAGGCGAGAGGAGTGGGTGAGAGAGCGACGGGAAGGGCCTGCTTTTATACTGCTCCTGCACTGCCCCGGGCCCTCAGTCACTGCACGCGGGCAGTAATTTTCCAACAGACTCACCTCCAGAGAAAAATATCCTACCTGATGGCACAGGCTGTGTTTTGGTTTACGTCAAGCCTGCCATTTTATTTCCTCATTTCTGACATGACCATTAGGCCACGGAGGCTCTTTTGAAGGAAGGGGATGAGAGGCCCAAGGATTTCTTGCACAGAATCATGTCAACACAGGCAAAAGGTGTGTCCCCAAGAGCTGGAGAGGTCTGTGGAGAGGGAGGACATGGGTCTGGGGAAATCTGGTGAGATGTTTTCCACAGCCTGTGCAGGAAGACGGGCATATCTTCCCACCAATGCTGTCTTCTCCCTGGTGCCCGAAGGCTTCTGAGAATGGGGACACGCCGCCTCCTTCCTCCTCCTTGACTGCCCCCATGCTCGCTCCCGCAATCACTGACCGTTGCCTCTGTGGGCAGGTGGGCTGTGCTGTGGTTACAAATGTCTTCTCCCAAGGAAAGCTTCCCATTCCTGCAAACTTTGGCCAGGGTCTATGGTAAAGTCATCCCCTCTTGTGGCAGTCTCTGGGGGTCTCCTAACAATGACATCTGCAGGCTTGTGGAATGAGAACGTTGCCCTCCCAAAGCCCCAAAATAAGTTGGGCCCCTCCCTCCTCCCTACAAGGCGGGGGTGTTGTGGCTCTGGACAGAACCTTGTTCCTCCCACTCTCCTCACACCACCATGCAGTTTGGCTGCATGCTTAGGACCCTGACCAGCGGGACACACAATGGCCTGCCCTGGAGCTGTGTACTCGGGTGCAGCCAGTGCTCAAAGACGATTTTCCTGGGGCGGGGATGGAGCGGCCCTGTCCTCAGGGGAATTCAGCCCTGCGTGGGACACAAGCCTGCAGACAGCACGCACTCCTGGCTTGGCCTCACACATAAGGGCTGGCACACGGCCAATCCAACGTTAGAGTGTGACTCACCATGGGTAGGGAGAGTCTATCCCGGGAAGCTTGGCTTCTGAAGGCATTCCCTTGCCCTCCTGAGACACATCCCAGCTGCCTCCATGCCGGCAGGGCAGGGAAGTGCATCACCTCCTCAGTGCAGCCTCAGAGCTGCTTCTGTACCCAGGGCCCTGCTGAGCACGTCCCCTCGTCCCCTCAGCATCCCCAGGCACGTGGCACTGCAGGGTCCTGACAGACACCGCTCGCTGGGGAGGTGGGGGAAGTTTCCTTGCTTCCCCAACAGCGCTGGGTTATACTCCAAACTGAGGAGGCCTTTGGGGCATGGGAAAGGAGGCATGGTGAGGCACTACTGCCAGGAAAAGATGTAACGCTTGAGACCCAAGCAAGAGTCCCAACCTGTGGGGAGATATCTTCTGTGACCTTTTCTTTTCCTCCACGGAGCATTCAGGAGTGCCCCCTCCCACAGCCGGGTGTCTTGGGCCAGGAAGACGAGGCCTGTATGTCCATTGCCTTCCACCCTTCAAGCGCCTCTCCAAGGGTGACCCTGCCCCACGGCTCACGTCTACCCAGAGGAGGTTTCAGGTCTCTAAGAGCGTAGCCTGGTCCATTCCCCAGGCCATACTGATGTAAGAGGTTCTTCCTTTCCAGATGCAGCACTTGCCACGTGTCCTTCTTAACACCGTGAGGTTCCTTTGGCCCAGCGCTCCCGCTGGTCTAGGTCTTCCTTTACAGCAGCCCTGCCCTGTAGCACATCAGCTGGCTTGTACAGCTCAACTTTACTCAGGCTGGGAGGGATACCCCTCCTTCCTTCAACTCTTTCAAAGGGCAGAGCAGCCTGGGAGAACTTACAGGTGACCGCTGGGAGAGAGAAGGCCCTGACTCCCCACAGGCAGCCTGCTCTCTGTCCACTGTCAGGAAACGAGGCGCCCCAGTCAGCAGAGGGCCCACATTTTTCTCCCATCACTCTTTGGCTACCCCTGTAGGGGTTGGATGTTGCTCTTGATGCTTGTTGCCTGTTGCTCTTGAGGCCCCTTGCAAGACTCAAGGCAGGCTGAGCTTTGGCTTTCCTAACAGCATCCCAACATGCCCAGGGATTATTCCCACATTCCTTCTCTGCAGCTCATTCCTCCTTCCAACTCCAGGATGCTGCCTTTTGACGTTGGTGCTCCGCCGTGGCTACGCCGCTCAGCCAAAGCCAGGCTGCTGAGATTTCTGATTGTTTTCCTCAGTATTGGCTGGACCCTTCTTGCTCTTGGACCATGAGGTGCCTACCCGCTGCCTGACTAGGCCAGAGTTGGCCTGCCTGAAGTCCAGGGGCTGTACCCTGCTACTCACTTCCCTCCCTGTCAACAGCTCTTCAAACCTAGTGTTCCTGTGCTGTGGTAGCCAAGGCTGCCCTTGATTCCAATGTTCCCAACCACTTCTTCCTTCTTCGCAGCAGCCGTGCGTCACCTGCCTTTTGCCCATGACAGAATCGCAGGAGCCTTGAGGTTGGAAAGGTCTTTGTGGTGCTCACAGCCCAGGGGAGTGCAGGAGAACAAGGACCCAGGAGGGAAAGGAGGTGTGGAAAGGAGGGGAAGGAGGTGTGGCAAGCCCACACCAGGTGGGCTTCAGCTTTCCTAACCCAAGCGCTGGGTATCTGGAGGTATCTGCTGCCTGTGCAGACATGACCTTATTCGGGATATCCTTGGGCCTTTCATCCCCGCACATGAAAGGAGACTGCATGGCAAATCAAGCATGATGGAAACGAGGAAATGAAGCGGCAGCGTTGAGGGAAACCAAAACACAGCCTGTGCCATCAGGTAGGGAGGATAGTTTGCTCTGGAGGTGAGTCTGTTGGAAAATTACTGCCCGCGTGCAGTGACTGAGGGCCTGGGGCAGTGCAGGAGCACTATAAAAGCGGGCCCTTCTCCTCACTCTCTCAACCACTCCTCTCGCCTCCATCTCCTTGAGAACAAGGTAACTCTGAAGCCCTTTCTCCTCTGCCTGCTCGTCCTCCTTTGCCTCATCCTCCTCTAGGATTTCTCAGCACAAAATTGTCTTTTTCTGCTTTTGTTGGGTCTTGGAACTGCTTGTCATGGGAGATGGAGGGGACGGAAGGTGTGTCGTGGGCAGAAGCTGGGCTTGGCTGAGGTGTCTGCTGAGCTATGGGCCAGGAAGGGACCTCCCTGGGTCTGGGTGCTCTTTTCAGGGCTCTTTTGGGCAGAGGGGAAGGAGAACCACTAGGTCTGCCTACAGTGCCTCCACCTCTTGGCTCCAGCTCGTGGCTCTTTCCCTCGTGCTGGGGTGACAGGCTGCACCTCACCCACCCACCCCTCATGCTCTGCTTCCCCCTGCCCACTCTCACAGGTGCACCTCCCGCCCCGAGACATGTCCTGCTACAACCCGTGCCTGCCCTGCTCGCCCTGCGGCCCGACCCCGCTGGCCAACAGCTGCAATGAGCCCTGTGTCAGGCAGTGCCAGGACTCCACCGTCGTCATCCAGCCCTCCCCCGTGGTGGTGACCCTGCCCGGCCCCATCCTCAGCTCCTTCCCACAGAGCACCGCCGTGGGATCCTCCACCTCCGCTGCCGTTGGCAGCATCCTCAGCTCTCAGGGAGTGCCCATCTCCTCCGGGGGCTTTGGCCTCTCCGGCTTGGGCAGCCGCTACTGTGGGAGAACGTGCCTCCCCTGCTAAAGCTGCTGGCGATGGCCCTGGGGAAGGCCCCCAGGGACCCACAAGATGGGACCGGACTGGCGACGGAGCACCCGCTTCTTGCTTTCAGAGGGGCTGAGCCATGCCAACACCCCTTGCAGAAGTACAGGGTCAGCATGGGCTCTCGGAAAGCTTAGTGCATGCCTGCCTTTCCCCTCTTCCACTCTCTCCTTTCCCTCCCGGGTCCTTGATCTCCCGTGCTCCCCGTGGCTCTGAGCCCCACAAAGCCAGCCTAGGGAATTCCTGCTGGCTCTGCTCCCTCCGTGGGGCAGGCAGATGAACTCCTGGCAGGATCTCTGCTGCAGCTGTGGGGCGCAGGCTGCCATCTGCCCCTGGTGCTCCCTGCACCAGGACCAGCACTCAGAACGACCTCAGTTCCCTCTCCTGCCTCATTAAAGTTCTGCTGCATCCCCGCCTTTGTCTCTGTGTCATTCTTCCCCCTGCAGATGCTCTCCCAAGATGCCCAAGGGCAGATATGTTGCTCGGGGCTGGTTCTGGGAGGGGGTTGTTGGGGATGGTAATGCAGTGATTGTTAACACAGGCTTGCTTTGAGTATTGTTTGGCACACGTAGGGTGACCCTCTGCTTTCTGAACTTCTCCGCCTATCTGGGGCGGGAAGAGTTACCTGACACACTTTAATGACCGTAGCTGCTTCAGAGACGATCTTAGGTCTCTCACCAAAGCATTCTCTTCTCCACGCTCAGCAAACCCCACACCCTCTGCCTCTCATCCCCAAGCAAGGGCTCCAACCCTCTCACTCTCCTGCCCACCCTCCGCTGAACCCATTCCGTTTGGTCACGTCCTTCTTATCTTGCAGCCCAAAACTTGAACTAATGTTCTAGATACTGTCGGGCTGGTGCTGAGCCGAGTGGGGTCATCACTCCTAACGATCTCCTGGCTACACGCCTACTCACGCAGTCCAGGATGTTGATGTCAGCCGCCCTTCATGTCTGGGAACAGTCCTGAGAGTTGAGTTTCACCTGTTTTAATGGGGTTACCAAAAAAGCACCTCTTCCTGGCCCTGCTCTTGGGCTGTTGCTTGTCAGAGGGCGAAGGAGATGTGAGGTGACATGGCTGGTTACTACCAAGAGAGATGCTGATCGCGGCTCTACCCACAGTGCTATTGTTGGCCATGATGTCATACAGCATGCCACAGCTCTTTTGTCAATTCTGGTCAGCCGTTTGGGGGTCATTTCCTGCTTGAGCCTCCTCCCCCAGCACAGCAGCAGCCAGGGCACGAGCGATTGCTACCCCTTCCCACCTGACTCCTCCCCTCCCCACCTGGCCACTTCCCAGCAGCTTGTGGGGCTGCTGCCCTCCCAGGGCTTCCCGCAGCCCAGGCTCCTCAAGCGACATCAGCAGTGGCCACGCGTCCCTTCCTCAGCAAGTGCACTGAGGCCCAGAAGGCACGGCTGCGCAGAGGTCCAGCAAAGCAGGGCCTGATGGCCAGGGGCTCTGGAGGACTCATGGATGACTTCCTCTCCATGACAGTGACGGTGGCCCGAAGGGGCCCGCTGCCCTGGGTCCCACCCTCCCCGCCTTTTGCAAAGAGCAAAGGCTCCCCATCTGCCCTACGCACCTCCAGCGCAACGCTCTCCTCACCCTTGGTGCTGCGGTGTCCGTAGACGGGAGGACCACGCTGCGGCAGTTAGCAATCGTTCTTGTGGCGGGTTGACCTTGTCTGGCTGCCAGGTGACGGGGATACAGGTGTTACCTCATTAATCACATCCATAAAGATGTGATGACAGCCACCCTGCCATCGTACTCCCAACAAACACCTCTCCTGGGCAGGTCCGTTGCCCTTGCTTCGTTTCATGGCCAATCCACCTCTAAGAAGAATCAGCATTATTCTTTTGCCCTTCCCTAACCCTTCTTCTGCTTTCTTGCCCCCAGATAATGGGGTAACTGAGCTGCAGCTCAACTGACAGCCTTCTTGCACGGCCCCTTATTAGCAGCGGCCTTCCCCGCTGTGTGCGCACGCAGGTTTCCGGCTCAAAGGTGGGCTCAGCATCCCACTTCCCCTGGTCATGCAGGAAGATCCAGAGAGGGCCACGTGACCCGGTGCGGGGTCTTCCTTTCCCCCCTGACCACAGCAGGAGCAGACTGGCTCTGTGGGGCACCCCTCACAGCTGAGGTGCCGGCCTGTGGGGACAAGGAGGGAGAGAGATTTTCTTCAACATTTCAGAGGCAGCAAGCTGCTCTCTCCACAGTTGGTGTATCCAAACCGGGGCAGTGCAGTGTTGCCAAGCTGTTAGAATATGCCACTGGTGCATTGCGGACCACCTTTTTCACATGGCCCGTATACACGGGGCATTCTCCAGACCTTTGGAGACCTCCTTGTCATCCAGGTCACCGTAGACGATGACCAGCACCGCCTCTTTTCCAATTCCACTGTCAACCCCCCACTCCCTAGCGAGGCGCTCAGCCTGTTGGGCTTCCTTACCTTCCAGTTCCTGACTGTTGGCCCTGCTCTTCCAGCATCGGAGTTGCCAGGCAGTGATCCGCTTTCCTGGCTGCTGCCTGTAATCTTTCCACATCTCCCAAAGTTCCCTTGAGGTCAGGGACCGGGTACTTCCCGTCTCTTGAGTGATTTCTCTCACTTCTCCCTCCCACTTCTTTGCTGAAGGACCAGCTTACCCATCAGACTCTTTGTCCCCCTCACTCCCTTCCTAATGGACGATATGGTCCGGTTCACCTCCCTGCCCACTATTTCTTTTCCACTACTGGAGCAATTACTCGAGGTGGTGTTTGGGTCCCGATCTCAACCATGGATGTCTCAGATGTGCTTTGGGTCTCTGCCTCAACTACCGCGTTCTTAGATGTAGTTTGGATGCCCGGCTGAACCGTGACATTCTCAGAGAGGTTTGGGTCCCTCTCTTAAACCCTGTCCTCTGATAGTACTGAATCGTGGCTCGATAGGCACAGGTCAAGCTCCAACACAGTGCTAAAAGCAGCTGGTTTTCAGGCAGCTGCCGCCCACGGACCGGCCACCTCAGGGCATCTTTCACTGTCACCGCACCCAGAAATTGTCTCCTCGTACGCCAGCATGACACCACATTCCACAAACCCCACGTTAAGGCAACAGTGTTAGTTAGTAGTTTTAAACACCTCGCGTCAAGGAGAGGGAGGACCTCGGGAGCCTGTGTAACCAAACAACCCACATCAGTCCCGCATGGGAAGAGGGAGGTGTGTTCCCGCACCCTCTCCACAAGGCAGCTCTGCCCAGCACAGGAAGGGCATCCATGCCAGGGCAAAGCACATAGCCTTTGGTTCTAGGAACATGTGCCCAAGCTCAGGCAAGGAAAGAGATAAGCGGTGCACCAAGCGAACACCCTCCCTCCCCTGCGCAAACGCCTGCTAATTAGGAACTACTACAGCTAGAGCATGCTCAGATCAAAACTGCCAATGTCTTGAGACCCGTGTTGAACGCCAGAAAGGCTGCGGGGAGTTGGCCTCGTCTGGCTGCCAGCTGCCCACCAAGACACTCTATCCTTCCGTGTCCTCAGCGAGACACGGGGCAGAAAATAAGGAGAAAACTTTGTGGCTTGGCATAAAGGCAGTGTAATGAATAAAGGCGAGTCCCACGTGCATAAGCAAAGAAAAGCACTGCTCAGCAGAAGGCAAAACATTTCTGTGTTCCCAGGACCCTTCTAGCTACACCTACAAAGCACAGCACTATGAAGGCTCTTATGGGGAAAGTTAATTCCATCCCCGTCAGACGCAACACAATTGTGATAACAACCGTTGCACAAGCATCCCAAAGACCACCCTGCCAGAATGAGCAGGGAGCAACATCTCTCTCCCTGGGCATCATGGGAGAGATTCTACAGAGGAAAGGATGACACAGAGGCATGGACTGGGATGCAGCAGAACTTTAATGAGGCAGAAGAGGGAACTGAGGTCGTTCTGAGTGCTGGTCCCAGCGCAGGGAGCACCAGGCTCAGATCGGAGTCTTCGCCCCACGGCTGTGGCCGAGACCCTGCCAGGTGTCCATCTGCCTGACGGGCTGCCGGTGTGGCTCAGCCCTTCTGAAAGCAACCAGCCGACCCTCCATCCGCACTCCAGTGCCATCTTGTGGGTCCCTGGGGGCCTTCCCCAGGGCCATCGCCAGCAGCTTTAGCAGGGGAGGCACGTTCTCCCACAGTAGCGGCTGCCAAAGCCGGAGAGGCCAAAGCCCCCGGAGGAGATGGGCACTCCCTGAGAGCTGAGGATGCTGCCAACGGCAGCGGAGGTGGAGGATCCCACGGCGGTGCTCTGTGGGAAGGAGCTGAGGATGGGGCCGGGCAGGGTCACCACCACGGGGGAGGGCTGGATGACGACGGTGGAGTCCTGGCACTGCCTGACACAGGGCTCATTGCAGCTGTTGGCCAGCGGGGTCGGGCCGCAGGGCGAGCAGGGCAGGCACGGGTTGTAGCAGGACATGTCTCGGGGCGGGAGGTGCACCTGTGAGAGTGGGCAGGGGGAAGCAGAGCATGAGGGGTGGGTGGGTGGGTGAGGAAACAGCCTGTCACCCCAGGACGATGAGGAATACCATTTCCCTCAGCCCAAAAGAGCTCCAAGAAGAACGACTAAACCCACATAGCACCAGCCCAGCAGACACCTCAGCCCAGCCTCTCTCGAAGCCACACCATCCCTCTACGGTGGCATGGGGACTGAAGACACAGCAGGGGAAAAAGAGACAAGCGTGGGCTGAGAAATCCCACAGTAGGAAAAGGAGGAGGCAGCTGAGAAAGACAGGAAAGGGCTTCAGCTCACCTTGTTCCCAAGGAAATCGAGGCGAGAGGAGTGGGTGAGAGAGCGACGGGAAGGGCCTGCTTTTATACTGCTCCTGCACTGCCCCGGGCCCTCAGTCACTGCACGCGGGCAGTAATTTTCCAACAGACTCACCTCCAGAGAAAAATATCCTACCTGATGGCACAGGCTGTGTTTTGGTTTACGTCAAGCCTGCCATTTTATTTCCTCATTTCTGACATGACCATTAGGCCACGGAGGCTCTTTTGAAGGAAGGGGATGAGAGGCCCAAGGATTTCTTGCACAGAATCATGTCAACACAGGCAAAAGGTGTGTCCCCAAGAGCTGGAGAGGTCTGTGGAGAGGGAGGACATGGGTCTGGGGAAATCTGGTGAGATGTTTTCCACAGCCTGTGCAGGAAGATGGGCATATCTTCCCACCAATGCTGTCTTCTCCCTGGTGCCCGAAGGCTTCTGAGAATGGGGACACGCCGCCTCCTTCCTCCTCCTTGACTGCCCCCATGCTCGCTCCCGCAATCACTGACCGTTGCCTCTGTGGGCAGGTGGGCTGTGCTGTGGTTACAAATGTCTTCTCCCAAGGAAAGCTTCCCATTCCTGCAAACTTTGGCCAGGGTCTATGGTAAAGTCATCCCCTCTTGTGGCAGTCTCTGGGGGTCTCCTAACAATGACATCTGCAGGCTTGTGGAATGAGAACGTTGCCCTCCCAAAGCCCCAAAATAAGTTGGGCCCCTCCCTCCTCCCTACAAGGCGGGGGTGTTGTGGCTCTGGACAGAACCTTGTTCCTCCCACTCTCCTCACACCACCATGCAGTTTGGCTGCATGCTTAGGACCCTGACCAGCGGGACACACAATGGCCTGCCCTGGAGCTGTGTACTCGGGTGCAGCCAGTGCTCAAAGACGATTTTCCTGGGGCGGGGATGGAGCGGCCCTGTCCTCAGGGGAATTCAGCCCTGCGTGGGATACAAGCCTGCAGACAGCACGCACTCCTGGCTTGGCCTCACACATAAGGGCTGGCACACGGCCAATCCAACGTTAGAGTGTGATTCACCATGGGTAGGGAGAGTCTATCCCGGGAAGCTTGGCTTCTGAAGGCATTCCCTTGCCCTCCTGAGACACATCCCAGCTGCCTCCATGCCTGCAGGGCAGGGAAGTGCATCACCTCCTCAGTGCAGCCTCAGAGCTGCTTCTGTACCCAGGGCCCTGCTGAGCACGTCCCCTCGTCCCCTCAGCATCCCCAGGCACGTGGCACTGCAGGGTCCTGACAGACACCGCTCGCTGGGGAGGTGGGGGAAGTTTCCTTGCTTCCCCAACAGCGCTGGGTTATACTCCAAACTGAGGAGGCCTTTGGGGCATGGGAAAGGAGGCATGGTGAGGCACTACTGCCAGGAAAAGATGTAACGCTTGAGACCCAAGCAAGAGTCCCAACCTGTGGGGAGATATCTTCTGTGACCTTTTCTTTTCCTCCACGGAGCATTCAGGAGTGCCCCCTCCCACAGCCGGGTGTCTTGGGCCAGGAAGACGAGGCCTGTATGTCCATTGCCTTCCACCCTTCAAGCGCCTCTCCAAGGGTGACCCTGCCCCACGGCTCACGTCTACCCCGAGGAGGTTTCAGGTCTCTAAGAGCGTAGCCTGGTCCATTCCCCAGGCCATACTGATGTAAGAGGTTCTTCCTTTCCAGATGCAGCACTTGCCACGTGTCCTTCTTAACACCGTGAGGTTCCTTTGGCCCAGCGCTCCCGCTGGTCTAGGTCTTCCTTTACAGCAGCCCTGCCCTGTAGCACATCAGCTGGCTTGTACAGCTCAACTTTACTCAGGCTGGGAGGGATACCCCTCCTTCCTTCAACTCTTTCAAAGGGCAGAGCAGCCTGGGAGAACTTACAGGTGACCGCTGGGAGAGAGAAGGCCCTGACTCCCCACAGGCAGCCTGCTCTCTGTCCACTGTCAGGAAACGAGGCGCCCCAGTCAGCAGAGGGCCCACATTTTTCTCCCATCACTCTTTGGCTACCCCTGTAGGGGTTGGATGTTGCTCTTGATGCTTGTTGCCTGTTGCTCTTGAGGCCCCTTGCAAGACTCAAGGCAGGCTGAGCTTTGGCTTTCCTAACAGCATCCCAACATGCCCAGGGATTATTCCCACATTCCTTCTCTGCAGCTCATTCCTCCTTCCAACTCCAGGATGCTGCCTTTTGACGTTGGTGCTCCGCCGTGGCTACGCCGCTCAGCCAAAGCCAGGCTGCTGAGATTTCTGATTGTTTTCCTCAGTATTGGCTGGACCCTTCTTGCTCTTGGACCATGAGGTGCCTACCCGCTGCCTGACTAGGCCAGAGTTGGCCTGCCTGAAGTCCAGGGGCTGTACCCTGCTACTCACTTCCCTCCCTGTCAACAGCTCTTCAAACCTAGTGTTCCTGTGCTGTGGTAGCCAAGGCTGCCCTTGATTCCAATGTTCCCAACCACTTCTTCCTTCTTCGCAGCGGCCGTGCGTCACCTGCCTTTTGCCCATGACAGAATCTCAGGAGCCTTGAGGTTGGAAAGGTCTTTGTGGTGCTCACAGCCCAGGGGAGTGCAGGAGAACAAGGACCCAGGAGGGAAAGGAGGTGTGGAAAGGAGGGGAAGGAGGTGTGGAAAGCCCACACCAGGTGGGCTTCAGCTTTCCTAACCCAAGCGCTGGGTATCTGGAGGTATCTGCTGCCTGTGCAGACATGACCTTATTCGGGATATCCTTGGGCCTTTCATCCCAGCACATGAAAGGAGACTGCATGGCAAATCAAGCATGATGGAAACGAGGAAATGAAGCGGCAGCGTTGAGGGAAACCAAAACACAACCTGTGCCAGTAGGGAGGATAGTTTGCTCTGGAGGTGAGTCTGTTGGAAAATTACTGCCCGCGTGCAGTGACTGAGGGCCTGGGGCAGTGCAGGAGCACTATAAAAGCGGGCCCTTCTCCTCACTCTCTCAACCACTCCTCTCGCCTCCGTCTCCTTGAGAACAAGGTAACTCTGAAGCCCTTTCTCCTCTGCCTGCTCGTCCTCCTTTGCCTCATCCTCCTCTAGGATTTCTCAGCACAAAATTGTCTTTTTCTGCTTTTGTTGGGTCTTGGAACTGCTTGTCATGGGAGATGGAGGGGACGGGAGGTGTGTCGTGGGCAGAAGCTGGGCTTGGCTGAGGTGTCTGCTGAGCTATGGGCCAGGAAGGGACCTCCCTGGGTCTGGGTGCTCTTTTCAGGGCTCTTTTGGGCAGAGGGGAAGGAGAACCACTAGGTCTGCCTACAGTGCCTCCACCTCTTGGCTCCAGCTCGTGGCTCTTTCCCTCGTCCTGGGGTGACAGGCTGCACCTCACCCACCCACCCCTCATGCTCTGCTTCCCCCTGCCCACTCTCACAGGTGCACCTCCCGCCCCGAGACATGTCCTGCTACAACCCGTGCCTGCCCTGCTCGCCCTGCGGCCCGACCCCGCTGGCCAACAGCTGCAATGAGCCCTGTGTCAGGCAGTGCCAGGACTCCACCGTCGTCATCCAGCCCTCCCCCGTGGTGGTGACCCTGCCCGGCCCCATCCTCAGCTCCTTCCCACAGAGCACCGCCGTGGGATCCTCCACCTCCGCTGCCGTTGGCAGCATCCTCAGCTCTCAGGGAGTGCCCATCTCCTCCGGGGGCTTTGGCCTCTCCGGCTTTGGCAGCCGCTACTGTGGGAGAACGTGCCTCCCCTGCTAAAGCTGCTGGCGATGGCCCTGGGGAAGGCCCCCAGGGACCCACAAGATGGGACCGGACTGGTGATGGAGCACCCGCTTCTTGCTTTCAGAGGGGCTGAGCCACGCCAACACCCCTTGCAGAAGTACAGGGTCAGCATGGGCTCTCGGAAAGCATAGTGCATGCCTGCCTTTCCCCTCTTCCACTCTCTCCTTTCCCTCCCGGGTCCTTGATCTCCCGTGCTCCCCGTGGCTCTGAGCCCCACAAAGCCAGCCTAGGGAATTCCTGCTGGCTCTGCTCCCTCCGTGGGGCAGGCAGATGAACTCCTGGCAGGATCTCTGCTGCAGCTGTGGGGCGCAGGCTGCCATCTGCCCCTGGTGCTCCCTGCACCAGGACCAGCACTCAGAACGACCTCAGTTCCCTCTCCTGCCTCATTAAAGTTCTGCTGCATCCCCGCCTTTGTCTCTGTGTCATTCTTCCCCCTGCAGATGCTCTCCCAAGATGCCCAAGGGCAGATATGTTGCTCGGGGCTGGTTCTGGGAGGGGGTTGTTGGGGATGGTAATGCAGTGATTGCTAACACAGGCTTGCTTTGAGTATTGTTTGGCACAGGTAGGGTGACCCTCTGCTTTCTGAACTTCTCCGCCTATCTGGGGCGGGAAGAGTTACCTGACACACTTTAATGACCGTAGCTGCTTCAGAGACGATCTTAGGTCTCTCACCAAAGCATTCTCTTCCCCACGCTCAGCAAACCCCACACCCTCTGCCTCTCATCCCCAAGCAAGGGCTCCAACCCTCTCACTCTCCTGCCCACCCTCCGCTGAACCCATTCCGTTTGGTCACGTCCTTCTTATCTTGCAGCCCAAAACTTGAACTAATGTTCTAGATACTGTCGGGCTGGTGCTGAGCCGAGTGGGGTCATCACTCCTAACGATCTCCTGGCTACACGCCTACTCACGCAGTCCAGGATGTTGATGTCAGCCGCCCTTCATGTCTGGGAACAGTCCTGAGAGTTGAGTTTCACCTGTTTTAATGGGGTTACCAAAAAAGCACCTCTTCCTGGCCCTGCTCTTGGGCTGTTGCTTGTCAGAGGGCGAAGGAGATGTGAGGTGACATGGCTGGTTACTACCAAGACAGATGCTGATCGTGGCTCTACCCACAGTGCTATTGTTGGCCATGATGTCATACAGCATGCCACAGCTCTTTTGTCAATTCTGGTCAGCCGTTTGGGGGTCATTTCCTGCTTGAGCCTCCTCCCCCAGCACAGCAGCAGCCAGGGCACGAGCGATTGCTACCCCTTCCCACCTGACTCCTCCCCTCCCCACCTGGCCACTTCCCAGCAGCTTGTGGGGTGCTGCCCTCCCAGGGCTTCCCGCAGCCCAGGCTCCTCAAGCGACATCAGCAGTGGCCACGCGTCCCTTCCTCAGCAAGTGCACTGAGGCCCAGAAGGCACGGCTGCGCAGAGGTCCAGCAAAGCAGGGCCTGATGGCCAGGGGCTCTGGAGGACTCATGGATGACTTCCTCTCCATGACAGTGACGGTGGCCCGAAGGGGCCCGCTGCCCTGGGTCCCACCCTCCCCGCCTTTTGCAAAGAGCAAAGGCTCCCCATCTGCCCTACGCACCTCCAGCGCAACGCTCTCCTCACCCTTGGTGCTGCGGTGTCCGTAGACGGGAGGACCACGCTGCGGCAGTTAGCAATCGTTCTTGTGGCGGGTTGACCTTGTCTGGCTGCCAGGTGACGGGGATACAGGTGTTACCTCATTAATCACATCCATAAAGATGTGATGACAGCCACCCTGCCATCGTACTCCCAACAAACACCTCTCCTGGGCAGGTCCGTTGCCCTTGCTTCGTTTCATGGCCAATCCACCTCTAAGAAGAATCAGCATTATTCTTTTGCCCTTCCCTAACCCTTCTTCTGCTTTCTTGCCCCCGGATAATGGGGTAACTGAGCTGCAGCTCAACTGACAGCCTTCTTGCACGGCCCCTTATTAGCAGCGGCCTTCCCCGCTGTGTGCGCACGCAGGTTTCCGGCTCAAAGGTGGGCTCAGCATCCCACTTCCCCTGGTCATGCAGGAAGATCCAGAGAGGGCCACGTGACCCGGCGCGGGGTCTTCCTTTCCCCCCTGACCACAGCAGGAGCAGACTGGCTCTGTGGGGCACCCCTCACAGCTGAGGTGCCGGCCTGTGGGGACAAGGAGGGAGAGAGATTTTCTTCAACATTTCAGAGGCAGCAAGCTGCTCTCTCCACAGTTGGTGTATCCAAACCGGGGCAGTGCAGTGTTGCCAAGCTGTTAGAATATGCCACTGGTGCATTGCGGACCACCTTTTTCACATGGCCTGTATACACGGGGCATTCTCCAGACCTTTGGAGACCTCCTTGTCATCCAGGTCACCGTAGACGATGACCAGCACCGCCTCTTTTCCAATTCCACTGTCAACCCCCCACTCCCTAGCGAGGCGCTCAGCCTGTTGGGCTTCCTTACCTTCCAGTTCCTGACTGTTGGCCCTGCTCTTCCAGCATCGGAGTTGCCAGGCAGTGATCCGCTTTCCTGGCTGCTGCCTGTAATCTTTCCACATCTCCCAAAGTTCCCTTGAGGTCAGGGACCGGGTACTTCCCGTCTCTTGAGTGATTTCTCTCACTTCTCCCTCCCACTTCTTTGCTGAAGGACCAGCTTACCCATCAGACTCTTTGTCCCCCTCACTCCCTTCCTAATGGACGATATGGTCCGGTTCACCTCCCTGCCCACTATTTCTTTTCCACTACTGGAGCAATTACTCGAGGTGGTGTTTGGGTCCCGATCTCAACCATGGATGTCTCAGACGTGCTTTGGGTCTCTGCCTCAACTACCGCGTTCTTAGATGTAGTTTGGATGCCCGGCTGAACCGTGACATTCTCAGAGAGGTTTGGGTCCCTCTCTTACACACTGTCCTCTGATAGTACTGAATCGTGGCTCGATAGGCACAGGTCAAGCTCCAACACAGTGCTAAAAGCAGCTGGTTTTCAGGCAGCTGCCGCCCACGGACCGGCCACCTCAGGGCATCTTTCACTGTCACCGCACCCAGAAATTGTCTCCTCGTACGCCAGCATGACACCACATTCCACAAACCCCACGTTAAGGCAACAGTGTTAGTTAGTAGTTTTAAACACCTCGCGTCAAGGAGAGGGAGGACCTCGGGAGCCTGTGTAACCAAACAACCCACATCAGTCCCGCATGGGAAGAGGGAGGTGTGTTCCCGCACCCTCTCCACAAGGCAGCTCTGCCCAGCACAGGAAGGGCATCCATGCCAGGGCAAAGCACATAGCCTTTGGTTCTAGGAACATGTGCCCAAGCTCAGGCAAGGAAAGAGATAAGCGGTGCACCAAGCGAACACCCTCCCTCCCCTGCGCAAACGCCTGCTAATTAGGAACTACTACAGCTAGAGCATGCTCAGATCAAAACTGCCAATGTCTTGAGACCCGTGTTGAACGCCAGAAAGGCTGCGGGGAGTTGGCCTCGTCTGGCCGCCAGCTGCCCACCAAGACACTCTATCCTTCCGTGTCCTCAGCGAGACACGGGGCAGAAAATAAGGAGAAAACTTTGTGGCTTGGCATAAAGGCAGTGTAATGAATAAAGGCAAGTCCCACGTGCATAAGCAAAGAAAAGCACTGCTCAGCAGAAGGCAAAACATTTCTGTGTTCCCAGGACCCTTCTAGCTACACCTACAAAGCACAGCACTATGAAGGCTCTTATGGGGAAAGTTAATTCCATCCCCGTCAGACGCAACACAATTGTGATAACAACCGTTGCACAAGCATCCCAAAGACCACCCTGCGAGAATGAGCAGGGAGCAACATCTCTCTCCCTGGGCATCATGGGAGAGATTCTACAGAGGAAAGGATGACACAGAGGCATGGACTGGGATGCAGCAGAACTTTAATGAGGCAGAAGAGGGAACTGAGGTCGTTCTGAGTGCTGGTCCCAGCGCAGGGAGCACCAGGCTCAGATCGGAGTCTTCGCCCCATGGCTGTGGCCGAGACCCTGCCAGGTGTCCATCTGCCTGACGGGCTGCCGGTGTGGCTCAGCCCTTCTGAAAGCAACCAGCCGACCCTCCATCCGCACTCCAGTGCCATCTTGTGGGTCCCTGGGGGCCTTCCCCAGGGCCATCGCCAGCAGCTTTAGCAGGGGAGGCACGTTCTCCCACAGTAGCGGCTGCCAAAGCCGGAGAGGCCAAAGCCCCCGGAGGAGATGGGCACTCCCTGAGAGCTGAGGATGCTGCCAACGGCAGCGGAGGTGGAGGATCCCACGGCGGTGCTCTGTGGGAAGGAGCTGAGGATGGGGCCGGGCAGGGTCACCACCACGGGGGAGGGCTGGATGACGACGGTGGAGTCCTGGCACTGCCTGACACAGGGCTCATTGCAGCTGTTGGCCAGCGGGGTCGGGCCGCAGGGCGAGCAGGGCAGGCACGGGTTGTAGCAGGACATGTCTCGGGGCGGGAGGTGCACCTGTGAGAGTGGGCAGGGGGAAGCAGAGCATGAGGGGTGGGTGGGTGGGTGAGGAAACAGCCTGTCGCCCCAGGACGATGAGGAATACCATTTCCCTCAGCCCAAAAGAGCTCCAAGAAGAACGACTAAACCCACATAGCACCAGCCCAGCAGACACCTCAGCCCAGCCTCTCTCGAAGCCACACCATCCCTCTACGGTGGCATGGGGACTGAAGACACAGCAGGGGAAAAAGAGACAAGCGTGGGCTGAGAAATCCCACAGTAGGAAAAGGAGGAGGCAGCTGAGAAAGACAGGAAAGGGCTTCAGCTCACCTTGTTCCCAAGGAAATCGAGGCGAGAGGAGTGGGTGAGAGAGCGACGGGAAGGGCCTGCTTTTATACTGCTCCTGCACTGCCCCGGGCCCTCAGTCACTGCACGCGGGCAGTAATTTTCCAACAGACTCACCTCCAGAGAAAAATATCCTACCTGATGGCACAGGCTGTGTTTTGGTTTACGTCAAGCCTGCCATTTTATTTCCTCATTTCTGACATGACCATTAGGCCACGGAGGCTCTTTTGAAGGAAGGGGATGAGAGGCCCAAGGATTTCTTGCACAGAATCATGTCAACACAGGCAAAAGGTGTGTCCCCAAGAGCTGGAGAGGTCTGTGGAGAGGGAGGACATGGGTCTGGGGAAATCTGGTGAGATGTTTTCCACAGCCTGTGCAGGAAGATGGGCATATCTTCCCACCAATGCTGTCTTCTCCCTGGTGCCCGAAGGATTCTGAGAATGGGGACACGCCGCCTCCTTCCTCCTCCTTGACTGCCCCCATGCTCGCTCCCGCAATCACTGACCATTGCCTCTGTGGGCAGGTGGGCTGTGCTGTGGTTACAAATGTCTTCTCCCAAGGAAAGCTTCCCATTCCTGCAAACTTTGGCCAGGGTCTATGGTAAAGTCATCCCCTCTTGTGGCAGTCTCTGGGGGTCTCCTAACAATGACATCTGCAGGCTTGTGGAATGAGAACGTTGCCCTCCCAAAGCCCCAAAATAAGTTGGGCCCCTCCCTCCTCCCTACAAGGCGGGGGTGTTGTGGCTCTGGACAGAACCTTGTTCCTCCCACTCTCCTCACACCACCATGCAGTTTGGCTGCATGCTTAGGACCCTGACCAGCAGGACACACAATGGCCTGCCCTGGAGCTGTGTACTCGGGTGCAGCCAGTGCTCAAAGACGATTTTCCTGGGGCGGGGATGGAGCGGCCCTGTCCTCAGGGGAATTCAGCCCTGCGTGGGATACAAGCCTGCAGACAGCACGCACTCCTGGCTTGGCCTCACACATAAGGGCTGGCACACGGCCAATCCAACGTTAGAGTGTGACTCACCATGGGTAGGGAGAGTCTATCCCGGGAAGCTTGGCTTCTGAAGGCATTCCCTTGCCCTCCTGAGACACATCCCAGCTGCCTCCATGCCTGCAGGGCAGGGAAGTGCATCACCTCCTCAGTGCAGCCTCAGAGCTGCTTCTGTACCCAGGGCCCTGCTGAGCACGTCCCCTCGTCCCCTCAGCATCCCCAGGCACGTGGCACTGCAGGGTCCTGACAGACACCGCTCGCTGGGGAGGTGGGGGAAGTTTCCTTGCTTCCCCAACAGCGCTGGGTTATACTCCAAACTGAGGAGGCCTTTGGGGCATGGGAAAGGAGGCATGGTGAGGCACTACTGCCAGGAAAAGATGTAACGCTTGAGACCCAAGCAAGAGTCCCAACCTGTGGGGAGATATTTTCTGTGACCTTTTCTTTTCCTCCACGGAGCATTCAGGAGTGCCCCCTCCCACAGCCGGGTGTCTTGGGCCAGGAAGACGAGGCCTGTATGTCCATTGCCTTCCACCCTTCAAGCGCCTCTCCAAGGGTGACCCTGCCCCACGGCTCACGTCTACCCAGAGGAGGTTTCAGGTCTCTAAGAGCGTAGCCTGGTCCATTCCCCAGGCCATACTGATGTAAGAGGTTCTTCCTTTCCAGATGCAGCACTTGCCACGTGTCCTTCTTAACACCGTGAGGTTCCTTTGGCCCAGCGCTCCCGCTGGTCTAGGTCTTCCTTTACAGCAGCCCTGCCCTGTAGCACATCAGCTGGCTTGTACAGCTCAACTTTACTCAGGCTGGGAGGGATACCCCTCCTTCCTTCAACTCTTTCAAAGGGCAGAGCAGCCTGGGAGAACTTACAGGTGACCGCTGGGAGAGAGAAGGCCCTGACTCCCCACAGGCAGCCTGCTCTCTGTCCACTGTCAGGAAACGAGGCGCCCCAGTCAGCAGAGGGCCCACATTTTTCTCCCATCACTCTTTGGCTACCCCTGTAGGGGTTGGATGTTGCTCTTGATGCTTGTTGCCTGTTGCTCTTGAGGCCCCTTGCAAGACTCAAGGCAGGCTGAGCTTTGGCTTTCCTAACAGCATCCCAACGTGCCCAGGGATTATTCCCACATTCCTTCTCTGCAGCTCATTCCTCCTTCCAACTCCAGGATGCTGCCTTTTGACGTTGGTGCTCCGCCGTGGCTACGCCGCTCAGCCAAAGCCAGGCTGCTGAGATTTCTGATTGTTTTCCTCAGTATTGGCTGGACCCTTCTTGCTCTTGGACCATGAGGTGCCTACCCGCTGCCTGACTAGGCCAGAGTTGGCCTGCCTGAAGTCCAGGGGCTGTACCCTGCTACTCACTTCCCTCCCTGACAACAGCTCTTCAAACCTAGTGTTCCTGTGCTGTGGTAGCCAAGGCTGCCCTTGATTCCAATGTTCCCAACCACTTCTTCCTTCTTCGCAGCGGCCGTGCGTCACCTGCCTTTTGCCCATGACAGAATCGCAGGAGCCTTGAGGTTGGAAAGGTCTTTGTGGTGCTCACAGCCCAGGGGAGTGCAGGAGAACAAGGACCCAGGAGGGAAAGGAGGTGTGGAAAGGAGGGGAAGGAGGTGTGGCAAGCCCACACCAGGTGGGCTTCAGCTTTCCTAACCCAAGCGCTGGGTATCTGGAGGTATCTGCTGCCTGTGCAGACATGACCTTATTCGGGATATCCTTGGGCCTTTCATCCCCGCACATGAAAGGAGACTGCATGGCAAATCAAGCATGATGGAAACGAGGAAATGAAGCGGCAGCGTTGAGGGAAACCAAAACACAACCTGTGCCAGTAGGGAGGATAGTTTGCTCTGGAGGTGAGTCTGTTGGAAAATTACTGCCCGCGTGCAGTGACTGAGGGCCTGGGGCAGTGCAGGAGCACTATAAAAGCGGGCCCTTCTCCTCACTCTCTCAACCACTCCTCTCGCCTCCATCTCCTTGAGAACAAGGTAACTCTGAAGCCCTTTCTCCTCTGCCTGCTCGTCCTCCTTTGCCTCATCCTCCTCTAGGATTTCTCAGCACAAAATTGTCTTTTTCTGCTTTTGTTGGGTCTTGGAACTGCTTGTCATGGGAGATGGAGGGGACGGAAGGTGTGTCGTGGGCAGAAGCTGGGCTTGGCTGAGGTGTCTGCTGAGCTATGGGCCAGGAAGGGACCTCCCTGGGTCTGGGTGCTCTTTTCAGGGCTCTTTTGGGCAGAGGGGAAGGAGAACCACTAGGTCTGCCTACAGTGCCTCCACCTCTTGGCTCCAGCTCGTGGCTCTTTCCCTCGTCCTGGGGTGACAGGCTGCACCTCACCCACCCACCCCTCATGCTCTGCTTCCCCCTGCCCACTCTCACAGGTGCACCTCCCGCCCCGAGACATGTCCTGCTACAACCCGTGCCTGCCCTGCTCGCCCTGCGGCCCGACCCCGCTGGCCAACAGCTGCAATGAGCCCTGTGTCAGGCAGTGCCAGGACTCCACCGTCGTCATCCAGCCCTCCCCCGTGGTGGTGACCCTGCCCGGCCCCATCCTCAGCTCCTTCCCACAGAGCACCGCCGTGGGATCCTCCACCTCCGCTGCCGTTGGCAGCATCCTCAGCTCTCAGGGAGTGCCCATCTCCTCCGGGGGCTTTGGCCTCTCCGGCTTGGGCAGCCGCTACTGTGGGAGAACGTGCCTCCCCTGCTAAAGCTGCTGGCGATGGCCCTGGGGAAGGCCCCCAGGGACCCACAAGATGGGACCGGACTGGTGATGGAGCACCCGCTTCTTGCTTTCAGAGGGGCTGAGCCATGCCAACACCCCTTGCAGAAGTACAGGGTCAGCATGGGCTCTCGGAAAGCATAGTGCATGCCTGCCTTTCCTCTCTTCCACTCTCTCCTTTCCCTCCCGGGTCCTTGATCTCCCGTGCTCCCCGTGGCTCTGAGCCCCACAAAGCCAGCCTAGGGAATTCCTGCTGGCTCTGCTCCCTCCGTGGGGCAGGCAGATGGACACCTGGCAGGATCTCTGCTGCAGCTGTGGGGCGCAGGCTGCCATCTGCCCCTGGTGCTCCCTGCACCAGGACCAGCACTCAGAACGACCTCAGTTCCCTCTCCTGCCTCATTAAAGTTCTGCTGCATCCCCGCCTTTGTCTCTGTGTCATTCTTCCCCCTGCAGATGCTCTCCCAAGATGCCCAAGGGCAGATATGTTGCTCGGGGCTGGTTCTGGGAGGGGGTTGTTGGGGATGGTAATGCAGTGATTGCTAACACAGGCTTGCTTTGAGTATTGTTTGGCACAGGTAGGGTGACCCTCTGCTTTCTGAACTTCTCCGCCTATCTGGGGCGGGAAGAGTTACCTGACACACTTTAATGACCGTAGCTGCTTCAGAGACGATCTTAGGTCTCTCACCAAAGCATTCTCTTCTCCACGCTCAGCAAACCCCACACCCTCTGCCTCTCATCCCCAAGCAAGGGCTCCAACCCTCTCACTCTCCTGCCCACCCTCCGCTGAACCCATTCCGTTTGGTCACGTCCTTCTTATCTTGCAGCCCAAAACTTGAACTAATGTTCTAGATACTGTCGGGCTGGTGCTGAGCCGAGTGGGGTCATCACTCCTAACGATCTCCTGGCTACACGCCTACTCACGCAGTCCAGGATGTTGATGTCAGCCGCCCTTCATGTCTGGGAACAGTCCTGAGAGTTGAGTTTCACCTGTTTTAATGGGGTTACCAAAAAAGCACCTCTTCCTGGCCCTGCTCTTGGGCTGTTGCTTGTCAGAGGGCGAAGGAGATGTGAGGTGACATGGCTGGTTACTACCAAGACAGATGCTGATCGCGGCTCTACCCACAGTGCTATTGTTGGCCATGATGTCATACAGCATGCCACAGCTCTTTTGTCAATTCTGGTCAGCCGTTTGGGGGTCATTTCCTGCTTGAGCCTCCTCCCCCAGCACAGCAGCAGCCAGGGCACGAGCGATTGCTACCCCTTCCCACCTGACTCCTCCCCTCCCCACCTGGCCACTTCCCAGCAGCTTGTGGGGCTGCTGCCCTCCCAGGGCTTCCCGCAGCCCAGGCTCCTCAAGCGACATCAGCAGTGGCCACGCGTCCCTTCCTCAGCAAGTGCACTGAGGCCCAGAAGGCACGGCTGCGCAGAGGTCCAGCAAAGCAGGGCCTGATGGCCAGGGGCTCTGGAGGACTCATGGATGACTTCCTCTCCATGACAGTGACGGTGGCCCGAAGGGGCCCGCTGCCCTGGGTCCCACCCTCCCCGCCTTTTGCAAAGAGCAAAGGCTCCCCATCTGCCCTACGCACCTCCAGCGCAACGCTCTCCTCACCCTTGGTGCTGCGGTGTCCGTAGACGGGAGGACCACGCTGCGGCAGTTAGCAATCGTTCTTGTGGCGGGTTGACCTTGTCTGGCTGCCAGGTGACGGGGATACAGGTGTTACCTCATTAATCACATCCATAAAGATGTGATGACAGCCACCCTGCCATCGTACTCCCAACAAACACCTCTCCTGGGCAGGTCCGTTGCCCTTGCTTCGTTTCATGGCCAATCCACCTCTAAGAAGAATCAGCATTATTCTTTTGCCCTTCCCTAACCCTTCTTCTGCTTTCTTGCCCCCGGATAATGGGGTAACTGAGCTGCAGCTCAACTGACAGCCTTCTTGCACGGCCCCTTATTAGCAGCGGCCTTCCCCGCTGTGTGCGCACGCAGGTTTCCGGCTCAAAGGTGGGCTCAGCATCCCACTTCCCCTGGTCATGCAGGAAGATCCAGAGAGGGCCACGTGACCCGGCGCGGGGTCTTCCTTTCCCCCCTGACCACAGCAGGAGCAGACTGGCTCTGTGGGGCACCCCTCACAGCTGAGGTGCTGGCCTGTGGGGACAAGGAGGGAGCGAGATTTTCTTCAACATTTCAGAGGCAGCAAGCTGCTCTCTCCACAGTTGGTGTATCCAAACCGGGGCAGTGCAGTGTTGCCAAGCTGTTAGAATATGCCACTGGTGCATTGCGGACCACCTTTTTCACATGGCCCGTATACACGGGGCATTCTCCAGACCTTTGGAGACCTCCTTGTCATCCAGGTCACCGTAGACGATGACCAGCACCGCTAATTCTCTCGGGTATTGGATGCCATCCAAAGTGGTAGTCCACCTTCCTGGCCAAAGCACAAGATCTTCCCTCAGCGGAAATCCTGTCCTCGTACTTGACAGGAGACGCCCCCGGGCACTGCAATTCACCGCCTCTTTTCCAATTCCGCTGTCAACCCCCCACTCCCTAGCGAGGCGCTCAGCCTGTTGGGCTTCCTTACCTTCCAGTTCCTGACTGTTGGCCCTGCTCTTCCAGCATCGGAGTTGCCAGGCAGTGATCCGCTTTCCTGGCTGCTGCCTGTAATCTTTCCACATCTCCCAAAGTTCCCTTGAGGTCAGGGACCGGGTACTTCCCGTCTCTTGAGTGATTTCTCTCACTTCTCCCTCCCACTTCTTTGCTGAAGGACCAGCTTACCCATCAGACTCTTTGTCCCCCTCACTCCCTTCCTAATGGACGATATGGTCCGGTTCACCTCCCTGCCCACTATTTCTTTTCCACTACTGGAGCAATTACTCGAGGTGGTGTTTGGGTCCCGATCTCAACCATGGATGTCTCAGACGTGCTTTGGGTCTCTGCCTCAACTACCGCGTTCTTAGATGTAGTTTGGATGCCCGGCTGAACCGTGACATTCTCAGAGAGGTTTGGGTCCCTCTCTTAAACCCTGTCCTCTGATAGTACTGAATCGTGGCTCGATAGGCACAGGTCAAGCTCCAACACAGTGCTAAAAGCAGCTGGTTTTCAGGCAGCTGCCGCCCACGGACCGGCCACCTCAGGGCATCTTTCACTGTCACCGCACCCAGAAATTGTCTCCTCGTACGCCAGCATGACACCACATTCCACAAACCCCACGTTAAGGCAACAGTGTTAGTTAGTAGTTTTAAACACCTCGCGTCAAGGAGAGGGAGGACCTCGGGAGCCTGTGTAACCAAACAACCCACATCAGTCCCGCATGGGAAGAGGGAGGTGTGTTCCCGCACCCTCTCCACAAGGCAGCTCTGCCCAGCACAGGAAGGGCATCCATGCCAGGGCAAAGCACATAGCCTTTGGTTCTAGGAACATGTGCCCAAGCTCAGGCAAGGAAAGAGAGAAGCGGTGCACCAAGCGAACACCCTCCCTCCCCTGCGCAAACGCCTGCTAATTAGGAACTACTACAGCTAGAGCATGCTCAGATCAAAACTGCCAATGTCTTGAGACCCGTGTTGAACGCCAGAAAGGCTGCGGGGAGTTGGCCTCGTCTGGCCGCCAGCTGCCCACCAAGACACTCTATCCTTCCGTGTCCTCAGCGAGACACGGGGCAGAAAATAAGGAGAAAACTTTGTGGCTTGGCATAAAGGCGGTGTAATGAATAAAGGCAAGTCCCACGTGCATAAGCAAAGAAAAGCACTGCTCAGCAGAAGGCAAAACATTTCTGTGTTCCCAGGACCCTTCTAGCTACACCTACAAAGCACAGCGCTATGAAGGCTCTTATGGGGACAGTTAATTCCATCCCCGTCAGACGCAACACAATTGTGATAACAACCGTTGCACAAGCATCCCAAAGACCACCCTGCGAGAATGAGCAGGGAGCAACATCTCTCTCCCTGGGCATCATGGGAGAGATTCTACAGAGGAAAGGATGACACAGAGGCATGGACTGGGATGCAGCAGAACTTTAATGAGGCAGAAGAGGGAACTGAGGTCGTTCTGAGTGCTGGTCCCAGCGCAGGGAGCACCAGGCTCAGATCGGAGTCTTCGCCCCACGGCTGTGGCCGAGACCCTGCCAGGTGTCCATCTGCCTGACGGGCTGCCGGTGTGGCTCAGCCCTTCTGAAAGCAACCAGCCGACCCTTCATCCGCACTCCAGTGCCATCTTGTGGGTCCCTGGGGGCCTTCCCCAGGGCCATCGCCAGCAGCTTTAGCAGGGGAGGCAGCTCCTGCCGCAGTAGCCGCTGCCCAAGCCGGAGAGGCCAAAGCCCCCGGAGGAGATGGGCACTCCCTGAGAGCTGAGGATGCTGCCAACGGCAGCGGAGGTGGAGGATCCCACGGCGGTGCTCTGTGGGAAGGAGCTGAGGATGGGGCCGGGCAGGGTCACCACCACGGGGGAGGGCTGGATGACGACGGTGGAGTCCTGGCACTGCCTGACACAGGGCTCATTGCAGCTGTTGGCCAGCGGGGTCGGGCCGCAGGGCGAGCAGGGCAGGCACGGGTTGTAGCAGGACATGTCTCGGGGCGGGAGGTGCACCTGTGAGAGTGGGCAGGGGGAAGCAGAGCATGAGGGGTGGGTGAGGAAACAGCCTGTCGCCCCAGGACGATGAGGAATACCATTTCCCTCAGCCCAAAAGAGCTCCAAGAAGAACGACTAAACCCACATAGCACCAGCCCAGCAGACACCTCAGCCCAGCCTCTCTCGAAGCCACACCATCCCTCTACGGTGGCATGGGGACTGAAGACACAGCAGGGGAAAAAGAGACAAGCGTGGGCTGAGAAATCCCACAGTAGGAAAAGGAGGAGGCAGCTGAGAAAGACAGGAAAGGGCTTCAGCTCACCTTGTTCCCAAGGAAATCGAGGCGAGAGGAGTGGGTGAGAGAGCGACGGGAAGGGCCTGCTTTTATACTGCTCCTGCACTGCCCCGGGCCCTCAGTCACTGCACGCGGGCAGTAATTTTCCAACAGACTCACCTCCAGAGAAAAATATCCTCCCTACTGGCACAGGCTGTGTTTTGGTTTACGTCAAGCCTGCCATTTTATTTCCTCATTTCTGACATGACCATTAGGCCACGGAGGCTCTTTTGAAGGAAGGGGATGAGAGGCCCAAGGATTTCTTGCACAGAATCATGTCAACACAGGCAAAAGGTGTGTCCCCAAGAGCTGGAGAGGTCTGTGGAGAGGGAGGACATGGGTCTGGGGAAATCTGGTGAGATGTTTTCCACAGCCTGTGCAGGAAGATGGGCATATCTTCCCACCAATGCTGTCTTCTCCCTGGTGCCCGAAGGCTTCTGAGAATGGGGACACGCCGCCTCCTTCCTCCTCCTTGACTGCCCCCATGCTCGCTCCCGCAATCACTGACCGTTGCCTCTGTGGGCAGGTGGGCTGTGCTGTGGTTACAAATGTCTTCTCCCAAGGAAAGCTTCCCATTCCTGCAAACTTTGGCCAGGGTCTATGGTAAAGTCATCCCCTCTTGTGGCAGTCTCTGGGGGTCTCCTAACAATGACATCTGCAGGCTTGTGGAATGAGAACGTTGCCCTCCCAAAGCCCCAAAATAAGTTGGGCCCCTCCCTCCTCCCTACAAGGCGGGGGTGTTGTGGCTCTGGACAGAACCTTGTTCCTCCCACTCTCCTCACACCACCATGCAGTTTGGCTGCATGCTTAGGACCCTGACCAGCGGGACACACAATGGCCTGCCCTGGAGCTGTGTACTCGGGTGCAGCCAGTGCTCAAAGACGATTTTCCTGGGGCGGGGATGGAGCGGCCCTGTCCTCAGGGGAATTCAGCCCTGCGTGGGATACAAGCCTGCAGACAGCACGCACTCCTGGCTTGGCCTCACACATAAAGGCTGGCACACGGCCAATCCAACGTTAGAGTGTGATTCACCATGGGTAGGGAGAGTCTATCCCGGGAAGCTTGGCTTCTGAAGGCATTCCCTTGCCCTCCTGAGACACATCCCAGCTGCCTCCATGCCTGCAGGGCAGGGAAGTGCATCACCTCCTCAGTGCAGCCTCAGAGCTGCTTCTGTACCCAGGGCCCTGCTGAGCACGTCCCCTCGTCCCCTCAGCATCCCCAGGCACGTGGCACTGCAGGGTCCTGACAGACACCGCTCGCTGGGGAGGTGGGGGAAGTTTCCTTGCTTCCCCAACAGCGCTGGGTTATACTCCAAACTGAGGAGGCCTTTGGGGCATGGGAAAGGAGGCATGGTGAGGCACTACTGCCAGGAAAAGATGTAACGCTTGAGACCCAAGCAAGAGTCCCAACCTGTGGGGAGATATTTTCTGTGACCTTTTCTTTTCCTCCACGGAGCATTCAGGAGTGCCCCCTCCTACAGCCGGGTGTCTTGGGCCAGGAAGACGAGGCCTGTATGTCCATTGCCTTCCACCCTTCAAGCGCCTCTCCAAGGGTGACCCTGCCCCACGGCTCACGTCTACCCCGAGGAGGTTTCAGGTCTCTAAGAGCGTAGCCTGGTCCATTCCCCAGGCCATACTGATGTAAGAGGTTCTTCCTTTCCAGATGCAGCACTTGCCACGTGTCCTTCTTAACACCGTGAGGTTCCTTTGGCCCAGCGCTCCCGCTGGTCTAGGTCTTCCTTTACAGCAGCCCTGCCCTGTAGCACATCAGCTGGCTTGTACAGCTCAACTTTACTCAGGCTGGGAGGGATACCCCTCCTTCCTTCAACTCTTTCAAAGGGCAGAGCAGCCTGGGAGAACTTACAGGTGACCGCTGGGAGAGAGAAGGCCCTGACTCCCCACAGGCAGCCTGCTCTCTGTCCACTGTCAGGAAACGAGGCGCCCCAGTCAGCAGAGGGCCCACATTTTTCTCCCATCACTCTTTGGCTACCCCTGTAGGGGTTGGATGTTGCTCTTGATGCTTGTTGCCTGTTGCTCTTGAGGCCCCTTGCAAGACTCAAGGCAGGCTGAGCTTTGGCTTTCCTAACAGCATCCCAACATGCCCAGGGATTATTCCCACATTCCTTCTCTGCAGCTCATTCCTCCTTCCAACTCCAGGATGCTGCCTTTTGACGTTGGTGCTCCGCCGTGGCTACGCCGCTCAGCCAAAGCCAGGCTGCTGAGATTTCTGATTGTTTTCCTCAGTATTGGCTGGACCCTTCTTGCTCTTGGACCATGAGGTGCCTACCCGCTGCCTGACTAGGCCAGAGTTGGCCTGCCTGAAGTCCAGGGGCTGTACCCTGCTACTCACTTCCCTCCCTGACAACAGCTCTTCAAACCTAGTGTTCCTGTGCTGTGGTAGCCAAGGCTGCCCTTGATTCCAATGTTCCCAACCACTTCTTCCTTCTTCGCAGCGGCCGTGCGTCACCTGCCTTTTGCCCATGACAGAATCTCAGGAGCCTTGAGGTTGGAAAGGTCTTTGTGGTGCTCACAGCCCAGGGGAGTGCAGGAGAACAAGGACCCAGGAGGGAAAGGAGGTGTGGAAAGGAGGGGAAGGAGGTGTGGCAAGCCCACACCAGGTGGGCTTCAGCTTTCCTAACCCAAGCGCTGGGTATCTGGAGGTATCTGCTGCCTGTGCAGACATGACCTTATTCGGGATATCCTTGGGCCTTTCATCCCAGCACATGAAAGGAGACTGCATGGCAAATCAAGCATGATGGAAACGAGGAAATGAAGCGGCAGCGTTGAGGGAAACCAAAACACAACCTGTGCCAGTAGGGAGGATAGTTTGCTCTGGAGGTGAGTCTGTTGGAAAATTACTGCCCGCGTGCAGTGACTGAGGGCCTGGGGCAGTGCAGGAGCACTATAAAAGCGGGCCCTTCTCCTCACTCTCTCAACCACTCCTCTCGCCTCCGTCTCCTTGAGAACAAGGTAACTCTGAAGCCCTTTCTCCTCTGCCTGCTCGTCCTCCTTTGCCTCATCCTCCTCTAGGATTTCTCAGCACAAAATTGTCTTTTTCTGCTTTTGTTGGGTCTTGGAACTGCTTGTCATGGGAGATGGAGGGGACGGGAGGTGTGTCGTGGGCAGAAGCTGGGCTTGGCTGAGGTGTCTGCTGAGCTATGGGCCAGGAAGGGACCTCCCTGGGTCTGGGTGCTCTTTTCAGGGCTCTTTTGGGCAGAGGGGAAGGAGAACCACTAGGTCTGCCTACAGTGCCTCCACCTCTTGGCTCCAGCTCGTGGCTCTTTCCCTCGTCCTGGGGTGACAGGCTGCACCTCACCCACCCACCCCTCATGCTCTGCTTCCCCCTGCCCACTCTCACAGGTGCACCTCCCGCCCCGAGACATGTCCTGCTACAACCCGTGCCTGCCCTGCTCGCCCTGCGGCCCGACCCCGCTGGCCAACAGCTGCAATGAGCCCTGTGTCAGGCAGTGCCAGGACTCCACCGTCGTCATCCAGCCCTCCCCCGTGGTGGTGACCCTGCCCGGCCCCATCCTCAGCTCCTTCCCACAGAGCACCGCCGTGGGATCCTCCACCTCCGCTGCCGTTGGCAGCATCCTCAGCTCTCAGGGAGTGCCCATCTCCTCCGGGGGCTTTGGCCTCTCCGGCTTTGGCAGCCGCTACTGTGGGAGAACGTGCCTCCCCTGCTAAAGCTGCTGGCGATGGCCCTGGGGAAGGCCCCCAGGGACCCACAAGATGGGACCGGACTGGTGATGGAGCACCCGCTTCTTGCTTTCAGAGGGGCTGAGCCACGCCAACACCCCTTGCAGAAGTACAGGGTCAGCATGGGCTCTCGGAAAGCATAGTGCATGCCTGCCTTTCCCCTCTTCCACTCTCTCCTTTCCCTCCCGGGTCCTTGATCTCCCGTGCTCCCCGTGGCTCTGAGCCCCACAAAGCCAGCCTAGGGAATTCCTGCTGGCTCTGCTCCCTCCGTGGGGCAGGCAGATGAACTCCTGGCAGGATCTCTGCTGCAGCTGTGGGGCGCAGGCTGCCATCTGCCCCTGGTGCTCCCTGCACCAGGACCAGCACTCAGAACGACCTCAGTTCCCTCTCCTGCCTCATTAAAGTTCTGCTGCATCCCCGCCTTTGTCTCTGTGTCATTCTTCCCCCTGCAGATGCTCTCCCAAGATGCCCAAGGGCAGATATGTTGCTCGGGGCTGGTTCTGGGAGGGGGTTGTTGGGGATGGTAATGCAGTGATTGCTAACACAGGCTTGCTTTGAGTATTGTTTGGCACAGGTAGGGTGACCCTCTGCTTTCTGAACTTCTCCGCCTATCTGGGGCGGGAAGAGTTACCTGACACACTTTAATGACCGTAGCTGCTTCAGAGACGATCTTAGGTCTCTCACCAAAGCATTCTCTTCCCCACGCTCAGCAAACCCCACACCCTCTGCCTCTCATCCCCAAGCAAGGGCTCCAACCCTCTCACTCTCCTGCCCACCCTCCGCTGAACCCATTCCGTTTGGTCACGTCCTTCTTATCTTGCAGCCCAAAACTTGAACTAATGTTCTAGATACTGTCGGGCTGGTGCTGAGCCGAGTGGGGTCATCACTCCTAACGATCTCCTGGCTACACGCCTACTCACGCAGTCCAGGATGTTGATGTCAGCCGCCCTTCATGTCTGGGAACAGTCCTGAGAGTTGAGTTTCACCTGTTTTAATGGGGTTACCAAAAAAGCACCTCTTCCTGGCCCTGCTCTTGGGCTGTTGCTTGTCAGAGGGCGAAGGAGATGTGAGGTGACATGGCTGGTTACTACCAAGACAGATGCTGATCGTGGCTCTACCCACAGTGCTATTGTTGGCCATGATGTCATACAGCATGCCACAGCTCTTTTGTCAATTCTGGTCAGCCGTTTGGGGGTCATTTCCTGCTTGAGCCTCCTCCCCCAGCACAGCAGCAGCCAGGGCACGAGCGATTGCTACCCCTTCCCACCTGACTCCTCCCCTCCCCACCTGGCCACTTCCCAGCAGCTTGTGGGGTGCTGCCCTCCCAGGGCTTCCCGCAGCCCAGGCTCCTCAAGCGACATCAGCAGTGGCCACGCGTCCCTTCCTCAGCAAGTGCACTGAGGCCCAGAAGGCACGGCTGCGCAGAGGTCCAGCAAAGCAGGGCCTGATGGCCAGGGGCTCTGGAGGACTCATGGATGACTTCCTCTCCATGACAGTGACGGTGGCCCGAAGGGGCCCGCTGCCCTGGGTCCCACCCTCCCCGCCTTTTGCAAAGAGCAAAGGCTCCCCATCTGCCCTACGCACCTCCAGCGCAACGCTCTCCTCACCCTTGGTGCTGCGGTGTCCGTAGACGGGAGGACCACGCTGCGGCAGTTAGCAATCGTTCTTGTGGCGGGTTGACCTTGTCTGGCTGCCAGGTGACGGGGATACAGGTGTTACCTCATTAATCACATCCATAAAGATGTGATGACAGCCACCCTGCCATCGTACTCCCAACAAACACCTCTCCTGGGCAGGTCCGTTGCCCTTGCTTCGTTTCATGGCCAATCCACCTCTAAGAAGAATCAGCATTATTCTTTTGCCCTTCCCTAACCCTTCTTCTGCTTTCTTGCCCCCAGATAATGGGGTAACTGAGCTGCAGCTCAACTGACAGCCTTCTTGCACGGCCCCTTATTAGCAGCGGCCTTCCCCGCTGTGTGCGCACGCAGGTTTCCGGCTCAAAGGTGGGCTCAGCATCCCACTTCCCCTGGTCATGCAGGAAGATCCAGAGAGGGCCACGTGACCCGGCGCGGGGTCTTCCTTTCCCCCCTGACCACAGCAGGAGCAGACTGGCTCTGTGGGGCACCCCTCACAGCTGAGGTGCTGGCCTGTGGGGACAAGGAGGGAGAGAGATTTTCTTCAACATTTCAGAGGCAGCAAGCTGCTCTCTCCACAGTTGGTGTATCCAAACCGGGGCAGTGCAGTGTTGCCAAGCTGTTAGAATATGCCACTGGTGCATTGCGGACCACCTTTTTCACATGGCCTGTATACACGGGGCATTCTCCAGACCTTTGGAGACCTCCTTGTCATCCAGGTCACCGTAGACGATGACCAGCACCGCCTCTTTTCCAATTCCACTGTCAACCCCCCACTCCCTAGCGAGGCGCTCAGCCTGTTGGGCTTCCTTACCTTCCAGTTCCTGACTGTTGGCCCTGCTCTTCCAGCATCGGAGTTGCCAGGCAGTGATCCGCTTTCCTGGCTGCTGCCTGTAATCTTTCCACATCTCCCAAAGTTCCCTTGAGGTCAGGGACCGGGTACTTCCCGTCTCTTGAGTGATTTCTCTCACTTCTCCCTCCCACTTCTTTGCTGAAGGACCAGCTTACCCATCAGACTCTTTGTCCCCCTCACTCCCTTCCTAATGGACGATATGGTCCGGTTCACCTCCCTGCCCACTATTTCTTTTCCACTACTGGAGCAATTACTCGAGGTGGTGTTTGGGTCCCGATCTCAACCATGGATGTCTCAGACGTGCTTTGGGTCTCTGCCTCAACTACCGCGTTCTTAGATGTAGTTTGGATGCCCGGCTGAACCGTGACATTCTCAGAGAGGTTTGGGTCCCTCTCTTACACACTGTCCTCTGATAGTACTGAATCGTGGCTCGATAGGCACAGGTCAAGCTCCAACACAGTGCTAAAAGCAGCTGGTTTTCAGGCAGCTGCCGCCCACGGACCGGCCACCTCAGGGCATCTTTCACTGTCACCGCACCCAGAAATTGTCTCCTCGTACGCCAGCATGACACCACATTCCACAAACCCCACGTTAAGGCAACAGTGTTAGTTAGTAGTTTTAAACACCTCGCGTCAAGGAGAGGGAGGACCTCGGGAGCCTGTGTAACCAAACAACCCACATCAGTCCCGCATGGGAAGAGGGAGGTGTGTTCCCGCACCCTCTCCACAAGGCAGCTCTGCCCAGCACAGGAAGGGCATCCATGCCAGGGCAAAGCACATAGCCTTTGGTTCTAGGAACATGTGCCCAAGCTCAGGCAAGGAAAGAGAGAAGCGGTGCACCAAGCGAACACCCTCCCTCCCCTGCGCAAACGCCTGCTAATTAGGAACTACTACAGCTAGAGCATGCTCAGATCAAAACTGCCAATGTCTTGAGACCCGTGTTGAACGCCAGAAAGGCTGCGGGGAGTTGGCCTCGTCTGGCCGCCAGCTGCCCACCAAGACACTCTATCCTTCCGTGTCCTCAGCGAGACACGGGGCAGAAAATAAGGAGAAAACTTTGTGGCTTGGCATAAAGGCGGTGTAATGAATAAAGGCAAGTCCCACGTGCATAAGCAAAGAAAAGCACTGCTCAGCAGAAGGCAAAACATTTCTGTGTTCCCAGGACCCTTCTAGCTACACCTACAAAGCACAGCGCTATGAAGGCTCTTATGGGGACAGTTAATTCCATCCCCGTCAGACGCAACACAATTGTGATAACAACCGTTGCACAAGCATCCCAAAGACCACCCTGCGAGAATGAGCAGGGAGCAACATCTCTCTCCCTGGGCATCATGGGAGAGATTCTACAGAGGAAAGGATGACACAGAGGCATGGACTGGGATGCAGCAGAACTTTAATGAGGCAGAAGAGGGAACTGAGGTCGTTCTGAGTGCTGGTCCCAGCGCAGGGAGCACCAGGCTCAGATCGGAGTCTTCGCCCCACGGCTGTGGCCGAGACCCTGCCAGGTGTCCATCTGCCTGACGGGCTGCCGGTGTGGCTCAGCCCTTCTGAAAGCAACCAGCCGACCCTCCATCCGCACTCCAGTGCCATCTTGTGGGTCCCTGGGGGCCTTCCCCAGGGCCATCGCCAGCAGCTTTAGCAGGGGAGGCACGTTCTCCCGCAGTAGCGGCTGCCAAAGCCGGAGAGGCCAAAGCCCCCGGAGGAGATGGGCACTCCCTGAGAGCTGAGGATGCTGCCAACGGCAGCGGAGGTGGAGGATCCCACGGCGGTGCTCTGTGGGAAGGAGCTGAGGATGGGGCCGGGCAGGGTCACCACCACGGGGGAGGGCTGGATGACGACGGTGGAGTCCTGGCACTGCCTGACACAGGGCTCATTGCAGCTGTTGGCCAGCGGGGTCGGGCCGCAGGGCGAGCAGGGCAGGCACGGGTTGTAGCAGGACATGTCTCGGGGCGGGAGGTGCACCTGTGAGAGTGGGCAGGGGGAAGCAGAGCATGGAGGGGGAGGGGTGGGTGAGGAAACAGCCTGTCGCCCCAGGACGATGAGGAATACCATTTCCCTCAGCCCAAAAGAGCTCCAAGAAGAACGACTAAACCCACATAGCACCAGCCCAGCAGACACCTCAGCCCAGCCTCTCTCGAAGCCACACCATCCCTCTACGGTGGCATGGGGACTGAAGACACAGCAGGGGAAAAAGAGACAAGTGTGGGCTGAGAAATCCCACAGTAGGAAAAGGAGGAGGCAGCTGAGAAAGACAGGAAAGGGCTTCAGCTCACCTTGTTCCCAAGGAAATCGAGGCGAGAGGAGTGGGTGAGAGAGCGACGGGAAGGGCCTGCTTTTATACTGCTCCTGCACTGCCCCAGGCCCTCAGTCACTGCACGCGGGCAGTAATTTTCCAACAGACTCACCTCCAGAGAAAAATATCCTACCTGATGGCACAGGCTGTGTTTTGGTTTACGTCAAGCCTGCCATTTTATTTCCTCATTTCTGACATGACCATTAGGCCACGGAGGCTCTTTTGAAGGAAGGGGATGAGAGGCCCAAGGATTTCTTGCACAGAATCATGTCAACACAGGCAAAAGGTGTGTCCCCAAGAGCTGGAGAGGTCTGTGGAGAGGGAGGACATGGGTCTGGGGAAATCTGGTGAGATGTTTTCCACAGCCTGTGCAGGAAGACGGGCATATCTTCCCACCAATGCTGTCTTCTCCCTGGTGCCCGAAGGCTTCTGAGAATGGGGACACGCCGCCTCCTTCCTCCTCCTTGACTGCCCCCATGCTCGCTCCCGCAATCACTGACCGTTGCCTCTGTGGGCAGGTGGGCTGTGCTGTGGTTACAAATGTCTTCTCCCAAGGAAAGCTTCCCATTCCTGCAAACTTTGGCCAGGGTCTATGGTAAAGTCATCCCCTCTTGTGGCAGTCTCTGGGGGTCTCCTAACAATGACATCTGCAGGCTTGTGGAATGAGAACGTTGCCCTCCCAAAGCCCCAAAATAAGTTGGGCCCCTCCCTCCTCCCTACAAGGCGGGGGTGTTGTGGCTCTGGACAGAACCTTGTTCCTCCCACTCTCCTCACACCACCATGCAGTTTGGCTGCATGCTTAGGACCCTGACCAGCGGGACACACAATGGCCTGCCCTGGAGCTGTGTACTCGGGTGCAGCCAGTGCTCAAAGACGATTTTCCTGGGGCGGGGATGGAGCGGCCCTGTCCTCAGGGGAATTCAGCCCTGCGTGGGACACAAGCCTGCAGACAGCACGCACTCCTGGCTTGGCCTCACACATAAGGGCTGGCACACGGCCAATCCAACGTTAGAGTGTGACTCACCATGGGTAGGGAGAGTCTATCCCGGGAAGCTTGGCTTCTGAAGGCATTCCCTTGCCCTCCTGAGACACATCCCAGCTGCCTCCATGCCGGCAGGGCAGGGAAGTGCATCACCTCCTCAGTGCAGCCTCAGAGCTGCTTCTGTACCCAGGGCCCTGCTGAGCACGTCCCCTCGTCCCCTCAGCATCCCCAGGCACGTGGCACTGCAGGGTCCTGACAGACACCGCTCGCTGGGGAGGTGGGGGAAGTTTCCTTGCTTCCCCAACAGCGCTGGGTTATACTCCAAACTGAGGAGGCCTTTGGGGCATGGGAAAGGAGGCATGGTGAGGCACTACTGCCAGGAAAAGATGTAACGCTTGAGACCCAAGCAAGAGTCCCAACCTGTGGGGAGATATTTTCTGTGACCTTTTCTTTTCCTCCACGGAGCATTCAGGAGTGCCCCCTCCCACAGCCGGGTGTCTTGGGCCAGGAAGACGAGGCCTGTATGTCCATTGCCTTCCACCCTTCAAGCGCCTCTCCAAGGGTGACCCTGCCCCACGGCTCACGTCTACCCAGAGGAGGTTTCAGGTCTCTAAGAGCGTAGCCTGGTCCATTCCCCAGGCCATACTGATGTAAGAGGTTCTTCCTTTCCAGATGCAGCACTTGCCACGTGTCCTTCTTAACACCGTGAGGTTCCTTTGGCCCAGCGCTCCCGCTGGTCTAGGTCTTCCTTTACAGCAGCCCTGCCCTGTAGCACATCAGCTGGCTTGTACAGCTCAACTTTACTCAGGCTGGGAGGGATACCCCTCCTTCCTTCAACTCTTTCAAAGGGCAGAGCAGCCTGGGAGAACTTACAGGTGACCGCTGGGAGAGAGAAGGCCCTGACTCCCCACAGGCAGCCTGCTCTCTGTCCACTGTCAGGAAACGAGGCGCCCCAGTCAGCAGAGGGCCCACATTTTTCTCCCATCACTCTTTGGCTACCCCTGTAGGGGTTGGATGTTGCTCTTGATGCTTGTTGCCTGTTGCTCTTGAGGCCCCTTGCAAGACTCAAGGCAGGCTGAGCTTTGGCTTTCCTAACAGCATCCCAACGTGCCCAGGGATTATTCCCACATTCCTTCTCTGCAGCTCATTCCTCCTTCCAACTCCAGGATGCTGCCTTTTGACGTTGGTGCTCCGCCGTGGCTACGCCGCTCAGCCAAAGCCAGGCTGCTGAGATTTCTGATTGTTTTCCTCACTATTGGCTGGACCCTTCTTGCTCTTGGACCATGAGGTGCCTACCCGCTGCCTGACTAGGCCAGAGTTGGCCTGCCTGAAGTCCAGGGGCTGTACCCTGCTACTCACTTCCCTCCCTGACAACAGCTCTTCAAACCTAGTGTTCCTGTGCTGTGGTAGCCAAGGCTGCCCTTGATTCCAATGTTCCCAACCACTTCTTCCTTCTTCGCAGCGGCCGTGCGTCACCTGCCTTTTGCCCATGACAGAATCGCAGGAGCCTTGAGGTTGGAAAGGTCTTTGTGGTGCTCACAGCCCAGGGGAGTGCAGGAGAACAAGGACCCAGGAGGGAAAGGAGGTGTGGAAAGGAGGGGAAGGAGGTGTGGCAAGCCCACACCAGGTGGGCTTCAGCTTTCCTAACCCAAGCGCTGGGTATCTGGAGGTATCTGCTGCCTGTGCAGACATGACCTTATTCGGGATATCCTTGGGCCTTTCATCCCAGCACATGAAAGGAGACTGCATGGCAAATCAAGCATGATGGAAACGAGGAAATGAAGCGGCAGCGTTGAGGGAAACCAAAACACAACCTGTGCCAGTAGGGAGGATAGTTTGCTCTGGAGGTGAGTCTGTTGGAAAATTACTGCCCGCGTGCAGTGACTGAGGGCCTGGGGCAGTGCAGGAGCACTATAAAAGCGGGCCCTTCTCCTCACTCTCTCAACCACTCCTCTCGCCTCCATCTCCTTGAGAACAAGGTAACTCTGAAGCCCTTTCTCCTCTGCCTGCTCGTCCTCCTTTGCCTCATCCTCCTCTAGGATTTCTCAGCACAAAATTGTCTTTTTCTGCTTTTGTTGGGTCTTGGAACTGCTTGTCATGGGAGATGGAGGGGACGGAAGGTGTGTCGTGGGCAGAAGCTGGGCTTGGCTGAGGTGTCTGCTGAGCTATGGGCCAGGAAGGGACCTCCCTGGGTCTGGGTGCTCTTTTCAGGGCTCTTTTGGGCAGAGGGGAAGGAGAACCACTAGGTCTGCCTACAGTGCCTCCACCTCTTGGCTCCAGCTCGTGGCTCTTTCCCTCATCCTGGGGTGACAGGCTGCACCTCACCCACCCACCCCTCATGCTCTGCTTCCCCCTGCCCACTCTCACAGGTGCACCTCCCGCCCTGAGACATGTCCTGCTACAACCCGTGCCTGCCCTGCTCGCCCTGCGGCCCGACCCCGCTGGCCAACAGCTGCAATGAGCCCTGTGTCAGGCAGTGCCAGGACTCCACCGTCATCATTGAGCCGTCCCCCGTGGTGGTGACCCTGCCCGGCCCCATCCTCAGCTCCTTCCCACAGAGCACCGCCGTGGGATCCTCCACCTCCGCTGCCGTTGGCAGCATCCTCAGCTCTCAGGGAGTGCCCATCTCCTCCGGGGGCTTTGGCCTCTCCGGCTTGGGCAGCCGCTACTGTGGGAGAACGTGCCTCCCCTGCTAAAGCTGCTGGCGATGGTCCAGGGGAAGGCCCCCAGGGACCCACAAGTTGGAACCGGACTGGCGACGGAGCACCCGCTTCTTGCTTTCAGAGGGGCTGAGCCATGCCAACACCCCTTGCAGAAGTTCAGGGTCAGCATGGGCTCTCGGAAAGCATAGTGCATGCCTGCCTTTCCCCTCTTCCACTCTCTCCTTTCCCTCCCGGGTCCTTGATCTCCCGTGCTCCCCGTGGCTCTGAGCCCCACAAAGCCAGCCTAGGGAATTCCTGCTGGCTCTGCTCCCTCCGTGGGGCAGGCAGATGGACTCCTGGCAGGATCTCTGCTGCAGCTGTGGGGCGCAGGCTGCCATCTGCCCCTGGTGCTCCCTGCACCAGGACCAGCACTCAGAACGACCTCAGTTCCCTCTCCTGCCTCATTAAAGTTCTGCTGCATCCCCGCCTTTGTCTCTGTGTCATTCTTCCCCCTGCAGATGCTCTCCCAAGATGCCCAAGGGCAGATATGTTGCTCGGGGCTGGTTCTGGGAGGGGGTTGTTGGGGATGGTAATGCAGTGATTGCTAACACAGGCTTGCTTTGAGTATTGTTTGGCACACGTAGGGTGACCCTCTGCTTTCTGAACTTCTCCGCCTATCTGGGGCGGGAAGAGTTACCTGACACACTTTAATGACCGTAGCTGCTTCAGAGACGATCTTAGGTCTCTCACCAAAGCATTCTCTTCTCCACGCTCAGCAAACCCCACACCCTCTGCCTCTCATCCCCAAGCAAGGGCTCCAACCCTCTCACTCTCCTGCCCACCCTCCGCTGAACCCATTCCGTTTGGTCACGTCCTTCTTATCTTGCAGCCCAAAACTTGAACTAATGTTCTAGATACTGTCGGGCTGGTGCTGAGCCGAGTGGGGTCATCACTCCTAACGATCTCCTGGCTACACGCCTACTCACGCAGTCCAGGATGTTGATGTCAGCCGCCCTTCATGTCTGGGAACAGTCCTGAGAGTTGAGTTTCACCTGTTTTAATGGGGTTACCAAAAAAGCACCTCTTCCTGGCCCTGCTCTTGGGCTGTTGCTTGTCAGAGGGCGAAGGAGATGTGAGGTGACATGGCTGGTTACTACCAAGACAGATGCTGATCGCGGCTCTACCCACAGTGCTATTGTTGGCCATGATGTCATACAGCATGCCACAGCTCTTTTGTCAATTCTGGTCAGCCGTTTGGGGGTCATTTCCTGCTTGAGCCTCCTCCCCCAGCACAGCAGCAGCCAGGGCACGAGCGATTGCTACCCCTTCCCACCTGACTCCTCCCCTCCCCACCTGGCCACTTCCCAGCAGCTTGTGGGGCTGCTGCCCTCCCAGGGCTTCCCGCAGCCCAGGCTCCTCAAGCGACATCAGCAGTGGCCACGCGTCCCTTCCTCAGCAAGTGCACTGAGGCCCAGAAGGCACGGCTGCGCAGAGGTCCAGCAAAGCAGGGCCTGATGGCCAGGGGCTCTGGAGGACTCATGGATGACTTCCTCTCCATGACAGTGACGGTGGCCCGAAGGGGCCCGCTGCCCTGGGTCCCACCCTCCCCGCCTTTTGCAAAGAGCAAAGGCTCCCCATCTGCCCTACGCACCTCCAGCGCAACGCTCTCCTCACCCTTGGTGCTGCGGTGTCCGTAGACGGGAGGACCACGCTGCGGCAGTTAGCAATCGTTCTTGTGGCGGGTTGACCTTGTCTGGCTGCCAGGTGACGGGGATACAGGTGTTACCTCATTAATCACATCCATAAAGATGTGATGACAGCCACCCTGCCATCGTACTCCCAACAAACACCTCTCCTGGGCAGGTCCGTTGCCCTTGCTTCGTTTCAAGGCCAATCCACCTCTAAGAAGAATCAGCATTATTCTTTTGCCCTTCCCTAACCCTTCTTCTGCTTTCTTGCCCCCAGATAATGGGGTAACTGAGCTGCAGCTCAACTGACAGCCTTCTTGCACGGCCCGTTATTAGCAGCAGCCTTCCCCGCTGTGTGCGCACGCAGGTTTCCGGCTCAAAGGTGGGCTCAGCATCCCACTTCCCCTGGTCATGCAGGAAGATCCAGAGAGGGCCACGTGACCCGGTGCGGGGTCTTCCTTTCCCCCCTGACCACAGCAGGAGCAGACTGGCTCTGTGGGGCACCCCTCACAGCTGAGGTGCCGGCCTGTGGGGACAAGGAGGGAGAGAGATTTTCTTCAACATTTCAGAGGCAGCAAGCTGCTCTCTCCACAGTTGGTGTATCCAAACCGGGGCAGTGCAGTGTTGCCAAGCTGTTAGAATATGCCACTGGTGCATTGCGGACCACCTTTTTCACATGGCCCGTATACACGGGGCATTCTCCAGACCTTTGGAGACCTCCTTGTCATCCAGGTCACCGTAGACGATGACCAGCACCGCCTCTTTTCCAATTCCACTGTCAACCCCCCACTCCCTAGCGAGGCGCTCAGCCTGTTGGGCTTCCTTACCTTCCAGTTCCTGACTGTTGGCCCTGCTCTTCCAGCATCGGAGTTGCCAGGCAGTGATCCGCTTTCCTGGCTGCTGCCTGTAATCTTTCCACATCTCCCAAAGTTCCCTTGAGGTCAGGGACCGGGTACTTCCCGTCTCTTGAGTGATTTCTCTCACTTCTCCCTCCCACTTCTTTGCTGAAGGACCAGCTTACCCATCAGACTCTTTGTCCCCCTCACTCCCTTCCTAATGGACGATATGGTCCGGTTCACCTCCCTGCCCACTATTTCTTTTCCACTACTGGAGCAATTACTCGAGGTGGTGTTTGGGTCCCGATCTCAACCATGGATGTCTCAGACGTGCTTTGGGTCTCTGCCTCAACTACCGCGTTCTTAGATGTAGTTTGGATGCCCGGCTGAACCGTGACATTCTCAGAGAGGTTTGGGTCCCTCTCTTACACACTGTCCTCTGATAGTACTGAATCGTGGCTCGATAGGCACAGGTCAAGCTCCAACACAGTGCTAAAAGCAGCTGGTTTTCAGGCAGCTGCCGCCCACGGACCGGCCACCTCAGGGCATCTTTCACTGTCACCGCACCCAGAAATTGTCTCCTCGTACGCCAGCATGACACCACATTCCACAAACCCCACGTTAAGGCAACAGTGTTAGTTAGTAGTTTTAAACACCTCGCGTCAAGGAGAGGGAGGACCTCGGGAGCCTGTGTAACCAAACAACCCACATCAGTCCCGCATGGGAAGAGGGAGGTGTGTTCCCGCACCCTCTCCACAAGGCAGCTCTGCCCAGCACAGGAAGGGCATCCATGCCAGGGCAAAGCACATAGCCTTTGGTTCTAGGAACATGTGCCCAAGCTCAGGCAAGGAAAGAGAGAAGCGGTGCACCAAGCGAACACCCTCCCTCCCCTGCGCAAACGCCTGCTAATTAGGAACTACTACAGCTAGAGCATGCTCAGATCAAAACTGCCAATGTCTTGAGACCCGTGTTGAACGCCAGAAAGGCTGCGGGGAGTTGGCCTCGTCTGGCCGCCAGCTGCCCACCAAGACACTCTATCCTTCCGTGTCCTCAGCGAGACACGGGGCAGAAAATAAGGAGAAAACTTTGTGGCTTGGCATAAAGGCGGTGTAATGAATAAAGGCAAGTCCCACGTGCATAAGCAAAGAAAAGCACTGCTCAGCAGAAGGCAAAACATTTCTGTGTTCCCAGGACCCTTCTAGCTACACCTACAAAGCACAGCGCTATGAAGGCTCTTATGGGGACAGTTAATTCCATCCCCGTCAGACGCAACACAATTGTGATAACAACCGTTGCACAAGCATCCCAAAGACCACCCTGCGAGAATGAGCAGGGAGCAACATCTCTCTCCCTGGGCATCATGGGAGAGATTCTACAGAGGAAAGGATGACACAGAGGCATGGACTGGGATGCAGCAGAACTTTAATGAGGCAGAAGAGGGAACTGAGGTCGTTCTGAGTGCTGGTCCCAGCGCAGGGAGCACCAGGCTCAGATCGGAGTCTTCGCCCCACGGCTGTGGCCGAGACCCTGCCAGGTGTCCATCTGCCTGACGGGCTGCCGGTGTGGCTCAGCCCTTCTGAAAGCAACCAGCCGACCCTCCATCCGCACTCCAGTGCCATCTTGTGGGTCCCTGGGGGCCTTCCCCAGGGCCATCGCCAGCAGCTTTAGCAGGGGAGGCAGCTCCTGCCGCAGTAGCCGCTGCCCAAGCCGGAGAGGCCAAAGCCCCCGGAGGAGATGGGCACTCCCTGAGAGCTGAGGATGCTGCCAACGGCAGCGGAGGTGGAGGATCCCACGGCGGTGCTCTGTGGGAAGGAGCTGAGGATGGGGCCGGGCAGGGTCACCACCACGGGGGACGGCTCAATGATGACGGTGGAGTCCTGGCACTGCCTGACACAGGGCTCATTGCAGCTGTTGGCCAGCGGGGTCGGGCCGCAGGGCGAGCAGGGCAGGCACGGGTTGTAGCAGGACATGTCTCGGGGCGGGAGGTGCACCTGTGAGAGTGGGCAGGGGGAAGCAGAGCATGAGGGGTGGGTGGGTGGGTGAGGAAACAGCCTGTTGCCCCAGGACGATGAGGAATACCATTTCCCTCAGCCCAAAAGAGCTCCAAGAAGAACGACTAAACCCACATAGCACCAGCCCAGCAGACACCTCAGCCCAGCCTCTCTCGAAGCCACACCATCCCTCTACGGTGGCATGGGGACTGAAGACACAGCAGGGGAAAAAGAGACAAGCGTGGGCTGAGAAATCCCACAGTAGGAAAAGGAGGAGGCAGCTGAGAAAGACAGGAAAGGGCTTCAGCTCACCTTGTTCCCAAGGAAATCGAGGCGAGAGGAGTGGGTGAGAGAGCGACGGGAAGGGCCTGCTTTTATACTGCTCCTGCACTGCCCCGGGCCCTCAGTCACTGCATGCGGGCAGTAATTTTCCAACAGACTCACCTCCAGAGAAAAATATCCTACCTGATGGCACAGGCTGTGTTTTGGTTTACGTCAAGCCTGCCATTTTATTTCCTCATTTCTGACATGACCATTAGGCCACGGAGGCTCTTTTGAAGGAAGGGGATGAGAGGCCCAAGGATTTCTTGCACAGAATCATGTCAACACAGGCAAAAGGTGTGTCCCCAAGAGCTGGAGAGGTCTGTGGAGAGGGAGGACATGGGTCTGGGGAAATCTGGTGAGATGTTTTCCACAGCCTGTGCAGGAAGATGGGCATATCTTCCCACCAATGCTGTCTTCTCCCTGGTGCCCGAAGGCTTCTGAGAATGGGGACACGCCGCCTCCTTCCTCCTCCTTGACTGCCCCCATGCTCGCTCCCGCAATCACTGACCATTGCCTCTGTGGGCAGGTGGGCTGTGCTGTGGTTACAAATGTCTTCTCCCAAGGAAAGCTTCCCATTCCTGCAAACTTTGGCCAGGGTCTATGGTAAAGTCATCCCCTCTTGTGGCAGTCTCTGGGGGTCTCCTAACAATGACATCTGCAGGCTTGTGGAATGAGAACGTTGCCCTCCCAAAGCCCCAAAATAAGTTGGGCCCCTCCCTCCTCCCTACAAGGCGGGGGTGTTGTGGCTCTGGACAGAACCTTGTTCCTCCCACTCTCCTCACACCACCATGCAGTTTGGCTGCATGCTTAGGACCCTGACCAGCGGGACACACAATGGCCTGCCCTGGAGCTGTGTACTCGGGTGCAGCCAGTGCTCAAAGACGATTTTCCTGGGGCGGGGATGGAGCGGCCCTGTCCTCAGGGGAATTCAGCCCTGCGTGGGACACAAGCCTGCAGACAGCACGCACTCCTGGCTTGGCCTCACACATAAAGGCTGGCACACGGCCAATCCAACGTTAGAGTGTGACTCACCATGGGTAGGGAGAGTCTATCCCGGGAAGCTTGGCTTCTGAAGGCATTCCCTTGCCCTCCTGAGACACATCCCAGCTGCCTCCATGCCGGCAGGGCAGGGAAGTGCATCACCTCCTCAGTGCAGCCTCAGAGCTGCTTCTGTACCCAGGGCCCTGCTGAGCACGTCCCCTCGTCCCCTCAGCATCCCCAGGCACGTGGCACTGCAGGGTCCTGACAGACACCGCTCGCTGGGGAGGTGGGGGAAGTTTCCTTGCTTCCCCAACAGCGCTGGGTTATACTCCAAACTGAGGAGGCCTTTGGGGCATGGGAAAGGAGGCATGGTGAGGCACTACTGCCAGGAAAAGATGTAACGCTTGAGACCCAAGCAAGAGTCCCAACCTGTGGGGAGATATTTTCTGTGACCTTTTCTTTTCCTCCACGGAGCATTCAGGAGTGCCCCCTCCCACAGCCGGGTGTCTTGGGCCAGGAAGACGAGGCCTGTATGTCCATTGCCTTCCACCCTTCAAGCGCCTCTCCAAGGGTGACCCTGCCCCACGGCTCACGTCTACCCAGAGGAGGTTTCAGGTCTCTAAGAGCGTAGCCTGGTCCATTCCCCAGGCCATACTGATGTAAGAGGTTCTTCCTTTCCAGATGCAGCACTTGCCACGTGTCCTTCTTAACACCGTGAGGTTCCTTTGGCCCAGCGCTCCCGCTGGTCTAGGTCTTCCTTTACAGCAGCCCTGCCCTGTAGCACATCAGCTGGCTTGTACAGCTCAACTTTACTCAGGCTGGGAGGGATACCCCTCCTTCCTTCAACTCTTTCAAAGGGCAGAGCAGCCTGGGAGAACTTACAGGTGACCGCTGGGAGAGAGAAGGCCCTGACTCCCCACAGGCAGCCTGCTCTCTGTCCACTGTCAGGAAACGAGGCGCCCCAGTCAGCAGAGGGCCCACATTTTTCTCCCATCACTCTTTGGCTACCCCTGTAGGGGTTGGATGTTGCTCTTGATGCTTGTTGCCTGTTGCTCTTGAGGCCCCTTGCAAGACTCAAGGCAGGCTGAGCTTTGGCTTTCCTAACAGCATCCCAACGTGCCCAGGGATTATTCCCACATTCCTTCTCTGCAGCTCATTCCTCCTTCCAACTCCAGGATGCTGCCTTTTGACGTTGGTGCTCCGCCGTGGCTACGCCGCTCAGCCAAAGCCAGGCTGCTGAGATTTCTGATTGTTTTCCTCACTATTGGCTGGACCCTTCTTGCTCTTGGACCATGAGGTGCCTACCCGCTGCCTGACTAGGCCAGAGTTGGCCTGCCTGAAGTCCAGGGGCTGTACCCTGCTACTCACTTCCCTCCCTGACAACAGCTCTTCAAACCTAGTGTTCCTGTGCTGTGGTAGCCAAGGCTGCCCTTGATTCCAATGTTCCCAACCACTTCTTCCTTCTTCGCAGCGGCCGTGCGTCACCTGCCTTTTGCCCATGACAGAATCGCAGGAGCCTTGAGGTTGGAAAGGTCTTTGTGGTGCTCACAGCCCAGGGGAGTGCAGGAGAACAAGGACCCAGGAGGGAAAGGAGGTGTGGAAAGGAGGGGAAGGAGGTGTGGCAAGCCCACACCAGGTGGGCTTCAGCTTTCCTAACCCAAGCGCTGGGTATCTGGAGGTATCTGCTGCCTGTGCAGACATGACCTTATTCGGGATATCCTTGGGCCTTTCATCCCAGCACATGAAAGGAGACTGCATGGCAAATCAAGCATGATGGAAACGAGGAAATGAAGCGGCAGCGTTGAGGGAAACCAAAACACAACCTGTGCCAGTAGGGAGGATAGTTTGCTCTGGAGGTGAGTCTGTTGGAAAATTACTGCCCGCGTGCAGTGACTGAGGGCCTGGGGCAGTGCAGGAGCACTATAAAAGCGGGCCCTTCTCCTCACTCTCTCAACCACTCCTCTCGCCTCCGTCTCCTTGAGAACAAGGTAACTCTGAAGCCCTTTCTCCTCTGCCTGCTCGTCCTCCTTTGCCTCATCCTCCTCTAGGATTTCTCAGCACAAAATTGTCTTTTTCTGCTTTTGTTGGGTCTTGGAACTGCTTGTCATGGGAGATGGAGGGGACGGAAGGTGTGTCGTGGGCAGAAGCTGGGCTTGGCTGAGGTGTCTGCTGAGCTATGGGCCAGGAAGGGACCTCCCTGGGTCTGGGTGCTCTTTTCAGGGCTCTTTTGGGCAGAGGGGAAGGAGAACCACTAGGTCTGCCTACAGTGCCTCCACCTCTTGGCTCCAGCTCGTGGCTCTTTCCCTCGTCCTGGGGTGACAGGCTGCACCTCACCCACCCACCCCTCATGCTCTGCTTCCCCCTGCCCACTCTCACAGGTGCACCTCCCGCCCCGAGACATGTCCTGCTACAACCCGTGCCTGCCCTGCTCGCCCTGCGGCCCGACCCCGCTGGCCAACAGCTGCAATGAGCCCTGTGTCAGGCAGTGCCAGGACTCCACCGTCGTCATCCAGCCCTCCCCCGTGGTGGTGACCCTGCCCGGCCC